>NC_041732.1:51179289-53679289 GCF_004115215.2 Ornithorhynchus anatinus
CAATGCAGTTTATCACACTCACACAGCCACAGAGAGAGGTTCCTTCAGAGGGGTCATTCGTGCTTCCCACATGTTCCCAGATGGAGGATGGATTGTCCCTATGGAACAATACCTAAAGACAGCAGTTCACACCAAGAAGTAACATTTACCTGTCTTCCTCGAGATCAATTCATAGAATTTCAATGCAGGAAGAGAAAAGAGACATGCTTTGCCTTGATATGGAAATTCCAGTCAGATGAATGCTCATTTTATTAGGGTGCAGCCTTGCATTTTGATACAGGAAGGAAAAAAATAGCTCATGGAATTAGATTTTAAAAACACCTGTCTTATTCAGAGCATTGTTAAGAAATTGAAAGTTAATAAAGCATTTAAGCATGGCATAGTGGATAGAACATGGGCCTGGGAATCAGAAGATAGTGAGTTCTAATCCCAACTCTGGCACTTGTCTGCTATGTGACCTTGGACAAATCACTTCACTTCTCTGGGCCTCAGTTGCCTCATCTGTAAAATGGGGATTCAGACTGTGAGCTCCATGTGGGGCAAGGACTGTGTCCCATCTGATTTACTTGTATCCACCCCAGCACTTAGTACAGTGCCTGGCACATAGTAAGTACCACCAGTATTATCATTATTATCACTAATAAATTGAGCAGATGTCTAAGTCCCATTCTTTATAGAGTCCCACCTGCCCTTGTATGAGAGGCAGAACCCTTTGGTGTAGGAGAAACGGGAAGGGCTGGTCCCTCTGGAAATTATGCCACATGATGTCTGTCTAGGGCAAGGAGGGGAGGCAGGGAGGGAAGACGAGAAGAGCTGATCAAAGGGGTGCTTAAGTTCTTTCCCACCCATCCTGGACTGAACCTGGGAGTGACAGCAGAGATAACCCTGGCCTAACCGATTTGTTACAGGCCTCACTCTGCCTCTAGAATTTAGGTGGCACAGTCAGCGAGTCAGTAACGTTGATTGCATGCCTGCCATGTAAAGAGCACTGTATTAAGCTCTTGAGGGAGTACAAAAGAGTTAAAAGACCTGATCCCTACCTCAAAGGAGATTACAGGAGAGTTGCCGAAACAGACACTTAAATAAACTACAGATGGGGAAGAAATAGAGTAAAAATATAAATTCATAAATACTACGGGGGTTATGATAACTTAAGTGATTAGGTGGTTTCAAGCTGCTTAAGTGGCAGATTGGGGATAGAATAATGTTGGTATTTGTTAAGTGCTTAATATGTGCAGATAATAATAATAACAGCAACCATAATAATGATAATATTTGTTAAGCACTTACTAAGTGCCAAGCACTGTATTAGGCACTGGGATAGATACAAGATGGTGAGCTCAGAGTCAGACCCTGTCCCACATGGAGCTCAGTGTCTAAGAAGGAAGAAGAGCAGATATTTATTCCACATTTTGCACATGAGGAAACCGAGACACAGAGAAATTATATGACTTACCCAAGATCATATAGCAGACAAGTGGCAAAGCTATGATTAGGACCTATGTCTTCTGAATTCCAGGCCTGTATTTTTCCCACTAAGCCTCCCTACTTTGTGGGAAGATCAGAAACAACTTAGGGAAGTTTCCCGAAGGAGATATATCAGAAGGACTTTAAAGATGGGGTGAGAAGAGATTTGCTGTATATGAAGGGTTTATTGAGTTGGAAACAATGTGCTAAATGCTGAAGAATTGAAGTAGTTTAATACTCACCCCAGCCTCACAGTCTTTACATACATATCCTTATACTCTCCTTTCCCCTACCTCTAATCTATTTTAATATTTGTCTCCCTCTGTAGACTGGAAGCTCTTTGTGGGCAGGGATCATATCTAACAACTCTATAGTACTCTACTTTCCTAATACCATTGATGGAATGCTTAAGGAGATACAAGATAAACAGATCAGACATCATCCCTGTCCCCATCATGGGTCCTAGCAGAAGCAGCATGACCTAGTGGATAGAACAACAAGCCTGGGACTCAGAAGGACCTGGGTTCTAATCCTAGCTCTGCTACTTGTCTGCTGTGTGATCTTGGGCAAGTCACTTCACTTCTCTGTGCTTCAGTTACCTCATCTATAAAATGGGGATTAACACTGTGAGGCCTATGTGGGAGAGGGACTGTGTCCATCTGATAAACTTGTACCTATCCCAGTGCTTAGTATAGTACTTGGCACGTAGAAAGTGCTTAACAAATATAGTAATAGTAATAAAAACTATGGTTATTATTACATTTTAAGTACTTACTAGGTGCCAAACACTATTAATAATAAGCATCATCATCATTATTATTATTACCATCATCGTCCCCATCATTATCATCAAAATCAGGGAATTTTTGGGGGAAAGAAGTAGAGTGGTCTAATTAAGAAAGGCATAGGACGAGGAGTCAGGAAAGCTGGGTTCTAGACCAGGTTCTCCTACTTCCCTGCTGTGTAAACTTGGGCAAGTCACTGTGGGCAGGGACTGCCATTCTTTATTGTTGTATTGTTCTTTCCCAAGTGCTTAATACAGTGCTCTGCACACAGTAAGCACATAAGAAATATGCTTGAATGAATGAAAGTTCCTCAGCTTCTCTGGGCCTCAGATTCCTCATTTGTTAAATAAGACTAAAGTAACTGCACTCCTTCTCTCTTATACTGAAATTTCCATTTGGAACAAAGACTGTGTTCAATCTGATTATCTTGTGTCCATCCCAGTCCTTAGCACAGGGTTTAGCACATAATAAGCATTAAATAAATGCTACCGTCATTCTGGTGGTGTGTATCGATCTGGATACAGGGAGACCCGAATCAGTTGCGCATGTAAGAACTACACTGCAAGTTTTCCATAAAGCAGAATACTGCTAGGACACTCTCCCGAGTGCAGAGTACAGAGCTCTGCACACAGTAAATACTCAATGAATACCATTGATTGATTGACACAGTTTCCATGTTAGAAGAGTAGTGGCTGTAAGGGCCAGACATAGGCTACTCAGTACATACACAATAAGCTCATTGTGGGCAGGGAATATGTCCGTTTATTGTTCGGCTGTACTCTCCCAAGCACTTAGTAGAATGTTCTGCACACATTAAGTGCTCAATAAATACCATTGAATGAATGAGTGAACAATGTCCTGACAACCAACTAGACTTATAATTGGGAAATTTAGGTTATTTCACATGACCATAAACTTTTTGGTTTCCTTCACAACAAAAACAAAAGAGAAGAATAGAGCTATAGTCCTTGTGCTCTTTTCTTTCCTGGGAAAGAGATCCACAATGTTTTTCCTTCTGATTTTTATTCTATACCATACCTGCATATAAAAATAGCACTCATTGATTTTTCTCAAGACCATTCTGCTATTCCCTGAAGGAAGAGCGTGTAACCTGGCGGGCAAAAAAGTGTACAGGGATCTAGCCGTTTCTGGATTTACTATTGGTTTTCTTTCTGGCTGAGGTTTGACCTTGGAAAAATCCCTTTACCACTCTCCCTCCATCCTTTTGTAACATGGCATGGATAATACAAACCTCGTTGGGGAAGCATTCTTGATTAGCTAATTAATAAGCTCAATTCTCCCTTCTGCCCCAGGGAACAACTAGCACTATGCCCCCTCACAACTTGGAATAGAAAAAAAAAATCTTCTGATTGACTCTCCCAAATTTTCCTCCTCCAAAGCCACGGTTGCAGGTTAATTTGAAATTGCAAAGTTAGACTTCAGCATCAAAAAGGAAATGCATTCTCTTATTATTTTTCAAAGTTCCAAATTCCAATCTTCTCTGACACCAGTAATTTGCTTGCAGTTTTATAACAAACTTTTCTGTGTCTTCTTGAGGGTTAGCTGTACAGCATGGACCTTTCCCTCTTTTAGTCCCTTTTCTCTTGCAGGGCCAGTTATGTCTCAGGTCTCTTGGTTATCAGCTACTGATCTCACAAGCTGTCCTCACTCTAGCATCCTCTTGATTTATTCACAATGAATTTCACTGTGCCTAGCTAATATCCACAGATCCATGTCAGCTTTGGTAAATAAACCAGGTACACACAAAGAACAAAGTGAATTTAATTGCAAGTGGAAACCCAAACAAGTTATCTTGGCAATCTTCAAAGCAAGGGCATTTAGAAAAGTGGCTAAGTTTCAAGCAGAGTTTTGCATTCACAAGGAGGGAAAAGAAAATGTAACTGATCTGGGAATTTGCTTATGCTGCTTTTCTGGATCCCAAGGCCGCAGAAATGGAGGTGGTGTAAGAAAGCAGTCAGTCTCGTATAACTGCAAATGTAAAACAACAACAGCCGTGAATGGCACTTCATGTGGTTCTCGGTAATAGATGGATAAAGGCAGCACAAGGTGAAGTTCTTGGTAATTGAAGCCTGGAGGCAACTATCAGCATTCCTTAATTCTACCTGGTTTGCAGTACCTCATCTCTCAGTGCCAAATCCCATTAGGATACCCCCAAATGACAGATGGCCCTCCCTAACTGCCAGTCAGCACAGATGTGATCCCAGCTTTTAGATAAACAGAAAAGCTTGTTGTCATGTGAGGTAACCTAAATGTCCTAATTAGAAATCTAGCTAATGCCACCTACGGGGGTTACACCAGAGACTGTCTCTGGCCTGATTATCTTGTACCGATCCGAGTACTTAGTACAGTGCTTGACACACAGTAAATGCTAAAAAAAAAATTATTATTATCATTATTAGGACATTCTGACAACTTTCAACTTTTGGGTGGAGCCATGGTGGGGAGGAGATAGCGATGACAAGCATAGTGTTCTCCCCTTCTAGATTGTTAATCCCTGGTGGGCAGGGAATGTGTCTACTAACTGTGCTGTACTCTTTGAAGAATTTAGTGCAGTGCTCTTCACACAGTAAGTGCTCAAAAAATACCACTGAGGCTGATTGATGATGCTCTATACACAGTAAGTGCTCAATGAATGCCATTGACTGACTGATTAGAGCATGGGCCAAGGAGTCAGCAGGTCCTGGGTTCTAGTCCCTGCTCTGTCACTTGTCTACTGTGTAATCTTGGACAAGTTATTTAACTTTCTGTGCCTCAGTTACCTCATCTATAAAATGGGGATTAAGACTGTAGGTCCCATGTGGAACCTGGGCAGTGTCCTACCTGATTAACTTGTTTGTATCCACCCCAGCACATAGTACAGTGTCTGACACATAGTAAACACTTAACAGTTGCTATTATTATTATCATTATGTCTTTCATTGTAAGTGATGCAAAGCCTTGGTCCAGCCGGGAAAACTGGGGACCAAGAGACTGCATGAAGGAATTGATTACTGAGGTTCACATGGTGTTACTTGCACAGCCATGTTCTTGCTAGGGCACGGGGTGCAAAGAACGAGTAGGTGGGCAGGAGTGTTGTGTTTTAGGGCTTTACCACCTATAGTAATTAGCCAGCTATTGTTGAGATTCCCATTGAGCCTGTCCACCACGAGTGATGCTCTAGACAGTTCTCAATTTAGGAACTTCTCTTCTGATAATACAGGCCCAGCAGGTATTTCCCTACTTCTGGCTGGTCCACCCCATCACTGCAGCAAGATGGGGTTGGATTATTTTGAGGCGGGGAGCAAAGGAGTTCAGAAAGTCTTTTTGGCAGGTAGGGCAACTCTTTGGTAGGCCTGTTCTCTCCCTTTCCCCTCTTCAATTGCTTTTCCTAGCCTCAGTATTTGGTCTGTCTCTGCGACTGTTGACATTTACCGAGTACAGTAGTTCCCTCAAAGTCATGGATTTTTGGTCAGAATGTCACCTTTGTGCAGTAGACGGGACCCCAACTCCCAATGGGGAGCCTCACTTCTACCCCACCTTACCTTCACCCCCTGCTGTCAGCTGTCAAATTGGTCTCTGGAATCTGCAGTTTGGCCTCTTCAGCAGCTGACTACTCCAACCCAGCCCAGACCATGGAGTGTTGTTGAAATAAACTTCCATCATCAGGTGCAGATGGTTTTTGAAGTTTCTCCTCATTTACAAGGGTTTCTCTAACCAAACAACGATGAATAACTGAGGGAGTACTATACCAGCTTGGTTTTATCATCTTTTTTAATATTATAGTATAAATTTATATTATAATATAATTAATTCATTCATTCAGTCATATTTATTGAGGGCTTACTATTTACAGAGCACTGTACTAAGCCCTTGGAATGTGCAGTTCGGACAACAGGTAGAGACAATCCCTGCTTGAACAACGGGGTCTCAGTCTAAACGATATTATATTATTATACATTATATGTGATAATAATAATGGTGTTTTTTAAGCGTTTACTACACATCAAGCTCCGTACTGAGTGCTGAAGTAGATAAAAGATAATTAGGTTAGACACAGTCCCTGTCCCTCATGGGGCTCAAAGTCTAAGGAGGATGGAAGAACAAGTATTTCATCCACATTTTATAGATGAGAAAACTGAGGCACAAAGAAGAGAATTGACTTGCCAAAGATCACACAGTCGGCCAGTGGCAGAGCCAATATTAAATCCTGGTCCCATGCTTTTCCCACTAGGCCAGGCTTCTTCTCATATTCATGGTTTTCATCTTCTCTGTTGGCAGAAGTTCTAGAATTCCATCCTGGAGAGTCTCTGAAGCAAAACTCCCCTGGAGAGAGAGTGGCCCTGTGGAAAGAACATGTGCAGCAATAGAGTCCTTAGATACAGTCCCTACCTTCAGGGAGCTTACAATCTAGTAGGGGAGACAGTCACTAAAATGCAATGGAGGTAGGGGAAATAGCAGAGTATAAGGATATAAGCTGTGAAATTGGGGATGGGGAGAGGATGAATATTAAATAAAGTTTTATGGGTCCTCCTCCTGATTGCTAAACTGAATTCAGAAAAGGAAGAGAGTGAGAAATACCTGCCTGTCGTCTTTCTTCGTTCAAGGTGACTTATGAGAATTTTGTTGTAATTGTTGAACCAAATGTTAGTTTGAATCCCCATTTCCTTCCCTGTGATTGCCTGAAGATTTATCAGGTCTCCAAAAAGGAAAGTGTTCTGTCTTTGGACTGTCGCTGCTTAATATGCTGTTGTCCCCAAACAGCGAGGGTAAGTAGGCCGTTCGGCACGGACGGGATTATCAATCTCTCTTTTTGTTTGTTTGTAGATTCCCTGAAGTGGTTCCCCCTGTCCCTTCCCACAGAGAGGGCAAGAATGAAAAGTATGGCAGGTCTCACCCTGAAGAAAAAGCAACAGAACCTGGCATCTTCCTCAGCCAGATCTGGGCTCCAGGCAGCAGTGTGCTTTGCGGTCACAGCCAGCAATGTCCTTCTGATGCACCACACTGAAAGACCTGAATGAAGAAAAACTATATCTCACTTACCTGAGATAGCTGGTAAGGTCTGTCTCTTGCCTGCTGGCTCTTCACCCTATCGATCGATCGATTGATTATCATCAGTGCTTTTATTTTAGGGATGGCTGAAGTGTGCGATGGTTTTCAAAGCTGCACAGAAGTTATGCAGAGAGGTTCCCCAAGGTCATGGAAATGCAATCAAGGGAGGATTGCAGCGTGGCTTAGTGGAAAGAGCACATGCTTGGGAGTCAGAGGTCATGGGTTCTAATGCCGAGTCCGCTGCTTGTCAGCTGTGTGACCTTGGGCAAGTCACTTCACTTCTCTGTGCCTCAGTTACCTCATCTGTAAAACAGGGATGAAAACTGTGAGTCTTACATGGGTCGATGTGTTTACCTTCTATCTACCCCAGTGCTTAGAACAGTGCTTGGCACCGAGTAAGTACTTAACAAATACCAACATTATTATTATTATTATTAATATTATTAAATACTGAATTTAGGCATTCACATACCATTTCCTATATAGAAATGTGGAATCAGAAAGATTTACTTAAAATAACCCATTTTTATCCCTTTTCCTGGCAAGAATATGATCTATTGGAAAAGTATTTTTTTTCCCTAGTAGAATACCAATGCACTTAAAATATAATCCACCTCTATATCAGAGTTAGCAGTCTGAATTGGTTCGTGAAAATAGAGTTAAGCAAAAGAGTACTAAACAAAATGTAGCTTCCCACAGGAAATAATGAAAGCTTTAATGTGTTTCTAATATTCAAAAAATTGACCATAACAATATAAGTACATGAAAAGCAATAAAAACACAGAAAATTAGGTAGCAAAAAAATAATATAAATATTTACTGAGTAAAAGATATTGAATTTATATCGTTTGTAACATGTGCAAATATTTATTTTTCAAAGTGCTTTCCTTCACAACCTATTCAGAAAAAAAGCACCAACCTCTGCCAGCAGGCTAGAGAGTTTCCATTATCTGTACTAAATTGAAATGAGCTTGGGTCACTCTATTCAAGTTAATCAATATGTTTTAAAAGTTGATGGGGAGCAAAAGGCAGGTATTTAAGGTAAAGCAAACTTCATAGCACTACTGTGAAGTGAAGGAATGCTGTAAAAAATGCTGGCAAAAATCCTGTTAACATTCTGTAGCACTGTCGCCCGAGAGCATTCAAAGAACACCAATATAACAGAATGACTACTCTCAGGCACGAGGTGTTTTTTTCCAACCCTGCTGAGTCTTGTCTCCAGATAGGCTCATGTGATTAGACAAATGTACCCTAATTTCCTTACAACATTCAAAACAACATTCTAGTTCTGAAAACACATGTTCTGGCAAAACTGGGTAATCTGGGCAAGCAGATTCATTTCACTCTTTCTGTCTTTTCAATGTTCTAGGCTGTGTATACCATATTTTCTGGGACCATTATTAATTGGGCAGGGATTGTCTCTATCTGTTACTGTATTGTACATACCAAGTACTTAGTACAGTGCTGTGCACATAGTAAACTCTCAATAAATACTATTGAATGAATGAATGAAATAAGTGAATGGATGATGGACTCAATATGGTGCTGAGATGCAGTACTGGCATGAACTGGTTAATTGCTAGTAAAAATGCCTTAGTTTTATTTTGGGGAACTAAATCAATAAATCAATCAATCACTGATATTTATTGAAATGCTGAGGGGTTGGGACATGCCCTGAAGGACACTTCAAGCATTTGTCATCCACATTTACCAGAACCTGGAAAACAGACCCAATTTTCTCTTTGTAAAATTTTGCATGTAGGATATAAAATTTTTCTTGTCTCTTTTGGGACAAGAAAGGTGGGGAGGCTGGAAATCATGATGATTCTGGTATTTGTTAAGTGCTTTCTTTGTGCCAAGCACTGAAGGGGCTGAGGAGAGAGATGAAATTTACCCGGCACTAATGGCAAAGAGCTGGGAATCTGAACAAGTTGCAAACTCACTTGAACTTTCCCTAGGAATACTGCAGTCGTTATCAAAGTAAAAATTATGAGGGGGAGAATGACGGTGAGAAGACTGTGGCCGTTTCCTCCACCTTTGATTTTAGGGGAGGCACAAAAACCAGGAGCTAAACGTGTAAAACTGTTCATATGTTCTGGAAACTGTCATTTTCGTCACTTTTGTTGGCTGTGAAAATTACTTTCACACAGGCCTTGCTGTTGTTAAAGTAAACAAAAGTATAGCATTAATATACCCTGCATATATTTGAAGTGTACTTGAATCCAGCCATGGCAACAAGTGGCCCAACTTAGTTGGATGGCCTGAAAGTGGCAATATTCCTTATTTCCTATGTTCATTGCCCTTCTGTACTTTCTACTTACAATATAATTTCCTTCAACTTTTACAAATTATGCTTAAAATATCAAATTAGTTTACTTCCATTATACTTTGACTATCTGCCAAGCTCATTTACACAAGATATTGAAATGGTTGCCTTGAGGCAGCGTAAGGAATCAGCTTTTGTTCATATGTATCGCTGCCCTCTAATGGAAAGAATTTGAGCTACTTCTGTAAATATATCCCTATCTCCCTGCCATCTTCTCTTTCCACAGATGCTTTGGGACTGAACTGTTTTTTGCTGGGGTATATAGACCCTGGACATCAATCAATCAGTGGTATTTATTAAGCGATTACTGCATGCAGACCTCTGTAATAAGCACTTGGGAGAGTACAGTATAGCAAAGTTGTTAGACATGCTGTTTGTCTTCATTTCCATCTTTCACGAGAGATGGCTCTTCCTCCCCGCCCTTCAATTAAATTTAGAGGCTGAGACTCCCATTGTGGGCAGGTTTCAGCTGTTATTATGGTATTTGTTAAGCGCTTACTATGTGTCAAGCACTATGCTAAGTGCTGGAGGCGATGCAAGTAAATCAGGTCAGATAACAGTTCCTGTCCCACATGGGCTCTCAGGCTAAGTAGGAAGGAGAACAAGTATTGAATCCCCATTTTCCAGATGAGGAAATCGGGGCACAGAGAAGTTAACTGACGTGCCCAAGGTCACTCAACAAGCAAATGGCAGAGCTGGGATTGGAACCCAGGTCCTCTATCTCCCAGGCTCAGGCACTTTCCAATAGGCTGTGCTACTTCTGGTATGCTTGAGAATGAGTGAGCAAGGCTGTCCAAACACCACCTCGGGACATGCTCGGGATTGCACCCTGGGTTTAGTCCTACTGAGGAAGATCACTTGTTTTTTGGAACTAATTCACTCTGTTAAGTCACCTAGAATGACAGCAATACAAGCATGTGCAATTATTTAACTAACTTCTCATCCCAACAACACAGGACTAACTTTTTGTGAATTCATTGTGGCCAGGTATGTGGATCTTGCATTGGCCCTTGAAACCACAGTGGTATCTTCAAATACGAAGGGCGACCGCACATAAAGCATGCATATATGTGCAGTTGTCTTTCTATATTTATATAATATACTCACATGAAGAGTATATTATATAAATATAGGTATTTACCTATATACCTACATAATAATATAATAATAATGATGGCATGTAAGCGCTTTGTGCAAAGCACTGTTCTAAGCACTGGGGTAGATAGATACGAGGTAATCAGGTTGTCCAACATAGGGCTCACAGGCTTCATCCCCACTTTACAGATGAGGGAACTGAGGCCCAGAGAAGTTAAGTGACTTGCCCAAAGTCACACAGCTGACAAGTGGCAGAAGCGGGATGAGAACCCACGACCTCTAATTCCCAAGCCCGGACTCTTTCCACTAAGCCACGCTGCTTATCCATGTCTATACGTACTCATTCAGAGGTGAAAATTTGCTTTATATGAACTCACTATATTTTGTGGGAAAAAGCTCATTTAAATGTATGTGGCAAATTTGGAAAGACATCAGAAGCTACTGACTTTGAACTTTCCATTTATCAATGAAAAGGCAGAAATGAATAATATATAGAGAAAGAACAATGAGCAATTTGCATGTAGACATAAGCTTTTTGGGGGCAGAGAATGTATCTACCAACTCTCTTATATTACGCTCTCCCAGGTGCGTAGTACAGTGCTCTGCACACCATGAGAGCTCAATAAATATGAATGATTAATCGTATATGATTTATTCAAATTTATTGATCCAGCATTTCTAAGATTGGCCTCAGTTGGTTAAAACTAGGCTTAAAATGATGATGACTAAATGACAACCCATCCCAAGACAGATCAGGAAACAGTTGAATAGACATATGCAACAGTTATGGTCCTATCAGATCATCAGTTTAATCCCATCTCATAATCTGCATTCTTTTTTCCATAGGGATGAAGATGTTGGAATGAGAAGGGAAGTGCGAAAGATCCCTCAGGGCATGTGGGAAAATAAGTTTACCCGTTCTGAAATATTTAAAACTGAAGTTTTCTTCCTCTCCATGTCCCGCATTCAATTTTTCAAACATTCAGAATTTCTCCAGTCAATCAATCAATGGTATTTACTGAGTACTTGCTGTGTACAGAGTACTAATCTCCAGATACTCCAACTTTCTGCCTTTCTTCTTCCACCTCTCATACTCCTTAAAAAAATCCTTGTACCTCTTCTCCCCACTTAAACCCAGTTAAGGATTTCTGAACTTGCCACCTTTAAGTCAATTTTCCAGGGAACCTGGGAAGCCTGTTCTGAGGTGCAGGAGAGCAGGGGGTGGGATGATTAGAGAACAGAAGCTTCAGCTGGAACCAAGATTATAGAGGGTTATGGTCTCCTAGTGACGCAGTGGGGAGGCAATTTAAAGCGCTGGTATCAAAATGTGCTACCCTCTGTACTTGTTGCCTAGTTGACTTAGGAGGTAATTCACAAAAAAGCAGAGGGTGGTGCAGGGCAGAAACGGAATGGCTTTGCCTTCCTCCACGATTCCTCTAAGGAGACTGAATGATGGAGCTGAGGGACCCAAGGCCCCAAGGGTATTATGCCCCCAGCCAGCCTGACTTAGGCCCCCTCCTTAGTCCTGTCCCTCAGGCAGTAGAAAGAGGAAAGTGGTGTCATAGACAAAGAGGCGTCGTATCTACCAGGCCCACCAATTCCATTGCCTGAGAAGCAATTTGGCCTAGTGGAAAGAGCGTGGGCCTGGGGGTCAGAGGACCTGGATTCTAATACCGACTCCATCACTGGTCTGCTGTGTGACCTTGGGCAAGTCACTTCACTTCTCTGTGCTTCAGTTTCCTCAACTGTAAAATGGGGATTAAATCCTACTGCCTCCTACTTAGACACTGAGCCCCATGTGGGACAAGAACTGTGCCCAACCTGATAAACCCTAGTGTTTAGGACAGTGCTTGACACATAGTAAGCACTTAGCAAATACCATAAAACCAACTAACCCCAAATTCTCCACTGCCCACCTTGAAATTCTACTCCCATTTCTCTCATCATATTCTCTCATTCTCGGCAGCATCTTCTGTCAGTGAAGGCTCATGCCCAGTCAAGCTGGGAAAGCCGCCATTTAGAGAGTAGGAGAAATCGAGTTCAAAGTACGCATTCATAGCACTAGCGGGATTATGATAACTTTCATTCATTCATTCATTCATTCATTCATTCATCCATTCAATCATTTACTGAGTGCTTACTGTGTGCAAAGCAAAGCACTGAACTGCGCACCTGGGAGAGTACAATATAACAATAGACACATTCCCTGAATATTTAGGTGGTTTTGAGGGGCTGAAGTGACAGTTTGGGCAAGTAATAATAACAATAATACTTGGTAAGCACTTACTCTGTGCCAAACACTGGTATAAATACAAGATAATCAGATCAGATGTATCCCTGTCCCACATGGGGGTCACAGTCTCAGTAGGTGCAAAAGCAAGTATTCAGTCTCCTTTTTACAAAGAGAAGCAGCGTGACTCAGTGAAAAGAGCACGGGCTGGGGAGTCAGAGATCATGGGTTCAAATTCCGGCTCAGCCACTTGTCAGCTGTGTGACTTTGGGCAAGTCACTTCACTTCTCTGTGCCTCAGTTACTTCATCTGCAAAATGGGGATTAAGACTGTGAGCCCCACGTGGGACAACCTGATCACCTTGTATCCTCCCCAGAGCTTAGAACAGTGTTTTGTACATAGTAAGCACTTAACAAATGCCAACATTAATTAAATGAGAAAACTGACGCACAGAGAAGTTAAGTGATTTGCCCAAAGTCGAACGGCATGCATGCGGCAGAAATGGGAAAAGAACTTTGGTCCTCTGACTCTCAGGAATCTCTAGAATTTGCAGTGCAAACATTAGATCAGTAAGCTTACAGAATAGCTAGGGCTTGAGCACCTTAGTTACATCTGGTTCTGGATGATAGAAACATCCTTGGGCCAATTTGCAATTTAATGCTACTCTTGGAGAAATTTCACGCAACTTAAAACAACTTGGCAAGTAGCCATTCATCCAGAGTTGACTTATGAGAGGCAAGAATTGAGGATTTAATTGCTTTTATTCCCTGTACATCCATCCAGGCTATTAGAAAATGTCTGGACTAGTTATTTTTATTTTTACATTTACGAGGCCATTCTATTCCCAAACATATGGTCACCCCCGAATATGCACTCAGATGACTACAATCATTTCTTCCTACCTTTTTCTGGAGAAAATTGATGACCCTGAATTCATTCCCTACAGCTCACATGAAACTGGACTCTGTGGTTCTGTAAAGTCATGGAAACCCAGACTATGAAACAGTGGCTACACAAGCAAGGATTTAGAACCTGAGGTGTGGGGTCAATTCTTCAGGTAGTTCTGATCTCACAACTACACGCTGGCCCTTAAACTATCTGTGATGGATAAAATAAATACTTTATGACTTCAATTACCCAAATAATTGAGACCACCAAGAATGCGGGGCCTATACTATCTACATGATTTACTTGTGTAAATGTGGGCAGCTTGTTCTCAGCTCATTAATACATGGCGCGCTGCCTCCAGAGTGGTATCCGGAATGAGGCTCTGAAGGTCACTTCTGCTTTTTGCTTTTCTTGGCTAGCACACGAATATCAATTGTTCCTTCCCTCTTGTTCCAGATGTATCTTTCTGATTGCTGTTTTATTCACCACACATATTATGGGTCTGAATCTTTATTTTAATGATTTGTCACTTAAAGATGATCACTTAGCCTTGTCTAATTATGAATTACAGAGATGGATGGAAGCTGAGGTTATCCTTTTTGATTTATGTAGCCAGAGAGAACACCAAACCAAACAGCTCACCTGTAACTCCTGTCTGATTCAACCAAGTGGTTTAGAGTAGTTTAGCTTGACTTCTTAGGTTTGTGCCTCTTCAGCTCAGCCATCTATGTAGATCAGTTGGTGAACAAATAGCTCTAGAACTTTGGTGATAAATGAAGGGTGATGAATTGGTAGTTCCCCAGAGATATACATCTTTGTCTCTGTTGCATCCTGCTGTGGAGCTTCAAATTAAACAGTCCCAGGTCCACTATTCATACTCTTTTACTCCCCCAGAGATGAGAAATGCATCGACAGGTCGTATCTAGCTCTGACATGACCATCTGGCCCACTAGACTGTAAGCTCCTTGAGGGTGGGGAATGAGTCTACCATCTCTATTGAATTCTTTTAGGTGCTCAGCACTGTGTTCTGCACATAATATGTGCTCAATAAATAATATTGATTGATCCATCTTATAATGAAGAACTCTTAATGAACTTTTTCAGGCAGCCAAATTAACTAAGCAACTACCTGAATCCAGATCTACTGTCAGTAACAAATGTTTTCATAATATTTATAAAAAACATATTGATGTCTTGATACTGTTACCTGCATATCTCCAGTATTTCGCATGTTAAGGAGATTGTTTTCCCTGTGGCATAATGTCACGTAGAGCCAGGGAGCATATTGGGCTGACGACATTCTTTCATAATGGTCATAGATTATTTTGCCTTGGGAGCTGGCTAGTAATGAAGGGCCTCCGTAAGTGCCTTAATATTATCTTCCACTTTTCTCCCCAAAGATGGCGACAGCTTTGAGATCCTGCATCCCCTACTAAGTGTTCATTTTGCTGAGGAAGAGCTCATGTGTGTTTAGGCAGGGTTTCCCATCCACACTGGTAGAACTCACCGGACATTCAATCAGATCCACTTGCTTTGTCATTTTTCATGATTCTGACTGCTGCTGTGATATTCTCAATAGCTGGGTGAAGTGACACGGGTTTCCTCTAAGTGGAAGGGTATCATCTTTATTAGCACAACTTACGAATTTAAACCCCAAAACACAGTCTCGTTTGATGCTCCTTTGCCAGATGAGAATTTTTACTTTTACAGACAGCATGTATAATATGCTTCTAAATGATGACAATTTTGCATAACAAGAGCTAAAGCTGCGTCTGTGTGAGGCATATATTTTCAAAGACTACTGAATGGTTTGAGTCGAAATGCCCATCCTCCCCCTCTGTCGTGTGTCTTGGCTGCTGAGACAGTGAGGTCATTCAGCAGCTCTAATGGAGGACTGTGTCCGACTGGATTATCTTGTATCTACCCTAGAGCTAAGTTCTTTTCTTGGCTCCTAGCAAAGATTTAAGAAATATGGTTATCATCATAATGAAGAAATATGCTTAAATTTGAAATTCCAAGCTGGGAAGCAGTACTGTATTTTTCTATGGTATTTGTTGAGAACTTACTATGTGCCCGGCACTGTCCTAAGCTCTGGGGTAGATACAAGCTAATCAAGTTGGACACAGTCCATGTCCCATGTGAGACTAGCAGTCTTTATCCTCATTTTAGAGATGAGGGAACTGAGAGACAGAGAAGTTGTGACTTGCCCAAGGTCACACAGCAAACATGGTGGAACCATGATTAGAATCCAGGTCCTCTGACTCCCAGGCCTGTGCTCTTTCCACTAGGCCACGTTGCTTCTCATTCTATATATGGAGCATCCCCTCTTCTCTCAATAATATTTATTGAGCTCCTACAGAGTGTTTGTCACCCCACAAAAATATATCCAGCACTGGATATCAGAATTGGAACTTCAGCGATTCCTCATCAGCCACAAAAATGATGAGAAAAATCACCCGAGATGAAATAGCTATGAACGTCGGCACTGTAGGTAAAACAACTCCCACTCTAAAGGTATATCACAAGTGCGCTTGAAAGAATTGTAAGGAAATGTTTTTTATTCTGTCTTGCCTGAAGTGAGTAGGTGTTTGTGGAAGACGCTGTGGATTCTGTGGGCTGTGAGTATGGGAGGGAGCCTGTGTGAAGAGGAAAACAAACAACGATAGATGTTCGCTGAGCTCCAACATCGACTGCTAAAAAGTTCACATTTGTTTTACCATTGCCTTGGCGAGCTCAGCGCACTGAAAGAAAATATTGTGACTCAGAAAATTAAGATGCATGTTAACGTTTTTGTAAATATAAAGTCAACTGAATATTTTGCACTGGGCTTCTGTCTAAATGCATATCTCCAAGTCTTTCTCTAAGGCACAGAGTCCAGAGCCTTTCCTTCTAGTCCAGGACAATAATCTATGACCCTAATTAGAATCCTCTGCTTCTATTGAAATTCATTTAGCCTCTAATATGCAGCTTGAATAAATCTGAAAGGTATTTGAGTATTTCTTTCAAAGAATAACAAAGAAGTGGTAATCGATGCACCATAATAACGTCCCTTGATAACTGATCGTAGCTCCTAAAGTGAGGGCCTAGTGGTAGGGTGGATTGAATGCCTATCTTGTATATCATAATAGAAGAAACACGGCCTAATAGAAAGAGCACGGGCCTGAGAGTCAGAGGACCTGGGTTCTAATCCTCCTCCACCACATCTGCTGTGTGATCTTGGGCAAGTCACTGAACTTCTCTGTGCCTCAGTTCCCTTCTCTAAAATGGGGATTAAGGCTGTGATCTCCAAGTGGGGCATGGACAGTGTCCAACCTGATTAGCTTGTATCTATTCCAGTGCCTGGCACATTGTAAACACTTAACAATATCATTCAGAAAAAAAAAAAATAGATCCTGAGATGGACATAAATCCTGTATGGAAAGGAGAGGTAGATATTTATATTAATGTCTGTCTTGTCCTCTAGACTGTAAACTCATTATGGGCAGCGGGTGTGTCTACCAATTCTGTTATACTGTACCCTCCCAAACACTTAGGACAGTGCTGTGTACAGTGTAAACACTCAATAAATACCACTGATTGATTCTATGAGAGGTGGTGATCACCAGGTTCATTTCTGTTTTCAGAGAGGTCAGAGGACTCTTTGGTAAGAGTAATAATAATAATTGTGGTATTTGTTAAGCACTTACTATATGCTAAGCACTGGGGTAGGTACAAGATAATTAGGTCCCAAATGGGTCTCACAGTCTAAGGAAGAAGGGAGAACAGGTATTGAATTCCCAGTTTGCTTTTGAGAAAACTGAGGCACAGGGAAGTTAAGTGTCTTGCCCAGTGCCACATAGCATGCATGAACATGGCCCAGTGGGTAGAGCATAGGCCTGGGAATCAGAGGTACCTGGGTTCTAATCCCAGCTCCACCACTTATCTGCTGGGTGACCTTGGGTAAGCCACTTCTATGGGGATTAAGTTTATGAGCCCCATGTGGGACAGGGATTGTATCCAACCTGAATATCTTGTATCTACCCCAGTGCTTAGAACAGTGCCTGGCATATAGTAAGCGCTTAACAAATACCATATAAAAGAGACAGAGTGGACATTAGAACCCAGGGCCTCTGAATCCCCGACCCTTTCCACTTTGCCGTGCTGCTTCATTTGGAGCTCTAGGGATTGATTATAGTAGAGATCATCATCTGCCTGTGCCTGAACAGTGCATACTGGGAGGTTATTCCTACACAAAATAATAGTGGAGTGAATGTAAAGTTGGAACTAGTGTGGCCTAGTGAAAAGAACACAGACATGGGAGTCAGAGGATTTGGGTTCTAATTCCAGAACTACCAATTTGGTACTGTGTGACCTTGGATAAGGCACTTAACTTCTCTGTGCCTCAATTTCTACAACTGCAAAATGGTGATTCAATATCTGTTCTCCCTTCTATTTAGACTGAGTCTCATATGGAACAGGGACTGTGTACAGTCTAACTTGTATCTACTCCAGTGTTTAGGACAGTGTGCTTGACACATAGTAAGTACTTAACAAATGTAATAACAATAATAGTGACTGCTAGACATTCTTCCCCTTTGAACTTGAACTACTTACTTAACCATGCTTGGACTCAGTTTACCCAGAAGGCCCTCCCTATTCATATCTGGCAGACAATTGCTCTCCCCACCTTCAAAGCTTTATTGAAGGCACATCTCCCCCAAGAAGCCTTCCCTGATTAGGCCCTCATTTCCTCTTTTCCCACTCCTTTCTGCACTGTCCTCATACTTGGATTTGCACCCTTTATTCACCCTTTCCTCAGACCCACAATTCTTATGAACATATCTGAAGTTTATTCATTTATATTAATGTCTGTCCTCCCCTGTAGATTGTAAGCTCATTATGGGCAGGGAATGTGTCTACCAACTCTGTTATATTGTTACACTGTCCTCTCCCAGGTGCTAAGTACAGTGTTCTGCCCACAGTAAGCTCTTAATGCCTACAACTGAATGACTGATTGATTGATCTGCATTTGTGAGTCTAAAATGTCCCAGCTCAGATCATCTTCAGGAGAATGAGTCTGAAAGGAGAAGTACCCTGAACCACTTAGAAGAAAGGCATTACTTGCAAAGTATATGCATTCTCGCTCCCAAAGTTTAGTATTTTTATTATCAAGGAGCTGCATATTGACTTTAGCAGGACTAATCCAGGTACAGGGCTCCTTGTAATTACCGACTTCCTTTAGTTCTCTTTTGCAGCAGTTCTAGTAAGTTAAGCACTTACTATGTGCCAAGCACTATAATAAGTTCTGGGATAGATATAAGATAATCAAGTTGGAAGCAGTCCCTGTCCCACATGGGGCTCACGATCTATGTTAATGCCAGAAGACAGCAAAAGTTTACCTTAGCTTCTTTCCCTTCTCTGCGAACATCAGAAGTATTTTGACTGACTCTGAAAAGACATATTTGAATGGAGAAACAGTGTTGTCTAGTGGAAAGAGCTCAGGGTTGGGAATCAGAGGTCCTGAGTTCAGTCAGTACAGTCTGCTCCACATAGAAAGTGCTCAATAAATACCATTTGAAAAAAGAAAGAAAACAAAAACTCTGGTTCTGCCTCTTGCCTGTTGTTTGACTTTGGGCAAATCACTTAACTTCTCTGTGCCTTAGCTTTCACATCTGTGAATTGGGATGCAATCCCTGTACTCCCTCCCCCTTGAATTGTGAGTTCCACGTGGGACAGGGAGTGTGCCTGACCTGATTATCTTTGTATCTTCGCCAAAACTTGGCACAGAGTAGGTGCTTAACAATACCACAATTTTCATTATTATTATATTAAATTCCTTTTTAATTTATCATTAGCCACTGATAGATCTGTTGAGCATTCACAGTGCCGGATCAGCAGTTTGTTAGCACATGGTGTCTTTGTTAAATAGGATGTGAAAGATAATGCTTAGCAAATTGAATATTCATACAAGTACACTTAAAAATCAAATTGAAAATTTTTTATTGTTGGTGCACCTTTATCTTGCCATTGATTGTGTAACTAGGTTTATTGCATTTCTAGCCTTTTTTTAAAAAAAATACTTGTGTTGGACAATTGTTTGGATTTGGGCTATAAAATAATCTACTTATATTATTTCCTGTGGGAAACTCTACTTTATTTAGTGCTCTATTGCTCAACACTCTACTTTCATGGGCCCAATTAAGAATAGTTAAATAGGGAATAGCTGTTTTAAGAAGCATTCTTAATGCCCTGTGTTCAGTTGATAAGTTAACTGATTTTTACTCCAACATCCTGGCCAACTTCCCTCTAGGATGCACTAACTACATTCTGCCTGCTCTGAGGCCTTAGCAACCAAAAGATTCCTTGGAGATCTTTTTTAGGCTTTAAGGATCTCCCACAGACACCTTTTCTAAATCCTACTGCCTGGGTGCCTATAGTTGTCTGATCCTAGTCTAACCTTCTTCTCCTTTCCTGAGCACTCTTTCTGTCTCTTTCTCTCTCTCATGGTATTTGTTAAGTACCTATTATATGATAAAGTATATTATATACTCAATGCTGGGGTGAATGCAAGCTATTCAGTTTGGACATAGTCCTTGGCCTACATGGAGTTCGCATGCTTAATCCCCATTTTACAGATGAGATAATTGGGGCATGGAGAAGTGGAATGACTTGCCCAAGGTTATACAGCAGAGTCTTCTGACTCTCAGGTCCCTGGTATATCTGCTAGACCACACCTCTTTTCTCTTCCACCTTGTCTCTCCTGCTTAATATCAGTTTACTCACTGGTGCATGGCTTTGATGGGGATACAAAAATCAGATTGGTAGTGTTGTGTGGAGGCTAAGTATCATTTTTCTGTGTCTAACTTCCTACTCTGCTATCACAGAGTCTGGAGCCCCACATAGACTAGTTTTGTATTGGGAGTTTCATTAGGTTGAGTTGGCGGCTCTGGGCTCAGCCTTCAGTGTTCCAGGAGCCTTCCCATTTGGGCCAAGGGCCACAGTGATAGCTAGAAGTGAATCCCAAATCATCTCCAGGTTGACCTATGTGGACTGCCAGATTCAGTCCTCAGGTACAACAGTTTGGGGGTGAGATTCCAGATTTCTAGCCTGTGTCTCGGCCTGTCAATGCCCTCTTCACACTACCTCAGGTTTACTTGGTGGGCCACTTTTAATAATATTAATCGTAGTATTTTTTAAGAGCTTCCTATGTGTCAAGCATTGTACTAAGCACTGGGCGTAGATACAAGATAATCAGGTTGGACACAGTCCCTCTCCCACATAGACCTCAAAGTCTAAGTAGGAGAGCGAGAAAGAGAACAGCTATTGAATCCCTAGTTTGCAATGAGGAAATTAAGGTACAGAGAAGTAAAATGACTTGCTCAAGGTCATACAGAAGGCTTGTGGCAGAGCCATGATTAGAATTCAGGTCCCCTGACTTCCAGGCCTGTGTTCTTTCCACTAGACTATGCTGTTTCTGTTACTTTTTCCTGTTGTGGAAAAATCCCCCGGGTAAAAGACGGGGCATCATTTCCAACCCTAGAGTATAAATGTGCTTCACAGAACTCTAGCCTTTCTTTCCACTCTGTTTAGTTTGCTTGAATATAGTCTGAGAAAGGGCTTTGTGGGTTTCTCAGGAAAATAGGCACATGACATTCAACCCTCCCTTAGCATGGCTGTATATGAAGCTCAGCATAACTCTGGGAACTCATGTGTTTGTGAAATGGGGCTCTCTATAAATGTAATATTGTGTATATAAAATAATAATAATGCTAGTATTGGTTAAGCACTTACTATAAGCCAAACACTGTTCTATATAAACACACACATATATAAACTCCTATGTATAAATAGAAACATATATATGTGTGTGTGTATATATATATATATACATATATATTTTTGGTATTTGTTAAGTGCTTACAATGTGTCAAGCAGTATCCTAAGCATTGGGGTACATACAAGTTTATCAATTTGGACACAGTTCCTGCCTCAAATGAGGCTCACAGTCCAAATTAGAGGGAGGACATAAGGTAACTGAGACATAGAGAAGTTAGTGACTTACTCAAGGTTACCCAGTAAGCAATTAGCAGAGCCTAGATTAGAACCCATGTCTTAGTACCCACATCCCCTGACTCCTAAGGCTGAGCTCTTTTCACTAGGCCATGCTGCTCCTGCAATATTTTATTATGATTTTTTTCAGTAATTTGCTTTGCTGCTGTTTAACTTGTCATTCTATAAATCTTAATCTTGTCTTTAAATTATTAATATGAGAAGAAATCAGAGAGAGTAACAGATGAGGTGCAGCAAAAACTTGTGCTCATTATAAGTGAATAAATAAATAGGAAAAATCAAACAATCATCTACTCATGAAAAGATTGTTTTCCCAGTCGTCGTTAATGATTAGTGGGGAATTAGGGAAAAACCTGCCTCTGTGAGATTGTCAGGCTCATAAAAGTGCCCAATCAAAATTTCCAAATTTGAATAGCTGTTTTTTTCCTTCCTATTATAAATGCTTCTGTGATTAGTTATGAATTTTTTTAACTTTCCAGAATGTGGACACTTGGACTCTGTAGGCTACCAGTCTTCTTTTTAGTGAAGAAAATTCATGAAATTGAATCAAATCTGAGTTGAAGTAATTGAGTCAAAAAATGATGCAGGTCCCATCTCACCCTTCCTCCCAGTAAACAAACCAAACAATTATCCTTCAACTCATTGCAAAGTGTCTTACTGACAAGAATAATGATAACAGTGATAATAGTAATAATAATGATAACAGAGAAGCAACATGGCCTAGTGGAAAGAGCAAGTGTCTGGAATCAGAGGACCTATGTTCTGATTTCAGCTCTGCAAATTGCTTGCTGTGTGACCTTGAGCAAGTCATTTAACTTCTCTATGCCTCAGTTTTCTTAACTGTAACATGGGGATGAAATACCTGTTCTACCTTCTCAGACTGTGAGCCTGTGGCTGACTCTTTGGATCTCTGTAACTCCAATCTACACAGCTGCCTCTTGGGTTCTGATCAAGCGATCAAGTGGCTCAGGCTGGGTGCTTTATCTGTGGCAGAATTTGCCAGGGATCAACCCTGGTACCTCTGGAACTGGCATTTTAAGCCCTGACACCTCTGGAACTGGCATTTCAAGGCCTGACACCTCTGGAACTGGCATTTCATAGACCTGGCACCTCTGGAACTGGCAGTTCACAGATCTGATATCTTTGAGCTTAGCAATTCACAGCCCTGATATCCCCAGACTTGCCATTTCAGATATGAAAGGAAAAATACAGTGGGCATAGCAACCTTTTCTTCAGTGTCAGTCAATATCAGTTACTGAACTCCAACTCTAGACAGGAAAGTGCTTTAGATGTTATGTGGAGACCCAGTTCCCTAGCTACAGCCTTGAGTTGCTGAAAAAACTAATATCATGCAACCTACCACCATGTTGGCCACAGACTCTGCTTACTATCTTCCCCTAATGCCTCCTCTTTCCTAGACGATGGATCGCTGAGGCCTAATTCCTATTTTACTGTCCTAATTTTTTCACAGAAGCAGATTTCTCTTTCCTTGAGATATTTTCATTAGGAAGTTCACTTGGCTTCATTCAAGAGACCCCATGCCAGTGTGTCAAAGCACATGTCAAACTTTGTTCCGGGACCCACCAGGGAAATATGACATATTTGGTCAAACTCAAGGACCCATATCCTTTGATCGGCGTGTCCTTCCATGAGAGTGGCAGATGTGTGATGGGCACCAATAATTTTCTTATCAACGGTTATGTTTTCTTTTTGTTCCGGATGAAATATATGGAAAATAATCTGGGAAAATTGCCAGGGTGTGTAAAGCTACACCCTTGATAGGATTCCACGGTCCTCCAAAGACTGAAATAGCATTTTGGATGAGAAAACCACCCATTTTGATGTGCCTATGCCAGCCTGTCAGATAAATGTGTCCTTTTCCCCAAAGAATTAGGGAATGAAAGAATGCTCTTAAATTTCTTACTTGTTCTTTAGCCTTATAAAAGACCCTAGCTTCTCCATGCCTTATTCCTCCTCCTCTTCCTCCTCTTCTTCCTCTCCCTCATTACTAATTTGTCTGAATTGAGCTTTTACTTTGTGCAGAACTGAGGGAAATTTCAAAAGAAGAAGACATGATCCCTACACTTGAATTCTTTGAGGTCCAGTGGAGGACTTTACTCCAACTTCACAATAGGATAATTATGCTTTCTGGCAATGTCCTTTGAGCTCCTCTCCAGGCATTTCAGCCTTCTCTTAGATTTGCTAATGACACCAGAGGAAAGCATTGCACAAGAGCAAGGGAAGCAGTGGAAGACATAATATTCTGTTTTCTCAGTTGAATTAAGTTTGTGTGCTGCCCAAATGGGAGGGATAATTTCAATGAAATAGAACTCCTAATGACCCTACTGAATTTAAGAATGTTTTTAAATTTAATTCTGCCTGACTTACTGCCGGGGAATATACCCTAGAGTGTGCACATGAGACCCCAAATAACAAGGCATATTTTCCCAGTGTTTTCTTCCTTTAAGAAGCTGCATTAAGTTGGTCATGGCACCAATCCATTAATCAGTGGTATTTATTGAACACTTACTATGTGCAGAGCACTTTTGTTGCACTCCACAACACTTATGTACATATCTGTAATTGATTTATATTCATGTCTGTCTCCCCCACTAGATTGTAAGCTTGTTGTAGTCGGGGAAAGTGTCTGTTCATTGTTATATTGTACTCTCCCAAGAGATTAGTACAGTGCTCTGCACAGAGTAAGCACTCAAGAAATACAATTTTCTAACTGACTGACACTACTAAGCACTTGGGAAATCACAGTACAACAGAATTGGCAGACACTTCTGTACACAGAAGTGTACACAGAGAGCTTACAGCCTATAAGAAGAAACAGACATGGAATAGATGACAGTCTTGTACATAAATGTGACTATTAATAATAATAATGGTGGTGTTTGTTAAGGGCTTACTATGTGCAAAGCACTGTTCTAAGTGCTGGGGGGATACAAGGTGATCAGGTTGTCCCACGTGGGGCTCACAGTTTTACCCCCATTTTCCAGATGAGGTAACTGAGGCACAGAGAAGTGAAGTGACTTCCCCAAAGTCTCACAGCTGGCAAGTGGCGAAGCCGGAATTGGAACCCACCACCTCTGCCTCCCAAGCCCGGGCTCTGTCCACTGAGCCATGCTGCTTAGTCCCCTAGAAGTCATTAGGGGTCAGTGAAACTTCCAAAGATGTCTTACTAGTGCCTAGGTGATTTGGATCAGTAAATATTCTTATACTCTACTATGTCTCCTATTCCTAACACATTTTAATGCCTGTCTCCCCCTGTAGACTGTAAATTCCTTATGGGCAGGGAGAGTTTCTACAAAATCTGATCTACTGAACTTTCCCCTGGGCTTAATACTGTGCTCTGTACACAGTAAGAGCTCAATGAATACCACTGAGTGATTGAAAAGGACACAATTTATACAAGATAATTCATTATTCTTCAATCATCCAATAAGAAAATTCCTCTACCAGCATATTTTCCAGGAAGTTTTTTTTTTGTATGGCATTTGTTAAACACTTACTATGTGCCAGACACTGTACTAAGTGCTGAGGTGGATACAAGATATCAGGTTGGACACAGTTCCATGTCCCACATGGGGCTCATAGTCTCAATCCCTATTTTACAGATTAGGTAACTGAGGCACAGAGAAATTAAATGACTTGTCCAAGGCCACCCAGCAAACAAGTGGTAGAACCGGGATTAGAACCCAGATCCTTTGCCTCCTAGGCCTGTGCTTTTTCCATTAGGCCACACTCCTTCTCTGTTCCACTGACTTCCAGATTCTTAGGTTTAAGAACGTATTATGGTTTCCTGTGTTGGGATAATGTAAAACATCTTCAAGAGTTAGAACTGTTCAAGGGACAGACAAGATGTGCTGGGCCAGAGAGGTGGGAGTAGGGAGGAGCAGCAGAAACTGATTTGAAGTTAGTTTAAAACATAATTCATACCAGTTATTAATCATTTAAAAAGAATGCTCTATGCCTGGATTAATTATAAAATAGATGTCAAAGAGAGCAGTCATTATAAAGTTTCTACATTCTTTTACCATTGCCAAATACACAATGCCCACAGAAAAGACCACTGTTCAGATTCGGTAATAATAATAATGATGATAATTGTGGTATTTTTTAAGTGCTTACTACATGCCAGGCAGTGTTCTAATGCTGGGGGGTTACAAGCAAATCAGGTTGGTTACAGTCCCTGTCCCACAGGGGTTTACAGCCTTAATCCCCATTTTACACATGAGGTAACTGAGGCACAGAAAAGTGAAGTGACTTGCTTAAGGCCACACAGAAGATAGGTGGCTTGAGCTGGAATTAGAACCCATGTCCTTCTGACTCCCAGGCCCGTGTTCTATCCACTAGGCAATCCTGTTTCAATAATGGTCTTATTTTCTCAGAGTTTCATATAAGTATATAAATAGCACACTACCCTGAACACTTAGACTGGTGGGTCTATTCACATCTTTTATTTTTTTCAAAATAATGAATCTGATTATGATCTGAAATAATATTAGTTTTAAACATGGTTTTTTCTATTGTATTCTTAATATTGAGATGTTTACTATTCCTTGTCTTTATTTGGGAAGGGGAGTTTACGAGGGCACTCTTATAGCTAAGTCCCAGCAACAAAATGAAAGCCACAAAATTATTGGAATAAGAAGATAGAGCAGATCTATCTATCCAAACACATAGGGTTCAAGGAGAAAATGAATTTGGCTGATTCTGGGGTTAATTTTTGACATGCTCATCCTTTTACCAGAGACTGAAGGAGCTCAGTTTTACTGAGTCTAAGCACTGGTATACTCTAAGCACGGGTACGCTTCATGCCTGCCGGTATTTAAAAGTGATAGATTATGTTGACAAGATCTGAGAAGACTGCTTATCAAATCCCTCCCATTACTTCTTTCATGTTACAGAAACAATATTTCACTGTAATGGAATACAAGGAAAACTTTCAACGCTGCAAGGCTATATTCTCATGTATAATGGTTGAGAAAACATTATTCAAACTCTCAGGGTGCATATAGAATGTGTATGGGGGCGAAAGAGGAGAACGGAAGAGAGAGATTGGAAGGGAAATGGGAATATGGTAAAACAGGAATTTAAACATATGTGGCAATTTGTTTTACAGAATAACTATAATACGCTGCTTAAAACACCTCATTTGTATTCTGTGACAGTGTAATAGACATTCTGAGAGTTACTAAATATACGTTTGTTGGAGGCTGAAGAAACTTGCCATTGATGGATTGATTGATGAAAAGCATACATGTATTGGGGTCCTGGGAGATAACGATAAGGAAATGAAAATAGGATTTTAGAAATTTTTCTTGTTTTCCTCCTTTGGAAGCACTTGATGTTTCATTCATTCTTTGCCGTCGCATTCTCCTTTGTACCTTATTCGTCACTGTTACAATCCACAGGCTAAACTGAGTTTTATACTTAACTCATTTAGTGTATAAATAGATGCCTAGCTTAAGAGGACGGTAACATCCCTTTTGTGACCTAAATCCCCATTCTCACCCAACCCTATGGCGTTAGCTTCTAGGGATGAAACTAAATCATTGCTGTGTGAGCTGTTATTAATTTTCATTAGGTGAAAGGTCTTTGGAATAGACTGTTTGTTTCCGTGGCAGTCATTTTAGAACACTGGACTTGGATTCTTTCAAGGATACTGGTTAATAGGGTTTAAGGTCCTTTCATCTGTACAGAGATTTCTTCTTTAAAGAGACGTTATTCAGTCTCCTCACGTCTTCAAGTACCTGTAGCTGTCCTGTTCTCTCTAACTCGTTTTCTGTGCTGCATTCAAAAGCATTTGAAATCTGAGCAAGAACAAATAAACCTCTGAACTCTAATACACATGTAATCTGCCAAGGTCCACCCTTGGACTGCAGACAGCTTCAGAACAAGGCTGAAACAACATCAGAAAGTGGTCTTGTTTTCGGTAATCCATTTGCTAAAGACAATTTAGGTCACACATCTGATTTTCAGTCTCTGCTTTCCCTCTGTTTTCATACCTCAAGGAACCACGCAGTCGAAAGAGGTCAAGGGAGCCGCTCAAGGTGACAGAATCATCTGAGAAATGAAATTCCACACTCCTCATCCCCAGTGTCCATCTCTAATAACCAGGTGCAGCCCTCCAATCCCTCATTTCATTTTTACCCAGTGTATGGTGTGTAGACTGTATGAGGTGAGGTAGGGTGTTAAACCACCTTGTTCCTGGGCTGTCCTAGTTGAACAGGGAGAAATCACAGGAAGGTGAAGGATATAGGAAGCAGCCATTTGTGGACCCAAGTCTTGATTCCCTTGCCTTTTCATACCGATCGCTTTCAGGGAAATGGGATTTCTGTGGATCATCGAGGGCTGTGGCTAGAGTTTACCTCTCTCATCCCACAGCATCACCATCTGCTGCCCCGGTTTTCGCACTTCCTCTAGTCCTCAAACCTTCCAAATGTTTTTCCTCCTATCCATGCTTCTCACCTCCAGAAGGAATCTGAAAAACTGTGGTTTTTATGTCCCAAGGACCATTATCACTAGTAATAAAGGTTTTCTAGCTAAATGTAGTTGATAATTTTGTTGATGATGCAGAAAGCAGAATGAAGGTCAAGTTGGCTCTTATCCTGCAATCTTGCATCAGTAGTGCTGAAAGGAGAAGTCTGTTTTGGTCAATAGAGCAAGCAGATGGATCATGAAAACATAGGGGCTGATGGATTTTGTGAGAAAGTTCTGTCTTTATAACCCCTTTTCTGTTGTCAAACACACTTTAGGAGAATTCTGTGAGACTGAAAATGTGATGTGAGAAGGCTGATCTAAACAGTGCACCCCTCTGTTTATTCAGATTCTCTCCCACTCCCTCTTCCTTTTTCCTTCTCTTCCTCTTTCTCTCTTTCCCTCTCTCCCTTTCTATCACCTTCTTTTCCCTCTCTCTTTCTCTGAACATAGCAAGTGCTTAATAAATAATATTGAATGAATGAATGTCTTCTGTCTTTCTACTTTTCTCTCTCTGTCTCCATCTTTCGCTTTTCTTCTATCTCACTCTCACTCTTTTCCTCTGACTTCACCGAAGACACATGAGTGTGGTGTGCAAGCCCCTTAGAGTTTCAAGATGATGGTCCTGAAGGTGAGATTTTACAGGTGTGCCCAGATGCTGTTGATAAATGTGCACGACAAAAAACATTCCAAGTCTCATCAACCACCCACAACATTGTATTCACATTGAATTTGTATTTACACAAATTCCTAGCCCTATGTATATTCAGTTGTATATAGAGAAGCAGTGTAGCCTAGTGGATAGACCACCAACTGGGGAGTTAGAAGAACCTGGGTTCTAATCCCAACTCTGCCATTTGTCTGCTGTGTGAACTTGGGCAAGTCACTAAACCTCCCTGTGCCTCTTAGCTCATCTCTAAAATGGGGTTTAAGAATATGAGCCCACTGTGTCCAACCTGATTAACTTGAATTGACCCCAGTGCTTAGTACAGTACCTGGCACATAGTAAGAGCTTAACAAATACCATTAATAAAATTGTCTATTCAATTATTTATTTAGCAGTTTAATCCTGAACACACTCATGCTACTAATCACTTTACCCTCGTTCTTCCCTACTTCTCTTTTTGTAAATTATTTAAGCTTGCATGACTTTGTTATGTTGTGCTTTCCCAAGTGCTTAGTACAGCGCTCTGCTCATAGTAGGCACTCAAGAAATACCATTGATATTGATGGTGTTGATGATGATGTCTCCCCATGAGACTGTAAACTCACAGAGAGCAAGGATCATTGATATTACATCTAATGTTCTGTCCCAAGCACTTAATATAGTACTCTGCACAAAGACACTCAATATATATTATAGATTGATTCTTTGAAAACTCCTTTCATGTCATGTGCAGGTGAAGACTGTCCCTTGGAGTGCTCTAGCTTTTATTATTCCCATACTGCCTGAGATCATTTTCATTTGTCTTTTGGTTTCAGGATCTCCTCAAAGCTTCATCCCTTTTCTATTTGCTTTAGACCACGTTGCTCTGTTTACTCCTGCTGCCTCTCAGCTGCCCAGAACTATGTCATATCATCTGAGGATTTGCTTCACTGTGTTTTTAAAAGCACACACTGTGGGTTGTGAGACACTAAAAAGATAGGAAGACATAGTGGAACTCAAGGGAGGGTCGAAGCTTGATTAAAATGAGTGCTTTCTCCACTTTCTGCGTAAATTATTAAAACCCAGATACATTGCTGGCTTTCCTCCCTCTTGGAATGTCTTTCAGAGGAGAGATTTAGCCTCCAGCAAAATTAACAAAAAAATTAATTCAGCCTCATGCTATTAGAATTTCTATATACAGCATTTGCTTTTCACAGAAAGTGTTCAGCATTATATTATGGTGTTTTAAAAGGGGCCATGAAGACACTGAATCGTGGTTCTCATTATGAAGCATTTTGTGCTGCCATTTCAAGTATACCTCAGAGAGAGCACCCTGTAGCTGAGATCAAAAGAAGATATGTTATAGAAATGCCCACGATGATTGCAATTCAACTAATGTCTAGGTGTGCTTAATAGAGGATCTTTTTTGTTATTGGGCTAACTTTGAAAAATTCAACAAATGTACCACACACTGAAGATTTTTATGTATTTAACTTTTGGACCATGTGATAGTTTGTTTTGCTTACTCAATAAGCTTCATTGGTTTGGGTTTTAGCACTTCCTCACTAGCTGCTTAAAGCAGGACTGTTGTCAATTTCACTGTCCTTTTTAATGAAGAGATAATGCTTGTGGGTATTGTTTTTGAAGGATGCTACTTTGAGTTCCCCTTTGCAGACAACTACTATCCATCTCTCTGCTAAATGCTTCAAGCCTTCATGAAGTATTTTCTTAGCTTAAATGAATGCTAATTTTTGTCCATATCCAGGCAAATACCCTGTCTTCTCATTTCATATTTGAAGATAATAAGCTGCTCCGTAAACAGTTCGATGCAGCAAAGTGTGAAACTGCAGTTGGTTGAAATTTAGGCAAACTCCGTTTCTTATAGATGGACTAGATTATCTTGGCCTCTAAAATAGTCATTGTTATGTAAATATGGCTTATATATTAATCATTCAATGGTATTTATTGAGCATCTACTATGCACCAAGTACTGGATTAAGGGTTTGAATATGACAATGACTATGTAAAATTTATAAACCAATATGCAGGCATATGTATACTTAGGATACATAGTTAATTTATTTTCATTTTTCAGCATTAGAACTGGTTCCTGGGAACCTAGAAATATAGTAACCAAAAAAATTGGAAACAAAGATCTCTACAGTGAGAGGTCCAAAGTCAATAAGCAGTAAACTGTCAGGAACCTATGACTATAAATAGTTTTTAGCAAAAGTATATTATCAAGACATTCTTAACTATATTTGGCATTTTTAGAGCAAGACAAACGCTTGGGTTTCATTGAACAGCAGAGCAACAAAAATAGAGAATTTGGCTTCCCACACAAAGATGGCTCTGAGATGAATGTGTTGCAGAGAATAGAGGAAAGGTGTCTTCTTGCTCTCCTGGTTTGATGCAATATCAGAACTCTCAATATTTTAATCCCAGATAAATTAGGAGAGAGAGTTGTAAATAATTAAGGAAATGTTTAAATGTCATATACAAAATTATTTATGATGAAAGTGCAGTTCATGAAAAATTCATATATTTTCTTACTCATGAAAGTCAGTGAGATCAAATAAAGTGAAAAATCATGTTTGCCGAATCCATAAAAAATCCAATTCATAGACAGCCCTCTTCACTTCCACATTTATCAAGTTGTCCGGAAAGATTACAAATATACCTTAGCTATTTAGCTGTAGTTTGGTGTAGTATACTTTGTTTATTTTGTTCTTATTCTGGTGTCCACAGTGTAGTTCACCTATCAAGCTACCTGAAACTGAAATGCAGGTGAATCACTTTCCATGAAAGCATGAAATCTTTTTCTGTAAATACGCATTTGGCAGAATAATATTGGTATAACAGAATGTAATTCCATGTGAATTTGTACCATCTGTGTATTATTCATCCCTATCTGATGTATCAGGTGAGTTCAGCAGTCAGTTCCTCTTCTGAGACTAATGGACCCTCTTCAAAATGGAAGTTTTGATTCCTGGCTCCCCAGATAGTTGTATATGGCTCAGTATTGCTATGGCTATGGGATTGACCGGAAGCATTATCCAGTTAGAAAAAAAAAGATAAATTGAGACTATCCCAACAGTGGCATCGAAAAAGATTATCCATATTGCTTGAATTCCCTTAGCAAGGCATCGACTACAGTTTTGAAGTCAGAGATAGTTCAGTTCCCTGGCTGTATATACTGTAATGAATTTCAAACTAGCCAGCCCAAGAGTGTCATGTGGGGTAAAGGGACAAAAGAGGCAGCCAAGAACGAAGAGTTGGCTTAGTCTCGTAACTACACATTCACTTTCTTTCTTCAACTCTGAGGAAAAGGAGCATTAATTTTTTATTGTGTTTCCTGTCTCTCTCCTTTCTCTGTTGCTCTGTACCAGATCTCAAGATGCCAACATTGAAAATTCAACAGGGGGTAAAGCATCCAATTCCAATCCCCCTGGGCCACTAGAGATAGTCAGACCCAAAACTGCCCTGTGCAGTTGAATGAGTCTATGGCTGTGAGCTTTTGCCAGTGTTCTCAGCTCTGTGGATGCTGTTGCTGAGAGAATTTTTTCCAGATTCAAAGGACTGCTTTCCAAACTCATTTCTGCATGCAATAACCGAGGCTTGTTGAGATCTAGAATTGCTGAGGCCAAAATGAAAAGGGATGTCAAATGTGGGAGATTAACTAGGTGCAGGTGTATGTGGGAGGGTGGGGAACGGGCAGGAAGAGGTGTGAGGGTTGTAAGAAGGCATTGTGGTATGTAGAAAATTAAGAATTATGCTTCTGTATGCTTGGCACTTTCTACAGGTCTATATTTGTACATCCTATCTTTTCTTCACCAATTTCACCCTGATTCATTCATTCATTCAATCGTATTTATTGAGCGCTTACTGTGTGCAGGGCGCTGTACAAGCTCTTGGAAAGTACAATTTGGCAACACATAGAGACAATCCTTACCCAATAACAGGCTCACAGTCTTGTGGTTCCACCTTTTATGTCCTGATTCTTCCTCCTGATCCCATTACTATTAAATCACTTAGGTCTGTCTCCATGGCCCATTAGAATGTAGACTCCTTGAAGTTAGGGAATCTGTATCTTCTCTAGTACTCTCCCAAGTACTTAGTACAGCACTCTGCATTCAGTAGATGCTGTATTAATATCTTTAATCGATTGAATCCAGTTTTGATCTCCCTTTGGTACAAAAAATTTTGATTTTGTCCTCAGTGGTAATAGGCAAAAGGATTTTGGTACAATCGGGACTACGGCAGACAGCTCCTCAAATGAGCATTTTCTGGGAAACTGGCAGGAAATAACCCATTGGCATGGTCCGCCGGTGGAAAATTCCCATAAACCCTGAAAGCGTGCAATTTAAATGTACAACAGCCCACTATGAGATAATGAAAGAGAAGACAACGTACACTGATGGAGCACATCAATACATTTAAGGAATTTTTAAGAGTTTACTTTTGGCTTCCTTAATACCCACACGGTTCATTAAGGTTCGGTGCCATTATTACGTCAGACCAATGGTCCATACCTCCAGGTAGTTTATGTCCAAAGATGGCAATAAGACATCTATAGAAACTGTGCGATGGTTGTCCTTCTTAGTATTCATCCTAATTTTAGAGTTCACAAGAGTGGAGCAGGACCAGGGTCCATTTCATAATCATTTATTGGGGTTTAGGGGTTTTAAAGTAGAGGAAGACCCAAAAACTTCAATCAAAACTTGAGAACCACAGAACCAAACTATTTTTTTTTAAAAGTCAAGGAGTTGCTAAGCACTTACTATGTTCCAGGACTTTCTAAGCACTGAGATAGACATAAGGTAATCATGTTGGACACAGTCTATGTCCCACTTTGGGCTCACAGTCTTAATCCCCATTTTACAGATGAGGTAACTGAGGCACAGAGAAATGAAATGATTTGCCCAAGGTCACAGAGCTGATAAGTGGCAGAGCTGGGTTTAGAACCCATGTCCTTCTGACTCTGAGGCCCATCCTCTTATCTACTACGCCATGCTGCTTCTCCACCAGTTGCCCCATTGCTCATCTCATTTTGGTGATATTGCTGAGCTATAGATATAGATATAGATATAGATATAGATATACAGCACATCTTCAAAATGCCGTTTATTCTTAGTCGAACATTTGCGCAATGAAACCAGTTAAATCCTGTTCTGGAAGATTAGCGTTTCCTCCCAGTACTCAGTTCCTCATTTGTGATCCGTGTTTGTTTCTGCCATGAGTAGCTGTGTATGCCAAAATGGGAGTACAGTGAGTTACGTTTACGTGTGTTAACATCAAGGATTCATAAAGAAACTGGACTAGCAACTTCAGGGATTGAAGAACTCAAACAGATCCTGACATCCAGGAACTAAATTCACTCTTAGGACATTATCCCACCCTGAGGAAACTCTGAAAACTATCACCTAATTGTTTGCATTCTCCTTCCTGAACAGGCATCATGGTGATTTAACTATTTGGGACATCTCTAGCCTTTCACCACTGAACAGTGAAGAATCAAAATGGTTTCTAAATAAAAACATCTGAGAGACAATCCAATCTCTCTCTGTGCAAATATTATTCCACTAGGCTTCCCATTTTTCAGGTAGAAAAAAAAGGCTGACCTTATAGAACTCTATCTAATTGATAAGTGACAAATTGTTGAAAAATATCCTGACCCATGAGGCAAAATTCTGAAATATTGAAGAATATTTACACCTAACTCTCAATAACCAGTTCAGTATTTATGTGCCAACAGCAGGTTTAAAAATAATGCTGAACTCATGAGCTTATGTCAACACAGAGCTTTTCCAAGATTTACAGAAGGGCTAGTGTTAGGCCAGTGGAACAAAATTTAGGATTCTACTCACCAATTTCCCATTCAAGTTATTGAATTTTTAATAGAAAAAGAAAATGATATAAAATCGGTCAATTAAAACCCATGACTCGGCTCTGACATCTGCTCTTTGTACTCTGAAAACAGTAAATAATTAAATAAAAAGGGCAATTTTTATTACCAAACCTATTTTTTCCCCTCAGAAATCCTATGGTTGAACTCTGGATATTGAATTATATATTTTTTTATGTAGGATCTGCCCAGTTGTTCTTTACTAATCTTATCACAAAAGCTAGTCACTTTATTTGTTCTCAACTGAGCTTTGACAACACCTGAATTAAACTTACTATTAGATTAGACAAGCTATGGTTAAACCCTAGAAGCATCAAAAAGCCACCAACCATAAATACTACACGATTACATTTTGAGCCAATATTTTTCTATCTGGTCTGTGACTCCTGAAAGGAAGATTAAGGGGAAGGATGAAAGAAAGGAGGGAGAGTCATGGGGAGAACATTAATAAATTTTAAAAAATTGCATCCAGGACCGTTATCTTGCAGCAAAATGATGCAGAGATGAATTACAGTCCCAACATACTGGATTCTTTCAAACATTTACAAGGAATCAAACACAGAATAAAATTGTATTTACGGATTTAATATTTAATCTTCTTTGTTCTAGAAGCTGTATACATAGTATAAGTAAACAGTTTTGGGAAGGTCAGTGAAGATAGTATCATAATCTGGGTGGTGTATTCTTGGCACTTTTCTTGTACCCACCTAGCTACAAAGATTACATCTGCTTTCCTGCCTTTAAATCTGAAACCTCACTGCAATTCAGGTAGTACGTGGCTGTTACTAGAGTCCTTAGGAGTTTGTTTCTCTTTTTTATGGTATTTGTTAAGTGCTTACTATGTGACAGGCACTGAACTAAGCAGTGGGGTAGATACAAGGTAATCAGGATGGGGACAGTTAATGTCCCACATGGGGCTTGCAGTCTGAATCCTCATTTTAATAATAATGTTGATATTTGTTAAGCACTTACTATGTGCAGAGCACTGTTCTAAGCACTGGGGTAGATACAGGGTAATCAAGTTATCCCACGTGAGGCTCACAGATAATCCCCATTTTACAGATGAGGTAACTGAGGCACAGAGAAGTTAAGTGACTTGCCCAAGGTCACACAGCTGACAAATGGCATAGCCGGGTTTCAAATCCATGACCTCTGACTCCCAAGCCCGTGCTCTTTCCATTGAGCCATGCTGCTTGTCTTACAGATGAGATGAGTGAAGCATTTTGCCCAAGAGGTGGATGAGTGGTGGAGCGATGATTAGAACCCAGATCCTTTTGATCCCGAGACCTGTGCTCCTCCCACTAGGCCACTCCGCATCTCAATCCTTCTTGTTCAACAAGATTCTTGATATAATCTTGTCTGCGATGTAATAAATCAATCACACTAATAAAGTGCTTTCTGTGTGCAGAACACTGTACTAAGTGCTTGAACACCGCACTAAGTAGTTGAGCACTGTACTGATTTATGGAAAGAGGAAGGGTTCCCTTAGCACAGTCAGCTCTCTTCTTGAAAATGTGATTATGGTGGGATCTTGTCAGTTTTCCATGTAATGAAATAAAGCTCATGTAGAAGCTTGAGACCACTCTCAAGGTCATCCCTGGAGAGTTCCCAGTACTCTACCAGTCTCAACTTCAGGAGAGAGAGAGTCAAGCAGTGTCCTGTACCTTCCATTCCTAGCTTGGGCAGGGGCTATGAGTGGAAGGCCATCTGCTACAAGCCAAAACTCACCTATACTGGGTAGCAGTGGCATGGGAGAGAATCAAGGGTGAAGACTCCAGTTTACTGTGTGGAAGGAGGCAGTGGTAAACCACTGCAATAATTTTATCAAGAAAACTCTATGGATACACTAACAGAACGATTGCAGATGGAAGTGAGGTGTTCTGGGAGAGATGCGTCCATGGCGTCGCTACGGGTCGAAGACGACTCGGTGTAAGACAAGAAGTTTCAGAGGCTTAAGACAAGAAGCTTGAAAAGAGTAGGTCCTTCCTTCCTTGTAGAGTTATACAGAAATAATAATAATAATGTTGGTATTTGTTAAGCACTTACTATGTGCAGAGCACTGTTCTAAGAGCTGGGTAGACACAGGGTAATCAGGTTGTCCCACATGAGGCTCACAGTCTTCATCCCCATTTTACAGATGAGGTAACTGACGCACAGAGAAGTGCAGTAACTTGCCCACAGTCACACAGCTGACAAGTGGCAGAACTGGGATTCAAACCCGGGATCTCTGACTCCCAAGCCTGGGCACTTTCCAATGAACCACGCTGCTTCTCATACCTTAGATCTAGGTGTGTGTGTAACCATCCCTTCTCCCTCCGCTCCCCAAACACCACCTTTATTCTTAGATTTCAAGTCCCTTATGTGCTAGATTTGTTGAGTGTCTTTGTTCTTTCCAGTTCTTTCCATAACACTTAATACAGTGGTCTGCACACTGTAGAAACTCAATAAATCAATAGTCCCACTATTTGAAATGCTGTTGAATACTGAGAGCCCCCTGTTAAGAGTCCATGTGATTGTGAGAGTCAGAAAAGCAAATAGACTATTTAAAGGAGATTGTATGGAATGTGACTGTATTGTTCCCAGTACTTGGAACCTAGCAAATCCTTAACAAATACTGTTATAATTAATGGGAAGAGTGTGGCCTAATTGAAAGATCAGAGGCCTGGGAGTCAGAGGACCTGAGTTCTCTTGCCGGCTCTACCACTTGCCTGCCTTCTGAACTTGAGCAGGGCACTTTATCTGACTTGCCCAAGGTCACATAACAGACACGTGCTGGATTCAGCATTAGAATCCAGGTCCTTTTGAACTCCAGGGCCGTACTCTATCCACTAGGCAATGCTGCTTCCCCTCTTTCCACTAGGTCATGCTGATTCCCAAGATGCCTCTTAAACAATTAATCTACCATAATTGTTGAGCAGTTACTATGTACAGACCACTCTACTGAGCACCTTAAAGTCTCTTCGACTGTGAGCCCCATTTGGGTCATGGACTGTGACTTGTTTATCTTGTATCTTTTCCAGTGTTTGGCATTTAGAAAACAACAAATATTACAATTATCATTATTATTATCCACTTTTCCCTCTATACTGGGGGCAGAGCAAGTGACTAGCAAGGGTGTGTCCTAGTGGAAGTAGCTGAGGCCTGGGAATCAGAGGAACTGGTTTCTAATTCTAGCTCTGCCAATTTTCTGCTGTGTGAACTTGGGCAAATCGCTTAACTTCTCTGTGCTTCAGTTACCTAATTTTAAATTACCTCATCTTTAAAATGGGGATCAAGTCCTACTCCCTCCTATTTAGACGATGAGCCCCTTGTGAGATGGGGCAAAGCATAGTGGATAGAGCACAGGCCTGGAAGTCAGAAAGTCATGGGTTCTAATTCTGACTCGGCCACTTATTTTCTTTATCTTCTGGGTGACCTTGGGCAAGTCGCTTAACTTCTCTGTGCCTCAGTTACCTCATCTGGAAAATGGGGATTGAGACTGTGAGCCCCATGTGGAACAGGGACTGTATCCAACCCAATTTGCTTGTATCCACCCCAGCCCTTAACACAGTACCTGTCACATAGTAAGCACTTAACAAATACCATAATAATTTTTATACCTGTGTCAGTGCTTAGTACAGTACCTGGCATATAGGAAGTGCTTAACAAGTACTATTAAAAAAACAACAAAAAAGTAAGTGCTCAATCAATATCATTGATCGATTGATTAATTGATTGGTCAATTGATAGTAGCAGCAATATTAATCAGTTATTGAGCACCAGTTGGATGCAAAAACACTGTATAATGGGCAAAGTGCTTGGAATGAAGAAAATAAGGAAGTGATAAATTCCCTGCCCATAAGGAGCTAACAGTCTAATGAAGATGACAGAAAAAATAATTAGAAACTGAGTAAACTAATAATGAAATGTACAGTTTAATATATATAATGATACAATATATACATATGCATATATATTATAAAACATGATATATATAAATGATGTTATTTCTTAAGCACTTACTATGTGTCACGCACTGTTTTAAGTGCTGGGATAGATACAAGCTAATCGGGAAGTACACCGTCCCTGTCCCACGTGCGGCTCGCAATCTTGGAAGTAGGGAGTAGATTTTAATCCTCATTTTACAGATGAGAAAACTGAGGCATAGGAAAGTTAACTGACTTGTCCAAGATCATAAAGCAGACAAGCGGAAGGGCTGGTATTAGAACCTAGGCCCATGCTCTCTCCTTTAGGCTACGCTGTTCCTCTGTATACATCCATTCATTCAATCGTATTTATTGAGCGCTTACTGTGTGCAGAGCACTATACTTAGCACTTGGAAGGTACAGTGCATCAATAAAGAAAGACAAACCCTGCCCGCATGGGCTCACGGTCTATATCAGTGCTGAAGATGGATATAAATTAGTACATATGTGCTAGAGTCAGTTGTTGGGTTGCTATAGTTTGGGTGCTGGGAATTCATTAGGAGAGGCTTATTGGAAGAGAAGTTTTTATTTTCTTTTTTATGGCTTTGACTGCAGAGGTCAATGGAGCTAACCTCATATCTTCCCCCTTTAGCCAACATCTTCACCTTACTGTCATACACTTGCTGAACCCTCTGCTCTAAGAGAGTTACGCCTTTTCAGATTGATGCCCACCAACCTGACCTGCCTCTTGCTATTGTCTTCCAACTGTCCAGTGCCGTTCTATATCTTTAGGGATTTTGTTCTGCTCCGCTTCAACCCCAGCAATTTCAGTGTATTCCAGGACCTTATTTTTGGTGAGCCTGTGTTAGCATTCAGCAACAAGTACTGTGTGCAAATGGTTTTGGTGGAATGGTTCTAAAAGTGGAACATGGGGTCTTTGGTGGGTCCAAAAAAAATGGTTGAACACTGTGATTGGCACCATATGCATTCTGTTTGCTCTTGAGAATTCCGGCTAATATGCTTCTCAAGTAATGGAATGCACTGACAGCTGATGTCGATGCTTCACCGATTGTAGTGAGAAGCAGGATGGCTTAGTGGAAAAAGTATGGGTTTGGGAGTCAGAGGATGTGAGTTCTAATGCTGACTCCACCACCTGTCTGCTGTGTGACTTTGGGCAGGCCACTTAACTTCTCTATGCCTCAGTCACCTCATCTGTAAAATGCGGATTAAGCCCATGAGCCTCACTTGACACAACCTGATTACCTTATATCTACCCCAGCACTCAGAACAGTGTTTGGCACATAGTAAGCACTTAACATATACCATTATTATTATTATTATTGTTATTAGTGTTATCCAGCTGCATGCTGGAACAGAAGAGTGGCCTCTGGACTCACTGTCAATCCCTAGCTCTTTGTTGATTCTGAGAAGTGTGTCTTCTTGTATGTGTGCTTCCAAAACCCAGCTTCTAGGGGTTCAGTGGAAGTCCCTCAGGGGTCATTTCTGGGTCTTAACTCTTCTCCATCTACACCTCCTCCCCCAGATAGCTCATTTGCTTCCATGGCTTCCACCACCATCTCTATGTGGATGATTCCCCAATCTACTCCAGCTCTGATTTCTCTCCTTGCTGACTCACTGAACCTCAGTTTTGTCTAGCACACCACTTCCTCCTAGCCCATATCCTCCCTCTGGTCTGGAAGTCCATCTCCCTTCATAAATAGCCCTCAACTTTACCTACTTTCAAAGCCTTATTAAAATCCTATCTTCTCCAAGAGATCTTCCTTGACTAAGGCTTTATTTTCCTTACTGTCTCTCTCCTGTGTCACAAGTGCACTTGGATCTGTACCCAATTATTCTAACTTCAAAACCTTATTGAAGACACATCTCCTCCAAGTGGCCTTCCCAGACTAAGCCCTCCTTTTCTATTCTTTCACTCCCTTGCTCGTCACCCTGACTTGCTCCCTTTAATCCTGCCTCTGTCACCTGTAAGCTGTGAGACTTTGAGCAAGTCATTTCACTTCTCTGGGCGTCAGTTACCTCATCTGTAAAATGAGGATTAAGACTGTGAGCCCCGTGTGGGTCAACCTGATTGCCTTGTATCTACCCCAGTGCTTAGAACAGTGTTTGGCACTTAGTAAGTGCTTAGCAAATATCATCATTATCATTATTAATCATGCCGTCACCCAGCCCAACACCATTTATATCTGTATCTGTAATTTATTCATATTAATGTCTGCCCCTCTAGACTGGAAGCTCACTGTGGGCAGGGGATGTGTCTGTTTATTGTTGCATTGTACGCTCCCAAGCTCTTAATACAGTGCTTTGCACACAGTAAGTGCTCAATAAATGCACTTGACTGACTGACTGATTACTTTTCAAGCACGTGCTGATTTGTACATTCCAAGCACTTAGTACAGTGCTCTGCACATAGTAAGCACTCAATAAATACTATTGAATGAATGAATGAATGAATATCCCACCCTCGGCTCCTCGGCACTTATTTTAATGTCTGTCTCTCTCTCTAGACTCTAAGCTCCTGATAGGCAAGGAACATGTCTCCCAATTCTGTTGTATTGTACTCTCCCTACCTCTTAGTACAGTGCTCTGACAGTAGAGCACTCAGTAAATACCACCGGATTGCCTGATTGGGTGAATCAAGGACTCTTGATGGTGCTCATAGCCAGAGTTGAAAGGATTTCTCAGAGAATCAGAATACCATTCTGTAGAGATACTCTAAGTCCCAGAGACAGGAACGAGGTGAACCAGTAATCAAAACTAATTGATTGAGACTAATTTTGACTAAGGATACTCAATTCTAATTTGGGGAAATCATGGTCCAGAGATTCCTCCTCAGTTGTCCCTTAGTTAAGCCAAGATCCTTCAGTTCTTTCAGGAGATTCTCAAGACCTTGGGTTCCAAAGGTATGGTTTGATGGGAAAAGATTAAAAATATAATATATTTTATCTTATTCTCTCATCCCAGTGTCATTAATCCTTTTAAGGTCAATTTGGATATTGCTTCAATTGTTTATTACAGCATTGTCCAGCAAAGTTTATGCTAAGTGACGACATTTTTATCTAGGCATAAATTTTGTCAGGAGATAATAAATCTGCTTTTTTATGACAGCACATTTGGGAGCCTTAGGTCCTTAAATCATTTATGCCATTCCTGCTTTTAATTCATAGATATTGAGTATTCCTACCTGACATTTTCTGAGCAGGAGACTTTGTGGACTTTTTTTCCTTTTTTGTTGTTTTTTTTTTACAATTCATTGCTATGACTTATGAATTTCCTAGTCATCTGTCTTTCCCAAGGTACATACAGCTATCACTGCAACTCAGATGAATTTCCTACTCTTCCCAGTCATGAAAAGGCAGTTGTGGGAATGAGTAGGATTTTCTTTCATCCCATTAATGATTTGGGTGAAGCAGAAAGGCACAGATCAAGACAGAAGTTGTTCTATTGTCTTTTAGCATCCAATTTGCCTTACGTCTCAAATGAAGATGAATTATTCTAAGGCTCACTTAATGCCTCTTGTCTCACCATCATTTTCAATTTACTAGCTTCTGGATCATATTTTATACTTAGGGAAGCAGCGTGGCCTAGTGGAAAGAGCATGGGCCTGGGAGTCAGATGACCTGGGTTTAATCCTGGCTCCGCCAATTGTCCTCTGTGGCTGGGTGACCCTGGGAAAGCCACTTAACTTCTCTGTGCTTCAGTTCCCTCATCTGCAAAATGGGAATTCAATACCTGTTCTCCCTTCTTTTTAGACTGTGAACCCCCAAGTGGGACCTGATCTTTGGTATCTACCCCCATGCTTAGTACAGTGCTTGGCACATAGTAAGTGCTTAACTAATATTATAATTATTATTATTATTGCTACTACTACATGTTATTATTATTACTAAATGTTATTCCATTTCTGCCACCATTTTCCTTTGTAGTACGTGGTACCGGTTAGGTAGGAATATGACTCTTTGATCGTCAAAACTCCCAAAGGCAATTTCAGAACTGATATTTAAAGGCCTTTAAGAAACAGTTATGGTCTAGTGGAAAGAGCACAGGACTGGGTATCAAAGGATTCTAATCTGGCTCTGCCATTTGTCTGCTGTTTGACCTCTGGTAATTCCCTTAACTTCTTTGTGCCTCAGTTACCTCATTTATAAAAGGGAGATGAACACCTGTTCTCCCTTCCCCTTAGACAACGAATCCCTCTGGGACTTTGTCTGATCTGATCGCATCTACCTCAGCACTTAGTATGGTGTCTGGCACATAGTAAGTACTTAACAAAAACCACAGTTATTGCATTTTTATTATTAGTTCTTGGGAAATGGTTAAACTCTACTTCCCCAGATTATGTCCACCTGACAACCACACTTAGAATTGCCACACATTTAGGCATATTCTTGAGTTACTTTAATTTACATTCATTTGTTTATGTAATTTATCCTTCCATACATTTGCCCTCCAGCCTTGGAATTTGGTAACTGGCTTGTGTCCAGCAGTCTTACTCATTAGATTGGGAGTGCCTTGAGGATTGGGACTTGGACTTCTCTTCAGGTGTGTACTCCCAAGTGCTCAGTACAGTGCTCTGCACCTAGTCTAAACTCAGTCAGTAATTTAATTTAGTAAGTTGATTTAAATAATCACCCACCAATCTCTGAAAATTGAATTAAAAACCCCCAAAACTTTGTCCCTCTGGCACAAACAGGCCATCTTAGTGCTTAGTGCTTAGGACAGTACAATACAACAATAAACAGGCACATTACAAATTCCCTGCCCACAATGAGCTCACAGTCCAGAGACAGAGAAAGACGTTAGTATAAATAAATAAATAGGTACATAAATGCTGTAGGGTTGGGAGAGGGGAAGAACAAAGTGGGCACTGGACCTTCAAGTACACAAATACATTATTATTATAATAGTTGGGTTATTCATTAATTGCCTACTTTGTGCCAAGCCCTGGAGTAATTTTTGGCTCAAGATCAGAAACAGTCCCTGTTCCACCTGGAGCTCAGTCTAAGGAGGAGTGAGAGAGGGAGTTCTAAGCTGTAGGGTAGATAGAAGGCTGTCAGTATGGATACAGTCCCTGTCCCACATGGTACTTACAGTCTCAAATTCCCAGGACCATGCTATTTCCATGAGGTCACACTGCATGCCTCTTATTTTGGGAAGCCTGCTGTTGATAAAGTTGATAGAACACTGTTATGGGAACGTGCCTGCTAATTCTGTTGCATTGTACTCCCCCAGATGCTTAGTACGGTGCCCAGTGCTGTACTAAGCACTCAATAAATGCCACTGATTGATTGATTGTGGGAATCAAGAAACCTGGGTTTTAGTTCCATTTCTCTTAAAGTTGGCTTCTGTGGATGGAAACCACTCATGAACTTTGGAAGGCGCTATACCCTAGCATACCTTCTCACTCATTTCACTCAGTTATCTCTAGAACTATTACCAATTCCTCTGCACAGTGGTTCTATAATATAGTCTCAGGACTCAGGTTACTCTGCGGTTTCTCAGGGAAGACTTCATCCATCATTATCAATCATGTAGTGAATAGAGCACGGGCCTGGGTGTCAGAAAGTCATGAGTTCTAATCCCGGGTCTGCCACACATCTGCTGTGTGACCTTGGGTAAGTCACTTCATTTTTCTGCACCTCAGTTACCTACCTGTAAAATGGGGATTGAGACTGTGAGCCCCACATGGGGGACAGGGACTACGTCTAACCCAATTTGCTTGTATCCACCTCAGTGTTTACTACAGTGCTTGGCACATAGTAAGTGCTTAACAAATACTATCACTATTTTTCATTCATTCAATAGTATTTATTGAGCGCTTACTATGTGCAGAGCACTGTACTAAGCACTTGGAATGAACAAGTCGGCAACAGATAGAGACAGTCCCTGCCGTTTGACGGGCTTACAGTCTAATCGGGGGAGACGGACAGACAAGAACAATGGCAATAAATAGAGTCAGGGGGAAGAACATCTCATAAAAACAATGGCAACTAATTTTATTTATTGAGCACTTATTGTGCGCAATGCACTGTACTAAGCATTTGGGAGAGTACCCTATAACACAGTTGGTAGACAAATTCCCTGCCCACAGTGAGCTTACAGACTCGAGAGGGATACAGGGGGAGCGATATAAATAAATAAAAATAAAAATACATTACAAATATGTACATGAGAGCTGGGGACCTGAGGCAGGGTAAATAAAGGGTGAACTCCAAGTGCAAAGGTGACACAGAAGGGAGTGGGAGAAGAGGAAATGAGGATTTAGTCAGGAAAGGCCATTTGGAGTAGATGTGCTTTCAGTAAGGCTTGGAAGGTGGGGAGGGTGAGAGTCTGTTGGACATGAAGAGGGAGAGTGTTCTAGGCGACAGGTAGAACTAGGGAGAGAGGTCGGTGGTGAGATAGATGATCTTGATCTTGAGAAAGCGTAGGTTAGCATTAGAGAATCGAAGTGTGCGGGCTGGGTTGTAGAAGGAGAGTAGTGAGGTAGGGCCAAGCAGGAGGGGCCAAGATGACTGAAAGCTTTAAAGCCGATGGTAAGGAGTTTCTGTTGGATGCGGAGGTGGATGGGCAACAACTAGAGGTTTTTGAGGAGTGGGGAAACATGGACTGAATATGGTCTGAATGAATGAAATGATGATGATGATGATCATCATCATTTGGTCCATACAGCGCACATCGAAAATAGGCAGCCACTGATCTAGTACTGGACATAAAAACCTAAACCGCCACCCCCATGGTATGCATAGGCATTTATACAATATGCTCTAATCCTGGCAGAAGTCTGTGGTGTGCAATCAGATGGACCTGGTGTTTGCTGAGTGTACAGAAAAATAGTAAAAGAGGCCACTGTGTCCAAAAATGGCTTATAATGTTTCTATTTGGCGGGGAGTCAGCCAATAGAAATAGAGGAATATTTATTAAGTAAGATTAAATATAAATATTAGACTCAAATGAATCAGTGAATCCATATCTAATTCTCTACTGGCCACACTTAAGAGCTGGTAACAATTGGTACCAAGCTGAAGAAATCCAGGGTCCCCTTCACTTTCATTCATTCATTCATTCATTCATTCATTCATATTTACTGAGCGCTTACAGTGTGAAGAGCACTGTTCTAAGCACTTGGGAGAGTACAACAATGACTAGATATAGTCCCTGCCCACAGTGAGTTTACAGTGTAGAGGGAATGACAGACAATGTTATAAATAAATATATCACAGATATATGTTTCCTATGGGGCTGGGAGGAGGGATGCAGAAGGGAGTGAGAGAAAAGGAAAGGTGGGTTTAGTCAGGTAAGGCTTCTTGGAGGAGATGCACCTTCACAAAGTTGCGGTGCAAAGCAAAAGTTTATAAAACCTAACAGAATTCGTGAATTGTGGTATTTATGGTATTGTGGTGTTTGTTAATAATAATAATAATAATAATAATGATGGTATTTGTTAAATGCTTACTGTGTGCCAAGCACTGTTCTAAGCACTGGGGGAGATACAAGCTAATCAGGTTGTCCCACATGGGGCTCACAGTCTTAATCCTCATTTTACAGATGAGGTAACTGAGGCCCAGAGAAGTGAAATGACTTGCCCAAAGTCTCACACCTGACAGGTGGCAGAGGCAGGATTAACGGGAGCAGGTCATGGTGACGAGCAAGGGAGTGAAAGAATAGAAAAGGAGGGCTTAGTCCGGGAAGGCCTCTTGGAGGAGATGTGCCTTCAGTAAGGTTTTGAAGTAGGAAAAGAATAAGTGGGTACAGATCCAAGTGCACATGTGACATAGGAGGGAGAGAGTAGGGAAAATGAAGCCTTAGTCAAGGAAGATCTCTTGGAGAAGAGAGGATTTTAATAAGGCTTTGAAAGTAGGTAAAGTTGAGGGCTGTCCTTTATGAAGGGAGATGGACTTCCAGACCAGAGGGAGGATATGGGCAAAGAGGCAGTGGTGTGATAGACAAAATTGAGGTTCAGTGAGTAAGCAAGGAGAGAAATCAGAGCTGGAGTAGATTGGGGAATCATAATAATAATGATAATGTTGGTATTTGTTAAGCGCTTATTATGTGCCAAGCACTATTCTAAGTGCTGGGGTAGATACAGGGTAATCAGGTTGTCCCACGTGAGGGTCACAGTTAATCCCATTTTACAGATGAGGTAACTGAGGCCCAGAGAAGTTGTGACTTGCCCAAGGTCACACAGCTGACAGTTGGTGAAGCTGGGATTAGAACACATGACCTCTGACTCTCATGTCCGGGCTCTTTCCACTGAGCCACACTGCACGTACTACATACCAGGCTCTGGACTGAGAACTGGGGTTGATACAGATTAATCAAGTTGGGCATAATTCCCATCCCACTTTGATCTCACAGCCTAAGTAGGAGGGAGAACAGGTATTAACTTCACATAGAATGTGTACCTGGGTCTAACTCACTGACACTTCTTTTTTCCAACTGGATGATTGATGATTTGGGCTACCTGCAATTTTATACTGTTGATAAACCTGATTCTTTCCTTTTTCTTCTCCCCTACAATTGACCTCCTGTTAAGTGATATTTGCCATCTCAATAATGGTTCTTTGAAAATTTGGTGGGAGGCAGAATCTGGGCTATTTAAAATAGCATTGGTTTTCTTTAAACAGCAATCAACATTTAAGCCTAAGTGCCTAAAAATAAAGTGTAATGTGGCATTACCATGATATTATAGCACAAAATAAACTCAGGGAGTGTTTGTTGAATTCTTAAATTCTGACAATATTTGATATTTGACAGCAGAAGGGGGTAAAAGTCTCAAAGTTACAGAGATAATCTGAGTATTATTGCACAATCCAGTCTTTGTCATTTGAAGCCTCAACTCACTACATTTTCATGCAGCTCTCACATAATATTGAGACCTTCTTTAGCACTTTGCAGTTAAAAATGCATTTCTTCTTTATTCTTCACTTTTTTTTAATGCCAAGTAGAAGGACTTGGGTTCTAATTCCGGCTTCTCCACTTGTCTGCTGTGTGACTTTGGGCAAGTCACTTGACTTCTCTGTGCCTCAGTTATCTCATTGGTAAAATGGGAATAAAATTGTGAACCTCATGTGGGACATGGACTGTGTCCAACTTAATTAGCAGGTCTTCCCCAGCACCTGGCACTCACATTATGTGCTTAGGAAATAAAAAGCAAACAAACAAAAAAACCCCCTTAAACTTGAGTTGAATCATTTTAGTTCATTTTACCATTTGTAAAGTAGATTTTACTTTCAGACTCCTAAAAAGGTTTTACACACCAGACCATGAAGTGGCCACCAACATTCTTGTCCATCATCATAATCAATAACATATTTTGAGTGTCTTTTGAGTGCTAAGCACTTAATTGAGTGCTTGGGAAAATACAGTATTACAGCAGTACAACAGTGTCTAGACCCTGTGGGACAGCCTGGGCCAGGGACTGTGGTCCACCTGATTATCTTGTATCTACCCCAGTGCTTAGAACAGAACTTAGTTTGTTATTACTTTACATTCAGAGGTTTTGTTTGCACTTAGCAAGCAAGTGCATAGTTAGCACTTAAATTAAAACTAGTTAGCACCCTAAACACTCTGGGAAGATAGGTAGCCTGGTTGGCTTGTAGACTTAAAAGATAACATTAAAAGATACATAAGACTGGTCAGTAATCATTGTAGGGGAAAAAAAATGGCCTTTTTCCCTTCACTTTGACTTTGGAATCTTAGAAAGGATAGTTAAAACTCTCGAATGATAAGTAGAGAAGCAGCATGGCTCAGTGGAAAGAGCACGGTCTTGGGAGTCAGAGGTTATGAGTTTGAATCCCTTCTCTTCCACTTGGCAGCTGTGTGACTGTGGGCAAGTCACTTAACTTCTCTGTGCCTCAGTTACCTCATCTGTAAAATGGGAATTAAGACTCTGAGCCTCATGTTGGACAACCTGATTACCCTGTATACCCCAGTGCTTAGAACAGTGCTCTGCACATAGTAAACGCTTAACAAATACCAACATTATTATTATTACCAAACAAATTCACTCATAATTGATTTTATTTTTGACTTTATAACTGACAGTTTGAGGTCTAATAGTACAGTCAGTTCCCTAATATCTGGCACGTGACCTTCTTGATAATAATAATGTTGGTATTTGTTAAGCACTTACTATGTGCAGAGCACTGTTCGCAGTGCTGGGGTAGATACAGGGTAATCAGGTTGTCCCACGTGAGGCTCACAGTTAATCCCCATTTTACAGATGAGGTGACTGAGGCATAGAGAAGTTAAGTGACTTGCCCATAGTCACCCAGCTGACAAGTGGCAGAGCTGGGATTCGAACCCATGACCTCTGACTCCCAAGCCCAGGCTCTTTCCACTAAGCCACACATTTAAAAAACTCAGGTTGCAATAGGTAAGGCATGATCAATACTGCACCATGGTTAAACCTTTTTTCCTCAGTACTGCATTATGCTCTATGCAGATAGATATGCATTGTGTGTAAATGTTAATTAATTCCACAATAACCTTCTATCCAAATCCTGTAGTGAAGACATGTATTATAGGAAAACTCATTATATTTAGAATGTTTTATGGTTGACAAAATGTGCACTAACACTAAATTGTGTGGGATTGTGACTACTCTTTGAAATAGAAATAAATAGTCCTTTAGACTGCAAGCCCCTTGTGGGCAGGAATTGTATCTACCAACTCTCTTATATTGTACTCTCCCAAGTGCTTAGTACAGTGCTCTGCACACAGTATGTGCTCAATAAATATTACTGGTTGATTAATAAATCAAAATGATATCATTAAATTAGAGAAATGGTTCCTCATAAACTGATTGAAGTTCTGAAGGCCTAAGTGTAATATAGTAGATTTGGGGTCAGCTAAAATAAAGAGAATGACTAGTTATACTCACCTTAGCACTTCTGTATAAATATCTGCTAGTCCTAAATATTTTATGTTTGTCTCCCCTATTGAGCAGGGAGCAATCCCAATTTGTCACACAATAATACCATTCTAATTATTATCAGTCATAGTAATAGTAATCATATTTATTAAGCACTTACTCTGTGCATATCACTATACTAAACACTGAGTTACGACTACTACTAGTCCAACCCATATAAAAACCATATGGTGGTCAGATGACCACAAAATGAAGAAGGACCACAGATGTAGAGATACTAACCTAAAAGATTGCTATGAATAATAGGAAATGGTATTCAAGATTCTGGAAACAATCTTTCACAGGATGTTAGAATATCACTCCCATCCTCAAAATTTAAGTGTGATTCAAAAATTTGAAGAGGTATAACAGGAAATTTAAATGGATTCATGAAATAGCAAGAAAATTATGAAGTTGTTATGTTGGTTAATTAGGTTTATGGAGGTGGGTCAAAGGAAACTAAAATTATTTACCCTGGAGATGATAAGGACTAGGGAGTAACCTCATAACTTTGTTAAAGGGAAGAGTGATGTGTTGTTTCCATCTCTAATGAGGCTGGAAGAAAGAAAAGGAATCTAAATCTCAGCAAGAGCTATTAAAAGGAGAAGGAAGGATTTTGACGATGGGGCTGTCTGAAGTCAGTGAGAATGACTATGGGGTTGCTTTCTCTAGAAATTTTTGAAGATTGGATGGGGGACACTCTGTAATGGACGAGTGAGGTGGTTGCGGGACTGGTCTCAAATGACCTCTTGATTCCTCGAAGTCTAGGCGTCCCCAAACTCTATTAATCTTCCCCAACTAGTACCTGCTGGGAGATGGGTTGAAACAGGGCTTAAAGTTGTCTTTCAGACAGGAAGACCTCTAATAGACCTTGCTGTTCTAGTTTCTTAGTGTGTTGATCAATCATTCGAGCAAGCAATCACATTATAGAGTACTTGCTGTGTGCAAACCACTACACTAAGCACATGGGAGAGTAAAATATAACACAGGTAGTCAAGGTCCTTTCCCACAAGAAGCTTACATTCTAGAAGGGGAGGCAGACATTAAAATAGATGAATAAATTATAGATATGTACACAAGTTCTCTGGGGTTGGGGGCAGTGAATAAAGGGAACGGATCCTTGTGCAAGGGTGATGCAGAAGGGAGAGGGAGTAGGGGAGATGAGGGCTTAGTTGGGGAAGGCCTTTTGGAGGAGATATAATAGTATTAAGGCTTTGAAGAAAGGGAGAGTTATCATCTGTCAGATATGAACGGGGAGGGAGTTCCCGATCAGAGGAAAGACATAGGCCAGGGGCCAGTGTTGAGATAGACAAGATCAAGCTTGACATTAGAGAAGTTAAGTGTGTGGGCTGGAGAGTAATGAGGTGTAGTAAGAGGTGGCAAGGTGATTAAATGCTTTAAAGTCAATGGCAGGGAGTTTCTGTTTACTGTGAAGGTGGATGGGCAATCACTTGAGGTTCTTGAGGAGTGGGGATACTTGGACATGAACAGTTTTGTAGAAAAATGAGGCAGGCAGAAGAGTGAAATATGATGATGTTGATGTATTGAAAAAATCATTCAACCCATGACTACAGAGGGAAAGTGAAATAGAGATCAGAGGCTTTATCCTGTGAATAGAAATAATCAACCTGGGTTAACTCAAGCTGAAAAGCGCTTTTTCCTTAATAAATCACTGAATTGTAATATTTATGAAGTATTTACTCAATGCCAAAACTCTGTGCTGAGCACTGCAGTGAATAAAGGACAATCAGATAAGATACAGTTCCTCCTTCACACAAGGCTCACAGGTGGATGTCTGTTTTACTTGTATTAATATCTGTTTCCCCCCTTCTAGACTGTGTGCTCACTGTGGGCAGGGATTGTCTCTATTTGCTATATTGTACTTTCTCAAGTGCTTAATAGAGTGCTCTGCTCACAGTAAGTGCTCAGTAAATTTGATTGAATGAATTGAATGAATTAAGACATAGGGAGAGAAGTATTTTATTCCCATTTTCCTGATGAGCAAACTGAGGCTAAGAGCAGCCACTAAGTAGACCAATAGCAAATCTAGGACTAGAAGCTGGATAACCTGACTCCTCTGTCTTCACCAGGCCTTGCTGAACATCCAGTAATTCTCTGATTTCTCCTTAATCTCTGAAGCTGCAGCCTCAGGCACACTACATCATGGTGTAGAAAGATGGCAGTGTCGAAAGGTGAAATCATTAGTCTGGCAAGAGTTTCTTGGCTCTGGTCAAGTGGGTCTCAGCACATTTCAAGACCTCATTGAGTGAACGGCATGCCTGCACTCAAATGCAACCTTCTGATCTATTCCAAAGCCAATATGTGTTTTCGTGAAAATTGGCCAATAGAGTCACTATGGTGCTTAGAAAATACATTGAGTCAGGAACGATTTCCAAACTCTGAACACTAGAAAGTACAGGATTATTGCCACATCTATCACTGAAATGCAGGATCCACAGTAGCACCCAGGCTTTATTAATGCATCTTTATCATTTTGTTTTCAACAATCTTCTATGGCTATTAACTTTTTCTTTTTAATGAAACTAGGACAACTAGGGGATCTCTAGTATCAACTTTTGACTTGCACACCTCCAACTCAGCAAAAACTTATGCAATACCCAAAATGCTTTCTATGTTTCAACTTCCTGTGCCATGGAAGTTGAAAGAAATTGCAGTCAATAAATACAAACAACACTAATTAAATAGCTGTGAAAAGCAATGACCTAAAACAGGATGATATTTTATGATTCTTTTAGGGAGGATTGAAAATGTTCCTAAAGGTTTTTCCAGAGGCAGCGACAGTCAAAAAATGCTTTGAAAATTATGCAGTTCATTGCAGTAGAATCTTGGATCATTTTTAATAATCTTATATTGTGAGTATTGGTTTATGCAACTTTCCTTTCAAAAGAGGATTTTTTAAAAAATATGACATATTGATTTGCTGTACTCTCCCAAGTTGCTTAATACAGTGTTTGGCACACAATAAGTGCTCAATAAATACCAGTCATATTTATTGAACTCTTACTGTGCACAGATCACTGCACTAAACACTTGGGAGAGTACAGCACAACTATATAATAGACACATTTCCTGCCCACAGTGAGCTTACAGTCTAAAGTGGGAGACATACTTTAATATAAATAAATTGGGGATGCATACATTCATATGTGCAGTGGGGCTAAGGATAGAGGGGGAAATAAAGGGAGAAAATCAGGATAATGCAGAAAGGAATAGGAAAAGAGGATAGGAGGGCTTAATCAGGGAAGCCCTCTTGGAGGAGCTGTGCCTTCAATAAGGCTTAGGAGATGGGGAGAGTAATTGTCTGATGGACATGAAAAGGGAAGGCATTCCAGGCCAGAGGCAGGATGTGGGCAAGAGGCCAGCAAAGAGATAGATGAGATAGAGATATGGTGAGTAGGTTGGCATTAGAGCAGAGAAGTGCACGGGCTGGGTTGTAGTAGGAGAGTAGCAAGGTGAGGTAGGAGGGGGCAAGGTGATGGACTGCTTTAAAGCCAAAGATAAGGAGTTTCTGTTTGATGTAGAGGTGCATGGGCAACCACTGAAGATTCTTGAAGCAGTGTAGCTCAGTGGATAGAGCACGGGCTTAGGAGTCAGAGGTCATGGGTTTGAATCCCGGCTCTGCCACTTGTCAGCTGTGTGACTGTGGGCAAATCACTTAACTTCTCTGTGCCTCAGTTACCTCATCTGTAAAATGGGGATGAAGACTGCGAGCCTCACGTGGGACAACCTGATTACCCTACATCTACCCCAGCGCTTAAAACAGTGCTCTGCACTTAGTAAGCGCTTAACAAATACCAACATTATTATTATTAAAGAGTGGGGAAATGTGGACTGAACATTTTTATAGAAAAATGATCCGGGCAGCAGAGTGAAGTGTAGACTGTGGGGAGAGACAGGAGGCTGGGAAGTCAGCAAGGAGGCTGATGCAGTAATCAAGGTGCGGCAGATTAAGTGCTTAGATAAACGTGGTAGCAGTTTGGATGGAGAGGAAAGGATGTATTTTAGTGATGTTGTGAAGGTTGAACCTACAGAATTTAGTGATATATGGAATATGCGGGTTGAATCAGAGTGATGAATCAAGGAAAATGCCAGTGATAGAAAAATCAGGGGGAGAACAAGGTTTGGGTGAGAAGATCAAGAGTTCTGTTTAGGACATGCTAAGTTGGAGGTTATAGCAGGACATCTTTGTAGAGATGTCTTGAAGGCAGGAGGAAAAGTGAGACTGCAAAGAGAGGGAGAGATCAGGGCTGGAGATGTAGATTGGGGAATTATCTGCTTAGAGGTGGTAATTGAAGCAATGGCAGTAAATGAGTTCTCTGAGGAAGTGGGTATAGATGGAGAATAAAAGGGGAGCTAGAATTGAACCTTGAAATACACCCACAGGTAGGGAGTGGGAGGCATAGAAAGAGCCCCTGAAAGAAAGTAAGACTAACTGACCAGAGAGATAGGAGGAGAACTAAGAGAGGACAATGTCAGTGAAGCCAATATTGGATAGTTTTTCCAGAAAAAGAGGGTGGTTGACAGTGTTAAAGGCAGCTGAGGGGTCAAGAAGGATTAAAATGGATTAGAGACCATTGGACTTGGCATGATGGAGAGCATTTTTGGACTTTGAGAGGGTGATTTCTCTGGAATGAAGGGAGCAGAAATCAGATTGGAGGGGGTCAAGGAGAGAATTGGAGGAGACATCCAATCAATGGATTGTCGACAAATTCAATATCCACACAGATGTTTCTGATGACCCTTTTGCTACCCACTTTCTACCTACTTTCTAGGAGCTTGGAGAGAAATGGTAGGAAGAAAATTGGGCGACAACTGGAGGGAGCCATGGGAACAAGGGAGGGTTTTCTTTAAGATAAGGGAGCCATGGGCATGTTTGAAAGCTGTGGGGAAGATTCCACAGGAGAGTAAGCATTTGAAGATGGCTGATAGGGAGGGAAGAAGGGAGGGGACACGTGTTTTGATAAAGTGCAAAGGGATAATAATGTATAATAATAATGATAATAATGGCATTTAAGTGCTTACTATGTGCCAAGCACTGTTCTAAGCTTTCATTCATTCATTCAATAGTATTTATTGAGCGCTTACTATGTGCAGAGCACTGTACTAAGTGCTTGGGATGAACAAGTCGGCAACAGATAGAGACAGTCCCTGCCGTTTGACGGGCTTACAGTCTAATCGGGGGAGACAGACAGACAAGAACAATGGCACTAAACAGCGTCAAGGGGAAGAACATCTCGTAAAAACAATGGCAACTAAATAGAATCAAGGCGATGTACAATTCATTAACAAAATAAATAGGGTAACGAAAATATATAAAGTTGAGCGGACGAGTACAGTGCTGTGGGGATGGGAAGGGAGAGGTGGAGGAGCAGAGGGAAAAGGGGAAAATGAGGCTTTAGCTGCGGAGAGGTAAAGGGGGGATGGCAGAGGGAGTAGAGGGGGAAGAGGAGCTCAGTCTGGGAAGGCCTCTTGGAGGAGGTGATTTTTAAGTAAGGTTTTGAAGAGGGAAAGAGAATCAGTTTGGCGGAGGTGAGGAGGGAGGGCGTTCCAGGACCGCGGGAGGACGTGACCCAGGGGTCGACGGCGGGATAGGCGAGACCGAGGGACGGCGAGGAGGTGGGCGGCGGAGGAGCGGAGCGTGCGGGGTGGGCGGTAGAAAGAGAGAAGGGAGGAGAGGTAGGAAGGGGCAAGGTGATGGAGAGCCTTGAAGCCTAGAGTGAGGAGTTTTTGTTTGGAGCGGAGGTCGATAGGCAACCACTGGAGTTGTTTAAGAAGGGGAGTGACATGCCCAGATCGTTTCTGCAGGAAGATGAGCCGGGCAGCGGAGTGAAGAATAGACCGGAGCGGGGCGAGAGAGGAGGAAGGGAGGTCAGAGAGAAGGCTGACACGGTAGTCTAGCCGGGATATAACGAGAGCCCGTAATAGTAAGGTAGCCGTTTGGGTGGAGAGGAAAGGGCGGATCTTGGCGATATTGTAGAGGTGAAACCGGCAGGTCTTGGTAACGGATAGGATGTGTGGGGTGAACGAGAGGGTGAAGCTCTGGGGGAGATACAAGGTAATCAGGTTGTCTCACTTGGGGCTCACATTCTTAATCCCCATTTTATAGATGAGGTAAATGAGGCACAGGAAAGTTAAGTGACTTGCCCAAAGTCCCACAGCTGACAAGTGCCATAGCCAGGATTAGAACTCACGACCTCTGACTCCCAAGCCCAGGCTCTTTCCACTAAGCCACGTTCCTGATCCAGGAATGCAATCAGATGCACAGGGAGGGGTTGGCTTTTGAGAGGAGGCAGGTGGTCTCCTCTTGAGATGCTGCTGGGAAGAATGAGAGAGTTGAAGAGGGTTCAGGAGGAGATAGGGACTAGAGAGGAGCAGGGAAAATTTTAGGGAGATCATGCCTGATAGTTTCAATTTTCTCAATAAAGTAGGTAGCCAGGTCACTGGGGATGAGGGATGGGGGAAGCAGAGAGACAGGGATTTGAGAACTGAGTTAAATGTCTGTAACAACTGGTGAAGGTGTCAATAAGGATGGAGAAATAATTTTGTTGGACAGAGGAGAAGGCAGAGTTAAAGCATGCAAAGATGAATTTGAGGTGGATGAAGTCAGCCTGATATCTAGATTTTCACCAGCAACATTCTGCGGCTCATGTATAGGAGTGAAGGAAGTGGACAGTGGATGTGATCCAGGGCTGTGGGTTAGTGATACGAGATTGAAAGGATAGGGGAGTGAGAGAGTTGAGTTCAGTAGTGAGCATGGAGTTGAGGATGTCAGTTTGTTTGTCGAGGGAAGATAGTTTGGGTATCGAGACTGAAAGGGGCATGATGGCTTGGTTTCTGTGTGGGAGCAGACAGATTCATGGGGAAGAGGTATGTGGGAGAGAAGACAATTGAGAAGGTTGTGGTCAGATAGAGGGATTTCAGAGTTGGACAGGGTAAAGATTGTGCAGTGACTAGAGATGATGAAATCATGTGTGTGTTTAGTGTGGTGAGTAGGAGAGTTGAGGAGTGATAGAAAGTGGGTAGCGGGAGGGTCATCAGAAACATCTATGTGGATATTGAAGTCCCCAAGAATCAGTAAAGGGATTTAGAAAGGGAGAAAGAAGGTGAAAAAGGAATCAAAATGGTTCAGAAATTTGGAGGTGGTGCTTTGGGGGGTGGTAGATTACTGTGACTAGTATCTGGAGTGGGTGGTAGAGGCAGATGATATGGACTTCAAAGGAAGGGAAAGAGAGGGATAGGGGAGGTGGAAAGGTGCAAAAGTGGTATTGAGGAGCAAGAAGGAACCCAACTCCTCCGCTTTTCCCAGTAGGTCTCAGGGAGTGGGTGAAAATGAGGCCCGCTCTAGAGAGAGCAGCAGGGAAGTCTGTGTCATGTGGTGAGAACCAGGTATTACTGGTGGTAAAGAGGAGCAGTGATTGGGTTAGGAACAAGTCAAGGATTAAGGGAAAGTTTCCCATGATAGAGAGGGGGTTCCACAGGCCGCACTTGGCTGAAGCTATTTGGGGTGCAGGGGGTGTCTTGGGGGAGGGGATGGCATGAGGGGTGAGGAAGGGTTGAATGGGAGGGAGTTGATGGGGGCCACTGTAGGGAGAGGGGGATGAGGGGTGGTGCTTAGACTGGATAACAGAGATGGGGTAGGGAAACAGGGTGGGGATAATGCAAGGTGTGGGGAGAGGTTGAATAGGGGGGAGATGGAGGTGTGCTGGAAAGGGGAGACAGGGATGGGCTAACTGGAGAGCGGGATGAGGAGTCATGGTGAAGATAGGGAAGTTTAGGAGTCATAGATGAGGTTATCAACAGCAATAACTGCTTACCATTGATGGTGATGATGATGGTATAATTTTCCCTGGATTGGAGGTCCTTAACCAACATAAATATTTGAATGGTAAAATATTACCAATCATTACAATCAATATATCAAATAGACAACAATACAGCCTAAACCATTTTCCTGAAATGTTTAATTTGGTTTCTGAAAATATAAAAGAAATAATATTTCAATATTTTGTCTTCTCTTGTAAGATGAAAGCTCTATGTTCTTCACAGTATCTAGCACCGTGTAGGTGTTTAGTAAATAGTAATAAAAACAATATCCACACTTCATATTGCATTTAAAAGCATATTATTTCACAGTAAGAAGATGGCCTAATTGAGAAAAATAACAAAAATGTACATGGTGAAAATTTCTTGACTTGAATTAAAGTTGGCTTCTGGGTGAGATAGGGAAGGTGGATGAATACAAAAAAAGGAGAAGAACTTGGGTTGGGGTGGGAGAGGTCTGGAAACATGGCATGGGTTTCCAGAATAGGGAAACTGTGGGTCGAAGTGTGGCAGATGGGACTGGAGGCATTCCTGGCTACCGGCAGATGGCTCTGGGAATTCAGACCAGGGACGAAAGGTTGGCCACAAAAATAGAGCTTGGGATATTGATTCCTTCCTGGCCATTTAATTGCTAAATTGGCCTCAAGAGAAATTGAGCCTGAAGATATGCAGAGGGGGAGAGAGGACACCCAATCCTGCTACAGAAAAAAAGGTGTTTGGCAAAGAATTTTCAATAGAAAATTCTCCTTTTGACTTTCAAACCTGCCAAGACAAAGCTATCCTGTAAAGGACAATACTTTAGAGCTGAACACCTCTAGTATCTCCTTGCCACCCAGCCCAGGAAGTGCTATGTCTGGATGTGCTTCATGCTGACTGTTTTTACACCATTTTAGCAGCATGCATGTCCATTTTCATTTTGAATGTGGAGGGAAAGGGAGGAAGAGAAAGACTTGGGGGAGGCAGGCATACCCAAAGAATCAATGGGACAAAAATGCCAAGAGTGGACCTTTTCAGCTCTGCTCATCAGCTCTTGGAACACTTGAGAAACCTGGGGTGAGGGAGAGACTAAAAGTGCTTACCCAAAGAGCCATGTGTTAGAAAACAATGGCTTCACCCCTAAGGCTAAAAAACCATGGTCCTGCAGAGCTGGTTCTTTTGTAATCAGAGAAAAAGTAGTTTCATGGTTGAAAATAATTCCTTTATCATCTCTAGACTGTAAATTTGTTGTGGACAGGGAATGTGTCTGTTATAATAATAATAATAATGTTGGTATTTGTTAAGCGCTTACTTTGTGCAGAGCACTGTTCTAAGCGCTGGGGTAGATACAGGGTAATCAAGTTGTCCCACATGAGGCTCACAGTCTTAATCCCTGTTTTACAGATGAGGTAACTGAGGCACAGAGAGGTAAAGTGACTTGCCCATAGTCATACAGCTGCCAAGTGGCAGAATATTGTATTCCTATGAAGCGCTTAGTACAGTGCTCTGCACAGAGTAAGCACTCAATACATACGATTGCCTGACTGAAATGGGCTTCCTGATTCCCTTATATAACAGATTGTATAATTAATAATAATTATGGAACTTGTTAATAATAATGTTGCTATTTGTTAAGCGCTTACTACGTGCAGAGCACTGTTCTAAGCACTGGGGGAGATACAGGGTAATCAGGTTGTCCCATGTGAGGCTCACAGACTTAATCCCCATTTTGCAGATGAGGTCACCGAGGCACAGAGAAGTTAAGTAACTTGCCCACAGTCACACAGCTGACAAGTGGCACAGCCGGGTTCGAAGTCATGACCTCTGACTCCCAAGCCCGGGCTCTTTCCACTGAGCCACGCTGCTTCTCCATGCCAAGCATTGTCTAAAGTGCTTGTGTTGGTACAATCAGATCAGACACAGTCCCTATCCACAGGGGGCTCATAGTCTAAGAGGGAGGGAGAAAGGTATTTATTCTTCATTTTCAGATGACATATAACTTGAGGCATAGAGAAGTTAAGTGACTTGTCCAAGGTCATACAGCAGAATAAAACCCAGGTCCTCTGATTCCTAGGATCATGCTCTTTCCACTAGCCCATGCTGCTTTTCACATCACATCCTCTTGTAGCATTAGCAAATTAAAACATTCCTATCAACAGTTCTTTATTCCTGTCTTCTGTAATTTCCATTCCTTTCTCTAGCACTTCATTTTCTTCCTTATAGTCGGCATAGCCACCCAATTCTTTGGTTTAGGCCAAAAGAACACTGGCTTAAAAAAGAAGACTCTTTCTCAAACTTGAAAACTTTACTCGTCCAATTCCATATTTTTATCAATCTAGTCCCAACCTTTGCCACTATGGTGCTAATAGAGAACTTCAATTCTTATTCATTACTGACCAAGAATTTACCTATTAAGGTGCACTAGAGAAACTCTGAACCATCGGTCTTACCCTTTATTTAGGGCATCTTTACTCAGCTACTTTTGTTCTCTATTGCCTTTGCGATTAATTTTCCTCACAGATTTATTTTTTCTGACAATTTAAATTGACACTGGTGGTGTGTCAGTTTGAATTGAAACTTATTGACAGCAGAAGCTCACTTCCGCCTTCTGGCAAAAGAGTCTCTTTATCCTCTCTCTTGGAAGAGAAAATTTACATCTAGGCAGGCAGTAGGCCAATGCTGAATCTGGATTCTCAAAAGGAAAAAGCAATGCTAGAGACAAAAAAGTGAAGTGCTTACTAAGTGCCTCGTACTGTATTAAGTGCTGGGTAGATACAAGATAATCTGGTTATACACGGTCCCTGTCCCACAAGGGGCTCACAATCTAAATAGGAAGAACCAGCATCGAGTCTCCATTTTACAGTTGAGGAAACTGAGGCCCAGAGAAGGGAAGTGACTTGCCCGTAGTCAACAGCAGGCAAGTGGCGGAGCTGGGATTAGAACACAAGTCCTCTGACACCCAGGTCTGTGCTCATTCCACTAGGCCATGCTGCTATCAGTTTAATGGCTTCTTTCTTTCACTTAGGCTCTGGGCTTCATTTGAGACATGGGACATAACCGACTTGGTTATCTTGTGTCTATACCAGCCTTTAGTACATTGCTTGACACATAGAACTGGATAACTACAATGACAATGATTATTGTAATTATTAGATTATTCCACCTGTCAGAGACCTGCCAGTGTGATTTGTTCATTGTGGAATTGATAGGAGTTTCTAATTTTTGCATTTCCTTTTATTTTAATAATAATATTAATAATTATGGCATTTGTTAAGTGCTTACTATTGCCAGGCACTGTACTAAGCTCTGGGGTGAATACAAGCAAATCGGGTTGGACACAGTCCCTGTCCCACGTGGGACTCCCCATTTTACAAGTGAGGGAACTGAGACATAGAGAAGTGAAATGACTTGCCCAAGGTCACACGGCAGACAAGTGGCAGAGTCGGGATTAGAACTCATGACCTTCCCAGGTCAGTGCTCTATCCACTACGCCATGCTATTTGGAGGGACAGTCTTTAGATCAGGGTATTACTATGTTTGTCTGTCTTCACTTCAAATCTGTCCTGTTCCCCCACAGAGACCTCCAATGTTTTGATCCCATCCACTTTTCTCAAGTCTTCATGACCATTTAGTCTCCATACCCAAACTGCCTTCCCATGATGAACACAATGACATCCTCAACACCACCCTCTCTACTATACTCAACTTGCTCCCCATTCCTTTGTCGATCTCTTACCACTAATCCACAGTCCTGGATCACCTCCACTGTCTGCTTCCTTCTCTCCTGTGCCTGAGCTCCAGAGCACTGCTGCCAGAAGTCCAGATATCAGGCCCACCTCACACACTTCATGTTCATCACTGTCGGCTTTAACAGTGCCCTCTCCTCTGCCCAGCAACATTATCTCTCCATCCTTACTGACACCCATGTCCTTTTGCCCTCATCAGTTGTTCCAGACATTTAACTCCCTCCTCAAATTCCCACTCCCCCACGTCCCCCATTAATGACCTGGCCATGTATTTTACTGAGAAAATTGAAATTATCAAGCCTGATCTCCATGAAATCTCCCCAGCTTCTCCCCAGTCCCTCCCTCCTCCTGCCCCTTCTTCATCTTACCCATCTTTCCCAGCAGTATCTCAAGAGGAGATTGCTTGCCTTCTCTCAAAATCCACCCCCTCCACTTACGCATCAGACCTCATCCCTTTGCACTTTATCAAAACAATTGCCCTCTCCCCTTCTTTCCTCCTTGACTGGCATCTTCAGTTGTTTGCTCTCCAGTGGCTTCTTCTTCACTGCTTTCAAACATGCTCATGTCTCCCCTATCCTAAAAAACTCCTCCCTTATCCCTTTGGTCCTCTCCACTTAAAGCCCCTTCTCCCTTCTACCATTTATCTCTAAACTCCTTGATCAAGTTGTCTTCACATGTTGTCTCAAGTTCCTCTCCTCCAATTCTCTCTTTGAAACCCTCCAGTATGGTTTCCAACCCCTTCACTCCACAGAAACTGTCCTCGCAAAGGTAACAGATAATCTCCTTCTTGCCAAATCTAATGGCTTCTACTTCATCCTAATCTTCCCTAACCTCTCAGCTGCCTTCGACACTGTTGACCACTCCCTTCTCCTGGAAAGACTATTCGATGTCGGCTTGATTGACACTGACTGCTCCTATCTCTCTGCCCACTCATACTCAGGCTCTTTCTCTAGTTCCTCCTCTGCATCCAATCCCCTAACTCTGAGAGCCTTTAAAGTCTTGGTTCTGGATTCCCCTTCTATTCTCCATCTACATCCACTCCCTTAAAGAACTCATTCCCTCCCATGGCTTCAACTACCACCTCTATGTGGATAATTCCCCAATCTACATCTCTAGCCCTGATCTTTCTCCTCCTCTGAAGTTTTGCATTACCTCCTGCCTTCAGGACATTTCTACTTGGATATCCTGCTGACACCTTGATTTATCATGTCCAAAACAGAACTCCTTATCTTCCCTCCCAAACCTGTCCTCCCGCTCACTTTCTCATTACTGTAGACAATACCACATCTTCGTTGCTTCACAAATCTGTAACCTCGGCATTATCTTAGACTCATCTCTGTCATTTAACCCACATATTCAATCTATTACCAAATTCTGTTGGCTCAACTTTTACAACCTAACTAAAATCCACCCTTTCCTCTCCATCCAAACAGTGTTTTGCACACAATAGGTGCTCAATAAATAGGATTGAATGAATGAATGAATGAATGAATGAATGAATGCTACTCCTGGGCATCAGAGGATCTGGGTTCTAATTCTGGCTCTGACACTCGTCTGCTGTGTGACCTTTGGCAAGTTGCTTTACTTCTCTGTGCCTCTGTTATTTCATCTGAAAAATGGGGATTAAGACTGTGAGCCCCATGTGGGACATGTGGGATTATCTTGTATCCATCCCAGTGCAAGTACAGTGGCACATGGTAAATGCTTAACAAACATAATTTTTAAGAAGTCCTTAGTATGGTACTCTAAATATGATTGATTGATGAATTGATTGAAGACAGTGATTGGAGTATCTAACCCCCTGAAACCCTCATTTTCCAGGCCAATCAAGAGGTCCTATGCCAAAGGCAAACTTTCAGGATTCTGGCACATGGTTTCCTCATTGAGTAGTTGGCAACAGAGAAAATTCTAGTCCTGGAGCTCCTCATTTTCTTATCTCTTTCTCGCTTATCATACCCTGAAGAGAATATTAAATTTGTACACAAAATAAATGCTAAAATATTCATGAATACATTTAGAGGGTTTTTTTTTTCTTAAACCCCCTTTGTCTGAAAATAGAACAGGAGACAAATAGACTAATGCTAGTGACAAAAGCAGTGAGAAAAAGATTACAATAAGCAATTAAATTTGATTGATCATCTTGCATTAGGTGGTCTAAATACTAGTCTTAAATAGCTCTACTTGAGCATCAGAGAAGAGGCAACTATCAATTGTTTTGAGAACATGCCTTTTAATGAACGCATTTATTCTGTCTACATGACCATACATTCTGTCACAATATTGTTCTGTGTTATTGTCTGAGATGATAACATCTGGCCCCATATTTAAGAGGAAATAAAAAAATACAATGAGCTCAATGATTCTAGTTCTGTTCCCGGTAAGAACAATAAAAGAGCTGTTGATGATGAACAATGATAGGGCACATACTCCAAGCAGAAAGCACAGGATGACTGCAGTGCTCCTCCCCTTGTGTTCTTTCTTGCTCAAATAGAATCTTCATCGTGATCCCAGTGGCCTCCTTAAAACCTTGCCTGATTTTAACATTGGTGTCTAAAGCTCTGTTTTCCAGGAAGACCAAGCGGGTCTTGGCTGAGGTAATTTGGTGATGCAAAGTACAGTTCTTTTTTTGCTATGGGTGGCCAGAACACTTGGATTTCAAAGGGACTTACTTTTCCAAAGATAAGCACCGTCAAACGGGTCATGTGGGCAGGAACTCCAGGGATATTATCAACAGCCTCTTGACATCATGGCAACCAACTGAGTCAGTGCATGACTTATAACTCCGTGGCATTTAGTCAACTAGAAGATGCCCCTTCTGAATCACCTTAGAAGTCCTCCTTAATTAAATAAAGGCTCTCCAGGCTGAGTAGTTGAGCAACACCCCGCTGGCAAAAAGAGTTATTCTACCTCCTAAAGTGCCCAACTTGTATGGCTTTATATACTGAAGCAGCTGACCGCCTCATAATCACTCTTACTTAAACTTCTTTTATATAACGTGACCCTGTTTTCACTGAAAGCTTACAGTTCCTGAATAATAAAACATCCTTCTTGCAAATAAGATGGAGTGTTTCAAATTCATTCTTGCTTTAAACATATTTCAGAAAATTTACCCAGTTAAACACTAACTTCAACAAAGAAAACAGAGGATGTATTACTTAGTTAAGAGCAAACTCTGCACCCGACCTTTAGACCACCTTTTGTTGCAATAAGAAAATTCATTACAATACTTTTTACTGAGTATTTTTCCAAAATATTGCCATCTAAATTATCTCATTTATCCTTACAACAACCCTGAGAAGCAGGCATTATTATCCTCATTTTATCAGTAGGAAAATAGAGGCCCAGAGAGACTGTGATCTCCGTATGTGCCACCACAGCAGGCCAAGGGTGGAGCTGGGGCTAAAATCCAGATTTTTGGATTTTCAGAACCCATGCTCTTCCTTCTAGATTGTAGGCTCCTTGTAGGTAGGGAACATGGCTACCAACTCTGTTGTATTCTCCCAAGCACGAGAGTCCAGTGGAACCCTTACCATAAATGCCATTGATTGATAGACAATACTTCTCTCCTATGTGCTTAATACAGTGCTCTGCACACAGTAAGCATTTAATAAATATGAATGATTGATTCATTAATTCCTCCCTTGACACTTCCTATCTCATTCTTTGAGGGTAGTCACTCTTTTAGAGAAGCAGCGTGGCTCAGTGGAAAGAGCCCGGGCTTTGGAGTCAGAGGTCATGGGTTCGAATCCCAGCTCTGCCACTTGTCAGCTGTGTGACTGTGGGCAAGTCACTTAACTTCTCTGTGCCTCAGTTACCTCATCTGTAAAATGGGGATTAAGACTCTGAGCCCCACGTGGGACAGCCTGATTCCCCTGTGTCTACCCCAGCGCTTAGAACAGTGCTCTGCACATAGTAAGCGTTTAACAAATACCAACATTATTATTAAGGAAGCAGCATGGCCCAGTGGGTAGAGCATAGACTTTGGAGACAGAAGGTCATGGGTTCCAATCCCTGCTCTGCCACTTGTCTGATGTGTGAACTTGGGCAAGCCACTTAACTGGACCTCAGTTACTTCATCTGTAAAATGGGGAGTGAGACTGTGAGCCCCACATGGGACAGGGACTGTGTCCAACATCATTTGCTTGTATCCACCCTGGCACTTAGTTCAGAGCAAGCATTTAACAAATACCATAATTATTAATTATTATTATTAATCAGTAGATCATATTGAGCACTTACTGTGTTCAGAGCACTGTATTAAGCACTTGAAAGTGTGCAGTATACCAATAAACAGACACAATCCCTGCTCCTAACAAGCTTACAATCTAAGGTAGTGAAATAAGGTTCCTTTTTCCGGTTCTAGTTTCCTGGGAAGTCTGATATTGTCTCTTTGTTTGCATACCTTGATCCTCCCTGGTCAGTGATCAATCTTTCAAGGACTTGGGGAACATGCTAAGGGACACAGAAGCCAATAGGATCTAGTTAATAACTACGTGCAAGAGAGTTAGGGTGTAGCAATTAGAAACATAACTTGGGACCCCAAATCACAGATTTAGGGAGCCTCACTGAGGACCCTCAGACTAGTTCCTCTCTCGGGTCTCAGTTAAAACCTACTTGGTGGTGATGCCAGCAATCTATGCTCTGAAGGTATGTGGGGCCTCAAAACTGTGTTAGGGAAAGAAACTGTGAACAGGAAAAGTCACAGGGACCTCTCAGAAATGGATCCAAACCCATCACAGCTCACCTCATGATCTTTTGCCTCTTATTACCCCCTAATCTCTTTCTCCTGCTTCCAGACTTCTCAGCATAGGTATAGAAGTTGGTTAGAGGAGGAAAGAAAAGAACAGATTTTCTTCCTTTTCCCACTCCTTCCCATCTTTACTTTCCTTTCTCATGAAGCAGAGGGCTGGATCTGAATTAACCCACACTGAGCAAGAGATATTTTGGGTCTCCATTACAGGAACCATGTGGAAACTCAAGAGTCAGGAAAAAGGTGAAGGGAGAGAAACTCCTGTATAGGAACTCGCTGTGGGCAGGGAATGTGTCTGTTATATTGTTATTCTGTACTCTTCCAAGTGCTTAGTACAGTGCTCTATACACAGTAAGAGCTCAATAAAAACTGGCTGATTGACCCTAGAACCCTCAGGGAATGAATGAGAGACTCTCTAAGGGAACCACTTCCACATCAGCCCCGAGAATCTCCATAGAGTTTGTTGTAAAATTAGTCAAAATGCCTGGCACAATTATTTTGTTGTAAAATTAGTCAAAATGCCTGGCACAATTCTCTAGATTGTAAGCTGGTGGTGAGCAGAGAACATGTCTATCAACTCTATTATACTGCACTCTTTCAAGAGCTGAGTAAGGTGCTTGACCCACAGTAAGCCCTCAGTAAATATGATTAATTGATTGATTGATTAACCAACCCTCTTTTCAATCCCAGTAGATAGTAAGCTCCGTTTGGCCAGGTATCATGGCTAGGAACTCAATTGTTTTCTCCCAGATGCTTAATAGAGTGCTCTTCACTCAATAATATTGATAAGAATAATGATTATGGTACTTGTTAAGCACTTACTATGTGTCAAGCACTGAATGCTCTATAAATACCATTGATTGATTGACTGATTGATTTTCAGTGTGATGTTTTACTGTGTTAGCTAAAGTTTCTATTTCCATCAGGCTGAGGAGGGGTGAAGGGTGATCAGTCCCCTTAAAAATCCTTTCGTGGTCTTCAGCTATATGCTAGTCTTCTACAGAGGAATCCCCCTACACTGAGATGCCTGAAAAGCACTCAGACGGTTAATGAAAATGTTCCATACCATAAATGCATTGCTATGCAAATATCTGGCTTTAGCAAAGTAGCTTGGAAGTGACATACCTGTCAAGGAGGTGCCAGAAAATTTTGCTTGATGCACTGCTATTGTTAGTGTGAACTACACTTCTCAGGTACTGCAGGGCTGGCAGAACTATTATAATATTTAGTGCGATATTGCCATCCATTATCACTTCTACCCCCCTCTTTCCAAGCTGTAAGAATGGAAAAGGTGTTATATGGTTCATTTGAATGGGCCTTATTGCGTATATGAAGAGGAAATACGTAAGCATCGTTGAATTTCATATACAGTGTTAAATGTTGGTATTTGTGTCAAAGCGCAGAGGTGTTGTCTAAAGGGCAGCAATTTGCAAGAGGGGGGACAGATGTTGGTAAGAGCATTTGGATGAAGAGCATAATGATAAATGAAAGGGATCATTTCTTCTCCTCCTCCAGAGGGAGATGGGAAGTTTTTTAAAATAGGGGAAAGTTTTAAATTGTTAAGACTAATTCAGGTCACTAAGTAGCACTTTTGGGGGTGATACAGTATTCCAAATCACCAGGATGGAGTCATGGAAATGAGACGCAGTGACAGTCACTAGCATCCATTTTTTCCTGTTTGACCATCTTTAGCTGATGCTTATTGTCTGTTGCATTCGAAGAGGTTTCTGGGAGAAAATTATTCTAACATCCTCCACTTCAGCAAAGCAGAAATCCCATTCCTCTCTTCCCACTCCCTTCTTCTTCACCCTGACTTGCTCTTTCCATTCTTCCCCTCTCCCAGTCCCACAGCACTTATGTACATATATGAAACTTTTTTTATATTAATATCTGTCTCCCCACCTCCAGAATGTAAGTTCACTGTGGGCAGGGAATGCATCTGCTTATTGTTGTATTGTACTCTCCCAAATGCTTAGTACAGTGCTCTGCACACAGTAAGTGCTCAATAAATACAATTGAATGATTGAATAAATCAGTGGAATTTATTGAGCACTTTCTGCATTCAGGGCTTCATACTGAACCCTCGAAAGAGTACAGTAGAGTTGGTAGACATGGATCTCCTCCCTCAAGGAGTTTACAGTCTAGTGGAGTCACTTATTTTTAAAGTGATTGAAGTTTGTGTCTCCAATGCAAGTGAATTCACCAGAGAGGTAGGCTTTTCAAGGAGAGGGATCATGTTAACCAACATTATTATATTCTCCCAACTGATGAGTTCAATGTTTTGCACACAGTAATAATAATAACAATAATAATGTTGGTATTTGTTAAGCGCTTACTATGTGCAGAGCACAGTTTTAAGTGCTGGGGTAGATACAGGGTAATCAGGTTGTCCCATGTGAGGCTCACAGTTAATCCCCATTTTACAGATGAGGGAACTGAGGTACAGAGAAGTTAAGTGACTTGCCCACAGTTACACAGCTGACAAGTGGCAGAGCTGGGATTTGAACCCATGACCTCTGACTTCCAAGCCCGGGCTCTTTCCACTGAGCCATGCTGCTACATTGTCAGTGAATGCTATCGATTGATTTATTGAAATAGTCACACCCTATCCTTTCCAGCCCAATCTGCCCCATTCCTGTAGGTTTTCTGGTTCCTCTTGCACACCATGGTATCTTCATTTGCCTCCAAAGTTTCCTATGCTTCAATCTAGCCTAAATGTCTTTGGTGGCCTTTTATCTATTTTTTCTTTTTACAGCTCCAATGGGCTGGACCTCACCCCAGCTGTCACTGCTGACCCTATCAACTCATCCTCTTCCATGACCAATGAGCTCTCCAAACTATACAGTAGAAGGGGTGAGATCAGGGCCAGATGAAGGTGAGATGGGTGACAGCAACAAAGTATGTCAGCAGGGGGTAGTTATAAGAGGAAGAACAACAAAAATTGTGGTATTCAAGTGCCTACTGTGTAATAATAATGATGGCCTTTGTTAAGTGCTTACTCTGTGCCGAGCACTGTTCTACTAAATGCTGCGGTTGATACAGGTTGATCAGGCTGGACACAGCCCCGGTCCCACTTGGAGCTCACAATCTAAGTAGGAGGGAGAACAAAAATTGAATCTCCATTTTACAGTTGAGGAAATTGAGGCACAGAGCATTCATTCATTCTTTCAATCGTATCTACTGAGAGCTTACTGTATCAGAGCACTGTTCTGAGTACCTGAGAGAGTTCAATAAACAGACACGTTCCCTGGCCAGAATGAGCTCACAGTCTAAAGGCAGGGAGACAGACATGAAAACAAATAAATAAATTATAGATATGTACTTAAGTGCTGTGGGACTTAGTACAGTTGTTTGCACACAGTAAGTACTCAATAAATACAGTTGAGTTAATGAAAGGGTCTGGGAGGGGGGATGAATAAAGGGAGCAAATCAGGGTGACTCAGAAGGGATTGCGAGAAGAGGAAAGGAAGTTTTAGTCAGGGAAGGTCTCTTGGAGGAGATGTGCCTTCATTAAGCCTTTGAAGTGGGGGAGATTGTCTAGGATTTAGGAAATGGACTTGGGGTTGGCAGTGAGTTAGATGAGAGCCAGGTACAGTGAAATGGTTTAGCATTAGAGGAGTGAAGTGTATGGATTGGGTTGTAGGAGAACAGTAGTGAGGTGAGGTAGAAGAGGACAAGGTGATTGAATGCTTTGAAGCCAATGGTGAGGACTTCCTGTTTAATGTGTAGGTGAATGGGCAAACACTGGAATTTCTTGAGGAATGGGGTGACTTGGCCTGAATGTTTTTGTAGAAAAGTGATCCGGGCAGCAGAGTGAAGTACGGACTGGAATGGGGAGAGACAGGAGGCCGAGAGGTTAGCAAGGAGGCTGACATAGTAATCAAGGTGGGATAGGATAAGTGATATTATTAATGATCCAAGGCTGCTCCTGCACACAGTAAGCACACAATAAAAATACCATTGATTGACTGCTTGATTGCCTGCTCCCTGTTCTCCCTCTGGCTTTGTGGCAGTGGAGGAGGGAGCAGAATGGGGTGCTGGCAACATGGAGGTCTGTCACTAAAGTGGTGGCAAAGCCCATCACTTTGAAAACTGAATGGAGAATTAGGAGGTGGGGAGATGGATGCAGTGAGTTTGGGGCAGAGCGGGAGTAACCAAAAAAGTTTAGGTAGCCATAGAGCGTCAAAGAGGGGGCAAGGGCAGCCCACCATAAACATCTGTAGGGTTGAGATGGGCCTAACTTCACAAAGCTCATTATGAAAGAGGGTAGGATCAAATACAAGGCTTTAGAGATCCCTAGAGGAACGAAAGCCTCGGCTCTGACAGGTGATTCTGCAGGAATCCAAGTAGCTACTATATGCGGAATAGAAAAGGAAATAGGGAGCAGGGAAGTCGGAACCAATGTCCTAAAGGAGGACCTTTAGCAGCGTGGCTCAGTGGAAAGAGCCCGGGCTTTGGAGTCAGAGGTCATGAGTTCGAATCCCAGCTCTGCCACTTCTCAGCTGTGTGACTCTGGGCAAGTCACTTAACTTCTCTGTGCCTCAGTTACCTCATCTGTAAAATGGGGATTAAGACTGTGAGCCCCACGTGGGACATCCTGATTCCCCTATGTCTACCCCAGTGCTTAGAACAGTGCTCGGCACATAGTAAGCGCTTAACAAATACCAACATTATTATTATTATTAAAGATTTAGTGAGGCAATCTCAAACACTGAAACATAACAAGAAACTCTTGGTCTAATGGCAAGAGCCCAAGCTGGGGAATCAGAGGACCTGTGTTCTAATCCCGATTCTGACACTTTCTTACTGTGTTACCTTAGGCAAATCACCTAACTTCTCTGTGGCTCGATTCTCTTATCTACAAAATGGGAATTCAATATCTGTTCTTGCTCCTACTTAAACTGTGAGCCCTATGTGGGATGCAGATTGTTTAGGACCTGATTCGCTGTAACAGGTACAATATTTGGCACAGAGTAAACACTTAACAAATACTATTATTATTTTGAAAAAGAAAGTTACATCTGTCTCTATCCCTGAATATGTTGCAGCACTGGGGCCCTGGGGATTGCAATGATAACTTGATTTGTTCATTTTAACCTGTCTTTTTAACTTTCTCACTCCCTTTCCCCTAGATTGTGAGCACCCTTGTGGGCTATGGACCAGTTCTGAATTAACGTCCCAGCAATTTGTGATCAGCACTCAGACCAATGCTTTGTCGGTTATAAGCGCTTAAGGAATGTTACTATCGATTGATTTGTGACTGTAGGTTTGGGAAAGGACTGTACAACCTTGACTATCTGGATCAATTGGGACTGTACGTGATCTGTGTACAGAAAAGTCATGTAGTCTGAAGGGATATGCTTCCCCTCAGTCCCCTCTCCCTTCTCCTATCTTGGGCTTTCCCTCCTCTAGCTGACACCCTCAACTCTTGCCTCTCTTTCATGCCAGCTACCTGATTATCAGGGGTAAAGTAGCGATTTGATCTTACTGTAACATCCAGACGTTTAAAACCACAATGCCTAAAGTGGCTGTGGTCTCTGGACTGTAAGCTCACCTAATATTCAGTTGTATTTATTGAGACTTTACCATGTGCAAAGCACTTTACTAAGCACTTGGGAGAGTAAAATGGACAAAAAATGGACACATCCCTTGACCACAATGAGCTGGAAGCTAGGGGGCAGGGAATGTGTCTAGCAACTCTGTTGTACTATATTCTCCCAAGTGCTTAGTATAATGGGCTGCCAAAAATAAGAGCTCAATAAATACCTTTGATTGATTGATTGACTGTGGTTTTAAGCAGGCATTGTGTGGTGGTGAGGAGGCCTAGGGGTAGCCCACTACTGAAGGGGTGCTGGAATTGTTCCCATGGTCACTGGGACAGGGGATGAGACTGCTCTGCTTCACCATCTACAGTCCTAAGAGGATGATTAGGTCCCTATAAACCCCCTGGCTCCCTTCATTCATCCCCCATCCCAGCCCCACAACAGTTATGTACATTTCTGTAATTTACTTATTTTTATTAATGTCTATCTCCCCCTCTAGCCTGTAAGCTTGTTGTGAGAATGTGCCTGTTTTATTGGTATATTGTACTCCCAAGCACTTAGTATAGTGCTTTGCTCACAGTGAGCACTCAATAAATACAATTGACTGACTGACTGACTGACTGGCTAGGCCCCACGCGCTGTTGGCAGAGAGCGAGGAGTGGAGCCTCCATCTTGGCTGAAGCGGTGGGAGCACTGGGTAACTTCTCCCATTCTTGGCCAGACCAGCCCAATCCCCTCCCCAGAGCTAAGCAAGATTCAATGTAGACGCAGGGAGCATTCCTGAGGGCTGATTAGCTGTGTGACACACTGCAGCCCGCATTCCGCTTCGTGGCCAGGGACAGGGGCCTGCTCCGTGTCAGGCCACAACTACGAGAGCCCCTGGAGTCAGTCAGGGAAGCTAAGTGACTTGCTTAAGGTCACATGGCAGCCAATTGGCCCAGTTGGGATTAGAACCCAAGTCCTCTGGACAAAGCAAGCGAGCCCCCAAACCGCTGTAGAGTCCCTCGGGCAGGACCCTCTGGCCACCAACTCCTGGATGGGCCATGCCCGCCCTCCTCCTGAGCTGTGGTCGAGGGACCCTTGTCACTGAAGAAAATGCAAAAATTGCATCTGCTTTGGAATAATTCATACTGAAACAGCCACATTGATGCTTAATGTTTTATGTTGTGGCCTTCTGGCCCCATTCCTGCTTACTTTCACCTCTGCTCATTATTCCCATTCCCTCAACTCAGCCTCCCTCTTCTCCCACCACTTCAGGAAGCCCTGAAAACTTAATTGTTTCCTGAATCAAAAACAGTCCAGATGTACTGGCAACCTGGATGACTGGGGACTGAGGAATTGATGGAGGCAGGAAGTCTTAGGGGAAAGAGCACAGGGCCACAACTTGCCTGCCGTGTGGCCCCAGACAAACACTTAACTTTTCTATGCCTCAGTCCCCTCATCTTTAAAATGGGAATAAGATATCAGTACTCCCTCCCCCTTAAACTGCGAGCCCTGTGTGGGACAGGGACAGTGTCTGCTCTGATTATCTTCTACCTACCTTCCATCTTAGCAGAGTGCTTGGCACACAGAAAGTGCTTAATAAATACCACCATTATTATGTACTGCTATATTCAGAACAGAATATCTCAGTCAGTATGAGTTAACATGATATTTGTCAAAGGAGACTTCATCACAATGGAGAATCTGAAGAATAATAGCACTAGGAGTGGAAAAAACAGAATACAAATGGCTGTCACTTTTCACCCTCACTCTCAGCTCTCCTGCCTTCCTTTCTCATATGCTTCCCCCTTCCTGAAATGCCTTCCTCTTTCAAAATTGCCTGATCATAGCTCGCTCCATCTCCAAAGTCTCCCTAAATCCCACCTCCTCCAGGAAGCCTTCCCCAAGTAATTTTCTCCTCCGCAGGTCACATCTTCCCAGCTACCATCTTAGAAGTTAGGACCTGACAAGCGCCCAGAGTGTTTATATGTATGTGTCAGTTGATCAACTTTGTTATTGAAGCATTTATTTATTTAACCATATTTCCATTCTCTTTCTTCTGATTTTAAATCATTATATTCCTGTCTCTTTGAGGGCAGGGATTGTGTCTTTTTCCTTTGTTTTAGTTCTCCAAGTGTTTAGCCTAGTTCTGCACACATACCACAATGAATTGACTGTGGGAAGTCAGAAGCAGTATGACCTAGTGGATAGAACACAGGCCTAGGAGTCAGAAGGACCTGGGTTCTAATCTCAGCTCTGCCACATGTCTGCTGTGCGACCTTAGGCAAGTCACACCTTCTATGGGCTTCAATTACCTAATATGTAACATGGGAATTAAAACTGTGAGCACCATGTTGGACTTTGACTATGTCTGGTCTGATTAGCTTGCATCTATCCCAGTGCTTAGTACAGTGTCTAGCACATAGTAAGTAATTAACAAATACCATTAGATAAAAAAGGGACCAGAAAGGGAAGAAATAATTTATCTAAATCTGATAGGTTCCCTAATGTCACTTTAGTTTTAAAGTCGAAGTAAGACACCTTCCTAAGTGCCTTGTTATTATTATTATTATTATTTGTTTTTGTTAATGTTAATTTGTTAATGTATTTGTTATGCCCTTAATATATGCCAAGCACTGCTCTAAGCACTGGGGTAGGTAAAAGGTAATCAGGTAATCTCAGGTGGGGCTCAGAATCTTAATCCCTATTTTGCAGATGAGGTAACTGAGGCACAGAGAAGTTAAACAGCTTGCCCAAGGTCACACAGCAGGCAAGTGGTGGAGGGGAATTAGAACCAACATCCTCTGACTACCAAGCCCATGCTTCATCCACTAAGCCATGCTGCTTCATCACTTTTGTATTCTTTACTTCCCAAGCACCTAATAGGATTCTCCATGTGGGCATTCAATAAATTCTGCTGATACTACTATTACTGGAGAAGCAGCATGGCCTAGTGGAAAGACCATGGGCTCGGGAGTCAGAGGTTGCCTAATCCTGGCTCTGCCACATGTCTGCTGAGTGACCTTGGGCAAGTCATTTAACTTCATTTAACTTCACTGTGCCTCAGTTACCTCATATGTAAAATGGGGATCAAGATTGCGAGCCCCTTGAGGGACAGGGATTGGGTCCAACCTGATTATCTTGTGTTACCTCATCTGTAAAATGGGGATCAAAACTGTGAGTCCCTTGAGGGACAGGAACCATATCCAACCTGATTATCTTGTATCTACCAGCACTTAGAACAGTGCTTGGCACATAGTAAGTGCTTAACAAACACCACAATTATTATTATTATTAATAATACTACTACTGAGCTACACTACTACATCCCAAAGACAGTGTCAGTACCCTATTTTCTTTCACAGAATTCCTTGCTTCACTTTGGCCCCCAATTCCCATTATTATAAAAAAAGGTCATTTAGACAGCCCAGAAGATTGCTAATCCACCAAGCAATACATAACTTTTTGAAATGATCCACACTTGAAGACCTGACCTGGTACTCTTTGGCTTGAAGGTTGACATCTAACTTCTCCCCATCCCCTTTCCTTTCAGTTGTTCGTCACTTCTTCAGGACCACTTCTACCTCGATGACTCTTCTTCACAGATAGGAAGGAGAAATTGATTATACTTTGCCAAAAAGCCCAAGCAGGTAAAATACCCTTGGAATTATTTTTTAATAATGCTCTAAATTCTACTAGAACATGCTTTTCACTAGTTGTTTGGCTAGAACTTAATGGCAGAATTAAGGAATATTTTTCCAGCAATGCTCCCCTGACAATCTATTAATTTTATCTATTGAGCACTTACTGTGTGCAGAGCACTATAATGAGCACTTTAGAGCAAAAGATAGAGTAAGTAAACATTATCTCTATCCTCAAGATCTTAGCTATAGAATGATGTGCTGTTGAAAGAAATGATTGTGCACATACATGCTGTATCAGAAACTGATACTACAATGCAAGTTTTTCTGAACGCAGCTGTGCAAGAAACTCCTTTATTAACAGAGAATTGGGTGCTTCATACCCACCATTATAATCTACTGGATTATGCCCATTACAGCAGTGTGGTTTAGAGGAAAGAACATGGCCTTGGGAGTCAGAGGTCATGGGTTCTAATCATGACTCCGCTTCTTAATATAATAATAATAATGGTATTTGTGAAGCACTTACTATGCCAAGCACTGTTCTAAGCGCTGGGGTAGATACAAGGTAATCAGGTTGTCCCATGTGGAGCTCACAGTCTTAATCCCATTATACAGATAAGGTATTTTGGACTCCTAAGCCTGGGCTCCTGCCACTAAGCCTTGCTGCTTCTCCACTTGTCATCTGTGTGACTTTGGGCAAGTCAATTAACTTCTCTGTGCCTCAGGTACCTCATCTGTAAAATGGGGATTAAGACTGTGAGCCCCATGTGGACAACCTGATTACCTTGTAGCTCCCCCAGCACTTAAAGTAATGCTTGCAGATAGTAAGTACTTAATATTAATTCATTCAATTGTATTTATTGAGCACTTACTGTGTGCAGAGAACTGGACTAAGTGCTTGGAATGTATAATTCGGCAACAGATAGAGGCAATCCCTGCCCAACAATGGGCTCACAGTCTAAACGGGGAAGACAGACAACAAAACGAAACAAGTAGTCAGGCATCAATACCATCAAGATAAGTAGAATCATAGATATATACACATCATTAATCAAATAAAGGAATAATATATACAAATATGCACAAGTGCTGTGGGAAGGGCAAAGGGGAAAAGTGGAGGGAGGGAGTGAGTGGGGGAATGGGGAGGGGGGCAGAAGAAAAAGGAATGCTAAGTCTGGGAAGGCCTCCTGGAGGAAGTGAGCTCTCGTTAGGGCTTTGAAGAGGGGAAGAGAGTTAGTTTGGCAGATGTGAGGAGGGAGAGCATTCCAGGTCAGTGGTAGGATGTGGGCCAGGGGTCGACGGCGGGACAGGTGAGAACGAGGCACTGTGAGGAGATGAGCGGGAGAGGATCACAGTGTACAGGGTGGTCTGTAGGATAGAAGGGAGGTGAGGTAGGAGGGGGCCAGTTGATAGAAAGCTTTGAAGCCAAGAGTGAGGAGTTTTTGTTTCATGCAAAGGTTGATAGGCAACCACTGGGGGGTTTTGAGGAGGGGAGTGACATGCCCAGATCATTTCTGTAGACAGATAATCCAGGCAGCAGAATGAAGCATAAACCGGAGTGGGGAGAGACAAGAGGATGGGAGATCAGAGAGAAGGCTGATGCAATAATCCAGTTGGGATATTATGAGAGCTTGTACCAGCAAGGTAGCAGTTTGGATGGAGAGGAAAGGGCACATCTTGGCGATGTTGTAAAGGTGAGACTGGCAGGTGTTGGTGATTGGACGTGTGGGGTGAATGAAAGAGCAGGGTCAAGGATGACACCAAGGTAGTGGGCCTGTGAGATGGGAAGGATGGTAGTACCATCCAGTGACAGGGAAGTCATTATCATTACTGCTGTTAGATGTCATCAGTATATGAAGATGAATGAATCAGTCAGTCAACCAATAGCATTTACTGAGCACTCATTTTGGGCAGAGCACTGTACTAAGCATTAGGGAGAATACAGTCCATTCAATAGATATGATCTATATCTACTCTGCCTGGCATACCTGTGTCATGCCAAAGTGAAGCTGAAAAATGATCCCTGACCTAAAGGACCTTGCAGGGCAGGAAGCCAGGGAAGCCAGTGGTAAACAGTATCTGTTTGATGAGAGCACAGACCTGAGTTCTAATCCCAAATCCACCACTTTTCTATTTTGTCACATTGGACAAGTCATTTAACTTTTCTGTGCCTCAGTCATGTAAAATGGCAATTAAGACTAGGACTCTCAAGTGGGACATGGGCTGTATCCAGTCTGATTAGCTTGACTCTATCCCAGAGCTTATAACAGGGTAAGTGCTTAACAAATACCACTAAAGAAAACGGTAAGAGAAGCAACAAAGTACAAGGATATGTAGATTAGCACTGTTGGGGCAGAGATGTGGGGAAGAGTTCCAAAAGCTGGGTGGCCTAGTGGATAAAACATAGCCCTGGGAGTCAGAAGCACCTCATTTCTAATCCTGTCTCTGCTTCTTGTCTTCTGTGTGAACTTGGTCAAGTCCCTTAACTTATTTGGGGCCTCAGTTACCCCAACTATAAAATGGGACATTGTGGGCAGGGTATATGTCAGTTTATTGTTCTATTGTACTCTCCCAAGCACTTAGTACAGTGCTCTGCACATAATAAGCACTCAGTAAATACAGTTGAATGAATGAATGTGGGACATGGACTCTGTCCAACCTGATTAGCTTGTATGTACCCCAGTATTTAGAGCAGTGTTTGGCACATAGTAAAGAGTTTAACAAACACTTTGAAAAAAGAATAATAATAGTAATTAATTATGGCATTTGTAAAGCGCTCAACTATATGCCACGCACTGAACTGTTTAGGGTGGGATTAAATGCTTTGGAGGGGCAGTTAGGAGGGAAATCGGGCAGGGGGATGAAAAGTTACTCCAGGAAGCCTTCCTGGAGGAGATATGATTTCAGTAGGGCTTTGAAGATTTGGAGAGTACTCTTCTGCCAGATATGGAAGAGGAGGGAGGGGCTCTGTGAACAAGGGGTTGTTGACAGGTGGAATGAGAGAGGAAGACAGGGAACAGGTTGGTATCCAAAGAGCGAAGTGTGTGGGCTGGGTTGTAATGAGAGGGGTAAGAGGATAAATGAAACCAAAATCAGGGCCTGTCACTAATGAGCTAAATATTCATTTGTTAATAACCATGTAAGTATGTATAGCCACTTGTCAAAGTTCTTTTATGAGGAGTAAAGTTTCATTTCATTTACCATAACTTAAAATGGATTCATATTGCCATTAGCAGGTAAGTAATTTCAGATGGAAAACACAGAGTGAAAACAATAGAATTAGAGAGTATTATTCAGAGTACAATATGCCTCTTACTACTCTTGTTCCACTTCACTGAAACTTCTCGTTTCCATAAGATGCCCTTTTGGGTTAGAGTATGTGAATGGCATATGAACACACCTTTCTTTCAAGCCTACTGTGAAATTTTTCCTGCAAACTTTATCGACTTGAGTTGTTTGACTTGAAAAAGATCACACCAAAGCAGTGTTTAGGCTTTGATTTAGGAGTCTGTCTATGATTTTTCTCCTGGACTTTTTTTTTTCTCTCTCTCTCCCTCTCTCTCAACATTTTATTGACCTGCTTCATCTTCACAAGAGGGAAATTTGGTGGCAAAGTTTTACAGGTCGTGTATGTTTTTAAAGCTTCTTTTCAAAAGCTAAAGATGAAACTGCTCAATTTAAGGGCATAAAAGTATTCAAATCTCATGGAACTATGGAATATGTGCCATTTGAGAGTCCACGAAACTCTGATAAGCCCACCTCATTGGGATACTTCAGGTTTTCTATTCTGGGTACAGAGCAATCAATCAAATTTATTGAGCATTTCTTGTGTATAGAGCACTGTACTAAGTGCTGGGGAGAGTATGATGTAAGAGATTCAGTAGACATGTCCCCTTTGCACAATGAGCTTACAGTCTAGAGAGGAGGTTACATTCTAGAGATCTTTTTTGAGAATTTCTTTTATAATTCTCTTTTACCCCAATCCACATATCTGTCCTACTCTTGGCATACGAAACAAACAGAAGCCTGATTATTATGAATCTATGAAAGTAGAATACTCACCCCCAACACCTATGTCTCCTGTTTATATTTCTGAGAAACTTTGTATTGTTTTTTTTGAGTTGGAAATCGGTTTCATGTGAATGGTGGCTCTGAATGATGGTAGATGAGTTTTCTTTTAAATTAAGACAGTGACTCTAATCAAACAATCAATCAATAGCATTTATTGAGCATTTACTGTGTGCAGAGCACTAACTGCTGGGTTGAGGGCAGTTTAATAGAGTAAGTAGACACAGTCCCTGTCCACAAGGAGATTACAATCTGGAGGGGAAGACACACCTGTAAATCATAATTTATATGACTTACAGATAGGGGAAATGGAAAGGGAAATCTATCTTTCTGTGTGCTGTGGAGTTAGGGATGGGATGAATATCAAAATACTTTAGGGTTACAGACCCAAGTAGGTGACCCAGAAGGGCGAGTGAAGAGGGGAAGTTAGGGCTTAATCAGGGAAGACCTCTTGGAGGAGATGTGAATTTAGGAGGGCTTTGAAGATGGGAATTGTGGTGGTCTGTTGGATAGGTTCGGCAGTGAGATAGATGAGATTCAGGCATAGTAAATAGGTTGATGTTAGCAGAGCAAAGGGTGTGGTTGGGTTGTAGTAGGAGATCACTGAGGTATGGTAGGAGGGTGCAAAGTGATTGAGTGCCATAAGGACTTTCTGTTTGATGCAGAGTTGGATAATGCAACAACTGGAAGCTTTTGAGCAGGGGAGGGATAGGGACTAATTTTAATTTAGAAAACTCAGTGAATAGGATAACTTGTTGAACATCAGATAAAATTCTTGGGAATGTCTCAATGTAGGACTTCCTATTTGTAAGCAAAAAGAAAAATCTAAATGCTTTAAGCTTTCTTGGAAATCAAAGAATGTTTAGGAAACTCAGTGAGTTCAATTAAATGAATCACAAACATAAGGATCACATTTCCCTTAAAGTACATAGGGGTTTAGAGTGTTCAGCTATATACATTTTGCTTTTCCCAATTTACAAATGCAAAAATGCAGTTGACCATGGGATATTGATCCTCCAAGATGCTCCAAAATGCTACCCCTTCTTCCTGATCCTCTTCCATTTGGAAATTCACTTCTTCTTCCACAAGTAACCAGCCAAAGCATGGGGAAGCATTTATTTTTGGAAAGGAATTATGTGTGGAGATTTTTGTTTCTGCCCAGAATCTGTTACCATTTAAGACTGGCTCCTCAATATGAGACTCTAGTCATTAGGGAAATCACTCATTTGGAGGTGAGATTGCTAATGGTAAAAATTTGGCTATGCTCTTGAAAGAAGGACCTATCTCCATGTAGCTACTGCCTGAAATGCTGGCTGAAAAGATGAAGTCTTTTTATAGTGCACTATATAGTCTTTAATGGATTGGTACCAAACAAAATTTTGTGATGCGAGGGCACTGCCATTCAAGGGTAATGCCTCCAGAGTCACATTCCATTAATTTTGTCTTAGAAACCGCCCTGGATATCAGCATGATTGACAGATCACATTTCAGGCTTTCCACCCTCAAATTGGTCCCCTCCACCCTGGGGCTACTTGGAGGAGATTAATGGTGGGCTTCAGACACAGCGGGCACAAGTGAGCCCCTTTGAGCTGATTCTGAAATATTGCCAAAATGAATTCTTTGCTAGTTTTTTTAAACTGATTGGAAAGAGCCAAACATGTTCCTACCCTTAAGAAATTTGAGATTTGGGTTTTTTTTGGTGAAATGAGCATGGGTTTTGCCCCCGGCATTTTAACCAGTATCATAAGCCTCTTTTTTTAAAAAAAAACAGCAAACAATGGTTGCTGATTCAACCAATAGAAGAAAAACTTGAGGTGTTGGGAAAAAATTCCAATCCAATGGAAAAGATTGCTTATTTGAATTAAAGTAACAAGAAATCTCTACAGGGGAACCAGGGAGTGGAAACTGGGGGAGATTTTAGGGGAAATAAGCATAACGCTTAGTGGAACTGGAATCCTCATCCCCAGAAGGAATAATATGAAGAATTCCTGAGACTGTGCACTTACAATCCACACTTGAAATTCAGAAACATGGCTCAGCTACCTACTTATATTCACAAACATAAATTGCTGTGGAGGAGAACAAAAATGTTCACATAAAATCTTATGAAAATTGCCAGGGGAAAAAAACCAAAAAACATGTCAATGTCAAGAGAGACGTACCTGTCAGAGTAGAAACAAAATTTATCTGCAGAAGAAACAGTCCTGTTCAACTCCTGATGAGTATTTTTTTCCTTTTCCTTTTTTTCCCTTTCTTGATTTTAAAAGCATGAAATCAGTTCTTTGGAGCTGGGAAGTATATGAATGATTATAATAAACACAAATTGGGTAAAAGTTGGCTAAGTTGAAGAAGGGGGAAAGACCTAGAAGAAAGGAGAACTTCCAATTTGGGAACTCCAAACTGTAAACTCCTTGTGGGCAGAGAACATATCTACCAATGCTATTGTAGTGTATTCATTTATTCATTAATTCAACTGTATTTATTGTGTATTTACTGTATTTACTCTTTACTGTGCATTTACTGTGTGCAAAACACTGTATTAAGCTTTTGGGAGGGTATTGTACTCTCCAAAACAGTTAGTTCAGTGCTTTGCACAGAGTAAGCCCTCAATAAATGCCATTTGTTGATCGATTCCTCTGGCTTTATGTTAATCTCAAAGGAGGAAGAAAATGAGGAGAAAAATACAACCGCATTTTGCACCTGTGGGAGTTACCTGTTATGCCTCATTCCATTCTCTTCTCACTTCCCACAGCCACATAGAAGACTGGACACATTCCTACAACTTTAGAGGACTCTAACCTGTTGCCTCACTGTCCCTGCAAGTCTGCCACTCTGCTAAAACCTATGATGGGCTTTATAATTCTGTTTTATACTTTGTCCTTCCATGCATTGGATAATGCATTGCCTAGGTAGCAGATTTCCATGGTGGCCTGTGGCGTATAGCGGCTGTGACCAATCTGAAGGTTTACAGAGGTGTAGTTCTATTCAGTTTTCTCTATAGTTGTGACCCAGTCGAGAACCCCACATCTGGCTCATTGAGGAGTTCCATCACTCCTAGACCATACTCATAGACCATACTCATCATCAAAAGGCAAGAGAGGAATCAAAAACAGGGAAGTCCCAGATTGCAATCTGTCTCAACACTGAAGCTATGCAAATAATAAAGATAATGATAAAAAAGCAGTTCCTCATGATCATAAAAAGGAAGACTACTACAGAATAGATACGTGTTTGTGCATATATGTATACCTTTATCTCGTATATGTGTATATTATTCATAAATTTTTCAGGTTTTTTTTAGGTGGTAGGTGTTTAATGGATGTAGTAAAACAAAGCCCCCGTCATTGCAGCTGAAAACTGGGAGACAATCGCAGCTGAGACACGAGAATAATTCACTGCAATACAGAAAGGAGCTGCACTTAATGGGCAGAAGCAGCAAGGGAATCATGAAAAAAGGCAAAAGAGAAAACAACTCCCAATTCTGCAAACAATAGGGGACATATTTTTTGGAAGCGCGGTGTGTTCAGGATTGAGAAGCAGCATGGCTTAGTGGAAAGAGCATGGGCTTGGGAGTCAGAGGCCATGGGTTCTAATTCCAGCTCTGCCGCTTGTCAGCTGTATGACCTTGGGCAAGTCACTTAACTTCTCTGTGCCTCAGTTACCTCCTCTGTAAAATGGGGTTGAAGACTGTGAGCACTAGGTGGGACAACCTGATTACAGTGTATCTACTCCAGTGCTTAGAACAGTGCTTGGCAGATAGTAAGCGCTTAACAAACACCAACATTATTATTTTTATTATGTATTATGAATGATGTACTGACCCTTTCAACTACCTAATCACCCCCACATGAATGAATCGTTCATTGTGTAGAGATAGCTTAGAGTACTAAAAAATTTATGAATAATATACACATATATGAGAGGAAAGGTATACATATATGCACAAACACATGCATCTACTCTATAGTAGTTCTCCCTTTTTACGATCATGAGGAACTGCCATCGACACATTTTTTGCTTGGCTCTAAGTAGAGCTTTTACCCACTGAGTTGTTTTCAACTCAGTCTTAATTGTGTCCCCTTGACTGAAGTTCACTGAACATCATAATAATAAAATGGTGGTGTTTGTTCAGCACTTACTATGTACCAGGCACCCTACTAATTGCTAGGGTCGATACCAGATAATCGGGTTGGACACATTCTGTGTTCCACATGGGGATCACAGTCTTAATCCCCATTTTACAGATGAGGTAACTGAGGCACATAATAGTTAAGCGACTGGCCTAAGATCACACAGCAGACAAATGGCAGAGCCAGGATTAATACCCAGGTCTTCTGACTCCCAATCCTGTACTCTTTCCACTAGACCACAATGCCTTGTACTAGGTCATGGGTTCTAATCCTGCCCCCCGCTTGTCAGCTGAGTGACTTTGGGCAAGTCACAACTTCTTTGTGCCTCAGTTACCTCATCTGTAAAATAGGGATTAAACTGTGAGCACCATGTGGGACAACCTGATCACCTGATCACCTTGTATCCCCCCCCAGCACTTAGAACAGTGCTTTGCACATAGTAAGCGCTGAACAAATGCCCTTATTATTATTATTACTATTGTGGTAAAAACAATACAAAAGGGAAACAGCCCTGACCCCTAATCCACCCCCACACATTGATACACACAGCCTTGTTTTTTTTGAGCTTCTCTTCCTCACCTCCAGATTATGCCTCTATCCTCCTGAATTCTCCCTGTTTAATGATGATGATGATGGTGATATTTGTTAAGCACTTACTATGTGCCAGGCACTGTACTAAGTGCTGAGATAGATACAAGCTAATCTGGTTGGACACAGTCCATGTCCCACATGGAGCTCAGTCTTGATTCCTCTTTTACGGATGAGGGAATGGAGTCCCAGAGAAGTTAAGTGACTTGCCCAGGGTCACACAGTCGACAAGTGGCAGAGCCAGGATTAGAAACCAGGTCCTTCAGACTCCCAGGCCTCTGCTGTATCCACTAGGCAATGCTATTTAATTTGTCAGGATTTTAGATAAACCTGAAGCCTGAGCACTCCTAGGTTCAACTGTTCCCCTGCTCACCCAGCAGAGCTATAGTGCTCTTTCAAGGTTGAAGAAGAGATCTGTACTTGTTCTGAGGTGACACCTTCTCTCCCAATGGACTTGGCTTTCCACACATATCAATAAATCACTTTCCCAGTGTGCAGTGCTGACTGGAACTTTAGATTTTCTTTTTGAGCGCCAAAGACAATGGGTGAGAACCATTAGATTCTCATAAACAGTTACCTTATTTTACACCCCAGTTGATTGCCTTCATCACAGCAGCAGAATGTTCTAACTTTTGTTGCTTGGGAGAAACTAGTTCATACACAGAAAGGGCTTGAGGGTTGGCAGGGCTCCACACTTGGAGAGCCTGGTTGTGCTGGCGAAGATGATGGAGAAAAAAACACAACTAGACATGGTACCTCTTTAAGGAGCCGGATTGTTATATCAGTGAGTCATTTCAGGTCTTAGTGACTCTCCCTGTCCCCCCTGCCTACTGTCAATAGTGAGTATCGGCAAAATAACTCTGGAGGCTAAGCTATCAGAAACATAGGCAGGATAGGACTGGGGCCTGAAAAAGTGTCAGGGCTAAAAAGAAGGGGGCAAAAAGAAGGACAATACATGGGGAAAAAGGGAACTGGTTTGGGAATAAGAGTTAGAAAATGTGGCCTAATGGAAAGAGCATGGGCCTGGAAATCAGAGGATCTGGGTTCTAATCCTAGCTCGGCCACTCGCCTGCCATGTGACCTTGGGCAAATACTTCACTTCTAATTCCAGCTCTGCCACATGTCTGCTGTTTGACCTTGGGCAAGTAACAACTTCACTAGTCCTCATTATCTCATCTGTAGAATGGGGATTAAGAGTGTGAGCCTCATGTGGGACAGGGACTATGTCCAACCTGATAAGCTAGTATCTGCTCCAGTGCTTAGAACAGTGCTTGGCACATAGTAAACACTTATCAAGCACGAAAATTATTATTATTATACACTTTTCTGTACCTCAGTTTCTTCATATGTAAAATATGGATTCAAAATCTGTTGTCATTTCCCCTTAGACTGAGAGCTCTCTGTGAAACAGGGATGGGACTGATCTGATTATCTTGTATCGATGCTAGTACTTAGTACAGGGCTGGACCCATAAGAAATACTTAACAAATACCACAATTATTATTGTTATTAGGGACTATGTCCATTCTTTTTATATTGCATCCAACCCCAATACTTAGTACTGAACTTGGCACATGGTGAGCTCTTAGTAGCACAATTATTATTGTTATTTTTATTGAATGTATAGAAGGGAAAGGAGCAACAAGGAAGTGCAGGAAAGAGGGGGTGGGTTAAGGGAATCTTCTTTTAAATTTTCCACAGTTCCTATTATTTGTAAAATTCCTCTATTCTATGGTAACATATTCCTCTTTCCTAGGTGTATGTTCTCTCCCACCTAGATTATGAGCCCTTTGTGGAACTAGGATTGTGCCTGAGTTTTTTGCATTATGCATAATTTAGTGCTAAATACCAAGTTAGTGCTCATTTAAACACTATGATGAATTGGAAGGGGAAAGAGAGACGGGAGAAGTGTAAGAGTGAGAAAAGATAGGCTAAGGGATGAAATGCAGCATTCACTGTCTTCTCCTCTGTTGCCAGCTCTGCCCATCCAACTCCTCGCTCTCTTCTGTCTCCTCTGTCTATAGTCTCTGCCTCCTCCTCCTCTTCCACCTCCTCCACCTCCTCTGCTTTCTCCAGCTCCTCCTCCTCCTCTCTGTATTTTCCATCTCCTCTCTCTCCTCCTCCTCCTCCTCCTCCTCCTCCTCCTCCTCCTCCATCTCCTCTGCCTTCTCCATCTCTTACACTTCTTCCAGCTCCTCTGCCTCATCCGTCTTCTGCTCCACCTCCACTTCCTCTGCCTTCTCTCCCTCCTCCTCTTCATTCATTCAATTGTATTTATCAATCGCTTACTGTGTGCAGAGCACTGTACTAAGCACTTGGGAGAATACAATACAACAGTAAACAGACACATTCCCTACCCACAACAAATTTACAGTCTAGAGTTGGAGAGACAGACATTAATCCCAATAAATAAATTACAGATAGGTACATGAGTGCTGAGGGGCTGGGAAGGGGGAAGAACAAAGGGAGCAAGTCAAGGTGACACAGAAGGGAGTGGGAGTAGAGGAAAGGAGCAGCTTAGTCTGGGAAGGCCTCTTGGAGGTGATGCACTCTCAAACAGCCTTTAAGGGGATGGGGGAGAGTCAATGTTTGTCAGATTTGAAGAGGGAGGGTATTCCAGACCAGAGGCAGGACATGGGTGAGGGGTCGGCAGTGAGATAGGCGATATTGAGGCAGAGAGAGAAGATCCTCTGACTCCTCTGTCTCTTCTGCCTCTTCCATTGCCTTCAACTCCTCCATCTCCTACATCTCTTTTTCCCCTTCTGTCTCCTGCCTGCCAGTGAAGAGGAAGAGGCCAGTTCACTCAGTGTGGCCTAGTGTAAAGAGCCCTAGTCTGGGAGTCAGAGGACCTGAATTGTAATCTCAGCTCTGTCACTTGCCTGCTTTGTGATCTTAGAAAAGTCAGTTAACTTCTCTGTTCCTCAGTTTCCTCATCTGTAAAATGGGGGTTAAATGCTACTCCCTCCTCCTTAGACTGTGAGCCTCATGAGGGACAGGGATCGTGTCCAACCTGATTATCTTATATAATAATTATGGTATTTGTTAAGCACTTATTATGTGCTAAGCCCTTTTGTAAGTGCTGGGGTAGATGTGAGGTAGTCAGGTTGTCCTACATGAGGCTCACAGTCTCAATCTCCATTTTCCAGATGAGGTAAATGAAGCACAGAGGAAGTGAAGTGACTTGCCCAAGGTCACACAGCAGACAAGCGGCAGAGCCAGGATTAGAACACATGACCTTCTGACTTCCAGGTCCGTGCTCTATCCATTACACCATGCTGCTTCTCCTATTGTATCATTATATGTAGAGATTTTGCATCTACTCCAGCACTTAGTACCATTCTTGGAACATAGTAAGTGGTGCTTAATATATACCATTATTATTATTGTTGTTATTGCTAGTAACGATGATAATAATAAAATATCCATTTTGGGAAACTTTTTCAGCTTGTTGAACTTGCTTATCGGAGTCTGTCATAGTTCAGGGTGGAAGCCTCCAGTGGTTGCCATCAACCTCTGCACGAAATAAAAACTTCTCAATCTGGGCTTCAAGGCTCTCCATCGCCTTGCCCCCTCCTACCTCACCTCCCTTCTCTCTACTGCCCACGCTGCATGCTCCGCTCCACTGCCGCTCACATCCTCACCGTCCCCTGTTCACCCCTATCCCGCCGTTGACCTCTAGCCCATGTCCTACCACTGTCCTGGAGTGGAGTGCCCTCCCTCCACACCTCCACCAAACAAACTCTCTTCCCGACTTCAAAGCCCTATTGAGAGCTCACCTCCTCCAAGAGGCCTTCCCACACTGAGCTTCCCCTTTTCCCTCTGCTCCCTCTCTACTCCCCCTCTGCCCTCTGCTCCCTCCCCCTTCTTCCCTTTCACCTCCCCTCAACTAAGCCCCCTTTCCCTCTGCTTCTCCCCCTCTCTCTTCCCCTCCCCTCAGCACTGTGCCCATTTGTATATATTTTTATTACCCTATTTATTTTGTTAATGAGGTGTACATCCCCTTGATTCTATTTATCATGTTTATGTTGTTTTGTTTTTGTCCATCCATCTCCCCGGATTAGACTGTAAGCCCATCATTGGGCAGGGATTGTCTCTATCTGTTGCCAAATTGTATATTCCAACCGCTTAGTACAGTGCTCTGCACATAGTAAGCACTCAATAAATACTATTGAATGAATGAATGAATGAATGAATGAATGAATTCAACAGACTATTACTCACCCAACTTGCCAAGCCTTATTAAAGGCACATCTCCTCCAAGAGGCCTACCCTGATTAAGCCCTCCTTTCCTGTTCTTCCACTTTCTTCTGTGTCTCCCTGACTTGTTCCCTTTATTCATCCCCCTTCTCAACCCCACAGCATTTGTGTATATATCTGTAATTTATATATTTATATTATTGTCTGCCTCCTCCTCTAGTCTGGAAACTTGTGGTCAGGGAATTTGTCTGTCATAATTGTTACACTGGATCCTCCCAAGTGCTTAGTACAGTGCTCTGCACGCAATAATTACTTAATGAATACGATCGACTAACTAGAGCCACCATGTCCAGGGCGCAGGTAGCAATGTCCAGCTCTCGTGGATCCCACCCCTCCACGCCCTAGCCCTTGGCCCTCCCACATGCTTCTCTCCTTCATGGGAGGGAGTTGAATCCTGGGATGCTTCCGCCGCTTATTTGATTGTAAACAATTGGAGGGTGTAGACTGGATCTTTGACTCCTATTGGATTGTCTCCAGAACATTATTTAATGCTCTGCCTGCAACAGATGATAAATTCTGTAAATGATAATGAGATATCAACTGCCTCATTGGCTGAAAGGTTCAGCCTGGCAGTAATTTATTTATTTTTATCAATACCTGTCTCATCCTCTAGACTGTACAATAATTTATTTGTATTAATACCTGTCTCCTCCTCTAGATCGTAAGCTCACTGTGGGCAGGGAAGGTGTCTACCAGCTCTGTTATATTGCACGCTTCCAAGAGCTTAGTACAGTGCTCTTTCACACAGTAAGTGATCAGTAAATATCTTTGATTGACAGTGGGGCTGACTGGCCAAACAGCCCCTCATCCTGTCGGACCTAGTTTCTCTAGACCATTAGGAGAAACTTTGGCTGAGGAATATCAAGTTTTGCAGGGGCCCGTCAGGGAGTAGCTGAGAAGAAGGAGGAGAGGGGAGGACCACCAATCAGTCTATTCCCTTCACCCACTTCGTCTCTCTCCTTGTCTCTCTCTCCATTTTCCCCTCCCTTCTTCCTCTGTCCACATCTCTGCTTCCCCTTTCCACTCTGCCCCCAGTCCCTATCCCACATTCATTTGTGTCTCTCTGGTCCCAACTTTCTGTTTTTTGTCCTTCTCTCTTCCTCCTCTCCCACTTTCTTTCCTACCAATTAATGATATTTATTGAGCATTAATGGTGTGCAGAGCACTTCACTAGGCACTTTTCTCCCTATGGTAGCACATTCCTCTCATATTCCTCATTCCCTGGAGGCCCCAGATCCACCCTTGGAGCCCCAGGAATTTAGTCACCATTTGTACATTGGAAATCTGTGTGGATGTGAATGAGATCTCCCAGTTTTGACTGAGATTTATTAATGTGGAATGGGAAAAAGGATCATGATCATTTTCACTCTCATAACTGCTTGGAGAAAATTCATAAAATTTCTGACACTTCCTTCAACCTTTATTGCTTGGCATATGCTGTCAAGGGAAGGTCGTCGGCTTCCAGCCCAGGATTGAAGGTAAATGATAAATGTGTCAGAAAGATCACATTTGGTGCAATCTTCCCCCTTGTAAACAGTTTTCATTGATTCACGCATTACCGGATTTTTTTTTTTAATAGCCGCAGTAAAAGTGCTTGAAAAATGGAACTGTCACTGATAAACTTCTCTATTGTTGATTTTGTTTTAGGTTTCTGAGCTTGTTTCACAAAATAAAGATGTTTCAAGCAGGGAAATGTTTGGTGTAGCAACAGGCTGAACCAGGGCAGAGGATTCTTTCAGGCAGGGAACAATGATTTTCTGGTCTCTATTTTCCTCAGCAAAGCCCAGGGAAGAATCCAGGCCCCTCCTTACAATGATTCTGGAAAATATATCAAGTCTAGGAATATACTGAAATATCAAATGCAGCTTTTAAAATAATTTTCTAGGTCGGGCTGGGTTTTTTTTTCCAGTGCATAAAAGGACCCAATTTTATACTCCTTTCCTACGGTCTGTGCGAGGAGCGTGGAATTGGGACACTAAAGAAAATAAGTGAAAGGATATGAAAAAATATATTCAAAATATACACTTGGCACCCAAAAAGAATGGGGACTATTCTGGGTCATATACAATGTATAGAAAGCATATGTGCCATAAATACCCTCTATAGCTCTGGCACTCAAACAGGTGGTATTTGCAATCAGAGTCTACAAGAGTAAGAATAGCAGATTAATTTGAAAGGGAATAGGAAATATAAGTTTACATCACAAGACAGCTTCACTAAAATCAAATATAGGTACTTCATCAGAGTTTACCAATTCTAATAGAGTTTCAAATGTTGAGAAATATAGGATAAATGGTCCTTCTCTCTTCCTTCTCTTCCACTTCCTTTCCTATTAATCAACACTATTTAATAAGCACTTACCGTGTGCAGAGCACTATACTAGGCACTTTCCTCTTTGTGGTTGCCCAATCCTCTTCTATTCCTCACCCACTGGAGGTCCCAGACCTGCTTTAACAGTATTTTTAATGCTTTAACATGCCTCTGGATTTTCTTTCCATTTTGTTTTCCTTTTGCTCTGCTTGCATTTATAAGGTAAATGTCTTTACTGGAAATGCTATAATTCAATCTTTTAGGGCAATATCCGGTTTTACTATTAAAATCACCAACATCTGTTTAGACTAGGGTCTGTGATAACAATGCTGAGGTTTAGGTGGATGTGTATAATGTGAACGCTTCGACAAAGGCCAATCTTTCAGGGTCTCTGTTCAAGTCATTCATCAGCTAAAGAGCGAGAATCCTGATTATTCATGTCAATTCAGTACTGAGTCGCTGTTGCAAAGACACTGTTATAGGGCCCTCCGCAGCAAAGGCAGAAGAGAAACCTTTTAGGTATTAAAGCAGATTTTTGAACATTCATTTCAGATTTCCATTAGATTCCTAGCAAGAAAAGGCAATGTCCGTTTGTTTATAGTTGAAATAAAACTGTCTGGCAATGAGAATGAAAAGGAAAGGGTCTCAGCTTATCTATCTTGCCTTTCCTCTTATTTCAGGAGATTTCATAGAAATTAAAAGAGCGGCCCTGGGTACTGAAATGTTTAACTGCATTAAAAGTTTTTAATGAATCAAAAGGGCATTTTAGTTGAATGCTTTATTTTGAAATGGATTTTGAGCATGGAAATGATGTATCAAATCCAAAAGTTGTTCAGGATCTGACCTAAAGACTCACAAAGTGCCTTGATAATACCACCCAGCCATGAAATTCATTAGCTAAAGAAGTAGGAACAGATTTCTTATTATCAAACCTCTCTGCTGTGGATTCTATTCTTCTCTAGTGAGGCTCTATGTCCTATCTTTGGGGAGTTCAACAGACTTTGTGCCCCTCTGTGACAATGCAGGGTGTCATCTTCTTGCTAAGAAATATTTATTTTCTTTTATGTTACTCTTTTTCTAGTCATTCTATTCTTTGTTCAAGTGTTACATTTCTTTGACTTAATATTGGCATGTGAGTCACTTTCCAAATATATATATATATCTATGTACTTATATATGTACATATATATACGCATGTATATACGCACACTTAAAGATATACGTATATATGACATTTTTATCTTCAGGAATTTCCACCACCTACCCACATATGGTTTTCTATTTGCAGATAGTAAGTTCAGAGCAGAACCACTGACGTTTCCAGAACTTTCAGTGACTTCTCAAGCGACTGTCCCCCATCCCCTCAACTGCAAACTACCACCATCAGCAATTCACAAAAAACTTTCCCTCTAGCCAAGCTCATAGTGTCTTTTTGATCCCTTCTTATACCACTTAGCTCCCTGAGTTGGCTGTTTTCTCCAGTTACTAAAAATTAAATATAGTTAGGGTTCTTCAGAACCTCCTAGAGGTTTTTTGTGTGTCACGTATATGGGCACCAACCTCAGCCAGAAAAATGAGGCAATGAGGTGTGAAGAAAGGTGCTTTCAAACAATTCTGCTGAATCAATCAGCCTGACTTTGAATCTGAAGTGTTTGAACAAATTATGAATCTTACCAAGAGGCAGGTTCCCTTTTCTAGTGTGACTGGTGGTCTCCATGAATGATGCAAAATTGCATACTGCTCCGTTCCTCAGTGACTCTCTTGAAAATGGTGTTGTTATTTGAGAAATTACCTTCTCTTATGTTTTTTGGATTAATATTTTTGAAGTTCGGGCTCAGGCTCACCATATGTATAAGCAAGCCTGCTCTTTCTTTGGAAACCTACTATCTTCCTGCAGGATGATGTTATCACAAGGTGTCACCTATAACCTTTTTGGTTCAAAGATGTACCATCTGATCTGTTACTTCCAAAAATTGGATCATTATAACTATCTCTGCCTGCAGCCAGTGGAGAATAAATTGAGTTCCTTAAAATGGAAAAATGTTTTTCTGGTATATTGCTGGGCCTGGAGATGTCTCAGAGCTCTTTAAGCAGTTGTTTTCTACAATAGGTTGCTCTCTGGCCGTCATTAGCTATGGATTCTTAAATTAATGTACTTCATAAATGAACTTTGATCAGTGGCTCTCAAGACCCAAATCCCCCATCCCCCTGACCCCTGCCATTAATTTCTATGTACAAGGCACTGTACCTAATATTATAGATTGTTATGATCAGTTATTACTATTAATTTTTATTATTATAGCAGTAGTATTTTTAAGCATCATTATGTGCCAAGCATTATGCTAGGAATGGGGGTAAAGACAAGATAATCCGATCAGACACAGTCCCTGTCCCATATCAGGAAATGTGTTTACCAACTCTGTCGCTTTGTACTCTTCCAGGCATTTAGTACAGTGCTCTGCACACATTACATGCTCAATAAATGCAATTGATCAATGGGGCCCACAATATAAGGGGGTGAGAAAACAAGTTTCGGATCCCCATTTTACCAATGAGGAAATTGAGACACAAGGAAATGGAATGGCTTGCCCAAGGCCACATAGCAAGCAAGCTGGAGGGCTGGGATTACACCCCTGGTCTCTTGGCTCTCAGTTCTGTGTCTTTTCCACTAGTCCAACCTGCTTCTCACATGATTTTTGCTGGAGACAGTTGCAGCAGCATCCAGTCATCCGCCATGTGAGTTCCCCTGAAAAGACACCATTACTGTGAGTTGATTGGAATAATGAATTGGACTGAGAAAATATCTATCATGATATTTTTTAAAAATGCAATCCAATACATTTTTCCAAGAAAAGACCTTAGAGCGATTTTTATTTCCTGAAGAACAATCTGAATCAAAGCCCAACACAATAGACAGGGCAGAAATGTAAGTCCCCCAGGATGTAAAAATCTGGCTCCCGTCAGGGATCTTCCTGTCTGAATGCCAAGAGTTAAAACAAGTTCTGTTAAACGACTGACTAAAGTGTTCCTCCTGAGACCCTCCCTACTTAAATTCATTTCTGCCAATCATAATGTCCTACTTAAGATATCTTGGTTGGATATTATCTCTCTGTCTCTGCAGTGTAACCGTCTACCTTTTCCTATCTGAGAAACCATCTTATTTTTATCCCTCTGTATCATATTTCTCTTTATCTACTTCAACATCCCATTGTTTAACTCCTTTACCATATAAACCCACTGTAGCGTAGATTTCCCTGCCTACTCTTTCATTTCTTTTTTTATTACGAATTATAGTTTACTTTTCAACTTAGTGCTTTGTCTTCCTATCACTTTGTCTGATGATCTAAAAATGGTTCCTTCTGGTTTCAAGTCCTTCTCACCATTTTATCTGCTTCATCCTGTCTATTGATGTTTCCTCATTCTCATATTTGCAATCCCAATGCTCTTACTCTGTTGAATCATGCTAGAGAAGCTCCCTCCAATCCTTTCTGAAAAAATTAATTTTTCTTCTTTTCCCCACTTCAGTATTAAGCCTCCTTCTTCTATCCTACACTTCTTTCTAGACTGGGCTTTTCATTTTTTCCCTTCCTTCCTCTCACTCTTTGCTTTGGGACATTTCTCCTTGTCCTCTAGATAAGTTCCCTCAAGACTGTAAGCTCCCTGTGGGCTGAGGTTATGACTACCAACTCTTTTGTATTGTACTCTTCCAAGAGCTTAGTACAGTGCTCTGCAAACAGTAAGCATTCGATAAATTTTCATTGACCGATTGATCGATAGTTCTCTCTCAGTTCACAACTGTCCAAATAGTTGGTATTACTACACCTGACATCTCATTTTAGTGCTTGTATTTCATTCAGTAATCCTTTAAGGCATTTACATTTTGGGGAAACTCAAGCACAGAGAAGTTAAGTGGCTTTCCCAAATTCAAACAGCATGAAAGAAGCAGAACTGGAATTAAAATCCTGGTTTTCTGACAATCAGTCCTTTGCCCTTTCCACTAGGCCATGCTATTTCTCTAAGTGGCAATAGTGAAGTCAGTGAGGAACAACGGAGCAATGGCAGCAGTAATAATAATAATTATGGTATTTGTTAAGTGCTTATTATGTGTCAAGCACTAAATCAGATTGGGCACAGTCCCTATCCCACGTGGGTCTCACAGTTTCAGTACCCATTTTCAGATGAGGGAACTGAGGCCCAGAGAAGTGAGTGACTTACCCAAGGTCACACAGCAGACAATTGGTGGATCTGGGATTTGAACCCATGACCTTCTGACTCAGGCCCAGGGTCTATCCACTGTGCCATACTGCTTCTCTAGAAGCTTCACTAGAAGCGAGGAAGATATTCAGCACCTAAACCTGCTGTTGTCTCAGTGTCTCAGGCACTGTTCTAAGAGCTGGGCTAATAATAATAATGATAATAATAATAATAATGTTGGTATTTGTTAAGCACTTACTATGTGCAGAACACTGTTCTAAGCACTGGGATAGACACAGGGTAATCAGGTTGTCCCACTTGAGGCTCACAGTCCTCATCCCCATTTTACAGATGAGGTAACTGAAGCACAGAGAAGTTAAGTGACTTGCCCACAGTCACACAGCTGATGAGTGGCAGATACAGAATTTGAACCCATGACTTCTGACTCCCAAACCCGTGCTCTTTCCACTGAGCCACGCTGCTTCTGGCTAGATACAAGGTAATCAGGTTTAGCACGGTCCATGTCCCAGATGGAACTCGAGCATAGGCCTGGGAGTTGGAAGGATCTAGGTTCTAATCCCAGATCTGCTACTTGCCTGCTTGCTATGTTACCTTGGGCAAGTCCCTCAACTTCTCTGTTCATTACCTCATCTGTAAAATGGGGATTAAGACTGTGAGCACCAAGTGGGACAAGGACTGTGTCCAATCCAATTAACTTGTATCTATGCCAGCGCTTAGTACTCTGCTTTGCATGTAGTAAGTGCTTGACAAATACCACTGTTATTAGTAGTAGTAGTAACTCAAAGTTTTAACGTCCATTTTACAGTTGAGGTAACGGAGGAATAGGGAAATGAAGTAACTTGCCCAAGATCACACAGCAGACAAGAGGCGGAGCCGAGATTAAAATCCATGTCTTCCTGAACCCAGGCCCATGCTCTGTCCACTAGGCTAAACTCCTTCTATTCTGTGTCTGTCTCTTTTCCTGCTTTTCTTCAGTAAGCCTGAAACACCAGCCAGTGCCTTGGAAGTCCTGTCTCTTATTTGCATTCCAGAAAACATGACCATTCTATCCTTACATCATATTGTATTTTGTTTTTCAATCAATCAGTCCATGTTATCGATTGATTTTGTACCTAATTTGTACAAAACATTTTCTAATCAGCAGAAGCAGCATGACGTAGTGGATAGAGCACAGGTCTGGGAGTCAGACGGTCATAGGTTCTAAACCCAACTCCTCTATTTGTTTACCATGTTACCTCGGGCAAGCTGTGTCACTTCTCTGTGCCTCAGTTATCTCATCCATAAAATGGGGATTGAGACTGTGAGCCCTATGTGGGACAGGGACTGTGTCCAACCCGATTTGCTTGTATCCACCCCATCGCTTAGTACAATGACTGGCACATAGATATTAACAAATACCGTATATTATTACTATTATCATTGTTACTACTAACCACTTGGAAGAGTACAATATAGTAGTATCGGTAAACATGATCCCTGCCCACAAGGAGCTTACAGAATGGAGAGTAAGACTGATATTTAAATAAATTACAGATGGGGCAGAGTACAAGGATATGTACCTAAGTGCTGTGGGGCTAGAGATGCGGTGAAAATCATGTGTTTAAGGCATACAGCTACTTGTGCATAGGCAACACAGAAGGGAAAGGGGAATATGGGAAATGAGGACTTAGGGGAGACCTCTTGGGAGATATGTGATTTTAAGAGTGTTTTGAAGGTGGGGAGAGTGGTGGTCTGTCGGATATGAAGAGGGAAGGAAGTTCCAGGCCAGAGGGAAGACAGAGGCAAGAGGTCGGTAACAAGACAGATGAGACACTGAGGTACAATTAGTATATTGGTGTTGGTAATTGAAGATCATTGAGATAAGGTAGGAGGAAAAGGACTGATTGAGTTCCTTAAAACCAATGGTAAGGAGTTTCTGCTTGCTGAAGAAATGAATGGACAACCACTGGAAGTTCTTGAGAATGAGGAGATATGGATTGAATTTTTTTTGAGAAATGTGATCTGGGAAGCAAGGTGAAGTATTATCTGGAGAGGGAAGAGACAGTAGGCAGGGAGGTCAGTGAGGAGGCTGAGGCAGTAGTCAGGGCAGGAAATGCTAAATGCTCTGATCAGTACGGTAGCTTTTTGGATGGTAAGGAGGGGGCAGATTGTAGCGATGTTGTGAAGGTTGAATTTACAAGATTTGGTGACAGACGGAATATGTGGGTTGAATGAGAAAGATGAGTTGAGGGTAATGCCAAGATGCATAACTCTATTGTATTTAATATAACTTGCCAGTCCTTAAAAGGATGAGGATACAGAATTTTGCTTTGTGTTTTTACAAAAAGCTTTTGCAGTCAAGACTTTTCTTTAGTACCCTCCATCACTCATTCACAGTGACTCAAGTTCCAAAACTTAACTTTTATTTGAATTTTTGCTAGCACATAAGGTACCTTCGTGAAAAGCGTACTACGGAAACTGCTAAAGATGGCTTCCACCTTATACTGGTTCCAACCCTGCCCTCTGTCAGGATTTCAGGATTGAATTAATGAGAATTCTTCAGGTAAGTAATCCCTACCTGCTTCCTCTCCCTTATTCCAGCACCTACCCGGTGACTGACAGCTTTTCTGCCCCGACTCATTGCTATCCAAATGTGCCTCCCATTTCCCCCATCTCCCTCCATACCCTGCCTCCCACTGCTTAGCTATTCTATTTCTATTCTCTTAAATTATATGTAGATTTTTAAACAGCAGTTGTCACTGTTATTGCTGCTACTTCCTCTTGCCAATGACTCCTATTTTTTGTTATGTTTTGTGTATTTGTTTAGTGCTTACTCTGTGCCAAGCACTGTTTTAGGTGCTGGGGTAGATACAAGTTAGGTTGGACACAGTCCATGTCCCACATGGGGCTCACAGTCTTAATCTCCATTTTCCAGATGAGGTAACTGAGGTACAAAGAAGTGAAGTGAATAGCCCAAGGTCACATAGCAGACAAGTGGCTGAGCTGGGATAAGAACTCAGGTCATTTTGACTACCAGGACTGCGCTCTATCCACTAGATCACATTGCTTCCGTGGCTCACTATTCCCACATCCCAGGGGGCCAGCACCAGAGTGGAGTGGGGTTGGCCGAGGGCATGCATTAGAGTGTTTCAATATTCCAAGTCTGCGGTCAGGGTTATACTGCACACCCTCTGCTGGTCCTCAATGAAATATCAGATGGCAGACTTCAAGTGTACCATTAAGCATATTGACAGATTGTCCTGCAGCAGTATAGGAAAAATAGCCACCAGCCACCAACCCGAGCCATCCGCTATCACCAGGAAGAAACACTGCAGCTGGTGGTCCATCATCCTCTTCTCCTACTCTGATGCCCACAGCAGTCCCTGGGCTCCCATTTGGGTGGATACTTTGGGCATGTTCGCTTGTGAACTTTGATCAGAACCTAAGACTTTAGCTGCCCCGACTTAAGCTTCCCCTTCTTTTGCTCTGCCTTTGGGTCCCCTCACCTTTCTCCTGTCCAATGTTAATGCCTTTAACAGCTTCGAGCATCTTCAAAATTTCAATAAGTTACTCTCCTGAAATTCTTTCAGAAAAGTAACTTTGTGGAACAAAAACTCATAAATCCCGGGCAATGTCACAGCAGTCTAAAAGGAAGCACACTGTGCCTGTTGCCAGGAGCCATTTTATAATTCCAGCACTGGGCTTTTTCACTAATTCCTGCTATTTCCATTTAATTTGGAGCTCAGGACATGTTTCTCTAAATAAAGCTGTTTATTGTGTTATTAACCTTCATTTGAAAGGTCCTATTTGACTCTGACATCAGCATTTTTTACACAATTCCTTGTCCACCTTTTTGGATTGGTTACAAATTTGCTCCCATGTTCGAGAAGTTAATTACCATCTTTCCAAATGACTTTTCACAGTACCATTTCTGGGACATAGAATCGAATCAGTCTGGAGGACACTGAGTATGCTAGCCATTTTTGTTTGTCAGCACTTTTCATTAAGAAATGGGGTGTTCTGCTTCTCCTTTGTTGGTGAGAAATGGCCATATTGTCATCCATTCATACGTCCATTCATTCACTCCTGAATTGGCAGCAGGTAACAGGGAAATGATCTCAGCTTTTGGAATCTAATACACCAGTGATGAATAGCAAGTTTAGAATGCAGTTTGGTAATAGATTAAATGGCCCAGATCCCTGTTTTGTAATAGCAGTGAGGTCCCAAGAGGAAATGAGAATGGGAAGTCTGATTAGAGAAAGCTTCTCCCAGCAGGTTTGGGCAGTTTGGCCTTGGAGACACTTCTGAGGTTATCTACGCCACCGGGAAAGTGTAGGAGTGTAATCCAGAGAGTACTTAACTCCACTAAAATTCTGACAATTCTATGAGTACTTTTTTTGAGCAGAGCACTTTACTAAGCTCTGGGAAGAGTACAATAACATAGGTAGGCAAGATTCCTGCACTCAAGGAGCTTACAATATAGTGGGGAGATAAGCATTAAGGAGAGATAAGGAAAGCAACATAGCTGGGGTAGCCCCAGAAAGATGATGGGCAATTTCTGCTATAGTTCTGTGCTCTTCAAAAACACTGTGCTTCAGGGAAAATAATATTGTCATCACCACCGATTCAATGGGAACGGATTAGTTAGTGGTAGATGGCTAAAATGATATCACTAAGGCTGACATTCTTGCATTCAAATTCCTTTCAATCAGTAGTGTTTATTGAAGACCTACTGTGAATAGAGCATTGTAATAAATGCTTGGGAGAGAATGATATAACAGTTAATAGACACCTTACTTGCTCACAATGAGCTTACAGTCTAGAAAAGGAGACAGACATTAATATAAATAAATAAATTACAGATATGTACCTAAGTGCTGTGGGGCTCAGGTGTGGGGCGGAAGGTAAATAAAGGGAACACATCAGCGTGATACAGAAGTGAATGGGAGAAAAGGAAATGAGGGAGGCCTCTTAGAGGAGATGTACCTTCAATAAAGCTTTGAAGATGAGGAGAGTAATTCTCTGATGGATAGGAAGAGGTAGGCTAGAGGCAAGAGATGTGTGAAAGGTGAGATGTGTGAAAGGTCTGAGGAGAGATAGACGAGATCAAGGTACAGTGAGTAGGTTGGCATTAGAGGAGCAAACTGTGTGGGCTGAGTTGTACTAAGACAGTAGCAAGGTGAGGAAGGAGGGGGCAAGATGATCGAGTGCTTTAAAGCCAATGGTGAGGAGTTTCTGTTTGATGCAGAGGTGGATGGACAACCACTAGAGGTTTTTGAGGAGTAAGGAAGCAAGTACTGAACGTTTATGTAGAAAAATGATCCAGGCAGTAGAGTGAAATATGGACTGGACTGGGGAGAGACAGGAGGCATGGAGGTCTGCGAGAAGGTTGATATAGTAATAATAATAATAATAATAATGTTGGTATTTGTTAAGCGCTTACTATGTGCTGAGCACTGTTCTAAGCGCTGGGGTAGACACAGGGGAATCAGGTTGTCCCACGTGGGGCTCACAGTCTTAATCCCCCTTTTACAGATGAGGTAACTGAGGCACCGAGAAGTTAAGTGACTTGCCCACAGTCACACAGCTGACAAGTGGCCGAGCTGGGATTTGAACCCATGACCTCTGACTCCCAAGCCCAGGCTCTTTCCACTGAGCCACGCTGCTTCTCTACTAATCATGGTGGTATAGAATAAGTGCTTGGATTTAAAAGATAGCAGTTTGGATGGAGAGAAATGAATGGATTGTAGCAATGTTGTAAAGGTTGAACCGATAGAATTTATGATAGATTTAATACGTGGGTTGAATAAGAGCAAGGAATCAAGGATAACGCCAAGGTTATGGGCTTGTGAGACAGAAAGGATGATGGTGCCATCTAGAGTGAAGGGAAAGTCAGGGAGAGGACAAGGTTTAGGTGGGAACATAAGGAGTTCTGTTTTGGAAATGTTAAGTTTGAGGAGACGGCAGGACATCCAAGTAGAGATGTCTTTAAGATGGGGGGAAGTGAGAGACGGCAGAGAGAGTGAGAGATCAGGGCTCTAGTTGTAAATTTGGGAATCATCTGCATATAGTTGTAGTTGAAGCCATGGGAGTGAATGAGTTCTCCAAGAGAGTGGGTGTAGATGCAGAATAGAATGGGACCCAGAATTGAACCTTGAGAGGCTTGAGCAAAACCCTCTTGGCTGAAGAAGCAGCAGCACCATGTGTCTCCCTTCTCTATGCTGCTTTCCTTGTGTATGTATTAGAGAGGCTGTTCTGTTCCAACCTTTTCAGAGGAAGTTTCTCCCTTGCTGGGTCTCTGTACTCCTCCTAGACTGTAAGCTCACGGTGGAGAGAGAACCTGTCTGTTTATTGTTATATTGCATGCTCCCAAGAGCTTAGTACAGTGCTCCACACAAAGTAAGCACTCAATAAATATGATTAAAAGTATTGAACGAATGAATGAAACGTATCAATTCCTCCCAGCTAGCTTCACCTGCAGATCGTCAGCCAGCAGGCGAAGTTTCACAGTCACATCTCTGATTTCAAACTAAATGCTGACATCTGCACTAAAAGTCAGAATCAATTTAGGAAGTTTGTAAGACAAAACTCTCCCTTTGCCACCACCCACCCCCACCAACCCATCCCACTGAACAGATGTATTTTGGGCCCCAATCTACTTCATTAATGAAAATTCTAACATTAGGCAATGAGGGCAACCAGATAGAAGCAAAAGTGCTGAACAAGAAAAGAAAGACATTCCCAGCCAAGATGTGTAATGAAAAAGCAGCAAATCTAAATAATTTAAGAAAGAATTCAGCCAGATTGCTTTGTACAGGACCACGGCCCTTTAAAGCCCTGTGAATAGACAAGAAAGAGAGCTCAATCAATTTAGATAAGTAATGATGAGTCTTTAGAAAGAAGGATGTCAGACAAATGTGTTTGTGATTACGAAGTGTCAAAAGGTCCAGTGTCTATAACATTAAATATGAATGATTGGGAACAAAAAAAGTCAAAAGCAAGGTTCTGCTTTTTAACAGGAAGAGGAATAAGAGCTTCAGGGGATCTCTATCTTCATTATTAAGCCCTAGTATTATCATAGGTTGAGGCTGGCAACAGTCCAGGTTATAAAATCAGATCATCACCTCCTACTTACAGAGGTGAGGTGTCCCCATTGCTCATCATCACCAAAAAAGATTTACTGAGCTCTCTTTAATGGCCTGGATTCAACAGCTCAAGCTTGGATGAGTTTTAGCGGTCTGGTGTTACCTGAATAAGCTCAGAAGACACTTCAGATTTCCGATTTCTTGGACATTGCCTTCACAACACCTCTCCCTCCGCTCAGCCTCGTATCTCTCCCCTCCTCCTACTCACAGGTGTGTTGGAGTGACCACATTTCTGTATTTTTATACAGTATCCCATTTTTCTCAAATGCCTCCTTTCACTTCAAGATGGGATCAATCATTCTATCAGTGGTAGTGTCTCTGTTGCTGAATTGTACTTTCCAAGCACTTAGTAGAGTGCTCTGCACATAGTAAGTGCTCAATAAATAAGGTTGAATGAATAGTGTGTAGAGCACAATATACTGTACACTTGGAGCGTATAGTACAACATACTATGGTCACAAGAAGCATATAGTCTAGAGGACACACGTGATCCTGACATACTCTCTCTGTTCTTCCCCACTCCCAGCCCCACAGCGCATATGTACATATCTGAAATTTATTTATTTATATTTATATTAATGTCTGCCTCCCTCTCGCCAGACTATGAGCTCGATATGGGCAGGAAATGTGCCTATTTATTGTTGCGTTGTACTCTCCTGAGGGCTTAGTATCGTGCTCTGCACACAGTAAGTGCTCAATAAATATGATCAAATGAATGAACTTCATTTCAGATTTACTTGTAAAATGAACAGTTTATACAACAACATCTCTTGTTAGGGCAGATCCCATAGGCACCTGACCCAGCCCAGCCACAGAGATCTCTTACTTTAGTTGTAATATATTTTCCAATAATAATATTTTTACTATTTAAAAGTTTAAAAAGCTTCCCCCAATTTTAACAGTCCTACATTTTGATGAATCTGACCTATAAGATAGTCAAATATAGGTGCTCATCTGAAAGAGTGGGGCTGATAAGATTGATATATGATTGGCAATCCATTCTACATTGGGTGCAAAAATTTCTTCTGGTGAATTGTAAGGCAGCTACTCTGGACCACAGCATTTTAGGCCTTTAAGAAAATGGCTACCTATTTCTCTCAGTTTGTTCAACACTGGCCTCGAGGCTCCTGGCAAAATTTGGTTTACATCTATCTCTGGATTAAATATAATGATAGGATGGACACTACAACTCCAAACATATTGATGGGACAAAGAGTGTAACTATTACCTTGCAATGAATAATTGGTATCTCTTGCCAGACTCTTGAGGACTCAGGGAAAGGATGGAACAAGGGCATGGAAGTAGGGAATCTCCTGAATGAATCAGGAGGGAGAAGAAGGGGGAGAGGGCAAAAGGATGAAGCAGAGAAATGGGGTTGGGGGCAACTGCTTCAGAACAGGAAGGCATTAGAGAGGGGTAGGGAAAAGGGGCAGAGCAGACATAGGAGATTAGGGGAGAAGGCCAAGAACACATAACAGTGAGGGCCAAATTGGAGTCTTCCCTGGAGGAAGTACAATAAAGGATGCTGCCTCTAACTCAAGATTGCAATCAATCATATTTATCGATTATTAGTTATGGTACTTGTTAATGTGCTTACTAAGTGCCATGCACTGCTCTAAGCACTGGTGTAGATACAAGTTAGTCTGGTTGGACACAGTACCCACCCCACATAGGGCTCACACTCTTAATCCCCATTTTACAGATGAGGTAACTGAGGCCAGAGAAGTGAAGTGACTTGTCCAAGGTTACACAGCATACATATAGTAGAGCAGGGATTAGAATCAATGACCTTCTGACTCCAGGCCCATGCTCTATACACTAAGCCACACTCTTTCTCCTTCTGCTGCTTCAGAAGATCCTGAACCACCACAGTCTCATCTAAAAGGTTCAGGCTGCTTCTACAGCAATTAAGGCATGAATGGAAAATGGAAATCCTACTAAATCCATATTCAACAGGATTGGCAGTGCAGCTTCGCATGGTTTTTCAGGGCTGCTCCCAGGGGGAGCATTTCTTTGGTTCCCATGTTTTCCTGGAGAGAAATTTTCATCCTTGTCTTCAAGTCCCTTTTATGGTTACTATGTTGTGAACCCTTGTCTCATCCAAGCTGAACTCTTTAATAGTTTTTAGCCATGCTAAATGTGAGAAAACACATCCCGGGCTTCTTCCCAGATTCGGTTGTAGATAGCAAGTGCAGAGGCAACTCAGAGCTGCGAATGCAGCTGTTTGAGAAGCCTGCCAAGGAGCCAGATGTTGATTCCCTAGCTTTTGCAAAACTGTCTTCCACTGATTGACACCTCAGACACCATCCAGATTGAGAGAGGAAAAATATATACAGGAGCAAAATCTCGGCCAACTCCAAACACCCTTTATTAAGCCAGTGTCAAAGATCAATCTAAATTCAGATCATTAAAAAATGTGAGCCTTTTAATTTTTAGATCGGTTACCAGTAACTAGTGCTGGAGAATGCACAGCTAGAATGAAAGGTAAATTTGGTTTCTTCTTGTTTCATGAAACTGTGAGAATACACTTTCTCCAGTGTGACTTAGTGAATTTTTGCCACACGGAAAATCTGCAGTCTGTCCCAAGATTGCACCGTTCTCTTTGTAGTAAAACTATCTTACTGGTTTATGTGTCCCTATTTGCTAATTTGGGTGAGAGAGGACTGGAGCATGGAACTCTTTTTTTTTTATTCCACTGAAATCAAAGAATGACAATCCAGGTTTCTGAAAACAATCAAATTTGAGGACTTCCATTAGAATCAACTGTCATTTGGAATAGGCCAGTAGTACAACTGGTTGAGTCACCTATCTCTTTTTCACATGAAGATAAAACATTCTAAATTCTTAAGTTCTTATGAATACCCATTCCCAGCATTTCATTACATATTTATAGGCATATATCTATCTAGTAAATATCTTTATTCACTTGTACATTCTGATATTTATTTTGATTACACTGTTAGTAAGTATTTTTACTTACTGTGGGCAGGGAATATGTCACCGACATTTTATAATTCCCTAGCACTTAGTGTCATCTCAAGACTGTAAGCTCCTTGTGGACAGGGAATGTGTATATCAACTTGGTTATATTGCACTCACCTAAGCATTTAGTACAGAGCTCTGGCCAAAGTCAGTGCTCTATATATGTCAGTGATTGATAGATTGTGTATTGAATTCAATATAAGTCTGATAAATGATCATTGAATCAATAAACAGTATTTATTGAGTGCTTACTCTGTGCAGAGCATTGTATTAAACATTTCAGAGATGAGAATATATCTCTAATTTATGTATTTGTATGGATACCTGTGTCTTCCTCTAGACTGTAAGTTCGTTGTGGTCACGGAAAATATCTGTGAAATTTCGTGTACTCTCTTGTACTCTCTTGTGCACACTGCACATAGTAAGCACTCGATAAAACCACTGATGACGATGATGATTGATACAATAGATTTAGTGAGCACAATATTGGCCCTTGAGGTGCTTACAATACAGCAGAGGTGACAGGCACCAAAGTGGATTACAAGTAGAGGAAAGCATACATAAATAAGTCTTATGGAGTTGGAAGGTGAGTAACCGAGCACTTGGGTGATGCAGAAGGGCTGAAATGTCAGTAGTTGGTAAAATGGGTTGGGAAGATGAAAAATTAGTCAGGGAAGTGATTTCAGAAGAATCTTAAAGATGGGGAACGCAGAGTTTGCCATATGTGAAGTGGAAGGGAGACCCAGGCAGAAGGAAGGGTGGTGAACTGGAAGTTAAAGGTGAGACAAGAACAAGGTACAGTGAGAGACGATTTATGTATGCTACCGGGGGAATAGTGAGAGAGGAGTGAGGATAAGTGGTGAACACCAAACTGATGTGCCAATCACTATTCTAAACACTGGGTTAGATACAAGTTAACCAGATTGTACACAGTTCCTGTCCCACATGGGATTCACAGTCTTAATCCCCATTTTACAGATGAGGTAACTGAGGCCCAGATAAGTTAGTGATTTGCCCAAGGTCACCCAGCAGATGTGTGGTGGAGCCGGAATTAGAACCCAGCTTCTTCTGACCCCCAGCCCCGTGCTCTATCCACTAAACCACTCTGCTTCTCATATAACAGAGTTGGAGGACACAATCCCTTCCCAGCACACAGAGAAAGGGCTCCAACCCTTGGCTTCCCATGTCTAAGGGTCTCTCTGGCACTGGGAGCTTCTTTTCCAGTTACTACCACTGGAAAACACCAAGATGAGAGGTATCACTATATTTTAATAAGCATCTTGCAAATATTCTTGATGCATTAATAATCAGGTAAAAAATAATTTCAGTCTAAATTGCCTTTCCTCAGTTGTAATCCTATTCACCCCCAAACCCTCTCTACCTTCCTGGAGGTGTTCCAGGGCTGACATTCCTCTGGTCCTGTTCTTTCTTCTCTGGGGGCATTCCAGGTTCTGGTCGCACCTTCTCCTAGTCCTTTCGATACCTGGGAAGGTCTGTGACATTTCTCCCACTCAGGGGCAAAAGTCTCCTTCCTCTGGAGTCCAGATCTCTGGACCACTACTTCTTCCACATATTCTAAACCTCTGGGATCACATTTCTGATCTCTCCCTGCTCCCTGTGTCCTTCCAGCATCACAGCTTCCACGTACCCTGTGTCCTGTCTTCCCAAGTTCATGGTTCAAACTTCTCTCCTCAAGATGTCTGAGGGCCTTCTTCCTCAACTAATTTACCTCACTATAGCCTTCCCAATCCTTCACTCTGACTGGCTAACTTCCAAGTAAATACCTTTTAAGGTAGTAATAGCAATTTAATTGAACTTCTTTAGTGGGTGGGTCACTATGGAGTTCATTTCCCATATTCCTCTTCCCCTGGCTGAGTGTGGGGTTACTGGAGTGACCATCACGATGCTCCAAAAAGGAATGAGTTTAGATTGAGAAGAAAAGGGGAACCAGAACTGAGCCCTGAGGGAACCCAACTGTTTGGGAGTGAGAGACACAGGGACAGTCGGTGAAAGAGGCTGAGAAGGAATGTCCAGAGAAGTAAGAGGAGAATAGAAAAGGAGTGTCAGAGAAATCAAGGTTAGATAGTGTTTCTAGGAGTAGGGGCTGGTCCACAGTAAGAAATCAGAGATCTCTGGGGGGCGGGAGAGGGGTGAGAAAAGGACAATTCTGTGGAGAAGAGATGTATCAGAGAGAAAGCGAGGAAAAATGTTGTGGTTGGAAAATGAGATTTCAGAGTTGGTGATTAGTGATGATGAGACCCAGAGTGTGCCAAGTTGGTGAGTCAGTGAAGTGGGGTGGGGGAGGGCATCAGCAGAATTGAGGAGCTAGGGTCAGCAGATGGCTGGTAGTCATTAGGAACATTCACCCTGATATTGCAGTCCCCAAGGATCAGTGGAGAGATGGAAAAGGAGAGAAGGAAAGCGAGAAAGGCATCAGAATTGCTCAGAAAATAGGAGGTGAGACCAAGGCGGTGGTAGATGTCACTGACTAGTAATTGAAGTGGATAATAGAGGTTCGTGAGATGGGCTCAGAGGAAGCCAAAGAGGATGGAGGGGGTGAGATGGTGCCAAAAGCAGCCCTGAGGGGGTGGAGGGGGCAAGAAGCCCCCTGACTCCTCCCCCTTTCCCAGTGATTTGTTGGGCATGGGAGAAAGTGGGACTTCCTCAAGAGAGAACAATTATCACTAGTAAATCCATCACTACTTGAAACCCAAATAATTCTATCATATCATTTGGCAAAAGTGAGATTTCTTTCTGGCCTTCATCTTTAGCCACAGAGCTGGCCAAAGCCAGGGTTTTATAGCAAATGTAAATTCTGATCAAGGACTCTGATGGTGAATAGATGTTCCCATGCCAGTAAATGTTGTATACAGGCCAGAATATCACCCTAGAGTCCCTAGTCTTACTCCTGGTTCTTTGGGAGTCAGAGGGTTCTAATCCCAGTTTACCTGCTGTGTGACCTTGGCCATGTCACTTCACTTCTCTGTGTCTCAGTTCCCTCATCTGCAAAATGGAGATTCAATACCTGTGCTCCCTCTTCTTAAAATGTGAGCCCTATGTGGGACCCGATTGTTTTGTATCTACCCCAGCTCTTAGTACAGTGTTTGGCATAGATAGTAAGCACTAAACAAATACTATTATTATTATTATTGCTATTACTGTTATCAGAAGCAGCGAGGCTTAATGGATAGAGCAAGGGCCTGGGAGTCATACAAACCTGGGTTCTAATCCCAGTTCCACCACCTGTCTGCTGTGTGACCTTGGGCAAATCATTTTACTTCTCTGAGCCTCAGTTACCTCATTTGTAAAATGGGGATTGAGACTGTGAGCCCTATGTGGACAGGGACTGTGTCCAACCTGATTCGTTTGTATTCACCCCAGCACATAGTATAGTGCCTGGCACATTGTAAGCGCTTAACAAATGCCACAATTATTATTATTTATGGACTTCCTGTGCCAACCCAGAGTCACCGCTATGTGCAACTGTTTCCCTATAAGAGAGAAAAATGGCATTTGCCACAAACCAAGGACATGAGGGCATTTAAGATTATACAGTGATCTTCTAGATACCAACTAAAAATGATGAGAAATTTTCCCATCAGAATTCTGGTCTCCTAATTCTCAAAGCAGTGTTGTTCCCATTGGCTCAACTACAAATACTATGGGTACTTATTTTTATTGATTCTCCTCTTCAATAATTGGCATTCAGGGTCTAGCAGGGACATTCAATGGAGGGAGTTTATTTTCTCAGATGAGAGCAGGCATTTGTCTAAATGAGCTATGTGGCAATCAGTGACATAAGGCAAGATGAATTAAACTGCTAAGGCAAACCCAGAAGAGTGATTAAATAAGTCATTAATTGGCCAGGTTTTGGCAGTCATTTTTAATAAATCCACTAGGTTCATGCACGCCCTAAAGCCCAAAAATTTGCTATAATATGTTATCGTTAAAGGAGTTTAAATAAACTCACCGAAAATGTTTTCAGGGGACATCTTGATAGCTAACCTGGTCTTCGGGAAAGTACATTATGAATAATAAAACTTTTTCATGCTGTGAAAGAGTTGCTATGCTAACCAAGTCTATATAAAGAACTATCAATGCCAACTTTTATGTGCAAATATGTACAGTATATAAATGATGGGAAGGATTCTAATGAAAGCAACATGTTCAGGTTTGCAGATGACAGTTCACTGGGGAAAAATAATAAATACAGTAATAGAAAGTCATTCAATCAGACCCAAAAGGATTCCTTAAATACTTGACTGGCAAGTATTCATTACAGTGCAGATACTGTTTATTTATCTATGTATTGAATTATTTTGGTGACTGTTGAATAAAAGGGAATCAAAATGGCATGTCAGTCTTAGCAAGTAGTGATAATGAATTTCCAGTTGTGGAAAAACAGTCTGAAATTTCTCATTCTCTAGAGGACCAAATATCTGGACTTGAATGGGGCCCAGGAGATGGCCCAAGCCTATGTCTTGTAAATGAGTTAATGGAAACATATTCTAAAAGGGGATCCCCTCCCCTTTATAAAGACCCCCAAATCAATCTCCTTCCCAACCACACCAGGTTTTTGATAGTAACTATGCCTCATTTCAGGGCAGACAGACAGCTGAAGTGTTTCTGGAGGTTAAAGATGGAATGCACTGAAGAAGCTGAGCATATGATTATTTTGAGGATGTAGCATTGTCCATGAATAATCAATTGTGGTATTTATCAAATCTTGACTTTGTGCCAAGCATGGAGCTAAGCATTGGAATGGATATGATATTCAGATAAGACACAGTCCTTGTCTCATGTGGGGTTCCCAATCTAAGAGGGAGGGAGAAGCAGGTGTCAACTCCATTTTACAGCTGAGAAAATTGAGGCACAGAAACATTAAGTGACTTGTCCAAGATCATGTGTGGGCTAAAGGTTGATGCAGGATCAGTGGATAGGACACGGGCCTGGGAGTCAGAAAGTCATGCATTCTAATCCTGGCTCCGCCATTTGTTCTGCTGTGTGGCCTTGGGCAAGTCACTTCACTTTTCTGGGCTTCAGTTACCTCAGCTGCAAAATGGAGATTCAGACCGTGAGCCCGATGTGGGACAGGGACTGCATCCAACCCAATTTTCTTGTATCCACGATAGCGCTTAGTACAGTGCCCGACACGTAGTAAGCACTTAACACATACCACAGTTATGATTATTAGAACCAGAGCCTCCAGGTTCCTAGTTCCCTGTTCTTACCATTGAGCTACGATGTCCGATGTTCAGTTCTCAGTCTATATCGGGTTAAACAGACCCATGCAGAAATTAAGGACAGGTTGTGAGAAAACAGTTCTAAAAGGAAATGAGATTTCAAAACCTGAGTTTGAGGCATGCCCTGGTATTAGGCAGCAGTAGCAGTTGTTACAAGAAGAGAAGCCTGGGCTTCCCTTAGCTCTGTGAGCACTTCTTAGCTCTGGGCAAAGTTCAGGGCTAGTTTGTCGATTGCCCCTGAAAATGCCACACTGAAACAAAGACACCAGGCAGGAGCTCCCAGTGATTCATGTGGCAGTGGCAGAAACAAAACCAAATCTGCAAGGTTAGTGACAAGGCTTTGAAAGTTTAGCACTCTCATCAAAACCTACATACCGCTTCTCCGCCTGTGACCTTTACTGAGCAGCTTTGATGAATGTGCTATTTACAGTACCATTTCCATATTCTAAATACTGTACATTCCATTTTTGGTGACTCTTGCTTCTTCTGCCTTTGAGGTTCCAGAGTGTCACCAAAGATTTGAAAGGTAAATTTGCAGTACGTAAAGGTACCTGTTAGGGAACTTTTCCATGAATTTTGGGTAATTTGTTGAGGGAAATTTCTGTGAGCTCCTTGAGGACAGGGATAATAATAATAATAATAATAATGACTGTGGTATTTGTTAAGCACTTACTGTGTGCCAGGCACTATACTAAGCACTGGGGTGGACACAAGTCAGTCGGCTTGGACACAGTCCATGTCCCACATGGGCCTCACAGTCTCAATCCCCATTTTATAGATGAGGTAACTGAGGCCCAGAGAAGTGAAGTGCCTTGCCCAAAGTCACACAGCAGACAAGTTGCAGAGCAAGGATTAGAGCCTATTACCTTCTGACTCCCAGGCCTGTGTTCTAACCACTATGCAAGGCTGCTCATGTCTACCAACCCTTAGACTGTGAGCTTTACAAGGATTGTGTCCAACCTGATTATCCTGTATTTATCTCAGCACTTAGTACAGTGACAGGCATATAGTAAGCATTTAACAAGAACCATTTAAAAAAAATCCTTTATAGTATAGTCTCCCAAACTCTTAGTAAAATAATCTGTAAAATAATAATAATTGACTGAAGAGAGGCTCAACCAGTAAGGTAGATGGGACCTGATGTGCAAGGGAAAAATCATGATTTATTTTATTCATCTCAGTAAATTTATCACGTTGGCAAATGTTACTGTAACACTCCAGAAAAAGAGACATGCAAGAAACTGGGAACCAAAAGAATTTACAAACATCATATTTTACACAAAGGGTGATAAATTGTTACTACAAGGAGCCTTTGAAGTGGGGACTTTGGGAGACACTTAGTAATGTTCCAAGGATTTCCTGTGTTCTTATAAAAAAAATAAAAGGAAATACCAAGTGGAATAAGCTCAGCATTATTGAAAAAAACCTTTCAATATCAGCCAGTAACCAAGGAACACTCCCCCCAAAACAGAGCAACCTATGCTTTGTCCCTCCTCCGTTCTTCTAGGCATTGAATTGCGGTCACCTTTCCTTGGGTTGCCTCTGACAAGTTTCAAGCCAAGTAGCTCTGAAACTAGCCAATAGCAGCTTTCAATTGCACATGTGCCCAAGTGGATACCAAAAAGGAGATTGCATGGAGCTGCTTGAAGCCCTCTTTGTTCACAATAATAATAATAATAAGAATTACGGTACTTGTTAAGTGCTTACTATGTGTCAGCACCATTCTAAGTGGTGGGGTGGACACAAGATAATCAGATTGGCCATGGTTCTTGTCCCACTTGGTGCTCACAATCTAGTAGGAGGGGATACAATCAAATCCCCATTTTACAGATGAGGAAACAGGAGTTCAGAGACATTAAATGACCTACCCAAGGTCATTCAGCAGGCCAGTGGCAGAAGAGGGATTAGTACCCAGGTTCTCTAACCCTGTGATCTTTCTGCTAGGCCATATTGTTTTCTATTAGCCCACCAAGAAACTGGGGCTGAAGCTGATCCAGAAGAGTCTTGAGCCAGATTCATACTCTGGTTTCAGAAGGAGGGAGGATTCAGAGTAGGGGATCAGAAAGTCAGGAGAAGAAGAATTAAGGGGAGGAGAAAAGGATGGAAAAAACATAGAAAGAGAAGATGGTTAGTTCGTCAGGATGGGAGAGAAGAGGAAGACAACCCTGGAGGAGGAAGAAAGGATAGGTATGTAGCAAGAGAAGAAGGAGAGGGACAAAGAAATAGAAGAGTTGGACAATGGAATGAAAATGGGAGGCATCAAGGACAGAGATGCTGAGAAAGCATCTAGGGAAAAGGAGAGCCAAAAGTGAAAAAAATGAAGAATAAGAAAATGGGGAGAGGAGGAAGAGGAAAAAGACAAGGAGGAGAAATAAAACAAAGAGAAGAGAAAGAGGATTGATATTAAGGAATGAAGAGAGATGCATGAACCTGTGGGAAGGAGAAGAAGAGGCATAGAAAGTAGCTCTTCAAGAAATAAGAGTCTAAGAAAAAGGAGCAGGGACATCAACAGGGAAAGAGAAGAAAAAACATGTCTTCAGTCCTTTGGAAGAATGGTAAATTCCATAGTTCTTTTAGAGATAACCAAACGGAAAAATGACCACATCTTTGACAATGAGCCGATGTAGGCAGGGACTTTGTCATACATGGTTATTTTGTACCTACCGCAGCACTTAGTAGAGTGCTTGGCATGTTATAGGAGCTTAACAAGTACCACATTTATTAATTATTATTGAGCCATTTTAACTCATGCACAAGCCTGATTTTCACTGCTCTGTTTAATTCAAAATTTTCCAGGCATTCTGTTTTTAAACAAGGCCAATAATATTCAGCTGGTGATGGAGACAGTGTCCAGGTTTGAAGGTCAGTTTAAGTAGTAAAGCCTTCATCAAAATTTTCCACCTTTCCCAGACAGATATTTCTCTTCAAAATGATCAGAGGGAATGAGCAGTTACCCATTGTAACTGAAGAGAGTGCTGCTTACAAAGTGGACTCAATTTCAGGAGGACTGAATGTGGAGCTGTTCCAGCCTGGGTGAGATGTACCATGTCATCTGTGGCCTACGAGAAGGCTTTGTCAAGGATCTAAGTACAGTGTGAAGTGATCTAAGTGCTGGAATGGACACAAGATAATCAGGTTGGACACAGTCCCTATCCACTTGGGGTGCATGGTCTAAATGAGAGGGAATATACTTCAGTCCTCATTCTACAGATGAGGAAACTGGAGCACAGAGACGTTGTGACCTACCTAAGGTCACGCAGTAGACCAGTGGCAGAGCTAGGATTAGAACAACGATAATTATGATATTTGTAAGTGCTTAGTATGTGCCAGGCCCTGTACTAAGCAGTGAGGTGGTTACAAGCAAATTGGTTTGGAGACAGTCCCTGTCCTAGGTGGGGTTCTCAGTCTCAATCCCCATTTAACAGATGAGGGAACTGAGGCACAGAGAAGTGAAGTGACTTGCCCAAGGTCACAGAGCAGACACGTGGCAGAGCCAGGATTAGAATCCATGACTTTCGGACTCCCAGGCCCATGCTCTATCCACTGTGCCATGCTGCTTCTCCAACCCATGTCCTCTGATCACCAGGTCTGTGCTATTTCCACTAAAAGAAGATTATCCATGCTTTGCCACAGAGACATGGAGAAGAGTTTGATTGGGAAGAAACAAAGGGAGTAAGAGAAGAAAAGAGGAAAAACAACAAAAAAAATTAAGGCACACAGACACACATGCGCACAGATGTAAACACGAATATTAAGCATTCACTATGAACCAGACATTGTACTAAGCACTGGGGCTACTAAAAGGTGCTCAGATCAGGCATAGTTTCTTTTCTCTACAGGGATCACAATCTAAAATGTAGGGAGAACAAGGACAATTAACCCCATTTTAGAGATGAGGAAACCGAGATACAGAGATGTTAAGAGATTTGTCCAGGCTTATATTATGGGCAAGTGACCAAACTGGGACTGAAGCATGGGTATCCTAACTTCCATTCTCTTGCTTACAGATCTTCACGAACAATTAGGAGTAAACTCAGGAGTTTTGAGTTGATAATAGGAAGCCTGATATTGGTGAATTTCCTGCATCAGACGTAAAATAGGAATTGAGACTTCTTTTACACATGTTGAGAAGCAGCTTATCAGAAAAGAAGAACAGAGGAGAATGTAGAAGCACCATAATGCAGAAATTCCCTATTTTTTTATGTCAAATTATCATCATTAACATCCCCTCATTAAAAATACTATTTTACATATGATCTGCAGTTAATTTGATTGCTTCAAATATCATTCTGTAAAGAAACATTTTCATCATTTCTGCTATTTTGATACTAAGCATTTAAATTTGCATCTCAACATACCCTTTAACATTGATTGTAGAAGGACTGTCATTTCAAAAATTTGTTTTGTCCGGATTTTGAAATGCATTTAATCTTTCCCCCATTAATCTGCTTTCCCTAAACCTTTCCCTAATTCTTCTCAAAGATTCCCCACCTGCTGTGCAGCCTACACAACCAAGTGAATCTAATCAGATCAGGAATTATTTTTTATCAGTTTAATCCATATTTTTATGGGTGCTTTTGCTTTCCAAAGTCTAAGAAATTTTATGTACTTCACTAAGCAATGATGGAGTTAAAAGTCAGAGACAGGCAGATAAGATAATAAATGCATGATTATTTTCTGAAAAACAGTGTTAGATTTCCATGTACTCTAAGCTAGATCCTTAGTCTCACTGAATTTGCTTTAGAGGTTCAAATTGTGTTTTTCTTCCTCCCATAATTTCCTGTTCCTAGAACATAATCAGAATGTTGATTTTCAGGAGCTTTTACATACTGATGGGTTGGTGGATTTCTCTCAGCTCACACATGGGGAGGAAATTTCCTCTTAATATGTAACGCACATTCTCTTTCAAATAGAAAGCGAAAGGTCAGAGGGCTTGAAATGTGGGCTTTCAACCTGCTGCCCCTGGCATGTGATCCATTCTGTCATTGGATGGCCTATATGTCACCCAGACCTGGGATGGCGGAAGGATCACGTGCCCTGAATTTTACCTATTTGCTTTTGACTGCTGAAATTTACCATAACTCTTCCTTTTCCCAAAGCAAGGGTAACAGCTTGAATGAGGTGCAGAAAAACACAAAACCACTTACTCCAGCAACCTGTGAGTCTGAGTTGTGGGAATGTAAATCATGAATCAATTGATGGCCAGTAGCCTTCGAGGTTATAACTGTTCTTCATCCCTTCGGTGGGGTCACAGGTCAGAGCAACATGGTGGTTATCCTCAAGACAGTATGTCTGGAGCTTTGTATTTAAATTTCTAATTCTAATTTGTAGGCAGTAATGCTCATTCTCCTTCTCTCCCTTTCTTTCCCTCCTTCTCTCCCCTTTCTCTCATATAAATGGCATTGGTTAAGCACTTACTAAGTGCCAGGAACTGTTCTAAGCACTAGGGTAGATACAAGGTAGTCAGGTTGGACACAGTCCCTTTCCCATATTGGACTCACATTTTAAATGATGAGATAACTGAGGCACAGAGAAGTTAAGTGTCTTGCCCAAGGTCACATAGGAACCAAGTGGCAGAGTCAGGATTAGAACCCAGGTCCTTCTGATTCCCAACCCACTACCATTCTCTACCCACTAGGCCATGCTGCTCTACTTTCTATCTCTCTCCCTGTTTCTCTTCGCCTAGCCACCTCCACTGGTTTCTAATCTATAAAATGAAGGAACTAGAGAACTTCAAATTGAAAATTTGCTCCATCAGTTAAATGGGATCCTTTCCCTAATACACTGCCATGTCCCCTGTGCGCTCTCAATAAGTGTTTGCTGACTGCGGGCTACACATGACTTATTTATAACGCCCTTTTGCACATCCCGTCTCAGAATTGTTGCCCTTAATGTTTAATCTTACAGCAATAATTATGTGGCTAATTGACTCTAATGTAAAGAAAGACTAAATCTCCTTGCTCATTTTATTAGATGGACATTTCCATAAAGGTAAAGAGAGTGACTTTCATCTAGAATGACACCTACTCTGAGGTAAAGTCATCTAGGGACAACCAATTTTTAGTCATCGGCTAATTTATGCTGAATAACCATAGAGGAAGGTATCGAGAAAAAAGACTGTGAGAAGGTTCTGACTGAATCATTTTCAACCTCATCCCCCTGCCTCGTTTTTTGGCTTTTCTGGTTTTTTGTTCAATTGGGCCCAAACTATGGATTGCTAGGTAACTCTAATATTACATTTTTGATAAAATCATTTCATATTTTTGATATTTACCCTTTCTCCATATTCAGCAGCATTGCTCAGTGGAAAGAGCCTGGGCTTCGGAGTCAGAGGTCATGGGTTCGACTCCCGGCTCTGCCACTTGTCAGCTGTGTGACTGTGGGCAAGTCACTTCACTTCTCTGTGCCTCAGTTCCCTCATCTGGAAAATGGGGATTAATTGTGAGCCTCACGTGGGACAACCTGATGACCCTGTATCTCCCCCAGCGCTTAGAACAGTGCTCTGCACATAGTATCAGGTCTGAGCTCCCCAAAGTCACCCCTCCGCCTCTCCCCTCCCCCCCACCAACCCTCTCCCCTACTTTTCTATCCTTCCCTGCGGTATCCTCAGGGGAGATCTCCTCCCTCCTCGCAAGTGCCACCCCCTCCACCTGCCCTCGGACCCCATTCCCTCTCACCTTATTAAAACCATCGTCCCTGCCCTCCTCCCTTCCTTAACTTTTATTTTTAACCACTCAATCTCCAATGGCTCCTTCCCCTCTGCCTTCAAACATGCCCACATCTCCCCCATCCTAAAAAAACCCACTCTTGACCCCACTTCCCCCTCCAGTTATCGCCCTATGTCCCTACTACCCTTCCTTTCCAAAATCCTAGAACGAGTTGTCTACAATCGCTGCTTAGAATTCCTTAACTCCCATTCTCTCCTGGACCCCCTCCAATCTGGCTTCCGTCCCCTCCACTCTACCGAGACTGCTCTCTCTAAGGTCACCCGTGACCTCCTTCTTGCCAAATCCAATGGCTCCTACTCCATTCTGATCCTCCTTGACCTCTCTGCTGCCTTTCACACTGTCGACCATCCCCTCCTCCTCCATACCTTATCTCACCTTGGCTTCACGGACTCCGTCCTCTCCCGGTTCTCCTTTTACCTCTCTGGCCAGTCATTCTCGGTCTCCTTCTCTGGCGCCTCCTCCCCCTCCCATCCTTTAATTGTTGGAGTTCCTCAAGGGTCAGTTCTTGGCCCTCTTCTGTTCTCCATTTACACTCACTCCCTCGGTGAACTCATTCGCTCTCACGGCTTTGACTACCATCTCTACACAGATGACACGCAGATCTACATCTCCGCCCCTGTCCTCTCCCCCTCCCTTCAGGCTCGCATCTCCTCCCGCCTCCAGGACGTCTCCACCTGGATGTCGGCCCGCCACCTAAAACTCAACATGTGCAAGATGGAGCTCCTGATCTTCCCTCCCAAAGCCGGTCCTCTCCCAGACTTCCCTATCACCGTGGATGGCACGACCATCCTTTCCGTCTCTCGGGCCCGCGATCTCGGTGTCATCCTTGACTCGTCTCTCTCGTTCACCCCACACATCCTATCCGTTACCGAGACCTGCCGGTTTCACCTTTACAATATCACCAAGATCCGCCCTTTCCTCTCCACCCAAACGGCTACTTTACTGCTACAGGCCCTCGTTATATCCCGGCTAGACTACTGTGTCAGCCTTCTCTCTGACTTCCCTTCCTCCTCTCTCGCCCCGCTCCGGTCTATTCTTCACTCCGCTGCCCGGCTCATCTTCCTGCAGAAACGATCTGGGCATGTCACTCCCCTTCTTAAACACCTCCAGTGGTTGCCTATCAACCTCCGCTCCAAACAAAAACTCCTCACTCTAGGCTTCAAGGCTCTACGTCACCTTGCCCCGTCCTACCTCTCCTCCCTCCTCTCTTTCTACCGCCCACCCCGCACACTCCACTCCTCCGCCGCCCATCTCCTCACCGTCCCTCGGTCTCGCCTATCCTGCCGTCGACCCCTGGGCCACGTCTTCCCATGGTCCTGGAACGCCCTCCCTCCTCACCTCCGCCAAACGGATTCTCTTCCGCTCTTCAAAACCCTACTTAAAACTCACCTCCTCCAAGAGGCCTTCCCAGACTGAGCTCCCCTTCTCCCTCTACTCCCTCTGCCACCCCCCCTTCACCTCTCCGCAGCTTAACCCTCTTTTCCCCCCATTTCCCTCTGCTCCTCCCCCTCTCCCTTGCCATCCCCTCAGCACTGTACTCATCTGCTCAACTGTATATATTTTCATTACCCTATTTATTTTGTTAATTTTGTTAAGGAAATGTATATCACCTTGATTCTATTTAGTTGCCATTGTTTTTACAAGATATTTTTCCCCTTGACTCTATTTATTGCCATTGTCCTTGTCTGTCCGTCTCCCCCGATTAGACCATAAGCCCATCAAATGGCAGGGACTGTCTCTATCTGTTGCCGACTTGTTCATTCCAAGCGCTTAGTACAGTGCTCTGCACATAGTAAGCGCTCAATAAATACTATTGAATGAATGAATAGTAAGCACTTAACAAATACCAACATTATTAAATACCAACATTATTATTCAGTCAATAATTCAATAAGTGGTATTTACTGAGTGCTTACTGTGTGCAGAGCACTATGCTCTTGGGTGGGTACAATTTAGCAGAATTGGTAGACCAAGTCTGTACCCAAAAGGAGCTGGATTAATGATAGATATATGTTTACCTTATGGTCATCTGAATCACTGTTAGTATTACTATCAAGAATAAAGGAGAGACTATTAAGACTGAGGCACACAATCGTTTCCACAACATTAGTCAGACTCAAGAATGCATTTATTTGTCGTTCCTCTGTGGATGACCATCCATGTAACTAGGGGTCTAAAGTACTCACGTAACGTATCCCTTGGCTAACGTCTTTAGGCACTGTGGCTCTCTTTGCGTTTTACCAGCTACGTGATGACTTTGTCCTAAAGAAAACACCCCTATTACAAGAAAGGTAGTTCTATTATCTTCAAGAAAGAGCTATACTGCTCTGCTTAGTATTGTTTTCAGTCAATCACATTTCTTGAGCGCTTACTTTGTGCAGGGCACTGTATGAAGTGCTTGGGAGAGTACACTATAATAATAAACAGGCACATTCCCTGACCACAACAAGCCTACAGTCTAGAGACTGTAACCCCATAGTGAGCCCCACAGTAGACCTTCCATGTCCCATCCTTGTAGACATCCATTTCAGTTCACTGCATAGTTGCCATTGTAGTCTTCTGCAGCTGAAACTTAGTGAGAAGCAGCAGGGCCAAGTGAGTGGATAAGAAGCAGCATTGCCTGGTAGATAGAGCACAGATCTGGGAGACTGAAGAAACTGAGTTCTAACTCCTGCTCCACCACACGTCTGCTGTGTGACCTTGGGCAACTCACTTCACTTTTCTGTGCCTCAGTTGCCTCATCTTTAGAATGGGGATTAAGACTGAGCCTTTCGTGGGATATGGACAGTGTCCAACTTGATTAATTTGTATCTATCCCAGCACGTAGTACAGTGTTTGACATACTGTAAGCACTTAGCCAATACCATTAAAAAAAAATTACTGGTAATTTGCATGCCTCCAAGCACTTCCTTGGAAGTGATCCTATCTAGACATTTGATGCTAAGCATAGCCTAGGAACTGCTGATCAAATTGCTTAAAGCTGGGTATAATAAGAGTGGAAGTCAAGATTTCATGGCCAGATACAGTAGACATTTCGTCATCGGCCATCTGAACATTAGGCACTTCCGATACCCCCTTTAAAGGGAAACCTTGGCCATATAGTAATAATAATAATAATTGTGGTATTTGTTAAGCACTTACTATGTGTCAGGCACTGTTCTAAGTACTAGAGGACATACAAGATAATCAGTTTGGACATAATCCCTGTTCCACATAGGACTCACAGTCCTAATCCCCATTTCAAAGGACAGGGACTCTCTCTGTTACCGATTTGTACATTCCAAGTGCTTAGTACAGTGCTCTGCACATAGTAAGCGCTCAATAAATACTATTGAATGAATGAATGAATTTTATAGATGAGGGAAATGAGACACAGAAGTGAAGTGACTTATCCAAGATTATACATTAGACAAGTGGTGGAGCCAGGATTAGAACCCAGGTTCATCTGATTCCCAGGCCCATGCTCTATCCAGTAGGCCCTGCGTGTCTTTTACTGCACTAGATTGGGCAAAAATTCCACTCTACTGACTTTTATCTTGATATGAAATGTAAAAAAAAAAGTTGGTATTTGTTAAGTGCTTACTATATGCAGAGCACTGTTCTAAGTGCTGAGGTAGATACAGGGTAATCAGATTGTCCCACAGTCTTAATCCCCATTTTACAGATGAGGTTATCTGAGGCACAGAGAAGTTAGGTGATTTGCCCACAGTCACACAGCTGCCAAGTGGCAGAGGTGGGATTCGAACCCATGACCTCTGACTCCCAAGCCCGGGCTCTTGCCACTGAGCCATGCTGTGCCTGCCACCTCTGAACCAAAGTAATACAAGCTTGTCATGACCCAGCTTTCCCTTAAGCACACCTTAGGCGAGGTATCCAATGTAATCAAACAAAACTCACGTTTCTGTATTCTTTGATACCTTTTGGCTATGGATGATTATCACGTGGAATCTCCATTCCTACTGGTAACACTACTGGTTCACATCACCAATTCTCTTACATGCTCCAAAGCTGTGCTGTTTTGTAACACAGTTCAGCAAAATTCCTAACAAATCTTATCGTTTACAAATTGTGAGTCAGTTATAAAGGCCTAAGATTTGTGCAGTTTTCCCAGAGAGAAGGACATTAGGAACCCAAGCCATATTTCGTTATCCATTTGAATAACTTTTTCAATTTAGAGTTTCCTGCCTAACCATGAGTGGTAAATTATGACTAGATTCTCTCTCTGCTTAGTGGAAACACTAAATAGATAAATAAAAATCATTTCAGAATAATTGTAGGTGCTATGGGCTGGCAGTCAAGCCAGGCCAATTCAACTCCGAGCTTGGCAGTCTGGGTTTGGGGTTGGATTTTGGTTGGGGGGGCTCTGTGATTGAATCAAATAATAGGGCATTTGATTTCATCCATTCTATGCACACGGTGATTTGAGACATTATCCAACTCCATGCATTCAGAGCGAAAGAAAAGGCAAAAATGCAAGGAGGACATAGTTCTTGTTTCTCTCGTAGCTGTACATTTTCACTTGGGAACTTGGTCAGGCTTTAGTTTTATTTAAAGTAAGAAAAACCTTCCTTCTCTGAACTCAAGCTAAAAATGACTCCTGACTCCAGAGAAAAACGAAAGCATCGATGCAGGAATGATGGAACTTCATGAGTTGGAGGAGAAGCGTACGGCTTTCAACATGCAAGTCAAAAGAGCATTGAGCCAGTGAATTACTGTCCCAGTAGATAAACAGCCTGTGACGACGCAGAGCAATCTGTGACTACTCTACCAGCCCTCTGCAATCTGTAAAAATGCAGAGAGTCAGAGCCAGAGCAGATGACATCCACCTGCAATCACCAAACCCATAAGCACAAAATAACAAGGAGTCATCTGAAGTCCGATAGGTGCTGGTGTAGAGGTAAATGAAAAAGAATATTCCCATGACAAAATGCTTCCTATACAATTTAATGTTGACAAAGAAAGAAAAGAAAAGTGAAGCAGGTGACAGGAGACTTCAGGCAAATTGGAGGTTCTGTGAAATTTTTACTTAATTTCTATTTATATAACTTTTTAAATAATTAACAGTTGTGGGTTTTTTATGATATATGTTAAGTGCATACTAGATGCCAGGCACTGTAATAAGTTCTGGAGTAGATACAAGCTAATCAGGTTGGACATGGCCCCTGTCCCACTTGGGGCTCACAGTCTTAATCTCCATTTTACAGATGAGGTAACTGAGGCACATAGAAGTTAAGTGTCTTACCCAGGGTCATGCAGCAGGCAAATGGCAGAGCAGAGACAAGAATCCTGGTCCTTTTGACTTCTAGGCCTATGCTCTATCCAATTGGCCATGCTGTTTCTCAACTGTTAAGCGCTTACTATATTACAAGCATTGTACTAAGAGCTGGGGTAGATATAATCAGGCTGGATACAGTCCATGGCCCACATGGATCTCACAATCTTGATGCTCATTTTAAAAAGGAAGTGACTGAGGCACATGGAAGTTAAGTGAATTGCCCACAGGAGGTAAATGGCAGAACCAGGATTAGAACCCAGGGCTTCTGATTCCCAGGCATGCTCTTTCTAGTAGGCCTTGCTGCTTCTCACACTGCATTGTTAAGACACAATTTTTTAAGATAAATCTTAAATCAAGCTAGACCTCACTGAAGTTTCCATGGGATTATAGATCTAAGACAATAAACTCCCTATATATTCTTTGTAGTAATTTTGAAAGATGGAATATCAGGTACCATGGGAAGCAGCATGGCCTAGTGGATAGAGCACAGGTCTGGGAATCAAAAGGACCTGAGCTCTAATCCCAGCTCTGCCACTTGTCTGCTGTGTGACCTTGGGCAAGTCACTTTACATCTCTCTAACTCTGATCCCTCATGTGTAAAATGGGGATTAAGACTGTGAGCCCATGTGGAACATTGAGTGTGTCCAACCTGTATTCCTTGTATCTACCCCAGTGCTTAGAACAGTGCCTGACACATAGTAAGCAGTTAACAAAAACCATTAAAAAAAAGTGGAAATGCTACATCTTGAAAGGAGAGTGAGGCATCGTAAATTACCATCTTTCCAAACCCCATTAAACCTTCCTATATTCCTATGTATAGCTGTATTATTTATCTGTATTTATTATCCTATATTCCAAGGTGGAAGATGCCGTGTGATGTTATACAATGGACAATCTTGAACATAACCAGGTAAATGGTTTTGTTGGGGCCATAACTCAGATCTCTGCGCTCCTTTGCCTCCACCCAAGTGTTCAGGTCAAAAGAAGAAAGATTGAACATTTGGAATGGTGCCAACCCAGCATCACTCACAGGATGAATTTTCTCTTCTTTTTAAATTTGACTTTCATCTCATCCACTCGTTGCCCTTCCTTCTCTTTGGAACCTGGGTCCCTTAGCTGTTCTCTCTACTGTCCTTTATCTTTTTGCTTTGGAAAGAAGCAAAACAGGATTCTTCCTCTCTTTCCTGGTGGGGGAAGGGTGGGGGCGGGGAGCCAGGAACCCTTCCTCTTCTCTCGACCTGTGAATGATGAGGAGCGTAGATAATAATAATAATCATAATAATAGTAATAGTGGTATTTATTAAGCAGCTACCATGGGCCAAGCACTAATAAAGATAATAATGATGGTATTTGTTAAGTACCCTCTCAAGATTGCACCTGAAGAGTTTCCAGTACTCTACGATTCTCAGCTATGGGAGGGAGTTGGGAGATGTGTCCACGGAGTCTCTATGGGTTGGAAATGACTCGACAGTATAAGACATGAAATTTCAGTGCTTATTATGTGTCAAGCACTGTTCTATGAGCTCGGGTAAATACAAGGTAATTGGGTTAGGCAAAGTTCCTATCCCATATGGTGCTCATAATAGTAATAATAATAATGATAATAATTGTGGTATTTGTTAAGTGCTTCCTATGTATCAGGCACTGTACTAAACACTGGAGTAGATACAAAGCAACTGGGTTGGACACATGTCCAGTCCCACACAGGGCTCACAGTCTTAATCCCCATTTTACAGCTGAGGTAAGTGAAGCACAGAGAAGTTAAGTGGCTTGCCCAAGATGATACTGCAAGCAAGTGGAAGAGCTGGGATTAGAACTGTGGGCGGGGAGCATGTTGCCCAATTCTGTTATACTGTGCTCTCCCAAGTGCTTAGTGCAGTGTTCTGTATACAGTAAGCACACAGTAAATAGCGTTGCTTGATTAAGAGGTAAGGAATAAATGTATTTATTTAATGGTGATTGTTATAGGGGAGAAAATGGAGGCACAGAGAAGTTAGGTGACTTGCACGAGGTCACACAACAGGCATTGAAAGAGCCAGGGTTAGAGCATAGGACCTCTGCCATCCAGGCCCGTGCTCTTTCCAATAGGCCAGGATGCTTCACTGGATCTCTGGTCAGGATGATGCAATAGGTGAAGAGGCATGATGTGTCTGAGACTCAACCCTTTGAAAGAGGCTGAGTCCAATCTCTTTTCTGGATCGTTTCCAAAATGGAGATGGAATCCCAACCTGGGAATTCATTAATACCTTGACTCTGTTGGGACCTGCGTACCAGAGATTTGCATTTTCTTCCAGGAAAACTACCTGTGTGAATTATCTGTTGCCACTTCAAAATCTTCCAGAAAGGTGCTTTCCATTCTTGCTAAGAGTTTTTTCCACTCTTGCTTACAGATCACTGATGGAAGCTTGATGAACTAACTCTACCTATAAATCCTCAAATACAGCAAGTTACTCCAAGCATGTGGCTTTCAAAAGAGTTATATATTGGGGAATTCTTGGAGAATGTCAGAAATCTCTTCTGGATTTTAATGGCATTAAAAAAGACTGGGGTTAACTCTGCCTCCTTGCTGACCTCCTTGCTGACCTCCTTGCATCCTGTCTATCCCCACTCTGCTACACAGATCATTTAACAACATAAATGTTCAATCCATGTCTCCCCACTCTCCAAGAACCCTCAGTGGCTACCCATCTACCTCTGCATCAAAGGAAAACTCTTTACCATTGGCTTTAAAGCAGTCAATCAGCTTGCCCCATCCCACCTCACCTCTCTAATCACCTACTACAGCCCAGCCCCAACACTCCAACTCCTCTAGTGCTGTCTTACTCACTGTGCCCCAATTATTTACCTCATCATCCATCCCTTTCCCACATCCTCCCCCTAGAATGGAACTCCCTCCCACTCCATATACATCAGACCACCAGTCTCTCCACCTTCAAAGCATTATGAAGATCACATCTCTTCCAAGAGGTCTTCCCCAACTACATCTTTTTTCCCCAGTTCACTCTCCCTTCTGCGTCATTTATGGACTTGGAACTGAGACCTTTGGACATTTGTTATTAACCCTATCTCAACCCCACAGCATTTGTGAACATGTCTTAATCAAGCAACATGTCTTTAAATTATATTGCAAATTATTTATTCATATTAGTGTCTGTCCCACCCCCAGTCTGTAAACTTGTTATTGGCAGAGAACGGGTCTGCTAATTCTGCTGTATTGTACTCTCCCAAGTGTTTAGTACAGTGCTCTGTGCAGATTAAGTACTCAATAAATACCATTGATTGATTGATATTGATAACTAGAGGTTCAGAATAATAATTCCATTTAATACACCAGTAATTGCTTCCTGAATAGGGGGCAACTGCAGGAGAGCCTTCCAGGATTAACTCACAGTATCCCAGTTGCATTAGCCTAACAGCCACCCTCCGTACTCATGTGCATGTGTGAATTTTATTTACCTATTTCTACGTTCATTTTTTAGTCAACTATTTCATCCTTAAATATTGGTCCTGCTTCCCATTAAGCCCTTTATTCCCCTGCTCCCTCTATTCATAAATAATTTTTATCTGTCTCTCCCATTAGGTTATAAAGTCCTTGAGGGCAGGGGATGTGCCTCTTTGCTATTATACTTATCCAAATTCATAGAACAGCTGAAGGGAGTCAGGCAGGGCAATAGCTGCTCTCAATAACACTCTCTGATACAGTCTGCTGATACCATGAATGAGATCTGTTGCCAATGACCATCTCCCATCAACAACATACAAGGGTTCCTATAATTCATTCATTCATTCATTCAATAGTATTTATTGAGCGCTTCCTATGTGCAGAGCACTGTACTAAGCACTTGGGATGAACAAGTCGGCAACAGATAGAGACAGTCCCTGCCGTTTGACGGGCTTACAGTCTAATCAGGGGAGACGGACAGACAAGAACAATGGCAATAAACAGCGTCAAGGGGAAGAACATCTCGTAAAAACAATGGCAACTAAATAGAATCAAGGCGATGTACAACTCATTAACAAAATAAATAGGGTAACGAAAATATATAAAGTTGAGCGGACGAGTACAGTGCTGTGGGGATGGGAAGGAAGAGGTGGAGGAGCAGAGGGAAAAGGGGAAAATGAGGCTTTAGCTGCGGATTTTTAAGTAGGGTTTTGAAGAGGGAAAGAGAATCAGTTTGGCGGAGGTGAGGAGGGAGGGCGTTCCAGGACCGCGGGAGGAAATGACCCAGGGGTCGACGGCGGGATAGGCGAGACCGAGGGACGGTGAGGAGGTGGGCGGCAGAGGAGTGGAGCGTGCGGGGTGGGCGGTAGAAAGAGAGAAGGGAGGAGAGGTAGGAAGGGGCAAGGTGATGGAGAGCCTTGAAGCCTAGAGTGAGGAGTTTTTGTTTGGAGCGGAGGTCGATAGGCAACCACTGGAGTTGTTTAAGAAGGGGAGTGACATGCCCAGATCGTTTCTGCGGGAAGATGAGCCGGGCAGCGGAGTGAAGAATAGACCGGAGCAGGGCGAGAGAGGAGGAAGGGAGGTCAGAGAGAAGGCTGACACAGTAGTCTAGCCGGGATATAACGAGAGCCCGTAACAGTAAGGTAGCCGTTTGGGTGGAGAGGAAAGGGCGGATCTTGGCGATATTGTAGAGGTGAAACCGGCAGGTCTCGGTAACGGATAGGATGTGTGGGGTGAACGAGAGGGACGAGTCAAGGATGACACCGAGATAGTGGGCCTGAGAGACGGGAAGGATGGTCGTGCCATCCACAGTGATAGAGAAGTCTGGGAGAGGACCAGGTGAGAAGCACTGTAGGCTGGTGGACAGATCACCCACCTGGGAGTCAGAAGGACCTGCGTTCTAAACACATTTATTGACTGCTGGCTGTGTGCAAAGCACTGTATTATTCATTCATTCATTCAATCATATTTACTGAACACCTACTATGGGCAGTGCATTGTACTAAGCACTTGGGAGATTATAATACAGCAATAAACAGTCATATTCCCTGCTCACAATGGACTTACAGTCTAGAGTGAACAGTATTAAGCAGTTGGGAGAGAACAATATGACAGTACTAAGTGCATATACTAAGCGCTCAATAAATACCATTTATCGATTGATTGGGATGATGCCAGCCAGGGCTATAAGAACAAAAACAAATGCCTTCCACTTTGGCTAAAAAATTGGGCTTTTCCCGTCCTTCTCCATTCCACCCTAAAATAGGAGACAGCTCTGAGATCCTGTGGAGTCTATTCTGCTGTCCAGTGACATTGGGCACCTGCTGTTTCTCTTTCTTCTAAATTGAAGCCCAGTTTCTTCCACTTCTCTATTTAACGTGATGTAGCTTGACATGAGAAACTATTTCGATTGACTCAACACAATAATCCCATGGTCAGCAAGAGTGTAAAGACGTGGAGCATGAGAATAAAGAGCCTGAGTGCTTTTTCAGAAGGATATTTTGTGCCTACCTATTAGCACACCTAGATTTTACAGTACATGATTAACCTGGAAAATATTTGATCATCTTTCTTAGTAAAAACTCTTGCATTTCACATCAGGACCTTGATTTAGTTGCCATCTGCTCAGAAGTCTGTCATCAACAGGGATGATTTCTGGCTCCCTCCGGAGTCTTGGCGTTTGGCAGGGTTCTGGTAAGCAGAGTCTTTGACCTTGAAGAGAAAGAGCATATAGTAACTCACACATGTCAATTAACCTCTTTAATTGGTTTAATTGACTGGCTCTAAATGAAGTCAGAAAGTCCTCTAGGTTTTTCTCAACTTCTTCCTTTGGGCCAAAGAGGTAGCTTCATGTGAGACTCTCTAAGGAAATTTATTCGTTTATGACACTTTTCTATATTTCCCTCCTCAAAAGCTTTAGCCTGATTTCTTTTCTTTGTCTTTTTAAGAGCAGCGAAAGGAAGGGAGATTGAGGTGTTTCTGTTACTTAAGGGAGCCACGGGGAAATAAAACAATGGTAAAAAGTCTTAAGTAAAAAGAAAAAAAAATGAGCTACTTTCTAGAAATAGGGTAGCCACCGAGAACAAGAGAAAGGCCTTGCAATCTGCCATATTGAGTGCACCTGGGCATCTTAGTTGACCTTACAGCTTCCTCAACCTCCCTTTAATAGCATTGAAAATGTTTCTAGGAGCTTTACCGAAGATGTTCAATAATTTAAAAATAGTCTGCAATGTCAAGCTAACGATTGAGAGCAAAGAGGAGGGGAAGTCTTTGGCTTGGATTTCAAGAACAGAAAGGTCCCTGGTCTTTCTAGGCAGGAAACGTTAGCAGGTCTCTGCCAAGGGACCACCCAGAGTGACATGTTTGAATACCGTTGAGGCACTCGGCACAGCATCAGAGGATCTCAGCTGGTGGTGGGTGGTGGAGAGCAGGTCTGATCACAAAGATGCAGGGACACGCACCAAGATTCCAAAAGACCTGGTAAATCTGGGACCAGAAGCCAATGGGGATCTTGGCCTAGCTTCCTGAGTAATCCTACACATTTCATATCTGAATATAATGCCTTATTCAAAGCAGAATAATTCTGCTCTGATAGTATATACTTTTTCCTGGAATAAGAAGGTATTTAGTCTGAACACATCTAAAGTGTCTCTCACTCCTGTTGTATTGTAAGTTCCTTAAGGACAGGAATGTGCCTACTCTACTGCACTCTGCACAGAAAAAGTGCTCAATAAATATTACTGATTGATTGAACTGTATATTGCATTCTACCATTGTCAGGTGTATTGACATCACTGCGAATGATCGGATGGGGGCCTTTAAAGAGGAAAATCAATCAATCAATCTTATGTATTGAGCACTTTTGTGTGTAGAGCCCTGTTTTGGGAGAGTACAACATAATAGAGTTAGTAGACATATTCCCTGTCCACAACGAGTTTACAGACTAGAAGGGCAGACAGGCATTAATCTAAATGAATAAAATATGGATATGTACATAAGTGCTCTTGGATTGAGGGAGGGGTGCATCATGGGAGCAAATCCAAATGCAAAGACAACCCAGAAGGGAGTGGGAGAAGAAGAATTGAGGACTTAGTCAGGGAAGGCATTTTGAAAGAGATGTGTTTCAATCAGCTTTAAAGGTGGGGAGAGTAATTGTCTGTTGGGTATGAAGAGGGAGGACATTACAGGCCAGAGGTAGGATGTGGGCGAGAGGTCGGCGGTGAGATAGATGGGATCGCGGTACAGCGGCTGGGCTTTCGTGGTTTTCCTCTACTATCTATCTTATAAAATCTCTCTAGATACTATAACATAGGAATCATTGTGGCCTAGTGGAAAGAGTGTAGGCCTTGAAGTCAGAGGACCTGGGTCCTAATCCCAGCTCCACTTCTTGTCTGTTACCTTGGGAAAATCATTTAACTTCTATGTGCCTCAGTTCCCTCATCAGTGAAATGGGGATTTAGACCGTAAATCCCATGTGAGACAGGCATTATGTACAACCTGATTAGCTTGTATCTACCTCAGCACTTTGTACAAAACCTAATAATAATGTTGGTATTTGTTAAGCGCTTACTATGTGCTGAGCACTGTTCTAAGCGCTGGGGTAGACACAGGTGAATCAGGTTGTCCCACGTGGGGCTCACAGTCTTCATCCCCATTTTACAGATGAGGTAACTGAGGCACCGAGAAGTGAAGTGACTTGCCCACAGTCACACAGCTGGCAAGTGGCCGAGCTGGGATAGTGCATAACAAATATCATACCAACAAAGAAAACAACATCGGGGGGTTATTAGCAACATTTCACGTTATGAAGAACAAAATAATCCTCTTGGAGCACTGCTTCAGAAATGGAGACCTCTATTTTAGTCCACCCTGCTAATTAATAAAGTATTTCTTCTATGCATCAAATGGATGGATAGTAGAGAGTTATAGGCTAACATCCCCAAGGAGTAGCTTATGCATCAGGAGAACATTACTTGGTGATAAGTCTAAGTAATAATTTAATGACAAGTACTCTGGTAATGTTATCGAGAGTTAAGGGCTCACTTGCCGAAATATGGTAACGACCTGCTGGGTCTCTCCTTGTAGTAGGAACTGATAGGAGCAATCTATTAAAGTAGGTTTCATCGCTACCTATGAGCTTGACAGAGAGGTCTTTCAGCTGATGTATTGTCCGTCGCAAGCTTAGTGCTTTCTATAGGGGCTCTTTCAGGATTCTCTAGCATGGACTCTGGATATAGCTGGACAGAAAATGGAGCAGACAGGAATTAAGCTGTCAGCCTTTTTATGAGAGGAGAGACCGGATTTGCTGGCTATTTCAATCCCAATGCTATATATGCCTCTATTAAACACAAAGTTCTGCTTCCATTGTGCATATCCCATTAATGTAATTCTCCATTACTAGGATATATGTCTTCGTCCTTCATATTCAAAGATGATTATCAAATACAATGTGAAAACACTGTCTGAAAGAGTATCCTTTTAGGGTCATTTCCTGTTTCACTAGACAGGCTCATGTTCCCTGAGGGCTGGTGTTTTGTGAGACCCTAACGATATGTATGAAACTTCCAGTAGCATTAGTTGATTTTGTTAAGCATCTGGGCCCTTCCAAAATTCTATTTCACCTCCAGGTAAAGAAATCCTCAGCTTACAATCTCTTTTAGGGCTCTACTCTTTCAAAAGTCTCTATAAAATCTAAAAGATGGAAGTTGAAAACTATGTGATTTTTGTGGTAACATACATGTCTAGTTTATAGAAAAATGAGATAACAGGAAACTCACAGGACAGTCAATCAATCAGTAGTATTTATTTGGGGTTTTTTATTGGGAGTACACTATAATGGAGTTGGTAGACATAGTCCCTGCCCTCGAGGAGCCTAGGGTCTAGAGGGATAGACAGATATTAAAATATATTACAGATAGGGAAAGCAGAGAATATACAGACCAATCAGCTCCACAGTCTCCCACATGACAGGAATAAATGCATTGGAGTTACTCCAACTGTCTCTTGGAATTAACTGTAAATAATAAATCCTCTTACCCTGTGTAAGAGGGAAAATGAGGCAGCATAAAGCCATAGAAGCTGCCCTCCCCCCAGCTTTTTTTTTACATAAGGGAGCTGGAGAAGGAACACACACAAGTCATTTCCTATTCTATTTTCATCAGTGAATGGTTAGGTATCCCATAAGTGGTGGGATTTCTCCTGATTATCAATCAAACAATCAATGCCATTTATTGAATGTGTAATAATAATAATAATGTTGGTATTTGTTAAGCGCTTACTATGTGCCGAGCACTGTTCTAAGCGCTGGGGTAGACATAGGGGAATCAGGTTGTCCCACGTGGGGCTCACAATCTTAATCCCCATTTTACAGATGAGGGAACTGAGGCACAGAGAAGTTAAGTGACTTGCCCACAGTCACACAGCCGACAAGTGGCAGAGCTGGGATTCGAACTCATGAGCCCTGACTCCAAAGCCCGTGCTCTTTCCACTGAGCCACGCTGCTTCTCCAGCACTGTGCTAAACGTTTGGGAGAGTACAATAAAGTAGAGTTGGTAGACATGTTCCTACTTGCAATGAGCTTAATAATTAATAATTGTGGTATTTGTTAAGTGCTTACTATGTGTCAAGCACTGTACTAAGCACTGGGGTAGATACAAGATAACCAAGTCCCACAAGGGGGTCACAGTTTAGAGAAGCAATGTGGCTTAGTGGTGAGAGCATGATCTTGGGAGTCAGAAGTCGTGGGTTCTAATCCCGGCTCTGTCACTTGTCTGCTGTATGACCTCGGGCAAGTCACTTAACTTCTCTGTGCCTCAGTTATCTCATCTGTCAAATGAGGATTAAGATTGTGAGCCCCATGTGGGACAACCTGATTACCTTGTGTCTACCCCAGAGCTCAGAACAGTGCTTGGCACATAGTCAGCACTTAACAGATACCATTAAAATAAATTGGGGGGGACAGGAATTGGACCCACTTTTGCAGTTGAGGGAATTATGCACAGAGAAGTTAAGTGACTTGTCCAAGGTCCCACAGCAGACAAATGACAGAGCCAGATTTAGAACCCATGTCCTCTGACTCCCAGTCCTGTGATCTATCTGCTAGGCCACATTGCTTCTGGCAAGTCTAGAGGGGGACACAGATTTCAGTGTATATAAATTATGGAAATATACACAGGGCCATGGAGCTGAAGGTGGGGTGAATATCAAGTGCTTGAAGGGTACAGATCCAAATGCATAGATGATGCAGAAGGGAGAGTGAGATTATTGTGGGCAGGCAATATGTGTACAACTCCACTGTACTGTACTCTCCCAAAAGCTTACTACAATTCTCTGCACATGGTAAGCACTCAATAAAAATGATTGCTTGATTACTTGCTTGATTGATTGAGAGGGATTTGTGGAAAAGAGGGCTTAAATGGGAAGACCTCTTGGAAGAGATGTGATCTTTATAAGGCTTTGAAGGTGGAGAGAGTGTTGGTGTGGCATATATGGACGGAGAGGGAGTTTCTGTCTAGGGGGAGGATGTGGGAAAGGAGTCAGCTGTGAAATAGACAAGATCAGGGCACACTGAGCAAGCTAGGAATGGAAGGGTGAAGTTTGTGGGCTAGGTTGTAGTAGGAGATCAGTGAGGTAAGGTAAGAGGGAGCAAGCTGATAGTACCTTAAAGCCAAAAGTAAAAAGTTTCTGTTTGATGATGAGGTGGATGGGCAAACACTGGAGGTTCTTGAGGAGTGGGGAGGCATGGACTGAATGGTTTTTAGAAAATTGATAAGTGCAACAGTGAAGTGTGGACTGTAGTGGGGAGAGGCAGGGAGGTCAGCAAGGAGACAGAGATAGTACTCAGGATTGGATAAGTGCTTGGATCAGAGTAGTAGCAGTTAGGATGGAGAGGAAAGAGTGGATTTTAGCAACAGAAGTGAAAGATGAGTCAAGGAGAAGGCCAAGGGTAGGGGCTTGTGAGGTACAGAGAATGGTGGTGCCGTCTACAGGGATGGGAAAATCAGGGGAAGGATAGGGTTTGGAAGGGAAGGGAAGGAGTTCCATTTTGGATATATTAAGTTTGAGATGTTGGCAGGGCATCTAAAGTAGAGATGTCCTGAAAGCAGAAGGCAATACAAGCCAGCTGAGGACAGAGGTCAATTTGGAAATCAGCCTCATAATAAGATGATAGTTCAAGCCATGGGAGTGAAAAGGTTCTTCAAAGAGTGGGTATAGATAAAGACTAGAAGAGAACCCAAAGCTGAGCTCTGAGAGCCCCTCACTGTCAGAGGGTGGGAGGCAGATGAGGGGCTTCCAAAGGAGACAGAATGAGCAGTCAGAGAGATAGGTGTGACTGGGATCCTGTGAAGAGCAAGAAAGAAGCGAATTGCAAAGGCACTGGTGGGCTCCACCTGTGGCAGGTGATTGCTGGCCTGTGGGGTCAGAACATGGAGAGAGGCGTGGCCCTCTCTCCATGTTCTACCTGGTTAGGGGCCTGGGCCAATCAATGACTGCCCTGTAGAGCCACAGCTGAGACACCTAAGCCAGATAAAGGGTGGCTGCTTTGAATCAAGAGGAAGCACACAAGAAGCAGCAGAAGGACTCGCACACAGAAGGAAGTGCACTGAGAGTAGCACTTGGAAGCAGCAAAATAATGTTGGTATTTGTTAAGCATTTACTATGTGCAGAGCACTCTTCTAAGCACTGAGGTAGATACAAGGTGATCAGGTTGTCCCACTTGGGGGCTCACATTCTTCATCCCCATTTTACAGATGAGGGAACTGAGGCCCAGAGAAGTGAAGTGACTTGCACACAGTCACCTAGCTGGCAAGTGGCAGAGCTGGGATTCAAACCCGTGGCCTCTGATTCCCAAGCCCAGGCTCTTGCCACTGAGTAGTGCTGCTTCCCCAAGGCAGCAGCATGTGGAAGAAGAAAGAAGAAGCATTGGCAGGATGGGCTCCCTTGACCAGCAGCCTGGTATTGAACCCTTGGTGGAGTGAGTGTGTGTATTTGTCATTCCCTTGCATGTTGACCAAACTAAGTTGGCTCTGGGACCTTTTTATTGCTAATTTGGTCTTTGAGTGGAGTTTTTGTATTGAAAAGGTAGTTGGTGACACTAATGGGTGCTAGTCATTTCCTCCTGTTGTTCACAAAACTTCTACTTCACTTGATTTACTGGACTTGCCTACAGAGAGCTAAACATGATAAGACTTGGTTTTGGTGAAAGAAGGACTACAAAATAGAGTTTGGATAAATATTAGCAAAAAACTGATAGGATACAGGGTGGCCCACTGGGAAGAGTTTAGGATTTAAAATGGGAGAATCAGGTTCTAATCCTAGCTCTGATACTTTCCTGATGTGTGACCTTGGGCAAATACCTAACCTCTCTGTGCCAATTTCTTCTTCTGTAACATGGGAATAAGAAACCTGTTCTCTTTACATCTTTGACTGTGAGCTCTATGTTGGACTGATGTACCTATTTTGTAACCACAGTAGTGCTTCTGACAGTAAATGCTTAAAACCAAAATTAAAGAAAGGACTTAAAAAGCATTTGGGGCAACCAGAAAGATGTTGAGAGCAATCTTAGTTTGCTATCTGGATCATCTCAAGAGATGTACAAAGAATTCTGAAACCCCTTTCACATTCTTACTCAGCACAAATACTGTTGTTTTACTTAAGGAAATGCAGTGTAAAAGTATAACAATATAAACCAGTAAGATGTTTTGGAGAAATAACTAAAATGACTTTGAAGCAAAGACTAATTGTAGTAATTAAAATAACATGAGTCAGAGTTTATGCACATCAATTTAATAGTTACAGCTCCAAATGGTTAATGTATTTCTAATCACTTCTAAAGTTTTAAAAATGACCAAAGGTATTCTGGGTTTTGGAGCAGGGAAAGTGAAATGCAGGGTGGATGAATCAAAGTGTCACACTGCACAATAGCTGGGGTTTCAGGAAAAACGGAGCAAATTTAATAGAGGCAGTAGGGTACTAGTTATCCAGTTATCCAGTTTAACCCTAGAGTGACACAAGGATTGTAACCTCTTCTACTAGACTGTAATTTCCTAGTGGGCAGGGATTTTTTTTTTCCTGAAAGAAACATTATAGTACTCTCCTAAGGGTTCGCAACAGTCCTTTGTACATGGTAAGTGCTCAATAAATACCACTGATTAATTGAGAAACCATTAACTCAAGGGCATGAATTGCATCTACCCATTCTATTGTACCCTTCCAAGCATCAGTACAATGTTATGAACACAGTAGGCTCTAAAATATGAATGATTAATCCAATGGATTATCACTAATTAAAAATCACCAGCTCTTGAAACTCTAAATAATAGTATTAAGCACTGTTCTAAGTGACAAACATTGTTCTAAGAGCTGGGGTAGATACAAGTTAATCAAGACGGACACAGTCCCTGTCCCACACAGGGCTCACAGTGTTAGTAGTAGGGACAGCAGTCATCTAATCCAAAATTGGAGAACCCTCTGAAAACAGTGCTTCCTATAATAATGGTGGTACATGTTAAATACTTATTCTGTGCCAGGCACTGTACTAAGCACTGGGGTGGATACAAGCAAATCGGGCTGAACATAGGCCCTGACCCATGTGGGGCTCACAGTCTTAATCCCCATTTAAAGATGAGATAACTGAGGAACAGAGAAAGTGAATTACCCAAGGTCACACAGCAGCAGAGGGGGGATTAGAACCCATTACCTTCTGACTCTCAGTCCCATACTCTTTCCACTACACCATGCTGCTTCACTAGTTAGCATGCTGCTTCACTAGTCAGACAAATAATCTTGCAGAAACAATGACCTTTAACAGAGTGAGCAATGAGAAAGCACACTTAAAGCTAGATGATTTCACAGATTTGTCAGGTATAATATTAGATGACAGTAATTTAAACTGAATAAGATTGGATAAAATAACTGATCTGCAGCACAAGTTGAGTAAAGATTAGTTAGTGCTTCATGGCAGTCGGTGAAACGTCAGAATATTAAACAGTGGACTGGAGTTGTGATTGTAGGAGTTTGACCTCTTCATCCAACCTCTTCAAAGCTGATCCATATATTAAAGGAAACAAAGTCATTGCCATTTGGCCATAGCATGAGGAACAGTAACTGAAGACTCCAGGAAAAGCAAACAATCTAAAAACAAATAAAACAAAATGGAAAAATCCATAGAGAAGTAGAATAACCCATCAAAAAAATCAATTTAAGCAACATTTGTCAAAAAGACAGATTCTCAGCCTCAATTTTTCAAGCCAGTACCATCTGAACATTGGACGGTTCCAATGGAAAAAAAAGAATTTGTAAATGAGAACCGGACCGCTAAAAGTTCAGGCTTTGTTCAACTAACTTGGCACAAACAGTGGATGATGGGATCACACGGAATTTGACCAGAGTGAAAATTCAGTTAAACATCCTGGGCCAGGGATACTTTGGGCTTTGAAAATCAACAAAGCAATTTCGGGATCAGTGACTCGACTGCCCAGTAACACATGCAAAGCTTTCAAATGGATGAAATGCATTTGAACCATCCCCTCGGAGCCACACATTCCAGCTGCAGTCTGTGTAGAGCCCTTTTGTGAAATGAGCCAGTACAGAATTACAGTAATCGAATCTTGAAGGAAGTGACACAACTGTAAATCCCCTATGGAAGTCCACCTCAGATTGAAATGGCAAGCTAAGCAGCTGGAATATCCAATTTAAAATATTTCTTAAGGAACTCACATGGGACTCCAGACGGTAAGCTCATTGTGGGCAGAGAATGTGTGCATTTATTGTTATACTGTACTCTCCCAAGCACTTAGAGTGGTATGCACACAGTAAGCTCTCAGTAAATCCAACTATCAGTTTAAAACCAACTGCAGCCTCAACAATGAACAAGAAACAATTAGGTTCTAGGTGAAAGCAATGGGAAGCTAATTGGCTTAGTGAATAGAACATGGGCCTTGGAGTCAGAAGGAGCTGGGTTCTAAAACTCGCTCTGCAATATGTCTGCTGTGTGACCTCGGGCAAGTCACTTCACTTCTCTGTGCCTCTGTTCGCTCATCTGGAAAGTAGGGATTAAGAGTGTGAGACCCATGTGGAACCGGGACTGTGACCTGATTACCTTGTATCTATCCAGTGCTTGGAACATAATAAGTGCCTTACAGGTACCATCATTATGATTATTATTATGATGGGGAGCCAGCAGCAGCAAATGGTCAGCAAGGAAGGCTGAGTTTGTAGCAGCAGTGACAAGCAGTGTGTGAGGCTGCAGTTGTGCTCCGAGCCTGTCGCCTCCTCCAGGAGATGCCTGGGGGTGGGGGGTGGGGGGGTCCTCATGCTGGGGGCTCCAGTTTGGAGTAGTCCCCCAGCCCTAAAAGCTCCCTCGAGACCATAAGCTCATTGTGGGCAGGGAATGTGTCTGCCACCTCTGTTGTATTATACTCACCCAAATGCTTAGTATAGTGCTCTCCACATGGTAAGCACTCAAAAAACACTGATGATTGATCAAAATGGTACTTGGTGACTACAGTAGTTTCAGCAATGGGGCCAGTAGTAGCTTCATCTGTAGCAGGAGCTCGGCTGGAGGCAGAGCTGCTGCAATGGTAGAGAAAGAGATGTTTCAGGAGAGGGGAAAACTTCATGCATTTCTCAGTCAATCGATTATTCAATAGCATTTTGAGCCCCTTATAAGTGCAGCATGGTCTAGGGGAAAGTGCACAGGCCTAGGAGTCAGAGGATTTGGGTTCTAATCCCCATTCTGCCAACTGCTTGCTGTGTGACCATGGGCAAGTCACTTAACTTCTCTGTACTTCAGTTTACTTAACTGTAAAATGGGGATTGACAATCTGTTCTCCTTCCTACTTGTACTGTGAGCCCTATGCAGGACAGGGACTGTGTCCAGCATAATAAAAATGTACCTACCCCAGCACTTACAAAAATTTTTCAAAGTGCCATTAAAAAAGTGCAAGCACTAAAATAAGCACTTGGGAAAGTAAATAGAAATTAATATAAATGATCCCTGCCTTCAAGGAGTTTGCAATCTAGCAGGGAAGATATGTTGTTTCACCCAGGATCCTGAGTTTGGAAGAAACCTGCCAGATTAGGAGAACTGAGGCCTGCAGTCAGACTGGCACAGTGCTCTGCACAGTGGCACTGGCAGGCAGAAGAGGCAGGTGACTGCACTTTTAGAAATTCAGTTGGTATCAGCACAAGTCAGGTCTTCTATAAGATGAGGGATATCTTCCTGAAGAACCTCGCGTGAAGGAGAAATCTTGTCACGGAACTTGGGCCGTCCACCGTACGCATGGGCGCAACTGTTTCTGCTGACACTGCGTTGCTTATATCCAGAGAGATATACTGAAGGATGAATGCTTCCTAACCCCTCATATCCTACCCAGAGCCGTACTGAAGTCGCATGATAGTACAGTGCTCTGCACACAGTAAGTGCTCTATGATTCTATTTATCTTGATGATGTCTGCGCTAGACTGCTTGGTTTTTTTTTGTTTTGTTTTGCTCTGCTGGCTCCCTCCCCCGTTTAGACTGTGAGCCCATTATTGGGCAGGGATTGTGTCTATCTGTTGCCGAATTGTACACTCCAAGTGCTTAGTACAGTGCTCTGCACATAGTAAGCGCTCAAATACTAGTGAATGAAAGTAAGGCTTTTTTTATGCTGTCGAGTCATCTCCAACCCATAATGACTCCATGGACACATTTCTCCCAGAACACCCCACATCCATCTGCAATCATTCTGGTAGTGTAACCACACAGTTTTCTTGGTTAAAAATACAGAAGTGGTTTAGCATTGTAGCCTTCTGCGCAGTCAACTTAAGCCTCCACTCTCCACCCTTTCCCATGCTGCTACTGCCCAGCACTGGTGACTTTTGACTTGTAGCAGATTACCTTCCACTTGCTAGCTACTGCCCAAGCTATGAATGGAATGGGTATGCCTCTGCTTGACTCTCCGTCCCATAGCTGAGACTGATAGAGCACTGGAAACTCTCCAGGTGCCATCCTGGGTGGGAAGTACTCAAGTACTAATATTGAAGTAAGTGAATAAATAAGTACTTAAGTTAGCTGAGGAGGAAGAAATAGTTTGAAACTCTCCCCCTCGAGGCTGTTACCTCATGCTGGGCAGGGAATATGTCCACCAGCTCTGTAGGTATTGTTAAACTGTACTCTTCCAAGCACTGAGTTCAGTTTTCTGCAAATAGTAAGTGCTCAATAAATACAATTGATTGATGGATCAAAAGTTATACATTGAGTGCAATGGGTAAGTAGCTTGGCCAAGTAGATAGAGGACAGTGCCTACTCACTGTCATTGTCCTGTACTCTCTCAAGTGCTTAATACAGTGCTTTGTATATAGAGGTGCTCAAAAAAACACGGCTGATTGAATCTGAGCCACAGAACTTGTTGACAAGAGCAGGTATGGAAGACAGATGGACACTTAAAATATCTACTTCAAGGCATTCGTTGTCATATCTACCCTAGGCAGGGGACAGTGCAGCTGAAATCTAGACTGTTCTGCAGAAAATGAGACCAGTAGCCATCCAACTCTCCTACCCAGTTTTTTGCTTTGGACAAGACAGGCAGTTTAGCCTAGGAGTTCTTTTCATTAAGCACAACTTGTCTGAAATATGTTTTGAAGAAACACAATACATTGCTTTTCTGACTCAATTAGGTGAAGCAGGTGTCCCTAAAGAAAAAGTTGGTGAGGACTTAAGAACGAGTCTCACCTGTTGACAGAGCCCAGTTATGCAAATATTCAGGTTCTTATTGCCTAGTGAAGGTACTGGAGGTTATTTTGGAATGTTTTCCATTTTGGGAACCAAATTTACCTCAATTCTAAAAGACTTGAGTACCCAGAATGCCCTGGAGGGTTAAATCAATTTAGAAGCTACATTTTCCAGCATCCTAAGGGACTATATTTTCCATAGTTTTGGGGAAGGTTAGAATCCTCAGGAGAAGGTAGAGCTGGCTAACAGGAGCTTAGGAGCTCCACCAATGAGAAGAAAAAGCAGATATTTTAGGCGATTTTAAATGTGAGATAGGCAGGCCTCTTTCTCACTGAAAGTCTGCTCCCATTATGCAGCTTGCTTATAAGTATTGCTTAAACATGTGTTGTGACCCAGGGAAGCTTATGTAGTTATTGAAGCTTGTGCATTCAAGAAAACTTGTGCAACTAATGAAGGGCAAGAGTGTGGATTTCATTTCCATCTTTCTTTTATGCGCTCTATAAATCTAATTTCTCTGCCACTTCTGTGAATGTTTTGAGAATGTCTGCAGAAATTATTTTCACAAGTTCTTTGATCTCTGATCTTATTTGATGTGCTTTCACAAATGCTACCTACATTATAACTGTATCATTATTATCATTGTATTTGGTAAATGACTGTGTCAAGCATTGTCTTAGTCAGGTTGGACACAGTTACTGTATCTCATGGGGCTCACAGTCTAAGGAGGAGGGAAAAGAGGGAGTAAATCCCCATTTTCAGATGAGGAAACTGAAGTATGGAGAGAGTGTCACTTGCCCATAGTCACAGAGCAGGCACCTGGCAAAGCTAGGATTTAGAATCCCAATCCTCTTGCTCCAGCCCCATGCCTTTTCCACTAGGCCACACTTTTGCTTGTTCTCTGCTGTATTTCTGTAATGTGAAATCAAGTCATGACTTGAGATTGTGAAAGACCCCAAAATCTTATCCCACCAAAGTACAGAGCTCCTCATTCCATCCTGAGAGTCTCTGCCTTGGCAAAGTGATGTTATTCTAGTATTCCACGTTTCTTAGTGACACCAAAATAGGAATCTAAAATGAAATTCAGCAGTGATCCACAGAGGAAGCAAAAACATTCCAAAGGAGGGCTACAGATGGAATTAATCATAATCCACTTGCCTCTGAACAAGCAGAAACTCCTCCCTATGGATTCAAGGCTCTGCTCCACTTTTCCCCATCTCACGTATCAGCTCTCTTCACCTCCCACAACCCTATAAAGAATTGGGCTTGGGAGTCAGAAGGTCATGGGTTCTAATTCCTCTCTGCCATTGGTCTGCTGTGTGGACTTGGGCAAGTCACTTCACTTCTCTGGGCCTCAGTTACCTCATCTCTAAAATGGGGATTAAGATTGTGAGCCCCATGCAGAACAGAGACTATGTCTTACCCAATTTGCTTGTACCCACCCCAGTGCTTAGTATAGTGCCTGGCACATAGTAAGCATTTATGAATATCACAATTTATGAATATCACAATTATTAGTAGTAGTATTATTCTTTGCTCTTCCCACTCACCCTTCTACTTATCCCTTGATTTTCTCACTTCTGGACCCTTGCTCTCGCTGCTTCCCCACACCTTATCTCAGCCAAATCCACCATGCTGCAGCTCCCTGTCAATTTATAACCCACCTCTCCCAGGAAACCTTCTTATAATGAAAATAATTGTGATATAAGAATTTATGCCAAGTACTGTACTAAATACCAAGGTAGGTACAAGATAATCAGGATGGACACAGTTCCGATCTAACACCTGAGTAGGAGGGTGAATATTGATCAAATTCCCATTTTCCAGATGAGGAAACTGAGTCTCAGAGAAGTTAAATGATAGCTCCAAGATCACATAGTAGTTAAATGGTGGCGGCAAAGTTAGTACCCACATCCTCTGATTCCCACCCTGTGCTTTTTCTTCTAGGCTTTGCTGCTGCTTCAATCAATCAGGCAGCATTTGAATGCTTACTGTCAATCTGTCAGTTGTATTTATTGAGCGCTTACTGTACCAAGTGCTTGGGAAAGTACAGTATAATAGAGTTAGTAAACATATTCCCTGCTCACAGTGAGTTTACAATCTAGAAGGAGCACAGACCATTTTATTGTCATGACAATGGTGATATTAAAGCTCACTAAGTTTCACACACTGTTCTAAGCACTGGGTTAGACACAAGCTAATCAGGTTGGGCACAGTCGCTGTCCAACATGGGACTCAGAGTCTTAAGCTCCATTTTATAGATGAGGGATGAGGCACACTGAAGTGACTTGCCCAAGGTCTCACAGTAGACAAGTGGCAGAACTAGGATTAGAACCCAGGTCCTTCTGACTCCCTGGCTTGGGTTCTATCCACTAGGCCATGCACCGAGGGAAATTCTGTTATCAGAAATGCCTGCTTCTGCTTGCTGTGTCCATTAATATAGTGGATGCTGATCACAACCCGGAGTGGCTTGATATCTACTCCTTTTGCTTCTTATGGTACATTACACATTAATGCAGCTAAAATATTTTTCTACCAATTTCCTTGAATAAAATCATCTTTTTAAAGTATATAAACATGTTTAGAAATGGCCCTTATAAAAAGCAATCACTTGTTTTTAACGATGTTAGAAATGAAACCCCAAGAATTCCACCCCAATATGAAATATTGGGGGGAGATTTCTGCCATCAAGAGAGTATTCTGTTCTGGACTTAAGCAGCGTGGCTCAGTGGAAAGAGCCTGGATTTCGGAGTCAGGGGTCATGGGTTCAACTCCCGGCTCTGCCACTTGTCAGCTGTGTGACTGTGGGCAAGTCACTTAACTTCTCTGTGCCTCAGTTACCTCATCTGTAAAATGGGGATTACCTGTGAGCCTCACGTGGGACAACCTGATTACCCTGTATCTACCCCAGTGCTTAGAACAGTGCTCGGCACATAGTAAGCGCTTAACAAATACCAACATTATTAATCTGTGTCCCTTACACCCACTCACCTTTACCCAACCAATCCCCACTCCATCTTCCCTTTCTTCCATCCCACTGGTCACTCCTAAACTTAATGCTACCCCGGGGTTCTTGACCTTCTTTACCCTGGTATTATTTTGAATAACGGAGGGAGAACAGATAAGAGGAATAGACATGCCACAGGGATGGGGACTGTAAACTCGTCCTGTAGACTCTAAACTCCTGGTGGGCAGGCGGCATGTCTATCAACCAAGTTATATTTAATCTCCCAAGTGCTTAGTACAGTAGTCTGCAAACAGCAAGTGCTCAATAAATACAATTGATCGATTGTCACAGTATTGCCAATAGCAATCCTGAGGTTGGATCTGTGACCAAGCTATTCTCCACTGTCCCTTCCCGATCTTCCTGCTCTTGGGAGCAGATTATCTCTGAGCCAGAATGATGGCTCACTCCCAAACCCTGGTGACACTCATGTTGCCAACAAGCACCTTGCCCATTTAGGACAAGACTCTCAGAAGGCGGATAGAATATCAATCAATCAATAGTACTTGTTTTTATTTCTACTGCTGCCATGCTATTACTCCCCCAAGTGCATTATCAAATGTCCAAATTTAACAATTCGTATTGGCAGCCATTGTCAGCAGTGCTTACAGATGAACCGATAATTAAACTTAGGCTATAATTTTTGCACACCTGTCTCCTCCATTTAGTTTTAAAGCTGGGCTCTACCAGGGATGTACTCATTAAATATCATTGACTGACTTTCAGCTTGAGTTTTAGAAGGGAAGGAAACACTGTTCAATTTTCTGACTGATAAATTCAAGTGATAGCTTTAAGCAGGACCTCTTAGTTCCTGTTACTTAGCACATTTTAAACAAGAGAAGAAATGTATGCGTGTCTATTCTACATCTTAACTATAAGATCATTGCATATTTTGTAGCAAAGACCACAACTGTTTAGAAGATCCTTATTCAAATTTAATAATGTTGTTCCTTTGAAGTGGTAGAAATTTAAATTAGGATTTAATGAAACTGATAAAAGTTACTCATCATTTGGCTATTACTATTATTATATTAAGGGCTGTCATGTCAAGCACTGTTCTATATGCTGGGATAGAGACAAGTTAATCAGGTCAGACAAAGTCTCTGCCTCACATGGGGCTCACGGTCTAAGTAGGAGGGAAACAGGTAGTGAATCTTCATTTTTCAGTTGAGGAAACTGAGGCGCAGAGAAGTGTGCCCAAGGAAACATAGGCAATTGGCAGAGCCAGGATTAGAACCCAGACCCATGTTATTTCTATAAGACCATGTTGTTTTTCATTAGAGATTGCACTGAATAGTTCAGCACATGGGAAATGAATCAAAAATGTGTTTTCCTTTTTGGTTTGGATTCTCCCCTCTGAGATTCAGACCACTAATCATTAGGTTTAATCTGATTGGTTGAAGTTGACCAGAGTCTCACCTGGTTTTGATGGGAAATCCTACATTTCCTTCCTGTCCTTCCATTACTTTTTGGACTTTTCTCTAAACTCAAGTTCTGGAGGATATTTAGAAAAGCTGTGGGAAGTAAAGAACAATATTGGAGTTTATCAATACGTTCAGCATAGTGAATGTCATGTGCTTTTGTGTGTTTATGGTATCTGTTAAGCACTTACTATGGGCCGGACACTGCATTAAGGCCGGGGTAGATACAAGCTAGTCAGTTTGGACACGGTCCAGGTGTCTGTAGGGGCTTACATGGGGCTCACAGCTTTAACCCCCATTTTACAGATGAGGTAACTGAGGCCCAGAGAAGTTGAGTGGCTTGCCCAAGGTCACCCATCAGACATGTGGCAGAGCTGGGATTAGAACCCAGGTCCTCTGGCTCCCAGGCCCATCCTCTTTCCACAAGGCCACTGTGCTTTTTATGGCTTGTGATGAAACATTAACACAACTTCTGTTACCTGGGTGGAGGGGGGAAAATTACCCAAAAGTGGAACTCTGCCGCTGCAGACTCAACAATCCCAATATACACTGGGTGACTCAGTGTGTCAGCTGTAATGTTGGAGCTGTTCGTTCAGCAGCATTTGGGCTCTTGTTTACATAATTCACATGGCGTATTGCTGCAAGATGTAACCTGAGAATTAAGTGGGATGTTTAAATGTTAAATGATTGAATGTTCTTTCTCAGCCCCCCAATTCTGAGAGAAATAGCCTGTAAGCCTACATCTAGCATGGGATGCCATTTGGTTTTATATATCTCACCTTTCATTTGAATGGTACCTCAATGTGTTTTTCCTTAGTAAATGGCTGGCAGGATTTAGGTGCATGGATCAGTTTAAGGTCTGAACCTTGGGGTCAGATGCTAGGGCCTTATCACTGATTAAGAGTAGTAACCATTTCTTCATCCTTTTTAGCCTTTACTGGATAACGGGAAGCAGTGTGGACAAGTGGAAAGCACAGTTGCCTGGGAGTCAGAGGACCTGGATTCTAATACCAGCTCAGCCACTTATCTGTTGTGTAAAATTGGACAAGTCACAACTTCTCTGTGCCTCAGTTCTCTCTACAGTAAAATAGTGATTAACTACCTATTCTCCCTCCTACTTAAACTGTGGGACCTGGTTATCTTGTGTCTATCCCAGATCTTAATGCAGTGCTTGGCTCATAGCACTTAACAAATACCACAGTTATTATTATTATTTATGTCACTGTTATCACTTATGCTTTAGGATCACAAGTCATAACTAGGCAAATATGTCTGATCTTATGTGTGCAAATTTCAGCACTCCAATGACATGGCAAGAAACAAATCAATTAAATACCATCTTTGTTCTTAATAGACAGCATTTCCTCACTGCTTCCCCTTTACCAAAGATTGCAGTGTGAAAATGAACTGAACTTGTGTCAGTATTCATAGAATTAAGGCAGACTGCTTGCTGAATATGAGGAAGATCTATGTGGGTATGTCAAGATTTCTAGGGCCATTTTAACACTAAGAAAACAAGGTTCAGCCTCATATATCACCGAAAGTAAACTTGAGCAGCTGAAATTACTCAATTAATTTATCTTTCCTTCTTCAGTCTTTGTCTTTTCTCTCTCTCCTTACAAATGGTGCAAGAGGAGACAGCAGTGTCAAAAGGTACACAATCCTGAAGAAAGATCAAAGACTGTATGTATGTGCAGGGATGAGGGGGAGAGAGGGGAAAGGAAGCTGCATGTGTGGTGCTGTGTGTGTGTCTCTCCCTGGCCACTTTCACCCCAGCTCTTCCTCCTTGTGAAGCCCAGGCTGTCTCCTTTCACTTGACAGGTCCTTAAACTAGATTTGTGATCGATTTTCCTAAACTTAAATATCTGCAGATCCAGGCTGCAGATGACACTGAGCTTTCAGGACAGATTTCCAGGATTGCTGGCCACCGGAAGGACCAGTAGTGGGACAGAAACGTTCCTTCCATTCCATTCTGCACATAGTAAGCACTCAGTAAGTGCTACTGATTGATTTTTCCATTCTCATGGTTGTCTGGGATCACTTGCATCATGAAGTAGGTATTTGTTAAGCGCTTACTATGTGCCGAGCACTGTTCTAAGTGCTGGGGTAGAGATAGGGGAATCAGGTTGTCCCACGTGGGGCTCACAATCTTAATCCCCATTTTACAGATGAGGGAACTGAGGCACAGAGAAGTTAAGTGACTTGCCCACAGTCACACAGCCGACAAGTGGCAGAGCTGGGATTCGAACTCATGAGCCCTGACTCCAAAGCCCATGCTCTTTCCACTGAGCCACGCTGTTAGAGAGTTGTTAAAATGAAGTGGGTCTTATTTGGCAGAGTTAACCAGATGTTTCCAAATCTTAAGGCAGTTATTGGTCTGGATTTCATTCTACACACAAGGAGGTGTTTTCTGTATTCTGTTTCTGTAGATCTCATTGGGAAGTAGAGCCTGTCAGAAGTAGATTGGCAGTGTTAAGCTCAGCCATTCATTAGGATAGCCCTTATTAGAACAGTTCCCCTTATAGATGCCAGGTAGGATGAATTTGTCCTGCTTTTAGAAGACAACAAGTTTTATACTAGTAAAATTCCTCTGACAAAAAACAATGGGATAAAATGGTTTTGACCAAAATGGTATTTATTATATTACTTTTCCTTTGTCTTACAGATGCATGAGCTGAGATAAAATAGACATGTAAAATGAATATTGTTGGGAAAGAAAATATTTGGGTAACAATAACAAATGTTTCCAGGTCTTACAAATAAGGAACCAATTAGCAAATAATAAACCCAAGAGATGCTGGCCTCAGATGCCTGATGAAAGATACTTTAGAGTTTTTGGGGAATATCCAGTGTCTGAATCTGATAAAGAAATTCAGAAATAGCAAATAATATTTATTTAAAGGACACTTCTCCCTAGTACAGTGCATTCAATAGTCACAGCTGCTTACTGGGAGCAGGGTAACCTAATGAGAAGAGCATGGGCCTGGGAATCAGATGACTTGGGTTCTAACGCCAGGACTGCCACTTGCTTGCAGTTTGACCTTGGGAACATGACTTAACTTCTCTGTACCTGTTCCTCATCTGTCAAATGAAAATTTGATATCTGTCCTACACTTAGACTGTAAGCCTCATGTAGGACAGAAATTGGATCCAGTGTGATCATCTTGTATCTACCCCAGAACTCAGCACAGTGCTTGGCAAATTATAAGCACTTAACAAATAGTATTTCTATCATCATTGTTGAACAATTATTTCACACACGGAAATATCTCCAAAGGGAGAGAACCAATTTACATGGGAGATACTTTTTTCTATTTGCTAGGATTCATGAAAAACCTTCATTCCAGAGAGTCTTGTTCTACACATGCTTTGATGTATTGAATGACTTTCTTCTGTGATGCTCTTATTCTTCTCTCAAGTCTCTCGTCTATTCTCAAAGTGTCACCACATAATTTATTAAACTCCTATTTTATATATAGTGTGGAACTAGTTTGGGAATATACCAGAGAAATAAGATATAGACCGTGCCTCAGGAAAAAAAAAATCTAACGGAGGAGACAAGATATATAAATTACCAAATAGAAGGAAAACAAATCTAACGAAGGAGACAAGGGATATAAATTACCAAATAGTAACAGCACAGACAGGTAATAAAGTGGGCAACTAAATAATTGAGTAGATAATAAACACACTTGAGGGCTAAGGTGGTGAAGGTAAGGTTGATTAGGAAGGCGGGACTAGTCAGGAAATACCTTTTGGAGGAGAGGAGTTTTGACAGTAGGAAGGGATGTGTTCAGTGGATTTAAGATGGAAAGGAGTTCCATCATGGAGCCCAACCTCCTACCAACTGGTAAGCAGCCCTTCCTGTTAAACTATCCCTAATCCAAAGATGCCCTTCTCAGGGTTGCACCTGCAGAGTTTCCAGTACTCTACCAGTCTCGCTATGGGAGGGAGAGTCGAACAGAGGCCTACCCATTCCATTGCTATCTTGGCCAGTGGCTAGCAAATGGAAGGAAATCTGCTAAAGGTCAAAACATACCCTCAGTGGGCAGCAGCAGCAGCGTGGGAGAGGGTCGAGGGTGGAAACTCGAGTTCACTGCGTGGAAGGCAGCAGTGGTAAACCACTTCTGTATTTTTACCACAAAACTCTATGGATACACTACCAGAACGATTGCAGATGGAGAGCTGGGCGTTCTGGGAGAGATGTGTCCGTGGTGTCGCTATGGGTCGGAAACTACTCGACGGCATAAGACAAGACAATCCAGAGACCATCTCTGAAGGACGTGGTTGTGCACAATATACACTTCAAAGATTGCACCAATGAAATTGTCCTTTTGAGAGTGCTGTATTCTGAGAATGTAACCCCTTTGCCCGATTTTGACACTGGGAGCACTCCTAGATGCACCCATCCCCAAGGAAACAAGCATCAGGACTGAAATGAGGCGAGCTGAGGCAGAGTAGGCAGAGTCAGCATGGAAATGAAGAGCATCAAGGTCAAAACTAGCTGCAGAATCTGAGAAAGCAAGCGGAATGTTCCTTCACACAGGGGAAAAAAAGGGCTGATTTTAGTTTTGTTTCCTGTTGAAGTCTTCTCTTAAGGGTGGAAAGCTAAATGTGACCCCTTATCTCTTAACACCAATTTGCTTTTCCTATTTGCAATGTGCTCTTCTTTCTTTTCAGTTCCCCTCCTCCTTCCCCTATAATAATAATATTATCATTATTCTTAGTGGTATTTCTTCTGCTCACCCAGAAAGCATGATTTTAAGCAGGGGAGAGCAAGGATTTTATCTCCAGTAGACTTACGTACATAGAGAAGCAGCGTGGCTTAGTGGAAAGAGCACGGGCTTAGGAGTCAGAGGTCAGGGCTTCTAATCCTGGCTCCGCCACTTGTCAGCTGTGTGACTTTGGGCAAGCCACTTAACTTCTCGGTGCCTCAGTTACCTCATCTGTAAGAGGGGGATTAAGACTGTGAGCGCCTCGTGGTACAACCTGATTACCCTGTATTTACCCCAGCACTTAGAACAGTGCTCGGCACATAGTAAGCATTTAACAAATGCCAACCTTATTATTATATTTGGAGTCACAAGACCTACTGAACGGAGCACAAGTCTGGGAGTCAGAATGATCGAGATTCTAATTTCAGCTCTGCCACTTTGCAGCTGTGACACCTTGGGCAAGTCACTTAACTTCTCTGTGCCTCAGTTCCCTCATCTGTAAAATGGGGATTATGATGGTGAGCCCCATGTGGGACATGGACTGTGTCCAATTTGACTAGCTTATATCTACCCTACCACTTAGTACACTGCCTAGTACATAGCAAGTACATAACAAATACCAGTAAAAATATATGGGCACAGCATGGCTTGGGGGAAGGAGCATGAGCCCAGGTTCTAATTTCAGCTCCATCGCTTGTCTGCTGTGACCTTGGGCAAGTCACTTAATTTCTCTGAGCCTCAGTTAACTCATCTGTAAAATGAGGGTTGAGACTGAGTCCTAGGTGAGACTGTATCCAACCAGATTGTATTGAATCTACCCCAGTGCTTAGTACAAGGCCTGGCACATAGTCAGTGCTTAACAGGGACCATAAAAAAATATGGAAACAAAAGCCCAGTAAGATGAAGAACTTCTTCAAGGTCATGCAGTGAGCTAGACTGTAAGCCTGGTGTGGGCAGGGAGTGTCTGTCTCTTTGTTGCTGAATTGTACTTTCCAAGCTCTTACTACAGTGTTCTGAACACAATAAGTGCTCAATAAATACGATTGAGTGAATAGTGGCAGAGCTAGGACTAGAACAAGTCTGCTAGCTTCCAGACCCATTTTCTTTTCGCTTGGCCATTTTTTACCCCTAACAGAGAATTACCCATAAGAGTAATTACACTGAGATGGAAAATTAATTTTGCTAAGAAAGATTTAAGGAACAAAAATTGAAGAAACTACAGTGTGTCAGCACCCGAGACTGGAGACTGTCAAAGTCAAAGCTATTTTCTTGATGCAAGGACAATTCTCATACAACAGTTATGCTATAAAGAATCATAGTAAATATGTGTGGCCACTTCCCTCCCTTATCTGTCCACTTGAACAAGTAGAAAGTGAAATCCACTAAGAGCAAGACCATTTTTTCACAGACAAATTTGGTCAGGCGGAGGACTGAAATACTGGGTTTTGAAAAGAAGTAAATTGTGTATCAACCAAGTCAACATGGTAAAGATTAGATTATCAATGGCATATTTTTTTTCTTCCAAATGATGATGATAATGACAGTTATTTGGTGCTTCTCATGGCCTAAGATAGGTACAAAATAATCAGTGCAGTAACAGTTCCTTTCCCACATGGTGTTCACAGTCCAAGAGGAAAGGAGCACAGGCTCCTTATCCCCTTTTACAGGTGCAGGAACTGGTTAAGAGAAAGGTTAAGTGACATAGCCAATACAGGAGGCTAGTGACCAGGCTGGTATTCAAACCTGGGTCTCCTTATTCCCAGACCTGTATTCTTTCCATCAGACTATGCTGTTACGGACCTAAAGAACTGTTGTATTAAATGATTGCCATATACATTTCTTCCTCCACAACTTTTCCACTTTTTAGGTCTCTCTATATTTTGAATGAGGAAACATAAGAAATGTATTCACGTTCTAGGAGGAAGCCTGGCCCAGCAGACCTGGGTTCTATTCCTGGTTCCACCACTGGCCTCTTGTGTGATCTGGGGCAAGCCACTTAACCTTTCTGTGCCTCAACTTTATTGATGAAGTGGGAATAAAGTACCTGCTTTCTCTACCTCACAGGGCTGTTGTGAGGGTAAAATGAGATAACCATAAATACTTTGGAAAATTCAACGTATTACTCTCTTAAACTCTAGATACTTAGGCTTTTGTGGAAAGTCTTGTTGAGAAGCAGCCTGGCCGTGGCAAAGAGCACAGGCCTGGGAGTCAGAGGACCTGGGTTCTAATCCCATCTCTGCCACTTGTCTGGGTGACTTTGGGCAAGTCACTTAACTTTCTTTGCGTCAGTTGCCTCATCTGTAAATTGGGGATTAAGACTGTGGGACAAGGTCTGTGTACAGTGTGATTATCTTTTATCTACTCCAGAGTTTAGTATAGTGTTTGGTACATAGTAAGTGCTTAACTAACATTAAAAAAAAAAAAAGGCTCAAGGGCAATGTGGTTCTGAAATGACCCATTTTCCATCTCAGTCATCAGTCAATGGTACTTACTGAAGGCTTACTGTGTACAAAGAACTGTACTAAATGCTTGGGAGAGTATATAATACAGAAGAGTTAGCAGACATGATTCCTGAGCTCAAAGAGCTTACAATCTATAGGGGAGACAGACATTAAGATAAATTATAGGTGGAGGAAGCAACAGAGTATAATTATAATGATACTTGTTCAGTGCTTACTATGTGCCAAGCACTGTTCTAAGCACTGGAGTAGATACAAGATAGTTTGCCCACAGTCCCTGTCCCACATGGGGCTCACACTCTTAATCCCCATTTTACAGATGAGGTAACTGATGCCTAAAGAAGTTAAGCGACTTGCCTAAAGTCACACTACAGATATGTGGCGGAGCTGGGATTAGAACCCAGGTCTTTCCAACTCCCAGGCCCGTGCAGGGAATGGAATGAGTTTCAAAATGTTTAAAGGGTGCACTGCCCCTCTTTCTATACCTCATTATACTGGCAGGAGTTGATGTGAGTGGGAGGAGTTAGGAATTCCAAGAAGAGAGAGCCCAATAGGCATCACAGTGAGAGCTGCCATTTGTCTTTTGGGAGACCTCTTCCATCACATTCCCCAGACCAATGCCACCTGACCCTCCTTTCTCTCCTGATCCTGCCAACCCCTCCTCCCCACTCCCCCAGGCCAAACACACATACACTTACATGAAATGGTGAAACCACAGAGATTGCACCAGGATCACACCCATTCCATAGCCTGTGGGCCCTCATTTGAAGTGGGATCAGGGTAACGGTCCATCTTGCCCTCACTTCTCTTTCTCCTACCTCCACTTTTCCTCCAACCCTGCCTAGAGCAGTTGGGCAGGGGAAACTAGCTAGGCTTTGGACGGATCATGGCTCATTGTCTACTATTTTTCAACTGAAGTCATTGTTTTTGCCTAAATGAGTTCTTGCCTTTTCCCAAAGTGTAAGCTGTGACTAACATCTGTTCCTTTAAACATCGGATCCTTGCAATTCCTTTACACATTGAAAATGTAAATCCCTTCTATAACAATAAGCAAAATCACATCGGTATGGCCCATATATGACGTACATTAAAGCTTCCTGTTGTAACACTTAGCACATGATGATCACAGCTAATATTACTGGTAAGAAATGCTGGTTGAGATATTGTGATACTAATGTGTGGAATAGTCTTAGGAAGGAAATGGAACAAAAAAGTGTATATATCCACTCCATTAAAAAGCTGCACAGTTACAGCACATCCAGGGGTCCCTGTGGATTTCCTCAAGTTAGAACTGTGAACAATCCCCCAAATGATAGTTTAAAAAGTGAATTAACAAGTTGTGGATAATTTTAAGCTAATGCATGACAAAAAAACCCTTCCTAAAATAATCTTGAGAGCGCTGGTGCTTTTTAAGATAAAAATATTAATTTCATATTCTACAGATCATTAGTTTTCATTATGAATGATAAACAGTGAAATGTTGAACAGTTTTAAAGTGTTCAGGGCTAGTCTTACAATAAAATGAAAGAACCATCTCAGGAATTTGAGACTGAAAGGTGCTGTGATCAAGCGGGAGCTATAATGGATGATTTCATTATGTGATTTGGATAGAACACCATTGACAAATTCAATGGGCTTCATTTTTCCCAAATCTTCCCCTACCTTTCAGGTGTCTTCAGCTCTTAGTTTTACCAGTGCAGTTTTGCTTCTCTTCCTCCCTCTCTGGCTGCTCCTGGAAAGCTTTTTTGGGGTTCTATAATATTTTCTCTGTACACTTGTCCTTTCAGGGAGCTTAACGTCTCACATGGTTTCTGTTAGCACCTCTGTGCAAATGATGTCTGAAACTACCAGTGCTTTAGAATCTCTTATTTCCAGTGCTGTAAAATCTCAATCTCCCTCCAGGACATCACCGCCCCTGTCACCCACCTTAAATTAATTTATCATATCTAAAGTTGAATTCCCCATCTTCTTTCTCCTCTTTCTAATGTTCCTATGACTTTTGTCAGGTGAGAAAAAGAAGAGCTTAATCAGTACCACAACTAGCCATGCTCTCAAATCTCTTATTTCCTTCTGTCTCCTGGACATCTTGATTTCGGTCACCCATGGACACGTTATGTCCAAAGCTGAACCGCTCATTTTCCTTCACCTCTTGGTAGTTGTGTTATTTACTAAACACGTACTATGTACAAAGTGTTGAGGTAGAACGACATAGTGCTTTCTCCTAAGAGGTGCTTAGGAGGTCCACAATATAAGATTTAAGGAGCTGCTGACCTTTTTATCTCCATTTTAGAGATAACTAAACTGAGCCATAGTTGGCTAAGGGACTTGTTCAAGGTTACACAGTTAATCAGTGCATAGTAAGCACTCATCAAATATGGTTGATGATTACTCAGGTCTCCTGGCTCCTCACAGTTCTATGTTCTTTCCACTAGGCCACACAATCTCTCTCTCCCTAATAATAATAATTATGGTATTTGTTAAACACTTACTATGTACCAAGCACTGTTCTAAGCACTTGGGTAGATACAAGGTAATCAAGTTGTCCCACTTGGGGCTCACAGTCTTAATCCCCATTTTACAGATGAGGTAAATGAGGAACAGAGAGGTTATGTGGCTTGCCCAAGGTCACACAGCAGACAGGTGACAGAGCCGGGGTTAGAGTCCACTTCCTCTGACTCCCAAGCCCATACTCTTTCCACTAAGCCATGCTGCTTCTTTCTCTCTCTGTCTCTCTCTCTCTTTCTCTCTCTCTCTCCCTTTCCCCCTCTCCCTCTTTCCTAGAAATTCACAATTTCATGTTGTTTTTGACTCCTCTACCATTATCCTCAACATTCTTAGTCTCTAAATCCAACAGTTCTACCATATTTCACATACTTGTCCCATCTTCTTCACCTTTACTAACACCACCCTAGTTTAAATCTCATTAATAATAATAATAATAATAATGGCATTTGTTAAGCTTTTATTATGTGCAAAGCACTGTTCTGTGTTGGGGAGGATACAAGGTGATCAGGCTGTCCTTCATGGGGCTCACAGTCTTAATCCCCATTTTACAGATGGGGTAACTGAGGCACAGAGAAGTTAAGTGACTTGCCAAAAGTCACACAGCTGACAAATGCCTGAGCTGGGATTTGAATTCATGACCTCTGACTACCAAGCCTGGATGCTTTCTACTGAGCCACACGCTCTGGTTCATTGTAACAACCATTCTCTTTGACCTGCTCAACTCCGGCTTCTCCTGAGCTTCACTTACTGTCTTAATAATAATAATAATGTTGGTATTTGTTAAGGGCTTACTATGTGCCAAGCACTGTTCTAAGCACTGGGGTAGACACAGGGGAATCAGGATGTCCCACGTGGGGCTCACAGTCTTAATCCCCATTTTACAGATGAGGTAACTGAGGCACAGAGAAGTTAAGTGACTTGCCCACAGTCACACAGCTGACAAGTGGCAGAGCTGGGATTCAAACTCATGACCTCTGACTCCAAAGCCCGTGCTCTTTCCACTGTGCCACACTGCTTCTTCTACTGTCTTGTTAAGATGCTGTTTAGAACATATCACCTCTTTAAAGCATTCAATCACCTTGCCCCCTCCTACCTTACTACTCTCCTCCTACAACCCAGCCCAAACACTTCACTCCTCTAATGCTAACCTTCTCACTGTATCTTGATCTCATCTATCTTGCCATGGATCTGTTGCCCATGTGCTGCCTCTGATCTGGAATGCTCTTCCTCCTCATATCTGACAGACAATGACTCTTCAAAGCCTTACTGAAGGCAAATCTCCTCCAAGAGGCCTTCCCTGATTAGGCCTTCCTTTCCCTTTGTCCCACTCTGTCCTGCATCACCCTTACTTGCTCCATTCATTCATCCCCCTCTCAGCCCCAGACCACTTATGTACAAATCTGTAATTTATTTATATTAATGTCTGTGTCCCCGTCCAGACTGTAAGCTTGTTGTGGGCAGAAGATTTGTCTGTTGTTGTATTGTACTCTCCCAAATGCTTAGTGCAGTGCTCTGCACTCAGTAAGCATTCAATAAATATGATGGACTGATTCTCCTTTCAAGCATCTCAAATGATTTCCTATTCCTTCTCACTTTAAAACCTCCTTACTGTTGACTTCAAGACTCTCCACTATCTGTTTCCCTCTTTAACATCCACTTTATTCTCTGACTCCACCCTAACTCCTGCTCTTTGTTCTGCTCAAGCAAGCCTTGTTAGCATAATTTGCTCATAAGGCTATGATTGCTAATCCTTTGTTCAAACCTTTCTGTATCATGAAACTAGCAGCATGGCTCAGGGGAAAGAGCCCGGGTTTGGGAGTCAGAGGTCATGAGTTCGAATTCTGGCTCTGCCACTTGTCAGCTGTGTGACTATGGGCAAGTCACTTCACTTCTCTGTGCCTCAGTTACCTCGTCTGTAAAATGGGGATTAAGACTGTGAGCCTCATGTAGGACAACCTGATTACCCTGTATCTGTCCCAGCGCTTAGAACAGTGCTCTGCACATAGTAAGTGCTTAACAAATACCACATTATTATTATTATTATTATTATTATTATTAACTCTCTCAGACCACATTCCTCAGCACCTTCAAAGTCCTTCCAAAAGTTTCCTCCGGCAAGGGATTTCTTGATTGATTCTCCTTGCTTTCGGGTCAAGTTATTCCATAAGCCACCTTAGCACTCTTATGTATATCTGTTTATGTATTTATTGCATTTTTATATGCTTACTTGTTCTGTGCTTTATAGCTGTGCTCTTTAGTAATTGAATATTTAGCATTTGTGACCACTTGTCTACTGCATTCAGTTTGAAGTGTCTTTTATTTCTACTGTACACTGCTAAGGATTTAGTATTCTACACACAGTATATGCACAAAAAATTCTATTGATGATGGTGATAATATTCCAGTACTTCTAGGGATGCAGCAGACAATTTGGATTCAAAATTATCTAGCAAAATCAGAGAGTGTATTTTAAAATGTCGTGGCTCAGTGGAAAGAGCATGGGCTTTGGAGTCAGAGGTCATGAGTTCGAATCCCAGATCTGCCACTTGTCAGCTGTGTGACTGTGGGCAAGTCACTTAACTTCTTGGTGCCTCAGTTACCTCATTTGTAAAATGGGGATTAAGACCGTGAGCCCCACGTGGGACAACCTGATTCCCCTGTGTCTACCCCAGCGCTTAGAACAGTGATCTGCACATAGTAAGCGCTTAACAAATACCAACATTATTAATGTATGCACAATGCTGAAAGACAGCTTCAGAGATACTCTAGTTCCATTTTTGAGTGGTTCTCCACACCAGGGGCTCTTTCTGATATTAGCCACTGAAGTTTAAGCATACTGAGTGCTTCAACCTTCCCACAATGTTCTCCTCCAATACCATCAGCCCTCTTTGACCAAGTCCAGCTTCAGATGATAACATAAGGTAGTCTAATTCTTCAGATGTGTGTGGGCTGGGGTGATATTGGTGGCATGCCGGTCCTCTCCCAGGCTTCCCTATCACCGTGGATGGCATGACCATCCTTCCCGTCTCTCGGGCCCGCAATCTCGGTGTCATCCTTGACTCGTCTCTCTCATTCACCCCACACATCCTTTCCGTTACCGAGACCTGCCGGTTTCACCTCTACGATATCGCCAAGATCCGCCCTTTCCTCTCCACCCAAACGGCTACCTTACTGTTACGGGCTCTCGTTATATCCCGGCTAGACTACTCTGTCGGCCTTCTCTCTGACCTCCCTTCCTCCTCTCTCGCCCTGCTCCGGTCTATTCTTCACTCCGCTGCCCGGCTCATCTTCCCGCAGAAATGATCTGGGCATGTCACTCCCCTTCTTAAACAACTCCAGTGGTTGCTTATCGACCTCCGCTCCAAACAAAAACTCCTCACTCTAGGCTTCGAGGCTCTCCGTCACCTCGTCCCTTCCTACCTCTCCTCCCTTCTCTCTTTCCACCGCCCACCCCGCACGCTCCGCTCCTCCGCCGCCCGCCTCCTCGCCGTCCCTCGGTCTCGCCCATCCCGCCATCGACCCCCGGGCCACGTCCTCCCACGGTCTTGGAACGCCCTCCCTCCTCACCTCCGCCAAACTGATTCTCTTCCCCTCTTCAAAACCCTACTTAAAACTCACCTCCTCCAAGAGGCCTTCCCAGACTGAGCTCCTCTTCTCCCTCTACTCCCTCTACCACCCCCCTTCACCTCTCCGCAGCTAAACCCTCTTCTCCCCCCTTCCCTCTGCTCCTCCACCTCTCCCTTGCCATCCCCTCAGCACTGTACTCGTCTGCTCGACTGTATATATTTTCATTACCCTATTTATTTTGTTAATGAAATGTACATCGCCTCGATTCTATTTAGTTGCCATTGTTTTTACAAGATGTTCTTCCCCTTGACTCTATTTATTGCCATTGTTCTCGTCTGCCCGTCTCCCCCGATTAGACCGTAAACCCGTCAAACGGCAGGGCCTGTCTCTATCTGTTGCTGACTTGTTCATTCCAAGCACTTAGTAAAGTGCTCTGCACATAGTAAGCGCTCAATAAATACTATTGAATGAATGAATGCCTCCCATTCCTCTTAACGTGGCCATCTTGCATTGGCAGTGTCCGTGACACACCCTCTGTAATGCTGCATATGAGAAGAGACTATGTTCGTTTTGGGAGTCTAATCCTGTCTCCAGAAATAAAGAAGCCTCTGCCACAAGGTACGTTTCAGTGACTGGGATGGGAGAGGGAGTGGTTGGGAGATGTCCTCCTTGACCTAGCACCTACTGCATCCTCCAGGGCCCAGTCTATTAATTCATCCATTCAATCATATTTATTGAGAGCACACTGTGTGCAAAGCACTAAAATAATAATGTTGGTATTTGTTAAGCGCTTACTATGTGCAAAGCACTGTTCTAAGCGCTGGGATAGATACAGGGTAATCAGAGTGTCCCACATGAGGCTCACAGTCTTAATCCCCATTTTACAGATGAGGTAACTGAGGCACAGAGAAGTTAAGGGACTTGCCCACAGTCACACAGCTGACATGTGGCAGAGCCAGGATTCGAACCCATGACCTCTAGCTCCCAAGCCTGGGCTCTTTCCACTGAGCCATGCTGTACTAAGCATGTGGGAGAGTACGATATAACAATAAACAGACACCTTCCCTGCCCTCAACAAACTTACAGTCCAAAGGGAGAGACAGGCATTAATATAAATGTAAGTTCAATTCACTTGTATTTAGTGAGTGCTTACTTTGTCAAAGCACTGTACTAGTTGCTTGGGAGAGTACAATGTAACAACAAGCAGGCACATTCCTCCCCACAATGAGCTCAAAGTCTAGAGGGAAAGACAGACATTAATATAAATAAATAGGGGGATGGGAGGGAGGATGAATGAAGGTACAAGTAAGAGTGGTGCAGAAAGGAGTGGGAGAAGAGGAGGGCATAGACAGTTAAGGCTTCTTGAAGGAGATATACCTCTGTGTAAATACTCTTGTATTAAGGTGACTAACTCTCTGAAACCAGCCTGCCTCTGATGGGAGCTCCAGGGTAGAAGGCCACAGAAGAAAAGGTTCTATAATTGATATTGCAGGGGAATTGAAGTAGAATGAAAGATAATTATCTACCTGGAGTGTAGCCAGAGGACCAAACTCATGCCTCTTGGGAAAAATGAATGTCATGGGGGATTTAATAATAATAGTTATGGTATTTAAGTGCTTACTATGTGCCAGGCAACCTAAGCGCTGGCGTGGATACAAGCAAATTGGGTTGGACACAGTCCCGTGTCCCACATGGGGCTCACAGTCTCGATCCCCATTTTACAGATGAGGTAACTGAGGTCCGAGAAGTGAAAGGGGTTGCCCAAGACCACACAACAGACAAGTGCAGAATCTGAGATCAGAACCCTTGACCTTCCGACTCCGAGGCTTGTGCTCTGTCCACGATGCCATTGCGTGGTCAGAGCAGAACCTCAGTTTTCTACTTGGCTGGAGAATGAGGCCCAAGCAACAATGTCAAGACTCTATGTTGATCTTAGAAATGGAGGATGTTGTTATTTATTATTTACCTTGTATTGATTGATAACAGAAGAATTAGCCCTGTTTAAACAGTGGAAGAGGCCCAAATCCCTTTCTTCAGATTTACAATCTAATGTTTCACAGCCTCAGTAGGGAAATATTTTACTTGATGAATGAATTCTCTTTTCCCATAGAAACATCCAGTGGTGTTTGGTTTCTGAAATGAGAGCCACCGATTCCTCTATCAGCAGTTGTTTTGAAAGAGCTTTTCCAATCTAACAAGTAGATTTCATGATTCTGCAAATGACCTCTAGATGAAGACCTCAGAAAGCAGTAATTGCTCTGATTTTGTTTATTAGCTAGGGCATTTGGGTTCAGGCTAAAATGAATACAGGGAGAGAGATGATAAGTTTTACTTCAGTGGCCATTGTTGAACTCAGGTGGGGCAACAGGACCAGAATTTAGATTGGGTGGAGGGTCCCTCTTGGAGTGGGGTTAGCCCAGGAGAACTGAGCTGTGGCAAGAACCCTGGGTTGGCCTGAGGGAATGCCTGGTCTGAGTGAGTGTCCCCTGCAACATTGCTGTACAGTCCTCTTTCTTAGCCACTGGCTCACAGCAGTGGTTTGACCGGAGGACTCTTTCTGCTGTCTTCATAGTGGTCAGCAAATGACTAACCTAGAAACCTTCCTCAGTGTAGTTAAATCCACATGTTTTTGGGAAATATACCCTTTGAGAAAAGATTTCAATCCTTAAATGGTATTATTGAGACTGTAGGAGAGAACACTTTACTAAGTGTTTGGGAGAGTGCAAGAGGAAAAAAGAAGAGTGGTGAAAAACCTAAATGTTAATGCTCAGGAGTTTCTGCTTGATGTGGAGAGAAATGGATAGATCCAGTGAAATGAGACTAATTTTAGGAATTCTTTTAGGCATAGCTACCTGGCCTCATCTGAAGTAATTTATTCTTTTGTAAAAAGTTTGTTGGCCTCCTGACCAATACAAGAATAGTTGAAGATGTCCATTATTTTGCAAAAGATTCCGTAATTGTACTAATTCCTGAATTTGATGTCTTTTCCTTTTATGGTATTTGTTCTAAGCATCAAGGTAGATAGAGGATAATCAGTTTGGACACAGTCCATGTTCCTCACGGGGTTCACAGTCTTAATCTTCATTTTACAGATGAGGTAACTGAAGCACAGAGAAGTTAAGTGACTTGCCCAAGGTCACACATCTGACAAGTGCTAGAGTTTCTGACTCCCTGGCCCAGCTCTATCCACTAGACTAAGTGGCTTCTCTAGTCTTTAGTCTTTAGTCTTTTTCTGTCCAAGCTGCTCAGAGAGTAGTTGGTATCCTGGAAAAAACAAAATAGGCATTTATAAGTGGTGTGAAATTTAACACAATTTTAGCCTTCTTGTAATTAAATGCTTTTGGTCTTCCCAAGATATATATTTGTTGACGAATCATTTTCCCTTGCCTTGCCAAATTTCAGCTGTCTTTTGAAAGCTGCTTTTGTCTATTCTAACGAACTTTCTCACTGCGTGATGATGGATGGAAGATCTTGTGAACATTTCCTCTCCCAGTTGTCAAAATTTAGCAGATTCACCCTTGGAGAGTGGACATTTTGTCTGCTCAGGGAGTGCAGGAATGGTCCCTGAGCTAGCAAATATGGAAAAAAAAATCTCTGCATGAAGACTGAGTTCATAAAGACACTTCTATGCCACAATAATAATGCAGGTAATCTTCAACATTTAGCACAGCTCATTTCTGATAATGCCGCCACTGTGTTTGAACGGCGATGTTCTCCTTCCCTATCCCTCTTGGCAAGGAGCATAAATGTAAAATGTGACATTAAAGGGTTCTATTGCCTCTAAACCATATTATGTACAAAAGCACAACTGTAAGCTGTGATTTAATTTTAATTCATTATTCAACATTTACATAAACTAGGGCTTAATTTGGTTTATGGAAGAGCTAGCAAGTAAAGTTTCTTTTATGAAAACCAAGATGCCAAACACAAAGTCATTATTCTGGAGAGGGGAAAAACACACTCTGTTAAATAGTGTTATTTTCAATATCTACATGGCATGTTTTCTATTTTAGATGAACTATTCTCACATCAAACCCCACATAAGGAAGCTGAATAGAGAGAGAGAGAAAACTGAGGAGTGGGAAGAAGGATTGATTCTATTATAATTTAGTGAAATGTGCAAATGTAAGAAGAGCAAAATTGTGAGAAGGGGACTCTATCATGGCTACTGAAAACAAGCTCCCCGGGCCTCACGGTGCCAGAAAACCACCACCAAAAATCTCCTCAATAATTGTGGCATTAAGTGCTCATGATGTGCTAAGTTCATTTCTCACTGTACGAAATGCTAGGGTAGATAGGCGATGACCAGGTCAGGCACAGCCCCTATCTCACATGAGGCTCACAGTCTAAGAAGGAAGGGCAACAGGTAATGAATCCCCATGTTAGGGATTAGGAAACTGAGGCACAGAGAAGTCTTGCCCAAGGTCACACAGCAGGCAAGTGCCAGAGTGAGATTAGAACCCAGATCCTCTGACTCCCAGGCCAGGGATATATCCACTAAGCCCCGCTGCTTCTCATCCTATCATATATCTACCCCTGGGCTTAAGCACAGCACCAGACACATGGTAAGTGCTTAACAAATACCACAATTATTATTATTATAAATACCCTTTGAGTGAAATGCCACAGACTGTGGTATATGATGCACTCGAGTCTAACTTCCCATTGTTAAGACTGGTTTCCTCACCTATACTCATGGTTCCCTGTCTACTTGTTTTATCGTCTGTCTCCCCCTTCTAGACTATGAGCCCGTTGTTGGGTAGGGATTGCCTCTACCTGTTGCCGAATTGTACTTTCCAAGCACTTAGTACAGTGCTCTGCACACAGTAAATGCTCAAATACGATTAAATGAATGAAGTTCATTATTTTCAAGTGTCATAATGGAAATATTTGAGTTTGAAAGCATCTGAAATGGCTAAAATGAGGATCAGATGATAGCAAGGATCATCTCTGCTCCCACTAACTCTTCATGGCCAGACGATTCTGCCCTAAGCCTTTGTTTGGGGCTCCGGGAGTCGGAAGAGTTTCTGGAGACAATGACAAATGCATTTATATATTTTTTTTAACAGAGTTTCAAGTAGCTGAAGAAGGTTGGTAATAAGAGGACTGTATCTTGAGTGGCTCATCTGCTATGGGATTTTGTTTACATCTTGAATTACTCAAATGAAATGTAAAAACAGCTCACTGCATCTTAAAGTGCTCATTACTCTAATTCAAACAGCATAGAGTTCCCTTCCAAATAAATGGTTTGTCCATCTGTTTCTTTCCCCCTTGCTAGACTAAGTCTATGTTCTCATTTTGTTGAAAAATTATTCCAAGACAGCTGATGCAACAGAGGAGGGAAATCCACAGTCCACAACATCACTTTTTTTTTTTAATATGGCAGACAAAAATCCAAGAGCTGAGTTCTATTTCCATTTTTCCAGCTGGATAGAGGCGGACCAGTTGGAGGGAGTGAAAAGTCAAAACCCCCACATGGATTGCTGGTCTACCATGTGTGTATATGTGATTGTTGCTAGGGTGAATATTCCGTGCCTAATTTCAGATCATCTTGTTAAACATACTCATCGTGCTATATGAGTATGTTTAACAGGAAGATCAGAAATCAGGCATAAAATACTCACCCTAGCAACAGTCAATCAGTCAGTGGCACTGAGTGCTTACTTTATGCAGAGTACTGTACTAAGTATTTCAAAGTAAAATACAACAGGTTAAGGCTTATCCTACTTTATGGGCATTACCCTGAAGTTGATATTTCTTGAAGCCAAGTTTGAAAGTACTCTCTCTATACGTACAGGAAAATAAAAAAGTGAACACCCAAAAGATGAATTAATAAAAATGATTAATACACTTCTTATAAAAATGATGCTGACTGTGGAAATAAATATGATTTTGTTTCATTCAACATGGTGACTTACATTGTTTAGTAGTATTTATTGAGTGCCTACTGTTTTCAGGATATTGCACTAAGCACTTGAGCAACTTACAGTATAACAGAGTTGGTAGAAATTATCTCTGCCCACAAGCAATTTAGAGCCTACAGGAAAAAAAATAGAGTAAATATTCCTTACCATGTGGCTCTAAATCCACTTTCACTTCTTTGAATTGTCCTTTGGATTATGAAGGATTTTACAGTTAGCACATTAAAATCTGTTTACACTTTGAATTTTGCTCCCAGCAAGGCCCTGGGAGCAGAGCAAGGGCCTGGAAGTCATAAGGTCAGGGGTTCTAATCCCAGCTCTGCCACATGTCTTCTGTGTGACCTTGGGCAGATCACTTCACTTCTCTGTGCCTCAGTTACCTCATTTGTAAAATAAGGATTGAGACTGAGAGCCCCATGTGGGACAGGGACTGTGTCCAACTCACTTTGCTTTCCTCCACTCCAGCGCTTAGAACAATGCTTGGTACATAGTAAGCGCTTAACAAATACAGTTATTAGCATTAGTATTTGAATGAGGCAGTTTTGAGCTCAGTCCTCTAAGTGAAAAAATATTATCAATCATGTAAAGCCAGGAAAATTCCTTTACTTTTTCCATTTTGTAAAATTCAACTCAGGACTTTAGCACAGAAGCAGCATGGCATAGTGGATAGAGCACAAGCCTGAGAGTCAGTAGGACCTGAATTCTAATTCTGACCCTGCCACTTGTCTGCTGTGGGACCTTGGGCAAGTCACTTAACTTCTCTTTGCCTGTTACCCAATCTGTAAAATGAGGATTAAGACTGTAGGATGTGGACTATGTCCATTCTAATTAGCTTGTATTTACCCCAGTGCTTAGTACAGTGCCCGACACATAATAAGTACTTAACAAATACCATTTATCAAAAAGGCACAAGATCATAAATTGATTAATGCTGTTGGATACGATTTTACATTTATGACCCGGATATTGCCAGAGTGGTGAATGTCGTTAGAATCGTTTGCTGGTTGGATGTGACATTCACGCAACAGAGAATTTTGGAATCAAGAATGTTGGGTCCTATTTGCTGCTCTTCAGTGGCTCACTTTGAGATCTTGATTTATGCTAAGTTGCCCAGTTTCCTCTCCAAGAAAAGAGGAGAGATTATCACATGCATATGTGTCCTTTTATCCAGATTTCTACATGGGCTTTAAAAGAGATACTGCAGCCTTGGTGTGAATAAAGTATCAAAGGCATAGGACTATCATTTTCATAGCTTCCTTATCAACACTTTGCAAACCAGCAGGAAGGCATCTCATGACCATGGCAGGCAAAGAAAATGTCCAGTGGGAAGAAAGAGTCTGGCTGCAAGCAGGCTGCCTCTGAGAAAACAACACTTGAAATTAAAGGGAACAGTAGAGGTTAATATAAACCCTGAGGGGGGAATTAGACTGAAAGGGGGAAGACTATTAAGAAGCAGTGGATTCAGTAGTATTAGGAGATGTGTGTTTCCAAAGGATATCAAATTATTTAGTTATTTTTTCTTTTTTCATTAGAACTGACATAGACATCTGACCAGTTGTGCTCTATTGAACCCAATCAGAAGCCTTTTCTATGGTATTTGTTAATCACTTACTATGCACCAGATAATCAGGTTGGACACACAAACTATGCCCCATATGGGCTCACAACCTTCATTCCCATTTTACTGATAAAGTAACTAACTGAGGAACAGAGAAGTTAAGTGACTTGCCCATGGTCACACAGCAGACAAGTGGCCAAGTTGGTATTAGAACTCAGGTCCTCTTACTCCCAAGCCCGTGCCCTTTCCACTAGGCCATGCTATTTTTGCTTGGAAACTTTCTACCATGTTCAGTAGGGTTTTTAAATTACAAGAATACAGATGAATTTCTGTGAGAATGAATTTTGATGAAGAACTTCATTCTTTCCCCAATTATTTTTCAAGTAGTCACAACTCTAGAGAGATTTTTTTAAAATGTAAGGAAAAATCCAGTGGGTTAATTTAATACAAAAATTCATGGGACTAGATTGGTCAAAAAAGGTGAGAGTATTTCAAAAGAGCAGTTCTCCATACCATTCTTTTGGATAAAATGCTGTCCAGCGCTGATTTGTTTACTGGATGATGCATTCTCAGACCCCCTAGGATCTCTTGAGGCTGGTGGGTCTGAGAATGCATCATCCAGTAAACAAATCAGCGCTGGACTGCATTTTATCCAAAAGAATGGAATGGAGAACCTACCATGGTCAATCTACAGCACTTCTCTCTTCCCCTCTATCCTTATCTGCCATAGGTAGGTGAGGAAGAATCTGTGAGGAGGAAGAGACAGAAAAGATGACTTTATTTAGGAGGCCAACTGGTTTTTCACTGCATAGTACCCATTTGAGCTATTATTTGGTCCTGGTGGATTTGGTTTCATATTTCATAAAGGGTAGGGACACTCAGAGAAGAATGGGCAGGATGCTGAGGGCTTTGGAGACATACTCTTCAATGCTAATGGCACCTTGTTGGCCACTGGAAGCTATTTAAAAGTGTTTACTTTGTCACACCTATCCAAGAGTTTAATTTTACACCAAGCTTAGTAAGTAAATCAGGTTCAGAGAATACCATATTTCAGAAAGAATCCAATCAATCATTGGTATTTATTGGGAGCTTACTATGTGCAGACCACTGTTGTAAGCCTGTGGGAGAATTCAGTATGAGAGAATTAGCAGACATAGGCCATCCATAATGATCTTACAGTCTAAAGGGGGAGAAAGATATATGAATGAATAAAGAATAAAATAATTTAAGGATATGTACATCAAAAAAAAATGTTGGCATTTGTTAAGCACTTACTATGTGCAGAACACTGTTCTAAGCGCTGGGGTAGATACAGGGTAATCAGGTTGTCCCACATGAGGCTCACAGTTAATCCCCATTTTACAGATGAGTTAACTGAGGCACAGAGAAGTGAAGTGACTTGCCCACAGTCACACAGTTGACAAGTGGCAGAGCTGGGAGTCGAAGTCATGACCTCTGACTCTGAAGCCCAGGCTCTTTCCACTGAGCCACGCTGCTTCCCATCAGTGTTATGAGGTTGGAGGCAGGGGCAAATATTCAAAGGTCACAGATTGGAGTGCATAGATGATGTAGAAGAAAGATAAATCTGGGGAAAGAGGGTTTAATCAGGGAATAATAAGGATAATAGTGGTATTTAAGCGCTTACTATGTGCCAGGCATTGTACTAAGTGCTGGAGTGGATACAAGCAAATTGAGTTGAACACAGTCCCTCATGGGGCTCAAAGTCTTAATCCCCATTTTACAGATGAGGTAACTGAGGAATAGAGAAGTGAAGTGACTTGTCCAAGGTCACAAAGCAGACAAGTGGCGAAACCGGGACTGTAACCCATGACCTTATGACTCCCTGGCCCGTGCTCTGTCCACTACACCATACTTCTTCCCTGTAGATAGTATAAATTAAGCTTTGGGGTCTTGACTTGTCTTATGCTGTCGAGTCATTTTCAATCCATAGTGACACATCTCGCCCAGAGCACCCCACCTCCATCTGCAGTTGTTCTGGGAGTGTTTCTATAGAGTTTTCTTGGTAAAAATATGGAAGTGGTTTACTGTTGCCTTCTTCCGTGCAGTAAACATGTCTCCTCCCTCAACTCTCTCCCATGCCGTTGCTGCCTAGCACAGATGAATTTTGACTTGTAGCAGATGGCCTTCCACTTGCTAGCCACTGCCTAAACTAGGAATGGAATGGATGTGCTTTTGCTTGACTCTCCCTCCTTCAGCTGAGCCTTATAGAGTCCTGAAAACTCTCCAGCTGCAATCCCAAGAGAAAAAGCACTGGGGTAGATAACAAGATAATCTGGTGAGACACAGTCCATCTCCCATATAGGGGTCACAGTCTTAATCTCCATTTTACAGATGAGGGAACTGAGGCACAGAGAAGTGAAGTGCCTTGCCCTAGGTCACACAGCAGACAAGTGACGGAGCTGAAATTAGAACCCATGACCTCACTCCCAGCTCCATGCTCTATCCACTCTGCCATGGTGGAGAAGATGAGAAAATGTGACCCTAATTGTGGAGAGAGTGGTGATCTGGTGTAAGTGGAGGGGGAGGGAGTTTGAAGTTAGGGGGAGAATGTGGAAAAGAGGTTGACAGCGAGATAGACAAGATGGGACATAGTGAGTAAGCTGGTATCACAGGAGCAGAGTATGCAGGCTAGGCTATACTAGCTAGAGAGAGGTGAGATAGGAAGGGGCCAGCTAATTGAGTGCTATAAAGTTGATGTGAAGGAATTTCTGTTTGAGGAGGAGGTGAATGGGCTGCCATCAGAGGTTCCACCCAGCCCCATCCTAACCCTTTATAATCTGATGCAATTATTCCACCCATCCTTATCATTCCCCTCACCCCCGAGACTCCTCGGAGATAAATTCTAAAGCTGTCTGTGGGAAAGCAGTCATAAACATCTTCCACCTTCCCCAGGAAGATAGAGGAAAGAGGTGATGTCTTACTCCACATGTTCAAAGCAGCCTGTTTATGAAGTCTTGATCTGGGGGAAAGAGAAAAATCAGTATTTTACTGACATTTAAGAAGTGCCAAATTATGATGGACTGTGATTATCCAAACCAGGACAAGGAAGCTAGAGGTCATTTTCAAGCATGCCTGTCAGTTTATATCCCTGGTCAGAAAAGTAGAGCCTTTTGCTTAGAGACTGTGGGGAGTCATTTGTTAGTTTGTCAATCGTATTTATTGAGCACTTACTGTGTGCAGAGCACTATACTAAGAGCTTGGGAGAGGACAATATAACAGTTAACAGACACATTTCCTGCCCACAGTGAGTTTACCATCCAGAGGAATTAGGAATTTCTATAGGCATTAGGAATTCTAGACAATGAGCGCACGTTGGGTAGGGATTGTCTCTATCAGTTGCTGAATTATACTTTCCAAGTGCTTAGTATAGTGCTCTGCACACAGTAAGTGCTCAATAAATACAATTGAATGAATGAAGGAATTACCTAGTGATAGTTGTGTGTGTGTTTGTGTGTGATGAGCATTTACTTTTTTTTCCTTGTTGCTGTCATGCAATTTTTTTTTTTTGCTTTATGCTTTGTATAGAATACATGGGAAAAATTCAGGAGCATTCTCTCCACACCCCATGACCACCTGGGTAGATCTGCAAGTGGGTACTAGTAGATATAATGTATGAAAAACCCTTCTATGCCCTTCTCCAACACCTATACACTTGAGTTTGTAACCCTCTAGCACCTAAGTACATATCCTTATACTGCTGCTTCCCCTCCTGCGAAGCAGGGTAGCCTAATGGAAAGAGCATGGACTTGCAAGTCAGAGGACTTGAATTGTAATCCCAGCTCCTACACTTGTCTGCCTATATGATCTTGGGTAAGTCACTTAATTTCTCTGTGTCTTATTTCTCTCATCTTTAAAATGGGATTCAGTATTGGTTCTGCCTCCCCCTTAGGCTATGAGACTCACTTGGGTCAGGGATTGGGTCTCTTCTGTTATTTACCCCAATGTTTAGTATAGTTCTTACTGAATAATATGTGCTCAAGAAGTGCCACAAATATTATTTCACTAATATTATTATTATTTAGTCTGTATGATCATTGTGGACAGAGAATGTGTTTACCAACTCTGTTGTACTCCTCCAAGTGCTTAGTACAGTCTTCTGCACACAGTGAGCTCTCAATAAATATGATTGTGTCTCCCCTCAAAAATTATTAGTTCCTGGACAGCAGTCATCATGTTTACCAACTGTATTGTATTCTCCCAAACAGTACAGTGCTCTGTATACAATAAGTGCTCAATCAATACCATTGATTGATCAGTTGGGAGCAAGTACATGGTGAAGGTCAATGCATGAGTAATATAATGTGATGTTCTTTTCAGATCATCAGGTTCTTCAAGAATGCTACCACTCTGTTATAGGAGAACTGATTCCATACAGTCCTCTTTGTGCTTGTAGCTTCTAAGAAGCCAAGGAATTCGGCACTCAGCTACCTTTGTACTTTTCTATAAAATCTCAATTTGCCTTATTTCTTTGAGAGGGCTGCATTTTTCCCCAAGTAAATGAAGAAGTTTGAAGGTCTCTGCCATCATTTTGGCCTCAAGACAGATAATGTTTTCTCACATTTTTCACTTTTGAAAGTCATATTAAATTCCTGGCTTGGATTGTCAATTGCTCCAACATGGACCTTCGCCATACCCTGGCTCTGAAAGTGACAGCCAGCGGCAAGGTTTAGACTCCTAGCTGATTTCACTTACATCTACTTCCCATTCCTCAGGGGCACGTCTTTATGGAGAAATAAGTATTTGGCTGACAATGCTGGAATTGAAAATTCCTTGCTAATTATTTAATTTTCAGTTGGCACATGTCACAGCCTTTAAAATTCAGTGGTAACGGTCAGTCTATTACCTTGCTTAACCAAGGAGTGGGCTGCTACATAGAATTATAATGAAATAAATCATTCCACTTTTCCCCCTCCATTGAAACTGCCTAGTGTCATAGGAAGGTTTGCCTACAAAGAGGAAAAGAAAACCACTTCATGGTGCACACAAATGCTGGACACTTAAAGAACTCCACTTTAGCCTTCTAGATTGTAAGCGCCTTGTGGGGAGAGAATATGCCTACCAACTTTGTTGTACTCTCCCAAGCTCTCAGAGAAGTGTTCTGCACAAAATAACTGCCCAACATATTCTACTGATTGATCAGTTGATTAGCCTTTCCCTAGTCAGTGAGGAAGAAGAACCTTTCCAGATTCATATCAATGCATGAATACTTCCTAACATGACCCTAGATGAGGTCATCTTAAATTCTTGTTTTTCCAACATTTATCCTTTTGTGGAATCTTAGCCAGGGCTAACTTCAGTTGCACTTGAAGCTTTCCATTTTCCAGCAAATCTAAACTTTTCCTTATCACCAATTTGGAGGAGTTTCTAATTATTCTCTGGGTAACTAAAAATCTTTAGAAAGATCAATTCATTTTTTCAGACCACTGGATTGAAGGTGCTGGTAAACTGTCTCTTTAGTTTTAAAAACGAAGTTTCCAAGAATCTATCACTAAATCCTGTCAGTTCATCCTTCCCAGTATCACTAAAATTGACATTTTCCTCTCCATCCAAACTTCTGCCCCCTTAATCCAAGCACTTAACCTAGCCTGCCTTGATTAATGTATCAGCCTCCTTGCTGACTTGCCTGCCTCCTGTCTCTCCCCACTCTAGTCCAGATTTCATTCTGCTGCCTGGTTGATTTTTCTACAAAAATGTTCTGTCCATGCTTCCCCGCTCCTCAAGAACCTCCAGTGGTTACCCATCCACCTCCATATGAAACAGGAACTTCTTACCATAGGCTTTAAAGCACTCAATCACCTTGCCCCCTCCTACCTCACCTCTCTGGTCTCCTACTACAATCCAGTCCATACACTTCGCTCCTCTAAATGCCTACTACTCACCGTGCCTTGATCTCATATATCTCACCACTGACTTCTCGCCTACATCCTGCCTCTGGCCTGGAATGCCCTCCCTCCTTGTACTTATAAATATTCTGATACTCTACTATGTTTCCTTTCAGTACTCTATTGTAATATCTGTCTTCCAGGTAGATGTAAGCTCCTTGTGGGCAGGGATCATGTCTACCACCTCTGTTGTGTTGTAGTTTCCCAAACACTTAGTACAATGCTCTGCACACAGTAAACACTCACCAAACACCATTGATTTATTGCTTGATTGATTTTCTGTTTGTTTCACCTTGTTTATGGGTCGGCCAGTAACCTTGCCACCTTTTAATGGTATTTGTTAAGCATTTACCATGTATCAAATATGGTTATAAGCGCTGGGATAGATAAAAAGTGAATTAGGTTGGACACAGTCTCTGTCCCACATTGGGTTTACAGTCCCTCTTATTTTTAGATTGTGAGTCCCTTGAGAGACAGAGAATGTCTTCTTTTTAATCCAACCATATTTCATATGTTTAAATACTATTACTATTTAGAAATGTTGACACAATGGCTATTTTACATCAGAATAATTAGTCCAACCTATTAAGCCAGATTCATTGAAATGGTCAGAAATAAGTTCTGTGCTTAATATATTTGATTCACATGATGGCAACTAAGGGCTCTCTTTTTTCCCATTGTAAAACTGAGGTGTTAGAGGACCTCATTCAGATAAGAAGATCTACAGTTTATAGATTATTATTAATTACTCTCTCTGGTAACAAGAATAACCACTGATAGTAATTACAAAACATGTTCCCAGGGACAAAGTATTTGTAGATAATGACTTTTGAATGTGAAGAGCGTTTCCCAGCAGAAACTCTATTGGCTCTCTACTGCGTAATACTTCCCTAAATGTAACCAATATGTTCCTCCTCTGACTCATCCGGAGGGCAAAAACTTTATTTTCTCCATAGAGACCAAAATTTTCCTTTCCATGCAGATCTTTTAGAATTGATAATTAACCAAACTATTATAAAATTTCATCCAGGAAATTAATAATTTGATTGGATATTCAAAAGCCCTAGTATCCTCACAAAAGGCAATCAATTGAGAAAAAACAGAAAATACTCAATAAGCAATTTGATTAATTATTTTCTTCTTCTTATAAATGAGCTCTTTCAGTATAGCTAGAAGGATGTAGTGATATTTCTCCAGATCACCGGATATAGAAAACTGGCTTTCTAAAAATAGAGCAGATTCTAGAGCTGTTAGTATCTTCCTACCATAATTATGAGAAAGTAGAACTGACTTTATGAGTTTTATGTTAGTGTCTCAAGCACATAGCAAACCATTTTTATTCTCCCAATTTACACTTACATGGAGAATCTGGCATGAAGTGTTTAGCTGGTTTATGCAAGTCGCATAAATTAGTGCAGAGCTGAGATTAGAATTCTGAATACCCTTACTCTGGTCTCCCTTGTGATAATTCCAGGCGCAGTTCATTTTAGAGGTCATTCCATTTATTATAGAGCTCTTTAGTTTCTCTCTGCCCAAAATTCTCCTGAAAAGTGAGTTCTAGCCATTAGGGCTAAAATATGGTCTTGGTGGTGTTTGTTGTGATATTTATTGAGCACCGACCAGGTGTAATGCACTATCTTAGGCACTCGGATAGGTCCAACTGAAGCAAAAGACACATTCCTTTCCTACAGTGGGCTTACACTGTCAAGGGGGGAGATACATAAAAATAGTTATGCGCTGTCTTTCCCCGATTAAGCTCTCATCTCCCCTATCCATCCTCCCATCTCTGTTGACTAAGCATTTGGCTGGGTACCCCTTAAACACTTTGAGTCTCATCCAATTCCACAATAGTAATTCCCTTATTATACTCCATTTTCCCTATCCATAATTTATTTTCATGTCTATCTCCCCCTTTAGACTGTAAACTACTTGTGGGCAGGGATCGTATCTACCAACTCTTTTGTAATGCACTTTCCCAATCACTTAGTAAAGTGCTCTGTACACAGTACGCTCTTAACAAAAGTTATTGACTGATTTAAACTGTCAGTACAAATTATTGACTGAACACTCGCTTTTACATACATACGCAAGTACCGGAGGAAGGTTGTAAAGAAATTTCCGAGTGCTAGAGATGGCTTTTACATTGATATGTCTCAAGAATTTGGGTGCTGACTGGAGAAGACTTGGGGGAGAAGGTGGGATTTGGGGGAGAGCCAAAGTCTGTTGGATCATGGGATGAGCAATGCTACGGTGGAAAAAAAGAAAATTCTAACTGGGATGCCAGTGGCCACTGGCCCCTCAGCCAACCCTGGAGACCCGTGGGATTTTGGCTAGTTAGCCACTTGAGAAATTATTGGTTAGGCAACCAGGACCACGGAATGAAAGAAGGAACCAGGACCAGAGAGAATTCATGGTCTAGGGGTGGGTTGGGCAGCACAGCCCCTTCCTGTCCTGGCCCTGCAAAGCCCCCCCACCACCACCCCAACCCCTAGCCATCACCAAGGTCAGTCCCCCCCCTTATTTTCATATGGTTAAATGCTTCCTATGTGTCAAACACTGTTCTAAGCACTGGGATAGATACAAGTTAATTAGGGTGGATGCAGTCCCTGTCCCACATGGGGCTCTAAATAGGAGGGAGAATAGGAGAACTGAGGAACAGAGAAGTGAAGTAACTTGCCCAAGGTCACACAGCAAGCATTTGGCTGAGCCAGGATTAGAACCCAGGTACTCTGACTCCCAAACTCGTGCTCTTTCCGGTAGGCCATGCTGCTTCTCTAACCCCTTCTAATACCACTCCCTCTGCCACCCCATCCCAAGGTAAATTCAGACGCTGGGAGTGAAGGATTTCCAGCCTAAAAGAGGGGCTGGAGATGGGAAAGTCGAGAACAAGGTAAAGGGAGAAGGCTGGCTTGGGAGGAAGGAAATCAGTGAGATGGAGAGTACCGAGTGAAGAGAGCAAATATGTTAAGATGGGGAGAGCTGGTGGAGAGTCAAGTTGCGCAGGCCTATCAACGACTTTAAAATCCAAAAGCATTAGCCAAATAGACAGTTCACAGCCTATGAAAGAAAAGGTTTAAAAGGTGAGCAAATGAAAGATTTCAATCGGGCTTGAGATGTGGAGACTGTCATATTCTAATTTTAATGGGGAAAAAAAGGCTGAATCCAAATACCCACAATCATTCAAAAACTGAGAAGAACTAATGTGGGTTAAAGAGGGTTAGAGATGCTGAATGTGCTCTAACAATCAGACCCGACTATCTCCCTGCCACACAAAGTTGAGAACCTCAGTTGGAGATTACAAGTTTATAAGCTTCTCAAGGACAAAGCTGCACTAGCCAACATGAACGGATATAGAATTTCACAATGCCATAAGGCACAAAAACATTTATAAATCTATACATATGCATGCACATAGTCAAAATATGATAATGAATGAACAGCACAATCTATGTGTATATTATAGATGCAGGTATTACATGCATATACAGTAAACTCTAAATGCTAATAGCAGCACAGCAGGATTCTGTGCTGATGAAATACTGCTTTTCCATAAATATAGAATTTTGGTAATTAGCACCATGCTACTGTTAAATTTTAAGGTGGAAGAGCGGCAAACAAGAACACCACTTATTCATTAGAATTCAACTCTTGGAAAATAACCGTGATGACTTCTGATGAATCTGACCTGAGGTTTCTCACTGGAGGGGACTCAAATTGCATCTGAGAGCTTATCGTGCTTTAACATTCGAGGGCCTTAAGATAGGGCATGCCAGGCTGGATAGCAATTGGCCACCCAAGAGCTGTGGTCAGAACTCTGAAAAAGAACTTCAGACAAGTGTCTGTATGTCTCTCTGACAGCAGTGAGAGTAAGGCAGAACGGTCTGGAGCAAGACTCTCATTAAAAAATAATGGCCAGGAGATCACTACTGAATTATTTCGAAGCAGGTTCTCTTTTTGATATGTGTTTGTTAGTAGTCCCTAAACTGAGACAACTGGATTGGGAATGCCATGCAGAGTACAGTGCACAGCACTGAGAAGCAGCAGGCCCTAGTAGAAAGAGTCCAAGGACCTCGGTTCTAATCCCGGCTCTGCCGTTTGCCTGCTGTGTGACCTTAGGCAAATCATTTAACTTCTCTGGGCCTCAATTTCCTTATACGTAAAGTGAGGGTTCACTACTTTCCCCCCTCCGATGTAAACTGTGAGCCCCATGTGGAACAGGGACTGTATCTGTTCTGTTGATATGGTATCTGCTCCAGTGCTCAGAATATTGTCTGGAGGAGAGTAAGGGCTTAACAGACACCATAATGATTATTATAATTATCATTACTAGGTGCGGGAGCTGGGCTGACTGCAGGTGCCTATCTGCTCCTGCAGTGAGGTGGCATGGCTTGGGGCTGGGCAGGGGATCGTGTCAGCATTAGCTCCCCATCTTTATTTTTCTCTCACTTATGGGGGAAACCAAATAATTAAGGCATTTGTTTAGTGCTTACTTTGTGCCAAGCTCTGTACTAAACCCTGGGGTAAATGCAAGATATTCACTTGTTCATTCAATTGTATTTATTGAGTGCTTACCGTGTGCAGAGCAGCTTACTAAGCGCTTGAGACAGTGCAGTATAACAATAAAGGATAGATTCCCTGCCCACAACGAACTTACAATCTAGAGGACGAGCTTACATTCTAGAGGATAACCAGGTCAGACACAGTTCCTGCCCAACATGGGGCTCAGATTATAAGGGAGAGGGAAAACAGGGATTGAAACCGAATTTCCAGATGAGGAAAATGAGGCGCAGAGTGGGAACTTGCCGATAGTCACACAGAAGGCAGGTGGTGCTGCTGGGATAAGAGGGGAGATCCTCTAACTCCGAGGTCCATCCATACTCTATTAGGCCGCGGTTCTTCTCAGGACTGTGAATGGTACTGTCAGCTTGTTGTGGGCAGGGGATGAGTCTGTTTATCATTCTATCGTGCTCTCTATCATACTCAAGCACTTACTAGAGTGCTCTGCACACAGTAAGCACTCAATGAATACGACTGAGTGACTAATAAGTGCACAGCAGCGACTGTGGGGAGAAAAGTGCTAGCAGGGTTAGAGCCATCCATTCCCAGGGCTAGGGACAGCGAGGGCAAAGGACAGGGAAGGTAGGGAAGAGAGGATGGAAGAAGGAGGAAGGATTAAAGGAGAGGAGGAACTGCAGATTTAGTTTGAAGTCAAAAGTCAACTTTCTCTCCTATTGTGGTGCTTAGAGAAGCAGCATGGTGTAGTGGAGAGACTACGGGTCTGGGAGTGAGAAGGTCAGGAATTCTAATCCCAGCTCTGCCACTTGTCTCCTGTGGGACCTTGGTCAAGTCCCTTCACTGCTCTGTGCCTCAGTTACCTCATCTGTAAAATGGGGATTGAAACAGTGAGCCCCATATGGCACAGGAACTGTGTCCAACCCAATTTGCTTGTATCCAACCCAGCGCTTAGTATATTGCCTGCACACAGTAAGCACTTAACAGATACCACAGTTATTATTAATATTATTCTCCCTCCCCCACCATCTGTGGCAGTGGCTGGTGCAAGCTGGGATGGAAAAGGAAATACCAGAACCCTAATCTTTCTTGTGACTGAAAAAGTAGCAACAGTTTAAGGAAAAGCAGACAAAGAGGAAATGATGATGCTTCCTTCTACTGAAGATGATTTACTTACTGTGCCTCATTCTCATCTCACACACCGCCAACCTCCTAATAATAATAATAATAGTATTTGTTAAGCACTTACTTTGTGTCAGGAACTGTACTAAGCACTGAGGGAGAATGCAAGCAAATCGGGTTGGACACAGTCCCTGTCCCATATCAGGCTCACAGTCTTAATCCCCATTTTACAGATGAGGTCACTGAGGCAGAGAGAAGTGAAGTGACTTGTCCACAGTCACACAGCTGACAAGCGGCTGAGTGGGGTTAAGAACCCATAAATCTCTGACTCCCAGGCCCATGCTCTATTCACTAGGCCATGCTGCTTCTTTTGGTCATGCCCATCTACCTGGAACTCTCTTCTGCTTCACATCCAGCATGCCACTTCTCTCCCCATCTTCAAGATCCTTCTGAGATCACATCTTCTCCAGCAGGCCTTCCCTGACTAATCTCCCATTTGCCCATCTTAATTCTCTCTCAACCATACTCCCATTGCCCCCCTGTGCATATCTTTACTCCTTCCTACTACAAGTATTATGTCTATCTCCCCTGCTAGATTATAAGCCAGCATGGCTCAGTGGAAAGAGCCCGGGCTTGGGAGTCAGAGGTCATGGGTTCGAATCCCGGCTCTGCCACTTGGCAGCTGTGTGACTGTGGGCAAGTCACTTCACTTCTCTGTGCCTCAGTTACCTCTTCTGTAAAATGGGAATTAACTGTGAGCCTCAAATGGGACAACCTGATTACCCTGTATCTACCCCAGTGCTTAGAACAGTGCCCTGCACATAGTAAGCACTTAACAAATACCAACATTATTATAAGCCCCTTGAGGGTGGGAATTGTGTCTTCAACCTCTGTTGTTCTCTTCCAACAACTAAATTCAGCGCTCTGCACACAGTAAATACTATTGATTGATTAATTTGAATTCCTCTCATTCATTTATTCATATTTACTGAGCACTTACTGTGTGCAGAGCACTGTACTAAGTGCGTGTGAGAGTACAATACAACAAAAAACAGACACATTCCTTGCCCACAATGACCTTACTGTTTAGTAGGTTTAGTAGGACATGAAGGTCCACGTCCTATCTCTGGCCTGGAATGCCCGCCCTCCTCACTTCCACCAAACTATCTCTCTTCCCCTCTTCAAAGCCCTCCTGAGCGCTCACCTCCTCCAGGAAGCCTTCCCAGACTGAGCCCCCTTTTTTCCTCTGCTCCTCCTTCCCTCCCCCTCGACTCTACTCCCTCCCTCTGCTCTACCCCCTTCCCCTCTACACAGCACTTGTGTATATTTGTATATATATATTACTCTATTTTATTAATTAGGTGTATATATGTATAATTCTATTTATCTATTTTGATGGTATTGATGCCTATCTATTTTGTTTTGTTGTCTGTCTCCCCCTTCTAGACTGTGAGCCTGTTATTGGGTAGGGATTGTCTCTATCTGTTGTCAAACTGTACTTTCCAAGCACTTAGTGCTTGCACACAGTAAGTGCTCAATAAATATGATTGAATGAATGAATGGAAGGTGGGAGACAGACATTAATTTAAGTAAATGAATTAGTGATATGTACATAAGTGCTGTGGGCTTGGTGAGGGCAGGGGAGAACAAAGGGAGCAAGTCAAGGCAACGCAGAAGAGAGTGGGGGGGGGCTTAGTCAGGGAAGGCCTCTTGGAAGAGACGTGCCTTTAATAAGGTTTTGAACTAGGGGAGAGTTCTGTCTGTCTGTCTGTCTGTCCCCTTCTCAGGGTCGCACCTGGAGAGTTTCCAGTACTCTACTAGTCTCAGCTATGGAAGGGAGAGTCAAGCAGTGTCCTGTCCATTCCATTCCTAGCTTGGCCAGTGGCTAACAAGTGGAAGGCAATCTGCTACAAGTTAAAACTCACCTGTTCTGGGCAGCAGCAGCATGGAAGAGAGTCGAGGGTGGAGACTCAAGTTTACTGCGTGGAAGAAGGCAATGGTAAACCACTTCTGTATTTTTACCAAGAAAACTCTATGGATACACTACCCTAACGATTGCTGATGGAGGTGGAGTGTTCTGGGAGAGATGTGTCTATGTTGTCGCTCTAGGTCAGAGACAACTTGATGGCATAAGTCAAGAATTGTCTGTCAGAGTTGAGGAGGGAGGGTGTTCCAGGTCTGAAGCAGGATGTGGGTGAGGGGTTGCCGGCAAGATAATCGAGATCAAGGCACACTGAGAAAGTTGGCATTATAGGAGCGATGAATATAGACTGAGTTTTAACAGGAGAATAGAAAGGTGAGGTAGGAGGGAGCAAGGTGATTGAGGGCTTTATGAGCTCTCTAATATGGTAGCAATCATCCCGACGACTACCCCTTCCTTCCCCTTGCAACTCCCACTTGAGTCTCAGCGAAAAGAATGCTTTACTTTCAACCAAGGCCTCTGGAGACTAAGCTTTTGTGATCTAGAAATCAGATGGAAACACATGGTGGCCACATTCGAGTTAGTTGGATGGTTGTGCAGGCTTGAGCAACCTACTAATTTCCTAAAACAGTCTGGCTGGGGATTAGCTTCCTGAGACACAGCTTTTCATTCTTTCATTCATTCATTCATTCAATTGTATTTATTGAGTGCCTACTGTGTGCAGAACACTGTACTAAGCACTTGGGAAAGTACAATGCAACCATAAACGGTGACATTCCCTGCCCACAACGAGCTCACAGTCTACAGTAGGGGAGATAGACAACAGTACAAATAAATAAAATTACAGAAATGTACATAAGTGCTTTGGGGTTGGAGGGAGGGGGCGAAGCAAAGCTTTTGGGATGTACTTTCTTTGCCACCCTTCTGATCTGTTAAGTAAAAAATATTCTTTCCTGTTTTACTTAGTTTGACCAAGTTTTACTTAGTTTCACATAGGCCCTTCCTCATGATAGCTCTCTCCTCACCAATGCAGAACAAGCAATCTGAATCATCAGTGCCTCGGGCTAATGTAAAGGATTTTTTTCACTTTTTTCTTCATTTTCAGAATTAACCCCCAACTGAGAGAGGGTGGGGGGGTGGGGAAACAACCCAAATTACACAAAACTAAAACAAAAAACTGTACTTGGTACTATGACTGTACTAAGAAAGCAAGGGTGGCAGTTGTTTGACTCTTCTTTAATGTTATGTTCTTTAACGTTTGCGTCCCGCTGCCGTTGTCATAATCTGAAAAGTTGCCATGTTGTTCTGTGTCTTTCTCAGAGTTCTGACCTGCGACGTGCACTATCCTAATCTCTAATCTCATGTCTGGGAAGACAGCATTGATCCTCTCTCTTATTAGTTGGGTGTCCGAGGAGAAGGGACCCTAGGCATTTCAATAAATGCCTGTTGGCTTGATTTAAAACCATTCATTTCTGAATTGGCAGGGTTGAACTCTGAAACAGTAAGGTTCTTTCTTGACACAGTGGTCACCTGAGAAAACAAGTCAGATCATGAGCTGGAGTGACTCCCTTCCATCTGTATCACCTCCATTCTGCATTTCTAGGGAAATCCAGTCTTTCCAAAGCAAGTTGAGTGTACAGTGAGGGTCTGGTCATTGTTATTTACACAGCTGGCTCTTTCCAAAATGACATAGGTTGGGAAGGAAGAAGGGGAGGGAGGATATTTAAAAACCTGTGTCGCCTTGGTTAATCAACCAATCAGTCATATTTATTGAGTACCTGCTCTGTGCAGAATACTGTTCTAAATGCATGGAAGGGCAAGATAGAGTGAGAAGTCAAAATCTCCACCGTGCATAGAAGAGCATGAGAGAGTTAAAAGTCAAAATCCTTACCCTCAGCTACTACCTAGCAGAGCCGCTGACATAAATGAGATAATATTAGGCCTTTAGAAGGGTTTGAGTTGGGGAGACCCTACACTCAACCAAAAGTTTTCTTCAATTAGAATGTAAGCTCATTGTGTGCAGGCACTGTGTCTCAGATTGTTGTTTGTGCTCTCCAGAGTGCTTAGTACAGTGCCATGCACACGGTAGGCATGCTTAATAAATACGATTGATTGATCAGCATATTTTCAAGATTTGCATGTATCCACCCCAGCGCTTAGTACAGTCCCTGGCATATAATAAGCGCTTAACAAATACCATTGTTATTATTATCACTATGCATTTGGGATAGAACACCGTTGGGAGATCGGGGAGTGTTCTTCCGACAACAGGCCTCTCTCTGGATAGGGAGTGAGGCAACGTTGGAATAAACAGTTGTATGCATGCATGTGGTATTGGTTAAGGAGTGTTTAGGATTATGCTTGTCCTTAACACGGAGTTCATCAAGAATGGAACCTCTGTGTTATCAAAGAACTGACTGTACTGCACAAGAAGCAAAATTGAGTTCAGCCTTATAGACACTGTTTCTTCTTCCTCTATTTTTATAGAGGACTCCTCCTACCCCTGAATTTGTTGTGTGGGTGCAAACACTGAAGTTAAATCAGATACACTCGGGGGCCTGGGGGCAGTGCTGCATTTTTATTTGTTTCTTGTTTCAACATACGGCCCAGCTACAGCTTCTCCTTTCAGCTTTCTTGTCGTCCGGGGACTGGGTTTTAATTTCTTCCACAATGAGAGCATGAACAAAGGAGACTCTGCTTATCTTTTCTAAGAAAATACACTGTGGTACATTGTCATCAGCTGTTTCATATTCTTTAGCAGTGCTAAGAAAATAACCAAAACTTTGATATTTAGGTGTTGTAATGTCAGGTAAATGTTGAATAATCTGCAGTGGTGTGACTGGATTGGGCCAGGGGACCTGAGGGGGAACTGTGGAAAAATTCTATTGGATCCCAGAAAATAGAACTAGAAGATTTCTTTCAATCAATCAGTGGTATTTCTTGAGCATTTACTGTGTGCAAAGCATTGTACTATGTGCTTGTGGGAGGATAGTAGAAAGAGAACACACTGGGATTAGTAGACATGATCTCTGCAGTACAAGAGTTTACAATTTGGCAGGGAAGGGGAAGAAGAGAGCTTAAGGAGATGTGCATAAAAGCTGTGGAGATGGGGGTAGGGGTGGGGTGAGTATCAAAGCACTTAGTGGTTAAAGACCCAAGTGCCTAGGTGAAGTGGAAGGAAAGGAGAAGAGGGAAGGGAGATGAGAGATGGGTAACTTTTGCTTCCTATCCCTCACTTACACTGTTCTCCTGGTCTGGAACTGCATCTCTGATTAATCCCGTAGAAGACAGCACTCACTGTTTTCAGTGCCTTCCAAAAAGCCCACCTCCTACAGAAAGCCTTCCATGGTTAATTAGAGATGGGTAACTTTTGCTTCCTATCCCTCACTCACTCTGTTTTCCTGGTCTGGAACTCCATCTCTGATTAATCCCGTAGAAGACAGCACTCATTGTTTTCATTGCCTTCCAAAAAGCCCACCTCCTACAGAAAGCCTTCCATGGTTAATTTGCAACACCTTAGTAGATTCAGTGCATTAGCCACCCTTAAGCCTTATTGTGTTTTATTTCCTTCCTCAGTATTTTTATACATATGTCTATTAATTGGTACCTTCAGTGATTTATTAAGAAACAGCATGGCTCAGTAGAAGAAGCAGCATAGCTTAGTGGATAGAGCATGGGCCTGGGTGTCAGAAGGACCTGGGTTCTAATTCCACTTATCTACTATGTGACTCTGGGCAAGTCACTTAAATTCTCTGTCCCTCAGTTACCTCTTCTTTAAAATGGGGATTAAGGCTGTGAGCCTCATGTGACACAGGGACTGTGTCCAACCTGATTGCCTTGTACCTATCCCAGTGCTTAGAACGGTGCTTAGCACATAGTAAACATTTAACAAATCCCACAATTACTACTGTTGTTGTTATTTATTCAGCTACTTCATCCTGACACATTTGCACTGCTTCCTATCTTTTCCTGCTCCCATCACTTGTCAGTAAATTTCTTCCATCTCCTTCATTAGGTGGTAAAGATCCTTCAGGCCACGAAATTTGTGTATTGCTTCTGCGGTACTCTCCCAAGTGCTTTACACTCAGTAGGCCTTAATAAATGCTGGTGATTAATTGTTTGGTAGCAGCAACAAACCATAGACCACATGAACATTAGGCAGAGGCTCTCTCCATCTCCTGGGCCCTTATACAACACAGCAGAGCAGAGAGCAGGTGGGAGATGGCAACAGAAGCAGACAGGCCAGCCAGGAGTGCTGCAATAAGAAATGGGCAGTTTTCTTAGCCCGCGTAGGCTTCAAGAAGATTATGACACCAAGTGGCAGAATTAAAAATAGACCATGCAGGTGTGAGAGTGCTGTAAGGGACAATCTTTACCTGCATACTATGTGGAAAGGGTAATCAAAACCTATCTCTGAAACCCAAAAGACAGCTCGATCTGTGCCTTGGATCCTCCCCCTTCTTGCCCCTGGATTGTACGTCTATTCTGATGCCCGGGGGAGATGCACTGCAGCCTTTCCGGGGGAGTTGATAGGTTCTGTGGTGACGTGCGGGAAACAGGGAACTTTAACGAGAAGAATGAAAACGTTTGCGACACCTGACCTTCTCAGGAAATGAGAAGCAGCATGGCCTAGTGGATAGAGCACAGGCCTGGGAGTCAGAAGGACCTGGTTCTAATCTTGGCTCTGTCATTTGTTTGCTCTATGATTTTGGGCAAGTCACTTAAATTCTCTGTGCCTCGGTTGCCTCATCTGTAAAATGAGGTTTAATACTGTGAGCCCCCTGTGGAACATGGGCTATGTCCACCTGATTTTCTTGTATCCACCCCAGGGTTTAGTAGAGGGCCTGGCACATAGTAAGTGCTTAACAAACATCATAATTATTATTATTATTGTATCTACCCCCCCAGCGCTTAGTACGGGGCTTGGCACAGAGTAAGTGCATAACAAATCCCATAAAAAATGAAAGTTTACATCTGGAAATTGGGTTCTCAATTGAGTTCTACTGGACTTCACAAGACATTAAACTGGAATTGTTTCATTACCCATTTAAAAGTTAGGTCAATACTATGGTATTTATCAATAATGCAGGAAATATTTAGGCCTAGTCGTTCTTTCTAAACCTTGTTGTCAATGAAGGCTATATACAGGGGGCAAAGCCAGGGCTAGAAATTTGGCAGTCCTGTTGAAGCTGGCATTTTAATTAGGGCATTTGTTAAATGCTTACTAGGTGCCAAGCCTTGGGGCAGACACAAGATAATCAGATATAGTCTCTTTCCCACAGGCTTAGAATCTAAAAATTAAGGAGAACAAAGATGAGGAAGCTGAAGTATAGAAAGGTTAAGTGAATTGCCCAAGATGACCCGGCAGGTCACTGGCAGAATTGGGAGTAGAAGCTGAGTCTCCCAATTGCCACTCCTAGATTCCTTCCATTAGCCCAAGGTACGCTTGGAAACCCCTGACTCTGTAGGAAGAATTGTAGGATGGGTGGAGAGTTTTAATATGTGGTAACTTTCTGGGACAGCCTTCTCCCCAGACCCAGCTCAGGAGGCACTGGTTCCGGGCTTTTTTTTTTTTTAATGATCTTTAAGAGCTTATTAGATGTCAGTCACTGTACTAAGCGCTGGGATAGATACAAAATTCATCAGGTTGTCCACAGCCCCTGCCCCACATCGGGCTCACAGTCTTAATCCTCGTTGTACAGATGGAATAACTGAGGCACTGACAAGTGAAGTGACTGGCCCAAGTTCACACAGCAGGCAAGGGGGATTAGAACCCAGGTCCTTCTGACTCTCAGGCCCATGTGCTATCCACTAGGCTATGCTGTTTGGTCTAGTGGAGAGAGCAAGGCAGTTCAGGAGCAGACATATTGCAAGAGCACTGTTGCTGGGGGATTCCCCCAAATTCACAGGTTGGGTCAGGCTCATCAATGCCTACGCAATTGGATCAGGGTTGAAAGAGAGATTCGAGAGACCCCTTTGGAATCTCTGCCCCCAGTATGGGAAGAGTAGAGCCTGAAAAGCACAACTCCTTCAAACTGGGGACCACAGGTGACCCCCAAATGCACCTGCTCCTTAGAGTTTCGCTGGAAGTAGGATATTATTTTGTGGCAGACTGTCCTGTCCTTTGTCAATTAGTGAAGCTTTAGGAAGCAACCTATCCTGCAAATGTTATGAAATTTCCAAAGGCTTTTCGGCAATCAAGAAAATGGGAGGAGTGGAGGAAACAGCTACACCTAATCAGATTGCTTTTTGGATTTTAAAATGCTTCTAAAATCCTTGTAACTCACATTTTTTAGCAGCTAGATTGACAGTTAAGGAATGTATCCAGCCAATTTTCTTTTTCCTCAAGGAAAGGCACTCGATTTTCAAATGGTTTTAAATCGCAGAAGTCGGTAACTAGCCATTTGAATTAAGGGAAATGGCTTTTTAGTAACCAGAATCTCTTGCTGGAGGGGCTGAAGAGTCTTTCCAATATTATTAAGATCTTAAAGTCCTGTATTAGAGACGATCATTATTATAAACGGTACCCTAGCATATTTGTTTACATAGCAAGTCCAAATGTGGGCTGCTATGTAAATTGCACCAGGAAAACTACTGACAGAATAGCAAAAACTGTAGATCTATTTGAAGACCACTCTGGAGACCTGTGCTTTGATGCATTAGGAAAACTGCACACATGACTTGGGAATACAGTGCAAAACCACTGGCATCATCTTTTGAAGCTAACAGATGAGTTGGAGCACTGAATCCTTGTAGGGACTGGATGAATATTTTAGAACTTTACCATCCCACAAAAAAGGATAGACTGAAGGCCTTCCTGATTAAAAGCACCTAACCAGGGGAATACCATTCACTGGGCCTGGGATATGGTTGGCAGCAGACATGCTATCTCCAAAGGGGATGCTGGCATTCAGGGATAAGATGCTTAAAGAGTGAGGGTTTTCACACCACCCAGCAGGAGGCATCCCACGAAATTTCTCCTTTTCAGTGAATAATAATGACGGTATTTGTTAAGTGTTTACTATGTGTCAAGCACTGTTCTAAGGCTGGGGGTAGATGCAAGATAATCAGGTTGTTCCACATGAGGCTCACAGTCTTAATCCCCATTTGACAGATGAGGTAACTGAGGCCCAGAGAAGTGGAATGACTTGCCCAGGGTCACACAGCAGAGAAGTGCCAGAGCCAGGATTAGAACCCATGTCCTCCTGACTCCCAGGCCCATGCTCTTTTCACTAGGTAGGCCATGCTGCTTCCTTTTTCCCAGCGACAAAAGAAGTTCTGGATTATTATCATGATTTTTATTATTATTCTCTTCTTCATTATTGCCATATTGTTAAACACCTACTATGGACCAGGCACTGTTCCAAGCGCTGATGTAGGTACAGATAATTAGAATGGGCACAGGCCCTGTCCCACTTGGGGCTTACTGTATAAGAAGTAGGGAGTCGGATTTAATCTCCATTTTACCATTGAGATAACCGAGGCACAGAGAAGCTATGTGACTTGCCCAAGGTCACAGAGCAAGCAATTGGCAGAGCCAGGATTAGAACCCAGATCCTCTGACTCCTAAATCCACACTCTTTCCACTAGGCCATGCTGCTTCTCAATTTGGGGGCATTGGGCCTCCAGGAGATTAGCTCTGTTAAACCTAGTTTTCCTTCCTCCCCCTTCTCCTCTCCATCACTGCCCCCAACTTAGAGGTAACACACTCACAATATCAAGCCAACTGCTAAAACACCTTACTAGATCTAAGAGCCGGAGACATCAAAAATATTGAGATTAAGCTCTTCATGAATAGAGAGTCCCCATATTCCTTTCTTTCTCTGTCAGTGAACTGCCTCAAGTTCTATTAACCTCACCCCATCGCTGGTCCTGGCTGGAGCACTTAGTTTCCGAGGCTCTCATTCCTCCCAACCTAAAATGGGCGATGGGAGGGAGCCCGGCAGGATGGAGTCAGAGCATGGCCAGCATGATGACTCAGCTCATCCCACCTCAGGGGCTGCCTGGTTTATCCCTCCCTTTTTTCTGGTAGTGAACCTGGCTTACACTCCCCTCCCCCCATTTCTTAGGGATTTGTTAGGGAAGAACCGGTGAGTAGGGTGAAGGTCAAGTGGGTGGGAGGTGTCTGGGGCAAGAGGCGAGGGAGAAGTTATATGTCAGGAAGGATCCCGGCCCCGCCACTTAACAGCTGTGGGATTAAGTCACTTGACTTCTCTGTGCCTCACTTACCTCATCTGTAAAAAGGGGTTTAAGACTGTGAGCCCCTTGAAGGACAATCTGATTACCTTGAATCTACCCCAGTGCTTAGAACAGTGCTTGGCACATAATAAGCCCTTAGCAAATACCCTCATTGTTATTATTAAGAGGAATCAAGGACATTAGATTGGTTCTCCATACCAGTCTCTCTCCCCAGTCCTCTCTGTGCTTATTTCTTTCCCTATCTGCCTCTCACTGTGTCTCTCCCTGGTTCTGCCATCTATTTCTCCCTTTTTGACTCTTCCTCTCTCCCTCTAACTGATCCCTAACCTTCCCCCTTGAGCCCCGTCTCCTGGAAACTCACATTCCCACTGAGGTCATTCCTCATTCTCGAGTTCAGATTGGAAATATTGCACTTGAGCCTAAAACAGCACAACGTCATTGGCATCTTCTTTCGGGATCTGCAGACTGAATGGAACACTGAATCTTCTTAGGAACTTGATTCGTGCATTTTTTTAATGGTATTTGTTAAGAGCTTACTATGTGCCAGACACTGTACTAAGTACGGGGCACTAAAATATTTATATTTCCACTGACAACCCCTCCACTCCTCCGCCCACCCCCCCCCCCCGCAAAAAAAAAAAACAACAAACAAAACCCAGAAGACAACAAACAAACCCTGGGTTGCAGGTTTTCCCGATTAAAGCACGAAACAAGATATATAACATTCTGTATTTGAAATCAGACCAGTGTCAGTAACAGTAAGAGAAACCATGTGTGCAGTTTGGCATACAGAGGCTGCACTGGAGTTATTATCTAACCAGATTTTTTCATTTGGGTATTTTTTTTAAATAACCCCAAATTAGGAAGTTAATAAAAGCAATTTGTTTATCCCTCCCTCTCCACAGTTTTTATCTAATAGTGTACAATTAAAGATAGCTGACAGATTCTGTGGCCTTTCTTGGGTAGAGGTGGGGATGGAAGAGAGAGAAATTGATATGACTTATTGACTGATTGCTTCTCATAGTAGAAGGAAAAACCGTGAAAATATCTAGAGAATCTAGACAGTGGAAACAAGTAATCTGGGTCACTCAAGCCTCAGTCCTCTTTGTCCCTTATAGCAGGTGTCTTGGTCTGAAATACCTCTTTTCTTATTTTAAAATAGATATTATATACACCCACAGATATGTACCAATGTATATGGTTCCTATTTAATAATGATAATGTAATTTTGGTATTTATTAAATGCTTACTATGTGCCTGGCACTGTATTAGGCGCTCGGGCAGATATAAACTAATCAGATTGGACACAGCCCCTGTCCTACGAGGGACTCACAGTCTTAATCCCCTCTTCAAAACCCTATTTAAAACTCACCTCCTCCAAGAGGCCTTCCCAGACTGAGCTCCTCTTCTCCCTCTACTCCCTCTACCACCCCCCCTCCACCTCTCCGCAGCTTAACCCTCTTTTCCCCCCATTTCCCTCTGCTCCTCCCCCTCTCCCTTCCCATCCCCTCGGCACTGTACTCGTCTGCTCAACTGTATATATTTTCATTACCCTATTTATTTTGTTAATGAAATATACATCGCCTCGATTCTATTTAGTTGCCATTGTTTTTACGAGATGTTCTTCCCCTCGACTATTTATTGCCATTGTTCTTGTCTGTCCGTCTCCCCCGATTAGACTGTAAGCCCGTCAAACGGCAGGGACCGTCTCTATCTGTTGCCGACTTGTTCATTCCAAGCGCTTAGTACAGTGCTCTGCACATAGTAAGCGCTCAATAAATACTATTGAATGAATGAATGAATCCCCATTTTACAGGTGAGAGAAAGGAGGCCCCAGGTCACACAGCAGACAGGGGAGGTGCCAGGAACCCAGATCCTTCTGAGCTCTTATCTGTGGAAGTGGGGGTGGCTGAAAAGATCTCTGCCCAGCTAGCAATTCATTTCTTACTGGGTGCTTACGGAGAGCTTTCTGCTGCGCTGATTTTTCTGTAGGCTGTCACTGTTTTTGAGAGTGTCTCTTGGTATCCCGATCTTCCTTCGGATTCCTGCACTTAGAAGGAAATTCCTCTCAAGGGTGACACCCTCCCCAGGATATTCTCTTTCATGCAGATGTCCCCGGTTGTGGCCCATTGTTTAAGAATGAGCTTCTTTCTCTGTGTCTTCGAAAAGATTTGTGCTCTTGCCCCATTTCGGTTCATTCAACGGCCACTGCTTGGGTAGCCTGATATTATCCATTCTTTCTTTTTTTATGGTATTTGTTAAGCGCTTACTATGTTTCGATCACCGTTCTAAGCGCTGAAGAGGAGACAAGTTAATTAGGTTGGAACCAGTCCCTGTCCCGCAAGGGGCTCACAGTCTAAGGAGGAGGGAGAACAGGAGAACTGAGGCACAGACAAGTTAAGTGAGTTGCCCCAGGTCCCTCAGCAAGCAGTTGGCAGAGCTGGGATTAGAACCCAGGTCTTCTGACGTCTAGGTCCAGGCTCTTTCTTCTTAAATATCTCTTAATTTTGGGAGATACAGACTTTGTGTTTATCGAACGTCTATTCTAGGGTGTTTGAAGTTTTTGAGGGGTGGCTCCTGAATTTATTATTTCAATCGATGATACTTATTGAGCACTCACTACCTATCCCAGCTCTGCCACTTGTCAGCTGTGTGACTGTGGGCAAGTCACTTAACTTCTCTGTGCCTCAGTTCCCTCATCTGTAAAATGGGGATTTACTGTGAGCCTCACGTGGGACAATCTGATTACCCTGTATCTACCTCAGCGCTTAGAACAGTGCTCTGCACATAGCGCTTAACGAATACAAACATTATTATTATTACAGAGCACTGTACAATGCACCTGGGAGAGCACTGATTTAGAAGACACATCCTGCTTGTTAGGCTCTTGGTTAAATATCTGAATTCCACCAGACTTTTGTTTGTTTCTACACTATGCAAGTTCGGTCTTTTTTTTTTCCCGAGTTTTCATTAAATAGCAAAGGACTAGGGAGAGTTGACAATTAACAGCCCTGGGAAAAAGAGGATACGGGAGCATATTTAATCTCGTCTGCTCTGATACTTCTCATTATGCTACTTCCTAAGCAGGCAAGGATTTTCGCTCCAAGAGCTGGCTTGTAAAAGAGGGGGCAGTAAAGGTGCGTGTCTGTATCGATCCTTCAGGATGGAGGAGACGCGGGGCAACAGTCAAGCCTCTGATTGTCCAAAAAATGATTTTCGATTACTTGTCGGCCGGCCCGGTGAAACCTATCCCATCTGTTCCAGAAGAGAGCTGATCCGAGCCTCGCCGGAAACCTAGTTTCATTCCCACCCGGATCCAGCACCGACCCCACAGTGAACCACGTACCCCTCCTCCCCCTCTTCGACCTTTCCCTTCCCTAAATTACACCCCCTTTTCACTCTCCCCTGAGTGTCAGCCCAGCCCCGACTCCTCCTTAGCTCTTCTCTTAGACCCGGATCCCAGCCCTCAGCTTGCTGGCCAGCTCACACACTCTCTTTCCCTGCCTCCTCTCTCTTCCCTTCTCTTTACCTCTTTCTTTTCTCCTTTTTCTCTCCTTGTTTCTTTCTCTCCTTTCTTCCCTCCTTTACTCTCCCTCTCCCCCACCTCCCCTTTTCCTTTCTTTCTTTCCTTCTTTCTCTCCTTCCCTCCTTTTCTCTCCCTCTCCCCACCTCCCTCTTCCCTCTTTTTTTCTCTGCCTTCTTCCCTCCTTTTCTCTCCCTCTCTCCACCTCCCTTCTTCCTTTCTTTTTCCTTTCCTTTCTTCCCTCCTTTTCTCCCCCTCTCCCCCACCTCCCTTTTTCCTCTCCCCCTCTTTCTTTCTCCCTCTCTCCCTCCCCTCTTTGGGATACCCTGCGACTTCTTCCCCTAACTCCCAGAGAGGGCAAAGGACGAGGGGTTCCTTCCTAGTCGGTCACCTCGTCCCCTCTCCGAAGGATTCCCCCCGGACTTTCCTTTTGCCTTTTTCTTTTCCTTTGCCCAAACCTTCCCTCCCTGCCTCTCTCTCTTCCAGCCCCCCCCCCTCCTCCCCCCTCCCCCAACTCCAACCTGCAGGCTCGTGGGATCTGTGGATGGGATGTAGGGGCGTAGGGATGGCTGGGAGGGATGGGAGGGATGAGAGGGATGAGAGGGATGGGTGGGGAAGCTCTCGCTAGCGCTGCTTGCGGTCAGACCCCCCTCTCCCCATCCCAGCTCGCGCGCACACACACCCCGGCCCGCTCCCACACTCACACACACGCTCGCTCTCTCTCTCTGGTCTCTTTCTCTCCCTCTCTCTGTCTCCTTCACCCCCCCCCTTTTTTTTTTTTTATTTTTTTGGGTACCATAGAGTTGCACTGAAAACAGAAGATAGAGGGAGTCTCGGAGCTCGCCATCTCCAGCGATTTCTACATTGGGAAAAAAAAACATGGAGTCAGCTCCGGCAGCCCCCGACCCAGCCGCCGGAGAGCCGGGAGGCAGCGGGGCCGAGCCGGCCGCGGGGTCCGGGGACAGTCCGCTGCACCAGGAAGCCCCCCGCAAGGGAGAACCGCCCGCTCCCGCTCGCAGGCAGACTTATTCCGGGGCCAGCAGAGGTAGGCAAGCTCCGGGGGGGGTGGGGGAAGGGGAAAAAAATGAGGGTGGGGGGCCATGGGGGGGGGACACAGAAGGGGGCAGAGGAGAAGAAGTGGGGGGAAAAAGCAGGGGCTGCAGGACTGGACCAGACCCAGGTGTGTGTTTTGGGGGGGGGGATCCCCCACCTGCAACCACCCACTCCCCCCTTCCCTCTCCCCACCCCCCAGGAATGTTGCAAACTTTTGCAGCTTCTCCCCCTCCCTTCCCTGCAGGAGGAATGATTGACAGGAAGAGCGGACTTGATCCTTCCCTCCGCCACCCCCCCCCCACCCCTCCCCAGTCCGCTACCCCCCCTCTGGTTTAATTTTCCTGCAAAGAGGAAAACCGAGTCCGGCCGGAATTATATGGAGAGTCCAAAGGCACGGAGAGCAGAAGTGGGAGAAGAAAGTTTTAAAGAGGCAGCGTCGGTTTAAAACCAGAGGAGGGGGGGAAATAATAGAAATTAAAAGGAATTCATCCCCCTCCATCTCGCCCCAAGCCCCTTTAGGTCCGCTTTTTTGACAGCGTCCCGTTGAGGACGGGATGGGGTGGGAGGGCTGCCCCGGGAATTTGGGAGGTCTTCGGGAGGAGGATGAGGAGGATATTTTAGTCCCCGAGCTGGTCCGGGCTTTGGGGGTCTGAGAGGGGAGGAAGGATGGGCCAGGAGACAGAGGCGCTGTCATAATAATGATGATGGTATTTAAGCGCTTAGGATGTGCCGCGCACTGTTCTAAGCGCTGATCGGACCCTGGAGGGGAGAGGGGGAGGGAAGAAGGGGGTTCCCCCTCTAATTAAGAAACGGCACCCCCTCCAGATAACTCAAAACAAGGAGAACGGTAAAACACCCCAAACTTCTTTCGGCCCAGCCGCGGTAGGGCGACGCTTGTCAGCCCCAAGGACTGGCCGGTGGAAGTTGTATGCGGCGATCGGCACGTTGCTTTTTTCTTTTACAAACTCAGAGTGGCTACCCGAGCCCCATTTGCGTGATTTTTAGGGGTTCCGCCCCCTCCCTGCCCTCCCACCCCCCACTTTCCTCCGGAGCCCCTCAATACAAGCTGCGGGGGGGGTGGAGGGAGCAAAGTCGAGAGGGGTTTCTGTTTATCGTTGTTAATAATGTTCTCTGAACGAGTTTGCACAGAAGAGAGGGAAGCGAAGCCTTTAATTACTGCCGTAAATAATGTATAAATCATGCCTGCCCGGCTGGTGGAAGCGTTTTGGGAGGGGGGAGCCTCTCCGGACTTGGGATGGGTCGGATGGATGACGGACCAGTCCTTCTGATAGACCAGGCCCCCGCCCCCAGATGCTCCTCCTTGCCCCCCACTGCTCCTCCCTTGCTCCCTCCTACTGCTCTCCCCCATCCTCCTAATTCCCCCCTCTTATTCTTCCCCCATCCCAAATGCCCCCCGCCTTCTTCCCCCCTCTCCTGCTAATTGATGCCTGTTGACTTGTTTTGCTGTCTGTCTCCCCCCTTCAAGACTGTGAGCCCGTTGTGGGTAAGAAATGTCTCTCTTTGTTGCTGAATTGTACTTTCCAAGCGTTTAGTACATAGTAAGCGCTCAATAAATACGATTGAATGAATGCTCTTCCTTGCCCCCCCCCACTTTCCCTTAATCAATGGTATTTATATATATCCTCCTCCCCCATCCCTCCACTTTCCCTTAATCAATCAATGGTATGTATATATAATTCTGTAGTGATGCCTGTTCACTTGTTTTGACGTCTGTGTCCCCCCACCGTCCCACCCCCAGACTGTGAACCCGGTGTGGGCAGAGATCGTCTCTCTCTATTGCTGAGTTGCACTTTCCAAGCGCTCAGTACAGTGCTGTGCACACAGTGAGCGCTCAATAAATACGATTGAACGAATGCATGAATCCTGAGCGCTTACTAGGTGCAGAGCACTGTACTGGGCACTTGGGAGAGTCCAGTAGAGCGGAATTAGCAGACACGCCCCCTCGCCCTCCTCTTCCTTCACTTCCCATCCCCTACTGTCCCTACCCCCTAGTCTGCCCGACCCCGCGGTGCATCCTCCTCTTGTCCCGCGGGGAATGGGACAACGCGGAGCAAGGTTTTGCGCGTGGCTCCGCGCCTTCACTCCGCGCTCAATTTCACTGGGTGGGTGGAATATGGCTGATCATGTGTTGGCTGTTTTACAGTATTTTTTCCCCTTCTGGCCACACCTCCCCTCCTCCTTTCCTCCCTCCTCCCTCGTTCCCTCCCCCCCTGTCCAGGCTCCTTCCCATTCACGGAATCCGAGTACAGTAAAAGCCATCAGGATGACACACGCGAAAAACATTTAATTAAAAGCGATTTCCTTACGAGCTACCGCGCCGGTCTGCAGTCGGGGCGGGAGGGGCCGGGGGGGTGTTGCGGTGCCTAGCTCTCGGTGAGTTTGTGTGCGGAGAGCTTTGGGCTGCAAAGTGTATATTTAGACCCTGAGACGGTGGATTTGGAATGCGAGCCGGTTATGTAACAGGGTTAATCAGAAACACTGGAGGGAAAAAAAAATTCCCTCCACTGGTTTTTGTTTGCTTGCATTTGGGTTTTTGTTTTATCATTATTATTATTATCACTAGGGGAGGGGGCCGCGTTTGGAAGCTGCAGTAGTTCCAGGCCTGATGACCCAACCCCCGCTCTGTCCTCGGTTTACCTCTCTCTTCCATCCCCTGGCCCCGGGCTGTGAGCGGCTTCAGGTGTCCAGAAGGTGAGGGAGAGCGGGTGGCGGGGCCCCAGAGCCGTTTGGCAATTCGGTAATTTGCCAATTCCAGCAAATTATGTAAGGCAAAGGCAGTCATCTTCCTCATCCTTGCCGGCCCCTTCCCTCACAGCCGAAAGGGGAGCAGGCATCGAAAAGAGTTGGCTCTGACACCGCTAACCTGCTAGCCCACACCGCTTTCTCTATATAGGATTTGGGGGAGAGGGAGTGGGGAGAAAGAGTTAAAAAAAAATTCTCACACATACTGCACGCAAGCACTGGGTTATATAACAGGCCGAATGGAAAAACGAAGGTCAGAGATGGAGGCATCTTTGTAGCTAATATAGCACTAGTAAAAGCTTCCAGAAATTATGTGCGTTTGCAGACTGGAACTTCAGATGGAGCTTAGGGTTCTCGGGGGCAGTGATCTTTGGGAGTGTGTTTGTCTGGAGGATGAGAGGGATCTGAAAGTGAAAAATGTTTGGGTTTTCAGATGATGTAATGGAGTTGGCACAATACCCCAGTAAGCTCCCAGAATGTAAGCAGTATGAAAATCGGAGTTGGCATTCGGTATTAATGTTGCATAAATTACAGTATCGGAAAGGAATTAACCTACACACGTTTGTAATCCTTTAAAACCAAGGCCTAAAACTCCACAGGAGATGCAAGCGCCACTCCCACCTCCCCCAATCGAAAGGGAGCATTCTTAGCCCAGTTGGGAGATGTGGGGAGGTTGAGTGAAAGTGAGGCACTCTAGAGTGGGGTGCTTCAGTCGCTTTTGAGTAATTGACTACTTGGTGTTCCAGTAGAATTAATTTTTGAGACACTGAGAAGCGGCTTTGTAAAATGGAACTTAGAAGCAAGTTGTTAAATTCCTAAACACTCAGCTGGATTACCGAGGTTAGTGCCGGTTGCTGCGTTTTAGGAAGGCCGTAATACAGCTAGAGGTGGCCCAGAAAAAAGGACAATGAAAATGAACAGGAGTATGGAAGAGTTTATGTGTGAAGATAGATTGAAATGATTAAGGACTCAGTTTGGAAAGATAGAGGCTGAGAGGCTACATGATTGAAACTGTTAAAATAATAAAGACCAAGGGTGGCAAACATGGGATTGATGTTCACCAAGTGAGAGCCCATGGAAGGAAGCTTATTTTTTTTTTCTTCAATGCATCATCGAATCTATTATCCATCGATAGTATTGATCAAATGGGAACGTGAGTAGAACACTCTACTAAGCGCTTGGGAGAGAGTACAAAAGACTTAGAAGACCCAGACCTGACCCTCTTGGAGCTTATATTCTAGCCTGACGTACAGACACAAAGTAAATTACAGGTAGGAGGAAGAAGAGAACTGAAAAGATGGATCTGTGGATGAACGAGTACTTAAATAGTAAAGTGAGTCAATATGTACAGAAGGTTTTGATTGGCAGTGAGGATGAAAATGTGGCAGTGGCACAAAAGTGCTGAGGTGGTAGTTGGATGGATGGGACCTGGGAAGAAGAAAAAATAATCAAGGAAAGCCTCTTGAAAGAGGTGGGATTTCGGGAAGGACTTTTGAAGATGGGGAGAGCTGTCATCTGGTGCATTTCAAGGGGTCAGACATGAAAGAGATGAGAACCAGGCACAGTAAATTAGAAGCAAAGCGTAAGAGTTGGGATGCTGTGCAAGGGGAAGTTGGCTAAGTGTGAGGAAAGGGCTGATTGAGTGCCATAAGACCAGTGGCCGGAAGTTTCTGCTGGATGTAGAGAGGAAGGGATAACCATCAGAGGCCTTTTAGGGAAGGGGATATCATGTCCCAAAAATCATGTACCAAAAATCATAAAAAAGATCTGGGAGGATGAGTGAAGTGTGGGCTGGAGAGGGGAGACAAGCAGGGAAGCTCACTGGGGGTCGGGGAATGTGTCTACTCTGTTATAATGTACTCTCCCAACTGCCTAATACAGTGCTCTGCACACAGTCAGTGCTCAATAAATACAATTGATTGATTGATTGAGGAGGCTGATCCAGTAGTCAAGGTGGGATATGGCAAGTGCTTGCTTGGACCAGTATGGTGGCAATTTGGATGGAGAGGAAAGGGCAGAATCTGGAGGTAATGTGAAGAAAGAACTAACAGGATTTAGTCACTGAATATGGGGGTTGAAAGAGAGAGAAGAGAGAAAGATATTGCCAAGGCTGTGGGCTTAAGAGGTGGGGAGAATGGCGGTGTTGTCGACAGTGACAGAAGAGTCAGGCAGGGAGGATTTTGGAGGGAAGGGGAAAATGTCATTTTAGGACATGTTGAGGTCGAGATTCTGGTGGCACATCAAATCAGTCACTGATCAATGTTATTTATTGAGCACTTACTATGTGCAGAGCATTGTACTAAGATGTCGTAGAGCACTGACTCCCCTTCTAGACTATAAACTTTGTGTGCAGGGAACATGTCTTCCAAATCTGTTATATTGAACTCTCCCAAGTGTGCTCCGCACACAGTAAGCTCTCAGTAAGTACGATCGATCGACGGATACTAAGCACTTCCATGTAGAGATGCCCTGTAGACAATAGGAGATGTGAAACTGTAGAGGACAAGTTAGGGCAAATGAGGTGGATTTGTGAGAATTCTGCATAGAGATGGAAGTTGAAACCTGTGAGAGTGGATGAACTTTTTAAGGGAATGAAGTAGAGAAGAGAACCAAGAACTGAGCCTTGAGACATATACACAGTTACAGAGTGGGAGGCAGAGGGAGAACCAGTGAAAAAAAGACTGAGAAGGAATGGCTAAAGAAGTCAGAAGAGAACGAGGAGAGGACAGTGTCAGAAAAACCAAGGTGAGTTAGTGTTTCCATGAGAAGGGATGGTCCATCCTATTAGGGTCAGCTGAGGGGTTAAGGAATAAAGGAGGATGGACTAAAGCCATTAGGTGTGATGAAGAACAGGTTGTAGGTGACCTTGGAGAGAACACTTTTGGTGAAAGCCTGAATGTAAGGGTGAAGGAGGGAATTGGAGGAAAGGAAGTGGAGGCAGTGATGGAATAGACATCCTGTTTAGGAGTTGGACAGAAATGTTAGGATGGTGATAGGGCAGTAGCTTGATGGGTGAGGTCAAGAGAGAGGTTTTTAAGGATCAGGGAGGCTAGGGCATGTCTGAAAGCACAGGGGAAGGATCTATCAGAGAGGGAGCTGTTGAAGATGGCAGTCAGTGAGGGATGAAGAGTGGGGATGAGGGAAGGTGTGAAGGGATGGTGCTGGAGGTGCAAGGGGAGTGATTTCAAAAGCAGGCAGGAAATCTCCATTTGAGTTATGACTGGGAAGGATGAGATATTGAATAGGGGAGAGTAAGAGGGAGCTGGGAGTTAAGGAGGAGATTTGGGGGAGTTTGCTTGAGATCATGTCAATTTTTGTGTACAAAGTAGTTATCAAGGCTGTCAGTGAAGAAGCTGAAGTGGTCTTTTCGGGATATGATGAGTGTCTGGACCAAGGTGGGGCTGTTTTGCTGGAGAGGAAGGGGAAGACCTGGGAAATGTTCTGGAGGAAGAACTGACCAAATTTAGCAATAGACTAGATGTGAGTGTTGAAAGAGAATAAGGAGTCAAGGTTAATTCCAAGGGCAGGACTTCAGAGATAGAATGGATAATGCTATTGTCAACTGTTTGGGGAAAGTTAAATGGAGGAGAAGGGAAGAGATGAGAAGTTCAGATTTAGATATATTAAGCTTAAGGTTCCTGAGAAACACTCATTTGGAGATATCTTGGAGGCAGGAGGAAATGCATAATTGCAGAGTAGATGAGAGGTCAGGGCTAGCAAGAAAGATTTGGGAGTCATCCACCTGGCTGTGGTAGTTGAAGCCATGGGGCTGGATGAGGTTTCCTAGGGAGTGAATAGAAGGGGGCCAAGAACAGAACCTTGAGGAACACCCCCAATTAGGGAGTGAGAGGCACAAGAGGAGCCAGAGAAAGAAACTGAAAAGGTGACTAAGAGCCTGAGAAAGCAGTTGTTTTGTAGTAAATTAACCTTGCAAGCACTTTCAGTGTTACCCCTTATAATGTATTAGAATCATTTTAGAAATTCTTTAATGTTAGTTTTTATGATCCATTATTATAACAACTGTGCAGGCAGGAAAGATCAATGAAGTCTACAAAGGTAGGGGGTCACCAGATGGTAAACTCTTTACTATGTTGTAAACTCCTTGAGGACAGGGATTATGTCTACCAAGTCAATTGTATTGTACTGTCCCAATCGCTTATTTCGGTGCTCTGCACACCCAAAGTGCTCGAGAAATTCCATTGATTAATTGGTTATTGGAGGAAACGTAAGGGAACATTAAGATTGCCTCAAAGGGTTAAATGGATCATATGGGAGATAGGTCCATAGTGCCTTATTGGAGGAAAAAGTTACAGATGTTTGTCCATTTTTAGCCATGCGGGCAACTATCACCCTGCCCCTTCAACCGTCCTTCGGAGCCACTCTTAGAAATGAAATACTGGTCTGAAATACATTGCTTTATCCCAGGGTGCTTTGTTCTTTTGCTCTAACACCTAAGAATGAATGCAGGTGGTATTATCTAGGGTTTAAAAATTAAGCCTTGTTTTTTTTTTCATATAATCAGAAAGAACGCCTGGGAATTTTTCCAGCTTTATTGAAACAATTCATTTTCAGCTGTTGTTCATCTCTGCTGGCATTGAATTGGCCCATCTTTACAGCAGTCTGAAAGAAAAAAAAATAAAAGCATGGTGAAATGGGAGAGAAACCAAATGAAAGGCACGGTGAATCTGTAATTGAAGGAAGCCTTGAGTTCAGTATGCTAAGAGGATTGTGACTTACACACTTTCAAAACCCTTCTCGGGTCCTCATTGTTCTATTCACGCCACAAGCCTACATATTTTATTTCACTCAAGTTATCCTCACAGAACTATATTCAGTGCAGTCAGTTTACATCACACAGGATGCAGTTGAAGGCTTTTAGGACAAATCTACACAAAGGAAAAAGAGAGACCAAAAATATGAAGTAACTTTTAGGTGCACTTTTTTTCTGGATTAAATAGCATTCAACCTCACTTAGGTGTAACTGACCAGCCTTGGAATGGTTCAACCTGTGACATCTACAGCCTAGCCCTTCCTCTAGAAAGCCGTAGACAAAATATAGTGTGTAACCCCTCACCCTAATAGCTGACCACTCCTGCTGTGAGACCAATAAGACCTTAAGACCTACTTTTAACACAACAACAACACAAGGGACTTCAATGTGACTGGAACTGTGGATCCCGCAATGGCCATTACAGACACACAAACATGCTCGTAGGAGAACTTCACCATAAATGATATTTTCTTGGAATATGAAGGACAGTCTATTACCGCTTAAAGCCTTCTCTTCTACTGGAAGGATTTAACTAATTTGCTCTCAGGTGGAAACAACTGCTGGTCTGACCTTGAACCCCTTTTCTAGCTTGAGATCAGTCTTCAGAACAACTCTGCTTTTCCCAAATGAGAACTTGCCTGTATGTGGAGAACAAATGACGCACCCATAGTTTACAGGAGTGAGTGACTGTGATTAAAATCCTTGACTAGGATGATGGAACATTCTCTTTTTTTTTATTTTAAAACCTAAGGGAGTATAATTTTCCAGTAAATTAACCTCAGAAACATTTTCAGTTAAACCCTTTAAAATGTAATAGAATAATTTTAGAAAATGTATTTTATGTTAGTTTTTATGATAACATTTAATAACCTTTCCACTTTTATTTCTTAAATGAACTGAAATAGCAATCCCAGAAACTGGGTTCTGGCGTGCAGGTACATTTACCGAGGGCTTTTTTTATGTTAGTCACCTGGTGGAATTTTCCAAATTCTGTAGGTCTAATGAGGGGCTCTCACCATTAGATAACTTCTCATTTCCTATGAAACTAAATTGGAGCCTGCATTCAAGCTCTGAGAGGCTTGGAATTTGCCTGCTGAAAGACAGCTTGGTTAGACTGGTCAGAGGGGTTGAATACATTCTCTTGGTTTCAAATGTGATGTGGGGAGACTGCGGTGATGAAAATATACTGAGGTTCTTTGACTGCCGGGCTGCTTCTTGAAGCAAACAGAATATTGCTCGGCATAAAGAATTCTTCAGAACCGAAGTCAGCTCATTGGATCCCCCTCCGGAATATGGGCTTTTCCTCGTGGCATCCCTGATTACCTTCTCAGTTTGGACTGCTCTAATAGTTGGACGCGCATATTACTGAAAGATGTTAGCACCATATGTTAGGCACTCCAGATTTCCCCTCCTCACTGTGTTAAACAGGAAGTGTTGATGTGATGTCAGAGGCTAAGGCCGACTTAAACATTTGGGATGTGTTGAAAATCAGATCAGTATGGAGTGGTCTCTTGAAACTTTGACAACATGAGTATCAGCCTGACAGAGGGCTGTTTTTCCACCCCTCTGCTCTACCCACTCTTCTTGATGAATCTTGCTACTTTGCTCATTTGGTTAGTCAGTTTTGTTAGCATATGAAGCATAACACAAACTTCCTTTCGAACCCATTTAGGAGAGCGGGGACAGTGTTTTCTCTGGGCTGCTTCTTGGGCAGTATAGAAAAAAGGTACCGTTCTGCTTGATCAGTCAGTCAGTTGATCATATTTCAACTGATCAGATCCCAGCTCTGCCCCTTGTCGGCTGTGTGACTGTGGGCAAGTCACTTAACTTCTCTGTGCCTCAGTTCCCTCATCTGTAAAATGGGGATTAAGACTGTGAGCCCCACGTGGGACAACCTGATTCCCCTGTGTCTACCCCAGCGCTTAGAACAGTGCTCTGCACATAGTAAGCGCTTAACAAATACCAACATATTTATTGACCACTTTGTGTATGCAGAGCACGGTACTAAACGCTTGGGAGAGCACAATATAACAGAATTGGTTGATGCATAATCTGATCCTTACTCTGACCTGGAAGTGGACTATTTACTCTCGAGGCTGTGTGTCTGTGCCTTCTCAGTGAAATGGAAGTGACTTGACCAAGAAGCGAAACCATGCCTGGGCCAGAACAGATCAGTCAGAAAGAAAAAAAAATCACTATTTGCTTCCTCCTCGGTTAATGTGGTGAAATGCCTGTGAGGCATACCTGGCCAAACCCCTGACCAAACTCCAGAGTGCTTTGCAAATATTTTTTATTGTGGGATCTTCTTTTAATTTCTGGAAGAGGAAAAAAAAATCAAGCCAAGTAAGCTTGAAATATCACAGGATGAGTTTATTAAAACTTAAATTAGAACAGGATAAACACTGTGAAGGGTAGATTTGCCTACTGCAATTTCAGCAAGAGATTAATCCCAAATCCCTCAATTGGTTGACTTAGCCCATTTTAACTGGCCTCTGAATTACCATGTTAGCACTAACCTATAAAATATAATAACTATTTTAAAAGACAATCATCTAATTGTGTTTTTGTCCAAGTGCTTTTAGAGTAGAAAATATTTTGCTGTGATTTGGTGATTAGTACTAATGGAGAGGTTTAGTTTGACAGTGGGTTTTCGGTAAGTTTTGAATAAAAATTCAATTGTGAGGCGAGTAGGAGCCTTTCAGCTAACTGTTTTAAACATGGTTAAATACCAAGCTATCAGAAAACATCCCCTGGACCATATTTCTTGAAGACTAGAGAGAGAGCCAGTATTTCTCTCCCTAATATTAACAGTCGCTCAACTTGGATACTTTAAAAAAAAAACCCAACAACTTTAGTATAATTATACATTTAGGGGAACGGACAATCCTCTAATGGTTTATGTTACGACAATAGAATCTATATGTCTAAATACATGCTGTTTCTGCTTACAACATATTGGTTTCAAATTTATAGCTCTTGCCTTTTTTATGACACTAGTTTATGAGGTAGAGGTGGTGTGGTGATGCACAGGAGCTGTGGAAAATGGGGAAACTTTTTTTAAAAAAACTGTTAGGTGGGAGGCAGCAGGAGAAGAATTATATCTGTAATTTATTCATTTATATTATCTGTCCCATTCCCCCCGTCCCTCCCCCGCAGTCTGTAAATTCACTGTGGGCAAGGAATATGTCAGTTTATTGTTGCATTGTACTCTCCCAAGCACTTAGTACAGTGCTCTGGACACAGTAATTGCTCAATAAATATGATTGATTTAATGAATGAATGAAGGGAGATGTTTAAAGAAGATGGTCAGAAGGGACAGGGACTGGATCACCAAGTGGAGTCTCCAGAGGGTAGACTTGTCCTTTATTATTTCTGTTGAGGTGAAAGTTGTTTACCCTGTTGTGGAACCCCTCTGACTCAATACCAGTACATTAAATGTAATTACTGAGTTATAATTGATCAGTATTCAGTTCTGCATAAATTGGGTAAAAATAGGGTAGCTGACCTTCGTTCAGGAACCAATTTCCCATTTGTTATAATGTTCCAATGAAAGAATTAGTTCTAACTTATAGTGTTTCCATTTAAAAAGCAAATTTTGAACAAACAACTATGTCATAATCTGAGAATTGATGGAATTACACTGAAAATTCTGGCAATTTTGGTTGGCACGGGTCACATACAAGTGTATCTCATGATGCAGCCGTGATACGTTTCTCTTAAATGTGGATGTATCATGAGTGTCACTGTTCTGGGGGACATAGGCTCCATCCTAAAGCCAGCCCTGACATGATGACTGACCCTACAGATAAATACAAATTAGTGTACAAATCCCTCTGCCATTTTTCTCCCCGGTTTTTTTCCATCCCCTGTTCCTGAGGGATTTACTGCCCTGTACCCCAGTTTGCCCTGATGACCTCCTTCGTCTCCATCCCCATGCTCCAGTATTTTTTTTTTAACTTTGTCACCAAAATCCTCTGCAGCTTCCCTGTCTGCCAGGAAAGGGGAGGGAGAGGAAGCATGATGGCGGCCTTGGCATTTGTAGCCACAGCAACAATCTTGTCCCTGTTCTATCCCGCTCTGTCCTTGTCTTTTTCTTGTTATTGTAGTTCTTAAGTGCTTACTATATACCAGGCACTGTACTAAGCGCTGGGTTAGATACATGCTAGTCAGGTTGGACACAGTCCATGTCCCACCTGGGGTTCACAGTCTTAATCTCCATTTTTCAGATGAAGTAACTCAGACATAGAGAAATTAAGTGACTTGCCCAAGTCACATGGCAGAGAAGTGGCAGAGCTGGGCTTTGAACCCAGATACTTCTGACTCCCAGGCCCCTGCTTCAGCCACTAACTTTGCTTCTATGTTCAAGTCTCTGGGGAGGTATGAAACTCCCATTCAACTCCAACCCCATTCTCCCTCCCCACTTTCTTCTGGCCTGTCCAGGACCCAGACTTTAAGCTCAGCCTACCTGCTTTGGCTTGAGAGGAACACAGCACAAAATAGTAGTGTCTTAGATGAGGCTGCTTACTATCTCTCTTTCTTCCATCCAGCCCTATCTATGGGGCCTCCCTCCTGAGGCCCTGGTGAAAAAGGAGAAGCAGGGCTTCAAGTCTGTGTTTGAGTAGTGGTGGGGAAGATAGGGACTTCCCTGCAGCTATTGGATGTAAGGCTGGGAAGAGCTTACAAATCTTGGGCTAGTTAAGCAATTAGTGTATGATGTAATTCCTGTTTTAGGTTGTGTGATCATTTGGAACTGGGGTACGTTCGTATATCATTTGGGTGGGTTAAAAGCCAATTTCGTGGCCGGTGACTTTTAAATTCCCCAAGTGAGTCTACCCAGTGGTTGGATGAAAATGCCAGATCTCGTCACCTACACCTAGGAAAATGTCCAGGGGATTATCTCCTCCTGGTCTTTGGCAAGGTTCTTTGAGCCACATCCGAGTGGGAAACAAGGGACCCGCTGTCCCAGTCGGGAGGCCCTTTTTGATTTAGAAGAATCTGTGATTACCTGAGCTCATCTTATCATCTTGAAATTCATTTAGTCCAGGTATCTTTTAGTGCTGCTGTGACACTGCAAATCTTTTGCTTTTAGAGAAAGACGTAAAGGTGATCATCTAAAACAATTTGAGAAGACGGAAGTTTGCCATGCCGGGAGCTTAATGTGCCACAACTAAAATTTTTTTTGTAGCCATTGTTTCAGCTGAAGCATTTACTCCAAGAAATATGACAGTACTGTGTCAGGTAACTCATGCTAAAAGGAGCCACAGGTAAAAATTCCCTTGTGTTACTGCGAGAACAATGCTCTTTTTTTAGTAATTCTTCACATCCTTACCTGACATTTCATCAAACAGACTCTCTTATCGCAGCACATGATATGGCTCATCAAGAACTGTTCTGCTCAGCAACAAAGCACTAACTGTTTTTTAGAGTTTCCATCCAGAAGGACCAGCAGTCCCATCTGTCCCAAGGGTGTAGCCAGCCCAGTGGGCTACTTATCACATCAGAACTCTTCGACAGGCACCCTCAGGTGTGTGGGGAATCGGGGAAGAAGAGGGTGGGGATGGGGCACAGATTCCTGTCTCTAACAACTCCTCCCTCTCCGTTTTACTACCGCTTCTCATCTGGAAAGAGAGGTACCCATTTGAAGAGATGGGGGGCATATTTGAAGGAGGATGTGGGGGGACCCGTACTGTTTCTCCCGTCAGCACCCACTTTGGTCAGCATTGTTTGTTCAACAAGGAAAAAGTAAAAGAGCAGGACCTTCAAGAGATGGGATTCGGCCTCGGGCAGAAAAATGGGCATGGAACCGCAGAAGCTTCTCAAGATGCTTTAAAAAGGCTTATTTACTCCTCGGCTATGTTTATCCAGAAGGAGGTTCTGGTAGTTTATTAAGTTTAGGAGCAATTAATGTCCTTATGTGTTTGTAAAAGTACTTAAAAATGAATGCTAAGAGCATTAGAAAGAAGGAAGGGGCAAAAACTATTTACAAATTGTCACTATTAAACTTGATGGAATCACTCTCTTAATGGGAATGATGACATTCAGGCTTGTGTTAAGCAGGGAGAAATAAAGAGAAGAAAATGGCAGGAAGATCTTAATTTTCCAACAAATACATTAAGAACTACACGTAATAATAAGAGAAGGTAAATGACTTACTTGCCCAAGGACACGTAGCATTAGAACCCTGATCCTCTGACTCCGGGACTGAGCTCTTTCCACCAGGCCAAGTGAGAACAAATCTTGAAAACAAGGTTACAGAATGTAAATCCTTTTTCTTAAAGTAACAGCATGAACAATCAATCAATCAATCTTATATACTGAGCACATTTTTGTGTGCAGAGCACTATACTGAGCACTTGGAAGAGTACAATATTGCCACATTGGTAGACACATTTCCTGCCCACAGTGAGGTAAGATCAACTTTGGCATAGAGTGGACCGGGAAGAAACAAATACTAGGGCAGACCTTGTATGACGTCCCAGAGGTAAGTAGCCTCCTGCTTTGGTCAGATGGTCTTGTAATGATTCTGGTCTGCAGTGTGACCTTGGGCAAGTCATTTTGCTTCTCTGGGCCTCAATTACCTCATCTGTAAAATGGGTATTAAGACTGTGAGCCCCTTGTGGGACAGGGACTGTGTCCAACCCGATTTGCTTGTATCCCCCCAGTGCTGACTACAGTGCTGGCACACAGTAAGTGCCTAACAAATACATAATTATTATTATTAGGGATTTGGTTTTGTACAATGCCAGCACATCATGCAGCATCCTCAGATATGTAGGAGGTAACACTGTTTAGAAATCCCAGGGAAGACTGGATAAGTCCTAAGCAATATCCTTTTGGGTGTACAAAACAGATCACAGTCACAGAAAGCTATAGAACGGTACTATAAAAGTATTGTTGCACTAGGAAGAATGAAAGTGGAGGGATGTGAAAGAAAGCTAGAATATTGGAAGGAACACAATAATTAGAGCATAACTTTAAAATTGAAGACTGCAACTCCCAATTATACAATGTAAGTGATCCCATTTGTGGATCAAGTAAAGCTTATTTCTTCTGCTTCTCACTTTGTCTGCCTCTGGCCATTTTACGACCCATTAACACTTCCATCAGAGGGGCAGCGGGGAAAGGAGAGGGCACGAAAGTCCATCTCTGTGAAGTGCTGGTTCCTCAGTCTGGCATCGCTCACTCCACCACACTGAGCTGCTTGGATACTTTTCTTTGAGCAACAAGAAACATCCCTTCTGTCAGGATATTTTTGTTTTATAGCCTATTGAACTTTCTGATTTGTGAAATAATTCACATGTGGTAGAGAAGCAGTGTGGCCTAGTGGATGGAGTATGGGCCTGGGAGTCAGAAGGACTTGTGTTGTAATCCCGGTTCTGCCACTTGTCTGCTGGGTGAACTTGGGCAAGTAACCTGTGCCTCAGTTTCATCATCTGCAAAATGGGGATTAAAACCATGAGCCCCATGTGGGACGTGGACTGTGTCCTACCTAATTAACTTCTGTCTATCCTTGTACTTAGTACAGTGCCTGGCATATAGTAAGCATTTAAATACCATAAAAAGCAAAAAACAAACAAACAAAAACTTGTAAACCCCAAATGATGCAGCTTAACCTATAGATTGACAATAAATCCGAAGAAAACCAAATAATATTTTCCAGCCAGCCACACCAGGGAGCTCTTACGTACAACCAAGGATACTCACTGATAACATAGAGCTTAATAACTGTCACCAAATTCTTCTGCCATGTCCACAATTTATACACTGTCCACAATACATAGAGATACCTGACGATAGTAAACTCCTCGACTTGATTGTAAGCACCTATTGTGTCTTCCAATTCTATCGAAGTCTCCAAAATACTTAGTTCTGTGCTCTACACATAGTAAGCACTCACTGAATACCATTTATTGATTATAAAGTCAAGTCAAAAAGACCGACATGGCTTTTGGACTGGTGTATCAAACATCGTATCGAACCAAAGGTCTGTAAACTGAAGTGGGGTAAGGGGAATCCCAAGTTCTATATGATGGCGCGACCAGAACCCACCACTGTAAAGCAGTTTCATCAGTGTAGCCAAGATCAATCAATTGTATTTATTAAGTGCTTACTGTGTACAGAGCATTGTATTAAGTATTTGGGAGAGTACAGTACAGCAGGGTTGGAGCCCACATTCCCTGCCCACACTGAGTCTACAGTCTAGAGTCTAGAGTCTGAGGACCTGGGTTCAAGTTCCGGCTTTGCCACTTGTCTGCAGTGTGACCTTGGGCAAGCCACTTAACTTCTTCATGTTTGTTATTTCAACTATAAAATGGGGATTAATACTGTGAGTCCTCTGTGGAAGATGGAAACATGGACTGTGTCTAGCCTGATTAGCTTGTATCTGCCCTGATGCTTAGTAGAGTGCTTGGCACTTAGTAAGTGCTTAACAGATACCATTAAAAAAAAAGCCATAGTCAACATCAGATGCCAGTATCGGACATCAACATTAGGTTCTAGGTTGTCAGTTCACCAGTGTGAGACAGTAGTCACCATAGATAGTTTGGCTGATTGGAGCATATGAAGGACTGGACAATTGAAAGAAACTCATGCAGCAGCTGTTTGGAGAGGACACAGTCAAGCAGGGAGGAACAAACAAACATTTTAAAGACACAATGAAGCGCACAGACTCAAACAGTTTGATAGAGTAGTGGTAAAACTGCAGGAGGCAGCCTAGCCACGCAAGCAGTCAAGAGAATTGTTGCTCTGTTTGAGCAAAGAAGATGGTGCCAATGTCCAAGTTTGACAAAACAAGTGGCAAGCACATCAGCAGACAATGTCAGATGGAATTACTCAGGCGATTACAGGTGAAATCATGTTTTTCAAATACTGATATCATAAAGGTAAGCAAAATACTAGTGAAAATCAAATAGTACCGTCATTCATTAAGTAAACCCTGCAAAGCCCAAGGTTTACTTGTCTATCTCAAATTGTAAACTCTTTGAGGGGAGAGTCCAGGCTTTTATTTGTGACCTTGGGGAAAGTTACTTCTCTGCGCCTCAGTTTCCGCATCTGTAAAGTGGGGATTCAGTATCTGTTTTTCCTATTTAGACTGTGAGCTCCATGATGGACAAGGATTGTTTCTGAAGATTATTCTATATTTCCCCCAGCGCTTAGTGTAAGTGCTTGGTATATAAGTGCTTAAATACCATTATTATTAGGATACCAAGCACCAAGCCCAGTGGTCTTCACATAGTAGGTGATGATGATGATGGGTGAATGGATTTCCAGTCATTCACAAGGTCTTTTCAGCCCTACAGACACAAATAAAATGCATCTCATCACACTCGTTCATCTCTGAATTTGATGGGCAGTTATGGTAGTAGTTTCAATGGAAACTTTAACCTCATTGTAGAAGTCACTATTTCCCACATTCTGTCTACTCTGTAGTCAGAGGATAATCCATTTCCAACCTGCCCTCAATTTTCTGAATTATTGATCACTGATGGTGGTTTGTGGGTAGGCCACATCTAACTTTCCCCTATTTTCTGAATAATTGTATATTAGCTTACTGTGGCAGCTTAGACCGTGGTTTTAAGGATTTACAGAACATTCTCTTGGAATTAGGCAAAATAAAGGAAGACGTAATTTAAAAATGTGTGCTTTATGTAATGAACCACGCTGGCAAATGGTAAAGAATGATAAAAAGGTATAATGTGGTCATGCTAACCAAATGGTTCACAGAAAGCAAGATCTTTTTACAAATTGGACTGGAACAATAAGCCATTCAAGGGGAAAATAACCTTCCCAACAAATGAGGGAAGCATGAAATTAATGATGACACAAAAATGAGTGGAAAAGATGCATTTCTTGTTTAAAATGATTTTTAACAAGAAAAGTGCAGGCAAAGAAGAACTTTGGGCTATTAAGTAACAATGAAGAGCTTTCCAAAAATGCATATTGCTGAAGACAGGTAAATGAATGCATAAGTAAGCTGAACATACACAAACCTGAAAATCAAGGTGACATATTTCTTAGGAAATTAAGGGAATTGGCTTCAATACTTACTAACTCATTGAATTAGTTATGAAAAATGAAGAACTGGACAGAGGTAGGACTAAATAGGTCTGATGAGAATCTGGCTTTCAACAATCTGAAAATAATTCTGTCCAAATACTGAAGTCAGTAGTAGAAAAGAATACTCGGAAAGATCTTAAAGGAAAAATAAAACTATGAAGAGGGAAGAGAAAAGATAGATAATGATATATTATAACATTTACCCTGTTATCTTGATCATTTTTCATGCAACTAGTGAATGAGGAAAAAGCATTCCAAAGGCATTAATACAATTCTTGTATTGAAGTAGCAACTACCTCAAAGGAGTTAAGGTAATTAACAGGCACTTCTGAATTAATCTCCTGATCATTTCTGTGAGGCAGACAGGAGATTTGTAAAGGTAGGTATTATGATAAATTCTAGCCAAATATCAATCATCCATGGTAATAAGATATGGGTTGCCTTGTAAAAACAGAATCCACAGATAATCAAAACTTCATTTTAGCCATTCATTCCCCCTTCTCCCCATTGCCAAATGTAGTAACCAAAGTGCCGCTTTGTGGCAATCGATCCATCAGCTGTATTTATTGAGTGCTTACTCTGTGCTAAGCACTTGGGAGAGTACAGTATAACAGAGTTGGTAACTCATTTTCTGCCCACAATGAGCTTACAGTCTAAAGATAGTAGAGAAGATAATGAAGGGAAAATAATACTAACAATAATAATAATGTTGGTATTTGTCAAGCGCTTGCTATGTGCCAAGCACTGTTCTAAGCACTGGGGTAGATACAAGGTAATCAGGTTGCCCCACATAGGGCTCTCAGTTTTCATCCTCATTTTACAGATGAGGTAACTGAGGCACAGAGAAGTTAAGTGACTTGCACGAGGTCACACAGCTGACAAGCGGTGGAACCGGGATTAGAACGCATGACCCCTGACTCCCAAGCCCGTGCTCTTTCCACTAAGTCACGCTGCTTCTCAATAAGCAACTAAGCAAAGAGAATTCAGAGTGGCAGGGAAAATGTAAATTGGATAATCAGCCCATGGGTAATACAGAGTTGACTGTATTTCTTCCATGTAGTTTCCCAAGGTCTGTGAAAACTGCACAAAGGACTTGGTGTTACTCCCTGCCCTTTTTTTTTCTGTGTCAGACTATGAAGGATATATCTTCTCTGCTGCATTTTGGCCTGACGGCACATTAGAATTTGGGTAATGTGAGGTAGACCGTATTTTTCAGTAATCTGTCCAGAAATTCTACCTGTCTGGGTAGAATTGTGCCAGCAGGGAGATGCCCTTTTAGTTTCCATAGCCAGAATTCTTTTTTTTTTTCCAGAGATGGGGATTATTGTGGTGTCTTTGAAGTCTTGTGGCATTTCCTCTGTGCTCCTATGTTTAGTAAGCATTTGTTGAGACATTTGAGGATTAGATCTTCTCCTTGCTTATACAGTTCTGCAGAAGCACTGTAGCAGACTAGTTGTGCAGTCAGCATTTGGGAGTGGGGCTCCTCTTCTGGAGAAAGACTTTGCAGAGATCAGGATAAATCAATCAGTAGTAATAATAATAATACTTATGGTACTTGTAAAGCACTTACTATGTGCCAAACATTGTTGTAAACTCTAGGGTTGATACAAGGTACTCAGGTTGGACACAGTCTCTGTCCCACATAGGGCACACCATGTTAATCCCTATTTTACAGATGAGGTAACTGAGAACCGGAGAAGTGAAGTCCCAAATTCACATAGCAAGAGTGGGATTAGAACCCATGACCTTCTGACTTCCAGGCCTGTGCTCTCTCTACTAAGCCATGCTACTTCTCTATAGATAGTAGTACTTATTAATAGTACTTATTATTCATTCAGTCATATTTATTGAGAGCTTACTGTATGCAGAACACTGCACAAAGCACATGGGAGAGTACAGTGAACAATAAACAAGCTTAATTACTTGCTCAGTCTGGAGTATTGTGCTAAGCAGTTAGGAGAGTAAAATAGAGTTAGTAGGCGTGATCCCTGCCCTCAAGCGTCTTAGAAGCTAGTGGGTAAGAGAGACACTAAAATAAATTATAAGTAAGGGGAAGCAATAGAGTACAAAGATATTTACTTAAGTGCTTTGGGGTGGTAGGAGGAAGTTGAGTAATAATAATGGTGGTATTTGTTAAGCGCTTACTATGTGCAAAGCACTGTTCTAAGTGCTGGGGGATGCAAGGTGATCACTTAAGTGTTTAGATGATCACTTACGTGCTTAGGTGATGCAGAAGAACCAAAGTGGCAGTTAGGGGAGAAATTAGTGGGGAGATGACCAGGGAAGGTTCCCTGCAGGTATGTAATTTCAGATGGGCCTTGAAGATGGGGATAGCTTTGCTCTATCTGATGTGAAATGGGAGAGAGTTTCAGATAGAAAGGAAAGGAGGTCAGTCTTTCTTAGCTAAAGTTCCACACACAGAGAAGCAGATCGGAGTTAGAGCACAGGCCTTGGAGTCAGAAGGTCAGGGGTTCTAATCCCAGCTCTGCCACGTGTCTGCTGTGTGACTTTGAGCAAGTCACTTCACTTCTCTGTGCCTTGGTTCCCTCATCTGTATAATGGGGATTAAGATTGTTAGCTGCACATGAGGCAGGGGCCGTGTCCAACCTGATTTGCTTGTATCCATCCCAGTGCAGTGCCTAACACATAGTAAGTGCTTAACAAATACCACAATTATTCTTATTATTAGGTAAAATAATAGTTGGTGGTTTCAAGCTACAGAAAATTACAACACAAAACAGGGATACTCTGCTAGGTCCAAGACACCCAGGAGAACAGGTTAAGATTATAGGGACATAACAGTGAAAGTTCTGTTAATGGTTCATTAAGTATATAAAGGTTGAGAAGAAAGCATGGCATAGTAAACCATCTGTATTTGGAAGATTTCCAGTTCTACGTTTCCAGCTCTGACCTCTCACTTTTCCACCTACCATCAGGACATCTCTACCTGGATGTCCCACCAGCTAAACATGCCCAAAACAGAATTCCTTATCTTCCAACCCAAACCCTCTCCTCCCTATCTCACCAGCCTTGGCATTGTCCATTATCTGTGAAAACCTTTTATTAACCTCATTGGATTTGCATAAAAATGAGTAGAAATAGGACTTTCTGTTATTGGGCAACTTGAGAATGCCCATGGGCTTTTGCTAGGACAGGGCAGCCCGGTGCCCCTCACCATTTCTTACTCTCCCTCCTCTCGGTCAGTCCCATCCCAGAAACAGCCTGTAAGGATTCCTGGAGAAATATAGAATTCATATTCAACTTGTTCTGCATTAATGCTCTGCTATGATGACCCACTGCCGAGCCTTTCATTTGTAATGTAATCTAATGATTTACACGCACTTCTAAAGCAGTACACTCGGAAATGCGCTACTTTGAAAATGCCGTTCACTTTCTCACAGTATTCAAGCTATTATAGCAGCGTGGTAGAATAATAGTAATGGATAAAAATGAGCCCCCCCAAAATTGTTAATGCAAAGTGAAGTTGTGCCATGGGATTATGATAAGTTCCCTTGTAGAATTAAATTAAACCTGATAAAGATTTTATTGATTTGGCTTTGTGATTGGTCTCAGGATCTACAAAAATAATGCAGGGGCATAATAAGGCAAGTGAGATGAACAGAGAGATGAAGCTCTATGCTCTTGGCTGCTGCAAAAATATTTAGCTTTATATATTAATGAATGCTATCATGAGTGTTATCATGAGCTCCTTTACACTAAATTTTATGTTTTCCCCATTCAGATATGTTGGAGGTGATTCTGGTAGATGGTAATAATTGAAGGAGAAAAATATTGTAATATAGTGTTCTAGAAAAGTAGATTTTGGCAGTAAACATTAATTTTCTGTAATTTTCATGGTGAGAGCATGTAATAGGTAGCAGTGCACTTAAAGAAATAGTCTCTGTGGGAGTCACACTTTACAGTTCCTTTTTGATGGCTAGCTTTTGAATAACAGTTGAAATGATGCATAAATATGTCCTCGAGACGATACGCTCACAGTAGGCAGGGAATGTGTTTACTATTCTTAATAATAATTGTGGTATTTGTTAAGCATTTACTATGTGCCAGGCACTGTTCCAAGCACTAGGGGAGATGAAAGGTAATCAGGTTGGACACAGTCCCTGTCCCACATGGAGCTCACAGTCTTAATCCTGTTTTACAGATGAGGTAACTGAGGCACAGATAAGTTAAATGACTTGCCCAGGGTCACAAAGCAGAGCCAAGATTAGAACCCACGTCCTCTGACTCCCAGGTCTGTGCTCTTTCCATTAGCTCACACTGCTTCTGCTCTCCTAAGGCCTTAGTATAATGGTCTGCACACAGTAAGCACTCGAGAAGTGCCACCGATTGATGTGTACAAAATCATTGTGTGCCTTTGCAGTCATAAAAAGAGTGAGATTTCTGAGTGCGGAGGGCATAGGTCTTGCGTTCCTCGCCAACTCTTCATACTGGTGCAAAATTTATTAGATTAAAATGACCTGAAATTTGGCCCATTCACCCCCACTCTTCTGCTCCTTACCTTTTCCTTCTCAACTTCCTTCAGTGTCTCTTCTTATTTCTTCCTTACCTCCTCTTCATCTTCAGTCAATCAATCAATAGTATTTACCGAGCACTTACTGTGTACAGAATACTATACTCAGCACTTGGAAGACTAGAGTAGAGTAGGTGGACACGATTTCTGACTTCAAGGAGTTTACAATCTAGCCACTTCTTCCTCCTCTTCTCTCTGTGACATCTACCACTACTTTCACTACTGCAGCTCATAAGTCCCTATTTATCTGCTTGGTGAAAAGACAGTTTGGGTGATGTAAAGTACCCCCAAATTCACTACCTTGCTGCCCGAAGTGGATGCTCTAGTCATAGTAGATATTCTACTAAGTCCTGAGTTCAGAATGGTTTGGATTTTATGATTTTATTTTGGTGTGCCGACCATATAAAATTACACATCTCAAATTTGGGGGAATATTAATATGTTGGGTTGGGACCATAGTGGTTATGTATGAGAGCTCAGCAGCTGAATAAAAAAAAAATTCACTGGGAAATTTCTTTCGTCGCCACAGATAGATTATTTTTGAAGAAACTGCATAATTTGTTAAGGCAAGATCAAGAGTAGTTGCTATTAATACCTCACCTACATTGAAAATAATGTTTAATTAAACCTACTCTTTTCACTCTTTTATTTTCCCCTCTTCATATTGACTAATATGATGAACAGGGAGTGAAGATGACATTTATATTCTGAAAATCAATTTTATCTCCTGTTAAAAAGACCCTGTAGAGAAGTTACTTGCTGTACTTGTGAACAGCAGTATGTTAAAAATACGGAACATGAAAACCTACATTAGCTGCCCATCTCCTTCTACATTCAGCATAAGCTCCTTATCATTGGTTTCAAGTGTCTTCATCAACTCTTAACATTTTATAGAACTACTATGCGGAGCAGCTCAATTAATTAATAAATAAATCAATGGCATTTTTTGAGTGCTTACTGTGTGCTGAGCACTGTACTTAAGGCTTGGGAGGGTACAATATAATACAGTTGATAGATGTATTTCTTACTCACAAGAAGTTTACAGTCTAACATGAGGAACAGACATTAAAATATATTGTGGATATGTACATAAGTGCTGTGAGGCTGATGGAGGGGTGAATGAAGAGTGCAAATCCAAATTCAAGGATGATTCAGAAGAGAGAGGGAGTAGGGGAAAAGAGGTTTACTTGGGGAGGACCTCCTGGAGGCCCTGACAGTAGTGCTTGACAACGTCTCATTAGATGTCCTTTCTTTATTACTGTATCAGTAGAAAATACCCAATATAGACTTATACGTGAAGGCCTGTTCTTCTTATTGAATGTTTTGCTTTCTCAGCTATTTTCAGCCTTTTTCCATGTAAAATCATGGCATCGAAGCCTTTTATCTGCCCTTGTCACATGCTATTCCACAGCCTGTGCGTTACGCATCTCCCAAGGTATCTCACAGTACTTGATTTGAGTAAGACTTTGAGGGTGAGGAGAGTGATCGTCTGTCAGATATGAAGTGGGAGGGAGTTCTGGGCCAGAGGTAGAATGCGGGCAAGAGGTGGGCAGCGAAATAGCCAGGGAACGAGGCACAGTGAGTAAGTTGGTGTTAGAGGAGTGAAGTGAATGTGCTGGGTTGTAGTAGGAAATCAGGTAAGATGAGAGAGGATAAGCTGATTGAATGCTTTAAAGCCAATGATAGGACCCCTCTTTTTCCCTCCTCTTATCCCTTGCTCATTCTGTTTCCCTAACTTGGAAATCTCTGTCTGTCTCTTCCAACAAGACTTCCCCAAAGAATTTCCAACATTTAGACTTGTATCAGCCTAAAAGTCACTTCTAGCATTTTTGCATTTTAGATCCATCCTCAGCACTTGTGTTTATGTGCATATTCAATTGGACATTTAATCATTTTTATGTTTGATTTTATGTTTTATGATTTTATTTTATATTCCTCTCCCCAGCAGGAGTATAAGGTCCATGTGGGCAGGGAATGTGTCTCATGATTATCTTGTATTTTTCCAATGGCTTAGTACAGTGAATTGTGTTCAGTGGATGCTCAGTAAATATCATGACTGCTATTAGTAGTATAAAAATGCTGAGCTATTCTGGGATTTGTCAGTCTTACCAGAATTTCACATCACAGTCAAATAAGGGGCTTTGTGTCAGTTTACTTCTTTTTAAAGGGTTAAATGTGCATATGTTCAAACATATTCCAAATTTCCTAGAATAGCTAATGATTATAGTGTTGCTAAAATGTCCTAAACAAAATGAATTTGCTTCAGAAATACTCATATACTTCTTCCAGCACATTATCAGTGATGTTGGTTTGCAATCAAAGAAGTAAACAATACAACGATGCTAATTTCAAGCTCTATTAGCATAGAGGTAGGGGGAAAATCAGTGTCGTGCAAATAGAATAAATGCAGCATGGATAAAGCTTCTGTTAAAGCTTCCAGGGAAATAGTATAAGCAATGATTAATAAGAAAGTCAAATTACAAATGACAATAGTGCTTGACAACGTCTCATTAGCTGTCCTTTCTTTATTATTGTATCAGTAGAAAATACCCAATATAGACTTATATGTGATGGCCTGTTCTTCTTATTGAATGTTTTGCTTTCTCAGCTATTTTCAGCCTCTTTCCATGTAAAATCATGGCATCGAAGCCTTTTAACTGCCCTCGTCACATGCTATTCCACAGCCTGTGCTTTACGCATCTCCCAAGGTACCTCACAGTACTTCACATTCACCTTTCCTGCTTCTAGCTCCTTACTCACAGCCTCTTCTTTGACTGGAACCCACTCCCCTTTAACGTGTTATGCTATTTTTTAGGAGCTTTCTATGTGCCAAGTACTGAACGAGGCCCTGGGGTAGATACAAACTCATCTGGTCGGACAGAGTCCCTGTTCCACATAGAGCTCACAGTCTTAATTCCCATTTTGCAGATGATGTAACTGAGGCACAAAGAAGTCAAGTGACTTGCCCACTTGATTAGAACCTCAGTCCTTTTGGCTCCCTGGCCTGTGCTCCTTTCACTAGGCTCCTCTGATAATTTTGGTATTTTTTGAGCATTTACAATATGTCAAGCACTGTACTAAGTGCTGGGGGAGGTTCAACGTAATCAGGTCAGGCACAGTTCCCGTCCCACATGAGGCTCAGAATCCAGTTCGGAGGGAGAACAGGTTTTGAATATCCATTTACTGAGACACAGAGAAGCTCAGTGACTTGCCCAGTGACGCACATAATGCAAGTGGTAGAGCCAGAATTAGAACCCAGGTCCATGGACACCCAGGCCTGTGTTTTTCCCATGCTGCTTCTCTTATATGCCATAGTTCTTTCCACCTTCAAAACTGTCCTAAAAACCCACATCCTCTTTGATTAATTTTCTTCCCCCCAATCATATCCACTTAACTGCCACCATGGCAGTCACCCCCAGCCATCTGTAGCGTGTCTCTATATAATCTATTTATAGACTCTACTATTTAAGCCCATATTTCTTTGCATTCACTCCTCCCTCTTTCCATTCTCCTTTTCTTCCTACGTCAGTGATTTTGAGTCCACCTACCCCCATTAAATTGTAAACTCATTTAGGACAGTGATTGTATGGTACTTTTCATCTCCATTGTCCTCTTCGCTTAGTACAAAGACCTGCCCAGAGTAGGTGCACCATACAAATTATTAATTGATTGACTGAGTGTAGGTTTCTTGAGTTATTTTTCATTTAGTATACAATACCGACTGGCTGGGCCAACAATGACAAATCATCCAGGTAATTTAGGTCCTTGAATTAGTGTGGCTTAAATTTGGGGACAGATATGAATATTGTCATTTGAACCTGAATTATCTGGATAATTTCAAAGTGAAATGGCTTTGTGTCAGTAGCAGTTGGTGCTGGTGGTGATAATAATGAAAATTAAAGCCAAGTGGAAAAATTCACATTAGGTAATTCAAGAAAAGTGATTTCTTCTGATTTTGGAAAACTCAGTGGGGGTTAGGATCCCTTTGGCCGAGACATTTTAGAATTTGTATTGAGATTTTTTTTTTAATCTGGTACTAACCCAAGGAAGTTATCAAGGGAGTCTTTCAACCACCAGGAAGGCTTTTAGCAATTGGTGCCGGAGTGTTTATTTTGCTCACTTTGCTACAGAGTATCATTTTGAGACCTGTTCATGGTGGTAGTCAGAGGTTTCTCATGGTAAAGAGCGAGAAGATGAAGTTTTCTGAAAGCATCCCTGTGTAGTTAGGCAATCTACATCGTTTAGTCTTACTGCAGGCTTGTAGGGCATGGATGTTGTGCTCTGGTGATATGCTTGCAGGGCTGAGAAGTACCTCTCTGATATAAAATTTCCAAATGAAAAGGCTTGGGAAAATGAAGCAGTTTACGGGGTGGCAAAAGAGGCCAAAATGTTTCATAGTAGCTAATGCTGCTGCCTAATTAATTTATTTTACATTTTGCTTGTGCTTGCTCTAGTTTCATAATTGTAAATTTTTTTTGAGACAAGTGGTGGGATTTTTTAACTCAAAGAATCCAGCACCATTTTGAACTTCTTGTCACCAAAGGGCCCAAGCACACTACATCTGGTTGGGTCTCTAGGATGGAAGTCTTTTTAAAAACACATCTCCTCCAAGAGGCCTTCCCACACTAAGCCTCATTTTTCTTTGCCCACTCCCTTATGTGTCAGCCTTGCACTTGGATTTGCACCCTTTATTCACCCCCCCCCCCAGCCTCAGCCTCCCCAGTACTTTTGTATGTAACTGAAATTTATTTAATTATATTAATATATCTCCCCATCTACAGTGCTCTGCTCACAGTAAGTGCTCGATAAATACTGGATGACTGGAAGAGATACAAAGAATAAATGAATAGTAATCGGAGTCACTAAGTCACCAGCAGTGAGGCAGAGACTGTTGAGGGAAGGAGGTTTAAAGAGGATATTAGTTTGATAGGAGGCCTAAGGTCCAGGTGGCTTGGGAAACTAAGTGAAAGGTAAAAAATCTTTGGAGATAAAATCTTTGGGGAACCCAGGGCCAAAATTGTCTGGTGGAAAGACCACTGAACTGGCACTTAGGAGACCTGACTGTGTGACCTTTTCCAAGTCACATAATCTCTCTGGACTGTAGCTTCCTCATCTGTAAAATGGGGTTAATATACCTGGTCTCTTCCATTTTAGATGGTAAATTCCTTGTGGACGGTGACTGTGTCTGAATCGATCACTTTGTAACTAACCCAGCACTTAGGACACTACTTGACTCATAGTAAACTCTTGATAAATGCAATTATTGCTATTATTGTTATTATCAGAAGATCAGCATCTGAGTCACAGCAGAATGCAGAGGAAAACTCTGAGTCTCAGGGGAACAGAGAAAGTAGCAGAATTGCACTCACAAAAAGTTGCGAGTGCTAACCTGTTGGCCTTGAGTAACTCTCATTTCTGAATGATGACCTTGTCTTTATTCCAGCAAAGTGAAGCAGAAAGGGTCTCGACACCATGTGAAGATTCAATAATTTGCTTCTTAAAGCATTCTTCCAGCACCCCATTGTTTTCAATGAGCTCTGACTAAATGCTTTCACTGTAGATATTTTGTTAATGTGTCATATGAATTATGTGTGTTATCTCAGTGCTGTGAAATTAGAGGACCTTCCCCACAGTGTGTTAAGCAGATTAAATGAAAGCCTGTTTTTATGATGGGGCACAGTGCAAATATAAGGAAAATATTTTGTTGTGTTCTCTCAGTAAGTTGCTGCAAGAAGGCTTTATGAAACAAATGCATTCTGTAACCAGAAAGCCGAGATCAGCCCCAAGGTTTCTTCAAAGAGGTTTATGTTTTATTCGCTGGCACTTCTTAAGGGAAGTGGAAGGCTTGGAGTGGGAGATTCTCTGATGATTCCTTTCTTTTTTCTTTCCTGTCTTTTTAACTTTGTCGAAAGCAGTTCCAGTTAGATGGTCAGACCTCTTTCAGTAGATTAAGGCCAGAACAGTCTGCTTTTGTTAAGCAATCCTCCTATTTTTGTTTCTTTGAAAGGTGCCCTTCAATACAACAGCTCCTTTTTTTGGTTGTTTATAATAGAGCCCTGCAGAAACCTAAACAGAAATCATTCTAAACCCCAGTCAAGTGATTCCTCTGCCAGGCAAAGTTGAGTGCGGACTGATGAAATCTGACAAACTGGTTCCTCCAGCACCGCTGTGGAGGAGCAAGACCTGGATTCCCCAGCCTCGGCACACCCCAGTAGGGCAGGGAGAATTCAGAGCTTCAGCTGGAAATGTCTGAAGCTTTCCACTGAGGTGGAAATTACTGTCACCAACCTCTTCATTTTCGCCAGCCGGCTTGCTGTCACCAGCTTACTCACTGTACCTCAGTCTCATCTATCTTGCCGCTGACCCCTTGCCCACCTCCTCTTTCTGGCCCAGAACTCCCTCCCCACCACTCACCCCACCTTCAAAGCTGTATTAAAATAGCATCTCCTCCAAGAAGCCTTCCCTGATTAAGCCCTCATTTCCCCTACTTGTCTCCTTTTGGCATCACCTATAGCCTTGGATCTGTACCCCTTAAGCCCTTGATATTCCCCCCCCATCCTCAGCCCCACAGTTTTTATGTACATATCTTTATTTTAATGTATGTCTTCCCCTCTTGACTGTAAGGTCCTTGTGGGCAGGGATCTTGTCTATCAACAAGTAATAATAATGATGGTATTTAAGTGCTTACTGTGAACCAATCACTGTTCTAAGTGCAGGGGTAGATACAAAGTCATCAGGTTGTCCCACCTAGGGTTTATGGTCTCAAACCCCATTTTACAGATGAGGTAACGGAGGCACAGAGAAGTTAAGTGACTTGCCCAAAGTCACAGCTGACAAGTGACGGATCCAGGATTAGAACCCACAACCTCTGAACCCCAAGCCCGTGCTCTTTCCACTAAGCCATACTGCTTCCTGTATTGTACTCTCAGGAGATTGTTTTGTATTGGGAGAGTATGTACTGTACTATCCCAAGTGCTTAATACAATGCTTTGCACGTGGTGAGCGCTTAGTAAATACCATTGATTGATTGGCAGATTGCTCTTTTCAATGTGGACTGCCAATCAGGTTAGTTCATGTGGCCCGACAAGGCCTTTTTTTGCTGGCATAATCTGGTTTGGTGGATTTCTTAGGATCATCATCAAATTTTCACTTTCCTCAGTGTGTCTGTAGATGGCCTTTTTGTGGTTTGCGGGGCTGGGAAGGAATGGAAACCTAAAAGACAGCTGGACTTTGAGATCTGAAAGAAACTGCCAAAAAAAAAAAAAATGGCATCCATCCTTAGGAGCTCCCTAACACAAAAAGACATTTTTAGCATCCTCCAATCTGCCAAATGATCACATTATTTCCTTTCTTCCTCTCTTACTTTCAGGATTTGTTCAATCCATTAATATGAGGCAGAAAGAAGGAGAGCTGCAGAGTTTCTTTGCACTTATGATATTAAAGTATAACTTCCAGAAGAATAATGCAAACTCACTGGGTTGAAAACAAACTTTTCTGCCACCTTGAGAAACAGGCTTGTGTTTGGGCAGGAGGCAGTGATGTTCAGATTATTTCATTGCTTTAACACAAATGAATTCAACACTTTTTTTTCCTTTAACACAAATGAACTAGCAGAATTTCTGGTTTTGAGCACCTTAGGTATAGTTGAGTTCTCCTGGATATTCGTGGAGAAACAGCAAGGTTAAAATACAGGGGGATTTTCTATCAGTGAAACAGAGCATAGTTATTAGCCAGTCAGTAACATTTATTGAACATTTTTTGTGGACTGGCAGTATACCTCATTCTCGGGAGAATAGCAAAAGGGTGAAAGACATCATCCCTGCCCTCCAGCAGCTTACAGTCTCGTGGGAGAGACAGACAAATAAGAGAAGGAAAGATGGGAAAATGGATAGGTCTCGAGAATGTTGGGAGAAGCCTGTAGGCCTTGTTCTGGTTTGCGGCATTAGGTAGGCACTCAAATAGTGATTGAGGGGAATGTGGATGTCATCTGGGTGCTTTTCTCCAGGTTGGGCAGGTTGAGAACAACGAGGCGTCTTTGGACAGACATTATTTCCAGCCCAAGTCATAAATTCTGGAAAGTAAGGGCTTAATTCTGTGAAGAGAAAAATGAGCTAAATGTGCAGTTCTATTTTAATGTTCTCTTCATGCCAAAGCGAAGGCACTGGGACACAGACGGTAAATGTATAAGTAGCTGCAGTAATAGTCCCTTACAAAAATAGTGAGTGTGTGTAGATTCTTGGGAGAATAAATATTTTATCATGTTTTGTAATGAATGTGAACCGTTTCTTAAGACAGGTTCTTCAGAAAGATCAGTCCTGCATTGAATCAATCACAATTTTAAGTTCATAACCACCGGACTTGAATGTACGTAGAAGTGTTTTCATAACAAAAGCTCCAGTATTTTGCTGCCACTTTAAGAAATGCTAATAGTTTCCAGGGAGGTAGATTTGTCACATTATTTACTGTTATAATTATTTACTCGTGTGTGTTTTAACCCGGTGTTAGTTTGTAGGTCTATTATAACAGAAGCATATATCATTCCAGGTTTATTTGTAATTCTAAAATAATTTGGTATATCTTATTCAAAATCACGTCTGTCCTAAATGGTGTGGCCTGGTTACTTGAGTGCTATAGTTTTCTTACATGGCAAGTCAGTTATATATTTTGCATTTCCAATAAAACTCTCGATGTACTCATTTTCTCCTGGATTTGAGTCTAACTACCCTAGGACACTCGGTTGACTCATTCATGTGATCAGGTATTAATGAACTAACGAGACTGAAGGAATCAAAGAGCTTTCTAATGGTGGTTGGGGAATGGGCAAAGATTTATCTCCAGATATTGTTGATGCGACTTGACAAAAGGTATTCTCATTCTGCACAAGTGAAACAAATATGGGCGGACAGGAACAAATACCTATTGGCTTTCTGATGATTTAGAGCTAATACAAATTCGAGGTACAGTATGTCCCATTAGGGAAATTTATTTGAAAGTATTCCCAGTGGTAAGAGGCCTGTTGCTTTGTATTTGTTTAACACATTCTGTGATGAAATTATTGAAGCAAATCCCGAGGTTGCTGCAGGAAAAAAAAAATAGTAGCTTACATTCAGTGCTCTGGTTGCAGCACATCATCGGAGTTATTGCAGACAAAGCGATCGGAAGGATTTCAAAGAAATTCACCCCAGCGCTATTCAGCACTAAATCATAAAGAGCAGTGAATTAAATTGTTAATGCAAGGTGAACAGAGTGAGAGGATTTGGATAAATCCTTTATTTGTCTTCGGTTGATTTAGCTTGTCGGAAAGAGTACATTGCATAGAGCATAGTGGACACTCAGTAAATATAATTAATGGGGATCAGGAGGAAAAGCATAAGGAACTCAATCCCCTGACTTTTGTTTGAAGTCCTCTGTTTTTTTGGAGAGACCGCTGATGAAAATAAGGCTCTGGGTTCACTTCCATCTTTTTGAACTTTGTTTTACTGCAGTACCGTATTTATTCTCATAATTGACCCAGTTCCAGCACAGTTTTTGTTACATAAAACCATGGGTGGGACAGTCATGTGAGTCATATAAGAATTAAGTCTAGCAATAAGGGGAGAAGGGGGAAATTGGGAGAAGAAAAAAAGGAAGAGGGGAGGAAGGGAGAAGGAAGAGGAAGTTAAGTCTCTTGTACTCTTCTCAAGTGCTGCATACACTAGGCACTGTGTTGTCATGTTCTCTCCTTCCTCCTCATCGCTGGTGTTATCATTATGGGGTCATGAATTCATAGACCTGGGTTCTAATCCCGCTCCGCCACTTATCTGCTGTGTGACCTTAGGCAAGTCACTTTACTTCTCGGTGCCTCAGTTACTTCAGCTTTAAAATGGGGATTGAGACTGTGAGCCCCATGTGGGACAGGGACTGTGTCCAACTAAATTTGCTTGTATCTACTCCAGTGCTTATTCCAGTGCCTTGCACATAGTAAGCACATAAATACCATAATTATTATAATGAATTATCATTATTATTATTATTCCTTACAATTAAGTGGGTATGCAAAAAAGTCATTTTGTTTCCTCAAAATTTGTAGTGGGGCAATTGTACACTGGAGGCAAATATGTGAATAAGCATGATGTATTTAATCTCAGCATTTCATTTATTAAAAATTTGGTGAGAGGGATTAATTGATATCTTTCTCTGCTATTTGTCATTCTTTCCAAACTCTTTTAGGCTTTGAATATGTTAGACATCAGTTTGATTGTAGTGTGCTTCTGACCTTAGCAGTGCATGTACTTCCTCTCTGCTTAAATGCCTGCATCCCCCCTTGGCAAAATGCTAGTGGATTCCTCACACTTACAAATCTACCCTTTACTGCTGCCTAGTGTCATTCCCCCTTTCATTCCTTTGGGCCTCTTTGAGGGTAGGTCTCGCTTAAAGTGAATGTGAGGGCAAGTGGCGGTGAAATCACCTAACGAAGACCGACTTGAGGAAACTGAGGAAAATTCCTTCTGTCTACCATGCTAATTCTAAACATCATCAATAACATCTTCAGTAATTTAGAAAATGGATTGTTTAATCAATTGATCTACGGTATTTATTGAGTGCTTCCTCACTGTGTGCAGAGTACTGTGTTAAACGCTTGGAAGAGTACAGTACAAAAGAGTTGATAGACGCAACTCTTTACTAGGCACTAAGTTGGAGCTTCCCTTTTACAGCATTGCACTTATTATTCTCTCAGGCATTAGACAGGCTAGACTTCCAGGAACCAGGATAAATGGAAGGTTTTGCAATAAGACTAACATGAAAATTCTTCAGTTAATTTCACAGCAATAAAACTGGGCCATGCCTGCGATGTATGACCCATTAGCAGCAAAAAAAAATCTGCTTGTGGACTGTCAGGGTGGATGGGTCACTGCACAGTTTATCAGGAGAGAATAGAAAGCTTTTGTGCTTAACTATTTAGAACATCCAAAAATGGCCCTATTCTCAGTCAGTCATTTATGTTTATTGAGCACTTACTGTGTGCCGGGCACTATACTAAATGCTTGTATGAGTAAAATGTGACAATGTAATAGACACATTCCCTGCCCATGATGAGCTTCATTCCTTTTTTTTTTATTATTTTTAATGGTGTAGTTTAGTGCTTACTCTGTGCCAGGTACTGTACTAAGTGCTGGAGTAGATATGAGGTGATCAGATTGGACACTGTCATGTCTCTCATAGAGCTGACAGTCTTAATCCCCATTTTATAGGTGAGATAATTGAGGCACAGAAAAGTGAAGTGACTTGCCCAAGGTCACATAGCAGACAGTTGATGGAACTGGGATTAGAACCCAGGTCCTTCTGACTCCCAGGGCCACGTTTTATCCACCAGCCCAAAGTGCTTCTCCTACCTGTGCCTTTTCATACCTGTAAAAAAGACTGGTCAAAGGGAGACTTTTCTCCTGGTATAGTCAGAGATCTACTTTAGATGTGGCTAAGAAAACAGGTCTTAATGTTTTGGGTTTTTTTTTGATTGATTGCATCTCTTACTGATAAAAGGTTGGATGGGACTATTTCAACACCATTTGTTCAAAACTAAGGATGATGGATTTTAGCATGGTATTAAAATAGAGCTGCTGTTACCTCTGGACACATTTTTGTTCTGGCACTTTTGTCCTATAAACTAACTAGTTAGGTGTGTTTGCAAGGAGGAAGGAGGGAAATAGTAGTGAAGGGAATATCCCTCACCTCACTAACTGGTGATGGAAGGCATTGTCTAAGTTATGAAGAGCATAGGATGTTTAGACCAACTCTGTGGAGTCTACACTACTCTCCCTGCCTAATTTACAATTGCATTTCCTCCAAGAATCCTACCCTACCTAAGCCTTCTTTTCCCCTTCTACCTCGATTTCCTATGCATTTGCATCTGTACCCTTTAAGCATTTAATATTCACCCCACTCTGAGCCTCATAGCACTTATGTACATATCCATAATTTATTTATTTACATTAATATCTGTCTCCCCCTCTCTAGATTCTAAGCTCCTTGTGGGCAGGGAGCTTGTCTTCCAACTCTATTGTGTTAGTTTGCTTTTCTCTTTTCCTTTGATCTTACTGGCGTTGTTCATATTCAATTTATTCACTGACCTTGGCCTCAGGTATTTCTTGGCATTATTTTAGTCTTTAAGGATCTTTGGACCAAAATGTCAGAACCCCAGAACTTCTTAAGAGCATTACAAGATTTAACCCCACTCTCTATTGTCCCACAAAGCTTCCCAGGCCAAGTAAAAGCTGTTGTCTTTCCTGAGGAATCTCTACATGTAATTTTGTCAAGTAACTGTAGCTGATTGTTCAGAGCAACGAACGACTGTGAGTTGGCAGACGTGCAGGCTGTGGAATCAAAATATTCAAGATCCAGAATTTAATATGTTTTGGAAAAAAGCCTTAGCCCCATTCAGTATTTTGCAGTTCTAACAGGGCCTGGTAGCAGAGTATTGTTGAAACTACCCTTTTGACTGTAGAATGTTGTTTATTGCCAGAAATATAGGGCTTTCTGCTCTTTACATAACTGGAAACGTTGCAGGGAATCTGGATTTTAATCCTGGCTCTGCCACTTGGCTGCTGTGGGACCATGGGCAAGTCACATGACTTCTCAGTGCCTCAGTTTCCTCATTGGTGAAATGTGGATTCAGTACATGTTCTCTCTCTCATAGACCGTGAGCCCCTTGTCAGACAGGGTCAATATCTGACCTGCAATATCTTGTATTTTATCCCAGAGGCTCAGTACAGTGCTTGCTACATAGTAAGTGTTTAACAAATGCTACTGTGACTATTATTATTAACAATAATGATAATAACTTTATTAATTATAAGCATAATAATAATAAAACCATGACCATCCTCAACTGCATTCGTTTTATAAGAAATTGAAAGGCTTTTACTTCATAAAAATAGGTCTTGGGTACATGTGTTCATATAACTCCATTAGAAGTCTTTGCAAGTTAAAAATCGATGTTTTAGGGCAGGAGTTGACCAGACATATTTCAGACCACGCGAGTGGAATGATGTAACTGAGATGACCTGCAGATGGCAGTTTTCAGGCTGGAAATATCCTAAGCAGAGCACTCTATTAGAGCTGCAGCTGCAGACTTGGCTGTTTCATCTTGGTTATCAGCCTCTGGGCTGATGTGAACTCCCACCCACTCCAGATTCAGAGAATCGATCTCTCATATTTAGCTTTTGGGCCCAGTTTTTCTGAAAATCTTGAAGGACACACATCATCCTCTGGGTTTAAAGGATGAAAGTGATTTCTTCATGGTTACGTGATAGTTGCAGGATGGCTCTCTCCAAGTCAACTCTGGCTTCAACACTGACATCTTCAAAGACAATCAGTGCCCCTCTTTTGGGCTTTTAACACATTCCTGGTCTTTAAAGGGATTTTGCTCAAGTATGGATTCCCAACTTCTTAGATTCTGTATTACAGAACTGGTAGGACAATTAGCTCCAATTTTTGTCTAGCACTTTTTTTTACAGTATCTACTAAGTGCTTACTGTGTGCCAGGTACTGTACTAAGGGCTGGAGTAGATATAGACTCATCAGGTTGGAAACAGTCCATGTCTCATAGCCTTAATCTACCGCAACTCAGCCTGCACACTTAACTCTAATGCTAACCTTCTCACTGTTCCTTGCTCTCGTCTATCTCACTCCCGACATTTTGCCCATGTCCTGCTTCTGGCCTGGAATACCCTCCATTTTTATACCCAACAGACAACTAATCTTCTCACCTTCGAAGCCCTACTGAAGACACGTCTCCTCTAAGAGACCTACCCTGAGTAAGCCCTCCTTTCCTTTTCTCTCACTCCCTTATGCGTTGCCTTGACTTGCTCCCCTTATTCATTCCCCCCTCAGCCCAAAGTACTTATGTATATATCTGTAATTTTATTTATTTATATTATTATCTGTTTCCCCCTCTAGACTGTAATCTCATTGAGGGCGGGGAATATATCTGTTATATTGTTCTCTCCTAAGTACTTAGTGCAATACTCTGCACACAGTAAATGCTCAATAAGTACAATATGATGATGATGATGATGGTATTTGTTAAGCACTTACTACGTGCCGAGCACTGCTCTAAGTGCTGGGATATTCAGGTTGTCCCATGTGGGGCTCACAGTCTTATTCCCCATTTTACAGATGAGTTACCTGAGGTATAGAGAAGTAAAGTGACTTGCCCAAAGTCACACAGCTGACAAGTGGCAGAGTCTGGATTGGAACCCATGACCTCTGAAAAACCCGTGCTCTTTCCACTAAGCCATGCTGCTACAATTGACTGATAGACTGAATGATTAATCCCTATTTTCCAGTTGAGGTAACTGAGGCACAGAGAAGTTGAGTGACTTACCCAAGGTCACCCATCAGACAAGTGGTGGAGTTGGGATTAGAACTCAGGTCCTTCTGACTACCAAGCCCATACTCTGTCAACTATGTCATGCTGCTTCTCATAACACTTATGCAACATATTGAACGAAGAGGAATTAAAAGAGAAGTATAATAAGACAAAGAGTCTCTGTTTATGAGACACATATGGTCTGCCTTAGAGGCAACAAATGTAGGATATGAACATATAAATAAAGGGCAGAAATACCTAAATTTACAGATCTGTAGATTGTCCCAGGGGAGTGTGAAGTGGATGGTGTGACTGAGGCAGCAGAAGGGGTGTCAGGGAAGGCTATCTATAAGAGGTGGGATTTTAAAAGAATTTTGAAGGGTGAGGGGGGGTGTGGTGGATGAAGTGGACAGAGAAGAGCATTTAAGGGCTGAGAAATAGTGTATATGGTGAGTTTTAGGGAAAATGGAGTACAGGAGGGTAGTGTGAAGACTGGCGAAGGGGAAACAGCGTGGCCTATTGGAAAAAGTATGGATCTGGGAGTTGGAAGACTTGGGTTCTAATCACGGCTCTGCCACTTGCCTGTTGTGAGAAATTGGGCAAGTCATTTTACGTCTCAGTATCTCCGTTTCCTCAACCATATAATAGAGAATCAATAGATGTTTTCCCTCCCACTTTAACTATGAGCCCCGCGTCAGATTGGGACTGCGATCAACCTGATTATCTCATGTTTACCCATGTTCTTAGTACAATGCTTGACACATAGAAGGCTCTTAATAAATAATGTCATTATATTATAAAGTGTAGGCTGGAGCTGGAGGTACCAGCTGATAAGTAACTGTGAAAGTAGTGGTTAAGATACAATCTTTGGGAAAGGGAAACAGTGTGACTTGACTTGTTTCAGAGGAGTTATTTGTGCTGTTACTTGTAAAATGAAGAAGGGAGAGATTGGAGACTAGGAGACCAGTGAGAAGGCTATTTCAGAAGGCCAAGGGTACAGATGATTTGCATTTAGGGAGTGCCAAAGACAGTAGAAACTGAAGCTCACATGAAAGACATATATAAAATCTCCCCATACTTGTTTGGAAATCCCAATCTGTGCTTTGTACTCTGATGACCCTTGAAGTAAACTTGTAAAGATAAAAGGGATTACAGAGTTGCTGTCTCTTTTAAATGGTATTTGTTAAGTGCTTACTATGTACCAGGCACCATTCTAAGAGCTGGGGTAGATGCAGGGCCATCAGGTTAGACACAGTCCATGTCCCACATGGGCAAACAGTCTTAATCCCCATTTTGCAGATAAGGTAACTGAAGTGCAGAGAAGTTATGAGACATATCCAATGTCACACAGCAAACAAATGGCAGAGTGAGGATTAGAACCCAGATCCTTCTGACTCCCAGTCCCATACTCTATCCTTAAAACCACACTGCTTCTCACTTTTCATTAGTCAGCTTCAATCTAATTAGTCTAATTGATCATTAGTCAGCTTTTCATTAGCTGCTTCTCTCTTTTCATTTTGCTTTTCCATCAAGAGAGGAACATGAAGCTGGTGATGATGGTTGTGTTTATGGGTTGAACTTGAGAGCTGGACATGGCTATAGGTGTTAATATAGCATTCAGGCACTCTTCCTTTCAGGATGAAGAAAGAGTATTGTGTTTTCCTTAATATATTTCTCTCAGTGGTGGTAGGAGCTTATCTCTACATGTTGTTACTATTTTACTAATGAGTTGGTTATAAAAGAGGAATTATTCATAGCTGTGATTTCAAAGCTGATATTACTGAACATTTTAGCTTTCAGTAGCTTGATGAGGAGTACTGCTAAAGTATTCTGAAGCAGCATTTTTTTTAATCCTGAAGAGCACGTTAACAGTAGAAAGTCAGAAAGTGTGTATAAAATTGATGCAAAGAAAGAAAAGTATTAACAAGCAAATAACATTTTAGCCAGGGAGTGAGGCCTGATTTTCTCCTCTTATACAATCTTAAACCACCAGCATTTGTTTCCATGTATGAATTTCACTGAGATTTCTGGATAGACTAGAGTGTGGAGGGGCAGAGGAAATGGCCTCAGGCTCCAACTAAAACCATTCTCAAAACTGAGGTGGAATTCGGAAATGTTCTGTGATTGAGTGTGAAAAGTTGGTTCCTTTATATTTTATTGAATAGAAGCCTCTACATCTGTTCGCTCCATGGAATCATATTGCAGCATTCTGTCCCCCAAAATGGATACTTTACTCGGCAGACCCTTATAGCTTTGAATTAGATGAAGGTAATCACGATATCATGACTTCAGTTTTGAAAACCTTTAGAAACGAAGATTGAAATGAACTTGGGGAGGAGAGAGTGTTTGGAAAACATCAGCACTAATCAGGATGGCTATTCGTCAGGTTGTTTACCGGAAAACCAGTTTTCAGCTGGCCTGTCCCTTGTCCATTTTGGATATGGCACCCGATGCTTTGACTGGTATTTTTATTCATATACCCAGCTCCCCTCCACCTTGGTTCCTGCCCCCAAATTATGTGGCTTGGAAGCAGCATGCATGCTCAAAGGGACCAGGGAAGGTGAGTGGAAGAGTCACAGGACCCCAGAAAATTGCTGTAGGTCAGGTGGACTCTGATGGACTTTTGCAAAGTGCGACACATTTTGTTACCCTTCTGCATCTGGTACAACACACACAGCGCTCTGTCACTCTCAGTGTCTAGTATCTATGTGGGACATTATTAGCTACCCTAATCCGGGGACTTTTTAAAGGTTCGAGAATGCCTTCAAGATGCTTCGCTCATGAATTTGGGTTTCACAGTCCAGCTGGCGTACAGTCCTGGAATTTGCATCTCTGAGTGTCAGTAACAAAAACCAAAGAGGTAGAAGTGGAGAGGCAGTAGGGAGAGTGTGACTTTCTTCCCTCCGGTCCTTGTTCTCTTGGGACTCCTGTACATCTCATATTCAGGCTTCTTCTTTCCAGCTTACCCATCATTCTTCACTTCACCGAGGTGGACACCAACCAGTCTGACAAATCTGGACCAGTCAGCAAGAACTAATTTGTTTCTCTCACTCTAAGCTCAGTTAGTCTTCAACTGCCTGACAGTTCTAGCCATGTAAATAATCTCCCTAGAAGATTTATATGAAAGGATAAATAGGAAGATGTCAGAATAGCAACAAATTCAACCAACTCTTTGGGGGCTAAAAAAATATTCACCCAGTACTCCTGGAACACATGATGATTCTGTTCCTGTGGAACCCCATGTGAAGGAAAATTTACATCATAGTATTCTCTCTGAGTCCAATGCTGTGTTTCTTCTGGCATCATGCTGCTTTATTACTGGACAGATGCATGTTGTTGGAAGAAAGTTCTCTTCTTATTAACTTTCTAAAATCACATCTCCTTCAACAGGCCTTCACTGACTAAGCCCTGCCCACCCTATGGACACTGATCTTGAGCTCTTGATAGTCACCCTACACTTAACCCCACAGCACTAGAAGCAGCATGGCCTATTTGAAAGAGTACGGCGGCCTGGGAATAAGGGGACCTGGTTTCCAATCCTGGTTCTACCACTTGCCTGCTGTGTGACCTTGGACAAGTCCCTTAGCTTCTCTGGGCCTCAGTTTCCTCATCTGTAAAATGGGGACTAAATATCAGTTCTCCCTCTTACTTAGATTGTGAGCCCTGTGTGGGACAGGAACTGTATGCAACCTGATTATCTTATATCTGCCTCAGGGCTGAGCACAGAGCTGAGCATATGACACTTACAGTATTGTGCTCTGCACACAGTAAATGGTCCATAAATACGATTGATTGATTGATTCTTCTGGCATGATATAGTCAAAGCATAGAGTGAAAGCATGAGTTCTCGCAGAACTGAGTATGGGAAATGTGGGAATTTCATAATTCACACCTACACTTTTAGTGTCAGCATGTCATCTATGTAATTCAACACTATCACCATCTTTAGTTTCTCGAGGGGCTCCAAAGGAAAAGTTGTGGTGGCAAAGGATTGGTAAAAATCAATAATAATAATAATAATAATGATAATGATAATGTTTGTCAAGTGCTTTTTTGTGGTAATTACTGCTGTGGGATAGATACAGTACAATCAATTGGATTCAGTCCATATCCCACATGGGGCTCACAGTCTAAGTGGGAGGGAGAACGGGGATTTAGTCCCCATTATACAGATGGGGAAACTGAGGACCAGAGTATTTAAGTGACTTATCCAGGTCTGCTGACTACCAAGCCTGTGCTTCTTTCACTAGGCCACGCTGCTTTTTAAGACCGGACACCTGTGAGTAATTATCATTCATTTTCTGGAATTAATCAGTCACCTGAGGCTACACATAAATTTTCTCATATTTTCCCCTAAGTCCCCTTTCTTTGCTAGTTTCCTCCTCTCATTGCATAAAAGTCATGGCTACCGCCAAGCCCTATTATATGTCCATCTCTCAGAAGGAATTCGTTCGCTCAGCAGGGTGCTGCAAAGTGGCTTTAATTCTTTTACTTTCACTCGGATGGATAGCAAGTTCATGAACCTGAACCTGTCAACAAATGCACAGAGACCTTTCCCTTCATTGCTATTTGTAAGATCACCCAACCTGACCAGACCTTCCTGTGTGAGCTCCAAGATCCCAAAGCTATTCTAACTGCCTCACGTGCAGGGTGTCTTTTGAAACTTCGGTTTGAAACACTGATAGCTAAACTGAAATCTTTAATTTGAACCAAGAAATGAGTAGAATAATATTAACCGTGGGTCTCTGTGAGTTCCCGGTGTCCTAATGTGAGAAAGATTATGTATTTTCCTGTTTTCTTCAAATGATACCAGTTTCTGCTATGGTCTCCAGACACATTTTGCCTTTTTATTTTTTCAAAGCTGTCAATTTAATTCAGAAATGATCTAATTATGGAGAAGTTGAATCCATTTCTCAGGATGCTAAGTGTTGACTACCCTGGGAGAAGCCCTGGCAGATGGTTAGTTCAGAGTGAATTTACCTTGGGATTGGTGGTTTAGACTGACAGCTTTTTTCACTCAATTAAATGAAACAACTGCCAAAAGGACAGCATCTAACTTGATGCAAATCACTCCTGTACCATGAATTGACAAAGTTTAAGCATGATACCTGAATCGATCTAACTTTGTTAGGTTGCCTCAAGAAGCAGTTGGTTCTCTGAAAATAAGACCTAGTAAAGTACCAAGCTGAATGCAGCCCGACTCATTGTGGGCAGAGTAGGTTTCTACCAATTCTGTTATATTGTACTATCCCAAGCACTTAGTACATTGTTGTGCACACAGTAAGAACTCAGTAAATGCCATTGATATGGAATTAAGTGTTTGTTTCCTTTGCTGGTCAATTCCTTTTTTTAGACTTCTATTTTTATTCCTGGTCTGTGATTCATTAGGTATCTGTGGTTTGTTTTTTGCTATTGGACCACATGTCCTGGGTCTAGTTTGACAGCAATTAAGATTTATTATTCTTTTATGGTGTCAAATGACCCCCATCACCTGGTTTCACCTATCTTTGATGGCCCTTAAAGCTCAAGAACTCTGAATCTGAAAAAGAGAAAATTTTTCTCTTAAAAAGATTTTGCATCCCGGTGGAGGACAGTCACAGTAAAACCCCCAAATGATTCCAGTCTCACATTTAGAATCACACTGATTTCTAGGTTAGGTCACTGCTAGATAGAAAGATGTAGTTCAGAAAGTGAATTCCTCTTCTGGATTGCTTTTTGCCCCAGACTTTGTTTCTAGATTATGGTTAACCGGTAGCCTTACAAAGGCTTTAGCATGGGTGTGGGAGAGAGAAGGACCTGAGTTCTAATCCCGGTTCCACCACTGAGCAAGTCACTTAACTTTTGTGTGCCTCAGTTACCTCATCTGTAAAATGGGGATTAAGACTGTGAACCCCATGTGGGATGGGGACTGTGCCCAACCTGATTACCTTGTATCTACCCCAGCACTTAGAGAAGCAGCATGGTTCAGTGGAAAGAGCCCGGGCTTGGGAGTCGGAGGTCATGAGTTTGAATCCCGACGCTGCCACTTGTCAGCCGTGTGACTGTGGGCAAGTCATTTAACTTCTCTGTGCCTCAGTTACCTCATCTGTAAAATGGGCATTAACTGTGAGCCTCACGTGGGACAACCCGATTACCCTGTGTCTACCCCAGTGCTTAGAACAGTGCTCTGCACATAGTAAGCGCTTAATACCAAATACCAACTTAGACCAGTGCTTGACATGTAGTAAGAACTTAACAAATAACTATTATTATTATTACCATTACCATCTGAACTCCTGAATGCCTCCTCTGTTCATAAGACTTATACTTTTACCTGTGTTTCTTCTACGACCTCATATTTACAGCTTTGTAGCAATACACCACCAAGAGGCATTTAATCAATGGTAATTATAGAACACTTACTGTGTGCTGAGTATTGTACTAAATGCTTGCATTAAGATGGTTGTGATAGAGCAACAGGAAACAAAATGAAAACACTACGTGCAGTAATTCTGTCATCAAGGAGGATTATTTTAGCAGATACACCCCCCCCACACACTTTTCAAGTAGCTACAAGACTTCTCCGGCCTTGTCCCCCACAGTGGAACCTTACGGCTTGTTATGTGTTTTATTTTTGTTTTACAAGCCAAGGGAATCTGAGCCTGAAATTCCTTGGTCAGGTATATGCTGTTGTCAGCCTGTTATCAGTTTTCTGATTTACTGTGTAAGCAGTTTTGATAACCCCTGTCATATATGATTACATTTCCACCCACTTCCCATAACATCTATACGTAATTGGTTTGATAAACTCAACCCCCGTCCGGTAGTTTGTTTTGAAATATGCCTTCGCCGTCCATCTCGGTGACTAGGATGGTTTTGAATTACTGTGCTTGGGGAAATTTAGCTATAGAGCACCAGTTCCCTAAGCAGCTAAGTGAATAAAAAAGAATTGTGACTGTTGCTACTATTGTCTGTAGTTATGCCTTGAAGCTTTGAGAAACTAATTGGGATTTCATTCTGTTTTTCTTTTCCTGCCTAGGCTACTTGCACAGATACTTTTTTCTTAGAGGGCTCAGTGAATACTCTATTTTTAACTGTATATATCTTCCTTTTTATGTAAATTGGGTGAGAAGAACAAACTAACAATCCCATAGTTTGTAAACCCCATGAAGGCAGGGACCGTGTTTCTTTTTCAGTTGTTCTCTTGCAAATGCCAAGTATAATGTTCTGTACAGGAAAGGTGCTCAAAAGCACTACTGATCAGTTGCCAAAAGAGTAAAGATTACATGGTTCTGAAGCATCTGTGATTGGTCTCACATCAGTTTATTTCTTGAGCAAATACCTGATCCTTCTCAAGTTATTTTTCATCAAGAAAATAGTGATGGTGAACCCAATTCTCCCAGTAATCAATCAAATAGTGTGTGTTGAGTGCTTACTGTGAAGAGCACTGTACTACTAAAATTTTTACTTGATAGCTCCTGTCAAAGGACAGAGTATACTATTTCAGGCCACCACTTTGGGACACTATTTCAGGCCACTGGGCCTATGTTGCAACAATGTAATAAATACATCCCTGGTGGTCTAGAATGCTCTTAATTGATAGGATGGTCTATCACTGGTATTTACTGAATACTTTCTGTGGGCAGAACGCACTGCTTGGGAGAGTATAATGAGGTAAAAATACAACCCACACACTCGAGGAGCTTACTATCAAATGGGAGACTAATCCAGTGCTCAGCACACAGTAAGCACACAATAAATGAAATGCAGAATTATCTACAATTCTGAAGAAAAAGAGAATGGAAAAAATGGAAGAGAGAATAAATAAGTTTTTCAGATGCAGAGTACATAAATCAAAGGTAGGAGAGTACTGTGAGTGACTGTGAATACATAAATGCCAAAATGGTAATTGGGAATGTATCAGGTAGGTATTTACTGAGCACTTATAGAGCACTACCTCTGATTTATGTGTATCTCTAGATTGTAAGTTCCTTTTTTGCAGGGAGTTGTGTCTACCAACTCTGTTTTCTTCTACTCTATCAGGCACTTAGTACAGGGCTCTGCACAAAGTAAGCACTCAATAAATACAATTGATTGATTGATCTAGAGGTTAAGGGATTAATCAAGGATTCATATGCCTTTCATAGCTCCTAGAGTACAATTAAGGAGTCACTTCAGAGACTTGAAGAATTAGATTTGTTAAGTTCTATTTTTTCCTCAAAATTACAGTGACCTTTGTGGTGCCAAGTTTTGATGTAATCCCAAGTCTAAGTCATGACTTGAATAGATTTAAAACATCGCCAGTTCCAGATCTGGCCGTTTTTGGTTACCAGGCCCAGAAATCTCAGGCTGACTGAGAAGGCAACCAGCTGGATGCTTTTTTCTTTGTGTTCAACCCCTCCTTATCATTAACAGTAAGGTTTTTGTTGGTAGCCACTCTCTGGTGAAAAATTTCGCCCTCCCCCTTCCATGTGTATAACTTGCAAACATGACAGAGAACCATCATTTAAGTGTTTCTCTTTCTAGGAAATGTTTCCCAAATCAACAGCATTTCTGAGTTTCAAACTTTTTTGAATTACAGGTGGAATAGGCAGTGTCGTCTAGTGGAAAGAGCTTTTCTGGTGAAAGAGCTTTGGGCTTGGGGTCACGAGATTCCGATTCCAGTCCCACTTCACCATTACCTTGTTGGGTGACCTTGGGCGAGTCACTCACCTCTCTGGGCTTTCGTTCCTGTAAAGCAGTGGTGGTAATGCCTGCCTCTCCCTACCTCATAGGAATGTTTTGAGGGTAAAATAAGATAATTGATGTGAAAGCACCTGGGAAGAATAAAAGCACTGTACAAATACAAGATATTATTAGCAAACCTTTTTACAAAAAAAAGTGGTTCAGCAGATGACCCAATATCTTCTCCCATTATGTCGCCTTAATAGTTTTTTTCTTCAGAAAAAAAAATGGACTTAAAAATAGAAGCTGCCTTTTCCTCCACTACATCATGGGAGAGAGGTTGTGTTACCCATTTTTTGTCAACTCTGTGCCCTAGCTATATTTCTCTGGCTTCAGGATTTAGCTCAGAGAGGTGTACCAGTTGATTGTCAAGGTTATCTTTTGCAAATTTTGAAGGAAGGGTAGACATAGAATTATGAGGAAAAAAGCCCAACTACATTGATTGATGGTAACTGACGCTTCAACAGAATGGTAAACTCATTTAAGGGTAATAATCTTAATGCACTCTGTCCTTGCTATAAGTCACCCTGTTATTATATGTAGTGAGATACAAGGTTTCTGAGCCTCAATTCCAACCACATTAAACCCTAACTAAATACCTTTATTACTAACGGCTGCTCCTAAAATGCAGGGCAGGAAAAATATGAGCAGCCTGGTAATTGAACAACCATGCTTTTGTCAGAATTCATTGTTTTCAAACCAGTTATTATAATAACTAATGTCCCCTGAATATCCATAACAGGCAAGAGTTGGCCTTTTAAACCCCAATGTCCGAATGCCTTCTTTTTGGTCGTGGAAAACCAGGCAGTATATCTTTAAATTTTCATTATTTCACGAGGTCTTCTCTGGCAGCCAAGCTTTCCCTTAAACTTGCTGAGTTAATTTTACCCAGAATGACAACTGTATATGCAGGGTTTAGTTACATAACAGCAGTTGCCGCGTTTCACGTTGCACAAATCCAAACAGAGTGATCTAACAGTCCATGAAAAAGCAGTGCCCTTTTTGGTTTGCTACATGGGTGACTGGATAATGTGTCTTTTAAGAATATTTTTCACTTACAATTATCCCATTATCTTTAATTTGGAGCCATTAGGTGATTTTCTAATATCTTAATTATTAGGTTAACGGATTCTTTGTGCACATGTGTAATTTGTTCATTTGTGCTCTTAGAAATAAAATCCAACCATGTGCCACATAAAGGCTTCAGAATATTAGAGCAAACTGCCATGTTGTGGTTCCACTAGAAGGAAAAATGTGCACTTTAACTTCTCTGTGTCTTCTGAAATAGCTCTGTATGCTGCTTATATAGAAAATTCTCCAGCAGGACCTGTGCTCTAGAGGTTCAAGCAATTATATTTGGATTCTCATGGGATCAGTGTGAGCCCCTGAGTATTATATTGCCAGATTTATTACAGTCCTCTTCTTTTATTTTAAATGGTATTTGTTAAGTGCTTACTATAGGCCAGGCACTCTCCTAAGCGCCTCGATAGATATAAGATAATCAGGGTGGACACAGTCCATGTACCACATGAGGCTCACATTCGTAATTCCCATTTTATAGTTGAGATAACTGAGGCACGGAGAAGTGAAGTAACTTGCCCAAGATCACACAGCAGACAGGTGGCAGAGCTGGGTTTAGAACCCAGCCCTCTGACTCCCAGATCTGGGCTCTTTCAATGAGATCATACTGCTTCTCCGTGCTTCTTCTTCTTGAACCTTTTTAGAGAAGCAGCGAGGCTTAGTGGAAAGAGAACGGGCTTGGGAGTCAGAGGATGTGGCTTCTAATCCCAGCTCTACCACTTGTCTGCTGTGTGACCTTGTACAAGCCACTTAACTTTTCTGTGCCTCAGTTACCTAATTTGTAAAATGGGGATTAAGACTGTGAGCCCCATGAGGGACAACCTGATTACCTTTTATCTACCCTGGTGCTTAGAACAGTTTTTGGCACATGCTTAACAAATACCAGAATCATTATTATTATTACTGAACTGAGCCAGAAACATGGAGGGTAAATATGATATGAATGCTCAAACCCCAACCCTAGGTCGGTATGGATTCAGGGCTACTTTCCAATTGCAAAGCAGTTTCTCCAAACGTACATCTTTACTGAGATCAGCAGCCTCCCCTCTCTTGGACAAACCCCTCTCACTGTACTTGATATTTGGGCAATGATAATTGGGTCTGGACATTCCATTTTGCCTCCAACCTAGATGGTCTTTATTTTTTTCCATTGTTTATATCTTGTCAATCAATCAGTAATATTTATTCATTCAGTAATTTTTATTGAGCGCTTACTATGTGCAGAGCACTGTACTAAACCCTTAGAATATACAAATCGGTAACAGATAGAGACAGTCCCTGCCCTTATTTACTGAGGGTCTATTGGCCAAAGAGCCCTGTTCTCAGGGTTAGAGATTACAAAACTGCTAGTAGGCATGGTTCCTGACCTCAAGGGACTAACATTCTAATGAGGAAAAAAACTCACAAAACTAATAGGAGATAGGAGAAAAGAGAAGAGGGGGATATGTACATGAGATAATGCTTAAGTAGGTAGAGTTTGTTAGCTGGGTGCATAAATGCTATGGGAGGTTCACAAGTGCTTGGATGAAGTGACATTTGTTGGGGATATAACCTATAGAATGTAGAAATGAATTGGAGAAGGCATCTTGGAGGAAGTGTGATTTCGGGCGGTCTTTGAAGATGGCGTGGCTTGTGGTCTGTTGGATTTGAAGTAGAGGAGGAGTTCCCATCAAAGAAAGGACATGGGTAAGAAATTGGAGTGTGAGAGACAAGAACAAGGCTCAGGGAGTAAGTTACTTTGGGAAGAGTGAAGAGTGTGAGCTGGGGTTCAGGTATTGAAGAGAGTGGAAATGTAGGAAGAAGAAAGCAAATTGAGTGCTTTAAAATTAGGAGTTCCTGCTTGATACAAATCTATGGAGATTCATGGAATATGGGCAAATGTGTGCAGAATTATGGTTTAGAAAACAATCTGGACCAGCAGAGTGACGTTAGGACTGAAGAGGAGCAAGAATGGAATATTGGAAGTCAGTAAGGAGGCTGATGCAGTCGTCAAATCAGGATAGGACAAATAGTCGAGCCAGAGTGATGGCCACTTGGATACATAGGAAAGGGTAGATCTTGGAAATGTCGTGGAGGAAAAGAGGACAAGATTAAGCTGTAGACTAGATATGGGAGTTGAAAGAGAGGGAGGAGTCTCAGATAATGCCAAGGTTGAGGGCTTTAGGGACGGGAAAAGTGGTAGCATTGTTAAAAGTGATGGGAATTTAAGGTAGAGAAGATGTGGGAGGAAAGATGACCTGGGTTTTGTTTCTGTAATCTGTGTGGCAGGCCGACTTCATCTTGAGTCATTCTGAATTACGACAACAGCACTTATAGCTTTTCTAAATTTACCTTGTGTGTGTGTTTTATAACATAGTTTCAATTAAGCAATTTTATTACAGCCTATAGGACAGTAGAAAGCAGGCAGCTGTGGGACAAGGGAACTGGGGGAAACGGGAGGAGAGCAGGGTGGGTGGACTTAAAGTGGGTAGGATACAAGTGTGGGAGAAAGCAGGGATGGGGAAGGGGGGTGACCTGATGATCAGAGATTACAGGGTGGGTGCACAAGGCCATGTCACTTCTGATGAAGTTTAGGTCAGCTTCCTTACTGTCCAACTTCTATTGCTATATTAGAGTTCACAGTCCTGGTGAAATTTGGTAGGAACAAAGGAACTGATCTTGGTTCAGGAACCATTTCCTCATTTATTGCATTGTTCCTAAGAGAAAATTAGTTCTGACTTAAATCACAGTTTTCAGGAAGCATTTCTGCCATAAAGTCAGACAGCAGCCTGTATACGTGCAGGCATGTTTGGAGATTTGATTTTGCTGTAACCTCCCATCTCTTCACTTTAGTTTAACTTTTTTGAGAGCAGGGGGTGTGCTTTCAACATTTTTTAATTTGTCTACAACTTCAAATGGTGCTTTGCCCCACACAACCCATGATCAGTGACTGATTTCTTCACCTGTGAGGTTGCCTGGCAATTTGCTTTTTTCTGTTTTCACCTCAGGTAGGCAGTCTCCCTCCCTCTCTCTCATATCCTCCTCTATCACTCATCTCCTCTCTCCCTCCTTCCCTCTCTTTTCTCCCTCTTCCCTCTTTCCCTTTCTTTCTCCCTCCCTATCTCTCTCTCCCTGTCTCCATCCCTCCTTCTCTCCCTCCTTCCATCCCTTCTTCTCTTTCTCTCTCTCCAGTTCAGGGCTTGGTCCTCTCATTGCTCCATTCTACCATTGAGCTCTGAGCCTTCTGAAGTGTGCTGAGAGCTGAACCATTTCAGATTGCCTTGGGCAGAATATCCCTGGATTCTGTGGCAGGCATGTTGCCCACCACAAAATCATCCTTTCCCTTCACTTAAAACAGGCAGGTCATCTGTGGTGAATGGGGCTCAGCCTGGCACTCTGTTTTAAAGTTCCCTCTTCCCCCTTCACATGTATATTTCATGCCTGTGCCCTTCTTTCTACCCGGGACTGAGTCAGTGCAGACTGCTAAAATACTGGCCCTTTCAGTAATTCTGGTTTAGCGTAATAAAGTGTAGCCTGTCACTTTCTCAATAAAACACAATTGACAGGGCCAGTATTTTATTGTGAAGAGCCACATACATAAATGAGAAGAATTAAAGGCCAAGGGTCAGTGTATCCTGATTATTCACCCTGCTCCCCCCAATAAATCACAGACACTGAACTGCAGGTTAACACTTATTTAAAGATCCACACGAGGCTTCCCCGGGAAGCCCATTGAAAATGACCTTTTCAGACATGCCGTTTGCCAATCAGAGAACGGCCTGTAGCCTGCTGAACACAGCCCCTAAATGTAACCTTAAATAAATCATGCTTTGCTGTCTCAGAGTAGTACTTGATGCATAGCTACCACTTTGTAATAGTGGTGATAATGATAATAATGATAGTGGTAGTAATGATGATGATGATGATAATCGTGGAATTTGTTAAATACTTACTCTGAACCAAGTACTCTGTTAAGCACTAGGGTAACTTCCAGTTAATCATTTTGGACTCAATCCCTGCCTCACATGGAGCTAATATTCTACGTGGGAAGGAAAACAGGTATTTTATCCCCACTCACAGATGAGGCCACTGAGGCACAAAGAAGTCAAGAAGTTAAGTCAACAGGACATAGAGCATGCAAGTGGCAGAGCCAGGATTAGAACCCAAGTCTTCTAAGTTTGAGGCCCCATCCTCTTGACACGTTTCTCATGGTGTGACATTTTCAAGACAGCATGTTGCTGTGGACAATTTGAAGTGGAAATTTTTTATTTGCTCTTACAATTACCTGCCTGCTCTTACAGAGATCTCTTTGAACCTGGTTAAGTAACACACTAGAAAGATCACGTAAGGTGGCACCAGGGAGTGGGAGGAAATACTTGATTTCTTAGGCTCTGGAATATCTCATTTTTACATTTATCCCCTGTATTCTCTATGGTTAACATACCATTCAGCATTTCTAAAATGTAATTGTTAAAGGAGTTTGAATTAAATAATGTGCTTCTCAGTGCTCCACACCAAGGTATTCGTAGCTAAAATAGAGCAAGAGCGGCTCTGAAATTATAGGGCAGTGGCATTGTAGTTGTGGTCTACGTTCTGTAAGAATCATATGTAAGCTGGGGAAAGCTTTTTGTGAGGAGGAAGCGACTGACCAATTCTTCTCCACAATCACAGAAGATCAAATGAGAGGGAACTGGAAGTGGGCAATGAGGGGAGTTTAGTTAGGCATGAGGAAGGACCTGATTATGAGGGGTGTTGTGGAACCTCTTTCCCAAGGGAGTTTTTAAGAAATCACAGGACACCATTTGGATTCTGGATGGCTTAGGCTATCATGTGCTTGAAGTTGCGGGGTGGGAACTGCTGGCTGCTTGAGGGAGTTTTCAGCTCTGATTGGAGCCGTTCGGAGTGAGAAGCCCTGTTGGAGAGAGGTTGGCTCTCTGCTGCCAGAGGGTGGAGGATTGACAGATGGGCAGAAGGACCTTGTTCCAGCGCGCTTTCACCACCAGATTCTGTGAGGAATAAGCCGGATGTCTGGTGCAGCCCCAGTTCTCTTACCCAACTCCACAGGACAGAACTAATCCTTGCCCTTGAAGGCAGGGATTGTGTCTACCAACTCTGTAGCCAGAAAAGCAGCGTGGTCTAGTAGCAAGAGCACAGGATTGGGAGTCAGAGGACATGAGTTCTAATCCTGCTTCCACTATTTGTCTGCTGGGTGACCTTGGGCAAGACACTTAACTTCTCTGTGCCTCAGTTACCTCATCTGGAAAATGGGGATTAAGACTGTGAGCCCCACGGGGGACAACCTGATTACCTTGTATCTATCCCAGTGCTTAGAACAGTGCTTGGCACATAGTAATAGCTTAACAAATACCAAAATTATTATTGCTACTTTTGCAAGCACTTAGCATAGTGCTCTGCCCACCGTTAAGTGCTCAATAAGTACCACTGACTGATGGATTGATTTCCTACCCCTCCTCCCCCCTTGCCCCATTGCAGAAACCAAGGGTGGACAGAAACTCTTACCCTCATTATATTGGGAATTTTGGGAAAGTAGCATTTATGTACATACCTATATACTATAAAGCTTGTGGTAGTGCAGAGATGAGATGTTGCTGCGTTGAATCATGAGTATTCATCTGTAATCTACTGTAACCATCTGTAATCTACTGCTTTTCTTTTCTGTCACTTTTGAGTGGTGGATTAGGCCTGTTTTGAAATTGTGGTCAATTTTGTTTTTCCCCGTGTCTGCCTTTTTCCCTTTAGATGGCCAATCCCTCGTGGGGTCGTTTCCACATATACTTTCCAGTGTCAAGTACAGTGGTCTAAATATCATATGTGTTTATTGAGTTATGCAGGCTGTTGAGTTCTCTAGACCTGACAAATGAGAGTGAGTTTTCAAGACATATGAATTAAGAGTTCTGTGGATATTTCTTTTTGATATGGACACCCTTTGCAGATTTGGTTTAAATGTATCACATTTATCAACAGGGTCCTAGAGCAATGAAAACTACCAAATGTGGGGCGCTTGGTATCTCTGAAGCAGCCATTTTGTGCCTGAGTGGTTTTATTGTGCCCAAGGGCACACTCTCTCTTATGGGTGCTCACCTGTGACAATGGAGACTTTTTGCCTTTTTTTCTTGTTCTCAAAAGAAGGGAGTAGGAACTTGAAAAGCAAATAATTTGTTCAGTTGCAGCAAATGAACGTAATGAAAGTGGAATGGATGCCATCCAAGCAGTGAGAGTGCCATCCAGTGGGCCAGGTTAACCGAGGTGAAATGAGAATGGAAAATGTATTGTGGGGAAAAAAAAACAAAAAACCTTTACCACTCTTACCTGTGAAAGAGCACCTCTGAGGCCTAGTTCCTGACATCTGGTGAGCTTAATATACTGATCTGCCGTGACTCCCTTTGGATAATAAGTATTCAATCACTAAATTAAGTCTCCCTCTCCTACTTAACTGATTTCTTACTACAACCCCAAATGCACACTTTTCTTCTCTAACACCAAGCTGCTTACAGGACCTTGATCTCATTTATCTTGACAAGAACCCCTTGCCCACATTCTCCCTTTGGCCTGGAATTCCTTTCCCCCTTCTTATATGACAAAACCACTATTCTCACCTTCAAAACCCTCTTTAAATCACATCTCCTCCAGGAGACCTTCCCTGACTAAGCCCTCCTTTCCCCTATCTGCCTTCCCCTCTGTGTCACCTGATCACTTGGCTGTGAGGAAGCAGCGTGGAAAGAGCCTGGGTTTGGGAGTCAGAGTTCATGGGTTCTAATCTCTGCTCTGCCGCTTGCCAGCTGCATGACTTAGGGCAAGTCACTTAACTTCTCTGTGCCTCCGTTCCCTCAACTGTAAAAATGGGGATTAAAACTGTGAGCCCCATGTAAGACAACCTGATCACCTAGAAGCAGTATGGCTCAGTGGAAAGAGCCCAGGCTTGGGAGTCAGAGGTCATGGGTTCTAATCCCCGCTCCGCTGCTTGTCAGCTGTGTGACCTTGGGCAAGTCATTTAGCTTCTCTGTGCCTCAGTCACCTCATCTCTAAAGTGGGGATGAAGACTGTGAGCCAAACGTGGGAAAACCTGATGTCTTGTATCTCCCCCAGTGCTTAGAACAGTGCTTGGCCCGTAGTAAGCACTTAACAAATACCAACATTATGATTATTTAACCTTTGATATTCACCCCAGCCCCATAGCACTTAAGTAAGTTATGCATATATCCTTATGCTTTATTGTTTCTCCTATCCGTAATTCATTTTAGTGTCTGTCTCCCCCTGTAGACTGTAAGCTCCTTGTGCTCAGGGATCACATCTACCAACTCTACTGTATTTTACTTTCCCAAGTGCTAAATACAGCGCTCTGTACACAGACAATAAGTGCTCAATAAATACCAATGATATCATTCCAAGCATAAATTTTGATATGTGAGATCTTGCTTTTCAGTTCAGTCATCGTCGTTGATTTATGATAAAACTTTCCCTTTGTGACTGAGGCAATTGATGATGATATGAAAAATAATGTTAACAGGAACTGTGAATCCCCCCCAAACTTCAGGCAACTGGATTTAGATAAACACATGGTTCTTCATTGAAACTACCTATTCTTTTTAGATCTGCCAAACCGGCTGGAAGTTCTACAATAGACTTTCTAGCAAGATTCCCAGTATTTCTTTTTTTCTGATCCGACTGGAAATACTATGAATAGAGCTATTCTTATGGCTCTTAGGCACTTCTGTTTTGAATCCAAGTCAGAAGTTCAGAAATGCATGAAAATAAAACGAGATAAAAGTTAGTTGAGCTCCGTGAATGCCAAAAGAAGTTCAGGTTCCCCTGACTACAAAAATCAAATCTTGGGTACTTACTGAGTTTACTCTGAATTATCACTGTGAAAAAGTAAAAACGAAGGTCCACTAATGGTTTTTCATGACAGCATACCATATTTTTTGAGAAACGAAGGGTCTCATGAACATCAGTACATTAACTGGTGAGCAGAGAGAATTAGAAAGTTGATGTTGCCGCGGTTATGGATTTCTGATTTCTCAGTTCTCGAAACCACAACCTGCTCTGCTTCTCTCATGGGAGCTAAACATTTTTAAAGAATACATTATTATAAGAGTAAATCATCAAACGTATCGAACTTAAAAAACAACAACAACCAAATGGGTATGAATTTACTGATTGTTCCTGTGAAATAAAAGGATTTTGATTCCTTGCTGTCCTTCCTTAAAAATCTGTATGTTCTATCATGACTGGTGTCTTAACTGCGGTCTGCGTGAATGCTGATTGTACTATTTGTCTTGCATTCACATATGGCCAGAATGATAAATGAGCAATCTGAAGTCTGTTCTTCACTGGATGCCTATGCACCGTGCCCTAGTGATAGCTGTAAAGTCTGCTGTTTACAGGGTCTCTTGCTGCTTATGGCTGTGCCCACTCGGCACATTTTCCCTCAAATCCAGCCACCATATCTCTGATAGCTAGTGAACGGTCTTCCTGTGTTTGAGAAGAGGTTGTGCCCTTTCTCCAAGGCATCAGTGGTCCACTGCTTTGATAATAACAATAACATTAATAATAATAACATTTGTTAAGCGCTTACTATTTGTCCTCTGACTCCCAGGCTCCTGCTCTTTCCATTAGGCCGTGCTGCTTCTCTGTGCTTTCCAGATTGAGCTCAAAGCTTGAGATCATCTGATTAAAAGGCCTTGAAGGCAGGGACTGTGCCTTGTGTTGTGTGGAATAGAGGTCTCCAAGGGTTCAGTACAGTGCTCTGCACATGTTAAACTCCTGGGGCAGTGTTCAAATCAGAGTCCCTCAAGCTGATATATTCAGCGAATCCCTCAAGCATTTCTTTAGCTCCCTCCTTCAACTCATTCCCCTTAACTGCTTTCTCATCCTATGCTGAAAGGATGCCAGGAATGATCACTTAAGATGTCCCGAGCACTGCACTAGGTGCTGGGATAGGAACAAGATAAATGATCTTGGTGTTAATCCATGAAACCTGAAAGTGAATTAAGCTAATAGAAACTTTTCAGGTTCAAGGTAACCAGGGGGGCCCTACCTAGTTATAGGAACTAAAGAACAGTTCCTCTGAATATTAGAAGCAAGATTAGCTGGTCAGGAGGTTTGACCATTACTTATTAATGAATTCTTCCTTTTGCTTTTAAGATAGAAGAACAAAATAGAGAAGCAGCAAGGCCTAATAGAAAGACCAAGGGCCTGAAAGTCAAAGGACCTGGGTTTTAATCCTGGCTCCATCACTTATCTGCTGTGTGACCATGGACAAGTCACTTAACTTCTCTGTGCCTCAGTTTCCCCATCTGGAAAATGGGGATTAGGACTGTGAGTCCCATGTTGGACAGAGACTGTGTCCTACCTGATTAGCTTATATCTACTCTAGTGTACAGTGCCTGGCACAAAATAAGAACTTAACAAATGCCATTGAAAAAAGATAAGTGAATCCAGAAGCCCATAGGTGTGCATCTTCTGGAAAGGTGAGCTGCGTTGAATCTGGCTTCACTTCGAGCTCATTATAGATAGGAGACATGTCTGCTGATTTCTCTCATATTGTACTCTTCCAAGCTCTTAGAACAGTGCTCTACACATAGTAAGCACTCAATAAATATCAGTCATTGATTGATGAGTAATAATAATCATGTTGGTATTTGTTAAGCACTTACTATGTGCAGAGCACTGTTCTAAGCACTGGGGGAGATACAGGGTCATCAGGTTGTCCCACGTGAGGCTCACAGTCTAAATCTCCATTTTACAGATGGGGTAACTGAGGCACAGAGAAGTTAAGTGACTTGCCCACAGTCACACAGCTGACAAGTAGCAGATCTGGGATTCGAACCCATGACCTCCGACTCCCAAGCCTGCTCTCTTTCGATTGAGCCATGCTGCTTCCCATGATGAAGGCCCATGGGCCTTTGGCTTAGTGCCCTGGGCTTTTGGCTTAGTGGATAGACCATGGGCCTGGGAGTCAGAAGGATCTGGGTGCTAATCCTGCCTCTGCTACATTTCTCCTGTGTGACCTTGGGCAAGTCACTTCACTTCTATGGTCTCAGTTATCTCATCTGTAAAAATGGGAATTAAAAGTGCGAGCCCCATGTGGAACAGGGAATGTATCCAACCTGACTGACTTGTATCTACTCCAGCACTTAGAACAGTGCTTGGCACATAGTAAGCACTTTAAAGTACCATAATTAAGTGCTTTAGTACAGTGCTCTGCATACAGTAAGAGCTTAATAAATACAGTTGAATGAATGATTTACTTCACATTCTTGATCTTGGATTCTGAGTTTGGATCTGTGCCTTTGGGTGTTTGGTATTCACCCCACCCTCAGCCCCACAGCTCTTCTGTACATAATCTATAAACTTTTCATTTGTATTATTGCTTGTCAGCCCCTCTAGACTGTAAGATCGTTGTGGGCAGGGAATATGTCTACCAACTCTTTTGTACTCTCCCAAGTGCATAGTATAGTGCTCTGCACACAGTAAACACTTAATCAATATCATTGATTGATTGATTTCTCAGTAAACTCCCAGAGCAGGTGGTCTCAGCAACCCTGAAAATCAACTTAACTTGGAGGTTTCTGCTGTTCAGTTTTCCTTATATTCTGTCATTTTCTCTCTCTGTAGTGTATTTTAATGTCTGTCTCTTCTTCTAATATCTAAGCTCCTTGTGTGCAGGGGTGATCTATATCTATTCTGTTATACTGTTCTGTCCCAGATGCTTTGTACACTGCTCTACATGCAGTAGGCACTCAATAAATATCAATGAATGATTTGACTGAGTTGCCCTTCTGGGTGTCTGCCTTACTGAGTTATGTGGAGGGAGAAAGAGGAAATCTCAGACTATTTAATCAGTCAGTGGTATTTACTGAGTACTTACTGTGTGCAGAATGCTGAACTAAGCTTCAATCCCTGGTTTCCTCTTTTGTAAAACTTAGAGAAGGCATCACCTATGTCTTTATCATAGGAATGATGAGAATGACTTAACTGTTGCTTAGAAATCATAAAAGAAAAGCCATTCATTTGGTTACAGTAATGATAATTGTGGCATTCGTTAAGTGCTTACTATGTTCCAGGCACTGTTCTAAGTGCTGGGGTGGTTACAAGCAAATCGGGTTGGCTAATCACCTAGTACAGTGCTCTGCCCACATTAAGTGCTCAATAAATGCGATTGAGTGAATGAATGAATACAGTTTTTGTATTAATTCATTCAGCAGTATTTGTGGAGTACCTATTGTCTGCAGAGCACTGTACTAAACACTCAATCGTTGCATCCAAAGCCCTGCAAAAATGTGTTCCTAACCTGTTCTAATGCATCTCATTGACTGATAGGGAAGAAAGTTGGGTCTTGGTTTATCTAAATGTAAGGAAGGTGCATGCATTATCCGGAGAAGTGGGGGAAATGGGAGAAAATTGGGATCAAGCCATGTGAACCGGAAATTCTGCATTATAGCAGATTTGCTCCACCCCAGGAAGTGGATTCCCTTGCAGGGGCAGAAAGGAAAGGATATCTAGGAATGCTTGCTTACCCCTTGTGGTCACCCTTGGATTTTTCCATTTGGCTTCAGGAGATGGGTAGGGAGAGTGAGGGTAATTTACTCATTCAGTCATAGTTATTGAGCACTTCTTGTTTCCAGAGCACTGTACTAAGCGCTTGGGAGAGTACAATATAACAAAGTTGGTAGTCACATTCCCTGCCCACAAGAAACTTAGTGTCTAGAGGTGTAGACAGACATTAGACTGTAAGCTCCCCATCCAGACAGGGAATGTGTCTTTTTTACTGTTATACTGTACTCTCTGAAGTGCTTGTTACAGTGCTCTGCACACAGTAAGAACTCAATAGATACGATTGACTGACTGACATTAATATAACTTGGCCCAGACTTTTTTTTTAAATTATATTTGTTAAGTGCTTACTATGGTCTAGGCACTGTACCAAATGCTAGAGTAGATACAAGCTAATCAGGTTGGACACACTCCATGTCCCACATGGGGTTCACAGTCTTAATCCCTACTTGATAGATGAAGTAACCGAGACACAGAAAAGTTAAGCGACCTCCCAAGGTCACACAGCAGACAAGTGGAGGAGCTGTATTTAGAACCCCGGTTCTTCTGACTTCAAGGTCCATGTTCTATCCAACAGATAGTGCTGCTTCAATTTTGGGGTCATCTTTCTTCCTTTGCTTGTCCAGTGTTTCACTCGGCCTTACAAAAGGTTTAGAGGAAGAGACAGGAAATTAAATAATGTCATTTGCCAACTCTGCAGTGTTGTTCGGGAGGAGGAAACTTTTTCTTCTGCCTGTGGCGATCAGCGGATGCCCCGAAGCATGAGATTTGATTATCCCTCTTAGCATTTATAACTACAAATGTGATTAATGGTCATAAAAATTGAGCTGGTAATGTAACAGTGATTCCAGCTGTATTCTTGACTCCAAAGTATTCCTGTACTCTTAATGAAAGTGGCTGCTCCCAGGGAGACCATGTTAAATACAGAAGGGAGGCAATGACTTTTTCTTCTCTTTCTTAAAAGCCCTCCCTCCCTGATAATTAAAACTTGTCGATGTTTCCCCGGAGAGCCACCTGAGGTAACTATCTGAGCCAGCCTGGCATGGTGTCAATACGCCGGAACTCTGCAGAAAGACACTTGGCTAAGATCTCTCTTTCTTTTCCTCCCGCCGGCCTGACTGGTCTGCTGTTCATGTCGTGGAACAACACAGGCTAAGTCTGGACAATTTGTATTTTAATAGTGATGGGGACATTCTTTACCTCCTCCTCTTCCCCTCCCCCCCATCATTTTGCATTAATGATCTGCCACTAATAAAACTAATTAATAACTGCTGGCTCTCTGCACAGAATATTTGGACTTCTGAAACCTGGCAGATTGCCAATGCAGCTTTTGAAAGAAAGCACTTCATCTTAGTCAGGGACAGGATGAATATTTCTCCACACTTCTAATTGGACAAAGTGCCTTTCAAATTCCCTGCCATTTAAAAGAGAACAGATAAGTAAGCTATAGGCACATTCCAGATACAATCACCTCTCTGGTTGCCACTGACACAGGGACCTGTGGTCCCAGAGGAGGGTGGGTAGGGAGGGGGTTGGGAGGGGCCCTGTACTCTCTTTGTTTTACCATACCCTGGGAAAATGGAGGTTTGAGTGAAAAAGGTGGATGTGCTTTAATTTGCCAAAACGTACAGAGCCCTGATGGCCAATTGCTCTCTCGTCCTTTCCCCATCTTCCCTCTGTTGTGTTCTCATTCCACTGGCAGCGATATAGCTCAATGGATATGATGTGATTTGCCAGAATCCATTCTTCTCCCTCTCTCTCTACCTTATGAATTAGATTGGCCTGTGGAACCCTCACTCCATCTTGGGAAAGCTTCCCTTTATCCTTGACTGGTTCCTGACTCTGTCACTCCTTCTCCTCACCATCACTGAAATCTGGCTCTCCCCAGATGACACCTTCTCCCCTGCTGTTCTCTCTAGAAGGGGCCTCATCTTCTCCCACTCCCCAAGAGTACGGGAAAAGGGAGAGAGTCAGCTACCTTCTCCTCCCCAGGACTGCTTTTGCAGTTTTCCACCACCTCTGTCCCTTTCCTTCCCTTCCTTCAAAGCCATATCATCCACCCGCTACAAGCCACTCTAGATCCCAGTCACAGTCATCTACTGCCTCACCTCCAACTTTCTGATCCATTTTAATCCCTTTCCCACATTTCTTTCCTCTTTCTTCTTCCCTGCATAGATCCGTGGAACTTCAATATCCATGTAGATATTCCTGGTGACCCTTCTGCTGCCCGTTCCCTACCATTAATCAACTCCACTGGCCTCCTGCTCCACCCCACCTCATCCGTTCCCCAACTTGGACACACATTTGACCTCATCAGCTCAAGTCACTGAACAATCTCTCTCCTCACCTACTTGAAATCTGTCTGGCCACAGCCACCCCACCTGCCTTTTCTCCTCCACACCCTTTCTCCTCAAATCTGTGTTCCCTCGCAGACACCTCCAGTCTTTTGACCTGCGTCAGTTTTCTCAAGTTTTCATGCCCCTTTCTATTCATTCAATTCAACTGCATTTATTGAATGGTTACTGTGTGCAAAGCACTGCACTAAGGACTTAATCTTTTAGTCTCGTTACCCAAGCTGTCTTCCCTTGAAGACCAAACCGATGCCCTCAACCCCTCCCTCTCTGCTGAACTCAACTCCGTTGCTCCCCTATCCCTCCGCCGATCTCATGCCACTAACCCTCCTCCACAATCCCCTTTGTTCACTCCTGTCCATGAGCTGCAGAGTGCCACTGGTGGAGATCTAGATATCAGCTGACTTTGTCCATTTCAAATTCATCCTTGCCTGCTTACCTCTGCTCTCTCCTCTGCCTGGAAATATTATTTCTCCATCCTTGTTGCCTCCATGCCCATTGCCCTCAACAGTTGTTTCAAACACTTAACTCCCTGTTTCCCCCACCTCCCCATCTCTTGCCCCAATGACCTGGCCACATTATTTACTGAGAAAATTGAAACCATCAGGTGTCATCTCCCTAAAATTTTCCTTGCTCCTCTCTATTCCCGCACTCCTCCTTCCCCTTCTTTAAGTCTCCCATCTTTCCCAGAAGTATCTCAAGAGGAAATCTCCCTTTTCCTCTCAGAACCCAGCCTCTCCACCTACGCCTCTGATCCCATCCCTTTGCACCTTATCAAAGTACTTGCCTCCTCCCTTCTCCCCTCACTGACTGCCATCTGCATCCGTTCACTCTATAATGGCTTCTTCCCCTTTGCTTTCAAACATAATAATAATGATGGTATTTGTTAAGCGCTTACTATGTGCAAAGCACTGTTCTAAGCGCTTGAGGGATATAAGGAAATCAAGTTGTCCCATGTGGGGCTCACAGTCTTAATCCCCATTTTACAGATGAGGTACCTGAGGCACAGAGAAGTTAAGTGACTTGCCCAAAGTCACACAGCTGACAAGCGGCGGAGCCGGGATTAGAACCCATGATCTCTGACTCCAAGCCCATGCTCTTTCCATTGAGCCACACTGCTTGCTCATGTATCTCCTATCCTAAAAGAGACCTTTCTTGACCCCCAGGACTCCCTCCAGTTATCACCCCATCTCCCTCCTACCATTCCTCTCAGAACTTCTTGAGTGAGTTATCCGCACTCATATCCTCCATTTCCTCTCTTCCAATCCTCTTCTTGAGCCCCTCCAATCTGGCTTCGTTGCGCTTCACTCTGCCAAAACTGCGCTCTCAGAGGTCACCATTGATTTCCTTCTTGCCACATCTGGCCTCTACTCTGCCCTAATCCTTCTCAACCTCTCAAATGCCTTCAACACTGGTGACCATACCCTTCTCCTGGAAACATTATCCAATCTTAACCGACTATCACTCTCCCCACCTACAAAGCCTTATTGAAAGCACATCTCCTTCAAGAGGCCTTCCCCGACTAAGCTGTCATTTCCTCCTCGCCCACTCCCTCTTGCACTTGGATTTGTACCCTTTATTCACCCCACCCTCAACCCCACGGCACTTATGTACATATCCATAACTCATTCATTCATAGTAATGTCTGTCTCTCCATCTGGACTTTAAGCTCATTGTGCCCAGGGAACCTATCTACCAACTCTGTTATATTGTACTTTCCCAAGCGCTTAGTACAGTGTCCTGTGCACAGTAAGCACACAATTAGTACAATTGATTGAACCATTGATTAATTAGAGTTCTTAAATGTGACTGAATGAATAAATGAAGGCTATTTGAGCCGTGGATTTTAAGGTCCTTGAGTGGCAGTGTCGTCTGCCAGCTCTGTTGCTCTCTCTTACCCTTAGTACAGTGCTCTGCAAATAGTAAATACTCAATAAATACCAATTACTGATTGACTGATTTACCGACTCTGAAAAGACAGTGATAAAACAGATCATTACTCCACAGTTCATCAGCATATTAGTGCTTCTACTCTGAAGAAACAAATTTACAGAAGGCACGGGTCATTTCAAAAACAAACCCCAAAGCCCCAAAAGATGAAAACCATCTCCCCAAAGTGTTTTATATATGATTTGACCACGTGGGTTTCAATGCAGGATGCCCAGTCTGCCATTCTTGCGTGTAGCCTCATGCTCTCCCATTCCTCTATCCGTTGTTTGTTTTAATATCTGTTTCCCCATCTGTACTGTGAGCTCCTTGTGGGCAGGGAATGTGTCTACCAACTCTACCATAATGTTCTCTCTCCCAAGCAACTAGTTCAGTGCTCGGCATGCAGTAACAGTTCCATAAATACCACTGATATTTTTTATGGTATTTGTTAAGCATTTACTATGTGTCAAACACTGTTCTAAGCACAGGATGATCAGGTTCGGCCCAGTTCCTCTCCCGCATACGGCTCACTGTCAAAGTCAGAAGGAAGAGGACTGATGTATCTCACTGCCTTTGAATGTAAGCTTCAAAAGAGCAAGGACCGTTTTTTTGTTTTGTTTCAGTACACCATCTGGCATATTTTGAGTGCTCCATAACTATTCCAATCAGGCATTGATTCAATTCCATCTCTCCTTCATAATAGCATGTGTAGCACTGGCCCCTGGAGTAAGAAAAGTGAATGACTTCCTGAGACACTGAGGGTTAGTTAGGGTTAGCCAGTGATGCTTTGCTCTGGATACACCTTTTCCCTCTGTGCTTTTGAGGCCCAAATACATTCAGCGCCTCGACCATCTAAGATATCCTTCTCCTTTACATCACATTTCTGCCATCTGTCAGTTGATCAGTAGTATTTATTGGAGGGCTACTGTGAGCAGAGCCCTGTATTGAATACCTATACCTCTATTGAGAAGCAGCATGGCTCAGTGGAAAGAGCCCTGGTTTGGGAGTCAGAGGTCATGGGTTTGTATCCCGGCTCTGCCACTTGTCAGCTGTGTGACTGTGCACAAGTCACTTAACTTCTCTGTGCCTCAATTACCTCATCTGTAAAATGAGGATTAACTGTGAGCCTCACGTGGGATGACCTGATTACCCTGTATCAACCCCAGTGCTTAGAACAGTGCTCTGCACATAGTTCTTAAGAAATACCAACATTATTATTATTATTACCTAAGAAGAGTACACTAGAATCAGTAGATGTGATTCTCACTTAGGAGTGCATTCTAGCAGGGGAAACAGATACTAAAATAAATGATACTGATAGGTGTTATTAATGTCAAACTTTGGGGACCTGAGATAGCAGAGATGGGAGGAGAAGATAGCACCAATGTCTGGCTTCAAGGTCTCCTCTAATCCACACTTAAGTATATAGACAATTTATTACGGTTATCCCCTTTGAAAATGTTTTTATGCCTATCACCACAGGGAGCTTACACTTTAAGAGGAGCAGCGTGGCCAAGTGGAAGGAGGGGGAGCCTGGGAATCAGAGAACCAGGGTTCTAATCCTGACTCCTCCACGTGCCTGCTGTGTGACATTGGGCAAATCAGTTAACTTCTCGGTGCCTCAGTTTCCTCATCTGTAAAATGGGGATTCAGTACCAATTCTCCCCCTCATTAAACTGTGGGCCTCATGTGGGACAAGGTCTGTGTCAGATTTGATAACAAGTGCTTGAAACATAGCAAGTGCTTAACAAATACCGTAATTGTTAATGGGGGAACATATCTCATGCTTCTTTTGTGCCTTCCCAAGAACCTAATAAAGTGCAGCACACCTAGTGGGTGCTCAGTAAATATCTGTACTTCCGTTATTCTGTGAATTAGTGTGGGCACTGAAAGGGAGCTGCTTGTGCTGTTGCTCTGTTGGAGTTGGAAATTCTGCCATCTGTCAGCTATCAATTCCAGAGAAAGAAGCTTTTTGGCTGAAATTGAGGGAGTGTAGGTAGTAGTTAAAATCATTTCCTTCATTTATTTGTGTTTAGAATACATGATGCTCCGATATGCTTCTTTCCTGTCATAATCACCAATGGTATTTTTTTGAGCATTTACTGTGTACAGAGCACTGCCCTAAGTGCTCAGGAGAGTTCTTTACAACAGAGTTGGTAGACACGTTCCGTGCTCACAAAGAGCTTAGGGTTTTCACAAATCTCTAGTAATTAAGTACTGCTAGGGCTCTGTTGTGTTCTTCTGTGGGATTTCTCTTGCAGCTATCTCAGTGGAAACTGGCATTCAGTAGTATCTAGAAAACAGATGTAAAATGGCATTATGTGGTACTCACCAGAAGTTACTGGATTATTTGCTTTCCCAAGATAGATTTCGGCCTCATTTATCTGGATTTCCAGGCAAATATCGAGCTTAGTTTCTATTTGGAGGAGGAAGATTCATTCATTTGATGGTATTTTTTGAGAGCTTACTGTGTGCAAAGCACAGTAATGAGTGCTGAGGATGGATACAGTGAAGGATAAGCAAAACCAGTCCCTGCCCTTCCTGGGGCTCACAATCTTAAAGGGGGCCTCAGAGGATGATACTCTAAGGTAGACTCAGTTGTATTGCAAATGGTATTTGTTGAGCCAGTCAGCCAATCAAATTTATTGAACACTTACTGTGTGCAGAGCTCTGCTAAGTGCTTGGGAGAGTACAGCGTGGCTCAGTGGAAAGAGCCCGGGCTTGGGAGTCAGAGGTCATGGGTTCGAATCCCAGCTCTGTCACTTGTCAGCTGTGTGACTGTGGGCAAAGCACTTAACTTCTCTGGGCCTCAGTTCCCTCATCTGTAAAATGGGGATGAAGTCTGTGAGCCTCCCGTGGAGCAATCTGATTACCCTGTATCTACCCCAGCGCTTAGAACAGTGCTCTGCACATAGTAAGTGCTTAACAAATACCAACATTATTATTACAATATAACAATATGACACATTCCTTACCCACAACGAATGTACAGTCTAGAGGGAACCATTACTGTATGCAGAACACTGTACACAGAGTACAATACAATAGAGTCGGTAGATATGATCCCTGCTGTCAAGGAGCTTACAGTGTAGTGGAGCTCTAGTTATGGGGGGGAAATGGCCAATGAACCCCAAAAGGCAATTGCTGTATATGGCTCCCCAGCATAGACAAGACTCTAAGCTTCCTTGGGTGTTTATGAAGCGTTCTGAGAAGAGAAGCCATGTGGCTTAGTGGAAAGAGCATGGGCTTGCGTGTCAGAGGATGTGGGTTCTAATCCTGCCTCTGCCACTTGTCTTTTGTGTGACCCTGGGCAAGTCACTTAACTTTTCTGTGCCTCAGTTACCTCATCATAAAATGGAAATTAAGACTGGGAGCCCCACGTGGGACAATCTCATGTCTACCCCAGTGCTCAGAACAGTGCTTGGCTCATAGTAAGTGCTTAACAGATGCCATTATCATTATCATTTTAATTAAATTGAGATGTAGCCTAGTGGATAAAGCATGGGTCTGGGAGTCAGATGAGCCAGGTTTCTAAGCCTGGCTCCTCCTCTTCTCTGCTCTGTGACCTTGGACAAGTCACTTTACTTCTCTGTGTCTCAGTTACCTTATCTGTAAAATGAGTATTAAGAGTGTGAGCCCACTGTGGGAATAGACTGTGTCCAACCAGATTAGCTTGGAAGTACCCAATTGCTTAGTGCACTGCCTGGCACGTAGTGAGCACTTAACCAATACCATTAAAGAAAACAACCAAAAAAATCTTCTCCGCTCTTTGTCTCCCATTGTCCATAGTCTAACTGAAATAGCAGATTTGTTTTTCCAGTTATCCAAATGAATTATTCTGATCTTGATATAACTACAATAAATTTTGTTGTCTTTTTAACATTGGAAGAGTGAAGGATTTCTTGAAACTCCTCCTGCTTAGATTGTGTCCTTCTCATTATTCATTTCTTCATATTGCCATGTTCTTAAGACTTAGGACTGAAATGACCTACTTTATCCACTTCTCTGCCAATGCCAGGGCTAATCCTGAGCATACAGATTTTTCTTCTGTTTAACTAATGAAAACCCTCATCCCTCACTGATGGGCAGGAGGTACGGTGAAGAAAATCTAGCAGAGTATCCAGTTAGGATTGCTCTGCTGTAGAGGGCAGGGGTCTCATGGATCAGTGATATAGAGACTGAAGCCTCTGCCTGCCTCGGCTCATTGTGGATGGCAAACTCATTCAATCATATTTATTGAGTGCTTACTGTTTGCCGAGCACTGTACTAAATGCTTGTAAAGTACCATTCAGCAATAGAGAGAGGCCCTGCCCACACCGGGCTTACAGTCTAGAACAGTAATGTGTGTAATGTAAATGTAGAAGGGAATGTGTCTGCTCTGTTGTGTTGTACTCTCCCAAGCACAGTTCATTCATTCATTCAGTTGTACTTATTGAGCACTTACTGTGTGAAGAGCACTGTATTAAGCCCTTGGAAAGTACAGTTCAGTACTGTGTATATAGTAAGTGCTCAATAAATCCGATTGATCCATTAATTGATTGAGAGAGAATGCTTGAAAAAGCCTGCCGTAGGGCGTGTCAGTCATATTTATGGAGTGCTTACTTTCTGCAGAGAACTGTACTAAGCAGTAGGGAGAGTACAATAAAACAACAGACATATTCCCTGCCCATCTGTACCTCATAGAGAAATGGATCTCACGGTCTCCATCCCTGACTAGATGATTACCCTTCTTATTTGGACCTCTAGTCAATTCAGGTTTCACATATATACAATGGAGATAATAATTGATGAAGCCTAGGCGGTAAGGCAAGGCACATGACACTGATTGGGTCTCCAGCAGCTATGGTCCCAGGAGTTTCTCCAAATTCCTAACTCAAGGGAAGAAAAAACACACGAGAGCAAACTGAGGGAGAAACCATTCACTTTTTCCCCTGATGTCGGGTATTTGGAGTTGCTTCCTGGGTGGGCTGGAGGCCCTGCCTGGATTACTGGTTTTAAAGGAGCCAGACCCCTTTAAAACCCCGCAAGAGTGAGAAGTGGGTGGCTGCCCTTCCTATCAGTTGTCGGCTGACCAGCCACGGCCGGCCCTTCTTAGAGTCGGTCAGTCAGACAACCATATTTATTGAGCGTTTTAAGCTCATCCTTCATTCATTTAATCATATCTATTGAGCGCTTACTGTATGCAGATCACTCTGCTAAGCTTTTGGGAGAGTACAACACAGCAGTAAACAGTGACATTCCCTGCCTATGACTAGCTTACAGTCTAGTCGGGGAGACAGACATTAATATAAATAAATTACAGAAATGCATATGTGTTGTGGGGCTGGTGGTGGGGGTGGTAAATATAAGGAAGTAGTCAAGGCAATGCAGAAGGGAGTGGGAAAAGTGGAAATGAGGGCTTAGGGAAGGCCTCTTGGAGAAGATGTGCCTTCAATAAGAGTCTGAAGGTAAGGAGATTAATTGTCAGATATGAGGAGGGAGGGCATTCCTGGCCAGAGGCAGAAGGTGGGTGAGAGGTCGATGGCGAGATAGACAAGATCCAGTACAGTGAGAAGGTTAGCATTAGAGGAGTTAAGGGTGTAGGTTGGGATCTATTAGGAGACCAGTGAAGGGAAGTAGGAGGGGGCAAATTGATGGAGTGCTTTAAAGCTGATAGTGGGGAGTTCCTGAGGTCCCGGGCAGCTGCTCACTCTGCCCACCCACCAGCAGATCTTCCCTCCATGGGGGCGAGCTGCTCAGCCAGGGAGATGGAGAATGCTGCTGGCGGGGCGGGGGCATAGCGGGCCTGTTAGGGGGCTGGAAAAGGAGATTCCAAGAAGCTTTCTTTTTCCCTCTGCTACTGCTGCTGCCCAGTGAGATCCTAACCTGCATGACATGATGACAGCACACAGCACGTGCTGTGTGACCTTGGGCCTTGCCAAATTGATTAGCTGATGGGGGCTTATCCAGCCCTGGGTGCAGGCTTTTATTCACTGATGCTTTCAAAATGAGTGTAACTCCTTGTAGAGCCATGTCCTCTTAAACACAGTTGTGCAGGACACAAACCATAGCGATGGGAAGTTGAGAGTTTGGATAAATGAAACCAGAAATCAAAAACTGTATTGGTAAGAGTTTCAGTGATATCTTCCTCCAAACTTCTAGCTTGCAGTTAAGTAGGAAGATTGCTATATTTCCTGTCTTTTCTTATTTCCGGTTTTCTGGGAGGGTGTCAATTAGCAGTGAATGGGCAAAAATGAGGGTAAAAGAGAATTAGAGGTGAAACTTAGAAAATAAATGTGGCTAGTTAAAAGAGCACAGAACCGGGAGTTAGAGGACCTGGATTCTCATCCCAGCTCTGCCACTTACCTGCTGTGTGATCTTGGGCAAGTCACTGTACTGCAGATTCCTCATTTGTGAAATGGGGATAAAATACTTATTCTCCCTCCCTTTAGGCAGTAGAACCCTTGAGAGACAAGGACTATGTCTATCTTTTATTTACTCCAGCACTTAATACAGTGCTTGGCACATAATAAGTGCTATTGAATACAACAAATACTATTATTATCATCATCATCATCTACATAATCTGGAAAACTAATCCCTCAGCCATCTACTGTGAACTCCTTGTATGCAGGGTCCACATCTACAAACTCTATTGTATTATACCGGCCCAAGTGTTTAGTACAGTGCTCTGCACACAGTAAGCACTCAGTAAATAACAGTGATTGAATGATGGTGCCACAAAACCAGTACTTGTAAAGGCAGTCAGTCATTCGGTAGCATCTACTGAGTGCTTACTATAGTGGCTTGGGACAGTACAAGACAATTAGTATGTGTAATTAGTATGGCATGCCAATTATTTGGTGGTATTTATTGAGCACTACACTAAGCACTTGAGAGAATACAACATTGTAGAGTTGGTAGATGGGATTTCTGCCTTCCAGGATCTTACAATCTAAAGTGAGGAGGAGGACATTAAAGTAGATTACAAATAAGGGAAAAATCAGAGTGTTGACGATATATAAATGCTGTGGGGCTATGGTGGGTTGATTATCAGAGTGCTAAAGAGATACATATCCAAGTGTATAGTCTCTGCAAAAGGGAGTTAAATGCATACCTGAAAGAGAAAAAAGCAGGTTAAAGCAATAAAATTTCCCTGTATCAAAGGTAAGATAAGAAAATCTAAGTATGTCAAACTACTTAATATTTCAAAAATTGGCATTTAATCCAAGATAAAACTGAACTTTTGTTAGAGACCTCTATCCATTTAATAGGTTTAATTCGGTACATTTCTTTCTGATGGTTGTTTGCATCGAAGCCTGCCTGCTATTTAAACATAGTCACATCAGAAGGTAGTACTCAAATATTCACTTGTTCTTCTCTTGTCTCACTTTTTGGTGATTAGACGAAATCACAAACGCAGGCTGTGGTTTTTCAAACAGTAGCTTTAAAACCTTAAAGATTTGGTTTCAGGGTAAATTAGTAAAAAAAAGTTAATTATTCCTCAAACCGTGTTAACACCATTTTACTATATATAATGCTAATAGTAGTTTCATCAATCGTGCATGAAAAATAGATAAACCTATGCTAAAGTAGCACTATTTATGCAGTCTTCAGATAATCTAATGGCATTTGTTAAGCACTTACTTTATGCCAAGCACTGTACTAAGTACTGGTATAGATTCAAGGTTATCAGGTTGGACACATTCCCTCAGGGAGGAAGTACAGGTATCAAATCCCCATTTGACAGATGAGGAAACTAGCAAAGAGAAGTGACTAGTCCAAGATCACACAGCAGACAAGTGGCAGAAGCCAGATTAGAACACAGATTCCCTGACTCTCAGGCCCATGCTCTTTCCAGAGGCCACACTGCTTCTCCAGAATACAACATGGTCTCATATTGCCTTTTGTTTGTATTCTGAAATATGCAGATCGGTGCATTGTACAGTGTTTAAGTTAAATCAAAAAACGAAAAGAAAAACTCAATTTTCATGAATCCCAGTAGCTGATTGAAAGCCTCACTTCCTAGCTATTCTTTTTCTGTTCAATTTTGTTGCGTGACTCGGGATTTTTTTCACAGCTGACTGTGAACATCTTATTTCAGTTTGGAGGTATCAGTGTGTGATTTGGTTTGTGTGTTTACCTCAATTGAGGGTACCAAGCATAGCCATTTTCCCTGCCCACAAGGATCTTACAGCCTAGAAGAGGAGTCAGACATTAAAATAAATTACAGATAGGGGAGGAGGCAGAGTATTAGGATATGTACATGAGTTCTGTGGGGCTTAGGATGGGATGAATTGCAAAATGCTTAAGGGCTACCTACCCGAGTGCCTAGGTGATGCAGAGAGAAGGGCAAACAGAGTGGGGAAATGAGGGGTTAGTTTCCATGGCAGCATCCTAAATCTCAACTGACAAAGAATTGAAGAATTTTGGTTGTATCCTCGTGTGGATTTGCTGGTCATTGATTTATTTTGTAGAGAATTAGCCTATTCTTTGCAGACCTTATACTTTGGGCACTGTAAGATGCTCTCAAAGCAGACAGAGTGAAGAGGAGATATCTTTAGTCGAGTTTATCATACCCAACTGCCCAACAGAAGTACAAAAAGCGATGATGTACAGAACTGCCCTAGTACTGACAGCAGTATTTTTTTATGTCCATGAACATATGTGTAATTTAACAAGATCCTCTTCATATAGAAAAATCTGGAACAATCACACTGTATGAATGGCAAATGCATTTATGTATATGTAACATTATTTAAAGGCACTCACATGCATTTTAATATAGATATATATGAATAATATCTACATAAGCTTGTTTTGGGCAGGGAATGCATCTATTTACTGTTATATTGTACTCTCCCAAGAGCTTAGTACAGTGCTCTTCTGCACACAGTAAGCGTCCAATAAATGCGATTGACTGACTGATGGACTGATCTGTATATATACCATAAATGTGGCATATAGCGCACACCCACCCACATACCACACACATACACACACACACATCCCATCCCCTACACCTTACCATACCATATCCATATACCGTTCCTTTCATGCTATATACATTTTTATATATAGTAATCTTTAGTTCTCAACGAATCATCATTGCAGGTTATATTTATGGGTGTGTGCTTACTATGGAACCCTCAGCCCCTACCACACCAAATATATACAAAGACTGGTTCTGATATGCTGTCACCACATTCAAAGGTGTAAAATATTTTCCTAAACAATATTTATGTTTGTCAAAATAGATTTCTGAAAAATAGAAATTCCACTCAACCTTTTCCCTGAATACATCTTTTTCAAGATGAGCATCGCTTCTCTGTGACTCAGTTCTTAATTCAGAACAATAAACATCCTTGCTAACTGTTAGAAACAGTACTAAATATGGCATTATTTTTGCACTTGTAGATTTCAAGTCTAAAATAATTTCCAAAAGTTCAAGATTCAAGCCAAATTGTTTAATTCTAAGAAAGGAAGTGGCTCTGCAACTAGATAGCCTTTAGGTGACCAATCTAGGAATAACAACAAAAGAAATACTGAACTTGTCATCTTTGTTTTTTCTCTAGTCCTGTAATTTTCAGCTATACTTTTCAACTGATCACCATTGCATTGAAACATTTTGTGTTCATATACTCAGTGATTTACATACCTATCTGGTTAGTCAGGGTAAAAGATTATACACTGTAACAGAACTCTCAGAGTGATTCATTCTTATTTACTGAGTGCTTATTGTGTGCAGAGCACTGTACTAAGCACTTGGGAGAGTACATTACAACAATAAACAGTCACATTCCCTGTCCAAAACGAGCTTACAGTCTAGAGGCTATAAGCGATTAATGAATCGTGCAGGACAAGAGGAAATCAGTTTGTGCCCTGGAAACGGGGCTGTTTGAAATGTTACAGCAGGGTGTTTGGTGACTAAAACGAGCACTGCGCACCACAGTTTGAGTTGGATCACATGCACCCATTTTCTGGAGGAGTAGTCTTCAGTCATTTTACATTTAATCATTCACAAGATACCTAGACTAATCTGTTGCCCATTTGGTAAAATGTTGAACACCGAAGCCATGCACGCGGCTCTTGATGTAGTCTGAATAGATGATGTCTCACCAGGGCCTGGAATCCAGCTCAAGAGCAGGGGTCTCTGCAGTGGGGCTGAAAATTGCCGAGGATAATGATGACAAATGTGGTCACTAAAGCATAATGTCAGAGTTTATTACGGGAAAGTTTGATGATAGTGATATACTAGTTTCTGGGAACCATTTCAGTGCCAGTGGATCTTGGCTCACACGTCTGAGAGAAATAAGAATTTCTCTTATTTTTTCCTTAGCTTAGTTGTCATTTCTCACTCCCCCTAAGTAAACTTTCTCACTGTCCCTTGCTGTCGATTCTTCCTCTTTTGATTTCTTGCTTCACATTCCCTCCTGCTTGGATCCTCCCTTTCTGTCCCAGTGGTCCAGAAGATGGATCTCTCCATCTTCACAGTCTGCTTGAAATCCCACCTCGTCCAGGAAGGTTTCTCTGTTTAATTTCCTTTCACCGGGTTGTGTCATCCAACAGTCACTTCAGCCCTTAAGCATTTACAGTCACCTTCAGTACAAGCCCAATCATGTACTCTATACTTTATTCACGTATTTATTCATTTGTCCAGCTGGCATTCACTTCTGGCAATGCCAGTTTGATTTTTGTTTTGCCTCCTGCCTTTCCTTGCTGTAAATCATTATGTCTTTCTGTTTCCCACATATTGTAAGATCCTTGAGGACAGGGATTATGCTATGCCTACAGGTGCTTAATAAATACTTTTGATGGGTAGGAGAGAGAAGGGCTGAGTGTTTAAATGTTTACTAGAGTGTTTAAGTCAATATGAACAAAATGTGACAGGAGACTGTGGGTGTATAAGTGCTGAGTCAGTGCAAAAGTGCTGAGATGATAATAATGATGGTGGTATTTGTTAAGCGCTTACTATGTGCCTAGCACTATACTAGGTGCTGGAGGAGATACAAGCCAATTGGGTTGATCATAGTCCCTGTCCCACCTGGGGCTCAAAGTCTTAATCCCCATTTTACAGATGAGGTAACTGAGGCACAGAGAAGTGAAGTGACTTGGCCACGGTCATACAGCAGACAAGTGGCAGGCCCAAGGTTAAAACCCAAGTCCTTCTAACTTATAGGCCCCTTCTCTATCCACTGTGCCATGCTGGTTGGGAAGATGTGACCAGGGGAGAAGAAAAATCAGTAGGGGAAAGCCTAGACCCCATTTAACGAATTAAGCAAATGGTTATTCACAGGAACTGCAGGCCCAGCATAGCCACCTAACCAGGGGCCTTTAGGAAGAAGCTGGGACTGCAGCGTTAACTTGAAGACTTCCATCTGTACTGAACATGGAGCTAAATGGAAGCCAAAAAAACGTTGCTTGTCAGGAGCAGAATCAAACCATCTCATGTGTTTACACTGAGTTTTTTTCCCACCGCACTAGGTTCAAAACTGCTACAGAGTTAAAAATAGCTGAGATAAGCAGGCTGTGAATTGTCCCCTGTTGGGGTAGTCAGGGTCAACTTAAAGCAGAGTTGTTCCAGATAAAAACTATCTGAATGGTCTCCTTTAATTCTTTCTAAGGACCCTTTGAGGAGCACCTGTTGTCCACATAATAATCTTTCTTTAACCTGTGAATAGTTTTCCACACACATTTCAGTGCCAACCTCAGTATTGCGATCCTGTTCAAGAAAAGCGGCATCAAACCAACTTGGCTTTGCATGTCCATATCCTCATGCTTTAAAGTGCTATTTATAACCGGTAATTTCTGTTTTCATTAAACTCCCTATAGCAGCTGGTCCTTGTGCCACTGCTCAAGGGAGTAATACAATCCAGAGTTTTTGTATTGGTTGCTGTAGCTTTGTCATTTTTGAATATAGTTTGCTTTTGTAGAGAGGATTTACAATTTCAGTTGAAGGAACAAACAACTCCCCCCATTTTTTAAAATAAGATAAGTCTCAGTTTATGAAATATTCATCTGATGGGTGAAAAAATTTCAACTAAGGATATATATGCGAGCTTTTTTCTTCCTTCATGTCCTCCTTTGGAAATATATTCAGTTGCCTACAATAGGTATTGTTCTCTCAAAATGCTACTCACAGCAACTATCACAGAGCAAGCTTAAAAATCCTTACAATCTTCCTTCCAGTTTTATCAGCCCCTGGGGCCATAGATAAGTAATTCCACCAGAATGATCTGGATCTGGGAATTTGGGTTTCCTGGATGGACATGTTTGGAAAAAATGAGTAGGTAGTGATGTTCTGAGAATTTGCAGACCAAGCATTCTTCAAGGCATGCTTTATTCTGATGAAGCGTTGCTGCCATCACGTGCTACTTCATTTCTGAAGGAAGGCAACTTCATTTCATTAAATTTGAATGAACCTATCGCAATCCCTGGATAAAAAAAGAAACCCAAAACAATTCACTATCAGGAAGCAAAAGTGCATCAGCTCTCCCTTCTGAGGATGCAAAACTCAAGGATCAGTACCTGGGAGCCAAAGAAGTGGAGTTCTAATCCCGGATCTGCTACTTGCCTGCTGTGTGACCATGGGCAAGTCATTTAACTTCTTCATCCGTGCTTTAGTTTCTTCATCTGTAAGATGGGGATCCATTGCCCGTTCTCCTTCCTACTTGAACTGTGAGCCCCATGTCAGGCAGGGACTATATCCTACTTGATTATCTCATAAGTGCTTACAAACAACACAATTATTATTATTATTATTGTTATTATTGTTATTGTTCTAAGGCCTGAGGAGTTCTGTGAAAGCTGAGGAGAGGATGGGATGAGACTACATGCTTAGATAAAATTGTACTCTCTGCTAGAGTTCTCTAAACTCAGCCATAAAAAGGGCTACCAATCTTATTAAAAGTTTTTCCATCACCAGAGAAATGGCTGAAAAATCCCTTCTACACATTTCAACTGTACCCTTTCTGGGTCCAAAAGATTCTGAAAGTTAGATTCTGGCCTATTATTATCACTTATCTAACTTCATCTGAGATTTTCCTTTAAAAATTGAACCTGAGCCATTCTTTCATTCAGTGAATTCACTGCATGCTGTGAGTCCTTTCTAGTTCTGCTCTGAATGTAGAAGTGATAGGTAGGACCCTTCAAAATATGGGCCCTAAAACATTGAACACAGATTAATAATGTGAGAGAGAAATGTTATCCAATTGGCGCTGGGAGAGAGAATCTATTTGATAAGTATCTAAAAGCTCTTGTTCATTATCACCGAACATAGATATATTTTATATTTGCAGTGTGCATTGCCATTTGTACATCTTTTAGAGAGCACATATCACTGATGTGCTTAGGAGCTATGATCATGTGGGGTTTTAGTCTGAAGTCATTGAACATAGGAAGAAAAATTCTCCTTTTCTTTGACCTTTAGACGACTCAGAAGCTGTTATTTCTACCAGGGTGTGTGTTATATGTATATGCATGTGTGTACATGTGTGATTTGTCTCTCATCTTGAACATCCAAAGCATGAATGTGACAGCTTTGGATGTCTGTGTAAATCAGTCGACTACTCATTGCCAGATGAGATAATAATGATCATAATAATTGTGGTATATATTAAGTACTTAGTATATACCAAGCACAATACTAAGTGCTGGGGTTGATGCAATGTAAGTAGATCTGACATAGTCCCTGTCTCACATAGGGATCACAGTCAAAGTATGAGGGAGAACAGGTATTTAATCCCCATTTTATAAATGAGGAAACCAAGGTACAGAGAAGTTAAACAGCTTACCCCAAGTCATATAGCAAGCAAGTGGCACAGATGGGATTAGAACCCAGGTCTCCTGACTTCTAAGCCTATACTTTTTCCACTAGACTGTGGTGCAGAAACAAACAGAAACTTCTTACCATTGGCTTTAAAGCACTCAATTACCTTGCCCCCTTCTACCTCACCTCGGTACTCTTCTATTACAACCCAGCCCACACACTTTGCTCCTCCAATGCCGACCATCTCACGGTACCTCATTCTCATTTATCTCACCGGAAACCTCTCGCCCACATCCTGTCTCCATCCTGGAATGCCCTCCCTCTTCATATCCGGCAGGCAATTACTCTCCTTCCTTTCAAAGCCTTAGTGAAGGCACAGCATCCCGATTTGCTTATATCTACCCCAGTGCTTAGTGTAGTGCCTGGTGCATAGTAAGCATTTTACAAATCCCACAATCATTATTATTATTATTACCTCCTCCAAAAGGCCTTCCCTGACTGAGCCCTCTTTTCTTTTTCTTCCACTCCCTTCTGCATCTCTCTGATTTGCTCCCATTATTCATCCCTGTTCCCAATTCCACAGCACACTTATGTACATATCCATAATTTTTTTTTCTATTAATGTCTGTCTTCCCGCTAAACTATAAGCTCACTATGGGCAGGCAATGTGTCTATTATATTGTTCATTCATTCATTAAATCATATTTATTGAGCACTTACTCTGTGCAAAGCAATGTACTAAGTGCTTGGGAGATTACAATATAACAGCAGATACATTCCTGCCCACAACGAGCTCACAATCTAGAGGGAGAGACAAAATTAATATGAATAAATAGGTAAATAATGAATAAGTAAATTACATATATATACATATATATATACAGGTATATATATATTACTCTTCCAAACAGTACAGTGCTCTGCACACAGTAAGTACACAATCAATACGATTGATTGATATTAATAGGTAATATTAAAATGAGGTATTTGTTCAGCACTTACTATGTACTAAGCACTGTACTAAGTGCTGGAATAGATGCAAGATAATTAGATGAGACACAGTCCTTGTCCCAAATAGAGTTCACAGTCTAAATAATGGGAGGAACACATATTGAATTCCCCTTTTTCAGATGAGGAAACTGAGAAACAGAGAATTTAAGTGGCTTGCCGGCAAATGGTAGAACCGGGATTCGAACCTAGGTCCTCTGACCTCAGGCCCTTGCTCTTTCCACCTGGCCATGCTGCTTCTCATGAGTAATTGAGGGGTGGAGGTAGTGGGTTAAATTCTGGTTGTTCTGCTCATTGCAAAAGAGTTACAGATGCCCCTCTGCTGATGTTTTTCCTTTTACCCCAGCCTCCTTCTTTCCTGCTCCCGTACTTATTAATCTCAGAATGGTGGGGAACCATGGATATGGAGAGAGCTGTCCCAGGTTCTAACTCTGATTTCTTGTAGACGAATCACCCGTAATCCAGCAGAGAGAGGAAATCATGCCATCCAGGCTGGCATTTTATCCAACTCTTCTGTGCCCGTGTGGCCTAGTGGAAAGGACACAGACTTCGGAATCAAAGGGCCTGGGTTCTAATACTGACTCTACTACTTGCCTGCTCTGTGACCTTGGACAAGTCACTTAACTTCTCTGTGCCCCAGTTTCCTCATCTGTAGAATTGGGATTCAATACTTGTTCTCCCTCTCCCATAGACTGTGTAGCCCCATGTGACACAGGGGTTATATCCAAACTAAATATCTTGTATATATCCCAGTGCTTAGTACAGTGTTCGGCATGCAATGAGCACTTAACAAATATCACAGTTATTAGGTTCACCTATTGTTAATAGCAAGGCTGAGAACAAATTGAACAGCTTTATAAATGGATTGCTGAACTTAAAACTGCAATACAGTTCTGGCTTTTTGACTTGTGTACCTGCTCAACAGAAAAAAAAAATGGTTTTTATTATTTTTGTGTATATTCCTTCCACTATTAAAATATTCCCATAACCCGCACCTCATAGCTCCAACCAATTCTATACTTGGCAGTGAGGTAAGCCAGGCATATTGGAACAGACCAGTGATCCATCCAAACCAGTCGACTCTCTTTGACAGCAGCCATGAAAGATGCTCAAGTAAGCAGTGTAATGTTTTGCCCTCTGAACATCCTTGTCCTGACACTTCTCTGTTATTTTATAACAACCAGCAGCAGCAACCCAGTAGCCTAGAACAAGGGCCTGGGAGTCAGAGGACCTGGGTTCTAATCCCGGCTCTACCATTTGTCTCCTGCGTGACCTTGGGCCAGGCACTTCACTTCTCTGTGCCTCAGTTTCCTCATATGTAAAAAGGGGATTAAGACCATGAGTGCCTAGTGGGACATGGACTTTGTAGAACCTGATTATCTTGTATCTACCCCAGTGCTTAGAACAGTGCCTGGCACATAGTAAGTGCCTAACAAATACCATTTAAAAAAAAAAAACTTACCCTGAACCAGGAGAAAGAGGTAAACGGCCCAGGCCTGGGAGGCAGAGGAACTGAATTCTAATCTTGTCTCTGCCACTTTCCTGCTGAGTGACCTTGAGCAAGTCACTTAATCAGTGATATCTGTTGAACACTTACTATATACAGAACACTGTACTAAGCACTTGGGAGAATACAGTTTACTAGAGTAGACATAAAATTGTGTCTCTCTCTCACAGTGAGCTTATACAAACTAGAGGGGATGACGGACATTAAAAGACATTAATATAAACGTAACTACTCTGGGGATGGAGTGAAAATCAAACAGCTTAAGAGGTACAGACCCAAATGCATAAGTGACACACAAAGGAGGGTCAGACAGAGTTAATGAGGGCTTAGGGAAGGCCTCTTGGAAGATATGTGTATTTAGGAGCACTTTGAAGATGGGGAAAGTAGTGTTTTATTGGATATGAACAGGGAGAGAGTTCTAGGCCAGAGGAAGGATGGGGACAAGGGGTCAGTAGTCAGAAAGATGAGGTTGAGTCACAGCAGGGCACCCAACTTCTCTATTCCTCAGTGTCTTTACCTGTAAATGGGAATTAAATACCTACTTAGACTGTGAGCCCCACTGTGGGACAGGGACTGTCCAACCCGATTATCTTCTACCTATCCAAATGCTTAGTACAGTGCTTGGCACACATAAAAAGTTTAACAAATAGAATAATTGCTATTATTCAGAACTTTCCCATGCCAAAACTTACAGAAGATTGAAATAAAATGCTTGCTCTAAAAAAGTATTTTTGCAGCTTTCCTTTATATTTGAAGATTATTTCACTGATTTTGGGTTCCTATCCTAAGGGCCAGGTTGACATAAAAGACTGAAAGATTAATATGTGCCTGAAAACCCATTTCTCAGTGCACATGTAAAGGTATGAATTCCCTGAAATTTTTTTTCTAACTTTCATCACCCATTTGTTTGTGGAATTCTGTTTCTAAATTAAGTTTACAGGCACATAAAAAGGGCATCTTTCCTCACCTCATCTTCATATGGGGTGAACTTTCTGTTTACCATGTAAGGTTGTTCAGGCACCTATTGTGTTCCACCTTTGTTGCTAATTGCATTTGCTTCCCCCTTCAGAAATTGAACATCTAGTATCTTTTACTGCCTTCTGAGGAGGCAGCTTGTTTAGGATAAGATAAGGGGTTTGTCACTGGTTTTGATTTGTTTTTCGAGTGGCATTTTTGGATTATACTGTGGGATCCCCATTCTCCTAATGATAATAATAATAATGATAAAACTAATGAAAATAATATAAATAGCATTTGTTTAGCTCTTACTGTGTATCAAGCACTGTGCTAGATGCTGCTATGAATACAAGACAACCAGGTCACTCATGGGGCGAATCCCCATTTCACAGATGAGGGAATTGAGGCACAGAGAAGTGAAGTCATTCAATAGTATTTCATTCAATAGTATTTATTGAGCGCTTACTATGTGCAGAGCATTGTACTAAGTGCTTGGAATGTATAATTTGGCAACAGATAGAGACAATCCCTGCCCATTGATGGGCTTACAGTCTAATCATAATGTTGGTATTTGTTAAGTGCTTACTATGTGCACAGCACTGTTCTAAGCACTGGGGTAGATACAGGGTAATCAGGTTGTCCCACATGAGGCTCACAGTTAATCCCCATTTTACAGATGAGGTAACTGAGGCACTGAGAAGTTAAGTGACTTGCCCACAGTCACACAGCTGACAAGTGAAGTGACTTGCCCAATGTCACACAGCAGACAAGTGGTGGGGCTGGAATTAGAACCCAGGCCCTAATCCTCCCAATCATGTGCTCTTTCCACTAGGCCATGCTGTTTCTCTTGCCAGCCACTCAGTGGTTGACAGCACACATTGTGCAAACACTGGCTTGGAAGTATGTGGCTAGGGAACAGAATATCTCAGTATACACTTTTAAACAGCTGACAGTCTTGAGCCCCGTTCTACTTGAGATGCAGTTGTTGAATGAGGCACGCTTTGCTTTCATTAGTTGACAGAATGGTGTTCACTGTTGTTCAACATATCCATGTGTGGGGTCAAGTGTCACCGTTGGTTGGGTGAATGGCCAGTTGAACAATTAGGGAATTTTGAAAGGCAGAAAACCTCTATTCCTTTAGTTTCCTCCCTCCCTCCCGGTCCCCTGCCCCCAATACCGTGAGGAAAAAAATGCAATAATACAAAAATACAATTCCCATCTCCCAAAATCGGAAACCAAAGAAAAAAATCTTCCTTGTTGGTCTTCTGGTACTGAGATATGTCATTGAGAAGTCAGAATCAATCAATCAGTTGTATTTATTGAACGCGTACTATGTGCAGAGTACTTGTACTGAGCACTTAAAAGAGGACAGTACAGCAGATTTAGCAGACACGTTTCCTGCTCATAACAAACTTTGGATTGCGAAGTTGAAGTCCAGAAAATTTGCACACTATCATGCGTTTGTCAAAAATAAAAAATCTCCAGACAATTTCTTACATAAAACTGCTCATCGAGGGGCGATGAAGAACCATAGGCCTGGCTCGACATGTGAGAGTAGAACAAATGTCATCTGAGGCACTTTATACTGCTGGATGAAATTTCCAAGAAAAAACCTTAGGAGCTGCACAGCTATTTGAGTTACTTCCTTTGCAGCCCAGCCAGGTTGGGTTAGTCATTAGAGGAGAAAAGATGGCAGCAGGATCCCAAAGCAATTGCCGTGTGGAATACTGAAGGAAAGAGCATCACTTTAAGATGGAATCGAAGATGTCTAATACTCTGGTCAATAGCTGGGAAACCAAGTCGGCTGGGCCGGCAGGCGGCAAGATTTGTGGAATGGTTAGAGCAGAGGAGATCACTAACAGCCTCGGACCTGGAGACATCTCTTACCCAAAGTTCCAACTTCACAACCTATCTAGAAGAGACTGAAAAGCTCACATTATCTTTTCAGTGCAGCGGATGACCCCATCATCATGGTCATCTTCCTGCTGAATCTCCTGTTGCTTTTCTACTTGAGGCCCCAAAGTATATGTCAGATGAGCCCTTTTACTGAGGGATTTCCAGGCATTCCGAATATTATGTGACTTTTTAATCTTTCAATTCATCACGCATTAAAAATCACTTCACCTGTGGCAACAGATTTGTAGAGTCCTGGGATTCAGGCATCAGGTAGGGTAGAGAACATTTAATAGATTTGTGCAAGTAGTAATCATAATAATAATGATGGAATTTGTTAAGTGCATACTATGTATCAAGCACTGTTCTAAACACTGGGGTAGATACAAAGTAATCAGGTTGTCCCACATGGGGCTAACAGTTTTAATCCCCATTTTGTAGGTGAGGTAATTTAGGCACAGACAAGTTAAGTGACTTGCCCAAAGTTGCATAACTGACAAATGGCAGAGCTGGGATTAGAACTCATGACCTCTGACTCCCAAAGTCATACTTTAAAGGTACGTTAGTGAAAGGGAGAAGAGTCAAGGTTGCTCTGTACACATGAGTTGCTCCGTACATTGTTATTTTTTATAATAATCAGTGCTTTCTCTTCTTTAGAAATATCTCAGATTGTGTTTGCAAAAAATTGCCACTCTTTGCATACAATAAATGATGTATTTGACAGCTCTGAAGTGTCATGCTATGGTTTCAAGATTCATAGTTTTTAAATGATCAACTCTTCAGAGTTTTTCTTACAGTATTTTTAGTGTCTATTACATCCTTTACAGTGTGGTGAGGATATTGAAGCATGATCAATTTCATCGACTTAAAGATTCAAAGCGATTTCTAGTGGCTGAATTCTGTATCAGCTTTAGTAATGCTATTCTATTAAATCTATAATCTATAAATATTCTATTTAGTAATGCTATTCTGTATCAACTTTAGTAATGCTTGATTCTATTTATTGCTATTGTTTTTGTCTGCCTGTCTCCTCCGATTAGACTGTAAGCCCGTCAAGGGCAGGGACTGTCTCTATCTGTTACCGATTTGTACATTCCAAGCTCTTAGTACAGTGCTCTGCACATAGTAAACGCTCAATAAATACTATTGAATGAATGAATGAATAATGCCTTTGATCGGTAGACTTCATTTTCCACTAGGACACAGAGTGGATCAGCAAGCACTGCTATCATGGATCTGAGAATGAGGCGACAAGGTTGTAATCCCATCCCTGCTCCTGAACTGCTGTGTGAGGTTGGGCAAATAGCTTAGCCTCTCTGGGTCTCAGTTTCTTTATCTAAAAAATGAAGATAATATCACCCATCTCTCCTCATCTCATGGTGATGTTGTGAGAATAAAATGAGATAGTTGATGTGAAAGCACTTGGGAAAACTAAAAAGCACTGTTCAAAAAACAAATAATTATTATTGTTATTAGATTATACCCAAAGGTGGATTGGCTCAGCAGATATCCTGAAAACTGGCCAACACTGATGGTCAAGATGGCAGTGGCTATCAAATTAGTGGCTTGTCAGTTAAGTTCCTGGGACAAGACACAGTATGTCAATCAGTGGTCTTTACTGAGCACCAGACTAACTGTAAGAGCATCATACAAGTAGTAGATATGATCTTTGTGCTGAATCAATCGATCAAACCACTGTCTTTTTTTAAAAAAAAATGTATTCATTAAGTGCTTACTATGTGTCAGACACTGTACTAAGCATGGGTAAATACGAGCTAATCTGGTTAGACACAGTCCATGTCCCACACGGGGCTCACAGGTGAGGAAACTGAGGCACAGAAAAGTTAAGTGATTTGCTCAAGGTCATACATCAGAAAAGTGGCAGAGCTAGGATTAGAACCCAGGTCCCTCTGACTCTCAGGACCATGATCTTCCCACTAGGCCACACCGCTTCTCTAGCACTATAATCAATTCATCTGTTCACGTTTTTGGTCCGAAGGCTCTCAGTCTGTCTCAACAGTAGATTCTGTCATCTTCATCCTCGTCGTGATCCCGAAAAAATTTGTATGGAAATGGGTGCGTGAATTAAAATCAATTTGCTGTATTTCTCACGTCATAAATACTTTATGTGCAATGTACTTTTCACTGCTATGGCATTTTCACAGAGCAGAGTGACAAAATATGAGGGAATTTATATCTCTAGTCAATATGTTCTTCTAAATGTATGAATACAATACAGTATGGTATTTTTGAACATGATGTTAGGTTTCCTGATTGGAAATGTTCTTGAACTAAAATATCCTCAGTGACAAGCATTTTTATGGATATATAAAAAAAGATCAGCATCTCACAGGTTATCCAATTTGCTAATTACTCAGAATTCAGATCTGGTATCTTGCTGTAAAATTAGCCTGCAATAAGGATGATTTTTCTTGGAGGTTTCTGGTGGCAATATAGGTAGTAAGTTTTAACTGGTAACTGGTAAAACTACCAAGCAGTTATTCGGAGTTAGATTTTCATTATCCTTCTTGCTGTGTTAGTGCTGGAGCATATAAGGAAAGGCAAAAGAGACATTAGAAGAGAAACAGACATTAATTGAGGGCCTTTCATGAGCAGAGATATTGTTTTAATGAGATGTTGATTCTATTTATTGCTATTGTTCTTGTCTGTCTGTCTCCCCTGATTAGAATGTAAGCCCGTCAAAGGGCAGGGACTGTACCTGTTACCGATTTGTACATTCCAAGTGCTTAGTACAGTGCTCTGCACATAGTAAGCGCTCGATAAATACTATTGAATGAATGAAAAGATATACCCTTGAGCACCCACATATATATCTTTACCTTCTAATTTTCTTTAATGTCTCCCTATCTGGACTGTAAGCTCCTTGTGGGATGGGAACAAGGCAGAAGCCTAACAACTCTCTTGTATTATACTCCCCCAAGCAGTTAATACAGTGCTCTGCACATAGTAAGCACTCAATAAATACCATTGATGATGATGAGAATATCTCACACCCTTGTTATAGTGTATTCTCCCAAGTGCTGTGCTGTGCACACAGTAAGTGCCCAATAAAAACCACTGATTGATTGATGTCTCTGTACCTAAGTATTCCAGCAGTTTCCAGTGATGATGATCATTTTGCTATTAACTCAAGGTCCTAATTTAACAGATCCAAATTTCTTCGTCTTTTGCCCGTCTAAAAAATAATACTTGAGTTTTTAGATATGTGCCCCAATCGATTCATCATTTATAATAATGATAATTGCGATATTTGTTCATTCAGTCGTATTTGAGTGCTTACCATGTGTAGAACACTCTAATAAATGCTTGGAAAGTACCATTCAGCAACAAATATTTGTTAAGTGCTAACCTTGTGCCAAGTACTGTATTAAGTACTTGGGTAGATGCTCAGTCCCTATGTCACATGAGACTCACAGTCCACTAGCTTTTAAGCTCCTTGAGGTAAGGCATTATGTCTACCAACTGTTTTATATGATACTCTTCAAATATTTAGTACAGTGCTCGGGCACAGAGTAAATGCTCAATAAGTGCAGTTGATTGATTAATCAGAGCAGGAGAGAGGACAGATATTTATTTTGCACTTTAAATATGTGGAAGCTGAAGTAAAGAGAAGTTAAGTGACTTGCCCAAAGTCCCACAGCAGGCTCATGGTAGAGCCGCGTTTTGAACCCAGATCTTTTGACTCTGCACCCCGTGCTTTTCCCTGGGGCCATGCTTCACTGAGCTCACAGAATAGATGATACACCATTAAGCATAGGGAAGCATTATTGGACAGCAGTTCATATATGATCTGTGGTCCCCGATCACAACCTAAAGGTAGGACGGATGGACAGAAATAACAAGCTCCATTCAACAACTCAAAAGCAATGACAGAAAAATAATCAGTTAATTTTACTTTTCACATCTGTTCCCACCAAATATTTTCTCCTCCCTACTAAATAGCATGGAACAGATTGAAAGCCTTCCCATCTTTAAGACATTCACAGTGCTTCACCCAATATTCTCTCAGCGGTCTCCACAGCAACGCTATGATAAAGAAAGCCTTTTAAACTGGGTCTGAGTTTCTTGCCCATCCGGTTCGAAAACACCGAAGCCGCACTCAACTCAGTAAGTTGGTCGCTGTTAGCCGAGCTGGGAAAGTAATGAAAGTGAATTCTAGGATCAGTGGGACATCCCCAGAGCATTCTGATTTCTGAAGGGTAAACCTGCCGCCAGTCAACCTATGGGAATTGGATTTTTACGTGAGGGGACACAGCTGAGGAACTGTTGGGAGTTCTGTGCCTGTTCCAGACGACAGCCACGGTTATTGTTACCGAGCCTTCCCAGCCCGCTGGGTAGAGAGGTGGAGGATGCACCTGTAAATACGATGCCTGTAAAGAGCTCTGGGCATGGTGTAGGGGATAAAATACAGGCCCAGAAGTCAGAAGGTTGTGGGTTCATTCATTTCTTCAGTCATATTTATCGAGCACTTACTGTGTGCAGAGCACTGTACTAAGAGCCAGGGAGAGTATAGTACAACAATAAAGAGATACATTCCCTGCCCACAATGAGCTTACAGTCTAGAGGGTTCTAATCCTGGCTCCGCCACTTGTCTGCTCTGTGACCTAGGGCAAGTCACTTCACTGGACCTTAGTTAACTCATCTTAAAAATGGGGATGAAGACTGTGAACCCTATGAGGAACTGTGTCCAACCCAATTTGCTTATATCCACCCCAGCGCTTAGTACAGTGCCTGACACATAGTAAGCGCTTAACAAATGCCATAATTATTATAGGTGCCCATTCCATGAAGGCAGTAGGGGTTTGGGCTGGACTTCTAGCTTCACTTCCTCCTACAAGAACTAAGCGTGTCTAATCACAGCTGAAAAGGCGCAAAATAACGGGGCCCTTTAGCCTGTTAACTCTTTGTAGATGGTCCCCACCCTAAATCCCTGCTTTCTTTTAGCACCCACATTCACAAGGAAAGATTTGCACCTACTGGGGCGATTCTTCTTCTGTCTCTCCCTCTAGACTTCAGGCTTCAGGGGAGGATTCATTCATGCCCCATAGCGGACCCGGATTTACACACTGTACTCGGATGGGGGTGAAACTCCAGCCATAAGGATTTGAGGCATTTGGGCCTTTGCAAGCGTCTCTGTAAGGAGACGTGGATACAGTTTTCCCGACACCCAAGCTGGCTTTGAGCATGCCCTGTCAAGTTGAGTTAGTTTGGGGTTTTCCATGCATATAAGAGATTAGAATTTGGCCCTAACTATGGAACATTAAGTAGGCTGGCCCAATCTGAAATAGACTGCCCATTTACTTCAGTGTGGTGTGGTGGGGGAGAGATACAATGGTTTCATTAGCCCCCACCAGGGATGATTTAACTAAAAGTCAAAAGGGATGGAGTCCTAGACCCTCTGCCAATCGAGGTCTTTATTGAGTGCTTACTCTGTGCAGAGTTCTGTACTAAGCGCTTGGGAGAGTACAGTGAATCGGGGCCCCTCCACAGCCATTCTGGTTGTATCCTAAACTCTTCTCCTCTTGCTCTGGACACATGTGGGCAAACAAACACTCTTTCTGTCTCCCTCAAATGCTGATGGACCAAAAAATCAACCCACTGCTGTCTTGTTTAAAGAAGATGAAAGTCAAATTTATTAAGCATCTAGCATTTCTTCCCAACCAGAAACACAATTTTGTGGATTGTGTGGAATGAGAATCCCGAGACATTCTAAAGACTATCCAGGCCTCCAGCCATTTTACGATTCTGATTATCCTTAAGTGCCAGCGCTTCTTGCTCCGAAGTTGTCTACATCATCTCTTCCAACCCTTGTGGGAGCTCCAAATGAAATCAGGGGTTCCTCCCCCTAAGCTGGTTGTCCAGGGCCTAAATGTAATTCTCTCATTTAAGGGTGCAGCTGCAGAAATAAGAAGATGAGGGCACCGTTGTGGATGGTTTTCATGTTTTGTTTCTGCAGCCGGAGTGTCTAGGAGTCAAGTCCTCTAGCCCCCGATCAATTTTTTTAATGGTATTTGTTAAGTACTTACTATGTGCCAGGCACTGTACTAAGCGCTGGGGTCGATAGAAGCAATTCAGGTAGGAAACTGTCTCTGTCCCAAGTGGAGCTCACAGTCGCAATCACCATTTTTACAGATGAGGTAACTGAGGCACAGAGAAGTTGAGTGCCTTGCCCAAGTTCACATACAAGACAAATGGCAGAGCTGGGATTAGAATCCGTGACTTCTGACTCCAAGGCCCAAGTCCTATCCACTAAGCCATGCAGTTCATACTGTAAACTTCAGTTGGTTAATCCTTTGGGCGGGAAGTCATTTTGCCTGCCTAAAAGTCCCTTGCCATTTTTTTTTCTTGGCTTGTTGAGAAGGTGTAAGTGCTAACAGACCAGACTTCCACTCTGGAAATATGAGGCTAGATAGTTCGCTTTTGTGTTGCAAATGAAATTTTCCTACATACTGCTTGCACTATGTTTTAGGCAATTTTTTTCAGAAAGGTCATAAGTGATAACAATAATGATGATAATAATCTATACCATTTGGCCATTTTGTACTCTCTGCACCTTCAGCACCACAGCACTTATGTACATATCAATAAATCATTTATTTTCAATAATGTCTGTCTCCCCCTGTAAGCTCTCTGTGGCAGGGAACGTATCTACCAACTCTATTATATTATTCAGTCCCAAGTGCTTAATACAGTGCACTGCACACAGTAAGTGCTCAATAAATAACATTGATTGGTGGACAGATATTTGTTAAGCAAAGACTGTACTAAGTGCTCAAATAGATACAAGAAAATCCGGTAGGACATAGTCCCTGTCACACGTGGGGCTCACAGTTTAAGTTGGAGGGAGAGTAGGTGTTGAATCCCCATTTTACAAATGAGGAAACTGAGTCACCGAGAAATTAAGTGACTTACCCAAGGTCACATAACAGGTAAATGACAGAGCTGGGACTAAAACCCATTTTCGCTGTCTCTTGGGCCCTTATACTTTCCACTAGGCCATGCTGCTTAATAACAAGCCTGCCTTTCAAACCCTAAGGAAATTACTTGTCTTTTTCTACACACTTTAATAATAAAAATGCCGATATTTGTTAAGCGCTTACTATGTGCAGAGCACTGTTCTAAGCGCTGGGGTAGATACAGGGTAATCAGGTTGTCCCATGTGAGGCTCACAGTCTTAATCCCCATTTTACAGATGAGATAACTGAGGCACAGAGAAGTGAAGTGACTTGCCCACAGTCACACAGCTGAAAAGTGGCAGAGCCGGGATTACTAGTATATCTCCCCTTCCTCACTCGTACATAACTTTACTTTAATTTGGCTTTAACATGGGTGTCTCTACTTTGAGCTTTAGAAAGAGATGGAACTGATACTCTGACATCCATTTGGTGATTTATTTGAATCCTTGGGGTCGATCTGGTAATTCACTACATTGTCAGTTCCAAAACTCATCATCTGCTTTTGTAAAATTTATGTGGTTGGATAATTGATGTTATTCAAGGAAACTATGAATTTTTCCCTTTGCAGCTGAAGATGAGATGGTCATTGTCAGGCACCCGGTAGAAGTATATTTGTTTAATCTTTCCCATTTGTATGCCTTTGGAACCCAATCCTGCAGGAAAATACTTCAAAATACCGCCCATGCCTTAGGCCCTTAGCCTAGAATCTGGTATCTCCAGCCTGAGACAGAAAATTTTACTTCTAATCATGCTATTTTAACATTTTCTCTTTGAAATTTGGAAAGAGTACTGGTACATTTTTCTTCCATAATAGTTTTTCAGGGAACCGTTTAAAGCTCATATGTCTTTGTGGATCATGACTAATCAAGAACATAATTTTATTCCAGAGAAGTCAATCAGGGACTTTACCTTGAGCTCAATACACTAGTATTCATTTCTTGTGCTGACACTACCATTTTCTGCAACAGCCCAAGAAGGTGATTTTGGACGAGGCTTTGGCCCAGACTTTTCCTCCTCCACCTCAAGCCCAACATTTGCCAGGATTCAGAAGGACTTGGGTTCTAATACCGGCTCTTTCAGATTTCTGCTGTGTGACCTAGGGCAAACAATTCACTTCTCCGTACCTCAGTTACTTCATCTGTAAAATGGGGATTACGACTGTGAGCCCCACATGGGCTGGACTGTGTCCAACTTTATTACCTTATATCTACCCCAAGGCTTAGTACATTTTCTGGCACATAGTAAGATCTTAACAAATACCATTAAAAAAAAAATCAGTGGAGAATGCCTCTCATAAGGAAGCTGATTTCTGGCCACTCTATTCATAGTAGAACATCATCATCATTTGACCACCTTATATATAGCTGAGCCTTAGGATGTAATCTCAGTCCACCCTGATTACCAGCCAAGACTAGCTGAGACTATGTATATCTGAGAAGGATCTGTGGATCATAATAAACCACCACTTGACTTTGAGTCAGAAATGACAGCAATAACAATGATATGCAAGGCATAGGGTGCGGAATCCCTTCTCCATAACCTGCATTGGTCATAGACTTAGAAAACTGTGAACAACTTCTTTTCCTGCCCCTTAAGGATGATATAGATGAGCAGCATGGTGTAGTGTAAAGAGCATGGACCTGGGAGTCAGAGGACCTGGGTTCTAATCTTCGGTCTGCCACTTACATGCTGTATGACCTTGGGCAAGTCACTTAACTTCTCTTTTCCTCTGTTTCCTCATCCATAAAGTGGGGGTTCAGTGCCAGTTCTCCTTTCTGCTTAGAATATGAATCCCATGTGAAACAGGAACTGTCAGACCTGCCTGATTAAATCTTATTTACCTCTGAGCTTAGAACAGTGCTTGACACATAGTAAACGCTTAACGACTACTACAGTAATATAGAGAAATTGGAGAAGGACTCCAAGGAAGGGCAACAAGAATAATTAAAGAGCCGGAAAAAAGATCTCATGAGGAGAGATTTTTGGTGTCGGGAAGATGAAGCTTAGAGAAAAAGACATTTAAAAAGAAACAGGAAAGAAAATTGCCTTCAAGCAACTGAAATGTTTTTATGGGGAGGTTGATGATTGATTTTGCTCTATATCCAGAGAATCAACAAGAACAGGTTCCTTCCTCTATCACTGGGCCATTGCTATAGATTGGAGAAATTCAGAAATCTGCTACATTCAAGGATATTCAGGAGTTCGCCACAGCGTCCCTATGGAACTTGCCTTAGCTCCAGTGTGTAAAAACTCAGCCACTTACTACATCTACAGTGTGGGGAAATTCGTGATCTCGCCCCAGCCAGTGTGGGGAAATTTAACAGCCTGCATGGCCACAGTGTGTGGAAAAACAGCAGCCTGCAGGGCCACAATGTGGAGAAATTCAGCAGTTTGCAGGGCCACAGAGTGGAGAAATTCAGCAGCCTGCGTGGCCACAGTGTGGAGAAATTCAGCAGCCTCCAGGGCCACAGTGTGGGGAAATTTAGCAGCTGGCAGGGTCCCAGTGTGGGTAGATTCGGGAACCTGCAGGGCCGGAGTGTGGGGAAGTTTAGGTATCTGCCACAGCCACAGTTCGGGGATAATCAGGAGGCTTCCACAACATTACTGAGGGAAAATTAATGACCCTGCCTCGGCCACAATGTGGTGAAATTTTGTGGCTTGCCCCAGCCACATTGTGGGGAAACACATCAACCTACCACAGCCACAGCGTGGGGAAATGCAAGTATCTCCCTCAGCCACAGTGGAGGGAAATTTAGTGGTCTTCCACAACACTGATGTGGGAAAATTCAGCAGCCTGCCACAGCCACCAATGTGGGGAAATTGATGAACCTAGCAGAGAGTCAGTGTGAGGAAATTCATGAATCTATCACAGCTACAATGTGGGGAAATTTAGCAGCCTTCCACTACCACTGTGTGGGTAAATTCAGGAACCTTTCAGAGCCAGAATGTGGGGAAATTTAGTGGCCTGCTACAGCCATGGTGTGGGAAAATTCAGCAGCCTTCTTTTTAACCGACAGCAAGTCTGCTTTCCACAAATGCACAAAAGGAGGAGGGAAATCAATGAGGTAAATTTTTGAGTGCCTGCAAACCCCCTGATTTCTCAGACTAGTCAGAGCTCACCACCCAAATTATGATCTGGTTTAAAATGAACTTAACCATGGAGTAGATTTATAAGGAGCCCTTAGTAATATTGAGCATTCAGTTTGTTCATTATCTGCTCTCTTTCCCAACCTGAATGAATGGGCCGTTAAATTGCTCGAAAGCCACAAACCTTAATTATGCAATTTTTTTCAGTTTTTTTTTAAGGTTTGTTAAAGATAATTCTTTAAGAGCACGATAGAATAATTTCACTTGTACTTAGTGCCGTGGTCCCTCATCTAGGCTAGAGTGTCTGACTGGAGCGGTTTGGAATTTCAATTAAGGTAATTAATATGAGTTTGGGTACAATGAACTCGGATAGGGAGGGCTTCCTCTGAGCGGAGGTGACAAGTAAGAATCGGGGTGGTGACTAAAGTACAGGTCCCCAGTAAAACTCAAGGAAACTGTGCCCAGGCATAAACTACAGTATGCTTAGTGGGAAAATTAAAAAAAGTGGAATAAACCCAGAAATGAAGAAGATAGACACAAGGGTCTTTTTTAACAGTTTTCCCTTTAAGGCACTGAATATTTAAAGGGATAAGCTGCTTTTCAAAATTTTATTTTGAAACTACTCTACATCAAAGAGACAAATTACCTTGGATGCCAGAATACAATAATTTACTTTTTTTTTTTTCACTTGAAGAATCTTTATATTCTCCTCACTCTCTCGGGGTGTAAGGCCCGGGGACACAAATCTGTATTCCAGTTCTTCCCTGGGATTCTGGGACCCTCTCCTGAGTGGAACTAGTTGTTGGGGAAACAGAATGCTTTTCTATTGATTTTGGTTGGAAGGTTGAGGATTTCGATGCCTGTACCATTCTCAGAGTGTGTTTTAAAACAGCCACCTGCCATGATTAAAAACTAGAGACAGAGGAAGTTGACAATTTTCCCCATTTTACTCCCTTGCTCTATAAGCTGTTATTGCCGCAATTTTGCCTCCAGCTGGGAGGGTGGGCAAGTGGCTTCCTCTTGGGTTTACTCTTTGTAGCTCACTCCGGGCGACGAAGCCAACAGGCTGCCCGGTGTTTGAAGCAGTACATTGCTTTAACCAGTTTTCCAAAAGTCAATTGACCTTTGCAGTATTACATGTTGCCGCCAAGAAGGAGCTCCAAACCAAAGGCACTTTAGCTGGAATTTACTGTTAAGTGCGGTATTAGCTTTTATGGGGTGACAATAGCCACTATTAACACTCATCTTGCTCCTTCCAGTCCATTGGCCCTCCCTCAAGCCTCCATGCCTCTATGCTTACCCGGACTAAAATCATAGGGCGGGCGAGCATAGCCCTGTTGGACTGGAAATACCTTCCCTGTGCATTTCGTTTCCTTAACACGGGGAAGCAGTGAGGCCTAGAGGAAAGAGTGCGAGCCTGGGAGTCAGAGGACCTGGATTCTAATTCCGCCTCCACCACTGGATAATGATGATGCTGGTATTTGTTAAGCGCTTACTATATGCTGAGCACTGTTCTAAGCGCTGGAGGGGATACAAGGTAATCAGGTTGTCCCACATGGGGCTCACAGTCTTAATCCCCATTTTACAGATGAGGTAACTGAGGCACCGAGAAGTGAAGTGACTTGCCCATAGTCACGCAGCTGACAGGTGGTGGAGCCGGGATTAGAACCCACGACCTCTGACTCCCAAGCCCGGGGTCTTGCCATTGAGCCACAAACTTGCCTGCTGTATGACCTTGGGCAAGTCACTTAGCTTCTCTCGGCCTTGTTTCCTCATCTGCAAAATGGAGATTCAGTTCCTCTTCTCCCTTCGATTTAGACTGGGGGGTCCCATGTGTGATAGGAACTGGATCCAACTTGATGATCTTGTATCTACCCCAGCACTTAGTGCAGTACTTGGCACATAGTATGCACTTAAATATTATCATTATTATTATTACACCACCCAGAGAAGCAGTGTGACCTAGAGGAAACAGTGCAGGACCTGGAATTAAGAGACCTAGATTCTAATTTTGGCTCCGCTGGTTGTCTACTGTTTAACCATAGGTGAGTCATTTAAGTTCTCTGTGCCTCAGTCTCCTCATCCTCAAAATGGGATGGAAAAACCTGTTCTCCCTCCCCCATAGACCATCACCCTCAGTGCGGGATGGGGACTGTGCCTGAGGTAATTATTTTGTGTGTACCCGAGCACTTAGCACAGTACTTGGCACATAGTGAAATGCTCAAACACCACAGAATGATTTTGATTATTACCCCGGCACTGCTCCATGTGAGTAATGGGTGCCGAGTTCTCGAAGGGGGAGTCACAGCCTCTTTAGTCCTGTGAGATGTGAACCTTGAGGTGACCACCAGTGGCCTCCGCCCTAAAGTGCCTGCTGGTGGTGCAGTTTTGTCTGCCAAGCTTTTGGGTGGGAGAAGAAATACATCTACTTGGATTCCTCCAATCCAATCCAATCCTGCATAATCCTCCCTGCAGCCCTGACTCAGTCTTCTGTGGCCTGAAGGTTTTCTTGGTGACAGTGTCTGCTCAGACCTTCTGTCCCTCTCCTCTGAATTATAATCTCCTTTCCTTTGACTGCCGTGGTTTTGCCATGAGTTGTATCCCCCAGCCCACTTGGGTGTCTCACCAAGGCATCAGCCTTTTCTAATCCATTAGAATTTGAATAAATGTATAACAGCAGGTAGCAAGTGACTGGTGACAGGGTGACATATTGACTTAATATCTTGTGTAATGTGATATGAAGGATGTGCCTTTTGGTGTGTGTATTTTCATTTTAATTATTTTTTGGTGCTTTTCTTCAGCAGACACTTGTAGGCAGTTTTGAGTAATTGTCTGAAATCATTAACATGTTTATTAAATAAGGAAGCAGAGTGCATTATCTCGCAAATCAATTATGTAAATGCACAAAAAGCATAAGAGATTAATCTTTAACTGTTGCTGAACCGCATCCATTTTCCTAAATTATAGATGGAAGCGGGTGGGTGTGTGTGTGTGTGTGTGTGTGTGTGTGTGAGTGCATGTATTCACGTGTATGTAGTGTCTGGTGTCCTTTGCTTGGATTTTCAACACAACAACAATTAATGTGTGATTTTGCTCAGGAGAGGCCATTTCTGATGAACAGCAGCTAGTCTCTGGTTTATAAAGCTCCTTTATGTAGATGATAACAGATGGCCTGGATTGTCTAACAGAAGCAATCTCAATTTAAAGGTCTGGGCAATATGATAAACTGTGGTAGAGAAGCCTCAGCTATTCAAACCCTCATTTAGCTCCAAGGAAAAAGCCTCCATGTTAGAAATTCTAAAACATTTTTAGCAGCCCAGATTTCTTTCTTTCAAGTCACTTATGATGAAAATAACTTTTTTAAGAAGGTTTCTCTGTTGTTTACCCTAAGCATAGTTATTCTTAACTTGTGTTGTTTTCTTCCAGTAGGCAGTTAAAGGAGAAGATCTGATCTATACAACTCAGAGCTTACAGGGTCCTGTTCTAGGCCCAGGTCTTCCCCTAACTTGCCTTGAGACAGGAAGTTTGCAGCCAAGTGCAGGACAAAGAGACCTTGGTTTTCCATTAATATTCTATCCTTCATATCTGTTAGTCTTATCCCTCAGATCTCCAACTCATTAATCTTGATGTTTCGTTCTTCATTGATAAGCTGATTTGTGCCTTTGTTGAGCACTGTTCATGTCATTTTTGTGAATTTCAGTGTCATTCTCATAGCAAACTATGTAATAGTTTCAGTCGATGCTTAGTGTTTGTACCAAACCAGGTTTTCATTTACTGGCCAGTGGGAAAAGTTAAATAAAAGTTATGGAGCCCCCATCCTCCATTATATAAGAGGAACATTGCCTCACTCCTTTTCCCAAAGTCACCGAAAAAAGAGAGAGGACATCAAAAATCTTCTCGGCTCTGGAAGGATTCATGAGAAGTCAGAGCCAGCATTTTATACGGACAAAAGAAATATGTGTGGCATGTTGGAAGTTTTATCTTGACATTTAATGTGATTTTGTTAAGCTCACCAGAGTTCTTTATTCCTTTGTAAAGTGGGAATGAATCTGCCCTATCCATAATCACAGCAGTTGGATCCACCATGCACTTGAGAAGCTAAAAGGTCCATAAAATAATGATAGTGATAATAATAATTGTGGCATTTGTTAAGCACTTACTATTTGCCAAGCACAGTATAGGGGTAGATACAAGATAATCAAGTAGGACACAGCCCCCATCCCATATGGGGATGACAGTTAAAGGAAAAGAGAGAACAGGTATTCAATCCCTATTTTATAAATGAGGAAACTGAGAGCCAGAGAAGTGAAGTGATTTGCCCACTGTCACACAACAGGCAAGTGGCAGAGCTGGGACTAGAACCCAGGTCCCTTGACTTCCAGGCCTGGGCTCTTTCCACTAGACCACACTGCTTCTCTATAGTATACGTTTCATTATTGTTATTATTATTTATTAGTATTATTATTATCATTATTAATAGAAATAATAACAACAATGCTACTGCTACTCTGACCTCTACTAATGAAAATAATTGTAGTATTGGTTAAACTCTATATGCCAAACACTATCCTAAGTTAATTAGGCCAGAATCAGTCTCTGTCCCACATTAAACTCATAGTCTAAGTAAAGAATCATTCTGTTTTGAAGTAAATAACAGAAGGAATTGTCCCCGTTTGCTCTGCTGCACTTTTATGGAATACAAAATTATATAACATCTTCCAGCACTTGAAAGTTAACTTGATGTTTGTGGAAGACTCAATGAAGTGCATCAGCTTTAATAGGATTGAACTAAAATAGGGAGGATTACAAATGTGAAAGGGCTTTTTTTTATGGCATTTAGGTATTTGATCTGGTGAGGGGTTTTTTTTTCCCAGGGAGTCCAAATGTTCTTAATTTATTTTAAAATGCGGTAATGTAGTGTGTCACGCTTATTAATTTTCAAGGTTGGATCCATCATCATCGAGGTAACAGACACGTCAGGTGGAGTTGAGAAATGAAGATGGAAGAGGAACAGATATCACTGAGGAATTGAGAGATGACAGAGGAGCTGATAAATGAGGCTAGAAGTGCTAAGAAAAGGCGGGTAACTGTGAAATGCAGCCAAACACCCTGAGATTCAATATGAAAACTTGTAGATACTTAGGGCAACAAAAAGCAGTTTATAAATTGAACTGTGTGTGCACTCGGAAAATATTGGAGTTAGCTGCACTCGAAGTAAGGATCTTGTCTGTCATTTTGTTTTACTTGAACCACTTTTCCTCTCTTGAAGGTCATTATTTACAAGCTGACTTCAAAAAAATTAATGTACTGAAATAGAAAATATAACCTTTATATTTCTGTATTTTCTTTCCTCACCCTGGACAGTAATAACAGAATATTGGGGAAACAGTATGGCCTAATGGAAAGAGCATAGGACTGGGAGTCAGGAGAACTGGATTCTAATCCTGGCTCTGCCACTTGCCTGCTGTGTGATCTTCAGCAGATCACTTAAGCTTCTCTGTGCCTCAGTTTCCTCACCTGTTCTCTTTCACACTTACACTATTAATCCCATAAGGGATAGGGGCTGTGTCTGATATTATTACCTTGTACCTACCCTAGTGCTTAGCACAGTGTTCGAAACTGTTATTATTACTGTGAGCCCTTTGTGGGACAGGGACTGTGTCAGAGCTGATGAACTTGTATCAACCCCAAGTGCTTAGAACAGTGCCTGCCACACAGAAAGTGCTTTAAAACTACAATAATAATAAAAATAATAATACAGTTTTACATATTTTATATTCCCAATTTCACCAGCTGACTTTCAGGTTATTTCTATTCTTTTGTTTTTAAGTCAGCAGAACAGGTTTCAGTAATGTATTTTTGTGATATAGCCATATTGGCTTTAATTTATTCTGATAACAGTAGATCTTAGAAATATTTTAAACTTTAACTTTGAGCCCAACTTACTTGACATTTGATCATCAAATATTTTATGAGAAGGCTTACATAGTTATGCTCAATAGCTTCCAGTGAATATAAGAGATTGGTAAATATAGCAGATTTATAAAAGCTGCTTTAATGCTTTGGTGGTCATTATTAAACCCACTCGTAGATATAATAAATGTGTCTTTGATTTGAAGAGAAATATAACTATAATATTTTGAATCTGTGGATATAATTTTGTGATACATCCATTGACTTTAAAGGGAAAAAGATTGCATGAGCCAATATAAGCAGCCAGCTGTAAATAGAAAATGAATTGGAAAGATCGCTCTGAGAAGACAGTCCCTCCTGCAATGAACAGCTTTTCTTAACGAGTCCATCATCAATATTTTCAGCAGCAACTCCTTTATTTAACATTTGATTTACAGGGGTGCTGGGAACATTTTGGCACTGACAGTTTGCAAGTCAAAAGCTCAGGGTGAAGAATTTCCCCCCAGTATCTCAGGACATAAACATCTTAAAAATGACAAGAAAAAACAAATAAGGAACAAATAACAGTTCTTCTGTTGTTCCTTCTGTCCTTTCTAAACCATTTTAGCACTGAATGGTCACTGGAATAAAGAAACAATTACTGTGTGGGGAGAGATTTTATCTCTGAAGAAGGTCCCACAGACGTAACACACTTTGTGCTGAGGCTGAATATATACACCGGTGGATGCAGTTATGGAAATATGACTGAGAATGTGAGAATTCAGTCTCAGAAGTACCAAACGGAAGCCTTCAGCATTTAGCCCAACTTTTGGGGTGAGAGAGGGTTCCCTTCAGGAGAAGCTACTACCTTTTGGCCCTTTTGGTTTCCCTCAGGTAGGAGAACCTTAGGAAGTAAAACCACAAAGCATAAGCCAACTTTTGGGGACAGTTTCCAGCCGTGATTTATTTTTAGTTTCTTTTTTTTCCCACCAGATCATATCCTCACTCTGTCCCCACCCTCCCCCGGCGCCCAGTACCTAGTCAGAGTGTTTGCAGCTGCCTGGATTCTCGAGAAGAGGGAGATGAGCGAGGGATGCAGCTGATGGCTTCCCCGCAGGGCTGACCGCATCGGATCCCCCAAGGTGCTTGGCTTCCTACTCCTGGAGCATGTTACCATGAGATCACAGGGTGACCGACGAGCAGCTACATTATTCATTCATTCAGTCTTATTTATTGAGCGCTTACTGTGTGTGGAGCACTGTACTAAGTGCTTGGGAGAGTACAATACAACAGTAAACACATTCCCAGGCCACGACAAGCTTACGTGCCTAAGGCTTCTTCTCTCCCCACATCCCATTTTATCCCAATATGCCTTTGACCAGAAAGTGAAGGGGCAGTCCATTAAGTTCTTCTGGAAGTTGAGTCTGGGGCACATCTCTGTAGTTTCCGGTTTAAAGTGTTCTGGGAAAAAGAGGATTCTTTTTCCTCTCCCTTTGAGAAAAGCAAATCAAGATTCAAAACTGGGAATAACAGCAGGTCGACTTTAGATGGCCACTGCCATTGGCTATTTTGGAACACACTAGTCTACTTAGGGAGACTAGCTATTCAGCTCAAGAACATTTTAGAATCCAGGCCCACGCAGATTCAAGATCTTTTGTGATTTCTCTTATGAAAGGACTTGGATCTCCCGTGTTATGAGGTTCCCACATTTTGACAGTGAGCTTTTAAACATCCTGCATGCATGTGTTTAATAGAGACCAATGTTCTGTGAATACAGAATTTTCAATGTGGGAAAATTTTATAACTGAGCAGTGAATTAACAATTGATCCAAGACAGTTGAACATTCAGGAACCTGTATGAATTGTCAGGAAGTTCAGTGCTTTGTGAAATTCACTTTCTGCTTATTTTGTTCATACATCATTCAGCATGCAAAAATTGATCTCGTTCCATCCTACATTTGTGAGTCACTCTTTTTTGGGTACTTTTTTTTTTGAAATCATGTATCTCATGCACATAAGTATTTGGAAAAAGAAGTAAAATTCAATTCATCATTTAAGTCAAAAAAACCAAGTGGATCTTATGATTGTAACAGAGGCATTTTTTAATATCACTGTCATACCAAACTGACTCAAATTATGTGAGGGTTTTTTTTGCACAAAGACATGAAACAGTGTATGCCAACTGAGAAATGAACCACCACCCAGGATGCAGTATTGAATTCTGCCAAACATGTCAATAAGATGAAAGCAGACATAAATGAGTCATGTAACCCTGCCCTCCAGGTTAAAACTTCACTGGCCTCTTGTACCCTGAGTGATAGCCAATAACTTTCCGATTTATAAGACCATCTTTCAAGAGAGCTGCCCAGTAGATGGAATGTTCAAATTATTCATTGTTGTTGCTTGGATGTGCTGATTGTATGATATTTATATCAGAGAGATTACCTGTTATTGCCTATTATTCATCATTAAATTGAATGCATGGAACATGTACTTTTCGAGCTGTCCATTTCTGTGTTGATTTAATGTGATGTGAATTGATTGTTCAGCAGCAGTGGCACTCATCGAAGAAGATGTTTAAATTAAAAATGCTCAAATATACTCTGGGTGTGTTGTGAATCTCCGAGAGTCTAAGCACTTTGTTCCCCCAGATAACGTTTCCTTCTGGATGGGCAGGCATCTTGGCGAGTGCCAGTGTATGTGATGAGGTTGGTCAATGTTGTCTGAGATTCAAAGCCACAGGAGGTTCTCCGTGCAGACAAATAGTTACCCCAAACCTGTTCCACCAGGAATTGGGTGGGAGAGGTTACTATAATGGTTTCACTAAGACATTTGACATTTTTGAAAGTTAAACGTTCAGCTTCTGCTAAAGACATTTTCCCACTGCAATGGGCTGCTAAGGACTTTTCAACGATTGATATTAAGCCTGCAGAGAAATAAAGGTCTTTCAAGGTGATCGTGCTCAAATATAATAGTGTAAATAGCCTCAGATATAGTTATTTTCCATTTGTTCGATCCAAATCCAGTCCATTTTAATTTAAAGGTATGATTTCCCCCATTTTCCAACTCCCGTCTGATGCATGGTAAGCATGGAGATGGGACCCATTGGCTACAGTGGAATAACCGAAAGCAACTGTACAATTTACAACCCCAAACTAAAAACATAAAGACACAGAACATCCTCTCGGCTGATCATTTCAGAGGTCTGTGAATCTCCTAATTGAAGTCATTTATGTACAGAGCATCTTTATTGTGTGCGCACTCATCTATTGTTAATGATAAATAAAATCCCTTGCCCTCTCTGGTTTTGTGTTATTGTAACAGTGTATTCAGTCTATTTGTCTCTGTATGTAGTTTGCTAGATGGTCTTTGCTAAATCCAAAGCAATTCGAAGCAATGACCACAATTGTATTGTTGGTCAATAGGGCCCCAAGCTCATTAGGTAAAGGTTACAAATTCTAAACACCTATAAGCGTCCCCCCATCACTGAAATAAAACTTTCTCTAGGATGGAAAACAACAGCTGCTTAAGTGAATCTAACAGCACTGCACAACCAATTAGAAAAGAAAATAGGGGAAAACATTGTATCACTTGAAACTGGAGGAAATTTAAGGTAGGTAAGCATAATTGCTCAACCCGGGATTTAAGTAGAACACAGGAAAAAAAATGCCAATATGTGATGCACACGAATAAGGATGACCCATCACCTTGCTCCAAGAAAACAAGTGAAGAATGAAACAGGGGGCCTGAGGAATTCTTAGGTTGTGCTAAGCCACCGAAGAGGAAAAGAGGGAAATTGATTGTCACTCTCCAGAGATAAAAACTCTATCTTCAAGAGCTTTTTCCAGTCCTTAAACATTTGAAATGGCTAGATCATTAGGGAGATTTTCTTCCTATTGCTTTTCAGTGGGCATATCCGACTCCAGCTGATGTCAATGGTAGTTCCATGTATCTGTCCAAAGCAGGTCAATAGAGTGGTCTGGATCAGGGTGCCAGAAGGACAGAGGTTGAGTTCTGTCCTTGTTTAATGTGGATCCTGTTTCTGGAGAAAAGTTTCTTTGGCTGTTGACGTTCATTTGGCTTGGGACATTATTGGATGGGTCCTCCTTTTCAGATGACCCTTTTATTTCACCTCCTGTGTTCCAGATATTCTTAGCCATATTTCTGAACTCCCTGTGCTTTCTTGGTTGCCAATCGTGAGTGGAAAACAGCAATCAGTGGTGATATGTTGGCATTTTATAGCTATGGGCTTTTGGAGTTTGGTAGGTTTTTGTTTTTTGAAATGTGGAAATTCAAGTGTGAGAATTACAAGTGTGAGAATAGCATCAAAGTGTGAGAATAACTCTTACACTTTGATGTTATTCTCACACTTTTAGAGAACAAAATAGGCTGTAATGGTAAGTTTTTGTTTGCACTTAGTATAAGTGGAATATATCATATTATTTCTTCAAAGTTATGATATAAACAGAGAGCAACACAAAAGTTTTGTTAAAAGCACACATTTAACTGGAACATCTGCCAGAAACAAAAAAAGAAAGAAAACTGTCTACCCAAGCAGTTACTACTGTCAGAAAAAGAAGCGATTTTACAATTCATAAGGATTTTATCTTCCAACAATTGTCTGCTCCCATTTATGCCTCAGATGTTGAAATAATTGAAATATCCACCACAAATACTGAGCTGTCAATTTCTGAGTGACAAGGCCATTAAATTGTTTGCACCTTTGCCTTCATGCTAATAGATGAGTAAACAGATACTGTTATTTCGTCCTTTGAATTCTACAAATGGAAGATATTAAAACTGTATTGGGAAGCAGCATGGCCTAGTGGAATGAGCACAGGTCTGGGAGTCAGAGAACCTGAGTCCTAATCCTTGCTCTGCCACTTGCCTGCTGGGTGACCTTAGGCAAGTCACCTAGCTTCTCTGTGTCTCGGTTTCCTCCTTTGTACGATGGGGATTCAAAACCCGTTCTCCCTCCCCCTTAATATTGTTAGCCCCGGGTGGACAGAGAGTGTGTCTGATCTGATTGTAGCTATCTCAGTACTCAGTACAGTGCTTGGCTTGCAGTAAATGCTTTAAAAATACAATTATTATTATTACTGTAGATGGCTTCTTTAGAAACTCACTTGTGTGCTAGTTATTTCACTAACTATTCCACTGGAGTGGTATTTTAGGTACAAATAATGGGAACTAACTAAAATGAGACCCAGATCCACTTTTTTTTGAGTTACTATTTCAGACCATTGGCCCATTCAATTTCTATCCAACGAAGTAGATATGGGACTTAATTCCTTTAGGACAACTATTTCCAATACGTCCAACTATTCCCAGTGTTTGGAGCTCCTGCCACCTGGACAAGTTTCCTTGCAAAACATTGAAAAATGGCCTTGCCATTTCAGGGGGCTAATTAGATTGAAGTTCATTATCATCAATGATATTTACTGAGCACTTATGATGTGCAGAGCACTGTACTAAGCACTTGGGAGTTGCTACAATGTAGCCAGGAGCTGAGCACATTCAGAAGAGTCTGTTTTCTTCAGAGATCTTAGAACCTCTGGGCTCCTCTGGCAGGAGCTGATCATAGTGTTTCTTCGAAATTTTGGTTCTGGGTGTGTGGCTGTGTGTGGCTGGATGTCCCTTCCACATGACTTCTGAGGGTGATGGTTTAGCTACAGAAACACCTTTAGTTTTGAGACAGAGTGCTAGCCTTGTAATATTCTGACACGCCCTAGGCTTTCTAGATTGTTAGTTATAATATCAAGCTGTGTGCAAGCGCTGTGCTAAATGCTGGGATAATAATAATAATAATAATGTTGTTTTTTGTTAAACGCTTACTATGTGCAAAGCACTATTCTAAGTGCTGGGGTTGATACAGGGTCATCAGGTTGTCCCACGTGAGGCTCACAGTTAATCCGCATTTTCCAGATGAGGTAACTGGAGCACAGAGAAGTTAAGTGACTTGCCCATGGTCACACAGCTGACAAGTGGCAGAGCTGGGATTCGAACCCATTACCTGACTCCCCAGCCCGTTCTCTTTCCACTGAGCCATGCTGCTTCTCTATAAATATAGGATAAATGTAGGATAATCGGATTGGTTACAGTCCCTGGCCCATGAGGAGTTCCATATTAAAAGTAATAATAATGATAATAATATTCGTTATATGCTTACTGTTCCAAGCACTGTACCAAGTGCTGGGGTAGATATGAGATCATCCAGTCAGATAGAACAAATATTGACCCCCCCCACCATTTTACAGATGAGGAAATCGAGCTATCGACCAGTCAAGTGACTTGCCCAAGGTCACACTGCAGGTAAGTGGCAGAGCTGGGATTCAAGCCCAAGTCCTCTGACTCCCAGACCCCTCCTTCCATTAGGCTCCTTTACTCATAATCTCAGTGGTAGGAAGAGCAGATCTTTGTGCAATCATGGGGAAATTGAGGGACGTAGAGGTTAAGTGACCTGCCCAGTGTCACACAGCAAGCCAATAGCAAAATGGAGACTAGAATTTAGGTCTTCTGACTCTGTTCCATTTTCTTTCCATGGGGCTATGCTGTTCAGTTTAGGGTGAATTGATCCCAGCATAGGGTTGCGGCAGATTTCTGAATCACTGATGAGAGCCAAATGTTTGATCGCATTGAATTTACTTGAAATCAGGACTGGACCATATCAGTGGTGAAGAATTATTGCTGCTAGAGTCTCGGGAGGCTAACGAGAGCATTAAGGCTACAGAGCTTCACGCTCGTTATATTTTGACTAAAAAACACATTCTCTCCTTGTTTGATCTGTAAAGTCCTTCTTGTCTCCCCACTCACTAAAGTTATTTGGACTGACCCTTCTGCTGAAATTCATTGCCAGTGATAGAATAAAGGTGATGGATAATGTGGTGCTAATTGAATCCACTGGGTCAGGAGTGGCCTCAAACCATTAGATTCTGAAGGGGCCAGGCACTTAATGAGTGCGAACAGTATTCTGCTGGAGTGCCATGGGTTGGGATATGGCTATGTCCTTCGCCAAGCCACAGTTTGAGTGTGGTGCTAAATGGTAATGGACTGGTTTGACCTGTAAAAACTGTACTTTCATTCATTCATTCATTCAGTAGTATTTATTGAGCGCTTACTAGGTGCAGAGCACTGTACTAAGCGCTTGGAATGTACAAATTGGTAACAGATAGAGACAGTCCCTGCCCTTTGACGGGCTTACAGTCTAATCGGGGGAGACAGACAAAAACAATAGCAATAAATAGAATCAAGATAAATAGAATAAATCAATCAATCAGTCAAGTACTTAACAGCACTTGGAACTCTTTCCCCACACAACTGAACAAACCAGTGCTCTCCCCACCTTCAAAACCCTTCTCACTGAGCCTCATTCTCATCTCTTTCACCACAACCTCTAGTTCACACCCTCCTTTCTAAAGGGGCGGCATGGCAAAGTGGAGATAGAACATGGGCCCGGGAGTCAAAAGGTCAGGGGTTCGAATCCCGACTCTGCCGCTTGTCTGCTGTGTGGCCTTGGGTAAGTTGCCTCACTTCTCTGTGCCTCAGTTACCTCTTCTGTAAAGTGCAGATGAAGGCTGTGAGCCCTATGTGGGAGAGGCACTGTGTACAACCCGATTTGCTTGTATCCACCCCACGTTTAGCACGTTGCCTGGCACACAGTAGGCCCTTAACAAATACCGTAATAATAATTAGTATTATTATTATTATTACTGGGAATTCCTCCTCCTTCACATTCAATAGGCTAGTACTCTCCCCATCTTAAAGCCCATCAAAAATCATAGCTTCTCAAGGACGCATTCCATGATTAATCTCTCAGCTCTTGCACTTAGAATTTGCACCCTTATCCACCCCTCCCTCGGCCCCAAAGCACTTCTATACATGTCTTTTATTTATTTCAATGTCTGTCTCTGCTTCTAGACTGTAAGCTCCTTGTAGGCGGGGAATGTTTCTCCAACTCTGTTATATTGTACTCTCTCATGTGCTTGGTACAGTGCTCTGCCCACAGTAAGTTCTCAATAAATACGATTGATTCAATCTTGACTTTTATTATTATTTTATTTATTCATTGATTTACATTTTATTTTTCTAGTTGCACCATTTATGACTATTTCATGTCAATCTTCCTCACTGGTCTGTAAGCTCCTTGTGGTCAGGGCTTATGTCTCATATTTATGTTGAACTTTCCCAAGCATTTAGTGTAGTGCATTGTACCCAGATGGGGCTCAATAAATGCCTTTAATAGTACTACTGGTAATGGATATGTAGAGAAGCCGCACAGCGTAGTGTATAGAGCACAAGCCTGGGTGTCAGAAGGTCGTGGGTTCTAATCCCGACTCTGCCACTTGTCTGCTGAGTGACCCTGAGCAAATCACTTCTCTGTGCCTCAGTTACTTCATCTGTAAAGTGGGGATTGAGACTGTGAGTCTGATATGGGACAGGGACTGTCTCCAACCTGATTTGCTTGTACCCACCCCAGTGCTTAGTAGAGTGCCTGGCACATAATAAACACTTAAGATATACCACAGCTATTATTATTATTAATACTAATAATGTCTCTAGGGCAGAATGGTCAAAGTTGTTTCTTTTTGCAGGACATCTGTGATTTCTCAGGCACTTCTGCTGTTCTCCCCACAGAACAGAGCGGTTTGGACTGGGGGCGAAACAGGAGGAAGCGGGAACTAGCGAACACTGCCAGAATTCCCAGGGGCAATCTATGGCCAGAACTGTGCATCCACTCTCAACTCCCACCTAGCTCATACCAGGAAGGTGGTAGTGTGGGTGGAGAGCAAGGGACGGATCTGGGAGATGTTGTGTAGGAAGAACTGGGAGATGGATAGAATTTGGAGGGATATAGGGAGAAAAAATAGTTGTTTTCAACCTTCCTCCTTCACATGCAAATGGGTGCTTCCATTTACTCCCTGTTGTTGAGGTTTTGGGTGATGCATCTTAGTCACCCTTTCAGGATTTCATCAGTCAATCAATCAGTGGTAATTATTGATTGCTTAGTAGGTGCAGAGCAGTGTACTAAGCAATTGGAAGGGTACAATACAACAGAATTAACAGATACATTCCTTGTCCATAATGAGCTTGCATCTTAAACCTTGTTCCTTTCCAGCCTCTGTCTTTTCAGATTGAATTGCACTGCCCAATCCAGTCTCTTTTCATCCCAAAGCCTCTCCACCCCTTAGTTATTTTGGTCACCCTTTCTGCCAGTAGTGAGTGGAAGCAGACGGGATGAACTTTAGCTCCCTATGCCCTATTTAAGGGTGGATGTAGTCTCTCTCTTTTAGAAATGTGGTGAGAAAACCTTTAATCTACACAGGGGAGAAATCTCCTTCTGAGGGGAAGGTTGTTGAGGTTGGGGAAGGTCATGGGGATTAGGGCTTTAGAAAGAGTATAACCAGTGCTAAGGATAATGGGGATATCGATTAAAGTTCCAACATCCTAATAACATGCTTATTGGAGAGCATTTTTTAAGGGCAGGAAGATTCTTTGAGCATCTGTTGGTTAATTCAATTTGCTTTCCTATCTATTTAGAGAAACTTATCCTTTACTTCACTGAGATCAGGGTTAAGGCTAATGAATGGTTGCAGAGTTTTTAAAGGTTATTAGATAAAGTGTCCTTTGCCTGGAAGGGTGATGTGATTCTAAGTATTTTTCAGTTATCATGTATTAGAGCAACAAAACTTACATCTGTTTACTGGTCTATCTGTGAAATTTGGAAAATCATATATTTGTACTAGTCTTTTTAAAAATTATTTCATTTCTTTAAAATATGTCAGTTTACCTTAAGAAAGATGAGAAAAACAGTAGGTTCAGCAATGCATTTCCTAGTATTTATAGTTCGGATATTTCAACCTCTTGCTGCATACTCCAATACTATAAATCAATTCTGTTTCCACAACGAAACCAATCTGATGAAAAAGCCAACTATAATTTGAAAAATGCCAGATTTCAAGACTGCAAAATGTACAATTTAAATGTTGGTGATACATATTACGACTTATTTTGCCAAGTTCCTTATATATTTACAGTGTCACTGAAGTGAAAATAACACACATTTATACAGTTCAGTGTTATAAATAAACCATTTAAATGGTGTAACAGAAAGTATTATAAATACCTTTTTCCAGAAGGTGTAGAATGCCCTTATTTATATAACTGAAGGTAAAGTAAGTTTTTGTTCTTTTATTGTGCCATTTCAAATGAGTGTCCTGTCAAAACAGTAATTCTGAATTTGTCATTCTGAAAGGCAAAGGAAACTCTGTCTTTATAGTAACAAAAAGCATTTTTTCTTTTTCTTTTTCACTTTCAGTTCTTTGATTACAGTGCTCTGAAATTTGGCTTTGGTTCCCATCTTATGCTCATAACATAGATTGGATGTGCATGAGATTATTAATTTTAAAAATATTATTGGGAAGAAGGAATTTCAGATAGAATTCCAAAAGGTCCATGGAATGGTAACATAAGTGAGTGTAGTCTTTATTTTTAAATTGGGAAAAGCTGTTGGACCCTACAACACCTAACATGATAAAGAGCATGGTTTATTGATCTTCAAAAGTCCACTGAGACTTTAAATGTGAATAATTTTCCTGTTGATTTGCATACATCAACCTTAAATATTGTTTTACATTGGGGAAATTAAAATTAATTGAATTTATCTTTCCTGAATGGTATTTAAAAAAACTCCATTATACATATTAGTGAATTGCAACTTTACATTTTGCACCACAATTGATAGATTAGGGAACAAACAACCTTAATTTCATGAAGAAAAATTCAACACATACTAGCTTTAAATAATTTTTAAAAATGGCAGACAAAAAATTAGAAACAATATGCATTTATGCCGCATCTACATTGGTATATGAAGCAACCACATCTAATAATAGCAATTATTATGGTACTTGTTAAGCATTTACTATGTGCCATTCACTGTTCTAATAGCTGGGGTAAATACAAGTTAATCGGGTTGGACACAGTCCCTGTCCCACATGGGACTCACAGTCTTAATCCCTATTTTATAGATGAGGAACTTAGGCCCAGAGAAGTGAAGTGACTTGCCCAAGATCACACAGCAGACATGTGACAGAGTCAGGATTAGAACTGACTTCCAGGCCAGTGCCTTATCCACTGTGCCACACTACTCTAGATCAGTACCTATTAAATGGTCTATCTACAGAACAAAAATGTTCTGGCACAAATCTAAAAAATATACAGATCCTTTTGAGTTGTATGAAAAGACATCTTCATTTGCTTCTGGACCTGAAATCAACTTTCATTCCTAGTCTGTTTTTTTTTTTCCACTTTTAAAATTTCATGAATTTTACCTAAATGCATTTGAAATGTCTCAATCCTTTTGCAGTCCAAAAACTACCCTGAAGAAAATATCTAAAAATCTAAATATTTACTAGACATTTGTATTGTTATTGGTTTCACATATACAAAGTAAGACCTGCCTCACTGTACCTCATACAGTGGTTGTGAGACCTAATAAAATGGTTTTTGATTGGAAAGCACCTTGAAAATGATCAGTATTTAAATAATAAAATTAATATGTAAATATAAAATAATAACTATATATAAACACACAGGATATTGTAGTGTCTTACATGGCAGTTGAGTGGAAAGAGCACTGATGAAAGGATTTATGAAAAAAAGCCAAAAGCAAGAAGAAAGTATTGGTTATTTTATCTAGTACTGTGCAAAGCCTTAGCCGGTGAAGATTTAAACTTATTGATTACCATCTTTAAAAACCCATATTAAGGGCCTATATACTAAATGGATAAAGGGCATAGTCTCTGCCCTAGAAAGGTTTACAATCTAATGGGAGACAGACACAAATTAACAAGTATAATAGAACATAGATAAGAATGATAAAAAAGGAAGTGGGTAAAATTGAAATAATAAACTACAGCTATACCCCATTTAGAAAATTATGTGAAGGGCATTAATGCATTTCCTACATCCAAAACATTGACCAAGACAATACAAATATATATAAAATGGTGATGAATTGGCAATATAGCTGCATTATCAAATAGTGTAAAAATGAACTGATAAATGAAAAAAATAATGGAATTAGTGTTTTTTTCTAAGTTGTACATGTATAAATACTTTTTAAAATGACTTCCTATTCAGCAACTGTGCTGGATACTCTTCTTGGCAGCTGTGTGACTGTGGGCAAGTCACTTAACTTCTCTGGGCCTCAGTTCCCTCATCTGTAAAATGGGGATTAAGACTGTGAGCCTCACGTGGGACAACCTAATTACCCTATATCTACCCCAGCGCTTAGAACAGTACTCTGCACATAGTAAGCGCTTAACAAATACCAACATTATTATCTTTAGGTCTTACAGCACTGAGGCTTGTCCATCGTCCTCAGTGGGCGGGAGCATCATCATCATCATCATCATCATCTCAAATACATCTGCCACTTTCCAGTGGTAATTGAAATGAATTTTAATTATACTATTCTGGTAAGCCTAAAGGCTTCTAAAGGAGGCGTTTTACCCAAGGCAAACTTTGCAGTGTTAACATGAAGTGGGAGAACACTATAAGTAGTGTTCCCTGGCATTAGTGTGAAAGAGAACTAAAGAAGAACATTGTAACTGGGGAATTCCTGTATGCGCAGATGGAGAGATTGAGAGATACCTTGAAAGTCGAAGATACCATGACTACTACTGATGCTGAGATCTTTTCTATCAGCGTATGTAGTGAGGCTTTTAAGACAGTCATTTGGTGATTCTTTATGCACACTACCCAATGCTGTTTTCATTTTCCCTCCTGGAATTGGGATTTCCACAAAATTTGTGCGCTAAAACGTCATTCCGTTTCTGATAGCTGCCCGTGCAGACTGACCTGGCTTCTGCTCTTTCTCTGATAGCCACTGGTAGGTCAGATCATCGAGGTTTTGCGTCATTGAGTTTTAAAGCATTTCTCTTGCCCGTCATTCTCCTCCCACGTCCTGCCTCATTAAGGTATTCTGCCACGAGCTTTGTGTCTTTGTTGGTGATCTGAATTAGTTCCAGTACCACCATGTTTTTGGTTCTGGCACGCTAACTGATGCATAAAGCTACTTCTAGAAGTGTTAAAATGGGTGATAGGTGTGGCCTGATCAGAAAGTGGAAGATTTGTAAAAGAATGTGTTATGGAAGAGATGAGATTTTATGACGCTTTTGAAAATGGGGAGAGAATCCCAAGAAGAATGAAGGCCATGAGTCACTGGCTGGTGAAAAGGGAATTTTGAGCTGGGAACAGTCAGGAAGGTTAGTTTGGGATGAGCAAAGAATGTGAGACCATAAAATAAAGATGAGGTTTGAAGTAACAGTTAAGAGCTTCTTATACTTTTGGTGAGAAAGACTCTCAGTAGCTATTGGGAGTTTATGATAATAATAGTAATGATGATAATGATAATTATGATGGGATTTCTTAAACATTTATCATTTATTAAATGCCAAACATTATGCTGAGCGCTGGAGTAGATGCAAGATAATCAGATTGGATACAGCCCCTGCCCACATAGGACTCAGAGGTTGAGAGGGAGGGAATATAAATATTTTATTCTAATTTTATAGATGAGGAAACTGAGATACAATGAAGTAAAGTGTCTTGCCCAAGGTCACACAGCAGGCAAGTGGTGGAGTGGGGACTTTTATTCCCCTACTGTTTTGTCTGAACTCTTCTGGTAATTCTAGCATGGTTATTAAGAATAATGAAAATATCTTGGATTTATACAGTTATCATTTATAAAGTGCTTTCAAATCAAAAAAATGTTTCATTTTGTCTTGCAACCACTGTTTGAGATATGGCGAGGCAGGTGTTACTTTTTATATGTGGAGACAATAACAGTACAGGTGTCTATTAGAGAAGCAACATGGCTCAGTGGAAAGAGCCCGAGCTTCAGAGTCAGAGGTCATGGGTTCGAATCCTGGCTCTGCCACTTGTCAGCTGTGTAACTGTGGGCAAGTCACTTCACTTCTCTGTGCCTCAGTGACCTCATCTGTGAAATGGGGTTCAACTGTGAGCCTCACGTGGGACAACCTGATGACCCTGTATCTCCCCCAGTGCTTAGAACAGTGCTCTGCACGGAGTAAGCGCTTAACAAATACCAACATTATTATCATTAGATAAAGCGTGGTTATTTCCCTGGAATGTGCATGTTTTTCTTGCCCCTCATAAGGGACACAGGCAGTTAGGGGCTGCCTCCCTCACCATTCTGCTGTGCTACAGGGCCACCAGGATGGGCAAAACAGAGCTTGGAGGAAGACAGCCTGAAATTCAGTCCGTTAATTAAGCGGCATTCTGTCATCAGGGACGAGTCTTCAGGTACAGGTCAGAAATGAAACCACTGATGCATGGCACCATAAACACTGATTATAACTGCCGGGTTTCCTTCAACTAATATTAGCCTATGCTTAATGTGGGGTCTGCCCTCTGAAGAATTAGCCAAAAAAACAAAATTTCCTACCTAGCACATGTATTTTAAATATACACCTCCCCTGTGCACGCTCAGGATATTGTAATATGTCACATGGCAGTTGAGTGGAAAGACACTGGCCAAAAGCAGGGCTAAATTAGGGGCACAAAAGTCTCTGGGTGTCATACAAGGGGATCGGCAGCATCCTTCATGATCTCCCTAAGATGGCAACCCCTTGGAACATTACAAGATGGCACATAAATCAGACCTTATCAAGATAATAATAATAATGTTGGTATTTGTTAAGCACTTACTATGTGCCAAGCACTTTTCTAAGCACTGGGGGAGATACAGGGTGATCGGGTTGTCCCACGTGAGGCTCACAGTCTTAATCCCCATTTTACAGATGAGGTCACCGAGGCACAGAGAAGTGAAGTGACTTGCCCACAGTCAAACAGCTGAGAAGTGGCAGAGCCGGGATTCAAACCCATGACCTCTGGCTCCCAAGCCCGGGCTCTTTCCACTGAGCCATGCTGCTTCAGTGGAACATACAGAGAACAGGATTCATTCAATTGTATTTATTGAGCGCTTACTGTATGCAGAGCACTGTACTAAGCACTTGGAAAGTACAATTTGGCAACAGATAGAGGCCGTCCCTACCCAAGGGGCTCACGGTCTAGAAGGAGTTGGCGATGTGATCAGTTCACTGAGGGAAATCAATAGTCCAAGTTCGGCCCTGTGTTTGCATGGCATCCATTTTGGGAATGGTACACCAGGCATCTTGTTTTTGGTGCCTCAATCAATCTATCATATTTATTGAGCGCTCACTGTGTACAGACACTATACTAAGTGCTTAGGAGAATACAGTAGAACAGAGTTAGTAGACACTTTCCCTTGCCCATAAGGAGGTTCCCAAAGCTTCTCACCTCAGGGTGCAAAACAGACCAAGGACGAGGGCATGGATTAAGCGAAACAGTGTGGCTTAATGGAGAGATCACAAGCCTGGCAGTGAGAGGAACTAAGTTGTAATTCTGACTCTGCTACTTGCCTGCTGTGTGACCCTGGGCAAGCGACTTAACTTTTCTGTACCTTAGTTTCCTCATCTGTAAAATGGGGATTCAAAACTTGTTCAGTCATATTTATTGAGTGCTTACTGGATGCAGAGCACTGTATTCAGCGCTTGGGAAAGTACAACACAACAAGAAACACTGACATTCCCAGCCCAGAACGAGCTTACTCTCCCTTCTACTTAGACTTTGAGCCCCACTTTGGACAGGGACTGTATATGCATTGATTATCTTGTACCTAAGTCAGTGCTTGACACATAGTAAATGTTTAGCAAACACTATTATCATCATCATCATCATCATCATCATCATTATTATTGTTACTGCTTGGTCTCTGTGTGATAATTGGGGAAAGTACTTTATCTCATTCTAAGTCCCAATTTCCTAATTTGCAAATGATAATAATACATTAACTCACTTTGCAGATAGGTTTTGGGGTAACAATAATAATAATAATAATGTTGGTATTTGTTAAGTGCTTACTATGTGCAGAGCACTGTTCTAAGTGCTGGGGTAGATACAGGGTAATCAGATTGTCCCACATGAGGCTCACAGTCTTAATCCCCATTTTCCAGATGAGGTAACTGAGGCACAGAGAAGTGAAGTGACTTGCCCACAGTCACACAGCTGATAAGTGGCAGAGCCCGAATTCGAACCCATGACCTCTGACTCCCAAGCCCAGGCTCTTTCCACTGAGCCACGCTGCTTTTCTAGAGGGGGAAATATTGTTGAGGTGCTTTGAATTCTTAGAGGAGAACCAGACTGTAGAATCCCAAGCAAGTATTAGCAGTCTTACCTGGTCATTCCTACTCTCATTCATTCTGGGGGTGTTGGAATGCAAATTGGGGGTCAGGAAATCCTCCAAAATCTTCATTTCATTTCAATTTTAGGCCATTCTCTCTTATCTCCCTAACTCTGGAGAAAGGAAGGAAGAATACTAGTCAGTCAGACTCTCTCAGATAAAGCTCCTCACATCAGTGACCATTTTAGTGGAACTGAAGCAGCTTGTCATAGATTAGGAGGGAAAATTAGGGTTCTATTGCCTGTGTTATTGATCGTTTTGAATCTCTTGGGTTTTTTTTTACACATAATATTCTTCCTAATCCTAAATAACAAGTAGCATTCAGATGAAGAAAATATTTAGAAGTGAGGGAAATGCCTAGAAAAAGGGGATCAGAGGAAGAATAGACACATCCTTTCCATGATGACTTGTAAAACTGCCAAATGTAGATTTTGATTTTCTGCCCAGCTGGAAAGTCATTTAGTGTTAACGAGACATGTGAATTCTTAAATTATTCATTCTTATCATTTTCAGCCATTTTAATTCACAATGCTAAGTGATTAAGAAAAAGCATTTGTATCACTGATTGGGATACAGCCACACTGCCCCAGCCAGTTTTCTCCATTTGGTCACTATTGTAAATTAACAGGCTGGACAGAGTGGATAGCTCGGCTTTGGGGGGAAAATTCTGTTGAGATTTTTATGATTTACCCTCTCATTATCCATACTTCCTTTCCTTAATTTTTTTTAACCATTAAGTATTTACCAAGAATAGATCTATCCGATCTGCAGATTGAGTTCCTAGGGAAAATGAAAATGCAATCCTTCTCTGATTTTCCCGATACAGTGAGCCAGCATGGCATAAGGGATAGAGCACAGGAGTCAGAAGGTTGTGGGTTCTAATTCTGGCTCTGCCATTCATCTTCTGTGTGTGACCTTGGGCAAGTCATTTCACTTCTCAACTACCTCATCTGTAAAATGGGGAATGAGACTGTGAGCCCCATGTGGGACAGGAACTGTGTCCAACCCAATTTGCTTGTATCCATTCCAGTGCTTAGTATAGTGCCTGGCACACTGTCAATGCTTAATGAGCACCACAGTTATCACAAAAAGTAAATAGAAGCCTCTAGGAGTCCCCTCTTTCGTGGGACTCCCAGTCAGAAAGTCTGAGTCCAGAGGAAGGATTTCTTGAAAATGCCAGAGGGATCAAAGAAGGTAACAAATTTAGGTAAATCCACTTTGTGGGGGTGGAGAGCAGGGGAATGGGGAAGCTTTCTCTGGCAAGACAAACCTCAGGAACTTTAATCTCAGGGATGACCACAGGCCTCAACTGCCAGAGGCTGGGTGCCCCTTGCCTGGGTAGTTGAGTTTTGCAATCCTCATAGTCAAGTAAGGGCCCTTCAGACGAAGAGGGCATAATGAGGTGGGCTGCATTCATCCACATGTTTTGTAAGCAACGTACCTGCCCCTTCTTCATGGGTAAAGACTACATTGGTGTTGTCCTGGCTGCTCTTCAGAGTCAGACGTGAACCAGTCCTCCGATCATTCAACCGTGTTAGCTGAGAGCTTACTGCATGCAGAACACTGTACTAAGTGCTTGGGAGAGTGCAGTATAACAGAGTTGGTAGTCATATTCTCTGTCCCAAGACCCTCAATTCTGGAACAGAAATTTCAAAACCAAATTGTGGAATTTCAGAAGTTGGCTGAGTTTTCATAAATGAAGAACTCACCACAAAAGCCATTTTTAAAAGTCTTCCACAGTTAGCTTGATAGATTAATGGAATTGCCCTGTGCAATCTATCTAGATGCACAGTGTTAATGAAGACAAATGAGCTTTAGGGACAGATGTTGAAAAAGTTGTAAGCCTGAATTCTCTACTTGAAATATTCTATCAAATTAAAGAAAATGAACTTGAATACCAGAAGTACAAATCTTCCTCCAGAATCCAAGCAAGAGGAGATGGACAAGTAAGGGAGACAAGAAATACACCCCTTATCTGATTTTGTCTTTAATTTGGTTTATGAATAATGGCCAAAGAAGTCTCTAGATAGATGAACTCATTCCCTCCTGTCTACTAAACAAGGATTGTTTCGTTGACTAAAAGCATTTAACAGTTTGAACTGTCGAGACGAAATAGAGAGCAGAGCAAGGTAGTGAAGATGGCGAATCGGTTCATTTGTTGTGCAGTTCAAATCACGCAAATCCCAGCTCTCTAATCATTTGCTGGAGCTCTGCTTCACCAGAGAAATGCAGTGAGTTTCATTGGTTTAATAATTTGCATGAAGAAAATTTAATATTCTCCCCATGTTACTTCTGAAGCGAATTGTTAATCGTATTATTAAAGCTCTTCAGTCTTGAGCATCAACTGTGGTCCTTTCCTGTATAGAGACAAGCTGCAAAGCATTGTTTAAAACACAGCTGAGGTCGGAGGGTATAGCCAGAAGTACCCATGAAAGCAGTTTAAAGGCTGTGATATGCTGCTGTTCACAGAAGGTCCCCTGCTGGATCTTCCTGGGTAGGTGTCTAATATAGTAATATATTTATAATTGGATTTTAATTGCAATCTGATTTTTGTGTACATGTTTCTGTTTTCTGCTGCCAAAAGGACAGGGCTGTAAATGAAATTATACAGTACCTCTCCCTGGGTAATTTGTTCTATACCAAAAATATATTAGAAAAATAAAATACATGCCGTGTCGTTTGACTTTGTGTTCGGTGGATTAACACCCTAAGCCACTTTATCCTGGGAAATTTAGATTGATTGGCCTATTTAACTCCTTCCTGGGGTTCTTAAATTTAATTTTTTTCTAGTTTGAAATATCTTAACTTTTGTTTTATTTTTTTCATTATAGGGGACAGGTGCAGATCGGTATGGAGGTGGCATTAGAGGACCTAGAATAGATGTTAGGGAAATGTTAAAAAAAAATTAACAACCCCTCCCCCCCAAAAAAAACACAACAGGGTTAGTCCTCAGGGGCACAGGAGAGAACTGGGTAAGGATTGCAGGAAGAAGAGTGTGCAGAAATATTCCTAGTTATCTTTCATTACCCATCTGTGATATTACAATTTGGGAGAATGCTAGAGTTCAAAGAGAATTCGGCATTAATGCATGTCAGCACAGTTGTGACTGGAGCTATCCAAAGCAACCTTTTCTCCTTTAGAATGCAGTACCTGAGTCAATGTTACTGTGATTTAGTTTACCCTAAAGCAGGTCTAATTTCATTTGATTCTGACTCTATACATGTATAAGTGGTCAAGGCAATGAATTCATCCCAAGTCATTGGAATAGAGATGAGAAATTCTGAAAAATATAAATGCCTTACAGAATGACTTCTAATTAATATTTGCAGTCATTATGGAAGTGCTTTGAAAGACGACAAAAGGAAAACTCTAGGATAGGACTAGGCCAGCCAAATAGTTAAAGTGTTGAAAAATAATTTAAATGTTGTAAAATTCCTTTTTAAACCCAGCTTTTACTGTGTGAAATGATTTGAAGTTGAGGATTTCTGAAATTGGTTAGAAAGATGTGAGTAGAAGTGAGTCTTTAAAAATGCATTTTGTTAGGGCCTAGAATGAAAACAGGTTGGCTGGGAGTGGATTGTGAATCCCCCAGGTGTTGCAGGAAAGCTATTTCAGCTAATTGCTAATTTTGCCCATTGAGACTGTCAGCTCAAGTAATTGAAGTAATAGTATTCATTAAGTGCCTACCATGTGCAAAGCACTGGGAAGAAACACACTGCTGAGAGTTAGACATGGTCCCTGGTCCCCAAAAGACTAGCAATCAAAATATGAAGGATGAAGAGAGGGCTGGTGACAGATATAGGGATAGGTGGAACAATAAACACTCAAAAACAACCTAGCAGACAAGGACCAGGATAATATTAGAAAACAAAGGGGTACTGTGGCTAGAGAAGTGGGATATTAAGTTCCTCAAGGTATGGAGTCCTGCAGTCACTACAGAAGCACAGTCCTAAGCACTAGTTTCTTCAGGTTCTAAAAGTTAAAAAGACCTCACACAGTGAATGGTTTCTCCTCCTTCTTGGCCTCTAGCAGGGGCTGGGAATTCTCACTGGTCCATTGGTGAGAGAGCAGCTTGAACCTTTCTCTGCCACTGCTGATTATTCGTCATCCTTCAGGATTTTTTAGGAAATGGTAGAGGCTCCTCTCTTCTCCTCTCTGCTGTCATCTTCTCTCATCTCTGCTTTTCTATGTGGCATTTTCCTATAATAGTTCCTTTGGCTTTGTACCCTGAGAATTATTTTGAACCTACAGCATTGAGAACAAATAAAAAAAGCCTTCTTCGTTCACATCTGACCTCTCTCCTCTGCAGTTTCCTATTTCCTCTTGCCTTCGGGACATCTCTACTTGGATGTCCTGCAGACACCAGAAACATAACAAGTCCAAAACAGAATTCCTCATCTTCCCACCCAACTTTCCCTTCACTGAAGACCAGCCCCACCATCTGTCCTGTCTCCTAAACCTGTAACTTTGGCATTATCCTTGACGCATCGCTCCCATTTAACCCACCTATTCAATCTGTCGTCAAATCGTGTCTGTTCTACATTCACAAAATCACTAATATCCACCCTTTCCTCTCCATCCAAATTTCTATTATGCTGATCCAACCACTTATCCTATCCTGCCTTGACAACTCAATTAGCCTGTCTTAGTGACCTCTCTGCCTTGTGTCTCTCTCCAGTCTAGTCAAGGCTTCACACTGCTTTCTGGATCATTTTCCAAAAATAAAGTTCAGTCCATGTTTCCCCACTCCTCAAGAACCTCCAGTGGTGTCCATCTGCCTCTGCATCAAACAGAAACCCCTATGGCTTTAAAGCAATCAGTCAGCTTGCCCCTCCCATCTTACCTTGCTGATTTCCTACTACATCCCAGCCCACTCACTCTCATCCTCTAAAACCAACCAAACTACTTACCTTATCCCGATCTCATCTATATTGCCGCCACCCCTGGCCCATGTCCTTCCTCTAGCCTGGAACTCCCTTCCCCTTCATATCCAATAGACCATCACTCTGCCCACCTTCAAAGCACTATTAAGGCCACATCTCCTCCAAGAGGCCTTCCCTGACTGAGCCCTCATTTTCCCTACTCCCCTCTCCCTTCTGTGTGACCTATGCACTTGGGTTTGTATCCTTTAAGCACTTGATACTCACCCCATCTTCAGTCCCATAGCACTGAATGTACATATCCATATTTTATTTTTATGTCCATCTCCCTCTTTAGAACATAAGCTTCTGTGGGCAGGGAACAGGTCTACTAACTCTGTTCCACTTCCCCAGATGCTTGATACAGTGCTCTGCACCCAGTAAGCACATAATAAATACCATTGATTAATTGATAAAATTGCATGAGGGTTTTTCAGCAGGCATTTTGAAGACAGTAGATAAAAGGTCTCTGCCAAGCCCTGTACTAAGCACTGGGATGGATACAAGCAAATCGTTGGACACAATCCCTGTCCCACATAGGGCTCACAGTCTCAATCCCCATTTTACAGATGAGGTACCTCAGGCACAGGGAAGTGAAGTGACTTGCCCAAGGTCACATAGCAGACAAATGGCATAGCTGGGATTAGAACCCATGATGTGCTGATTCCTAGGCCCGTGATCTATCCACTACACCATGCTGCTTCTCATACTAGATCATGCTGCTTTTCCGCTGTATTTATTGAGTGCTTACTCTGTGCAAAGCGCTGTACTAAGAGCTTGGGAGAGTATAATGCTTCCTTAGATTACTTATCTGTCAGTTTTGGGTTGGGTGGGCGGGGCTTGTTGTGGAAGGCCAGATCCTGGATGCTACCTAGAGCTTCCTGCACCATTGAGTACCTCTAAGAGACCTAGGAGAATATTAGCTCCAAAAAAGGTGTCCTAGGAGAATCACTACTCCCATTGTAAGAGTAAACCAAGGAAGTCATAAACTCCTTTGGAGCTTCAGTGACTAAAACCATTTGGGATCAGTCAGAACTTTCTAGGATATGCTCCCTGATCCCATAAACTATGCTGACCAAAAATGAATATGCAGGATTTGACTGGAACTGGGCAGCCACTGGACACCTAATGAGTGAAGAGGTTTTGTGATAAGCCTATTGTGTATCATGCAGCAAGGAGTGCTCTTTCAGGTAGCCCTGAAATCATTTCAGTCGGGAAGGATAATGTTAATAGATGCAAAGTGTGACATTTGGTGCAAAGGAAAGGCAGATTTCACCTTTTACAGCTTTCCCAATGTGTTTTAGTCAATGAACTCACAGTAATCTGCTCTGGAACTGCTCTGGAGAGAGGAAGCCTCTCTCTCTCTCTCTCTCTCTCTCTCTCTCATACACACACACACACACACACACACAGACATGAGAAATTGATCACAGGGATTAGAAGGGAAGATGAAATGAAAAGAATGGTGAAGGTTAAGTAATGGATGGGAGCAGAAAAGTAAGAAATGAGGTTCAAGAAAGAGCGAGGTGAAGATAGAGGGGAAAAATTAAATATATGGAAGTAGAAAAGGAAAACAAAAATGGAGAAAAGGGAAGGTAAAAGATGAAAGATGAGATGACAAAAATCCAGGGAAGGTCAGAAAAAAACAACATAAAACAGAACAGAGATAAACTATGGTTTTTAGTGTTCTAGATGACAGAAACCACAGTAGTGGCTCATCTCTTCAGCTCAACTGCATTTAGTGGAATAGAAAAGGTAAGGTCACTTTAAAGGGCAGGTTATGTAGGTGTCTTCGTTGTGATGAGCTTTTGCTGCAGAACGAGGAATGGAAAAGAGAGACAAGTTGAAGATATGCATAGTCCTCTTCAAGGTGCCAAGAGAGTGCTGAATCAGCATCAGAAGTAGACATAGTTCACCCCGAGATGAAGCGGCATCCATTTTGTTCATGGCTGTTTTCGGCAGTGAATAAACTGGAGAGAAAGTGAACCGGCAATATCAAAATGTGTGAATCTTCCAGTGTTTACATTTCCTTTTGATTTTGAGGAAGGGGCAGATTAGAGGAGGTCAAGGAGCTGAGAGCCACACTGAGATTCTAAGTGTCTTGATGGTGGGGATGATATCTGCTGATTTTATTGCACTCTTTCAAACCTTATATGCAGTGCTTTGCTGCGCACAGACCCTCAATACATTCTGTTGACTGATTGACTGAGGGGTTAGGCCTCATAATGGACTGTCAGACTGGAGGTGAATGTCAGCAGAGCAGTGACTCTCACTCTAGGAAACAGAGAATGGAAGACAGAAGGCTCATTTTGGGCAGAGAATATGTCTGCTAATTCTGTTGTATGCTATTCTCCCAAGCACTTAATATAGTGTTCTGCACATAGTAAGCACTCAATAAATACCATTGATTGATTGACTGAAAGGGAGGTGAAGGGAAAGAGAGGTGACATGGTCTACAGACTGTTGTTCGCTAATGCTAGCCAAATTATGGCACTCAATAAGCATTGTGCTCTGTAGAAAGTACCTTGAAGCTAGAGAATGTCGAAAAAAACCCCACTACTGGAGTAAATCAGATCCGTGATCTATCCAGCAAAGGATTCTTGCCTCTGAGAGTGGTAACCAGATATTTAGAGGAGTTCTTTAATGGGTAAGCTCCTTAATATCCTTCCAAATGTTTAGAGATCCTAATATCTCTCCCTTTTCCCCTGCCCTCTAGATTGTAAGCACCTTGTGGACAGGGACTCTCTCTAGCAACTCTATGTATTATACTCTCCCAAGTGCTTAGTACAGTGCTCGGCACTCAGTAAGTCCTCAATAAATACGATTGATTGATTGATCGATTGCCACATCTCTGTCTACTTTGAAGTTTGACATCAAAGAGTTGCTTGTCCTTACTCTCCCTCCCCCAACCAGCTGACCAGGCCAGTTCTTTCCCAGATACTGGGTTCTGGCAGCCATCTTGGGAGGACGGTTATGGTCTAGAACACCCTTCGGAAGTTTGGACCTACGCCAGTTGTCCTCAGTATGGAGTTCTCTATGGAGTTCTCCATGCATATTCTTTGATATTGCTCCTATGTTTGGAAAAGAGAGTGTAAGGGGCCAATTTACACTGACATCCACCTGGTCGCTTCTGTTCTTCCATGAAGCTGGGCAGAACGCCTCATCATTCATGGATAGAGCATGAGCCTGGGAGTGAGAAGGTCATGGCTTCTAATCCCTCTCTGCCACTGGTCTGCTGTGTGACCTTTGGCTTGTCATGTCACTTCTCTAAGCCTCAATTACCTCACCTGTAAAATGGAGACGGAGACTGTGGGCCCCATGTGAGATAGGGTCTATATCCAACTGGATTTGCTTCTATCTACCCCATTGCTTAGTACAGTGCCTGGCACGTCTGAAGTGCTCAACAATACCACAGTCTTTATTTAATTTCATGCCAAACTTCTCAGCTGTACATCTGGAAGAAGCTAATACAAAGTTACATGTGAAACCTGAGACTCTATAGAGTCATCCCCAGTATTCTCCCAGTGTTAAATGGGAGCATTCCCATAATAAGATAACATTTAAGGTGTTTTGAAGGTGTCTTCCATAAGCCAGAGTGGTGTTATCCCCCTGTTGGGCAAATGGAAAGGCCAAAGTTCAGTCAATCAATCAGTTGTATTTATTGAATGCTAACTGTGTTTAGGACACTATACTAAGCACTTGGGAGAGTGTAACACAACAATATAACAGACACATTCCCTGCCCACAGCAAGTTTACAGCTTGGTGGAGGAGACAGTCAGTAATATAAATAAGTGCTGTGTTCACAAGTGCTGTGGGCTTGGGCAACACAGGAGGGAGTGGGAAAAGAGGAAATGAATGAGCAAGTAAGAAATGATGGAAAAGAAAGACAATTTGATCAAAGTTTTTACAAGTCATTAGTAGTTTTACAGTGAATCACTGATTAAAATTCAGACCTTTCTGATCTCCCATCATGGTCTCTCTACCCTAGAAAATGGCTTCCTAATGAGCATCAGATGATAAAGCAACAGATTTGAAATTTAGGTAACAATAAATTCTCAATTCACATGAAAAATAATGTCTAAATTAGAGTCAAAGCAATACAGCTCTCTATCACAACCTTTCAACAGTGCTGGGAAACTTTGGGCTCTTCACTGACCAATAAGACTACAACACTGTGTACCCTCCCCTGACCCCTGAGTAGAAGAACATCAAGGATGCTCATACATCCAGTTTTATACCAGACAGTATGATTTTCAGCTGGTTTGTCCCCTCTTCTGTATCAATTTGGTACCGATGTGGTACCAGTTGGCTTGATGAGTGGTATTTTTATTTTATAAACTTAGCCTCCCTCTGCCTCCTCTTGCCGCTGAATCCCATGTCTCAGAATTCAGAGGGACCTGGAAGGAGATTTCATGGGTCCTCAAAGAAGAGAGGCAGGCAAGAATCACCTTAGTAAGACACTCTGGATTCTGCTGATTTCTGGAAAAGATTCCATATAATATCAGTACCTTACATTACATAACCTGCATCATGTGCATAACGTATTGTATATCTTTTGCTTCCGATCAGCAAAGCGTTGTCTGTGATTCGCGAATGCCATCAGTGCTAGATTTCAACCAGGAGGAACCTCAACTAGACATGGTGTAGTTTCTGGGGAAGTACTTTGGAGAAAGAGGGTAGGGAAAGGAGAAAGGGCAATCAGGGGGTCAGAGTCATGCCATTCCAACAAGATGTCACTGCTGTCAGCACAGCTCCAGTCAGTCCTGGACACAAGCTTACTGCATCTCACCTATTTATTTTGTTAATGAGATGTACATCACCTTGATTCTATTTATTTGATATTGTTTTAATGAGATTTTCATCCCCTTCATTCTATTTATTGTTATTGTTCTTGTCTGTCTGTCTCCCCCGATTAGACTGTAAGCCCGTCAAAGGGCAGGGACTGTCTCTATTGGTTACTGATTTGTACATTCCAAGTGCTTAGTACAGTGCTCTGCACATAGTAAGTGCTCAATAAATACTATTGAATGAATGAATGAATGAACATCATGTTCCTCCTGAGTTCAGTGCCCTGACATTACATCCATTAGCCCTGAACTCCCACATCTGCTGCTGACCTTAGAAGTTTCTTGCCCCAGGAAGTCAGAGATACTGCCATGGGCCAGGGAGGAAGTCAAAGAGATAACTGATGATTGAGACCCATAAGCCAGTAGCTCAGTAACCCAGAAGGATCATTCTCCAGGTAATAAAAATAATTATCTAGTTTTAGTTCTAGTCCCAGCTAGTCTCAGCTCTGTCACTTGTCTGCTTTGTCACCTTGGGCAAGTCACTTCACTTTTTTGTACTTCAGTTACCTCATCTGTAAAATGTGGATTGAGACTGTGAGCTCCCATTTGGAAAGGGTTTGTGTCCAGCCTGATTTACTTGTATCCACCCTGGTGCTTAATATAGTGCCTAGTTCATAATAACAATGATATTTGTTAAGTGCTTACTATGTGCCCAGCACTATTCTAAGTGCTGGGGTACATACAAGGTAATCAGGTTGTCCACGTGGGGCTCACAATCTTAACCCCCATTTCACAGATGAGGTAACCGAGGCACAGAGAAGTTAAGTGACTGGCCCAAAGTCACATAGCTGACAAGTGGCAGAGCCAGGGTTAGAACCCACGTCCTGTGCCTCCCAAGCCCATGCTCTTTCCACTAAGCCCTGCTGCTTACTGCTTAACAAATACCATTATTATTGTTAATAATAATTATAATTAAAATAGTAATGTTATTTGTTAAGAACTCATTATGTGTCAAGCATTGTTCTAAGCACTGAGGTGGTTTTAGGTTAATCGGGCCGGACTCAGTCCCTGTCCCACGTGGCAGTTGCAGTCTAAGAAGGAGGGAGAACACGCGTTGAATCCTCATTTTACTGTTGAAGAAACCAAGGCGCAGAGAAGTGAAGTGACTTAACCATGGTCCCACAGCAAGCAAGTGGCAGAGTCAAGATTAGAACTCAGGTACGTTGACTCCCAGGCCTGTGCTCTTTCCAATTGGCCACACTGCTCCCTGATGCATAGTGCTGAATCAGACGTTGAGGTAAAAGAGTCCCATTGTCGTACTTCGGGGAGTTCCATAAGGTCCAAGAGTTGGTGTGGAAAAGGTTCACCATACTAGCCAAAACTTTTCAGCCCTAATGGCAGAATAAGCTTGTTAGCAGCAGTATTGAAGAAATCCATAGGATTGGTCATGAGCTCTTGCTCTCACTAAAAGGTGAACCAGAGAAACACCAAATGAATGGTTGTACTCTAGACATGCATTTAATAGGGGTGCTGATCCATCGCCTAATGAAACAGTCCTTTGGATCAGTGAATCAATACCTCCATTTCCAAAAAAGCCAGGAGTTCTGAATAATCGCTGGCTGTTTACCGTAGCCACTTCTCTCAGTCTCAGTTTCCCCATCCTAACATACTAAAGTTAAAATGGTCTAACCCATGACCTTCTATGAATGCAAAGAGTTGGGAGGAAATCAGATGAAACTAGATATTTTTAAAAGCCATTTTCACAACCACATCTGGATATTTTTCAAGCAGCTGGAGAATCAAAGGGACTCATTCAGTATTCTGTGATGTGCACCACCTCTCTCTGTAGAGTAATTCAATATTCTTTGGGACATTTTACCTCAATTATGTTCTGATGGTTTATTTTTTTTTTACCTAGGTTATTGTGAATTTTTGTTATTTTTTTCCTTTGGTTATGTTAAAAGCTGTGTAGTTATTGTTTTTCTTTAGTTATTGTTAGATTTTTACAGCATCAACAGCTGTGAACACTTAAATCCTTATCTTGTGGGGGTTTTCTTTAGTCTAAAAATTGTAAGAGGAAAGTCTAATTTGGGGAAGCAGCTAAGCAAGCAACAATTATCCAGGAAATTTAATGAGAAGGAGGCCCTTTGGGGACAAAATTTTGTGGATTTTTGTCCGAACAATCTGCTCATCTTCAGTTGTGGAGACAACTATGGAGTGGAAAATAAGTGGAGGAAAATCTAAATACAGTAGTACAGTATTTCCTGCAGTAAACCTGATATAGTCTCTGTGGACTGTAAGCTTGTTGTGGCAGGGAACCTATCTACCAACTCTGTTCTGTCGTACTCTCCCAAGGGCCTAGTACAGTGCTCTGCACACAGTAAGGGCTCACTTCATAGCATTGATTGAGATTGAAGGACATAGACCACACCTTCTCCAAGAAATTTAAAATCATTGCACGCTTATTCATGTTTAAACAGCCTCACAACAGCTTTCTGAGGGACAGAGAAGCAAGCATTTCCCACTTCATAGATGAAGGACCAGTGATCTTTTCTAGAATCGTAAAGGCAATTATGAAAGGAGGAAGAGAATGCAGGACTTCTAACATTGTGGTCCCATAACGCTTCCTCAGAGGTCGTATAGATGTCATTCACTCATTTAATCGTATTTATTGTTTACTGTATGCAGAGCACTCTACTAAGCGCTTGGAAAGTACAATCCAGCAATAAAGAGAGACAGTCCCTGCCTACAATGGGCTTCCAGTCTGGGAGAAGGGGGGAGACAGTCATCAAAGCAAGTAAACAGGCATCAATATAAATAGATAGAATTATAGATATATACATATAGACATCAGTGCTGTGGGGCGGGGAGGAGAGCAAAGAGAACAAGTCGAGGTGATGCGGAAAGGAGGAGGAGCTGAAGAAAAGGGGTCTTAGTCTGGGAAGGCCTCTTGGAGGAGGTATGCCTTCAGTAGGATTTTGAAGAGGGAAAGAATAATTGTTTGGCAGATTTGAGGAGGGAGGGAGTGTCCCCATCACAGTATGTCTGTTTCATAGGAAAGGACAAACTTAATGTGTGTCACAAGAGGCAAATGGTGAGGTGGCAGGGTGAGGAGAATTGTAAGCTCCCAAACTAGACTTTAAGCTATGAGCAGGGAATATGTTTCCCAACTATGTTGTAATGTACTCTCCCAAAAGCTTGGTACAGTGCTCCCCATACAGTAAGCACTCAATAAATATCAATGATTGAATGGGCTGTAAATGGTCCTGCCTGAACATTTATGTGCTCATTGATTGTTTGATTTATATATGAATGGGGAGGCAGTTGGGTTTTATTTTGCAGTGAGCTTTTTGTACTGCGGCAAGTATAGGAAGGAAAGTAGAAGCACAGGTTATTATTATTTTTTTAAAGTAGATTTTCTACGGAAGACCATCGAACTGTTAGAGGGTGAATTCAGATTCTCTTAATCTTAAATGTGGATTCAGAATGGCAGGCAATTCTTTGCAGATTTTCTTTATAAAGAAGAGTGCATTTAAATCTAATTGATAATATCAGCAACTACAGTGGTTGAAGAGGCTTCAGGAAATGCTTAGCTTAATACCCTGGAGGGAAATGCTTGACTATGGGAGAAAGAGAAACAACAGTGAGAGCCTCTGTTAAAACCTTCTCAATCATTTGATCAAGATCATTTATCGTGCACCTACTGTGTGCAAGTACTATGAACTAAATGCGTGTGAGAGTATAACCCAATTAGTATGCCTGATCCCTGCCCTTGAGAAGTTTACAATCTAGCCAGGAGGTAGACATTAAAATAAATTAGAGATAGGAATGGAGAAGCAGCATAACATAGTGGATAGAGCCCGGCCTGGGAGAGTCAGAAGATCATGGCTTTTAATGCTAGGTCTGCCACTTATCTGGTGTGTGACCTTGGGCAAGTCTCTTTTTGTGCCTCAGCTAACTCATCTGTAAAATGGAGATTGAGACTGCGAGCCCCACCTTGGGACAAGGACTGTATCCAACCTTATTTTCTTGTATTCAACCAGCACTTAGTACAGTACCTGTCACCAGTCCCTTCTCCCGACCTCATTCTTAACACTGTGAGCCCTTTGGATCAATCAGTCAAACAATGGCATTTATTGAGTGCTTACTCTGTTCAGAGCACTGTACTAAGTGCTTGAGAGAGTGCAATACAAAAGAGTAGGTTTGGGTGATACCTGCCCACAAGGAGCTTACAGAATGGAAGATGAGACAAAAATTAAGATACATTTCAGATGGATATGTACATAAGTACTTTGGGGCTAGGGGAGGAGTGAATATCAGAGTGCTTGGGGAATGGACCTGATTCCATAGGTGATGCAGAAGGAATGGTTAAAACAGGGAAGAAAAGGCCTCTTAGAGGAGATGTGATTTTAGAAGATGAGAGAAATGGTCTGTCAAATATGAAGTGGGAGGGAGTTCTAGGGCAGAAGGAGGGTTGTGTGTAGGGTGTTGGTGGCAAGTTAGATGAGATCGAGGAACAGTGAGTAGGTTAGTATTAAAGGAGCAAAGTATGTGAAAAGTATGTGAGCTGGTTTGTAGTGGATCAGCTAGTAAGGTAGGAGGGAGAGAGCCAGTTGAGTGCTTTAAAGACAATGGTAAGGAGTTTCTGTTTGATGTAGCAAAGGATAGGCAACTACTGGAGATTTTTGGGAGAGAAGGTATGTGGACGGAGAGGGTTTTTTTAGGAAAATAATATAGGAAGCAGAGTGAAGTATGAACCAGAGTGGAGAGAGGAGGCAGGGAGGTCAGAAAAGAGGCTGATGGAATAGTCAAGGTTGGTTTGGAGGACTGGGACTTATTTGATTTTCCCAGTGCTTAGTATAGTGCTTTGCACAGTGTGGGCATTTCTTAATCAAATGATATTACTACGAAAGAATGATTGAAAAATAAATAGATACAGATATGCACACTTTTCTGCAAACTCATACTGTTAGAAAAAGATTGTGTTTCTCTAGGTCAGATCGACCAAAAAATTTGAAATTTAATGATGCCAATACTCCACATGTGCCAGGTAGTTTGAGTGGTGAGACATCTTTTAAGGTTCTGATTCTGATGGAAGAATAGATCAGGAAACTGAAATATGGAAGCTAAACAAAAAGAGATTTGATCTCTAACAACCCTTATATGATGAAATGATATCAGGTCGTAGGAAAGGAAAATCTGTGATTGTGAGCTAAAAATTGCTAGAGTAGTTGAATACGCATGTGAAATAAGGAGCTTAGTACAATTTCAGTTTTGTTTAGTTTATTGCTTAAATTTTTGAGGTTTGGCTCCCCACATTTAAAGGGCTGCAGAAATTCTTCTTTGTGCCTGAAAATGGTAATGCTGCAAGAAATAAAGTGTAATTTTTGGTGCCTAGCTGCTATTCTGGAAATTACCCATCTATGAAGAAAATGGCATATTATTAGCATTTTTGAGAAAGAGATTTAATATTATCATAAATTACACACTAAACAGCCTTTTCCTCAAATATGGGGTTGTTGAGCTGATTCATTTTGACATCACCCCAGGAGAAGGTTCTGTCTATTTAATGGGCAATCTTAAGGAAAACCATACTTGAGCACAGTTCACATTAGTTGTCAGTGAAAATGCCCACTGAGAATCATATGAAATTTTGGGGTAGTGACCTCATTTCAGTAGTTTACTTTAAACACATCAGGTAACCATTGTCTTTGAAGGAAAGAAAATCAGTTAATCAGTCGTATTTATTAAGTGCTTACTCTGTGCAGTGCATTGTTTCTTTTTATTCTTGATTCTGTTTATTGCCATTGTTCTTGTCTGTCTGTGCCCTCCGATTAGAGTGTAAGTCCGTCAAAGAGCGGGACTGTCTCTATCTGTTACCTATTTGTACATTCCAAGCGCTTAGTACAGTGCTCTGCACATAGTAAATGCTCAATAAATACTATTGAATGAATGAATTGTTCTAAGTTCATGGGAGTGTACAGTGCAATATAGTTGGTAAACATGATACCTGCCCCTAAGGAGTTTACAGGTTAGAGGAAATGAAGTGTAGGGATATGTACATAATTACTGGGGTGTGGGAGGGAAGTGAGGGGGAGGTGAATATCAAGTGCATAGGCAATGCAGAAGGGAGAGCCAATAGAGGAAATGAAATCTTAGGAAAGACCTTTTTGGGGAGAGGTGATTTTTAGGAGGGCTTTGGTGGTGGAAAGAGTGGTGGCCTGTCATATTTGAAAAGGGAAGAAGTTCCAGGCCAGAGGAAGGATGTGGGCAAGAGTGGGTGATGAGATAGAGGCACAGTGAGTAGGTTGGCATTGAAGAGTGAAATGTGTAGGTTGGATTGTAGTGGGAGATCAGCAAGAAAATAACAAAATATGAGGTCTAGTGCAGTTTTTCCACCTTCTTCAGTCAATCAATCAATTAGATTGTCTTCCCTTAGTAAAGGGGATGCCCTCCTTCTTTTTTGGGTAGCACACTCTGTGAGGTTGGCATTATTAGAGGAAAAGTGACTAGAGTTTAGAAATGCCATACTTCTGGAGAGAAAAAAAGAAATGCTTCCAAGAGTTGCTGGCTTTCTCTGGTAAAACTGTCACATTGTCCTGAAATCCAAGATTTCAAATAAAACTTGTGACAGGCCAAGCCGTTCCAGTTTCAACCATTAAAACAGCCAAGCTCACTTAGGAGACTGGGTTTGGTGAAAGTTTCAGATATAAATAGAGCCCTTAAACTCCTCATATTCATTTCAGTAGCATACAAATGAAAAAGGCTTGCACGCTGTGTAGCTTTTCTTGGTTGAGGGATTTCAATAGGAAAATAAAAAGAGAAAGAATTGAGAATTCGTCCATGCCCTTGTCTGCACTAATCTAATGGCAGGCTGCAAAAATATTCTTGGAATTGGCTGGCTTGTGATATCAGGTGTATGTGATATCAGTAATTTTTGACAAAATTCAGTCTGCTGGGACTCACGTCTCAAAGAATAGGTCAGAGCTGTGCAGACATGACTTCTTTCAGAATGTTTTTAATAGTTAGGATATTTATTAAGTGCTTCCAATTTGTCATGGTGCTATGGGTTGGGATAAATAAAAGATATTGAGGTCAGATATAGTCCCTGCCCCATGGAAGACTTACAATCAAATAGATAGGAGGGAAAATAGAGATCTAATCTCCATTTTACATGTGAGGAAACTGTCTCAAAGAGAGGTTTAGTTTCTTGAGCAACTTAACACAGTACTGTGTAATTGTAGTGGTGATGGCATTCATTGAGTTTCTACTGAATACAATGCACCTTATGAAGCACTTGGGAAGTGCTATGCAATGCAAGACATGTTCCCTCCCCAAAAGGAGAAAATATTCCCATGGGGGCAACAGACCTAGAAATATGAACTGACACTCCCAAACAATGGAAACAGAATAAATGAAATTCATTCATTCAATAGTAGTTATTGAGCACTTATTATGTGCAGAGCACAGTACTAAGTGCTTGGAATGTACAATTTGGCAACAGATAGAGACAATTCCTGCCCAATGACGGGCTCATAGTCTAATCGGGGGAGACAGACAGCAGAGCAAAACAGAACCAAACAGAAACAAGACAACATTATCATGATAAATTGATTGTTTAATTGGATATACGGTACTCAAGTGCTGAGGATGGTCATAAATAACATCAGTAAGTTAAAGTGAAAGCTTAAGGGCTGATTCAAGATACTGATAATTATTTGAGGAAGGCTTTTGGAAGGAAGTAGGATTTTATGAGGGCTTTGAAGGTGGGGAGAGTTGAGGCCGGTAGATTTTGAGGCAAAGGAAGTTCCAGTTCTGGGGACAGTAGGAGCAGGTCTGAGCACATGTTTGATTCAGGGCTCCTGCCCAAGGATCCTGGCAGGGCCAGAGTGCCTCCTGCCCTATTGCCAGCCTTTCTGAAGCCTCTCTCAGGATGGCATTAGGGCTGTGGGCACCAGGCCACGCAGCCTAGAATGTCTCATGACAATCAGGCAAGAGTGTTGATGCCAGGAATCCTGGAGCAGACTCTGAAGCTTAGGTAGTGAGTCGGTCCTTATGTGCATTGCAGTAATCTTCCCTGATGCCAACTTGGAGCTTAGCATCAGATCTGTCCTGGGCATAATTGGCTAAGAGGAATTTTCTCCCAGAAATTTGCTTGCAGAAATTTACCTGGAATGGCTAGTTTGGGATCTCTAATGATATTGATCCATGAAGAATAGCATCTATGTGCATTTCTCGCTCTTCTCATAAGTATAAATGGCCTTTTAAGATGACATCTTCTCTAGGAGGTAGTTTGATTAGGTTTGTGGGTACCAACTGCCTTTGTTCGTGGACATTTGTACAGGTTCAAAAAGTTCTTAGTGTAAATGACATCATAGATTCCTTCTGAGATCAGTTCCTACATCCCCCATATATCCAAAGCATCTTATACGGACAGCATCTGTTCGCAAAATGTCCATTTTATTAGAAAAATTCCTCCCTTGCAGAGATAATGAGTTCCATCAACTAACAGAGGTAACTGTTGATGTCTAATTTTTTTTTAGCTAAAGCAACAAACCCGCCACTAAATGTAAACACAAGACGTGCATTTGCATAGTATCCCGTACTGACTGAAGTGCACTTTCCAGCTAAATGCCATAACAATTTAATACTTTCTTAGTAATGAACAGATGCTAATGTGATAATAACTTAGTCCTTTTCCCACTAAACTGTCATTTTAGCTGTTAACATCTGTCTTTTCTTTAGTCTTAATTCTGAAAAGCAGTTTTAGAGCCAAAACCTTTACCTGAAAATTAAATTCTCCCTAAAGTGTGTGCCAGTCCTGGGATAAAGCTGAAATTTCAGCTCCTTGCCTTGTTTTTCATGGGTCACTTTGGTTTTGGGGAGAAGGAAGGGTAGATACTGGATCTGCAAAGCAGTGACATCAATCTCCAGGCTTTTATTAATTGTTCGGTATTCACCTTATTACAGAACCAAGTTTGTTTTTTCACAGTTAAGTTTAAAGACTTGCATGGTGAAATGAGTATTTTGGGAAGTGATTCCATATACGTAGGCATTATGTTATAACGTTGTGAATATAAGAATCTAGCTGCATGGTACAGGAAGACCTTTTCTATTATGAGTGGGTAATGAGTTTGCTTCCTTCTCTTCTTTATGCAAAACTGAAAACATCTTGCTGCTTGGTTTTACATAAATAGTTCTGTTTATCTAGGTCCCTTGTTATTAATTTTTCTACCTTCTTTAGCCAAAGATTCCATTTTAACACATTCCATTTTGTATCTTGAAAAGACTTAAAATGCTTCATTAATTATAATGTGGTTTCCACCCCCTTTACTCCATGGAAATAGCCCTCTCCAAGGTAACCAATGACCTTCTTCTTGCCAAAACCAGCGGCCTCTCTTCCAACCTAATCCTCCTCGACTGCTCAGCTGCCTTTGACGCTGTCGGCCACCACCTCCTCCTGTAAGCATTATCCAATCTCAACTTCGCTGACAAGTCCTCTCCTGGTTCTCCTCCTATATCTCAGGCCACTAATTCTCAGTCTCTTTCATGGGGTCCTCCTTTGCCTCCCACCCTCTAATTGTGGGTGACCCTCACGGTTCAGTTCTGGGTCCCCTTCTATTTTTTCTCCATCTACACCTACTCCCTTGGAGAACTCATTCTCTCACATATCATCAACTACCACCTCTGTGTGGAAGATTCCCAAATCTGTATCTCCAGTCCTGATGTCTTACCCTGTTTGCAGTCTCACAGCTCCTCCTGCCTTTAAGATATCTCCACTTAGACGTCCCACCGACACCTCAAATTTAACATGTCAAAAACAGAACTCCTTCTCTTCTCACCCAAACCCTGTCCTCCCCTTTCCGTCACTGTAGACCACGATCCTTCCTGTCTCACAAGCCCATAAACTTGGCATTATCCTTGACTCCTCTCTTTCATTCAACCCACATATACAATTTGTCACTAAATCCTGTTGGGTCAATCTCCACAACATGACTAAAATCTGCCAGTCAGTCAATCGTATTTATTGAGCACTTACTGTGTGCAGAACACTGTACCGAGCACTTGGGAGAGTGCAATATAACAATATAACAGATATTCACTGCCAACAATGAGCTTACAATCTAGAGTGGGAGACAGACATTAATATGAATAAACACAATTACAGATATGTACATAAGTGCTGTGGGGCTAGGAGGAGGGATGAATAAAGAGAGCAAGTCAGAGCAACACAGGAGTGGGAGAAGAGGAAAGAAGGGCTTAGTTAGGGAAGGCCTCTTGGAGGAGATGTGCATTCAATAAGGATTTCCTCTCCATCCAAACTGCTACCAAATTAATCCAAGCACTTATCCTCTTCCACCTGGATTACTGTATCAGCCTCCTTTCTGATCTCCCTGCCTCCTTTCACTCCCCACTCCAGTCCATGCTTCACTCTGCTGTCTGAATCATTTTCCTACAAAAAAGTTCAGTCCATGTTTCCCCATTTTTCAAGAACCTCCAGTGGTTGCCCATCCACCTCCATCTCTAATAAAAACTCCTTACCATGATTTTAAAGCACTTAATCACCTTTTCCCTTCCTACCTCACCTCACTACTCTCCTACTACAACCCAACCCATACACTTCACTTCTCTAATGCCAGCCTACTTATTGTACTTGGACCATGTCTAGCCAGTCACTGATCTTTCACCCAAAACCAGCCTCCGGCCTGGAACTCCCTCCCTCTTTATACCTGACGATCACTTACTCTCTCCACTCTGCAAGGCCTTATTGAAGGCACATCTCCTCCAAGAGGCCTTCCCTGACTAACTCCTCATTTTTTTTCTTCCACTCCCAGCCGTATCACCCTGAGAGCATGGTCCTGGAAGTCAGAAGGACTTGGGTTCTAATCCTAGCCCTGTCACATACCTGTTGTGTGACCTTGGGCAACTCACTTAACTTCTCTGTGCCTCAATTACCTCATTTGTAAAATGGGGATTGAAACTATGAGCCCTATGAAGGATAGGTTCTTTGTCCAACCCAATTACCCTACATCTACCCCAGCACTTAGTATTGTGCCTGGCGCATAGTGAGTGCTTAACAAATACCATAATAATAACATTCCCGCCTCCATACTCCAAAGCACTTATGTACATATTCGTAATTTTTTTATTCATATTAATATCTGTCTCACCATCTTGATTGTAAGCTCTATGTGGGCAGGGAATGTGTCTGTTTTATTGTTATATTGTACCCTCCCAAGTGCTTAGCATAGTGCTCTGCACATAGTAATTATGCAATGAATATGATTGATTGCGCCTTCCCAGTCTCTTTTGCAGATCCCTCATCTGCCTCCCACCCTCTGACAGTGGGGGTCCCTCAAGGCTCAATTGTATTTTCCATCTGCAACCACTCCCTTGGAGAACTCTTTTGCTCCTATGACTTCAACTACCATCTCTATATGCATGATTCACAAATCTCCATCTCCAGCCTTGATGACCCATCTCCTCTGCAGTCTCAGATTTCCACCTGCCTTCAGAACATCTCTACTTGGATAACCTACCGACACCTCAAATTTAACATGTCCAAAACAGAAGTCTTTATCTTTCCACCCAAACCCTGTCCTCTCCATGTCTTTCCTTTCACTGTTTACAAAACCACTATCCTTATCTCATAAGCCTGTAACCTCCATGTTATCCTCGACTCATCCCTCTCATATAACTCACATGTCAATCAATCAAACATATTTATTGAGCACTTACTGGCTGCAGAACACTGTACTAAGTGCTTGGAAGAATACAATACATTCAATATGCCCCAAACCCTATTAATTATATCTTCACAACATCACTAAAATCCACCCTTTCCTCTCCATCCAAACTGGTACCATGCTGATCCAAGCCCCTGTCCTATCCCGCCTTGGCTACTGCATCAGTCTTCTTTTTGACCACACTGCCTCCTTTTTTCCCCCACTCCAGTCAATACTTCACTCTGCTGCCTGGAACATATTTCTAGAAAACGTTCAGTCCACATCTCCCCTCCTTTTAAAAATCTCCAGTGCTTGCTCATCCACCTCCACATCAAACAGAAACTTCTTACCATCAGCTTTAAAGCACTCAATCAGGTTGCCTCCTCCTCACTGATCTCCTACTACAACCAGGCCCACACAAGTAGATGGCATTTGTTAAGCTCTATGTGCTAGGCACTGTACTAAGCACTGGGATAGGAGGTACAAGCTAATCAGGTTGGACATAGTCCCTGTCCAACACAGGGCTCACAATCATTAATCCCATTTTACAGATGAGGTACCTGAGGTGCAGAGGAGTTAAGTGACTTGCCCAAGGTCATACAGCAGACAAATGGCAGAGCCAGGATTACAACCCAGGTCTTCTGACTCCCAGGTCTGAACTCTTGCCACTAAGCCACGCTGATTCTGTAACACCATCTTGCTCATTGTACCCCGATCCTATCAGTCACACCACTAACCCCTTTCCCACATCCTCCCTCTTGGCCTGGAACTCTTTCCCCCTCCATATACACCAGATCACCACTTTCCCAACTTTATTTAAGAGTATATCTCCTCTAAGAGGCCTTCCCAGTTATGCCCTCTTTTCCCCAAGTCCCTCTCCCTTCTTTGTCTTCTGTGCATTTGGATCTGAACCCTTTGGGCATTTGGTATTCACCCCACCTACAGCTCCACAGCACATATGTGTATATCTGTAAATTATTTATTTAGATTAATATCTGTCTCCCCGTCTAGACTATAAGCACATTGTGGGCAGGGAACATGTCTACCATCTCTGTAGACTTGTACTCTCCCAAGAGCTTAATACAGAGCTCAGCTCACAATAAGTGTTCAATAAATATCATTTATTGATTGTTATATTGCACTCTCCCAAGTGCTTAATTCAGTGCTCAGCAAACAGTAAATGCTCAGTAAATATCTTTGATTGATTGATATATTGATTGACAAATGATGCTTCATTGTATTTCTGCAGAGCTCAGGGACAGCAATAAGAATTCACAGAAACAAATTAATATTCACACCAAATATTTCCTTTGGAAGGAATTCCTTTTAATTGATTGGGGAAAATTTGACAAAAGATGAATATGGTTTGGACTTTTTCTATAGGCTAGAAACCAGATCATATTTCTCTCCACTTAAGAGCAGTTGATCTGCCCATTGAGGCAGTGCTGGCTGTTGGAAAAATCCACTCAGTCTTGGCCAGTAGCCCTGCCATTGCTATTTAATAATATCAGTGGAATTTGTTAAATGATGGGATAGATGCAAGATAATGAGGTCAGGCATAGACCCTGTTCCATCCCTGTTCCAACTTGGCTCACAATCTAAGTAGGAGGGAGAACAGCTATTGAATCCCCACATTTTACAGATGAGGAAACTGAGCCCAGATAGGTTAAGTGACAGGAGGCAAGTGGCGTAATTGGGATTAGAATCCAGATCTTTAGACTCCTAGGCCTGTTTTCTTTCCATTAGGCCACGCTGATATTTCTTAGGTTCTTTTTATCAGTTTGGAATGGTGAGAAATTCCAAGAGGCACTTCTGAAGCTCTTTATACCCAGCTCCACTCTGCCATTTACCACCCCTTCCCTTCCAGATAGTGTCTTTGTTGGCTAATCATCCAGGGCTCCAATCAGTATCCTCAGTTGCTAATTGTAAAAATAATGAAGTGAAAAGGAAGTATACTTAGGCCGATGTAATGCTTGTGTTTTGTATGACCCTTTTGAAGGAAGTTGCCACCTAAGAACCCTATTTGTATAGGCTGAAGCTAATATTTATCTTGAATGATTGCCTCCAACCACCCAAGCCACAGTGTGAGAAGAAGAAGAAAAAAAACAACAAAGCTTATTCCAATCTGAAGGACACAGGGAGGAGACCAAGAAAAAGTGGACTGGATACTTTCAAATCAATTCAGGATGGGAGCTGTCTTATCCTTCTTCTTAAACCTCTAGACACTCAGTAAGATAAATCATATGCACTTTTCCTTGGGGACCACCTTAGTGCAATTAAAAACTTCATCTCTTTATTTGAAAATTCTCTAGTTTTTCCCTTTTTTAATTAGCTTAGTGCCAAAATGTATATTTTCCTATTTAATTGAAGATGAGATCATATTGGGACTGCTAATTAAATCAAATTTCAAGTTGTGGAGCTGCTGGTTGGTTGTTTCATCTAGAAGATTAACCAGTTGTTAGGACTGGGAAATCATGAACAGCAGATGATGGAAGGAAGGACAAAAGTTATCTTCATACAGTTATGGCTTGCGGGATATAGTAGCATCTTGACAATTCCAAATGCTTCATTTCCGCAATTGAATTGAAAAACCCAAAGCCCTGTCTGAATTCAAGGTTGCACATTGCGTACCAATTTTGGGTATTTGTTAAATGTCTACTATGTGCCAAGCACTGGGATAGACCCAGTGAAATCAGATCAGAATTTTAAAATGAGGAAATATTTAGAGAACCAGACTCCAAAATGTACTTCTCTGAAGTTTGAAACAGTTTGAATCATTTCCCCATTGTTTTTAATATCCTAAATACCTCTGGGCTTCTGGTTTAACTAAGGATGCAGAAAGAAGTGTGACATTAGATGTCCATAAGAAAATTCTCATGAGCTTCTTGCCCAGAGAATCATAACCAAGTGATTTCTACTTCTGCTGAGAACAAGAGGAATGAATAAGTAGAATGAAGTTTCACTGAATTAAAATTTCTTGATGGTGTGGGCTGTTAAACAATGACATAGCCCATCAAGGCTGGTGGAGGATTTCTTGCATATTATTGAGAAACTGGATTTGTCAAGGATATACCCAGAATGGTTTGCCACAAGGCAAGTGAATGGATAAGATGACCTCTTTGTGAATTTACCTAAACCAAAGTGCTCATGGACCTTCCTTGGTAATAGTGAGCTGCTTGCTTGTTTGAAATCAAACAAGCCAGACTAGTAAGAGAAACTTCATATTTCACAAATCAGCCTCTAAGGAAGGACAGGCATCTAGAAAAAAAATTGTAAAGCAAGTCAAGTCATTTTAGAGCCTCTAAACTGCTTCTGAACTTAATTACTGAATTCATTTAGGGTCTTTTAAACGTGTATTCCTTTTTTGAGTAGTTTCACTGAATTGTCGATTAAAATGGTATTTCTTTTTCACCTAGAATTGGATTCCTGTAATAAGCAGCATTTTTTTGTATTAAAAATATATTGAGCGAAAACAGGATTCTCAGTAAGAGATGGTCCTTGTTCAGTGTCCCACGGATCTCAATAGTCAAGGAATCAAACATAACTTTCTTGGAGATAAAGGAAATTAGCTGGTCAAAGTCCTATCATTCACCTAAGTATAAGCTAAATGAGAATTATACACACAACCTTTATGTCTATGTACACAATTTTACTTTGATAAAAGATAGCCTGAAAATAATTTTATTTTGTCCCAGGAATCCCGGCTCTGCCACTTGTCAGCCGTGTGACTTTGGGCCAGTCATTTAACTTCTCTGGGCCTCAGTTACCTCATCTGGGCCAGTCATTTAACTTCTCTGGGCCTCAGTTACCTCATCTGTAAAATGGGGATTGAGACTGTGAACCCCACGTGGGACAGGGACTGTATCCAACCCGATCTGCTTGTATCCACCCCAGCACTTAGTACAGTGCCTGGCACATAGTTAAGCGCTTAACAAATACCATAATTTCTATTATCCCGTAAAAGTCAATGGTTAAAGATTTCTTTCAAAAGTACCTCCACGCCTGGGTCATGAGGCATGTGACTGTAGCTTCACCTTGAAGGTAATTAAAATATCACCTCTTAGCTTTCTTAATGTCATTTGTCAGGTGTATAACCAGCACAAGAAATTGTAGAGGCCAAGTAAAAGTAAAGGTTTGGGAATTGGCCATCCAGAATCACAATAGGTATTTTCTTGCAGAACTGAAGTTTCTATCATGCTGGATAATGGGGTTTATTTATGAAATTAGGAATTCATAGATGTGGAATCATTTTCACATTGCCATGGTCCAGGAGAAGCAGCATGGTCGAGTGGAAAGAGGAAGGGCATAGGAATCAGAAGACCTGCATTCTAATCCTGGCTCAGCCATTTACCTGTTTTATGACCTTGGTCAAGTCACTTAGCTTCTTGGTACCTCAATTTCTTCATCTGCAAAAGGAGAATTCAGATCCTAAATCAGTCAATCATATTTATTAAGTGCCTACTTTGTGCAAAGCACTGTATTAAGCGCTTGGGAGAGTACAGTATGATAATAAACAGACACAGTCCCTGCCTACAGTCTCGAAGGGGAGACAGATAAATATAAATAAATAAATAAATTACAGATATGCACCTAAGTGCTGTACCTGTTCTACTGTGACCCCCCCATGTAGGATAGAGACTGTGTCCAGTGTGATTGTATTGTATAATAATAATAATAATGGCATTTGTTAAGTGCTTAACTATGTGCAAAGCACTGTTCTAAGCGCTGGGGGGGATACAAGGTCATCAGGTTGTCCCACGTGGGGCTCACAGTTTTAATCCCCATTTCACAGATGAGGAAATGGAGCACCGAGAAGTAAAATGACTTGCCCAAAGCCACACAGCTGACAAGTGGCAGAGCCGGGATTAGAACCCACGATCTCTGACTCCCAAGCCCAGGTTCTTTCCACTGAGCCACGCTGCTTCACTGTGCCTGCTACAGTGCTTGGCACATAGTAAGGCTTGAAAAATACCTCAGTTACTGTTAGAGTGGTTAGAGATTACCGGTCACTGTTATCCACATCAAGCATCAAATCCAGTTTTGACCATTAGTGAGTTACGGCATTAATTATTATTTCTGATGTTCCTATCACTATGCTAATTTCTGGAGTAGCTACAAGATAATCCCCCTCTAAACTCTAAACTCATTATGGGCAGGGAACATGTCCGCTCATTCTGTTGTATTATACTTTCCCAACTGTGTAGTACAGTGCTCTGCACTTAGTAAGTGCTCAATAAATATAGTTGGTTGATTTATAATCAGATCATCACAATCATTAAACAGGCATTAAACATTGGTTTGCGTACATTTTGGAATTGCCTTTTTTCTAATAGATTCTAATCTATTCTTTCTTTAATCCAATATTAAGGGCAGAACCCACGGATCAAGTTACATCTCTTTTTTCTCCCCTTCTATTGTGCTTGCAAGCTGTTTACACAAACTGGAAAGGTTAAAAGTTTTCTACATGCTTGTCAGAGTTCATGTTCTATGAAAATTGATGGATCTTATGGGCCTCAGGACTAATTTTAATAGAAATAACCTAGGTGGGTTTGTTAATTTTCTTGGCTCCCTTGATGATCTGTCTGCATAGCGTGAAGGTTTTTTAATGTAGCTGGGAGAACAGAAGGATATTTTGTCCATAGCCAGCTGTGAGAGAAGTACCATTTTTGTAATAAGGAGTCAAAGAGTGATGACGAGTCAATTTGGAAGGTAAAACTATACTGTTCTTTGCTTTGCCAAAAATTCAAATTGGACATCTGAGATACAGCTATTCCTTAATCAATCAATCATAGTTATTGAGTGCTTACTGTATGCAGAGCGCCATACTAAACGTTTGGGAAAGTATGATATAACAGAGTTGGTAGACACATTCCCTGCCCAGAATGAGCTTACAGTCTAGAGGAGGAGACAGACATTAATACAAATAAATTAATTAATGTATGTACATAAGTGCCATGGGGCTGAGGAAGGGGCGAGTGAACGGGGCAAAACAGAGTGATGCAGAAGGGAGTGGGATTGGAGGAAATGAGGGCTTAGTCTAGGAAGGCCTATTGGATGCGATGTGCCTTCAATAAGGCTTTGAAGGTGGAGAGAGTAATTGTCTGTCGTATATGAAGAAGGAGAGTGTTCCAGGCCACAGGCAGGACTTGGGTGCGAGGTCAATGGGGAGATAGGTGAGATCGAGGTCTTCCTTTTGAGTCTTTCCTTTTAGATTCCTTTTAGGCACAAATGAACTTTTGCAGATAAATAGGGTGTTCTGAGGTTTCAAGGAAATTTTTTTTAAATGGCAAATTACTTTTTAACAAGCAAAGTGAATGTCAAGGACAAAACACCTTTCCCCACCAATTCTTTGAAATCAAAATGTGCTTAATGCCTCTCCTTTCTAGTTACACACAGCCCAGAGTATTTTCCAGGTGGCATCTTGGTCAAGGTCACAAGGCATATTCAGCATGTCTAAATGAAAGGGATTTCATCTCCTCTTGCATGCAAATGATTTCAGTGTTGCAATGTTTGCAGAGTCCTTTGTTTTTCATCCCAGGGCCCTTCTGGGATAGAGCTTGGGAGGAATATTGTGCCAGTATAATGTGAATGTGATGGGAATTGGAATGCAGTTCTTAGCCTTCTGCACCTATTGCATCTCCAGGGTACTTCTCAGCAATAACAGACAGAAGTGTTTACAGTGTCAACAAGTCTCCAAATTGAAGGAGAATTCCAGAGCATTTAGCCCTCCCATTTTTGTTCTTTTTCCCCTAGGTGGAAAACCTAACGAAGGTTCAGAATCAAGGGGCGGAAGGAATCCAAAGTTTAGGAGTGGGATCTGGTGTCCTGGATCAGAAAGTAATAGGCGTAATGCAAATGTATCTGCCAGTTAACTGGGAAATACCTGATTTTTAATCAGCAGTTCCATGCAAAGCGAGTCAAGGAGGACTGCTTCGTGCCCAGAAGAAAACCGTTGAGATGAGTTTGCAAAAATTGGTGAGCCTCAAGAGGAGAGAAGTTGAACCAGATTTCTCCAGGGGAAAGGGGGAGAGAAGTTGGGTGCTGCCTCACTCAGGCAAATAAGGCCTCCCTGGCACAAGGGAATATATAGAAGAGGTGTTGTTGTTTTTTGATGGAGACAGACTTGAGGATAAAGAAGTGTTCTGAGCACTTCGGGAAAGTGGAGAGGACTGAGAGGAAGGACGTTTGTGAGTTTTCAAAAGCCAGAGTTCCCCGGCCTTAGCCCCAGTGCTACTGAGTAGCCAAGGACAGAATTCACAGCTGGAGGCAGAGCTTGGCTTTATTATTTTAAAAGAAGGATGTTTACAGGCTGTTCAGGGAAAAGAACGGAAGATCAGATCTCACTGTTCTGGTGCCAGTTTGAAGGATTTTCATTGGCTGGCTCGCATGGGTCAGTCGGGGTGCCAGGGTTGGAGAGTGGAGTTCCCTAAACTGAAGCCCATAGAGCAGGTTTGTGCTCCCTGCCTGCCAACTGGTGGAGGGGGAAGAGGATGCTGGCTTGAATCCTGAAGACCTGTGGTCCAGCTTTTAGAAACTTCGGTTGAGATTCTGCCTTCTCCCCAGCACTCCTCTCAATAAAGAGCTGGTTGAAACCCACTGGCCAAGCCTACACCCCCGGGCAAACTCTATGCCCACTTCCGAAAACCCAATTCTGAGTCACATTTTTCTCCACAAGGCAACATTTCTAGCTTCTCTTTTGCTCAAATCAAAGGGGGATTAAGCAGATTATTTGGGAATTGGCTGGAAGTCACTGGTTTTGAACCTAGGCAGAATGGAATTTTGGCTGTAGAATGTGGGTCTAAGCGTAAACTGGCCTGATGGATGGCTACTGGCTTGTTGTGTGGGCTCTACTCGGCTCTTGTTACCCCACCGCCAGTCCAGCAAACTGCGGCGATTGCTACGATTGCCGGCATGGCTGACGGGTGAGAGACAGACGGAGGGATTGGCACAGGTCCAAAAGCTCTCCGTTAAGAGGAGACAGAGTAAGGTAGGAATAACTGGGATGAGGTAAGGAAATGAAGCTTCGTAGTCCTCCCTGCACGGCATTCTTCCTGGAAGTGTTGGCCTGGTGCCGAGGATTAGATTGGGGAAGCAGCCGGCCTCGTGAGAACAACATGGGACTGAGGTGGGGTGACCTGGGTTTTCATCTCAGCCCTGCTACCAGAATTTTGGCAGGTCGATTTACTATTTCTGTGTCTGTTTCAATCAATTCATCAATCGATCATATTTACCGAGTGCTTACTATAAACAGTACACTGTACTAAATGCTTGAGAGAGCACGATTCAGTAGAATTAGCAGATACGTTCCCTGCCCACAACAATCTTAAAGTATAGAGGGAGAGACAAGTTTACATGAATACATAATTTAGTCAGTTTCATTTATTCATTCATTCACTCGTATTTATTGAACTCTTCTTGTGTGCAAAGCACTGTACTAAGCACTTGGGAGAGTACAGTCTAGCAATAAAAAGAAGTTACTCACTTTCCCCATCTTCTTGACAACTGACAAACACAGATTTGGGTTAGAAATAGACATTTTTGGTAATGAGATTCCCTGGCGAAAAATAAGTCTTGCCTTGGGCTTCAGTGGTTAGGGTATGAGAGCTGTTTCTTTCCTAAAATTTTAAAGTATGCAGAATACAAAGGGAACTCGAGAAAGTTATCCAGAAAATCAAGAATGGAACATTATTTCATTGCATGCCAGAAACTGTAGACAGGTATCCTCACTACCAGTCTCAGGGCTCATGCCTGAAAACTGGCCGTGCTGACAAATAATAATAATAGTACTTGTTAAGCGCTTACTATGTGCCAAGCACTGTTCTAAGCACTGGGGTAGATATAAGGGAGTCAGGTTGGACACAGTCCCTCTCCTACATAGGGCTCACTCTCTTATTCCCCAGTTTAGATGACCTAACAGAGGGCCAGAGAAGTGAAGTGATTTGCCTAAGGTCACACAGCAGACATGTGGAAGAGCCAGGTTTAGAACCCATGACCTTCTGACTCCCCGGCCCGTGCTCTAACCACTAAACCATAGCATATTGTTCCCTTTTTCTAGCTCCAAAGCAAAACTTGCTTTCTGACCTGTGAGTGTGAAGCAGCAGCTCAGTAGAAAGAGCCCGGGCTTGGGAGTCAGAGGTCATGGATTTGAATACCGGCTCTGCCACTTGTCAGCTGTGTGACTGTGGGCAAGTCACTTAACTTCTCTGTGCCTCATGCCTCAGCTCCCTCATTTGTAAAATGGGGATTAAGACTGTGAGCCTCACGTGGGACAACCTGATTACCCTGTATCTACCCCAGCTCTTAGAACAGTGCTCTGCACATAGTAAGCGCTTAACAAACACCAATATTACTATTATTATCACAGTCTATTTACAATAGGCTATGAAATAATTGAAATGATGAAGGAGAAGAATACTTAGGTCAGTTCTTGAGCTGGACAACCAAAATCATCGTTGGCCTTAGAAGAGTGCCTCTTCTGCTCTTACATGATAACCTGCTATTTTTTGACTTGTTAGTCATCCACCCATACTGACCAGTTTTCTTGATATTATCTGTTGCTGATATCCCTGACATGAATGTAAAATAAAATAGTCATGGATTCAATATAATGGCCTGGTGGAACGTTACTATTATAATCAGTAGTGGTGATTAGCATATTACAAGGCATGTGTCTGTTTATTGTTATACTGTACTCTCCCAAGCGATTAGTACAGTGGTCTGCACACAGTAAATGATCAATAAATATGATTGACTGACTGAATAACATAAACAGCTCAAAGCATACAGTGATTTGTAAATAACATCATACTGTACTGTAAAATGGCAGTTGTGTTTCTTGCAGAGCTCTGCCAAAGCTCTTTGAAAGCAGGGATCATGGCAACCGACTGTATTTTATTCTCCCAGGTGCTTAGTATATAGCTCTTCACAGCATAAGTCCTCAGTAAATACTATCACTGATTGATTGCATTAAGGAACACTTACAGTGTTGTATTCACCCACATCGAGCACCTCACACATGTGCACAACCACTTATTCCTACACCATAACCCATTTAATCCAAACAAATATATGTTCTCATTCTGCCGTCGCTCTCGGGCCAAAGTGTATGGTGAAAACATGCGTTCTGGCAGAACTGAGTGTTTTTTGAGATCAGCCTTTCGGGCAGATGGGCATTTAAATAATGGTGGTATGGTTCATTCATTTATTCAGTCAATTGTATTTAGTGAGAGCTTATTGTGTGCAGAGCTCTGTACTAAGTGCTTGGGAAGTACAATTCGGCAACAGATAGAGACAATCCCTACCCAACAACGAGCTCACAGTCTAGAAGGGGAAGACAGACAACAAAACAAAACAACTAGACAGGCATCACTACCATCTAAATAGATAAATAGAACCATAGATAAACACACATCATTAATAAAATAGAGCAGTAAATCTGTACAAATATATTCAAGTGCTATGGGGAGGGAGCAGGGGCAATGGGGAGGGGAGGAGAAGCAGAGGGAAAGGGAGGGCTCAGTCTGGGAAGGGAGGGCTCATGGTTGAAGCCGATGTGGCCATGTCATCGTATTGAAGAGCCATGCTGGAAGTGGGAAGTGATGAGCTTGTGTAAAGGAGATGGTTCTTAGCAAGTTTAGAGCAGAAATGAGCATGAATGACCATGAGTTTGGGGCAGCCAAAGTGACTAGGTGACTGTGTTGACCATCCCCGTGTGGTGTTACAGTCAGCGATATCTAAGACCTGGCCCAAGACTCGTGTCTAGAGAGTCTGCTGAAGGTTGCTGCCCAAATTGTACTTTCCGAGCTCTTAGTACAATGCGGTGCACATAGTAAGTGCTCAATAAATATGATGGAATGAATGAATTTGTTCAGATGTTTTTGCCCACTTTGTGGATGAGTGCGTCATTCAGACTCAACTCTAGACTTCTTCAGCTCTCAAAATTCTACATTGATTAAATAAGCACACACACACACACACAAACACACATATATGAGAAAGAATCACCTCATAGAGAAATTTCCGCTTACTAAAAAGCAAAAAGATGTAAGCATCTGAGACTTAGTTGCCACCTCGTTGGAAATGAAGGTTTATGTCCCATTAAGGAAAATACTGATCCGACTTGAAGCAGAAGTGAAAAGCAAAAACTCACCTTGTTTCACCAGGGACTTGATTAAGAAGCTTGGAATTAGCTCCCGTTCCCTAAGGATTTAGACTTCCCAGAGAGGGGTTGGATTGGAATTCTCCACTAGTTTACTGTTCAATTGTAATGAACGGGCAGGGTTTGTCACTAGAGTTAGCAGCTGGTAGCTCTGGTTCGGATTTTGGATTCTGTGTTTGATATCCCATAAAGCATAAACTCTAAGAAGATTGATTTTTGCAACTGCAGATGTTGCAGTTAATTGTTCCTGGTAGGTAGGGAATGGCCCCATTTCTCAGTGTGCTTCATGATGACTTTTCATTTTCTGCTTCAAGCAAATCTAATTTGCAAATGAAAAATTTCATTGAAACAGAAGTTGCCTGGGAGGGAATTACAGCCCTACACCTTTGGAAGTGTTCAACACGCAATTAGATTTTAAACAGAAGGCTTATGATCCCAATTCCTGGTTAAAATAGCAATTGCTTCTAAGTGGTCCTTATTATTTTGAAGGTTTCGACATGGCAGTAACTGTAATCAGGAGGTGTAAGTTCACCTCAAGCAGAGCCTAAGTGGTAGAACGTGCTCAATATTGCATGTTTGCAGTTCAAGAGCTGTGGTTGGTGTTGCCTTGTTCAGGAGGTTCCCAGAACAGTTATAGAAATTAGAGGAATGAGACTGGAATAAATTAAATACATTTGGCCATATAGATTCTATACAATCAGTCATCTTTATTAAGAACTTATTGTGTGCTGAGCATTGAACTAAACATTGGGAGACCAAATAAAACAGATTGGGAGACACGTTCCCTGCCCAGAGGAGCATATGGTGTAGAGGGGTGGAAGAATCAGTGGTCACCGGAACATATCTACCAACTCTGTTGTTTTGCATTTCCCCAAATTCTTTGTACAGTGCTCTACACACAAGAAGTACTCCATAAACACCATTTATTGACTGAATGACACAGGTATGGTTCTGTGTGATGGTTACTGTTAATTTATTCTTTCTCTGTATTATTGCAAGTGCCTCAACCTGGTAGAAAAATCACGTGCCTGGAAATAAGAGCACTGGTTTCTGTCATGGCTCTGCCATTTGCTTGCTGGGTAACCTTGGGCAACTCACTTCGCTTTTCTACGATTTAGTTTCCTCAGCTGTAAAATGGGAATGCAATACCTTATTCTCCCTCCTACTTAGACTGTGAGCCCCACGTGGGACAGGAACTGTGTCTGACTTGATTAACTGGTGTCTACCCCCACTCTTAGAATGGTGCTTCACACATAGTAAGCACTTAACACCTACCAATGAAAAAATAAAAATTATTTTGGGCTCAGAGTGGGATTGTTTGTGGTCGACATGAGCAAATCACTCTTGAGAATAAGCTCTGAGAAGTGCTCTGGTTCCATTATTTTGTGCCTGTTTCATGGAGATTGAACAGGACCTGACACACCAGAGTTTCCAGTTTTGTTGAGCGTGGTCTCAGACAACTTACCGAGTGAGCAAGTCGGAATCATCCAGGATCATTGAAACAGCAGTTCCAGCAGCTTCTCCAGGTGAGAACTCGCTGTCCCCATGCAACGGGGGATTTTCTTATCAAATCATTGCCCACAAATGGGAAATTTCGACTCGACAGACACCCTTCTCCCAAGTTGTTACTTTTCTCCTTATGCATAGACAATAGAGACAATACAGATGCTGCAGATAAATCAGGAGGGTTTGGTCCCCAGGGCTGTTAATCTGGAAACCTTTCAAGCATAAAATCCATTTTAAAAAGGATTAAGGAAGAAAAATAGAAGCGATAAGAGGCCCTTCTTAGGCACCGTGCTCTGCGGTGTTTGTGTATCTGTGAAAGGATTTGCTGAAGAGAGCTTTGAGCTAAATTAAGTGCTAGACCATTAGAATTACTGCCCGATCAGCAGTGAAAACAGACCCGGATCATAACCACTATCCATGTAAGGCAACCTAGTATCAAATTATTCAGGTAAGCCTGATAGTCATGTCTCCCTGGTGAATGTTTAGCCAGATGTCCTGTTGGGATGGGACAGGCCCAATCCTTAATGGAGCTCAGTATTGCCTTGTCAAGACAGTCTTTCTGCTGACCTCGGCCTTCCTTTTCGTTACATGCCTATTCCCCATGCATTTCGATTGTGCAAATCGGCAGCAGCTCGCCCTGCCTGTTTACTTGGCTGGTAGATTGTTCACCTACCTTATGCTGAGTCTTTAGTGCGATTAGGCGACTTTCTTTCCTACAGAAGGTGGAAATAATGAAACTTTTGTTTACAGTAATAATAGTATTAACCTATCACGGGCGGGGAATCTGTATGTTTATTGTTTTGTGTACCCTCCCAAGCGCTTAGTATAGTTCTTTGCACTCAGTAAAGGCTCAGTAAGTACAATTGAATTGAATAGTAGTAATAAATTGTGGTAATAGTATCTACTAAGTGCTTAGTGTGTGCGCTGGGAAAGAATGTTCAAGTAGGAATTAATGATGATGATGATGATGGTATTTGTTAAGCGCTTACTATTCAATAGTCAATCGTATTTATTGAGTAATTACTGTGTGCAGAGCACTGTACTAAGCACTTGGAATGTACAATTTGGCAACAGATAGAGACAAACCCTGCCCAATAACAGGCTCACAGTCTAAAACGGGGAGGCAGACAGCAAATGGGCTGTAGAAGGAGAGGGGGAGAGGAGCTGGGGAGAGGGCAAGGTGATGGAGCGCTTTGAAGCCAAGAGTGAGGAGTTTTTGCTTCATGCGAAGGTTGATAGGCAACCATTGGAGGTTTTTGAGGAGGGTGCACTGCTGTAAGTGCTGGGGTAGAGACAAGGTAATCAGGTTGTCCCACGTGGGGCTCACAGTCTTAATCCCCATTTTACAGATGAGGTAACTGAGGCCCAGAGAAGTTAAATTGCTGCCCTAGGTCACATAGCAGACAAGTGGCAGAGCCGGGATTAGAACCCAAGTCCTCTGACTTCCAAGCCCATACTCCTTCCACTAAGCCATGACACAGACACTGTTCATCAAGAGGCTCTCAATCTATGAAGGGACTCACAATCTATTACTTATGGTTTTCTGCCTTGACTACTGCATCAGCCACCTCACTGAATTCTCGGCCTCCTCTCTCTACCCACTTCAGACCATACTTCACTTTGCCCCCCAGATCATTTTTCTAAAAATCTGTTCAGCCCATGGTTCCCCACTCCTCACAAACCACCAGTGGTTGCCCGTCCACTACTACATCAAACAAAAACTCCTTCTTTGGCTTCCAAACACTTGATTGGTTTGTCCCTCATCTTATTTTATCTCGCTGATTTCCTACTATATCCCAGCCTGCTCACTTTGTTCCTCTAACTCCAACCTACTCAATGTACTCTGATCTCATCTGTGTCACTGCTGCCCCTTGCCCATATCCTCCCCCTGTCCTGGAACTCCCTCCCGCTTCGTATCTAATAGACAATCACTCTCCCCACCTTCAACATCTTATTAAAATGACATCTCCTCCAAAACCTTCCCCCACTAAGCCTTCTTTTCCCCTACTCCCTCTCCCTTCTGTATCACCCTTGCACTTGGATTTGTAAGGCTGATAGTCACTTGATGCACTTGATATTCACTCCGTACTCAGCCCCATAGGAACTATGAGCATATCCATAATGTATTTTCATGTGGGAAGCAGCGTGGCGTAGTGGACAGAGCACGGGCCTGGAGTCAGAATGTCATGGGTTCTAATCCTGGCTCTGCCATGTGTCTTCTGTGTGACCTTTGGCAAGTCACTTCACTTTTCTGTGAAGTTTTCACTTGTCTGTAAAATAGGGATTGAGACCGTGAACCCTACGTGGGACAGAGATGTGTCCATCTTGATTTGCTTGTATCCGCCCAGCGCTTAGTCCAGTGCCTGGCACATAATAAGTGCTTAACCATAATTACTGTTATCATTATCATGTCTCCCTACCTGGACTGTAAGCTCCTTATGATAATAATAATAATGTTGGTATTTGTTAAGCGCTTACTATGTGCAGAGTACTGTTCTAAGCGCTGGGGGAGATACAGGGTCATCAGATTGTCCCACGTGAGGCTCACAGTCTTCATCCCCATTTTACAGATGAGGTAACTGAGGCACAGAGAAGTGAAGTGACTTGCCCACAGTCACACAGCTGACAAGTGGCAGAGCCGGGATACTAACCCATGACCTCTGACTCCCAAGCCTGGGCTCTTTCCACTGAACGACGCTGCTTATGGCAGGAAACATGTCTACCAACTCTGTTGTACTCTCACAAGCACTTAGTGCGGTGCTCTGCACATAGTAAGTGCCCAATAGATTCCATTGATTGATTGAGTGACCAATATAAAACAAACTCAGAACAAGGGCAGGAACCTATCCCTCCAAACTGACCTTAATTAGTAATTAAGATATTTATAAAACACTTAGTATGTGCTGATGTATTGTGCTAAGTACTGGAGCAGATTCAAAAGAATTAGATCATACAGACCCTTTCCCACATGGTGGCTCAAATCATAAGAGTAGAAAGAGCCTGTATTCTATCCCACTTACAGATAAGGAAGCTGAGGCCAAGAGAGGTTAAATAACTTGCTCAAGGTCTCCCAATCCACCACTGGCAGAGCTGGGATCAGTAACTGGGGCTTCTGACTTCCAGTCTCATGCTCGTCCTCTAGACTGTAAGCCTGTTGTGGGCAGGGAATGTGTCTGTTAATCTGTTGTATTGTACTCTCCAAAGAGCTTAGTACAGTGCTCTGCACACAGTATGCACCCAATAAATAGAATTAAATGATTAAATGAATGAATTCAGAGATCAGCAGGGGCCACGGATAATAATAATGATGGAATTTGTTAAGTGCTTATTATGTGCCAAGCGCTGTTCTAAGCGCCGGGGGGAATACAAGTTGATCAGGTTGTCCCACGTGGGGCTCAAAGGCTTCATCCCCGTTTTACAGATGAGGTAACTGAGACACAGAAAGTTGTGACTTGCCCAAAGTCACACAGCTAACAAATGGCAGAGCCAGGACTAGAACCCATGACCTCCGACTCCCAAGGTCGTGCTCTTTCCACTGAGCCACGCTGCTTCTCTGCTAGTGGCAATTTGGCTCAAGACAGAGCTGCTGCCTGTCAATCTGTCAGTCAATCAATAGCATTTATTGAGTGTTTACTATGTGCAGAGCACAGTTTTGTCGTGGGAGGAGATAAGGCAGAGGGGAACCTGTTCAGTCTTTCAGGTTGCTAGCTTTCAGGTTGTAATAATATAGTAGTGGTCGCCTTTAGAGTCAATGCTACTTCCAAAGGCACCTCTCATTATGGGCAGGGAACGTCTGGGCCCAGAGTTCTAATTTCAGCTCTGCCAATTACTGCTGTGTAACCTCAGGCAAATCACTTGACTTCTCTGTGCCTCAGGTTCCTCAATTGATAAATGGAGATTAAATGCCTCTTCTCCCTCCTACTTTGTCAGCTCCATGCGGAGCTCCATGCGGGATAGGGACCGTGTCCGACCTAATTAACGTGTACCTACCCCAGCACTTAAAAAAGTGCTTGGTAGGTAGTAAGTGCTTAACAAATACCATAAAAAAAGTTAATCAGGTTGGACACAGTCATTCTCCCAAATAGAGTTTAGAATCTTAATCCCCATTTGACTGATGAGGTAACTGAGGCACAGAGAAGTTAAATGACTTGCCCAGAGTCACACGGCAGACAAGTGGTGGAGTGGGGATTAGAATCCTGTCTCTGAGGCCCGTGCTCCAACCGCTAGGCCACCCTGCCTCTCTGACCATTTAGAAGGTTCTCTTAACCTCAAGAAGGCCGACTGACTCTTAGCTCTTAGTGAGCTGTTCCTTCTTTCCTAACACCTATGTGTGGCTCCAGCCTATGCATTAAAAAATACTAAGTTGATGTTTTCTTTAATACTCTTAAGAACCAGCAGTGTCTCCTTCCTGCAGGGATGGATGTATGAAATTTAACAGTACAGGTGATGATACATTTATTGTTCCCATGGCAACCTCAGCTGATGATTTATTAAGCAGGTTTTTTTCCAGGTTTGAAACAATACATTTCTGTTGGCCTGAGTTCCCCTGAGAAAGGGTAGAACAATTAAACTTTCTGTATTTATAACTCAGTTTATTGAAATGTACACCTATTTTGCAGCTTCAGAAAACATTTAAAACACAGAGGAATAACCAGACTCAGGGGGCGGGTGGAGTATCTTCACTGTGAAGAGCGATCATGATTGATGTAGCTTGGTACAACCCACTACCAGCTGAAGCCTATTTCACTCTAAGTTTAGCCTATATCTGGGTAAGCAGATGGCCCTCTTCTTCATTAAGGGTGGGGAAAAGGAGGAAGAGAAAGGGAATCAGATGGGGAGAGAGAAAGAAAGTTGTGTCCCTCTCTCCATCCATCACCCGGAATCTTCTTTCGTACGTTCCGTGTTGTGGCACTTCAACTGGGGGAATGTGCCATCGAGGTACCTCGATTGACCTTAGCAAATGGAATGAGGAAAGTGAGTCTCATTCCCCAGCAGGGCCTCCTACGCTCAAACCCTTGAAATACTCTCGTGCAGTGGTACAGCTACAGCAGCGCTAATGGGCACCCGTTTTGATGGCAATTTGGCCAAAAGCCAGAATTTGGCCCTAAAGCAGAGGTGGTACAATTAGACAGCTGAGATGCATTCTCTGAACACACACTTTTAATTGATTTCAGCTTGTTCAGTTCACAAAGATAGAGCTCTGCCACACAGCAGCTTTCTTAGAGGGGCTTATTTTTACTTTTCTTTTATTCAGCAGCGTAATTCAGAAGCAACAGCAGCAACAATAATAAAGAGTTCTAAAGAGAGAGTGTTTGGCACGGTTTGGATACGGAAAGTATTATTAAGAACTAATGAGTGAGATAGTTAGATGTTAACCGGAAAAGCATTAATGAGCAGAATACTGTTCTGGCATAAACATCTGCTTCTGAAGCAGATGTTACCTTGTAAATCTGCTGAAGAAATGTCTTTGAAGAGGGAGCAGCATACTGTTTTAGGTAATAGGGGAAAGGGAAAAAAATGTCTGGAAGTTTGTTACTTTTTTTGCTGTTCTAGAGCCCCCAAATGGCTGCGGGTTTAAAGTTCCAAATTTCAGGTCTTGGTCCTCAAGTAATAGAGTGTGGTGGACAGTGGAGATCAAGCAGATTCCTGTTCCTGCCTCACAGCAAGTTTCCAGTGTGAACCACAAGGACATCAGAAAGGTATGAATGCCGTTTTCATTTTAAGATTAGCACTCTTATTACCTGGCTTCTAAACTTTTGACCTTACCCCATGGAGTAATGGGGAAATAGATTCTCCTAGACTGCCTTCAGGGTGCAATAGAAGCTCTGATTTCAGAAAAGAAAATCTCAGAAATAGAACTTTGGCCTCTTTCCCTCTGTTTGGCTGTAGGGTTTATGCAGGCAGAGCTGTATGGTAGGCACTGGGGTACTGGAGTGAAGGATACTCATCTTAGTTCTGACTATTCTTAGTGCTGTTCACTGGCATTTCATCCTAAAGTTAAACTTGTTCTGGCCAATCGTATTTTTGTTGCAGTGGTTTGGGCTACAGTTATTCATCATGCGTCAGTCGACAATTCTCCAACACTGGGAACTAGACCATCCATATTTTCCAAATTCATATTTCTTTCCCTTAGAGAATATTGCTACTATTGTGTCTATCTGTTGCCGAATTGTACATTCCAAGCACTTCGTACAGTGCTCTGCACATAGTAAGTGCTCAATAAATACTATTGAATGAATGAATATTGGGATTGAACATTATTACAGTGAACATGAAAACATAGCTTGCCTATAAGAAATAGTGGAATTCTTCTCTAAGACTCCAATTCACTGCAAGGTGTTAATTGTATTATGTGAATTATCTCAACAGTCTTTGGAATCTTTTTTTCAATGAAGGAAAGTGAGAAAAGTTCAGGTTATTGGAACAAGGCCATCATTTGGGGTGCTTGAGCGTTAGGTCCATGTATCTTGAATAAGCCTTCTTGCATTTGTCAGTTGGCTTCTAAAATGGCTGAAAATGATTCTGTATCACCTCCAGAGAAAGTATCATTACACTTCAATGATGGCATTAGTGACACACGGAGATCACACGAATGCCTCATATTTAGATATCAGCAAAAGGCACCAGTGACTCTGACATTTTGTTCAGCATTCATGTTATTTGTGATTCACAGGTCTCACTGAAATCTCCAGTTGTATTGGAATGAATGAGTACACTTGGGAAAGTAAAGAATCTGATTGGCATACCTTTTCCTCCAGGTTATTCCCTATGTGGTTTCCTTCGTTACTGTTGAATGCTGGGCCTGGGATACAATATAATGCATAATAAGAATATTTGCTTCAGTGGTGCGGGGTAACTATTTCAGCTAGTAACCAAAGGTTTTTGGGTTCTTAGCAAGAAGTTCTGTGTGTTTTGGTGTACATCTTGCTGCCACTGTTTCTTGGCAATAAGATGTAATATAAATTTAGCAAGCCATTATGCTTCATCTTTTGGTTAATGGAGGATTATATATAGCAAGGCCTGTCCTTCATATTCACTGATGACACTCTGATGGAGAAATCGTAACTAGCGCTTGCAAGTGGGTTGAAAAGGCTGCATGATTGACAAGCCATTCCTGGTAGAGATTGTTCTTTACCACCTTAATGTGTCGGCCACTTGTTAAGCTTAGTACAGTGCGCTGCACCCATTAAATACCCTATAAATTCTATGGACTGATCTCTCTGTGTTTTCTGGTCAGGCCTTTGATATTCTGATCTTCCTCAGTGAGAGTTATTTTTACCTAGCACTTATGGACCTATTTACATTTCATTCGCATTTGTATAATATGTCAGCTCGGTGTATTTCTTTCACCTTTCTAGTTATAAATGCTTTTGTGTATTTACCCTTAAAGTATAAGCTTCTTGTGGGCAGGGAATGTGTCACTTTGTTGTTCTGGGTGTCCAAGCATCTAGTACTGTGCCCCACACCAAATAGGCGCTTACTACATGCTGCTGCTTCTATTTCTCTCCTGCTTGCTGCAGTTGTCTCCAAACAGTGGGAATCACTTTTTTACTCTGGTTGTATGTACTTCATTTCAACTGCTTTGATAAAAAGCTGTCATCCTGTCACCTCGCAGGCTGTCCCCAGCCAAGTTAGATACTCCGAGCACTTAGTACAGTGCTCTGCGCACAGTAAGTCCTCAGTAAGTACCACTGATTGATTATGGTGCAGTGAGGACATCCACAGAGTGGGTGACCTGACTGCAATCCAGCATATCTTTGGCTTGTATCTAATATTGAGTATAGCTAGAGATGCTTGAGAAACTGGATGTTCCTTTTTTGGGAGGGTCCAGGTCTCACAGCCAAAGAGAGAATTGGTCAGTACAGAAAATCTGGACACCTATGATTTGATATGAAACTAGATTCTCTGTTGCAGTGTGGACTAGTGGATAGAACACAAGCCTGGGATTCAGAAGGACTTGGGTTCTATTCCCAGCTTGGCCTTTTGCCTGCTGTATGACCTTGGAAAAGTTACTTAAGTTAGCTGTGTCTGTTACCTCATCTGTAAAATGGGATTAAGACTGTGAGCCCCATGTGGAACAGGAAATTTGTCCAACCCGATTTGCTTGCATCCACCCGAGCACTTAGTACAGTGCCTGGAACGAAGTAGGTACTTAGCAAATATCACTATTATTATTTTTTATTATTCTTGTTATTAGCCACCTCTGGCATCCTCTATTTTCTGTGTTTTTGTCTATCCATCCGTTATGAAATAGCTGTCACCTAGTGGAAAGAGCATGGGCCTAGGAGTCAGGTGATCTGGGTTCTATTCCTGGCTCGACCATTTTTCAATGGTATTAAGCACTTATTATGTGCCAGGCACTGTACTAAGAACTGGGGTGGATACAAGCTAATCCCCATTTTAGAGATGAGGTAACTGAGGCACAGAGAAGTGAAGTGACTTGTCCGAGGTCACACAGCAGACAAGTGGCAGAGCTGGGATTAGAACCCAGGTCCTTCTGACTCCCAGACCCATACTCTATCCGCTAGACCATGCTGCTTCTCATTTGTCTGTTGTGACCTGCTGAAAGTTTCTTACCCTTTTTGTGCCTCAGTTTCTTCATCTGTAAAATGGAGAGTCAATACGTATTTTTCCTCTTAGACTGTAAGCGTCATTTGGAACAGAGCATCAGTTAATTATATTTGAGTGCTTATTGTGTGCCTATCATTGTACTAAGCCCTGGGGAAAATACAACAGAGTGGGTAGACCAGTTCCATGCCTACAATGGACATAGAGTCTAGAGGGGAAGACAGACATTTATATAAATAAATTATGCATATATAGGTAAATGCTGTAGGGTGAAGGGCGGAGTGAATAAAAGGTGCAAAGGTGACACAGAAGGGAGTGGGTGAAGAGGAAATGAGGGCTTAGTCGGGGAAGGCCTCATGGAGGGAATATTTCTATAAAGCTAAATATTTCTATAAAGCTTTAAAGAAGAGGAGATTGATGGTCAGATGGTTAAGTAGGGGAAGGGAGTTCCAGGCCAGAGGCAGGACATGGGTGAGAGGGCATGGCAAGATAGATGAGATCAAGGTTCAATGAGTAGGTTGGCATTAGAGGGGCAAAGTGTGCAGGCTGAGTTGTAGTAGGAAAGCAGCATAGTAAGGTAGGAGGGAGCAAAGGGGATTGCTTTAAAGCCTGTAGTAAGGGGTTTCTGTTTGATGTGGAGGTGGATGGGCAATCACTGGAGGTTCTTGAGTGGAGAAAAATGAACCTGAACCTTTTTGTAGAAACATGATCCGGGATTTTAGGGAGTTCACACCTGATGGTCTTGATTTTTCTCAAACTATGAGCCCAGGCCATTAGGCACAAGAGATGGGGAGGCAGGGGGGCAGGGTGTTGAGGAGAGAGTTCAAAGAATGAAACTATGGGCGAGCGCAATAGGCATGGAAGTCGAGAAGACTGGACAAATAATATTGTTGGGCAGAGGAGAGGGCAGAGTTATAGCAGGCAAGGAAAAACTTGATGTGGATGAGGTCGGCCTGATATCTGTATTTCCATCAGCAGCACTCTGTGGCTCATTCACAGGAATAAAGTGGGCTGTGGAGGTGATCGGGGTCTGTGGATTAGTGGTACCAGATTGATAAAGGGATAGGAGAGCAAGTGAGTTGAGATCAGAAGAGAGGGCGGGGTTGAGGATGTCAGTTTGGCTGTCGAGAGAAGGCACCACATCCACACATCTAACCTGATTATGTTCTATCTGCCCCAAAGCTCAGAACAGTGGTTTGCATGTAGCAAATGCTTAATAAATACCATAGTTATTAATGCCATCATTGTTATTTAACTGCATTAATGGGAGTAGTGGGTAAGGGTAACAGCATCAAGCTTGTGTTGGTGTTGAAAATCTTTAGATATATCTAGAGTAGGGGCATCCAAGTTATTTCAAGATTGGGTCACTTGATCAGAAATGCACATGAGTGCAGACTGGGTTAATTTCTTTTTTCTTTTTATGGCTAGAAACAGTGAAGTGTATCCTGAAAATATGGATCTTTTAGCAGTGTTTTTAAAAGTGTTATGCAACTTTATTAACACAAAAGTGGGCAGTTATAAACTTGGTGTTAGCCATTGATCAATTTTGGTATTTCACAGACTCAAGACCTGAGGGATGTATTCCATCAAGGTTCATCTCACTGCCCTTTTGACCATATGCTGCTAATTAAGAGCCAAGATTTTTCCTAAAAATCTCAGATGGGCTGGATTCAGCTGTCAAGCGTCGCCCTTGTTGGACACACCTGATGTTGGCTCAACTTGATTTACTTAGCAAGGCAACGTGGCCTAGGGGCAAGAGCTGGAACTTATTAGAAAACTTCGGTTCTAGTCCCAGTTCTGCCACTGGCCTGCTGAGAGACCTTGGGCAAGTCACTTAATCTCATCAATTAAATGGCAAGCCCAAAGCCTCTCTAGCTCACAGAGGTGCCATAAGGACCAAAGTGAAGTGGTAGTGTGAGTGTAGTGGAAAATAAAAGCACTCTAATTTCATAGAATCATTTTAGGCTGATAGGGGAATGTGGCTTTCTATTTTTATGTCTGTCCTCTGTTAGATTGTGAGCAAGGAGCATGCTTTGTGCTTGTTGGATTTTCTAAAATGCTTAGTGCAGTTCATTGCATTTACAAGAAGCTGAACCACATAGTGAACATACCATGGTTCAGAGTCAGAATTGCTTTAATTCTCTCATTTCTGTTAATACAGGACAGAGAAAATTTTCCCCCAGCTGTAACATCTAAATTTTAGAACATGGGTGAAAAAAAAAATTTCTTTTCCCCTTGGTTACTTTCTAAACTACCAAAAATTGGAATGTCTACACAATAATGATACTAGCTTATCTTTCTCTTCTGCCTTTCTCTGGGGATCAGTCCTACAGTTTTGCCTCCAAGTGCTTTTTTCTCATTCAATCACACATTTCTAAAAATCTGGAAATAAGGCCTTAGTCTCTGAATACTTTCCAAACAATGTACTCCAAACTATCAACAGCTGCAGTGTTGCTGATAGCTTGATTCATTCACTTAATCATATTTATTGGGTGCCTACTGTGTGTAGAGTACTGTAGTAAGCGCTTGAGAGAGTACAATGCAACAATAAGTAGACACAGTCCCTGCCCACAATGAGTTTACAGTCTAGTAGGGTAGACAGACATTAATATGAATAAATGAATGCCATATGTACATAAGTGCTGTGGGGCTGGGATGGAGGTAAGACTGAAGGGAGCAAGTCAAGGCAACACTGAAGGGAGAGGGAGAAGAGGAAAGGAGGGCTGAGTGAGGAAAGGCCTCTTGGAGGAGATGTGCCTTCAACGATAAGGCTTTGAAGGGGGGAGAGAGCACTTGTCTGTCAGATATGAAGAGGGAGAGCATTCCAGGCCAGAGGCAGGACATGGGTCAGCGGTCGGCCTTGAGATAGATGAGATCGAGGTACAGTGAGAAGGTTATCATTAGAGGGGCAAATTGTGCAGGCTGGGTTGTCATTGCTGCAGTGTCCCCCTCTAGACTGTAATCTCACTCTGGGCAGGGAAAGTGTGTGTGTTAGTTTGCTGTTTTTTGTCTTAAGTGCTTAGTATAGTGCCCTGCACACAATAAGTACTCCATAAATATGATTTTTTTTTCCTTCTCCAACTGTTCGTGAAAGGTGTGTGTCAGTTTGGACTCTCCACAAGATTGTAAGGTCTTTGAGGATCGGGACTGATTCTTCCTCAATTGTATTCTGACAAGTGTTTCAAGCAGTGCTTTGCATACTACATAGATTTATCAATAGAGTTTATGCTGGAATCTAGAATATCTGATGCACTGTTATTAGTTTTTATCCTGAAAGAATAGCTCCAAGTTCCAATGATGAAAGAAAAAGGACAGGAACATTTAGAGAAAGGACTTGAATTTTTTTCTGTTCGTGTTGCTCCGTGATTCTCTCTGGCATGTTGCTGTAACAGTGATTAATGATCTTGCCCTCATCTGCGTGGCTTATGTTATAGAAAAAAACAAACCAAAACGTGTGAAACCCATGCAGTTGGGAAACATATGATCTGCCGCCTTAACCTTTTATGACTGCAGGCTTCTAACTGACGAGCAACAGTTACATGATGATGACAATCATGGTGTTTAAGCACTTAATATATTGCCAAACACTGTACTGAGCAGTGGGATAGATACAAGGTAATCAGGTCAGAGACAGCCCCCTGTCTCTCATGGGGCTCACTGTCTGATGGGGAGGGAGAACAGGGTTAGGGGTTTCCAGTTAACTAGAAGAAAGTAATAGTAAAGGTATTTATTGAGCACCCACTGGGTGTAATGCACTGTTTAAAAAGTTTGTGAAAATAGGACAGAAAGTTGAGACATCTCCCCTGCCCACAAAGAACTTGCACTCTAATGGGAGAAACAGGTACAAGGTATTTAAAATTGTGGTAATCAGAATAAATTGATAGTTTGTGATCAAACATATAAGTGCAAGTGCCGATGGAAAGTATAAATCAATCGATATGCAAATCAAAGAGGTGGCTAATGGGTTTCTATGACTTGGAGATTGGGAGTTAATTGAGGAAGGCTTTTTGGAGGAGCCTACAGTTTTTTGAAGCCTTTGGAGGTAGAGATATCTGAGATTTGTGGAACTGGGTCGGGGAGAAGGGACTTGTAGGCCAGAGGAATAGTGTGAAGAATTGGGGCTGGGGGTGGTGTCAGGGAGAAACCAAAGCAGGACAGTAGAGAACAGGTCCAGTTAGAGAGGAACAAAGGGATCGAGCTGGAGGGTGGCAATGAAGTGGGATAATATACAAGATGGCGAGAATACCTGGAGAAACTTGAAGCCAAAGTAAGGAGTTTTTGCATGATAAAGAGGGAAATGGGAAGCTATTTGGTGGGTTTTGAAGAGGGGAAAGGAGGGAGATGAGCATTGTTACAGAAGCAGCTGTGACTTAGTGGAAAGAGCAGGGGCTTGGGAGTCAGAGGTCATGGTTCTAATCCGGGCTCTGTCACTTGTCTGCTGTGTGACCTTGAGCAAATCACTTTACTTGTCTGTGCCTCAGTTACCTCATCTGTAAAAATGGGGATTAAAAACTGTGAGCCTCACGTGGGACAATCTGATTACCCTGTATAATAATAATAATGTTGGTATTTGTTAAGCGCTTATTGTGCATGGAGCACTGTTGTAAGCGCTGAGGTAGATGCAGGGTAATCAGATTGTCCCACTTGAGGCTCACAGTCTTAATCCCCACTTTACAGATGATGTAACTGAGGCACAGAGAAGTTAAATGACTTACCCAAAGTCCAACAGCTGATAAGTGGCAGAGCTAGGATTCAAACCCATGACCTCTGACTCCCAAGCCCAGGCTCTTTCCACTGAGCCATGCTGCTTCTCTGATGCTTCTCTCTACTCCAGTGCTTAGAACAGTGCTCAGAACATAGAAAGCACTTAACAAATACCATAATTATATTATTATTGTTATTAAGATGATCTGTGCAGCAGCTTATAGTATAGATTGGAGAGGGGAGAGGCTGGTAACAGGGGACTAGTGAGGAAGCTGAGTCAATAGTACAGATTGCTTAGTATAGAATTCTGCACAGCATAAGTGCTCAGTAAATATGATTGACTAGCCATGAAACAAGAACAGTTTGGACCAACATGGTGGTAGTTTTGGCGGAGAAGAATGGGCCGATGCGAGAAGTGTTGTGAGGAAAGAGCCAGCAAGATTTATCAGTAGCTTGAATATGAAAGGGGAGAAACAGTGGGGAGTCAAGGATGGTCCTGGGGCTGTTGCTTCGGAACTAGAAGAATGGTGGTAAAATAAATCAATAGTATTTATTGGGCACCACTTGGGAGAGTACAGTAGAATTATTAGGCATGATCCTTGACCAGAAGGAGTTTCCAATCTAGCAAGGGAGACAGACATTGGAGGTTGGAGGAAGTAATAGAATATAGTGATGTGTATATAAGTGCTATGAGGAGGATGGGGGTACTTAAGTGTTGAAGTGGCAGTTGGAGAATATATGGGTTGGTGAGGAATAGAAATTAATCAGGGAAGGCCTCCTGGAGGCATTGTGGCTAGACTTTGAAACTGGAGCGGCAGTGGTTTTTTGAATATGAAGGGGAAGAAATATCCAGGCAGAAGGGAGGGTACAAACAAGAGGTCAGTGAATGGAGAGATGTGTGGCATAGTGAATTGGTTGACTTAAATGGCACAGAGTGCAAGCTGGAGTGTAATGGGAGAAGAGAGTAGATAAGTAGAAGGGCGAGAGCCGAGAGAATGCTTGGGGGAGAATGGTCGGGACTTTCTGCTTGATGCAAGCAACAGGTAACCGTGGGAGGCTTTTGAGGAATTGGGAGAGGTTTGCGAAGTTTCATAGAAACGATCCAAGCAGCAGAGTCAAGTAATAGACTAGAAAGGGGAGAGCCAGGAGACAGAGAGATGAGGTAAAGCGTTGTTTTAAACTTCCTCTTTCTATTCTTGCAACCATGGCCACCACGTGTGGCTGCTCTGGTGTTGCTGGCAACGGTGTTTTACCCTTTTATGGAGCAGCCTGGCATCACACATACAGGGAGAGCTGCGGTGGTGACAGTGGTGACTAGGTGTATGTTTCTTTAGGGTGGGCATCTTATCTTTGATTCTCTCAAGCGCTTAATACAATGCTCTGCAGATAGTAAGCACTCAATAAATTTGATTGCTACTTTACTCTCCTGCAGTGCCCAGAGGGTACCTGTTCTGAGCAGCCTAGTGGAGAGATGGCACCAAAATGAGCAAAGGAGAACCTTTTCCAGCTCTTCAGGGCCTGGAGGATGCCACCTGACTTCTCCTGACCCTGCACTTGCTTCTTGGATCAGAAACCCCAGTGACCCTGCTGTCTGACTTCCTTTTTTTTAATGAATAACTCCCTAGAGGATCATTGACTGGGTTTAGCAACGGGGATTCTAGACACCACCATTATCATCATGTCAGTGCAATCACTGGGAATTACGGTGGAGGATTTAAAGACACTTGGGGATAATTCAGTCAGCCAGGAGAAGGAAAAAAACCCAACATAAACAGATTGTTAAAACTAATGGCAGAAAACAAACAGCAAAGCAAAAAAAAAAAAAGGAAGAAACAGGAAAGGATGTGGTTGGAGCAGGAAACATGATATTTTTGCATAGGTGGTAAAGGTTTCAGAGTGATCTGTTTTTTAAACACTTTCGATGAAGTTGTATACACACTGCACTACTGAAGAGCAGCTGCTGCCCAAGCCCAGCATTGCTATGTTACAGAACTTGTAGCATCCTTCTTTGCAGTGCATCTGTTACCAAGAACACTCAAAGGTTCTGCCAAGAGATCTCAAGTTGGAAAGAGACCGTGTGTAATATGGCAAAAACAGCATGATGCTGGGCTGAGGAGTTAAGTGGAAGAGAGAAGGGCTGGGATTCCTTAAGCCTGGGTTCTTCTAAGCCCGGGTCTTCCAGTGACCTGCTCTGTGGGCTTTGACAAGGCACCCACTCATTTTCTGCTTCACTTTCCCCATCTAAAAAAAGAAGGATAACTCTTCCTTACGAAGCAGGTGTGTGGAAAATGAGATAATTTTCTTGGCACATAGAGCTTAACAAATGCCATCATTATTATTATTATTGTTGTTGTTGAATTCTAAGCTTCCTCTAATGTGTAAGCTTCTTGGGGGCAGAGATCATGTCCACCTATTCTATTATATTCTCCCAAGTACTTAGTACAGTATTCTGCCCTTAGTAAATTCATACAGTTGATGGATTGAAATGAGATGTGAGAATGCTTTGGTCACTAAAAGAGCTACTTAAATTGCAGCTATGCTCATTGAATTTCACTGGAGATTTGTTGAAATGTGCAGTGTTGGTACCCATCTTCCAAAGCTGAAGGAATTTTAATTCACAGAGGCAGAAAAAAGTCCCAAAGCCAATGAGGTTGTTATGCTTTGCTGTGTACAGAAAGGTTCATCGGGAGTCATTCTAGGGCAGTGCAGTAGGGCAATGATGATGGAATTTCCAGGTGAGAACAACGGACCGGCTTCAAGCTCAAGAAACTGCACAGAGGAATTGATAATAGGGATAGTGGCTGACACTGTGCCATTAAAACTTTTCTGTCTATGCCACTGGTGTTCGTGCTGGGGTATGAAGAGGCAAATGAGTTGGGAGGAGCTTATTTTTTATATTTTCTGAAACTGAAGTATTTATTATGTTCCAATCACTGTTCATTGTCATATTTATTGAGTGCTTACTGTGTGCAGAGCATTATACTAAGGCACTGTTCCAAGTGCTGGGGTACATACAAAGAAATCAGGTTAGACAGTCCGTGTCCCACTTGAGTCTCTCAGTTTTAATCCCTACAATAGGTAACTGAGGCACAGAGAAGTTAATTGACTTGTCCAAGGTCACACAGCAGATAAGTGGCAGAGCTTGGATTAGAACACAGGTCCTTCTGACTTCCAGGCCCATGCTCTAATCCATTACAATATGCACGCAAAGGTTTTTGACATGCAAGACTCATTTATGGTCCAATCAAAAGGTATTTATCCCTTTCTGTGTGCAGAATAATGAACTAAGCTCTTGGGAAGGTTCAGTAAAACAGTCGGTAAACACTTTCCCTGCCCACAGCAGTCTAGAAGGAAGACAGACATTAATATAAATAAATAATTTAAAGGCCAAATGACCACATCTGTCGGCCGATGCCGGGCCACATGTCTGTGGCCCAGCAAGCAGTTGACTTGGTAGCTGCTGTGATCTTCACCACTCACATAAGTGGTTATTTTTCAGATTTCCCCTGGACCTGTCCACCCCCATGGAGTACCCTAGGTTAGAAATCAGTGTCCATCAGTGGTATTTATTGAGTGCTTACTGTGTGCAGAACAGTGTACTGAGTACTTGGCAGAATATAGTACAATAGAGTCGATAGACAAAAATCCCTGCCCTCAAGGAGCTGGCAATCTACTTTCATCATTAATAACACCAAGAGGTTTTCCTCTACTCGCAGAGCCGGGACACAAATCAATCCTATTTGAGTGTCTACCATGAGCAGAATACTGTATTAAGCACTTAAGAGATTCCTAGAACCAAGACCTCCCGATTAACGAAGCCGTCCTCTTTCCACTGAACCGACAGCAATTTCAATCATAGGATAGCATCTGGGAATAAATCAGTTGTATTTATTGAGTGCTTCTTGTGCAGAGCACTGTACCGAACACTCCTTTTCATGGTATTTGTTGAAGACTTACTCTATTCCAGGCAGCGTACTAATGGCTGGGGTTGATTTCTTGATTGTTTTTACTGCTCTTCATGATGATTTAGGAAAGTGCGTGGATTCCCAGTGTTATTTCTTTCATCTGACCTAAGCTTTGTAGATGGATGGATGATCAGCGAGCATAGTGATAAAACCAAGATAATCTTTTACCTGTTCAAAAATAAAAAATGACAAAAATGGAAAGTAGAGTCCTCAGATGAAGAGGTTTTTTTGCTTTGTTTCCTGGAGGGGTGGTTTATGGCATTTGTTAAGCTGTTACTGTGTGCCGGGCACTGTACTAAACACTGGGCTAGATACAAGATGAACAGGTTGGACATGGTCCCTGTTCCACAAAGTGCTCACAGACTTAATTCCCATTTTATAGATGATCTAACTGAGGCACAGAGAAGTGAAGTGACTTGCCTAAGCAAAGTCACAAAGCAGACAAGTGGCAGAGCTGGGATTAGAATCCGGGTCCTCTGACTCCCAGGCCTGTGCTGTTTCCACTAGACCACTTGGGAGAGCATAATACAGTAGAGTTGGAAGGCACCATCCTTGTCCTGAGGGAGTTTACATGGACAAAATCCTGGGCAGGGTTCCAATTTGGCCAGAGGAGTCTCTGACCAGGCTCTGGTGAAGTTCAGGACCAAGGGCTGACAGAAGAAGAATCACCTACCTTTCTCTCAAGCTCGTCCCATTAATGTAGTATATTCCGAGTCCCCCTACTCCTCTAGAACTCTCCCAAGTGCTTAGTACAGTGCTTTGCACACAGTAAGCACTCAATAAATACATTAATAATAATAGAGCTGCTAGCGTAGATGCAGACTATTAGGAGGGGGATGACTGCTTAGAGGGATGGGAGCAAGGATGTTTAAACCAGCGCTTCTCTCTCCTTTTTCTGAAGATGGATGAGCAAAAACAGTAGCAGATGTTGTAGCCGTAAGTCTGTTGGGGGATTATTCAGGTTTAGTTGAGCCCTCAGGGCTGGGATTTTCTGATGCTGAGTGATTTTCTGAAATGTGTGAGGGTAGCGAACGCTAAAAAATGTCCAGCCTGGGATCTGGGAATGCTAACAGATGAGTAGCCCTGTTCTTTGCCAGATAAACGGCTAGAAGCAGAGGCCATCACATGTTGTACTGTACTGACATATGTAAGTGAATCAAAATAAACTTTTTCCCCCCTGTCAATATCTGACCAGGCATAGAACGTTTTCATTCTGCCTCTTTGGATATGATGTGGATATTCATAGTCTTACTATCCATTTATGAAATCAGGGAGTTCACCAAACGCGACTCACACTGAAATGTATAAAGGAACACATCTCGATGGCTCAAGCAATAGAATGGAAGACGGTAGGCAGACCCTAGCAAGAGCTACCACTTGGATTATTTACATTTCTTGATCCAAACTGGCGTCTACAGGTGTCCCAAAGCCGAGAAGTTAAAGCTGATCTTGTGTCTTGATTTAATGTGGTAAAAAAACTTTAGGAAATAATTGTGATATTTCAAATTTTCCCAGTCTCCTTTGGTACAGTTTTTTTATAGCATGAAAAACTGTGCATGATAAAAAAAATTCCCACTATAATGCTCACCCATATCTCCTCCTCCTTCACAGTGTAAGCTTTTGTGGCCAGGGAAAGTGTCACCTCTTCATTCTGAGTGCCTACTATGGTTCACCATACCAAGTGAGTGCTCAGTAATTGTTATTACCACACCTTGACAAAACGTCTACATATACATATACCCAACTTTTTCCTACAATAAAATGCAGTCTTCTACCCCAGTAATGTGTTATTTTATTAAACACTCATTTTATGCCAAGCACTTTTCTAAGCTCTGTGATAAATACATGTTAATCTGATTGGCCACAGTCCCTTTCCCACTTGGGGCTCAGAGTCCGATGCACATTGCTAGAAGAATGTGCCTAGTTCCACAATTGCATTCTGTCCAAAGCATATCTGAAAATACATTAACGAAAAATTGACTGTAGTATTATTTCTACTTAATCTAAATTTAGTAGAGTTCATCTGTGAGAATCACTTTTAACTAGAATTAACATCAGTGGTATTTTTTGAGCATTTACTGTGTGCAGTGCATTGTACTAAATGCGATCTCCCATCCTCCTGTCTCTCCCTGCTCCAGTCTATTCTTCATTCGGCTGCCTGGATTATCTTTCTACAGAAATGCTCTGGGCCTGTCACTTCCCTCTCAAAAACCTCCAGTGGTTGCCTATCAACCTTCACTTGAAGCAAAAACTCCTCACTATTGGCTTCAAAGTTCTCCATCGCCTTGCCCTCCTACCTCACCTCCCTTCTCTCCTTCTACAGTCCAGCCCACACACTCCACTCCTCTGCTGCTAACCTCCTCATTGTGCCTCATCTCACCTGTCCTGACTTTGACCCATGGCCCACGTCCTACCTCTGGCCTGAAATACCCTCCCTCCTCACATCGCCCTCCCTCCTCACATCTGCCAAACTGGCTCTCTCTCCCTCTTCAAAGCCCTACTGAGAGCTCACCTCCTCCAGAAGGCCTTCCCAGACTGAGGCCCCCTTTTCCTTAGCTCTTCCTCCCCTCCACATTGCCCCTACTTCCTCCCCCTGCTCTATCTTCTCCCCTTCTCACAGCACTTGAGTATATTTGTACATATTTATTACTCTATTGATGATGTCTATGTATCTATAATTCTATTTATTTTGATGGTGTTGATGCCTGTCTACTTGTTTTGTTTTCTGTCTGTCCCTTCTAGACTCTGAGCCCATTGTTGGGTAAGGGTTGTCTCTTCCATCGCCGAACTGTATTTTCCAAGCACTTAGTACAGTGCTCTGCACATAGTAAGCGCTCAATAAATATGATTGATTGGGAAAGTACAATACAACAGAGTTGGTAAACACGTTCCCTCCTGCAATGAGTTTACAGTCAGGGCGAGGAAGGAGCAGTGGGGAGCACATTGCATAAATTATAATATTTAGATATGTGCATAAATGCTGTGTGGCTTAGAGCAGGATGAATGTCAAATGCCCAAAGGTCGCAGATCCAAGTGCATAGATGACACAGAAGGTAAAGGAAGCTGGGGAAAAGAGGGCTTAATTGGGGAAGGCCTCTTGAAGGAGATGTGACCACAATAAGACTTGGAAAGTGAAGAGTGATATGGAAAGTGATCTGGCATATGTGGAGGGGGAGTCAGTTCCAGGCCAGAGGGAAGATGTGGGAAAGGGGTCGTCTATTATGTATTATATTTTTATGTTATCCCTATATGCATATTTATAATGCATGATGTAATGTATATTGTTTTTTATGCTTAATCTTAAACATGTAGAGACCATTTGTGGCATGGAGCAAGCAGCTCAAAACCAGGTTTTAAAGGAAACATAACTGACAAACACTTTGCGGGCATTTTGTCAAGAACACCTGGGTCCAGTACTTGGAAAATTCTTTGAGGGTGGGTGGTGAAGAGTGGAAGGGTAGTGAGAGTGCATAAAAGTAGTCCAAAAGACTATTACTGTGGATTTTGGATGGAAAAGGACAATTTGCAGTAAGAAAATAACTCCATGGAAAAAGTGTTATCTTCAGTTTCTAAACAGAAAACTGAGCCTGACAAAGTTGAGTTCATGGTCTTTTTGCCCTCCATTTTCTTCCTTTCCAAGCTACCTCACATTTTGGGAATATTAGCCCAGGTGCTGATTTATTCTCAGCTCTTTTCAAATGCAAGGAGTGCACATGACTGTGTAAGAAAATGATTTCAACTGGCAGTGGTTACCATGCAGCTCTCCACCCGAAAGGAAGAAGTACCGAGAGAACATCGTCTAAAGGAATTGTAGTGCCTATTTGATGCTTTCTTGGGAAGTGCTATGGAATTTCAGTGAAAGGGAAAATAAATGGACCAAATTGACACCCACTCTGGGAGTGTCTACATTGATTTTCATAATTTTGAAGTCTTTTTGGCACCTGCACAATGAAAGCAAAGCAGCCGGGTAAAGAGTGGCTTAGATAGCATAATGAAAATCTGGCTGTGGAGATAGGTCTTGAAACAAAGACAAAAGTGAGAGAAATGAGCTGAACAATTTATAAATACTAGAGCTAAGTGGAAAGACTTGAGATCGTGGTAGAATTATATGGGGTGGTGAAGTCTTCTGAAATTTCTCCAATAGAGCTGTCCATAATCTGCCTGACCATTCTCATTTTCAGGCTATTCAATGATGGCCACTTTCTTTCTTTCACACTAGCAGAAAGAGTAGTTGTATTGTACTCTCCCAAGAACAGTGCTCTGTACACAGTAGGCACTCAATAAATACAATTGAGTGATAGTACTGGTATAATCTGATGATCACTCGCTCCACCATCAAAGCTGTATTTAAAGCATATCTCCTCCAAGAGGCCTTCCCTAACTAAGCCCTCATTGCCTCTTCTCCCACTCCTATATTCGTTGCCCTTGTACTTGGATTTGTGCTCTTTATGCACCCCTCCCTCAGCCCTACACCACTTATATATGTAGTCATAAATTATAGTAATGTCTGTCTCCCCCTCTAGACTGTAAACTCACTGTGGGCAGCGATGTGCCTACCCACTCTATATTATACTTCCCCAAGTGATTAAGACAGTACTCTGTACATGAAAGTGCTTAATAAATACAGTTGATTGATAGCAAAGTTGTCCTTTGGTTTGAAATAATGATGCTATTTAAATGCTTACTTTGTGTCAAGCATGATGTGTACACTGGGATAAATAATAAGTAGTGATATAATTTATTAAGAACTTATTGTGTACAGAGCACTATACAGTAAGTGCTGGGGGAAAAAAACACAGATGAAATTTTGACAGTGTCCCTGGCCATCCAGAGGTGATTCTCCTTAAAGTAGGGTGAGGCAGAGTTGGGTAAGAGACTGAGGAGGGAAGATTGAAATAATATAGATTCATAACAAAATGTAAGGACAAATGAAGATGTAGGTCCTAAAAGTCCAGTGATGAAGGGGACCAGGCCTGGTCTACTAAAATTTGCAGAGGCTGCACATTGCTACGGTGTGGGTCATTCATTCAATAATATTTATTGAGTGCTTACTATGTGCAGAGCACTGTACTAAGCACTTGGAATGTACAATTTGGCAACAGATAGGGACAACCCCTCCCCAATGACGGGTTCACAGTCCAATCGGGGGAGACAGACGGCAGAGCAAAACAGAACCAAACAAAAACAAGACAACATTATCATGATACCCCCACAGGCCGACTTGCACAGGGCATCTCAGGATCAGGAGGACTGACTTAGTGGGAAGGGTGGACGGGTTGCCAGTGCTTTGGCTTGTTGGTCTGGTGGAGGGATAATTATGGTATTTATTGAGTGCTTGCGTATGCCAAGCAATCTAATAGTAACAAAAAGACTTGTAGTCAAAAGAGGGAAGGAATGGGAATGTGATTCCCATTTTACAGGTGAGGAAACTGAGGCCCATAGAGGTTAAATGACTTTTTAAAAAGATATTTGTTAAGCCCTTACTATGTTCTAGGCACCATTTTCTAAGCACTGGGGTAGATACAAGCTAATCAGGTTGGACACAGTCTATGTCCCACACAGGTCTCACAGTTTTAATCTCCATTTCACAGATTTTACAGATTTGAGGTCCAGGGAAATGAAGCGACTTGCCTGAGGTAACATAGCAGGCTAGTGGCAGAGGCAGGATTAAAACCCAGGTCCTTGTGACTCCCAGGCCCATACTCTATCCACTAGGCCACACTGCTTCTCCAACCCCAGGTTCTCAGGCCCCAGCCCTTCTGTATTTCTGTCTCTTCCACCTTCTCTTCCTCCTTCCTCCTCTTTTCCCCTTCTCCCCTCCCTTCTGCCTCTGCTTTTATCCCTCCTGTGGCCTAGCACTCCCACCTAGTTACCACCCGGGAGTTAACTCTGAAGTGACCCAGATAGGGACAACCTCTCTATGTTGCCACAATAGAAACTCTGAATAAAATCTACTTTTGAAGACTAGCCCAGTTTTGGGGAGAATTCAAGCCATATAGTCAAAGGATCTGTAGGTCAAAAGCGTATCAGTCTTTCAACAGTATTTACTTGCCTTCTGATCCCTTTCCAGGGTCTTGAGCTTTAAGACAATGCCTCTTCCAGATTTATTTCAGAGTTCCCACTGTTTCTCAGAAGGTCATGTTACAGCACAAGTCAATGGCCCACTTGAGTCTTGTTCATGAAGCAATTAAGGATTTTTTCTTTGAAAATCAAAGGAGAAAAAATGAAGTATATTCTGGTGGTCCCTCAACATGCTGAATAATTTACGGATTTTCGAAGCCTCCAGTTGTCGGTATTTCTACAGAGCTCCACTGTCTTCCTTTGGCAAAGGTGCCCGGTTGATACGAGTAAGATTAATAGTGAACTGGGAAGTCAAGCATCATTAGACAATCCCAGCCCAGCTTGACTTCAGGATTATTACTAAATACGGTTAAAGTGTTTCACTGTTCAACGTTATTATGGGTCTGTGATGGTGTCAGTTTAAATTTTAAAAAATGATCCAATTAGACTTTCCTGCCTTGGATTCTAGTTGGATTTCTGTATTGCATGATTACTTTGCACGTGTTAGAAGACTGATGTCTAAAATGGTGGCTAAGACTTCAAAGAGGATAAATTGTTAGGATTGGGTTCTATTTTTTCCCCCATTTCATCTGCAGGACCTACAAAAAGTAGAAAAGTTGCCAAATTACATTCCCCCTGTGGGTATTTTACCCTTTGGACAAAAATCATTCAATTAGTCAATTGCATTCAATTACTACTGAGAACAGTAAATTAATACAGATGATTCATTATTGTCAGGGTCTTGGGAGAGTCCAACAAAAGCAAGACACACATTCCCTAGCCTCAAAGAGCTCACAATCGAATTGGAGAAACAGATAAAACTGATTTACAAATAGTGGCAGCAGGAGTAAGAACGAGGTTATCACCAATGATAATAGAAGTGATATTTTTAATCACTTATTATGCCAAGCACTGTACTAATTGTTGGTGTAGATATAGGCTAATCAGGTTGGGCATAGGCCCTGTCCCACATGGGGATCATAGTTTAAAGGGGAGGGAGAACAGGTATTTACTTCCCCATTTTACAGGTAAGGAAACTGAGGCATGGTGAAGTTATGTAACTTGTCCAAGGTCACACAACAGGCAAGTGGCAGAGCTGGGATTAGAACCTAGGTCTCATAACAATTATGTCAGGTTGAAGCAGCTGAATAAATGATTGAATATCCATATATAAATAAGCAATGAGTGGTTATAAATACATAAATGCTAAGTGGTTGTGCTGGTGGGATGACAAGACTTGGAATGGGGGGAATTATTTGTGGAAGACTTCCTAAGGGAGATGAGATTTTAGGAGGGCTTTGAAAATGGAGAAAGCTGTGGTTTAGCATATTTGGTAGGGGGAGGGAGTTCCTGTCTGGAGAAATGATGAGTAAGAGATGAGTGACTGGAGGGTAGAGAGTGAAGTACAATTAAGTCAGCAGGATCATAGTGGGTGAAGATATATGAAATGTAGAAGGGGGAGAATCTGAAGGAAGATGAAAGGAAGGGGCATGGAGGAGTGTATCTGGTACTTCTGGTAAATATGCAAAAGGTTAAAGGGCATGTATTCTGGTGAAAGCCCACAGTCTGCAGGAGTTTGGAGAGGATTCATTTCCCTTACTCCCTCTCCCCTCTCTGTCTCCTTGCACTTGGACTTGCACCCTTTTTTCACCCCACCCCCAGCCCTCAAGCACTTATGTACATAGCCAAAATTTATTTCACCCTCTAGACTATAAACTCCTTGTGGACAGAGAACATGTTAACTATTTTGCTTTAGTAATAATAATAATAATGATATTTGTTAAGCACTTACTATGTGCCAGACACTGTAATAAGCCCTAGAGTGGTGCAAGCAAATCAGTTTGGACAGTCTCTGTCCCATTTGAAGCTCACAGTCTCAATCCCCATTTTTACAGATGCGGTAAGTGAGGCCCAGAGAAGTGAAGAGATTTTTCCAAGTTCACACAGCAGACAACTGGTGGAGTTGAGATTAGAACCTTTGGCCTTCTGAGTCCCAGGCCTGCACTGTATTCAGTTTGCCATGGGAAAGGAGGCGGGTGGGGGTGGGGGGTGGGGGGGAAAGGAGGAGGAAGAAGAGAAAGGAGAAGCATTTAGTACAGTGTTCTGCACACAGGAAGCATATAATAAATATGATGGGGCTTGAGTGTTAACCTAAAGTGCTTTTTGTAGTTGCAGATTATTGGCCCTGAAAGCTTTGCAGAAATAAACTCCAGGCTTAGGCAACTTGATTCCGAGGAAGTGCTAAATCATGGAAAGGGCAACTGGGAAATGAATGAACAAACTGACTTTCCTTTCTCACAGGATCCCCCCCCCAAAAAAAAAAAATTGGGGGAAGGGGAGATACAACCTGACAAGCCTGGTACTTGTTAAGCATTTACTGTGTGTCAAGCACTGTTCGAAGTGCTGGGGTAGATATAAACTAATCAGGTTGGGCACAGTCCCTGTCCCCCATGGGGCTCACAGTCTTAATCCCCATTTACAGGTGAGGTAACTAAGGCACAGAGAAGTGAAGTGATTGGCCCGAGGTAGCACAGCAGAAAAGTGGCAGAGCTGGGATTCGAATCCTGTTTCTTCTGGGCAGGTCCTTTACAATTATTATTACTTAAGTGCTTACTATGCAGCAAGGATTGGAGTATCTGCAAGAGAATTCAATGGGATTCACTTGTGGGGAGCCATGGAGGAGGTAGCAGGAGTTGGAATCTTATCCCCATTTTACTAGTGAGGAAAATGAGGCAAAGGAGATTAAAGGATTTGCCCAAGATGACTCAGCAGGGCAGGGGCACAACTGGCATTAGGACCGATTTGGTATGCCGGAGTTTCGATGGTGCTTGCTTCCCGCCTGGTTTCTGTTGCACCTATGAAACCAGGCAGATCTGCCGCACTGAATATGCAAAGGTATCTCAAGTCCATCTGGTGTGTGCTTAATGGAAGAAAAACATCAAATGATAGAGGGGAACAATTAACCATGTAGATGCTGATCAAATGAAGTTCAGTATTTAATATGCACTCTGCCCAGCAAACCAGGCCCTAAGGGCATTCAATAACTGTAAAATAATTGTAACACTAACGATAAATGTAGAATGCAATGAAGCAGACCTAGGATCATGTTTCATGCATGTCATCAGCATAGGCTAGGGAGACCAAACATTTTTCTTTCTCTCTAGTGCCCCCAGAGATCACCCTATCCTTGCCAAGGTGCGTGATCTGAAGTTAAGGGAGAGTGTCTGCCTTTTCAGAAGACAGAACTGTGTAGCTGTCAGAGTTGAGTGTCACATCCAGTGGTGCACCCAGTGTAATCAATGTAGCAAATACTGTTTCCCAGCTTGCTGAATTTTTGATGATAAATGGCCCTTTAATTATTCTTTCCCGGCTCTGAAATTTTAATAAACGGTTCCAGGGGCAGTTTTAGATATTACATGAAAAGCCAAATGAATAATGTTACAAGTCCTGTGTTTGAAAATGTTGTTTTCCTCTCAAAGTATACCTGTCCATCCATGGAATTGCTGGGATTTTAAAGAATCCATATGATTCTATATCTTTCCCCACGATTGTAAGGCCCCTTGAGGGCAGGGATAATGTCTGTGCAGTCTCCTGGTGTACTCTCTCAAATCTTAGCATTAGGCTCTGCACACAGATGGTGCTCAATTAATACCATTCACTGATTGATTAAATACATAGCCTGGTGAGATCAGAATCCTATCACTTCAGTTCTCAGTTCCTCTAAATAACATTCCTCAGAATCATCCCTGAGTGGTCCTTAACAATACGATGGGGAAAGCCTCATGTTGGTTTTTGGAGAGACTGTCTGACTCAAATTTTACAGGCATTTTGGGACCATTGGCAATTAGGAAGGCCAGAGGATATCCTGGCAAAACGTACTCCCTGCTGGGTGACATTTCAACATCTAACAAGGCTCCATTCAGGCTAAGTGTAATATTAATAACTGTGGCATTGGTTAAGTCCCGGGGGAGATGCAAGGTAATCAGGTTGGACACAGTCCCTGTCCCACATTGAGCTCAATGTCTAAGGGAGGATGAGGACGAGTATTGAATCCTCATTTTTACAGATGAGGAAATTGAGGCACAGTCAGATTAAGTGGCTTGGCCAAAGTCACACAGCAGGCAAGTGGATTAGGATTAGAACCCAGGCCTTCTGACTCCCTGGAATATGATCTTTCCACTAAGTCATGTTGCTTCCAAAAGCCGTGCATTTAGCTTGGGTGTAGCTCCTATTGATGACTGATGCTGCGGACCTCTTGCTATTTATTTTTGTAGATAAGACGTTCATATTTCTGGAAGTGTCCTATGAATTTCTGAATTGCAGGCACCTAATCACTGGTATTTATTGAGCATCTACTGTGTAGATCACTAAACTAAGAACTTGAAAAACTAAAATTGAGTCAAGGACAAGGTGCTCATCCTTAAAGAATGAACCATCTGCCCTTAGCTCTCCATGAATCTAGTACAGTACACTGGACCAAAAGCCCTGTAAATACTATTAGTTACTTGCACTTGTTTATCTTTTTGACCTTCCATGCTTATGCTGTTAGCAGCTGTGATATTATTTCTTTCTCCTCCAAGGGGAGGATTCCTTACTCTCTGATTTGATTTGGATCTATAGTTGATCTTTGATCCTATATCCTCTGATATTGGTTATGGCTTCTTTGATTCAGGGGGCTGGGCTCAAGGGCAAAGTAAGAAAATGCAGTACAAAGGCAACTAGTAAAAACAAACCTTAAAAACAACCGATTAGGAAGAAGGGGAGAAGCAGGCGGAGGAGAGAAAGCTGACATTAAAGGAATATTTGACTTGTGGGATTGTGGAAGTGAATCCTGTTGGGATGAATTTTTCATCCTAAGTGGAAGATCTGTTGAAATAGCTTCTTTTGAAGGCCATACTTAACTATAATCCTTTAAATGTCAGACCTGGGATGACCAGATCTTTTTATGCTCCCTTGTAGTTAAGCCCAGGAGCAGTCTCAGACTAGAAGATGCAGAGAAAGTGAGTTGCACAAGCTCAAATCGCTTCACTGGGTAGATGGAATTGTCACTTCTGCTCAACTTTGACAGTATCTTGGAATGCCGTACAGTGTGGCGATATGATTGAACTATTTTGCTTGTGTTGATGTGTTCTGGAACTCAAATGTCACTCTTAGTCTAACTTGTTTTAAAGTTGCATTACAAAAATATAAATCTAGTACTACATTTCTCTTAGAGTTATCAATGACAATTGGGCCGATAGGCCTGGAGAAGGAGCAGGCCATGATGCAGTTCAGTGCTTCTCTGGTTTATCATTAATTTGTTAACAATTAAATCTTTTAGGGAAAGTATTAACTAAGTTGTTTGCCCCTGAGGAGCACAATATAGTCATTTCTTCATGTAGCTTAGGTATTTATCTCTAAACAAATAACAGTTTCTTCATGAAATGAGGGTTTTCTTTTACAGGTTTACAGGTTCTTCATAAGTTCTTGAGTCTTTTTCAATAGTTATAAAATAGCCTATAGGAAGGAAGAAAAGTAAAATGTTAAGACAAGACAGATCTAGAGACTGTGGTACAATGTGCCTTTTAGAGATTTATAAAGGTCATTTATGACTTTAGCTACTGGCCCAGGGTGAAGAACATTTGACATTTATTTATGCATATATGCATTAATCACTTGTGTCTATATGTACATATATAAGATACCTCAGGAAATTGAAAAATAATTTAGCCTCCCTATCTGTGATGTTCTCTATAACAGTGAGGATTCATTCCTTCTCAGGAGACAGTTATATATTAAAATTACCTTTATGAAAATAACATTTCTACAAACCTCTTCCATTTTTATTTTTCATCTTCTACCCATTTAAGAATCTAAAATTGCTTTTGCTTGTTATATGATCACAGGCTCTTTATAATATTAGCGGGCAATGATCTCTCTTTTTTTTTATGGTTTTTAAGCACTTAACTTGAGCCAGGCACCATACTAAGCACCGGGGTAGATACAAGCTAATCAGATGGGGCATAGTCCTCATCCCACATAGGGTTCACAGTCTTAATTATCTTTTTGCAGATGAAGGAACTGAGGCACAGACAAGTCAAGTGACTTGTCCAAGGTCACCCAGCAATTGGTGGTTTGGGGATTAGAACCAGGTCCTTCTGACTCCCCGGTTTGCACTTTCTCCACTAGACCTCACTGCTTTTTGCTTTGACTGAGTTACATTAGCATAAGACTGGGATACATAAATCAATTATTGAGAGAAGGAATTTAGAAGCTAGAAGCAACAGTAATCGATCAATAAGCATTAAGTGCTTATTATGTTCAGAGCACTGTTCTAAGTACTTTGAGAATACAACAGGGTTAGTAGGGTGATTCTTGCCATTAAGGAGTTTCCAATCTAGTGTGGGAGACACCAAAATAAACTATGGGGAAGTGAAATAACTGAGTATAATCAATCAATCAGTTGTATTGAGTGCTTACTATGTGCTGAGCACTGTTCTGAATGCTTGGGAGGGCACAATACAACAGAGTGGGAAGACATGTTCCTTGTCCACAATGACCACACAGTTTAGAGGGAGCTTACATGTGAGTGCATTTGGGAAATGAGGTGGGGTGAGTACCAGAATTGCTTAGGGGATAAGGACTCAAGTGCATAAGTGACAGTAGAGAAGGAGAAAGGGTGAGGAGATTAATCAGAGAAGGCTCCCAAGGGGAGATGTGATTTTGGTTGGGGTTTGAAAATAGGGAGAGTAATGGTTTGTTGCATGCAAAGGGGGAGGGAGCTCCAGATAGGAGGGAAGGCATGAATGAGATCAACGGTGGAAAAGATGAAAGCAAGGCACAGTAAATAGGTAGACACTGGAGGAGAAGCAGCGTTGCCTGGTGGAAAGAGCACGGGCCTGGGAGTCACAGGATCCGGGTTCTAATTCTGACTCCACCACTAGTCTGCCATGTGACCTTGAGTAAGTCATTTATCTGGGCCTCTTACCTCATCTCTAAAATGGGGATTTAGGTTGTGAGCCCATTTGGGATATGGCCTGTGTCTAGACTGATTTGCTTGTGTCTACCCCCAGCTCTTAGCACAGTGAGTGGCACATAGTAAGCACATAACAAATACCATTAAATAACATAAAGGAGCAACAGGGGCAACCTGGGTGAAAGAGAGGAGCAAGGATGGGAGAGAGCATTGATTGAGCACCTTAAGGTGATGAGGAGTTATTGGTAGATGTGGAGGTGGATTGACAAACATTGGAGATGTCTGAGGAGTAGGTAGATGAGCACAGAATGAATCCTCCAACAGGAAGAGAGTCCAAACATTATCCAGTCCATCTTCCCTACTTCCAGGCAAGAATATAACTGTTCAGGACAGAGATGGTTGCTATCCCATTGTACATTCCATATCTGGGAAGATTTTCAATCAGTCAATCAATTCCCCTAGCAAGTGCAATTGAGTAGCATAATAAGCAACCAGGAAGTTTGAATGCGGATTCTTCTGCAGCAGTTTTAAATCCAAAAGGATTGCCGTCCAAATTGAGCTTTTCTTTGGTTTTTAAATAGCTTTTTACACAGTAACTACATTGAAAGTGATCTGTTTCTTCCCATTGAACTTCGAAATTATTTCTATTGTGATAAAATGTATCTCTCAATTTGTAGCATCCTTGGACCACACAATGAGATAATAGATCTTCATTTGACCTGTTTATATGGACCTGCCAAAGAAATCAACATATATCTCATGCTATTTTTATCTGCCTCATCAAATATGGACATCTCAACCACATAGACTTTCCTAGCAGCCTGCAGTAGGGTGAATATGAGGACAACTTTGACATTCAGCGAGCAGCTTATACCAAGTGGTTTCCCCTCTCAAGAATATTTGTAGTGTGTAAACTCCTTGTTAGTAGGGATCCTGTCTTTGTGCTCTCTTGTACCGAACTCTCCCAAGTGTGTAGTGCAGTGCTCTACACCCAGTTAACTCTCAATAATGTCCAATGAATGTTGATTGAAGAAGAGCCAAATGATCAATTAATGGTATTTATTGAGCACTTCATTTTCAGAGCTCTCTGCTACACCTTATTTAGAGGACAATGCATCAGAGTTGGCTGATGTGATTCCCTGTCCACGAGCAGTTTAGAGAGAAAAATATGCTTGAGATGAGAAGAATAAGGTTTCCTTTTTTGGGTGGCGGGGGGGAGGACAGACACTAGGGTATGGTTCCCCTGTGGTAGGAGAAAAGTCTTAATCAAGATATCGACTTTGAGGCAGGTGTTAAGACTTGGGAGTAGAACTGGGACCTCTAGAGAGGGGAATAGAGTTTTGCTGTTAAACAGGGGCTGAAGATTACTAGGATGGGCAGGGAAGTGATTGGAAGCTCCTCATTTTAGGAATATGTTGCCCCCCAAATTACTGAAAGAACAGGGTTTTTGAATAAAAGCAAATCCTGTTTTTGAGCGCCAGGCCTGACAGCTGTTCCAGTTTTGCTTGGGGACTTTTTCACAATGTGGATTAATCAATGTTATGAACTGGGTCCATGGGGTTTTGGGAATGTAATTGGTTTCAGATGACACTTTGCTAGTCAATCTGTGAAACAGCCGAATGTTGACACAGCTGAACAATTCCAGCTGTTTCCACTCGCCCCTTCCTCCCTCCCTGGACGCTACATCCTTTTCCTTTATTCTTGTCTGCCCTCTCTCATTGTGACTTTGCTAAACTAATTTGTTATTTTTAAAAGAGAGATTTTTCCCTTCTGAGAGTCACTGCTCCCCGAACACTGTGTCTCCTAAAATATCTTCATTTTGAAAAGTTTTCTCTTGACTCTCTTGTCTTTTTAAATGAATACTTTTACCATTTAAGCTTCCTTTTGTTTTCCAGCAATTACCTAGTTTGTTTGTTTAAGGACATGCAGCAACAAATTTAGTTCTTATACAAGTGCTTGGAATCAGTGACTATTCAGTTTCAAAATTGGTTGATTAACCTTTTCTTGGGAATACTAAAGATGCACCATGAAAGGCTTGGAATAAACAGTACATGTCATTAGCTTCATTCAAAGCCTAGCCATTATCGCTGTACAAGTCAATGTAATTCTCTGAAACAGCAAGAAGAGATTCTGTCAGGTGTCAATATTGTTGCCTGAGAGCTGTGAGATTAGTAAAAAAAAAAAATAAAAAAAAAATTAGACAATGATTTCTGGTATATTAGGAGTTTATGCACTATCTAGGGAATGAATCATAAATTGCTTTCAGGGGGTTTTCATCTTGAAAGGCTGATTTTCTTTTTAAAAAATCAGGACTTGTTTCATCGTCTCCCCCAAAGCAGTGCGTTGCTGGTGCTTGTAACCCCTAATGTGCTGTAGCATGTATTTATATCCATTATTCTAGTTCATTTTTTCAGCATAGCCTCGTGCAAAAGGCACGGGGGTGGAAATCAGGAGAACTGGGTCCTAATCAGCTGCCACTGCCCTGCTCTGCACGTAGTAAGCGCTCAATAAATACTAATGAATGATGTGATAATCATGATGATGGTATTTGTTAAGCGCTTACTGTGTGTTAAGTACAGTTATAAGTCCTGGAGTAGATACAAAATAATGAGGTAGAACAAGGTCTCTGTCGCATATGGGGCTCACGGTCTTAATACCTTTTTACAGATGAGGTAACCAAGGTCCAGAAAAGTTGAGTGACTTGCCTGAGGTCACACAGCTGACAGAGCTGAGATTAGAACCCAGGTCCTCCTGGCTCCCAGCCCCAAGTTCTACCCAGTAGGTCACACTGCCTCCAACTACTCCAACTACTTATTAGAAGCAGCATGGCTCAGTGGAAAGAGCCCGGGCTTGGAAGTCGGAGGTCATGGGTTCGAATCTCGGCTCGGCCACTTGTCAGCTGTGTGACTGTGGGCAAGTCACTTCACTTCGCTGTGCCTCAGTTACTTCATCTGTAAAATGGGGCTGAAGAGTGTGAGCCTCACGTGGGACACCCTGATGACCCTGTTGCTCCCCTAGCGCTTAAAACAGTGCTCTGCACGTAGTAAGCACTTAACAAATACCAACATTATTAATAATAATAATAATGTTATTTGTTAAGCACTTACTATGCTCAGAGCACTGTTCTAAGCGCTGGGGGAGATGCAGGGTCATCAGGGTGTCCCATGTGAGGCACACAGTTAATCCCCGTTTTATAGATGAGGCAACTGAGGCACAGAGAAGTTAAGTGACTTGCCCACAGTCACACAGCTGACAAGTGGCAGAGCCAGGAGTCGAACCCATGACCTCTGACTCCGAAGCCCAGGCTCTTTCCACCAAGCCACGCTGTCATCCTAGGGTGTATGTCTGGGAGGGAAGCTGACATGCTCCTAGATTCCCAGGGCCCCTAGGCTCCCCTCCCGGATCCCCATCCGCACAAAAGCTGTTTTTGCAGTAAACGGTCTGTGCCTCAGTTTGTTTTGTACCTCAGGGTACAAAATTCTTGTTCTCCTCTCCATCTCAGACTGTGAGCTCCAAGTGGGACGGGAACTGTGTTCAATGTGATTACCATCTATCTACCCCTGTGCTTAAAGAGTAAGCATTTATCAAATACTGCAATTATTGTATATTATTATACACATCTAAGACTACAGCATTTAAACAAATACAAGCAGTGGGAAATTCTATCAGGTAAGGGAAGCCCATAGGACTAAGTAATCTGGGCAATTTAGCCAAAACAGTCTTTCTGTTGTTTGTCACTTTTATTGGTTTGGGGGCCAGATTCCATTAGAAAACTGTGCAGTCTTTTAGTTTATTTTTCTTTTGTGTGGACAATAGACCAAAGCCAAACCTACTCCACCAGAGAAAATGGAGGACTAAGCAAATATTGGGTGAATTCCTACAGTGTAGACTGCCAGGCCTTTCATTTCAGGACTTATTGACCAACCTCTTTCCTCTCCCTGACATTTTTGTCACTGACCCCTTCTCCAGGCATGCTTCGCCCAGTATGCGCAGTTAGCAGCTGCCTCAGAGCACAGCATTGGATGAGGCGGGAGCCTGACCTGCCAGAAGCCTTGGTACAGGTGCCATGTCAGGTGGGGGCAGGGGTGCAGGCCGATAAAACTGTAAAAACAACTTCTATGTTAATGGGGATCCTGGAGGAGAGACTAGGGGTTCCAGATCAAACAGATTCCTCACCATTGGCTTTAAAGCAGTCCATCACCTTGCCCCCTCCTACCTCACCTTTCTACTCTCCTTCTACAACGCAGTCCACACATTTCGCTCCTTTAATGCCAATCTTTTCATTGTACCTCGTGCTCTTCTCTCTCGCCGATGACCTCTCGCCCACATCTTGCCTCTGGCCTGGTGTGCCCTCCCTCTTCATGTCTAACAGACAATAACTCTCCCCTCTTCAAATCTGTATTGAAGGCGCATGTCCTCCAAGAGGTCTTCCCCAACTAAGCCCTCCTTTCCTCTTCTCCCACTCCCTTCTGTGTCACCCTGACTTGCTTCCTTTAATTGTCTCCCCCTCCCAGCCCCAAAGCACTTAGGTACATATCTGTAATTTTATTTATTTATATTAATGTCTATCTCTCCCTCTAGAATGTAAGTTCACTGTGGGCAAGGAATGTGTCTAAGCTGAGCCTGTCATTGTGGGCAAGGAATGTGTCTTTTATATTGTTGTGCTCTTCCTAATGCTTAGTACAGTGCTCTGTACACAGTAAGCACTCAATAAATTCATTCATTCAATAGTATTTATTGAGTGCTTACTATGTGAGGAGCACTGTACTAAGCGCTTGGAATGTACAAATCGGTAACAGAGACAGTCCCTGCCCTTTGATGGGCTTACGGTCTAAACGGGGGAGATGGACAGACAAAAACAATAGCAATAAATAGAATCAAGGGGATGAACATCTCATTAAAACAATAGCAAATAAATAGAATCAAGGTGATGTATATCTCATTTACAAAATAGTAGAATCAAGGTGATGTACATCTCATTAACAAAATGAATAGGGTAATGAAACTATACAGTTGAGCGGATGAGTACAGTGCTGAGGGGAGGGGAAGGGAGAGGGAGAGGAGCAGAGGGAAAGGGGGAAAAGAGGGCTTAGCTGAGTGGAGGTGCAGGAGGGGGTAGAGGGGGAGCAGAGGGAAAAGGGGTAGCTCAGTCTGGGAAGGCCTCTGGGAGGAGGTGAGCTCTAAGTAGGGTTTTGAAGAGGGGAAGAGAATTAGTTTGGCGGAGGTGAGGAGGGAGGACGTTCCAGGACCGCGGGAGGACGTGGCCCAGGGGTCGACGGCGGGATAGGCGAGAACGGGGGACGGTGAGGAGGTGGGCGGCAGAGGAGCGGAGCGTGCGGTGTGGGCAGTGGAAACAGAGAAGGGAGGAGAGGTAGGAGGGGGCAAGGTGATCGAGAGCCTTGAAGCCTAGAGTGAGAAGTTTTTGTTTCGTGCGGAGGTTGATAGGCAAATAAATATAATTGACTGACTAATAGAGGCAGGTTAGGTGCCCACACAGACATGCAAACTTAGGTCAGGAGTTGGAACAGACTTCTTGATGACATCATTACTTCATGTTGTATACACAAGCATCATAGCATGAAGTTGTCATGGGGGCGCTGGGAGAGTATATGATGCAATTTGATGATGCCGTATGGAGAACAGGATAAGATACTGTTTCCTGCCTCACGTAGCTATCAGTGGGAAGCCAGACCAACCTTTCACCTCAATAGAAAGCTAGAGAAATGTGTCAAATCGCATATTGGTAATAGGAGATGCTGACTGACTTAGCAAAGGCACCAAGGAAGCAAGTGGGTGTTTGTCTTCAACTGGCCCTCTTTCTCTGACCAGTGCTTTATAGGCTTTATCCTAGGAGTTTGCAATGAATCAAACTAAAATCAGAATCAAAATGAATTTACTGAGAGTTTTCTAGGTGCAAAACACTGTACTTGGGAGAATTCAGTTGAGGAAAAATCATGAGGGACAGATAAACAAATGAGAGAGCTAAGCAGGCACACTGAGAGGAGGAGGAAAAAGGAAAAAGTAGGGATAGTAACAAGAATACAGAAGCTCAGCGTGGCTCAGTGGCTAGAGCCCGGGCTGGGGAGTCAGAGGTGATGGGTTCTAATCCCGACTCTGCTGCTTGTCAGCTGTGTGACCTTGGGCCAATCACTTCACTTCTCTGGGCCTCTGACCTCATCTGGAAATTGGGGAGGAAGACTGTGAGCCCCATGTGGGACAACCTGATGAGCTTGTATCTTCCCCAGCGCTTAGAACAGTGCTCGACACAGAGTAAGCATTTAAGTGCCATCAATATTATGATGATGTGGGGAAGCAGCGTGGCTCAGTGGAAAGAGCACGGGCTTGGGAGTCAGAGGTCATGGGTTCGAATTCTGGATCTGCCACTTGGCAGCTGTGTGACTGTGGGCAAGTCACTTCACTTCTCTGTGCCTCAGTTACCTCATCTGTAAAATGGGGATGAAGACTGTGAGCCTCATGTGGGACAACCTGATTGCCCTGTATCTACCCCAGCACTTAGAATAGTGTGCTGCACATAGTAAGTGCTTAACAAATACCAACATTATCATTATTATTATTATCAATCCATGAATTGTATTTGAGAGCTTACTGTGTACAGAGCACTGTATTAAACACTCAGAGTGTACAGTATAACCCAGTTGGTAGACAAGGGCCTTACAGTGTAAAGGGGTGATAGATAAAGTAGATGAATTAATAAATGAAAAGTGTGCTGGTCAATATATACCATCACTCTAAAAATTGATTAGTTATAAGTGATGAGTATGGGTACCAACAAGTTTTTGGGTTTTGTTTAATGGTATTTAAGTGCCTACTATGTGCCAGACACTGTACTAAACTCTGGAGTAGAAAAAAGCTAATCAGGATGGACACAGTCCCTGTCTTATATGAGGCCCACAATCTCAATCGCCATTGTACAGATAGGTAGCTGCGGCATACAGAAGTCTAGTGACTTACCTAAGGTCACAGCAGAAAAGTGATGGAGTTCGGATTAGACTCGGATCCTTCTGACTCCCAGTCCCGTGCTCTATCCACTAGACCACACTACTTCTCAGTTGAATAGTTATGGTGGCTTTCCAAGTTATCCCATCTCCGAATAGATAAAAGATGTAGGTTGTGAGTGGTGAGAAAGTTGTGAAGCAAATGCTCTGTCAACTCCCACAGGTGGCTTCTAGATTCCTGCAATAGACGGGTAAACCTCATCCAATGCTTAGAACAGTGTTTGAGATATAGTAAGCGCTTAACAAATACAATACAAATTTTAAAAATCCTGGTCTCTAAAAATATAATTAGCAAAATGCATAAAGAAGTTAGACTCCTAGTCAGCAAAGTAAAATGGAAAATTAACCAGTTGCTTCTCTTCCATAATATGTGCTCAGCCAAGAAGCTTGATAAGTGTTTTAAAGTATATTGTGATGGGGATAGAGAGGCATTAACTGCTTCTCTAATAGCACAAGGTGTTATGTAGAAATTTGAGCATATAAAGTGCAGCAGTTGAAAAGTGGGAGGATATATGTAATACATTATATATTGCATTATATATGGGTTTACACACCCTATTATTCAAAATACTCATTCACTTATCTTTCCATTGTATTTTTCTTCTTAGCTCTGAATGATTTTATATATATCCCCTTTGGATTGCAAGGACATCCTGAACATGATTTCTTGTTATTTCTAAATGATTAGCATAAGGCTCTGCCCACAGTACACATGCAGTAAATACCATGGGTCGTCTCCAATTAGCTACCTTCTCCCACTATACTGCCTAGCAGATCATCATCTTCATCAATGGCATTTATTGAGACCTTACTATGTGCAGAGCACTGTACTAAGTTCTTGGGAGAGTTCAGTATAACAGAGTTAGTAGGCGCGTTCCCACTCACAATGAAGGTCTCAGCTGAAGGTTTGACTTAAAATCACGTACAGTGTCACCAAACACCCTCCAAGAACCTGCTCAGGCCAGTTTATAGATGGTTGTCATTAGGCGTTCCAGTGTCCTATGAGTGCACTATTCAAACTACTGAAGATTAAATATCCAGTGATCAAGCACCAATCTCCAGAAGATCGGTGGCTCCGCCACTTGTCTGTTGTGTGACCTTGGGCAAGTAACTTCACTTCTGAAGAAGTGAGAAGCAGCGTGGCTATGAGAAGCAGTGTGGCTCAATGGAAAGAACCCGGGCTTGGGAGTCAGAGGTCATGGGTTCGAGTCCAGGCTCTGCCACTTGTCAGCAGTGTGACTGTGGGCAAATCACTTCTTCACTTCTCTGTGCCTCAGTTACCGCATCTGTAAAATGGGGATGAAGACTGTGAGCCCCACGTGGGACAATCTGATGACCCTGTATCTACCCCAGTGCTTAGAACAGTGCTCTGCACATAGTAAGCACTTAACAAATACCAACATCATTATTATTACATTATTATTCTGCTTGCCTTGCTTACCTCATCTGGAAAATGAGGATTGAGACCGTAAATCCCATGTGGGACATGGACCGGATCCAATCTGGTTAGTTGGTATCTACCTTAGCACTTAGTACAGTGCCTGACACATGATAATCACTTAACAGACCATTTTTTTTAAAAAAAAAGAAGGGTCTTATGCTCTCGAGTCGTTTCCTACCCATAGCGACTGCATGGACACACCTCTTCCATAACGCCCCACCTCCATCTGAAATCATTCTGGTAGTATATCTGTAGAGTTTTCTTGGTAACAATATGGAAGTGGTTTAGCATTGCCTTCTTCCATACAGCAAATTTTAGTCTTCATTCTCAACTCTGTCCCATGCTGCTGCTGCTTAGCACAGGTAAATTTTGACTTCTAGCAGATTACTCGTTCACTGCTGCCCAAGCTAGGAATGGAATGGATCTGCTTCTGCTTGACTCTCCTTCCCATAGCCAAGACTGACAGAGTACTGGAAACTCTCTAGGTACGTTCCTGAGAGGGGAAAGAAGGTGTTAGATGGCTGCAATCCCTTCCACTCCAGTTAGGGCCCCTTCTTTTATTGTGCTGTCATCTTTTGCCTCATAATGCCCCTGTCTTCACATCTCTCCCCTGTTTGCCTAGAGCACAAAAATGTTTTGAGCTATACTTAAGACTGAGGCATTTATTCAATGGTTAGCAGCCTGGCTTAGTGTAAAGAGCCCGGACTTGGGAGTCAAAGGTCGTGGGTTCTAATCCCAGCTCTGCCACTCGTCTGCTGTGTGGCTTTGGGCAAGTCACTTAACTTCTCTGTGCCTCAGTTACCTCATCTGTAAAATGGGGATTAAGATTGTGAGCCCCACGTGGGACAACCTGATCACCTTGTATCCCCCCCAGTGCTTAGAACAGTGCTTTTTTCACAGCTGAGTTTTGACTTGTATCAGGATTGCCTTCCACTTGCTAGCCACTGACCAGGCTAGAAATGGAAGGGGTATGCCTCTGCTTGACTCTCCCTCCTCTAGCCAAGGCTGGTAGAGTACTGGAAGCTCTCCTGTTGTGATCCTGAGAGGCGAAGCACTCTTCTAGTTAAAAGATAATCAGGTGAGATAGACTCCTTCCCCCTTCCTCCCTCACAGTCTAGGTAGAGGGGAGAACAGCTGTTTTTACCAATGAAGAAACTGAGGCACAGATAAATTAAGTGACGGTCAAAGGATATGCAGCTGGCAAATGGCAGACTTACTCACAAGGCATAGGCTGAGGTTCAGAGAGACCATGGGGTTAAGTCCTTGCACAAATGGATGTTTCTCTGTGGAAAAGCAGTAGCAATGGAGGACACTTTTTAATGGGTGTTTGTTGCTGATGTCATCTCTTGCCTCCAGCTGAGAGCTCAGATCCTCTTACCTGAGGTTTTATGTTTCTCTGACACGTAATGTATGTGGGACAACTCTCTAGGCACAAGTATCTGCTGACAAAACTAGGCCCTGTGATCCCATTGAAATTATTGCTTTCCAACTGCTTAACATGTGCAAACACCCCAAGGAGAAGGTGAAGGAATGTTCTACAAGGTAGGACTTGGTGAGTATTAGATGGCTTCTGGTATGACTGTGTACATGTGTCATGGCTAATTTTATGGAGGAGTGTGGAAAGGAAGACTATGGCTTTCACTGTCTTTGAAGCTTTACTGAAATCCCACCTCTTCCAAAAAGCCTTCCCCAATTAACTCTAAACACCTGAGTCACATCAACTCACAAGCCTCCTCTAGCACCTATTTACTTAGACCCTCCTTAGGCTCCTGTGTACATATGGTTTTTTTAAACTGTAATGTCAGTTTGTTCTGAAAACCCCTTTTGTAAATATTTTTGTCCATCTCACTTGTTAGAATGTAATTTCCTTGTGGGAAGGGAACCTGTCTCAAGCTTTTGTTCTGCTTTCCTAACTTTTAGGCACTTAGGCGGGTTCTTAATACTGCTCCTACTACTTTGAGGCACTTTTACAGTGTTTAGTAATTGAGTGGTGCATGTGTATCATATTCATTTGTTTCTAATTCCGTCCTCGGTATGGTGGAAGAGGGGATTCTTATTTGGGTGTACAGAGGACCTTATTGTGTCCTGAATTTGCATTTCAAAAAAGTCCAATATGTTTTAGTCTGAAAGGAGTGTGGTTCCAGGTGGCTTTGTTCTTTTTTAGATTTTTTTTCATGGAGGTCTAATGATAATAATGGTGGTATTTAAGTGCTGGGATAGCACAAGATATTCAGGTCAGATTCAGTCTCTGACATGGGGCTCTTGGTCATTTTGTACTTGAGGAACTAAGGCACAGAATAGGTAAGTGATGGCCCAGAATAGGTGATTTGCCCAAGATTACGCAGCAGGTAATGGCAGAGCCAGGATTAGAAACCAGGTCCTCTTCCCATTAGGCCACGCTGCTTCCAGAGATGCCTTTCCTGCAGGGGATTGCCACATTAGATCACTTGGCTTCTGCTCTGTAGCTCAGAGCAGATATTTTTATATTCTGATATTTTTATTATTACACTTGTCTAACTATAATGTATGAGAAGGGGAAACAGATGTAAAGGGAAACAGTAGCAGGAACAAGAAAAGAAATTAGCTATCAAATGACACTGGATTTTCATCTTCATATTAGTAGAACAGTAGCAATACAGACTACAGATAGAGAATACATTTTAGTATGCCTTCCAAGAAGGGATCAGCTTTGCCTAAACTAACTGCATGGTTGTGGTTCTAGCAGGCCATTTTGTGCTTTTTATTTGCAGGCCTTCTGAAATCACATCTTTTCCAGGAGGTCGTCCGTGATTAATCTTTCATCTTCACACTTCCGTGCACACCTTCCCACCCCCACGCCCTAATCAACTGATATTTCAGCACTTCTGTATCACCTGAGAATCTGGTTACTCACTCTCCCTTCTCTGAGGCACTTGTGTACATATCTTTATGTGCTATTGCTTCCGCCTACTTGTAATTTATTTTAGTGTAAGCTCTGAGGGCAGGTATCTTGTGCAATTCTATTTTGTTCTTTTCTAAATTCTTAGTAACATGCACTGCACACAGGTGCTAAAACATATGGCTGATTTCACTCTTTCACTCTTGAAAAAGCAGGGGCCTGGGAGTCAGGAGGCCCAGGATATAGTTCTGGTCACTACGACCAGCTGTTTACCTTGAACAGGTCACTTAGCCTTTTCTGTGCCTCAATTTCTGCACCCGAAATGGAGTTGAGATACTTGGTATTTGTATTGCGTGCCCTCTGGGAGACAGAGAACGTGTCTCTGATTTGGGATTGATCCGTCATTTGATATCTTACATTTACCACAGCAGACCACTCCATTGTTAAACAATACTTGTGCATCACAGTAGCAGTAGAGCTCCTGATTGAGCTTCCAGTAGAGGTAGATAGATATGAAGAACAACCAAAAAACATTCAGTCCATGTTTCTCCACTCCTCCAGAAGCTCCAGTAGCTGTCCATCTACCTCCACATCAAACAGAAACCCCTTACTATTGGTTTTGAAGCACTCATTAGCCTTACCTCCTCCTATCTTATGCTCCCCCGATGCCAACCTACTCACTGTTCCTCAGTCTTGTTCTTCTTGCTGCTGACCTCTCACCCACATCCTGCCTCTGGCCTTGAATGCCTTCCTTCTTCATACCTGACAAACACTCTCTCCCCACCTTCAAAGCCTTATTAAAAGCACATCTCCAAGAGGTCTTCCCTAAGTCCTCATTTCTGCTTCTGTTCACTCTGAGTCACCCTTGCACTTGAATTTGCATTTTTACCCCTCCCTCAGCCCCAAAGCACTTATGTACATGCTTATAACTTTTAAATTTATATTAATGTCTTTGTCCCCCCAGTCTGTAAACTCAGCATGGGCAAGGAATCTCTCTACAAACTCCATTTTATTGTATTCCCCCAAGGGCTTAGGATAGTGCTCCACACTCAGTAAGTGGTCAGTAAGTACCATTAACTGATTGATCTTATTTTGCTGATTTCCTAAACCCAGAATTCTTACTTCACTCCTCTAATACCAACCTACTCACCATACCCTGAATCCTTCTAACTTCCTGCCAACCCCTCACCAATGTTCTCTCTCAGGCCTGGAACTTCCTACCTCTTTCAAATCCAACACACCATCACTCTCCCTTCCTACCAAGCCTTATTAAAAATCGCATCTCCTCCAAGAGGTTTTCGCAGAGTAAGCCCTTATTTCCCCTACTCCCTCTCCCTTCTAAGTCACCTCTGCATTTAGATTTCAACCATTTATTCACCCCACCCTCAGTGCCACAGCATTTGTGTAAATATTTGTGGTTTATTTTACTGTCTCTCTTAGTACAGTGCCATGCACACAGTAAGCAATCAATAAATATGGTTGCTCTCCCCTTCTAAACAGTGAGCTCTTTACAAGCAAAGAAATTGTCTACCAACTGTTATGTTGTACACTGGGAAGCTGCATGGTTTAGTGGAAAGAGCCTGGGCTTGGGAGTCAGAGGTCATGGGTTCGAATCCCAGCTCTGCCACTTGTCAGCTATGTGACTTTGGGTAAGGCACTTAACTTCTGTTAAGTTACTTGGCACATAGTAAGCGCTCAACAAATGCCATCATTATTATTATCATTATTATTCTCTGTGCCTCAGTTACCTCATCTGTAAAATGGGGATTAAAGACTGTGAGCCCCACATGGAACAACCTGATAACCTTGTATCTACCCCCAGTGCTTAGAACATTGCTTGGCACATAGTAAGTGCTTAACGAATACCATCGTAATTATTACACTCCCAAGCACTTAGTACAGTGCTTGACACACAGTAAGCACTCGATAATCAATTGTCAATCAGTGGTATTTATTGAGTGCTTCCTATATACAGAGCTGTATTAAGCACCTGAGAGAATACAATGCAAAAGAATTAGTGGACTCGTTCCTGCCCATATCAGTAGGATTGATTGAATTGTACAATGATCTATCAGTGGTACTTACTGAGTACTAACTGTGTTTTGAGCACCATACTAAGTGCTTGGGGGAAAGTACAATACAATAGACAGGATCCCCAAGGAGCTTACAGTTTAGAGGGAGGAGAATTACAAGCAAAGATGAATAATAAAGCCAAGGCCACAGGTGTTAAAATAAGGGAATCAACAGAACTTGAAGTTTGAGATGAGGAGATTGAGGACTACACCATATCTGGTCAATAGTCCTGGGTTTTACACTAAGAGAAAAGTGTGCTTCTGTAGTCAAAGAATGATGATGTTGGTATTTGTTAAGTGCTTACTATGTGCAGAGTACTGTTCTAAGCACTGAGGTAGATACAGGGTAATCAGGTTGTCCCACGTGAGGCTCACAGTCTTAATGCCCATTTTTACAGATGAGGCAACTGAGGCACAGAGAAGTTAAGTGACTTGCCCACAGTCACACAGTTGCCTGCACCATACCTACATTACTTTTTCTGAAGAAGGATTTGACTGCCAGATCTGATTTGTAGATTTTCACCTACATCATCCAAGGAGCATCAGCCTGAGGAAGCAGTGATTAGCTTGTATAGAGGACTTATTTGAGAGGGTACGTCCCTCCTTTCTCTTGGAATGTCAGGGGGGATGTTTAGACAAAATAAATTAGGAGAAAAGTTTCAGATTTAACCAAGCTAGAGCTTCCCAAAATTGTCTTAGGTGTGGGGAGAGGGGACAGATTTTTCACTCCTCTATTGCTCCTCACCGGCTGAAACGTGCTGTGACATTGTGATTCCTAGATCTTGTTAGGGCCAGTCATTAGGGGTTCTGGAGTGGTGACTGGTATTTGATGCTGGGGTCTGGGGATTAAATATGAATCAGACACTCTATCCAACTGTGTGCTTCTCACTCAGGGAGATCTTTATGACCAAGGCTTCAGGTGAACAATGGCTGAGTGCATAATCATTGCTATAGCATCTGACATCATCACAACACTCCTAGCATCCAAATCAGAACTACAAAAAGTTTTCTTGATCATCTGGAACATGTAAGGTGCTGTCCAAGTCAAAATTATCATCTATTACTCTAGCATGTGGGTGTATCTTAAAAGGGCCTCTGGGCTTAATCCATAAAAATATCAAAGAGTTCAAGGGCTTATTTAAAGCATCGTGTTTTAGGCATTCGGCCAAAGCAACATGTTTTTCCCCTCAAGAATAAGATAGTTCACATTTTGTAATGGTTCTTCATTTCTCAGAATCTCTCCACATATAGGACCCGCCTTCACCCAGTTTTCCTATAGAATGAGGGTTGTCTTCTTGAAACTTTCAACTGGATTAATTCATCTGTAGCTAGCAACATGTCAGCATGCAAAACCATTTCTTCTGACACCATATAGTCATGGTGTAACCTAACTTGTTCACGTTCAGACAAATTTTCCATAATCTCCCAACAGCTTTCCAGCCAAAATCTGTAGTAAAAGCCTGCGCTGTAACAGAACTGAGTATACCACAGAAGCAGTGTGCTTAGTGGATAGAGCACAGGCCTGGGAGTCAGGAGGACCTGGGTTCTAATTCTGGCTCTGCTACTTTGTTGTGTGACTTTGGGCAACTCATAATAATAATAATTATAATGGTATATGTTAAGTGCTTATTATGTGCCAAGCACTGTTCGCTGGGATAAATATAAGGTAATAAGGTTGTCCCATGTGGGGCTCAGTTTCAATCCCCATTTTACTGATGAGGTACCTGAGCCACAGAGAAGTGTAGTGAATTGCCCAAGGTCACACAGCAGACAAGTGGCGAACTGGAATTAGAACCCATTACCTCTGATTCCCAAAACTATGCTCTTGCCACAAGGCCAGGTGGCTCCTTTCACTTTTCTGTGCCTACTACCTTATCTGTAAAATGGGGATTAAGACTCTGAGTCCCATGTGGAATAGGGACTGTGTCCAACCCGATTTGCTTTTATCCACCCACAGTGCTTAGTACAGTGCTTGATAAAGAGGTGCTTAATAACTACCACTGTTATTATTACCCTTGTTGTTGTTATTATTTCTTGCATTGCACATAGTATTCCTTCAAAAAGGCTAAAGGCCTGGTATAAATCATGAGTCGCATTTTCTTTTTTCTAATCCTCATAACTATACAAAAAACAAAGAGAAAGCTTCCATTTTGGGATACTTATCTTGGTATTTAATCAATTTTATGTTTAGCACAATCAAGATATAACCAGACTATTTCAACTCTGCCTGCTACTCCCTAGCATTGAAAACCACTTCATTAAAAAATATCGTAGTACTTTTCATGCGTATTTAGTGATTTAGGATTACACAAAGAAGAGCTGGAGATTTTTACCTAAAAGAACTCATACATAAGGGGAAAGGTACAAAAGGCAGTTAAAAAGGATCTAAAGCAAGAGGTTAAAAACTGGATATTTGTGATGTTTCTGGTTGTGATTCATAGCAGTAGTTTACGTTGTGATCCCGCCGGGTTAGTTCAGGATGAAGGTAATTTTAAAGGAGAAACCAGTTTGTGATAGAATTATTCTGCACAGTTTTCTTCGGAGATTCCACTGTGGCCTAGTGGAGAGAGCATGAGCCAGGGAGCCAGAGGACCCGTATTCTAATCCCTGCTCGGCCACTTGTCTGTTGTGTGACCTTGGGCAAGTCATTGAATTTTTTTGTGCCGTGTTTCCTCATCTGTGAAGTGGGATTTCAATACCAGTTCTCCTTCCCATCTAGATTGTGAGTCCAATGTGTGCCAGGGATTGTTTCCAGCCTGATTATCTTGAATATTCCCCAGGTCTCGGTACAGTGCTTGGCAGATGTTAAGAACATAACTACCACCATCATTATTTCCAATACTGCCATCCACTTAGGAAAGGTGGAGTTATTGAGTGGCTAGTGTAGAGCTGGGGTGTGGTAAGATATGATGTGTCTGCAGTATATTGCTTTTCAGCCTCTGGCTTGCCGAACAGAGATACCATCAAGGCCAAATGAGTTTGCCATGAGTCTCTGTGGAATGTACTAGGATGGTGTACGGGATAGATTTTGGGGGCCAGATGAATGTGTGCTGTCCAGGACTCCTTAGGGTATTTAAGTCCTGTCTTTACAGGCCATTTGAAGCAGTAAAGCGATTGTTTGGTGAGTGTTATTGAGAAGCAGCCTGGCCAATTGGAAAGTACACAGACCTGGGGAATCAGAGGACCTGAGTTCTAGTCCCAGCTCTGCCACTTACCTGCTGTGGGACCCTAGGGAAGTCACTTCACTTCTCTGTGTCTCAGTTCCCCTATAAAATGGAGATTCCAGGACCTGTTCTCTCCCTTTGTGAGCTCCATGTGGGTCCTGAGTATCTTGCATCTGCCCCAGCGTTTAGTACAGTGCTTAACACATGAGTGCTTCACAAATAATTCAATTGTGATAATTATTATTATCATTCCATTGCCACATGGGTCAACTAGTTTTCTCTCCCTTTGACTGTGAGCTCCATGTAGGTCCTGAGTATCTTGCATCTGCCCCAGCGTTTAGTACAGTGCTTGACACATAACGAGTGCTTCACAAATAATTCAATTGTGATAATTATTATTATCATTCCATTGCCACATGGGTCAACTAGTTTTCTCTCCCTTTGACTGTGAGCTCCATGTAGGTCCTGAGTATCTTGCATCTGCTCCAGCGTTTAGTACAGTGCTTGACACATAACGAGTGCTTCACAAATAATTCAATTGTGATAATTATTATTATCATTCCATTGCCACATGGGTCAACTAGTTTGAGTCAGCAAAACTGGCAAGATGGCCCGAATTCATTCCTTTCTCCTGGTCTCGGGGCCAATCTGACCGTCCATCTGGCGGCAGGTACTCCTTGGAAATTCCAACGAGGCCTGCTGAGTCATTGGCCCGGTTGCCATGGCAACCCAGGAGCCAGCAGTCCAGAGGGTGAGTGGGAGTTTTTTGTTCCTCTCTGGGCAAGCTTGGCCATGGCAAAGGCCCAGGTTTGTTGGAACAGATGAAGAGGGACATGGCGCACGTGGAAAGAAACTTGGATAGGCCGAGAGAGAGGAGCTCTGTTATACTCTATGGACTTCAGAGGAGCAGTTTTTCAAAATGAGGGTTAATAATAATGTCGGCATTTGTTAAGGGCTTACTATGTGCAGGGCACTGTTCTAAGCGCTGGGGTAGATACAGGGTAATCAGGTTGTCCCACGTGAGGCTCACAGTCTTCATCCCCATTTTACAGATGAGGGAACTGAGGCACAGAGAAGTGAAGTGACTTGCCCACAGTCACACAGCTGACAAGTGGCAGAGCTGGGACTCGAACCCATGACCTCGGATTCCCAAGCCCATGCTCTTTCCACTGAGCCATGCTGCTTCTCTGTTGGATATTTTTCCACCCAAAATCCGGCATTGGGCAGCAGATTTCACGGCCTGTCCTTGTGCTGCCCTGATTCACATAACTGACCATAAATTTAACGGACTCTAGCATAGGAAGGAAGGATTTTCCCAGCTTCCCTGGAGCACCTTATGGAAAGGAATCGGACCCCCACAGGAAGACCCATCCAATCTGGTTGCTGATTTAGAGATGAGAGCTGCCATCTAATCTGCCTTCTTGGCCTCATCCACCTGCCCTCCTCCGAGGCTCTGTAACAGCACTAAGTTCCTGATGAACTCTGGTGTCCACCCTGCCTCGTGTCTGCTGTCCATGATCCTGGTTATAAGCTTCTCTGCTAGATTGTAACCTCCTTGAGGGTGGGGATCCTGTCTGCTCACTCTGTGGTACTCTGCCAAGTGCTTAGTTCGGTATTCTGCACAGAGTAAGTGCCCAGTGAATCCTTCTCTAGAGCTATCCCTAGATCCCTTTTGCTACTGGAGACCAGCAGGCTCCTATGAGATAGGCAGAAGAATGTCCTGAGGGTCAGATTGAGGTGGACTGCAGGCTTCACCTGTTGCCCCATCCCAGGCTCCCTGGAATCCCTGTAGTCAATAAGTTTGATATCTGTTAGGTGCTTACTGTGTGCCAGGCACTGTACCAAGCAGTGGACTGGATACAAGCAAATCGGGTCGGCCACCGTCCCCGTCCCTCATGGGGCTCACAGTCTTAATCCCCATTTTACAGCTGAGGTAACTGTGGCACAGAGAAGTGAAGTGACTTGTCCAAGGTCACATGGCAGACAAGTGGACCCAGATCCTTCAGACTCCAGACCCGTACTCAATCCTCTCTGAGCATGAACTCTTTTTGAGCCTGGCCTGTCTGTAAAATTCTGGTATATTTGCTAGGCTACTCGTAGGACGTGAGCTGTGTTGCTAAAAATCGGTTGGTTGTGTTTGAGCACCTGTTGTGTGCAGGGCACTGTATTGAAGGTTTGGGAGAGTACAGTATGACAGAAGTGGTACTCACCTTCCCTGTCCACAGTGAGTTTACAGTCTAAATGTGGCTAGGACATTACTGAAGGCAAGATAGTGTTGACAGCAACAGGAAGGTACGCTGAGTTGGTCCTAGAGTCTAAGGCCAGTTTTACACAGAAACCAGGGAAGCAGTCATCTCAAAAGCCACCGTCAGAGGAGAAAATCTTTAGGGCAGTCACAGTTGAAAACTTGCAGGGTCCCCAACTTCTGTTCGTCTCAGTCAATCCATGTTAACAGTAACAGTGGTATTAATCAAGCCCCAAGCATTGTGTAAAATGCTCGGTAGAAGATAATCATATCTATGGCTAGAGCTCGGGCTTGAAAATCTAATGCTGGCTCAGCAACGTGTCTGCTGTGTGATCTTGGGGAAGTCACTTAACTTCTCTTGGCCTCAGTTACCTCATCTGTAAAATGGGGATTAAGACTGGGAACCTTACGTGAACAGTGACTGTCTCCAAACTGATTAGCTTGTGTCTACCCCAGCACTTAGTACAGTGCCTGGGACATAGTAAGGGCTTAACAAATGGCAGGGGAAAAAAACACAAAAACAAAACACAGTCCCTGTGGAACTCAAAGTCTAAGGTGGATGAAACTGCACAGCGAACACAAAGACTATGGAGAAAAGAGGTGGGAACTAGGAGTTATAACAAAACAGACCTTTTGATCGTGTGGCATTTTTGCCACATTTCTGGATTTGTAGTTGCTCAGGCCTTTTGCAACTGGATGCAGAGTGAATGCCAACAGTCCTTTAGATTAGCAGATTCCAAAGTGCAATTGAGGTCGCCTGTTATGCTGAGCAGGCAGTGTATAATGTGGTGATATCACAAGCACCGCTTTGTGGTGGTACACTGGATTTGCCTGAATATAGAGCATTTCTCAAGGGACACCCCTGACTCCCCCTTGGGCTCCAGAGGCTTTACATTCCTCTCCCGGATCTGGGTGAACTTGGCTGCTTTTCGACACTTGAAATAGATATATACCTCCTGGATGTGGGACCGCTGATAACCATTTCTGTTGTAAAACTGGACAAATGGCCACCCTATCTGCATTTTTTGATCACCCACATCGGCTATATGATCATATATTGTACATATGATCCCATACCTAAAACTACTAATTCAATCCATTTTATTTCTTGAGCACTTACTGGATATGGAACACAGTACTAAGACCTTGGGAGACTATAATATCCCAGAGTTGGATACAATCCCTGTCTTGTTCAGGAGTTGTTGCCTTCTGCAATTCCTCCAGCTCCAGGAATTTTTTAATCTACTTTAATTTTTCCACCTGTTTCCCTCTTTGTTTCAGGTAAGCCCAGAGCAGGAAAAAGGAAAATTGAGAAGCAGCCTATCCATAAATGCATAAATAGCTGGAAAATCGAGCCTGTAATTTCCTGGTGGGGAGAGTCTATTGATATTAATCACTAAAACTTATCTTTAAAATAAAGATTTTCACAATCCCTTTATCGTTCTACATGAGTACATAATGGTTTAAACAATGGAATTACAGCAAATTCATGCTTTCAAATATTGAAAATTACAAATGTAAGTGAACACCCCTACCGAGAGTGAAAGAAACTATAAATACAGTTGAGATGCTGCATGGCCGAGTATATAGAAGGGCCTGCGGGTCAGAAGGACCTGGGTTCTAATCCTAACTATGAAACGTGTCTGCTGAGTGATCTGGGGCAAGTCAGTTCACTTCTCCATGCTTGTTACCTGAGCTATAAAATGAGGATTAAGACTGTGAGCCCCATGTGGGACAGCGATTGTGTCCAACCTGATTTTCTTGCATATGCCCTGGCACCTTAGAACAGTGCCTGGCACATAGTAAGCGCTTAGCAGATGCAACAGTTATTATTATTAACAATCACTGAGGCAACATTGCAATAAAGAATGCAGAGGGGAATTTCTAATTTAGACAAATTCCATTTCCCTTAAAGGGATCTGGATGGGGCAGTTAGAACACTGCTTTAGTATCTGACTCCCCCTTACTTATGGAATAAAATGCATTTTTTTTTCATTTTTCTGTAGCAGGGTGGAATAGGGAAGTGTAACAGCTTGGGGTGACCCTAAACAATACCCCCCACCCCCACACGCCCCCTACAAACATTTGGCTATCCTGAAGCCAGAGTCCAACTGGCTGTCCCCGTCTTGTGTCTTGGTGATGCCATATGGACTGCAGTGTCTCGTCATCACATTGTGCCATCCACATGGCAAGTGGGGAACCATCTCTTGGGCTTCTTAAGTCAATTGCTCCAGTCCTAGGCATCACCTGGACGCCTGTTGGGAGGACGGGAAAAATGCCCACACCAAGGGGCCGGGGATTAGGATGTGGCGGCTCATCTGAGGAGGCCCCATCTGAGGAGGTCAGTGCCCGCACTGGATGCAGGGCAACGCAGCCTCCCCGATTAACCCTCCCCAGTGCCCTGGGGGTGGTGGAGGAAGAGTCAGCAACCAGCCACTCTGCTCTCTAAACCGCTCCCCCTGCCGCCAACCTCCTGTGGGTAGAAAACCCTGCTTAGCCCCTGGGGAGAGCAAAGTCCAAATTTCCCTTTTTCCCCACTGTGTTCAAATGCTCTCACTGTTCTGCCTCAGCACTGGTGGGCTTTTCCCACGTTGGTGAGAAGTAATGTGATGTAGTGAAAAGAGCACAGCCCTGTGTGTCAGGGAACGTGGCTTCTGATCCTGGCTTTTCCACATGCATGCTGGACCACTTTAGCCAAAGCACTGGCTTTCTCTGTGTCTGTTTCTTCCTCTGGAAACTAAGGATAAAATCTCTGTTCTCCCTCCTACTTAGAATGCGAACCCAATGAGGGACAGGGAATGTCTAACTTGAATATTTTTTATCTATGCCAGCCCTTTGAACAGTGCTTGGTACATAGTAAGCTCTTCATGATGTATAGAGCAAGGACCTGAGTGTCGGAGGGTCATGGGTTCTAATCCTGGCTCTGCTCCTTGTCTGCTGTGTGACCTTGGGCAAGAAACTTCACTTCTCTGGGCCTGAGTTGCACCATCTGTAAAATGAGGATTGAGACCGTGAGCTCCAGTTGGGACAGGGACTGTGACCAACCGATTTGCTTGTACCCACCCCAACCCTTAGTACAGTGCCTGGCACATAGTAAGCGCATAACAAATACCACAGTTATTATTACCACTTAGCAAATACCATAATTACTATTATTTCCCTGACTCCCATTCCTCTCCTTAGGATCGCACCTGGAGAGTTTCCATTGCTCTTCCAGTCTCAGCTACAGGAGGGAGAGTCAAGCAGAGGCATACCCATTCCATTCCTAGCTTGGGCGGTGGCTAGTGAGTGGCAGGCAATCTGCTACAAGTCAAAACTCACCTATGCTGGGCAGCGGCATGGGAGAGTCGAGGGCGGAGACTCAAGTTTACTGTGCAGAAGGAGGCGATGGTAAACCACTTCCTTATTTTTACCCAGAAAACTTTATGGATACACTTCCAGAACGTTTGCAGGTAGAGGTGGGGTGTCCTGGGAGACGTGTGTCCGTGGAGTCGCTATGGGTTGGAAACGACTTGACAGCGTTAGACAAGACTCCTGTTCCACAGGTTCTGCTCCAGGAATTATAAATTCATTCAGTTTTATTTACTGAGCGTTTACTGTGTGCAGAGCACTACACTAAGCGCTTGGAAAGTACAATTCAGCAACAGATAGAGACAATCCCTACCCAACAACGGGCTCACAGTCTAAAACGGGGAATAAATTGAGGGTGTAGTGAACTTCCTCCTGCTCTGCTCCATGCCCTGCACCCCTGCCCCCCACCCTACCTCCCCAAGATGGACAGGACAATCCGTGCTCATGAGGGACAGTACTGAGACCCCTCGGCCTGTGTCCTACATTTCCTGACACCCAAGCCTGGGGTGGCCAGGGTAGCAGGTTCAGCCTCCCACGGGCTGACAGTTCTCAGGATTTGGTTCCCAGGGAAGAGCCAGATGAAGAGTGTTGGGGCCCCTTCCCGTCTTTGTCCTACTCCCCCCGGGAGGGGCTTGAGCTGGGACATGGCTCCCTGCTCCCTCAACATGCTCTGTCCACCCTCTTCGCCCACTCCACCGCTCCTTCCCTTAGTCTCCCTCCCCCCATCCTTTAATCTCCCCTCAGCCCAGTAGCCTAAATGAATAACTGTAAAAACAATCAAAGCCTTGTGGCAGAGGCATTTTTATTTCCAGGCTCAGAAGGAGGTTAGAGGGAGTACCATGGGGAAAAATGTGGCCACTATTTATTGCTACTGTTTTTGTCTGTCTCCCCCGATTAGACTGTAAGCCTTTCAAAGGGCAGAGACTGTCTCTATCTGTTACCCATTTGTACATTCCAAGCCCTTAGTACAGTGCTCTGCACATAGTAAGCGCTCAATAAATACTGAATGAATGAATGAGCAAAGTCAGGGGGTGGCACGGGCCCAGCTCATGACAGATAGCCATCTTGAACAGGACAGAAGGCCTGTCACTGATCGTGCTGCCCTAAGTATGACCTTTTGTTGGGCCTGATGCTATTCCCAATCCCCAGAAGTTCCAGAAATCGTACCAGGAACTCCACCCACTGACCGAGTCCCTTCAGAATTGCCCAACCACCTAATTGGAGGCAACTCTGAGAGTCCTGTGTCAAACCACCATTTTATGAATCAGGACAGCCTGGTGGGTCAAGCTTCACCAACATGTAGTAAATTATATTTGATTCTGTGTCTTCAGGTGGAAAAAAACACCTGGAGAGCAATCTTTAATTTGTTACAGCTCCATCAGGGGACATTCAGGGAACTGTTGTTGTTTACATTATTTTCCAAATAAGGATCAGGATCCCTTCAAATATCATAGACTGCTGGTTAACAGTTTTCAAGACATTTACCAGCAGCTTGGCCTAGTAGAAAGAGCACAGACCTGGGAGTTGGAGAACTTGAGTTCTAATCCCATTTCCATCAATTGCTCACTCAGTGACCTTGGGCAACTTACTTAATTTACCTGGGCCTCAGTTCCTCGATTGTAAAATGGGAATTAAATACCTGTTCTCAACTTCTGCTTAGACTGTGAGCCCCATGTGGGACAGAGACTGTGTCCAACCTGATTAACTTGTATCTTGCCCAGTGCTTGACACAGAGTGAGTGCTTAACAAATAACATCATGATGGCATTTACAGGCCTTTCTTTCCATGAGAACAATGCTAATCTAAGAAGTTAAACATAAGTAGGGCTAATAATAGTAATAATAATGATATTTATCAAGCACTAGCTGTGTGCCAAGCACTCTGCTAAGCATTGGGTCACTTAACTTCTCTGTGCCTCAGTTACCTCATCTGTAAAATGGGGATGAAGACTGTGAGCCTCAAATGGGATGACCTGATTACCTTGTATCTCCCCCAGCGCTCAGAACAGTACTCTGCACATAGTAAGTGCTTAACAAATACCAACATTATTATAAAAGATAATCTCAACAGGCATAGTCCCCGTCCCTCATGGGCCTCAGATTCTAAGGTGTTGGTACAGGGTAAAAGTACAAGGACTACAACTCAAAGTTTTATGTAGTGCTGTATCATTTTTATATAACTGAAAAAAACTCTTCCTATTTATCTTGTTTCTGTCTTTCTAGGCATGTATTAAAAACCACAACAGCAATAATGAAGTGTAAAAGATTGAATTAGAAGTGGTTTGGAACATTGTCATTTTACATAGTGAAATATGTTAGGTCTCTTTTGGTCTCTCTTTCTTCTTGTGTAGTCTAAAGACATTTGGCAGCTGCAGAAACCCTTGGGTGTTCAAAGGCAGATCACTCTGAGGCAGGGTTGCCTTTGATGTGTTCACCTACAAAAATGTCACATCACAACTGGTTCTGTTGTTTCACAGTGAATGTGGAAGATTCACTAAAAGGTTAATTTTGGAGTCTGGTTAAGTTTTGTACTGTTAGTCATTGCCTTTTCAAGAGGGCACTTAGAAAAATATCAAAGGGCCGAGCTGGTACCTAAGCTAGGTAAGGTTGTCCAAAATCACACACTCATTCTACTCCATGTAGAAAGAAACATACAGTGCCCCTTTCCCTTTACTGAAATAACTCCATCTTCCAGTCCTACAAACTTTGAAGTGCATTGTGGTGACCTAGTACGTCCAGGACTGAGCCAAGACTGCTTCCTCAGTCTTTTTCCATTTGGTTAAACTTTTCCGTAAGCATTTTCTGATGCATATTAAAAAATGAATTAATGCATATCTCTCCACTCCCCAGGTACCTCTAATGGTTGCCCATTCATCTCCCCATCAAGCAGAAACTCCTCACTGTTGGTTTTTAAGGCAATCAGCTGTCTACCTAGCTACTTGTCCCCGCCCCTCTTCTACTACAATCCAGCCTTCACATTTTACTCCTCTAATACCAGTTTACTTGCAGTGTCTAAGTCTGGCTTCTGCTTTCCACTTCTTGCTCCCACACTCACTCCTACCTGCAACTCCGTCTCCCTTCGTAGCCAGAAGACCATCACTAATCCCATCTTCAAAGCCCTCCTAAAATCATATCTTCTCCGGAAAGCCTTCCATAACTGATCTCTCATTTCCCCATCACATTTTCCATTCTTATGTGTTACCCCCCCCCCCCCTTAGGCACTTAAGTTCCCTTCTTATCCCTAACCCTCATAGCACTTTTATACAGTTTCTTATACTTGCTTGCTTTTCCTACTTTATTTTCACCTCTGCCTCCCACACTAGACTGCAAGCTTCTTGATAGTAGGGGCATCTGACTCAGTTTTTTCTTCCCACATGCTTAGTCCAGTGCTTTGAACATTAATTGAAGATGTGATAATTTTCAGTTTGCTTTTTTTTCATTATTTTTCATTTCTGGTGTGTTCCTGATCTGTTCTGGACCTTTTTCTTTCTCCATCAGCATTGTGTTGTTACCCAACCACTTTTCTCCACTGTTGTCCTCTATTATATAATCTTCGAATGTGTGGTTCTCTGCTACCAGAACCAACTGAGTTGATGATTGACTCTCTGATCCTACCAGAGATGTTTATTGTCTTTCCCAAAACATGAAATTAGTATGTAAATGTCTTTCCTTCTTTAAAAATATGTTTCATAAATCGTCATTCTCTTCAAACTCTAGATGAAACTATTAAAACTGAATTAGGAGAGTGTTACTGTATTCTAGGTATCTTTTGAGGGCAAAAACTGGAGGAGGATGATTAAAGTCTCTTCATCAAAAATTTCTTATTAACTAGTGATTCCATTTCCTATTTGTAGACAGGTGTAGGTTTATTCTGTTGTATGCTTAGGGGCTCATCTCAGGAACATTAAAAACATGTTATGTAGTTTTATATTGTATTGGAAACATTAGTATCAGTTTATGTGTTCTAAATACTCAAGTTAATGGATGTGATGAATAGATAATTAAGTGCTTTCCAAATAGCCATTAAAGTTTGTTTTAAAAGCCAGTGCATTTAAATCTAAGAATGTTGAAGTCTGTATGACTCTAAAGGTTGAAAATAACCAGAAGATAAAGTCTATTCGTATCCTTTAAGAGCACCACCAATAGGAGACTAATTTTCTATTAGCTATTAAACATTAATTATTGCTTCATATGCTCATCAAGCAGTCAGCTAGGTCCTTATTAGGTTGCTTATTAGGTCCTTATTGTGTGCAGAGCACTGTACTAAGCACTTGAGTGAGTATGATACAAAGGAGTTGATAGACACGTTCCCTCCTCACAAGGAGTTTTATAATCTATCTAAAGTAAATGAATGTTTATAGTGATCCAGTATGTTCTGCTATAAATATATGATTTCTTTATACAATTTGGCTCTGATATAATGGAAGTGTTAGAAAATGTTCCTTCCACAAGATATGTCAGTTCTGGCAGTAACATGATCCTCGAGTTGGCGGAAGTAGATTTGGTGCATAAGTTAAATGGTTGTGTCTACGCTCACGCCTTTGGCTAAGACAGGAGGTTGCTTTGCTTTCCAGGCTCTGCTGCCATCCTCCTGTGTTGCAGCAAAGAATTTTTGGGTTTCTCTATTTTCTTTTTTTAATTTTTCAGTAAGTAATGTGGTATAATAGTATTGAGTGGCAAGAGTGTAAAGCATTCGGTTAGTGACAAAAATAATGATGATAAAGTTGAGTAGAAAAAAAGTCATGCATGGTGATAATTCCAAGGAATCAATGGTTACTGAAATACAATTTTCCCATAACTTGTGCTACTTTAAGAGCATTCTACCTTGTTATAGCAGAAATAACAATTCCTCTCTCTCCCTTTTCATCTAATGGGAAGCAGCGTTGGGAAGCAGCATGGCTCAGTGGAAAGAGCCTGGACTTCGGAGTCAGGGGTCATGGGTTCGACTCCCGGCTCTGCCACTTGTCAGCTGTGTGACTGTGGGCAAGTCACTTAATTTCTCTGTGCCTCAGTTACCCCATATGTAAAATGGGGATTAACTGTGAGCCTCACGTGGGACAACCTGATTACCCTGTATCTACCCCAGCACTTAGAACAGTGCCCTGCACATAGTAAGCACTTAACAAATACCAACATTGTTATTATTATTATTATCGTAATGATGATAATTATGGTTGTACTAAGTGCTGGGGGAGATACAAGGTATTCATATTGGACACAGTCCCTGTGTCACATGGCACTGGCTGTCAGGAGATGGGAAAAATGCCTATCTTTTCCCCATTTTACAGATGAGGAAACTGAGACACGGAGAAGTTAAAGAGACTTGTCAGTCAGTCATTGGTATTTTATTGAGTGCTTAACGTGTGGAGAGTGCTATACTAAGCACTTGGAAGAGTGCAATGTAACAAAAAACAGAAACATTCCCTGCCCACAATGAGCTTAGAATATAGAGGATGGAAAATCATACAGTAGGAAAATGGTTGAGTTGGGAGTGGAATCCACCTGTCCTGACACCCAGGCCGACACTCCTTCCACAAGGCCTTATGTCTACCTTGTCTGTCCTCTGGGAAGCCTAATGCTAACTCTCTTAAAGAAGGTAACAGTACCAGAATGATTTTTCTGGGGGAAAAGAATCACTGATTGAAACAGTTAAATACACAAAGCAAAAAAGACCTTCCACATCTCTCCTACTACTTTGCAAGCTATTAATTTTCTTTTCCTTTCTCCTCTCCTGTTCATTTTGAAGAAAATTTATATTTTCAAACCATAGGTCTTTGCAGTTTTCCCAGGACAATGAAATGCAGTTTTATTTTTCTGTGAAATGATGCTCTTAGAGAAATGTTGAGTGAATAAAAATACAAATTATGAAAGTAAATTGACTTTTTGGAAAGAGTATAATTTCAGAGGACACATTTGTCAGTATCATCATTAAAATACTGTCCTTGAGGAACTGCTTAAAGATGGGGTGTTTGCATTTTGGTGGTTTTTATTTTTTTGTAGCTTCAAACTCTTACCCAGAGAAGTTCTTATTCCTCCAGACTCTTTCCAAAGGCCAGGGGTGGTGTTTATTTTGTCTCTCCAGAAATAAAATTCAGCTGTGCTGTCTCCAGGTAGCTCTCCAGAAAAGGAAGCAGGTTTTTATTTTCAGAAGACATTCTCGAGTGTAGTCGTAGCTTTGTTACTCTGTGTCTGACTCTTGCCTTTCTTACTTGGAAGATAATTCACTGACCGTTCACTGGCAAGTACCATCTCATGAGGATGATCCTGGTATCTTCATGTTTATAATAACTAATAGTGATGGTACTTGTTAAGCGATTACTCTGTACTGTGCCAAGTGTTGTACTAAGCACTGTGTTAGATAAATGATAACCATGTTGGACTCAGGCCCTGTCTTGCATGGGCCTCACAGGCTAACAGATCAGAGGTCAGGTGACATAATGTTGGCAAGCCGTGTTCACAAGGATCCATCTTTATATCTCTGCCTTGTAAATTGTGACCATTTCTACCTCCAAACACTTTTATCTCTTCAGGTTCTAATTACATCTGTGAGACAAGCCAGCCGGGAAGAGGTAAACTAATTTCTTGCCACTTGCAGGAGGTCATGACTCAGATTGAGGGGAAATACAAATCCAGTTACCACAGAAGACCAGTTTCTGTCTCGATTGCCAATAGCTGCATAGGATTTTGGAGCCGTAATGATGGAATTCCCCTGTTATAAATGACAAACCACCTCAGATTAGTTACAAGGACCTCGGAACCTAGAGCCTAACTAAAGAAACTGACTTGTGTGCAGTGTACAGTGCCTTCTCTCACTCTTAATAGCCGTGTTTCCTCTGGGCCCAGAGGAGTAGGCGGAAAGTAGGGGTACAGCGGTATGTTATTAAGGGCACACAAGAAGTAGCAGCAAGTTAGCGCCAATACTGTACTCCTGTCATCCATGGTTTTCCCCCATGTTAACCAGTTATTTTCATTATTCCTGCTGAACTAATTTACCCCAGATACCCCTAAGTGGTCCTTTGGTTAGAAACCTCCACCACTGATTGTATAGCCCCAGCAGGCAACCCCCTTCTTTTTGATTTTTTTTTCTTAATAATATTTTTTAAGTGCTTTTGATGCATCAGGCACTGATCTAAGCACTGGGATACATACAGGTAATCAGGTTGGACACAGTCCATGCCCCACGTGGGGCTCATAGTCTTAATCCCCATTTTACAGATGTGGTGACTGAGGCATAGAGAGGTTCAGTGACTTGACCAAGGTCATGCAGCAGGCAAGTGGTGGAGGCAGTATTAGAACCCAAGTCCTCTGACTCCCAGGCCCGAGCTCTTTTCTGTTAGTCTAAAGGACAAACTATAACTTTCCATTTTTTAACCTACAGCCCACTATGAAGTATTACCACGTCATTCATTCAGTCGTTTCTATTGAGCACTTACTGTGTGCAGAGCACTCTACTAAGCGCTTGGAAAGTACAATTTGGCAACAGATAGAGACAATCCCTATCCAACAACAGACTCACAGTGTAGAAGGGGGAGACAGACAACAAAACAAGTAGACAGGCATCAATAACATCAGAATAGATAGAATTATAGCTATATACACATCATTAATAAAATAAATAGAATAATAAATACATACAAATATACACAAGTGCAGTGGGGTGGGAAAGGGGGTAGAGCAGAGGGAGGGAGTCGGGGTGATGGGGAGGGGAGGAGGAGCAGAGGAAAAGGGGGGCTCAGTCTGGGAAGGCCTCCTGGAGAAGGTGAGCTCTCAGTACGGCTTTGAAGAGGGGAAGAGAGTTAGTTTGGCAGATCTGAGGAGGGAGGGCATTCCAGGACAGAGGTGGGATATGGGCCAGGGGAAACAGTGTGGCCTAAGGAAGTCTGCTCTCATGGATTAGCTAGCCATGCCCAATATGAACTATGCCTTCTGGAGCATTACAGGGGAAGGGAATGGAATAGTAAAATCAACTTGGGTAAATTTCTTGATTTTAAGGTAAATGAGTAGGAATTTGGCTGAATTTTGTTTTTGTTACAAGGAGATATTTTATTTCAACCTTTTCTGTCTGAGTAACAATATGTGAATGAATGAATAATAGCGTATTGATACCAAGAGAGTAAGATGATGTGTTTGAACAGTGGAAGAGCACATAGATTCCACTTGTGTGTAGAAAATGCCAGACAGGTAAGGATTTAGCCTCTTTTCAAAGATCCATTCAGAAAACCCAATATTGCTTAATAAAGGGTTTCAGGTACAGCTGAAAAAGCACGTGCGTAATACCTCTAGCCATTGTTAAGCTATGAATAACTAATCCAATTCATTTTGAAACCATTTTCATACTGTTAATAAATTTCATTCAGCATCCACTTTGTTAATGGTCTAGTCTCCTAGAAAATACATAGCACCGTAAAAGCTCAATCATATCAGGGTTGCATTAACAGTAATTTTAATTATCTTTTCAGACTTGGTTGAGATCTCTGTGAGCAATAATACTGTGGTTGGATTTAAGACTAAGGATGCCATGTGGGTTTTTAGCTATGAGATTATTTATAACTTACCCTGTGAATTTCTTGAGAATCAAAAACAGGAAAATTCTAAAACTGGGGGAGGGCAAGAGGGACAAATATTATGCACCGTTGGAAGCATGATATTTTGAGGATTATGCATGCCGGCCTGTGTCACCCAGCCACTATTTTTCATTTTTCTAAGAAGGCTTATATACTGTGGAGCAGATTTCAAATCTGCGAGGTAACTAAGAAAATAGATTATTCAAGTAATTGAAAGTACAGGTTGTACCTCTCTTCTGAAGGCAGAAGTTCAAGGCCCAAAACCCTTTTACATCAAATGAATAAGATGGTAGATTTTTACACACAGATTCTATATTTTTCAGTTTGATTGGGGTAATGGTTGTCGAGGATATTGAATTTCTTTCTTCGTCTAGGTCGGTTTCCTCCATCCCCTTTGCAAGTCTTCTCTTTCCCAAAGTAAATTTGCTCATTTCCCCCTTGGGTAACGGTGGTCGGCATTTTGTGTTCAGGGTAGGCACGGTATAAAGCAGCCATTGCTGGAGGCTTCAGATCTTCTAAAATTGTTAAAGTGTGTCAGAACTAGTAAATGTCAGCATTGCAGGAGTCTCGTGATTTCTCTTTGAAATGAGAACAGTACATTGCAAATATCACTAGGTGGCATAACCACCCTGGTGTATTATTTTTGTTAATCCACGCATGGAAGATGTTGTGTGCAACTATGATTATAGCCCAAAAGGAGTCCTGTCCCCGGCAAAGATATGTGATGCATTGTGGTCAAGTTGAGAACTTCATTTAATGGTGCATCACTAGAATCATTCCACAATAAAACATGGCCAAGAATAAGCAAGGATCTGCCTCTCTAATTCCCCATTCACAATGATTAACCAAGCATAACCTGCTGCAGACGACGAAACGGGTGAACATTGTCGCTGGCTTTCAATACTGAATATGAGAAAAAATGATGTTTATATCACTCCCCAAGACACATGCTAGATCCAGTAAAGCTAAGATTGTACATACTCATTGCTGTCATTAAAAAAAAAAGTTCATTAACCATCATGAATAGATGTTCAGGTACTTAAAGAATAATGAAGGTAGGAAGATGATCATAGATGAGTTGACAGAGATTGTGGAATGGTGAGTCTGAATCAAACCCTCATTATTTCTCAATTAACATGAGCATTTCTCTCATGAAATACTTAATGCACTTGGAAATTCGGATGTATATAATTGAATGACTCCTGTATTTGAAAATATTTTTTCTGAAACAATTGGGCATCAGAACAAATTAACTTACTGTAAAAGCTGTTGAAAATGAACTGCACAATACTTATCTCTGATTTGAGCTGCAAAATGAAAGGCCAGTTCTAACACTGTCTTCTAAACTCTTGAACTGTTCTTTTCACCAGTGGTGCTTCTCGTCATTTGAAATGTGTAATTGGTTTTGACGACGACAACACAGCGTCCCCACTGTTTCCCAAAATGCTTTGCTGCTGTGGTTCCAGGGCTAATCACTTCCAGCAGATGTCCCCAAGGATTCAAGGGATTTAGGATCTACAAGATAACTCTGAAAGGTTGATGGTGCCATTTGCCTGTTGGAATAGTCTGTTTGAATAGTCTGGCTAATATGAAGAGAGTTTTCCAAAAATTAATGGTCTGGGAAAAGCAGTGTAGCCTACTGGAAAGAGCATAGGCCTGGAGGTCAGTGGTCCTGGGTTCTAATGTAGGCTCTGCTGTCTGTTGTGTGACCTTGGATAAGTCCCCTAACTTCCCTGGACCTCAGTTTCCACATCTGTAAAATAGGGATTTAAATCCTCCTCTTTTCCACTTAGACTGTGAGCCCCAAGTGGGACAAGGACTGTGTACAATCTTTTATATCTACCCCAGAGCTTAGTACAGTGCTTAGTATATAGTAATAACTTAACACAGACTGTAAAAAAACCAAAAAAAAAAAAAGGACCTGACAGTGGCTAGTTTAATCCTTGGTAAAAATGGGAATGGGGAGTAAGAGATTTAAACATAAAAAAAACAAAAAAAAAATGGACTTGACAATGGCTAGCTTAATCCTTGGTAAAAATGGGAATGGGGAGAAAGAGATTTAAAAGAGATTTTATTTGTTCTGGTGTGAATGATTGTGCACTTGATCTTGGACTCTAGCTCCTACCAAGCAGTCATTAAACTCCAGGAAATGCTCTGTGCCTGAAGAGCTATTTCTTAACTAAAAGAGACTGTAAATACGAAGACCAAACCTTATTCTACCCGACGGTTCCTATTTAAAACCTTCCCTTAGGCTTCCCCATTCTGAAGAGAGTTGTTAAAGGGGATTTTATGGCTCTTGCTGGAATTGACGTCAAAGTCTCCTACAGTCTTGAGTTTATGAAATTCCAAAAACTGCACATGCAAGCAGATCCTTACTGTCAAGCAGAATAATCAGAAACAGGTTGACTTCTTGACTGTGATACATGGTAGATTTTTCAGGCAGAGAAAATAAAGTTGAAATTTGAGTGTGAAAAAGAGTACATCCTAAGAAATTGTCTTGTTCTTTCTTCTGGGGAACTCTGCATGGTGGGATGTCACCTCTGCAAATTGGTGGGCACATTCCCCTACCCATTTCAGTGGAGCTGCTAAACCAGTGAGTCCTTAGAAAAAGGTCTACCAATCTAGAAAGAAGCCAGAACTATTGACTCATCTCTCGTTTCCTGAGTGGAAGTGAAATTGGATGCAGAAACACACTATCTAAGGAGTGTGACACACAGTCTCTCTCTCCACCCCCTTTCTCTTCCTTCTTCTCTCTCTGTCTCTCTGTCTCTTTCCCCCCCACTCTGTAAAAATCATGCTAATACCCATCCTTTTTCTCCTAACCTGTGTCACTTAGGTGAAACAAGGGCCCCTCCAAGGATATTACATTTTATGGGCCCCTCTTCAGTCAAATTTATTGAATGCTTACTGGGTGCAGGGCACTGTATTAAGCGCTTGGGAGGGTACACTATAACAATAAACAGACACATTCCCTGCCCAAAATGAGTTTACAATCTAAAGGACGACCTCAACAGCTGTGTCAGGCCGGATTGATCCTCCCTGGCTTTTAGTGAGTTGGAAACTCTAGCCAGAGCCTGACTCACAAGGTAAGCGAGAGGCCGCCACCCCACTGTCAGAGGAAATGTTGGTAGGGTGGTGCCAGTGGAAAGAAATGGCCCAGCCTCCATCCACCTGATTCAGAAGAGGGGCTTCTATTTAGTGGGTCACCTTTTTTTATTTATTTTTTATGGTATTTGCCCCCAAAGCACTGGGGTAGATAGAAGCTAATCATATAGAACACAGTCCCTGCCCCATATGAGGCTCACAGTCTTAATCCCCATTGTACGGATGAGGGGACTGAGGCAGAAGGCAGTGAAGTGACTTGTCCAGGCTCACCTAGCAGACAAGCGGTAGAGCTGAGATTAGAATCCAGGTCCATAATAATAATTATTGTGGTATTTGTTAAGCCCTTACTCTGTGCCAGGCATCAGACTAAGTGTTGGGGTGAATACAAGCAAATAGGGTTGGACACATCCCTGACCCACATAGGGCTCACGGTGTCAATCCTCATTTTACAGCTGAGGGAACTGAGGCACAGAGGAGTGAAGTGACTTGTCCAAGGTCACCCAGCAGACAAGTAGTAGAGCTGAGATAAAAATCCAGATTCTTCTGATTCCCAGCCCAGAGTTCTGTCCACTAGGCCATGCTGCTTCTCAAGGAGGAGAACTCTGTGGCACTAAAATGGAAGGGTGATGAAGGGGTCAGAGGCCTCTCTGGAGGAACGCTGTAGGTTTGGTGATTCAGATAGAAAATTTCTGTACGATGTCATTAAGCTCTGCTGCATGCCTGATAAAATACAAGCAGCATCACATGTCTTGGATTAGCCACTGTAGGGAAAGGGTGGTTGGTTCATCTCTTCTGCCTCAGGGCAGCCGAACGTCTGAAGCGTGGCCAGATTTTAGAACTTACAGATGTGCCTGCTGCTGGTACTGGATGTTGGAACAAAACGAGTTGAGAAGAGACTCGGTCTGGGAGGCAGATGGCTTCTACCTGGAACTGTTGCTATGGGGAACTCTAGAAAGCACCTTGTACTTGGTTTCTGAAGATTTGAACCATCTTGGAAAAATCACTCCACTTCTTAGAGAAGCAGCACGGCCTAATGGAAAGAGCATGCACTTGGGCTCTAATCTCGGCTCCACCCATTACTTGCTGTGTGACCTTGAGCAAGTCACTTCATTTCTCTGTGCCTCATTTTCCTCATTTGTAAAACAGGGACGAAATACCTGTTCTCCATCCTATTTAGACTGTGAGCCTCGTGTGGGACAGGGGCCGTGTCCAACCTGATTAACTAGTATCTCTCCCAGCACTTAGAACATTGCTTAGTACATAGTGAACACTTAATAAATAGCATAATTATAATTATCATTCTCCACAGGCTGGGAAGCCATCAAGTCTATGCTAAGAAAAGAGAGAAGACCCTTACAGTTCATGTGTAGATCAGGGCATCATGTCTTGTCTATCCATTCCCAAAGAACAATTAATTAAGGGCTACAAATGCTCGGGCTGGAGTTAATGGTGCTCAGTACCTCAAGCTGGATTAAACCCCATAAAGGCATTCAAACCTTTCTTAAAAGAGGACAGTGAGTCTGCAAATATCAGTTCTATCTCAACCAAGCACATGGTCTGAAAAGAGGCAAGCACAAACTGCAGCCCAGCATCCTCTGTGTTTCATTACTGCCATCCCAAGTGAGTGAAGGCAGAAATGACTTGTCTCCAGATGCAGCGAGCTTGATTCCCTCCCCGCGGCAGCCAAGTGGCCCGAGTGAGGTGAGCCATCTGTTCTCTTTCCTCTTGTTAAAAATCCGTGGGTCCTGCTGCAGACCACACTGAAAAACCCAATTAAGTTATCTTGTAGGGAGAGATGAAGACACTGGGCAGAACAGATCCATTACCCTACTGGTTGGGCTCTGGGCATCCAGGGAATAATAATAATAATGTTGGTATTTGTTAAGCGCTTACTATGTGCCGAGCACTGTTCTAAGCGCTGGGGTAGACACAGGGGAATCAGGTTGTCCCACGTGGGGCTCACAGTCTTAATCCCTATTTTACAGATGAGGTAACTGAGGCACCGAGAAGTTAAGTGACTTGCCCAAAGTCACACAGCTGACAAGTGGTAGAGCCGGGGTTCGAACCCATGACCTCTGACTCCAAAGCCCGTGCTCTTTCCAGTGAGCCACGCTGCTTCTCAGGTGACTTCAGAGATAGCACTTGTACTTTGTCATTATTACCTCCTACCTGTGAACTTTTCCTGCACTCAGTACAGTCCTTTCCACCCAGTGAACATTAATAAATACTATTGCTTCCAATAGTACGATACCATTTTGCCACATTTCAACATAGAAGTATCCCAGAGGGATCAGTGACATTTATCTAGCTCTTCATCCCTCAACTCCCAATTTTCCCTCCCACAAATGTTTTCTTGGCCTCCTGATTGTTTCATTATTGTGATCAAGCAGTCTTGCTCCTTATAGTTTATTGGGGTGAATTGAAGAAGCTTGCAACTGGGAGGGAGTCAAAAGACTCTGACGTCGACTTGCTGACATTGGGCATGCCACTCTCTGCCTCAGTTTCCTCACTTATAAGAAGGGGATAAGGTAGGGGATAAGGTACCTGCTTTCCATGATGCAAAGATTGGGAGCTGCCATATGGGACAGGTATTGAGTTTATTTTGTTGTCTCTACCCCAGCACATTGCACAGTAAATGTCACCGAGTGTTTAATAAATACAAATTCATTATTTTTTATAGGAATGTGAAACTTGAGTGTCTTGAGGAAATAATAGAAATGCACTATTAAGACAATTATTTAGTCAGAGACATCTCTGCTTCCTATATAATTAACTTGAAAATAACCTGAGATCTCCCAGCTGAACATCTCCTGGTGAAAACTGGTGGCAATCTATGTGACAGATTTCCTTTCTCAAATCTCCCTTGAGCATGGTAGTCAGATTACCCATTTAATCTAAGAAACAAAATGAAAACTTTCAAGGCACCTTATGTTTTTTTTTTAATTTTTCTGATGTCTGGTTGAGTTTTGGTACATGGGATTGTCAGGGCAACTGGATAAAAGAGTAATTTGAGTTTGAGACCCATTTACCCCTACATGGCAAACCTTAGGAAAAAGGCAAATCTCTGCTTAGGTTTATCCAGCTTAATTTTCACTACCTTTCAAACAATGGAGAAGAGCTCTAAAAACTTATTTTATTCTTTCAAACGCCGTCTTCTTTGAAATGTGTTTTTATGAATTTTTAATTGCTTTGTTTTTCTAACCTGAGTAGAGCCTTTGGAACCAAGATTTATGGAGAATGGAAGACTGGAACAGAGAATTTTTCTTGAATTGCAATTTGTACAACTTTCTTACACCTATGAAGCATTGTGTCTTGCCCAGCTTCCAAACAAATGTTGCAAGCAGGAGAAGAGAGTTCTTTGGGTTAATCTGGCTCCCCAGCCAGTTGGGAAATGAGTTCCCTTCCATTTTCCATGTTCTTCTCACTTGTTCCTCCTCCTCTGTGCCCCCACAAAACACAGGTGTGCACACATGCACGCACACACACACACACACATGCGCGCACACACACACACACACACACACACACACACACACACCCCCAACCATGTCCACTATTTCTGACTGCTTGCCGAAAGAGTGTTTTAAGTGATTCTACATGCTTTTTTGATGCAGTGCCTTGGGATAGGAAATATCTTGCCTTCCAGGCTACATTGCTGGGTCTTAGGCATGGATCCTCTGCAGGTGAAAACCATATCTGCAGTAGTTTGCATAGCTCAACTGGGCAGCAAAGCTCAATTTAGGCAAGCAGCATGGCCTAGTTGCAAAAGCACGGGTTTGCGAGTCAGAGGACATGGGTTCTAAACCCAGTTCTGCTGCTGGCCTGTTGGGTGACCGTGGGCAAGTCACTTCATTTTTCTGTGCCTCAGTTACCTCATTTGTAAAATGGGGGTTTAGACTGTGAGCCCCACATGGGACAGTCTGATTGCCTTGTACCCCAGGACTGAGAACAGTAGTTGATACATAGTAAGCACTTAATAAATACTGTATTATTATTATTTATTATTATTAAATGCCACTCAAGTGTAAAATCTGTCCATTGTGGCAAATCTGGATCTCAAATTTCTAAAGTTGAGAGAATAGATTCGCTCACTTGCAGATGAATACATAGTACCTAGTGCCTAATGCTCTTGTAGCAAAGAGTTGTGTTGAAGACCTATGCACAAGATAATTTGGATGAACTCCTAATCACTTCAGACTTGATTTCCCATATGCTGTACTACTTAAGAGGATAGTTTCATTTGCTCATATCCACTACATAGGAAAGGGGTATTAATCAGTCAATCAGTGGGATATATTGAGCACTTACTGGGTACAGAGCACTGTACTAAGTACTTGGGGTGGTACAGTGCAACAGAGTTGGTAGCTATGTTCTCTGTTCACAAGGAGCTTACGGTCTAGAAGGGGAGACAGGCATTAAAATTATGGATATGTACAGAAGTTCTGTGGGTTAAATGAATATCCAGTGCTTAAAGGGTATACATCCAAATGCATAGGCAATACATAAGAGAGAAGGAGTAGGGGAAATAAGAAATTTGTTGCAGAAGACCTCTTGGAGGAGATGTGTTTTTAGTAAAGCTTTGAGGTTGGGGAAGGAGAGTGGTGATCTCTCATTTTATAATAATTATGATAATTGTTAAGCACTTATTATGTGCCAGGCACTATACTAATCACTGGAAAGTGGGGAGGTCCAATCAGGAAGGAGCATATGGGCAAAGGGTTGTTGGCAAGATAGATGAGAGAAAGAGGGAAGGAAGGAAACAGAGGGAGAAAGTGAGAGAAAATGAACATCTTTTTTTTGAGTGTATGTATTATCTAGAGACCTTTAGTTAACAAGAAGAGTGGTTCAGAATTCAAGGCAGGCAAGAACGACAGGGGAAGGAATTGCTTTCCCGAAAATTCAAGAAACAGGTTTGAAACTGGTAGCATGAGGATTAAATAGGGAAAAGATTAAAAATACCCAGGAAAGCTTGGGACTGAGTGCCGGCCCCATCAATTATTGAGTTATCATTGTGTCTACTCAGCCAGCGAGGTACAAATTAATCTCCAGTGGCTGACCAATTACACACATTCTTTTGTGTGAAAACAACTGAAAAGAAAGAAATTTGGAGAGATGGCTAGCAGCTTAAAAAAAAAAAGGGCAAGAGTCGAGGGCCCATGAAATAGAGGCAACGATTAGACTGTAAGCCCGTCGATTAGACTGTAAGCCCGTCAAACGGCAGGGACTGTCTCTATCTGTTGCCGACTTGTTCATCCCAAGCGCTTAATACAGTGCTCTGCACATAGTAAGCGCTCAATAAATACTATTGAATGAATAGAGGCAATCTTACTACTCAATCTCCTTAGCAAAACTGCTCTTATCAGAATTTAATCTGCAAATGACCAGTCCTATCCAGAAACATATGAATAATAGTAAGAGACTTGTAGTTGTATGGCTCTAGTGGAAAGAGCATTGGCCTGGGAGTCAGTGAACCTGGGTTCTAATCCCAACTCTGCCACTGCTTCTATCCTGCTTCTCATCCTGGTTCTGCCACTTGTCTGCTGTGTGATTTTCGGGCAAGTCATTTAAATTTTCTGGGCCTCAGATTCTCTCTCAATACTTGTTCTTTATCCTGTTTAGACTGTGAGCCCTGTGTGATGTAGGGACTGTCTGACCTGATTTTCTTATATCTACCCCAGCCCTTAGTACAGTGCTTGACACATAGTAAGCACTTCACAAATACCTCAGTTGTTATAATAGTTATTATTAGTTATAATTACATCATTCATAATTAGTACATTTTGTATTTATTAGAACCCCAAGAATGATTTGACTTGATACATTCAAGTTCTTTCACTTTAGGCTTGGATGGTATTTATATTCAGCTAGCAAATATGGAAAAAGTAAAAAAAAAAAAAACCACCCCAAATTCCTACCAAGGAACCTATAATTGTTATACCCAGATCTATAACACAGGGGTGGCTCATTTACATGTCCAACACTCTTGCACAGGTGCACAAACTGTTTATTTAAACACCACAATCTACTTTAGCCAAACGGACTCACGTTGTCAAAAGAATGCTTCCTAATTCCCTTACAGTGTTATAGCCAAAATGCCTAGTGAAAACCCTTTTTATAGCAAAGCCAGGTGTTTTGGAACATGAGATTGAGGAGTCATATATTTTCTGGTTTTCTAATCTATCTGCTAAACTGGCAGATGAGTAGCCAGGCCCATTTACACATTAAAAAATAATGTTTACAAATAATTATGACTAGATCCAATCCTCAGCTCAGATCTAAAGAATGAAATGTAAAAGTAAATACTCAGAAGGATGAGATAAACAATCCTGGAACAACAAAGGTAAAAGTTTTGATACCAAGTCAAGTGAAGCAGAAACATTTACTCTCTATTTCAGTGAACTTTCGGGTAATTGTGAGCATCTTTGTGTCCACGGGAATCACAATGTCCAATTATAATAAAAGGATCTTTCTCTTAAGATAGTTTTCTTTGCTTTCAACAATAAATATTCACACTTGGAATAAAGAACTATGAATTTTAAGAGGGATATACTCTAAACCATGTAAAAAAGCTGTTAGAAATCTGTAAATAATTGGGTTTACCATAATTCCAGTCTCTGGACTCAAAACCTTAAGTTTCTGATGGTTTTCATCATGGGTGTATCACAATGTTAGACAGCCTGGGAAGAAATCTAACCAGAAAGTCACCATCAACTAAGTGACTCAAATCTTTTCCAGTTATCCATTAGTCAAGCACTTGCTGAGCAAAGAAAGAATGGAGCTATTGAGCGTGGCTAACGTGACAAAATCTGGCTATGAAACAAGGGATGTAGAAATTAATAAAGCATACAAATCCTTGGCAGAAGACGTAGTTGAATGGTGAGTGTTGAAGATTTCCAATATCAAAGCCTTATTTCCTCTGAACAGCCAACCCCAACCACCTTTTAGGTTCCTCAAATATCTGAAATCATTTTTCAAATGCTTGGGGTTTGGCAAAAACAAAACCACATTTTGCCCTAAGCAAATTTCCCTTCAGTTTTTTCAGGGAAATGGAATCCATGTGCTCTTGATCGTTCTGCACTCAACTCATCAAACAGTCGTTTTCTAACAATGATTTGATGGCCTTAGTGTCTTTCAGATCCTTTTTTCTTAGAAACAGGAAGTAGCACATGCCAAGAACAAACAAACCCACAAAGCAGGAGGTTTGGGTTGGTCTCTTAGCTCAGAGCCCCCCAGGAAGCAAAGGGTTCTTTTCCTGTAGTCAGGCCTTTCCATCAGACTAAAACAACCTTCAAGTATTTCTAACTACCTGCTTCCTGGTAGTGGAAATTTAATAACCATCCCTTTTATGCATTGACAACAATGAAAACTGCTGCACTGACACTTTTTCCCTAAAAAGGTGTTTTCCGTTGCCCCTCTCTTAAATGTCTGTGTGAACACAGTGTATTGCCCGTTGCTTTAGCAGCCTGGCCGTAAAGACAAATCAGCTCCATCTTGTTGTTTCTAGATGTCAAAACATCCTCATCTGACCTGACCATTCCCCAGAAGAAGTTTGTTGAAAGTGTGACTGACTGACATAATGACTGATTGGCTGATAACGGATGCTGACAGTGATTGATTGAGTGTAAAATTATCTACTCTCATTACTTCTGAAATTGAATTCAGATTGGTTCTATCATAGGGTTGCCATGGAGACTATAACCTGCTAGCGCAGGTGGTTGTAGATGGGATGGGTCATTGTGATCAATACCTGTTTCCTTTGGTGGTCTAGAAAAATGATTAACCATTGGAGCCAGGTAGAGGATTTTATTTTTTTAAGACAACATTTTTCTTAGAACCAAACCATTATAGTATTGCAGGCTTTTATGGAATTGTCGGTGGCTAAATCATCCACTAACATTTAGCGTATGTCATTCCAAATTTGTTTTTAACTAAAGAGTTTGTTTTTTAGTAACGGGAATATTCTCAGATACAATAAGCACTAAATGTTTATTTTTTTTTTGAAGGAAGATGGAATAGTAGCAATTTTGCATGCTTGTTAAGCTGTGATATGTCATGTTATTACTAAACAACAAAGGTTCATCTCATTTTACTGCTGCCATGTTAACTTTCTCACAGTCAGGTGGATGGATGACCAGGCTTCTTCTGAATCATTTCATTGTAAAAAATTAGATTTCATACTGTCTTGCTCTGATTTTGAATTTAGCTTGTTTATGTATTCCTGTGTTTGTTCTCCTCCCCTTTTAGACTGTGAAGCCTTTGTAGTCTAAGGACCAGATGTGAATAATGTGTTTAATGACTGCTTTGGGTAACATTTTACCACCTGGTGCTGGTAATCTCTATCCAGTCAAGTAACCAGCTGTATTTATTGAGTGCTTACTGTGTGCAGAGCACTGTATTAAGCGCTTGGGAGAATAGACGTGACACGCCTTGCCAGAAAAATGTTTCCAAGTTCCCCACAGAGCTCAGTCCAAATCACGCAGTAGGGAAGGAAACTGAGAATACTTTACCTTTTCAATCTCTGTAACTTTCACGTTAAAGGAGGGAGGAGCAATAAAATATAAATGACAAGCTGAGAAATCTCCACTTATTAAAGGATGCTGTTTGCTCTTCTTTCCCCATTCCCACCTCTCTAATAAGTTGGGGTAAGTATGGTCTGTTGTGAATTTTTCTAGATGAGTATCTGTGTGTTCAAAATGTGGTATCCAAAACTTGGGCATGCACAGATTGCACTTTGCCTCTTACTCCAAGGCTGGGATTGTTTTCCGTTTGTCCTGATTCAAACATCTATTGGTCTACCTCACGTAATGTGGCCTTGCAAGGGCGTAATTTTTATTTTATTTAAGGCACTCCGGGTAGTGGGAGGGTCTGACAACAGTCCTCCCCAAAGGTCCCCAGCCTCCCAAAACGCAGGAATGCTTTTTAGTGACCACAGCTGTGTGGTAGTCATATATTATACTTACAACTATTAAGTGAAATGGAACAGAAAATTGCTTGATATATTTTGCCACATCAAGTACATTTAAACTGCCACTTGGCTCTTAATATCCTTTCAATTAAGAACGCGTATAGCATTGTTGGCTAAGTGAAAATTCTCTTTATTCTCTCTGTGCAAAAAAAAATCAAGGCATTGTCAAAATATTTGCTTAATCTTGCAGATTTGGAAACTTGTATAGTTACACTGACAGGCCAAAACAATGGTCATTAAATGAGAAGCAGATGCAATAAAGTATGCAGTAAAGCCTTCTATTACAGCCTGGAAAAAGGGGAAAAAAAAGTTGTTAACAGAACACAGTAAGCATTACAGAATAAATCAGAACAAAATCATTCCAAATTACTGTACCAAGATAATTAAGGTCTACAAAGATAATTAATGTCTGTTTATGTCTATTTTGGTTTGTGTACAAACATATGCACATAGTTAAATATCGTCAATTGTTTTTTAAGTAATGCTGACTTCAGAGTTGGATCTTACTTTCTGGATTTCACTTTGTTTTCATATCATTGGGAAGTAAAATCTCAAAACAGAAGATCCGGCCTTTTCAGCGCTATGTATTACTTTATTTTTCCCAATTCAGGAAAAATTGTTTATATAGGCAAACACTGTTTCTTCTAGTGGTAAATTTGATAGAAAGCTTTGTTTTAAATGGGACTAATCTGTTTCACCTGATTAAAAAAAAAAAGGTTGGAATTGATTTTTCCATGTAAGTTAAAAGCTTACTCATATTCCCACTTTACGGGCACACTGTAGCCTCTTGGATTTGATTGTGAAACAACGATTGGGCTTCAAAAACGAGAAACAGAAAAATTATCCCTACTGGCAATTTCTTCAGGATTTTCTTCACTATATATAAATATCACATAGATACTCACTGAACTGTGTACTACACTTTAGCAGAGTCCCATTGTTTGTTTTCAAAAGTGACCAGCGGTGAGCTATAATTATTGTTCAGTAGAGATCACATATCCAATTTTAAAGGTAATAGCTTAAAAGGAGGAGCCAGGAACCACATCATGCCCCGTACTTCAAATAACCTTGCAGGTAAGGATGGAAGTTAATTCAAATGGGGATCTGCATTATTGAAGAACAGTTGACAATTTCCCTCTGTGCCATAAAATTGACCAAGAATTCTATTTAAAAGAAAAATGATTGTAATTCAGTTCTTCATGCAAGATCATGTAAAGGTGTCCTATCATCATCAAATCATATTTTTTCAACTCCCACATGCACAAGACATTGTTCGGGGAGCAATACAAGTTAAATACATAGTCCCTACCTGCTAAGAATTCATAGTCTGGCCTACGCAGACCCTAACTCACGTACTATAAAAATAGAGTTCCCACTAGATCCAGCAGAGCTGCAAATAAATATTACCCATATAGTCCGGTTTCAGCACTCATTTTTAGCACTGGGAAATATTGTGGAAATAAGGGGAGATCAGTGGCCCTTAATTTTAAACAGTGTTGGGATTTAAGAAGAATTTAAGCAGTATGGCCTAGTAGATAAAGGACTGGGAGTCAGAAAGACCTGGGCTCTAATCCCAGCTCCACCATTTGTCTGCTCTGTGACCTTGGGCAAATCACTCGATTTCTCTGTTCCTCGGTTACCTCATCTGTAAATGGGGATTAAGATTGTGAGCCCCATATGGAACATGGGCTGTGTCCAACCTGACTGGCTTGTATCTACCTCAGCACTTAGCACAGTGCCTGGAGCATAGTAAGCATTTTAACAAATGCCATTTTAAAAAATAATAATCTTGGTCTTTGACTTGAATTCCCTCAGTCCTAGATTGGGTTTCAGGGACTTCTTACTGCCATTTTTTTTGCCTTTATGGAATGTACATTCTCTATGTCCTCATACCATACCTTGGCTTTAGTTACTTCATTTTCAGAACCGGCTACTTCACGTTTTAGGGCAGGTGTTAATGTTTGGAAGGTGCTCTCAAGGTCAATGCTCCATAGAAGTCTGTAGGGTTTTAACTCTCCCAAATATAGGCATAGGCAAAAGAATGATGCTCATATTTTATCCATTTTGGAAAAAGTAGATTCATCAGTTTTCTGAAGGGAGAGGCCAAATCACTTCCTGACCTTCAGGTTCTGGACCTTACTGATTTGTCAGACCCATAACAGAAATGAGTATCTTAAAGATAAGTCCTTAGCATAAACATTTGTACCCATTATAGTTCATCATTTGGGATTGTGCCAATATTAATGCATTTGAAATGGTGTCAGAATCATTATTCCTCCTCTTCCTCCTCCTTCCTTGTCCTCTTCACACTCCTCCTAAATCTTCCTCTTCTTGGTCCTCCATCATTATCATCATCATGAATTCCCAGGCTACTATATGTAGAGCACCATAGTATGCTCCATTTGGGAACATACAATAAAAGTAGAGGACACTGCTCATATCCTGGAGGAAATTTACAGTGTATGTTCCTATATGCGGGGGAGGTTTGGGACAAAGGCCTGGTTTCCTAGAATTTTCTTTGAAGGGAGCTTCTGAAGCTTTATGACTAATAACGGTGGTATCTGTTAAGCACTTATCATGTGGCCGGCACTGTACTAAGCAAATCAGGTTGGACATAGTCCCTGTCCCATTTGGGGCTCACAGTCAATCTCCATTAGGCAGATGAGGTCACTGAGAGACAGAAAAGTAAAGTGACTTGCCCAAGGTCACACAGCAGACAAGTGGAGGAGCTGGAATTAGAACCCATTACCTTCTGACTCCCAGGACCATGATCTAACCACTAGGCAATGCTGTGTCCATAATTTGGGATAGAACGGGCCATGTGCAGAGTAACAGCTTTGTAAATATTTCAAGTTGTTTTTTTTTTTCCATCTCTTGCAGTGTTCTTAATTTCTTCTTTCCCTGAAGTACTGTATGATGGCCCTGAAGTTAAATTATATTTTGCTTTGATTTCAGGAAGTTGAAACTTCCTTGGGAAGCACAGCATTTATTACAGACTCCTTGGGGTTTATAGAACACGGTGCATTATAGTAGAATCTCTCAATATTGGGTTTGAATGTTTAAAAAGCCATGACATGGAACTTTGCATTTTTAGCTAATGTCTTCTTGACTTGTATTGTTAACAGGCCAGTTTAAAAACCTGTTTTATTACCTGGAAAGTGTTCACCTTAGTTGGTTAAATGCATGAGTCTTCCCTAGGTTACTTCTTGGAATTTGACACCATCTCAAATACCGTATATGCTATTTTACAAATCCATTGATCAACAAAAGTATTCTTCATAATTAAGATATTTGTTAAGTGTTTACTATGTGGCAGGCACTGTTCTAAGCTCTGGGGTGGATACAAGCAAATCTGGTTGGTCACAGTCTCTGTCGCAAATGGGGCTCACAGTCTCAATTCCCATTTTACAGGTAAGGTAATTGAGGCACAGAGGAGTGAAGTGCCCAAGGTCACACAGCAGAAAAGTGGCAGAGCCGGAATTAGAACCCATGACCTTCTGACTCCCAGGCCTGTGCTCTAAGCAGGAAAAGCTTGAGAGTCTGCAGCTTAACCAAAGTACCATCTTTTTCAAACTGCCATTGCACAAAAAAGGCACTGCTGTAGTTAAAGCAGAGCTTTTCAAGTGATCAGTGAGAAGACAGTTCTCTTGCAAGTCAGCAGTGGAAGCAGTGGGCAAAGGAGCTAAATAAGACCCAGAACAAAAATATAAACATCTGGAAAGAATGCAAACAGGATGGCACTTAAGCAGGACAACCGAAATACCCATTCTTAATTGAAATAAGAAAGCCTTAATTAGCACTCCCAGACAAGTAAAACACTGCATTCCATTCCAACAAGCTTAGTGGAAATGCTATTATTTTCCAGGAAATTTGTTAGTTGCTCACTCAAGGGTAAGTCACATGTGCAGCCAAAGACACAGAATCAACAGAAACTTCCATTTCTTGATTAAAAGGAGTCAATTAGGATTTTTTTTTGTTTGTTGGTATTTGTTAAGCGCTTACTATGTGCCAAGCACTGTTCTAAGCGCTGGGGTAGACATAGGGGAATCAGGTTGTCCCACGTGAGGCTCACAGTCTTAATCCCCATTTTACAGATGAGGAAACTGAGGCACAGAGAAGTTAAGTGACTTGCCCACAGTCACACAGCCGACAAGTGGCAGAGGTGGGATTCGAACTCATGAGTCCTGACTCCAAAGTCCGTGCTCTTTCCACTGAGCCACGCTGCTTCTCCAGCGTGAAGATTATTAGGATAGATTATTAGGATAGATTAACCTTATTAGGATAAGGTTACAAGAGCAAAAAAACAAACCCTGGTGAATATCTCTTGTAAGAACTATGAAGTCAATTACATATGTGTAAAATCTATCACCACAGAGAAGTTGTGCTTGTATTTTACAGATGGAGGAACTGAAACAGAATGTTGATTAGGAACTAATTTGGGGATATTCAGTTAATAATTCATATTTCTGGAGCATCTTTGGTGTTCCAAGCCCTGTGCAAAGCACATGGGAAAGTTAAATAAAAGAAAAGCATGCTGCTCGTCCTCAAGAAACTTGCAATATAATACGAATTCTTTGCCAGGTCAATAAATCGATTTGCACAAGATTGAAGGTTACACCATTCAAAACTATTTAGGAATCGAATCTAGAGGAATTGTGTTTGAAATAGGAAATATATTGAGCCTGACTGTCAGTTCTTTCATATTGGGAGATAGGACTAGCATAAGGCCGCAAAGAGACATTTGTGTTCAGTTACACAGGTGTGAGGAAAAATAAAATGTTACTTCTGTCCCGTCTGTGTAGACTTCACTTTTGGCTGTGTACCCCTTGAGTGCTTTGATATTCCAGCCCCTGTCTTGTCTTTGGCTGTGGAGTCTTCCCTTACCCATAGCAACACCATGGGCACATCTTTCTCAGAACGCCCCACCTCCATCTGCAATCGTTCTGATAATGTATCCATAGAGTTTTCTTGGTAACAATATGGAAGTGGTTTACCATTGCCTTCTTCCACGCAGTAAACTTGAGTCTCCACCCTCGAGTCTTTCCCATGCTGCCGCTGCCTAGCACAGGTGAGTTTTGACTTGTAACAGATGGCCTTCCGCTCGCTAGCCACTGGCCAAGCTAGGAATGGAATGGACAGGACACTGCTTGACTCTCCCTCCCGTAGTCGAGACTGGGAGGGTGCTGGAAACTCTCCAGGTGTGACCCTGAGACGGGGCCTGCTCCTGTACTTATGTACATATTCTTATACTCTACTATAGACCCTATTTATAATTTATTTTATTGTCTTGTCTCCCCACATAGACTGTAAGGTCCTTGTGGGGAGGGATTGTGTCTACCACCTCCGTTGTATTGTACTCTCCCAAGCACTTACTACAGTTCTTTGAACACAGCAAGCCCTCAGTAAATGCCCTTGTTGACTGATTTTTAATCCGGACCCACCTATGATTTAGGAATGGGGTGAGATGGTAGCAAGGTGATATGTGAATGTATGAATGTGCATTTATTGGTGTAAGCATCATGGCTTAGTGGAAGAGCACGGGCTTAGGAGTCAGGGGTCATGGTTTCTAATTCCAGCTCCACTACTTGTCAGCTATGTGACTTTGGGCATGTCACAACTTCTCTGGGCCTCGGTTCCCTCATCTTTAAAATGGGGGTGAAGACTGTGAGCCCCACGTTGGACAACCCGATGACCTCGCATCTACCCCAGCACTTAGAACAGTGCTTGGCACATCATAAGTGCTTAACTAATACCGACATTATTATTATTATAATAGAGAAGCAGCATAGCTCAGTGGAAAGGTCATGGGCTTGGGAGTCAGGGGTCATGGGTTCTAATCCTTGCTCCGCCACTTGTCAGCTGTGTGACCTTGGGCAAGTCACTTCACTTCTCTGGGCCACAGTTACCTCATCTGCAAAATGGGGTTTGAGGCTGTGTGCCTCACATGGGACAGGGAGTGTGTCCAACCCAACTTGAACAGTGTGCCCAACCCCATTTGCTTATATCCACCCAGCACTTAGTACAGTGCCTGGCACACAGTAAGTGCTCAACAAATACCACAATTATCATTATTATTATTATCATCATTATGTACTTATTTTTACTATCTACTGTTTCCCCTATCTGTAATTTATTTTAATGTCCAACTCTCCCCTTGAGCAGTGATTGTGTCTACCAACTCTACTGCAATGTATTTAGTACACTGCCCTGTGCATAGTAAGCACTCAATAAATGTCATTGATTGATGTTAGTATTTTCTGAAATTCTGCTGTCAGTGAGATATCCCTTCTGGGCTCCCCAAAAAAACATTTTCTCCATGGTCATTACCAGAATGTTCTGGAGGAAGATGACTGGGCAGAGCAGTGAAGTTGAAGCAAAAAAGTTTAGTTGAAAGCTAGTATATGTTTTTCAGGCATTACCTCTGGTACTTTAGAGTTTCTAGACATTAGAGGTGATTTTCCTGCCTTTAAAGATTGACGTGTAAAGTTGTTAAAAATAAAAGAACAATTTGTAGGGCAATTGGAAGAAGAATTTGATTTGTGATTGATTAAATGAAATTGAATTATAAGCTTCTGCTCCCTTCTACCTCTAATTTATTTTAGTATCTGTCTCCCTGATAGATTGCAAACTCTTTGAGCGTAAGTGTAATGTCTACCAATCCCCATTGTATTCCCAAACTGCTTACCTCAAAGCAGAGCACTGTATTAAGCACTTGGGAGAGTACAGTATAGCGGAGTTGGTAGAACTGTTTCCTGCCCACAACAAGCTTATAGTTCTGCACGTAATAGGCACAGAATAAATATAATTGATGAAGGCCAAGCATTAGTTTAGGAGTAGGACAGAGAGTGTAAGAGGTCACTGGCCTCCATGGGATGCTATAGATGGCGTCTTAAAGGTGGTCACTTTTGAAGTAATGTCAAGGCAGAGGGCTGCACTTGGTTTCTCAGATATCAATCGATCATATTTACTGAGCACTTACTTTGTACAGAGCAAGGTACTAAGCGCTTGAAGAGCAGAGTTGGTAGACATGCTCCCTGCCCACAATGAAATTTTAGACTTGAGGGGGAGACAAACATTAATATAAATAAATTATTCATATGTACATAAGTACTGTGGGGCTATGGGAGGGTTGAATAAAGCATGCAAATCCAAGTTCAAGGCCGACATAAAAGGGAGTGAGAGAAGAGAAAATGAGGGCTTAGTTGGGAAAAGCCTCCTGGAGATGTGTCTTCAATAAGGCTTTGAAGGTGGAAAGACTGATTATCTGTCAGAAGAGGGAAGGGCATTCCAGTCCAGAGGCTGGTCATGAGTGAGAGGCGGTGACATAGACGAGGTCGGGGTACAGTGAATAGGTTAGTATTAGAGTATTGAAGTGTGCAGACTGGGCTGTAGTAGGAAATCAGAGAGGAAAGGTCAGAGAAGTTAAGGTGATTGAGTGCATTACTCCTTTTGGTAAGGAGTTTCTGTTTCATCCAAAGGTGGATGGGCAACCACTGGAGATTCTTGAGAAGAGGGGAAACATGGACTGAACATTTGTTGTAGCAAAATGATCCGAGCAGCTGAGTGAAGTGGACTGGAGTGGGAAGAGACAGGAGAAAAAGAGGTCAGCAAGGAGGCTGATGCAGTAATCAAGGCACTTAAGAAATCTAACAACTCAAAGTTGAGCAACTTTTCACCCCTTCTTTTATTTGAAAAGGCAAAAGTTGTCTGTAAGCAGAATATTGTGAGGTTTACTTGTAGGATCCATCTCCTTAAGAGCAAAAAGACAATGCAGCATATGCTTTGGGGAATCTAATAATCCTCAGAACGTCTCATCTGCTGGGTGGGTAATCCACATAGCTACAACAGTGAACTTCATAAAATTTGGAGCCTCATGAATCAGAAGAGAAAAGCAAAAGTGGACAGTTTTAACAATGATGGATGGGTTGCTAGGGAGAAAAATTAAATGGTTGATAATAATTGTGGTAGCTCACAAAGACTGATGTTATTTACAAAAGCTCCATTTTGCATGTAATCAGATGTCTATTCCCATGAGCTGGGTCATAATTCATATTCTACTTTAATGTGCATGGAAAATGGGCTTCTCTCCGTCTATGTATTATTTTTAGGATGTTATGTTTCCTTGGTGCATACACAATGAGCTTGAAATCCTTTAGGAATGTGTTTAATTTGAAAGTTTTATCCTCTGGGTCTGGTTAATTCAAATACAAGGCTAGGAACATTGCTGTGGTGCCTGAAAGAATGTAGGGATGGCAAATTATGTGCACAAAGGCAACCGTGAAGGAAGATTCCTGTGACTTATTTAGTGGAAGGTAGAGGGTTTTTTAAAAGTCCTTTTTTTAAATCCATTTCATTTCAGCATTAATTCTTCTTCTTAATAAGCACAATTTATAACTGAAACAGGTTTCTAGTGCTTATATTCTCAGAATGGTCTCCTGTGATCCTGCTGAATGAAATCACCTCATTCTATGTTCCGTACATTCTTCTGCCTTGAGCCAAGTAGTTCACAGTGGTCCAAAATCTCCCCATCCATCCCCTGATACCTTGCTCCCATTGTTCTGGAGAGAGTTTGAGCAGTACTTCTAGAAGATGGAGAAATCACCTGAACCTTGGCTAATCATTTTTTTTTCACCTGAATGGCTCCAGGAACAGAAAATCTAAATGAACAGAGCTCTGCCTTCCTGTCTCAGAGGAGTAAATTCGAATCCTGTCTTTAAGGAACAGCTGGGATCAGGGAATTTGGCTGTGTTAGCTGTCAAGGAGACTAACTGGGTCTCAGACAGGGGAGAGGGAGTGAGAGAAAAAAGAAGGGAGAGAGAGAGAGAGGGAGAGCAAGGGAGAGAGAGAGCACTATTCTTATGTTCAGAAAGACAGACATTTACTGCTTGAAAAATAAAATAAAAGGACTTTGGTATGCCAACGTGCATTATGAATGGGCTGGCAGGACGACAGGTACTTGAAACTTGGTTACAGATTTTTTTTTCTTAATTTCAGAAATAAAAGTGACTATAAACAAATAGAAGAATGAAAAAAACAACAACCCTTTTCAACAGTTATGTTTCCAGTGTTTCCCAAGGAATAATCCATAGTCACGTAGAATGAACTTAGTGGTTTTCTCTAGTTTTTAAATTGCGATTGGAGCTATTCTGATTATATCAAACAAATGGCTAAGGATGCAGTCTCACAAATGGTGCTAAACATTTATTTTGAAGAGTTTTTATTGTTATTATTAGCATTTTGTCATTTAAGCACACACTGTGCGTCGGTCACTGTTCTAAGTGCTGGAGTAGATACACGTCAGTCAGGTAAGACACAGTTAGAACTCAGTTATATTCTTCCAAGCAGTTAATACAGTGCTTTGCACACATGAAGCACTCAATAAATATGATTACTTATTGAGTCCCTGTCGCACTACCGTTACCACTATTAAGGATAGTACTGGTAGTCATAGCATTTATTAAGCATTTACTCTCTGCAAAGCACTGAATTAATCCCTGGGAGAGAAAGCCCAAGTGAGAATTAGACTGTGAGCACACTTAGCAAACCACCAAAATTGACCTTCTGAATTGGGTCACTTTTAACACAGCTCTTCGAAGTATACATAGTACAAATCAAAAGGGAGAAATTGAAAATGGGGTTATTGGTTCAGTTGATTAGGGTAGGCAATGAGACTGGATAATACAGAGTGGATTTTCATGACCTTAATATATGGTCTGACTTTCTATGTTGATCCCATTATTCAGATAGAGTCAGTTCCCTCCTCTCTGCTGAAGGAGAGACCCAATCCAAGCACTGTTCAAAGAATATGATTAAAATACAGGTGAAAAGTTAAGTGAGGTCAGGGATTGTATACCATCATCATACTCTCCAAAGTGCTGCTTATAAATATTATTAACTGAAAGTAGTCTAAATTCTGAATTTTTCAAAGCAGGATTCAGCAGTGGTAGGGGACTATATGGGGAAAAGTAAATAATTTGTTACATAATTGTTTCACTGTTGCAAGTGAAAACTTCCAGGTAATTTTTGTTTTGGGTTTTTTGTTTTGTTTTTTTTTTTTCCTTTTGAGAGCCATGGCTTTATCTGTTAAAATCATCCAAAGCTTGTTTTCTGAACAGTCACATGTGTGGCTATTTACACCTTGGCCAAGTGAACTTGGCCACTTGTGGCTACCATTTTTCCCAAGGACTGAGTCTGCATGTGGATGATTTACTCATCAGTGCCTAGGAGTGTTCATTCTTGTTTTTTATGAGCAACGTTAATATGAGGATCTCAAAGCACCTAGCAGACTTTAATATAGAAATTCTCAGGGCATTCGAGGACAGTTTCCAATAAAACTTGTTCTAGCCCACATTTAACTGGTGTAAAAGCAGTTCTTCTCTTGATAAATTATCATAAGCAAGCGATGGAGTTGAGAAGAACTCTGTTCTCTCGCAGCTCATCCTGAGTGTTATCTTTGAACCATGGCCTAACTGCACTTTGTCTGATTTAGTAAGACCACATATAAAATCGACCAGTACGTCTAGAGTGTCTACATATTGCACAGGCATAGATTTTTAAAGTTCAGTTTTCTTCTGCAAATCAGTCAAAAGTATATACTGAGCATTACTGTGTGCAGAGTGCTGTGATAAGCACTTGGGAGAATACATCTTCTCTTGGGTGAATACATTATACCTCCATAAGGTATAATGAAGATCATGCCATTGTCAGGACCAGCGGCACTAATCTTACCTCCCTTCCCACTCCAGAATTGGGATGTCAGACACCTTCATGCCGGACAGATTTTTCAACCCTAAATGGTCTTGCTGACTCTTTTAGAGAAGCAGCGTGACTCAGTGGAAAGAGCACAGGCTTGGGAATCGGAGGTCGTGGCTTCTAATCCTGACTCTGACGCATCAGCTGTGTGATTTTGGCCAAGTCATTTAACTTCTCTGTGCCTCAGTTACCTCATCTGTAAAATGGGGATTAAGAATGTGAGGCTCACGTGGGACAACCTGATTACCTTGTGTCTCCCCCAGCACTTAGAACAGTTCTTGGCATTAGGAGAAGCAGCGTGGCTCAGTGGCAAGAGCCCGGGTTTGGGAGTCAGAGGTTGTGGGTTCTTATCCCGGCTCCACCGCTTGTCAGCTATGTGACCATGGGCAAGTCACTTCACGTCTCTGGGCCTCAGTTTCCTCATCTGTAAAATGGGGATGAAGACTGTGAGCCCTAATTGGGACAACCTGATAACCTTGTATCTACCCCAGTGCTTAGAAAAGTGCTTGGTACATAGTAAGCGCTTAATGATACCATCATTATTATTTTAGGAATTGGAGGACAGTCCCCAGAGTCAACAGAGATTGGCAGAGCCACCAGTGTCCAACAAAAGGACATACAGATCAAAAAAGAGACTCACTGTAGAAGACAATCCCTATAATGCTAAAGGACAATTTAAAAGTACTATTATTGTTGAACACTCCTTGTGCTGGTTCCTTCCTCTGTGTCACTGGGACTGTTCAGAATTACCCACCTTCCAAGAAAATTTTTCCACCTAGACTGGGCTTATACAAACAGATAAGGACAGTCATCGAACCTGACACATTAGTAGTATTCCTATTTATTGAACTCCCACTTGGGAAATAGAGAATAAAGACAAGTTTCCAGTCCACAAGGGTTTGTCAAACCATCACTTTTCACAAATCTGGGTAGACGTTATGAATGCCTCCAAAAGAAAGGCAGCAGTGCTACCTTCAGACTCTGCTTTTAAAGGCAGGTGAGGGAAAAGAGTTATTGTTAATTTTTGCAAAAAAAGAAAAAAAGAAAAATGAAAAAAAGTGGTGAAAGGGAACATCAGTTAAGGAAAAACATCAGAAAATGGTTTAAAATCCTTACAGAAGGGCTTTAGAACAAATAGGATTGTCATTATCATTATTATTAAACTGGACCTTTGTGTTGAGTTATACTATTGATCTCAATTTCAGTAGACTAGCACCAGAGAAACATAGAACATGTTCCTCCAGGATATTTTAGGCAAGATAAAATAAGCAGTTTTTAAAATTCCCATCGAGGTTAAATGCTTAGTTCCGTGCTCTACTCACAGTTGATCGATGGCATTTATTGAGTGCTTACTGTGCAGAGAGCACTCTACTAAGCGCTTGGGAGAAAACAATACAGTAGTGTTGCTAACCCAATGCAATCTTTGATTTCTAAAAAATATTGGCACTAGTGGTTTTTGGATCACAATAAGCTAAAGTTCTTTTCAGAGAAGGTATGAGATAAGGTGGAAAAAAAGAAGCTGAAGGGGAATGGAATTGGAAGAGCATTGTGTAGTTGGAGTTTGAGCACTTTAGTGAGAGTTCAGATCTATACCTAGGCTGTGGCTGGGATCATTTGACTATAGAGACACAGACAGTCTAAAACTGCTAGTAAGTTTCTGGTTATGAAGAACTATGGAAATGTGTGTCTGAAAAGGCTAGAAATGGAAATATACTGCCTTTTCCTGGCAAACAGTAATTTCAAATCTTGAGAGATGAAATATCTTAGGAGAGCTTTGTTTTCCTGTTTTTTTAATTGTGTTGGAAATGTTTTTATCCTGGATTTTACTAGAAATTGCTTTCCTCCCCCCCCCCCCCAGCAGTAAGCATACATGATATCCCTTTAAAGTGCTTTGCTTGCTTTGCAGGAGGAAGAGGGGAGAACTATGTATTCTTTTTTCAAGATTGTATACTGGGATTTCTAGCCTGAATTTGTATTGCTGAGGCTTTAGAGTCAGGTTTATATTTAGTTTTTGATGTAGGACCTAATTAGGCTTTCTGCACATCTTAATACTTTCTGCTACATCTGCATTACAGATAGTATCGCATATATTTACATGCCATTTACATTAAAAAGTTAGCTGTGCTGTATGCAATAATCATTTTAACCAAATAACACTGACTGAAAATATTATGAATAAGCACATAAAGTTACATGTCTGCACAAAGCATGTCTGGTATTTCCTTAAACATTTAAAAGAGAACTTTTTGTACTGGATATGCAGCCTACAGAGAGATGTTGACCAATCTTACAAAATGAGCCATTTACAAGAGCTAAATGGGACTAGGTTGAAATCCAAAAATAAGATGGGACTCTCCAATATCATACAAATCAGTTACAATAATTAGTACTGATGCTGATAATAAGCACTAAGGCTTTGAAGCTGAATGGCCAAGTGGAAAGACCACAGGCCCGGTAATCAGAGGATCTGGGTTTTATTCCTGGTTCCAGGATTTACATGCTGTGTGACCTTGGGCAAGTTGCTTAATTTCTCTGTACCTAAATTTACTTATGTGTAAAATGGAGATTTGACACCTGTTCTTCCTCCTACTTAGATTTTGAGCCACAAGTGGGAGAGGGATTGTGTTCAACCTAAGTATCTGGAATCTACCCCAGCACTTAGCATAGTACTGGGCACATAGTAAATGCTTAACAAATGCCACAATTATTGTTATCATTATTATTATTGTTTGCTGGGTGTCTGCACCGGAATGGCCATTCTCTTCCTTTGCTCACATCCTCCCTCTGGTTTAGAACTCCCTCCCCCTTCGCATACACCAGACCACCACTCTCCCCACCTTCAAAGCCTTATTAAAATCACATCTTCTACAAGCAGCCTTCCTCACTGAAGCCTTCCTTTCTCCCATTCCCTCTCCTTTCTGTAACACCTATGCCCTGAGATGTGCATCCTTTAAGCATTTGATATGCATCCCTCTCTCAGCCACGTAGCACTTTTGGAAAATATCCATAATTTATTTTAATGCCTGTCTCCCATTCTACACTGTAAGGGTCTTGTAGGCATGCCTATCATTTCTGTTATATTTTATTCTTCCAAGTGCTCAGTACAGTGCTCTGCATAAAGTAAGTGCTCAGTAAAATACCATCGATTGGTCATTGATCCATTCCTTCCTTTGGAAACTATGTGACATATAGAAAGAACATGGGTCTGGGAGTCAGTGGATTTGAGCTCTAATCTCGGCTCTGCCACTTGCCTACTGTATGACCTTGGTTAAGTCTTTCAACTTCTCTGTGCCTCATTTCCCTCTTCTGTAAAATGGGGATGAAATACCTGTTCTCCCTTGCCCTTAGGTTGCATACCCCATGTGGGACAGGAACTGAGCCCAAGCTGATGATCTTGTATCCATCCCAATGGTTAGTAAAGTGTGTGGCCCCAAATAAGTGCTTGACAAATACCACACTTATCATCATCATTACTTCACGTGGGTGATGTTGATAGGATGGAACAAGAAAGTCTGAGAACAAAGCACCTCCTTCAGACATAGATGCTCACATGTTCCCCTGGCTTGGAACCCTCTCCCTCCCCAACTCTGACAGACTTCAACTCTCTCCACATTCGGTATCCTCTTAGAAGCCTGTGTCTTCCAACAATCACCCACTCATCAGTACTTCCTTATTTTATTCATTCAATTGTATTTATTTAGCGCTTACTGTGTGCAGAGCACTGTACTAAGTGCTTGGAAAGTACAATTTAACAACAAATAGAGGCAATCCCTGCCCAACAACGGGCTCAAAGTCTAGAAGTGGGGAGACAGACTTCAAAACAAGTAAACAGGCATCAATAGCATCAATATAAGTCAATAGAATTATAGATATATGCAAATCATTAATAAAATAAATAGAATAATAAATATGTATGTATATATACAAGTGCTGTGGGGCAGGGAGGGGGTAGAGGAGAGGGACCAAGTTGGGGCATTGGGGAGGGGAAGAGGAGCAGAGGAGAAGGGGGGCTTAGTCTGGGAAGGCCTCCTGGTGGAGGTGATCTTTCTGTAGGGCTTTGAAGGGGGGAGTGTGCTAGTATATATTCTCATCATTAGCACTTAGATATATGCACTTTTTCAATTGTACATTGTTATTTAGTTTGAATGCTCTGCAAATAATTTAGTCTATCTCCCCCACTAGAGTGTAAACCCTCATTTGTTCATTTAATAGTATTAATTGAGCACTTATTATGTGCAGAGCACTGTACTAAGTGCTTGGAATGTACAATTCGGCAACAGATAGAGACAATCCCTGCCCATTGACGGGTTCACAGTCTAATCGGGGGAGACAGACGGACAAAAACAAGACAACCTAATCACAATAAATAGTATCAAGGGGATGTACACCTCATTAACAAAATAAATAGGGTAATAATGTGGATAGGTAATATCCCGCCTCCACCACTTGTCTGCTGGATGACCTTGGGCTAGTCACTTAACTTCTCTGTTCCTCAGTTTCCTCATCTGTAAAATGGGGATTAAGGCTATGAGCCCCAAGTGGGACAACCTGATAACCTTCTATCTGTCCCAGTGCTTAGAACTATGCTTGGCACACAGTAAGAACTTAACAAAAACCATCATTATTCAATGCTTAGAACAGTGCTCAGCACATAGTAAGCGCTTAACAAATGCTATCATTATTAATATGGGACCTGTCTCTTGTACTTAGTCCAGTGAATTGCACGCAGTGGACACTTAAAGACTATTGCTATTATTATCATCTACTACTACTAGAATCATGCAGAGAGCTCTGAGTTTTTCAGTTTGGAGAGGCCCAAGTATATGAAGACAGGTTCTGGTCCTGAAGTCTTCTATAGGGCTATGCTCATCATTCGTTCTGCTTTGGATGGGAGACTTCACCCTTGTTATAACTGTCCCATTAATCAGCTAATCGGTTCAGTTTTCCTCTGTAAATCTTCATAAGGTATAATAAAGATCTCTACTGAGCTCTTATAATAATGTTGGTATTTGTTAAGCGCTTACTATGTGCCGAGCACTGTTCTAAGTGCTGGGGTAGATACAAGGTAATTAGGTTGTCCCACAAGAGGCTCACAATGTTAATCCCCATTTTACAGATGCGGGAACTGAGGCACCGAGAAGTTAAGTGACCTGCCCACAGTCACACAGCTGACAAGTGGCAGATCCGGGGCTCGAACCCATGACCTCTGACTCCCAAGCCTGTGCTCTTTCCACTGAGCCACACTGCTTCTCTTGTATGCAGAGGACTGTACTAAATGCTTTGTGCAAAACGTTTAACAGAGTTGGTAGGCAAAGTCCCTCAGATACACTTTGCTGCAAAACCTGCCCGATATTTCCTCGGAAATGTTTTGTTGCTCTCTTGTCTCCCTGCATACAACCAATACCCTCGTACATATCACTGGATTACTGGGTCAGCATCCTTGCTGGTCTCCCTGTCTCTAACCTCTTCTCTCACATATCTCTCCACCTCAAAACCTCCCACTTATTTCCCATCTCCCTCCACATCAAGCAAAGACTCATCACCAGTGGATTTAAAACTCGCCATCAGCTCTTTCCACCTTGCCTATTGCTTTCTTCAAGCCCACCTCCTTGTTATTCCCCCGTCTCTTTTTGCCATCTTCAGCTTGTTCACACTTTCCTCAAATCCGGGAACTCCCCTCCCACCTACAGTGATGCAGGCAGGCTGTATTGATCTGACACTCATCGAGTAGACAAGAGCACAGGCCTGGAAGTCATAAGAATCTAGGTTCTAAACCCAGTTCTGCCACTTGTCTGCTGTGTGACCTAGGGCAAACCACTTAACCTTTCTGTGCTTCACTTAGCTCATCTGTAAAATGGAGATTGACTGTGAGCCCCATGGAGGACACTGACTTGTCCAATCTGATTAGCTTGGCTCTATCCCAGTGCTCAGTAATAAAGTGACTGCACATACTAAGCACCTGACAAATACCATTTAAAAAAAACAAGCCCTACAATTCAACTTACTGGAAAAGTGCTGAAAATAGAGCACAATGAGTTGCAGGCTTAGTGGCTGAAAGTTTTTAGCCATGAAATCTGAAGTAATGATATAAAACATCTGAGCTTGAAAGCTACCTAAATTGGAGTTGGTTAAGATAGATATCATAATAATAACAAAAGATCTAAAAAGCATCCCTGTGTAACAGTGATTTATGGGTAGAACAGAGGATATTAACTGGCCAATTAGGCTGAAATCAATTAATGATATTTATTGAGCACTCACTATGTGCCATACACTGTACTAAGTTCCCGGGAGAGTACAATACAGCAGAGTTGGCACATTCCCTGCCCACCACGAGCTACAGTTTAAAGTCAAAGGCAGACATTTATGTAGGTAATTTAGAATAAATGAATTGGAAACCAATTTCATTGAAATTCAGTCTTATACTCTAGGATTACCTATTCCAAGGCAGTTTACCCTTTGTCTACCCCAGTGCTTAGAACAGTGCTCTGCACATAGTAACCGCTTAAAAAATACCAATATTATTATTAGTAATGGGTTTCATTAAAGAAGTTCATCACTTGTTGGTAGAAGTAATCCCTAAGTGGGCTGTAGTGGCAAACTTGGTTAAGTCTGCCGATCTTAAGTTAAACATCCTAAATCAGTGCCTCTAAAGGCTCCTGAGTGATGGTACTAATGCAGCAAAGGCTGGTGTAATTCAGTCTAGGGCAAAAGTCACCAGGAACAGTTTCTTCAAGAGTACAAAACCTCCTGAAACCCTATCTTTCTTCCTTTTTTCTTTTTTCAAAGGAAGTTGAAATTGTCCATGTACGATTTCAATTTTTTCCAGTGTTTCTCTCTTGAGAGACTGAAAGCAGGTGCCACTTCTGATTCATCACAAGGCTGTGGCTTTCCTTTCTATTATTCTAATGCTAACTTAAAAAAGACTAAAAGTTCTATGCATAAAGAAATACTTTTTAGGTAATTAGTCATTCTGCCCACATTTCTGTACCTTGGTCTCGCTAAGAGTATTCTACTTGAGAAAGAGTTAGGATTCCAAGCACTGAAGTTGTTGAAATTGGGCTGGGAAACAAGGAAAAGAGACAAAAAGAAGATGGAAAAGAAAAAAAAGTGAAAGTCTTAGGTCTAGTAATTATAGGGACCCACATTTAGTTTAAAAAGAAAGCCTAAAATTTTAATTGTTGATAATCCAGTATTTGAGTAAGGTATCATCCCCACTGAGGCTCAGAATCTGTGATACTTATAGATATTTAGTTTGCTTTGCATTTGATCAAAATGTAACTTAATTCTTTGATAAATTCTGCCTGCAATGAATGTTGGGATACCCGTATCCCTAAAACAATTGATTGTTTTTTAATTTTACATTTGAGTCCTTAAAAAAGGAAGTGTACTTGGCACACTCTTTTTGCCTAAAAATTTAAAATGTTTTCTTGACACCAGAATGCCCTTCCATTCCTGTTGAAAAGGATAATCTGTGGGCAACACAAATGATGATGAACAAAGGGCAAACACATATTGATTGGCATTTGTACCTTCGCATAGAAACTGGAACATCTTTTGAAACATTTGTTTAAAGACTTTGCTTCAAGCTGTTTTGTTCTGCTAGACTAAAGGGTTGCCAGTCAAATGTCTCTAAACTGAGTGTAGACTACTGGGCAAGACCTTAACATCCCTTCTAGGAGTATATACATATATATATATATGTATAGTGTGTGTGTGTGTGTGTGTGTGTGTGTAGGGGCAGGAGGGATAATTCTTGGTCCTCGATGTCAATAATGATGGTGAGATCCCTATGGACTGTGGGACAAGGACTGTGTCCACCCTACGTATCTTGTATCCACCTCAGTGCTTAGAACAGTATAGGACATATAGTAAGCACTTAAAAACTATCACAGTTATTATTGTTATCCATCGCTTGGGTTCATGTATGATTGAAAAGGCCAATGTGAAACCTAGAGGCCTGACCACCACGGGCATATACAATTTTGACTCTTGTTGGGCTGTCACGTTCGTGGTTTGGCCATCGTCCCTATTAGTCTCTTTCTCAAAAAATTGCTTTCTGACTGCAGCCTGTTATGCGAGTCAGTGACTGGCTATCCATTTTCAGTTGAAATACAGCTTTGTCTGAGTCTTTGTTTTACTGCATCCATAGAGTGTTTCCTCTGGCCCCTTTGGATTTAATTTTCCAATGTCAGCTCAATTGTGCAAGCAGCTGTATCAGGATCTCACTGGTGGCCATATTCTTTCCGTGGCCTACTCAGCCTAGCTACTTTGAGGTGAGTGTAGCTTTACTGCTATGAGATGGATTTCATTTTTTTTAACGGTATTTGTTAAACATTTACTGTGCCCTGCATTGTACTAAGTTCTGGGGAAGATACAAGTTTATCACTTTGAACACAGTCCGTGTGCCACATGGGACTCACTGTCTTAATCCCCATTTTCCACTGAAGCAGAGAGAAGATAAGTGACTTGCCCAAGGTCACACAGCAAAATAGTGGTGGACTGAAATTAGAACCTAGTTCCTTCTGACCCCCAGACCGGTCTCTATGCACTAGGCCATGCTGCATTTGTTTCTCACATTGTTTGTGATCCTATCTTGCCATTTGTTGTTGACAAAGCCCATAAGTGACATTTTCGAGACTCCTCAAGGGAGTCAGGTGTGGCATCTGTGAGAGGTCCAGGTTTCCCATCTGATCAACCAGTCATATTTATTGAGCACTTACTGTGTGCAGAACACTGTTCTAAGCGCTTGGGAGAGGACACCAAAACAGAGTTAGTAGACACGATCCCTGCCCACAGTGAGCTGACAGACTAGAAGGGGATACAGACATCAAGATAAATAAATTATGGATATGTACATGTGCTGTGGGGCTGAGGGAGAGGTGAGTAAAGTTGCAAATCCAAGTGGAAGCATGATTTAGAAGTGTGTAGGAAATGAGGACATAAGCAGGGAAAGCCTCCTGGAGGAGATATGCTTTCAATAAGTCTTTGAAGAGGGGGAGAGTAATCGTCGGATTTGGGGCAGGAGTCATTCCAGCCCAGAGGTAGGATGTGGGAGAGAGGTCGGTGGCAAGATAGACGAGATGGAGATGCAATGTAGTGTGGCATTAGAGGAGCATAAAAATAGGAGGGGACAAGGCCACTGACTGCTTTAAAGACAATAGTAATGACTTTCTGTTAGATTTGGAAGTAGATGGGCAACCACTGGAGGTTCTTGAGGAGTGGGGAAACATGGACTGAATGCTTTTTAGTTGTTCTTTGTGTCTGTCTACACCCACTGGGTGCTCAATCAGTAGCTTTACTACTATTTTGAGGCACAGGTTTTGTTTAACATTTGAATGGTGTGCTATGGTAAAATGATCAGATGAGGCATCGATCAATCCCAAATCAGAGATTTGTTCTCTGTCTCCCAAAAGGGATATGATACAAGTACAAAGATAAAGTATCCCCATTTTGGTTGCAAAAATTGAGGCACAGTTAGGGTGACTTGTCTGAGATCACTAGCCGGCTCCAGTGACCAGAACTAGATCCTGAATCTCCTCACTCCCAAGCCCATGATTTTTCAAAAGCAAAAGAGTGAAATCAACCATATGTTTTAACTCCCCTGTGAAGTTCACTTTACTCACTGCCCTCAAAGAGCTTACACTAAAATAAATTACGGGTAGAAGGAAGCAATAGCATATAAAGATATGTATGTAAGTGTCATAGGGGAGGGAGAGTTGAGTAACTTGATTCTCAGATGATACAGAAGTGCTGAAATGTCAATTGGTTGGGGGGTGGGGAGGCGAGTGCACCGAAGTGGGAAGATGAGATTAATCAGGAAACCTAATGGCCTGCTAGAACCACAATCATGCAGTTAGTTTACACAAAGTTGATCCCTTCTTGGAAGGCTAACCAAATTGTATTCTCTATCTCTAGTCTGTATTGCTACTGTTCTACTAAAAGGAAGATGGAAATCTAGTATTATTTGACTGCTAATATCTTTTCTTGCTCCTGCTACTGTTTCCCTCTCAGTTGTCTCATACACTATAGTCAAACAAGTGTAATAATACAAATATCAGCCATGATGAAGGAGGAGGAGGTTGAGCCACAGAGAAGAAGCCAAGTGATCTAACCTGGCAGTCCTCCTACAGGAAATGCTTCCCTGGAAGCGGCATGGCCTAGTGGGGAAAGCACGGGCCTGGGAGTCAAGGGAACTGGATCATAATCCTGGCTCTGCTACTTGCCTGCTGTGTGATCCTGCACAAGTCAACCACCTTCTCTGTGCCTCAGTTCCTTATCGGCAAAATGGGGAATGCCTGTTCTCCCTCCTACTTAAATTATGATCCCCATGTCGGACAGAGTCCAACCCGATTATCTTGTGCTATCCCAGCACTTAACAGATACCACCATAATTATGATGATGATGATTATTTTTATTGCACCTCCATGAAAAAATAATCCAAGAGAGAACAAAGCCACCTTGAACCACATGCCTAACAGACTGTTTGGAATGCAGTAGGCTCCTTTGTACACCCAAACAAGAATCCCATCTCCCACCATACCACTGTAAGAATTAGAAACCAGAGTATATCATCTGTGCTCACCACTCAATTACTAAACACTCCCTGTGTCTCAAAGTAGCAGTAACAGTAATAATTACCCTGATTACCCTGTATCTACCCCAGCACTCAGAACAGTGCTCTGCACATAGTAAGTGCTTAACAAATACCAACATTATTATTAAGTGCCAGTAAGTCCTAAAATCTTGGGAAAGCACAACAAAAGCATGAGACAGATTCCCTGCCCACAAGGAGCTTACGATCTAACAAGTGATAGGGTAAAACTATTTACTAATGAGGTAATCAGAACAAACTGACTCTACAGTTAATGAAATATATGTACATAGGAAATGAGGGAAGGTCTAAATGAATATGTAAGTGATAGAGGAGGCTGGTGGGTTGCTGTGACTTGGGTGTTCAGAGTTAATTGGGAAGGTTTTTTGGAAGAAGTCAGATTCTAGCAAAGCTTTGAAGAGGGAGAAAGCCATGGTCTCCCTTTTCCACACCGCTCCATAAATTAGCTATGCCACATGTCCACAGTAATAACAGCATCTAATAGCCACCAAGTCCTGCCTTGTAGCACACTCCTTCACCTTCTCTTTGGGATGTTTGCTAATGTTAAGCAGTTGGAAAGATGCAAAGATTGGTCCTCACTTACAGCTCTGAGACCTTTAGTTTGGTCTGGATCCAGGTAACTTGATCTTAGTCACTCAAAGAATGTGCTGGCCTTCTTTGATTTTTCTTCTTTCTTAACTGCTGTTAATTGTTGCTAAGTGTGCTGCATAGGTACTAGAATTTCATGGCAGCATTTAGCTTAGAGGTGCCAATATAGATTTTTGATTCTGTGTATGACTTTTCTGGTTCAGGTTGATAGAAAACCTCAGTTTTCTTTAGAGCTGTCATCAAACCACATCACCTTGTTGATTTGGCAAATGAATTTACAAACTTTTGCACATCTTCTTGGTGGTATGCCTCTTGAAACAGTCACCTCTGTATGGCAATTCTTGCATGAGTGTTTTTAGGACAGAAAAAAGTTCAGTGGAGGAGGAGATTAGGATGGGAAAATGAGTTCAGTTTTGGAAATAATGAACTTCATGGCAATAATGATAATAATAATAATAATGTTGGTCTTTGTTAAGCACTTACTATGTGCAGGGCACTGTTCTAAGCACTGGTGGAGATTCAGGGTCATCAGGTTGTCCCACGTGAGGCTCACAGTCTTAATCCCCATTTTACAGATGAGGTCACTGAGGTATAGAGAAGTGAAGTGACTTGCCCATAGTCACCAAGCTGTCAAGTGGCAGAGCTGGGATTTGAACCCATGACCTCTGACTCCCAAGCCCGGGCTCTTTCCACTGAGTCATGCTGCTTCTCTCAATAATAATAATGGCATTTATTAAGTGCTTACTGAATGAAAAGCACTGAGCTATATAATTGAATAAATAGAAGGTGATCAGACATGGTCCCTGTCCATATGGGCTCAGGGTCTGAGGAGAGAAGCAGTATGCTCTAGTGGATAGAGTACGGGCCTGAAAGCCTGGAAGACCTGAATTCTAATCCCAGCTCTGCCACTTGCCTGCTTTGTGACCTGGGGCAAGTCACCTTTCTTCTCTATGCCTCAGTTACCTCATCTGTAAAATGGGTATTGATACTGTAAGCTCCCTGTGGACATGGCCTGTTTCCAAACTGATTAGCTTTTTTCTTTCCCAGCACTTAGTGCAGTGCCTGGCACATTCATTCATTCAGTCGTATTTACTGAGCCCTTACTGTGTGCAGAGCACTGTATTAAGCCCTTGGAAAGTACAGTTTGGCAACAGATAGAGACAATTTCTACCCAACAACGAGCTCACACATATTAAGTGCTTAACGAGTACCATAAAAGAGAGAATTGCATCCCCATTTTACAGGCATGGAAATGGAAGCTGAGTGTTTGCCTAAAGTCACACAGCGGGCAAGTGGTAGATCCAGGACCCTGTCCCAGTACTTTACACTAGATTCTTCTGACGCCTGTAACACCCATGTGGAAGTTCCATATTATCTAGAGAAGGTGCAAGATTGCAGAAATGGCAAGAAACTGGGGCTAGTGAGGTTGATTTGTGAGTCAGCCATACAGTTTGTAGTTGAAGCTCTAGGAGCAGTTGAGCTCTTGATGGGGAGTGAGTGAGGATGAGATGACAAAGGGACCCAAAATGGAGCTGTGAGGGATACCCAGAGTTATGGAGTAGGAGACGGGAAAAACTGGCAAAATAGACTGAGAAGGATCAGCCAGAGAGATAATGGCAGAACCAAGAGAGTACTGGGCCGGTAAAACTGAGTTGAGATAGCATTTCTAGGAGAAGGGAGTTGTCCACTGTGCTAAAGGCTACCTAGAGGTCAAGGGAGATTAGTAGTCTTAGATTTGGCAAGATGAAAGGCATTTGGTAACTTTAGAGAGACTCCTCTCTGAAATTAAAGGGGTGTGGATGGTCAAGTACTTTTGTTTCAGGGGCAGGTGTGATGTTACTTGTCGCTTTTGAATTATGGCCAGATTTGAGAGATACAATATCAGTAATTATCTGACTACAAAAATTATCCCTGATAACCTTTGTGAAGCAGTTCATTCATTCAGTAGTATTTATTGAGTGCTTACTACATGCAGAGCACTGTACTAAGCACTTGGAATGTACAATTCGGCAACAGATAGAGACAATTCCTGCCCACTGACGGGCTCACAGTCTAATCGGGGGAGACAGATGGACAAAAACAAGACAACGTAATCGCAATAAATAGAGTCAAGGGGATGTACGCCTCATTAACAAAATAAATAAGGTAATAAAAATATATACAAATGAGCACAGTGCTGAGGGGAGGGGAAGGGAGAGGGGGAGGAACAGAGAGAAAGGAGGGGAGTGTGTCCTAGAGGAAAAAGTACAGGCTTGGGAGTCAGAGGACTGGGTTTCTGCCTACTATGCAATGTACCGCATCCCTGCCCACCTTATTCACACATTGTATTCCAAGACCCAGCAGGAAAACAAGTGGCAGGGATGAGATTGAGTGTGGGGCTGTATGGCCCCCTTGTAGCCTAATCAATTCCTTCTCTGAGAAAAAAACAACAGCCTCATTTTGGTCTTCAGTTCTTAGGAATGAGGCCCATCCATCATTTCCAATAGGAGACACTCCCACTTACCTGCTGCATAACTTCTCTTTGCCTCAGTTTCCTATTCTGTCAAATGGGGGTTCAATACCTGTTCTGCCATCTCCTCAGATAGTGTCTTGGGGCAGAAAGACTGTATCTGACCTGATTATCTGACCTGACCTGTACCTGACCTGACCAGTTGGTTCCTTCGGGTCTTCCGCTCGCACCATGTTGGGGCTTTGGATCCCACTGACCCAAGCTCTCGGAAGGGAAAAAGAGCGATAATGTTGGCTCCCTGTGAATCTAAACGTGTCTCAGTGGAAAGAGCCCGGGCTGGGGACTCAGAGGTCATGGGTTCAAGTCCCAGCTCCGCCGCTTGGCAGCTGTGTGACTTTGGACCAGACACTTCACTTTTCTGGGCCTCAGTTCCCTCATCTGTAAAATGGGGATGAAGACAGTGAGCCCCACGTGGGACAACCTGACGACCTTGTATCCTCCCCAGCGCTTAGAACATTGCTTTGCACATAGTAAGCACTTAACAAATGCCATCATTATTATCATTATTATCTTGTATCTACCCCATCACTTAATACAGTGCTTGACACATAGTAAGTGCTTAACAATTATCAACATTATTATTATTATGAGGGAAGACCTCTACCCATCTAGTTATTCAGCACCTAATTTATTCCAGTTTGTTTTCACCCTGAGTGAAAAAATATAATAATAATAATAATAATGTTGGTATTTGTTAAGCGCTTACTATGTGCCGAGCATTGTTCTAAGCGCTGGGGTAGACACAGGGGAATCAGGTTGTCCCACGTGGGGCTCACAGTCCTAATCCCCATTTTACAGATGAGGTAACTGAGGCACCGAGAAGTTAAGTGACTTGCCCGAAGTCACACAGCTGACAAGTGGCTGAGCCGGGATACGAACCCATGACCTCTGACTCCAAAGCCTGTGCTCTTTCCACTGAGCCACGCTGCTTCAAATATGCTTCAAATATGCGATATGCGATATGCTGGTGAGCTCAGTTTAGCTTGCATGAGACAGCCAGTTTTTTGGACCATTTTTTAGTCCCCTTTCTCATTTTGAGTGACTCGATCAATGTGATAATTATTGAGCATTTGCTGTGTTCAGTGCCCTGTATTAAGCACTTAGGAGAGTACAATCCCAAAGAGTTGGTAGACAAGATTACTTCCCACAGTGAGCTCACAGTTTAGGGTGAACTGTGCCTTCCTAAATAGGGCTTTTCATACATCTCTACAGAGTAAAGATAATAGAGCTACCTTAATGTTCCTCTTAAGTAGATCCCTTGATTGGTGTACATGTGAATAGAGCTGAGCTATGAGAATGATCATTAGAAATATACCCCCATTTTAGTGCTTGAAGTTGAGAGGTATTTTTGTGGTGTAGGTTCAAGTGCACTGTTGTGCATTTTGGCGGTATTTTGGGGAGATAAAATAGGGTTGCCTGGCTATAAAGGTGGTTAATCAGTAGCTGGTAGGGTAGCATACAGTACTTGCCTTGGGGTGTAAAGGGCTCTGTCGGATCCCAGGGGCTTCTTTCTCTTTGAATTGGCCAGTACTTTCTCTGATGGGCATATTAACTCATGGGACAGTTATCCGACAGTTTCTCTGTACTTTCATTCAGTCATTTATTGAGCACTTACTGCGTGCAGAGCACTGTACTAAGCACTTGGAAAATACAATTCAGCAACAAATACAGAAAATCCCTACCCAACAACGGGCTCACAGCCTACAATGGGGGAGACAGGCAACAAAACAAAGTAAGTAGGCAGGCATCAATAGCATATGTTCTCTTCTGGGACTTTGGACTTTGCAGAAATATTAATAGTCTTGAAGAAATGAAAGGTTACAAACTGGCTGTTGAAGCAACATGCTCCATTTTCCAGTTGCATGGGTAACTCATCTTGCACCCTTATGTATTTTATATTTGTATCTCTTCAATTCTTTCTTTGAGGCAAATTAGTCTTTCCCCTGATTGAAAATGCTGTCAATAAGAAAGCACAAGCATAACAAGTAATTTAAATAATAGAAGAAAATGTCAAAACCTCTAAAAATATTCTGGGTTGCAAACTGACAGGCTGAGGAGGATTTTCCTTACTTTGCAAAGAGTGGAAAACTCATCTCGACTGCATTACTTTCCCGTTTTCAGCTGGGTCTGTTCTTGGAGCTCTGTGCTGATAGCATTGTGAGGAATGGTCTTATCTCGGTCAGAACCTTGGTTTGGAGTCAATTTCCAGAGTGGCAAGACCAGAAAAGTATGATTTTTTTTTTTTTAATGGTGTTAGTTATATGCTTACTATGTGCCAGACACTGTTTAATGTGCTGAGGTAGAAAGTAACTAGGTTGGACACAGTCTATGTCCCACATGGGGCTCACAGTCTTAATCCCCATTAGGGCAGCTTCCTCTTCTACAAAGAAAGAAACATTCTTTTTTAATTTTTTAAGTGGTTAAGTGCTTACGCTGTGCTGGATACTGTACTAAGTGCTGCGGTAGATAGAAACTAATCTGGTTGGACACAACCCATGTCTCACATGGGGCTCACAGTCTTAATCCCCATTTCATCGATGAGGTAACTGAGGCAAAGAGAAGTGAAATAACTTGCCTAAGATCTTATAGGAGACAAGGAACTGAGGCAGAATTAGAACCCTGGTCCTTTCAACTTCCAGGCCTGTGCTTTATGGGCTAGGCCACGCTGCAAGGACATTGGTCTCTAGATTTTCTCAGATATTGCTCTCCTGAGACCACCCTACCTAGCGTGTGCTTCCATGAGACTAATTTCTAGTGGGAAGCCTGTTTGATTCTGTCCATTTGAGACTATTTGAAGTAAATGGAAATCTTGTTGGGGCAAGTTAATGATGGAGTCTCCTGTTAGGAATGATGGATGACCCTCGAGGCAGGAATTCAGGTCCAAAAGACTGGGAGAAAGAATTGATTATGCTCTCAGTACCTTATGCAGCCACACTCTCACTCTCATCCCTGCCGCTTGTTTCCCCGTGGTCCAACTTGGGTCTTGGAAAGCAACCATCACCATGCCCCCTCCTACCTCACCTCACTACTCTCCTACTACAACCCAGCTCATACTTTTCGCTCCTCTAATGTCTACCTACTCACTCTACCCCCATCTCATCTATCTTGCTTCTGACCTCTCGTCCACATTCTGCTTCTGGCCTGGAAAGCCCTCTCTTCTCATATCTGACAGACAACTAATCTCCCCACCTTCAAAGCCTTATTGAAAGCACATCTCCAAGAGGTCTTCCCTGATGAAGCACTCATTTCCTCTTTTTCTACTCCTGTCTGCATCACCCTGACTTGTTCCCTTTATTCACCACACCCCCACCCAGCCCCACAGTACTGGCTCAGTGGAAAGAGCCTGGGCTTTGGAGTCAGAGGTCATGAGTTCAACCCCCGGCTCTGCCACTTGTCAGCTGTGTGACTATGGGCAAGTCACTTCACTTCTCTGTGCCTCAGTTACCTCATCTGTACAATGGGGATTAACTGTGAGCCTCACATGGGACAACCTGATTACCCTGTATCTACCGCAGCGCTTAGAACAGTGCTCTGCACATAGTAAGCGCTTAACAAATACCAACATTATTATTATTACTATGTGCATATCCAAAATTTAGTCATTTATAGTGATGTCTGTCTTCCCTTCTAGACAGTCAGCTTGATTTGAGCAGGGAATGTGTGTTCTATATTGTCGTGTTGTAGTCTCCTAAGTTCTTAGGGCCCATGTAACCTGGAGTCAAGGCTGTGCTGAAGAACCCATAACACTGCGGCAATTACCTTGGTAGTTTCTGTGGTAATTTCCAAATATGCTAGTTGGCTATTTTTTGAATTTCTGCTCAGGCTACCTTCCCCAGAGTGCCCTTGCTTATTTTTGGATCAGAGGCCTTCACTGTTAACATGGCCTCCAGTAGATATTCCCCTTCTCAAAGGGCCAACATTAGAACTCATATCTTCTGAGTCCCAGAATCAGGCACTTACCCTTGGACTAGCAGTGGAGTTGGAGGATTCAATACAGTAAGGGCTTAATAGGTATGAATGAATGAATGAATGATAGACCACTTAGTGGACAGAACACAGGCCTGGGGGTGAAAATGACCTGGATTCTAATTGCGGCTCTGCCACATGCCTGTTGTGTGACCTTGGGCGAGTCACTCCACTTTGCTGTGCCTCAGTTACCTCATCTGTAAAATGGGAATAAGCATGTGAGCCCCAGGTGGGAGAGGGACCGTGTACAACCTGATTAATATGTATCTATGACAGCACGTAGAACAGTGCTTGGCACATAGTAAGTCCTTAATAAGTACCATATTATTATTAGTAGTAGTATAGTAGTAATAATAATATTTTTGAGCCCTTACAGTGTGCAGAACATTGTTCTAAGTGTTTGGGAGAATACAATGCAACCAAATTGTTAGAATCGTGCCCTCCTGACAACGAACTCGAAGCCTAGATTCATATTCAGTGACCTTATGTATGCCCACAAGCCTACGCTATAGTTAATAGATAGAAGGAGACGTTACCCAGTTTTTCTGTTTTTTTAACAGAAAACCCAGTGGACAGCTCAGAACTGTCTCTCTCTCCCTTCACTTTAATTACCTTGTGTGGTCCCCAATTGCCACTTGTTTGCAACCTGCTTAAAAATGGGTCTCTGTCCATAAGAAACTTTTTTTTTTAAATGGGTGTTCATGTAAGAGCTGAATAGTGCAGAGAGATTAGATATTTTAAGGGGTTGATTTTTCAAATGGATGCTTTCCCTTTACCCCTTTGAACTGGAAAGAGGGAGAGGTCAGGCTATAAATCCATCAGTAGATTGATAGAAACTCAATCCTCCAAGAAGCCATTTGAGGTGCCTAGCAAGAATGGTGACCAATCACCCTCACCTTTTAAAGATAAAGACACTCAGGGAGACAGCAAAAATGACAGGGCTTAGGTTCAGAAATTTATTTGGAACTCTAGATGTTCTTGCTGTCTTTTTAGATTCCATTCTGTTTTTGGATAGCATTTTATGTTGTTTTTTTAAATCATTATTTAAAAATGAATAGTAAATGTGAAATATATTTTTGTATGCTTAGATGTCTATCCTAGGGTCAGAATTTCTCACTTTCTCTATCCCCTCCTCCCTACTTTTCTACCCCCTTCTCAACTTTCTCCTGCTTCCCTGTTGTTTCTCAACAGGAGGTCTCCAGCCAACACTTTGTGACACTTAAAATCCACCCCTTCTACCTACACCTCTCTCCCACTCCCCAGCTAAAAGCAGGTGTCCCTACTCTTCTCCCCTCCCTCATTGATATCTTCAAACTCTCACTCTCTTGGCTTCTTCCCTTTTGCTTTCACATATGCCGAAGTCTCATCCGCTGTGTTTGAATGTTTCATCACTCCTTATGCCTCCAATCTCTCAAACCCTTAGCTTTTGAGCCCCCAGGGAACAGGGACCTTTTCTAATTCTGACCTGTATTCTCTCCCAGTGTTAAGCAATGGTCTGCACACAGTAGATGCTGAATAAAATATTATTACTACTGGCAGCACAGCCTCCTCCAGCTGTCATCCAATCGCCTTGGTCCTAATCCTACCCCAACTCCTGGAATGACCCTCTGCCGGCACTTTCTCTCTACCAACTCTCTCCTCGAGTCACCACATTCAGGGTGTTTTTTTTTATGGTATTTGTTAAGCGTTTACTATGTGCCGATTTGATCACGTCGCACTCGTGGGGCTCACAGTCTTAATCCCCATTTTACGGATGAGATAACCGAAGCATAGAGAAGCCAAGTGACTTGTCCCAGATCCCACAGCAGACAAGTGGAAGAGCTGGGGTTAGAACTCAGGTCCTCTGACTCCCAGTCCTGTGCTCTTTCCACTAGGCCACTCTACTTCTAATGTCTCCATACCAAAGAAATAGCACTTTCTAAGAACATCAGTCAACCCCCTTATTGTCTGAGCTCCTCCAATTGCCTGGCGTGTGACCCTAGGGCTAGACAATTTAGCAGAGCCTCAGTTGAATCATCTGCAGAATGGGAATTGAATACCTGTTCTCCCTCCTACTTGGACAGTGAGCTCCATGTGAGACAAGGACTGTGTCCCACCTGATTGATTTGTATCTATCCCTGTGCTCAGAACAGTGCTTGACACATAGTAAGTGCCTAATGAATGCCATAAAAAAGCAATCAGTCTTGAAAGAGTATCGGTCCTCCATTTTGCTGAGATGGCACCAACCTTGTTGTTATCCTACCATTCTGACCACTCTTTCTTTGTTTCATTATAATAATAATAATAATAGTGATGTTATTTGTTAAGCACATACTATGTGCCAGGCACTGTTCTAAGCACCCAATTCATCCTCTGCCTCTCATTCCTAAACTGTGGGTGTACTAGCTACTGGTATGTAGCAGGGTGTACTGTTCTCCCTGTCTCTGTCCTCTCCTGTCTGCAATCTCATTTATTCACATGGCTTCATAACAATAATAATAATAATAATGTTGGTATTTGTTAAGCGATTACTATGTGCAGAGCACTGTTCTAAGCACTGGGGTAAATGCAGGGTAATCAGGTTGTCCCACATGAGGCTCACAGTCTTAATCCCCATTTTACAGATGAGGGGACTGAGGCACAGAAAAGTTAAGTGACTTGCCCACAGTCACACATCTTTCACCTATATGCATACAACTCCCAAATCTATTTCTCTAGCCCTGACTCCTCATCTAACCAGCAATCTCACATCTCTTCTTGCCTGAGCACATATCTCTTGGATATTCCTCCGGCACTCTCTACTTAAGGTGTCTAAAAATCCAAACATCACATCTTCACTCTTAAAATCTACTCCGCTTAACTTTCCTATCAATGGCACCACCATCATCCCTGTCTCAAGAATCTGCAACCTCAGCCTTACTCTTGAGTTGTCTCTCTCCTTCTACTCTTACATTCAGTAGTTCATCTGCTCTTTCATTCTACTGCCAAATACTGCCAGTTCTTCTTATGCAACATCTCCTTTATCTACCCCCCTTCCTCTTCACCCAAACAGTGATGAGTTCATTCATTCAATTGTACATATTGAGCTGTGTGCGGAGCACTGTACTAAGTGGTTGGGAGAGTACATTGTAACAATAAACAGACACTTTCCCTGCCCACAATAATCTTACAGTCTTGGGAATAAACTTGGGTGATGTCATGACTAGATTATTATATCAACCTCCTTGCCATTCCTTCTTTGCGTCTCTCCTCCCCACCCTCCCCCTCAAATTGTGTTGTATGTGGTTGCTTGACACAAACTCTCTGCTCCTCAAAACCCTGCATTGCTTCCAACCCTCCACAACAATGCTCTCCTACAGCTCAGCCCACTTTAAATAACCAGTGTCTTCATCTACTTCCTAACTTGTTTTCTTCATTCCCTCAAAGAGAACCTTTTAATTGTAACTCATTCTAAATTCTCCCTGCTTCTCGCCCTCATTAGCACACTTCCCTCTCCCCAAATAATAATAATAATAATGGTATTTAAGCACTTTTTATGTGCCAAGCACTGTTCTAAGCCCTGGGAGAGATCTGACAGACTATTTCCCTCCCCCTATTCATCTCTCTCCTGAAAGTCCACCTCTTTCAAAATACCATCTCCAATCAATTTTCAGTATCCCAAATCATATTACTCCATCGACCACCTCTTGCATTTATGCACTTATATACCTATCCTCAGCAATTCTGTGTACCTGTTTAATTGTACATTAAATTATATATTTTGATTACTCAGTTTGTAAATGTTTTTATGGTTGTCTCCCTTTTTAGAGTGTAAACCCCTTGAGGGCAGGGAACTTACCTCGGTCTCTATCTTGCTGCCAACCTCTCGCCCACATCCTGCCTCTGGCCTGGCACACCCTCTCTCTTCATTTCCGACAGGCAATCACTCTCCCCACCTTCAAAGCCTTATTGTAGGCACATCTCCTCCAGGAAGCCTCCCCCTTCTAAGCCCTCATTACCCCTTCTCCCACTTCCTTTGGCGCTGCTTTTGCACTTAGATTTACCCCCTTTATTCAGCCCTTCCTCAGCCCCACACCACTTATATACAAATCTGCAATTTATTTTTATTTATGTCTGTAACTCCCTCTAGATTGTATGCTCGTGTTGGCCAGGAAATGTGCCTACGAAATGTTATATCGTACTCTCCCAAATGCCTATGAAAGTGCTCTGCACATAACAGGTGCTCAATAAATGTAATTGACTTCTCTGTTTTTCCTAAGGGTTAAATGAATTGCACACAGGGGCTACTCAATAAATTATGCAGCTACTAAACCTAGGACACTTGATAAACACAAAGAATTTTCACTTTCTAAAATTTTCATGTGGCTGACAGAAGACAGCCTTTGTGGCTATTGTAGATTCAGGTTATGAAATAGCCCCAGAACCACTGGACCCAGGGTTTTTTGTGTTTGATGAAAAGTCCAAAAGTTGAAACTGTAAGAATGTGTCGGTTAGAATATGACTTAGGCCGGTGGGTTCCTACTTTGAAGGCAAGCTGAAATGGAAGCTCTAAGGTATCTTTTCTTTATGAAATGAGCTCTTAAATCTCTCTGTATGGCATTGCTTTAGCACATTTGGTGGCCCCTCAAAGCCCAAGATTAAATTTAGAGAATTTCCCCTGCTGCTTTTATTGAATTGAGTTAATATCATAGGTTTATTGTTAAATTAAACAATGTAACACCTGCCATGTAGAAGTTGCACAACTGATACTTAACACTTGCTTTTTCTTATTTTATTTCTGCCTCACTACTTGGGGGTTTGTTTAATGGATGCCACAATTCCAGCACCAGAGCTGCTATTTATTGTGAATTACTCTTTTTTTTCCCTTTAAAAAGCAGCTGTGAGATGATGGCACATTTTTTTTTCCTTTTTTAATCATTCAGGTATTCCTTTGCTTGGCATTTCAACCTCCAAGAGTGTACTAGTTCAGGTAATATGGAGGTTGCTTTCTCTCTCATTGCTTTAGAGAAAGGCAAGATTCCAAAAGAAACTTCTCAGGGCTAGCTACTCCATGGAGATATCAGCACTTTAGACTGGAGGTAGAAAGTGACCCAAAGGCCCTTCTGAAATTCCTCTGTCATCTATCCATTCAAGTCAGTGTATTTTAATGTGTTTGTGTTAGCTATTGTTTGACTTCTTCTTTCATAGTTTCACCTTCTCCTCTTGCCTGTGAAAGTCTGTCAGAACTACAGCTCATCCCCTAGCAGCCTGGTGCTCTGCTCCTGATTCAGCCAAAGGGCCCGTTGTATTTGCACAGCAGCTCAGCTCTCTGTGGACCAAGAGTGAGTCTTTGGAAGCCTTTGAAGGGCAAGCTGTAATCTCGGCAAATAATGCTTTCCTTTTCGACAAGACCTTGTCCGGAAGGATTCCCAATACAAATGCTAATTCATACTGTCCCTCAGCAACCTCATGAGCTAGGTAATTATTGTTGTACCAAGGGAATCCTAAGGTTCGGTGATAAGATGGAGATGCCCAAGGTCAGTTAACAAATCACCGATGGCGCACGGGACCAGCTCAGGAAGGAAGTTCTCTTTGTACAACTCACATTGCTGTTAGTGGGAACCTAAGGATGATTTGGTGCACGACAGTCTTCCATTAGATGATAAGTTTCCTGAGGGTAAGGATCAGGTCTACTAATTGGTTAACTAATTTGTTATCTGAGCCAGGCCCGGGGCATCAGATGCTCAATAATTACAGACAGTGACTGCAGAGGTGGCAGAGGATCTTGAAGGAAAAAGCACTGTGGTCTAGTGGAAAGAGGGAAACGTTTCAAGATGTCAAGCCACTGAGGTTCAGGCCCTTTCTTCTCCTTAGTCTACTTGGAGTCTGCAATCCCCTCTGAAAACCTGCCAGTCCTGTATTAACACTGGAATGGACGTAGCTATGAATGTGGCATTTGATCTTGCGGAAACTCGGAAGTTCTCTCCACCTTCAGAGCATTACTAAGGTCATATCTCCTCCAAGAGCCCTTCCCCGATTAAGTCCCTTTTCCCCCAGCTCACTCTCCTTTCTGCATTGTCTATGCACTTCAATCTGTAACCTCTGGACACTTGATATTCGTTGCACTCCCACCCCTAGAGCCCTGGATGTACATATCTTTAAATTCTATATTATAAATTATTTATTCATATTAATGTCTGCCTTCCCTTCTAGACTGGAAGCTTGTATGGGCAGGTAACATCTCTACTAATTCTATTGTATTGTACTCTCCCAAGCACTTAGTACAGTGCTCTGAACATAGTAAGTGCTCAATAAATACAGTTGATTGATTGATTGATTGAACTCTCCAAATAACTAATTACAGTGTTTAGCATGAAATAGGCACTCAGTATTATTGATTGGGCTTTTGCAGTTATCGTCATCATCAATCAGTAATACTTATTGAGCTCTTTTTTAAATGGTACTTGTTAAGTGCTTACAATGTTCCAGGTACTGTACTAAGAGCTGGCATAGATACAAGATATTTGGATAAGACACAGTCCCTCTCCCAAATGGGGCTAAGTAGGAGTGAGCAGGATTTAATCCCCATATTACAGGTGAGGTAACTGAGGCACCGAAAAGTAAAGTGGTTTGCCCAAGATCACAGAGCAGACAAGTGGCAGAACTGGGATTAGAACCCAAGTCCTCTGACTCAAAGGCCTGTGCTCTTTCCATTAGGCCAAACTGCCTCCCTGTAAATACCATCAGTCAATCAGTGGTATTTTTTGAATGCTTACTGTGTGCAAAGCGCTATGCTAAGCACTTGGGAGAATACAGTAGAGTTAGTAGACACAACCCATGCCCACAAGGAGCTGACAATTTAGTAGGTCATTCTCATTCATCACTGAATGGATGCTAGGATCACGAGTCTTTAGGCATTAAATATACAACCAGTCCTGCTGTAACACAAGGCTTGCATTCTTTCAAGACGGATGCATTATTTTTGAAATGATGTTTCTTAAGCACTTACTTTGTGCCAGGCACTATACTAATCGCTGGGGCAGATATAAGCTAATCAGGTTGGACACTTTCCGTGTCCCACGTGGGGCTCACAGTCTTAATCCCCATTTTACAGATGAGGGAACTGAGGCCTAGGGAAGTAAAGTGACTTGTCCAAGGTCACATAGCATACACGTGGCAGAGGCAGGATTAGAACCCAGGACTTCTGACTCCCAGGCCTGTCCTCTATCTGAAAGGCTACACTGCTTCTCATTAAGAAAAATCTCTGTTGTGATATTGCTTTGCAAATGCTGAATTCATGCACACAATCACTACTTTCAAAACAGGCGTGCACTGTTAGAACAAAGCCCCTAATTCTGCTTTTGTGTGCTAAACAGAAGGAGTAATGAAAACATGATATGGCAGAACTGATTATATTTTGGGGATATCCTTTATTTAATCTTGGGAAAAACTTGGGTGAGATACTCACTAAGAATATGACCCAAGGATTTAGCATAATAAATAATGCCTGCAAGTTTAAAAATCCTGCCAATGTCATCAAAACCGACTAGACATCAAACATATTTTCCTAAGATGCCTCTCTAGCTAATGACAAACTCTAAATGCTAAGTATATGCTATAATTTTCCATCTGTTAAGTGGCTTGAACTGTGAAATGTTAACACCAAAAAAGTTTGCTTTTCCAGCTGTTGAACTGCTGTAAACATTAAACATACTGTACAGGAAGTCTCCTTTCCAGCTATTAAGCGTTTCTAAATGTTATGGGTGTTTTTAACAATAAGCTAATTTTCCATCTGCATTTCAGCTGTTGTGATTTGTTGTTAACATGCTGTGAATGTTTAGATCTTTCTCACAAAATCAAACGCGAAACTAAAGCCAGGGTGAGGGTGTGTCAGGTCTGCTTTGAAGTAAGCAGAAGAAAGGATAACTTTCTTAAAAAAATAAAATAAACAGAGATGTGACAACCCTCTAGGAAGCCTTCTGTTATTCTCTAGTTCTTTTTCGATCCCCTGGGTACCCAGAGCTGACCCAGGCATGTTTGAGAACAGCTACGTAGTGTTCATACAATATTGCAAACTCCCTTTTCTTGTTCATTCAGAAGGTTTTAAGAAATCATCATTCTACCACAGACTGTAAGCTTCTCCATCAGACTGTATGCACCTCCCCCAGACTGTCAGCACCTTGAAGGCAGGGATTATGTCTTTCAACTCGATTGTATTGTCCCAAGTGCATAGTACATCGTTCTTCACGGAGTAAGGGCTCAATCAATATTATTGATTGATTACCTCGGTGAAACTATATGAATTCATTCAGTCAGTCATATTTGAGTGCTTACTGTATGCAAAGCACAGTACTGAGCACTTGGGAGAATACATATAACAATAAACAGACAAATTCCCTGCCCACAATGAGCTTACAGTCTAGAGGGAAGACAGATATTAATATAAATTAATTACAGATATGGACATAAGTGCTTTGGGGCTGGGAGGTGAATAAAGGGAGCCAGCCAGGGAGATGCAGGAGGGAATGGGAGAAGAGAAAAGAGGGGTTAGTTAGGAAGGCCTTGTGGAGGAGATATGCCTTTAATAAGGCTTTGTAGGAGGGGAGAGTAATTAATTTCCTGTGCCACCTTTTGGTTTGTTGCTTCTTTGGGATCCCCACTTTTAAATTGCACATAGTCCAAAGCTGCCTCAAGATCATGCCAGGGTACTTTATTGAATGTCAGCTTCAGTTCGTTGCCCTGTTTCATGGACCTATGTGCTTCCTATTACTCTCTTTATTTCTGTGGATGAACAAGCCAGGAGGGGAAGACTGTATCCACCAGCGTGTTGCTTTTATTGTTATCCTTTCTGATACCTGTGTTAATAGTGGTGTTGCATGATTTCTAGGGGAATACTGCTGTGAGGAATCACTTTATTACAATCAGTGGGGTATGAAGCTGAACGTGGACCGCATGGTGGGTCTAGAAGTGATTTGCCTATTCACTCAAGCAAAGCTGAAAGTAGCGTCTGAGACTCAAACCAGCAGTTTGTTTTGTGACGAAACAGGCACTTCAGTTCTTCACCCTGGGTTAATGGTATCCTAGAACTGTAAGCATTCTAACACCACCTACTATATAGAAGAGAATCCCATGAAATGGTCTTGTGCTATTTGTCAGTCAGTTTGTCTTTCTTTTGTTTCCTTTCTTCTGAGGAGAGGTTATTCTTCTCTGAACAAGTAATTTATATGGAAATAACAAATTTGTTACACAGAATTACTCTGTAGTTGCGTAACTTTGGCAAATTTAGCATTTATTTTTGTTGGAAAAACAATGGAAGAGTTGTGAAAAATGAGTGAAGCAAAGCATCCAGGAATGCTGGGATTTTCTAATTTTCATTCTATTGCCTTCGATCACTCCAACTACAAATTTCGTGGCGAAAGAAAAGCTGGGGGAAAATGTATTTTGTGAAGAATTCTTTTTTTGTTCAAGATACAAAGGATCTAAAAATCTTTGAATATCAGACTATGATAAAAATAAGTACTCAGTCACTCATTTATCCATTTAATCTCCTCCCAAAAGAATTGTGTTTCTAGATTACAACAGTTTTTCAGAATATATTTGATCAAATCTTGGTTTTATATTAATATTACATGGTTTAGTAATATCTGTCTTTTACATTATAGTATGCTATGTGCACCAGAAATTCTCCTAGCACAAAAATAGTTCTTGCTCAGTAATTTTAAATATTAATTTTTGTTGCTGGATAACCTCAAATTGTTCTGCTGAGATTTTAGTTCCCTTTTTGAAGTCTTTCAAAAAGCCATTTGCAGGTAAGCCTCATGGAAAGATGGAGAATTATATGTCATGAACTTGTTTTTTTTTCACCTTCAAAATGATGCACATTCTTAATTTTACTTACCTCTAAATGTTGAAAGGATTGAATGAAGATTCTAGTTCAGTTTATTTACATGCATGAATATATGGATGTACGCAAACTTGTTTTCATCGTGCAGAGTGTTGGCTGGCCCTGGCTGGTAAATTGCAGTAGGATGATTTTTAGCATATTGCCCAATTCTGATGTTGAAAACAGTAATATCAGGAAGCTTATATAAGTTGTCCTTAGGAATTTCTTAGGGTCAGGTGTGTATTTTCTTGTGGGGAGAAGACAGGGTTCGTTTTTCTCAGGCATATAAGAAAACCCTACCTGGCTTCAGGGCAGGAAAATATTCAGAGTAGGACAAAGGATAGGAAAGGAGGCAAAAAGAGAAAAGACATTTCCTCCTTTTCCTTTTTCTTCTCCTCCTCCTTTTTCTCTTCCCTTTTTTTCCTTATTCTATTCTCCTCCTCTTTCTCCTCCTTCTCCTAGTCTCCTCCTCCTCCTTTTTCTCCTTTCTTTCTCATTCTTTTCTCCTCATCCTCTTCCCTTTCTGCTCTTTCTCCTAGTCTCCTCCTCCTCTTCTTCCTCCTCCTGCTTCTCCTTCTCTTCATCCTTCTCCTCCTCCAAGGTCACCTCCTGCAGAAGTTGGGGATAGGAGATGAAAGAGAGCTGTGCTACTGCTTTTGAAGGCTGCGGCAGAGCTGTTGAGTCTCTCAGGAATGGTTCGAGAAGATCCGCTGCCATACCTGAGGCGGATACTCATTTATCTGAGACACTGTATTCCGACTGCTAACAACCAGCTCAAATTGGCTTATTTTTTCACATTTGTCAAGGAGCCAGCTGCACTGGTTCAGCTGTGCATCTGCAGAAAGGAAAGCAAAGAAGCAGAAAAAAGCTTTTAAGTCATTATTCTTATTCATCCCCCTACTTCCATACCCTTGGCCACCACCAACATTCCTCTTTATTCCCTGGATTATTTAAAAAATATATACTTATAACAATCTTTTCTGTTATTGGCCTTGAAGTCTTGGCTTGATTCCAGTGACCTATCTGCAGAGAAAAGTTCCACCTTGATAATAAGGCTTTTGTACTACCATTTCCTTTTTTTTAAAAAAAAAAAAGCTGCTCTCTCTTGATTCTCAAATGCCCTATAAGAATGCACCCTGTTAGAATACCATCTTTACAATTAGAATACAATCTACCCTTTCAGAGCAAAGCATCTGTGTACCAAAGAAAAAGTTGCCTCTTCACTGAGGCCTTCTTAGGGGGATTGCAAATTCAATTTGGCTTAGCGCAACTATTTCCCAGGGCACCTGAGGGAACATAAGTAAATCAGAAGGATGAAGTCTTTATCTTTACCTACCTGAGAGAAGATTTGGGGTTTCAGGGTTGAGCCTTCAGAGGACATGGCTTAGGAAACAATATTGTCATTCCAGAGCAGCTCACCTAGGATTCCTTGCTGCTCAGACCAGCCAGGGATAAAAGGTTTGGCTCAGGCTGATGCTGAAACCAAACCGCTGAAACCAAACCTTAGAGTAACAGTTTGGGGTCACTGAGATAACAGAAATCCCAAAGGCCGACTGAAGAGCAATGAGATAATGCAACTATTGAGTCTATCCTTCTCTCTTAAGAGTGTGAAGTTGTGAGCGGAGAAACAAGGAGTGTCCTGATGAGGTAGATAACTCGTGACTCGGAAGATAACTAAAACTTTGTTTTGATTTTAAAGGTATCTGCTAAGTGTTATTGTGTGTCAGTCTTGTTAGGCATTTAATATGTGCCAAGCACTGTACTAAGCCCTGGGGTGGATACAAGCAAATTGGATTGGACACAGTCCCTGACCCACATAGGGTTCACTATCTCAATTTCCATTTTACAGATGAGGTAATGGAGGTACAGAGAAGTGAAATGACTTGCCCGAGATCACACAGCAGACATGGTGGAACTGGGATTAGAACCCGTGTTCTTCTGACTCCCAAACCTGAGCACTATCCGCTACGCCATGCTACTTCTCACTGCACTAAGCACTGGGGTAGATAGAAGCTAATCAGTCTGGACACAGTCCATATCCCTCTTGGAGCTTGGTCTTTTTCCCTATTTACCAGCTAAGGTAACTGAGGCACAGAGAAGTTAGGTGACTTGCCCACGGTCACATACCAAACAAGTAGAGTCAGGTTTAGAACACAAGTTGTCTGATTCCCAAGCCAGTACTCTTCCCACTAATTTGAGAACTTAATTGACTGGACTGAGAATCTCTTATAGTCCGGTGAATGAATTGAAAAAAAAATCAAAAATGACAATGGACTCTTTCATCTCCCAGGAGAATAAATTGGGCAAAGATGGAGACCGTCTAAAGCCTTTAGGGTTTTCACTATGGCATTTCCCTTCCTAGATGGAAAACAATTCTTGTGCACCAGAACGGTCTTCATTGTACATCTAATTGGAGATAGACACCCCCTCACCTTCTGTGGGAGTCTCGAGGGAGCCTTGGGTAGAGTCACTTCTGGGTCCCCTTCTATACCCACTCCCTTGGAGAACTCACTAGCTCCCACAGCTTGAACTATCCCTCTAAGCAGATCGTTCCCAAATTTACATCTCTAGCCCTAACCTATCTCCTTCTCTGCAGTCAGTCTCACATTTCCTCCAGCCTTCATGACATCTTATCTCATGGTGTGGCTTTGTGGAAAGAGCATAGGCTTGGGAGTCAAAGAACCTGGGTTCTAATCCCAGCTCCACCACTTGTCTTCTGTGTGACCCCGGTCAAGTCACTTAACTTGGCTGTGCCTCTGTTACCTCATCTGTAAAATGGGGATTAAAAGTGTGAGCTCCACGTGGGTCAACCTGATTATCCTGTATCTACCCCAGTGCTTAGAACAGTGCTTGGCACTTAGTAAGCACTTAACAAATATCATAATTATTATCATTATTCTCAAAGCATTGATTAAACACCTTTCTTAAAGGGCAAGTACAAGGCAAGCACTGAAAATATGGGCCCCGTCGTCCATGATCTAAAAGTCCAAATGGGTTTGAGCAAATATCATAAATTCAAGTGTTTCTATTCATGGGTGATGGTTACAAGTGACTCATAGTGGAACAGAAGGTAGAGGCACGACATTTGATGGTGCCTGGCAGATCTGATAAGACCAGGAATTGGATGTAGATGGGGATGAGATGAAATAAGGAATTTGAAATCACAGAGGGAGAGAAACTCTTGTTCCCACTCCAGCCTTCTGAGAATTATTGAGACCACCATAAGTCCCAGGGCTGGGTCAAAGACGACATTACTGTTAGTAATAATACATAGCAAAGACTTAACAGTCCCTTTGGGCTACAAACTCATCTTGGGCAGGGAATGTGCCTACCCAACTCTGTTATATTGTACTCTTGCAAGCACTTAGGCCAGTGCTCTGCATACAGTAAAGGCTCAATAAATACGATTGAATGAATAAATTCAATTAATTGAATCCTGAAGTTTCCCCCCTTCACCTTACTTGATCTACTTCCTCTGGCCTGGCAATTTTTCTCTGTAAAAATTGATCACCACTTTTTCCCGGAAGACACCTTTTACCCGATGTTCATGGCTAATTAACCAACTTCCAGCTTTAACGTATAATGAAAATTAACCTCGTGGTATGTTTGTGTAGTCCATGCTGCATGCATGTGCACATTACTTTTTCTTAGGGTATTTGTTAAGCACTTTCTAGGGTTCTAAGCACTGGGGTAGGTACAAGACAATCAGGTCAGACACAGTCCTTGCCCCACTTGGGGCTCACAGGCTAGATCATAGTAAGGAGGATTTAATCCCTATTTTACAGAGGAGGTAACTGAGGCAGAGAGAAGTTGAGTTGCCCACCATCACACTGCAGGCAAATGGTAGAGCTGGCTTCCAGGCCATGCTCTTTCCATTAAGCCATGCTGCTTTTTTTCTGTGTCACAGAGGCATGTTTTCAGAGAAATTTTCCCCAATTTGCTAGACGTGTTCTTTCAGAAATGTGCAGTCAAAACATGCATTAGGAAAGAATCGAAGTCTGTTAATTCTATAACTTTCTTCCAAGCGCTTAGTGTACAGTTCTGTGTACACAGTAGGTTTTAATTAAATACTATTGATTGATTAAATGAGTTAATTTAAAGAGCCTTTTAGTATTAGCTCTGTCATTTCTTGCAAAACATCTTTCAAATTCCTCCATGCCACACCTTTTTTCCCATTTGTATTTTTTGTGGACTTTCTTGTTCTCACTGATTTAAGTTTCTGTTAATAATGGAGAGTCACCTTTTCAATATGGTACCGTCAGAAGTGCTTTACAATCAGTACAACTGCCCAAGTTATAACCAAGATTCCCTAGAAAAGAGGACAGTAGCGCAATCAGCTGGAAGTGAGTTTATAGTCCCAGTATATGTAGAGGACAGAATTTAGAGCACATAGTCTTGTAGAGTTCAGGGAGGATTTGTGCCACTGACTACAGTCTCATTTTGTCATGAAGTTGATCTCTATTAAAATCACATTAAACATTAAATTTTTAGCTAATGTGCACCACTGAAGGACAGGAACCAGGTCTAATCTTGTTTTGGGCAGGAAATGTGTCTGTTTATTGTTATATTGTACTATCCCAAGCACTGAGTACAGTGCTCTGCGCAAAACAAGTGCTCAATAAATATGATTGACTGACATCGTAGCCTATGTATTCTCTCCCACTGCTTTGTATAGTTCTCTATGCACAGTAAGCCCGCAATAAATGCTATTCTACTTCTACATTAAATACTCTTTGGAATATATGTATATATATATATATGTGGGTGTATACACACACGTATAACAGTAGTTGAGTCTGCAACTTGAGTCATTTGGAGAAAGGGGAGAAAACAACCTCTAAACCCCTGTGTTTCTTAGTGCAAATGGAAATCACCTCATTTTAAATAAATGGAAAGGGATTTTCTTGAAAATTATAAGATCATCCAAACTCAATCAATGTAAGGTATTAAGAGGCAGGTTTTTTTTCATTTCTTGTGAGATTGCATCTTTTGATGAGGCTTTTGTTTGTCTTTAAAATCTACTGAGGCCTTATCTGCTCCTTTTTTCTCAGCAGTGAATGTGTGCAATCTATACTTAATTGCTGTTATTTGCTGTTCCTCTGCAAGTAATCAGGTGGGGAAAAACTGAGGAGATAAGGTGTTGGAGGTTTTCTTATTCTTCATGATGGACTTCCTGTGGAGATTATTTAGCTGCTTCTCACCTTTTAAGAAAGCAGTAGGTGGATTTTTTGATAATAAAATTGCATCTTAATCATTCATATTAGTTACTGGCTACCAACTGGGCGAATATATGTCTACTAACTATTGTATTGTTCCCTCTCAAGCACTTAATACAGTGCTCTGCACATAATAAACACTCAATAAATGCCACGTTAATTGACTGAAACAAACAGCTTTATCTCCTCACTTAGTTCTGTACCCTCCCACCCACAGCACTTAGGTTCATATCTGTCATTTATAATAATATTGTTGTATTTGTTAAACACTGATCCCAGGGGGCTCACAGTCTCAAACCCCATTTTACAGATGAGGTAACTGAGGCCCAGTGAAGTGACTCGCCTAAGGTCACATAGCAGGCAACTGGCACAGCCAGGTTTAGAACACATGACCTTCTGATTCCCAGGTCCATGCTATGTCCACTAAGCCAAGCTCCTATTAATGTCCGTCTCCCTTTCTAGACTGAAAGCTCTCTGTGGGTAAGGAATATATCTGCCAACTCTAATGTATTGTACTCTCCCAAGTGCTTAGTATAGTGCTCTGCATACAGAGCTCAGTATATACTATTGGTGGACCTGTTTATATTATTAGTTTTATGATTTCTTTGATTTCTCAAAATTTTCCTCTGGGGCAGTGTGGTGTAAAGGGATGGGAATGGAGGCTAATAGAAAATTCTAGCTTGCAGTTGGCCAAGCAGGGAACTGTCTTGACTGATATTCTTGGGCCAAAATTTTAAATAGAATTAGCTGTTTAGGCTACAAAGGTTTAAGTTCCTGTGCCCAGGACAAGTGTTACAGGCGTTCTGGTGTTGCTGTACTGTGTGCTTTTTCCCTGGAAGGATTCTATTCACAAAAGGATTTTTCCAATGGAAAATGATCTTGAAAATTCAAGTGGCACATTACTTGGCTAACGGGATGAGCTGATTCAAAGGATTCAACCAATGGAAAACTCAGTGAATATAATGGCTATATAATAGCTATTCTCCCCTCTAGATTGTAAGCTCCTCATGGGCAGGGACTGTGTCTACCATCTCTGTTATAGTGTACTCTCCCAAGAGTTTAGTACTGTGCTGTGGACACAGTAAACACACAAATATGATTTACTGATATCATGAGCCAAATTAAAGCAAGTAAAATCAGTGCAGGAAAGAATAGCTGTGTATGGGATTTTGGGGTTTTTTCCATATCATGCATTTTTTAAGAACTCAACTGAATACATACTTGTATTCAGGTAATCCAGTCTGCATTTTCAGAGGTCTTTTGCTCATGGCTGAAAGTCCAGGACCCCAAGGCCCTGCTACCTAATTGCTCCATTGATGTTTCCCTTTATCAGAGTCTACAGAAACTCCAGTTAAGAAAGCCTGGTGCTTGGAGCTTGCACACTGTGGTGGATCTCAGCCCCAGGACCACAATTCCCCCAGAATACCTGAGAAATGTAAGGCTTCCCTTCACCCTTCCTTCTCCCCTCCCCTCCCTTTCCTCTTCCCCTCTTGCCCTGTTTTCTTTCCGACTCCCTAATAATGCCCGTGTTTCAGGGCTCACAGATGAGTTGTTCCACTCCAACACCACCAGAATGAAGGTTCAATAATAATAACTATGGTATCTGTAGTTGTGCCAAGCACTGTTCTAAGCACTGGGGTAGATACAAGGTAACCAGGTTGTCCCTCATGGGGCTCAGTCTTAATCCCCATTTTACAGATGAGGTAACTGAGGCACAGAGAATTTTTGTGGCTTGCCCAAAGTCACAGAGCTGACAAGTGGCAGAGTCAGGATTAGAACCCATGACCTCTGACTCCCAAGTCCGTACTCTTTCCACTAAGCCACGCTGCTTCTCAGTGTCCCACTGTATCGTATTGTTCCCATTTCTCTTGTGGAATTCTGACATATTTGGGGGTGGTTTAAACCCCATTAATTTTCAGAGCTGAAAGGCACCCCCTATTTCCATGCTTACCTCTTCCCAGATATTTAGTGGAATTAATCCAAGAAAAGGGACCCCTAAATAGAGGATAAATTGTTGAAAAATATGTAGCAGATAAATTAGAAACATACTGCAGTGAATTCTTCCAACATCCCCAAACCCAAAATGTGCAAAGTGTTTAAATGTGTCATGGACAAATACTGTGTTTTGGTTAGTATGTTTTGGGAAGTACAGTGGGGAGTGCAATGTTTACCACTGCTAATTCTCCCCAGGCCGGGATTCTCATCAACCGGCCTAGAATTACTCTTCTGTTTCCTGGGGTAGTCCTTTGGTCCCAGAATTTTGTCCACCTGGTTATGAAAAATTGGGCGTCACATCTTGTCTGCCAGGAATAATTATCCCAACCCTAGCTTGCAGCTGAGGGATTGATTTGCTCCCGAGTTTTGTGGTTTTAGATTAAAATCCTTCTGGTTGGGTTCTCCATTTGGCAAATCATTGGTATTTGGCTTGCTGGTTGTTTTCATACAACTGTTCATCTGTTTACTTTCTAGGGAACTTGTCATTACCGAATTGTTTGCACACAAAATGTAGGAATGTAACATTTCTGGGAATAAGCAATTGAGGTAGCGTCATAGCATAACAATTTATTGATAATCTTAATTATGGAGTTTATTAAGCGCTTAGTATGTGCCAAGCATTGTGATAGAGGATAATGCTATTGGACATAGGCCTTGCCTCACCCAGCGTTCACAGTCTGAGGGGAAAGAAAACAAATTTTTATTCCCATTTTTTGTATGAGGAAATTGAGGCACAGAGAATTCAAGTGACTTTCTCAGGGCATACAACGGGAAGTGGCAGAGCCTGGATTAGAACTTGGGTACCTTTGCTCCCAGACCTATGCTCTTTCCACTAATCAATCCTCCCTCACATTTTGTGATCTAGGGGATGAGAAAGCATTTCCATTTCATTATAGAATGTGGTGATATCTTGGTTAGAACTTCCCATGGCCCAGCAGGTAAATAATTAATAATTGTGGTATTTGAGCACTTACTATATATCAAAGACTGTACTAAGAGCTGGGATAGTTACAAGGTAATCAGTTCCCATAAGGGGCTCACAGCCTAAGTAGGAGGGGGAATAGGTATTGAATCCCCTTTTTACAGATGAGGAAACTGAAGCATAGAGAAGTTAAGTGACTTTCCCAAGGTATGTGTTGGAGCTGGGATTACAACCCAGGTCCTCTTACTCTCAGGTCTGTGCTCTTTCCGCTAGGCCATGCTGCTTCCCATTAAACTAATTAATAAACTATTGTTAAATTAAGCTAGGTATATTTACTGCTTTTTGTAACACAAAACAGACGGAGATTATAAATCTAATAGTGGGTTTATAGAAGGGAGTAGTGCATATGAGGAAAAAAAATCACCTTCCATTTCACAAACGTCACCAGTAGCCTTAATAAATGGGCTATCAAGTCAAATTTCTGCCCAAGATTAAGCCTTTAGGATTTCTAACCAGCCGCAGCCTAGCCAGTAATGTTCTCTGCTGAAAAAATGTATCCAGCTCTTAAATAACTTACCGTTCCAATTTATATTTTATTTTAAATTTCATTTTCACAACGTACTGCTAGAATGCAACAAGACTGGAAAATTACTTATTCTGTGGCAATTAATGACTGTTTCAGCCAATCAAAATGTGAAACGACTCCAATTATATCTTAAAACAAACTGCCAAAAAATTTTCTTCACTTGACAAAGTACCGACCTCCTCACCAAGACTGAAATGCTGAGCTCACATTCAGATTTTATTTGTTGACTATTTAGAAATTTTTGTGTTTCTTTACTAAAATAAAGTCATATACGATTCAATGGTGAGATTTCTTGTTGCTGCTGAATAGGCATGAGGATTATTGAAAAGCCCAAATCTCTGCATCAGTAAGAGGATAAAATGAATCCCAAAATTTGAATTAGTACAAGTAATCACTCAATCCTGTGGTGTCTGAAATGTAATGAAAGGAAGAGAAATTTGGGAGCTATTATTTATTTTCCCCATTTGAAAAGAGATGGGAGATGGGGGATCCAGTTATATTGGCTGTTAGGTTTGGGATATAAATAAGACCAGTTACACAGTCCTGTTTCCTATCCCTTCCTTGTTAGCTTTCATGCCGCTTTTCCTTCTTGCATTAAAAGCAGGAAAAGGAAGTTACATGGGAGGTAGTGTGGCCTTGTGGAAAGAGCATAGGACTGTGACTCAGAAGAAATGATTTCTAGTCCCAGACTACTTGTCTGCTTTGTGACCTTGGGCAAGCCACAGCTTCTTGGTACATGAGCTTCTTCACCTATATAATTGAGATAAATTGCTTTATTTTAAGGTTTTTGATAAGCATTTGCTATGTCCTAGGTGCTGTACTAAGTTCTGGGGTAGATACAAGATAATGAGGTTGGACACAATCCATGTCCCACGTGGGGCTCACAGTCTTAATCCGCATTTGACAGATGAGGTAACTGAGGCCCAGAGAGGTTAAGTGACTTGCCCAAGGTCACACAGCAGACATAGGGCGGAGTCAGGATTAGAACCCACATCCTCTGACTCCCAGGCCCAGGCTTTTCCTACTAGGCCACGCAATCTCACCATCATCATTTGGTTGTCACAGTCAGCGAACAAATGAGAGAAAGTTAAAGATTCGTATAATGAGGGAAAGTGTCTGCCTGTTCTGCATGGTACTTTCCCAAGCACTTAGTACAGTGTTGTGGACACAGTAAACAATCGATTGATTGATTGGGGGATGGGGAAGACTTCTGGATTTACATTATTGACAATTGACAATTGGTTTCCTACACGGTGAAAAGTAACTGCTACGTGGAAACACATTACCTTTTTTCCAGCACCAGCAGTTTCTTTATGTTAAACAAAAATCCTTCAAAACCATATGACCCCCGCCACCCCAAGAGGATAAACTCCTACCACTTTAAAACATTTATCATATCATTTTTCAATATGTAGAGAGTTTTTTAAAAGTATTTTGACTTTAGATAGTTTTCAAGGTCAGAAAGATATATAATTCCACCCCAATCTGAACTCAGTTGTGTGCTACAACCATTTTCCCAGTTGTCCGCTAAACATAACAACAATAATCCTGCAAAATGGAATTGCCCTGAAACGGTAAATTGGATATGTCTTTTTAAAGTCATACAACCCTCTCCTTCCAAGGACATTTGTTTTACACCAGTGAAACGTGCGACTGACCCCGGTGCCATTGGAAGCACCCAGTAAAGGTCATATCTTTAAGAACAGGTGGAACAGATCGGGATACTTGTCCACTCCGGGATTTTCAGTTGAGGGAACTGCAGTGGGTGAGAGCCACTGACCAACTGAACAGTGAAAACACCTGTAATCAATCATTCCGGACCATAGCCTTGTGCAGTACCACGGTGCTTGTAATTGTAATTATCAGTGAACTCACAAAAACACCAGGAATTCGTGTACACAGAAGGGTATACAAATGGTGGAATTTGATGGGTGAGTAGTCATTGCCCAGGCTTCTTTTATTTAGGAGTCATCGAAGGAACAAAAAATGCCTCCACAAAATCCAGAAAAAAAATCCAGTGACCTCCCCAAGTTAAATAATACAGTTAGAGCCCATAGACTGTAAGACTCTTCTGTTATTTATTGTCCACCTCCCCGTCTACACTGTAAGCTCGCATTGTGTCAACCAACTCTATTGTATTTTCCCAAACATTTAGTGCAGGGCTCTGATCACAGTAGCAACTCAATAAATACCACTGATTGACCTGAAGATTACTGAAGAGGGCATGTTTTAACCAACCAACTGACTGACTGTCTAATTAGGTGACATTTTTAAATAGCCACCAAAGTTGTAGGTAGACTAAAGGTATTCAAATAATTTTTAAGCAACATGAGGTTGTTGTTTTTCTGTGAGGGAACTTTCCCAGTTAATGTACTTGGAAAGCACATAAAATTCATCATTAACAGCATCCAGTTTTGAAGATGTAGCTTTTAAATTTCAAAATTACAGTGAAATCTGTGTTTACCCTGAGAATTGACATTTACCCAGTTTATTCCCTTATCGTTTGATAAGTCTCCCCAGCCAGACTGTATGCTTCTTGTAGGCCGTGAACATGTCTGCCAACTCTGTTATAGTGTACTTTTCCACATGCTTAATACTGTGCTCTGCCCACACTAAATACTCAGTATATACCATGGATGACAAGGATGATTGATCAATCCCATTAATTTCTAGCTAGGCTGGGGTTCCGGGGGGGGAATCAATCAATAGAATTTATTGCACTTATTCTATGGAGAGCACTATACTAAAACACAGTAGAGATAGACAAGATTCTTGCTCTCAGGGAGCTTACAATTTAGAAGAGAGACTGAGGTTCCTCTCACAATCGACCACTTTTTTCATGTTGGGCAGTGCCCGAAACCCAGTAAGGAGTCAGAATTTAGCCTGGAAATGTCTCCCCTTACTATAGAAACTTTAAACTGAAGGCTACTTCATTCTCGATTCTGTGGCCCATGATTAATTAGAGGTTTTATTAAGTGCTTATTATGTGCCAAACACTGTACTAGGCACTAGAGTTAGGTATAAGGTAACCTGGTGGGACAGCCACCATGCAGACAGCCATGGAGAGCAGATGTTGAATTCCCATTTTACATATGAGGAAAAGGAGGCACAGAGAAGTTAAGTGAATTGCCCAGGGTCACACAGCAAGCAGGTGGTAGAGCTGGGATTAGAACACAGGTCCTCTGGTTTCCAAAAACCTGCTCTTTCCCCTAGGCCACACGATATCTTGGACTACTGATTTCTGGAGGAAAAGGGTGAAAAGGTGTCTACAACTTTTCCCTCCCTTCTTTCCACCCCATATTTCTATCCTAGTTGGTGGCTAGAGGCCAGAATTGTAGAAGGAGCGTGATCTAATGGATAGAGCACGGGCCTGGGAGTCAGAAATTGGATTCTAATCCCATCTCTTGTCACCTGTCTCCTGTGGGACCTTGGGCAAGTTACTTCACTTCTCTGTGCCTCAGTTCCCTCATCTGTAAAATTGGGATTGACTGTGAGCCCATGTGGGACAGGAACTGTGTTCAACCTAATTTGAATCTTCCCCAGTGCTTACTACAGGGGTTGGCACATAGTAAGATGCTCAATAAGTACCATTATCATAATTATTGTTATCATTATTTCAAACCACTGTGACCATCCTTAATGACCTTCTTGATGTACCCTAATAGCAGAGTAACAATTTGTTTATCTTTCATTTAGAGATTTATTTTTCAGTTAGTTCTTTGCTGAAAGTATTTGAATGTTCTGTCAATTATAAAGGAATAAAAACTTCAAAGAGAATCAGCCTTCCTCCTTTCAAAATACATGGGCGATGATTTATCGTGTTTAAATGCCAGGCTTTAATTAAAGCATCATTAATGTTAACGACATTTAAGGATTTTTGAAATCTCCTCCTTTTCCCTTCTTTACCCTGCATTCTGTGTTACCAGATAAAATACAAGAAAATGTACAAAATCAAACAGGCAAACAAGAGTTTTTAGTACCATCACACTTAATTTAGCCTTATTAAAAATCATGTCTCTTCCAAGAGGCTATCCCTGACTGAACCCTCATTTCCTCTTCTCCCACTCCATTTTGTTTCGCCCTTGCTCTTATTTTTACCCATTTATCAACCTCTCCTTCAGTCCCACTGCACATATGTACATTTCTGTGATTTCTTTATATTAGTGTCTGTATTCCCCTCTAGACTATAAACTCACCGTGGGCAGGGGTCATGTCTATCAGCTGTGTTAAATTGTACTCTCCCAAGTGCTTAGTACAGTGCTCTACACACAGTAAGCACTCAAGCATTACAATTAATTCCGTCACTGTCACATTGATTTTTGTTAAAATGCACTTTTATATATTTAACCATCTGTAGGGTAAAAGAGTTAAAATACATTACAAAGAAAAAGAGAAATTCATAATTTCCGAGCCTTTTCTAAAAGATTCTTTGTAATATTTACATTTTAGGTGGAAGAAATATTTGCAAATTTTATAGTAAGTAGCTCTATCATACTGCACTGACCCCGAATTGCATTTACCCAATTTTCTCAGGTCATGCTCTGTGAGCATCATCTTGATTAAGTAGAGAACTAATATGTGATCTTGCAATGCTTCTGGGGCTGTGCCACTATTATCAGCTGGCCTGCCAGAGAAGTGGCATGATGTAGTGGATAGAGCATAGACCTGGGAGTTCAAAAGGTCATGGATTCTAATCCCAGCCCTGCCACATGTTTACTGTTCATTCAATAGTATTTACTGAACGCTTACTATGTGCAGAGCACTGTACTAAGCGCTTGGAATGTACAAATCGGCGACAGGTAGAGACAGTCCCTGCCCTTTGACGGGCTTACTATGTGACCTTGGGCACCTCACTTCACTTCTCTGGGCCTCAGTTATCTCATCTGTATAATGGGGGTTGAGACTCTGAAACCACATGGAACAGAGACTGTGTCTAACCTGATTTGCTCATATCCATCCCAACGCTTGGTACAGTGCTTGGCAGAGAGTAAGTGCTTAACAAATACCACAATTATTAATTATTATTATTTACTCCACTATTTTGCTTTGAAGATGCCTGTTCATTTACCTTGGAGAAATATAATCCAATACTGCTTCAGCATCTGTGGCCAATGTCTGTTGAAAATATGTGGGGAATAAGCACTTTGGCCAGAAAGTCAGAGAAGTGCACTTTTTTTGTCTTTCCCTCATAAGCTAGATATGGGCAATTTACATATAATATACTCTAATCCCATCTCTCTTTGGTCAGAATTTCAATCGAAGCAAAACCAAGGGGTAGGGGGAAGGAAAATACTAATGGCTTAGAGGGCCTGCCAGAACGTCTCTTCATAAGATTATTGCAGCTTTACCTGTTCTGCATCTAAATGTGTGCCTTGGGCTTAGAGGTGACTGATTTTCTAACATTTTGTTTATTGATTTTTTTTTTTGAGCTGAAATGTATAACCAAGAACAGTGGATGCCAAAAGAAAAACTAAATTTCTTTGAGGTGAAAAGTCAGTTCCAGTGATTGACATTCTTTAGGTTGCCATTTCTCTGAGAAGTAAATGGGGCGGGGGGGTGGCTTTGAGGTAATATCATTTTAATGTCTTCCCAATTAAAGATGCCAGAAGTGCAGAATTTTAATTCATTATCTGTTATTCCCAGTTGAGGTCGGAGCAGTGTTGAGGACAGTCTGTATGTCTATACCTATCATATATATAGGTATAGACATATATACACACACACACACACACACACGTCTATACCTATCATATATATACATATATGTCTATACCTATCATATATACATATATACATACATATATACACATATATCTATACCTATCATATATAAATATATATATGTGTGTGTGTATGTGTATAGAAATACATATTCTTATTATTGAATTCACTTTCAAAGACATCACTGATGATTAAGTTCACCTGTGAGTGCATTTGTGACTGTAAAGGATGACACAAGAGACAGAGTAGAGGGTACATTGGACACACAAAGAGATTATCTCTTAATGAGGTGCTATACTTGAAGTTTGCAGCACCTGGTACTGCTTTCTCTTTTGCCTCCTTGTCTCCTAAATCCTCATTTCCTCTTCTCCCACTCCCTTGTGTGTCACTCTTGTACCTGGTTTTGCACCCTTTATTCACCCTCCCCTCAGCCCTGTGGCACTGAAGTACATATTATTTATATCAATGTCTGTCTAGATGGTAATCGCCTTGTGAGCAGGGAATGTCTGTCAACTTGGTTATGTTTTACTCTTCCAAGCACTCAGTAATAATAATAATAATGTTGGTATTTGTTAAGTGCCTACTATGTGCAGAGCACTGTTCTAAGCACTGGGGTGACACAAGGTGATCAGGTTGTCCCATGTGGGACTCACAGTCTCAATCCCATTTTACAGATGAGGTAACTGAGGCACAGAGAAGTGAAGTGACTTGCCCACAGTCACACAGCTGACAAATGGCAGAGCTGGGATTCGAACCCATGACCTCTGACTCCCAAGCCTGGGCTCTTTCCACTGAGCCATGCTGCTTCTCTACAGTGCTGTGCTCACAGTAAACGTTCAAATTCGATGGAATGATGGAATACAAAGGTTTTGTTCAAAAGCTACTCCTTTCTTGATGTCAGTGTACCCTGCAGATGTGTCCGCAGCCATTTAGGGAAGCAGCCTGGTGTACCGAATAGAACACAGGCCTGGGAGTCAGAAGGTTCGGTTTCTAATCCCGGCTCTGCCACTTGTCTGCTGTGTGACCTTAGGTAAGTGCTTACTATGTGCTAAGCACTGTTTTAAGCACTGGGGTAGATTCAAGTTAATCAAGTTGGACACGGTTCCCGTCCCACATGGGGCTTGCAGTCTTAATCCCCTTTTTACAGATGAGGTAACTGAGGCCCAGAGAAGTTAAGTGACTTGTCCAAGGTCACACAGCAGACACGTGGCAGAGCTGGGATTAGAACCTAGGTCCTCTGTATCCCGAGTCTGGGCTTTTTCCACTAAGCCAAGTTGCTTTCCGAGAAGATCCCTTTCTTCTTCGGGAGCTGAGTTAGCCACCCTATTATCACCACCATCATCCCATCATGGCTGCACTGATCATTTCAAGCTTGGCAGAGGAACTTTTGGTGGAGTCAGAAAAGCTCTTCCCGGGGCAGAAAGGGGCAACTGGAAGGCTGCAGTTGCTGCTGCTCAGTATCACTGCCCTGACTCATTCATTCATTCGATTCAAATTTGGTGAGTGCTTACTGTATGTAGAGCACTGTATTAAGTGGTTGGGAGAGTACAATACAGCAAAAAACAGACCGATTCCCTGCCCACAATGAGACTTGGTCAGTTGGCACTCACATGGGTGCCTGGCAACGGCAGAGTCTGCCCAGTCCTCTGGTCTGGACGGAAGGGCTTGGCCTGAACAGCATCAGCAGCCTGGCCCAGTAGCAAACTGGTGTGGTAACTTTCGACCCTCCCTCCAACCCTCCCATATCCCTGCCTCTTCCCCTCCCTCTTCTTCCTCTCCCCTTTCCCTCTCTCTCCCTGTTTCCGACTCTCCTTATTCCTTTTCACCCTCATCCTCTCCCTTTCTTCCCTTCTTCATTCATTCATTCAATAGTATTTATTGAGCGCTTACTATGTGCAGAGCACTGTACTAAGCGCTTGGGATGAACAAGTCGGCAACAGATAGAGACAGTCCCTGCCGTTTGACGGGCTTACAGTCTAATCGGGGGAGACGGACAGACAAGAACAATGGCACTAAACAGCGTCAAGGGGAAGAACATCTCGTAAAAACAATGGCAACTAAATAGAATCAAGGCGATGTACAATTCATTAACAAAATAAATAGGGTAACGAAAATATATACAGTTGAGCGGACGGGTACAGTGCTGTGGGGATGGGAAGGGAGAGGTGGAGGAGCAGAGGGAAAAGGGGAAAATGAGGCTTTAGCTGTGGAGAGGTAAAGGGGGGATGGCAGAGGGAGTAGAGGGGGAAGAGGAGCTCAGTCTGGGAACGCCTCTTGGAGGAGGTGATTTTTAAGTAAGGTTTTGAAGAGGGAAAGAGAATCAGTTTGGCGGAGGTGAGGAGGGAGGGCATTCCAGGACCGCGGGAGGACGTGACCCAGGGGTCGACGGCGGGATAGGCGAGACCGAGGGACGGCGAGGAGGTGGGCGGCAGAGGAGCGGAGCGTGCGGGGTGGGCGGTAGAAAGAGAGAAGGGAGGAGAGGTAGGAAGGGGCAAGGTGATGGAGAGCCTCGAAGCCTAGAGTGAGGAGTTTTTGTTTGGAGCGGAGGTCGATAGGCAACCACTGGAGTTGTTTAAGAAGGGGAGTGACATGCCCAGATCGTTTCTGCAGAAAGATGAGCCGGGCAGTGGAGTGAAGAATAGACCGGAGCGGGGCGAGAGAGGAGGAAGGGAGGTCAGAGAGAAGGCTGACAGAGTAGTCTAGCCGGGATATAACGAGAGCCCGTAATAGTAAGGTAGCCGTTTGGGTGGAGAGGAAAGGGCGGATCTTGGCGATATTGTAGAGGTGAAACCGGCAGGTCTTGGTAACGGATAGGATGTGTGGGGTGAACGAGAGGGACGAGTCAAGGATGACACTGAGATTGCGGGCCTGCGGGACGGGAAGGATGGTCGTGCCGTCCACGGTGACGGAGAAGTCTGGGAGCGGACCGGGCTTGGGAGGGAAGATGAGGAGCTCAGTCTTGCTCATGTTGAGTTTTAGGTGGCGGGCCGACATCCAGGTGGAGACGTCCCGGAGGCAGGAGGAGATGCGAGCCTGAAGGGAGGGGGAGAGGACAGGGGCGGAGATGTAGATCTGCGTGTCATCTGCGTAGAGATGGTAGTCAAAGCCGTGAGAGCGGATGAGTTCACCGAGGGAGTGAGTGTAAATGGAGAACAGAAGAGGGCCAAGAACTGACCCTTGAGGAACTCCAACAGTTAAAGGATGGGAGGGGAAGGAGGCTCCAGCGTAGGAGACCGAGAATGATCGGCCAGAGAGGTAAGAGGAGAACCAGGAGAGGACAGAGTCCGTGAAGCCAAGGTGAGATAAGGTATGGAGGAGGAGGGGATGGTCGACAGTGTCAAAGGCAGCAGAGAGGTCAAGGAGGATCAGAATGGAGTAGGAGCCATTGGATTTGGCAAGAAGGAGGTCATGGGTGACCTTAGAGAGAGCAGTCTCGGTAGAGTGGAGGGGACGGAAGCCAGATTGGAGGGGGTCTAGGAGAGAATGGGAGTTAAGGAATGATCTCTGATCCCATTCCTTTTTTGGCCCAACCCAGGCTCCACATAAAGAAGCAGTGTGGCTTAGTGGAAGGAGCCTGGGCTCGGGAGTCAGAGGTCGTGGGTTCTAATCCCGGCCACTTAGCTGTGTGACTTTGGGCAAGTCACTTCACTTCTCTGTGCCTCATTACCTCATCTGTAAAATGGGGATTAAGAGTGTGAGCCCCACGTGGGACAACCTGATTACCTGGTATCTACCACAGCGCTTAGAACAGTGCCTGGCACATAGTAAGGGCTTAACCAATGCCATCACTATTATTATAAAGAGACCAGATTTTTTGGTAACCATATTTTAGTTCCACACAACTGGTTCTACCCTAAATAATAATAATAATAGTGGTATTTGTTAAGCGCATAATATGCATGTGCCAGGTACTGTACTAAATGCTGGGGTGGACACAAGCAAATCAGGTTGGATTAAGTCCCTGTCCCACGTGAGGCTCACAGTCTCAATCCCATTTTACAGATGAATAACTGAGGCCCAGAGAAGTGAAGTGACTTGCCCGAGGCCACACAACAGACATGTGGTAGAGCTGGGATTAGAACCCATGATCTTCTGACTCCCAGGTCCATGCTCTATCCACGATGCCATGCTATACTCAATGATTTAGTCTTGTCCTGTCAACTTGCTGGTTTTTAAGTTTATATAGACCCCAAGTCTTATCCCACTGGGGCCATGGTGATTGGCTAGGATGTAGATTAACACTGGAATGGTGGTGCAGAACAGTCAGTTAGTTCTCCCATATATGTATTTTTCACTGAACAGAGTGTTGTTGAAGAATTAGGGCTTGTTCGTCTAACAGTGTCTACTCAGCGTGTACTGTTGTGGCAATACAACATGTACTACCCAGAAACAACTGTGAGCATACATGTGCCTTCACTTTTTTTAAATCATATACTTGTAAATGAAAACTCTGTAATTCATTTAGGAAAAACCTCCTGCTTTAGTACGTTTGAATTTCCTTCAGCTCCTAAGTGGCATTGTTCTCTTCCCCCAGAGCTTTTTACCCATTTTTTTTTTCAGGATTCGTTGAGATAAACTCTATACTATAAATTTGTTTTTAGCAGCGAATGTGTTTACCAACGCTGTTGTATTGTGCTCTCTCAAGCACCTAATTCATGGCTCTGCATACAAGAAGAGCTCAATAAATACCATCGACTGTTAACAAGAAGTCTGTTTCATTCATACTAAAGGAAAATATTCTATTATGTTCTTTAGGGGTCTGATATTTGTTGAATCTGATGGGTGGGCAGATCTATGAATTAGAGTTGGATGTAGTGATATTTAAAATGCTTTACTTTAAGGAAAACTTTACGAGGAGGGAAATTAAAATTGTCCTCTTTTTCAAATGTTTGTTTTTGGGGGGTGGTTTGTGTCATATATACTAAGCACTTAGTATGTTCAGTTCAATTCAGTTGTATTTATTGAGCACTCATTGTAGAGAGCACATACTAAATGTTTGGGAGAGTACAATATAAAAATAGAAACATTCCCCACCCACAATGGGTTTACTATGTGTCAGGCACTGAATTAAGCACTGTAGTATTCATTCAAAAGTATTAATTGAGCGCTTACTATGTGCAGAGCACTGTACTAAGTGCTTGGAATGTACAAATCGGTAACAGATAGAGACAGTCCCTGCCCTTTGACGGGCTTACAATCCAATCAGAGTAGATACAAGCTAGTCAGATTGGGCACAGTCCATGTCCCAAGTGGGGCCCACAGCCTCAATTCCCATTTTTCAGATAAGGTAACTGAAGAACAGAGAAGTTAAGGGCATTTCCCAAAGTCCCACAGCAGGCAAGTGGTGGAGCTGAGATTAGAACCTAGGTCCTTCTGACTCCCAGGCCTGTGCTCTATTCACTAGGCCATGCTGCTTCTGTGGCATATTACTCTTGCATGAATGGAGTAGCTCACATATGAGGCGATGAGGATCGACTGCAAAGATTGGTACTCTATCGTCTGTGAGGAAAACAGAGTAAATATGATTAAATTTCCAAACCCATTAAAGGTATAGGCGGAGCAACATAGCTCTGCTGTTTACCAAATCCTACAACACTAAGATAAAGGGCACCACTAAAATTCAAAGAGTTGGAAAGTTTTTTAAAAAAATCCATATGGAATGTGGATACCACAGGAAATGGTTTAGACTGCAAGAAACTTTCATGGATGGCAAGTATTTAGTGTGGCCAGTCATCTAATTTTTTATCAGAATTTTCAATTGCAATCACCCCTGTATGGTACATTGCACCACTAGATGTCTTTATTTCTGGTATTTTCACCTAAGACTCCCAGTATTCCTCTACCAAGTCCCAAAGCTCTGAAGTAGTAGCTGGCTTTTTGGGGACATGGAAGAGGAATATAATGACTCCAGACTAATGGAAAATTTCATGTCACCTTCTACATCCCGCTTTCTCCAACCCAGCCCACACACTTCACTCCTCTAATGCTAACCTTCTCACTGTGCCTTGGTCTCGCCTATCTCACTGCCAACCCCTAGCCCACGGCCTGCCTCTGGCCCTCCCTCCTCAAATCCGACAATTACTCTCCCCTCCATCAAAGCCTTACTGAAGGCATATCTCCAAGAGGCCTTCCCAGACTAAGCCCCTCCTTTCCTCTTCTTCTCCCTTCTGCATCACCCTGACTTGCTCCCTTTGTTCTTCCCCCATCCCAGTCCCATAGGACTTATATGCATACCTATAATTTATTTCTATTGATGTCTGTCTCCCCCACTCTTGACTGTAAACTCACTGTGGGTAGGGAATGTGTCTTTTTATTGTTATACTGTACTCTCCCAAGAGCTTAGTACAGTGCTCTGCACACAGTAGGCTCTCAATCAATATGATTGAATGAATGAATGAATGAATGAAAGTTCAGGTGTCTCCCTTACCCCATACCCTAGGTTCAGTGGATAGTCATGAGGAACCTCACCTTGTGTCCTGATGACTCCATGATGTTTCATCAGGTACCTAACACCACGTATGTTCTGGGCTTCCAGGTCCATTAGGGAGTCATCTGGTTTTTTCTTGTCCTTCCAGTCGCCACTCTGGAGGTATGTAATGAATTACCAAAGGAAAGGTAAGGTTGGGGAGGAAAGGTGAGTGATGTTTGACGTTGAGAGTGAAAATGAAAGTAACCTGGAAAGTGGTCCCAGGCAGAGGGAAAATAATTTCAACGTCTGTACTTCTCAGTATCAAAATATGTACATGGCTACAAACACTGGGAATAGGCAGGTGCCCAAGAGGGAATTAGGAGAATCAGTGAAACACAGCATGCTTTGATCTTTATAGATTGGGAGCCCCATTTGGGGCAGGGGCTGTGTCTGATCTGATTTTCTAGCGTAGTAGTTGGATCATAGTAAGCACTTAGTAAATGCCACAGTTATTAATATACAAAGGATTTAATAGCAGTAAGATTAGAGTTTCCATAATAAATGATTTCCAGTCTCACCACAGGGGTGTAATATAACAACACCTTTCTCTGAAAAGCTAAGTGTCTGTGCCAACATCGACTGGTTGAAACACACATCATCCTGGTGCAGTAGGTGAGGCAGGAATTATCCCCAAGTGATAGACAAGGAAACAGAAAAGTGAGATGACTTCCCCAAAGTAACATAGCAAAGAGCTACTGATGAACAAGCTCACCTCTGAGTGGAAGCACAATTACTGCCATTTTACTCCCTTCGACACCCAAGATAATAATAGCTTAGGAAGACTCGAAATAACAAAACCTGGATGAGGAACCAGGGACACATGAATGAAGATATAGGATTGCCTTGTCTTCAAGAGTGGAGGAAATATAATACTTGTCCTAGCTGAAGATGCTGGAGAGTGGGAGGAAAAACAATTGATTGCTACCACGAGTCCATGCAAACTGCAGACTTCCAGAGAATGTTTTGAAATAATTTGCTATCTAGTAATAATAATTGTTATTATTAGAATAGATTAAGCCCTCACTATGTGCCAAGCATCAGGATAAGTTTTGGAACACAATTCAAGTTGGACACAGTCCCTGTGTCACAAGAGGGTCACGATCTAATAAGTTCTTTTCCTCTCTATTTTGAATTACAGAAGTAGACCAAGAAGTAGAGAGAGCAGGTATTTTGTTGCCATTTTACATATTTGGAAACTGAGGGTCAGCGAGTTTAAGTGACTTGCCCAAGACTAGCAGGCCAGTGGCAGGAGTGAGACTAGAACCCATGTCTTCTGACTCCCAGTTTCGTGCTCATCCACTAAGTCGTGCTCCTTCTCTCTGTTAATTGAGAAACCTACGCTAGGACTTTAGGGATAAAGCATTACTACGGCTGAGAACTAATATAAGAACGTTCACACCATTCTGAAAATGCTTGTTACATTGGGAAGTCCACTACCCGGAAGTCACCTGTAATGGGACTCATTCATACATTGAGTAACATTCCCACTCGCAAACACATCAACCCTCTGCCCCCTCACCTGGACCATCAATTCCAAAATCCTGTTGCCCTCCATCCTATTTTCCAACACCCTTACTGATAGAATGATATTTCCCTGGGGTCAAGAGGGATGGCCTGAGCACCTTGAATTCTCCCAAAGGATCAAAATAAATAGATACTACTGGCTCCCTTGTGGGGGAACCATGCTGACTCCTAAAAGTCCCCTTTACATAGCAAAACAGTTGGAAAATTCAGAGTCATTGTGCTCCAAGAGGAAATGGCCTTTGGAAATTAAGGAGTAAACTGATCCACCAAATTTGATAGGGTAAGACTGACCCATTGACAACTTTTGACTGGAATTTTGGTCAATGCCTGGGATAATCAAACATGGCTCAGTCAGTCAGTCGTATTTGTTGAGTGCTTACTGTGTGCAGAGCACTCTACTAAGCACTTGGGAGAGTACACTGTAGCAATATAACAGGCACATTCCCCTGCAATGAGCTTACAGTCTAGTGGAAAGAGCACGGGCCTGGGAGTCAGAAAATTTGGCTTCTATTCTCGGCTCTGCCACTTACCTGCTGGGAGACCTTGGACAAGTCACTAAACATCCTCATGCCTCAGTTTCCTCATCTGTAAAGTGGAGGTTAAGTGCTTGTTCTCCTTCAGACTGTGAGATCCTTGTGGGACAAGAAGCATCTCTGAGCTGATTATTTTGTGTCAGTTAATCAGTCAATATCATTTATTCAGAACTTACTTTGTGCCAAGTACTGTACTGAGTGCTTGGGAGAGTATAATGCAACGGAGTGGGTAGATAAGTTTCCTACTTACAAGGATCTTCCAGTCTACAGACTTGTATCTACTCCAGCACGTAGTACAGTGCTCGCCCCAGTGAGTGCTTAAAAAATGCCACATTTATTCATTATTATTCTCTATCACCGTTGATGGCACGACCATCCTTCCCATCTCTCGGGCCTGCAATCTCGGTGTCATCCTTGACTCGTCTCTCTCGTTCACCCCACACATCCTATCCGTTACCGAGACCTGCCGGTTTCACCTCTACGATATCGCCAAGATCCGCCCTTTCCTCTCCACCCAAACGGCTACCTTACTGTTACGGGCTCTCGTTATATCCCGGCTAGACTACTGCGTCGGCCTTCTCTCTGACCTCCCTTCCTCCTCTCTCGCCCCGCTCCGGTCTATTCTTCACTCCACTGCCCGGCTCATCTTCCTGCAGAAACAATCTGGGCATGTCACTCCCCTTCTTAAACAACTCCAGTGGTTGCCTATCGACCTCCACTCCAAACAAAAACTCCTCACTCTAGGCTTCAAGGCTCTCCATCACCTTGCCCCTTCCTACCTCTCCTCCCTTCTCTCTTTCTACCGCCCACCCCGCACGCTCCGCTCCTCTGCCGCCCACCTCCTCGCCGTCCCTCGGTCTCGCCTATCCCGCCGTCAACCCCCGGGTCACGTCCTCCCGCGGTCCCGGAATGCCCTCCCTCCTCACCTCCGCCAAACTGATTCTCTTTCCCTCTTCAAAACCCTACTTAAAACTCACCTCCTCCAAGAGGCGTTCCCAGACTGAGCTCCTCTTCTCCCTCTACTCCCTCTGCCATCCCCCCTTTACCTCTCCGCAGCTAAACCCTCATTTTCCCCTTTTCCCTCTGCTCCTCCCCCTCTCCCTTCCCATCCCCACAGCACTGTACTCGTCCGCTCAACTGTATATATTTTCGTTACCCTATTTATTTTATTAATGAATTGTACATCGCCTTGATTCTATTTAGTTGCCATTGTTTTTACGAGATGTTCTTCCCCTTGACGCTGTTTATTGCCATTGTTCTTGTCTGTCCGTCTCCCCCGATTAGACTGTAAGCCCGTCAAATGGCAGGGACTGTCTCTATCTGTTGCCGACTTGTTCATCCCAAGCGCTTAGTACAGTGCTCTGCACATAGTAAGCGCTCAATAAATACTATTGAATGAATGAAAAGGTCCTTGCTGTAGGCAGTTCTTGTCCTATCTTAATTCCTCTAAAAAGCAATCCAACATTTAAGACGATCTAAACTGCAGCATCTGGGTTCTGTTGAAGACTTAAGGGAGAGGCACTTCGTAAAGGAGGAAGGTGGTAACTTAAAATGCCTCCACATGTAAAATAGCCCTATTAGTGAGTTTCCATCTAAATGTATAAGTATTGAATGTCTAGCCATATTGTGAGATGGTACGCAACAATGTCAAAGTAGGTGAAATTTGGAGTCTAGTCTGAACAGCTTACACCTGGAATATCCTGATGAAGGGAATGTTCTGAAAAAGCAAAGTTGAGGCCAGATTCATTCCCAGTCCTTGAACGCTAAGTAAGGTTATTTGCCTTTGTTCTCACCGAGGCCTGGACCGGCAGATGTCACTTCCTCCCCCAGTCTGCCTCCAGGGATCACAGGAGCAGCCTGAATTATAAGCTAAATAATGTTAAAAGCAAAGACATGCCCATCTGCCAGAGGTCACTGCTTTTGCAAGTTTCAGAGTGAACATTTTTAGTACAAGGTGAGACCTAAAGATTACTGGAGGCTATACTTTGAGGCAGAGGCTTGAGAAAGGCAGTCCGTTTTCTTAGCTGGCAGAAGCTGCACCAATAATCTCAGCTCTGCACTAAAAGGATCTTGGGACACACCTTACTAACTATTCTCAAGAGTTTTTCTTTAGTTGTAGCACGACTCTGGAGATGTGCTTAAGCCCAGACCCACAAACCCATTTGATCTGGTTTCTCGATTGTTGTTTTGGCCCAGGGTAGGTTCTGTGAGTTGTGAGGAGCTTTGTTTGGTCGATGAGGGCTGACCATATAGCTGATCATGTCAGAATGATTTCTGTCAGACCTCTCTCCAGACTCCCTTGCAGGGTGGCCTTGTCATGCAGAGAAAGCTTTAATTACATGCTGACTCAATGGCCTCCCTTAATCCGGCTCTAGTTGGAGACTCACCGACGCTGTAGATGGGCCAGTTCATCCATAGCTTTTCCTTGGCTGTGCCTCTCTCAGAGGACAAAGGGTCAAGGGGTCAGATGCGGCATTTGGAAGGATGGGTCGGGAAGCTGTAGGACTCTGCATTTGGGCACCTGAGCATGGTAGCAATAGGTGGTTACTGGAAGGTGAATCTGTTCCTCTCCTGAGTCTGAACATCTCCCTGAATTCCTCCCAGTTCTCCCAGTTGATGGTAAAAAGATGGAAGGAGTGGGGTAGACATGGAAAATGCATTGGGTTTGGATTTTGGGTTTTTTTTAGTGGCATTTAAGCACTGTACCAGGCACTATTCTAAGCACTGGAGTAGATACAAGGTAATCAGGTTGGTCAAAGTCCCTGTCCCACATGGGGCTCACAGTCTTAATCCCCATTTTACAGATGAGGGAACTGAGGCACGGGTAAGTGAAGTGACTAGCCCAAGGTGATAATGATGGTATTTAAGTGCTTACTGTGTGTCAAGCACTATTCTGAGTACTGGAATAGATACAAGGTAATCAGGTTGGATACAGTCCCTGTCCCACGTGAGGCTCAGAGTCTTAATCCTCCATTTACTGATTAGGGAACTGAGGCACAGAGAAGTGAAGTGACTTGCCCAAGTTCACACAGCAGACAAGTCCAGAGCTGGGGTTAGATCCCGGGTTTGTCTCAAAGGCACTGGTGCCATCTTGCCCTTAGCCCAGACAGCAACTGTGGTGCGGTGACTATTGGAACTGCAGTGTCACAGAAAAATGGAGTCTAGCCTGCAGGGAGGAGTTGGCATCATGTGACCCAGCTTCTCCAAGGTATTGAGGGGCAGGGAGAGCATTACTGGGAGTAGAGGGCAATGGATTGTCTTCTTGCACCAAGTAATGGGCTTTACAGAGACTTCAAAGCAGGAAAGGTTTTAGGAAGTTTGGACTGTGAGCCCTGTGCAGGACGGGGACTGTGTCCAACCTCATTAGCTTGACCTACCCCAGGGCTTAGGACAATGTTTGACACATAGTAAGCACTTAACAAATACCATTAAAAAAAGCAATTGTTCCCAGTGTGCTTGATTTATTGATGGGGCTATGAGCACCCAAGTTATTTAGACTCTAAGCTCCTTTCCCACCCATCCTTCCTTACACAGGCAGTGAAAGTAGGGATGTGGAACAAGAACCCAAAAGCTCTACCCTGGACCACTGCTGGCCTACTTATACCCCGCAGCCTCTCTTTCCTCCCCGACGACAGGAAAATATCTAGGCCCAGTGTCCAAATTCAGTTGACCAAGTTTTCCACCAAAGTCTCCCTCGAACCCTTTATGTCTAACTAAATGTGGCTGTTCCACTTGAATTTTTATTACAAGATCTAGATTTCATCTTCCTTTTGTTCCAGAACCAACTCTGCCTTATCTTCTCGACATCTCTAGCAGTCTGTATTCCGCTCTCATTCACGAATAACCACCAGTGCCTGCTCTGTTCCCTTCAGCCTGTTGACTCAAGCTCTTCTTTTTAGACTCGGAAACTACTATTTCCTTCAAGTGGAGGCTTCAGTGTCTCTTGCCTGGCTGAGAGCCATTTCTTCCATGTTTCCGACTTTGGTACTAAGTCCCATTGTTAGAAGGCCTGCTCCTTTCTTTCATAGGTTAAACATGGTCATGTTGACTGTATCTTAGAAATGTTGGCTTCTGGATTTCTCTGCTAATGTGTCCTTTTGGGTGGTCATCTTCCCAGGGACAGAGTATGGAAAAAATATCCGTAAAGACCCGTGAGAGGGAATGGGAAAACTCCCCTCCCTAGTAACTGCCGTGGGTGGTGGCAATCAGGAGGGATTGCCAAGTGATCTATCCAAATATACCCGCTGTTCTTCTTTGCAATGAATCAACTCTGCGGCCTTTTCTCATCCCAGGTTTAGGACTAGGCAGATTTTTTTTTCTTTTCTTTTTTCTTCGTTTTTTTTGAGCAAACCCACAATCTTCCTTCCGATCCGAGCACTGGTTGACTGGTCTATTCAGCAAATTCTCCCCAGCTTTGTTCCATGTTCTCAGGCTTATTGTTGCACATTAGAGTAAATTGTCTGCTGTGTACGGAATTTGCCATCTGCTGCCCCACAATCTCCTCCCATAATCAGAATCCTTTGGAGCCTAGTTACTTTAGTCCCCACTATTTACTGGGTCTCCAATTTCGGGAATTATTTACGAACATGAATCCTCTTTTCTCTTTTATAATCCACAAAACATGCCCATCTCAATTGAATTCAGACATTATTACGCAGATCCTTGAGTTACACCCCAATGCCTCTTTCCAACTCCAATACAATCGTTCATCAGCAGTTCTTAAATATAACATTGTTTCCTAGTGCCAGGTATGTAGGAAAACAGGGGAGACGGAATCATTTCCCGACTCCACAAAGTCATTAGGCTAAAGTTGCTCATTTCAGCTCAGACATAGGAGGAGGAGAGGAGGAGGAGGCAGTTGGCTTGGCGAGGTATAATCCTAGGCTCCTCTTGACTCACTGGATGATTTACAGCAAACCAGGTGTCTTTAAGTTGCTTATTTCTCCATTGCAACATAAAAAGGTATCCACAATATTCTTACCTTACCCCCCAGAAGGGCTGAAAGATTAGTGAATTAATGCTTGTAGGGCACTTTGATATTCTCAGGTGAAAGGGTTACACAGGGACTAATTAGAATAAGTACATCTAGTTAAGTCAGTGCTTTTAATGGTCGAGGGTTGTTTCATGGCATTAGCTGGGGCAGAACTAATGTGTTTGCAGCAGGTTTTAAAGAAGGAAGAGGAGGCGACTTGGCAAACATTCATGGAATGTCAGCTCCCAAGATCGAGGGCTGGAGATGGGAAACACAAAAGCATTAATGATGGGAGTGGAGGAGAAAAGGCTACAGAAAGGTGAGAAGCTTAGCCAGAACTTAGCCAGAGAGCACAATGACAACAGCGAAAATGGAAAAGACAGGGACAAGGAGGAGCTGGGTTTGTGCAGTTTTTTGAAAGGAAAATCACAGTCATCTTTCCCACAGAATGGACTCTGAAGACATGTGGATGAAAACACTGTGTGCGTTGAAGTTGCCCTTCTGTAAAACCTTTTAGATACTTGCCAAGGTTCTATCCTCCACTAGCCAGTTTAATTTCCATTTGATTACTTTAAAGGAGATAGGGTTCTTGATTATGCATTACTTCCAACCTGAGTCTAACATTTGGATTCTTGAGAGCTCAACTTTGGAGACCTTGTCTGCCTTCCCCCAAATTTCAACCCAATGCAGTCATGCTAGATGGAGAAAATACTGTCCTGCTGGATATTCTCTGAAGTGGTACCAAAATTAACAACCTGAAAATGATAACTTTACTCAGCGCCAAAAGAGTCCATTTAAAAAAAAAACCACAACAACATTCCCTATCTATATGTCATTGGGCTTTGAAAGAGATTTTCATTTTTGTCCAAGTACTTGAGGGCTTTGGATTTTTAAAATATCTTAGGCCAATGCTGAAAAATCTCACTAGAATAAAAGGAAAATAAGAAAGAGTATGGTTAGCTTTCTCGGCCCATATGGCGAAATTACCGGGAGACTCTGTAGGTCATTTTGTTTATATATTAATAGAACAACTCAGAGGAGAGATTGGAGTATTGTCAGCCCTAATCATGTTATTTACTTTTTGCTCCAAACACTCCTACTCCATGAGAAGCGATGCCAAGCCAAGTTCATGTTTCCTTTTGTAAATCAGGCTGTTTGTTAAGCAATAGAATTCAAAGCCATTTAATTGTAGCCAACAAGCGACCACACATTTTTTCAGCTGGCATGCAAATCTCCCTGGGCCATAAGGTAGACAAGAGATATCTTCAAACACGAACTGAGGCAGAGAAATTGTACTTCGATGAAAGTGCGTAAGTCATCAGATTCAGTGAAGCAACTGAAAGCCTGGCCATACAGTTGATGTCGTTAAAAAGATCCAGGTGTGACCGATGCTATATTTCCTCTCTAGACTTTAAGCTCCTTGTGGACAGAGCATGTGTCTACCATCTCCGTTGTATGCTGCCAAGTGCTTCGTATGGTATTTTGCACTCAGTAAGCACTCAATAAGTACCATTGATTGATTTGATTCTCTACTATGTACTTCAAACGCTAGAGGACCACTAGTAAAGGTACATTCATTCATTCAATCATATTTATTGAGCGCTTCTTGTGTCCAGAGCACTGCTCTAAGCACTTGGGAGACTACAATACGATAATACAGACACATTCCCTGCCCAAAACGAACTTACAGTCTAGAGTTGCACCCAGCAATGTACCCTGGGAGCGTTTGGCCATGGAGAATGTGAAGTAGGAGGTTATTTGCTAGGAGTGATGGTTGTAAACGTTCAAAACTACCTACATATGGGTTTGTGGTGCCTTTCTAGAAGGTGGACTTTAATTTCTGGTTTCTTTAACCTAATAAAAAAGATGTTAGCCGATCAAATCACTGCTTTACCATTTCTTCTTTATATAAGCAAGGTGATGAACCAGAAACCACTTCATTCAAGAAAGGCCTGTACTACATATTTTTAGGACATTATTCTTTTTCAACAATCCAATCTCTGACTGAAATTCCAAAGTCTCTTTTCTAACCTTCTCGGCTTGTTAGTTAATCATAAGAGAAGCAATGAGCAAGTGTGATTCTGCTAACAATCACCTCCCAAAAATGCATTACAACTATATCAATCATTTGGGATAATGGGGGAAAAGTCGATGTAAATAGGCAAAGACGTAGGATCAGTCAGTCCCATGCATCAGTGCTTAATTTCCATAACTACTTCAACCTTTAGCGAGAGTTTGACAGTGTTTCATTTCAGTTAGCTTTAGCTCCTTATTCACTTGGTTCCTGATCTCGAGCTGAGGGAAGGGAACGGAGTGGTATGGATATTTCTGTGTACTAAGAAAAAGGGGCTGCCATTTCTTAGAGTCACCCAGCTAGCACTCGAGGAATCTAGCTTATGCTACCCATTAGTACCACTGTCTTGGATGGTCCATATCCATTAGAGATGGAGGAGGTGACAGCAGGTGGCTATTTGGTGGTTTGATGTGCCTCAGGACAATCATCACTGCTGAATGTGGATGGGCTGATTTGACCATCTTCACACTACGAAGCTGGGGAGCCTCACGGGAAGGTTCAAGCCTGCCAAAATCTGTTGGGAGGACTCAGGCTGAGCTGAACAGGAAACCATCCAGTTCAGACAGGTTTGGTACCTTGGCTGAATTATGCACCCAGCCCTGGTTTTAAGAGGGTAATTATTTCTACAGGGGAAAAAAAGCTTGCGTACAGGCCGAGAAAGATACATTTCTTGTCAGATTATAATGGATTACCCGAAGCAGGAGCTTCACGTGGCAACTCTGCTGACATGAGGAAAGAGAGTTGTTGTATTCTTCCGTAGTGCTTAACACATTGCTTTGCATGCAGTAGGCAAAATCAGTTAATATTGTTGAATCATTGAATCTAAAACCCTGGGCCCTATTTGGTCCTCCATTAACATAATTCCATGGGAAAAGGCTTCTCGATCAAGATTTTTACAAGGGAGCTAATTTGGTTCCTGAAATCTGATCAGGATACTAGGTTAAAACGCCTTTCCTCCCAGAATTGAATAGAACTTCTTCCCCCTAAATGTCACTCCTGTCATCAGTTGACACATCTCATTGAAGAGGACAGGCCTGAAATACATTCCTTCCATTTAGATCGACACAACCACTGAAGGTATTAGGTGCTTACTATATGCCAACTACTGTGCTAAGCTTGAGGCTAGAGACCGTATGATCAAATCAGACATAGTCCCTGTCCTGAGAGCTCACAGTCTAAGAGGGAGAGAGAACAGGTATTTATCCCCATTTTCACAGTTGAGGAAACTGAGGTGCACATAGTTAAATGACTTGTACAAGGTCACACAGTAAGCAAATGGCAGAGCTGGCATTAGGACCCGGGTCTTTTCACTCTCAGTTCTTGGTCTCTTTCTATCAGGTCACAGTCGCTTCTCTAGGACCACATTAAGTTAGCAAACAATGGGGAGGGAGAATCTGTCAGTCTCCGATTCTGTCACTAACTCTATTTCTACCTCTAACTCTTTTCCCAATACTTTGGTCAGATACAGTGCCGCCCTGCAAGTGATTATGAAACCTTACCAACTGCACCACCTCAGGCACTACCCAGGAAACAAAAACAAATGAATTTACTGTTCTTCTACAATGTGCACAAAGAAGCAATGTGGCCTGGTGGATAGTGCTTGGATCTGGGTTCTAATCCCCGCTCTGCCACTTGTCTGCTGTGTGACCTTGGGCAAGTCACTTAACTTTTGTGCCTATTACTCTTCTGTAAAATGGGGATTAAAACTCTGAGCCCCATTTGGAGATACGGACTGTGTCCAACCCTATATGCTTGTATTCAGTCAATGGTCTTTGTTGAGCACTTACTATGTACAGAGCACTGTGCTAAGCACTTGGTAGAGTACAGCAGAATTAGCAGACACTTTTTCTGCCCACGAGTGTACAGTCTAGACCAGCTCTAGAAGCAGCGTGGCTTAGTGGGTAGGGCTCGGGCCCGGAAGTCAAAAGGACTTGGGTTCTAATCCCGGCTTTTTCATGTCTGCTGTGCGACCTTGGGCAAGTCACTTAACTTCTCTGGATCTCAGTTACCTCATATGAAAAATGTGGATTAAGAGTGTGTGCCTCATGTGGGACAGGGACCCTGTCCAACCTGATTAACTTGTATCTACCCAGTGCTTCGAACAGTGCTTGACACTTAGCTCTTAACAAATACTGTAATTATTTATTTTCATTGTACAGCACCTGGCACATAGAAAGCACTAAACAAATACCCTAGCCATTATTAATTATTATTAAATGGTCAAAGGAACAGGTGTGTGTGTATATATATATGTGTGTGTGTATATAATAATAATAATGTTGGTATTTGTTAAGCGCTTACTATGTGCAGAGCACTGTTCTAAGTGTTGGGGTGGATACAGGGTCATCAGGTTGCCCCACATGAGGCTCACATTTAATCTCCATTTTACAGATGAGGTAACTGAGGTACAGAAAAGTGAAGTGCCTTACCCACAGTCACACAGCTGCCAAGTGGCAGAGCCAGGATTCGAACCCCTGATCTCTGACTCCCAAGCCCGGCCTCTTTCCACTGAGCCACGCTGCTTCTCTGGTGCTGCTTCTGCTTCGCTGCTGCTTCTTTATATAAATGAAAGTATATCTGGGCCTGCCATTTTGCCTATATTTATAGGAGCGCATATGCACTTGGCCCATTTGTATCTCTCCCTCAATTTTTCCATTTAGTTTCCCTCCTTGCCATTTTGTGACAATTTCCACAACTCATTGAAGGTGTGACCCCTACTGGCAGAGTTTAAAAGAAGTGAATTTCTGCCTGCTTCGGTGCTTGAGTCAGACTTCCAGACATTAAACTATTGGAGGCTTTTAGAGCTCAGTGAGGTGGATCACGTTAAGCCTGCACATCCTTCAGTTTTCTTCTTTAACTCGAGCCAATTTACTGGTTTGCCACGATCTACCACTCATGTGACATGCTGTAGCGTGGCCAAGCGAACCTGATTGCAATGCGAAAATGTCATTCCGAGCCACTGTTGGGTTTTCAGGTCCTCTTACGGCATAAGTCGTAAGTGCCAGAGACCCAAAATAAGCAGCCAGATTTGCTTTCTTCTTCGTAGCCAGGTGATGATCATATTGTAAAAGGAGTTCGAGAATTTCCTTTTTGCCAGCAACACCATATGAAGAACTGCGCCGTGTTTAAAGCAGGCAGCAAATGGCGAAGTAGGAAAATATTTTCATACATCTCCACTAATCTCCTGTTACTTCAGCGTTTAAAGAGAAAATTAAAGGGTGGAATCAAAAAAATCTTAAAAGCTTGGCTTACTTTCCAGTGTGCCAGCTCATTCTCTAGTCACGCAGGAAGTAGCCAAGTGCTGTGGTAGAGGGTGGATGCTCTAGACTTATAAACATTTGAAGAGTGAAACTTACAGTTTCAAACAAAAAACAGAGTGATTGACTTCAGACCCAGCAAAGAAGCTCAGCAGTAAAAATATTCCTTCCAATTTTAGCTTTCAAATTAAAATTTGCTTAACGACCCTTATTTGGTAGGGGTTCTGGCACCTTTTCATTTCCTCACCTAAATCAATCACTCTAATTGCCTCTAGAATTCAGACTTCCTTGGCCTGAGCTCCAGTGCCTTATTTCCCTTTTTACTTACATTTATGTACAGTTATGTTTGATCAGACATGCAAACACACAGGCCCACACCTGGAGTTTTAGGCATATAAAAGAAACCGCACTAATTAGTAGCTCTCAGCTTGAGATAGAAAGTCTAAATGAATGAATGATTTGAGTTGTCTGTTGTGATCTAATTTTTCTCATGCAATACCTTTATTCAAATTGGTGTTCATTTATGTTAACTTCAACTGCCCCACTCTTCTTGCTCCTGGAACTCTGCCAAGTTGGAGGTATATGCTGCAAGATTAAAATGCATGTCCTTTCTTTGTCCCATTCAGATTCAAAAAACTTCCATAAAGGACATATCCATCATTTCTCTTTCTCTCCCACTGTTGCTTTCAGGCGGCCACCCCGTAAACAGCAACTTCACTTCAGACAGGATGATTTATAAACTTATGAATATAATCAATTATTTATATTATTGCCTGTCTCCTCCTCTAGACAATAAGCTCATTATGGGCAGGGAAAATGACTGTTAACTCAATCGTATTGTACTCTTCCAAGTGCTTAATACTGTGTTCTGCACAGAATAAGTGCTCAGTAAATACCACTCATTGGGTCTGGGTTTTCTTTATGATGATGAAGTGAATCCTTCTCAAGTCAGCAAAAGAGTGGGGGTTGTGGGGTGCTCTGTGATAACAAGTGCATATATAAGTGGGTGATAAGCATTTCCTTGGTGTTGGGATTTACCAAATGCCAAAAGGATTGATTGCCTTTTCTTTACCAAGTTTCATTTTCTAAGGTCAGGGACCAGAGAAATACCTAATCTTTGTCAGCTGTGATAAGGCCTGTTTTAAAAGATAAATTTTTTTTTTTTTAAAAAAAGCCTTTCAGGTCCATTCGGTTTAATTCTGATGAGCAACAAGACCTAATGGAAAGAGCCTGGGCCTGGCAGCCAGGAAATCTGCGTATTATTTCTAACTCTGTCATTGGCCTATTGTGTGACCTTGGAGAAATCACTTTAACCTAACTGTGCCTCAGTTTCCTCAATGGCTCTGTATTCTTCATAGATTATGAGCCCTTGTGGGACAGCGACTGTAGCTGATGTGATAACTTTGTTTCCTGTATCTCTTCAAACTAGCACAGGGTCATTTTGTATAATAAAAATCTATAGTAATTTTTATTATTACTATTAGCACTGAAATTTTGTTGACTTTGGAGTTAACTGAGAAGCCAGACATATTCAAATAAGCATCGAGGGCCACACAAATAGTATCTGTGTGTCTGCTGTGTGTCTGTGCAAGTGTGCATTTCCTCAAACAATACTCCAACTGGGCAATTAACTTTTTAAACCACAAGCTGAAGATTTACTTACTGGCTTATTTACCTGTGGTTGACCGGGCCTTGGAGGCCATGAATTGTATTTTAGTTTCTACCTTGATGATCTTATATTTGAGGATCTAGAATGAAATCAGTCAATTAATCAGTTGTATTTATTCAACACTTACTGTGTGCACAGCACTGTACTTAGGACACTTATGAAACTTAGGAGAGACAATGGACAAGAAGAGTGTTTCATAAGGTATCAGATGAAATCTTTTGATGAAATAATGCGTTTAGAAGGGATTATGAAAGGACCACTTAGCAGCCAGGAGAAAGAAGAGAAAAAAAGATCCCTCATTCCCCTTTCATTGCTGTTCCAGTGCTGGAGATAAATCTGTTCTATTCAGACTGCTGTGAAAGGAGCAAACCAGTAGGACAAGTTTCTGAAGTCCCTACATTCATATTGACACAATTTACCTTTGAAAGTATCTGTTGACATGAGCAATTGCAGTCTGGTGTGTCAACTTACATAATCTTCAAGTGTCTGGAAGATTTTGAAATTCCCCTTTTGAAATCAGATAGATAGCCGGAGCTCTAATTTGGGGAAGGGGGTGGGAGGAGAAGAGAAAAAGAGAAGACTGAATTCCTCCCCACCTCAGCCAAGAGTCACATATGAATGCTCTTTTTCTTCCTAGTCCCTTAGTTGCCCCTTCTGGAGCTCTGGAGCAAAGGAACGTGCCTACCTGGGAGGCTTTGTTGCCGCTCTCCTAGAGAAACCACATCCCAAAATGGCTTCATCTTCCCCAGATTCCTCATGGCGCAGGAAGCCACTTATAAAATAGAGCCTAAGCTTTCCCAAATTTCACTCTGAGAGTTTGCCCTGAGTTGTTTCTTTATAGAAGCGGCATGGTCTAGTGGGAAGAGCACACATCTGAGGGTCAGAGGACTTGGGTTCTAATTCTGATTCTTCCATTTGGTTATTGTGTGACCTTGAGCAAGTCATTTCACTTCTCTGTACCTCAGTTCTCTCATCTGTTTAATGGAGATTCAGACTGTGAACTCCACATGGGACCTGGTGATCTAGTATCTACCAGAGTGCTTAGTGCAGTGTTTGGCCCAAAGTAAGTGCTTAACAGGAAAGAAATGCCCACAAAAAACCATAGGGTAGGAGTAGGCACAGGAGGCTTTCCTCTCAAGTAGGCACTTTTCACCACATGGCTCCTTCTGGGGCTTTTCCTGTGGGAAGGTGATGAATGGAAGAGCTAGTGTGTCTCTCATCACTTTCAGAGTCAGGACACACTTCCCAAGACACACATGCACATGTTGAGATTCATATATATGGGGAAGCAGTGGCAAGATAAATTACTGTACTCCCCGAAGCACTTAGGTTTGGTCATTTTTAATGGTATTTGATAAATGCTTACTATGTGTCAGGCACTGTTGTAAGCGCTGAGGTAGATATAGACTATTGAGGTTGGACACAGGCCCTGGCCCACATAGGGCTCACGGTCTTACTTTCCATTCTACAGATGAGGTCACACAGCAGACAAGTGGCCGCCATTAGAGTGTAAACTCCTTGTGGTAGGGAACATGTCACTGCATTATTCTGTGCTTCCCAAGTGCCACACCAACTGGGTGCTCAGGAAATGCTATTTTGACTTTGGCTCCTGGAGTTCCCACCCTCATCACCTTCCTGTGAGTTCCCAGTAAGGCAGCCATATTGAGAACTCTGGGCAGCCAGGGGAAGGTGAGTTGTGTTTTCCTTTTTCTTTCTTCTCTATACTCTAGCAATGCTGTTGCCGTGTACGAAAGCCTAACAGTTATGAATGATAGGACCAAGCATCAAAATCTGTGATAGTCCTACCTCAAGTGGGACAGATGGTCACCTTAACTAAAAGCGTAACCTGTCCTTTGGTGGCAGGCCCACTCATTCATGATGACACCTGTCAGAGTTCTTGACTCTGCCCCTTTTCTCTGTGGGCAACCCATCCCTGAATGCTGCATAGTCTATGCTTTACTGTTACTTCATAGCTTTTGGCAGCTCTAAAATTCCAAGCATTTTTACTCATCCTGAAGAGAGAATGGTGTCTTTTGTCCACTTAATGATGAAGAGCAAAAGATTAAGCTCAGTAGTCTTAATAATCAGAATATTAGAAACAATTTTATTTTCCACAAATAATGTTCTCGCCATCTTCAAAGCTCTTCTGAAATCTCATCTCCTTCAGGAGGCCTTCCCCTATGAAATTTTCTTCTCTACAGGACACACATCTCTCTTCTACCAGCTCAGCAGTCCTGTGCCAATTACACACTCTGAGAACTTCTATATATAGCAACTTACTCCTTTACCCTTCTATTTCTTCTTCTATCTCCCCCACTAGATGTTTCATCCTTGGTGGCCTGGATTACATTTTCTTACTCTATTGTCCTCTCCCAAGTACTTAGATTTTACTGCAAGTGTACGTAGTAGGTGCTCCATAAATACTATTGATTGAAATACCTGAGCAACAGTATCCTTTACAGGATTGGAGCCAGCTGAGTAAAACAAATTCTCTTTTCCCTTTTTATGAAGTTCTGATAATCACTCTGTTGGATTTGGTTTTGCAGCTTTTTTCAGTAGTTTATCACCTTTCTTAAAATGTAATCATTCCTTGTACTTTTGTAAGATTTTAACCTATGAACATATAAGTTGGCAAATATGAAAAAAAAATTCTCTCCAAAAGAATGGCAGAACAGAGCAAATTAAAAAATAAACATAAATTATACAAGGGTTATCTATATTCACCTGATTCCCAACTTTTTTTTTCAGTAAGGCGACTAATTGGCTGGCTGAATTTTTTAAAAAGAACTATTAAAATAAATCCTGATTTAACATTTGCATGATGTGCAATAGCTCTTAAAGATAGCAGATGGTCACACCCAGAACATTAGTTATCAGTTGTGATGGTATTAGAAAGTAATAAATCAAAAACCAAACAGGCTTGGAAAAGGGAAGGGAAAACCACAGGGGAATGGATTTGATAAATATCTAGGGACCTGGAGAATGTATTCTTAAAAAAAAAAAGTACTGGTACTGATTTGACTGCATTAATAAACCAAGCGAGAATGAAAATCCAGTGAGCTTGAAATGCAGAATGGGAAATTTAAGTTAAATATTAGAGCTTTTAACAATATAAACCCAGGGACAGTGTGGAATGTCTGTGACAGAAACGTTCAAGACTTGAAAAGACATGCAACTATGTGAGCAGAAAAATAATTCAAACAATCCTTTCACTGCCATTGGCTGGGAGAGCTGAGGCACTAGGGTTCACATGAGGCTATAACAATTAGAGCAGAAATGGAAAAGCAGCACTGCCTTTTCATATTCATAGACAGAGCAGCTGCTGCGATCATCACAGTTCCATGCTATGTGATATCCTCATGTGGGTTTTACATCGCTGGCTACTCAAGGGTAGGGCAGAGGAGATGAAACCTGGGCAGAGCTCAATGTTAATCTTCATATTCTTTGGCTTTTGAAGGCGAATATAATATTTGCGCTGCGTCTCAGAAATAGAATTCTGCACACGAAGAGCACAAATCCTTAGAAAGCGCCTTATGATCTTTCACCGGGTGGCTCGGTACATGTGGAAAAACAGATTTAGCTGTACATTAAACTCTCAGGAAAGTGTTGTATCCCATTTCCCTATTTAGAAACTTGAACACGATCCAAATAGTCTAAATGATCATCTGCTGAGTGGATCATGAAATATATAATTGCTGGAACTGGAGCTCACTCTTGAGGTAGACTCTTCTTATTTGGGAAGACATTGTTCTCCTAGGCCAGGCATCAGCGATCATTTCCAGGGTTGGGCCATTCTGAAGGGAGGGTGCAGTGGGAGAGCATCTGGGGAAGCGAGAGAGGTACGTGGTGGGAGCTGTTGCTGCATTTCCAGTATTGCCAGCTATTTGGAGTTTGAGCCATCATGGCTACAGCTCCAGAATCTCTCTTCACACGGTGTTCCTGCAACCAAAGGGTAGGTAGAGTGTAGGAGAGAAGCAGAAGAGGGTAAGCAGGGAATCCAGTGGCACCGGAGGACTCCAAAGCTACAGTAGTGATAGAAAAATACCTCGTAATAACAACAGACCCAGACGTGATGGTTCAAATGGTGTAATAACCAGGACCCATCCAACATCCCGAGTTTAATATGCCAGCCGGGAGGCTTTGGCCTGCCATCCCCAGGCAGAGGTGCCAGGGTTTGCCCGTGTCTAGACAGATAATGTCAGTTCACTTGTTCCACTGTGGGAAGAGGTATGGAAATGTTTCCGATAATATTTTCCCCTTCAACATCTGTTGAATCAGAACATTTCAGTAATGAAGCTTACCCAAGTTACCAGCATGGACGGTTGAAAGAGAATGGTGTGGTTAAACAATGAATGTGACAAGAAATATGGCTTTGAGAGTCTATACCTAATAGAGTGAGAAATTACAAAGTCAGCAAATTTGTTGCCTTGGCTAGTTTCCTGAAAATGGCCAGAAAGCTTGTGTGTGTGTTTTCCTTTCCAAAATTCAAAGTTGACTCTTTCCCTTGGTCTGCAGTGTTCTCGGTGGGGGGTCCGGGAGTACTTAGGGAGATTTTCTTGTTCTCCCCAAAGTCGATCTGGAGTCTAGATGAGTTATAGCAAGCAGTGCCTCCGGCAGCTGTGACTCCGAGGGGGATCCCGAGCCTTTCGCTCACCTCCTCTTCAGTAACAGCCGTGGTATAACAATGTTTCCCCTTTGCACGAGCTTCAGCGTGGGACTGCTTCCTGAGCCCAGGCCAAAAGGGTGCTGTGGCCAGCTGGCAATAGCACCACTGCACAGCTGCCAACATCCTGCTCCATCCCAGGAGAGATGGAGCTGCTGTAACGCGTGGAGTCCCCTCCAGCCGGGGACGATGGCAGGCCCATGTTATTTGCGAGAGATTATACTTTTTCTTTTCCTGGCATTCAAAATGTATATCATTTGGCCTTTTGTTCCGATAGTGCCAGATCTGAGCCTCTGTCACATTTACCATCCCCAAAGGCTCCAAGCCAAATTGGCTCATGGTTGGGTTTTTTTTTTTTTTTTTGCCATTGTATAAGGCCAAAGTGAACAGTTTATGTTTTAAGGTTTTTATTTTCCGTGAGGGGGTGGTGTTGATTCTTTTCTAGAAGCTGTTAGATCTTCATTATTATCTTTTTTTAGTGTTACTATGTTCCAGGCACTTTACTGAGCCCTGGGGTAGATACAAACTATTCAGGTGGACACAGTCCATGTTCTTCATGGGGCTTACAGTCTTAATCCCCATTTTACAGAAGAGGTAATCCGAGAAGCAAAGTGATTTGCCCAAGGTCACACAGCAGACAAGTAGCAGAGCTGGGATTAGAACCCAGGTCATTCTGACTCCTAGGTCCATACTCTATTCACTAGGCCACACTGTTTATCACCCAGAGAAACTCTGATCCCAGAGAAACTTTGACTCGTCAGGATATGCCATCTACTTGCTAAACAAAGATCATGGGCACCCTGAGCTCATCACTGGAGGCTAAGTCCACTCCCCTGAAGAAGCACTGTTTGATGCCAAAGAACAGTCCATGTGCGAGCCCAGCTAGTCTCCTCGTTCTCTGCTTTTGAGGAGAAAATTACCAGAATGTTTTTACTGCTGTATGGGCTGAAGGGAATCTGTATTCAATAATTCCTAGTGATAATGTATTTTTTTTTAACAAAAATCGATTTATTCTTCCCGAGATTCCTCAGTTTCTATTTTTAGGATCATTGTAGAAAAAGATTTGGACTAGTCTGACTTTGATTCCACCATTTTGGTACTTCTGTTTGGTAATTTTTATCTCACGGGCCTGGTGAACACCTTGTTTTTATGAGTCCTTCAAAAAAATTTAAAAATAAACCAACATGGGAGTCTACACTCAGGGAGGAATTAATGTGAAAGGACCCATGAATATGCACCGTTGTTTTTCTGTTTTCTTGATTTTAGAAAAGGAAATGGGGCCAATCAGTGGTATTTAATGAGCGCTTACTGGGTGCAGAGCACTGAATTAAGCACTTGAGAGTACAATACAACAGAGATGTTCCCTACCCATAAAGAGCTTAATGTCTAGAGGAGGAAACAGGCATTACAGTAAATTATGGATATGTACATAAATGCTGTGGGGCCAAGGGTGGAGTGACTATCAAGGGCTTAAAGGGTACAGATCCAAATGCAAGGATGACAGAGAAGGGAGAGGAAATAGAAGAAATGAGGGCTTAGTTGGGCAGGGGATGTTACTTTAATAAGGCTTTGAAGGTGGGGAGGGTGTCATATATGAAGGGGGAAAGAGTTGAACAGAATTTCGTGGCTCAGTGGAAAGAGCACGGGCTTTGGAGTCAAAGGTCATGGGTTCGAATCCCGGCTTAGCCACTTGTCAGCTGTGTGACCTTGGGCAAGTCACTTAACTTCTCGGTGCCTCAGTTACCTCATCTGTAAAATGGGGATTAAGACTGTGAGCCCCACATGGGACAACCTGATTCCCCTGTGTCTACCCCAGCGCTTAGAACACTGCTCTGCACATAGCGCTTAACAAATACCAACATTATTATTACTGAGAAGTTTTGTAATGAATATTACTCCCTTCTCCCTCTACATTGCCCTTGCGTTTGGATTTGTACCTTTTATTCACCCCACCCTCAACATTTATGTACAGAACCATAATGTATTTAAATATCTGTCTCCCCCTCCATCAATCAATGATATTCATTGAGCACTTTCTGTGTGCAGAGCACTGTACTGAAAGCTCAGGAGAACACAACAGAACAGAGTTGGAAGACACATTCCCATCCCACAACCAGCTTGCAGTCTAGAGGAGAACCTGTCTGCCAAATCTGTGGGCAAGTCACTTCACTTCTCTGTGCCTCAGTTCCCTCAACTGTAAAAGGGGGATTAAGACTGTGAGCCTCACGTGGGACAACCTGATCACCCTGTATCTCCCCCAGCTCTTAGAACAGTGCTCTGCACATAGTAAGTGCTTAACAAATACCAACATTATTTATCTGCTATAAGCCCTCTTCCAAGTGCTTAGGACAGTGCCCTGCACACAGTAAGGGCTAGATAAATTTGATCGATTAAACTGAATGATATTAGCATCAGCCCCATCCTTTCTTCTAGCGTGGCTTAGTGGAAAAAGCCGGGCTTGGGAGTCAGAGGTTGTGGGTTCTAATGCCGCTTCTGCCACTTGTCACCAGTGTGACTTTGGGCAAGTCACTTAACTTCTCTGGATGTCAGTTCCCTCATCTGGAAAATGGGGATGAAGCCTGTGAGCCCTACGTGGGACACTCTGATTACCTTGTATCTACCCCAGCACTTAGGACAGTGCTTTGCACATAGTAAGTGCTTAACAAATGCCATTATTATAATTATCATTCTCTTAATGACCATTTGACTTTGCCCATGCCCAATAGCTCACATTTCCATGAGTACTAAAGGATGTTCCGTGCATGGACCAGCAGAAAATAGGCCCTTAGTTTTCATGCCTCTCTCACCCATAAATCTCCCTGGACACACTTTGACTGAATTCCCTTGAACACAAAGAATTCCACATGTCCCTTGTGATTCCCGAGCTTCAACTATCAGAATCTTTCTAAGATATTAAAAGGAAGTTTCCTTATATGTGAGGACTTGAGTTTCCATTTGCTCTTTAGAATTAAAGGCCCCCAAGGAGGTTTCAGGGGGAGGGGTACTTTTTTTTGGCCCCTTGCCCAGCTACGAGATGATATAGGTACCTACAAAAAGCCACAATTGGTTTGAGCACTCCCTGTTCCCTAACCCTGCAGCTTGGTGATAGCCATGGGCTACAAAGCCGCTTGTGCCTTGTTCTCTTCTCTTCAATCTTCACAGCGAAGATTTAAAAGACAGCCTCCTTCCTCACTGCCAAGATCTTTGAAAGATGCCGAAAAGATACTTCAGTGATTAGAGCAGATGCTGGGATGAAAGTGCTAGCCTGCTGAATTGCTTACAATAGTGTAGGAAAAAAGGGTTCAAAAAATCACCAGCTTCTCTAGTTTGGGGAGGCCGAACATGGTCCTCATGAACAAAAAACAATTAGGAAAGATATCTCCGAAGGTTTCTGTGGAGAGTGTCTATGTGGAGAAATTAGTTCTAGTAACAGCTCCTTGGATCCAAGGAAGCCAGGCATGATTTTTTCAGTGTGAACTCGACCAGAGCGATTGCAAGGAGTGGCTGAATCTTTTGGAAATTACCCAGCAAATTACCCAGATTGACCTAAAAACTCTTTCCATTATTACATTTCAGTGCACTCTTTCACAAACCTTGCTGATACCGATGGCATTTCAGCGGTCCAGTTTGGTCAAGGAGTTAGTAACTATTAAACCATATCATATTGGGAACTCATTGAGGATTTTGTCTGTTACTTCTGCAGTACACTTCCAAGCACCTTGCCCAGTGCTCCGATTACAGAAAGTATTCCATCACTTGATGATTATATATTGCTGACTACTGCATTATCGGCTGGAAGAATGTCTACGTTAGCCAGAGCGGCACCAGGTTTAATTTGTGCCCCGACTTGCTTTTGTCATTTTAAATGCTTGGATTTCTGTGCCTTGCTTGGAGCATGCAGAGACCATGCTCAGTTAAAGTTGTGTAGAATTTTGGGAATCCGAACCGAGCTCCCGCCTCTCATTCCCATCATCCCTTTTCTTTCATTGCCTGGGGAAGGAGAAAATACACAAATTTTGCGTAGTGTCCTTGGGCCCTGGTTTTTAAAAAATAATATTGCCTAATGCAGTAATATCGTAAAATCCTATTCATTCAATAGTATTTATTGAGCGCTTACTATGTGCAGAGCACTGTACTAAGCCCTTGGAGTGTACAGTTTGGCATCAGATATGACTACAGAACTTTGTGACCGCAGTGGTACAGTCATCATTCAAATTATTTACTGTGTGCTGAATTGGGGGAGCTCATTACGTGGCCTAGTGGTTAGAGCATGGGCCAGAGTCAGAGGACCTGGGTTCTAATCCTAGTTCTGCCACGTGTCTGCTGTGTGACCTTGGGCAAGTCACTTCACTTCTCTGGGCCTCAGTTACCTCACCTGTAAAATAGAGATTAAGATTGTGAGCCCCATGCGGAACACGGACTATGTCCAACCTGATTAAATTGTACTATCCCAGTGCTTAGAACAGTGCTTGGTACATAGTAAGTGCTTAGTAAGCACAATAATAATAATAACTATTAATATTATGATTATTGTTCCAGTAGGAGCTGGGGGAAATTACAGAGGAAAAGATCTATGTTCTCCATTTTAGAGATGCTTATAATTATCTGATCCATCCTACAGCCTGCACCTGGACCACACGGGCAGTTGTGAACATGCTCTGGACAGTTTCTTCATTCTCTAGCCTGGAGTTATGGGGGTTGGACAGGATAATAATAGTAATAATAATGTTGGTATTTGTTAAGTGCTTACTATGTGCAGAACACTGTTCTAAGCACTGGGGTAGATACAGGGTAATCAGGTTGTCCCACGTGAGGCTCACAGTCTTAATCCCCATTTTACAGATGAGGTTACTGAGACACAGAGAAGTGAAGTGACTTGCCCACAGTCACACAGCTGACAAGTGGCAGATGACCTCTGTGGTCCTTTCTAACTCAGATTTTATGATTCTAGTGTAAGAAATTTTTACCTCTTCCGACTTTCCCACAGAAATTGTTCAATTGGTACCAAAAGATTCAGGTTGAATATAAGAACTTGAGGCACAAGGGTACCGTAGGGGTCAATGCCAGTCATCCCGATCTGTGAGATAGGAAGCGAAGGTGGCTTGTCGGGTATTTTGCTTCACAGTTCACAAGTATTTATGGAGAGCCTACTGTGTGCCAAGCACTGCATTGAGTGCTTGGGAGAAAAAATTAGTAGGCATGATATCTGCCCCCCTATGTGGGTAAAATCTAGCGGTGTAAGACTGATCAATAAACATGATTGAATGAATGAACAGAAAGACCGAGGGATTGAGAGAGTTGAATTGAACAGAGAGGGCAAAGTTGAGCATAAGGAGAGCGGCCTCTGGTAGGGAGTCTACATGAGACATGTTGTCAGTGTGTCTAAGTGGAACATATCACAGTGCTTGACACGGATTAAGCATTTAATAAATATTAATACTAGTATTATTCTAACCTGAGTGGACTGCTATGTGGGAAGAGGATAGCTGTATGGCTAGGTAGTGTGTGGGAGAGAAGGCATGTTAGGAGCTTGTGGTCCATTCCAATGCAATATCCAGGGAAATTTCTCATTCAAAAATTTGGTGGACAAGATTGTCAGTACTAATACAAATGACAAATTTGAGGAAAATATTAACGGGATGTATGGTATTCCCCTCCCTTCTGCATTAGTGACTTCAGAATTAATCTTCTAGTCACCTCGTAGCGGCGTTTTAGGAGCTTTACCATAATAATAATAATAATAATAATAATAATGTTGGTATTTGTTAAGCACTTACTATGTGCAGAGCACTGTTCTAAGCACTGGGGGAGATACAGGGTAATCAGGTTGTCCCACGTGAGGCTCACAGTTAATCCCCCTTTTACAGATGAGGTAACTGAGGCACAGAGAAGTGAAGTGACTTGCCCACAGTCACACAGCTGCCAAGTGGCAGAGCCGGGATTCGAACCCCTGACCTCTGACTTCCAAGGCCGCGCTCTTTCCACTGAGCACTGACATGATGGCCTATATAGTATGCTATAATATAATTTTCTACTTACTAAAGGCCTCCAGGGACCTGACAGGGCTATGCGATACACAGTAGTTGATATTCATAGTAAATAAAGCTGAGGGGTTTTTTTCTAATACTGTTTTATACAGAAACGCAAACTGCATTTTTCAATCAGCCTAAGTTTTGTGATAGGTCCGTAGGGACGATGAGCGAAACGGAGACATCGCTAGCCGGTTTAAACACTGAGCAGAACAGCTGACTTGTAGCATCATGGGATGGGTTAACACTTCTACCTAAAGGATGCTCACCAGAAAAATGTTGTCCCACTGTTATAATTCACTGTAATGAGCAGGGAACAAAAGGTTGGGGAGGACAGGTGTGAATGATTGCCGCCAAAGTTGCAGGATACTGCGGCTGGCGGGGCTCCTGCTGGCGAAAGACATAATATATTATTGCTTCAGGTCACATAATGGTAAATGCACACTTACTGCCTTTGTGGCAACCGGATTGATTATCGTATCCACTTTGGTCCAGAGCGGGCTCTGCTTTACAAGTAACTGTGTTTGTCCCTGCTGGGTTGGTGTCAGAAGATCAGCGCCGACGCAATGAGTTCAAAATGGAGTTGGTAATGACAAGAGGGAGAACTCTTCCCATCTGTTTAATGAACGCCAGTCGGGGTTTTGGTCAGATCCGATCGTGTTTTTCTAAACAGCAGCTGGGCAGGTAGCGAAGTCTTGTTACTGTGACAAAAGGAGGGGTGGAATAAAGGATCAAAGGTATCACCTTCATTTATCTCAAAGTTTCACTGAAAATTTAAAAGTCCATTCTCTGGTCCATGGAACTGGCGTGATCTCTAGGCATTACCATTATATCCAATAGTTTCCTTTTCAGAAATGAGGGAAAATGCCGAGCCTTCACAGAGATTTTAATTGGCCTAGTCGAAAAGATCTGCAGAATTTAACCTAAATGCCAAGAGATTTGAAATTTTACAGACTTCTGGGACAGGATTACAGCAGGAGTAGCCTGACAAGTCACCCCATATTCTGGAGGCCGTCTGGGAACTTAGCTCCACTGTCTGGGAAAATTGTATTCTGAATGTAAGAGGTATTTTTGGATGGGGATCTGCAAAATGAGTATATTGGTGAGTCTGGGATTCTCCACTCCATTAGAAATTGGGATTTTCCAGGGGATTTGTTTCCTTTTCCAACAGGGTAGGTGGTGGTGGTGGTGAAAATAGCAGCAGCATTTATTCAATTCCGAATTAGGGAGGTGCGCTATACTAGGCACATGGAAGGTACAGAAGGCTACAAGGATTTGCACTCAAATGTGGGAGGCAAACATAAAAATATTTTTGAGTCAAACAAATTGAGCAGACATATACCCCTGAGTGATAAAGGAGGCTGTAAATAAGTACATGCGTGCTAAAGTAGATTGAAGAAAGCCGTCTTCTATAAAGCGGTTCTGTTCCAGTAGTAGAGGGTTAAAATCCAGTAATCTGTGTCCTATTGCAGTATCCAGAGGTCTGATGGATTAGGTTGGAATAGAAGTTATCTTTGTTAGAGCATCTTTGCAAAGTGCTTGAGATGAGTCAAGGGGGCTGGCTCTTAATGGGGTCCCAATTCCTCTCTTCTTCCAACCATGTGGCAAAATAGTGTGGCCTATCAATCATATTTATTGAGAGCTTACTGTGTGCAGAGCACTGTACAGAGCACTTGGGAGAGTATTATAGAGTAGAATTAGTAGAAAGAGCACAGGTTGGGACTCTGTCCCGGGTTCTAGTCCCACCTCTGCTGTTTTTCTGCTTGGGCAAGTCACTTAACTTCGCTGTGTCTGTTTCCTCATCTGTACATGGGGATGCAAAACCTGTTCTCCCTCCACCTTAGATTTTCAGCTCCCAGTGGGACAGAGACTGTCTTAATTGATTATCTTTTACCTACCCCAGTGCGTAGTATAATATTTGGCAAATAGTAAGTGCGTAACAACCACTATCATTATTATGATGATAATTATTATTATTTTCATCAGTGGGATTAGGTGAAGCATCTGGTGTTCGGGTACTTGGAATGTTGGTGGTGATAAGCTTGTTAAAAACAGAATTGCATGAAGGAAGGTTTGGGCTACGCACCTCCATGTAGGGATGTGTCGGAATGTTCCTTCGTGCCCGGCAATGAGAGACATCTTCGGAGTGGGTCTGACTGCACGAAGGTGGCCGGCCATTTGTCTGGCAGAAGGGGAAATCCTGTTGAAGGAATAATAATAATGGTATTTCTTAAGCGCTTATTATGTACCAAGGACTGTTCTAAGCGCTGAGCACTGTTCTAAGCTCTGAACACTGTTCTAAGCACTGTACACCAAAGCAGTCTTAATCAACAAAACATAACCAAATCTTGTGTGGCTCCCTGCCAAGGAGGCTACTTGACCTTCAGCAGCTGTTCACTTGTTTAATGTGGAGCTGATATTATGCTAAGTAGATATTGTTGCTGAATTATACTTTCCAACCACTTAGTACGGTGCTCTGCACATGGTATCGCTCAATAAATATGATTGAATTAGCTGTCACCTGCAAGGCTATGGGATGCCTCATGTGGCTAATGGATAGAGTCCAGCAATGGCCCTTGTGTCCACAGTATGAGGGGTGATAGAGTGTGATGGAATGTTGCGGGGAAGGGAAAGGGTCATATCTAATCACTCAACCAACAGTATTTATTGAGGACCTACTATGTGCCAAGCACTCCAGAAAGCACTCGGGAGAATTGAGAATTCCCCCCTTTTTCCCTCTGCTCCCTGGGTGCCAGGCACTATACTAGACACTGGGGTGTATACAAGCAAATTGGGTTGGACCAAGTCAATGTCCCACATGGTGCTCACATTCTCAATCCCCATTTAACAGATGAGGTGACTGTGGCCCAGAGAAGTAAAGTGACTTGCCCAAGGTCAAACAGCACATAAGTGGGGGAGCTGGGATTAGAACGTATGACCTTCTGACTCCCAGGCCTGTGCTCTATCCACTACGCCGTGCTGCTGCTTTAATGGCTGAACTTGTGGGTTCCACAGATGGACTACTGAGAACATGTGAATGCTCAAATATCGATGTTCAAAACATAGCCTCGGATGTTTAGACCCCCTAACCCTCACAGACCCCAAGGGGCCCCTCCTCTAGGTTGGACTCTGTGAAGTTAAGGAGTTTTCAGATAAAGGCTCCTAGTGGTTGCATCCAGGACCACGGCCTGGTTCAAATATCCAGAGTCTTCCCTTTCCCCACCAACCTGTTTCCTGTCCTTGCAGTAAATGAAGTGATAATCTATTGAATATTTATCAATCGTAGTATTTATTGAGCACCTGTTGAGTGCAGAGCACTGTGATGCTTCCTTGGGTGAGTAGAACAGCAGCAAAATACCCATTCTATAGTTGACGAGGAGAAGGGGTTGGGTCTCAGTGGAGTGTGTGTGTGTGTGTACACCTCGGCACTTGTGGCCAATGGAATGTATAATAATAATAATAATGTTGGTATTTGTTAAGCACTTACTGTGTGCCGAGCACCGTTCTAAGCACTGGGGTAGATACAGGGTAATCAGGTTATCCCACGTGGGGCTCACAGCCATAATTCCCATTTTACAGATGAGGTTACTGAGGCACAGAGAAGTGAAGTGACTTGCCCACAGTCACACAGCTGACAAGTGGCAGAGCCAGGATTCGAACCCATGACCTCTGACTCCCAAGCCCGTGCTTTTTCCACTGAGCCATGCTGCTTCAATCATATCAATCATATTGGAAGGGATTAATCATGAGAATCAGGGTGACATAGTAGAAAGAGTAACTCCAACTCTGTCACTTTGGGCAAGTCACTTAACTTCTCTGGGCCTTGGTTTCCTCATCTGTAAAATGGAATTTCGAGGCCTGTTGTCCCTCCCTCATAGGCCATGAGCCCCTTGTGGGACAGGAACACTGTCCGACCTGTCTCTTATATCTACCCCAGCACATAGCGCAATACTTGGCACATAGTAAGCACTTGACAAATACTATCACATTATTATCATTATTATTATTGGTTATTATTATCATTATCATTCTTAATGCTCTCTTTTTTCCACCTGGAAGTTTTGCTTTAGAGTTAGCCACCGGGCCAGTTTGCATCCTGCCAATGTCTTCCCCTCTGGTGTGTGAAGCATCATGTTTTTTTTTTTTTAACTGCCCTCAACCACATTCAGAGAGGGAAAAAAAAGAACACCATTGAAAACTGTGGAAGAATAGAAGAAGATGGGTTATAACTACCACGATGCAAATGTGACCAATTCAAGTAGTGACACTTTGTAGACTCCCTGAAAAGCCTCTAAGGAAGTTAATAATTCACTGATCCACATTTCCGCCAAGAAAGAGCCTTTCAAGCTTGGGAGTGATCTTGGCATGTGGGGGCCGGGTAATGATTCACAGCAACGAGCACCACCTCCTGAGTCACTCGAGGGAGCTGTGGTTTCCTGGGAGGGTTTTCCCCACCAGGTGACAACCCAGCTTACTGCTGTGGAGTTTGTGAGATCTGAAGGGACTCACACACCGGGCTGTGGCTTCAGGCGAGCCCAACTGACATGATTTAGGCTGCGTTGACAGAAGCAGTCGCCTGCTTCCTTCCCTTTGAGTAGAGAAATTCACTGTCCAGAAAGAGGGTTGTCCATCTGGGCCTCCCTGGGAACCTTAAAAGTGAGCAAGCCACCTGTGCTCAGGAATTCGAGCGTCACTATGCACCAGCATTTTGGGGTGGGAATTGGGTTAACTCTGCCAAGGCAGACTGAGAGTAAGGGAGTTAAGTGAGTAGAAGCAGCGTGGATAGAGCACAGGCCTGGAAGTCGGAAGGACCTGAGTTCTAAACCCAGCTCTGTCACTTGCCTGGTGTGTGACCTTGGGCAAGTCGCTTCGTTTCTCTGTACCTCAGCTACCTTATCTGTAAAATGGGGATTAAGACCGTGAGCCGCATGTTGGACATAGACTGTGTCCAACATGATTATCTTGTATCTATCCCAGTGCTTAGTACAGTGCTTGATACAAAGTAAGCACCTAACAAATATAATTTTAAAAAATTGAGGGGCAAGATCCATCTTGCTCTGATGAGCAAGGAGGCAACATGCTCTAGTAGAAAGTGGCGTAGCCTAGTGGAAACAGCCCGGGCTTGGGAGTCAGAGGTCATGGGTTCTAATCCCGGCTCCGCTGCTTGCCGGGTGTGGGACCTGGGGCAAGTCACTTAACTTCCCTGTTGCCTCAGTTACCTCATCTGTAAAATGGGGATGAAGACTGTGAGCCCTACGTAGGCCAACCTGATGACCTTGTATCTTCCCCAGCACTTAGAACAGTGCTTGGCACATAGTAAGCGCTTAAATACCAACATTATTATTAGAAGAGGCCATGGGATTGGGAAAAGACTTGAGTTTTGTCCAAGTTCTTCTGCGTTACCTTGGTCAAGTCACTTAAGTTTTCTGGGCCTCAGTTTCATCTGGAAAATGGAAATGTCACCTCTCCCTTACTTTTAGTAGTGTAATCACATTCATTAAGCACATACAGTGTGCACGATTGTGAGCCCCGTGTGGAGCAAGGATTATGTCGGATGTGATTATTTTGCATCTACCCCAGAGCTTAGTTCAGTGCTTGGCACATAATAAGTGCTTGATAAGTGCCCTAAATAATAACGGTTGATAAGTAAAGCATTTTCCTGGAATGGAAGCCACCTCTACAGCTTCTTTTTGTGAAGTTGTAAATGTCTGTTTTTGTTTTGGGGCTTTTATAGGTGGAATCAATCATATCAGACAAGATTGATGCCATGTTGTAATTCCAGCGATTCAATACTGAGGACGTGAAAGAAGGACCGGCGCTTCTAGGAATCGGTTTAAATTCCGTCAGAACTGTTGTTTGAAGGACTCTAGACCCCAAGGAGGAATTTCTTGAGTTTGTTTATCCATTTGCTGAAGCAGTGGGGCTTGGATTGGCTGATCTTCCTGACTCCATGTGGTGGCTTAGCAGAAAGAGTCTAGGCTTGGGAGTCAGGAGAACAGTGTTCTAGTCCCTGCTCTGCCAACACTTGCAACTGTGATCTTGGGCAAGTTCCTTATTGGTGGCTCAGTTTCCTCATCTGTTATATGGAGATAAAATGCCTGTTGTCCCCAGCTCTTAGATAATGAGGCCTCAAAGGGAACAATGTCCCATCTGGTTAAATAATCAGTGGCATCGATTGAGCGCTTACTGTGTGAAGAGCACTGCCCTAGCACATGGAAAACAATAGACTTGTTAGACACAGTCCCTGCCCGCAAGGAGCCTATAATTTATTAATAAATACCATAATCATTATCGCCCATGTCTACCCCTCGCCCTGCCTATGGAGATCTGCCTCCATCTCCCATCCTTTTCCTTTCAGCCATTCATGACCCAGCATGGCTTAGTGGAAAGAGTACGGACTTGGGAGTCAGAAGTCGTGGGGTCTAACCCCGGCTCCGCCACTTTGGGCAAGTCACTTAACTTCTCTGTGCCTAAGTTACCTCCTCTCTTAAATGGAGATTAAGACTGTGAGCCCATGTGGGACAACCTGATGACCTTATATCTACCCCAGCGCTTAGAATAGTGCTGAGCACATAGTCCGTGCTTAACAAATACTGTCATCATTATTGTTATTTTTATTACTAGTATGACCCTATGGTTTATGGGGTCCCTGAATAACTTCCCCACTTCTCTCTGCAAAAGGCCAAGTAGATATAGCTGTCATAAAAGACGGTAGTCCAGAGGATCCGAGCGGGGGGGAGGTTGAGAGGTTTCAAGTTGTGAGGAGGAATCTAGATCCTGAATGAGGCCTAATTCAAAGACAGTGAGAAACCATGCCCTTGGACCAGCCCAACATTGAGTAGTCAGAGTGAGGGGGAGGTTGGTGGTGGAGGTGGTTGCATGTTTATAGAGTGCAGGTGGTGTGGTGTGACTGACTGTAGTTTAACAGTGTACTGGATCGGTCACCTTGCCTCAGTAAATTGTCCAATGAAGCTGGGATGCTTTTGTTTTTTTTAATAGTATTTACTGAGCGCTTACTGTCTGCAAAGCACTGTACTAAGTGCTTGGAGAGTACAATATAACAGTGAACACACACATTCCTGCCCACAACGAGCTCAGAGTCTAGACAGGGAGATAGACATTAATCTAAATTAATAGATAAATAAATTACATACATATATAGATATATACATATGTGCTGTGGGGATGGGCGAGAGGATGAATGAAGGAGCAAGGAAGAGCAGTGCAGAAGGGAGCCAGAGGAGAGGAGGGTTTAGTCAGGAAAGGCTTCTTTGAGGAGGTGCGCTTTCAGTGAGGCTTTGAAGTGTGGGAGAGTCATTATCTATGTGATCTGAGTAGGAGCTATGGGAGAAGAAGGAGGGAGCAGACACGGAAGCTCGTCCTCTAGACTGTAAGCTGGTTGTGGTCAGGGAATGTGTTCATGGTCATAGTGTACTCACCCAAGTGCTTAGTACAGTGCTCTGCATGTATAAGTGCTCAATACATGCAATTGAATGAATGAATGAAAAACTAAGAATTGAGGAGTGGGGAGATGAGAGCCTGTCATATTGAGCCTCGGGGTTAGAAGCAGGGAGAGTGTGAAGGACTGGTAATCGGTTTCTGAAAACTGTGTCTTAGGTAATAACCTTGCAACCAATTTTCTCATAGGAACAATAATAAGCCCGTCAGTGGGCAGGGATTGTCTCTATCTGTTGCCGAATTGTACATTCCAAGCACTTAGGACAGTGCTCTGCACATAGTAAGCGCTCAATAAATACTATTGAATGAATAAATATGGAATCAGTCCCAGGAACTGAGATCTGATGCCTATTTTTTTTACAAAAATAAACAGAATTGTTTACACAGTCAATTGTAGGTGAGTAATATGGCCACATTAATGTATTTATATTGAGTCACAGAGATTTCACGATAGAGAAGTCAACTCCTACTTCACCAGAGTTAAAACATTTGAGGAGGGGCACAGAAGCCTTGAGGAAGGAGGGAAATTATTTGGAGAGAAATTGGGAGACAAATTTAAAGGGGGGGATGCAGGAGGGGTTGGGGCTGGGGAAGAAATGGGGTTATTTGACCATGAAGGACAGTCAGAAGAGAGGGTCAGTGTGGCTACTTTATCTCTGATGAAACACTGAACTCAGGCAAGAGGAGCTGGTGTCTTGGAGAAGGCTAGTGTCATCAACCAGTGGAATTTATTGAGTGTTTTACTATGTGCAGTGCACTGTTCTAAATACTTGGTAAAGTACAATAAAACAGACTTGGTAGACAGGATCTCTACCCACAAGGAGTTTATAGTTTACAATGGGCCAAAAGTTAAAACATCATAAAGTTAAACCAATGCTAAAAGAGTCTGTATATTTGAAAATGTTAGAACTGCTCTGCGTCGTAAATCGAAAGGTTGTTAAGTCAAGGTCTGCCTCTACAAATGTCCCAACATCCTCCTCATCGTCAGTAGCTTGCGATTTACTCAAATGAGTAAGGCACTAAGTAAGTTGGTTCCTCAGCTCCTTTACTTTTCTAAACAGACACAAATTAATAAATGAGCCAGGTTGTTCCAGTTATAACTTGAACCTCTAATGGGATGTTCATTGCTTGGAGATGTTTGAAAGGCACTGTCAACGTAGAGCCCAGAATTATGGGTACAGAAGCCACGTAAAAAAGCAAATCTAGATCATGGCTCTATTTATTTTGATGGTAGTGATGCCTGTCTAATTGTTTTGTTCTGTTTGTCTCCCCCTTCTAGACTGTGAGCCCGTCGTTGGGTAGGGATTGTCTCTAACTGTTGCCCAATTGTACTTTCTAAGCACTCAGTACAGTGCTCTGCACACAGTACGCACTCAACAAATACAATTGAATGAGTGAATTAAGTTATGTTGAGCCAATCAGAGTGCATTTAAGGTAACAGCCTAGGTCCAGAGCTCAGTCTACTGCAAACTTATTGTGCTTGAAGCCAAATTCTGGGAAGCTGGATGCTAAAGGTAGTTCAAGTCCACTTCCTGCCAAGCGCACTTACCTGGAGATCTTCCATCAGTTATTTCGGTGTTGCCATTACCACAGCAATTCAGGTGTAAGAAGGAATCGTATTGAATGTTGCATAACACTTTTCCGTGCCTTGGTATTTTCCAGTCACAACTTTGCATTTCTCTTGTTATGGGATGTGTTTGGGTTATTTGTTGTTTGAAGTGACTGGTGGTGGATTTAAATAAACCTACAATCTGATATGTTCGGTCCCACTGAGGATTTCAGGGATGAAATAAAGATGTGAGCTTTCACCGTGTCAGAGTTAAAACACTGAAATGTGGTGGCTTTGGAGTTTTGTGTGTTTGGTTACTGGAACACATTTAGTAAGGCACAACAAGGCTGCTTGATTGATTAAAAAACAAAACAAAGCCAACCCAAGTGTTTTAGAAGACACGAAAGGCTCAAAGAGAATTTTGATGGTGGGAAAGGCCATAACCAGGCTCTGGAAGACCCAACATGAGTCTCCACTATCACTCAGAGAAGCAATGTGGCATAGTGAAAATGGCTCGGGCTTGGGAGTCAGAGGATGTGGGTTCTAATCCTTACTCTGCCACTTGTCTGCTGTATGACCTTGGGCAAATCACCTAACTTCTTTGTACCTCAGTTACCTCATCTGTAAAATGGGGATTAAGACTACGAGCCCCATGTAGGACAACCTAATTACCTTGTAACTACCCCAGCACTTAAAACAGTGCTTGGCACATAGTAAGCACTTAAAATGCCATGATTATTGTTATCATTATTAGTAGTAGTATACCAAATCCCCTTTGTGGCCAAGGTTCCACACTGGGTTTTCCTTGTGGAACTATGAGGAAGAATGATGGAAGCATGTTGAAGCTGGGCCTCTTGGAATAAGCCCCTGAAACACATAAACCTCTGTCTTCTCTCAGCTCTCCCCTCCCCAGCTGACGCAAATGGCAGGTCCTACCTTTTTTTTAAAAAGAAAAATTGCATTACACGCTTACAGTGTTCGAGGCACTGTACTAAGCGCTGAAGTGGATACAAGCAAATTGGGTTGGACACAGTCCCTGCCCCACATAGGGTTTACAGTCTCAATCCCCATTTTACAGATGAGGTAAATGAGGCCCATTGAAGTGAAGTGATTTGCCCAAGATCTCACAGCAGACAAGTGACAGAGTCGGGATAAGAACCCAAGACCTTCTGACTCCCAGGCCTGTGCTCTATCCACTGCACCGTGCTTTTTCTTCCACCCTGCTCACTCTGCCCTTGGCATTGTCTCCCCACCTGTAGTCTGGGCAGGTCACATCCACTTTGGCCCCCAGAAAGGTAGTATTGTTATTGTAATTAGAGTATTTTTTTAAGCACTTATTATGTGCCAAGCACTGTACTCATTGTTGGGGATAGATAGAATGCAGAAGCAGCATATCTCGGCAGGGTATCCTGAAGGGTGTGGATTGGGTCGGAGGGAATGGTGATCAGGAATATGGATTATGTAAGCCCATCAAACGGCAAAGACTGTCTCTATCTATTGCCGACTTGTTCATTCCAAGTGCTTAGTACAGTGCTCTGCACATAGTAAGCGCTCAATAAATACTATTGAATGAATTATTGGATCTTCTGAGCTGCATGTACCCTGCTTCTGCACACAAACTTCTCATTTTTTTCCCCCTCTCCCTCGAGGCCACATATCGACTGTTGGGTGACATGGGAGAAAGACTTGATGTCATGGGAAGCAGCGTGGCTCAGTGAAAAGAGCCTGGGCTTGGGAGTCAGAGGTCATGGGTTCAAATGCCGGCTCTGCCACTTGTCAGCTGTGTGACTGTGGGCAAGTCACTTAACTTCTCTGTGCCTCAGTTACCTCATCTGTAAAATGGGGATTGTGAGCCTCAAATGGGACAACCTGATTACCCTGCATTCACCCAGCTCTTAGAACAGTGCTCTGCACATAGTAAGTGCTTAACAAAAACCAACATTATTATTATTTGGTCCTGCTGTATGTTCAAGTACTTCATTTGCCTACTCCCTTGAAGGTTAGCCCTTTTGGATTCAATGCAATCATATTTATTGAGTGCTTACTGTGTGCAAAGCACTGTACTAAACACTGGATGACCAATGTCAAGCTTTACCCCCCCACACACCTCACCCCGGTAGTTGGGTACATGACAGGGGTGTAGGGAAGGGGAGAGGAGTCTCAGCCTGGGGAATCTGTGCACGGTACTTTAGGATGACGGAAAAACTATAGCAATGGACTGACGATCCATTAATCCGTGGTGTTTATAGAGTTCTTACTGTGTGCAGAACACTCTATTAAGCATGTGGGAGGGTAAAATACAGTAGCGTTGGTCGACATGAGCCAGCTCAAGTCAAAAGGACAAAAATCTAACCTTTCAAGAGGGAGTACAGCTGAAATGTTCACCAACTCATGGCTGAATGAAACTAGGAATGACCTGGTCAGTTTTTGGCCAGGTTGGAAGCAATGAAGCAGGGTCTGGTTTTATTCCACCAGCTGGGGTATCTGATTTTCTCCTTTCACAGTCATGGGGAGGTTAAAAATAATGAGCTTCCCCTCCTTGTTGTGTACCCCTGAGCTTGTTGAATCACAAGTACCTTCCTTCTAAAATAAATTTATTTCCTGCTGCCTCCTTCCCCACAAAGCCCAGCTTGTGATGAATACCAGACTTCACAGCTTATTTGTCAAAGCAGCACACCTGTGAGGGTTTCTGCAGAAGATAAATTTTGGTCGGGGGCGGGAGGAACCGGGCCAGGAATAAATCTTAACATGTAACACCTGACTGTGAATGAACATTTGCCTCACAAGAATCGCCCCTCTGACAAGGTATGATAAATTACACTCTTTGTTGACACCTTCATTGGGTTATTTATGGCTCATTAATTGAACGGAAAAGGGGACTTGTAGATCCAGCCAGGGCACCATACAATGCTTTTCCAGTGGGCTGGGCTCAAATGGAAGAACAAAAGAGAAATGGGGGAGGGGTTGTACAAGTGAATCTGCCGGAGCATTTCCCATTTCATGGGAAATGGCGGAAGAAGGCAGGATCTCTACAAACTTAGAAAGCCTAGATCAATAAAGGAAAGTCTACAAGGTCAAGAGCTGTGACCAGTGAATGGCTGTTCCTTCTTAATAGCTGCCTCCGTCATTTCAAAACCTTAATGGTACTTGTTAAGTGCTTACTAGGCACTGTGCTAAGCACTGGGGTAGATATCAGATAATCAGATTGTGCTCAGAGCCTGTCCCACTTGGGGCTCACTGTCTAAGTAGGAGGAAGTAGGATTTAACCTTTCCTTTACAGTTGAGGAAATTGAGGCATAGAGAATTTCAGTGACTTGCCCAAGGCCACACAGCATGTCTAGTCTATAGAGCACAGACCTGGGAATGAGAAGGTCATGGGTTCTAATCTCTGCTCCGCCACTTGTCTGCTCTGTGACCCTGGGCAAGTTGCTTCAGTTCTCTGGGCCTTAGTTCCCTCATCTGTAAAATGGAAGCCAAGACTGTGAGCCCTATTTGGGACAGAGACTGTGTCCAACCTGATTATCTTGTATCTACCCCAGTGCTTAGAACAGTGCCTGGCACATAGTTAATGCATACCAAATGCCACAATTATTATTTTAAGAGGCAGAGATGAGAAAGGAGTGCCAGGTTCAAATCTACCTTTGCCTTTCTTCTTGAGCTCCTGACCCACCATGACTTATAACACCTCGTTTAGCCACCCCACAGTCTAGAGGGTATGGATTACATTTGGGGCTCACATGCTGTAGGCATTTTACGGAAGAAAATCTTATGGTCCCTACCCACATGTTCAACCCGTTTGAAAATCTGGCCCTCGCAGCTCTCTGGGTTGAGCCTTTGAAGAAAGATTCTAAGGGCTCAGCCCTTGATGGGGGCAGGCAGAGTGGTGGAGGTGACATCAGTAAGCCTGGGACCCTTGCCAGGGTCTGGACTAAGGATGGCAGGAGCATGCCTGGCGATCGGTGCCTTGTTCGACGGGAGGCCGTCGCGTGCCGTGTTCTGGCACTCTGCCAGAGGGTGCCAGCCCTTGATTCGGTTCCCTTTGTTTACTAATAGCGATATGTTGCTGCGTGCCCTAGCAGTTGGACCTCTTCCACAATTTAGGCTGGTAAACCTTCATGGAAAACCCCTCCCTTTATGCTGAAAGAGAATCTCAACCTAGTACCTGTCTCCAAGGAAATTAAGAAACTTTTCCAGCATCACAGGGAGTCAGTGGCAGAGCTCCCAAAGTTCTCGCCTTTTGCTTTGTCATCAGGTAGTTAACATCTCTCCCAGCAGATGCCGAAATGGTTGGTTTCACCCTCATCTCTGGGAGGCCCCATGTGGTCCAACCCCCATCCCTTCCCGATAGGGGTCTTCTAGACTATACGCTCCGTGTGGGCAGGGAATATGTCTACCGACTCGGTTACATTGCTCTCCCCCAAGTGCTTAGTACAGTGGTCTGCACTCAGTAATAGCTCAATAAATAAGATAGATTGATCGACTGATTGTTCAGAAGCATTCCCAAAAACAGTGTGGCATAGTGGGTAGAGCCTCCTGAGAGTCAGAAGGTAATGGATCTATTTCCTGCTCTGCCACTTGTCTGCTGTGTGACCTTGGACAAGTCATTTCACTTCTCTTGGCCTCATTTGCCTCGTCTGTAAAATGGGGATTGAGGCTGTGAGCCCTACGTGGAACGGGGACTGTGTCCAACGCGATTTACTTGTATCCACCCCCACGCTTAGTAGGGTGCCTGCCACACAGTAAGCACTTTACAAATACCACAATTATTATTATCCTAGCAGTACATCATCTGTTTCTGTTCATTTGGTTTTGGTGATGACCAACAAAGGGTTTTGCTTCCTGTTACCATACCCGTAATCTTGCATCTCCTGGCTGGGCCAGTTTGTCGAGCTGTCTCTTTTAGGTTTGAATGTGGAAGGTCTGAAAAGCGCCTTTGAAGATGTATGATGTTTGCAGAGGGACAGATGTAGCCCGAAGGAGGAAAACCCTGGGCTGGGAGATAGTCCAAAGCTGAGAAACTGACAACTTAGAGCAATACTATGTAGGAAATAGGAAGTGTTGTACAACTGTCACTCCTCTGCTAAGATCAATCTGCTGTGCTATAGGGGCTGGAATTACCTTGAGAATTCTCACTGAACATTTGGTTCATACCAGCCACCCGCCAGCCACCAGAACATTTATTAATTCATTTGCAAAGCTGTGATCAGGTTGTACTTTCCTAAGAATTATTGAAATAGTTGTGGTATTTACATACTTACTATGTGACAGGCCCCGTACTAAGCGCTGAGGTAGACGCAAACTACTGGGTTTGACAAAGTCCCTGTCCCACATAGGGATCACAGTTATAATGCCCATTTTTAAAAGAGGTCACTGAGGCCCAGACAAGTGAAATGACTTGCCCACTGTCACCCAGCAGACACAGGGATTAGAACCCTAGTCCTTCTAGCACCCAGGTCAGTGTTCTGCCACAGTGACCAGGCCACGCTGCATCTCTATTATTTGATAAAGATGATGATGATGATAAGAATTGCACCTTCCCTTAGCTGAGAAGTTGAAAAGAATTTTTAGGAGACATTACTTGAAATCATGAATCTTGTGTTCAGTAGAGCCTCCGTAGAAAGGGGCCAGAGGGAGCCTCAATTAAGGTACCAAGACCAGATTTTCCAAATGTCTAGGGGCAGCAGGGCCGAAGGCAGACCTTTAAAAAGAAGGAAAGCAGAAAGATAGGGAGCTAGAGATTTAATGGGGAAAGAAAAGGTTAATGGGGCAGGGGAGAGAAAATTGAAGAGAAATGGGAAAGCTAGTGCTTAGCACAGTTCTCTGCCCACTGTAAGACTCGATAAATGCCAGTGAGTATTTCCAAAAAGAAGGAAATACTGCTCTCAGTAATCATTCATCAGTTAATCATTCAGCAGCCAATAAATGTACATGCATATCTCTGACCTTTGTTTTTGAAGATGAAAATATCTGTGGTCAATTCTGTCCATTGGGTGAATAACAAACCAGCCCACATCATGTTCAGGAAAAAATAATACCTTATTACCCTTATGAGCCTGCCTCTTCAATGCAACTGTTTTTAGATTTTAGGGGTTTTTGGTTTTTTTCGTTAATGTGGTTGTATCACCTCCATTTTAGGAGTAAGGATCCTGTGATCCATTAGACCCAAACGAGGTCCTTCAAGACATTACGGATAGAACCAGAATTATAATTCATGGTCTTTGAGGTGTGAGTCTGTTGTTTTGGCTCTGAGCCATCCACCCAGCCTCTCCCACATATTAATGCCTCCAACACACCCTCCTGCCAGGTTAATATCCACACCTGTTGCTCCCAATGCAGGTGGGCCCCACCTGCCTCTACCACAGCACATTTTACCAAGAGCCAGGCCCTGCACAGTGCTGGCTAACTCTTTGCTTACGATCATACAATCCGCCTCTGCCCCCTCCCTGCCCAGGAGAAGCTCTGGGCATGCCCAGAGACAGGACAAACCGGCACAACCACCTCCTTCTCTGCACCAAAAAAAAAAAGGTCCCTGAATCTCCAGCTTCCTGTCTTTTCAGTTAATTGGAAATGAAAAATCAAATCTCTTACATAACCCTCTCTTTCTTGCGAGAACACAACTAGTCATGTCATTAATGGTGATCCCATAGTAGCCAGTTGTTGGTAATTATGTGCATTCGAAGTTGCCCAGTTTCTACATGGCGATTCCAGTTGTAATTACCATGAAATTATATAACTGCAAATTATCCTGTCATGTGGGTGGTGTAAATAATCATGTACCTTCTCTGTGATAACAAATTGGAATGACATGGCTAGTTAGTAAGAACTTGAATTTTACCAATGGGCTACCAACTTGGCACGCTCTTGGGGAAGAGAAGGAGACTGGTTGGTACAAAACTACTGAACCCACATTAAAGCTACATCTCCAAAAACCTCCAATGGTTTCCCATCCATCTCTGCATCAAAAAGAACCCCCTCAACTTTGTCTTTTAAGGCACTTAATTCATTTTCCCCATCCTACCTTACTTTGCTGCTCTGCTACTACAACCCAGCCTGCACACTTGGATCCTCTAATGCCAACCTATTCACTGTACCTCGATATCATCCTTCACACCCCCGACCCCTTGCTCACGTTCTCCCCTCTGGCCTGAAATTCCCTCCCTATTCATACCTGACAGACCACCACTCTTCCCCTCTTCAAAGCCCTGTTAAAATCACATCTCCTCCATGAGGCCTTCCCTGACAAAAGCCTCAACGTCCCCTACTTGCCTTCTCTTCTGCATCACTTTACCTATTTGCCCTCCCTCTTGGCTCACCTGTGTAGTTGGATCCGTAACCCTTCCAGCACTTTGATTTTCACCTCCCTCATGACACTTGCGCATCTGCTGTAAATATTCTAATGTCTGTCTCCCCTCTGGTCTGTAAGTGTCATGTGGGCAGGGATAGTGTATATTTCATGATATTGTACTCTCCCAAACACTCATTACAGTGCTCTGCTCAGATTAAGTGCTCAATAGATACCATTGAGTGACATTTTTTTCCTGCCAGTTACAGAGGGAAGAAGTAACTCTTTATAATTCTTTTTTTATTAAGCCCTGAATTTCATAAGATTATATATAGGATTATGTCTGGGTGTCATCTTCAAAGAAAAAATGAGCCAAGTTTCCATTTACTTGAGGGTGCAGCGAAAACCCAGCTATGACCTTTGTGTTTTTGGGAAGGGAGATGACGAATCCCTGTGTGTCAGAAAACAAGGGGTGGTGCTTTGAATGGGTGAGATGAAGATATTACAACCAAAGAACCTGATTCCAGAGAGCTCATTTCCTAGTCACTAACTTCTGTTTTGATTGGAAAGTAAACTGCCCAAGAGAAAGTTAACAAAAGAGTTATTGAAAAAGGCAAATTCAGCCCCTCAACCTACTTTCATTCCTTCCTTTGGAGGGAGGAGGAAAGATTGCTAGCCATTCTTGGTGTTGCTCTTTGTGTTCGGATATGACAAACTGCAACAAAAAGGAAAGTCTATAGAAAAGGGAATGGTGCAGGATCAGGTAATTTCAATGGCCTGTCTAGACTAGGATTAAAGCACCTTAAAATATAATCAAACTGAGAAAGTAGGAGCTCACTTTCCCTAAGACAGAAAACTAATGTCGCTATTAATCTTGCTTTCTGATGAGTGGAAGGATGGGGCTTTGAGGAATAGAGGATCGTTCAGAGATGATAGATTTATATTCCAAAGTGCTGTTAAATTTGTAACCATAGTAACAAACAATGCTATTACTGAAAATGGCTTTGCCATATGAAAGCAATAATTATATTAACCAGATGGGAGGAAAGAGAAGGAAGTCAGATCTGTGTGGAAGGCCCAGGTAAATTGGATTGAAAATGCATGAAATTTTCTTAAATTACATCAATTTTTTTTTCTTTTGATTTTTTTGGGGGGGAAAACACTGAAGATGTTGTGACTAAATCCCACCAGGTGGCAGTATGAAAGAAGTTGTTCAGGCAGCTGCCCTGCTATGGGTTTTGGATTATCTCTTGGAATCTGACACCATGTTTAGAGCGGTCTGTCTTTTCAGCTAGAAGGAATTTACGGCCAACAACAGCGAGTAGGATGGGGCAAAGACTGGACTTGGTGATGGAGGATCTGTTGGGGGAGACACAGTAGAGATGTTGGTATTTGTTAAGCGCTTACTATGTGCAAAGCACTGTTCTAAGCGCTGGGGTATACAAGGTAATCAGGTTTCCCACATGAGGTTTACAATCTTCATCCCCATTTTACAGATGAGGTAACTGAGACACAGAGAAGTTAAATGACTTGCCCACAGCCACACAGCTGACAAATGGCAGAGCTGAGATTCGAACCCATGACCTCTGGCTCCCAAGCCCATGCCCTTTCCACTGAGCCACGCTGCTTCTCTAATCTAGTATACATTGATATGTCAAGATTAACACCCAGGACTCGATTAGTCCGTGTCAATTTGGTTTCTGCTAGGCAGGTCTTTAATATCCGTGGAATTTGTTCAGCACTCACTATGTGTCAAGCACCGAAGTGTGCACTGGTGTAGACGCAGTATAATCATATCATAGAGTCTCATTCCCACATGAGGCTCACGGGAACAGGGAGAATAGGTATTTAATCCCCATTTTACAGATGAGGAATTTGAGATACAGGGATGTTAACTGGCTTGCTCAAGGTCACCCAGAAGACTAGGCGCCTGGGCCCGAGGTCTTTCCTCTCGGCCTTGCTGCTTCCTATTCTAGTAGTTAACGTGTGTTTGCCTGCCTCTCATCTCCATCTTGCCCAAAAAGACAAAGAAAATATTTGGATGGTAAGGGTGGGAGACAAATTAGGGGATAGAAATGGCTTGTCCATCTAATCACCCTGTCCCAGGGCCAAATCCTCCTACAGAGAGGAAAGGACTTTATTCCGATTTTGGCTAATACTTCACCAAACCATGATTAATCTGTGTTGGTTTTGGACATAGCACTCAATCATATTTATTGACCACTTCTTGGGTGCAGAGTGGTGTACTAAGTGTTTGAGAGAATACTGTACAACAGAGTTAGTAGACACGTTCCCTGCCTACAGGTTTTTCAACTGTATATTCGATTCAGGTATTTCTATCTGAGTGGAAGAGATATGCTCATCATTGTAATTGCTACCTGATTTGCTGATATTTTCAGGGCATGAGTATTTCTGAGATTGTCAAGGTTCATTCATATATTCACCGTGAATGCAAAATGCAAAACCCCTGCTGATTGATCTCGAGACTACCCGAGTCAGGCTGATCATTACATCTTCAACACCATGAGGGATTATGCAACTCCTGTCCCCCTTCTGAAAATTCCAACCTAAATCTAGTCCTGGGGTTAACAGCACTTTGCAGAGATGAGGATGCCTATGCCTATAACTTCTGTAATAGTTCTCAGCATTTGATTAGAAGGAGGTTCCATTCAAATTAGAGTAGCCCCTTATATTCAGATTAAAAGTTGAGGGCTACCAAGGAAGGATGTTTCTGGGAACTCTCAGCTACCTATATGCAAACTGCCTCAAGCCCATTCTGGATTGTTGTTACTGGGGTGTGTTAGTTGTGTGTGTTTTCATTAAGAAAATACCAACATTCAATGGGGACAGCACCCTGGTCTCATAAAATCCATGCCACTTCAATTAAAGAGCCCTGCCTGAACACCTCCCTTCACACCCATTGTAGATTTACCAGTTAAAGTGATAGGTGGACTCCTGGTTAGAATGGCTCGTTTGCAAGAGAGCCTTATGCTCCGTGATGCTCTTGAATGTCAGAACCATGATGCAAAAAGATGAATTGTTCAAACCCAGGGGAAAATCTTCCAGTCTCTTTTCCCTGTTGGGCCCCTGGCTCCTGAAATAGTGTTTTTGGAATTCTTCCCAGCGTAGAAGTCTGGTTGATTGATCTCCACTGATATCTCTGCTGTCAATTTCCAGGGAACTTCTCCTCGCTTCTGTACTAAAATCTTGGATACCAGACCTATGCTGCTACTTATTTAGCTAGTATGTTTGTGCAAAGTTTTAGTTCCTTGCGGGCGGGGAATGTCTACCAACTCTGTTATATTTTATCTCCCAGGCACTTAGTATAGTGTTCTGCCCAGTAAACAGTCAACAGTTGCCATTGATTGATTGGTGAGAAGCAAGAGCATCCCATCTCACGCGGTGAGAGTTTTCAAATTATGAAGAGTTGGAGTCAAAGTGAAGAACTACACATTGTAGACAGCCATTCCAATTTCGGAATTCAAGCCCCCTAGTGATCTTCCATTTTCCAAAAATCCTCATTCTCTTTAGAAACATTTTTCTTCCTTTCACTTTTTTTGCAGTGTAGGTTGGTGCAAAATGAGAAATAATAATAAAAAACACAGAGCTTTCCTGTACAAAAAACATCTCTACTTCTCATTGAAATTCTTTAGGTGAGCTGATTTCTCTTCTAGTTTTGAATTCAGTGAAATGTAATGATTCAATTTGGGACCTTTTTAGGTTTGGGTAATTTCACCCCCTCCCTAAAAGAGAAAACACTGAACTCAAAATTCAAAATCAAAACTTTTTTCAGTGAGGAAGCTAGTTACTTGAATTCCAAATCAGAAAGAGCATCACATTTGGCTTTATAAACCAGTATAAACGTGTGTTCTCAACTCATTGTAACAGGTTTTCACATCGATGGGCTTGTTATTGAGACCCTAGAAAATCTCAGCAATATATTTGTCCCAACATTCATGTTAAACTAAAGCCCTTTACCAGTTTACCTATTCATTGCCAATGAAACAGAAGGAAGTGTGACTAGTGTTTCAATGATATCCGCCCCGTTTAGTCCCTCCTCTCCCTCAGAGTACCTCTAAAATATTCTTTGAGGCCTATCCCAGTTCAACTCCCAACCTGCCCAGTAAAGTCGTTTTTTTTCAGACACCTCACCATTCTTAAATTGTGTTCTTCCTCACCTTGGGTTTATTTTTAATTATTCTCAGTTTCTCCTACATAGTTTGCATTCTTCTTCTGATGTCTGGAGAAGATTTTGGAGAAAGACAGGAAAGGTAAAGTCATATAAATCAGAAAGCTGCATGAAAGTCACAGATCAGAGTTCAACTAAGCCCAGGATAGAGGGGACCTATGGTGGCCTCAGGGTGCCGCTAGCTAGGTTATCGAGAGTGCAGAATGAGCCAGAGGTGCATACGGAAGCTGTAAAGTAGGGTCTTCCTTCATATACCTGGCCACAAGGCTGCAGCTATAAGCCAAAGGATAATCTTGCTAGACACTTTGACAGTCCTGCTACAACTTGGAGAAAAGAGCTCTGACTGTCTGTTGCTGTGTGTTCTGGAAATGGTTGAATGTGTGTTGTGTGGGAGGCAGGGCGTCTGGAATACCTTTGAACATTTTCCTGATTTCACCTCCAACAATATATGGCTTTGAGAATTGAATTAACCTCTCCAGTTGGTTTGCAGGCCTCTTGAACTCAGGACTGTGTTAAAGCCAAGTGAAGCAGCCAGCAGTGTGGTCCAGACTTTTGGGGATGCCAAAATCAAAAGGGACTTGGGGTTAAGGGGGCTTCATTTGCCTGGGTTATGAATATGAATTGCATTCAGAGCTTATGTCTCCCAGCATAGGTACTTGAGGGATAAAAGTGGGGTTCATATCCAACCTCTGGAGATACATAGAAATGTGTCTGTGATCAATTTTGCAAACAGTAGCTTTTGAGGCCTGTGATTTTTGCCCAACATGTTCCAACCTGTGTTGGAATTGGTAGTATGGGCAGGCACTTCCCCAAGACTGTGGTAAAGTAGTTTGATTGACCCAGGGCAAAAATCTATCTTCATGGGTAGCTAAAATAAAGCAATGTTTCATTGTCATTACTGAATCACTGTCAACAACACTGAGCGGTTCCCAGTGCAGAACACGCAACGGGGAGTTACAGAGAAAGACGCAACTCCTTCCAATGAGCCCTGGCAATATGGAAGAACCTGTGAAAGTTACCTTAACCATCCCTCTACTTTTAGGGAAAGACCGTGATGATCCCTAATCTCCCTTTTCAAAGTAGGAAGTTTGTTTGTACAGTGTTGGCAGTAAAACTTCTAATCAGTTAGTCAGTTCATGTCTATGGAGCATTTACTATGTTCAGAGCACTCTACTAAGTGCTTGGGAGAGTACATCCTGTAATTATGACATTCTCTCTTCGGCATCGCCTATGCACTTAACGAGAAATAATGCTGGTATTTGTTAAGCGCTTACTATGTGCAGAGCACTGTTCTAAGCGCTGGGGTAGACACAGGGGAATCAGGTTGTCCCACGTGGGGCTCACAGTCTTCATCCTCATTTTACAGATGAGGTAACTGAGGCACAGAGAAGTTAAGTGACTTGCCCACAGTCACACAGCTGACAGGTGGCAGAGCTGGGATTCGAACTCATGAGCTCTGACTCCAAAGCCCAGGCTCTTTCCACTGAGCCAATCTGCTTTGAAAATCAAGGAAGGCCTCTTGGAGGTGATGTGATTAAAGTAAGGCTTCAAAGGCGGCAAGAGTGGTGGTCTGTCAAATATGAAGAGGGAGGGAGTTCAGGATCAGAGGGAGGATTCGGGTAAGGAATTGGCAATAGTAATAATAATAATGATAGCACTTTTTAAGCACTCATTATGTCCCAAACGCTATTCTAAGATCTAGGGTAGATACAAGTTAATTAGATTGGAGAGAATCCCTGTCCCTCATGGGGCTCACAGTCTAAGTAGGTAGGAGTAGCATTTAATCCCTGTTATACAGATGAGGTAACTGGGGCACAGAGAACTTTGGACTTACCCAAAGTCACACAGCAGACATTTGCCTGATTCGAAGTTAGAATCTAAGTCATCATCTGCCTCCCAGCCCCATGCTCTTTCCACTAGGCCTTGCTGCTTCTCAAGATAGAAGGGATTGAGGTGCAATGAGTAGGTTGGCATTAGAGAAGTGAAGCTTGTGGGCTGGGTTGTAGTACTGTCAGTGAAGTAAGATCTGAGGGGGCAAGGTGATTGAGTGCTTTAATGCCAATGGTAAGGAGCTTCTGTTGGATGCGGAGTTGGGTGGGAACCTACTGAAGGTTTTTGAAGAGAGGGGAGATGTGGTCTGAAGTTTTTTTAGAAAAATAATGCAGGCAGCACAGTAAATATGTATTGGAGTGAGGAGAGGCAGGAGCAGGGAGGTCAGTGGAAATACAGCTGCAGAAGTCAAGGTGTGGGATCTGATCAATGCTTGAATCAGTAGCAGTTTGGCGGAAAAGGCTGATTTTACTGATGTTGTGAAGGTAGAGCCGATAGGATTTGGTGACAGATAAAATATGTAAGTTGAATGGGAGATGAACTAGGATGTCAGACAGGGAGGATAGTGGTGCTGTCTACAGTGATGGGAAAGACATAGGGAAGACAGGGTGTGAGTTGGAAGATGAGTTTGTCTTGGAGATGTTAAATTTGAAGTGTCAACGGGACATCCAAATAGAGATGTCCTTAAGGCAGGAGGAGATACAAGACTGCAGAGAAGGAGAGAGATCAGGGCTGGAGATGTAGATTTGGGAATCATTCGCATAGAGATGATAATAGAAGCCGTAGGAGCTGATGAAGTTACTCTGTTCATTTGTATGAAGCTTAATAATTTTGCTTATTTCATAAGAGGGAGTGGCAGTGGGAGAGAGACGGTTGGAGAAACAGCTTAAATTGCCAATTATATTGCTAGATTCCCTAAAGAAAATGCCTTTGATTAGAACGTACAGGATTTTCAGTATACTTGAAAGAAGAATGACGTTTTCACTTTTGCTGTATATTGGAGTTTCTTGGAGTTTATTTTTAGCAGCATTAACAGTGCCACCTACCCTCATACTCCTTTTTTGCAGGTTTAAAAATTGGGTTTACTCTTATCTCTCCAGAGTTCCTCTCTGTTTCTAAAACATCTGCACCAGGAGGAAAAATAGGACATTTTCGGTAAGGAAGACACTGTCAGTGTTCTGCTTTTCAATCAGTTGACTCTGAGCTTGTTCAAATGAACTTAGATTTAAGTGGGAATAGAACTAAGTCTAAAGATCTGATTAATTTTCTATACTTCTTAGCTAAAAAAAAATGATAAAATGTACCCAAGCACTACGATAAATTTATTTTTCAATTAGATGAAATAAGCGTGGCATATTCCCTTTATGCTCCAGAAGCTGTTAATTATTTCTGAAGGAAAGATAACATGTGTCTTCTATTCTTTTTTTTCCCAGAAATTTCACTGTACAATATGATTAACTTGCATCTTACTGACACTCTTCATTGCAAATATTTTCAACAAATAGCCACTGTGATGGTCATATTTCAGAATATATGCAACAGATAAATAATCAGAGTGGCAGATGACTGGAATAATTGCAAGAGAGAAAGGCAACCAACCCAGTTCCATTCTCCTACATTTTTCTCCCTGCATCTCCTTCTTCACGATGACCAGCAGAACAAAAGCTATTTCCCAGTCTTTCTAAAGCATTCACTCCTTAGCAGTCAGAGTGGTAGTATGAGAGGCCATCATTTGTTTGACCCATTCCAAATATACATAAGCATGTCTTTTTGATCCCGTCTTGGTTCATGGAAAAATAGAAGAATTTTAGGACCAGGGGATGGGAGAACCAGAGGTGGAGGCATCATCTAGGCTGGTCAGATAGGGTTATTTGGAGATTGGAGATGAATTTTCTCTAGTATCAAACCGTCAGTGGTATTTATTAACCACTAATTTCTGCATAGCGTAGTACTACTGTATGCTGGGTAGAGGACCAGAGAGATGAAATACTCAATACCTGTCCTAGGGGATTTTGCAACCTAATCAGGGAGAAAAAACACAAAATTATTTACCAATAAGAGGAAACAGAGAGCTTCATTTGGTTCTAAAAAGAGAATGGAGGGATGGATAAGTAAATTAAAAAGTGCTTAAAGAGTAGAGTAGATAAACTGATATGTTGTGTAAGGATAAAGAGATGCTGGCAATGCTGAGGTGATAATTGAGAGGATATGATCCTGGAGAAGGTAATGAATTTAGGAAATACCTCCTGGAGGTATCTTCCCATATCCTCCTGCATTCATATGCCACTTTCCTCCATTAGAACCCACCTTGGTTTCTAGGTCCCATTCTGAGCCAAGAGTTTAGATCTCAGACTAATCAGAACTGGTACGGGGATAATGTATACATCCGTAGATGCACTCATTAACAACTGCCTGGTCTCCTGGAAAGAGCATGGGGACTGGGATTCAGAGGACCTGGGCTCTAATCCCAGCTCTTTGACTCACCTGCTATGTGACCTTGGGCAAACCACTGACCTTCTCTGGGCCTCAGTTTTCTCATCCGTAAAATGAACAATGCAATCTAATGTGAGACAAGTGAGCAGTAGTAGCCAAACAGCAAAAACGTTTTGGAAGAGGTACCTTAGTAGAGGTGAAAAGGGATCTGGTTTGGTGGATTTGAGGAGGGAGGGAGTTCTATACAGGAGGAAAGTGGTGAACTATTTGTCAGAGATGGAAATGTCTAGAGTGAGATTGAGTTGGAAGGTGACCTCGGGAGGAGGAAAGAATGTGAGCCGGGTAGTGGGAGAAAAGAAGAGATAGGTAATAGGTCTACAGAGGGTGGAGAGGGTGGAGAGTCTTGAGACAGAGCGTCTCCCCAACCCCCTTCCCTTGCCCAGACAAGTATTCCTCGGTTGATTAATCTCTGGATTTATATTTATCAGATAGGTTAGAGTTAAGCTTCTTAACTTAAAGTGTCTTAAGTGTGCACCATGTATATTTACTATATATCAGGGTAAATAAATCTTTGGCAAAGTGACTTGGTAGAGGCAACTGTACAAATTTTATCTGGAAGTCTGTGGAAAATAAAATAAACATGCAATGAGATGTTATGGTTAGTTTTGATATCTAGCTTCCCTCTCATGTCCTGGATCAGGGGTAGATTATTAATTTTCTTAGTGCCAATTGCATAATGTATATCTTATGTTCCTTTGTATCTTCTGAGACTTAGAGGCAGTAAGGGAAATGAGGATATTATAATATCTTTTTAGTGTTTCTTTTTCAATGTAATCTGATGAGCTCAACAAACATTAAATAAGCGACATGCAACTCCTCTGTGATTTCAATAGCATTACTATCTACTCGTTTATATTTTGAAAGTCTATCTTTAGCTTTAAATCTTCAACCATTTTGAACACAGGAAGAGATCAATCAGATAATGCTAATTTCTCTAGGCCTGAAAACTAACCATCCTTGAAAATATGTGTACTTCCATGAGTCTATCTGTGTGTATATATTATGAAATATATTATATATATAATCTATACATGTTATATACATATACACTGATACATACGTATGTGTTTATATATATATAATATATATATATCTCCATGTATTCAGAAATATATTATCTATACATAGGTAAACATATCTATCTATAAAGATAAGTAGGTAACTATAAAATATAAAGCTACCCTTGGAGTTTAAGGTGACACTACCAAAGGGGAAATTTAAGCCCTCTGTGCAAGGGTAGCCAACAGATAATCCCTTACAAATTATCTGCATGAAAAGGTTGCCCTTAGATGAATAGTCATGTTTGCTACATGGGGGGTTCGATGGTGTTTCCTCTTCTACTCCTTGATGGTGTGATATTTCTCAAAGCCTCTGTACTAAGAGATTTTCCCCATTACTAATTGCCAGTCTGGTTTTTCTTCTGCTCCTACATTACCTGAGGTTTTGCTTCATCATGTTTTCACGATTATTGCTTCTGTCTCTTTGCTTCGTTCCATTCAATTCCATTGCTACAGCTCACCTTACAGGAATAGTCATTAGTCTACTGACATGTTCCATTCAGTGAAAGAGTGATATGAGCAGCTTTGCTTTGATATTGGGATACTGAATAGCCCTCTCCTCATTATTTCATTTTTTAAATGGTATTTAAGTGTTTACTATGTGCCAGGCACTGAATCAGGGTAGATACAAATACTCAGGTTGGACTTAATCCATGTCCCACTTGGGGCTCACAGTCTTAATCTCCATTTTGCAGATGAGGAAATTGAGACACGGAGCAGTTGATTGACTTGACCAAGTTCACACAGCAAAATGGCAGAGCTGGGATTAGAACTAAGGTCCTCTGACTCCCAGGCCTGTGCTCTTTCCTTGGTGTCTGTCTTGTAAATTCTTTGAGAGCAGGCACCAAGGACACAGAGCCAGAAACCTGTTGCCATTTTGTATTAAAAATCACTTAGAGAAAATATTAAAAAATTGATGTGGTGTTACGGTGCTAAGTCTAAATTTCACAGCCATACAGATGAAGGAATTAATAAATCAATCAATGGTATATGAGTGCTTACTGTGTGCAGAACACTGTACTACATGCTTGGGAAGGTACAATTCAACAGAGTTGTTAGATGTGATCCATGCTCATAAAGAGTCTATGGGGGAGACAGACATTGAAATAAATGACATCTAGGGGAAATAATAGAGTAAAGGCTATGTACATAGGTTCTGTGGGGTTGGGGTCAACATCAAAGTGCACAGGGGGTACGGTCATTATATAACCCTCCTATAGCCCCTCTAGTCTGTAAATTCCTCTCTAATAATAATAATTATGGTATTTGTTAAGTGCTTACTATGTGCAAGGTACTGTTCTAAGTGCTGGGGTAGATACAAGATAATTGGGTTGGACAAAGTCCCTGTCCCACACAGGACTCACGGTCTTAATCACCATTTCACGGATGAGGGAACTGAGGCACAGAGAAGTTAAGTGACTTGCCCAGGCTCCTACAGCAGACAGATGTGGAGCTGGGATTAGAACCCATGACTTTCAGACTCCCAGGCTGGTGCTCTGTCCACCAAGCCATGCTGCTTCTACTGCAAGCTCCTTCTAAGCAGGAAACACAGCTACCAACTCTGTTATATTGTACTCTGCCAAGTACTTCAAAGAGTGCTCCTCCCACAACACTTATATGCATAACCATAATTTATTTATATTGTCTATCTCCCCCTGTCATCTTTTTGAGGGCAGAGAACGTGTCTAGTAGCTCTATTATATCGTACTCCTCCAAGCACATGGTACAGTGCTCTGCACACAGTAAGCACTCATTAAACACAATGGATTGATTCTATTTCATGATACCGCTACCTTGACTCGTTTCTCTACCTCTCTTCATAATTGAACCATATACTATTTGGGTAGCAGAATTTGATGAAGGAGTGCAGTGCACTATTCATTCATTCATTCAGTAGTATTTATTGAGCGCTTACTATGTGCAGAGCACTGTACTAAGCGCTTGGGATGAACAAGTCGGCAACAGATAGAGACAGTCCCTGCCGTTTGACGGGCTTACAGTCTAATCGGGGGAGACGGACAGACAAGAACAATGGCAATAAATAGAGTCAAGGGGAAGAACATCTCGTAAAAACAATGGCAACTAAATAGAATCGAGGCGATGTACAATTCATTAACAAAATAAATAGGGTAACGAAAATATATACAGTTGAGCGGACGAGTACGGTGCTGTGGGGATGGGAAGGGAGAGGTGGAGGAGCAGAGGGAAAAGGGGAAAAAGAGGGTTTAGCTGCGGAGAGGTAAAGGGGGGATGGCAGAGGGAGTAGAGGGAGAAGAAGAGCTCAGTCTGGGCACGCCTCTTGGAGGAGGTGAGTTTTAAGTAGGGTTTTGAAGAGGGAAAGAGAATCAGTTTGGCGGAGGTGAGGAGGGAGGGCGTTCTGGGACCGCGGGAGGACGTGACCCAGGGGTCGACGGCGGGATAGGCGAGACCGAGGGACGGTGAGGAGGTGGGTGGCAGAGGAGCGGAGCATGCGGGGTGGGTGGTGGAAAGAGAGAAGGGAGGAGAGGTAGGAAGGGGCAAGGTGATGGAGAGCCTCGAAGCCTAGAGTGAGGAGTTTTTGTTTGGAGCGGAGGTCGATAGACAACCACTGGAGTTGTTTAAGAAGGGGAGTGACATGCCCAGATCGTTTCTGCAGGAAGATGAGCCGGGCAGCGGAGTGAAGAATAAACTGGAGCGGTGCGAGAGAGAAGGAAGGGAGGTCAGAGAGAAGGCTGACACAGTAGTCTAGCTGGGATATAACGAGAGCCCGTAACAGTAAGGTAGCCGTTTGGGTGGAGAGGAAAGGGCGGATCTTGGCGATATCGTAGAGGTGAAACCGGCAGGTCTTGGTAACGGATAGGATGTGTGGGGTGAACGAGAGAGACGAGTCAAGGATGATACCGAGATCTCGGGGCTGAGAGACGGGAAGGATGGTCGTGCCATCAATGGTGATAGAGAAGTCTGGGAGCGGACCGGGTTTGGGAGGGAAGATGAGGAGCTCAGTCTTGCTCATGTTGAGTTTTAGGTGGTGGGCCGACATCCAGGTGGAGACGTCCCGGAGGTGGGAGGAGATGCGAGCCTGAAGGGAGGGGGAGAGGACAGGGGCGGAGATGTAGATCTGCGTGTCATCTGCATAGAGATGGTAGTCAAAGCCGTGAGAGCGAATGAGTTCACCGAGGGAGTGAGTGTAAATGGAGAACAGAAGAGGGCCAAGAACTGACCCTTGAGGAACTCCAACAGTTAAAGGATGGGAGGGGGAGGAGGCTCCAGCGAAGGAGACCGAGAATGATCGGCCAGAGAGGTAAGAGGAGAACCGGGAGAGGACAGAGTCCGTGAAGCCAAGGTGAGATAAGGTACGGAGGAGGAGGGGATGGTCGACAGTGTCAAAGGCAGCAGAGAGGTCAAGGAGGATTAGAATGGAGTAGGAGCCATTGGATTTGGCAAGAAGGAGGTCATGGGTGACCTTAGAGAGAGCAGTCTCGGTAGAGTGGAGGGGACGGAAGCCAGATCGGAGGGGGTCTAGGAGAGAATGGGAGTTAAGGAATTCTAAGCATCAATTGTAGACGACTCGTTCTAGGATTTTGGAAAGGAAGGGTAGTAGGGAGTAGGGTAGTAGGGAGATAGGGTGATAACTGGAGGGGGAAGTGGGGTCAAGAGCGGGTTTTTTTAGGATGGGGGAGATGTGGGCATGTTTGAAGGCAGAGGGGAAGGAGCCCTAGTGCACTAGTGGATAGAACACGGGCCGGGAAGTCAGGAGGACCTGGGTTCTAATCCTGGCTCTGCCGCTTTGCTATGTGAGCTTGGGCAAGTCGCTTCACTTCTCTGTGCCTTAGTTCCCTCATCTGTAAAATGGGGATTATGACTGTGAGCCCCCGGTGGGACATGGACTGTGCCTAACCTGATTAGCTTTTATTTCCCCCAGCACTTAGTACAGTGCCTGGAACGTAGTAAGCATTTGTACTACAAAAATTGATGGAGTGCAACGAATGAGTAGGTGTGCAGTGCAGGAGTAGATGGTAAACTCCTTGAGGGCAGGGATCGTGTGTATGAATTCCTTTTGTGTCCTTTAACAAGCCCTCTCAGAACTCTGCATGCACCAGCACTCAAGTGCTAGTAATTGAATGATTCATCCTGGTGACTCTTTCTCTTCTTCTATAATGTATCTACAGTTATGTATATATCTTCCATGCCTTCTGTGGTCTGAAGCCACACCACAATTCTGTGAATCACATTTAACTTTGTCCCTCTCTAGCTCAGCCAGGAAGTCTCTGGCTAGCATCTTGCCAGGAGTGGTATTTTTTGCAGTTAGCCGTCTTGCCGTTCTTGAAGGTGATAAAGATGGTGGCAATTTGAAATTCTGTGGTATTTGTCAAGCGCTTAGTATGTGGCACGTACTATTCTAAGCACTGGGGTGGATACAAGCAAATCGGGTTGGACACAGTCCCTGACCCATGTGGGGCTCACGGTCTCAATCCTCATTTGACAGATGAGGTAACTGAGGCACAGAGAAGTGAAGTGATTTTCCCAAGGTCACACAGCAGACAAGTGGCAGAGCGGGGATTGGAACGCATGATCTTCTGACTCTGAGGCCTGTGCTCTCTATCCACTATGCCATGCTCATTTCTCCAGTCGGGGGCAGACATGAAAGCAGGTCATCCTCATCCTTCTTGAAGATCTTGACCAATCCATTGGTTTTCATATCCTTTGTGATTCCACCTGGAAGACTTTAAATCCCATGAGAAAACAGAGTGTGGATCCTACCTGCTGACCTTGTATTTATCCAGAGTGTGGATCCTACCTGCTGACACTGTATTTATCCGATTGCACAGTACAGAGCCTGGCACATAGAGCTAAACAAATACCATTATTATTCTCATTATTATTTATCAATCAAACATATTTATTGATTAGCGTGTGCAGAACACTGTACCAAGCGCTTGGGAGAGTACAATAAAACAGCGTTGGAAGAATTGGGTCCCTATCCACAAAAAGCTTACACTCTACAGGCTGAGACAGACATTAATATAAATAAATAAATTTATGGATATGTAAATAAGTCCTGTGGGGCTGAGGGAGAAGTGAATATTTTTTGAAGAATTGTTCATTAAATGATGGAGCAAATGCCCTATCATCAAATGGTGTCAAGTAGAGAGTCCTCCTAAGGACCTTATCCTCACCAACATAAGGTATTCATAAAAGTAATTATGGAAGTATTATTTCCATATCTTTTAGATTATTTTTGCCTGGAATGAGAGTAGTGCCATCTGCACTTCAGTCAATCAATATTTATTGAGAGCTGACTGTGTACCAAGCTTTTTATTAAGTGCTTGAGAGAGTACAGTACAACAGAGTTGCTAGACATGATCCCTGCCTTCTAGGAGCTTACTCCAGTTCTTACCAGTGGGGCTGGGTCAGGAGGTATAGGTAAAAATGACAGACCCCAAAGTTGAAGTTATACAAGACTGCTATTTCCATATAAACAGGGCACTGGTCAGAAACTCAAAGATGGGATAAATATAAAGAAAAGATAATCTTTTCTTAGTTATAAAGGCTATTGTTTTAATGAGATGTTCATCCCCTTGATTCTATTTATTGCTATTGTTCTTGTCTGTCCGTCTCCCCCGATTAGACTGTAAGCCCGTCAAAGGGCAGGGACTATCTCTGTTACCGATTTGTACATTCCAAGCGCTTAGGACAGTGCTTGCACATAGTAAGCGCTCAATAAATACTATTGAATGAATGAATGAGCATAGCAAAATTGCTTTCTCAGTGACTGAAAAGATTGTTTTGCGCATGACTTTTATTCACCCATCTACTGAGTTCAAGACCTTATAATGTTACATTTAGCAGTTTTGGGCCAATGCTAATTACTTGTGACTAGAGAGGTGGTCAAAATTCCCAGGCTCACCCATGGTTCTTATTTTTGTTCCATTGAAGACCAAATAGTTTTGAGATCTGTGAGTAACTATGGTGTTATTAGTCTGCTGGAAGGATTTAGTTAGTAGACTAGCTACTGATTAATATTTACTTTAATGGATGTTGAAGATATTCCCTAGCTCATCAACTGTATAATCTTCCAAGACTAAATCTGTAACTTTTTTTTCACAGCATAGAAGCTTTTATACATTGGGGGGGGTGGGAAACCTCCAAGTATAAAATCTTTGCAACCATTCTTAATGATGTTAAAGTAAAAAGCAAAAACTAGGGCCAAAAACCCATTAGAAGAGAGAAGTCTTTTGTAGATTTGCTTATTTATTTATGAAACGCTTCTTAAATATTGATAAATCCTTCCTTGATATTTGTCTGAAAATACACTTTGGGGGAGAGGAAAAAGAGTAGCAAAATAAAATATAAATTATCTCTTCCCATTGCCGTAGTGTATAGATTCTGTAACAAGAAAAAATAATTTCACCAAAGCAGTAATTTGCTTCTAGACACCATGGAATGTTACTATGAGTGAATAATGGGAATAATGTCCAATTAGTAACTCAAATTTATGTGACCAGATTTGTTTAACTGAAGTAGTGACTGTCATGAGTGGAAACATTTTAGGGGATGACATTGGGGGCAGATGTATTCACTATAAGACCTTTCCCCTGTTCATTTTAGTAGTTTTTTATTAATTGAATTAAGAGTTATGCTATTGCCTGCCTCAGACCTACTTTCATCTGTTTGGCAAATGCTTTATGTGAAACACAAAAGAGCGTAGCAGTGAGGGTGGTGTCTTAATTAACCACTGAATACCTTGCAGAGCAGCTGTCACAAGTCCTGTCACTTCAGAGCAAATTCAAAAATCCCTCAAAAAAAAAAATGAAAAAAAATTCCGGTCTAATGAGCCGCCTTTGACATCATGTAACAAGTGCATATTTTTTATTATGATGCTGTGCACTTCTGCAGTACTTTAATCTGAGACGCTCAAAGTGCATTTTAGGAAATCAACTTGTAGTGCCTACTTTTCTGAGAAGAAAATTGCCTTATCAGAGGTTCAGTGACTTGCTCAAAGTCACATGGTAGCTCAGCAGTGGGACTAGGAATCATTCTAGTAACCGTATTCAGCTTTTAAAGGATTCTCTGCTGCTTTTTCAAAGAGGTACTTAAGGAGGCCTCTTCCTCCCAAACAAACCCTACCTCACGTATTTTGAAATTACATATGTCCTGAACAAATTGCTGATTTCCAGACTCCTTGGAATGCAAAGCACCAGTGATTGAAGAAGGGATATCACTTGAAACCAAATATGAAATGTAGCCTTGAAAATAAGTGCTAATTTGTGTACCCAGAAATCTAAAAGAAATCAGGAAAGCTTACTTAAAGTAAGGTAGTGGGCCTTAGGAAAAATTACTTGCCTCAAACTTTTGGTGTATTGCTGTTTACTTTTGCCTACTATTTTGGGCAGCTGTAATAATAATTTGGGCATTCGTTAAGCTCTTAACGTGTTCCAAGTACTGCAAAACACTTGTCGATTCAAGATAATCATGTTGGACACAGTCACCGGCCTGTAGGGACTAAGGGTCTAAGTAAAATGGAGAACAGGTCAATGAGCCCTCAGTAATTTCCAGTGATCGAATCCCCATTTAACAGATGCAGAAACTGAGGTGGAAGAAGTTAAATGACTTGCCTAAGGTCACACAGCAGGCAATTGGCAGAACCTGGGTTAAGAACTCCCGGGCCTGTCCCCTTTCCACTAGGCCTCGATGCTTCTCATAATGCAGTGTTGCCTAGTGGATAGAGCATGGGCCTGGGAGTCAGAAGGATCTGGGTTCTAATCCCAGCTCTACCACTTGTCTGTTGTATGACCTTGGGCAAGTCACTTAATTTCTCTGTGCCTCACTTGCCTCATCTGAAAAATGGGGATTGTGACTGTGAGCCCCATTTGGAACAGGAATTTCATCCCAACTGATAGGTTCATCTCTATCCCAGTGCTTAGTACAGTGCCTGGCACAAAGTAAGCGCCTAACAAGTACCATTTAAAAAATCCTCTCTGTACAAGTTCAAGAGCTGAGGAGGAGAAAGAGATGATAGTGGGTGGTTGACAGTGTGACTAATTTAAATTTTGCAAGGCAAATAGAGGTTTTGTAAGCTTTTTGCACAGTTTCTGAATTTTGCTTATAAATTCAAGGCTAATAAGCATTCTGCTCCTGTCCTCACTTATTCATGGTGGTGCTAATGACTTGCAAGAGATGAAATGCAAACAGTCTGAGTTTCAAATAGTCATGTTAAAGCCTTGGTCACACTGATATAGTAATGCAACAGTACAATCCTTGTCAAGTCCACGTTAGAGTGTAACAACCACCATTATGGCCAAGTGAGGACTTGTTCCTTCATATATTAGCACTATAAGAGAAGCTTTATTTAGAGACCTGGGTTCTAGTCTGTGGCTGACTAATGAGGAAAGCAGGGTGGCCTGTTGGGAAGGGTACCTAGGAGTCAGAGAACCTAATTTCTAATCCTGGCTCCATCACTTGCCCGTTGTGTGATCTTGGCCAAGTCACTTAACTCCTCTGGGCCTCAATTCACTCATCTGAAAAATGAGAATTAAATACTTGCTTTTGAATTGTATTTGTTGAGTGATGACTATGTGCCGGGCATCTGTTCTACCTCCTACTTAAGCTGTGAGCCCCACATGAAAGAGGACCTGATTATTTTGTATCTTTCCCAATGCTTAGTACAGTGCTTGACACAAAATAAGCACTTAACAAATTCCACAGTTATTATCACAGAATAGCCTAGAGGATAGAGTGTGGGCCTGGGAGTCAGAAGGGCAGGGTTCTAATATCGGCTCCCTCCGCCACGTCTGATTTGCTTGTTTCCACTCCTGTGCTTAATATAGTGCCTGGCACACAGTAAGCACTTAAGAAATACCACAGTTGTTATTTTTATTATGTCTGCTGTGAGACCCTGGGCAAGTCACTTAACTTATCCGAGCCTCAGTTACCTCAGCTGTAAAATGGGGATTAAGAGTGTGAGCTCCCATGTGGGACAGGTACTGGGTCCAACCTGATTAACTTGTGTCTACCCCAGTGCTTGGCACATAGTAAGCGCCTAACCAGCACTATTATAATAATATAAAAATCGGGATGCAGTACCTATTCTCCTTCCTACATAGATTGTGAGCCCCATGTGAGACAGGGACTGTCAATCCTATTGACTTATATCTTCCCCAAATCTTAAAACAGTGCCAGGCGCATGGTAATAACTTGACATAGAGGTAGCAATTCTTATCATTAATAAAGTATTGTGATTATTACTGATATTAATTACAGATAAATTATCATCATTACTGTCACGCATGCACTTCACCCTGCCTCCTCCCTCATCCCACTCAATGTCCCTATTAGGGAGAGAACATGAGTGAGAGGGACGAGATCAGTCAGTGGTATTTACTGAGCACTTACTATGTGCACACCACTGTACTAAGCACTTGGGAGAGTACAATACAACAGAATTAGCAGATGGGTTCCCTGCTCATAATGAGCTTGCAGTCTAGTGGGGGAGATGGATATTAATACGAATGAATAAGTAGTTTATAATATATCATTTAAAGATATATACACAAGTGCTGGGGGTTAGGGGTGGGAGGAATATCAGCTGTCCAAAGGTCACAGATCCAAATTCGCAAGAGAGTGTGCTTGGGTTGTGGAAGCCCCTAATACTGTTAGCTCTCCTCTCTACCCAGATATTTGATCTTGCAATTACAGAACTCAACCTCATCCATCTTTCCTGAGAGAAGATTCCAACAACACTTCGTAAATGTTTTGAAGATGTTGCTTTTTTTTTCTTTCCCAATTTAAATCGACCCAATTGCTTTGATTTTCAAGTATTTTGTTTCAGAGTGGAAAGGGTGACATTTTAATCTTGGATTTGTTGGCATGTAAAACCACAAAAGCTAAATTCTCTATAAGCATCAAGCTGCCATTTGGGTTCCTGAAATGTGTGATGCTTAAGCTAAGCATGCATCCATTTAAAGATAACATAGAAGAAAAATGAGATTTTCATTGGGATTAATAGAAAAACAATCCCGTACATCTTGGGAAATAAGAATTCAAAATAATTCCACCGGAAATAAGATGAAATATTATTTGTATTAGGATAGACAGGCACTTGAGCTGATGCTTGAATCTTTCTTTGTTTCTCCTGCCATCCTGTGTTGGCTTTATTTTGGAGCCTTTAATAGAAAATCTGAAAGGAGTTTGACTTTGTGGTCTGACATTTGTATAATGGATATAGTTTACAGACATTCTCAGATTCTGTTGATTCAGAGATTACTGCAAACCCATCATGATAAAGCTGTATTTAATCTTGTTTTATTTGATTGTTTATTTAGTTGGAAGTTTGGAGAGTTGTTCTGGAAAGCAGTCCGCTATTTTTTGCTTCACGGTAAAAGGCTTGGAAATTATTTCTGTAAATATTCGACCGCTTCGTCAAAGCCGTGTTAGTTTATTTTAAGGGAATACTGTTTAATGAGAAATGACTTTTTATGGTTTGTGGGAGATCCCTGTGTAGCATTCTCACTGTTTTGGTTGCTGACTTTTAAATACCTACTTCTACTAAATCTATCTCCTGGATATTCTCCCTTCTCTTCAGAGAACCACAAGGATTCACATCATTTCAAATCCTTGTTTGTGAACTGTAAATGAGATCAAGTATCTTGATACTGACATTTCTTCACTTAGATTAGTTTAGATTTACTACAGTCAAATACACACTTAATCTATCCAGTGTAATATGAACTCCTTTCTCTTTGATTCAAATATCTGAGTAAAAATTTTCTAGAAATGTGTTAATTGAAAAGTTGCCTAGCCAACAGAGAAGGCCCAAGGGGCAATTGATTGTTTCATTTAATTTTGGTAATGATTTGTGTTTAATGGAAAGAAGTTATGGGCTGTAAATCTGAAATTGTTTTATTTCCCCATCTGCAGAATGGGTGAGTGATTCTTATGAAGCAGGGTGGCTTAGTGGAAAGAGCCTGGGCTTGGGAGTCTGAGATCATGAGTTCTAATCCTGACTCTGCCACTTATCAGCTGTGTGACTTTGGGCAAGTCACTTCTCTGTGCCTCAGTTAACTCATCTATAAAATGGGGATTAAGACTGTGAGCCCCACATGGGACAACCTGATTACCTTCTGTCTTTCCCAGTGCTTAGTACAGTGCTTAGCACATAGTAAGCGCTTAACAAATACCATTATTATTATTACGAGGCCAGATTCTCACTAAAGTACTATTCCTTGCATTATGCTATTAAACAATAGTGACTCAAAATATGAATATAGTAGTAATATTTAATAAACACTGCCTGCAGAGCACTGTATTAAGTGCTAGGAGAGAATACTTACGGGAAATGAAACATGGTCCCTTTTCCTGGGGTCAGGTGGGCCATAAAAATCTAAGACTGTATCTCCTAAACGCTGAGATTACTCTGAGAAAGTGGCATAAGCATCTAGGAAATAGAATCTAATACAATAAGAAGAAGAATTATGGTATTTGTTAAGTGCTTACTATATGCCAGGCACTGTACTAAGCACTGGGGTGGATACAAGCAAATAGGGTTGGACACAGATCCTGGTCCCACCTGTGGCTCACAGTTTTAATTCCCATTTTATGGATGAGGAAACTGATGCCCAGAGAAGTGAAGTGCCTTGGCCAAAGTCACACAGCAGACAGGTGGTGGAACAGGGATTAGAACCCAGGTCTTTCTGACTCCTGGGCCTATGCTCTATGCACTAGGGCACCCTGCTTCTTGGATATATGAGTGTGGGTTATCATCACTGTGGAGATATATTGATGATGAGTGTATTAAGTGCCAAGCATAGTGGTAAGCACTGTAGTAGATAGAACATATTCAGATGAGCCACAGTTCCTGTCTTGTGTAGGGAATTATCCAAGTTCTTAGCCATCTCCAGGAAGAGAAGGGGTGGTGGCCCTCCTGGGCCGAGAGATTTCCGACTTCCATGGCTGGAGTCCTGGCAGGGAGTAGGGCCGGTGTAGTGTGCAGGGCTTTGGATGTCCAGCCCTAATTAACACCCAGATCTCATGACGAAAATGGACGTTTCTCAGGCAGGACACCCTGGACCAAGCCAGTGGATTTCTAGACCAAGCTTTTTCCCACAAGGCTGTAGCAAGGCTGAAAAGTCTCCTCTTGGGACCACCAGCCACCCAACCAGTGGAGCTGCAGAGGAGCAAATCCTATGTTCTTTGTGGCCAGAGGTAGTTTTCAATTCTCTAAACATCTGGTGTTCTGGAGCTGGAGTTCTCATGGTGCCTGAAAAATTACTATCCTACATCAATGTCCTCGGTGGCTCCAATGATGATGATACGAAGGGGAAGAGGAAGAGCAGTCTCTTTGGGTCTCTGCCACATTTTTCCCTTCAAAGAGGATTATTCCGGGGCTGGGCAGAAGCATCAGATGTCACATTCTCATGGCCACCCATGAAATAGTCTTCACTGGAGACTCTGTCCCCCAGCCGCCCTCACCTCTTGCCCATAGTGATCTGGCCACGTATTTAATTGAAAAAATTGAGATCATCAGGCATGATCTGCCTCAAATCTCCCCTTCTGCTTTCTAGTCCCTCCTTTCTGCTGTCCTTTCAACGCTACCATCTTTCCTAGGAGTATCTCCAAAGGAGATCCCCTGCCTCCTCTCAAAATCCGCCCTCTCCACTTGCACTTCCAACCCCATCCCTTCACACTTTATCCAAATGCTTGCCCTTCCCTGACTATCTTCAACTTCACTGTCCAGTGACTTCTTCCCCACTGTTTTCAAACATGCTTATGTCTCCCCTGCCCTAAAACACCTTCTGTTGACCCCAGTGATTCCCTCTTGTTATCATCCCATCTCCCTCCTACCGTTCCTCTCAAAACTCCTTGAGTTGTTTATACCCTCTGCCTCCACTTACTTCCTCTCCTCCAATTCTCTCCCGAACCCACTCCCATTTGGCTTCCACCCCTTTCACTCCACCAAAACTGCCCTCTCAAAGGTCATCAGTGCGTGGCTCACTGGAAAGAGCACGGGCTTTGGAGTCAGAGGTCATGGGTTCGAACCCCAGCTCTGCCACTTCCCAGCTGTGTGACTTTGGGCAAGTCACTTAACTTCTCGGTGCCTCAGTTCACTCATCTGTAAAATGGAGATTAAGACTGTGAGCCCCACGTGGGACAACCTGATTCCTCTGTGTCTACCCCAGCGCTTAGAACAGTGCTCGGCACATAGTAAGCTCTTAACAAATACAAACATTATTATTATCAGTGTTCTCCTTCTAGCCAAGGCCAAAGACCTCTACTGCATCCTAATCCTCCTCAATCTCTCAACTGCCTTCAACACTGTTGACCGCTCACTTATCCCGAAAATATTACCCAACCTCGACTTCACGGACACTGTCCTCTCCAGATTTTCTTCCAGTCTCTCTGGATGCTCATCCTCAATCTCTTCTGGGGGCTTCTCCTCTGCCTCCCATTCCTTAACTGTGAGAGTTCCTCAAAACTCAGTTCTGAGTCCCCTTCTATTCTCCATTTACACCCACTCTCTTGGAGAATTCATTCGCTCCCATGGCTTCAACTACTATCTGTGCAGATAATTCCCGCATCTCCCTCTCCCACCCTGCTCTCTCTCCTTCTGTGCAATCTCATATTTCCTTCTGCCTTCAGGACATTTCTACTTGGATGCCCCACTGACACCTCTAACATGCCTAAAACAGAACTCCTCATATTCCCACCCAAAGCCTGTCCTCAGCCTGTCTTTCCTATCACTGTAGACCGCACCACCATCCTCTCTCTCACAATCCCTAGCTTTGGGCATTATCTTTGATTCATTTCACTCATTCAACCCACATATTTTATCTGTTACCAAATCTTGTCAGTTCTGCTCTCACAATGTAGCTAAAATATGCTCTTTCCTCTCCATCCAAACTGCTACGATGTTATCCCTCCCTGACTACCGCATCAGCCTCCTGCTGACCTCCCTGCCTCCTGTCTCTCCCCACTCCAGTTTGTACTTTACTCTGTTGACCAGAACATTTTTCTACAAAATCATTGAGTCGATGTTTCCCCACTCCCCAAGAAACTCCAGTGCTTGCTCATCCACCTCTGCATCAAACAGAATCTCCTTACTTTTGGCTTTACAGCACTCAGTCCCCTTGCCCCCTTCTATCTTATCTCACTGCTCTGCTACAACAACCCAGTCTGCACACTTCACTCCTCTAATGCCAACCTACTCACTGTACCTCTGTCTGATCTGTCTCACAGCCGACCTCTCACCCATGTCCTGCCTCTGGCCTGGAATGCCCTCCCCCTTCATATCCAACAGACAATTACTCTCCCCACCTTCAAAGCATTATTGAAGGCATGTCTCCTCCAAGAGACCTTCCCTGACTAAGACCTGCTTTCCTCTTCTCCCACTCCCTTCTCTGTCACCCTTGCACTTGGATCTGCACCCTATATTCCCCCCTCCCTCAGCTCCACAGCACTTATGTTCATAACCATAATTTATATTAATGTCTGTCTCCCCAACTAAACTAAGTTTTTAGTGGGCAGGGAACATGTATATCAACTCTTATATTTTTCTATTGTATTCTCCCAAACGTTTACTATAGTGCTGTGCACACTGGTGCTCAATAAAATGATAGATTGATGGATTGGATCATGTCTAAACCAACTCAGTTATATTGTACTTTCCCAAGCACTTAGTACATTACTCTGCACACAGTAAGTGCTCTGTAAATATTGATTGTTTGGCCGCGATATGGATCTCTATGTCCAGTCTTGATGTCATCAGTGGACTTCTGAGGGCTCATAAAGGCAAAAGCAGCATTATAGCAACTGCACTGGTACAAAATATATTCACAGGGGCGGTATCGCTTATGATGAAAAGGTTCACCTGATATTTCAGTAAGCCTTCATGTGAGTCGGTCTTTCCCCAGCATGGATACACGGAGAAGAACTCACTGAGACCTAGCCTCAGCGTGGCAAATATCCCCTCCACCCCCAACCCCTAGAGGCCTGAGAAAGTTCCTGCATATATTTCCAGGTGGAATATTCTTCTAATTCCTTTCATATAGTTGTAAGTAACTTTTATGAAAAAATATGGTAATTATTATCACTATAATTATCATTGTATTTGTTAAGCACTTACTATGTGTCAAGCACTGTTCTAAGCACTGCGGTAGGCACAGATTCATCAGGTCGGAAACGGTCCCTATCCCACATGAGCTTCACAGTCTAAGTAGGAAGGCAGATGACCATTGAATCCCCATTTACAGATGTAGAAGCTGAGGCACAGAGAAGTTAAATGACTTCCCCAAGGTAATACAGCAGGCCACTGGAAGAACCTGGATTGGAACCCAGGGTATCTGACTCCCAGGTCTGTGCTCTTTCCACTATATATATAGGGATAAGTGAACCTAACTAAAGCAAGGTGGTCATGCCATGACATGTAAACCAACATGAATAACTTTTATGGCCAGAAGAAGTTATTGGTAGAAATGAGTCATTTTAGTAGTTATAAAAATCTAGAGGCCATAGAAAAGCCTGCTTTCCTGTGAAATATGTAAGCAGTTTGCTAACTCACTTTTGATTGGCACCGGCAATGTCCAGTCTACAGTAGCTATGTAAACATAAATAAGAAAAATTTGGGAAGAGAAAGCATCTTGTTACAGTCTGGGAGACAGATGTGGAAGTGATTGCACTCATCTGTCCTCTGTACTGTGTCTAAATATTTATTGATGAGAAGTTTTCTTTACTGAAGCACACAGAAACAAAGCCTACAGTTCAGTCATTGATAGAAACTTAAATGACAGCAGTTACCACTACTAATTATAGTAGTAGTAATAATCGTGTTTTTTATTAAGCATTTACTATGTGCCATGCACTGTACTAAGCAGTGGGGTCGGTACAAGATAATCAGTTTGGACACAGTCCCAATAATACTTGGGATTCATAATGTAAGGTAGGGATTGTCTGTATCTGTTGCCCAATTGTACTTTACGAGCACTTAGTACAGTGCTCTGCATGCAGTAAATGCTCAATAAATACGATTGAATGAATGAATAATAATAATGTTGGTGTTTGTTAAGCGCTTACTATGTGCCAAGCACTGTTCTAAGCGCTGGGGGAGATACAAGGGAATCAGGTTGTCCCATATGGGGCTCACAGTCTTCATCCCCATTTTACAGATGAGGTAACTGAGGCACCTTAACTGAGAGAAGTTAAGTGACTTGCCCAAAGTCACAGAGCTGACAGGGGGCAGAGTGAGATTCGAACCCATGACCTCTGCCTCCCAAGCCCGGGCTCTTGCCACTAAGCCACGCTGCTTCTCTAATGTGAGTGGGAAGAACAGATATCGAGTCCTCATTTTATAGGTAAGGTAACTGAGTGTCTAGAAATTTAAATGACTTGCCCAAGGTCACACAGTAGGTAAGTGGCAGAACAGGGATTAGAACTCGGGTCCTCTGGCTGCCATGCCCCTGTTCATTCCACTATGCCACGTTGCTGCTCAACTTGAAAAGAAGGACTTGTTCTCATGACTTGAAGATTGTAATCAGGAAGGCCCTTTGACTGACAGCATTTTAAATCTTCATTCTTTAAGCTGCAATTTTTAAAGAGTTTGACATGTGCCCGAAATGTGTTTTTCTTTTTTTTTTTTCTTTCTTTCCAAATCACCCACAAAATTTCCTCTAGACTTAGCTAACCCTCGGGCTCTGAGAGCCAAGAAATTAGATGGCTAAGCTTCACGGAAAGAGGATAACAGGGACGGTTTCTCTTTTTTGCTCCCTCAATTTCAAAGCATCATCATCTCAAGGAGTAACAGCAGCCTAGCTCAGTTGCATGTTAATTGCTTCTAGCCCTCCAGGCTATTGATATGTCTAGAAGTACTAGACTCAAATCAGAGTGATAACAAAGCTTTGGAAGTGGACCGGGGTCACTTTAAAGATTTTTCCAGTTGCTGACTTTGTTATGAATGGCAGCATTTATGGTTTGTTTTTTTTTTTAAAAAAAAAAAGGGAAAAGAAAACGTTGTTGCTCCTATAGAGTGTTGAGCTATTGAAGCAGCCCTTCTGAGGGGGGAGGGGGCCTTTCTGAAGCAGGGGAGGCGGGGATAGCATACTTCCTAAGATTTTCCGATAATAAAACCCATTTACTGCTGTTGAGAAAAATCTCTCTGACAGAGGATTTAGCTTCCACTAATCCTTAAGTGACTTGTTTTGACAGAGCCTTTATAGAAGATTTTCTCACTAACTTTTGGTTTTCTATAAAAGAGCAATTACTGAGTTGTTCTCCATCACCTTTTTTAATATATGTTGGTTAACAAACTTCATGCGGGTTCAGAAATAGCACGAGAATCCGATCAGGATTGTTTACTGTGAAAATTCAGGAACATTTGGATTTTCCTGGATTTTCAGTTCTCTTTCTTGCCTCAGGGTATCAGGAGCCTGGATTTCATTTAGTGTGTCATGTGGCCCTCTCAGCAGATTCTCAGACTGGGGCTTGTGGAAATTGAGCCTACTTTCTATTTACACTGCACTTTCTCATCTCAACATAAAGACATTTTCTCCCATTTGGAGATGTACCTAGTGAGGGACCCACATTTCATAAGCCCCACGGTATTTGCTGTTTGCTCTGTTATGCATTATCCCTTTAGCGAGGTGACTAATAGTTCTGATCACACTGCCAAGAGCCCCGTTAAAGAGACCACCCCGAAATTCTGATCATCGCAGCATTTCTGGTGTTTTAGCTCCTGGGCTATTGTGCTGCTCTTCTCCTTCTGTAGGGAAAGCAATTTGAAAATTCAAGCCCACACATGGTTTCCAAATTTAAAGGGGCTGGAAGGGGCCAAAGGAAGCTCTCCAGCCCTGGTCCCTGATTTGGATCAGGTCAGTTCACACCTGCCCCAGACAGGTCATGCCGTATTCTTTCTTATAATTGTGGTGTTCGATACGAGCTTCGTATGAACCAAGAGCTGGGCTAAGTGCACAATCAATGAATCAATCGATTGTATTTATTGAGCATTTAATGTGGACAGGACACTGTACTAAGAGCTTGGAAGAGTACAACACAACAATATAGCAGACACATTCCCTGCCCACAGTGCGTTTACAGTCTAGAGAGGAAGACAGATATTAATAAATAAATTTCAGATATGTACATAAATGCTAGGGGGCGGGGGTGGTGAATAAATGGAGCAAGTCAGGAAGACACAGAAGGGAGTGGGAAAAGAGGAAAGGAGGGTTTAGTGAGGGAAGTTCTCTTGGAGGAGATGTGCCTTTTTCAATAAGGCTTTGCAGGTGAGGGGAGAGTAATTGTGTGTCTGTTATGAGAAGCAGCGTGGCTTAGGGGAAAGAGCACAGGCTGGGGAGTCAGAGGTCATGGGTTCTAATGCCGGCTCCACCACTAGTCAGCTGTGTGACTTTGGACAAGTCACTTCATTTTTCTGTGCCTCAGTGACCTCATCTATAAAATGGGGATTAAGACTGTGACCCCACGTGAGACAAACTGATTACCTTGTATCTACCCCAGCACTCAGAACAAGGCTTGGCACATAGTAAGCACTTAATACCATCATTATTATTACATGAAAAGGAAGGGTGTTGCAGGCCAGAAGCAGGATGTGGGCGAGGAGCTGGCGGCAAAATAGACAAGATTGAGGTACAGTGAGTTGGTTGGCATTAGAGGAGTGAAGTGTGCTGAGTTGCAGTAGGAGAGTAGCCAGGTGAGGTAGGAGGGGGCAAGGAAATCGAGTGCTTTAAAGCCTTTAAAGGGCGCAGAGACAATATAATCAGTACAAGCGCAGTCTCTATCCCACGTGGAGCTCACAGTCAAAGGGGAATGGAGAACAGATATTCAATTCCCCATTTTACAGTTGAGTAAACTGAGCACAGAGAAGATAGCTGACTTACTCAAGGCCACATACCAGGAAAGTTGCAAAAGAAGCATTCACAAGCCACGATTTTGCACGTTCCCCCATCTTTGGGTTCAGAAAATGCTGGTTAATGTGAGCTCCTTGTGGGCAGGGAACGTGTCTGCCAACTCTGTTGTATTGTACTCTCGCAAGTGCTTAGTATACTGCTCTGCAAGTAGCAGATGCTCAAAAAATACAATTGATTGACTGATAATGTAGTTTGTAATTGTGGCTACGAAACAGAACCTTTCCCAGGAATCATCCCAGTGCCCAAGCTAAAAGCTAAAAACACTCAAAAGGAAGAAGGAGTGTGTAAAACCAGGCAGGGCAAGCAGGACAATGACAAATCAGGGTTTAATTGCTTTACATATGTATTTTAAAAACAGTCTTAAGAAATAGCTTCTGCGATGTGAAAGTGAATTTGAAAAGATAAATTAAGGAATCCTTATTTGAAAGGTTTCCTTAATGGCCAAGTGGAAAAAGCACGGGTCTGCAAGTCAGAGGAACTGGGTTCTAATCCCGGCTCCACCAGTGGCCGGCTGTGTGACCTTGGCAACTCACTTAATTTCTCTATGCCTCAGTTACTTCATCTGCAAAATGGGGATTAAATAATTCTCCTCCTACTTAATATTATTAATAATGATGATGATGGTATTAAGCGCTACTATGTGCCAAGAACTGTTCTTAGACTTAGACTGTGAGCCCCAAGTGGGACAAGGACTGTGTAAACCTGATGATCTTGTATCTACCCCAATGCTTAGTACAGTGTCGAGTACATAGTAAGTGCTTAAGAAGTAGCATTGGAAAAAACCAAAAGGACATAGACTTTGTGGGACCAGGATGGGAGAGAAGCAGCAGGCAGTGGGGAGAAAGCACCCTGCTCCAGTTCCTCCTTCCCACATTGTGGTAAATCCCTGTTGGTGAGCAGAAGAGAAGTGATCACTGAGGTACCCAGACTCTAATCTAGATGTGACTGCAGCTCTCAATGAAACCCAGAGCAGTTTTAGCACAAAGCAACAGTCCTCCAAGGACAACCATTGCAAAGAGCAGCCTTGCGCAGTAGGGTGAGGTGAAAGGCACGTCTCCACGTACCATCCCATTGTGAGGACGGTCGCGCTCCTTATAACCTCATTTTTTTTTCTCTCCGACTCATAGGGCATGGGTCAAGTGGCTGAAGCTGCTTTTAATGCCTTGTTTATACCATTTGGCTTACAAGATTATGAGCTCGTTTCTCATATTTTATGAGATGTGTAAGTTGTGCCGAGAGGAATCGCACAGGGCAAGCATCTTGTTAAGTGTGCCGGTTGACCGGGGCCGATCGAGGGAGCAGCAAGAGAGATGAACGTCCTTCTCCTCCACGTAAAGCGAAGAGGCGGGTGTCAGTGGAAATCTTGCCTCAGAGTGCTTCTTCTCTAATTTTTTTAATGGTATTTATTAAGCGCTTATGATGTGCCAGACACTGTACTAAGCATTGGGGTAAATACAAGATCATCAAATTGAACAATTGTTTTGTTTGTTTTGTTGTCTGTCTCCCCTTTCTAGTCTGTGAGCCCACTGTTGGGAAGGGATCGTCTCTATCTGTTGCCAAATTATACTTTCCAAGTGCTTAGTACAATGCTCTGCACACAGTAAGCACTCAATAAATATGAATGAATGAATGACACAGACCTTGTCCCTCATAAGGCTCACAGTCTTAATCCCAATTTTACAGATGAGGAAACTGAGGCCCAGAAGGAGTGTGGCCTAGTGGATAAAGCACAAGCTTGGGAATCAGATGGACTGGGTTCTAATTCTATCTCCACCACTTGTCTGCTGTGTGACCTTGGGCAAGACCTATAACTTCTCTGGCCCTCAGTTCCCTCATCTGTAAAATGGGGATTAAGACTGTGAGACCCATATGGGACAGGGATTGTGTCCTACGTGCTGAGCTTGTATCTACCCCAGCATTGAGTACAGCACGTAGCACATAGTACATGCTTAACAAATACCATAAAAAAGTGACTCATCCAGGGTTACACATAGTGGTCCTGATCACACGTAGGCAAAACCCTCTTACAGGGGTCCCCATCGCCGTCCCTTTCAGCTCTCCAGCCCCACAGGTTACAGAAGGGGAAATGAGCAGATTCAGTAAGCGTTCTGATGGCCAACACAAGGCAAGGTGTTAAAGTCCAAAGAACTCCTGACCTGTTGCTCCCATCTTGAAAAAAGTTATGTTCAAGCTCCAAACTAACAGATGTTTCACAGAACCTTGGGGAGACTGCATCTGGCCACTCCTGAGGATGCTTAAAGAGTTTTCACTATCAAGAATTTGGGGTTCTTGAATATCAGAGTGAGGTGGGGCATCGGGTAGGCCTCATAGACTTTTTCTATAATCTTCTTTTCCCGCTGAACAGACAAGTGGGGCTCCTAAACACATTCTCCCCCTCTAGACTGTAAGCTCATTGTGGGCAGGGAATGTCCGTTTATTGTTTTATTGTTCTCTTCCAAGTGCTTAGTACAATGCTGTGCACACAGTAAGTGCTGTGCACACAAAAAGTGCTCAATAAATACAATTGATTCAATAAATGAATCTGGAGAGAGTGTTCTCATGGGGCTAAAGAAGGCAGGATCTGCTCCAAATTAGAGCCCTGCTTGGGTCCCTGGCGAGCAGCGTGGCCTTGGATGAGTCAATTTAACCTGATGGGCCTCAGTTCCCCCCTTAAAAAATGCTGCCCTTTCCCCACCCCGTGAGGGGTGCTGGGAACACTAAGAAATGAAATGATTGGAAAGGACTTTGAAAATCAGGAGTGCTAACAGCCCGTTAGAGAATAGTCACGTGCCTATTAAGAGGTCACTGCTGTTATTAGCAAACTGGCGCATTTTGCAGATGCACTCGGTGCTCGGTGGATCCTTTGAGGGTATAATGGGCTGACAGGCGATTCTGCCAGCACTCGGAACCCTTAATCTTCCCAGGACATTTTTTTCCCCCTTTTTGAAAGTCAGTCATGGTGTGGGCCCAACCATGGCGAACCTCGAATCCTATTGAGCTGCCTCCCGATGATTTGGGCACTAAAGAGGAGCTTTCTCTGTTACTCAATTCCCTTTGAAAGCTTTCTCTCATTCTAGTGTTGGGCACTTCAGAGAGAACGCTGCATTAATGTCGTCTGCTCTGGTTTAAACTTGGTGCGGTTTTGTGATCTTAAAATAGACGGAATTACCACCACAAGTATTGTTCTGTCTTGAACCTAAAGCCTCGAGAGCAAGTACTTCTAAAAAAGTTAATCCTTTTCTTATTTGCAAGGATCCCGGACTGCAGTTTATAGGGAAATGTGCTAAATTATTTATAATCCAGGATTACTGCAATGCTAAAGATCTCCTTGCATAACAACCCGGCTCGGCAAAAATGGCACAGACGGCGGGGTCCTTGGAAAGCAGTCGTCTCCGCCTTGCTCTGCAGTGGCTGCAAAGAAAGAGCGCCGGGGCTGGGGCTATCAAGCTATACAGATGGTCCATTTGGGCAGACTGGACCTTTCTGACCAGGCCCCGGGGCAGCAGGGAGAGCCCACAGGTGTGTTCACTGGGGCATAACCTTAGAGGCTGTGTCTGGCTACTCGGAACAACTGCCTGAGAGAGTCAGAGGCAGACAAAGAACAAACAAAAGCAGCAGTACCTCGGGACTCGAGCCCAGGGCGGACCTTAAGCAGATTCGCACTGGAGCCCAGAGCTAGGGAAGCTGGCGTGGATGGATGACAGGAAGAATTGGAAAAACAACCAAAAAAAACCCCTTAAAATCTTTTGGGCAGGCTCCACCCCAGTGCTTGCTTTAGTGGAGTACTGCAAATGGCTCTTCCAACCTTTTATTTTTTTCTTATAGTATTTGTTAAGAGCTTACTCTGTGTCAAGCATTGTTCTTTTAAGTGCTGGGGTAGATATCAGTTAAACAGGTGGGACACAGTCCCTGTCCCATAGGGGCCTCGCAGTCAAGTAGGAGGGAGAACAGATATTGAGTCCACATTTTAAGGTGAGGAAACTGAGGCACAGGGAAATTAAGTAACTTGCCCAAGATCACACAGCAGACAAATGGCAGTTCAGCGAGCCTCTAACTTGTCCCCAGTTGCCTCCACCCCTCTCGTGTTTCCCGATGTGGTCTTCTCCCTCCTGGCTGGCCTACTGATTCGACCCCCTATCCCTCTGCACTAAGAGACCTCGAACGTTTCCACCCACGGCAAACAGGGAGTCATATCCCATCCCCTGGACCTTGAGGAAAGAGCAGCAGAATGCATTAGGTCGCTCATTAGACGCATCTGCCTGACTTTCATTAGACTTGCGGCCTGATTCTCATTAGACTGCCCTGATTTCTTTGAGGCTTGAGCATGAGGGTCATTGCTCATTTTGAAGGCTGGCTTAGCGTTGAACATTCACGGTAACGTTCCAAAATAGGGCTTCCAATAACCGGAGGAGAATCAAATGAAAGGGAGTTTCCTTGAGGGGAGGTGAGTGGGATGTGGTTTCCTGGTGGGAGCTGGAATCACGCATCTAAGTCCAGCACATCATCAGAATTGTATATGACCACATGGAAAATGCATTTCTCTTGGGTCATTGTCGACTGAAGCAGCTGTTACCAAAGCAGAGTACTGTCACAATAGCTATAAAAAAAACCCAAAAAAAACCATGTGTTTTTCATGGGAAATGGAAAACGCAGATCTTCCTCAAGTCTCGACCCTGCCGATCCTAGAGAGGAAATGTGTGAGCCAGGCTCTACTCTGAGGAGAAGGTGGGATTGAAAGGAGGAGCTCCAGCCACTGGGAAGCCTGCTTCTCTGGCAAGCGCCAGCCTAATGAGCATTAGCTGATGAAGTGCAAACTGCCATTAAGAAAATGATGGAAAGATACTATCAAAGCTTGAGTAACTTGAAAAATAGGATATAGTCTTGACTCTCTCCACCTTCACGCACTCATTCATTTTCCTTCTCCTTGTGGATATCCCATTTTGTTCCCATCAATCACTTATCAATCTCTGGTTTTTATTGAGCGCTTACTTTATGCAGAGCACTGTACTAAGTGCTTGGGAGAGTACAATACCACAGAGTTAGCAAATATATTCCCTGCCAACAAGGATCTTCTAATCTAGAGGGGGAGACTGGTATTAATATAAGTACATAATTCGTAATATATCATTTTAAAGAGTTGTACATAAGTGCTTTGGCGTTGAGGGTGGGGCGAATATTGGGTAGGGAATGCCTCAATTATTGGATTGTCCTCTCCCAAGTGTTTAGTACAGTGCTCTGCACACAGTAAGTGCTCAATAAATATGATTCCATGAATGAATGTAATACCCAAAGGTTGCAGATCCAAGAGCATGGAAGGTGCAGAAGGGAGAGGGACTGTGGCAAATAGGGCTTAATGGGGGAAGGCTTCTTGGAGGAGATGTGACCTTAATAATGCTTTGAAGGTGGGGAGAGTGGTGGTCTGGCATATATGGAAGGAGGAAGGAGTTCCAGGCTACGGGGAGGACGTGGGAAAGGGGTCAGCGATGAGATAGATGTGATTGGGGCACAGTTAGTAAGCTGGCGCTAGAGGTGTGGAGTGTGCGGACTGGGGAGTAGTAGATCACTGAGTCGAGGTAGGAGGGGATGAGCTGAATGAACGCTTTAAAGCCGACGATAAGGAGTTTCTGTTTCATGTGGTGATGGATGGGCAGCTATTGGAGGTTCTTGAGGAGTGGGGAGACATGGAACATGCAGAGCACTCTATTAATTTCTTGGAATGGCGAGAGAACAAGAGAAGAAGCATGGCCTAATGGATACAGTACGGGCCTGAGAGTCAGATTGACCTGCGTTCTAGTTCCGGCTCTGTCGCTCGATTGCTGTGTGACCTTAGAAACGTCACTTCACTTCTCTGTGCCTCAGTTACCTCATCTGTAAAATGGGGATTAAGACCGTAAGCCGTATATGAGATAGGGACTCTTCAACCCGATTACCTTTTTGGTGTTTGGTACAGTTCCTGGTAACATAGTTACCACTTAACAAATACCAAAATTATTATTATTATTCAGTAAAGTTGGTAGACATGATCCCTGCCCACAAGGATCTTGAAGTCTACAGGAGGAGAACGACATTAAAAGAATTACAGCTAGGAGAAATAGTAGCATATCAGGTTATGTACATAAGTGCTGTGGGACTGGGGTGAGGATCGGAGTGCTTAAGGGGTACACAGTCAGCGAATCGGTTACGCAGAGGGGAGGGTGGGTAAGGGAAATGAGGGTTTAGTCAGAGAAGGCCTCTAATGCCAACCTGTTCTCTGAGCCTTACTCTCATCTCTCGCCATCAACACCTTGCTCATGCACTCCCTCCTGCCTCGTACTTTCCCCATCTTCTAAACCCTTCTGAAAACCACATCTTCTCCTGGTGGCCTTCGCTGACTAATCTCTCGTCTCCCCACCCTATTTGTCACCTGTGTACTTGGATCCTTAACCCCTAAGCATTTAAGTACTCACCTCCACCCCACCCCCACCAGCACATCTGTACATATTTTTAACTCTGTGCTTCCCCTATGATTTATTGTCTCCCCTGCTAGATTTCATGCTCCTTGAGGGCAGAAGCAGTGTGGCCTAGTGGAAGGAGCCTGGGCCTGGGAATCAGAGGCCTTGGGTTTTGATCCCAGCTCGGTCTCTTATCTGCTGTGTGACCTTGGGCAAGTCACTTCTCTGTGCCTCACTGCCCTCATCTACAAAATGGGGATTCAGTCCCTGTTCTCCCTCCTATTTAGACTGTGAGCCCCACGGTTTATCTTGTTTATCTTGTATCTATCCCAGTGCTCAGTATAATGCTTGGCATATCGTACAAATATCACAATTGTTATTATAATATTAATCAGTCTACTGTAGTTCTAAGTATAAATGTTAAGTACAGTGCTCTACACTATCAAAAAGATTGGATCTGGGGCCTTGGGAGTTGCTTCCTGGTTCAGGGCCAAAATATGGGGCTAAGCCTTGGTCTTCACCAGCTGCAGTGGCCTGATTTTTGCTACTTAGTGCTCTAGAGGAGGCAAAAGGAGAAAAACACCTAGGGAAGGTCTCTCAAGATCAGTATCTGCCACTTAGGCTGGGTTTCAGAGGAATCAGCGTTTCCTGATGATCTGATTAAAAGGGACATCTCTCTTAAACAAGTCAATGGGAGTTTCAGGCACTTGCAAAATGAGGTTCAGGTTGGATAAGTGAAGTGCAAGTCTTTCACCCTCCGCGTTACCCTTTATGTGGTTTTTCTAAGCAAAGAGTTGTTGTTTTTTTTAAAGAGAGGGGCTGGAGTACATATGGGAGGAGTTGAAAACCGGGCTCCTGTTGTTTATCAAAAATATTTCACAGTTCCTGCACCTTTTGACTGCATGAGAGAGTCCTCTTCTGATCTGCCTTGAGACGCCTGGATATATCAAAGAATGTTCTCTGGTGGGGGAGGGGGGTGTCGCAGACCCAGCCCTTCTGTGGTAGAACCCAGCCTGGCCCTGAGGGAGGCCCTCTGGGAGGAAGTGGGGAGATGGTGGGTAGAAAGCGGTTCGGTGGAAAAGTTCCAGGGGAGATGCAGTTCGAGAAGTGGGCAGCGGTCCAGATGGCAGTGAGGTGGGACAAGGCTGGGACCTCGCAAACCGGTTTGCCCATCCCTTTTGTCAACTTCCTCCAGCTTTTTTTTTTTTTCTGCCAACAAGCACCATGCTCTGTGACTGCAGGAAAGTGCCAGGGCCAGGTTACAGCCAGGATTTGTGTCTCCATCTGGAAAACACATTTGTTTCCCGTGTGGTGGAGACATTTCTTCTGTTTACCTATTGCCTCCTCCTTCTCTACCCCAGCTGCCAAGCCCAGCAGAATGTGAAGATGTGAAGATTGAGGCCGTAATAAGTAATAACTTGCCCCAGCCCTGTAAACATGAGCTATTCTTGTTTCAGTGATGAGGGCTCACAAAATGCCAGTTTTCCCTCATACGCCATATCCTTTCCCCTTGCGTCCTACTCTGATGAGAAGCAAGGTAAAAGTCTTGGGTTTATGGACAGACGGGTCCAAGCCAGCTGAAAAGGAGCTCTAAGGGGAGAATTTGAATCGCACAAAAGCTAGAGAAACTGTGCAGTACAAGGAGCCTTGTTCTGGTAAACTCACTTGTTCAGTCTTCGTCCCCCTAGGACAGAGTCTCCAATGGTTGCTCATCTGTCTGTGGTCTGAAGAGATAATGTTTGGAGTTGGGCAAAATAGGTCCCTTCTTCCCCTGACTGGAAATTTTAAGGGACTGTAAGCACCTTATGAGAAGCAGTGTTGCAGGCCTGGTAGTCAGAGGACCTCGGTTCTAATCCCTGCTCTGCCAATTGGCTGCTGTGTGACCTTGGACAAGTCACTTAATTTCTCCGGGCCTCAGTTCCCTCATCTGTAAAATAGGGATTCAGTACATGTCCTACTCCTAATTGGACTGTCAGTACCATGTGGGACAGTAACTGCGTCCAACCTGATTAAATTGTATCTACCCCAGTGCTTAGAACTGTGCTTAACACATAACAAGTGATTAACAGATGCCATCACCAAAGGAGGAAAAGCGAAATATACTTTGCACATTCTTCCCAATTGAAAGGAAAGATATTCTCTAATCGCAACATTAATTTAGGAATGGGAATAAAGTAAACTACCTTTTAACCCCTTGTGAAATCTCTATGGATTATTGAAAATGAGTAGTGGGGCTGCTATAGTTGCAGCATGACCTAGTACTTACAATATGGGTCTGGGATTCAGAAGGTCGTGCGTTCTAATCCCAATTCTGACACTTGTCTGCTTTGTGACCTAGGGCAAGTCACTGAGCTCCTGAGTGCCTCAGTTTCCTCATCTGTAAAACGGTATTAAGACTGTGAGCCTCAGGTGGGACATGGACTGTGTCCAACCTGATTAGCTTGTATCTACTCCAGTGCTTAGGACAATGCCAGACACATAGTAAGTACTTAACCAAAACCATTATTAAACAACAAAAAAAATTGCTAGCTTTGGGAAACCCTATTCCCTGCATCACATTTTGTCGTCACCTGACTCGAGAGAGTTAAGCTTTTATCCTCCAAAAGCTCGGAAAGAGAAAAGATGCAAGGATACTCCTTGCTCATAGCCTCTCTCCTGCCTAGAATTTCCTCCCCCAACATATATGACAAGCTAACACTCTTCCCATTTTCAAAATCCTACTAAAATCACAATTCCTCCAGGAAGCCTTCCCTGATAATTCCCTCTTCACCTCATCCTCTTTTCTCTCCCTTCCATGTGACCTATATACTCATCTGAATCCCTTTCTGCATTTAGGAACTTCCCAACTAAACAAACATACACGCACACACACACACACACACATATATGAACAGTTTTGTACCTATTGTTATACTCAGTCGACTCTGCTATCTGTAATTTATTTTAATATCTCTCTTCCCGGGTAGATTTTAAGCTTCTTTAGGGCAGTGATTGGGCCTACTTACTCAATTGTACTCTCCCAAGCACTTAGTACAGTGCTCAATACAATAAGCGCACAAATGCCATTGATTGAGTGATTGATCGAGAAGGTCACATCTCTGTGGAGAAAACACCATTGAAACACCATCGTCCTTGAAACACTTTTCTACCTTGGTTTCATTGAGGTTATACTCGTCCAATTCTCCCCGTACTTCACTAACTGTTCCTTCTCAGTCTTCTTCATAGAGTCTTCTGCCTCCCATCCCCTAATTGGGTGTCCTCCCATGTTCAGTTGCCAAGTGCCTTACTCCACTCACACTACACTCATTTCCTCAGGGACCTCATCCAGTCACATGATTTTAACTACCCTCCTTTGTGGATGACTCCCAAATCTACCTCTCCAGCAATGGATTCTCACCTAATCTCCAAAGCCCTCTTGCCTCCAGGAGATCTTAGAAGCACTGGAACTCAACATATGTAATCTGAACTTTTCATCTCCCTCCACCCTTAAATCCACTACTTTCCCAACTTTCCCATTTCCATCAACAGCATCACCATCCTCCCTGCCCACAAACCTATAATCTTAGTGTCATCCATGACTCCTCAATGTCTCTCAGTTTTCGCCTTCAGTCATTTGCTAAATCCTGCTGTCTTTCTCCACAAAATTTTCCCGGTCTTCCTGTTCCTGTCCACTCCAACAACTGTCACCCAGGCCCAAGCTCTTCTTGTAACATGGTTAGACTATTCTATCTGTCTCCTTCCGGGCCCTCCTAACTCCAGCTTCACCCCGCTCCTTTAGTTATCCTGTACACTGTTCCCTGGATGTTCTTCTAGAAACTTTACTCAACCCACTCCTCATCATATTTGGCTTCATTGTCTTCCACCAACTCTCCCCCTCTTATTTATCTGAATCAATCAATTGTGTTTATTGAGTTCTTACCGTGTGGAGAGGACCACATTAAACCCTTGGGCAAGTGCAGTATATCAGAGGGGGTAGACACATCCCCTGTCCACAAGAAGTTTACAATCCGGAGGGAGGAAACAGACATTCATATAAATTATGTATATGACCATAAGTGCTGTGAGGCTGAGGGTGGAGTCTTTAAAAGGGACCATAGAAAAATGAGGGAGTAAGGGAAATCAGGGCTTAAGTCAGGCAAGGCCTCTTTGGAGGTCCTGACGTCTTCATCAGCTACTACCCAACTCATGCTCTTTTTTTCCCTCCAGACATCACCTTCTTACTGTAGATACAGTTGTTTTCAACTGTCCTGTCTCTAACCCCTCCCTCTCTGTTCCCCTGGCCTACAACTCCCTATACTCCCTTCTCTACCCTACATGAGAAGCAGTTTGGCCTAATGGACAGAGCACACACATGGGAGTCAGAGGACCTGGGTTTTAATCCCAACTCTACCACTTGCCTGCAGTGTGACCCTGGGCAAGTACTTAACTTCTCTGTGCCTCAGTTTCCTTAACTGTAACATGGGGATTTAGTATGTTTTCTCCCTCCTACATATTGTATGTAGGACAGGGACTGTATCTAACTTGGCTAACTTGTATTTACCCCAATCCCCCCAGTATCTGCCAGACCACAGGTCTCATGCTGAGAAGCAGGGTGGCTTAGTGGAACGAGCAAGGACTTGGGAGTCAGGGATCGTGGGTTTTAATCCCGGCTCTGCCACTTGTCTGCTGTGTGACCTTGGACAAGTCACTTAACTTCTCTGTGCCACAGTTACCTCACCTGTAAAATGGGAATTAAGACTGTGAGCTCCACATGGGACAACCTGATTACCTTGTATCTACCCCAATGCTTAGAACAGTGCTTGGCACATAGTAAGCTCTTAACAAAAGCCATCATTATTATTATTATTTTTAAAGCTCGCCCCAAACCCCATTTTCTCCAGAAAGCTTCTCAGATTAATTTCAAGGACACTAGTCACATCAACCTCTCAGCCACCAGTGACACCTACAGATTTCATTCCTGTCCTCAGCACCGATGTAGGCATGTATATTGATTTGTATCTTCAATTATTTATTCAGCTATTTCATTCTGACATGTTTGCATTACTTCCTGCTATATCCTTGTTCTTCCGCCTACTCCCACTATTTGTAAATCATTTTTGTCTCCCCCATTAGACTGCCAGTACTATGGGGTTAAAAAACATGTATCTACCAATTCTTTTATATTGTCCTCTCCCAAATACTTTGCACACAGTAAGCACTTAATAAATACCACTGCTTGATTGATGTAACTTTCTTCTGTTGTTCTCTCCCAAAGTACTTCATTTAGTGCCTTACACTCAGTGAATGCTCAAAAAATACTATTGATTGATTACTTAGTTGTTTGGGTTAACTCTCACTTTCTTCCCATTTCCCTATTTCTTTCTTTTTTCCCTTTAATAAAGGTTTCTAGATAGAGGAACTGTGGTTGCCTGAATAGGAATTCTATTAACTATAGGCTTTTTTTAAAGTTCCAGTTGACAGAATCCTAAACTGAAAAAAAACACCCAAAAAACAAAGAACAAAAACAAAACCCATCAGTGGTCCAGGCCCTCTTTGTACAGACAGCCCAACTCCCAGAAGAAGGAGGAAGTATTCTTCACAAACCCACTGAAGAGTTTCTTTCTGCAGGGGCTCGAGGCCTGGAACTTTCACACCTATGTTACCAGTTTGTCAAAGCCAGTAGTTATTGCCCCATCTCCCTGCTACCATTTCTCTCTGGATTTCTTGAAAGCACTTTTTTCACTCACTGTCTCCACTTTCTATCTTCCAAATCTCTCCTAGATCCCCTCCAATCTTGTTTCTGGCCCCCTCACTCCACAGAAACAGCCCTCTCTAAGGTAACTAATAATAATAATAATAATGGTATTTGTTAAGCACTTACTATGTTCCAAGCACTGTAACTAATGACCTTTTTCTCGCCAAATCTGAAGGCCTCTCCTCCATCTTAATCCTCCAAGACCTTTCAGCCACTTTGAACACCGTAGATCACCCTTTTCTCCTCAAAACATTATCCAACCTTGGATTCACTAACACTGCCCTCTCTTAGTTCTCCTCCTATCTCTGACCTCTCCTTCTCAGTTTCTTTTGCTGACTCGTCCTCTGCCTCCCACCCTCTGACAGTAGGGGTCCTTCAAGGCTCAGCTCTAAGTCTCCTATTTTCCCTCTAGATCCGCTCCCTTGGAGAACTCATTCACTCTCGCGGCTTCAATTGCCAGATGATTTCCAAATCTACATCTCCAGCCCTGACCTCTCTCCTTCCCTGCAATCTCACAGTTCCTCCTGCCTCCAAGACGTACATATTTTGCCGTCCCAATGACACCTCAAATTAAACATGTCCAAAGCTGAACCCCTTATCTTCTCACCCAAACCCTGTCCTCCCCTTGTCTTTTCCATCATTGTAGACAACTCCACTATCCTCTCTACCTCACAAGCCCATAACCTTGGCATTATCTTCGACTCATCTCTCTCAATCCACCCACTTATTTGTTCTTTCACCAAATCTTGTCAGTTCTACCTTCACGATATTGCTAAAGTAATAATAATTAATAATAATTATTATGGTATTTGTTAAGTGCTTACTATGTGTCGAACACTGTACTAAGCGCTGAGGTAGATAAAAGGTAATCAGGTTGTCCCAGGTGGAGCTCATGGTCTTAATCAGTGTGACTCAATTGAAAGAGCCCTGGCTTGGGAGTCAGAGGTCATGGGTTTGAATCCCTGCTCTGCCACTTGTCAGCTGTGTGACTGTGGGCAAGTCACTTAACTTCTCTGTGCCTCATTTCCTTGATCTGTAAAATGGGGATGAAGACTGTGAGCCTCACGTGGGACAACCTGATTACCCTGTATCTACCCTAGCACTTAGAACAGTGCTCTGCACATAGTAAGCGCTTAACTACCAACATTATTATTACTAATCCCCACTTTTACAGATGAGGTACCTGAGGCCCAGAGAAGTTAAGTGGTATGCCCAAGGTCACACAGCAGACAAGTGGCAGAGCCGGGATTAGAACCCATGACCTCTGACTCCCAAGCCTGGGTTCTTGCCACCCTTTCCTCTCCATCTAAACTGCTACCATGCCGATCCAAGCACTTATCCTATCCTCCCTTGACTACTGTGTCTGCCTCCTCACTGACCTCCCGACCTCCTGTCTCTCCTAACTCCAATCCATGCTTCACTCTGCTGCACGAATCATTTATCAACAAAAACATCCATTTCATGTCTCCCCACTCCTTAGGTACTTCCAGAGGCAGCCCACCCACCTCTGCATCAAATAGAAACTCCTTACCATTGGCTTCAAAACACTCAATCAGTTCTACCCACCCTACCTCACCTCACTCATCTACTACAGCCCAGGGTGCAGACTCCACTCCTCTAGGCCCACCTTACTCACTGTATCATCTGTCTCACCATTATGCTCTTTCCCACGTCACCCCCCCAGCCCGGAACTCCCTCTCCCTTCATATACGCCAGAGCACCACTCTTTCCACCTTCAAAGCAGTACTAAGGTCCCGTGTCTTTCAAGAGGCTTTCCTGGATTAAGCCCTCTTTTCCCCGGCTCGATCTCCCATCTGCTTCATCTATTCACCTCGAACTGTGACCTTTGGATCTTTGGTCCAACCCAACATACTTAGGTACATAATCTTTAAATCATATATTATAAATTACCTATTAATTCATATTAATGTCTGTCTCCTCCCTCTAGACTGTAAGCAAGTTATGGGCAGGGAACGTATCTACTAATTCTGTGGTATTGTCCTTTCCCAGGCACTTAGTACAGTGCCCTGCATATAGTAAGTGCTCAATAAATACATTTGATTGAATAGTTATCTTAAGTCTTCCCTCTAGACTGTAAGCTCCTTTTGGGCAGGGAATGTGTCTACCAACTTGACTGTATTGTGCTCTCCTTAGCGCTTAGTACAATGCTCTGGGCTTAGTAAGTGGTAAAAATATACCATTGATGGATTGATCGATTCTTTCCAATTCCAGGTCTAGGTATGCAGTGTCTTGCCAGCAGAAGGAAGAAAAGTTTCCATGATCTTTTTTATGTCTCATCTGGGATAGCCTGTTCACCAAAGATCACTTTTAACTGTCAAAATAAGGCCCCATGACATAAGAGGAATAAGGACTGAAAATGTAATCAAAGGTGGTTTTATATTAAATATGGTGGCCCAGCCTCGCCTAATGATCTGTCCCTGGAAATGGTAGGTATTTGAAATTCTCTGTGGTCTCCTAGGTCTGGGCCACAAAAACTTAGCCAGTTTGTGGAGGCATTTTAAAGAGGAACCCGGAGTGAGTCCAGCAGAGCCGTAAAACATGTTCTCTGTGAAGCTGCGGTGGTGAAATGGCTATTTGTATAACTCCTAAAGATTTGCCTTATAAATAGTAGCCCTTTCATCATCACAGATAATTGGTGAGGCAATAAAGTTGCTTCACCATTTCACTGTACCCATCTTGACTGAAGATCAAAGCGGTAAATATCACCTGAGTTAATGGGTTGAAAAGTTTCCCTGAAATGCAAGCTGGGAGGCCTTTGGCAATGCCTCTCCCTAAAGAGTTTAACATAAGTACAGAAAGAAGAAGGGAAGATTCCATAGGAAGGGAAAAGTTCCATGGAGCCACCCAGGACCGGAATTTGGCCCTCAACTTGGAATATTCCCTCCCTTGATTGAGGACAGAATGCAAATTATGAGGCAGGAAATAGTCTTGGAGTTCCAGTACAGCCAGTTCCTGGGGATGTGCAGGTCTGAGAGATTAATTAAATTAGACATACTTAGATAAACATCGATTGATGAAAATCATGACTATGGTGGGGGCCGGCTTAATCTCATCTTTTCCTATTTTGGACCCCACACCAGTTCCCCTGAAGACTATCACTGCAAAAGAGTCTCAGTGACCATCCTGGATCCTTTAATAAGAATAATAATAATTATGGTATTTACTAGGTGCTTACTTTGTATCAAACATTGTTCTAAGTACTGGAATAGATACATGGTAATTAGATTAGAGTCTCTGTTCCACATGGAGCTCACAATAAGAGGAAGAAAAGTTATTTAACCCCCATTTCATAGTTGAGGAATTGAAAAAACTGAGGCACAGAGAAGTTAAATGACTTGCTCAAGCTCACACAGCAGGCAAGTGGTAGAGTTAGGATTGGAACCCAGGTGCTCTGACTCCCAGGCCTGTGCTCTTTCCACTAGGCCATGTTGCTTCACATGGCAAACAGCTATGGAGGCTCTCACCTACTATGCTGCTGAGCTGTCTTGGGTGCACGTCAGGGTGAAATGAAGCATGGCTCACCAAGTGACCAGGAAGTTTGGTTTTGTTTTGTGTTGATGGTATTTGTTAAGCACTTATTATGGTCCAGGCACTATACTAAGCACTGGGGTAGATACAAGCTAATCAGGTTTGACCACAGTCCCCATAAAGCATAGTCTCACAGTCTTAATCGCCATTTTACAGATGAGGTAACTGAGGCACAGTGAAATGAAGTGACTTGTCTAAGATTATTCAACCAACAAGTGGCGAAACAGCTCCGGAGTTATTTCTCTACTAAACTTGGGTTTAAGGCAATCATGCCTACTTCTCTATCTTTGAGTATTTTTATTTGTTTAGACTGTACATTCTTGCCTCACCTTTGACTTTTCATTTCCATCTTCTTTGGGGGGCTATTTTCCTGATTTATCAACTTGGCTTTGAATTTTATTCCTTTATATCTAGTGTTGAAGATCCACCCACAAATTAGTGTCATTTACAAATCTGTTGAACACTCTGATTTCTAAAGCTACTGATTAATTTACAGGAACATATGGATATTGGTGGTCCTTGCCTTTAAAATAAGGAAGAAGAGTTTATCAGGCCTCCCTACCTTTCAAGGGTTTACGAGTAATAAAACTGGTTTTCTCCATAAACCTGGCATTAAGAGTTTCTAATCCTCGAAGAGTGGACAATGACTCTTTGCCGACTGGCTTTATGCTGTGGTACTTGTTAAAAGGAAGTTGGATTCTCTGGATTGGGCTATCTTTGGCTTTTTAAGAAAATGTTCCAAAAGCAAGCCTCTTGTGTAGCCTTTGTAGAAATTTTCTTTCATTTTCGATAGTTCTTCTGTACTATTTTCAGCCTTCAGCATAGTCCTTTCGTTCCATTGTAAGCCACAAACTCACATCCAAATGAAAAGACCCTCATCCCCAACCACCACAATGTTTCTGATCCTTGGTCAGTGTTTGACCATATGAGCCTGTTTGTTTGTGGCTTGTTCTGTTGTTTTATCAGCTGGTTTACCAATGGTAGAAAAACACATAAAAGAGTAAGGGTAAAAAAGTCAACATTATTTTTTTCATACACAGTAAATGCAGCTGTCACGTGTTTTAGCAAAGGTTTCCAAGTTATCCTGAAATATTTCAAAAATTTTACTACCCAATCATCCCAAACCAAAACCATGGCCCAGGGTACACATCAGATTGGCTTCACAGTTATTCCATAGTAACTTCACAGTTATTCCATAGAATCAATCTGGAATAGTATATTAATGGGGAAAAATCCCAGTAAAACACCTAATTATTTTCTCCTATATCATTTGTTCTTTAATAGAATAATTTCTTATACAAGAAATTAGGTCATTAAAAAATGTTAAGCTGGGCCCTCCAATCAACACTCTTTGGAAGAAGATGGACATCTGGACTTGGACAAGTTTGAACTTGGACCATGTAATAACAACAGTAATAATTAGGGTATTTACTAAGCACTTAATATGGCCAGGCACTGTACTAAGTGCTGGGGTAGATATAAGCAAATTGGAATGGACGTAGTCCCTATCCTATGTGGGGCTCACAATCTCAGTCTCATTTTATAAATGAGGCCCAGAAAAGTGTAGTGACTTGGCCAAGATCACACAGACAAGTAGAGGAGCTGGGATTAGAACCCATGACCTCCCGACTCCCAGGCCCGTGCTCTATCCACTACGCCATGCTGCTTCCATGAAATTGCCAGATGCTACAATCTTTAGGGAGACTGACACCGAGTAGATGATCAAGGCTGCTCCATGTTGGCTTCCATCAGAATGACTCTGAGGCCCAAACACTAAAGGACAAAAAATTGAATTGGAACCTTATGGCCTAGATTTCTGGTATCTTATTCTTTGCCATTATCATTCTCACCAGTTTTTACTGAACATCCCAAACACTGGGATTTTCAGATGACTAAAAAAAGCTATCTCTGAGTGACTGGTGAGAAAGAGAAGCAAATACAAAACATCAAACAAGTAAATAAAAGTAATAAATGCATTCAGTCCTCCATGATGTGGGCATTGTATTCTTGCAGAAACCCACATTAAGGAGAATTTGCATTGTAGAATTTACCCTGTGTTGATGACATATGATGTGTGCACAACCATTCATCCTACACTGTATCTTGCCACATCCAGGTGGATATCCCCTAAATTCTTCAGCCCTTTACTAGCCAAAGCATGCATGTTAGAGATACATATAAATGGAGGCCTGGGTACAAAGGTCGCATAACTTAATTACCAGTGGTCTGGGGATGGTAGATAGAAAGCTATCAGAGCTGACTCTATGGAAAAAGAGAAGTTTTTTTAGAATTCCTTAAAGGAGGCAAGAGACATGGTTAGATGAAGCAGAAGGAAGAAAACATTCCAAGTAGAAGGAATTGCCTGGGTTATTGGCCATAGGTGGTGAAATTAAGTAAAAGAGATACTTTGGAAATGGTCTTGGGTGGAGGACAGAACATATGCTGGGGGTAGCAGGACAAAAGTAAGCCAGGTGTGGGAATCAGCTGATGGAGAGCCTTAGGGCAAAGTGCATTTTGGTTTTATGAGAGATACGAGTAGAGTGTTATCTTTGGAAACTTCATAGATGTAAGGGAAAGGAAGAAGGAAGTGTTAATGGGGTTGTGATAAACCTTGCCCCTCATAAAGACATTTCAGGATGGCGTATCAATCAATCATATTTATTGAGCACTTACTGTGTGCAGAACACCATACTAAACGCTTGGGAGAATACAATATAATAGAGTTGGAAAACAAGTTCCTTGCTCTCGATGAACTAGAACATCCTACAGAAGGGAGGAGGAGGGGTCATAAAGAACAGCATGGAGGATAAGGCAGTAATCGAATGGGAAGTGATTAGGATTTGACCCAGGGTATTGCTTGTAAAAGCGGATAGGAAGGAGTCACTCCTTGAAATATTATAGAGGAAGAATCGGCATAAGTGGGTACATTTTTTTTTCAAATTGCTATATTGGAACCCAACAGGGTAATGAGTCACTATATGGGAGTTTTATAATGATTTATAATCTTTCTTTTTAATCAACAGCATAGTGAGTGGTCAACAGCAGTATCCGGAAAACACCAAAGGGGGGAAAATTTACCCCAGTTTTGATAAATGGCCCCCTGGAATCAGGTGTTATTTCCTTCCGAAGTACCCTTTCTGTCTTGAGGACAATTTTAATGCAGCTATTGTGCAGAAAAACAACCACTACGTTTTCGAATATGTTTCTCCTTTCATGGTGAAAACTCTAGTGTTTAGAGTGCTCTTAGAAATGGGACAAGGGTGGCAAAGTGGCCATTCGGTATTCTGAGGAAACTGTGCTCTTGAACTGTGCTTTAAGCACTAGCTTAATGGCTTAAATTATGTCCTGATTTTCTAAACAATGGCACAGAGGTTTAACAGATCACTAGATGTTATCCCAACTGGTTTAATGCCTGCCCTCTGTTTACAGTTGAAATGTAAGGATTTCCAAATTTTAGTTGCAGCTCATCGTGTTTAAGCAGTATGTCCTTTTTGGATGTTAATTTAAACATCTGCAAAATGAACCTGACAACTCTGAAAAGTTTCACAGTGACGGTGTTTGGATTCATTTTTTTTAAAACTTTTCACCTTCTCAAAGAAGTGCCATCTAAGGTGGAAACATGCATTTTTTCAGGTTGTTTCCATTAGTGAAAATGAAAATCATTTACTTTGGAAACCCCAGTTGAATGGTAAAATCTTTGATTTACTACTACTACTAATAATAATTGTGGTATGTGTTAAGTGATTACCGTATAAGAACAAGCGCTGGGTTAGATACAAGATCCCACAGTGAGATCACAGTCTAAGTATGAGGGAGAACAGGTATTGAATCCCCGTTCTGCAGATGATGGAACTGAGGCACAGAGAAGTTTCGGGTCCTGCCCAAAATTACATGGCAGACAAGTTACACAGTAGAATCAGTATGGCCTTGTGGATGGAGCATAGGCCTGGGACTCAGAAGGACCTGAGTTCTATTCCCAGCTCTGCTACTTGTCTGCTGTGTGACCTTGGGCACATGGATTAATTTCTCTGTGCTTCAGTTACCTCAACTGTAAAATGGAGAGTAAGAATGTGAACTCTATGTGGGACAGATATGGTAACCAACCTGATGAAACTGTATTTATCCCAGTACTTAGTACATTACCTGGCATATAGTAAGCACGTAACAAATGCTGAAAAAACACACCCCAAAAAACCAAACAAGTAGTGGAGCTGGGATTAGAATGCAGGTCCTCTAACTCCCAGGCCCTTGTTCTTTCTACTGGGTTATGCTGCTTTTCTACTAGCTAATGATGTGAACATTTATAAACTCTTTGAGTTTCTTGGATTGTATTTCCCAACCCCTACCCAAAGCCATTGCTGTGCCCTCTCTAGAGAGCGAGAGGGAGGGAGGGGGAAGAAGGGAGGGAGAGATGGAAACAGAGACAGAGATGAGGGGAAAAATGGAGATGTTTTAAGGAGCCACCAATACAAAGAATTCAGAAAGGACACTTTCTGAATATTTCAACTTCTGGTAGTTCTGTTTCTACTTTCCAAATCAAGGTTTGCTTAGAATATCCCATTAGGTATTAGATAATAAGTCCTGGAGTGGAGAAGACCCATCTTTTCTTCTGAAGTTGAATTGCTTATGTTTTGTTGCAGTTGAACTTGACCGATGTTGTTTTAGCATTTTCATTGTTTGACTTATCCTTATATAATAATAATGGTGTTGGCATTTGTTAAGCACTTGCTATGTGCCAAGCATTGTTCTAAGCACTGGGGGGTAGGGGGTGCAAGATAAACAGGTTGTCCTACGTGGGGCTCATAGTCTTCACCCCCATTTTACAGATGAGGTAACTGAGGCACAGAGAAGTGAAGTGACTTGCCCAAGATCACACAGCTGATAAGTGGCGGGGGTAGGATTAGAACCCATGACCTGTGACTCCCAAGCCCAGGCTCTTTCCACTAAGCCACGCTGCTTCTATGCCTAGTGCTAGTCCCCACCCACCCCCCATAAGTTAGAATGTGAGCTCCTTAAGAGATAGAGTCTGTGTTTAATGTCCACCATGTCTTGGGAAGTAGCATGGCCTAATGGAAAGAGCACGGGCCTGGGAGTCAGAGGACCTAGGTTCTAATCCTGATATGTGACTTGTCCAGTGTGGCACCTTGGACAAGTCACTTCACTTCTCTGTGACTCAGCTTCCTCATCTGTAAAATGGTGATTTTTTGGAGCTTCTCATTCTGGTAAGAATCCCTTCTGATTAGAATACTCCCTTCTGGTTAGAATATGAGCCTCATGTGGAACAAAGACTGTGTGCAATCTGATCATTTTGTATCTACCATAATCAATTAAATGTCTTTTCCCAGTGCTTAGCTTAGTTCTTTGTCCACAGTATACTCTCAGTGAATACTATTACATCCACTTTTGTTATTACCACTTCTTTCTTTGATGCTCAGACTGCTTCAGTAGAATTCGTTTTGAGTTCCTCCCGTTATAACGATTCTTGGTAAGAGGGGCATTTAACACTTTAGGTTTGTGTCAAATAAGAATGAACCCAAATTAGGTCTTATTGGAGCACCACTTGTAAATGATTTAGGTAATTTTACTGTTCTCCAAGAAGAGAGGAGAAATCAATGGCATATTCATTAGCAATTCAGTGGCATAAAAGTGATATCATCCATTTATTGCTTCTACTACTTCACTTTATTTTGCGAACAGGGTAAGAAAAATTTGAATAGTTGAAGCGTCAAGCTTAAGACTAGCAGTGAAATAGATTTTAAATCGATAGCAGGCACAAATTTTTCACTGACTTTTTTGGCATTTAGTGAACTGAAAGAAAATCAAGACTTCTTTATAATAGGGTCATTTTATGTATGATCTCGAAATGGCTTCTGAAAGCCTTGGATCCCTGTACTTTGGTGTCATGAAAACTGTCTGTGGGTCATCTTTTACTCTTTCACTTTGTTTGCAGTAGTACATGTGCAAATAAAGTTGCTAAAATGTCATAGAACAGGAGATTAAACTTGGGGTGGGCAGGGAACGTGTCTACCAACTCTGTTGCACTGGATTCTCCCAAGCATTTGGTACAGAGTTCTGCACACAGTAAGTGCTCAAAAAATGTATTGATGATTATGATGATGCCAGATATTTCAGTACACAAAACAATAGACCACGTATAAAATATATCTTTCAAATTCAAAATGTCAATCCTAGCAGTGAAAGTTTATATCCGGAGGTGTGGCTAAACAGATTTATGCATAACTGATAATCCATCCTACCCTGTGCATGTAGGGATGGCCATTTGCCGTGTTGATGAGTTTGCCACTTTCACATCTATCTCTTCATTTCCTAGTCTCCCTAATGACTCTGATGTTCGAGAACAATCCACTTGATGGCCACATGCCAGGCGAATTTGTCCATTACTATCACTACTTTGCTTGGAATGATATTTTGCTAGATTTTTAAAGACCTTTGCTTTCCTTTTCTGCTTGTGTATACCTTTGCTCGCCATAGCATTGCCCTTTGGGGTGCTTGCTTTTTATCTATTTTCATTTCATGTAATGGAAGTGGACATTGCCTCTATTTTGGTGGACTGATTGTTGATGCACTCTTGCTATTAAACACTGCGTCTTGCTTGTGGGTAATGCTGATGAAATTGAATGAGAAGCTCCAAGCCTCACAGTCACATAGACTGTTGGGTAGAAGTATAACAACGTAGACCTTTAATTTGGTATGGAGTAGAGTAGCGTGCCGTAGTGGTTGAGAACGGATCTGGGAGTCAGAAGGACCTGGGTTCTAATCCCCGTTCTGCCTCTTGTCTGCTCTGTGACCTTGGGCAAGTCACTTCACTTCTCTGTGCCTCAGTTACCTCATCTGTAAAATGGGGATTAGAACTGTGAGCCCCATGTGGGACATGGACTGTGTCCAAACTGAGTAGCTTGTACCTACCCCAGCATTTAGTACAGTGCCCAAATCAGAGTAAGTGCTTAATAAATATAAAAACAAAGTCATTCCATTAATCATCACATTCTGACACTCTGTCAAAGGACATACTAACCTAATTGACTCTGTTTCCACTGCTTAGGGTAATATATTACATGGAGCCATGTAATCACGGAGTTCCGTGACCTATGTGGCTGATGATAATCTTTGCCTCTTCTAACACTTTTGTACGCTCACAAAAGTTTAATTCAATGCTCTGTCCAATATAAGCACTCAATAAATACCGCTGATTGATTCCACTGTGTCTAAGCTTCTTTCATTGAAGTTGATAGCTACCTTCACTCTTCTTCTAGCTTCATGTTAATTCATAGGGCATGCTCACTTCTAAAGTGGTTTTTTTTTTGGCCAGCGAAGAGAGATGATATCCTTATTGTTAATATACACTATATCATAATTTAGTTATCATGCACCTTTAGTCCAGTTATTATGGAATGAATCTGCTAAATCAGAAGGGAGTGGGAGTTTCTGTCTTTCACAGCTGGTCTGTATGGAGTATGTTCACATGTTGCATTCCTTAAGGAAGATGCCCATGACCATGAAAATCCATTCCTCCTACATTAGCCACTGCATTCAGGCTTAATTAGATGAATACTTTTGACTTGTTGGAGCTTTGGGAAAGAATTTATTCAGCTTCTACTCAAATTGTCTTTAATAAAAGATGAAAATAGGTCTTGGGATGCATGGAATGAAACAGTACATGCATGTTTCCTCCAGGACAAGTTTGTTCCCAAAGAGAACCAACAGGAAATAACTGAAAAGTGCAGTGTGCAGAGTTGTTTTTTTTTCCTAAACCTGATCTAATGTGAAAAATAGAAGATGATTAGAAATAGAAGTGCTAGTAGTACTTATGTATCTATCTGTAAATTATTTACTTATAATAATGACTGTCTCTCCCTCTAAACTGGAAACTTGTTGTGGGCAGGGAATGTGTCTACCAACTCTGTTGTACTCTCCCAACTCTTTAGTACAGTGCTCTGCATACAGTAAGTGTTCACTAAATACCACTGTTTGGTGGATTGATAGTATTAATAATAGTTACAGTAGTTACAGTAGTAATGACATTTATTAAACACCTATTTAGTTCAGAAAGTACTATACTAAATTCTGGGGTGAGGTATAACAATATTGATTCATTTGAAGTTCTTGCCCACAGGAACACTAGAGCAGGGCAACCTCATGGAAAGAGCATGGGCCTGGAAGCCAGGACATCTGGGTTCTAATTCTGTCCCCATCTTGTGCCTGCTTAAATGGCCTTGGACAAGGCTTAATTTCTCTGTGCCTCAGTTTCCTCATCTGCAAATGGTAATTAAATATCTGTCTCCCTCCCATTTAAACTGTGAGCCTTGTGTGAGACAGGGAATGTGCGTGATCTACTTAACATCAGAGCTTAGCAGAGAGCTTGACACATAGTAAGTGCTTAGCAAACCCTACAGTTATCATTATTATTATTATTATTACTGTTATTACAGGGATACTCAGAACCAAAAGTATGTGGAAAACCAACACACAGGGGAAAAAAATATTGGTAACTCCAACAAAAACAGTAATGATTAAACAACTATAAGAATGACAGTAAATTATGGCTGGGAGAGAATTAATCTCAGCATCCTCATTGTTTTAGGCAGGGCCATCACACTTGGCCAAAAAAGAATCTTTCCAACACTGCAAATGGAAAAGAATATTCCTGCGGAGTTGGACCTTCTCCTTGGTGATAGCTTGTGGAGAAGAAGGGGAGGGGGGTTTGCCAGTCACCAGACACTCCCCACACCCCATATTCCCACCTTACTCTGAACATGAGGATTTCAGAGGGATTGCTGAGAAGTTCAGGGCATCCTGTCTATTCTAGGGAAGCAGCTAAGCTATTTAGCTTCTTTAAATGAATGAGGTGCTCATTATGTCTCACATTGCCAGCTGCCTTCTTACAGAGTAGCAGCGTGTCTCAGTGGAAAGAGCCCGGGCTTGGGAGTCAGAAGTCATGGGTTCGAATCCCGGCTCCGCCACTTGTCAGCTGTGTGACTGTGGGCAAGTCACTTCACTTCTCTGTGCCCCAGTGACCTCAAGTGTAAAATGGGGATTAACTGTGAGCCTCATGTGGGGCAACCTGATTACCCTGTATCTCCCCCAGTGCTTAGAACAGTGCTGCGCACATAGTAAGCACTTAACAAATACCAATATTATTATTATTATTAGTGTGTGGTATGTCACTGAAAGCCACAGAGTCATAATAAACTCTGAGATAATTGTACTCTAGGGCTTAAGTACTTAGAAAGCAGCATAGCCTAGAGGAGAGAGCACAGGCCTCAGAGTCAGAAGGATCTGAATTCTAATCCTGGCTCTGCCACTTGTCTGCTCTGTGTCCTTGGTGAAGTCATTTCACTTCTCTGTGCCTCGGTTACCTCTCCTGTAAAATGGAGAGTAAAGCTATTAGTCCTATGTGGGACATGAACTGGGTCCAATCTGATTAGCTTGTATCTACCCCAGCGCTTAGAACAGTGCTTGATACGTAGTAAGCGCTTAACACATACCATCATCATTATTAGTAGTATTAGTATCCCAAGCCTCTCGGTGCTTACCTCCACACGTTGCATGCTCAGTAAATCCTTGGTGATGATGATGCGTGCCATCCATTCAAGTAGGAAGCTTCACACTGCTGCTCTATTGAGTTTCCTTGCTGGCCTCTGGTTTGAATTAACAAAAAGGCCCCAACAACTTGTTAATCAAGACAAATATTAGCATAGAGGTCTGAAAAGAGTCTGTAAACCTTGTTGAAAGTTTGCCAGAGGGGAATGGAATAATAGGGGCAAGATAAACAATCCACTGTTTTTTCCCTAATGCGAGGTCCAAACTCAACATTGTTAGATTAATGTTGAAGTCGATCTCCATCGTACTTGAATTGGGTGGTGTGCTTGCAAAAATCATCTGAAAACATACAAAGAATAGTATCCTTTGAGTGCTGGAAAGGAAGAACAGCTCCTTTTTAGTATTCACGGTCCTCCTGGCTCTACTTTGAATTGCTATGCAAACGATGGAGTTCTTGGTGTTTTGCGCTTGGCTATGACAGGCAGTGAACTCGCTGTTTGCTCATGCACGCTTTGGGGATGATTAGAAGTAGGACATGGCTACCTGCAGTTAGATCTTAATTTAACAGAGGCGATGCAGCTAATTGGAAATAGAAGTTCTTCAGCGGAAGGAGCCTTATATCACAGAACAACTCGGGGACGTAATGGCTTCTCCGGTAAAACCGTGCCTGGAATCGTCCTGTTGAATTAATTTTCTGTCAGTATGTGGCCGTTAATCTCAGAATTTTGTCAGTATGTGTTGCCGTCCCAACAAAAGGATCTGAGTTATTTTATGCAAATTACAAACATATTTCCTCAGTTTGTTCTTATGGATTGATCATCCCAATAGATCCATTCCTTTTAAACGTTATGCATTTTCTCTCTAACATCAAGTTTTCGTGGTTTCCAAAGTGTAGGTGCAATCTCCTCAAATAGAGCCAGAACATATATAGGAAAAATAGACTAGTCTATCAAGGAAGCCACACAGAGTGATAGAGGGTTTAGGTGACACCAAGTTGTAGTCGCCAAGTTTCCTTTTTATATAAAGAGTCCTAAAGTCATCAGTGGCCAAACGATCGATACTATACCCAGAGCAATGGACTAAACTCTAGTAGAATTCATACTTCTTAGACATGGTCTTTGTCCTCAAGGAACTTACAATTTAGTGGGTGAAACAGGCACTAATGTGATTTACAGATAGGAGGAAGAATACAAAGGAGATGTGTACATGAATTAGTGTTTGCGTGATAGGCTCTATGAGATAAATGCTACAGGAGTTTGTGAGTACATTAGCATTCAGTTGGCACGGAAGTTTTGGGTGAGACTTTGAGGAGATATGATTTTAGGGGGTCATTGAAGATGGGGAGACCTTTGGCCTGTTGATTTTGAAAAAATAGGGAGTTGCAGGCGGAGGGAAGGGCATGAGCAAGAGGTCAGTGGCTGAAGAGGCAAGAGTGAGGCAAAGTAAATAGGTTAGCTTGAAATAGCAAAAAGTGCAAGCTGGGATGAACTGAGAGAAAAGTGTGGATAAATAGTGGGGAAAGAGTTGAAAGTGTCTTACAGCCAGTGGTCAGACATTTCTGCCTCATGTGGAGAGGAACGGATAACTAATGGAGATATTTGAGGAGTGGTAGGCATGTGAACAATGATCTTCAGGTAAAATGGTCCTGGCCACAGAGTAAAGTGGGGACTGGAGGCAAGGAGATCAGTGAAGAGACTAATGTGATAAAACTAAGTCAAGCCAGAATAGTACAAGTGTCTGCACCAGTAGGCTGGGCATCTGAATGAAGAGTTGTCACCCCTACAAGAATAGGAAATAACATTTTATTTCACCCTAGAGGGAAGTAACCATTCCTAGGATTGACCCTGAAAGGGAAGACTTAAAAGATATGGGAGGTCAGATAAACTGCCCCAAAATCTTGCTTAATCTCCAGGATTTATAAAACTGGGAAATTAGCTTCTCTAGGAAGACTCTGATGATGTTCTCTGCTGAGTTTCTTCCTTTTCCCTACAAGTGTAATGAGCACAGCCATTCTTGGCAAAGCCCTGACAATAAAGGAAAATGAAAGTCAGGAATGGGAAAATTACAACCAAATGCTTCAAGGCCTGAAATGAAGGTTGGTTTGGAGCCAACTCTAAATTTGCGAAGGCCAAGATTGAGATTGGGATTTCACCAAAATTCTTTCCCTCTCTACGTTTTGATTACTAATTTTTTTTCATTTTAATAGTTATGGTCACAAACCACTCCTGCTGCTCACACTTTGTCCCTGTTCTGCTTGCCCAGCACCTGGTATCCTCACAGCTGGCAATCGATCACTTGCATTTAGTGAATGCTTTCTGTGAGAAGAACACTGTACTAAATTTGGAAGAGTCCAATACAATAGAGTAACTATACCCAATTCCTGCCTACAAGGAGGGTAAAGACTAGAGGGGTAAATCAATCAACAGTATTGTGTGCCTCCCATATGCAAAGAATAATAGAGGCATACCCAATGATAGAGATGTGATGTGTTCCTTGAAGGTGGGGACTTATTAGGAATGGTTGTATTGTGGAGTAACTTTCCCTATAGAATTCCATGCAGTTTGTTAGAAGCTGCCCAGAAATGATGACCAGACCCTATCAGCAGGTCAAAATTGCACTTTTAATCCCTCCCCTGTTACTAGAGGCTTTCTTATCCCTCCCCCTCCCCCCCGCCTTTACCTCCTCCCCGTCACCCCACTCCCAAACTCCATTTTTTTAAAATTTGTCACCCTACCCCTTCCCCTCTTCTAAACCCCAGCCAGGAAAGAGAAGGGAAATGGGAGACGGGAGGTAAGGCTACAAAGGGGAATTGTGGGGGGGGCTATGGCAGATACGATTCATTCAATCATATTTATTGAACACTTACTGTGTGCAAGCACTGTATTAAGTGCTTGGGAAAGTACAATATAACAATTAACAAACACATTCCTTGCCAAAAACAAGCTTGCAGTCTAGAGAAGATGGTGGCTAGAGGAGCCCGGTGCCCTCCCTGGAACAGGGCTGGGGGAAAGCATGTTTTATCTGGCTGCACTTGAAGGAGACTTTTGGTAGCTTAAGCCACTGGGAGTTGCTGCCATGGGGAAGGTGGAATCAGAGTGAAGTGGAAGAGGCTACCTAAGCCAGGCAAGACCACTGTCCCTTCCATCCAACCTCAACTATTGGATTTGCATTTGGATCTGCACCCTTTCTTCTCCCCACTCTCAGCTCCACAACACTAATGTACATATCCACACTTATTTATTTTAATGCCTGTCTCCCACTCTAGACTATAAGCTCCTATGGGCAGGGAACATGTCTACCACAGAAAGCACTCAATAGATCCGATCGATCGATAGAATGATTGAACTGGGCTGCCTTCCACCCACACCATGGCCAAAGTGAAGAAGTTGGGCTTCAGGTCTGTCTTCAGGAAGCAGTAAAACCTCAGATCAATCCCTCCCCTCTTCCATTGTCTCTCCTTTTTCCCTGAACCTAGCTCAACTACTGCCAGGATCTATGGAGGATGGCAGCCCAGGTGGGTCTTGGTCGAAGGGACCGGCACCTATAAATTCATCCTCTAGATTGTGAGCTTATTATGAGCAGGGAATGTGTCTATAAACTCTATTGTGTTGAACTCTCCCAAATACTCAGTACAGTGCTCGGCAGTGCAATACCACTGATGATGAAGGATGGGTAAAGAGGGAATTGACTTCCCTGTAGCAAATGGACATAATGTTCGCGGGGTGACAGATCCTGGGTCAGCAATTAGTGAGCAACACATCTCTAGTTTTGACTTACTGTGGGCATTCAGAACCCCGGGGACACCTGTTCTATGTTCTTGGACTGTGCAATAGAGGTCAAAGGCACAATTGCTGTCCTCAAAGAGCTTTCGGTCCAGGAGGAGAGAAAGCTCAAAACAGTTCACATTTGGGAGAAAAAAAGAATTTAAAGAAGAATAAGCGAATAAATAAGTGCTTAAAGAATAGACTACATAAGTCAAATGTTCAAGAATACTGCAAGTGGCTGTGAGTGCTGAGCTGCTGAGGTGGTATTTGAGAGGATATGACCTGAGGAGAAGGAAATTAATTGGGAGATGTCTCCTGGAGAAGGTGGGATTTTAGGAGGCCCCTGGCAATTCTATTGTGAAGTTTTGAATCTGCTGAAGAAATGTTAATTGGGTGTCATTAGGGTATATAGTGTCTGACAACACTGGGAAGACAGCTATAGTGACTGTAGTGAGAGAGGGAAGAGAGTGATTTCTCCCTATCTCTTCCTCTCCACCTGTCTTGAGTGGCAATCGTTCCTCTAGGTGTTCCATTTTACACTGTAAAAGAGTGGGAGAAGTTGAGAAATATCTCCTCTATTCACTCGATAAAAGGTACTTTGCCCTTATGGTCTCTTGTCTTGTACTGTCGAGTCATCTTTGACTCATAGCAACGCCATGGACACCTCTCTTCCAGAACACCCCACCTCCATCTGCAGTTGTTGTTCCAGTAGTGTATCCATAGAGTTTTCTTGGTAAAAATACGGAAGTGGTTACCATTGCCTCCTTCTGCACAGTAAACTTGAGTCTTCCCTCAAGACTCGCTCCCATGCCGCTGCTGCCCAGCAAAGATGAGTTTTGACTTGTAGCAGATTGCCTCCCACTTGCTAGCTACTGCCCAAGCTACGAATGGAGTGGATATGCCTCTGCCTGACTCTCCCTCCTGTAGTCGAGACTGGCAGAGTGCGGGGAACTCTCCAGGTGTGACCCTGAGAGGCATGGTCTCTTAAAGGAAGTCATTTTCCTAAAGCAGTTAATACATCCTGTAGATCTAGGTTTCGGGTCCTGGAAGCTGTTTGGTGAATAAGACCTACAGCTAGTTGAGCATGATGTCCACACAAGTCAGACAGGCATTTAGAGTATTTGCCACTTGTGAATAAAACACCGCAATTAACAGTGAGTAAACTGAATTCGATCTGAATGCCCATTAAATGATGTGCTTGCAAATTCTGAGCCCCTCAGTCAATTGTATTTATTGAGCACTTACTGTGTGCCAAGCACTTTACTAAGCCCTTGGAAGAGTACACTATAGCAATATAACAGACATAATCCCTGCCCACAATGAGTTTACGGTCCCCAGGGGAGACAGACATTAATATAAATAAATTACAGATATGTTTGTAGATGCTGCAGGGATGGGAGAGGAATGAATAAAGGGAGCAGGTCAGGGTGACCTAGAAGGGAGTTGGAGAAGAGGAAAGGGGAGCTTAGTTAGGGAAGGCTTCTTGGAGGAGATGTGCCTTCAATAAAACTTTGAAGGAGGGGAGAGTAATTTTTGGATTGGAGCAGGAAGGGCTTTCCAGGCTAGAGGTAGGACATGGGTGATAGGTCAGCAGTAACATAAACGAGATCAAAACACAGTGAGAAGGTTAGCATTAGAGGAGTGAAGTGTGAGGGCTGGGAAGTGAGGTAGGAGATGGCAAGGTGATTGAGGGTTTTAAAGGTGTTTCTCTATAAATCAATAATGTGCATATGTGCTACAGGTGACTGAGAGTCCCTGAGTGCTTAGTAGTAGCCGGGAAGAGTTGGTCTGGAGAGAAGAAAATGAATAGCCCCACCTGGATGGGCCCTGATTATTCATTCATTCATTCAATCGTATTTATTGAGCGCTTACTATATGCAGTCCCAGGGGATCACAGGGCTGAACCTCAGAGGATCTGGTCTAAAGGGGAGTCCCCAATCACCCTACATCTTGGCCCCCAGGGGCCCATATGACACCACCAATGCAACTCCTGTGCGAAGCCATCTCTAACTGTGCCCACCCCAATGGCACATTATGTGACAGCATGATAATAATTATAATAATAAGAACTGTGGTATCTATTAAGCACTTACTATGTGGCAGGTGCTGTACTCGAGAAGATACAAACTGAACAGGCCCCGCATGGGGCTCACAATCTAAGTAGGAGGGAGAACAAGTATTGAATCCTCATTTTGCAGTTGAGGGAACCGAGTCACCGAGAAATTGACTTACCCAAGGTCACATATCAGACAAGTGGTGGAGCTCAGATTAGAACCCAGGTCCTCTGATTCCCAGCCCTGTGCTCTTTCCAGTTGGCCAAGCTGCCTCTCAATGAATGATGAATTAAATGCACAGGCCACATGAGCTTATTAAAGGGGCACTTTTCCACCACATGGTGATACAGCAATTCCCCATGTCAACCCCAAAATATAGAACCCCTCTCACTTCCCTCCTGTTCTCAACCTCCCCTTTTCCCCTAAAACTGTGGGAGTGTCTGCCCATTTGAAAACAGAAGTGGGTGCCCCGAGTTGGTTATTCAATCATTTTTTGAGTATTTTCTGTATGCGAGCACAATACCCGATCTCCCCTCGAGGAACTTAAATGTAACCAGTTAACGTTCTAAAGGAGCTTGCAGTCTAATGACAAATATATCCATGTGGCAAGGACCCAGATTTCTGGACAAATTGTGTAGATTGGCTTGTCAGTCATGTATGGCTCTATCGAGCCACATCCACATATATGGACCGGATCTCACCGTCAGCTGTGTCACCGTAAAATTTGAAAGACAAGCTATATATACTTATCTTTTCTCCATCACTGCCCACATATGCTTCAGGCTTTCAGTCATAGAAAAAGGAAGTGAGATGATTTGTGTAGCTTTTCAATTGGAGAAATAAGGAAGAAATGTGGTGTGTTCACTGGCCCAGGTTTAACCCCCTCTTCCCAGTTTCCCATAAATTGCCACAAACCCTACTCATCCACAGTGCGGAAATCCTGCCCATGTTTCAAAGTTTTGACAAATTCGAAAAGAGGCAATAGTTCAGTTTAGATTTTAGTTCCTGAGGCGAGGTTTATTTACATTAAAATCCAAATGGGAGGTTATCAGTTTTTCAAAGGCATTTATACGTATTGTTGAGCTGTCCATTCTGCATTGATCTAGAATCACCTGTGTGCATTACTCTCGTGAGAACTGCAGAGCTCTGGATGCCATCAGTACAGAGAAGCAGGGTGGACGAGTGGATAGAGCACGGGCCCGAGAGTCAGAAGGACCTGAGTTCTAATACCGGCTCTGACGCTGTCTGCTCTGTGACCATGGGCAAGTCACTTCACTTCTCTGGGCCTCAGTTAACTCATCTGTAAAATGGGGATTAATACTCTCAGCCCCATGTGGGACATGGAATGTGTCCAATCTGAATACCTTGCATCTACCTAAGCACTTAGAATAGTGCCTGGCACATGGTAAGCGCTTAACAAATATCTAAAAATACTTAGGAAAAATACAGAGAAATTGGAGTAATGGAACCATAGGGAGCCAAAGTGTTTCTCAGTACAGGTTTTGATTATTTGGACCACAGACAGAGGGACAAATATAAACCACCATGCCACCTCCACATTACAAAATTCATTTGTTTTTGACCTGCTTAATGTTAGGCACTCAATCACCTTGCCCCCTCCTATGTCACCTCGCTACTTTCATACTACAACCGAGCCTGCACACTTTGCTCCTCTAATGCTAACCTTCTCACTGTTCCTCAATCTTGTCTACCTTGCCACTAACCTCTCACCCACGCCCTCCCTCTGACCTGGACTGTCCGGCCTCCTCATACAGACAGTGTCTCTCCCCTACTTCAAAGCCTTATTGAAGGCACATCTCCTCCAAGAAGCCCTCCCTTCCTCTTCTCTCACTCCCTTCTGCATCAACCTGACTTGCTCCCATTATTCATCCTCCCTCCCAGCCCCGCAGCACTTATGTACATATCTGCAATTTATTTATATTAATGTCTGTTTCCCCCCTAGACTGTAAGCTTGTTGTGGGAAGGGATCGTGACTGTTTATTGTCGTATGGTACTCTCTCCAGAGAACAGTGGTCAGCACACGCTACACACTCAATAAATATGATTGACTGATTGCTAACTTCCTGAAGCACAGTAGTCTTGTAAATGGTGAAACCATTTGCCCAGTTGGAAATAAAACTGCATACAGGTTTGGCCATTACAAGCAGTGTCTGAGCCATCCCAGTGCTGGAAGCACTGGAAATAGAAGCTAAGGGCACTGGGAAGGTAGGCAGCCCTTAGTATGGTGCTCTGCACACAGTAAGGGCTTAATAAAGCCTATTCCTGCTATTACTGTAGAAGTATTGGACTGTTTCAAGTAATACCAGCTAGTGGGATTGGTTTCAGGTCTGGAAAGTAGTGATGTGAGCAACAATAATAATAATCAGTCCATCAGTGGTAATTATTAAGCACTTACTGTGTGCAGAAGGCTGTACTGAGCACTTGGGAGAGTTCCATATGGCAGAGTTGGTAGACACATTCCCTGCCCACAAAGAACTTTCAGCCTAGAGGGGGAGACAGACATGAATGTAAATAAATAAATTACAGCTGTATACGTAAGTGCGGTGGTGCTGAAGGTGGGATGAATAACCTGTGTTCAAAAGGTTCAGATCCAAGGGTGTAGACCATGCAGAAGAGGAGGGAGTTTGGGAAAAGCGGGATTAATTAGGGAAGGCCTCTTGGAGGAGATTTGAGCCACAAGATCACATCCCATACTGATTGGGGCATTTTTTAAGTGCTTACTCTCTGCCAAGTGTTCATTCGCTCCAACATATTTATAAAGTGCTTACTTGTGCAGAGAACTGTACTAAGCGCTTAGGATAGTACAATACAGCAATGAAGAGTGACAATCACTCCCTTCAAGGAGTTCACAGTCTAGAGCTTAGGATAGTATAATAGAGCAATAAAGAGTGACAGTGACTCCATACAAGGAGCTCACAGTCTGGAGGGGGAGAGACAGACATCAGTACAAATAGACATCAATATAAATAAAAAAAATTGCAGATATTTACATAAGTGCTGTGGGGTGGAGAGATGGAGGAAGAGCAGTGGAAGCAAGTCAAGACAACTCAGAAGGGAGTGGGAGATGAGGAAAAGTGGCGCTTAGTCTGGAAAAGCCTCTTGGAGGAAATATGCCTTCAGTAAGGCTTTGAAGCACAGTCCCAATTGCACATGAGACTTGCTTCCTCAGAAGGACAGATGAGGACTCTGTGATCCAGAGAAGTTGTGCCCAGCCCAAGGTCACACAGCCGAAGCCAGGCTGGAACCCGGATCTCCTGAGTTCCAGGCCCACACTCCTTCCACTAGACCCCACTGTGTCCCATGAGGGACAGTATCTTACCTCATTCCACTCTTTTTCAAGTCCTGTGTCCACCTCCCCGTTCCTGTGTTCCCTCTCCAAAATACCTGCCATGAAGTAAACAACTGCCCCAGGACAGGATCTAGCTGGATTTGACCCCTAAACAGTTCTAGAAAAGGAAGATGAGTAGCTGCTGGGGATGAGTTACAGCAAACATGAACCCTTCCCTCTTATCTGGGGGCAAAGGGAATCCTTGGCATGAAAGTACACAAATATTTGCCAAACCCTGGACGTTTCTGTACATTCTGATACCTCTGACAACTATGGAGTACAACCACGTATCCTGTGAGCTTTCTTTTGCAGTTGGGATATCTAGATAGACACCAATAATTGCTTACACACACTCTTCGTTAATGTGACAGGAGATGTGTAATCGTATATTTCCTTATAATGTCATTGTCGCAATGAATGGCTTCATCCTTATCATTTCCCTTGTCTAATCACTTAATTACCTTAGTCTCACTGGAAAGAAATATCCAGCTAGAATAATGGAGCGGCGCATTTCAATTTAATCTTTTTGCATTCAGCCAGCGTACTTCTGAATATTTTTATTTCCAAGACCATGGAAATATATCGTTGGCAATACACTGTTGGTACGGCCCGGTGAAATGCCACAGCCGTGGTTTGAGAGTTAATTGAGATAAACGTAGGGATGGAAATTAAATGTCAGCTCACCTGTTCATCAATAATTGAGTGGTTACCTGTCCCATCAAAAGAAAGTGGTGCATTTTCAAGTTACTAAATCTACAGTCTCTGTATTCTGGAAACTGATCTAGCTATTAGGTCAGTACCAGGCAAGTTCCCAAGAGCAACTTAAAGATAGGCAATAGCATGGTTGCTGAGGAAAGGGGTAATAATAATATGGTCTTAGCTTTTGTTAATTCGGGAGTAAAACATTAAAATGTGTTCGCGTTCCTGTCACAGTGTGCTGCCTCCTGCCAGTCTCTTCCCGCTCCCCCACTCCACCCCCCTCAGGTCACTGCATTCCCTGACCCTGGGGAAACAGGTGCAAGCCAATGCAAAGCCACCTTCACTGGAATCAATTCCTCTGTGCGGGTTCCCCGTCCTGTGGCCTCTGACTGAGTGTCACATTCCCCATCGGAGATACGTCATCGATTTTCTGGATATCGTGACTATAATACAAGCAGCTCATTGTTCTACGTGTAAGGGATACCTATTGAGAAGGACACTAGCACCTCCGAAATGCTAGCACCTTCAAAAATTGATCATTTTTCTACAAAAATGAGGACGTCACCTCAAAAAACTCCAGCTGTTGCGCACCCACCTCTGCATCGAACAAAAACTCCTCACTGTTGGCTTTAAAGCAGTCCATCACCTTGTCCCCTCCTACCTCACCTCACTACTCTCATACTACAACCCAGCCTGCAGAGTTGGCTCCTCTAGTGCTAACCTTCTCAGTGTGTCTCGCTTTCCCCTATCTCTCCCCTGACCCCTCTCCCATGCCCTGCTTTTGGCCTGGAATGCCCTCCTTCCTCAAATCCAACAGACAAGTTATTGTCCCTCTCTTCAAAGCCTTATCGAAGGCACGTTCCTCCAGGAAGCCTTTCCTGATCAAGCACCCCACCCTTTCCTCTTCTCCCCCTCACTTCTGCATCACCCTGACTTGCACCCTCTGTTCTTCCCCCCTCCCAGCCCCACGGCACTCATGTGTACATCGTAATTGATTTATATTAATGTCTGCCTCCCCCGCTCTACACTCTAAGCTCGTTGTGGGCAGGGAATGTGTCTGTTTATTGTTGTATTGTAGTCTCCCAAGAACTTAATGCAGTGCTCTGCACACAGTAAGTGCTCAATAAATACAATTGAATGCAGATGCCTAACAATCACCAATGGTATTTATTGAAGGCTTCCTACTTGCAGAGAACTGCACTAGGTGCTTAGGGAAGTACTGTACACAGCAGAGTTGGGAGATACATTCCCTGCCCACATGAGCTTGCAATAATAATTATGAAGTAGCTTGGCTTAGTGTAAAGAGCCCGGGCTTGGGAGTCAGAGGTCATGGCTTCTAATCCCCGGCTCTGCCACTTCTCAGCTGTGTGACCTTGGGCAAGTCACTTCACTTCTCTGAGCCTCAGTGACCTCATCTGTAAAATGGGGATGGAGACTGTCAGCCCCACGTGGGACAACCTGATTACCTGGTGTCTACCCCAGCGCTTAGAACAGTGTTTTCCACATAGTAAGTGCTTAACAAATGCCAACATTATTATTATTATTTAATTACAAAATCTAAATGAGCCATGAAGGGTGAAATTGGCAGCCACTTACTTGGAAGGTTCAAGGTGATAACCATATACTCAGAAGTTTGTACTTGTTCAGGTCTCAGCATTTCACATTTGCAGAATTTGTTTGCTTCCTGAGCAAAATCAGTAAGAGTGCGGTAAGCGAGTGCGCTATTTACCTTCCTGATAGGAAATAATGGATTAAGAGATGTGCTCTCCTAATAATAATAATGATAGTGATTGTGGTATTAAGTGTTTTCGATGTGTCAGACACTGTACTAAGTGCTGGGGTAGATACAAGCAAATCAGGTTGGACACAGACCCTGTTCCTCGTGGGGCTCACAGTCTCAATCTCCATTTTACATATGAGGTAACTGAGGCACAGAGAAGTGAAGTGACGTGCCCAAGGTCACACAGCAGACAAGTGGCGGAGCCAGGATTAGAACCCATAGCCTTCTGACTCCCAGGCCTGTGCTCTGTTCACTACGCCATGCTGCTTCTGTTCCCCCTCTATTCCCTTCTCAAATGTGGTTATGGATTTCTGGACCTTCCGTCACGTTCACGTTTTGTTTAATTTTTGTCTCCGTAAGGGTCATGGCCCTTATCGATTGGACCTGATAAAACACAAGGGAAGGAAGAGAGTACCTGTTATAATACCCTCAAGGATTTTAGCAGCTCTTATAATTGGAAATAGTTTCCAAGTTTCCTATTTGATGAATAAGAGCCAAGCTGGAATGCAATTCCATAATTCTCCAGTTGCTCACAGGGGATTATTTAATCATATCACAGAAATTGCAGGGTATTTATAGACCATCAGGGTTGCATCTCTGCTGCATCTATCTCTCCTTGGACTACGGTAACCCTTGGCACTTGGACACAGTTGAGCCATTAACCAGTTGGAAAATGTAACTGCAGGGGGAGTATTGGACTTTGTTCGGATGAGGCTAGATCAACATTTCCATTACAAACCCCTGCTAAAAGCATGACACACTTGGCTTCAAACTGAAACCAGAACTTACACATCTGCCCCAGCTTATATTAAGTTCGCAAGCTCCATTTTTCTTCTCATTAGAGTTGAGAAATATTGAAATTTTCTAACCGGAGGAATCTAATCTATTATTTCTTATCGCGGGTGATTGGATTGGATTTGGGGGTGGTAAAAGAGTTGAAAGGGTGGAGAGTAATGGGGAGAGAGTTGTTTGGATTTTTTTAAATAGTATTTATTAAGCACTTAGTATATGCCAGGCACTGTATTAAACACTGGAGTAGATAAAAGCCAATCATGTTGGACACAGTCCATGTCCTACTTGGGTCTTGCAATCTTAATCCCCATTTTACAGATCAGATAACTGATACCCAAGGAAATTAAGTGTCTTGCCCAAGGTCGCACAGCAAACAAATTGGTGCATTTTAAATTAGAGTTAATTCTGTAGTAATAGCAGCAATAGTATTTATTTAGTACTTGCTATGTGCAAAGTACTATCCTAAGCATTGGGAAAGAAGTACATATGTGTGGTATGATATGGACACCGTTCCTAGCCCCCGAAGGATTCCCAGCCAAAAATGAAGAGGATAAGGGCGTTGACAACAGCCCTGTCACTCCGTCAGTAAATGATACTTACTGAGCATTTTCTCTGTGCAGAACACTGTTCTAAATGCTTGGGAGGGTACAATGCAGGGGAGTTGGTAGGCACATTTCCTGCCCACCAAGAGCTTATAGTCTAGAGAGTACAAAGTGAGCAGCGTGGCTCAGTGGAAAGAGCATGGGCTTGGGAGTCAGAGGTCATGAGTTCGAATCCAGGCTCTGCCACTTGTCAGCTGTGTGACTGTGGGCAAGTCACTTCACTTCTTTGTGCCTCTGTTACCTCATCTTTAAAATGGGGCTTAACTGTGAGCCTCACGTGGGACAACCTGATTACCCTGTATCTACCCCAGCGCTTAGAACAGTGCTCGGCACATAGTAAGCGCTTAACAAATACCAACATTATTAAAGTGGAGAGAAGCATTGTTGCCTAGTAATGATAATAATAACAATGATATTAGTAAAACGCTTACTGTGTGCCAGGCACTGCATTAAGTACTGGGGTAGATAGAAGCGAATTGGTTTGGACACAGTCCTTGTCCCACATGGGACTCACAGTCTCAATCCCCATTTTACAGATGAGGTACTGAGGCCCAGAGAAGTGAGGTGACTTGCCCAAGGTCACACGGCGGCCAAGTGGCAGAGCCAGGGTTAGACCCCATGACCTTGTGACTCCCAGGCCTATGCTTTATCCACTATGCCATGCTGCTTCTCTAGTGAAAAAGATCACGGGCCTGAGAATCAGAGGTCCTGAGTTCTATTTCCTACTGCCATTTATCTGCTGTGTGACCTAAGTCAAGTTACTTAACTTCTCTGTTCCTGTTTCCTGATTTGTAAAATGGAGATTTAAATGCCTGATCTCCCTCCCTCTTAGACTATGAGTCCCACTGTGTCTGACCAGATAATCTTCAGCGCTTAGAGCAGTGCTTGGCACATAATAAGAGCTTAACAAATACCATCATCATCATTATTATTATTATTGTATCTACCCCAGTACTTAGTGCAGCGCTTAGCATATAGTAAGCACTTAACAGTAACCACAATTATTATTAATGTAAGGACAGGGAAACACAAATACCAAAAAGCAAAGATGATTGCAAACATGAACGGAGCAGCTGGATTTCAGGTTCCTCTCAGCTCAGTCCAGGAGTTCCAGAAGTCACCGTTGTGGTTAGGGCAGTGACCTTCTCAGCGTTGTAAAAGTTGAGAAGACCTCACCCTGCCAATGGTCAAGGTGTTCCCCAGGCTGAAGCAGGGGTCGATAGGACCCCCAGCGTCTTAGGGGAGGGGTTCCCCCTTGCACCACACAGTGGGCCTGTGACTGGCTCCCAGTGATTTTTCTTGGCGCCCTTCCCCAGTTAAGCCCTCTTTTTCTCAGCTTGCTCTCCCTTTCTGCGTCTATGCACCTGGATCTGTGATCTTTGGACGTTTTGTATTCAACCAACTTCCAATCCCACAGCACTGAGCTACATCTCTTTAAATGATATATTATGAACTATTTGTTGATATTAATGTCTGCCTCCTCCTCTAGATTATAAACTTGTTGAAGGCAGGGAACGTGTCTGCTAATTCTGTTGTACTCCCCCAAGTGCTTAGTGCAGCGTGCTACACTTAATAAGCGCTCAATAAGTACAACTGATTGACAGTTTGATTGAATAGAGAAAGGCCATAGCCCAGTCCCTTTCAGTAGCACAAGACTGGGCTTCCAGTTGGATAGGCAGAGGGGGAATGGTTAGCCATCCAGGGAGTCCTATGCAGTTAGAATGAAGAGTGATTAAACGTTCCCCGATGCTTATAAATTTCCACCGAATACGTCAGCCTGCTGGACCCTATTTCCTGTTTTTTCTCAACGAGCCGCACATCCATTTTCACCTGCCTGAAACCTTTTACTGGTCCAGGGACAAATAAATCACATTTAGTATATTCCCTGGACAGTTGAGCTAAAAAAAGGATATCAACATGAAGGACAATTGCAGTGTCGGCCTGTCATCGAGTCCCCATAGGTACTGTGAAAAATTACATCCAATAAAATAACATTTTTCAAACTGTGACACTACCCTTAAATTTATCTTTGGCCACAAATGAGTTCTGAAGAGAACATTTGGGTGCAAACTACTTTTTAAGCCCTGAATGGCATTTTGGAAATAAATTGCATTATTAATTTATTATAGCCTAATTGTTTTGCTTCACCAGTCATGTTTACAAGTGTAGACATTCATTATCTCTTCTTTCTTAATCATCTCAGTTACTAACAGAAAAACTTGTAAAAAAATAACCAACACTGGGTGATTTTAAAATGAGCTAATATTGCAAAACCCCTTATTGAAGCTGAGGGAAGTGATTTTTTTATTTCCCTTTCTGTGTCCATTTTGACATTCAGTATGTCCTCCCTTATTTGAATGTCGGTGGCAATCCGCTAGAGTACTCACTGAAGAACATGGAGAGCTGAGGACAATGTTTGCGTTTCTTAATTTTAGCAGACGTAGAGAAATATTTGTGCAGGTGTTTCTTAGCTTCAGGTTGCAAACATGCGAATGTTTGTTCTATAAGGAATGGAAAAAAAATCCAGTCGATGCATAGTGTAAACTTCCATTAAAATTGAAGGTCGGCTAAATAAGAGTGAGAAAAAATTAGTCTTTTTGTAGTACTTATGATTAGGTTCCTCTGCAAGGTATTTGTTTCCTCGTCAACAAAGTTTTCCCTAAAGCATCCCGCTCTAATGGATTGATTAGCCAGTCCTTTATTTTTATTTTTCCCTCCTCTAGTGATCTCCACACACAACTCCTTCTCTCATCACCTTAACCTCTCCCTAAAATATACATGCAAATATTACCACCACCACCCCCCGTCCCGACCTCCCCAGCCACCACTAGCACACAGAGACTGTCTTTAATGCTTCTACCAGAAAGCAGACCGAGGTGGACAGAAGGGCAAAATTCAGTTCTATTCATTCTTTTGCATGGCAGCTCTAGAAAAAGGCTTGAAATAAATGAGTAAAATAGAGGTTGGAGATTGAATTATGCCTGTTCTCGTTATATACCCATGAGCGCATATCATTGTAGAGAGCCAAGCCCGGGAGTTAGAGGATCTGGGTTTTAATCCCAGCCCTGCCACTTGTCTGCTGGGTGACCTTGGACAAATCATTTCATTTCTTTATGCCTCATTTGCTCCTCTGTAAAATGCGAGGGATCCAATACCTGTTCTCTTCCAACTTAGTCTGCGAGTTCCATGTGGGACAGGGACTCTGTTTGACCTGATTATCTTATATCTACTCCAGCATTTAGTACAGTGCTTGGCATATGATAAACATTTAACCAATACCATGATTTGATGATCATTATTATTGCTATTATTATTGCTGTCATTGTTATATCAGGTATGGTCTAGACACGCACCGAGTTCACGGTATAGGAGGTGGGGAGACCAGGTATCTTAGCCTCAAGTTACAGATGAGGACGTTAAGTATGTCCATAATCTCCTGACTCACGCGCCTGTACTCTTTCTACTAGGCCACACTGTCTGTCTTAGCAAATTCACCATTAGCTTCAAAGATTAAATGACACTTCCCCCAATGCCTAACCTACAACCAGGAGATAGTATGGTCCTGAGAGATAGTACTAATAATGTTGGTATTTGTTAAGCACTTACTATGGGCAGAGCACTGTTCTAAGCGCTTACTATGTGCAGAGCACTGTTCTAAGTGCTGGGGTAGATTCAGGGAAATCAGGTTGTCCCACGTGAGGCTCACAGTCTTAATCCCCATTTTGCAGATGAGGTAACTGTGGCACAGAGAAGTTCTGTGACTTGCCCACAGTCACATAGCTGACAAGTGGCAGGGCCGGGATTCAAACCCATGACCTCTGACTCCCAAGCCCATGCTCTTTCCACTGAGCCATGTTTCTTCTCAATGTTGGTATTTGTTAAGCGCTTAGTACATGCCAAGCACTATTCTAAGCGCTGGGGTAGATACAAGGCAATCACGTTGTCCCACGTAGGGCTCACAGTCTTCATCCTCATTTTACAGATGAGGTACCTGAGGTACAAAGAAGTTAAGTGACTTGCCCAAGGTCACACAGCTGACAAGTAGAGGAGCCGGGATTAGAACCCATGACCTCCGATTCCCAAGCCCGGGCTGTTTCCAGTGAGCCACGCTGCTTCTCTTGCACTTTAAGGGCTATTCACTCTAGCCCTTAATGTGCCCTGCTTGCTAAGCAATGTCCATTCGAGACAGGTTCCCTTTCCTAGACCATTGTGTAAATCGGTTGGGAGGAACTGTACAGAAATGACTGAAGTTGGGTAAAATGGCATATTATCAGAATAGAACATGAAACCAGCCCAGGTCTCCTGCCAGTGCCGGCTCTATGGGCACCCAGGGTGTGATACTGAAGCAAGCTGGAAATGCTTGTAGGAGAAACGTTGGGAATTCTGTCAAAGGCCCTTTTACGTGCTCTAATGTTATTTTAGTCATAACAGAACAACTGCTTCCGGGAGCTATACAGAGACTTTTCAGAAGGGCACAGAGAGCTGTGGAAGATTTTAGTAGATCCTGAGGTCAAACTTTAATTAGATTTACGATTATATTTTCTCTCTATTTGTGTAACTGTTCAATTAGTATTTAAATAGCACAGTGCTTTTAATGGGCTATTAGCAGAAAATGTTACACGATTATTATTTTTTGTTATTGCGTTATTATGCCTTCATACAGGTCCTTTCTCAGAGGACCCCAATTATCTAGTCCCTCCACTTGAGAGAAGAAATGAAGCCAGTGTCTGCACAGATGAAGGAAAGTAGAGGCCTGAGCTTCTACCTGGATAATTCAATGAATTTGGATAGGCGAACTGGATGACCCTGGCCCTAAACACATTCTCAACAGCAGGAGAGGGTTTGGGGGACCTGGATGATCTGGATAATTGCCCCAAATCCCCATTTCCTTCTGCCTGTCTCTATGCAGGTATTAAATATGATGCTCTGTCTGGGCTCATGTACAAGGTGGAAGAATTGCAATCTGAAGTCGGAGATGCAGGCAAGGCGTGGAAAACAGCCATTCTCTATGCCCTTTATGGCCACCTATTCCTGGCTACCTAGCATGGTTCGTAGCAGTCAGTTGCCCCAGAGGGAGCTAGGGAGGGAAGCAAGCACTTTTTTTTCAACTGAATTACTCCACATTTTGGCACGAGCAGTTTGGTAGTCAGAGATCCTGGGTTCTAATTTTGCCTCCACCACATGCCTGCTGAGTGAGACCTTAGACCAGTAGTATTTAACTAGCACAGTGCTTTTAATGGGCTATTAGCAGAAAATGTTACACGATTATTATTTTTTGTTATTGCGCAGAAATGGAGATTCAATGTCTGTTCTCCCTCCTACTTAGAGGGACAGCCCCATATGGCACCTGATTTCCTCGTATTTACCCCAGAGCTTAGTACAGTGCTTGATGCGCAGTAAATGCTTAACAAATGCCACAATTATTAACTTTTTCAGTCCTCTATGGGATCCTGAAGGTCAGTATCATGCAGTAATGCTGATAGCAATACACTGCACAGTCTCCCTAGTGCTCCTCCCAAAACGCATTCATTCATTCAGTGCTTATTGTGTGCAGAGCACTGTACTAAGCACCTGGGAGAGTACAATATAACATTCCCTGCCTACCTTACTACCAGGGTAAGGTAGTAGACAAGGTAAGGTAGACTCAGGTACTGGAAGCTTTGAATTTACTGTCTGGTAACAAGCTCTAATTCATGTTGAACGCTTGCCTCTGAACATCTCTGTAACATTGCACTTTCCTTTCTTGATTATGTGAATGCCGGTTGTCTACCTGCTGGCATGAGCAATTTGATTTTGCTTGCCCCCATTAGACTTATATTTTAATCTTCTTAGAGGCCCAGGTTCAGCAAGTGCTCTGCAGGCACTGAAATGCAGGTGTGGTTATTTATAACTCTGAGAGCTGCCTTACGGGTTCATGTAGGGTAAAGGCTCCTCTAAGAATCAACTCAGTCAGTCAACAAAAAAATCCCGGGGTGGGTAGCCTTGTGCTAGCTGCTCAGTTTAAGAAGCAATCCAGGGTGAAATGAGCCTGTTTTTCCTTTTCTTTTTAAAGCACTGTATGGAATATCTTCCTTTTTAGCTTCATGTTCCCATCTAGATGTATCTTTCCATTAAGATCTATTCCCACACGTTTCTCTTTCTGGGTCCAGGTGTATCGGTAATGGATGTGAGGAGGCAATAGTTTGCTGTGATAGCCTGCAAACCACCTTCTTCCATTTCCAAGTGCCCACGTCTCAACGTTGAGGAAAACCGTAGGCTCAGAGGATGTTGTTACTTGCTTGTCTTCCTTCACTCCAATCCTGTAGTTTTCATATTGCAGGAGGCACAAGAGTGGTTGGACATTCCAGCTTTGTAAAGTGAGTTGATGAAGTAGGAGCATGGAAGTTGGATGAATTGAACTGGAAGGTAGATGGGGAGATTCAAGAGAGACAGGTGCACGGTGGAGAAACTGTTGTGGAGAGACTGGTGTAGAACGATTATGGCAAGTGTGATTTGAGAATGAAAACTAATGAGTTTATCATGATGGAACTATGAGGAAATCTTCCCAATTATATTCAGCTCTGGTCAGGTCTTTCTGAGCCTTCAAGTACATGTTGAGTGTGGAGTTCCATAATTGAGACTACATATGCGAAAGTCCATAAGAGGTTTAGAAATTAGACATCCCCTAGAGGTAAAGAAATGGGACTTCTTGAGTCTCCAAAAGAGAAATAAACGAGGCTTTGTATGCATGGTTGTAAAGAGCAGTTCTGTTCCCACCAAGGACAGAACAAGAGACAGTCTAACGTACCCCTGGGGAGACAGACTACATTTTAGGTAGAATTTCTTGACTTTAAGGGTTGAGGAATATTTTGGAAGAAGGCAGTAGAGCCCCCCTCTGGTTTTTTAGAGAAGGGGGCAGACAACGATTTTTTTTCTGGAGTGGTTTGACTTCCATAGACCAAGAGTGCACATAAGGGCTCTTCTGTTTTTATAATCCCCATTTCCTGCCCTCTCAGTACATTAGAAAATCAGTCAAGAGGGCAATTTTCTTCCCCGGCAGAAAGTCCAGCTTCCATTAGAATATTTTACAGAAGGCTGTGTTCTTTGATCAGATTTCTTCAGGGTAGTTTAAGCTTTTAGTTACGCATCACTGGGGGATTGAACAGATAGTTCCTTAGTCTCTAAATTTAGTATATTTGGGCAATTACCTGAGGTATTTTAGGCAGAGGAATCACTCAATTGGTGAGATGGTTCCACACGTTTTCTTTGGTGTGTAATAAAGAACCCCCTCAGATGGCTACACCCCTTTATTCGTTTGAAGCCTTGTACAAAAATAACTGTTGATTTTAGTCTCTGATTTCAGTGCTTGTGTAGAGAACATGACCCATGGTGGCTGCTTTGGAAATTGAAAGGCTTTTAGCTTATGAACTTGTTTAGAAACTAAGAAAATAATTTATACTCAACATTAAAAGATAAATTCCTTTCAGTCTAATAAGGAGTGCACTTTAGTGGGTTGTCTTTGTACCGGGCTTTTCACAAGTGCTCAAAAAATGTAGTTGATATTATTAATGGTAGTAATGACGATAATAATAAAAAACAACAAAAACAGTGGGGTGCTCTACTGCCCTAGAAATCAAATTCTTCTTTGTCCACTAGCATCAGCACTCACTAATTTTTAAAGGGCAATGCATAGCATGTGTTTATCTTGACTTTTAGGTAATAGCCTTTGTTTTCCCTGGGAATACCTGGGGAGGGTGTTTATTGTTGGAGACTTGAGGTTTGGCATGGTGATGAAGGTGAATCAAGTTTCTTGCCAATGCTTGACCTTTGATACTACTTAGATTTTTCCACTGATGAGGAAGTTATGCATTTTATATGAAATTAAAGAACATTCTATCTTCATTTTGGTCACATACTCCTCCCAGTAAACTAAGGATCTGCACACTGATTCAGCTTATATCCCTGAAAAGTTTTGAAATATATAGGAAATTTGCTAGTGTGATTTCAGCCTCCACTATTGACCTTGCAGTCTTGGGAGGACAGACTCCCTAATTCCCCAGCCCTGACAACTTTCAGTGAGGTCAGGCACATTGCAGTGAAATTTCTTCAGGCGTTTTGGCACTTCCATTTCTGAATCAAGCCAAATCCAGGTTGTGGTTTCTTTGAAAGTAGTAGGTGGATGTGGTAGGCGTATGAAAATTTAGAAGCCCTCGTAAAGTAATCTATTTCTTTTTAGAAAGGCAAAGATCCAGTGTAGGCCTGGAGAAAATGTTCAGAGTGATTGTGCCATCTAAAAAAAAAAAATTGCCACCCCCTCCTGAAAGAACAGAGCCATGAATAGGGGATGGAGGGCTGAAACAAGGCAAATAATCCATCACTGGTATTTATTGTTCTAACTGGGTGCAGAACAAAAAGTGCCTGGAAGAGTATAATACAATAGAGTAGGTAGACCCGAGCATTATTATTTTTGTGGTATTTGGTAGGCACTTACTATGTGCCAAGCACTGTTCTAAGTGCTGGGGTAGATACAAGGTAATCAGGTTGTCCCACGGGGGGATCGCAGTTTTAATCCCCATTTTTCAGATGAGGTAATTGAGGCAGAGAAAAGTTAAGCGGCTTGCCCAAGATCACATAGCAGACAAGACACGATCCCTACCTTCAAGGAGTTTACAATCTAGTAGGGGAGATGGACATTTAAATATATTGCAGTTAGGGGAAGGCGCAGAGGGTTCCATGAAGGATTATCAACATTTTGAACTGTGACCAGGTTATCAGGCGAAGTCCTTCAGAGTGACTGGGTAAGCATCCTCCTTATCTCACTGCCTCATCTTGCCACCTTGTCTATTGTCTAAGTGATTTAAAGTACGTAATCACAGGTGTAGCATCAAGGACGTGAAGCCGGAGAAGAGGCTGGTGGGACATTCTGGTGCACCTGGCTTCTAGTTCTCCTAGAACAGCCTCTCTGTCACCCTCCACCAACACCACCCCTCCAAGCATCCTCCTCTGCTTCCTCTCTATCCTCAGGAGGAGTTGTAATGGCAGAATGACACCTTCAGAGGCCCTCCTGCCTCCTCTCTGTCCCCTGGAAGGGAGTCAGCAGGAACGGGGGAAGAATGCTGATTTTGATTTTTCAGAAACATTCTCTCTCCCTCTGTGAGTCGACCGAGTCATAAGATGTGCGGATCTTCCAAACAATCAGATTCTGTCTGCAGGAACGGATCAGAGGAAGTGGCTCTTGAGCGTGCCATAAATCAACTCCTTCAACTGGGTGGAGGGTGATGAGATAGGGATGATGAGGTAATCCAATCAGATGCAATATAGGCAGTTCACACTCATATCTTCTACTCCACTGGTATGAAGCATTTGGGAGAGCGCAATACAATGGAGTTGGTAAATAGGATAAATAGAACTTGTAGCATTTCTGTAGAGAGTATTTGGGAGAATACAATGCAATAGAGTTGGTGGATAGGATAGGTAGATAGAACTTGTTAATTTAGAAGCAAATAGAGTGCGTACAAAAAAAAATTGCTACGAGCAACTATGAAAAAACATGTGATTGGGAAGCCAAAGCAACTCACTGCCCATCACAGTAGCCTGTTCAGGAACAATAAGTGCAGTGTCTTTTTTTGAGCAAAGGAATCAGGATGAGAACCAGCCCAAAAGGCAATCACAGATAGTGCTCGGTTAGGCACGCACTGACCTCGGCCTCAAACTGAGGGTTGGGCTGGGGTCTAGGAAATATGGAAGGAACAGTTAGGGATTACACATTTCATTTCAGGTACACCCACGTAACCAGATAGGAATCACAAGGGGCATTTTGAACATAAAGGACAAAGGCAAAAATGGATGAAAAAATAAACCAACGCAACTTCCCAATCTTTACTAACTCCTCAGGACTGAGATTCAGGGAAAGAATTGTAGATGTGCAAAAATGAAGCACGGCCGCCTCATCACAGAAAAGGAATTAAATTACCCCCTATCTGTTAAATCCACTCCAAGTTGCTACATGATATAATTAGAGCATTTGAGTGGTGGGTACAGGAGGAAACACAAACTGAGGGTTTTGTGTGAAGATTGAAGATGTGTCAAAGTCAGCCGTTTCCACACTTAACGGTTCTCGTGTGTGTGTGTGTGTGTATGTGTGTTTTGTTTCATTTCATTTTTGGTGGATTGATGTACCTGGGGTTTGGCTTTGGGTTTTTTGGTTTAAAAGAATCTGATAACTCAAAGTGAAACCCAGCCCTGATTACTCAATTTCCCTTGATTTCATGAGAGGAGTCCCGGCTTCGACTTTTGCTCTGACTGAATCAAAATCCCCCGGAAATCAGGCCCGCTTTTCCTTCAGGTGGGGAAACGTTTAGAGTAAAAATGATAGCAAATTCCTGCTTTCCTCATCCCTATCACCCTGATCTCTGATGACCCGGGAATAGAAGTAGGTCAGAAGTCATCAAAACAATTACTTCGTCAAAAGAAATCGGCATTTCTTTTCCTCTTGAGCGAGATGGTTTGCTGCTAGCTTTTATCCCAGCTAATCATTTTGTCCTCCCCCTAGTCTGGAATTCCCTCCCCATCCATATGCGCCAGACCACCACTCTCCCAACCCTCAACGCATTATTAAGATCATCTCTTCCAAGAGACCTTCCCCAATTAAGTTCTCTTTTCCTCGACTCCCTCTCATTCATTCATTCAATAGTATTTATTGAGCGCTTACTATGTGCAGAGCACTGTACTAAGCGCTTGGAATGGACAAATCGGCAACAGATACAGTCCCTGCCCATTGACGGGCTTACAGTCTGCGTCGTCAGTGCACTTGGATCTGTGCCCTTTGGACATTTTGTATTCACCCCACCCTCAGCCTCACAGCACTTGTGTACATATGCACAATTTATTCATTTATATGAATGTCTGACTCCCCCACTAGACATTAAGGACCTTGTGGGCAGGGACTGTGTCTACCCACTCTGATGTACTGTATTTTCCCAAGCGCATAGTACAGTGTTCTGCACACAGTAAGCACTCAATAAATATCATTGACTGCTTGATTGCATGATTTTGCCTTTTGTGTTTGTGTTCACATTCCACGATCATTGCATTTCCATCTATGACCAGGTTGGTGACAGGGAGAAATCACCTGTTTTCAATTTCACAAGGTGACTCTAGAGGCCAAGTCTGTCTTTTTTTTGGCTGCTTTGCAGTACACTATGTCCCAGTGCCAGTTTAATCCTAATACTTTTACTGGAAACAAAAACACACAGCTTTGCTCCAGGGCTCCACAGCATAACCCGCAGTTCAGTTTGACAGAATACAAAATCCTTTCATCCTTAGACATGGAATGGGTTTCACCTCAGTTGTGAGTGAAAGGAATAAAGTATCTGAGATGAATTAAACAATCCACTGACAGTATGTATTGAATGTGAACTGAGTGTAAAGCAAAGGGACAAAGTTCTGGAGAGAGTACAACAAAATTAAGCATGGTCCCTGCTCTCTAAGAGCTTACAGTTTAGCAGGGGAACCTGCAGACACAAAGTATTCATAAATAATCAGAAGAAAGGCAGTGTAATTTATTGGAAAGAGTATAGGATTTGGAGTCATTAAACCTAGATTCTAATTCCAAGTCTGCCAGTAAATTGCTATGTGGCCTTTATCAAGTCATTTAATAGTTTTGTGCCTCAATTAACATATTTGTTCAAAGAAGATAAGATCCTTATAGTCCCTTTCACTTAGATTTTGAACCCTATGTGGAAGAGGGGCAATGTCTGATCCGATTGTTTTGTATCGCTTAGCACAGTATTTTGGCACATAATAAGCATGGAATAAAAACAGTAATTGAGAAACCATACTACAGTTTTTCAGAGCAGGAGAATGATAGGTAAATAGGTGTAAATTAAGATTTCAAGACATGCACCTATATCCATATGTGAGAAGCAGCATGGCCTAGTGGAAAGAGCTACGGACTGGAAGTCGGAGGACCTTTGTTCCAACCCCATTTCTGTTCATTGTTGTGTGACTTTAGGCAAGTTAACTTCTCTAGGCCTCAGTTTCCTCATTTGTAAAATAGAGATTCAGTGCCTCTTCTCCCTCCTACTTAGACCGTGAGCAGAATGTGGAACAGGAGCCATGTCTAACCTGATGAGAAGCAGAATGCCCTAGTAGAAAAAGTCTTGACCTGCATGGCCTTGTGGATAGAGCACAGCCTTGGGAGTCAGAAGGACCTGAATTCTAATCCCCACTCATTCACTTGTCTGCTGTGCGACCTTGGGCAAATCACTTCACTTCTCTGTGCCTCAGTTACCTCATCTGTAAATTGGGGATTAAGACTGTGAGACCCATGTGGGACAGGGACTGTGTCCAGCCTGATTTACTTGTATCCACACTAGCGCTTGGTACAGTGCCGGGCATGTAGTAAGCATTTAACAAATGACGTGATTATTACCACTACCTGGATTCTGTTATCTCGCTGGGCCACTTACCCACTGTGTGACCTTGGGTAACTCAATTTCCCTGGGCCTCAATTCTCTCATTTGCAAAATGGCGCTTCAATGCCTATTCTCCCATCTTTCATTCAATTACATTTATTGAGCGCTTTACTGTGAGCAGAGCACTGTACTAAGAGCTTGATCTTGTATCTACCCCAGCACTTAGTATAATGCTTGACATATTAGTAAGTGCTTAACAAATACTATTGTTATGATGATGGTGATGATTATCGTTGCTATTTAGGAGTTGGAGGAGAGCAAATGAAGACAGCTGTCTTTTCTCTCACCAACTGCCTCTTGCTTACACCCTCCCTCCTGCTTGGAACTCCCTTCTTCACATCTGACATACCACTACTCTCCCAATTCTCAGAGCCCTACTAAAATCATGACTCCTCCAGGAAGCCTTCCCAGAATAATCCCTTATCCCCCCGACCCTGTTCCTAATTTTCTTCTCTGTTGCACCACTTATGCACCTACCCCCCAAATACTTAGGATCTCCCAGCCCCTTTACCCCCCACCCCCAAACAGCAATTACGTTAATAGTCATGCTTTCCCTACATCTATTTTAATTTCTGTTCTTCCAGATAAATTGTAACTTGTTAAGGGCAGGGAGCATGTCTATCTACTCTATTGTATTTTACCCAAGTACTTAGTAGAGTGCTCTGCATAGGGCAAGCATGCAGTAAAGATCAATCAGTGGTATGTTGGGGGCAGTTGCTTTGTGCAGAGCTCTGTACTAAGTGGTTGGGAGAGTACAATACAACAGATTTAGCAGACAAGTTCCCTGCCCACAATGAGCTTACAGTCTAGTGGGGGAAAACAGATATATATATATATATATATATTACCCAGATAGTAGCGTGGCTCAGTGGAAAGAGCACAGGCTTTGGAGTCAGAGGTCATGAGTTCAAATTCCGGCTCTGCCACTTGTCAGCTGTGTGACTATGGGCAAGTCACTAAACTTCTCGGTGCCTCAGTTACCTCATCTGTCAAATGGGGATTAAGAGTATGAGCCCCACGTGGGACAACCTGATTCCCCTGTGTCTACTCCAGTGCTTAGAACAGTGCTCTGCACATAGTAAGCGCTTAACAAATACCAACATTATTATTATTAGTGTAAATAAAGAACTTTTGATTTATAGTTTAAAGATGTACATGAGTGCTGTGGGGTTGAGGGTGGCGTGAATGGCGTTGATAAATATGCTTGATTGATTGATTGTGAGCCCTATGAGGGAGAGAACTGTGTCCCACCTAATTATTTTGTACCTCTCCCAGCACTTAATAGAGTATTTGGCACATAGTAATTGCTTAATAAATGCTACAAGTTGTTGTTGCTATTTTGATTGTTATTAAGGGAATGGGGAGATAGGATCACAATTGGAAGGAGCAAAGGGAATCCAGAAAAGACTTATTTTTAGTATAGAAAGACTTGACCATGTTTGAAGACAAAGAACATTAGAGAGTGAGAGGTTGAAGGGAGAAGTGAGGGAAGGGAGGAGGGTCGAAGTAATGGTTAGAAGGTGAGAAGAGTTGGCATCAGAAGTTACCGGCAGTGGTTGTAGATTCTGGAAGCAAATAAGTCACTCTGTCTTGAGGGACTGCTGAGAAGGAAGGGGGAGGTAGGTTAGGAGAGCACTGTGGAAATGAAGGAAAGGCATTTTGGTAATATGAAGTCTTCAGACATGAATTCCCTGTAGTTGTTGGATGAGGTCTTCAGGAGTTAGAGAGGGAGTAGGTGAAGCAGCAGGACCTGGTGCAAAGAGCACGGGCCTAGAAATCAGAGGACCTGCATTCTAATCCCAGTTCCATCACTTGTCTGCTGTATGATCTTCACTTCTCTGTGCTTCAGGTTCCTCATCTGTAAATTGGGGACTAAATCCCACTCCCTCCTACTTAGAATGTGAGTTCCATATTGAAAAGGGACTGTGTCCAGCCTGTTTATCCTGTATTTACCTCAACACTATATGCTTGGCACGTTACAGTTGTTTAACATATACCATAATGTTAACATTATTACTATTATTGTTGTTGTTATCATTATTATTACCCTGCTCCTCCTCCCATCTAACTTGCAGGCAAAGTTGTTAAGCTATTGTCCATACTTTGACCATTCAGACTTTTCCCCTTAGTTTTCTTTAGTGACTTCCAATGCCCCAGATCATCAAAGGCCTTCCCCATGATCTCTGGCTCCTCCTGAGAAAATCTGTACAATTATCCCCTTTGTCTAGCCCTCGTATCTCCAAGTGCCTTACAGGCTGCTCCTTGTTCCTAGAATGTCCTTTCCCACTTGTCCTCCACGACTGCTCTTCCTTCAAATCTCTTTACCTCCCCCTCATCTCCTCCAAGTAGCCTTACACAATTAATTGAAATAAAGATGACTATTTTATAACCCATCAAAACATACAGCTCCCTTGAGTCTCCCCTCTCTTGTAATTCCCCCAAATAAACTCGTGTCTTCATTAGTACACAATTAAATATAAATTTTGTATATACCTGTCTGCATGAGTTTACTTTTTTAGACTGGTTATCCTGAGAAAGCAGGGCCTCCCCTTTCTTAACTCATTTTACATAGCAGTTGAGGTTGACTCTTCATTGTTTCTGGTATTCATCATGACATTAGATTGACGAATACCTTCTCTTTAAGAAATGATGGGTTCTGTTCAAATCAGCTCTGAATTTATTAGGAACTCCAAGGAAATTATCCTCTTTGCCCCTTCCACATAAGACTCCCTAATTTAGGCCTTGATCAGATCAGAATTCTGCATCCTTAACTTAATGATTTCCAGATTATTTCAATTCAGATAGTTCTTAAGTATTCTTTTTCCCCTTTGCTATAACTGTCAGTCTTAAAGTAGCAGACGATATGATTGTGAAAGAACTTCTCAGTTTTTGATTTCTGTTCTTAGTCTTTTCAGTGGAATATAAACAGGGCAAAACTGTAGACAGTAACCTTTGAGGACTTGGAATGAGGAAATGATTTGAAGATTCATACCCAATCAAGGGGCCTACTTCTGGAGTATTTTTAGAGGTATCTATTAAGTGCTTACTGGGTACCATACATTGTGCTAAGCCCTGGAATCAGTACAGGAGATAGCGGCACTGTAGATACCTTTGAAGTCACGTTTAAGTCTTTGAGTTTTGAACTGTATAAAATTATTACCAGTAGATTCCAATTAAATGAAAACAAGAAGGTCTCCCATTTTTAAGAGTACGATTCAATCACTATCCAATATGCTTGGGAAAGTTGGTAGGTACGATTCCTGCCCATAAAGAACTTACGATGATGATGGGATTTGTTAAGCGCTTACTATGTGCCACGCACTGCTCTAAGTGCTAAGGTAGAAACAAGGTAATCAGGTTGTCCCACGTGGGGCTCACAGACTTAATCCCCATTTTACAGATGAGGTAATTAAGACACAGAGAAGTTAAGTGACTTGCCCAAAGTCACACAGCTGTTAAGTGGTGGAGACTGGATTAGAACCCACAACCTCTGACTCCCAAGACCGGGCCCTTCCCACTAAACCACGATGCTGGTTGAGAAAATAAATTTTGGAGAAATAGATGACTCCAAAGATACTGTTCACCCTGCCTCTGCTTACCTAGAGTGTTTTTAGTCGGTCCTTTTTCATGCCACATGTCTGAACCAGTGTTCCGCCTTTGAGCTGGCTTTGAAATGGCCACAGCTGGCACTGAGACAGCAGAGAATCAGAGGAAAGCAGTCTACTTCTCAGTGGGAGATCTAGTGAAAGAACCATGGTGATGTTCAAAATATGAGTTCTCCGATGTGATTAGTCTTGGACAGCCCTAGGACATTTACAGGCACATGCATATATGAAAGATTTGGGAGTGAGACAAAAGCAAACAAAATATAATAATGAATCACATTATCTGTGTTCCGAGGTGAAGGGGTTCTCTTCCGTCTCTAAATCAAATGAATGACAAGCATTCCTGCATCTGACATTACTCAATCAATCAATTATACTTACTGGGAGATTACTATGTGGAGGGCACTGTACTAAGTGATTGGGAGAGTATGACACAACAGTATAACAGACCCGTTCCCTGCCCATGACGAGCTTACAGTCTAGAAGTAGCTTACACATGTATCAGCCATTGATACCACAAGCACTGAATGTCTTGATCATCAGTCAGGGGTAGAAAAGGAGGAATGTATCATCGGCCCACAATTAACACATCTCTAAGACACCATCTCCACTTGGCAAATTAAACTGCCCTTGACCGAGACCCCAGCCCTGTTGGCTTGGAGGGGACAGTTGTGTTGATGATTGCTCTTGCCGTTGAGTGAAGTTCAATTTTTGACCCAATGAGTGCTCATCGACCTTTTGAATTTCAACCGCTTGTGGAAGTCACGAGAATGTAGCCATCGCCTCTGTTACCCGAATGGTAGCATTTTGTGGCTATCCTACACCTGAGAAGGAAGTAAATTGCCTTTTTTCTTTTACTGTGCACTAATTCTAGGGCCGCCAGCTTCGAAGGAATGAAAATTTGTCAGTGCTTATCTTGGCGGCAGAGGGAAAGACCAGGCATTAACATTGGTAGATTGAGTCAGAAGAATGAGTGTACAGTGAAAACTGGCAGATATTTCCATATTATTCAATTAACCCAGTCCCAATCTGCTAATATTCTGAGTAATCCCAGCCAGTTTAGGATGAGCTGTCTTTCTGTCTGTCTGCAACATAAAAGGGTGAGGCAGGTGCTTTCAGTGAGGGCTCTGTTGACTTCCTTTGATGCATATTGCTCCAGAGAACTTGAAAGAACAGGAGTCTCGCTCATTTCACCCCATGTTCTAGCTCACTGGTTCCATTGCCAGCATAAATAGACAGATGGGAAGGCACGTGGGTAGACGTATTCCAGGAGAACCATTTTTATGGTCAGACAAAGTCAATACTGATCACAGGATTTGCCCACACTTTATAGAATGGTTTAAAAATGTGCTGTAGAAGCTGTTTAATGCAATTGTTAGTAGTCAAACCTAGAATAAGCAAATATTACATTCATGTATGCTTCAAGAAATGCAAAGTTTTAGAAGGGAAACTTCCTTTACAAAGTTGGGTAAGAGATAATGGAGGCTTGAATAGGCTGACAATTTGGTATCTTTAGGGTTAGGAGTAAATAGCCTCATATATATTGAGCGCTAACCGTGTGCAAACCACTGTAATTAGCATTTGGGAGAGTGGGATGCAACAATAAACTGGCACACAATGTGACATCCAATTTGATTTGAGCAACATCATTCCTGCCTACGATGAGGAGGAAAAATCTTCACGCCACCTTCTAGGATTGTTTTGGGGCAGACTGGCCTCTGGAAGAAGAACCAGGCTGACTTGCTCAGTAACCTTTAGAAACTAAAGTGGACCAAACATTCTGTTTTGGTCAGGACTTTAATGCACAGTTTGGGAAGGGTTTCAAATATCACATTCTCTAGAGCAGTGGCACATGTTGCAGAGTGGCATGCATTGAGGGACTGATTCCTCGGAAGGTACAGGTGTCACCTCCCAACCTGGCCTCCGGAGAAGAACATGGGGCTGGGCATCGGAAAAGCTTGTCTTCAGAGCTGGTTTTGGAAGGCGAGCAGTAAAAAAAAGCATGTTCAGAGCACACCTTCGAGATGGAGATCCGTGGGACAGTGCTGGTGGAAATTTGAAAATCTTCCAGCCTCCCTCTGCCCAAGTCCGAAGCAGTTCCTGGGTGAACAGGAACCTAGGAGTGGAAGGCAACAGTCTTGAAGTCAGGGGGTGGCATCAGAAAGGTTAGGGAAGACTTCCACATGAATTTTTTTATGGTATTTCTTAAGCACTTACTTTGTGCCAAGCACTGTACTAATCGCTGGGGTAGATATAAATTAATCAGTTTGGACACAATCAGTGCCCCACAAGGGGCTCACAGTAGTAATCCCTATTTTAAAGATGAGGTGACTGAGGCCCAGAGAAGTTAAGTGACTTGCCCAAGGTCACACAACAGACGAGTGGCAGAGTCAGAATTAGAGCACAGGTCCTTCAGACTCTCAAGCCCATGCTCTATCCACTAGTCCATGCTACTCTACTCTCTTCCTTTATGTGCCTGCCTAATACTTGCAGCATCATATGAGTCAAGGAGCCCCCCCAGGAAGAGGGTACCTTTTTTCCCCATTTCAAGGCAGCCAGATGTCTGAAGCTGACTCTGCCCTGGGTTATAGTCCCAGTTCTGCCACCAGCCTGCTGTGTGACCATGGGAAAGTCACTTAACATCTCTGTGATTCAGTTTCCTCATCCATTAAATGGAGAGGAGGTGTCCTTTCCCTATTTCTCCCTCTCTCTATTGGGGAAGCGGCATGGCTCAGTGGAAAGATCCTGGGCTTTGGAGTCAGAGGTCATGAGTTCAACTCCCGACGCTGCCACTTGTCAGCTGTGTGACTGTGGGCAAGTCACTTAACTTCTCTGGACCTCAGTTACCTCATCCGTAAAATGGGGACTAACTGGGAGCCTCACGTGGAACAACCTGATTACGCTGTATCTACCCCAGCGCTTAGAACAGTGCTCTGCACATAGTAAGCGCTTAACAAATACCAACATTATTATTGCTATATGGTGATCCCGGTGTGGGACAGAAATTGTGTCCAATCTGACTATATCTATCCCACACATAGTACAGTGCTCAGCACAGAGTAAGATGTTAATCAGTACCATACCTAACAGTGTGGTATTATGAGTCTCTGATTATTATCTCATTTTGTATTTTTATTCAGTAGTGCCTTCTTTCCATTAATGGCATGTAAAATTTCAACCCACAAACTATTTGGGGATGCACATTTAAATACAAATGGAGTCAGAAACATACAACCCTGATTAGACAGCTAAAGAGCTATCCATTTGTTGTGCTCCCAGAGTCCATTCTAACCATTATCGTTACACCTACATACCATATCATATCATGTACAGTCCTTAAGCATTGTTGCCTAGTGGACAGAACACGGACCTGGGTGTCAGAAGGACCTGGGTTCTAATCCTTGCTCCACCACCTGTCTGCTGGGTGACCTTGGGAAAGTCATTTAACTTCTCTGTGCCTCAGTCACCTGTAAAATGAGGTTTAAGACTTTAAGCCCCCACTGGGACATGGACTGTGTCCAACCTGATTAGTTTGTATCTACCACAGTGTGAGTACAGTGCCTGGAATGTGGTAAGCGCTTAACAAATGCCGTTAAAAAAAATCAGTAAATAGATTTGGCCTAAACTACCTTTATCGTGTCCTGAAACTCTAAGAACCTTAGAGATGACTGGGTCGCTACTCAACCATCCCACCACCTCATGGGAATGAGAGTAATCAGGGAAATGAATGAATAGCGGCCTTGATTATTTCATGCCCTTTCCCTACTTTTTGGTTGGTTTCCTTATTTCAGGTGAGAGCAGTGTGTCTGAGTGTGTTTTACTCATTTCTTTCTCCTTCCTCCCTGATTAGTTTTTGTTGGAAACCTTGTAGACAGTTGTAACTCACCCAATTAAGTCAGCCATGGCGTAGTCTTTTGTAGAATGTGGACATGTCTAGTTTTATGCCTTGTGGTTGTGTTTCATGGGGAGGACAAGAGACACAGAGGTAAAGGTTGCAATCACTCCATTTCTGCATTATTGTTCTACTGAGAGCTCATAACTAATTTTGTTGTGATAGCACTAGTCATTTCTAGCCTCAGTGAAAGCCTACCAACTCTGTAGCGCAGCAAACGATGCTTCTGACCTTTAAAGCTGTGGATAATGGCCAAGGTTGTGGTACAGTGACCTTTTAGCCCAAAGTGGGTGGCCGCTCCGACTTCTGTGCAACGTGCGTTTTTGCTTTTTATTTTCTTCATTGTTTAATTGGAAGGCTAGACTGTGTGAATCGGCTTCACCTCGGAGTTCCGGCTATCAGTAATGTGAGAGTTGCTGGCAGAGACCAGACTGGGAACAAGCCCTCACAAAATACCACCCAGAAGCTCCGTGCTAATTGCCCGAATTGTAGAGCAAAGAAATTAAATAATTAGCCTGAATCCTGACATGAAGCAGACTGCCATTTGGTGCCAACCAACTAAGAGGCAGCATGGCATGGTGGAAAGAGCACAAACCTGGGAATCAGAGGACCTGGGTTCTAATCCCAGTTCTGTCACATACCTGCTCTATGATCTTGGGAAAGTCACTTAACTTGCTTCAGTTACCGCATCTGTGAAACGAGATTAAGACTGTAAACCCGATGTGGGTCAGGGACTGTGTTCAACCTGATTATCTCTCATCTACCCCCGTGCTTAGTACAGTACCTGGTACATAGTGCTTAACAAATACCACAAAAACAACTGCATCTTTTTGGTAATTTTTTCATTTATCTGCCTGAGCTTTTGGAAATGTTGGCTTCTGTTGAGAAGTTTGGGTCTTGATTAGCCTCTTCTTCTGTATTAAAATCCTTCATCTAGCAGTGGTGCTTACTGAGGACCTAGTGAATGCAAAGTACTATTCTAATCAATCAATTTATCACATTTATTGAGCTCTTACTGTGTCCAGAGCCTGTACTAAGTGCTTGGAAAAATATAACACATGTTCCCTGCCCACAAGGAGCTCACAGTCTTGAGGGGGAAACAGATATTAAAATAAATTGCAGATACATACTTAAGTGCTGAGGGAGGGGTGAATAAAGGGTACAAATTCAATTGCAAAGATGGCACATAGGAAGAGGGAGTAGGGGAAAAGAAGGGTTAGTTGGGGAAGGCCTCTTGGAGGAGATGCGATTTTAATAAGGCTTTGGGGGTGGGGAGAGTGATGGTCTTTTGAACATAAAGGGGGAGGGAGCTCCAGGCCAGAGGCAGAATGTGGACGAGAGGTGGGTGATGAGATAGATGAGATCGAGGTACAGTGGGTGGGTCGGCAATAGAAGAGCAAGCAAGTGTATTAGGTTGGAATAGGAAATCAGTGAGGTAAGGTAGGAAGGGACAAGGCGATAGAATGCTTTAAAGCCAATGGTTAGGAGTTTCTGTTTGAGGAGATAGATGGCCAACCACTGAGGTTCTTTAGGAGTAGGGAAAACATTGACCAAATGTTTCTTTAGAAAAATGATCCGGGCAGCAGAATGAGTATGTCCTGGTGTCGGGTGAGACAGGAGGCAGGGAGGTCAGTGAGGAGGCTGATTAAATAGTCAAGGTGAGGTAAGGTAAGTGCTTTTTATCAACATGGTAGCAGTTTGGACGGAAAGGAAAGGGTAGATGTAGTCACGTTTGTGAAGTTGGAACCGACAGGATTTGGTGACAGATTGAATATCTGGTTGAATGAAAGTGATGAGAAGAGGATAATGGCAAGATTACGGACTTGTAAAACAGGGAGGATAATAGAACATATGTCAAGCACATGTTCCCTGCCCTCAAGAACTTGCAATCTGATGGTTGAGGGCAGGGGTGGGCAATAGTATTTACACTGGGGTGTATAAGTATAAGCACTGGGGTGGATACAAGCGAATTGGGTTGGACACAGTCCCTGTTCCATATAGGGCTCAAAATCTTACTCCCCATTTTACAGATGAGATAACTGAGGCACAGAGAGGTGAAGTGACTTATTTAAGATCACACAGCAAAGTGGCAGAGCTGACATTAGAATCCATGACTTTCTGACTCTCGGGCCCAGGTTCTATCCACAATGCCATACTGCTTCCCTATGGGCTATACACTCCCATACACTTACTTATTCTAAGAAAGAGAAGTAGTGTTGCCTAGTGGAAAGAGCACGGGCCTGGAAGTGAAAGGACCTGTGTTCTAATCCACCACTTATCTGCTGTGACACCGTGACAGATCACTTAACTGTGCCTCAGTTCCCTCATCTGGAAAATAGGGATTCAGTACCTGTGCTCCCTCCTATTTAGACTGACAGCTCAATATGGGTCCTGATTATCTTGTATCTACTCCAGTGCTTAGCACACAGTAAGCACTAAGCCAATGCTATTATTATTGACATTATCACTGGTAGTATTATGAATTAAGATCCAGTCCCGAACCTCTAGAAAAATGATGCAGGTTCCCATAGAAGCTGTATGTGGTAACATTAAGTATCGCTAAACTAGCACCACTTGTGTCTCCCACTCCCGCCCCAGACCCCTCCCTGGTATGCCCCTGGTCCAAATCCCATAGCTTTGGCCAGAAGCAGCGTGGCTCAGTGGAAAGAGCCTGGGCTTCGGAGTCAGAGGTCATGGGTTCGACTCCCAGCTCTGCCACTTGTCAGCTGTGTGACTGTGGGCAAGTCACTTAACTTCTCTGGGCCTCAGTTACCTCATCTGTAAAATGGGGATTAAGACTGTGAGCCTCATGTGGGACAACCTGATTACCCTGTATCTACCCCAGTGCTTAGAACAGTGCTCTACACATAGTAAGCGCTTAATAAATACCAACATTATTATGTGGCAGGGAGAAGAGAGGGAAGGGGCCACCATCTCCACTATGATTAGTTTCATAAAGGTAGACACATATTAGAGCAAGGTGGGAAGCAAAGTTTGGGATGTGGGAAGTAAGGCAGACGAGGGTCCGTCAATAGAGAAGGGAGCAGAGCAAAACAAGGAGGGGCTAAGGAGGAAATTAACTCACCTTTAATCAATAGTACTTATTGAGCGCTTGCTTTGTACAGACACATGACTAACATCTGGGAACGTACAGTACAACACAGTAGATGTGATCTCTGTCTACTGATCAGATTGCTGCGGGAAGCGGATCTTTATGTTAGCTGGGATGTCAGCAAATAATGCAGAACCTATCATCTGGTTGTGCGCCCCGTGGGTTGTCGTGAGAAGCAGCATGGCACAGTGGACAGAGCAAGGGCCTCGGAGTCAGAAGGACCTGGGTTCTAATCTCAACTCTGCCAACTGTCTGCTGTGAGATCTTAGCCAAGTTCCTTAACTTCTCTATTCCTCAGTTACCTTGTCTGTAAAATGGGGATTAAGACTATGAGCTCGATGTCTTAATGCAAGACCTGATTGTCTTGTATTTACCCCAGTGCTTAGTACAGTGCCTGGCACATAGTGAGTGCTTAACAAATACCAGTTTTAAAAAAAAAATCTGGGCTGGTCATCATCTGGGTTATGCCTTTACGTTGTTGCTATGGATGGGGAAAAATAGATCAGTTTGGGACAGAATTTGTATGCAATGATTTGTCCTGGGTGTTCATTCACTGAAGTACTGGTTAGGGCAGGGAATATGTCTGTTTAGTGTTATATTGTACTCTCCCAAGTGCTTAGTACAGTGCTCCGCACACAGTAAGCGCTCACTAAATATGACTGACTGAATTTGAAGTATATGCTGATCATGAGATTGGGTCAGCAAGAGGTTGTTTCTCCTCAGTGGTATGCTATTGTGAATTGTCAGGGCACTGAAGTCAGGATTTTTCTTTCCTCTAAAGACACCTGCATGGGGCATGGCTCTCAATTTAAAAAAAAGTCCTTTGTTAGCAGTTCTGTGTCTTGAGCACAAACTAAGGAATGGAAGTGAAAAGTTGACCACTTGGTGATTCTCAGTGCTTGACTTTATATTCTCATTTTTAAGAGAAATAAGGATTGGGGAAAAAGATCTCACATATGTTGGAGTTTTGGATCCCAGATCAATCAAGGTTTTTAGTAAGCTCCTCCCATGTGTTGACCACTGTACTAAAGTCTTGGCAGCTTAAGTCAGAAACAAAAATTACAGGGCAGGGACAATCTAACAGTCTTACAATCCGTGAAGGGAGACAGACATAAATTATTTACAAATAGTGGGAGCCAAAGAAGAAACAAAGATGTAAAAGGTACTAGTATAAATAGATCAGCTGAAAAAATGTTTGAATATGCAGTTGAGTCTAACTACATGCCAGTCAATCAATTACATTTCTTGAGCACTTAGTCTGGGCATAGTAATTAATTACGTATTGGAAGAGTAGAGAAGCAGCGGGACTCAGTGGAAAGAGCCCAGGCTTGGGAGTCAGAGGTCATGGGTTCTAATCCTGGCACCGACACTTGTCCAATGTATGATTTTGGGCAAGTCATTTAACTTCCCTGTGCCTCAGTTACCTCATCTGTAAATTGGGGATTAAGACTGTGAGCCCTACATGGGACAACCTGATCACCTTGTATCCCCCCAGTGCTTAGAACAGTGCTTTGCAAATAGTAAGCTCTTAACAAATACCATCATTATTATTATTACTATTATTATTATTACGATTCAGTTAGTAGACATCATCCCTGCTATCAAGGACCTTACAGCCTAGCAAGGGAAACAGACACTGAAACAAATTGCGGGTGTTGGGGTGAAGCAGCAGAGTATAAAGATACGTGCATAAGTTCTACAGGGGTGGTGAGAACCCAAGTGCTTAGTGGAAGTGCTGGAGGAAGAGCCTCAGGGTGGAGGAGTTAAAGGCAGGAACAGAGATGAAATTTTAATCAGGGAAGCAGGGAGAGATCCAGGAGGGAGGGAGGGAACAAGGGAGACAATAGCAAGAGATGAAAATCACATAGAGTGAGTAGGTTGACTTGAGAAAAGCCAAGCGTGTAAAGCTGGGGTGCAGTGGAAAGAACTTTAAAGCTAATAGCCAGCAGTTTCTGTTTGGGGCAGAGAGGAAGGGGCAACACTTAGAGGATTTTGAGGAGTGGGGAGATAGGTGCAAAATGATGTTTTAGAAAGATGAGCTGGGAGGAAGACTGAAGAGATGACTGGAAAAAGAAGAGGCTGGAGGCAGGGAGGTTAGGGAGAAGGCTGGTGCAGTAGTTGAGCCGGGCCGGGGCAGGTGCTTGGACTGGTGTTGGGGTAGCTTGGATGAAGAGGAAGGGGACAATTCTGGAAATATTGTGAAAAGCTTCTGATGCAGAGATGCAAAATGACTATTGGAGGTTCTTTGAGGACCTAAAAGATGTCTGTAAGACAGTGATCTTGGCAGCAGTGAAATGAGAACTGGCGAGGGGAGAAACTGCACTCACAAAGCTCAGTGAAATGATGGGTGCCTGGAACAGCGAGGTGGTGGATTTGATGCCTGACTGAATGTGTGGGTTGAAAGAGAGGGGAGTCAAAGATGATGGCCAGATCGCAGTCTCCGTCAAAGATGATGGCCAGATCGCAGGCTTGAGAGACTGGGAGGATGGTGATATTGTCTATATCGATAGGACAGTGAAGAAGAGTAGAGGATTAGAGAGAGAAGATGAGGAGTTCAGTTTTGGACACTTTCAACTTGAGATCAACATCAAGTAGGAGGAAGGCTGAGAGTGTAGAGAAGGAGAGAGGTCAGGACAAGTGTGGTGGCATTAGAAGCCATCTGCAGAGAGGTCTTAGTTGAAGTTGTGAGAGTGGAGAAGCTCCCAAAGGGAGTGGATTTAGACAGAGATGGGAAGGGGACTCAGAACTGAGCCTTGAGGGACAACCATAATTAGAGAGTGGGAGGTAGATAAATGCCAGTGAAAGACGCCAAGCAAATGTGGCCAGAGAGATGAGGAGCTCCCAGGAAAGGATGCATGAGAGACCAAAGTTAGGTAGTGTTTTCAGGAGAAGGTGGCAGTCCACAAACGTCAGACTGCCGAGACGCCAAGGAGGATTAGGATGGAGTAGAGACCAGAAGCATTAGTGCTGTCAGGACTTGTAGGATATTAGTCGAAAAAGGCTTCTTGGAGGAAGTGGGATTTTTAGGAGAGTGTGAAGATGGGCAGGTATCTTACCCATGGATTTTTGTGCTCAGTCATGTTGGCCAAGCACCTTCGTCTTGTTCTGGTCCTCTGAAGTCCATCCACACTGACCTCATTTCGCCCGTTGAATGGAATAATGATTTGTAGCTGCTTCCCTCCATGGTGCCTATGATGCGGTGTTTCTGGATCACAGAATTCAAAACTCCAATTATCAAGAGAGCGAGAGAGGATACAGTTCCATCCTCTTTAGGAAAGAGCTGTGCTTTTATGTCCAAACTACTTTTGAAACCCAGATCCTGTTTGTAATTTGTCATGTAATCATGTCAAGGATTATATGCTTTTGTCCTGATGATTCAAATAGCCCAGCTAGCTGGGAAGCCCCATCCACATCGTAAAGTTCCTTTCGCTTAACAAGAAGCCCGACAAGAGCAATGTGTTACCGCCTTTGTTTGTACCACATCTTCCCACCCACTCACTCAGCAACCGACTGAATGAAATGAGCTCCAGTGCTTTGTGTGGAGGAAGAATGAAAATAACAGCCATTCGAGCAAAATAAAGCTTTTCCGTGCTTTTCAGAACCCCGTCTTGTTTTCGTTGTTGGCCTTGTGTTCTCACAATGGCCTCATCCTTGTGTTTCATTGAAAGATATCAGAGCTGGAAAAACATCTCACCGCACACACAAACAAATAATCTGCTGTCTGAAGTGAACAACAGGAAAATGACTAGTTTTTTTTTTTTTTTCTTTTCAACATGTACAGCTCTGAGGGTCAGCACTCTAGGCACTCTCCCAGCCACTTCGAAGCAGTGACAAATGACTGAAGAGTGAGGGATGATGTGAAAACCACTGGGCTTGGCCAACAAGAAAATTATTTTTTGTCTAGTCAGTTCATCGTATTTATTAAGTATTTACAGTGTGCAGGGTGCTGTACAGTATAAGAGAGTCGATATACACGTTCCCTGCCCACAAGGAGCTTACAGTTTAGCAGGGCAGACAGACAACATAATCGAGTTAAAATTGTGCTAGCAACGACTTTATAAAAGATGGAAATGGAGAGGTCCTGAGAAAAATTCACATACAAGTAATGAAACTATGTAATTGTACAAAGAAGAGTACCTTGAGTCCTGGTGGAAAGAGCATGGGCCTAGGCAGCAGCATGGCTCAGTGGAAAGAGCCTGGGCTTCAGAGTCAGAGGTCATGGGTTCGACTCCCTGCTCTGCCACTTGTCAGCTGTGTGACTGTGGGCAAGTCACTTAACTTCTCTGTGCCTCAGTTACCTCATCTGTAAAATGGGGATTAACTGTGAGCCTCACGTGGACAACCTGATTACCCTGTATCTCCCCCAGCGCTTAGAACAGTGCTCTGCACATAGTAAGTGCTTAACAAATACCAACATTATTATTATTAGGAGAGAAGGGAACTTGGCTTCTAATCTCAGCTCTGCCACTTGCCTCCTGGTTTACTCTGGACAAGTCATTTAATTTCTCTGTGCTTCAGTTTCCTCATCGGTAAAATGGTGATTAAGTATCTGTTCTTCTTCCTCCTCAGACTGTGAGTTCAATGCGGATGAGGGACTGCATCTAATCTGATTGTCTCGTTATCTACCCCAATGCTTAGTAAAGTGCTTATCACATAAGGGTTTAACAAACTTATTATCATCACTATAGTAATAATAATGTTATGTCTTAATAATGTATTTATTGTTAGTAACAAAAATAATAAAAGTAGTATTAGTAGAGCTTCTAGGAGAAGGTGGCCTGAAATTAGTCTGGCTTTATCCCTTTCTATCAGCACCTCACTTCTGTGCTTCTAATTCCTTATATTCGAAAATCCTATGTTGGGCGGTTGGTAATCGTCCTGCCTGAAGCTTTCCGTCAAGGAGCTCTACAAATGTTTATTTCAAGTTTGAGTTTTTTCCCTCTTATCCCATAGGAGTATAGCCATAGCCGGCTGATGGAACTCGTCTGAGGGCCTCTGTGAACAAGAGCCTCGTTGAAGGGGTTGAATACGTGCAGTGCCTTCCTCCTGAAGTGCTCATCTGGCCTCTCAAGAGCTTGGGAAGGCCGAGTTCATTTCTGCCTGCATGGAAGGGAAGCAGGGATAGCTGTAAACCCTCCAGAAAGATGCAGTGTGGGTTTTGAGGAGTAAAGGAGATTAACTCCTCCGTCTGTCTCGGAATCCAGATTCATTCATTCGATTGTATTTATTGAGCGCTAACTGTGTACAGAGCACCACACTGTGCACTTGGGAGAGAACAATACACATACACATTCCCTCCCCACAGGAAGCTCACAGTTTAGAAGGGGGAGACAGACACCAATATTAATAAATCAATTTCAGATATTTACAAAAGTGCTGTGTCGGGAGGTGGGGGGAGGCGATGAATAAAGGGAGCCAGTCAGGGTGCTGCAGAAGGGCATGGGAGAAGAGGAAAGGGGACTTAGGGAAGACCTCTTGGAGGACATATGCCTTCAATAAGGTTCTGAAGGGAAGGAGAGTCGTTGTCAGATATGAGGAGGGAGGGCATTCCAGGCCAGAGGGAGGACGTGGGCGAAGGGTTGGCAGCGAGATAGGTGAAATCGAGGTACAGTGAGAAGGTTAACGTGAAAAGAGCGAAGTGTGCGAGCTGGGTTGTAATAGAGCAGCGAGGTAGAGGTAGGAGGGGGCAAGGTGATTGAGTGCTTTAAAGCCAGTGGTGAGGAGTTTTTGTTTGATGCAGAGGTGGATGGGCAACCACTGGTATTTCTTGAGGAGTGGGGAAACATGTCCTGAATGTTTTTGTAGAAAAAAGATATGGACAGCAGAGCGAAGTGTGGACTGGACCGGGGAGAAACAGGAGGCTTGGGGGGGTCAGCAAGGAGGCTGTAATTAAGGCAGGAGAGGATAATAATAATGTTGGTATTTGTTAAGCGCTTACTATGTGCCGAGCACTGTTCTAAGCGCTGGGGGAGATACACGGTCATCAGGTTGTCCCACGTTCATTCATTCATTCATTCAATAGTATTTATTGAGCGCTTACTATGTGCAGAGCACTGTACTAAGCGCTTGGGATGAACAAGTCGGCAACAGATAGAGACAGTCCCTGCCGTTTGACGGGCTTACAGTCTAATCGGGGGAGACGGACAGACAAGAACAATGGCACTAAACAACGTCAAGGGGAAGAACATCTCGTAAAAACAATGGCAACTAAATAGAATCGAGGCGATGTACAATTCATTAACAAAATAAATAGGGTAATGAAAATATATACAGTTGAGCGGACGAGTACAGTGCTGTGGGGATGGGAAGGGAGAGGTGGAGGAGCAGAGGGAAAAGGGGAAAATGAGGCTTTAGCTGTGGGGATGGCAGAGGGAGTAGAGGGGGAAGAGGAGCTCAGTCTGGGAAGGCCTCTTGGAGGAGGTGAGTTTTAAGTAAGGTTTTGAAGAGGGGAAGAGAATCGGTTTGGCGGAGGTGAGGAGGGAGGGCGTTCCAGGACCGCGGGAGGACGTGACCCAGGGGTCGACGGCGGGATAGGCGAGACTGAGGGACGGCGAGGAGGTGGGCGGCAGAGGAGCGGAGCGTGCGGGGTGGGCGGTAGAAAGAGAGAAGGGAGGAGAGGTAGGAAGGGGCAAGGTGATGGAGAGCCTTGAAGCCTAGAGTGAGGAGTTTTTGTTTGGAGCGGAGGTCGATAGGCAACCACTGGAGTTGTTTAAGAAGGGGAGTGACATGCCCAGATCGTTTCTGCAGGAAGATGAGCCGGGCAGCGGAGTGAAGAATAGACCGGAGCGGGGCGAGAGAGGAGGAAGGGAGGTCAGAGAGAAGGCTGACACAGTAGTCTAGCCGGGATATAACGAGAGCCCGTAATAGTAAGGTAGCCGTTTGGGTGGAGAGGAAAGGGCGGATCTTGGCGATATTGTAGAGGTGAAACCGGCAGGTCTTGGTAACGGATAGGATGTGTGGGGTGAACGAGAGGGACGAGTCAAGGATGACACCGAGATTGCGGGCCTGCGGGACGGGAAGGATGGTCGTGCCATCCACGGTGATGGAGAAGTCTGGGAGCGGACCGGGTTTGGGAGGGAAGATGAGGAGCTCAGTCTTGCTCATGTTGAGTTTTAGGTGGCGGGCCGACATCCAGGTGGAGACGTCCCGGAGGCAGGAGGAGATGCGAGTCTGAAGGGAGGGGGAGAGGACAGGGGCGGAGATGTAGATCTGCGTGTCATCTGCGTAGAGATGGTAGTCAAAGCCGTGAGAGCGGATGAGTTCACCGAGGGAGTGAGTGTAAATGGAGAACAGAAGAGGGCCAAGAACTGACCCTTGAGGAACTCCAACAGTTAAAGGATGGGAGGGGGAGGAGGCTCCAGCGTAGGAGACCGAGAATGATCGGCCAGAGAGGTAAGAGGAGAACCAGGAGAGGACAGAGTCCGTGAAGCCAAGGTGAGATAAGGTATGGAGGAGGAGGGGATGGTCGACAGTGTCAAAGGCAGCAGAGAGGTCAAGGAGGATCAGAATGGAGTAGGAGCCATTGGATTTGGCAAGAAGGAGGTCACGGGTGACCTTAGAGAGAGCAGTCTCGGTAGAGTGGAGGGGACGGAAGCCAGATTGGAGGGGGTCTAGGAGAGAATGGGAGTTAAGGAATTCTAGGCATCGATTGTAGACGACTCGTTCTAAGATTTTGGAAAGGAAGGGTAGTAGGGAGATAGGACGATAACTGGAGGGGGAAGTGGGGTCAAGAGCGGGTTTTTTTAGGATGGGGGAGACGTGGGCATGTTTGAAGGCAGAGGGGAAGGAGCCCTTGGAGATTGAGTGGTTAAAAATAGAAGTTAAGGAAGGGAGGAGGGCAGGGGCGATGGTTTTAAGAAGGTGAGAGGGAATGGGGTCCGAGGCGCAGGTGGAGGGGGTGGCACTTGCGAGGAGGGAGGAGATCTCCTCTGAGGATACTGCAGGGAAGGATGGGAAAGTAGGGAAGCGGGTTGTTGGGGGGGAGGGGAGAGGCGGAGGGGTGACTTTGGGGAGCTCAGACCTGATCGTGTTGATTTTCGTGAGGAAATAGGTGGCCAGATCATTAGGGGTGAGAGATGGGGGAGGGGGAGGAACAGGGGGCCTAAGGAGAGAGTTAAAGGTCCGGAACAATCGGCGGGGGTGACGGGCATGGGTGTCGATGAGGGAGGAGAGGCTCACAGTTAATCCCCATTTTGCAGATGAGGTAACTGAGGCCCAGAGAAGCTGAGTGACTTGCCCACAGTCACACAGCTGACAAGTGGCAGAGCCGGAAGTCGAACTCATGATCTCTGACTCCAAAGCCTAGGCTCTTTCCACTGAGCTACGCTGCTTCCCTAAGTGATAAGTGATTGTATTGACACGGTAGCAGTTTGGATGGAGAAGAAAGGGTGGATGTTAGCAGTGTTGTGAAGGTGGAACCGACAGGATTTAGCGATGCACTTTGAGAAGCAGCATGGCCTAATGGAAAGAGCACAGGCCTGAAAATCAGAGGATCTGGGTTCTAATCCCAGCTCCACCACTTGTCTACTGAGTGATCTTGGGCAAGTCACTTCACTTCTTTGGGCCTCAGTTACCTCATCTGTAAAATGGGGTTAAGACTGTGAGCCCTGTGTGGAACATGAACTGTGTCCACCTGATTATGTTGTGTCTACCCCAGCACTTAACATAGTTTCTGGCACATGTAAGTGCTTAACAAATACCATTTTTTTAAAAAAAAGGCAAGCACAGGACTGAGAGTCAGAAGATCTCGAATGTCTCATTGCCGACCTCTCGCCCACGTCCTGCCTCTGGCCTGAAACGCCCTCCCTCTTCATATCTGGCAGAAAATTGCTCTCCCACTTTCAAAGTCTTAATGAAGGCACATCACCTCCACCTTCCCTGACTAAGCCCTCTTTTCCTTGCCTTGCACTCCCTTCTACATTGCCCTGACTTGCTCCCTTTATTCATCCCTCTTCCCAGCCCCACAGCACACATATACACATCCGTAATTTATTTATTCATATTAACATCTTTCTACCCCTCTGGACTGTAAGCTCGTCGTGGTCAGGGAGTGTATCTACTATACTGTTATATCAAACTCTCCCAAGCGCTTAGTACATGAGAAGCAATGTGGCTTAGCGGATAGAACATGGGCCTAGTAGTCAAAAGGACCTGGGTTTTAATTCTGCCTCCACAACCTGTCTGCTGTGTGATCTTGGGAAAATCACTTCACTTCTCTGGGCCTCAGTTACCTCATCTGTAAAATGGGGATTAAGAGGCCAAGCCCCATGTGGGACAGGGACTGTGCCCAACCTGATTAACTTGAATCTACCCCAGTGCTTAGAACAGTGCTTAGCACATAGTAAGCACTTAACATGTACCATAATAATAATTATTAGTATTATAGTGTTCTGCGCACAGTAAGCATTCAATAAATAGGATTGATTGATCTGTGTTTTAATTCAAGTTCTACCACTTGCCTGCTATATGACCTTGGGTAAGTCAAGTAAATTTTCTGTGCCTCAGTTTCCTCATTGGGGAGTAAATATCCATTCTCCCTCCCCCCAAAAACTATGAGCCCCATGTGGGACAGAGACTGTGTTGACCTGATTACTTTATATCTTCCCGAGTGCTTAATAGAGTGCTTGGCACATAGTAAGCATTTAACAAGTACCACGATGATTATTATTATTTTTATTACTTCATGTATTGGCAGGTTTTAAGTCCGGAGGAACTTCATCCAAAGCTTTCTGGATCTTCAGGGAAGATCCGCAAAGACATTAAGCCACCAGTGCCAGCAATAAGAACAAAGGTCCAGAGCGGGACAAATTCAGAGAGCCAAAAGAAGGATTATCAGCCACTTGACCTCAAGGGCATGAAATATTATGTCACACACTTTTCTGAATCATAGTACACTTTCTCCTTGCTCTTTGGAAACCTTTCTGTGACCCTGATATTAACCATAAACGTCTGGCCTGCAATGCTAAGCACCCATAAAGCTTCATCTGCATTCATTTAGATTTTGCAGTGGTATTAAATTGAAAGGGTTTATGAAACAGCAAAAAGGATCTGAATTAAAACACTTAGGTCATGGTAGTTTGCATAAATGTGAGCTGATGAGTAACATATCCAGGACTGTAAGGGAATATAAAAATAATATTGAGTGCCTAATTGTAACTCTTTGGGATCAGATGCACCGAGTGTAATGGTTACACCCACAAGGATCCCGTTTTAGCAGTTGTAGTCCATTCCTCTCACCCCCATGAGCAGTACATCTGATTGATCAGCACCTGGAGATTCTTAAGACAACGGGCATGTTGCGTTAGAGTAGAGATGCCACATTTAACGTTTTGCTAGCCCCAAGGAACTCTCGGTGAGACTCTTTAGATTGCCCTCGCTCTAATCAGCAGTTCCCCAAATCAGGTAGTCTAGCAAAAGGCCTAAGCGACATGGCTACCTTTCAGCACTCAGTGCAGGAGTTTCAGTAGTGCCCTTCTCAAATGACCTTTTTTTCATGGTTTTTTTTTGCACTTACTCTGTGCCAGACACTGAACTGAGTGCTGGAGCAGATACGAACTAATCAGGTTAGACACAGTCCATGTCCCATAGCGGGCTCATGGTCTTAATCCCCATTTTCAGGTGAGGTATCTAAGGCCCAGAGAAGTAAAGTAACTTGCCCAAGTGGCAGAGCCAGGATTAGAACCCACCTCCTTCAGACTCCCTGGCCTATGCTCTATTGATTAGGCTGCACTGCTTCCCCTTGCACTATGACCTTGTATTATGGGTCCAGGATAGGTCAGTGCGAAAGAGTAGCAAATTGAGGGAGGATGATTGAGGGAGAGAGGTGTTGTGTTGTAGGGAATGCAAATGGCAGACGAAGCCCAGTGGAGAACCGCCTTAGTCAAGTCACACTAGAGGATACACAATCCTTGGGATGAGTGAGAAGACACACTCAACAGCACTAAAAAATGTGGTCATTTTGTAGCCTGAACAAATCTGGAATATGAATCGAGCCCAATGTCACTGTCCAGGAAGAGCTGAACAGTTTGTATGGGAATCCCTATTTATTTCCTACCCCAAAAAATAATTGACATGATTGACATGATTGAGCCTATCTTCTTTAAAGGTCTTCAAAATCCATAGCGGAAAGATGCTGGAAGTAATGGACACTTTATTAATAATAACAATAATAATATGAACAATAATTGTGGTGTTTGTTAAGCGCTTACTTTGTGCCAGGCACTGTACTAAGCACTGTGGGGATATAAGCAAATTGGGTTGGACACAGTCCCTGTTCCCCGTTGGGTTTTAGGTCTTAATCCCCATTTTACAAATGAGGCATCTTAGGCACGGAGAAGTGAAGTGACTTGCCCAAGGTTACACGGTAGACAAGTGGAAGACCCAGGATGCCTTCACCCTTTGATTTTTCATCATCTCAGTCACAGTTTGGGGAGCAGTCGACTTTGGCCAAAGTGCTCGGAGGAAGGAAATACACACACACACACATGCACCCATAAAGGCTTCTGTTGCTCACATGTACTATGGTTGTAGGGACTGATAACTTCGCTGATACAACTCATGCAATGCAAGTGAGATTGAGTGTGGATTGCCTCGTTGGCCACAAACGGTCCAGTGATGTGTTTGCCATTTATTTGAGCTTCCTGCATACTCTCGGGCAGAGACTCCGTTTCTTTATCAGAGCAAATTGTTTCTCCAATAGAAACATCAGTGTTAATAACCAGATACCATCTTCTCAGGCAACGAGGCTGCACACCACCTTTTTTTTGTTTGAGTTGTAACTTTTCATGTCTGTTTCATAAAAAAGATGATGTGGTTAGATTTAAACAGAGCATTGTCAGGGGTATCATTTATGCCTGGGGTTACCCACATCATCACGTGGGCTCCTTACTTTTGCAGCCTGTTGATTTTATCTGTCTTGCAGAGTCTTGTCGTACAGCTCTCAGCTCCCTCTCACCTCAGCCTGCGTGTGTGTTTGGGTTGTGTGTGTGAGAGTGTGGTGTGTTTGCTCATGTCAGCTCTTCTTATGGTACTTCTGATCTTCAGTTCAAATGGAAGCTGGCAGTCGTGACACTCTCATTAGACTTTGGTGTTGAGGGAATGAACTCTGGTGCTTGACAGCTTTGATTTGCAGCAAAGGAAATGGTAAACTGGTGAATCTTTATAGAAGTGTGGCCTAGTTGATAGAGCAGGGGCCTGAGAGTCAGAAGGACCTGGGTTCTAATCGTGGTTCCTCTATCTGTCGGCTATGTGACCTTGGGCAAGTCACCTGACTTCTCTGTGCCTTAGTTACCTCATCTGTAAAATGAGAATGAAGACTGCAAGCCTCGTGTGGGACGGGACTGTATCCAACCCTATTAGCTTGTATCTCCCCCAGTACTTAGTACAGTGCCTGGCACATAGTAAACCCTTAACAAATACCATTGTAGAAAAAAGGAAGATTTTCCCCCCTGGGCCTTAGCTGTACATTAGCATCGGTCTCCACTACTTTACTGACATTGGCTAATTAAGGACAGGTCATTTAGAAACCTGTAACTTGTGGGCAGGGATCATACAAACACTGTTGTATTGTAACAATAATAATAATAATGTTGGTATTTGTAAAGCGCTTACTATGTGCAGAGCACTGTTCTAAGTACTGGGGTAGATACAGGGTAATCAGGTCGTCCCACGTAAGGCTCACAGTCTTCATCCCCATTTTACAGATGAGGTCACTGCGGCACAGAGAAGTTCAGTGACTTGCCCACAGTCACAGAGCTGACAAGTGGCAGAGCTGGGATTCGAACCCGTGACCTCTGACTCCCAAGCCCGGGGCTCTTTCCACTGAGCCAAGCTACTTCTCTTCCAAGCTCTTAGTACAGTGCTCTGCACAAAGTAAGCACTCAATTTAATTCAATTAATACCACTTACTGATTTTAAAAAAGATCAACAGAGATTCTAGAAGAGCTGTGCTGAAACTCAGAAATTTGATATAATAATCGCATCCAAAATTGGAACTGGGATTCTATTGCCAACTTGGCCGTGATTCATTTGTATATATGAGAGCTTACTGTGTGCAGAGCACTTTACTAAGTACTTGGGAGAGCACAATTTAATACAGGTTGGTAGACACATTCCATGCCCACACTGATTCAGAAGGTAGCTATGGAAAACAATTTTAGTACACTGAGCACCTTCATTTACCTACCCAACCTTAATAGTTAATAGTAAATCATTGATAGTCCTTGGCTGTTCAGTCTAAGAAAAAATAATAGTTGTTGCCTGTGGTTGCTTTAGCCATTTTTAATTGCAATGTCATTTTTTATGCGATTTTCTAAATGGGTTTTTCTCCCCCACCTAAATGGCCTGCGAAACAGCTATGATTAATCCTGAAATTGTCACCTTGCAAGTTACTCTGAGTTACCATTACAACTTTAGAAAGTCATCGTGGTGGCTTATTTATTGATAGTAATGTCTGTCTCCCCCTCTACACTGTAAGCTCATTGTAGACAGGGAATGTGTCTACGGACACTGCCATATTGTACTCTCCTGAGTAAGTGGTGCAGTGCCGTGCACACGGTAAGCACTCAGTAAGTACGGTGGATTGATTAATTGCTTGGTGCTTGAGAAGTTGGGCTTACCGCAGAGGACTGTCTCATAATGCGGTGACAGGGGATGTTTTCCTGTCTTTGGCAAGAAAAACACATTAGCAGGTAACCTGGTAAGTGCCCCACTTAGCAGCCTGTAACAAGGCAGGGACAGGAGTGACAGCGACAGAACGAAGACTTCTTGATGTTCAGCCTCATGCCGTTCAAAGTTGGGTATCCAGGAGCTTGTACCTAGAGCCAGGCGACCCATTTGGTATCCAATCCCTCCGGTTATATGGCGTAGCTCTTTGCCTCGATCATACGAGCATTTGCCTTGAAAGCCAAACGTGATACGTTTGCCTCTGAACAGCAATCAGCGGTGTGTCTCTGATTTCTAGTTTCTTCCCGCGTTTAAAGACTGCAGCTTCCAGACCTCACAACCTGCTTTGGCTGATTCTGGTTGATTTTTCCTTCATGAAACTCTGTGTTTTTATTTTCATTCCCTTGGGTTGTGGCAGTCGTGGAGGTGAAATTATTTACCGAGCACCCCCTGGTGCTCAAGAATTTGGAAAGTATCAACCAAAAAAGTGACACGTTACCTGTCCACGAGAAATTACACTCGAACAAGGGAAATAAACATGAAACAATTTAATAGTAATAATGTTGTTATTTGTTAAGCGCTTACTATGTGCAGAGCACTGTTCTAAGTGCTGGGGTAGATATAGGGTAATCAGATTGTCCCACATGAGGCTCACAGTCTTCATTCCCATTTTACAGATGAGGTAACTGAGGCACAGAGAGTTAAGTGACTTGCCCACAGTCACACAGCTGACAAGTGGCAGAGCCGGGATTCGAATCCATGACCTCTGACTCCCAAGCCCGGGCTCTTTCCACAGTGCCAATTACATATAAGGGAAGGAGAATAAATAATTAGATGTACAGTGGAATCGAAATGTGTACCTAAGTGTGGAGTACGGGTATAAATAAGTGAATAAATGCAAGATATGGCCATCGAATTTTTAACAGTCATATTAATATTAATAATGAAATATCACTAACGATTGTGGGTTTTGTTCAGCACTTACAATGTACCAAGCACTAGAGTAGATCAAATAAAATCAAACTGACACAGTCCCTGGACCCGCATGGGGCTCCCGTCCCGCGCCTGAGAAAGAACAGGCATCAAATCCCCATTTTGTGGTTGAGAAAACTGAGGCACAGAGAAGTTAAGTGACTTGCCCAAGGACACAAAGCAGACACGTGGCAGAGGTGGGATTAGAACCAGGCCTTTGCTCTTTCCACTAGGCCACGCTGCTTCTCTTGGGGTTCTAGGGATGGACAGTTGGAGAAGAACTTTGAATATGAGTTGGGCTGCGGCTATGGGGAGGAAAGGCATTCCAAAGCAGTACTGTCATTTCAAGGGACCTGAACTCCTATAAAATCAGTGACTCACAGCTACACCATTTAAGTGTGCTACTTTGGCATCTATTTGATGTAGGTGGTGTTCCTTCATGTAAAATCATTCCTCACCCTTGAGCACTGTGCTTGTGGTGGTAGGTTGGCTATTAGAACTGGAGTCGGGGTTTGCTTGACGACATCGAGCAGTGGGAAAAACAACTTAATAGGTCCCGGCATTTGCGTTCATCCTCGCTGGGATTTTAACCTCCTCGGAAGATGACAGCTTAGTGGGAGTTCACTTCCTGAACAGGAGGGAGGATTGAGAAGGCGAGGGGGCGGGGGGCTGGGGGAGGTGGATTGGCTGTATTGGCTGCTTGGTGGCTCCATTGAGGCTACATTCCCCAACAGTTTGATGGATCCGTTGCCACTCACCATGGGTGGCCGAGTTCCAGATAACAATAAAATTGTGGTATTTGTTAAGCGCTTACTATGGGCCAGGCACTTTACTAAGCATTAGAGTAGGTAGAAGATAACCAGGTTGGACACAGTCCCTGTCCCACATGGGGATCACAATTTTAATCCCCATTTTACAGATGAGGAAATGGAGGCCCAGAGAAATGAAGCAACTTGCCTAAGGTCACCCAGCGGACAAGTGGCAGAGCTGGGGTTGGAACTCAGGTCCTCTGACTCCCAGACTCGTGCTTTTTCCACTAGGCCATACTGCTGCGGCAGAGCCCTCTTTCTCAATTAGCAGAAACATCCACTGCAGAAGTAGCACGAATTAGTGGTTAGAGCACAGGCCAGGTAGTCAGAAGGACCTGGTTTCTAAGCCAGGCTCCATTGCATGTCTATTGTGTGACTTTGAGTAGGTCCCTTCATTTCTCTGAGCCTCAGTTACCTTATCTGTAAAATTCATTCCATAGTATTTATTGAGCGCTTACTATGTGCAGAGCACTGTACTAAGCGCTTGGAATGAACAAGTCGGCAACAGATAGAGACAGTCCCTGCCCTTTGACGGGTTTACAGTCTAATCGGGGGAGACGGGCAGACAAGAACAATGGCAATAAATAGAGTCAAGGGGAAGAACATCTCGTAAAAACAATGGCAACTAAGGATTAAGAGTGTGAACCCCATGTGGGACAGGCATTGTGTCCAATCTAATGAACTTGTAATAATAACAATAGTAATTGTGGTATTTGTTAAGAGCTTACTATGGGCCAAGCATTCTACCCCAGTGCTTAGAACAGAGCTTGGCACGTAGTGAGCCCTAAACGAGTACCATAATTGTCATATTATTATCATCATTATTACCCACTTTCAGGCCAGCCCTCCCGCCTCCCCTCTCAAGCCTAGTTCTCCTGTCCTCTGCTCATGAGAATAATGGTTTCAAAGGAAGAAGAAATACTTGGCAGGATGCATAGCAGAAAGCAAATAGCAAGAGAGAAACAAAAAAGAAGAAGAAGGTCCAGAAATATCTGTTCTTTCGGGATATAGAAGTGTAAATAGCAGAGCCCCTCCAGACCATTCCCCTCCTAAGTTCAAAGACCATTCCGATCGAGGACGTGAAAATCTGGGCTCTGTGAGTGTTTCCCTCCTGATACTTCCTGGAAGAAAGCACTGCATTTCTCAACATTGGGCCACCTGTCATTTATTTTCTCTGTAAAACCAAAGTCTGCCAAAAACATCCGTTCAGCTCCCGGGCACTCTGTCCACGAGAGGTGCTGGATCGTGCAGAGAACAGCGGGTGTTGCCTCTGCCACATTTCCACGTCCGGGTTGATGAAATTCAACTTGTGGCTTTTTCTTTCTTTCTGTTTGGTCACACGGAGTCTGTGACTCCAGACTCCAGTGCATTTGAGAGCCACAGCACAGTGGGAGCGGTGGGTAATGCCCAAGGCCCCCGTTGGCATTCGGCCTTCTTCGGATGGGTTTGGGGCCACCCCGGGATGGGTGGAAATTTGGGGCGGATGAGTAAAGGGAAATAGACTTTTGCTGAGCCCAATTACCGACTGGGTGGCACCAAGGAAAAGCAGGAAAAAATCATTTTTTCCATGGCCTCCCTAGAAAAATGTTTGAAATGAGTCACTTGAAATTTGGTAAGTGTTTTGCACTTTTACTTTTCTTGCTTGAATTTCTCTGATTTCCTTAAGTTGTTGGTTGCTGTTGTTGTCAAGGAAGGAGGTGGTTGTATTATCTCTCCTCTGGTGTGGTGTGACGTAGCGAAGATAGCGATCAGCCCGTTTTTCCGAGCTGCTCTTTTTGGTCAACAGCTTTCTCAAAACCATGAGTTTGGCGGGTGGACCTTCAGGTTTCCATCGTATTGGCCACATAGCTTTTGTGGCCTAGTGGATGGGGCACTTGGGTGGTAATAACGGCTCCGTCGCTTGATTCTGCTGTGTGACCTAGGGCAGATCACTTCACTTCTCTGTGTCTCAGATTCCTCCTCTGTAAAATTCCTCCTCTGTAAAATGGGAAGGTTGTGGCCTGGTGGAAAGAGCCCGGGCCTCGGAGTCAGAGGACGTAGGTCCTAATTCTGGTTGTGTCCCTTGCCTGCTGTGTGACCTCGGGCAAGTCGCTTCACTTCTCTGTGTCTCAGTTATCTCATCTATAAAACGGGGATTATGATTGTGACCCCTTCTTGGGTCGGCGACTGTCTCCAATCCAATTAGCTTGCATCTACCCCAGGACTTAGTATAGTGCCTGGCACATAGTGTTTAACAAGTACCGTTAAAGAAAAAAAAATGAAGGAATGGTGATTCAATACCTGTCCTCTCTACCCATTGGACCGCAAGCCCCTTGAAGAGAGGGACTATGTCCAATCTTATCATCCTGTGATCTACCCCAGTGCTTAACACAGTGCTTGACACATAGTAAGGGATAACACCTACCACTAATGCAGCTGATGGCTTTACTAGTCACCACATTCCCGCTCAGAAATGCCTGGATGAAAAAGAAGATGAGGCCATGAGAGAGGAAAGAGCATGGGTTTGGGAGTCAGAAGACCTGGGTTCCAGTCCTGGCTCTGTCACAGACCTGTTGTGTGACTTGGAAAAGTCATTTTACTTCCCTCCATCTCAGTCTACTTATCTGTTAAGTGGGGATTAGAGCCACCTTCCTCCCTCTTCCTGAGGATGAGAGAGTTGTTAGGAAAATACAAAACATTAGCAGAGAAACTGGAAGAGTCGGTAAAGCTGTTGGTTTTCCCGTGTCCGCTCACATTCATAGCCTCTCCAGTGGGCTGTCCAACCCACCCGTGGCAATAACATCCTCTTCCCATACAAAGTACATCTGTGGGTCCACTCTGGTATCAAGTCCTTCCTCTGACCCAAAGCCCTGGGCTGATGACATCGTAACAAGGCAAGCAGTCAAAGGTAATGACCGCAGTCAGTTTCTGTCCATCTCTGCTCATCTATAATTGCTTTTGTTTCCTCTTATGTCTCCCTCACTGTCTCCCATGGCTCTGTCTCCTAATTACACATGGGATAGAGGAGGGAGGCTGCTGGTCAACCTTCATTTTTTTTCTTTTCATTCTTCACTTATGAATAGCTGAGTGAACTGTATTTGATAAGCCCTGTTCATAAATGTCCTGCTTTCCTGACTGTTCACAAGTAATGGTGTTAGGGCAGCAGTAATAATAGTAATAATAATAATTCTGGTATTTATTAAGTGCTTACTATGTGCCAGGCACCCCCCTTCTAGGGATTATCTCTATTGCTGAATTGTACTTTCCAAGCGCTTAGTACAGTGCTCTGCACACAGTAAACGCTCAATAAATGCAATGGAATAAATGAGTGAATGAATGAGCTAAACGCTGGGGTGGGTACAAGGAAATCAGGTTGGACACAGTCCCTGTCCTGCCTTGGGCTCACATTCTCGATCCCCATTTTACAGATGAGGTAACTGAGGCCCAGTGAAGTGACTCGCCCAAGGCCACACAGCAGACAAGTGGAAGAGCCGGGATAAGAGCCCATGACCTTCTGACTCCCAGCCCCTTGCTCTGTCCGCTACGCCAGCTGTGCTGGCCCCCTGGGCTCCTGTTTTGCTTACTGAGTAAGAGTTTACAGTTGAGGTCGGGGCCGGGTCAGAGGGAGGGGAGATTAGGTGAGGGGGGCCTGGGGTTGTGCAACCTGAAGAATGACCAGAGGAAAGCTGGGTAAAAGGAGGTTGGCAAGTTGACTGAAAAAATAAAAGTAGAATCTGGGACATCAATCAGTGGTTTTTATGGTATGTGTTAAGTGCTTACTGTGTGTCAGGCACTGTACTAATCGCTAGGGTAGATACAAGCTACGGTAGGATGCAGTCCCTGTCCCACATGGGGCTCACAGTCTTAATCCCCATTTTACAGATGAGGTAATTGAGGCACAGAGAAGTGTCGTGACTTGCTCAAGGCCACAGAGCAGACAAGTGGCAGAGCCAAGATTAGAACCTAAGTCCTTCTGACTCCCCGGTCCATGCTCTATCCACTAGGCCAGGCTGCTTCTCAGATTGTACTGAGTGATTACTGGGGCTAGAGCTCTGTACTAAGTGCTTGGGAATATACAGTACAATAGAGGGGTAGATATGATCCCTGCCCTCAAAGAACTTAAAATTTCTGGGACAAGAGAGGACTGGTGCTGCTTGGCCAACCATTAACAAACTGTAAGCCCGTCAAAGGGCAGGGACTGTCTCTATCTGTTGCTGATTTGTACATTCCAAGCACTTAGTACAGTGCTCTGCACATAGTAAGCGCTCAATAAATACTATTGACTGAATAACAAACAGTCAGTTCCTTAATGCAGATTCTATAAGCTCCTCCTCTAGATTGTAAGATCCTGGTGGACGGGGATCGTATCTACCAACTCGTATCAGTCAATCAATTATATTTACTGAGCACTTACTGTGTGCAGAGCACAATACTAAGCACTTGGAGGAGTGCAATATAACAGAGTTCATAGGCATGATGCCTGCTCACAGTGAGCTTACAGTCTACAGGACCTAATATCCCGATTATTGTTATTATTGTTATTAGGATTATTATTAGCGTTATTAGGAGTTGCTCTACAACAAGAGAGTTACCCATGTCTTTTGGCCTAGTCATCGTAGCCACTGCTAGTGCTCCTGCTTGCTATCACCGGTTGAGCCGCCTTCATTAGTAAGTTTCCCTAGAGGAAGCGGATCAAAAATAATCGAGGTCATGACTGGACTAAAATTTGGGTACATTTAAATAGCTTTTGAGGGAGAGGGCTTAGAGGGGTATCTACCTGAATTTAGAGGATGAAGTTTGGGATTAGATGAAGAATCACGAGGATTGACTGATCCCGTGGAGAAATATTGCAGTGTAGATGGAGCACGGGCCCAGGAATCAGAAGGACCTGTGTTCTTATCCTGGCTCTGCCACTTGTCTTCTGTGTGACCTTGGGCAAGCTACTTCACTTCTCTGTGCCTCAGTTACCTCACTTTGTGAAATGGTTTTTAAGACTGTGAGCCCTATGGGGGACAGGGACTGGGTCCAACCTGTCCTACCCCAGCACTTAGAACAGTGCTTGATGCATAGTAATAATAATAATACTAATGATGGTATTAGAAACACTGTTCTAAGAACTGGGGTAGATACAAGGTAATCAGGTTGTCCCACTTGGGGCTCACGGTCTTCATCCCCATTTTAAAGAGGAGGTAACCGAGACACAGAGAAGTTAAGTGATTTGCCCTAAGTCACACAGCTGATAAGTGGCGGAGTTGGGCCTGAGTATTCAAACCTCTTCCTTTCCCCTCTCTGGCCTCTACCCCTCAGCTCCCTGCTCTTCAACTCTCTGGCTTCTTCCCCTAAACTCTCTGCCCCATCACTTCACATCTCTTATCTCTGCCCCCAGCTCACTAGCCTCTACTCATTTGATCTCTTTGGCTTCTACCCCTCGGCTCTCGGGCCGCTGCCTCTGAGTTCTCGGGCCTCTGCCTCTCAGCTCTTGGGCCTCTGCCCGTCAGCTCTCTGGACGAATGCTACCATTATCGATAAACTACCCCAGAGGTTGAAGTTAGGTTTGCTGGATTATGTATTAACTCTTTCAGACCTGCAGGCCATCATTTAATAAACACATCTAGGAATTTAACAAATGGAGGCTTCGGTGATGCGGAAAATTAATGGAGTTCGCATCTGCCAGCAGACACCAGGAGGGGCTGCTTCACCTGGAAGCTTTCAGACCCATTAGTAGTTGACACCTTTCGAAGCTGGGAGGATAACAAGACATATAAATTAAAAACATTTTAATCATCTAAATTATTTAAAGCTCTGGTGCCTGTAAAAAGGGCCCGTAAATCTCACAGGACTAAACTGCCTTGTGATATTTCTGGCATTTCCTACTTCCAGTTGGAACAGAACCAACAAGTAGAGTAACAACCAACTGAAAGAGCAAAACGATGAGAGAGAGAGAGAAAGTTTCGGTCCAATATGAGTCACAGAGGATCTGGATGGTGTTGGTGGCAAAGGTAACTGATGTATTCGGGCCAATTTACATTCCAAACAAACTCACACTTCTTGCCCCCTAGGTCTGAAATGAGTCTTATTTTAGATACCAGACTGGGGAATAAACATGTGAGTTTATCATCTTTCTTCCCGTAAAGATTATTTGTTTATTGGACTCCTCTGTTACACTGTGTGGATTAATTGAGAAAAAATGTTATAGGAAAAATCTTCAAGACAGCTTTGAGTTGTGAAGCCTTGTGCTCTCTGATCTTACTGTAAAATATAAAGACAGATGCATGAAGAGAATGAATAAAACCCTGTGACCGTATAATACACTTCCTGAAATATGTAAATACACATCTTCCAAACCTACACACACACACATGTCCCTAATTCACAATAAGAGTTACCAGAAGAATAAAACTATGTCACTGAATTGCTAGCAAGCCTAAATCACTATGTAACTAGGGGGAAGAGGTCTGAAGTTAGAGCTCTCCAGAAATTCTCATCTCTAAGCATCCTGTTCTTCCTAAACTCCATCCTGTTTTTGGATTCCCACCTCCTGATCCCTAGAAGTAGATAGTTTTCTTCCGATGTGGGTGGTTCATGAGGATCTTGAAGTCAAAGGGGGAAGAATGAAAGAGGAATGTGAAGTGGTTATGCTAGGAGAGCAGATCTTTCTCTGCCGGTCGTGTCTCTCTGCCACACTTGAAGAACACCCTACAAGAACCTCGATGCCCCTTAGGATTTGATATTTTTAAAAAGAAGTAGAAAGCCTGTAGTGAAAATATTACAAAATCTTGTTTGGTATAGAACAGAAATGTGAGTCCAAACTAGGCCTTAGTTTCAAGGAAAATAAGAATAATGGTCTCTGTTGCAGGCTAATCTTGTTGAGGTAGGCATAAGATAATCAAATCAGATATAGTCTCTCTATCTCACAAGGGGCTCACAGTCTAAGTGGAGGGAGACTAAGCATCTTATTCCCATTTTACAGATGAGAAGAGTGAGGCTCAGAGAGGTTCAGTGACTTGCCCGAGATTAAGTGACTTACCCAAGGTCACAAAGCAAGCTATTGGCAGAGCTGCGGTTAGAATCTGAGTCTGCTGACTCCCCAATCCATGCATGCTCTTTCTACTAGTCCTCACTGCCTCCCTACAAGCTGTATGGTCCTCTTCCTGCCCAAACCCCATCTCCCCAGAGTTGGGTGGTTTTAGGAGGTGGAAGACCAATGCAGGATATTTTGATCAATCGATCAATTTTATTTATTGAGCACTTCCTGTGTGCAGAGCACTGGCCGAAGCCCTTGGGGGAGTACAATAGAACAGAACTGGTAGACACGTTCTTTACTTACAACAAGCTAAGAGGGGGAAATTAATTATATTGCAAATGTTTGGTTTGGGAAAGCAAACTGATCATCCAAGGATGTGGAGAGAAAATGGCTCACCTTTTGGAGCAAATGTGACTCAGAATAATAGCAAGGCCTAGCGGAAAAAGGATAAGCCTGAGAGTCACAGGACCTGGATTCTAATCCTGACATCACCATTTGTCTGCTTTGTGACCTTGGCTAAGTCAATTAACTGCTATGCTTCAGTTACCTCACCTGAAAAATGAGGACTAAATCCTACTTTCATCTTAGACTGAGAGCCCCATGTGGGACAGGGCCTGTGTCTGACCTGATTATCTTGGATCTACCCCAGTGCTTAGAACAGTGCCTGGCATATAGTAACCGATTAGTGAGTACCATTAAAAAATATATATTTGGTACAAATTAATTAATTCCTGCAGGTGAGATCCAAATATCCAGCACTCAGACCATATTCTCTTGCCCATTCCACACCTGCCCATGTTAAAATGTTGGTAGAGGACATGAAAAGCCTCCTGGAGGATAGCACCCGTGTCCTGGTGGGTACTTTTAATTTTTATTATAATGAATACTTGCACAAAGCCCTTTTTAGCTCCAGTGTAGTTTATTCAAGGTCCTGTATTGGCGAACTGGTGCTTATTTGCATGGCTTTATACATTTTCCAAATTGGACCTGGAAAGCATTCATTTTCCCTTTAAAGAATTTGTAATTCACTCTTCAGTGGCCAGGAGGGTCGAGTCGGTGTCTCAGGACTGCTCATTAAAGGAAGCCTTATTTTATGACTCTACTCGATTAGGCTTGGTGCAGTAAATGCTTTTGTTATTTTCTCCTTCAGCTGGTATTTGCTTAAGTGGCTTGACTGAATTGCTCACACTTATAATTACATTAATAGAGAGGGTTGAGATTTCTGTCACCACCTTGATAATATGCTATACTTTGCCGCTCCCCAAAATAGCATCTGTCTTCATCGGTTGCTCGCTATAAGTAATGTCTTTCCTGAGACTCACAATTTTTGTTCAGGCTTTCTGCTTTTCATCTGTGCTTGGGCAGGCACCCTTGGCTAACTGGATGGGTATTGCAGTGTTGCTATAATAAAAGTACCACTTTGGATCTATAATACTTCTGCCTTTATTTTCGTGAGTTTATGATTCAGCTTTAAAAATTCTCTCCAGTATGAAAACTGACCTCATTGGTCTCAGCTCGATAAACGTTATTCGGGCTGTGCTGTCATAGTGCTTTACTGCTGGTGGCTGACAGTCAGGGTTCAGGGCTGTGTTTTCTGCCTAATCGGAGCACCTCAGGCAAGTAGTCAGGCAGAGTTTTCAAACACAGGCATTTGGGTTTGCACCTGCAAACCCTGGGCATGAGCACAATTCACTGTGGGACCCTACCCCTCTCAATGCCTCAAAAAAGGACTTGGGAAGGGTAAATGGGGGAAAACGTGGATGTTTGCCTCCGAATTTAAGGACTCAGTACTCATCTAGGACTTTCCTTTGGAAATTAAAAAATAATTGTTATGGCTCCCTGACAGTAGTCCCAATTCCAGTTCTAGAGGGGAAAGCCATGTTTTCTATTTTCAATCATTTGTTTGCTAATTAAAAAAAAAAATCAAACCCCAAACCACTTGGTGGAAGAAAGCCGAAATATTTTTGTCCTTAAATTGAGGTGGGGCCCCACATACACAAGTAAATCATGAGTGTTAAATTAATCAAACCAACTCTCAGCATGTGTTTTCCATCACTCTTTGTGCCTGTTTTCTTGTGTACACTCAAGTTTCCAGTTTAGAATAATTCACATTCCAATGGCATTAGCCTACAATGCGAATTAATGACTTTGACCAAGGAAAATCTGAGGACAAAAGCCCGGATAATTTTGAAAGTACCAATCCATGCTTGAGAGACTGGGCATGACCAATTTTGCAAAGGTTTTTGGGATTTAAAGTTACCAAATGTGTGTGGATCTGAATTAAACGCCCTTAGTGGTTGGTGAATTCATGAGGAAATTTTGATTAGTGTGTAAGATTCAGGTTGACTATTAAGTCTGAGAAATCTTCACAGATTCACAGACTCGCGGTAAGGGGGAAGAAAAAAGATTTCCCATAGACTCGTGATGATTTGACTTTGACATAATTTTCCTGCAATATTATATAACACCTGATATAGCCTTTATCAAAACTGTGCAATTGTGTCTACCCAAAGTAAATCTTTGACTGTCAGCAAGTGCAAGCGTTTTCCATGAGAGGTGGCCTAGTCTTTCAGAGAATTTTCACAGGAGGATGTGGGTGTCAGTCCCAGTGGAGGAGCCATCTGGAAACCCTTAGTTTTGCCATGCTGGCTTATTCGATTCATAAAATTGCTAGTGGAATAAAAGTGTTCCTTGTATTTCACGAGTTCTGCAGTGTTTCCCTATTGAGTGTGAACTTGGGCATTTTCCTGAGTATAGAGCAATAATAATGATGATGGTATTCGTTAAGCACTTACTACGTGTCAAGCACTTTTCTAAGCTCTGGGGTAGATAGAAGTGATTCAGTATGTGGACTTGAGAACTCGAGTCAGGCTTGGGGCTGCAAAATGGATGAAGAACTTGAGGAAAAGACACTGATAGGGCTATTAACTTTTTTGTAAATTGATGCTTTGATGTGCTAGAGCACCGAAGGCACCTCAGTCAAATAAATTAGTCAACTGTTTTTATTAATAGTAATGTTGGTACTTGTTAAGCGCTTACTATGTGCAGATCACTGTTCTAAGCGCTGGGGTAGATACAGGATAATCAGGTTGTCCCACGTGAGGCTCACAGTTAATCCCCATTTTACAGATGAGGTAACTGAGGCACAGAGAAGTGAAGTGACTTGCCCACAGTCACACAACTGACAAGTGGCAGAGCCGGGAGTCAAACCCATGACCTCTGACTCCGAAGCCCGGGCTCTTTCCACTGAGCCATGCTGCTCTAAGTACAGAGCACTGTACTAAGCGCTTGGGAGAGTACAATTTAACAATAAGAGGACATGTTCCCTGCCAAGTGAACCTCTCCATTTGCCCATGACAGTTAGAAAGGTACTTCCCCACCAAAGGCCCCATCCTTCAATGGTACAGTTTTCTACTAGGCAGGTTTGGTGAACCCAAATCCTCAAGGGCCAAGAACCTTCATTCAGGCATCTCGAGTGAGAGGTCTAAAGGTATTTTTAAAGTCACATACTTCTGCATGCCACCTCTCCTTGAACTTGTCTTTCTGAAAAATTGGAAGTTACTGTCCTTCAAAAGTCTTGTTCTCTGGTGCTGATGTGAAATCAGAACTAAATTCACAGAAGCAGTCAGTGAAACACTAATGGACAACATTTGCAGGCATCTCATGGAGAGCATTCATTCTTCTCCCATGTAATTCTAGAGAAAAATCATATTTACCATCTTGGAGCTGGAATCAATAGTCCGTGTATTCAGATCACACTGGGTCTGCACAGAAATTTTGAGGCAAAAATTTCAGTAGAAAAATCTAGTTTGTGACCAGATCCATTCATTCATTCAATAGTATTTATTGAGTGCTTACTATGTGCAGAGCACTGTACTAAGTGTTTGGAATGTACAAGTTGGCAACAGATGAGACAGTCCCTACCCTTTGACAGGCTCCCAGTCTAATCGGGGGAGACAGGCAGACGAGAACAATGGCAATAAATAGAGTGAAGGTAACCCGAATGTTAAGCATCAATATAATCTTAGTGATGTTGTGCTGTAAAGATTAATGTAATTAAGTTTCTGAATGTAAGAATTTCAGTATTTTTAGTTCTATGTCACCTATGCACTTGGATCAGAAGCACATGACGTAGTGGAAAGAGCACGGGCCTGGGAGTCAGAAGGACCTGGGTTCTAATCCTGACTCCACCACCTGTCTGCTTTATGACCTTGGGCAAGTCGCTTCACTTCTCTGGACCTTAGTTACCTCATCTTGAAAATGGGGATTGAGATGGTGAGTCCCAAGTAGGGCAGGGCCTGTGTCCGACCCTAGTTGTTTGCATCCACCCCAGTGCTTAGAACAGTATTTGACACATAGTAGGCTCTTAACAAATAACATTATTATTATTATTATCTGTACTCTTTAAGCACTCAGTATTCACCCAACCTTTAGCCCCACAACACTTATGTACATGACTGTAATTTATTTATTTTAATATCTGTCTCCCTTTCCAAACTCTGAGCTCCTTGTGGGCAGGGAATTGTTTTGTACTCTCCCAAGTACTTAGTAAGAGTGTCCTGCACACAGTAACCACTCAAAAAATACCATTGATTGATTGATTGATTGACCAAATAAAATATAGGGCCACATAAAATATCTAGCCATCATTAGCCTAACACTTGTCAGCACTTTCATCCTGATTCAGAGAGTAAGGTAGAGCATTGACTCCCCTAATGATAGCTATCAGATGCATCAACCAGTTAATCAATTGCTATCTATTAAGCGCTCACTGTGTGCCGAGCACTGTACTAAGCACTTGGGAGAGTACAACAGATCCTGTTTGCACAGGTGAGACACAGAGGCCATGAAAGTTTTGCAACCTGCCATTAGATCTGACAGAACCTGGCAGGTTCAGATGAGAGATGGCTTCCAGTCTGCTTGTACCTATTCGTCCTCAGAGTGTTTGGATAGGAGAGAAAACTCCACGTTTCCACCTATTCAAGAATTAGGCCTGCTATTTTCCAGGTATTCCATTGAAGAGTTTCTTCTGTTCATATTAAATACTATTTCCTTTGTAGGACGCATTGGGAGTCGAAGCGAGCAAAGAATAAATATCTTAGGCTTGAAGTTTGGTCGGGGAGGAAGGAAAAGAGTACGTCTTTAAAAAGAGAACAGGTGGAATAATGTCCTCAGGCCAGGAAAGTCCCAGTCATTTTCAGATAAATTATACCCTCCTCCTCCTCCATGGGAAAAAAAAAAATCACACTCAGACTTAACTGTCCCTTTGGCACTTTTGTCAAATGAGTTTTAGTAGCAGGAGCTGCTAAAAATATAAGCCAATTTCTTTCTTCATTTAAATCAAGTGCTTTTAAAAAAACGTGGAGGACATGGAATTGGTGCAGGGCACAGTAGACCAGCAACCATCCACCTCGATAGCTAAGTATTCTGAGGGAGCATCCCAACTTCCCTTGGTAGAGCGGAAGATGGTCATTACTGCAATGAAGGCAAGAATTTTTCCCTTGTTGGCCTTGTTGTGTTTAACTGGTCATTCCTCTTTCTCTCCTTGGCCTCTAACTCCAAAGGCGAAGCCAGTAAAACCTAGGCATGCAGAGTTCAAGTGCATGGACCTGGGCTGCATCCTTTCCTGGGCCTGTCACTGCTTCTGGGATCATTTTGGACACTTTATTTCTAATTCATACATTGGTATGCCTTGGTAAAGCTACAAAGTGATTGATGCATATATACCTCTTCAAATATTTTATTCTATTCAAGTTTTTATTTTTTAAAAGAAGCCTAAAAGTCTGAGGACTTTTGCTATTCCCATTACAGTGTCTGACTGCCCTTTTTGTAAATTAGAATGAGAAAAACCTCTCAGTCAAATTTACTGGAGAAGCAGCATGGAGTAGTGGATAGAACATGGGCTTGGGAGTCAGAAGGTCCTGGGTTCTAGTCCCAGCTCTACCACTTGTCTGCTGTGTGACCTGGGACATGTCATTTAACTTCTCTGTGCTTCAGTTACCCCATCTGTAAAAGGGAATGAAGGCAGTGAGCCCGGTGTGCGTTAAGGACTATGTCCAATCCGATTAGCTTGTATCTACCCCAGTGCTTAGAACAGTATCTGGCACATAGTAAGTGCTTAACAAATGCCACGATTATCATTATTACCATTATTGAGTGCTTACAGTATGCAGAGCACATACTAAGCACTTGAGCACTGTAAATAAATGTTGGTATTTGTTAAGCGCCTACTACGTGCAGAGCACTGTTCTAAGCGCTGGGGCACATACAGGGTAATCTTGATTCTATTTAGTTGCCATTGTTTTTACGAGATGTTCTTCCCCTCGACTCTATTTATTGCCATTGTTCTCGTCTGTCCGTCTCCCCCAATTAGACCGTAAGCCCGTCAAACGGCAGGGACTGTCTCTATCTGTTGCCGACTTGTTCATTCCAAGCGCTTAGTACAGTGCTCTGCACATAGTAAGCGCTCAATAAATACTATAGAATGAATGAATGAAAGGTTGTCCCTCGTGAGGCTCACAGTCTTCATCCCCATTTTACAGATGAGCTAACTGAGGCACGGAGAAGTGAAGTGACTTGCCCACAGTCACACAGCTGACAAGTGGCGGAGCGGGGATTCAAACCCATGACCTCTGACTCCCAAGCCCGTGCTCTTTCCACTGAGCCACGCTGCTTCTTGGTGGGAGGTGGTAATAGCATACGCGTTTACTGTGTGCTGAGCACTGTACTAAACCCTGGAGGAAGTAATACACAAATAGTGAAGGAGCTGAAGAAAGAAGAAAGCAGCAAGATAACCTCTTTTTCCTTAGGCGGCTCCACTGAGGGAGAGCTTCAAAGTCACTGGGAAATGATGGGCCAGTGCACTTTAGATTCATTACGTTTGAAAGCAAGATTTTGGGTGAGGGCAGTGTTCACCGATGAGTCTGGAGATAGCGTCAGTGAAAGTAGAAGAGAAGGCTCTGGGCCCACTGAAAGCCCCCAGGTAGAATTGGCAAAAATGTCCTCCTTCAGCGCTACAGCTAGTATCTCCAGTCACCTCTCTCATGGGAGGCCACGGCGTCTTGGAGAGACAGAGAGTCTTCCTTCTTGGTCCCGGCAGAGCAGAGGCTCCTTCCCGTCAAATTGGCTTGGCTCCTGGGTGTTCACGTACAAGTCAAACTTCACCTTTTCTCCAAGTTATTACCTAGATGCCCTCTCACTAATCCTACCTTAGCATTTTGAGGGAAGTTGAAAATATGGTGGAACTAGTGAGGGGTAAACAAAATGTCCATAGATACGTCACAGCTCCCACACTGTCACTTCAGTATCAACTCTTAGGCTGTCACAGAATATCTATGTCTTTTGATTATTTCCATAGTAGTTTCCCAATGATCATATTAGAAGGCCTCTTAGGAGTAATTGGTAGAGCAGGGATTTGATGTTCCCCCCCACTCTCCACCCCCATTATATATATTAAATTATTTATTTATATTAATTTCCGTCTCCCCTCTGGACCGTAAGATCTTTGTGTGCAGGGAACGTGTCTGCCAACTCTATTGTACTGTGCTTTCCCAAGGTCTTAGTACAGTGCTAAGTAAGTGTTGAGAAGCAGCGTGGCTCAGTGGAAAGAGCACGGGCTTTGGGGTCAGAGATCATGAGTTCGAATCCCGGCTCTGCCACTTGTCAGCTGTGTGACTGTGGGCAAGTCACTTCACTTCTCTGTGCCTCAGTTACCTCATCTGTAAAGTGGGGATTAAGACTGTGAGCCCCACATGGGACAACCTGATTCCCCTGGGTCTACCCCAGCGCTTAGAACAGTGCTCTGCACATAGTAAGCGCTTAACAAATACCAACATTACATTATTAGTGCTCTGCACATAGTAAGTGCTCAGTGAATATCATTGCTGAGGATGATGTCAGGAGGGCTTACGTTGTGAGGAGCACTGTTCTAACCTTTTGGGAGAGTACAATACAGGTGACAGACATGATCCCTGCTCTCAAGGAGCTTATAGTCTGGCAGGATTGCCTAAAGAAGAAAATGATCACTTTTGAAAAAAAAATGGAAATTTTAGTCCAAAATCTTGGCTTTCACATTGACTTCTTTTAACTCTTTTCTAATTATCAGTTAAGTGGTATTCATTAAGTGTTTACCGTGCACGGGCGGTGTACTACTTGCTTAGGAGGGTATACAATAGAGTTGGTCTGTACTCTTTAAGCGCTTGATATTCACCGCACCTTCAGCCCCACAGAATATATGTACATAGCTGTAATTTACATTAATTTCTGTCTCCCCTTCTAGACTGCGTGGTCGGTGAGGAAAGGGAGCTTATCTACTAATTCTGTTCTCTCCAAAGCACTCAGTGCTGTGTTCTGCACAGAGTATAAGCTCAATAAATATCACTGACTGATTGAATAATTGATAGACATGATCCCTGCCCTCAAGGAAGATCATCTGAACAACCACAGATTGGGAGTTGCAGTCAATTCCTGTTTCAGGGAGAGGTGAAGCAAGGAAATGCTTGTGAATAATTAGCTGACTAGGGAGGTTGGAATGACACTTGAAAATGCTCAGTGCGTATCAACACCAAAAAATAAAAATCCAGCCATAGCATTTGAGGAGTGGTGAGCACATATTTTGGAAATGCATTCCTGGTGTTTTTATTTACAAAATTGGCAATAACATGGATTTCAGAAGAAATGTACTGATCCGGCAAGGCCCCTGTTTCAGTTTCACTCGAAGCCTCTAAGCAGTGAGGAGGGGCAGTGTGGCCTTTAGGAAAGACCCTGGGCCTGAGAGTCAGAGGACCTGGGTTTTAATTCCAAATCTGCCCGTTTCCTTCCCTGTGACCACGGGCAAGTCACTTCACTTATCTGTGCCTCACTTTCCTAATCTGCACAATGGGGATTCAGTGCCTGTTCTCCCTCCTGCATAGACTGCGAGCCCCATGTGGGACAGGGACTGTGTCCAACCTGATTGACTTTTATCTACCCCTGTGGTTAAAACAGCGCTTGACACCTAGTGACTGCTTAAGTGCTTAACAAATAAAATAATAATGTAGTTATAATATTTGACTGTCGTTGGCAGGGAACATGCCTACCAACTCTGTTATATCGTATTCTCCCAGGGACCCAGTACAATCCTCTGCTCACAGTAAGCACTCAATAAATACTATTGAATGAATGAATTTATTGAGTGCTTACTATGTGCAGAGCACTGTACTAAGCGCTTGGAATGGACAAATCGGTAACAGATACAGTCCCTGCCCTTTGACGGGCTTACAATCTAACCGGGGGAGACGGACAGACAAGAACAATAGCGATAAATACTCCTGATTGATTAGAAAAGTCTGACAGTGTGGATTTCTTGCCTTAGAGTTACTTTGCTCTGGTGAATTTCATCCCTTCCTTCCCGGCCCCTCTGTGAGGGCTCCATCCTGTCCTTCCCCGAATACCTTGAGGAAGTTTTCTGTAAAATGGGGCCTCTCATCAGGGGATTCACTTGCCTTGGGAATGAGCTAGATGGTGCTAGAGGATATGTGTGTCCTGCTGCTCATGCAATGGTTTGGCTTACCGATCTGGGGTCGATTAGTCAAGTAGATGATGATTCATTAATTAGAGGCCGGTTGTGGCAGTGGAAGGGAGTTCTGCCCGTCTCTACAGACCTGACAAATCCCTACCTGCTACTTAATACTCTAATACTGTAAACAGGCCGTGTGGAAATTCTGGACCTGAATTGACTTGCTATGAATTTGAACTCCAGCATTGAGCGTGTTAACTTTGAACCTGAGTCACAGAGAGATTTGAGAAGGTTGGTAGCCCTCAGTGGTCTTTCACTGCACAAGGAACTGGCTTGTAGGTGATGCCCAAAGATCACGAAGAGCCCATGGTTGGGGGAGCTCATTGATTTCCCTTTTGTCTCTTGGATCCCACATTGTCACCCCAAACATTTCCTAATCCCCGAGGCCTTCCGGAAGGAATACACTGCAATGGAATACTCTACTTGGGGAATAGAGTCTCTTTCCAACCCGATTGGCTTGTATCCACCCCAGCGCTTAATACTGTGCCTGGTACATTTTTGGCGTTTAACAAATACCGCGGTTATGAGAAGCGGCGTGGCATAGTGAATTGAGCATGGGCCTGGGAGCTAGAAGCCCATTGGTTCTAATCCTTGTTCTGCCACTTGTCTGCTGTCACTTTACTTCTCTGTGCCTCAGTTCCCTCATCTATAAAATGGGGATTGAGACAGTGAGCCCCATGTGGGACAGGGACTGTGTCCAACCCAATTTGCTTGTATCCACCCCGGCATTTAGTAAAGTGCCTGGCACACAGTAAGCACTTAGCAAATACCATTATTATCATGGCTTAGTGGTTAGAGCACCGGGCTGGGAGTCAGAAGGTCATAGGTTCTAATCCTGACTCTGTCACCTGGTATGACCTTGGGCAAGTCACTTTGCTTCTCGGTGCCTCAGTTACCTCATCTGTAAAATGGGGATTAAGACTGTGAGCCCCATGTGGGACAACCTGATTCCCCTGTGTCTACCCCAGCGCTTAGAACAGTGCTCAGTACATAGTAAGCGCTTAACAAATACCAACATCATCATCATCATTCTCTGGGCCTCAGTCACCTCATCTGTAAAATGGGGATTAAGAGTATGAGTCCTATGTGGGACAGGGACTGTGTCCATCCTGATTAAGTTGTAACTACCCCAGCACTTAAAACAGTGCTTAGCACATAGTAAGTGCTTAATAAATACCGTATTATTATTATTACTTTTATGAAAACTGCCTTGGAGAGGAGGACAAAAACTGAAAGATTACTTCATAGTCTTCTGCTACAGTGGATAGCACTAAGACCAAGTCAACACTAGCAAATTATCTGGGAAATCGAAACTCACCAGAGTGAGTCTTGACCTCAATTATCCTGATATTTTAGCTAAACCAAAATTGGGGTTTTGTTGGAGACATTAACGTGAGTGACGAGGAATAATAATAATGATAATAATGGTCGTATTTGGTAAGCACCTACTGTGTGCCAGGAAGCAGCATGGCTCAGTGGAAAGAGCACGGGCTTGGGAGTCAGAGGTCGTGGGTTCTAATCCCGGCTCTGCCGCAAGTCAGCTATGTGACTTTGGGCAAGTCGCTTAACTTCTCTTTGCCTGAGTTCCCTTATCTGCAAAATGGGGATTAAGACCATCATTATTATTATTATAACAAGCACATCAGGTTGGACACAGTCCCTGTCCCACGTGGGGCTCACAGTCTCAATCCTCATTTTACAGATGAGGTAACTGAGGCCCAGAGAAATGAAGTGACTTGCCCAAATTTACACAGCAGACAAGTGGCGGAGGCAGCATTGGAACCCATGACCTGACAGGCAGACTCATCCACTAGGCCATCGTGTGGTCCCTCTTTTTGTCACCGTCAGAGACAAAAAACTGGGTTGTATGGACCATTGGTCTCATCCAGGAATTTAGTTTTATATCATCCACAGAATGGCGATTAAGCAGTAAGTATGAAATTGAGGTTGGTGAATCAGCCAATATATCTTATAACTGCTCTGCACTGAGAACAGTGCTTGGCACATAATAAGTGCTTAACAAATACCACAGTTATCGCAGCATGAACAACTTCTACACTGAGGCAGTGTCTATCTCCCTGGCGGTCTCCGTTACAGACCCGAGGTTTGCAAGGTTGCAGAATAGAAGATAGCGATAATGATAATCCCTTCGCAGGGTCGCACCTTTAGAGTTTCCAGGAGTCTACCAGTCCCGACTGCAGGAGGGAGAGTCAAGCAGAGGCATATCCACTCCATTCCTAGCATGGCCAGTGGCTTGAGAGTGGAAGGCCATCTGCTACAAGTCAAAACTCACCTCTGCCGGGCAGCAGCGGCATGGGAGAGAGTCGAGGGTGGAGACTCAAGTTGACTGTGGGGAAGAAGGCAGTGGTAAACCACTTCCGTATTTTTACCAAGAATTTCTATGGATACACTACCAGACCGATTTCAGATGGAGGTGGGGCGTTCTGGGACAGATGTGTCCATGACTTCACTGTGGGTCAGACATGACTCGACAGCATAAGACAACAACAACAATAATGATAATAATAATAATTGTGATATTCGTTAGGCCCTTATGATAGGCCAAGCACTGTATTAGTTGCTGGCATAGATTCCAGATATTTGGATTTGGAAACAGTCCCTGCCCTGCGAGGGGTTCACAGTCTAAGTTAGAGGGAGAACAGGTAATAATAATGTTGGTATTTGTTAAGCGCTTACTATGTGCAGAGCACTGTTCTAAGCGCTGGGGTAGACACAGGGGAATCAGGTTGTCCCACGTGGGGCTCACAGTCTTCATCCCCATTTTACAGATGAGGTAACTGAGGCCCAGAGAAGTGAAGCGACTTGCCCAAAGTCACACAGCTGACAAGCGGCATTGAATCCCCATTTTACAGATGAGGGAACTGAGGCCCAGGGAAGTGAAGTGACTTGTCCATGGTCACACAGCAGGCAAGTGCGGAACCCAGAATTAGAATCCAGGCCCTCTGACTTCCAGGCCTGTGCTCATTCCACTAGGCCACACCATTTTTCCCAATCTTTGGACCTTTTTCCTGGGTTGGTACTGCCCCTGCTTGAGGCCCTTCAAAAGAGAGGCTGCTTTCAGTACCTCGATTTGGACCCTTCTGAGGAATTAACCCAAAGATATCTGTGTTGGCACAGCCCCTGCATGAGGCCCTTCAAAATAGAGGCTGCTTTCAGTACCCTGATTTGGACCTTTCTGAGGAATTAACCCAAAGATACCTGTGTTGGCACAGCCCCTGCTTGAGGCCCTTCAAAATAGAGGCTGCTTTCAGTACCCTGATTTAGACCCTTCTGAGGAATTAACCCAAAGACATCTGTGTTGGCTACTGTCTAAGTGGTGACACTTCAGAGGAGGCTTGCAAAAGCTCCTCGAAATGTTAAGAGGACACCATATCTGGCAACATTTTTAAAGATCTGATGACGCACGACTAAACAGAACTATTCATCTTTCCTCCTAAACCCACTCCTCCTAACTCTCCCCTCTTTCAAAGCCATCATAAAATCATTTCTCCTCTATAAGACCTTCCCTACTAATCCCTCATTTCCCCTACTCGTACTCCATTCTGTGTCACCTATGCCCTTGGATCTGTCCCCTTAAGCACTTGATATTCATCCCGCCTTCAGCCTCACAGAACTTATATACCTACCCCTAGAACCTATCGTTTCCCTATCTGTAGTTTCCTTTGACATCTGTCTCTCCCTCTACACTGTAAGCTCCTTTTTTAAAAAATGGTACTTATTAAGTGCTTACTCTGTGCCACGCACTGTACTAAGCCCTGGGATAAATATAAGATAATGAATCATGTCGGACACAGTCCCTGTCCCACATGGAGCTCACAGTTTAAGATGTCCTTGTGGGACGGGATCGTGTTTACCACCTTTAGTGTATTGTACTCTTCCAAAGGCTTAGAACGGTGCTAAGCACATAGTAATAATAAATATCATTAATTGATACACCGATTCCCATCTCTGTTCACAAAATTAACAGCCACCCTGTTCCAGAGGCCCACAAGCTTGGTGTTCTCTTCGACTCTCCATTCTATTTCAACTCTCCAGTCTAGTGCCAAATATTCCTTCTTCTTCCTATACAATGTCTGCCAGTTTGGATGTGGGATGTTGGATGTGCACCCCTTTTCTCCACCCCACAGTCCAAGCTCACTGCAGCTTCACAATTGTATCAACCTCATTCCTGGTCTTCCTGCTTCCAAATCCTTCCCCTCCAGTCTAGATGATACACTGCAGCAACGATAGTCTTTTTGAAGCATCGCTCAGCACACATCTCTCCTCTCTTCAAAACCATATGTTGGATTCCCATTTCTCTGTGCATCAAGTAAAACCTCCTCATGATTGTCTTCCAGGCTGTCCACCAATTCTTCCCCCATCTTCACCTCTTCGTTACCTATGCCCCAGCTCACTCTCTTTCATTTCTCCCAAACTGATTCTCTCACTGGATCCAGCTCTCAGCTCTTCCCCAGCCATCCCCTTGCTCATTCATTCATTCATTCATTCATTCATTCAATAGTATTTTTTGAGTGCTTACTATGTGCAGAGCACTGTACTAAGCGCTTGGAATGTACAAATCGGCAACAGAGACAGTCCCTGCCCATTGATGGGCTTACAGTCTAATCGGGGGAGAGGGAGAGAAATCAGAGGACAGTCATCCACCAATGCCAGCCTGTTTGGTTGGATACAGAATCACATCGCATCAGAATAGTCTGTGCATGTGCACACTGAGTCAGATTCAGTTTGTATTACTAAGCAAGGTTTCCTTAATTCAGTGGCCTGCAAGAACATAACCCCCATATTACAGGAGAAATGGGTGCATGTCCCATAAGCTCATGTTCAGGTGCAAAATAATGTTTCCACATGCTGTTCCCCAGGTCTCCCTCCATCAGATTACATCTTTTCCCACATCCAAAGCCCTGCCCCACTTAATGTAGATATAGAAACAACCCAGCAGTCGTTTCTAGCTTTTGTGCGGCACTTATTCACCGAGATTACATCCAGACCGTAGAGTGTGCTATGCCCCTGCCTCCCTCCTTGCTCACTGCACTCCATGTGCCAGCGAGAACCCATCTGGCAGGGTTGAAAGAGTGTGAATGAAGCTATGTGAGCCATCACTACTATAATCATTTCTGATGAACACAGTCCCGATCCTGAAGGCCCAGAACCGAGGCTCATCCGTCATTCCTGAAAGGACACTCCATCGTTACCATTCCCCTCCCCACATTTGAGAAGCAGCATGGCTCAGTGGAAAGAGCCCGGGTTTAGGAGTCGGAGGTCATGGGTTCTAATCCCGGCTCCGCCGCCTGTCAGCTGTGTGACTTTGGGCAAGTCACTTAACTTCTCAGTGCCTAAATTACCTTCTCTGTAAAATGGGGATTAAGACTGTGAGCCTCACGTGGGACAACTTCATTACCTTCTATCTACCCCAGGGCTTAGAACAGTGCTCGGCACATAGTAAGTGCTTAACAAATACCAATATTATTATTATTATTTGCTTGTGTGACTATATTATGTGTATTCAAATACATATTTGAAATATATTTGACTATATTGGTATTGCCCTTATTCATTTGATGACTCTACCTGTAAATCTTTTTATCTCTATCTCTCCCTTTTGAGTACAGGTTCCATGTCCTTTTCGTGTTGGACTTCCCCAAGGACTTAGCCCACTAAGTTGCACCCAGTGGTGGCTCAATAAATATGATTACTATAACTACCTCATTTGGGTAGATCAGTCTTAACTGCCTCACCTGGGTAGATAAGTCTTAATGGGATCATCTTGAGCTATGACAGGTGCGTTAACAATCAGTAGTCTGGAGCTGTAACCAGCCCTAGGATTTCTACATTTGTTGTTTACACTTTTTTGTGTAAAGTCATTATGAGAAGGGAACTTGTTTACCAACTCATTGTATAGTAATAATAATAATGTTGGTATTTGTTAAGCGCTTACTATGTGCAGAGCACTGTTCTGAGCGCTGGGGTAGACACAGGGGAATCAGGTTGTCCCACCTGGGGCTAACAGGCTTAATCCCCAAGTGCTTAATCCCCTAAATGCTTAGTATTCGCCCAAGCACTTAGATCACAGTAGGTGCTCAATAAATACCTCTGATCAATTCATTATAAAGCAGCCTGTGCAAACAGCAGCCTACCACAGGGATAAAAGGAGCCAAAATACTTGGGTGCTAAGTCTGAGGGGCTCATGCGAAGAAGTGACTGATTTCTAGTGTCCCGGTTTACAGACCCGGTTACCATGTCCGCTTTTTCTGCCATCTATGTGCTTACCCTTCTACCATATTTACTCATTTTATGGCATTTGTTAAGCACTTACTATATGCCAGGCACTGTACTCAGCACTGCAGTAAATCCAAGTTAATCAGGTTGGTCACAGTCCCTGTCCCACGTGCAACAGAGCTGGTAAACACATTCCTTGCCCACAATGAGCTTATAGTCTAGGCGGGAAGACAAAGATTAATATAAATAAGTACATTACCCGATATGATGAGACAGATGAATTATGGATATATTTATTTATGGTGATTGTGTGAATATGTGGAAATGTGCAAGTCCCAAAATCACAAGAGTGGGCAAGTGCAGTGGATGTGTTCGTTCTATGTGGGGAAGCTGTGTGAGTGGGCACAAGCTAAGTGTGGGAACCAAGGTTAAAAACTCAGGATAGCAAGACAAGCTGAACTATTTCATTCCCAAATGGAGCAGATTGAAACAGTCTCTGCCAAAGGAGTTTGAGACAGCAAAGGAGATTGTCAGATGAGGAAGAAGGCCAGTGCATATTGAAGACATACAAATGCCAAAGTATTAGCGACGTAAATTCAGTGTGTTGCTATAACATTTTAAAACATTACATGTTTCTTTAGACATTCTGGTGAAAAGGGTTACCTGGCTTTACTGTTGGCTGACTCTGCTCAGGGTTGGGTATTTTGTCAAAATGGATTTTTACATTGGAAATATCAATTTGGGGCTCAGATTTGAAGGGGAAAAATTCTATAGCCTTGGGTGGTAAAGAGCACCCAAGAACTTTTCTTTTGGGAAAGAGCATAAAAGCCCATCTTCTGATCCAAAGGAAATCAGTGCAAGTAATAATGGTATTTATTAAGTGCTTACTAGATGCAAAGCACTGGGCAAAGAACTGGGTTAGAAACAAGAGACTCGACTGGGTCAAAGATTCTGAATTGAGGCACTGTCGGGAAATAACTTGTCTAAGGCCACATAGCTCACATGGCAGATATGGAACTAAAACCCAGGTCTCCTGACACCTAGTCCATGCTCCTGCCCTGCCGAGCTTCCTAAATCTTTGGCTGTCAATCCAGAAGACTCCTTAAACCAATCAGGAACTAGACTCATCCCTAAGAAGACATCACCCTGCACATAGGCAAAACCATAGATGCAAAGATCTCATCCAATTGGGCTTTCTGCTAATCCATATGGAATGGGTCAAGTAACACCACTGAAGATCTCACATTCATATGCTTGAAAAAAAGCAGCAAACAGCACCATTAGGAACCATGTGCACCTTGAGGTTTGCTTGGTTTTTTTTTCCAAGTAAGTACTCATTTTGCTCTGTGCGAGGCTGGTCATTGATGTAAATTATATCTTTTTTAAATGGTATTTGCTAAGTGCTCACTATGTGCCAAGCACTGCACTATGCACTGATATAGATGCAAGATAGGTTGGATGCAGTCCATGTCCCACAAGGAGCTCACAGTTTAAATCCTCATTTTACCAATGAGGTAATTGAGATACAGAGAAGATAAGTGACTTGCCCAAGGTCACACAGCCTTGCCCCAAGGTCGGGTTGGACACAGTCCAACACAATTATCTTGTGTCTTCCCCAGTACTTAGTTCAGTGCCTGGCACATAGTAAGCTTTTAAGGGATACCATTAAAACAAAACAAATAAATAAAAACTCAGCAGACACGTGGCAGAGCTGGGACTAGAACCCAGGTCCTCTGACTTCCAGACCCATTTCTATCCACTGGGGCACCCTACTTCTCAATTCTTTAAGAACAGGGACCCCTTGTTTACTTTTTTCTAATGTTCACAAGCTCCTCAGAGTTCTCTGCGAAGAGCAGTACCTTCTTAATCCTGCTTCTGCTGCAGTTGTCGATGATAGATAACATGGCAACTGGGTGGCTCCAGTTCCTTCAAAATAATAATGTAATAATGATGGTATTTGTTAAGTGCTTACTATGTCCCAGGCACAGTACTAAGTGCCGGGGTGGATACAAGAAAATCGAGTTGGACCCTGTCCCATTTGGGCTCACAGTCTCAATCCCCATTTTGCATACGAAGTAACTGAGGTACAGAGAAGTTAAGTGACTTGCCCAAGGTCACACAGCAGGCCAGCGGCAGAGCCGAGATTCGGACCAATGACCGTCTGACTCCCAGGCCCGTGTTCTATCCACTATGTCAAGTCTTCTTGAAAGTCTCACCATCCCAAATTAAATCCAGGTATGAATTTTGTACCAGGACAGCATATAGCGTCTTTCTAGGGTTATAATCATCAACTGACAGCGGAACTGGCCTTTCAGTGAAAAATCTTATCCACTTGGATACCTACCTTTTAAGCCCCTTCAGTTCCATAGCACTTATGTTCATATCTACACTTTATTTTCATGTCTGTTTCCCCTTTTAAAACAGTAAGCTCCCTGTGGCAGGGAAAGCCTACCAACTCCCTTATATTGTACTCTCCCAAGAATTTAGCACAGTGCTGTACACATAGTAAATGATCAATAATTACCATTGATTGATTTCAGTGCCTGCAGCACTGTACTCAGCTGTCAGCAATAATATCATTATCATCACTATTATTAATATCAGTAATAATGAAGACAGTTTGGCCGGAATGAAGCGACGTGGCCTAGTGGACAGGGCGTAGGCCTGAGAGTCAGAGGATCTGGGTTCCAAATTCCAGCTTGGCCACTTGTCTGCTGTGTGACCTTGGGTAAGTTGCTTTACTTCTCTGTGACTCAGTTTCCTCATCCGTAAAATGGAGATTAAACCCCACTTCCTCTTTCTTAGACTGTGAGCACTGTATGGGACTAGGTCTCTGTCCATCCTGATCATCTTGTACCTACCCCAGCTCTTAGTACAGTGCTTGGCACATAGTAAGTGCTTAACAAATACAGTAATAATAATAATGAATCAAATAAGCCTGAGATATCTCACTGCCTGTCTCTCCAGGCACAGTGGTCACTCCTTCCCTCTCAAGATTCCAAATGTTGACACGGCAGGTCTTTGTACTTATTTTTGCTTCTACAGAAGCAAGATTTACGTAGCTTAGTGGAAAGAGCATGGGCTTGGGAGTCAGAAGTCATGGGTTCTGATCCCAGCTCCGCCACTTGACAGCTGTGTGACTTGGGTCAAGTCACTTAACTTCTCTGTGCCTCAGTTACCTCATCTATAAAATGAGGATTAAGACTGTGAGCCCCATGTGGGATAACCTGATTTCCTTGTTTCTACCCCAGTGCTTAGAACAGTGTTTGACACATAGTAAGCACTTAACAAATACATTCATTATTATTATTACTCCTTAGCGAGTGATGGAAAGTACTTCGCAGTTTTCACTTCTCCCCCGACCTCCCGCAGTCAATCAATCAGTCATATTACAGAGCACCCACAGTTTGCTGAGCACTGGACTAAGTGCTTGGGTCAGTAAAATGGAAGTAAAAAGTAGTAATCCCGGCCTTCAAGGAGCTTATAACCAAACAGGAGAGACAGTCACAGAATTATTTCCAGATAAGAGAAAAACAGAATGGAAAGAGTTAAGTGAATAAATATTGCCTAAGTAGTCCTGAATTAGGAAAAGTGATGTGGACAAAAGTGCTGTAAGTGGCTGGGTGGGCCTAAGTGCTGAGACTTGAGACAGCTTTCTCTGGGTGGATGACTGTCTCCTTTTTATTTTTTAACGGTATTTAATAATTATGGTATTTGTTAAGCACTTACTATATGCAAAGCACTGTTCTAAGCACAGGGGGGATACAAGGTGATCAGGCTGTCCCACGTGGGGCTCACAATCTTAATCCCCATTTTACAGATGAGGTAACTGAGGCCCAGAGAAGTCAGTGACTTGCCCAGTCACACAGCTGACAAGCGGCGGTGCTGGGATTAGAACCCATGACCTCTGACTCCCAAGGCCGTGCTCTTTCCACTGAGCCACGCTGCTTCTCATTTGTATTTGTTAAGGACTCGTTAAGCACTTACTATTTCCAGGCACTGTTCTAAGCACTGGGATAGACACAAGGTAATCAAGTTAATCAGGTTAGACACAGTCCCTGTCCCACATGGGTCTCCTCCTCTGGGTTGGGCGGGAAGGGAGATCACCTCACCCCATTGTGCTGATGCCGTGGGAGCATAGGGAGCAAGTGTCGCTGGATTCTGTGCTCTTTCTCTACATCGAGTGTGATGTGCTATCTGCCAGGGACCCCAAAAAGAAGAGGGAAGATGGATCCATCAATCAATGGTATTTATTGAACGCTTAATGGGTGCAGAACACTGTACTAAGTGCTTGGGAGAGTACAACACAACAATAAACCAGACACATTTGTGATGGTAAAAGACAAAAACCTTACTTCCAAACCAAAACAGAGATTGTAAACTCTCTGAGGACAGGGATCGTGTCTACTGACTCTGTCGTCCTCTCCCAAGCTTAGAGTACAGCGCTCTGCACTGAGCGAGTTGAATAAAAACTATGGATTGACCGCTCGGTTTTAGCAACCGGAGCCAAGAACACAAGTTTCAGAAAGTAGATCGTCACATCTTTATGAAAATCCAATCTCATATTCCGAAGGTTTTCCTGGAAGCTGCCTCTCCCGCTCCTGAGAGATGGGTGGTAAAATGTAGCTGAAAACAACAAGTCCCAGCAGGAGGGGTTTACCTTGTGACCTCCAGCTCCCTTTTGGCCATAGTAGGCAAATTGGATTATCCCTGGCTTAACTTCTAGGGGAACCTAGCTGGGAGACTCAGACAACACATTCTTTTCCCTCTTGACCTTTTGCAAAGCCATCAAGATGTTCAGGGAGACTGGTTTCACTCAACTGAAGACCCTTTTCCAGGGTTGCTCACCACAGTTCACAGTCTTTTAAAACTTAAGAGAACCAGGTGTAGCTTTGATCTGCTTTGTTTACATATCTCTAGTAAAACCCTTCTAAATACATGCTAGGGCCTGTAATGAGAAAAGGGAGGAAAGCATGGGTGCTGTATAAGCTTCCCATCTGTTTCTGTGAGTAGGTTTCCCAGCTCTCAGCTGGCTTCTTTCCGTGGGGAAATCGTCCTAACTCGTCATCCCTTTGCAGCTTTTCCTAAGTTTTCTGTTTGGAAACAACTACTTGATGGCCTGGAATCCATACGACGAGATCGGGAAAGGTTTCTCTCTTGTTCGGTCTAGAGCAGTTCATTTCTGTTCATTTTGATACAGATGAGGAGCCAAGGGAAGGAGATTGCCACCCAAAAGGTGGCCTTTCAGGTTTTTCTTTCAGAAAAGAGGATGAATGGAACTGTAAAGAAGAGAAAGTCTAATTTTTGACAAACCGCGGTCTTTCCAGGGGCTCCCAATTAAAATCACCCTCACTCATGTAGATCGCTGAGGCTGTGTTTGCTAATCAGTTACTTTACAGTTTCTGAGTCAGTGCTCTCGATCTATCAGTGATATTTATTGGGTGCCTACTCTGTGAGGAGAACTGTATTAAGCATTTAGGATTAGAAGAGTACAATACACTAGAGTTGGTAAACAAGATCCCTGCCCTCGAGGAGCTTCCAATCTGGCCAGAGTGGTGAATTTTGGTTTGTTTGCCCTGCCCAAATTACTGGGTGGATACCCTGAAATAACCCTTCAGACTGTAAATTACAGTCTAAAGTGGCGTCATAGACAGAAATGCATCCCAGAAGAGATTCCACTCGTGGTAGACAGGAAAGTGGAGATCATTTTAAAATTTCATTTCTTATCCCTGTCCCCAAAACCAGCCTCTTTTTAATCACAGGATCCTAGTGACATGAGAGGATTGCAGCTTCTTTCAAACCTGGCATCCATCAGTCAGTTGGTGGTATTTATTGAGTGCTTTCTGTGTTCAGGGCACTGTACTAAACACCAGGAAGAGTACAATACAACAGAGTTGGTAGACCCGATCCCTGCTAATGTGTTGCTTCTAGACCAGAGCAGGATGCAGACATTAAAATAAATTACAGATAAGGGACAGGGGAGAGTTTAGAGTTATGTACATAATCGTTGTTTAGCTGAGGTGGGGGTGACTATCCAGGGCTTAAACGGTAAACATCCAAGTGCACAGGTAATGCAGAAGGGAAGACAATAAATCAAAGATGTTTATTGAGCACTTACTCTGTGCAGAGCACTGTACTAAACACTTGAGAGCGTACAATATAAGAGATGGTAGACACATTACTTGCCCACGTGAGCTTACAGTCTAGGGGAAATGAGGGTTCATCCCCTCCTGCTTCTCAAAAAGTCACCGCCTAAGTAAAGAATCTCAAATTCGGTCATACTGCATTCTAACACAAATTCCTCGAAGGTGGCAAGTGTGTTTTACTTCTCTTTTACTCTCCCAAGTACTTAATACATTATTTTGCACTCAGTAGGCACTAAATAAGTACCGTTAGTGGACTGTCATTGGATTTCTAGAAAAATGTTAATACGATAAGAAATTTGACCCCACTTGCATTTTCTGATTGAATCTTTATCAGTCTCCCCAACAAAAAAAGGTAAAATAATGAAAAAGGAAAGTTTCACGACATTCCTGGAAGAGTGGTGAAATTGTTTTTGAATAACTCAATCATTAACACATGGTGTTTATCTGCCTTGTACAAATTCCCTAACAGATACATGCCCATGTCATGTTATTGTTAAAAATAATTCTTCTCTTTGTACAGAGCAACTTAATGGAAAGTTCATCAACATCAGAGCGCAGTCCTGAAGGATTTATTAGTGAACTAAACCTTCGCCCTCAGAGTGCTGTAATGGTATTTCTTTGCAGGATCACAGCCCAAGGAGTAGCATAAATAAAGCAGATCCAGCGTTAGGTTGCTCAATGTGAGAGAAGCGATGTTTTCTAATCACATTCCCCAAAGGAGTAGCAGTGCTGAATTCGAAAAATGGAGTGTACAGTGAGGAAATGTAGGTGTGAGTTAATGACCTGCACTGCAGAATTTGGCTGTGGAGAAAATGGCGTTGCTTGCTACCAACTAATTGGGTTCAGAAACATCTTTCCTGCACATGAGGGTCTGTACAGTGCCTGATTCTGGAGTTCTTACTCATCCGAAATTCCACTGAAAATCAGAGTCAGGGCTGCCACTCAGGGATCAAAGATAAATTCAGTGTGCCGAGCCTTCTTTGCTCTCTCTAGGCCTGTTTGGAGCAGAGATTGCTGTTGGCGAGATGGATGTGTGGTGCATTACACCCAACCCACCACTTTCTCAATGGATTGTAACTTACTCAGAGTGGGTAGGTGGTGTGGCTGTGGAGACAACAGCATCTTTGGGACTGCCCCCTCACAGCTGTAGCCCTAACCCCACCCCTGTTGCTGGTGTCTTTGCCCAAGGATGGTCATTGCGTCCTGTCCCACCGGGCTCAGGGAGAGACATAAATTCACGGAAGAGACTTTCATGGACCGGACAACCAAGATTTGCCTCATTCTGCACTCTGAATATATGTCCATAAATATTCGAGAGATCCCGGGAATCGTAGCAAAACTAACCTCAAAGAAAGGGATATTCAGCTTGATGGACTGGTGTCCTATCTGTAAATGAAAAAAAAAAGGCAGCAATTTTTTTTTTCACCTATAAACATGTTCCATACTGCAAAGTGCAGCATTTAATGTAAATTTGGGGTAAAGCACATTATTGTTCCCCAGAGATTATCACTTTTCCATTCTCTTTTGCTCAGCTAGTGCAAACAAAAGGGCGTGAGCCCTGCCCCACAAAGACCCCAATACAGTGGCAAAAGGCAAAAATCTTTTCCTCCCAAAGATCTTTGAAATACTAGTGATGAAGCACACTCTTGGGCCGAGCTCCTTATGAATGTCGAGTTACATCTTTGAAGACTACCCCTGTCGCACCTCCCCGCAAACACTCCATTCGGATTGAATAGTTGAGAATTTCACTGTGAAGAGAGGAACAGAACAGAGAATCAATCCATCAGTCAATCAATGGTATTTGTTGAGCATTTACTATGTGCAGAGCACTCTACTAAGTGCTTACAGAAGATGGTAAAAGAGCTGAAGGGCAGGGCCAGCAAAGGCCTGTCCCGACAGATCTATTGGCATTTTTATAGAAAGTCAAACTTTATTTGTGGATGTTCTAGTGAAACCGACTTGCTTTCATTCATATTCCACAGGGAGAGGAAGGTGTGTATTTGTCGTATCAATCAATCAACCAGTGATATTGATCCAGTGCTCTCTGTGTGTAAAGCGCTGAACTAACTGCTTGGAGAAGTACATTTTTTTAAATGGTATTTGTGAAGCGCTTACTATGTCCAGGCAGTGTTTTAAGCACTGGGGAAGATACAAGGTTATCAGGTTGGACACAGTCCCTGTCCCACATAGGGCTCACAGTTGTAATCCCCATTTTCCAGAGGAAGCAACTGAGGCCCAGAGAAGTTAAGTGACCTGCCCAAAGTCCCACAGCAGACAAGTGGCAGAGCTGGGATTAGAACCCAGGTCCCTCTAACTCCCGGGTCTGTGCTCTATCCACTAGGCCACACTGTTTCTAGGCCACAGTAGAGTTGGTAGCTATGATCTCTGACCACTAGGAGCTTGTAGTCTACAGAGACACGGACATAGACATTAAAATAAATTACAGATGTGGAAATAGTAGAGTAAGGATATATACAGAAGTGATGTGGGGCTGGGGGTCAGTATAAATCTGCTTGGGGGTGCACAGCCAAGTGCATAAGGGACACAGAGAGGAGGGTGGGAAGGGGAAATGAGCGGTTAGTTAGGGAAGAAGTCTTGGAGGAGGTGTGATTTTAGGAGGGGAATGTGGGGAAAGTGATGAACTGTTGGATCCCGACTCTGCCCCTTGTCAGCTGTGTGACTGTGGGCAAGTCACTTCACTTCTCTGTGCCTCAGTTCCCTCATCTGTAAAATGGGGGTGAAGACTGTGAGCCTCCTGTGGGACAACCTCATTCCCCTGTATCTACCCCAGCGCTTAAAACAGTGCTCTGCACTGTTATTATTTGAACGGGGAGTGTGTTCCAAGCCCAGGGGCGGATATAGGCCACTGGTCAGTGATAGATAAGTGAGATAGATGAGATAGATGAGGTCAAGGTTCAAAGAGTAGGTCGACATTAGAGGAAGAAAGTGTGACGACTGCGTTATAGTAGATCAGCAAGGTAATGGAGGCAGAGAGCAGACTGAGAGCCTTAAAGTCGAAGGTAAGGCGTTTCTGTTTGATGCAGAGGTGAATGGTCTGGTAAAAGGATATGCCATTTTGGAGAGAGGAAACTCAGCACATAATGGACTTTCAAGAAAAGCAGCCACACTAGCTAGGGGGAACTAGATTGAGGAGCCAAGCTGAGCCAAGCAGATGTCCTACACGGGGAAGTGCTTTTATGAAATCTACAGAGGGTTGGACCTGTAAGACGGAATATAATCAATCACCCGGCAACACTCCCTTGTTCCACCAGCAAGAGACATTTACAGGTATTAAACTACCTCCAAAAGGCCTCTAATAGAGTTCCCTAAATGAAATAATAACACAGAATTATTAGGGGAAACTATTATTATTAATCCAAGTAATAATATAATTTTGAGCTCATGGAACCTGTCCAGATTTCAGAAAGAAATTAACATTAGCTAATTATGTCTTACCACTCCCCTGGGAGGTAAAAGAAGTATCATTATATTCATTTTATAGATGAGTAAACTGAGGTACGGTATGGTTACATGTCTCTCTCAAGGTCAAATGGTGGGAATAAAACTCTGAGGGTTTTACTTCAAGTCCCATGCATCAATCGAGATCCCCTTCAGTAATGATTGTGGTATTTGGTAAGCACGCAATGTGTGCCCGGAACTATAATAATAATGTATTTGTTAAGCGCTTACTACGTGCAGAGCACTGTTCTAAGCGCTGGGGTGGATACAGAGGAATGAGGTTGTCCCACGTGAGGCTCACAGTCTTCATCCCCATTTTACAGATGAGGGAACTGAGGCACAGAGAAGTGAAGTGATGCCCACAGTCACACAGCCGACAGGGGGCAGAGTCGGGATTCGAACCCATGACCTCAGACTCCCAAGCCCGGGCCCTTTCTACTGAGCCACGCTGCTTCTCTATATTAAAGGGTGGGTTAGATTCAAGATGATCAGGTCAGAAACAGTCCCTGTCGCCCATGGGACTCACAGTCTAAAGAAGAGGGAGAACAGGAATTGAATCCCCATTTCAGAAATGAGGAAACTGAAGCACCGAGAAGTGAAATAATTTGTCCTTGGTCACACAGCAGGCAAGTGGCGGAGCTGGAATTAGATCCCAGCTCTCCTGACTCCCAGGCCTGTGCTCTTTCCACTAGGCCAGGCTGCTTTTCACAGTAGAATGCTGTAGCTGCTGACCACTGAGTCGTCTTTATAAATGGCATTTGTTAAGCCCTTCTATGTACCAGGCATTATACTAAACTGGTGTAGATACAAGATAACCAGGTTGGACACAGTCCAAGTTCCACATGGGACTCGCAGTCTTAATCCCCATTTTACAGATGAGGTAACTGAGACACTGAGAAGTGAAATGACTTGCTCAAAGTCACATAGCAGAGGAGTGGCAGAGTCAAGATTAGAGTCCAGGTCCTCTGACTCTCAGGCCCATGCTTTATCCACTGATCCACCGGTCTCCCCATTACCCTTCATTTTCATCTCTCGTGCCCTCCCTTCCTTGCCCGGAATGTCCTCGCCCTTCAAATCTGCCATATTACAGCTCTCCCCAGCTTCAAAACCCTCCTGAAATGCCACCTTTTTAGAAAAATGGTATTTGTTAAGCGCTTACTATTTGCCAGGCACTGTACTCATTGCTGGGGTAAATAGCAAGCTAATCGGATTGAACACAGTCCGTGTTCCCCATGGGGTTCACTGTCTTAATCCCCATTTTACAGATGAGGTAACTGAGGCCCAGAGAAGTTAAATGATTTGCTCAAGCTCACGCAGCAGGCAAGTAGTAGAACCGGATTTGGAACTCACGTCCTCAGACTCCCAGGTCTGTGCTCTTTCCACTAGGCCACGCTGCTTCCCAAGAATCATCCACAGATTAATGATCTCCTCTCCAGTCAAATCATCCCAACCTCTGCTTCACTATTCAGGTGGTACTCAAATGTGCCAATAGTATTTTTGTACATAGTGATTTGCATTCTTTACTTTTTATGTACTTAATTGTTCCCTTATCCGTCAGTTCGTTTTCTTATTATATCCAGTCATATCCCTGTTTTTCCTCTTACCTGCACGTAATTTTGTGTTGGCATGTCTCCCCTGTTAGACTGTAAATTGCTTCAGGGCACGGATCATGATTTTGCCACTCCCCGGTACTTAGTTCAGTTATGTACCCCCAGTAGGGGCTCAGTAAATACTATTAATTTACTCTCCCAGTTTCTAAACTCCATCCATCGAGTAAATTGGATACGTTGGAAGTTGCCTTAACTCCTAAATAAAATGATTACATGATGAACTAAATGATACCTTCATCAATGGGGTGAACACAGATATGGAGTCTACTTACTACTTAGAGAAGCAGCATGGCTCAGTGGAAAGAGCACGGGCTTGGGAGTCAGAGATCATGGGTTCGAATCCCAGCTCTGCCATTTGTCAACTGTGTAACTGTGGGCAAGTCACTTAACTTCTCTGTGCCTCAGTTACCTCATCTGTAAAATGGGGATTAACTGTGAGCCCCACAGGGGACAATCTGATTACCCCGTATCCACCCCAGCACTTAGAGGAGTGCTCTGCACATAGTAAGCGCTTAACAAATACCAACATTATTGTTATTATTATTACTCCTAAAAAGTACACCTACCCTAGACTGTAACCCCTTGGTGGGCAGGGAATGTGACTGCTTATTGTTGTATTGTACTCTGGCGCTTAGTACAGTGCTCTGCACACGGTTAACACTCAATAAATAGGATTGAATGAATGAATGAAGTATTCTGGATTTGGGAAAATTTGGCTGCAATAAATTCAGGGAAATAAAGTTCCCTCTCTGCTGTGACTCCAGTGAGGCCGGTTATCTTGTAGGACACATGTATATAGCTGTAAATTACATGTTTATGTGTTCCTGTCTGTTCTGTTCTTATGCATCTTTTATATGTTTATATATTTTAGTCACTTGTGTTTTATGTTTATTTGTAGGTTTGTGTGTTTGTTTATCCTGATTCCCCATCTATCCGTAAGCTCTTTGAAGACAAGGATCCATGTCTGGTATTTAGTTTTTAACTCTCTTGTGCCCTGCTGAAAAAAGCACAGGCCTGGGAGTTAGAGGACTCGAGTTTTAATCCCACTTGACCCCTTGCCTGCTGTTTGATCTTCGGCAAGCCACTTAACTTCCGTGCCCCAGTTTCTTCTGTAAAGTGGAGATAAAATATTCATTCATTCAATAGTATTTATTGAGCGCTTACCATGTGCAGAGCACCGTACTAAGCGCTTGGAATGTACAAATCGGCAACAGACAGTCCCTGCCCACTGACGGGTTTACAGTCTAATCGGGACAAAATACCCATTTGTCCTCCCCCTTAGACTGTCAGCCGATGTGGAACAGGGCCTATATCTGATCTAATTATCCGGTGTCTATCCCAGCCAGTACTTAGCTTGGTACATAATAAGTGCAAATTTTGCCCAAATGATTGAGTGACTACACAGGCCAAAAAGAACCTGGTTTCCAAAAAAATCAGAAACATCAGAATCTTGATAGTGAAAAACATCCTGCTCCATTTCCATGCAAAAACAAAGGTGACTGGGAAATAATGCAGATTGTCAACACACTTTGGTTTCAGCTCCCAGTAGGTTTAGGAGCTACTATGTTTGTCCCAAGGGTTATGGATTTTTGATCAAGGGAATCGGATATCTTATGTACTGCCTTCTTGGCTGGTAGGCTACCCAAGGTTTATGATTTTCCTTTCCTTATTTAATCAATCACTTGTATTTTTTTAAGTGTTATTATGTACAGAGCACTATACTAAGCCCTTGGAAGTAAATGACACAATCTCTGCCCTCGAGGAGTTTATGATCTAACAGGAAAGGAGACAAGCAAATAGAGCAATCAGTTTATATTTACTGAGCGGTTACTAGAGTGCAGAGCACTGTACCGAGCTCTTAGGAGAGTACAATAGAGCCCATGGCTCAGAGGAAAGAGCCCGGGCTTGGGAGCTAGAGGTCATGGGTTCGAATGCCGGCTCTGCCACTTGTCAGCTGTGTGACTGTGGGCAAGTCACTTCACTTCTCTGTGCCTCAGTTACCTCATCTGTAAAATGGGGGTTAACTGTGAGCCTCACGTGGGACAACCTGATTACCCTGTATCTACCCCAGCGCTTAGAACAGTGCTCTGCACATAGTAAGCGCTTAACAAATATCAAATATCAACATTATCATCTAACAGTGTCAGTGGACATGTCTCCTGCCACAGCTTGAAATATATTTTCTTTTGCCGTTTTCACATCTGAGAATGTAGCTATCTGTACGGCCCTCGGTATCTGGGGCCGTAGCCACATTCCTCACAATTTATTCCTTCCCAACAACAGCCGCCGGAGAAAGAGGAAAGGAAAAAAGAGTCAAGAATGAAAACGGTCCCGAGCCAAGCCAGCGGGACTGGACAAAAAGAAGAGAAATCCACAGTCAGGGCAGAGAAGCTGAACACAAGCCTAGAAAGTGCAGTCTGTCAGACAGTGAGGCTGATGTCAGCAGATGGGCACGAGCTCAGGGGTGACAGGCTGGAGGTATCCAGCTTCAGAAGCATCTATCCTTTCTGCATGGAGGCCTGCCCACCTGCACGACTGACACATATGAGATATGCCCTGGGCAGAACCAGGAGCCACATGGCCTAGTGGAAAAAGCGCAGGCCTGGTTACAGAAATCCGGATTTCTAATCCCAGCTCTGCCAATCACTTGCTGGGTGACCTTGGACAAGTCACTTTATTTCTCTAGAGTAATAGAGAAGCAGCGTGGCTCAGTGGAAAGAGCACGGGCTTTGGAGTCAGAGGTCATGGGTTCGAATCCCAACTCTGCCACTTGTCAGCCGTGTGACTGTGGGCAAGTCACTTCACTTCTCTGTGCCTCAGTTCCCTCGTCTGTAAAATGGGGATGAAGACTGTGAGCCCCACGTGGGACAACCTGATTTCCCTGTGTCTACCCCAGTGCTTAGAACAGTGCTCGGTACATAGTAAGCGCTTAATAAATACCAACATTATCATTATTATTATTCTCTGTGCCTCAGTTCCCTCAACTGTAAAATGAGGATTCAATACCTGTTCTCCCTCCTATTTGGACTGTGAGCCCCATGCAGGACAGGAACTAATGAATTTGTAACTTCCCCAGTGCTAAGAACAGGGTTTGACACATAGTAAGTGCTTAACAAATACCATAAAACAGATGCCAAAAGAAATACCTCTCTAGTAAAATTCACCTCAATACCAGCCTCTGACTGCCTCCTCAGCCACTGGGGCACAGAGTCCCCATATCTGCTCCATGGAAAAGAGTATGCATTTTATGAAAATGAAACTGTGGAATTTGTGAACACTATGATTGCTCTTCCAAATATTATAATTATTGAGGACAGAAATAGTATCTATATATTAGATCTACCATGTCACAGCTGCAAGCATACTAAGGGTCACATCTATCCAAAGGAGACACTGCATGTTTCCTGGATTGGATTTAGGTCAAAAGAAATTCCAGAAAAAAAATTTTCAAACCCATGAATCCGCATGGATTCCATTCCTCTCCACCACCCCGTTCTTTTTCTTCTGCCAATCTGCCTTCTTGGCTTTCTTGTATTATCTTCTAATCATCAACCAGTCAATAGAACATATTTATTGGACCGTTCGCTGTGTGCAGAGCACTGTACTAAAAGCTTGGGAAAGTATAACAGAGTTGGTAGACACATTCCCTATCCAATCTAGAAGAGAAGACAGACATTAACATAAATAAGTAAATTACAGATATGTATATAAGAGCTTTGGGGCTGAGGGAGGGGTGAAGAAAGGGTACAAATCCTAGTGCAAGTGTGACAGAGAAGGAAGTTGGAGAAGAGGAAATGAGGGCTTTGTCGGGGAAGGCTTCTTGGAGGAGTTGTGTTTTCAATAAGGCTATTTAATCATATTTATTGAGCTCTTGTAATAATAATGATGATGGTATTTGTTAAGCGCTTACTATGTGCCAAGCACTGTTCTAAGAGCTGGGGTGGATACAAGGTAATCAGATTCTCCCACGTGGAGCTCACAGTCTTAATCCCCATTTTACAGGTAACCGAGGCACAGAGAAGTTAAGCGACTTGCCCAAAGTCACACAGCTGATTAGTGGTGGGGCCGGCATTAGAACCCACAACCTCTGACTCCCAAGCCAGAGGTTTCTTGATTCTATTGATCTTGATTCTATTCATTGCCATTGTTCTTGTCTGCCCGTCTCCCCCGATTAGACGGTAAGCCCGTCAAAGGGCAGGGACTGTCTCGATCTGTTACCGATTTGTCCATTCCAAGTGCTTAGTACAGTGTCTGCACATAGTAAGCGCTCAGTAAATACTATTGAATGAAAGAATGAAAGCCCGTGCTCTTGCTACTAAGCCACGCTGCTTATTGGGTGCAGAACACTGTACTAAGTGCTTGGGCAGATAAAATGTAACAGATTTGGTAGACATGTTCCCTACCCATAAGGAGTCATCGATCAATCAGGTCTATGTATGAAGCTCTTACTGTGTGCCCAAGCAGTACACTAAACCCTGGGAAAGAATACGCAGGTGGGAATTAGCCATGGTCCCTGTCTCACAGGAAGCTCACAGTCTGGGGCAAGATCCCTGTATTTGTCAGTGCTCTAATCCAATCACTTGATCTGCAGGCTACTTGTCAACACCGTGAGCCCCTTGTGGGACAGGGACTGTGTCCGAACTGATTATCTTGTATCAACTCCAGCTCTTGGTACGGCTCGCGGTAATAGTAAGTGTTTAACAAATACCACAATTAAATACCACAATTAACCCTGACCCAATTACCAGACTGAGGTTTTCCATATTAGCGCATCTTGTAAAGAAGTTCCCAAAATTTAGCAGTTTGAGAAAACAAGAAGGCAGTTTAGGAAAGCCAGTGTGAAAGCCAAAGCTCTGGCTAAAATATCGATTTCCTTTGGAAAAATGATCTTTTTCTTCCTTAGAAAATCCAGCTAAACTTGAGGGTTTGGCTTGTGTTTATCAACTGTACTGTATTCTTCCAAGCTGAGTACAGTGCTGTGTATAACATAAGCACCCAGTAAATACCATTGATTGGCTGATAATTACTGATAATATTCTTGACGACTTAATGCTTTCCAAAGTACACTTAGATCTCATTCCTTTAGAACTCTTTCTACTCTGAAACTGGCCAGAGTCAGGATCAAGGCTTAAAAAGCAGCAGCGTGGCTCAGTGGAAAGAGCCTGGGCTTTGGAGTCAGAGGTCATGGGTTCGAATCCCGCCTCTGCCACTCGTCAGCTGTGTGACTGAGGGCAAGTCACTTAACTTCTCTGTGCCTCAGTTACCTCATCTGTAAAATGGGGATTAACTGTGAGCCTCACGTGGGACGACCTGATTACCCTGTATCTACCCCAGCGCTTAGAACAGTGCTCTGCACATAGTAAGCGCTTAACAAATACCAACATTATTAACATTATTAAAGCATCTCCAATGTGAATTGGAACCTTTATATGGAAAGGCTGGAAGGAGGCCTGGAGAAGGGATCTGTGAAGAGAGGTGAGCTGTTTAGCCCTTAAAGGGCCATTTAGCCGCATAGAGATAAGGTCATCGACTACAGATAGGCCTGTTTGAGTTTAATTAAAATAATTGTGGTATTTGTTAAGTGCTTACAATGTGTTAAGGACTGAATTAAGCGCTGGAGGTACATACAAGAAAAACAAGTCAGGCAAAGTCCCTGTCCCACTGCGTGTTCACCAAGTAAGAGGAAAATCAGGTATTTTAATCCCTGTTTTAAAAATGAAGAAACTGAGGCACAGTGAAATTACATGTCATTAACCACTGTGTTCTTTTTCTCCCTGAGCATAGTGGACACACCTTAGTAAGCCTCAAAATACTCTTTGGAATGTACACAATTTTAAGTATTTTTCACACTTGAACAATAAAGCAGTTGGAATATGATTTTTTTCCCCTGGTTAGATTCTTCTTTTTTTATCCCTATCCCCCCACCCCACCTTGGGTTTCTACTGAGGATCAAAAACAAGAGAGTTAGATTCCTCCTGACAGTTTTGACTCTTCTACAAAAAGGAAAAATCTCCAAGCAACACATCACTGACTAAAAATTCTTATGAAAGATGCAGTGGCTTCGTAAGAGAGACGCTTCCAAATAGTTTTAGGTGGACAGAAATTCCAGAGAGTGGAGCCTGCATATCCTCCCCTGCCTTGCCAGAGTGCTGAAATTCTAAGATTGGGAAGCATGGATAGGCCTCTTCTGAACTCTTCTTTATAAATTTATGATTCTCTATGAAGACAGAGTGACTTGAGGCTCTCCCTGCCTGTCCATGGTTTTCTGGCACTTCTGTGTGCCAAGGTCTTGTGCTAAGAGATGGGATAAATACCAAAGGATTTGACTGGACACGATCTTTGTTCCCTATGGAACTCATAAGGTAAGGGGGAGGAAGAATGGGTATTTTACGCCCATTGTTCAGATGAAAAAACTGATGCCCCGAGAAGTTAAGTGATTTACCCAAGTTCACACAGCAACTCAGTGGCAGATCCGAGTCAAATCCAAACCGATGGTTTTTCCACTAGGCCATTATCCTTTCTTCCTTTCCATTGCCCTCCTCTACCATCTTCTGTTCCTCTCTCCCTTTCCTTCCCCTCTCCTCTCCAATACTCTCAAACCCCCTCCTCTACTCTAATTTCCTGAGCCTTTCTTTTCCATTCCTTTCCTCTCAACCTTCTTCCTTCCCTCCCCCTTTTTACCTTATATCCCTTCTCCTCTCCTTCCATCCCCTCTCCTCTTTTCTTTTCAGCTGTGTCCTTCCTTCACCTCTCCTCCTGTCTCCTTTCCTCTTTTCTCTCTCTCTTCTCCTCTCCTCCTTTCTCCTCACCTCTTTTCCTGTCATCTCTCCTGTTCTCAACTTCTTCTGTTTCCTCTTCTTTCTTCTCCTCCTGTCTTGTCTCCGCTTGCCTCGTCTCCTCTTGTCTTCTTCCCTCATTTTCCATCTGTACTTCTTGCCTCTCCTCCCTTCCCCTTTTGACCCCTCTCCTTTCCTCCCGTCTCTTCCCCGCTTCTCCTGACTCCTCTCCTTCCTACTCCTCTACTCTCATTTCCTCCCCTATCCTCCCTTCTCCTCTCCTTTCTTCTCTTCTCCTCCCATCTCTTTTCCTCCCATTTCCTCACTCCTCCTCCCATCTTCTCTTCTTGCTTCTCCTTCTCTCTCTTCCCATTCCCTCCCAGCTTCCCTCCTCTTCTCTCCTTTCCTGTCCCACCCTTCTTCTGTCTCTTCTCCTCTGTGGCAATGTCTTCTTTCCGAAATTCACCTCCTTCCTAACTGTAGCTGAAGTCAAGCATGAGTTTGGGTGTGAAGTGTCTGGTTTGACAGTTGTTTCTTGTTGAAATGACCTTTATTTAGGTTGTTGTCCAAGGAACTGTCAAGCCATTTTTGGGTGGAGGTTCTCTTCCTTGTGGGGCAGGAGAATGGAGTTACTTGAAAGAGGATCCATTTGAGGTGTGTTTGGTGAGGTGACTGTAGTGGAAGGAGTGATTCATTATTTAGGATGTGCTCACAACTGGAGCTAAGCAATTTGTGTGATTTACACGCCCATATCAAAGCTGGCATATTTGAAAATTTTAACTGGTAAATCTGTTGTTATCTTCCACCGTCGAAGCTGGCGAAGAGTATGTTCATTTGCAAAAAGGCTTTTCTCAGTCGTGGTGAAAATACGAGAACGATAGGGTGCTTTTTAACTGCAAGTGTGACCTTGACCGCAGAATGGGGTGGTGGGGTGTATGTGTTGGGGGGGGATGACCTGCAGCCGGGTAGACCATTTGGTTCACCAAACGGGGGTCAAATTGTTCACCTGCTTCGTTAGGGAGGTATGGAGAGGTAGGAGAGCATCATCTGGTGAGTGCAGCTAACAAAGAAAACGCTCTGGTGATCTCGGAGGAGACAGGGAGATCTGGCTAGGGATGGATGAGCAGACTCTCTTGGCAGCAATTGGAGTGAACCGTCTTCTTGGGGATGACAACCGTCTTTTACAGGGCACTGAGCTCTGTATGGCTCTGACCTTTACCTTATGACTCCCCTGGTGTTTTAACTCCAATCCAACTGGAGAAGCAACATGGTATAGTGGATGGAGCACAGTCTGGGGGTCTGAAAGTCATGGATTCTAATTCTGGCTCCACCACTTGTCTGCTGTGTGACCTTGGGCAAATCACTTCACTTTTCTGTGCCTCAGTTATCTCATTTGTAAAATGGGAATTGGGACTGTGAGACCCATGTAGGACAGGGACTGTGTCCAACCCAATTTTCTTGTACCCACCCCGGTGCTTAGTACAGTATCTGCTACATAGTAAGTGCTTAATACCACAATTACTATTATTATTGTGATAGTAATATTATTATTATTAACTACAACACTCCCAGTAAAAATAATACTAAGAATAACAGTGATGAAGCCTGTTATTGGGCAGGGAATGTTTCTCTCTGTTGCCAAATTGTACATTCCAAGTGCTTAGTACAGTGCTCTGCACATAGTAAACACTCAATAAATACTATTGAATGAATGAATGAATGAATGAATGAATGAAGTGCTTAGAATCTGTCAAGCATCTTGCAAGATAATCATACCCAATACAAGTCCTGTCCCACTGCCTGTCTTGTCCTGTCCTGTGCCTGTCCCACATGGGCCTAAATGACTAAGAGGGAGGACAAATTATTTTATTACCATTTTACAGATGAGCAAACTAAGGCACAGATGGGTAAAGTGAGTTGCCCTTGGTCAAAGAGTAAACAAGCGTCAGAGCCAGGATTGGAACCTGGATTTCCTGACTCCCAGGCTTGGGCTTTTTCACTCACTCTCTGGTGAATCAATTAATAGTGGTATTGGTACTGGCATTTATTGAGCATTTACTGCTTGATGAGCACTGTAATTACCTTGCCTTTTCCTAGGAAACTGAGAAAGGACCTAAAAGCTAGCAGAGCTAATTTAGACCCCTATATTGAAGACACGTTTTTAAATGCCTACTACTCTACGGCGGGCCTGGGCAGTGTATGTGATACCTAAATTGCCTGTACCACAAGCATCATGTCTTCCATCCCCCCACCTACGTAATTCTTTTTGTTATATTGTTCTCTCCCAAGCGCTTAGTAAAGTGCTCTGCACACAGTAAGCACTCGGTAAATATGATTGACTAATTCTTGTCCACCCCTCCAGATACTGAAGGGTTATGAATCATCAGATGGATTACAATAACACCGTGAGGGTGAGACTCAATCTTGTCTGTGGGACTCTAGGTAGGTATGGTATACAACTCAACCACTACTTCATTTATTTGCCTTAAATAAAGACAATCAATGAAAAGAAATAGCATCTTCAATATTTTTGAATTTAGCTATAGCCCAGGGGCTCAGAAATATGGAATTCATAGCCTGTGTTTTGTATGTTTGCTTTGAAGAAGGGGTGTTGGGGGTGAGGGTGTAAGCGGAAAAGTTCCTCCACCCCAGGTTCTGCAGTTTGAGGTGGAAATGAGTTCATACCTAAGTAGGTGACATTATCAAAATGATAAATTACTAGCGGCACCAGTCAGCACATTTGTGAAGGTTATGTGGCCCTATCTGGGCATGTGCAGGGAAAGAGATATTTAAGTTCGATCAATTAAAAGGGAAGCCGTTGAGCTTCGGGGGGAAGCCGTTGCAGAACTGAAATGTGTCTTCCTCTTCAGTTAGAGTCATTCCTATCAATCAAAATGGAGTGTGAATTTTTTTCAAACAGCCAGTGCAAAAACAAGTGTGTTGTATAAATAGGACAGATAATGCCTTTGTGGGCTATTTCTTCCTCTTTAAACACTCCCGCACACACATACACACACACACACACACACGCTCGCATACACACAACTCTGAATGAAACCTCTAGTAATCTGTACATACTTTCTTTATATAGGCCTTCTCACATACCAAAAGCCTTTTGAGGCCAAGCAGAGAAAGGAAACCTTAATTGATTTCCTGCCTTATTGAAATGAGGCCAAGATTTTCATCTCTGTAGACACTGAAGCATTCTGAAAAACATAAAGATGGTTGGTCAACAGCAGGTGAATATTATTTAGGAACAGAATGGTTAGAGGAAAAAAAACCTGCCTCCCAGACTCATAAAATAAGTATCCATTTGCTTAGGATCGTTGCAGTTTCTCCTTCTGGACCTGCAAGTTAGGCCTCTGAGCTATTTACCGTCTTTGGGAGTGCATTCACCACTTTTAAGGTCACAGAAGAGTATGGATGGGGGCTGAGTTATGGAATGCTTAATACAATTCCCACCAGACCGGATTGCAAAAGGAAAAGGAGACTGGCCCCTTTAAGCAGACCAGGATTCGGGGCATTTGAGGTCAGTCAGCTTCACATCTTTATACCATTATGCTATAAAGTCATCTGTACGATGAGTAGAGGTTCAAAATATCCTTTATGTTTTTCTTTTTTTTTTTTTTCATTTTGGCAGGGGTACTCTGAGCTATTTTCCAGAATGTTTTAAAATAGAAAAATGGGTATTTGGGAGGCAGCAGCTTGAGTTTTTCTAAACCCTTGGGTTATATTCACATTCAAAAGTATTGGAGATGCTGTTTCTTTTAATCACTTGTCTTTATTCAAGACAAACAAATGAAGTCGGGCTGGAGTTGTATACTGTCCCTACCTTGAGTCCCACAGATAGAACGGGGCCTCACTCTTATAATGAGGTGTAGCCTTTGGAAGAGGCAGGTGCTTTCTAATTCATCCAACGTGTCATCCAAAGCTTTGAAAGTGCTTCCAAATGTTATCTTCAGCTGCACTGCCCAGTACCTGTGCTCTGATGAGCCATGTCAATTTAACACAATGTTCTAGTGGAGAAAATGGGTATATTCACCTGTGGATAAGGTAGTTCTCACTTTGGATTTTGATGAGGTCATTGAGGAGGTTGCTGCTGCCAAATGGCATGAGGATCTGAGCCCAGACACCCCAAAACTTTGGCGGGATGAGCACACAACCCTAATCTAGAGGTGGGGCCAACCGTAATCTTATTTTTTTAGACAGGTAAGAGAGCATGAACTGTTGGTGTGACAGTTCAATCAGCGGTATTTATTATTAATAATAATAATTATGGTATTTGTTAAGCGCTTGCTATGGGTGAAGCACTCTACAAAGCACTGGGGAGAATACAAGAAAATTGAGTTGGACAGTCCCTGTATTACATAGGGACCACAATTTCAATCCCCATTTTACAGATGAGTTAACTGAGGCCCAGAGAAGTGAAACGTACTGTGCTCAGGGCACTGTTCTAAGCACTTGAGAGAGTAATAATAATAATAATAATTATTAATGAATATTATTATTAGTTATTATTAACATTGTTGTAAATGCTGGGGTAGGTACAAGTTAATCAGGTTAGACACAGTTCCTGTCCCACATGGGCCTCACAATCTTAATCCCCATTTTACAGATGAGGTAACTGAGGTACGGAGAAGTGAAGTGACTTGCCTAAAGTCACACAGCAAGCATATGCCAAAGCTGGGATTCGAACCAGGTCCTTCTCACTTTCAGGCCCATGTTCTAGCCACTAAGCCACTCTGCTTCTCAGAGCACGGTATAGTATGATAGAATTGGTAGACACAATCCCTTCCCACAAGGAGCTTATAGTCTAAATCAGTGTCAGACTCTCGAATGGGGCTTCATAATTGTAGTATTCATTTAACACCTTACTGTACGCCAAGATCTGGGTAGATCCAAGATAATCAAGTCTAATTCAGCTTCTGTCCTGCAAGGACTCACAGTCTAAGTGGGAGGGAGAACAGATATTGAATCCCCATTATTCAGATGAGGAAACTGAGGCACAGAGAAGTGAAGTAACTTGCCAGTGTCACCCATCAGGCAATTGGCAGAGCCTGGATTAAATTCCTATTTATCTGTGACTCTTTCCACTGGGCCTCGCTGTCCATATTCCCTGAGTAGTGATGTACAGTATAGGTCACTCACCTTTCAGTGATTCAGGGTGCTGGATCTCTCTGACTCTCCATGGCTTTTCCAAATCTCAAAGATTTGATGCCATGTCAAATTAGAAAATCAGAGGAGGTATTGCAGGGAGCATTGGGGGGCAGGCTGATAATTTGGCAATGTCCAAGTCCCGCCCCATGGCTTCTAATACAGATTCTAGACTTTCCCAGCTCCCAAACGGCTTCTTCTAGGTTAGATTATATCCAGCAGTCAGAATGTTGGAAGGCGAAATAGATTTCTGAAAGGAAGAGCATTTGCTGCTTCTGGAAGAGCCGTTTGGCTGAAATAAGGAGTTAGTTGCCAGGTGGCTATAGAGGATGTTTCCCAGTTGATATTTGCTACAGCAAATTCTGCCGTCACATTAATGCACTTGGGCTTTCAGTGATGATGCTGGATTGGTATTGTCTGGCTGTAACATCACATGTATTCAGATTTAAATTCTAGGAAGATCTAAAATAGGATATATATGTGTGTGACCCAGTTTTCTTACTCAATAAGGGAGCTAGTTTTTCCTTTCTACCCGATGGGTTTAGTCTTCTTCTCCCAAGACCCTAAAAACATGATGCCAGTTAAAAATTGCAAATATGTTGTGTCCCTAACGACAGAGTCTCAGTTAAATCCATCAAACTGATCATTTTCCTGGGCTGGGTTTCTGGTGCAGCTGTGTAACAGTAATGATCGTATTAGTGGTTTTAAATATCTGGTGTGCTTGAAAGACCTCCAGTGAACCACTCAGAGGGGTCAATTTAGCTGTCAGCAGAGAACTGGCACCTCAGTTGAACCAATTTCCAAGCGCGTGCTGCAGATCAGCTGTTTGAGTTTCTAATAAATCCATGGTAAAGAGCAAAGCCCGCTGATGAAACAGTGTGTCTGTGTGTGTGACTGTGACTTTTAGACTGTGAGCCTGTTGTTGGGCAGGGATTGTCTCTATCTGTTGCCGAATTGTACATTCCAAGCGCTTAGTACAGTGCTCTGCACACAGTCAGCGCTCAATAAATACAATTGAATGAATGAATGAAATGAAGTATGTGTGTATGTGCGTGCGTGTATCTGAGCAATAGAAATCCAGGAATTTTCTTCTTTTCCCTCTCCAGTAAGAATATGAGCTGCTTGCTCTGTACACATTTGCCCCTCCTTTTCTTTCCAGGACAAATGGCCAGAAGAGAATGGTATTCTAGAAGGCAGAATAGGGAGCATTTTGAGGAGAAATCAATCGTATTTATTGAGCACTTACTATGTGTAGAGCACTGTACTAAGCGCTTAGGAGGGTACAGTGCAGCAGAATTAGCAGACATGTTCCCTGCAACAGTTGACTTGAGACCACTGCTTTTTGTGTTACAGCAAACCCGTTCGCTATTCCTGAATAGAACAGAAAAGAGCTAATATGTCATGTGTGGTGTGGGTGAAATCTTACGTAACTCATTCAGTCTCATCTCATGGGTGTTTTTCTGTACAATGTGCCAGAGCTAATTTCTCATTTTAAACAATCCTTGGTTCAAAAGAAATACATAATGAGCTGCCATGAGATCTCATTGTTGCCCATTGGTGAGGGAAAGACCTGTACGTCTTCAGATCATATTTAGAACCATTTCTCAGTTAAGCATGTAGCATAAATATTAAAGGTAAGTTATAGTTAAAGTCCTGCCTCCCAAGATAACATAGCTAAGCTCACCCCTTCTGACTCTGCTTTCTCTCTCTCCCTTTCTTTCTTTCTGTCTTTCTTTCTCTTTCTCTCTTTCTCTCACTTTCTCTTTCTTCTCTCTCTTTCTCTTTTCATTCTTTCTCTAGTTCTCTCTTTCTCTGCCTTTCTATCTTTGCTTTCTGTTTTTTCTTCCCTTTCTTTTTCCTTCTTTTCCTTCTTTCCTTATATCCTCTGCCCAGCTGGTTTTCAAATTAAAAGGGACCCAAGGCCACTGTAGGCCAAATCACCGACCTAGCTGTAATTTATTGTAACATCTGTCTCCCTTACTACACTGTAAGCTTCTTGAGGGCAGGGTTCATATCCCCTACCTCTTCCTAAACTCTCCCAAGTGCTCAATACAGTCCTCTGCACATTATAGAACTTATTATTATTAAGGATAATGATAATGCGTGGCTCAGTGGAAAGAGCACGGGCTTTGGAGTCAGGGCTCATGAGTTCGAATCCCAGTTCTGCCACTTGTCGGCTGTGTGACTGTGGGCAAGTCACTTAACTTCTCTGGGCCTCAGTTCCCTCATCTGTAAAATGGGGATTAAGACTGTGAGCCCCACGTGGGACAACCTGATTCCCCTATGTCTACCCCAGCGCTTAGAACAGTGCTCGGCACATAGTAAGCGCTTAACAAATACCAACATTATTATTATTATTATAATAACTGTGGTATTTGTTAAGCACTTAGTATGTGCCAAGCACTGTTCTGAGCACTGGGGTAGATACAAGATAATCAGGTTGGACCCAGTCCCTATGCTAAATGAAATTCTGAGTCTAAATAGGAGGGAGAATAACTAACATCGATTGATTGCCCTGACCCAGCCAAAACTGCATCCTGAGCCCCTGTGACTTCTCAGAGTTTGAAAGGGATTGAAGATCTGGCGAACCCTTGGAAGGAGCCGTCGGTAAGGAAAGCAGTAGCAGCATCTGAACCTACAAGGCCCCTCCCGTTCTCTTCCCTCGTGGTGTTACCGCACTCCCGACGCTGGCACGGCTCTGCCTCCCTGTGTTCTTAAAAGATAGGATCAGGCGAAAGGAGCTGCTGAGTGATGAGCATGGTCTGGGACGGGGACTGTAGCCAGAGTTTGGCAAGGAGGGATGGGGGTGGCGTGGCAGGTGCGATCTGCAGCTGCAAGTTAGAAAACTTCCCTGTCAGGGAGGGAGGATGAGAGATGGTGCTGTTTGGAATGGCCCAGAGACATTGGAGTGCTCTCCAAATCCCAGCATCTTCGTGCTGATCCAAGAGTGTGAAGTGCCCACGTGCCCGGGGCATTGACATAGTTTTGAGCTCAAAAGGGTACATGCCGTGGGTGAGCCCTCTCTGGGCCGGATTTTCAGGGCGTGGCCCGATGCAACCCCTCCCTGGTTTGGGACCCTGGTTTCTGGATCCAGCTGGGGCCTGGAAAGGGCCCAAGCCTCACTTCTCAGGGGAGCAGGGAGAAGGGGTGGTGCCCTGCATTTGGAAGGTTTTTGCCTATTTGAGGTGTGTGAAATTGTGCTGCCGGGACTTGTACCTCCAGCAGCCAGAGAACAACCCTACCCGGGAAGAAACCTGCTCATGTGCAGTTGTGTTGCGCCCGCTCTCCCATCCCCACACAGTCTCAAAACAGGACACTTCAAGGACAGGGAATGCCTGCACCCACCCCAGCCCCAGCTGGGTTCGGAGTTGGCCCAACCTGATTCACCGACTCAGGACCCGGCAGCTCTCCTCAGCCGCACTGGCCACTAGGTTATGGTTCCTGCCTTGATAATCGTAATAATAATAATTATGGTATTTGTTAAAGGCTTAATGTGTGCCAGGCACTGTTCTAAGCGCTGGGGTAGATAAAAGCTAAGCAGGTTAGACACAGTCCCTGTCCCCCATGGGGCTCACTGTCTTAATCCCCATTTTACAGAAGAGATAACTGAGACCCAGAGAAGTGAAGTGACTTGCCCAAGTCACTCAGCAGACAGGTGGCGGAGGTGGGACTGGAAGCCAGGTCCTTCTGACTCGGCCCATGGTCTATCCTCTAGGCCATGCTGCTTCTGTCAACCAGAAGCAGGGGAATTTCACCACTTCTTCCTCATACTCGGGATCTTAAAAGTTGAGAAGCAGGGAATTGAGAACCCTCCAAAAGAGACTAGCTCAAATTTCTGGTTTTTTCTGAGAGTGCATCCAATGGAGGTGAGAGGGAGGGTGGGAAAGACAGAGACTCATGTGTAGAAGAAAGGATTATGGGACGGCAAGAAATATGGGCCCACTCCTTGCTTCAGGCAGATGTCAGTGGTGGCGAACGAGATGCCCACAACGAAGGGACTGATTGGTGTGGTTCTGTTTTTACAATTATTTTATGACTCTTCCGCTGGAGCCTTATTGAAGACACACCTCCTCTAAGAGGCCTTCCCTGACTAAGTCCTCCTTTCCTCTTCTCCCACACCCTTCTGCGTCGCCCTGACTGCTCCCTTTATTCATCCCCTTTCCCAGCTCCACAGCACTTATATACATATCTGTAATGTATTTACTTATATTAATAGCTGTCTTGCCCTCTAGACTGCAAGCTCACTGTGGGCAGGAAATGTGTCTGTTTATTGTTATATCGTACTCTCCCAAGTGCTTAGTATAGAGCTCTGCACATGGTAGATTGACTGACACAATACGATTGACTGTTTTCTGGGCCACATGTTCCTATTGCCAGTGATGACAAAGAGCTAACCTTCCCCAGAAACGTACCAGTAGTTTGCCAAATGATGGGGTTCTTGGGCTATGATTAAGTCCTGCTTTAGGACCAGTGAGAAGCTTACAGTACTACTACAATAATTAATAATAATAAAAATGATAGTAATTGTTAAGCACTTTGTTAAGCGCTTGTTTTGCTTAAGCACTTACTATGTGCCAAGCGATGTACTAAGCACAAGACAATCAGATCCCCCTACACGGAGATCACAGTCTAAATAGGCAGGAGAACAGGTATTGAATTCCCATTTCTCGGATGAAGGAAGTGAGGCACAGAGAAGTGAAGTGACTTGTCCAAGGCCACACAGCAGGTATGTGGTAGAGCCGGAATTAGAACACAAGCAGGCCCATGCTCTTTCTTTCCACAAGGCCACACTGCATTCCAGCGTGGAAAAAATTGTGAGGGTTTACAAAGTCTGGGTAGGGCTGGCAAGAGGTCATGGTGGTGCCCCTAAGTCCAGCATTCACGCATTTTTTGAGTAAACCCTTTGGTAAAACCAAAGTGGTTTTTCACCAACCAGCAAATGGGTCGTGAGTGGTAAGTTTGACTTAAAAAAAAAAAAAAATCAAAAGCCCGGACTGGGGGTTTTGAGGCCACATTTTCCAAGAACCGGTAGGAGGGGAAAAGGAGGTCAGATATTTTCCTTCAAGTCTAATTAATTCTGGACTTCTTGCAGTCAGATTAAAAGTGCCATTCTTTGACTGCTGGTGACTAATGGCTGACAAGATTGGTATCAGTTTGAAAATAGATCAGATTTGGTTCTCAGATACTAGCACGCAGCTCACATCGCCTTCAGTGGCTCAGTTGCCTTGGACTTCAGCGGGAGTTGAATCTCTGAGGAATCTTTAAAGACCATGGCTCTTTATTTATCGAACCCAGACTTTTGGTTTCGGGTTTCTGTTTTGCTATTCCATTTCTCACAGGGTACTAGAGTACCAAGGAAGAAGGCCCTGAAGTGGCTGCTTTAGAATCCTTGGCAGATTTAATTTGAAAATAGGAACTAATCAGCACATAAGATTACATACAGTGGGCAGGTAACATGAAGGAAATTAATACGGCAAACTCAAGTGAGATGTGTGTGTGTGTGTGCGTGTGTGTGTGCGTGTGTGTAGGAGGGAGAAAGGAAGACAGAGTAAGCAAAAATTATTCAGCATTTCTTTGCTCTATGCATTAATGTGACAGCGTTAAACGTTGAGATTTTCTCTTTCAGTCAAACCTTTATTTCACCATATCAGTATTTGTAAATAATTCTATTAATATAAGATGTTAAATAGACTCATTCCCAGAGTATTTCGTGCAGTGACTGTTTCTGGAAAATAATGAACTCCTGACACTCAGTGAAATGCTTCGACTTCCCTTTTTCACCTTCCTTTCCAAGCCAATGATTGCTGCATTTGTGAATGGAGACTACCAATGGAAAATCGGTTTTCCCTTCTTCTGTCGATAGGGTTCCTGGGAATTCTACCAGGTATCACCCAGTGATGTGAATTCCTCAGAGAGCCGTTTCAGCACAGGCCAGTACAGTGTACCAAGTATAATAGCCTCCCAGCGTGTTTTGATCTAGTAGGTCAAGAAGGCACTGATGCAAGAGAGAAAAAAAAAAACCATGTAAATGTCACAGAGCATTTTAACTGTGCAAGCACCAGTAAAACTTTCTAGGAGGAAGGTAGCCAGCAAGTAGAGTGGTCTGGATTGACCCAAATCCAGGTCTTTTTAGCAAACCATTGGGTAGTTCTTTGAGGACTTGAAAATCCCCAAGCAAAAAATGAATACACTGAATTGATTGAACAGTTTCCAGTCCTCCGGGTTACTCATTCACCCTCCCTAACGCCTGGCTTGGGCCTGGAAACTCTTGCATGTTTAGGAGTGTGATCCTACTTACTTTAGAAGCAGTTTCTTGTGCTCAGCCTGGCTTAAGAATTAGAAAAACAATTTTCGAAAATGAATGATGAGAGCCATGTGGCAGCTGGAAAAAGCATATCTTTTTTTTCTTTTTTTTTTAAATGCTGATCACATAAGAGCTCCAGTGAGGCTAAAAATCAGCTCTGTCTCGAGTTATTATGTGAATTATGTCAGAATTGTAGCACCATCATAATGACACTGATGGAAAAATGATAAGAACCCCATGAAAGGGGGACTATTTCTAGCAACCTTTCAGGTTGGACTTTTTGGTTCTTTCTGCAAATGATGTGAGACTCAGCCCTGAAAGAGGTGTGAATGAGGTGTTGATGATTAGCCCCCTTCCCCCCACACCACCCATCTAAAATTTAGCTTTTTTTTTTCCACACCCATGAGTCTGACTCATCGCGTGGTCGAATTGGGGGCTTTTCTCTTGTTCTGTAGGACAGGACCAAATAATAATAATAATTATGGTATTTGTTCGGCACTTACTATGTACCAAGCACTGTACTAAGCGCTGGGATGGATACAAGCAAATCAGGTGGAAAACAGTCCCTTTCCTTCGTGTGGCTCTCAGTCTCGATTCCCATTTTACAGTTGAGGGAACTGAGGCACAGAGAAGTGAAGTGGTAGTCCATTGGGAGTCTCCATTCACAAGCCCAAGGTCACAGAGCAGACAAGTGGCGGAACCGGGATTAAAACCCATGACGTTCTGATTCCCAGGCTTGTGCTCTACCCACTGCACCGTGCTGCTTCTCATCCTGCAAGGCCCAGGAGAGATGAAGCCTTTTGGTGGCCACTAAGGCAGGGAGAAGAGGAAGGTGATGGGGAATGCATGGGTGGAAACACTGGCACAGCCTGGCACGTACAAGACCAAGCATGTGTCGTCATTGTGAAATCACAGCGAGCCAGCCCACGATGTCTTTTTTCGATGAGCCATCTACCACCTACGATGGGGTTGCTTTCATTGCTCAATAAGGTGCTGCTCAAAATTCTTGCTGAGGAGTGATGTGTGGCAGCGTAGAAACCTCTTTTCTATACTGTCTCTAATCAGCGGGTTGTGGCCGAAGGCGGAGAAGGGAGCCGGGTGAGGTCCCAGATCTTGGAGTGTCTGGAGCTCTGCCGAGGGTCGAGACCACCAGGCACACAGCACTTACTTGAAGCAGCATGGTGCAGTGGATAGAGCACAGGCCTGGGAATCAGAAGGTCATGGGTTCTAATCCGGACTCTGTCTCTTGTTTGCTGTGTGACCTTGGGCAAATCACTTCATTCCTCTGTGCAGGAGGACTGGCACATAGTAAGCGCTTAGCAAATACCATAATTATTACTATTACTTCTCTCAAGGCCTCTCAGTTCCCATTCCTTGTCCTGCCCTGGGATTCCACGGAGAGGCATCGAAACCAGGGCTGCTTCTAATCTGTCACACCAGTCTCCGGACAGTCTGACTGAGAGGGTGAGATCTTCTTTTAAGATGATAATAATGTTAATAAAAATAGTGGTATTTGGTAAGCACTTACTAAGTGTCAAGCACCATTCTAAGCGTGGGGGAAGATACAAGATAGTAAGTTCAGACAAACCACACAGGACTCACAGTCTAAGTAGGAAGGAAGACTGGTATTGAATCCCCAATTTTACAGATGAGGAAACTAAAGCACAGAGGGGTGAAGATTAGAACCCAGGTCTTCTGATTCCCAGGCCCGTGCTCTATCCACTAAAACACACTGCTCCTCAAAATTCCCCTTGTCTATTATTTCTTCGATTCTTAGGGAGATTCTTAGGGAGAGGAGTTTCTCGATTCTTAGGAAGAGGAGAAGTAGCGTGGCTCAGTGGAAAGAGCACGGGCTTTGGAGTCAGAGGTCATGGGTTCGAATCCCGGCTCTGCCACTTAGCTGTGTGACTGTGGGCAAGTCACTTAATTTCTCTGTGCCTAAGTTACCTCATCTGTAAAATGGGGATTAAGACTGTGAGCCCCACGTGGGACAACCTGATTCCCCTCTGTCTACCCCAGCACTTAGAACAGTGCTCTGCACATAGTAAGCGCTTAACAAATACCAACATTACTAAAGGAGGGTGCCACTTCAGCATCATTTTTCCTGATAATACCTGTGGTATTTGTTAAGTACTTATTGTGTGACAAGTACTGTTCTAAACCCTAAAGTAGATACAGGCTAATCAGGTTGGACAGTCTTTGTCCCTCCTGGAACTCGCAGTCTATAGGGGAGGGAGAACAAATATTAATCCCCATTTTACTGATGAGGAAACTGAGGCCCAGAGAAGTTAAGTGGCTTGCCCAAGGCAAAGGGCAGATCGGAGATTAGAACTCGGGTCCTCTGTTGCCCAGGCCACCTCCTCACCGTCCCTCGTTCTCGCCCATCCCACCGTCGACCCCTGGGCCACGTCCTCCCACGGTCCCGGAACGCCCTCCCTCCTCACCTCCGCCAAACTCATTCTCTTCCCCTCTTCAAAACCCTACTTAAAACTCACCTCCTCCAAGAGGCCTTCCCACACTGAGCTCCCCTTCTCCCTCTACTCCCTCTACCGCCCCCCCCTTCACCTCTCCACAGCTTAACCCTCTTTTCCCCCCATTTCCCTCTGCTCCTCCCCCTCTCCCTTCCCATCCCCTCAGCACTGTACTCGTCTGCTCAACTGTATATATTTTCATCACCCTATTTATTTTGTTAATGAAATGTACATCGCCTCGATTCTATTTAGTTGCCATCGGTTTTTACGAGACGTTCTTCCCCTCGACTCTATTTATCGCCATCGTTCTCGTCTGTCCGTCTCCCCCGATTAGACCGTAAGCCTGTCAAACGGCAGGGACTGTCTCATCTGTTGCCGACTTGTTCATTCCAAGCGCTTAGTACAGTGCTCTGCACATAGTAAGCGCTCAATAAATACTATTGAATGAATGAATGAATGAATGCTTTTAGCACTAGGCTATGCTGCTGGGCAAGTTGTTGGTGATCAAATCTAGAATTGGTGGGGGAGGAAAATATAATCACTTCACCCTTCTCTCTTTTTGACTCTCAGTCTGGCAAAATCAATATTTCATATTGAAGAACCACATCTAATGCCTGTTCTGCTTACTGAGTCTGCAGCCACTGCCTTGGTGCTTCTGTAGCTCTGTCAGTATGTAAATTAAACCAAGCGTAGATAGCTTTGTGTTGCTTAATGTTCAGCTGATAAAAATTAATGTGGTGTGAAATGAGCATTTTATCTGACTGCAGATACAGTGACGGAGTTAATTAGACAGGCAGAGTAAAATCTTATTAAAGACATAGGGCCCCCTCCCCACCCCTGATCATCAAGGGGTGGCTGAACCTCGAAATGTAGGCTTGGGTGGATGGCACAATGTAAATCATCGGCCGAGGCGAGCTCAAAGCAAGCATATGGAGAATAATGCCCTTGTTAAAACAATCCGACCTGGCAGACGTGTATCCGCCTCATGCCCGCAGGTCCATCGGGCGCCAGAAGACGGAACCAAGTCCAGGCAGCCCACTTGAGTAATAAGTTAATCAGCTGGCCCTTGCAGTCTCTGGGGTCTTGGATTCATTCTAAGATGATTATTGTAAAAAAAAGAAGGAGTTTGGAGTTTAGGAAGACAGCATTAATGGGGACCCATGACACATCCTGGGTTAACATGAATATGTTTCCCAGTCTCTCTCAGTTGTTTTTTGGGTGTTTGTTTTTTTTTCCCCTCTGGGACAGTGAGGTTGATGAGTTGGGAAATCTCTAGATGAGCAGTCCACGTTACAAGACTTAGCGACTATTAGGTGCTTATTTGAGATCACATTTACGCACTTTGACAATGCGATTCTGGTCTTGACCTCAAATCGCCTAAAGATCTTTGTAGATTTTTAAGTCTCTTCTGAATCTTTCCTTCCCTTGGATGTTCAGAAGATGATTTAATTTTTTTTTAAACAAAGAACAACCTCCAAATTCTTCATTGAATTGAATATTGGTGAAACGCATCAATGGCCACAGCTGTGTAAACTTCCACATACTCTTCCAGCCACAGGACCGGCTCACAACTGTGTCCTGCCCTGGAGCAAAAACCTAGTTTACATTTTGTGGCTGTCCAATACTTTCTATCTTTTACAGTTGTGCAGTGGTAGCCATTCCATTATGACACAGCCACAGTGCCCCACAGACATTTTTTTGTTTGTTTTCTGTTCTCTTAACACGTTTGTCACCGGTCCCCTCTCTTCCTTTTCACTTTTAGATTGTGAGCCTTTGAGGTCTGGGTCTAATTAATAGCCGAAGTTTCTGTTATACATTACTAGAGGCCAAGCACTGTCCTAAGCAGTGAGATAGATGCCAGATCATTAGGTCCCAAATGGGGCTCACAGTCTAAGTAGGAAGGAGAACGGGTATCGAATCCCCATTTTGCAGATGAGGGAATTTAAGCACAGAGAAGTTAAGTGAGTTGCCCAACATCACACAGCAGACAAGGAGCAGAGCTGGAATTAGAACACAGGTCTTCTGATTCCCAGGCCTGTGCTCTTTCCACTAGGCCATGCTAGTTCCCACCCGCGCCTTCTTTCCCAGCACTCAGTACATTGTTCTCCACACAGTAAGCACAGGCCAAATACTTTACTACTCTACTAAATATGCCGCCCTTTTCCTGTAAGTGATCAGCTCACTGCCATTACGATCTTGAAGCCGTTGTGGTCAGGAATCATGTCTTCCAACTGTATTGTGTTGTACTCTGTCAGGCACTTAGTACAGTGGTCTGCACACAGAAAGTGCTCAATAAACTCCACTCCCTGACTGACGGATTGAAGCGGTGAGATGGTGCTAAATCCAACGAGGTGAACTCAGGTCTCAGGGTTTTTTCGTTTGTTTGTTCATTTTGTTTTATGGTATTTGTTAAGCATTTACTATACGCCAGGAACCATACTAAACACTGGGTTAGATACAAGGTAATCAGGTTGGACACAGTCCATGTTCCAGGTGGGGCTCATAGTTTTAATCCCCATTTTGCAGATGAGGTAACGGAGGCACAGAGAAGTGAAGTGACTTGCCCGGGGTCACACAAAAGACAAGTGGCAAATGCTGGATTAGAACTCTTGTCCTTTTGAGGTTTCATACTGACTTGCTAATCTTGAGTCAGCCAGGGCCCAATATTAGGTTGTATCATTCAAAGATAGACAGCTGCAGACTGTGTTATCAGAATACAGTTTACCGCAATAAAATGTTGCTCCTTGCTTTTTCAATTCATGGATGAACGAACCCAAGGTTGATAACTGAAGAGAAAGTTTTAAATGTGTGATCTAGTGGAAAGAACTTGTCCTGGAAGGCAAAGGATCTGTGTTCTCATCCCTGTTCTGTCCCTAGCCTGCTGGGCAACTTTGGGAAGATCACCTAACCTTTCTTTGCCTCTGTTTTCTGATGTATAAAATGGGGATAATATATTACCTGTTTCCCCCTTCCTAATAGAGTTATCGGGAGGACCAAATGAGATAAATACTATGGAAGCACTTGGGAAAAAATGTGTATAAATTCAAGGGGAAAAATAATGTAATCACTTTGGGGCAGATTTGAAAATTTCAAACCTAGTGCTTCTATCTCGCTTCAAAAGTAACATACATGGTGCTCTGACAGCTACGGCTGCTTCTGCTTATGAAGCCTCTCTGGTGTCCTTCATACCTGAGCTCATAAATCCCCGGAATACCTGTAATGCGTAAAAGCGCTATATATCTATGCAGGATCATTTGCAATTTCTCCTGCTCTAGCTACAGTAGAGAGATTGGTGATTGTTGCAGCAGTTACCTATTCGACTTTAGCCCTTCCGTACCTCGGGAGTTTGCAGTTAAAATTCAAATCACTTCTCCATTTATTTTTTTAAATTAATTTCAACTATTTACCACAAGAAAAAGAAAACTGAAGTTCCCCTCATTAGCAGCAGTGATGTCATAAGGGAGTCAGAAAGGTTGCAACAGTTTCAAAACCCACACTCTGCTCCCCCAGCGGTGTCTCGCGTTATAATGTCTCAGTGAGGTTCGAGACCTGGAAGATGGATGCTCATTGATGTTTACTTTTCAGGTGCTTGAAACTAGACACTGAAACTGTTCATTAAAAATTCCTGTGTTCAAGCAGACAAAGGCGAATCATTTCAAAAGCTCGGTAATGAATGTACAAGTGGGCACGGGCGATCTTGTCAAACACAATAATTATGAGTAAACCGAACGGATGCTTCTTGTTTTATTTGATTTTTGCTGCAGATTTTGGAGCGACGACAGCGGCCTCTCTCTGGTCGCTCAGGGATTTCATCATTTCCACAGCCCGTTCCCATGAGCGATAACCCCTTGTGCGGCAGGAGGGCAGAAAACCTGTGGTTGCAGGAGAGAGGCCAATCGGGGCCTGTTTCTGCCTGATCTGATAAGATGCTCCATCTAAAGCAACTGAAATCAATAGGTCAGGTCGATCTATAGTGACGGTTATCAAGACCTGTATTAAGCCCGGAGAAGTGTAGGTGGCTAGTTTCAGACATGGATCTTGGCCTGCAAGGGGCTCCCAGTCTAAAAAGGAAGGCCCGCTGTATCAGAACGAATAATAATAATAATAATCGTGGTATTTAAGTGTTTATTATGTGCCAGGCACTGTACTAAGCGCTGGGGTGGAGCCCTACGTGGGACAACCTGATGACCTTGTATCTACCCCAGCGCTTAGAACAGCGCTTAACAAATACCAACGTTATTATTATTATTACAAGCGGATTGGGCACAGTTTCCACCACACACGGGACTCACAGTCTCAATACCCATTTTACAGATGAGGTACCTGAAGCCCAGAGAAGGGACGACTTGCCCAAGGTCACACAGCAGGCACGTGGCGGATCCTGGATTAGAACCCGTGACCTTTTGACTCCCAGACCCTTGTTCCATCCACTCGGCCACGCTGCTTCACTTTGGCCCCTTGGGTTGTGGATGGTTCCTCCTCCTAACCAACCTCTCTGTGCCCTTCGCCATGGGCTTTGCCCTTGTTTGCCTACTTTCATTTGGTGCCCCAGCAGGAATGTGGCTGAGAGAGACAAACGAGTGTGAGTTGCGGTGTCCCAACTATTCTCACCGTAATCAGTCCGTCACATTTCTTGGGTGCTCACTGTGTACAGAGCACTGTACTCAGGGCTTTAGATGAGTTCAATAGCCTAAGTAGGCACAGTCAATTCCTTCACACAGGACCTTCAGTCATTCACTCGATCATATTTATAGAGCGCTTACCGTGTGCCAAGCGCTGTACTGAGCGCTTTGGAGAGTAAAATACAACTGTAGATCGATACATTCCCCACTCAAAATGAGCTTACCGTCTACCTGAAGTCTCAGGGCCGTGACACTTGTCTGTCGATCTTCAAGGTGGAGTCTGGCATTAACATAGCCGTTTTCGAAGGGATGCCCATGCCTTGTCATTGTTTGTAGTGTGGTGGTTTGGAGGAATGAGGAGGAGGAGGACGAGGAGGAGGGAGATGACTCCACTTCGGTACTTTTTCAAGTCATCACATTATCTGTCCAAATAGGAAGCAAATGAGCCAGATCTTAGATAATGTAGTGAGCGGTCTGGACACAGACACGGCGGCTATGAGCACGGAGGTCTAACTTAGCCACAGTTTAAATGAGTTATCTTGGCCCCTGCTTGGAATCTCCCTACTGATTATGTGCCTACTGTGTGCCAAGCACTGGGCTAGGTGTGAGGATAGATGCGAGATAAGCCGATCTGGCAAAGTTTTTCAACCACTTTGGGTTTACAGTCTCAGAGTCCGGAGAGAAGCTATCTTAACCCCATTTTACAGTTGGGGAAAACTGGGGCACAGAGAGGTAATGTGATGTGCCAAAGCTGCACAATAGGCCATTCTCTGCTGTGATTAGAACCCAAGCCCCACTTTATCTATTAGGCCATGCTTTTTCCATTAGGCAAGAGTGCAGGGAGAGAATGGAGAGAATGGGGTCGGGGAGGGCGGGGAGAGAGGGAGATATTTTCTCTTGGGAAGCAGCATGACCTAGTGGAAAAAATCACAGGCCTGGGAGTCAAAGGACCTGTTTTCTAATCCTGGCTCAATCATTTGGTCACTTGCTTATCGTGAGACCTAGGGCAAGTAACCTAACTCCTCTGTGCCTCAGTTTCCTCCTCTTTCAAATGTATAAGTACTCTATAGGATCTGATTGTATTGTATCTACTCCATATGTTTAATATAGTTCTTGGTGCAAAGTAAGTGCTTAACAGATACCAGTTTTAATATTATTGTCAGAAAAGCTTTCAGAGACCCTCAGTTTTGGTACTAGTCCTCATTTAAGCTTTTCGAGGCTGTAATGAGAAAACACTAGGAAATGCTTCTTCTGCTACCTTAGGAGAGAGAGGAGAGGCTCTGTCTGGCATCTTCATTTTTGTCCTTGGCAGTTCTGAGTAAGAATGAGGGGAGGCTTAATCCATGGAGTGATTCTATATCCTGGCTAGAATTTATGGAACAACCTGGGATATCAGCTGTGCTGCTCTGAGCCCTTCAACCAAAATGAACTTTCAGCAACAGGAGAGAGCCCAGAATAATGCTCAGTTAATAAAAATGATTGTAGTATTAAGCACTAACTTTGTAGTCATAATATAATAATTGTGGTTTTTGTTAGGTGCTTACTATGTGTTAAGCACTGTACCAGCACTGGGGTGGATACAAGATAATGAGGTCCCACATGAGGCTTATTCATTCATTCATTCATTCAATAGTATTTATTGAGCGCTTACTATGTGCAGAGCACTGTACTAAGCGCTTGGGATGAACAAGTCGGCAACAGATAGAGACAGTCCCTGCCGTTTGACGGGCTTACGGTCTAATCGGGGGAGATGGACAGACGAGAACGATGGCAATAAATAGAGTCGAGGAGAAGAACATCTCGTAAAAACAATGGCAACTAAATAGAATCGAGGCGATGTACATTTCATTAACAAAATAAATAGGGTAATGGAAATATATACAGTTGAGCGGACGAGTACAGTGCTGTGGGGATGGGAAGGGAGAGGTGGAGGAGCAGAGGGAAAAGGGGAAAAAGAGGGTTTAGCTGCGGAGAGGTAAAGGGGGGGTGGCAGAGGGAGTAGAGGGAGAAGAGGAGCTCAGTCTGGGAAGGCCTCTTGGAGGAGGTGAGCTTGAAGTAGGGTTTTGAAGAGGGGAAGAGAATGAGTTTGGCGGAGGTGAGGAGGGAGGGCGTTCCGGGACCGCAGGAGGACGTGGCCCGGGGGTCGACGGCAGGATGGGTGAGACCGAGGGACGGTGAGGAAGTGGGCGGCGGAGGAGCGGAGCGTGCGGGGTGGGCGGTAGAAAGAGAGAAGGGAGGAGAGGTAGGAAGGGGAAAGGTGATGGAGAGCCTCGAAGCCTAGAGTGAGGAGTTTTTGTTTGGAGCGGAGGTCGATAGGCAACCACTGGAGTTGTTTAAGAAGGGGAGTGACACGCCCAGATCGTTTCTGCGGGAAGATGAGCCGGGCAGTGGAGTGAAGAATAGACCGGAGCGGGGCGAGAGAGGAGGAAGGGAGGTCAGAGAGAAGGCCGACACAGTAGTCTAGCCGGGATATAACGAGAGCCCGTAGCAGTAAGGTAGCCGTTTGGGTGGAGAGGAAAGGGCGGATCTTGGCGATATTGTAGAGAAGGAGGAGGGAGATGAGGTATCGAATCCCCATTCTGCAGATAAGGGAGCTGAGGCACAGAAAAGTTAAGTGACTTGCCTAAAATCACACAGCAGAACTTTATGCTGAGTATTATCCTAAACACTTGCTCGGATATAATCAGCTCAGACACAGCTCCTGTCCCACATAGGGATCATTGGCTAAAAAAGAGGGTAAACAGGTATTTTATTCCCATTTATTATTATTATTATTATTCTGACTCCCAGCATGGACCTGGAAGCCAAAAGACCTGGGTTCTAATCTCAGTTCCACCACTTGTCCGTTGTGTGCCCTTGGGCAAATCACTTATCTTCTCTGTGTCTCAGTTAGCTCATCTGTAAAATGGAGATTAAAGACTGTGAGCCTCATGTGGAACATGGACTGTAGCTAACCTGACTAGCTTTATCTGCCCCCGTGCTCAGTACATTGCCTGGCACATAGTAAGCACTTCTCAAATGCCATTAAAGAAATAAAGAATGCTAATTATTAGTAATAATGATGATGATGATGATGATGATATTTATTAAGTGCTTGCTCTGTGCCAAATTCTATGCTAAGCACTGCGTTAGAGGCAGGAAAATAAGATTGGTCACAGTCCCTGTCTTACATGGGGCTCACAATCTAAGAAGGAGGGAGCACAGGTATTGCATCCCCATTTCCTGATGAGGAGACAGAGGCACAGAAAAGTTAAGCGACTTGCCCAAGGTCACACAGCTGGCAAGTGGCAGAACCAGGATTAGAACACAGGGGAGCCGACCTTCTTCTTCTCAACGGCTCCCCAGGAACGATTCTATTATCGTTATTATCATCATCGTTAGCTGCTAACGCTATTATCATTATCATTAGCTCCACACGTGTTAATACTATTAGTATTGTTTTTGTCCGTCTGCCTCCCCCGATTAGACTGTAAGCCCGTCAGTGGGCAGGGACTGTCTCTATCTGTTGCCGACTTGTACATTCCAAGCGCTTAGTACAGTGCTCTGCACATAGTAAGCGCTCAATAAATACTATTGAATGAATGAATGAACACAGGTCTCCTGACTCCCCAGCCTGTGCTATTTCCACTAGACTACACTGCTTCTCTATTTGTTCATACCTCCCCTTGGGCTTGCCGGGAAACTGACCCGAGGAGCTACTGGTTAAACATTCCTCTCCAGGCTCCCTTTTTACCCCCTCCAATCCTCCATTTCAGAACCTCAGTAGGCAAAGTGAGGTTGTTTAGTAAACTAGACCTTGTGGGTCCAAGCTAGATATGGTAATGCTTTAATCCACACTCTATTAATCATTAGGTTCAGTTCGGTGAATACAGATAATTGTCCAATACTGTGTATTTTGAGACTCCACAGGCCCCGTGTATTTGGGAGTTGAGCGAACTCCTTCATTTTGCCTGTTTTTCTCAGCTGACTTGATTCTAATTCATGGGTTTCCAGCCTTGAAGACACTAGTGCATTAAAGGAGAAGCAAATCACTGGGAAGGGGGGACTTTTCAGCCTGTTTTCCAAGCAGTACATTAATAATGCCTTGGAAACGTCCTTCCCTCGTCTTCCCTTTCCCCTTCGTGTGCTCCTTGTTTCTCCTTCTGGGGAGTCATCCGGCTCAGTGGGTTACGTAACGGTGACTCGCTGCTGCAGCCCAGCTACCGGTAGCTTTGGAGTTCAGCTTACTGAACTGTGGCAAAGCATGAAATTCTCCTTCGCAATATTGCCGGTGGTGCTGACTGCTCGAGGAAGCCCAGTTAGCCGATAAATAGATGACTTTGTGTTACAGATCAGCTACATTTAATTCGCTAAGCTGGGTCGGGGACTGACTCGGTGCCGTTTGGAGTTGGGCTAAACACGCTGAGTGGAGGACAGCGTCTGATCAGAGAAATGAATGGCTCTGCGTTACTAAATTGCATCTAGCCCTTACCTGGTGACTCTGGGGTGACTCCATTCATTTCCCTCTCAGGGAAGCGCCTGCACCTTTTTATTCATGATAATACCACGTCTTTTTTATTTCTGTAGGAATGCAGCGGGGTTCTGGTTCCACTATTTGGGGGGAGATGGCCAGTCCCAAGTAGGTGTTCATTAACCACTTGTCAGCTGTGTGACTTTGGGCAAGTCGCTTCACTTCTCTGTCCCTCAGTTCCCTCATCTGTAAAATGGGGATGAAGACTGTGAGCTCCACGTGGGACAACCTGATTCCCTTGTGTCTACCCCAGCGCTTAGAACAGTGCTCTGCACATAGTAAGCGCTTAACAAATACCAACATTATCATTAACCGTCAGTAAGCTCAGTGGAAAGAGCCCGGGCTTGGGGGTCAGAGGTCACGGGTTCGAATCCCGGCTCTGCCACTTGGCAGCTGTGTCACTGTGGGCAAGTCACTTCACTTCTCTGTGCCTCAGTTACCTCATCTGTAAAATGGGGATGAAGACTGTGAGCCTCACGTGGGACAACCTGATTACCCTGTATCTACCCCAGCTCTTAGAACAGTGCTCTGCACATAGTTAGCACTTAACAAATACCAACATAATTATTGTTATTATTATTAAAACTAAAGGTAGCCGTAACCTTGTTGTGAGAAGGGAATGTGTCTACCAACTCTCCCAAACGTTTAGTGCAGTGCTCTGTACACACAGCAAGTGCTCAAAAAACCCCAAAAAACAATGGAATGAGAGCTAGAAAAGCAAACATCTAGGCTAGGAAGAACTAAAAGGAAGAGGGAAGTTTCTTTCAAGAGCAGCCAGAAGGATCTTCCGTATCTGAGTCAACCAGGACAACTTGGCCCTCTGAGGGCTGCCTCTCCTGGTGAGTGGAATTCTGGTGAGTTGATGAAAGGTGGGAAGATCCAGGAAGGATGTGTCCCTGGCATCCTGGTCATTTTAGAGCAACATGGCGCAGCGTGGCTCAGTGGAAAGAGCCCGGGCTTGGGAGTCAGAGGGTTCATGGGTTCGAATTCCGGCTCTGCCACTTGTCAGCTGTGTGACTGTGGGCAAGTCACTTAACTTCTCTGTGCCTCAGCTCCCTCATCTGTAAAATGGGGATTAACTGTGAGCCTCACGTGGGACAACCTGATTACCCTGTATCTAGCCCAGAGTTTAGAACAGTGCCCTGCACATAGTAAGCGCTGAACAAATACCAACATTATTATTATTATTATTATTTGTTAATCACTACTAAGCACTGGGGCAAAATACAAGATAATCAGACACAGTCTCTACCCACACAGGGCTGACAGCCTGAAGAGGCGGGAGAATGGGTATTTAATTTCCATTTTACAGATAAAGAAACTGAGGCACAGAGAAATTAAGTGAGTTGCCCAAGGTCACATAGCAGACTAGTGGTGGAGGCAGAACTAGAACTCAGGTCTGACTCCCTGTTCTGTGCTCTTTCCACTAGGCCATGCTGCTTTCCTCCCCCACCCAAAATATAGTATTTATTTTGCAGGTCTTCGGATAGCTCCTTACCAGGAGAGACAGCATCCCCTAGAGCAGGATACTTGGTGTAAGAAGCAGCCACAAGTTAATGGAAAGAGCCCGGGCTTGGGAGTCAGAGGCTGTGGGTTCCAATCCTGGCTCTGCCATGTGTCAGCCGTGGGACTCTGCGCAAGTCATTTAACTTCTCTATGCCTCAGTTAACCTTATCTGTAAAATGGGGATTAAGACTATGAGCCCCATGTGGGACAAGCTGATTACCTGGTATCTACCCCAGTGCTTAGAACAGTGCTTGGCACATAGTAAGTGGTTAAGAAATACCATTATGATTATTATTATGATTATAGTTATTATTATTAAAGTCCCACTGTGATGGGCAAGAAGGTGACGATGGTACAAACTTATTTATGGAAAGGAAAATTTAGGAGCAGAAACAACCAGTAAATCAATGGTATTTTTGGAGCACTTACTGTGTGCAGAGCATTTTACTAAGCACTTGGGAGAACAGGCCTGGAAATCAGAAGATCATGGGCTCTAATCCTGGCCCTGCCACTTGTCTGCTGTGTGACCTTGGGCAAGTCACTTCACATCCCTGAGCCTCAGTTCCTTCATCTGTAAAATGGGGATTGAGGCCGAGAGCCCCACGAGGGACAGGGACTGTGTCTAGCCCAGTTTGCTTGTATCCACCCCAGGGCTTCGTAAGTGCCTGACACACAGTAAGTGCTTAATAAATGCCATCTTTATTATTATTCGGTACAATAGGGTAAGTGGACAACGATCCCTGCCGGTAAGGAGCTTACAATCTGGCAAGGAGAATCCCCTTCACATCTTCTTGCACTATATCAGGTGGTCCAGGTACTGCATTCCTTGAGGAGTGGTCCCTGCCTCTCTAGCAGAGCACTCCACCCCAATTGTTCTGGTCTGTCCGTCTCCCCCGATTAGACCGTAAACCCGTCAAAGGGCAGGGACTGTCTCTATCTGTTACCGATTTGTCCATTCCAAGCGCTTAGTACAGTGCTCTGCACATAGTAAGCGCTCAATAAATACTATTGAAGGAATGAATAACATTATTGAAGAATTTCTTCTCCCATGTTCTTGCCCTTGTGATGTCACAGCCAGCCTCAGAATGAAGCACTGACAATTCTGGCTCTTAATAACACAGCCTAGGTTACTTGGCCTTTTAGGGCAGAATTAAGTGGATTCTTCAATGCTTTGGATCATTATCATTATTGTTATTATTATGGTATTTGTTAAGTTCTTACTATGTGTCAAGTACTGGGCTAGAAATAAGCTAAGTGGCTGGCTCACCTGGGGCTCCCAGTCTAAGTAGGAGGGGGAATAAGTATTGAATCCCCATTTTTCAGATAGGGAAACTGAGGCACAAAGAAGTTAACTTTTGTGCCCAAAGTTACCCAACAAGCAACTGGCAAAGGCAGGATTAGAACCCAGGTCCTCTGATTCCCAGGATCAGGCTCTTTTCAGTACACCACGCTGCTTCTTGAGCCTTTGTTTTGGAAGGCTTTAATTCTTGAAGTTGCATCTCCTAATTGCTGAGTTTACCTTCCCTCTCATTCCTGGACAGAAAAGGCAACCAATAATACGAGTTTACAGACACGGGGAAATCTAGCTAGTCATTGTGGGTTTTTAAAGCATAGTGGCTCATTTTTATCTGTTTCCTGGATGTGTTGATGAAATTCCAATATCTACTAACCTACCAGGTACATTCTTTTCTACAGTTGTTTTGTAAATGGTGGCAGAAACCAAGTAGATATTTTTTCCCCTTTAAAAAAAATCTTATAAAACACCAAATAAAGCCAAGCTATTACTGAACAACGCTACTTAGAGGAAGCTGCTTCCTGAAGGGCACCACACCTAGGATTTTTCCAAGAATGTCTCTTTTGCATAACTTGTGCCAGGCAAAAGCTGATGAAACATATACTTACAGGATTTCAACAATTCCAAAGTTCTGCCCTCCCACAAATGAGATTCATCTTCTCAGAACAGGAGGAGTGAAAAGACACTAGGGGGAAAAAACCGGCAATTTTACCTCTATCTAGTTCCCTTACTCATCTGTCGTTTACAAATTGCAGATACAGTTGCCCTCAAAACCGACTTTTTCACATCGATCATCATAAACACACCCCAAACTCCAGCATCTTGTAGATTCTGCAGGAAAGGGACTTCAAAAAGTGAGCATTTATGGGAAGGGAAAGAAACTAAAACACCCTAGCTTGTGAAGTGAGTGGAAAGTTACGTGTTTTCAGAAACACAGTACAGAGCCGGCTTAATGAATGAGAGGAAACTAGTGATCATTTGGTTCATGGCAGTGACATATTACACAGGACCAGAAAACTCAATAAGAAAATAGAAGATCACTTGAAGTGCAGCTCGGCCTCTCGTTCTAGAGGTTGGTGGGTTTTTTAGCTTAGGGGAGGGGCAGGGGCAAAAAAAGTCTTTTGTAGCTCCACACAAAGTGACTCCCAGCTTGGTTCTTATAAGAAGCTTGTGGATTAGTGATATCAGCCTACAGGTTTTATGTTGAAAGGTTACATAATTTGTTGGCTTGTTAATCTTTTTTTTTAATTTTTTTATGTTCTTGACAGAGTCCATCGAACACACTCATGCCTTCTGAGGCTACCCTATAGCTTGAGGAGAACAGACAGGGTTGAGAACTACTTCCTCAGCAGGACTAAGCTAGTAAAACCCAAGTTTGTGGTTCTGGATCCTTATTAGAAATGCGTTTGACAGGTTTTCACGTTTAAATGTCCCGTCAGGAGAGCCTTTGATCCCATTCACTTTCATTTTTGTGAGAGGTATGCCATATGAAGCCATAAAACTGAAAACACACTGGTGCATTATATGGGCTGAGCCGGGGTGATCTCCAGGACAAAATTAGAGAGGTAGTTTTGCCCAAGCTCCTTCACCTCCTCCCACAAAGAAAGAAATCCCCCAAAGAAAACTCACATCCAAGGGACTGGGATTGCAAAATGAGAAACCCGGCTCGGACACTGACTCTCTCTGCAGCCTAGAGCAAAGTCGTTTATCCCCTCCACCTCAATTTTCTCATCTATAAAATGGGGATAATTCATACCTCACGCAGCGTTGGAAGGAAGGTTGATTAATTAATGTTTGCAGAGGTCTTTGAACTTGAAAAAGCCCTATATTAAATTGTTATTATCTCTGCTTTGAATCCTGAGGTGTGTTTAAACCTGAAGCTCAAAGCAGACCCCGTGGCTTGAAGACCTACGCTGGCTAAAATAAAAATGTAAAAAATTAGCACAGATCCCCTAGCAAACTGTGAGGACGGGTTGAGTCAGCTCGTTTCATTCACTGTGGGCATTGGCTACGTCTTTGCAGTGAAGGGAGAAACAGCAATGTCGAGGACGATGGTGGTTACCTGGAGAGGGAGTCAGTAGCCAAATTTGGGAGGAAAGATTAGCCATTACTTCCCCTGGCTCCTGCTCTGAGCTGAGTGAACTGATGCTCTTAAAAGCCTCCTTTGGCCATGCTGACCTGCCTCTGTAAAGTCCCTGGGGAAGTCGAACATGGAGACAGTGGTGCTGTGCCTGCTAGCTAGTCTGTCGGGCAGAGATTCAGGTCTGAAGCATTAAAGCACACTTAATATGATTTAATTTCTATCTCTGCTCATTTAGGCTGTTGTCACTCGGTAACACAACAGCAAAATACAGACACTTGTCTGCAACTAGTTAATTATGCTATGTTATGGAGTTGGATTTGACTCTGAGTTAATGAGTGGCAGAGGGAAAGCTAATGAGGAGTGTCTCCAGTGTGCTGGGAAAGCTTAACCCTTTTGTGTGAATTTGGAGAAAGGATGTCTTCATGAGACAAAAAATTCAATAGCCTAATCCTTCTTTCAGAGAAATTTCATAGCCTTCTGAAGTTAACAACACTGATTTTACCAATTCTCTAAACCAGATCCCCAATCCTTGGAATTATGCTTCTCCCTGTATTAATTGTGTCATTCTACGGTTCGCCGGTGTTCCCACCAAACGCAGTTCTTGATCACTTCTTCTCATCCAAGGAACAAACACCTGTGATATCTATCAATACAGCTCCTTAGCAGGGCGTTTGCGTTTGTGCTAGGCTTCTCCGGCCGGTGGCTCTACTTGAGGTCTCAGTCAACAGAGTCTGCACAACAGAGCCTCGTACTGACGACTGCATTAAACTCCAGTCAGTGTATTTTTGGGGTTTGATATTCAAGGATAATGAGAATAATAATAATAATGATGGTGTTTGTTAAGCGCTTACTACTTGCCGAGCGCTGTTCTAAGTACCGGGGTAGATACAAGGCCATCAGTGAGGCTCCCACGTGTCCCACCAGAGGCTCACAGTCTTAATCCCCATTTTACAGGTGAGGTAACTGAGGCACAGAGAAGTTAAGTAACTTGCCCAAAGTCACACAGCTGACAAGTGGTGGAGCCGGGATTAGAGCCCATGACCTCTGACTCCCAAGCCCGGGCTCCTTCCACTAAGCCATGCTGCTTCTCCAAAACAGATGAGTGATGATGTGTATTCCAGGCGTGCTTTCGTTTGGTGGGGTTAACCCATCTGTAGTGTTACGATGCTTCTTAAAGCCATCTGAAATAGTGTTTGTCTCCTTGGCATGGCAGTCCAAAGAGAGAGGAGGCTGTTGGTGTTGAGTTATCTTCTTACATTCTTGGATTTGCCATTTGTGGCGCTTGCCTCCAAACTCGTTATTCAAGGTTCTTGTCTCGCTGTTGGATGCCCAGCTTGACCCTCTCTTCCTTCCCTCCTCCCATCCAAGTCTATCTCTACTCTGCAGAATAAGAAGCTGCATAAAGGACTAGGTTGCTTAGACTCAGGTGTGGCACAACAGAGAGGAATAGCCACTTTAATGCTTTAAAGGTTTGATTTTTCTCCCCTCCCAGATACAGACAGGACTGGCAGCTCTTTGGGTCATTTTCATTCCCAAATCTGGGGAAGGGGCCTAATGTGGGATTTCGTCTGGGCTGAATGGACTGCATCAATCCCCTTTTTAAATGGATCTGCTTCTGACTGCTGTATTTGATGTTTGGCTGCTTAGACTGTGACCAGCAAACTAAAGCCTCAGGTCCTTAATGACAGATTAGGAACCTCTACTTGTTCTTCATGTGTTTCACTTTGATTTTTGTTTGAGTCATTCTCACATTTCATTGAGGGTTGTTGAGGTGGTCTTGTTGATGCCATTTTCTGAGCTTTGGCCCGTTGGTCATGTGAATACCATGGATGGGAGCAGCCACGGGAACAGCCATTAGAGAAGCGGCGTGACCTTGTGGATAGGACACGGGCCTGGGAGTCAGAGGACCTTGGTTCTAATCCTTCCTCCACCATTTATCTGCTGTGTGACCTTAGGCGAGTTAATGCTCTGTGCCTCAGTTTCCTCATCTGTAAAGTGGGGATTAATGTGGGATGGGGCAGTGCCCAACCCATTTATCTTGTAGCTACCCCAGTGCTTCGTACAGTGTCTGGCACATAGTGCTTAACAAATACCAGTTATTATCATTATTATTATTAGGACAGACTGGCAGAGTGCCTCGATCCACTTTCTGGGCAACAAACCCAGGACAGAGGTGAACTAGTTTGGCCCTCTGGTCAATCGGTAGTATTTATTGAGTGCTTATCGCGTCCTAAGACCTTTACATCTGGTCCACCGATCTCACCTTTGAAATGCAGCTGATTCCACCCGCCCCTGCTCCTTCTTAGATCTGAGCGATCTACGGTCTGTGACTCCCTCCTCTTGGCACTGTCTTTGGGTCTCAGCCTCTGGGATCTGCTGACTGTCTCCAAGGCTGCCTTGAGGCCAGGCTAGACCCACCTAGGGCAGAAACGGCCTCACTTCTGTGGTTTAAACATCCTCCTGTCATTTTGACAGCTGGAAGGACTTGCACGCAGCCTTCCCCCCCCTCTATCTACCTAGTCCAAACCATTGCCCCCTTCTCACTTAGAACTGTAGCTCGATGAAAAATAAAAACCCTATTCAACCTTTATTAAAAATTACATTCCTCCTTTAACTTAGGGCTAGAGCAAAGTGAAATTGAAAATATCCAATTTCCTCATGGGCCATCAAATTAAAGTCTCTAATGGGCCCCAAATGATCCTCTGCCCTGGGCTGCAACAGTCATAAATAAGCCTAGTATTACCTTTGCCAGATGCAGTGTGGTTAGCTAAGGCCTTACCCAAACGATGTGTCCTTTTGTCTGCCAAGGAGCTAGTTGCATTTTACCTACCTCTTTTTTATGTACCCAATGAATATTCACTGAGAAAGGTATTTTTCCCTGAATATGCTGCAGGCATTCCCTGTAGAGATGAATTGAGTCTCTTCTGTACATGAGTGCAGGTCTTCCCAAATGCTAGGGGTCCCGATAAGGCATTCCGGAAGCATGGCGATCCAGCAATATTTCGCCAGATGACCGGGAGGGGACAAGGAGTGTAACTTTGGAAAAAGTGTGCAGGATCCTGAAATATTGAACCTCCCAAAAAATGGGAGGATGGGGGAGGGAGAAGGGAGAATAATGGGAGAGTCCCCACGCCTCACCAGGGCAAGCAACACTTTTGGAAATTTTGTTGGAGGATCGTAAATAAAATCCAGGTGGCAGGACATGATTCTTTTTTGGGTACCTACAAACCCTTTTTCAAGCAGCTCCGCCATTTTCCACTTAGCCATTTCTTCTGATGGCTCCTAAGATAAAGTTCGGGGAGGCGGAGCGATTGAGGATACAGTGGCCAAATCAGAAGCAGGGGTTCTCTCCCACATCTACTTGCCTGGGAAGGATTCAGGGGAGCGGGGCCCCACTTGTCAGCTCTAGTTGACCGGATAATTATGGTGATCTGTGTGTCTAGTGTGAACTAGAATCGAGCTGAGTTAACAAAACTTTTTCCAGCTTCAAAAAAGTCTCCGTTGACTTCGATCTGGTGGTAAAGACTAAGCCACAGTCCTCTAAGTTGAACTAGTTCACACACCTGCAGTGCTGATGGCTGCAGATATGACATCTACCTCAGCATATGAGGAAAAAGGAGTCAGAGTAAAAGAGTTGCAATAGTCAAACCCAATTTGGGACTTTTTCTCCCCCACAAATATTGTGTCCTCGATATGAGCCTGATGAGCTACAACGCTCGATTCATTCAAGGGTAACAAATGCTCTGTGTCAGTCATTTCAAACCTAAGGAGGGTTGACATCCCATAAGCACATTCATCTCCATGTGTTTATTAAATTAAACCCTACGTGATTTTTCAACAACATACTGCTCATTAATAGGAAGAGAGACTGTTGTTTCCCTCTCGGGATCCGATTGGCTTCGATTCCATTCCCAGGTCGGCAGAGCAGTGGGGAAGTTTTCTTGAAGAGTAGGGCAGCACTCACCGTGGATGATTTTTATAGACACTAAATCTGTCTCTCTATTCCTGATAGTGCCCCTAGCCTGCTATTAGTTTATAAATGTGGAAAAACAGAATGGGTAATTGAGGTCTCTCTATTGGAATAAAAAGGTAAGAGTGCTAAGAATCCCAACGTGAATTTGAAAGTCTACATAGAGGAAAGGGAATTTTTCCTTCCAGCAACATTAATAGAGACAAACAATTGGAGGGGGAATCACATTAGCTAAGTCAGTGTCATCAAGCGAACTCAACTTGCCATCAGGGACTCGATGAGCAGTCTAATGTTGTACCATGACAACTGGGGTAGCATGGAAATTTCATCAATGTAGATTAATGTTTCCATTAACAATACCATTGAGGCAAAGAATCCAGAAAACTTAAAAAAAAAAAAAACAACCCAACAAGCTTGAGGAGTTGTTGGGGAAGTGAGGGAATTGGTTGGGGAGGCAAGAAAGAGAAAAAATTAAAATAGGGTAGCATAGAGACTTTGGTGGGTTCATGATTCAGATCTGATATATGGAGAAGCAGCATGGTGTAGTGGATAGAGCGTGGACCTGAGAGTCATGGGTTTTAGTCCCGGATCCACCACTTGTCTGCTGTGTGACCTTGAGCAAGTCACTTCACTTCTTTGAGCCTCAGCTCCCGCATCTGTAAAATGGCATTGAGACTGTGAGCCCCATGTGAGATAGGGACTGTTCCAACCCAATTTACTTGTATCAACCCCAGCACTTACTACAGTGTCTGGCACAAAGTTAGCGCTTAACAAATACCATAATTATTATTATTATCTGATGCACAGAAAATCGTATATAATGAATGCATAGAGAAACTTGATAAATGATAGCATATATTCAGAGAATGTTACAGTAAAATAGGCAGAAGTTGAAAAAAGATGATTGATAAACATGAGTTGGCGTGACAGTAACCGTAAGAACTCAAGTTTCCAGTTGTGAGTGGGCGCTCTGTTACTGAATACATGGAATGTGCAGAAAACACGATTAAAGGAGAAAGTTGTCCTGTTTAACTCTCAAAATCCAATTGCCTCCCTCTACTGAGTGGAAATGAGTGTGCCAGAAGAAAGACTTATCTGACTAGGCAGAGTTATTGAAAAATTGCCTTGCTTTACTCCTTTCACACAGTAAGTTCTCAATTCATTCATTCATTCAGTAGTATTTATTGAGTGCTTACTATGTGCAGAGCCCTGTACTAAGCGCTTGGAATGTACAAATCGGCAACAAATAGAGACAGTCCCTGCCCATTGACGGGCTTACAGTCTAATCGGGGGAGACGGACAGACAAAAACAATAGCAATAAATAGAATCAAGATCACTGATTAATGTAAAAGAAATGTTTCCTTTCTTGGATTTAGAAATCAGTAGGTTGTGGTACCCACAATCCACAGGACTGTGGTCCAAGGTGCCAGGGCTTTAGGGGGTAGAGAGTGAAGAGTTCACCAACCCTCAAAATCAATCTATAAATCAACAATATCTGTTAGCATTTACTGTGTGCAGAGCACTATTCTAAGTGCTTGAGAAAGTACAGTTCAGTAGAGTTGATAGACACAATTCATCCGCTCAAGGAGTTTTCAGTCTAATGGAAGAGCTTGGCTCAGGCATCAGATTTGTGATCAATCAAACTGATAGTTACTGAGTGCTTACTGGGTGCAGAGCACTGTACTAAGAGCTTGGAAGAGTACAATACAGCAAAATTAGTAGACATGTTCCCTGCCTACTTACAGTTACATGTTCCCTGCCTACTTAAACTTACAGTCTAAAGAAGACAGAATATATGATTAAATAGATTACGATTACGTACATAAATAAAAATAATGATGGCATTCGTTGAGCGCTTACTATGTACAAAACACTGTTCTAAGCGCTGGGGAGGATACAAGGTCATCAGGTCGTCCCACGTGGGGCTCACAGTCTTCATCCCCATTTTACAGATGAGGGAACCGAGGCCCAGAGAAGTGAAGTGACTGATCCAAAGTCACACAGCTGCCAAGCGGCAGAGCTGGGACTTGAACGCAGTGGGACTGAGTGTGAAGTAAATATCAAGTGCTTAAAGGATACCAGACCCAAATGCATAGATACACAGAAGGGAGAGGGAGCTGTGGAAAAGAGGCCTTAATTGGGGAAGGCCACTTGGAGGAGATATGACATTAATTAAGCTTTGAAGGTAGGCGGAGTGGTGGTCTAAGCATATATGGAAGGGTAGGGAGTTCCAGGTCAGAGTGAGGATGTGGGAAAGGGGTCAGTGGAGAGACAGACAAGATTGAGGCACAGTGAGCAAGCTAGCGTTAGAGAAGCAAAGTATGCAAGCTGCGCTGTAGCAGGAGATCGGTGAAGTAAGGTAGGAGAGGGTGACCTGATAGAGTGCTTTAAAGCTGACATAAAGGAGTTTTTGTCTGATGAGAAGCAGCGTGGCCTAATGGAAAGAGCATGGGCCTGGGAGTCAGAGGCCCTGGCTTCTAATCCTTGCTCTAATAATAATGTTGGTATTTGTTAAGCGCTTACTATGTGCCGAGCACCGTTCTAAGCACTGGGGTAGATACAGGGTAATCAGGTTGTCCCACGTGAGGCTCACAGTTAATCCCCATTTTACAGATGAGGTAACTGAGGCCCAGAGAAGTGAAGTGACCTGCCCACAGTCACACAACTGACAAGCGGCAGAGCCGGGAGTCGAACTCATGCCCTCTGACTCCGAAGCCCAGGCTCTTTCCACTGAGCCACGCTGCTTCCCATTTGTCTGACATTTGTCTGCTGTGCGACCATGGGGAAGTCACTTAATATCTCTGCGCTTCAGTTACCTCATCTGTAAAATGGGGATTAAATCTTACTCCCTCGTAATTAAACTGGGAGTCCTAGTTGGGACAGGAACTGTGTCCAACCTGATTAACTTGTACCCACCCCAGCATTTAGAACAGTGGTTGATAAATAGTAAGCACTTAACAGCTACCATAATTATTATTATTACTATTATTCGTTCATTCATTCAGTTGTATTTATTGAGCACTTACTATGTGCAGAGCACTGTCCTAAGTGCTTGGAAAGTACAATTCAGTAACAAATAGAGACAATCCCTACCCAACGGGCTTACAGATTAGAAGGGGGGAGACAGACAACAGAACAAAACTAAACAAGTAAACAGGCATCAGTAACATCAATATAAATAAATAGAATCATAGATATATACATATTAATAAAATAAATAGAATAATAAATATGTACATATATACACAAGTGCTGTGGGGCGGGGAGAAGGGTAGAGCAGAGGGAGGGAGTCGGGACAAAAGGGAGAGGAGGAGGAGCAGAGGAAAAGGGGACTTTTGTTAAGAGGGACTGTTAAATTTATTGTTAAGCAGAGGTAGATGGTAAATGATCCAGACAACAGAGTAAAGTATGAAGTAGAGTGAGGAGAGAGGAGGCAGGGATGTTGGTGAGGAGGCTGATGCAGTAGTCAAGGTGGGATAGGATAAGCGCTTGGATCAGTCTAGTAGCATTTTGGATGGATAGTAAAGGGTGAATTTTAGCAACGATATGATAGCAGGTGCCAGGCACTCAGCTATCCTTAGCTCCGACTCCCTTCAACCACCGGTATCGTGCTTGATGAGGAGTGGAAGAGGGTGAGAGGGAATATTCTTCCCACTAGGAAGTTCCCCGATCTCTTCCTGGAGGTCATCTGTCCACAGAAGTGGCTTCAGGAAAGGACGAGGGCATCATTTCTATGAAATGCAGTACTGCCTACCCTCTAAAAGATAGTTTTTTTGGTTTTTTTAATGGTATTTGCTAAGAGCTTACTCTGTGCCAGGGTCTGTTCTAAGCGCTGAGGTAGATACAAGATAATCAGGTTGAACACAGTCCATGTCCCACATGTGACTTGCAGTCTTAACCCCCATTTTACAGATGAGGTAACTGAGGCAAAGAGAAGTTAAGCCCAAATTCACACAGCAGACAAGTGGTGGAGGTGGGATTAGAACCCAGGTCTTTCTGACCCCCAGGCCCATGATCCTTCCACTAGGCCAGGCTGGGGGCCCCTTGTTCGTCTAGGACCACTTCATCACCCAGCCTTGCTGGGTCCGATGCCTTTTGACATCAGGGACCGGGGCTGCTAACTGTTCCTTTGGTAGCAGGTGTTTCTTGGTTAGCAGGTGCCAGTGCCTTAGATCTTATCTGTAGTAGAAGGTTGCCTTAGCATTTGCCCTATATTTCCATGCTGGAGCTTAAGCCTATTAACATTATTTATTTGGCCTGCCTTTCATTAGGCTCCTGAAAACATTTGATCACTATCCGTTTCATAAAATGTTTACAGAAAATGATAGGGCCTCTTTCATCTTTTCCCCACCCTGAACGTATCGGGTAAAAAAGCATTATTTAGTGAAGCGGAAGACCTACCAAGTAAATGTCTGTTGACAATATAGTCATCATTCTACTCTGCGAGCATCTTCTAGATGAGAGCATCATTCTTCCATCCTGAGCGGTACATAAAAATTGAAAGTGCATCAACTGCTAGAATCCATCAAGCAGAAGTTAGTCAATATGCATCGGACCCGATAAAGCTGTGTTAAAGCTTTGTTAGAGCAGCATCTTAGCCTAGTGGAAAGAGCAAGGGCCTGGAGGCCTGGCTTCTAATCCCAGCTCCTCCATTTGTCTGCTATGTGACCTTGGGCAAATCACTCAACTTCCCTCTGCCTATTTTCCATATCTGTAAAATAGGGATCATGTCCTATTTTCTCCAACCTAGACTGTAAGCCTGATGTGGGTCAGGGACTGGGTTCAAACTAATAGCTTTGTATCTACCCCGGTTCCGAGAACAGTGCTCGGCACATAGTAAGCACTTCACAAATACCATAGATATTACTCATTATTGAGGTGACGTCTTGGGCCGGGGGAGGTCGAGCTGGTGGCGGGGAGCGTGGCGGGGAAGAAACTGTGAATTATCCATGTGGCAGGGCCTCTAGGGGAAACAGATTTCCAGACTCCAGGAAGGGTCCTCCCCACCACCACTAGCCAGTTCAGCTCTTAGTGGAAGCCTGACGCCTTACCTCAAGGCCAGACTTGGCCCTATCATTCAATCAGTAGAATTCCATGAGCAAGGAATGCTGTGCAGAGCACTGTCCTGAGCACTTGAGAGAGTTCAATAGCATTAGTAGACACTAGCCCTTCCCTCAAATTTACAATCTAGCAGGGGAGGCAGATACTTAAAACTCTATGGATCCACCACCAGAACAAGTGCAGATGGAGAGTGGGGCATTCTGGGAGAGATGTATCCAAGGAGCCTCTATGGGTGGGAGACGACTTAATAATAATAATGTTGATATTTGTTAAGCGCTTACTACGTGCAGAGCACTGTTCTAAGTGCTGGGGTAGATACAGGGTAATCAGGTCGTCCCATGTGAGGTTCACAGTTCATCCCCATTTTCCAGATGAGGTAACTGAGGCACAGAGAAGTTAAGTGACTTGCCCACAGTCACACAGCTGACAAGTGGCAGAGCCAGGATTCGAACTCATGACCTCTGACTCCCAAGCCCGGGCTCTTTCCACTGAGCCACGCTGCTTCTCACAGCATAAGTCAAGACAAGGGGAAGAAACAGAGCACCTAGGTATCTCAGTACTACCAGGGATACCACAGGGAAGGGGGAATGAGTATTCAGATACTTCAGTGGTGTGGAATTGCTGAACTAGTGGTGGGGAGATGAAAGATTAAGCAAGAATTAATTAGGCCCATATAGGATAGCTGCTGCAGCCTAAGCTCCAGACCACATATGTTGTACTCTCCCAAGCGCTTAGTACAATGCTCTGCACACAGTAAGCACTCAATCAATACAATTAACTGACTGATATGGGTCCTAGGCCTCCATAAAATGACTTTTCTCTCCGCTCTTTCTGGGTCTCTTCCAGGCCGGGGGTGTACCCAGGTCTCGATCCTTTCAGGCAAACAGGAATAGTCTAAGTTCCCTTAACTGTCCTTCCTCTATCCCCACCCTCTCACCCTCCCCATTCAGCCTCAAAATAACTAATCCCTGCCACCACCTTCTTTCCTATCACTTATTCTTCAGTCTTCCCTAGTTGGACAAGATGACCTTAGAGAAGCAGCGTGGCTCAGTGGAAAGAGCCCGGGCTTGGGAGTCAGAGGTCATGGGTTCGAATCCAGACTCTGCCACTTGTCAGCTGTGTGACTGTGGGCAAGTCACTTAACTTCTCGGTGCCTCGGTTACCTCATCTGTAAAATGGGGATTAACTGTGACCCTCACGTGGGATGACCTGATTACCCTGTATTTACCCCAGCACTTAGAACAGTGATCTGCACATAGTAAGCCCTTAACAAGTACAAACATTATTATTATTATTATTATTATTATTGCCTGGGCATACATTTCCCTCCTGACATGGCCTCTCCCACCGACTAAGAGATACATGCATCCTAGTTCACCATTTTTATGTACCAGATAACGGCCTCCTCCAAAAACTTAGCCTTTTCAGGTCCAAAACATGTTTTTTGAAAAACCTAAAGGAGGTAGTGGGACAAATACTTAGTGTTTGGGGCTGTTCTAATGAAATTGGGAGATATGGACTCTATCTTGCTTTAATTTCAGCTGACACCTGTAGGAGAATCGTTTCCTACTCTCCCCCTAGAAAGTTCTGCTACTGCTTCATTGAAATGCCAAGAATTAGCAGTCATTTTAGTCCCTTGATACTAGTGATGCCTGTTTAGTTGTTTTGTTTTGTTGTCCGTCTTCCCCCTTCTAGTCTGTGAGCCAGTTGTTGGGTAGGGATTGTCTCTGTTGCCAAATTGTACTTTCCAACCGTTTAGTACAGTGCTTTGCAAACAGTAAGTGCTCAATAAATAGGATTGAATGAATGAAAGAATGAACCAATGGTGACCGTTGGTGCAGTTTTTTTCCTGTGAAAACAGGATGGCACCCCAAGAGACATTCTGCTAAATAGGCTATTTTCTGTGGATTTTTAGCTCCCATTCAACCCCAAGTGAGCCTATATGTGCATAAACACCAGTCTAACACATGCTGATATAAAGACTTGGCAATCTTGATGAAGAGGTTAGTTTTAACCTAGAGTTAGAATGATGGCATCTCACTTGCTCATTCATATCTTCATTGGAACTATTAATGCCGTATGTGCTGTTATTCAAAATTTACAACTCTTCTTGGAATATGTGTGTATCTGTGTGTTCTGCTTTTGAAGTAAAAAAAAAAATAACCTTTCAAAATAATTAAAAGCATATCTGCCAGGCTTTTTCCTTTTTTTGTGGATTTTTTTCTCATTTTTGTACTTAAATGTTGAGACCAATATTCTCTTGTTGACGTTCAGGTCAGTGAAGACAAAATGTACATACTGAATGGGCCTCAGTACCTACAACTGTGGCATAAGACAATTGTGCTGCCTCAGCCTTAGCTTGGATTCTGTCACTTGGTCATTCAAAGACAAACCCCTAAACTCTATTTTCAAGGCTTTATCTGGGGTCCAACCTTGAAGCTCTCATTAAAATTGGAAGAGTTTTTGAGTGTCCATTGTAACTCCTTTTGCTATTTTGTTTCATGTTATATGTTCTATTATAAAAAAACCCCCAACTATACAGGATTATAGATCATGACTCCCCATCCTATTGTGTGCATTATTGAACTGTATGAAGCAGTGCCTAGTGAAATGAATGAAAGCATCCTCATTTTATTACATAGCCATGCCCCAGTTGATGTATTATATGTATGTGTGTTCACATTTTGAATTTAACCTCAGGATTTATAACAATAAGTAAAGGCAATTTGCAAGTAGTTTGAAATTTTAAGGAATAGAGGCAGGTCCCAAATAGCTAAAACATTTCTATAAAAGTCAAGGGTGACCTTCAGCCCAAAACACACTACCCTCGTCTAAGTAACAAATCAATAAATCGTATTTACTGAATGCTTACTGTGTGCAGAGAACTATACCGACTGCTCAGGAGAGTACAAGGGGAGTGTCAATCGATCGTATTTACTGAGCACTTACCGTGTGCAGGGCACCGTACTAAGTGCTTTGGAGAATACAACACGAAAATATAACCGACACATTGCCCCTGAGGAGCTTACAATCTAGCTTGAGAGGCAGTCACTAAAACAAATTAGAGCTAGAAAGAAATAATAGAGTCTACAGCTGTGCACAAAAGTGTTAAGGTTGTAAGTACTTACGTGCTTATGTGGCTCAGGAGATGATAGAAACTGTTGAACTACTACCCTGCCAGCATAGAGGGGCTATATTATTGCAAAAACAGCACCTCCAGAGATTAATTTTGTTTGAAAAGAGTCTTTCCCGAGTAGTGCTCTGATCCCAGACTATCTTTTCTTATCACTGGGCCTTCCGGCAAACTAAAAAATTTAGTAAGAGGAATCACACTGTTTCCTCATAATCCTTTTCTTCCAGGAACAAAAGTACTAAATTTCCTGAGTGGATACAATTAGAAATATGAAAGTGGGCAGCATTTGGAGACAAAGAGCTCTTTAAAGAAGACATAAACGTATATTTTAAATGACTTTTTTTTTACCCCCATACTCACAGGAACACACACTCCTATCCAATCAAAATATGAAAACAAAATTGGAGCTGTGTCAGCATCTTCCTGCAAATAAAACTCAAAACAGGTTATAGCACATGCTTGGAATACAAAATAAGGTTAGAAATAATGCTTCAGCTGTGAGTTCTTCAGGCTGTGGAAATAATAGAGCATAATTTAGTAGAAGAGGAACTAGGGAGTCAGCAGACCCAGGAAAAATGAAAGGAGGAAGAAAAATGCAAAGGATAGGAAACAGGGATACGAGGAATTTGAGGAGTGCAGTGGGTGATAAATCATTAGCTGAGTAGAAGAAAGGCCAGATCTGATCCACAGAAGGGGCAGGTACCATCCAAGAAGCCAAACTGAATTGAGTTTTCTAAAAGGGCTTATATTGAAATGTTGAAGGTGATAGCAGTTGGCCTTGAAAATCAGAACTAGTCAAACCCACCAGGGTTCATACAATTCAGCATCCCACCACAAAGAGAATACAGTATCGAGAAATAGAGAATTGACTGACGCAGTCGTCCTTTGTCTGCTGGCAACGAGAACCACTTAATGTCGAGTTTGACTGTTAGCCTAAGATTATCACATAAATGAGGAAGTTTCATGATTGTTATGGTTTTTGGGTGAACAATGATTTATATTTTAGATTCGGTCGAGACATCGGGGATCTGATCCTGTAGCCTGTATGAATAGTTATAGACTATGGATTTCAAGGTGCTTTTTACATCGAAAAGAACCAAAGATTACACAAGTAGGGCAAAAACCCTTAGCTTTTAAACTCAGTTTGGAGGAAACTTTTCACATCTGTTATTGAGGTTGAGGTTTATCTTATCTCTTCATTCAGTTAAAGGATATTTGATTCAATAAATATTTCCCACTGAAGTTTATTTCTTCTTATTGTTCATTTTCTGAAGTTGAGAACCTTGCATGGTTTAAGGAAGGAAATATTTCATCCCTCTGTTTCAAGCCAGAAAAATGTTTTCCTAAAAGTTCCTCTATATGACTCATTCTTTACTAGATTTTGCCATAAATATTTGCAACAAGTAGTGAAATAACCCTCATGCCTTTTCAGAGGCTGGGTTCTTTCCAAGTTTTTGAAAAATCCATGGTAGAGAAATTCACTTTTTCCTTTGCCTAATGTAGACAGATCTTTAGGGACGTCTAAGGACCTTCCATGACTTTTATTTCAACCAGTGAAATATCTTGATGAGGTCCATTCCTTATCCTCTGGACTCCATTGAAATTTTTGCCTTTCTGATATACTGAACGAGATATTTTCAGTCAGTGGTTTTTACTGAGTGCTTATTGTATAGAGAGCACTGTAGTAAGCACTTGGAAGAGGACAACATAACAGATTTAGTAGACATGGTTCCTGCCCACAAGTCTAAAGGGGGAGATTAACACCAGTCAAAGGTTTTGAACGTACAATTTTTGTAAGTGTTAACAACATCAAAGTAAATTCATTCAGTCGTATTTATTGAGTGCTTACGGTGTGCAGAGCATGAGACCATAGGTGCCAATTCCTAGAGTAGCAGCATGGTGTAGTGGATAGAGCGTGGGCCCGGGAGTCAGAAGATCATGGGTGCTAATGCCAGCCCTGCCACTTGTCTGCTATATGACCTTTGGCAAGTCACTTCACTTGTCTGGGCTTCACTTACCTCATCTGTAAATTGGGGATTGAGGCTGTGAGCCCTACATGGGATAGGGACTGTATCCAACTCAATTTTCTTGTATCCACTCCAGCACTTAGTAGAGTGCTTGGCACATAGTAAGCACTTTAACAAATACCATCATTATTATTATCGTTATTACTTCTATTGTGTTCGTCCAAGTGTTTCATACAGTGCTCTGCACACAAGCACTGAATAAATACAATTGATGGATGGACTCATTTGATTATTGTCTACCTGCTAATCACCTGTTCCATTTGCCATGCTGTGTGTCCCATGTGGGACAGGGCCTGGGTCTGACCAGATTAAAATTTATATTTACCCCAGCACATAGAACAGTGGTCGACACATAGAAAACATTGAACAAATACAATAATAATAATGATAATGCATTAGTAATATTCCCAAACCTAAAAGTGTCATTCCTGTCTGCTCTTCCCAAGATGGAGAGACGTCTTCACCCTCCTGTCTAATAATAATAATGCTATGATTATTATTATCTGTCAGCTAGTGCGCAGGTGTGCAGGTATTTTGGAATATTTGAGGTAAAATTAACTTGTGTTTACTGATGGGCTCCCAGAAAAACATTCCAGAATAAGGCAATTTGAAAATCAAGTTTACTTTTACTTTCTTCTCCTAAGGAATTGATGGTGCCTTCGAGACTTTCTGCTGATGGGGCTGAGAAAAGCGCACATTAAGTAATCGATAAAGCTTAGAGTCACAAAGGAGGATTCAGACAGACTAGGAGAGGGAAGTGTACTGAATCACTCTGCCCCTGCTACCGCAGACTCAGCTGTTCAGAGGCTTCAGCCAGAGTAATCCCCAGGACCCATAAGTTATTTTACTCTTCCAGTCCCAGTCCCATAGCTTAGTTCCAATCAATCAATAGTATTTATTTAGCACTTACTGTAGACAGAGCATGTAATAAGCCCTTGGGAGAGTATAATACAACAGAGTTGGTAGATAGATTCCCTGCCCACAATGAGCTCACAGTCTAGAAGGGTAGACTGACATTAATATAAATGAATAATTTATAATATGTAATTTATAGATATATACATAAGTGCTGTGGGGCTGAGGGTGGGGCGAATTCCAAATGCCCAAAGGCCACTGATCCAAGTCCAGAGATGACGTGGAAGGGAGAGGGACCTGGGGAACAAGAGGGCTTTAATCGAAGAAGACCTCTGGAAGGAGATGTGACCTTATGTGACCAAACTCAGCAGACCATATTCTCCAGCCATATTTCCAGCCCTCCCTTTAGACCTTCCAATCCTTTTTCTCCCGGAGTGAAAGATGAGGCTTCGGAGAGTCCAGGCTCCTGCAGTTCTGAGACAGGGACAACTAACAGCAGATCAGCATAAAATACAAGCAGGAGCAAGCCAAGAAATTAAAAGTTAGAAAGTGGAAATTCAAACAGCAACCGATGCAATATCATAAGGCTGGGATTTGAAACTTCTAAAACTTAGTCCCAGCAAGAAACCAGTGTGGGAGCAGGAGACCCTGGAATAAGGTTAAGTCTGTGAAGAGCAGAGTCTGGCAATTCATTAAACAATGAGTTACAATAGTCAAGTGCAGGTTGTTAACACAAAGGCAAAGTTTAATGTACACATATCTATATGGGAAACTTTGATGCTTTCAAATACTTCCACGTCATCTAAAAATCAGTCAGCAGGCATCGCCTACATATTTCACAGCAGTCTACCTGTCTGGGTATTTTGGTTTTTCAGCAGGAAGCTCTTTGAAATGATAGTAAGACATTTCAATGCACTAAAGCTACTATTCAAAGCTTACATATCCAGTTTTAATATTCTGGGGCTGTCTAACTTTTACTAATTCTGGAACAGTTTATTAAGTTGGAAAGTCTGTGAGAGTAAATAATATGGCTAAGAGTCATTTCTGCAATCAGACATAAATAATCCTTACCAGAAAAATTGTGTAATAAGGACATCCAGAAGGAGATGTATTTGTAGATCATATAAGGTTTTCAACCCCAGCTTGATAAAAATGTTAAGAAGCATCTAACTGCTGTCCGTATGTTTTCACAATCTTTCAGGGGAGGCTGTTAGGGCTCTTGTAATACATATTTTAGAAACCACTCATTAAAAAGTCTAAATGGTGGATCCTGCCAATCAAGTCTCATCTTTCAAGAAAGAAAATTGTACCTGAAAATTTGATCTTAACTTTCCCTGATCTCCCTTTTGTCTTTCCATCACTTTTGTTTCAAACTCTGCGAGTTGAATAACAGAAAGCCAAGTGCCAGGGAGGCTGAGGATGAAGTCACAAGCAAAGTCAGGTTAGCATGTGGTCTGATGTAGCATGTGACCACAAAGAAAAGCAGTGTGGCCTAGGGGAAAGAGCATGGGTCTGAGAACCAGAGGAGTTCAATTCTAATCTCAGCTCTTCCACTTACCTGCTGTGTAAGCTTGGGCAAATTACTTAACTTCTTTGTGCCTCAGTTCCCTCATCTGCAAAATGGGGATTCAGTACCTGTTTTCCCTCTCAGTGATTGTGAGCCCCTAATGGGACCTGATTATTTTGTATCAACACCAGTACTTAGTACAGTGTTTGGCAAATACCCAGTGCTTAAAGAATACTATTATTATTACTACTGTTATTATTATTTTATTATAAAGTATTAATACCATCTGGAAACTTTTAGTTGGGTTCTCAGTACTACCTTTCTGACTTGCTTCATTATTATTTCTCTGTTTTTAAAGGAAATACAGGAATTATTATGGCCTGAGATGAAACCATAATAATTCATAAAAGAGATGTATCAATGATGGTCATTATGTAGAGGCATTATTTTTAAGGAGAAAAATCTTATCCTAAATTTGTTTTTTTGTTTGTTTGGGAAACCCTAGATTGTACTTTAAAAACAGAGAGGAGAGGACCAAGTCCAATTTGTCTTATTTGGGGGTCAAGTTTGTAAAGGAGAATGATCATACTAAAGGATTGCTTGATCCAGAACCTGTTGTGAGGGGTATCAAGAACTTTGAAAGCAAGCACAATGAATACACATGTGATGCAACCTTATTTAGAGAGTTTGACTAGCGTTTACGAGGCTAAAAATGGTGTATAGAATTGTCCTTTGTACTTAAAAATGGCACCAATGATGGCGAAGTGTGTGTGTGTGTGTGTGTGTTTGTGTGTGGGCGTGTGGGTGTGGGTGTGTGCACGTGCGCCACCAGAAAAGTCTACTGTGAGACCCAAATGGTCCCATCTATATTATGTGCACAATAATTGTCCTGTGTTGAACTAGAATAAGGAAGTGGACCATATTATGTCTACCTGCCCATGCCAAGAACTATCAGGAATGCCAGAGGAGGAGAAATATTTCCCTGGTGAAACCGTTCTTATGTTGTTTCTCCATACAAATATATCGCTCATATTAGACTAAAGGAGGCTTCTGGTCCTTTTTGCCTTACTACTACTAATAATAAAGGTGGTATTTCTTAAGCGCTTACTATGTGCCAAGCAAGCACTGTTCTAAGCACTGGGGTAGATACAAGGTAATCAGGTCGTCCCATGTGGGGCTCACAGTTTTAATCTTCATTTTACAGTTGAGCTAACTGGGCCTCAGAAAAGAGAAGTGACTTGCCCAGGGTCACACAGCAGACAAGTAGCGGAGCCGGCATTAGAACCCATGACCTGTGACTCCCAAGCCCAGGCTCTTTCCACTAAGCCATGCTGCTTCTGGAACTGACATCCAGGAAGATCTTATTATTATTATTATTGTACTTGTTAAGCACTTGCTGTATGGCAAGTACTGTATTAAGCACTGGGGAGATACAAAATAATCAGATTGGAAAAAGACCCTGTCTCAAATGGGGCTCATAGTCTATTTGAGTCTAGGTCTGGATCCGACTGCATGACCTACATCTGACCATTAATCCAGACATTGTAATTCTGGTTGATAATATTGGATTTTACAACTTGTAAACCCAAGCCAGAAAATTCCTCACTTAATTTTAACATTATATCTGTTCTGTCATGGACCATGCAGTTGACTATTTAGCCCAATGTCACCTCAGGCTAAATGATGAGTATTTTTCCCGACACTCTCCTTTTTGTGGTTTCCCTAGTGACCAGGCACATTAAGTACAGAGGTATGATCATAAAGTTTATAAGTGAAATGGAAGGATTTTATGTCAAGCAAAGTGTCATAGCAGAACTTTATCAATGGGTGGTATTTCCTGTAAGTAAGAAGATAAATGAATTAGTAACTCAGAGCAATTTTTAAAAAATACATATTCAAATGAAAGCTCAGATAAGTTTGATCCCTTTTAGCCAATGAAGTATGATCTCTAATTAGGTTTCTACTCAGACAGTAAGAAGCATGAAGTACATTTCTGAATCTAGTTGACCTTTTCAGCCGGAGAAGCCAAATGATTTCCATTCCATGCTCTTTAATTCTGGAGGAATTTCTAATTTGTTGCCACAGATAAAAAAAAAAAACCTCACCCAAACAGGAAGAAAGTTAAAACAGACCAGTGAGCATTCTGTTTAACTCAGTGTTCAGGCTCATGAGTTCGGATGGTTTCTCGTGGGTCTGTCAGGGTCTTTTCTGCTATTCGCATTTCTCTGAGGCTAGTGCCCCTCATCGGAATGAAGTGTTCCTGCTTTGAGGGACCACATTTATCCTACGTGTGTATTTTAATTTCTTTTGGAAATTCTCTATTCTCTCACCTTATTAATGTTAAAACAAAATGGGCTCTTTTATTGCCACAGGCAGCAGAAAAGTGAACTTCTTGATGGAGGAAAGTATCTTCCCTAGTGAGAGCAACTAAATTAGTTCTGAGGTGCTTTCACTCAGTGTAACCGTAATGAGAGACATCAGCCCCTCTTCATTAATAAGATGTCAATCACAATGGGAGCATAGACGGGAGCCTTTTGGTGGTGGGGGCCGGGGTTGAGTGGAGGGGGGCGCGGGGGGAACGAGCACTGGGGCGAGGGAGGAAGAAGCAGAAAATAAAAGTCTCAGGAGATGCTTGAAGACACACAGATGATCTAGAATTGAAGGGAGGAAGGTTACGGAGAGGTCACTCTGCTGAAACACTAGCAGCTTCTTCCTCTGGTGGGGAAGGTCTGGATGGAGTAGGAGAGCAGAAACAAAAAGGAAGAGGGAGAGTCAGGATTTGGGGCTTGGCTCTCTCTCTCTGAGGTCAGGTGCCACCTGGAGTGACAGTCCCCACTCTGTCCTGGCTTCTTCTCTGGTAGAACCAGAGGACTTTACTAGCAGCCGTCCCAAGCGACCATGGCTTCTCTCAGCAGGGTGACCCTCTTCAGATTTTTCGGCTGGCTAAGAGTGTTCTAAAAATGATTCCGCTGAGGGTTGGGGAGGAGGGGGAGAGGGAGTTTGAAAATGGAGATCTTAAACTCTTCCCACTGGGAGTCGCATTTCTAATCTCTAAGCAAAAGTGGGACTTAATTAGAAAGATTCAAAAAATACGAGTAGGGAAGAAAAGTCCTGACTTTGTTTCCCCAACTGGAGCTGCCTGGAAGAGTGAATAAGCATTCTTCCCCCTTCAGCTTTCAGGGCAATGGGAAAGTTATTGTGGAGAATGTTTGGCAATCATTTGTAGAATTTACTTGCTTCTAATTTCAAGATAGTCTTACTCAGGGAAAAAATTGCATATGTATGTATATGCATATATATATATATATATATATATATATATATATATATATATATATACATTTGTTGTATTTTTGGAAAAAACTATAGCTTTCATTTGGGGCACTGGGCTTTTTTCCACCAGTATTTTTTTTTTCTTTCTAAAATACCTTTTCATGAGTATGTGTCTGTGTGAAGGTTAAAAGACTTTCAGTGCTCGAAACTGAGAATAACAACTTAATAAAATGTCTGAGCATACAATTAGGCATGGCTGTGTCCTTCAAGAGTCAGGTAGCGGAAGTTCTAATTGGCAAAACAGCATCTTGAATGTCATTTTCTAAACTCATTAGACCATGTCTAACAGAGAGAGAGAAGAAGAAGAAGAAGCAGTTTACAACACACTAACATTGTCCCTCTTGGAGACATAATCTTGGGCAAGCAGTCAGATGGTGCAGAAGCTGCAGAAAGGTACAGAATAAAGCTACAGCATTAAGGAAAATGACATTCATTAGGATAGTTTGATTTGCACTGTCTATCCAGATACAACTCTACCTTTTAGTGAGAGTAAATATGTGCACAAATGAGTAATGAAGAAGGGGTTAGGGTGGAAAATCAACACTATCACTTACCCTGTACTCCCTCTATTTCTGTGGTTCAATACTTTAATAAAAGAATTGTTACTAGTTAACCACCCTCGCAGTGAGCCCGTATTCTCTCTTTTGACCCCACTTCTGGTGACCTTCAAATCATTCAATACTCTCCCCTGCTTATCTGCCTCATGATAGTCAATAAGGCTGCAATAGTACCCTGGTTTTATATAGTGCTTTTATTCCTAAGGCCCTCTCATTTTACTCATCTGTTTTTTGCCCTTACAACAGCCTGTGAAGCAATATTAGTGATTGTAGTAGTGATATTTGTTAAGCACTTACTACGTGCCAGGCACTGTAGTAAGCACTGGGATAGATTCAAGATAATCAGGTCAGATACAGTCCCACATGGGACTCTCAGTCTAAGGAGGTGGAGGTATTCAATCTCCATTTTGCAGATGAGGAAACTAAGGCACAAATCTACATGACTTTTCTAAGATAACACAGCAGGCAAGCGACAGACCTGGGATTAGAACCCAGGTCCTTTAACTCCCAGGCCTATGCTCTTTCCATTAAGCCATGCTGCTTCTAAATAGATAGAGGCAGGTATTATAATTCTCATTTTACAGATGAGGAAACTGAAGTACAGAGAGGTTAAGTGACTTCTTGACCATAGTCACCCAGCGGGCCGGTGACGAGCTCAGATTCTTTTTTTCTCTTTTTCTTAAAGGTATTTGTTAATCCCTGAGCGCTTACCGTGTCCCAGGTTTTTAGTGCTGGGGTAGATAAACGTTAAATCAGGTTGAACCTCAGTCCCTGGCCCACATGGGGCTCATAGTCATAATCCCCATTATACAGATGAGGTGACTGAGGCACAGAGAAGTAAAATTACTTGCCCAAGGTCACCCAACAGGTGAGTGACAGAGCTGGAATTAGAACCCAGGTCCTCTGACTCCCAGCCCTGTGCTCTATCCACTAGGCTGCGCTGCCTCCCCCGTAATGCTCTCTGCATCTTCCTGTTTTTCATTTACAACTGCCAGAGTTTAACTTAGGATGTCTCAGAACCTTGAGCCAGACAGGGTTCAAACTCTTCATGGTGCATGCTGGAGATTCCTGAGCAGTTCCTGGAATAGCTCCCTCTCTCTCCTTTCCTCCCCTCTGTTTCCACCCATCCACCCCCTACCCTGAAAGTTAGCCATAGTGCTGGAAAATCAGACAGTCACCATTTCAGTCTGGAAATCTTGTTGCTGCTTTAAATCTGTTTTTCAAATTCCTGGATTTAACGAATCACCATGCCCATTTTTTTTGAATGCCTGGGTGTTCTAGAAGAAATTACAGGCAGATGTTTCTGATTCATTGACACAAATTTAAAAATATATATTAAAGCAGTAGGTTTTTTTTTTCCATAATCACTACTTATAATCCAGGGGTGCATCAACTCAAACATAAATGGTTCTAACTTGGCATAACTATTTTAACTCCATGGTCTCAGGAATATTCTGAACATGGCCAACAAACACATTCATCCACCCCTTGTAGAAAGAAAGAAATTTCTCCTTTTTCAAGCTCAAAAATGATGAATTTAAAGATGCCAATTCTGCTAAATAACTGTAGACCAAAATGTCTTATATAATGGACTAAACGCAAGGCACCATTAAATAATAAGGATAATAATAGTAATAATGATGGTATTTGTTAAGCGCTTACTATGTGCAAACACTGTTCTAAGCACTGGGGTGGATACAAGGTAATCAGGTTGTCCCACGTGGGGCTCACAGATTCGATTAATCCCCATTTTACAGATGAGGTTACTGAGGCACAGAGAAGTTAGGTGACTTGCCCGAAGTCACACAGCTAAGTGGCAAAGTCGGGATTAGAACCCATGGCCTCTGACTCCCAAGCCTGTGCTCTTTCCACTAAGCCACGGATGTAGTTTGTATGTGTGTGAGCGCTACAGATTCCAATCCAAAGATCACTCTCAGGTGACATGAAAAAATTGGTGGCATTTCAACTTAGTCTACCCATGCATGTAATACTTAAGGGATCTTCCTAACCAATGCATTATCCATGTTTGGTAAGAGAGAATATCGAAATTCTGGACCACTCTTCATAATGTTTAAAAGTAGGAAGGACTGGGGAAAGGAAATTCGTTTAAACCAAGTATACGGTCTTGCTTGCTAGGCACAGTGATCTTTTCCCATCATAGTTTTATGCTCTTATCATCTAAGTAGAAATTTAACCCAAACATTCAAAACACTGCAGTGTTTCAGGTAAAAGTGCCCCTACTCTATTTCATCACATGCTGTGTTCATAATTTAATGCTGTTTACAAATAGAGTATTCTATAAATATTCATATGGTACTTGTACAAAGGAATGAAACCAAAGCGCGCTTTATTAACAGGCTCCATCAAGTAGAAGGAACCACGGGATAGAAAGCTTTAAACCAGCCTTGTGAAGACCCCATAAATAAAATGAACGACCCTCATAACACAAAACGGGAGAGAAGCCTGAGCGTTATCCAGGAAATTCACCACCGAGAGTGTCGGCTGGTGAATTATTCTGAGGAAATGAACCGGCTGAGGAAGTACTCGCTCTGTTCCATGCTAGAACTGCTTTTAGCTGGAACTTTTAGCGTGAGAGGTCAAGTGATTGGGCCTAGGAGGGCAAGGTTTGCTATCACTCCAACCCAGATGAATCCTATGGTCTCGGTGAAACTGACTCTCCCTCAACTGAAGCTGATTCTCGTTGAGCTGGAGGTCTGGAGCCCTCTGCCAGAGGAACGCTTTGTGCATCAAAGAGAATAGACTGCAAAGGGCCCAGTCTTCTTCAAAAACAGTATTTGGATTAATCAATTTTAAATTAATCAAAAACATACAAATTAAATTTCCCTTCAAATACTCAGGGGCTTAGAAATGAAAGCTTAAAGTACAGGGAAGTGTGTTTGAGGTTCTGCGTTTGAAACAAGTTTGAGATGTTTGGCTAAGGCCAGAATGCTCTCAGTCCTCTCTGTGCCTAAAATAACAAAAACAAAATAAATTGGCAGCTTTCTTGTATCCTCCATTACCTCTCTTTCCCAAATGGCAGTTGTTTGTCATTTTACTTGCTTCTGCTTCTGAGATGGTACAGTTTCCTCCTTAACTTGGTTGAATTTTCTTAAGTGATTGGGCTGGTGTCCTTGCTTTTTAAAGAGACCACTGTGAACTTGGAAGGAGCATAGCTTACTTTTGACACACCACAGAGTGGTGTCTGTGTCAGATTACATTATAGGCGGATTACTCTACATTTATGGTCAGATCTGAGACGGCCATTCTTTTAGGTTTCATCTGCGGCAGCGTGCAAAATGTGAACCTAAAAGTGAAATGCCAATATTTAATCCTTTAAACTCTTCAGCTTCCTCATTATACTCTTGTGGGAATTGTGGTTGCTACTGACTCAAAGTTTTTTTTTTCTTTTTAGCAAAGTATTAATTGCTACCACGGTGGCACCAGTGTTGACCTCAGACTGGATTGAGTCAAGGGTCCTGGAGTGAGAGCTCTAATTAGTCTGAGGATGAAAAGACTGCAACATAAACTTTTTAGGCTTCTGATGTGAAATGCTTCCCATATTTATTGCAGTGCTGACACTCAGTCAAGGTCTGGGCAAGCAATTTGAGATGGATTTCCCCCGACTACCCTGCTCAAGGAAATCTTTTTTTTTACCATCCCTTCTCCTTCTCGGTAATTCGGCTCGGAGTGGAGCACTGGGCTATTTCATAAACAGTGGAGGCCTTGAATTAGCATAATAATAGACACGGGTTGCTCCGGCTGGGAAGCCACAAACTCCAACTTCCCGCCTCTGATCTTAAACTAACCCGGACAGATGGATGGTCATCTTTCTTCTTTTTCTTCTTCTTAAGGCAAGCGTAAGGTGCTTTTTATGTACTAAGCACTGGGATAGATATGAAATAATCAGATCAGGCACAGTCTCCATCCCAGCAGGAGTTCCTATTCTAAGAGGTAGCGAGAGCAGATTTCTCTTCTCCATTTTATGGACGTGGAAAGGGAGGCACAGAGAATTCAAGTGACTTACTCAAGGTAACACAACTAGCCAGGGACAGAGCTGAGATTCGAACGTGGTACCTCCTGGCAGCTAGTCCCCAGCTCTTTCCTCTGAGACCATTCTGCCTCCTAATCTGACTTTGAAAGGGAGTTTCACAGCTCTCCGTGATCCATTTGAACATTTAACATTCATCCATCCTCCCAACTTCCCGATGAATAGGGAAGGCTCTAAGTATTGTAAATTATTGACCCCATTTTAGAGCTGTGAAAAGAGAAACCCAGAGTGAATGCCTAGGGTCAGAGAGCTCAGAGTGGAAAGTGGGACCTACATTGTAACAAAGACACGCTTCCTGAGGCGAATCAGTGAAAACAAGGAGCAAACAAGCTGGGTTTGTTCCTCTTAATCCCAATTAAATTGCTGTATCAGCCCCCGAATGGATCTCTGAGCTTCCAGCTTTTCTCTCCTTCAGTCTACACAACACAGTGCTGCCCAAATCATCTTAAGTATCACTTACCGCACTTCTCTCCTCTCTGCAAAAGCCTGCAATAGCTACACTGACCATTCTGCTTATCCTGAAGCAGTGCAGCCTAGTGGAAAGGGTACAGGCCTTGGAGTCAGAGGACCTGGGTGCCAGTCCCGGCTCTGCCACACACCTGCTGTGTGACCTTGGGCAAGTCATTTAACTTCTCTGTGCCTCAATTCTCCCATCTGCAGAATGGGAATTCAATACCTGTTCTCACTCCTACTTGGGCTGTGAGTTCCATGAGGGACCTGATTATTTTGTACCTACCCCAGTGCTTGGCACATAGCAAGTGTTTAACCAATAACACAAATATTATTATTATTATTTTTTTTGTTGTTATCATAAATTTCTCTCTGCATCAAGCCAAAACTCCTAACCCACAGTTTCAAGCTTCTCCAGTGGATTTCACAACATGTTACACATTGCCTTTCTTTAGTGGCTCTTCACCAGCTAGTACTCTTCACTTCTCCCAAGCCCACTCTCTAATTGACCCTCTCTTTTAACTCTCTGTCTCTAGCCCCTTGCTAACACCATTCCATGTTCCTAGAACTCTTTTCCATAGCACTTATGATAATGTATTTATTTATTTATGGTTATTCAGCCATGTCATCTTAACATATTTGTGCTACTGTTACATGGTCTTCTTGACCCCTCTTCCCCCTCCAGTTATCGTCCTATCTCCCTACTACCCTTCCTTTCCAAAATCTTAGAACGAGTCGTCTACAATCGATGCCTAGAATTCCTTAACTCCCATTCTCTCCTAGACCCCCTCCAATCTGGCTTCCGTCCCCTCCGCTCTACCGAGACTGCTCTCTCTAAGGTCACCCATGACCTCCTTCTTGCCAAATCCAATGGCTCCTACTCCATTCTGATCCTCCTTGACCTCTCTGCTGCCTTTGACACTGTCGACCATCCCCTCCTCCTCCATACCTTATCTCACCTTGGCTTCACGGACTCTGTCCTCTCCCTGTTCTCCTCTTACCTCTCTGGCCGATCATTCTCGGTCTCCTACGCTGGAGCCTCCTTCCCCTCCCATCCTTTAACTGTTGGAGTTCCTCAAGGGTCAGTTCTTGGCCCTCTTCTGTTCTCCATTTACACTCACTCCCTCGGTGAACTCATCCGCTCTCACGGCTTTGACTACCATCTCTACGCAGATGACACGCAGATCTACATCTCCGCCCCTGTCCTCTCCCCCTCCCTTCGGGCTCGCATCTCCTCCTGCCTCCGGGACGTCTCCACCTGGATGTCGGCCCGCCACCTAAAACTCAACATGAGCAAGACTGAGCTCCTCATCTTCCCTCCCAAGCCCGGTCCGCTCCCAGACTTCTCCATCACCGTGGATGGCACGACCATCCTTCCCTTCCCGCAGGCCCGCAATCTCGGTGTCATCCTTGACTCGTCCCTCTCGTTCACCCCACACATCCTATCCGTTACCAAGACCTGCCGGTTTCACCTCTACAATATCGCCAAGATCCGCCCTTTCCTCTCCACCCAAACGGCTACCTTACTATTACGGGCTCTCGTTATATCCCGGCTAGACTACTGTGTCAGCCTTCTCTCTGACCTCCCTTCCTCCTCTCTCGCCCCGCTCCGGTCTATTCTTCACTCCGCTGCCCGGCTCATCTTCCTGCAGAAACGATCTGGGCATGTCACTCCCCTTCTTAAACAACTCCAGTGGTTGCCTATCGACCTCCGCTCCAAACAAAAACTCCTCACTCTAGGCTTCGAGGCTCTCCATCACCTTGCCCCTTCCTACCTCTCCTCCCTTCTCTCTTTCTACCGCCCACCCCGCACGCTCCGCTCCTCCGCCGCCCACCTCCTCGCCGTCCCTCGGTCTCGCCTATCCCGCCGTCGACCCCTGGGTCACGTCCTCCCGTGGTCCCGGAACGCCCTCCCTCCTCACCTCCGCCAAACTGATTCTCTTTCCCTCTTCAAAACCTTACTTAAAAATCACCTCCTCCAAGAGGCCTTCCCAGACTGAGCTCCTCTTCCCCCTCTACTCCCTCTGCCATCCCCCCTTTACCTCTCCGCAGCTAAAGCCTCATTTTCCCCTTTTCCCTCTGCTCCTCCACCTCTCCCTTCCCATCCCCACAGCACTGTACCCGTCCGCTCAACTGTATATATTTTCGTTACCCTATTTATTTTGTTAATGAATTGTACATCGCCTTGATTCTATTTAGTTGCCATCGGTTTTTATGAGATGTTCTTCCCCTTGACGCTGTTTAGTGCCATTGTTCTTGTCTGTCCGTCTCCCCCGATTAGACTGTAAGCCCGTCAAACGGCAGGGACTGTCTCTATCTGTTGCCGACTTGTTCATCCCAAGCGCTTAGTACAGTGCTCTGCACATAGTAAGCGCTCAATAAATACTATTGAATGAATGAATGAATGGTCTTCCTCCTGCTCCTATTGTTTTTAAACAATATATGTCTGCCTGTCTGTATCATTAGAATATGAGTCTGTAGAGTAGGGACTGTATCTTTTGCTTCTGATGTACTCGCCCCTGCATTTAGTTCAGTTTTCACACTCAACAGGTATTCAATAAGGACTAACAAAAATATCGCTAATGATAGTCATAAGAAGCAGGAGACCAAGCTAATGGTTTAGAAATCGTATGCCAGCCACAGAACTGCATCAATTTAAAAACAAATTTTGTATCATTATTTGACACCATTTAGTAATTTGAACCAGTTCCTTTCCTTTTAGGAAAAAAAGTACATGTGTGGAATCATGAAGGTATAGGTCAAATGATAAAAGCACAGACAAAGTATCCCCAGAGCTGGGAAAGTGACAGAAAGGGGAAATATGAGATTAAGATAGTGTCAAGTAGGAATAAACATATGTCTATCATCATACCTCTTTCCCCTTTATCTTCTTAGATTGTAAACCCCTTAAAGGCCAGGAACCATATCTAATTCCCACCTCTGTAGTCAGTCAGTCAAACACATTTATAAAAAGCTTACAATGAGCTGAGCACTGTACTAAGCACTTGGACGAGTGCAGTACAACAATAAACAGACACATTCCCTGCCCATAATGAGCTTACAGTCTAGAGGGGGAGACAGCCATGAATAGAAATAAATGAATTACAAATATGGATGTAAGTGCTGTGGGGCTGTGGGGTGGGGGTGATGATGAATGAATAGCAATGCAGAAGGGAGTGGGAGAAGAAGAAAGGAGGAGTTAGTATACTTTCCCAGAGTTTAATATAGTGCTCTGCGCAGAGCAAGTACTTAATAAATAGAATTACTACTATTCCAGTAAAAGTACTTCCACTACAAGAACTCCCCTGCTTTCTATATGACTGTCAGGATTTTCAGATTTGAAAAATATTCTTAGGTTTGGGGTTTTTTTTTTTAGAAACTATGGTGTTTTTTTCAAGTGGGCATCCTGCTCTTTAAAAATGGAGGTGGAAGTCCACAGATGGTTTATGAATGAAATGAATAGGAAAGATAAATTCATCCTTCCTGAATTTGCTGTAACTCAGTGGGATGAGACAAACATGCTTTATTAAATGGTTTATTACTCTTGCCTTCATCTACCCTAGATAGAGAGGAGTGCGGAGTTGATTATCTGGTAAGGAAACAAGAACTTGAACTGGTTAATTTGGTCCAAGAAACCCTTTTGCTGTCTGCACTGGAGTTTTCTTGTTTGTTTCTTTGGTTTTTTGTTTGTTTGTTTTTAATTTGACCTTAGCTACCAGTCTGTTTCAACACTTCCCTTCATCTCTAGACTTGGCCACACAGTAGATCATTGGAAACCAAAAGCCTAAATTGGTAACAAATCAATTGTCTGCAGTTCCATAATTGACAGTTCACTTGCAGAAAAATGACTGAAGCTTGTTCCTAACTTTAAACCTACCCTTAAGTGCTTTAACACCGGCATTAGCATAGCTGAGATTGTTGATGGGCCCTAACGATGTATTGTCACCCTAAGATAATTGCCCAACCACACCAATCCATGTAGGGGTACACAGATTCATAGTGGGTATCCAGGCTTCCACTGGTGGTTTACACTTGGAGCTGAAGTGTTCCTAAGCCTTTCCCTTCCCCTGGAAGTCACCCCTCCCCAGCCCATTGAGGATTAAATGGTTGCCATATAACGGATCATCTTCTCTTTGGTTTGTCATGGGCCGAACGCTAAAAAATAAACTGAACCGAAAACTTAGGAGAATGCCCAAGTCCCAAATGGGTGTCTCGGTTCAAGTTGCTACATTCGAAGTCAGCCACTTGTTTGAAAAATATTACTTTTGCCAAGTAAAAATGAGACACACAAGAAATGCACCCAAACAATGGAAATCTCGAACAAAACACAAAAGTGCCAAAATCTTGGCCCACTTAAAGAGCTTGTCTTTGTTTTCTAATTTAGTAGTCACTGTCTAGTCGAATCTCATAATCGACAGAGACCATAATTGAAAACAAAGCATAAGGAATGTTCATAGCTCAGCCACGGCTTGCGGTTTGGGGTGCTTGGTATTTTCGAGACATATGGTTTGGGGTGTATCAGTGATAATGTCTGGTAAATAAGATTATCACCCAGTCCACGTTTCCAGGGTGGATATACTTATTCGTAGGCCAACTAGGACAGTGTCTAGGGTAACAAATCTAGACGCCCGCATTTTGCCAATGTTTTGCTACTCTGCTGCTACTAAGAAGCAGCGTGGCTCAGTGGAAAGAGCCTGGACTTGGAAGTCAGACATCATAGGTTCTAATCCTGGCTCTACCGTGTGCCAGCTGTGTGACTTTGGGCAAGTCATTTAACTTCTCTGTGCCTCAGTTACCTCATCTGTAAAATGGGGATTTAAACTGTGAGCCCATATGGGACAATCTGATCACCCTGTATTCCCCCAGCGCTTAGAACAGTGCTTTGCACATTGTAAGCGCTTAACAAATACCACCATTATTATTATTATTATTATTATTACCCTCCATTCCCAGCAGAAGCTTCGTTTCGAGACTTCTACTCTCAGCTTTTCTGGTCTAAGCTGTAGCTAGACCTCGTCTATCTCACCACTGACCACTTGCCCACATCCTCCCTCTGGTCGGAAACACCCTCCCCCGTAACATCCGGCAGTCCACCACTTTCTCCACCTTCAAAACCCTCCTAAAATCACCTCTCCTCCAAGATATCTTCCTCGATTTAGCCCTCATTTTCCCTATTCCCTCTCCCTTCTGCGTCACCTATGCACTTGGATCTATCCTTTAAATTCTTGATATTCAACTCACACTCATCCCCACAGCACTTAAGTATCTAACCATAATTTAGTTCAATGTCTGTCGCCCCATTATAGTGTAAGCTTCTCGTGGGTAGGGGACATGTTTACCAACTCTGTTGTATTGTACTCTCCCAAGTGCTTAGTTTAGTGTTCTCCACACAGTAAGCGCTCAAGAGATATTGACTGATGGTTGGTTAACTTCCTTTCAAGGCCCCATCTACATTTCTGTTCTTCAAAACCTTAGCCAAGAAGGCCAATGATATTAGCTATACTTTCGTTCAGTTGTACTTACTGAGTGCTTACTGTGGGCAAACTGAGTGCTTACTGTGGGCAAAGCACTGTACTAAGCGCTTCTAGGATCTATACTTCTAGGATCATGCTGAGATGCGCTTTATAGTCAACGCTAATCTGGGGGATGGTAGAAATGGGAAAGAGTAAGTAAATCACTGACTCTTGGGGTGGTAAATTTGGAAACCCGCTCCTTCACATTGCAGGACAACCCAAATAATCGCATCTTCAGAGTAAATTTTGGGAAGAATACCAGGGCTGATTTAGCCCCTGGGCAGAAGGGGCAGCTTTCCCAGACCATTGTTCTTGGGAAAGTTGAAGTCGTAGAAATAGAATTAGTAGTATGAGCTCTGGATCCACTGCTCTTAGGAAAGAGAAAACAAGTGACACATTTCCTCCCAACAGGTAACATAGGCTCCAAATTATCATTATCAAGTGCCGTCGAGTCATGTCAGATTCATAGTGACTGTATGGATATATTTCCTCCAGAACGTCCTGTCTTCTGCCATAATCCGCAAACTTTCTAAAGGTTCTTCTGTTATCACTATTTTAGTCTCTATCCATCTCGCTGCTGGTTTGCCTCTTCCACATTTTCCCTGATCTTTTCCTAGCATCAGTGTCTTCTCCAGAGAATTAGTCATCCTGATCATGTGTTCAAAATATGCCAATCTAAGTCAAGTCATTTGGACTTACAAAGACCACTTTGGCTTAATTTGCTCCAAAATCCATTTGTTTGTTGCTTCGGGCAGTCCATGGTATTCGCAAAAGCTTTCTCCAATACCACATTCCAAAAGAATTAATGCTCTTTCTATCCTGTTTTTCCACTGTCCAGCTTTAGCATCCATACATTGTCCCTGGAAACAGAATTAACAATTTTATTTAGTAGACTCCAAAGGGGAAGATAAAAATAACAGTATTTACAAATAGAGTAATAAAAATAATCACTACTACTAAGAATACTACTAATAATAGAGTATTACTGAATTGTTTATTATGTGTCATGCATTGTACTAAGCACTGGGGTAGAAACAAGATAATCAGATCTGACAGTCTCTCTCTCTCTCATGGGGCTCACAGTCTAAGTAGGAGGGAGAAAAGGAATTGAATATGTAGTAGAATAAACATATATACAGAAGCACTGAGAGTAGTTATGAGTAAAATGGTTGATAGATTTATACGACTAGGATGCTGGGGATTAATTGGGGAAGGTTGGTTGAAGCATGTGGACCTTCAGAAGAGCTCTGAATAAGGGGGAGGTTGCGATCTCACAGATTTGTGGGGGGACTGCCAGGCCTGAGGGAACAATGTGAGCTAGGGTTTAGACATGGGACAGGTTAGAGCGAAGTACATTTAAAACATATATGTGGGAAAATACATATAGTTATGTAAGGTGAGGTAAATGAATGGAGAACCTTGAAGCTAATCAAGAGTTTTTGCCTATTGTAGAGGGACATGAGAGCCAGTGGAGAGTTTTGAGGAACAGAGAGATGGGTGTTGAGGGATGCTTTAGGAAGATAGTGCATGCGGGAGCGGTTAGTAGAGATTAGAGAAGCAGAGAAGCAGCATGGTTTAGTGGAAAGAGCATGGGCTTGGGAGTCAGAGGTCATGGGTTCTAATCCCGACTCTGCCACATGTCAGCTATATGACTTTGGGCAAGTCACTTAACTTCTCTGAGCCTCAGTTACCTCATCTGTAAAATGGGGATTAAGACTGTGAGCCCCACGTGGGACAACCTGATCACCTTGTATTCCCCCTACCGCTTAGAACAGTGCTTTGCACATAGTAAGTGTTTAAGAAATGCCAAAATTTATTTTATTTATTTTATTCTCTGTGCCTCAGTTACCTCATCTGTAAAATGGGGATTAAGTCTGTGAGCCCCACGTGGGGCAACCTGATTACTTGTATCCACCCCAGTGCTTAGGACAGCGCTTAGCACATAGTGCTTAACAAATACTATCATTATTATTATTGTTATTATTTATTAGAGAGAAGACAGGTCTGAGACAGGGAAAGAGACAAAGAGGCTGATAGCCTAATTCTGCTTCAATACAACCAGAATTTGTACCATAAAGATAGCTGTTTGTGTTAAGAGGAAGGGATGGATCCAGGAGGCGTTGTGAAGGAAGAAATGACAGGATTTGGAAGGTATTTATCATTTATCTCCCTTAATCCTCTCTTCCCGTGTCACAAAAGCCAAGTACTCTTCCCTCCATACTCTTTTTTTTTTAATGGTAGTTGTTAAGTGCTTAATATGTGCCAGGCACTGTTCTAAGTGCTAGGGAAGATACAAGGTAATCCAGCTGGACACAATCCCAGTCCCACGTGGGACTTCCAATCTTAATCCCCATTTTATAGATAAGGTAACTGAGGCTCAGAGAAGTGAAGTGACTCGTCCAAGCAGACATGCTTAGGGAAGCAGCATGGCCCAGTGGAAGGAGCACAGGCCTGGGTGTCAGAAGGCCATGGTTCTAATTCTGGTTCCACCACTTGTCTGCTGTGTAACTTTGGGCAAGTCACTTCTCTGTGCCTCAGTTACCTCATCTGTAGACTGTGAGCACCATGTGGGGCAGGGAATGTGTCCAACCTGATTAACTTGTAACTAACCCAGAGTTTAGAATAGTGTTTCACACATAAGTGCTTAACACAATAAGTGCTTAACAAATACAGTCATTTTTAAGTGGCAGAACTGGGATGAGAACCCAGGCCCTTCTTACTCCTAGGCTGGTGATCTAAATTTTAGGCCATGTTGCTTCCTTAAGCGTGTCTGCTATGTGACCGTGGACAAGTCACTTAGGCCACACAAGGCCATTCTTCTTCTTCCCTCTGCCAGGTACACTAAGGGAGTAAAACTATCTCTAGCAATGTAAGGAAGAAGAAGCAATCTGAACACATGGGTGGTCACAGGTTGAGTTCAGCAATCTTTAGTCTTAGGGGTTTCACGGATTCACACAGCCCTGTGCTATCAACCAGCCCCTTAATCTGACAACCAGTAGCATCCCAGGAAGATATTTTTTTGTGTGTGTCATTGAGATACAATGACACACACAAGTAGATTCTGGGGTCAAAAATAATGTATCTTAAATTCCCAAACAAATTTATTGACACGTTTGCCATAAATATTTTATCCATTGGCAGCCATTTTTATAGGGATAACATAAAAAGAGTTAAAAGACAGATATTTTAACAGTATAACTTTCCATCAGTGACTGTAGGAGGCTTATTAAAAAATGAGGTTTGTATTCCGCCCCCTAGAAGACTGGGGATGATTACACACATCTTTCAATGGTGGGTTTAAAATGAAATTAAACAAAACCCCAAATGAAAATCTCACAAGTCTGTCATGCTGGCAGACCTCAACTGGAATGGGTGCAGCAGGTGAATGGAGTCTGTGCTCTTGAAGGACTTGGTGCAGTTTATTTCGTCCCATAATCTGCGGACATCTTTCAGACGGAAATGTGCTTTTGGAAGCTGATTCATCTGATGGTTCTCTTCACAGAGCCCTGCACCAATGCTTTCTCTGGGCTGTATTCCTCTTTCGTTTACAAGGTCAGGGCTGAGGTTTGGGTTGTTTTCCCAGCAGTGATCTACTGACCCACTTTGCTCTAATCCCTTGATGTCACTTAAATAAACTGGGGAAAGGCGGGTGGTTCGGGGAGGGGGCGGGTGGGGGGGGGGGGTGAAGAGATTTGAGAACTCCAGTGATTTCCTGCTGATGTTGTTCTCGGAGGCAAATTAATTTGATGCTGTTATGTAAGCGTAATCATCCTCTCTAATCACATCACAGGATTGGGAACTGCCAGAAATAACAGAAGGGAACATTCTGGATAGCGGAGGGGCCGCTAAAGTTGATTGTTTATTTAGGTCCCAAATTGACACACTATTACTCAGAGATGGCGAACGATTCTAGCCACACTTTTCTTTCACACATCTGTGCATACCGAAAACATCATTGCGCGTTACCCATAAGTAAAATGAGGTAAGAAAACCTCTCAGAGATCGACAGAGTTGGGCTGTCAGGCACCCCAAAAGGAAACGCTGGTGTCCGGCAACACAGAGAAGCTTCCCGTGTGAACTCTCTCTCTCTCTTTTAATATTTATGGTAACAAGAGACTGACAGGAATCTGAAGCAGCAGTAAACAGACTAGCTTGACAACATGGCAGTTTCCCTTGAGCAGAGGTCTCAAGAATATTGGACGACTAAGCCTTTGGGGCAGAAACCTTTACCCTCCTCATGCCCCCCACCCTCCATCCCCACCCCCAATGTGTGTAATAAATTATCGGGTATCACACAATTCAGGTAGATAGACTTTCACCACCTGTAGGTCCAACTTTGAACTTGAAGGACAGAGATTAGAGTAATGGACTCTCTAATAGAAAATGATGGACAAACCTCTGTCCTGAGAGTTCACTGAAAACCTACATAGAGGAAGTATTGAGGGTGGCTGTTGGGTTTGCATGACTAAGGTGTGACATAATCAGGGAAGACTTCCTGGAGGAGGCATGATTTTTGGAGCAGTTTGAAGATAGGAAGCGCTGGAGTCTGGGTGATTTAGAGGTTCCAAGCTGGGGATATAGTATGAGCGAGGAATCAAAGTTGGAGAGATGAGAGAGAGATACATTTAGAAGAGGATCTTGGGAGAAGCCACAGCCTGAACTGGGGAGTAGTGGATGAAGAGAGCTGATGTGTAATATGTGGGGAACCGATGGACAGCCTTGAAACCATTGAAGGAAGAAGATGGGTAATAATAATAATGATGATGATGATGTGTTGGTTTAAGTGCTTACTGTGTACCAAGCACTGTTCTAAGTGCTAGGGTAAATAAAGTTTACCAGGTTGTCCCATGTGGGGCTCACAGTCTTAATCCCCATTTTACAGATGAGATAACTGAGGCAAAGAGAACTTAAGTGACTTACCCCAAGTCACACAGCTGACAAATGGCGGAGCTGGCTGGCCCACCACCTTCTGACTCCCAAGCCCGTGCTCTTTCCACTAAGCCATGCCACTCTGCTTCTCTCCAATGGGTAGCCATTGGAGGTGCTTGAGAAGTAAAGTGAAGAGATGAGTTCCAAGCAACACTTCAAGAAGATGATCTAGGCAGCAGACTGAAGGCAAGAGAGGTTGGAGACAGGAGAGACCTGTGAGAAGACTGATATGGTAGTTTATTGTCTTAGGCTACTGAGTCATTTTCGACCCATAGCGACTCCATGGATACATCTCTCCCAGAACGCCCCACCTCCATCTGCAATCATTCTGTAAGCATATCCATAGAGTTTTCTTTGTAAAAATACAGAACTGGTTTACCATTGCCTTCTTCTGAGCAGTAAATTTGAGTCTCCACCCTCGAGTCTCTCCCATGTATCCGTTTCCCACCACAGGTGAGTTTTGACTTGCAGCAGATTGCCTTCCACTCACTAGCCACTGCCCCAAGCTAGGACTTCCCATAGTCTTCACTCTCCTTCCCATAATCGAAACTGGTAGAATACTGGCAACTCTCCAGGTGTGATCTTGAAAGGACACAGTAGTTTAATTGATATGGAAAGTTTTGGATGCGAGTGGTAGCTGTTTGAGTGAAGGAGAATGGGCAAATCTAAGAAATGTTGTGGAGAAAGGATCAGCTGGATTTAACAGTTGCTTGAATGTGAGAGCTGAAAGACTTCTGGGATAGCGTGGAAGATGGTGTTATCAATAGAGATGGGAGAGTTAGGAAGAGAACCAGGGTTAGGATGGAAGATGACAAGTTCATTCTTGCACATAGTGAGTTGGAGATGCCAATGGGACATTCAAGTAGAAATATGCTGGAGTCAAGAGGAAATGTGGGATGATTGATTAGGTGAAAGGCTGGGGCCAAAGAGGTAGATTTGGGAGTCATCTGCCTGGAGGGTAACAAAAATCATAATGATAATTGTGGCATTTGTTAAATGCTATTTTCCAGGCACTGTACTAAGTGCTGAGGTGGATACAAGCAAATCAGGTTGGAAAGAATGCATGACCCAAGTGGGACTCACAGTCTTAATCTCCATTTTACAGATAAGGTAACTGAGGCTCAGAGAAATGAAATGACCTGCCCAAGGTCACACAGCAGACAAGTGGTGGAGCCAGGATGAGATCCCAGGGCCTTCTTCCTCCCAGGCCCATGTTCTATCCATTAGGTCACACTGCTTCCCAACTAGTTGTAGCTTCTCAACTAGTTGTTGCTTCCCAACTAGCAGCAGCTGAAAGACTGTGAGCAGGCTAACACCATGAGAGAAAATAGAATAGGAGATTTAAAACAGAGTCTTGTGGGACACTCACAGTCTGTGGATGAGATGTGGAAGAGAAGCTAGCAAACAAGGCTGAGGAGAGCACTAGATCCTATCAGACTGTAAATTCCTTGACGGTAGGAAACATGTCTATCAACGGTATTGTACTGTTTTCTTCAAAGTACTTAGTACAGTACTCAGCGTACAGTAAGTGATCACTAAGAACCATTTGTTTGACTGATTGAAGAGCAGTCACTGGGGTAAGAGGAAAGCAAGTGGGTGTGGTACTAATGAAACCAAGGTCTAAAATTGTTCTGAAGAGGGGATGGTCCACAGTGTCAAAGATAACTGAAAAGCCAAGGAGGATTAGATCGGAGTAGAGCCAGTTAAACTTGGCTATGAGAAAGTTACTGATTGGAACTAATGCTAAAGGAAGGAGAGGGAAGTGATACGAAAGATAGTCTAGTACAGAGGGAAAATAGTGGTCCTCTTGGAAAACTGTGGCCCTCTCTGGTGGTTGAGACCAAACCCTGGAACCCCTATTACTCACCCTGATCACTCAATAAATGGTATCAATTGATGGCTCACTGTGTGCATGTCACTGTACTAAGAGCGTAATAGATTGTGTAGATGAGTTTCCACCCTAGAAGGAGTTTATAATCTACAACTGTAGAACACTGTATAACTGTATAACACTGTACTGACCTAGAGGCCTCTCTATAAGCCTCTTTTTATGCCAACCAAGATGTGTCCTGGTCCTAAGATCTCCTCCAGATCTATTCCAGAGTCTGGTGGTTTTCCAGATAGGCAGGGAATCTAATTTCAAAAATTGCAACTGCAAAACCCAGATGTTGCAGAGAGGCACTTAATACTGTATCAACAGATTGGTTGCTTGGCCTCAGTGTATCTTACATAGTGGATAAACAGAGAGGCTTGGACAGCCCTACTAATACTAAGGAGGGAAGCCAAAACAGAGACATCAGTGATCAAAAAAAGTTGAAGAAACTTGTTTTAGTGGCACAATTGTTTAGTCCCATTTGGTGAAAAACCTAGATAGAAACTCCACCAAACTCATCCCAGAAGCTGAGTGACCGGAGGGGCTCGGTGCTGAGTGGTCATTATTGTGAAGTGGTGACCCTGGCAAAGATGACCCATCCCCCATGTCAGACAGCAGATGATCCAGGAGTGCGTCAGCTGTTCAGGTCAAGGGGGAAATGCTGAGAAGACGAAGGGGTGGGTCACTAGGAAATAAAGCCTTAGCACCCGCTGACAAGGAGGCGGTGTCAGTTGCCTTGGGACTTCCTTAACCAACTGTTCCACCAATCTCCTCTAGCTTAACGAGGCCACCCACCGCAGTCTAGCTAAAGGGATGGGATTTACCCTGACTTTACCACTACCTCCACTGCTGCCCATTCTCTGGTCAGTGGGATACAGACTTGAGTGAGGGGTCTTGGGCGCCAAGGCAACGTCTACCTACCTGTTCTGCTCCTGAAGCAGAGTTCCCAAAATAAAGTATCATGTGGGAACAGATTCCACCCACTCCCACCTAATTTATGGAGACATATCCTTATACTCTTCCTTCCTTCCGCTTCTATTATTTTAATGTCTGTTTCCCCCATTTGACAGTAAGTCCCTTGAGCACAGCCCTGGGAGTCAGAAAGTCATAGGTTCTATTCCCAGATCTGCCATTTGTCTGCTGTGTGGCCTTGGGAAAGTCGCTTAACTTCTCTGTGCCTCAGTTACCTCATCTATAAAATGGGGATTAAGACTGTAAGCCGGATGCGCGACAGAGACTTTGTCCAACCTGCTTTACTTGTATCCACCTGAGGACACTTAGTACAGTGCCTGGCACATAGTAAGCTCTTAACAATTACAATCATTACAATTACCTACTATATTGTACTCTCCCAATCTCTTAATACAGTGCTCTGCACACAGCACTCAATGAATACCACTGATCGATTGCCTGATTTCTTAGCAGTTACAATTTCCCTTCCAAGATTTCTGTAATGAAATTTCTAAGAGAAGGAATAGCTACCTTGGAATTCCAATGGAAAAAGAAAGTCAGAGAAAGACAAAATGGCATAAAAGAGTTAAATTTACATGGGTTCTCCCAGGATACGATTGTCTGCCTGCTGTTGAGCCATCAGTAGTTCCAGAAACCTGCATGAGTTGCAGCGGATATTCTCAGTGCCAACACAGTTTCTCCCTGCCGAAGACATCATAGAAACCCTCAAGCCAACAGGCCTCAAGCCAACAGGCCCAGTGCCCTGGACATCTGGTTAGCTAATGTGTATGATGTTGACAATATTTCTGTTTTATCCTTAAGGAAACTATTTTCTCTAAGTTTGGAAGTTTTGTAGGAAGGAAAGGTCAAGGTTAGGGAAAGAAGAGGAGGGAAAGTACATCAGGTAGAGGAAAGGTCATCTACAAAGACCCAGAATTCAAAGAGTTGTACTGGAGGATGTGTAGCGGGGTTAGCTTGTGGAAAATATTTTTTAAAAAAATGGTGAATAAACTCCTTTTCTCTTCCTGTTAGAAGGAGACATTTGAAATTTAAAATCTAAAATGGCCTATGTGAAATTTCCTAAACTTTATTTGGATATGGAACAAAAATAACTTGTGGAACCTACCTCAGTAAAATTTTTACTGAAGGAAACGAATAGACCTAAAGTGTTGTTATTTCCTGTTATTGTCACATTCTTTTTAGTGTGTTACATGTAAGTAAAAAGGAAATAAAATCTTACAGGCTGGAATAATTCACACAAATAAGAGAAGTCCTTATACTAGGAAATACATGGAAAGAGGTTTCATTTCCTGGGTGGGTGTGGGGGAGGGAGGTAGATGGGGAGAGGGGACAGAGGGAGAGAGAAGGAAGGAGAGGGAGGGAGAGAAAGAGAGTTAGTTCCTCGAATGGCATTTGTAGTTTTATACAGTTGATTGGGTTCCACATGGCATCTTCCTGGGAAGCACCTGATGTAAACCACAGCTGGAGGCAGAATTCTGGACTATGTGGCTAACTCGGCAGTTCATATGTGGCAGATCCCAAGTTTCTTGCAAAAGAGAAAATACTTTTAAACTCAGATTATCTTGTTTTTTATATATGTATAGTAAATTTAAGGGAAACCAGGGCTATTACCACCAGTTTAGTCCATCCCCAGCTTGTGTGTCATTGTCTATCTGCCTTAATAAGCTCCAAATGGTAGATCAGGTCTAAAGTATATTGAGAAGGAAAGTGTAAATGAATAGGAACAGATTTTGAAATTCAGTTTAGGTCACTAGACCCTGGAGATTAAGACCAAGAAGCAACAAAGTTCTTGTAACAAAAGCACTCTTGGCTATTTGCTACATTTTAAACTTTAACAAGTGGAAGATGCAATATTGATGATGCTTTAAACATTTATGTATTGGAGAAAATCTAGATCAATTATGAAACAAAAGGCAAAGTACCACAAGAAAAAAAAAAAACCTGCTAGAAAAACACCTTTGTTTCTCTTGCTCCTGATATAGGTACTTGAGTGCCATATTCCTAATGGAGATGAGTAGAATCAAGGATGGGTCCATATTAGTTTTTGATTTGTGGCTTCAAGAAAAGCTCAGTTGTTATTTGTAATGACTCGGGGCCTTTTTAATGTTTTTCTGAGAGACCATGCATTGTGTGTTTCAAAATGATCTGGTCTGCTGAGTGTGTTTATCACCATTATACATTAGATGAAATGTTTTAATGTGTATCATGGTTATTGTTTTACTTAAATTTCACTTGATTTTTCATTTGGAAAATACATCAAGTACATGGCAGTTTTTGTTTTTTTCCACTTTGCTCCATTTTGAACAAGATGATGTGCTCCAACTGCTTAATTTTAAAATTTAATCTCATCATTTTATTCATTTTTTGAAAGACTATCAGTTGCACTAGCCGTGAGACTAGTGAGACTAGATCATTCCCGTGAGACTATTGACAGATCTGCCATTTAGTTAACCTTCTTTCAATTTTCATGCATGTGAACGTGCATGTGTTCAGAAGCAGGGAGACTGTCGGCATCGACACTTTGCAATATGTGATTGTAGATCTGTTTCCTGCCCCCAAGGAGCTTACAGTCTAGGGGGGAGAATTTATGTGCCCACCTCGGCGTCTTTGGTGATGCCCCTCATACACTTCCCTTTTAGGTGCCCAGTTGTGTCAGAATGTCACCCTCAAACCCCAAAGACCAAACCCACCGTGTCTGTTGCCTGTTTGTACTTTGTCTCATCATCCCGGCCCATGACCCTATCTCTGCTGCACGCCCCTGCCCCGTAACAGTCCTCATTAACCTAATCCCTCCAAACCCGGGCTGATGGGGAAGGGAAAGGACCTTAGCTAGTGCTGTCCTTACTATGACTGTCCCATTCCTGCTGTCACAGGCTGGGAGCACCAGCATGATGATGGGATGAAATACACAGGAACAGCAGGAGGACAGAGATGGGCAGGTTGAGTGGTGGGGAGAGAGTGGGGAGAGGGACATGGTGGGTGGTGGTTGGTGGGTGGCAGGGGGAAGAGCAAGGAATGGTAGGGGGAGAAACAGGAAAGGGGGGGAGTGGAGCACGGAAATGAGCAGGGCAGAGAGGGGGCAGAGAGCAGGGCAAGTGAGGGGTTGGGAGAGGGGCACGGAAAAAGACATGGTAGGTGGTAAGAGGGGCAAGAAGAGCAAGGAAAGTGGCAGGGAGTGCGGAGAGGTGTGAGAATAGGAGTAAGGAAAAGGGTGGGCTGGGGAGGGACAAGAGGAGCAGAGCGAGGAAGGGAGAGAGGCATAGAATAGTGCCAGCAGGACAAGGTCAGGGAGGGGAGAAGTTTTACCACCAAACCAGTGGATTAGATCACTTTCAGGGTGCGGACCTGGGGGCGGGAGGCAGGAGCAGGTGAAGCCCCCTCCAAATCCATGAGGAAACAGGCGTAAAATGGGGGTGGGGAAAGTGGGGGCGGGCCAGAAGCTGGGTATTTTGAAGAGGGCAAATCATGAAAACAACCACAGGCTAAAAATGATTTACCGGAGCAAAGCTGTTGGTGATGTGAAGATTTCTGCTGCCTTTGCCAGTAACTGCTAGCGAGCGTGACTTCTTACATGGTTCCACTCTCAGGCTGTATCACAATGTGAAATGGGGAAATCTAAATAATTGAGACAAGAACCCTTGAGTTTCAGAAAAAAAGAGTATGTTTAAATTCAAATGATCCAGATTGTGGGTATAAGCATGTGGAATGGGATATGGAGGATGATCCCAAATTTTAAATGAAGTGCAGAAATCAGTGCAAGACATCCTTCATGTGTGCCTCCATTTTTAAGTCGTCTTTCTCATTTGTGAATATTTTTCATTACTGAGCCTAAGATCATTTCAGAGTGTCCGAAGTTTGGAATCGATAAAATATGAAAGGTGGAGACCCACAAAGGAAACTGATATCTGAAAGCATCTGGAAACCCCGATGAGAAAAAAAAAACAGCTCTCTTGGTAGGGAAAGGAGAAAAAAAAAATAACTATAGATGTCTTTAGATCAATGGAGAAAATACAGGTAATGTTTAGATTTGTATTAGTGGCTTCTGAATAATAATGTAGCAGTCAAGTGCTTACTATGTGACTGTACCGGGGGCTTTTTATGGTGTTTATTAATCAAGTACTATGTGCCAGCCACAGTGCTAAACACTGTGGTAGATACAAGCTACTCAGATTGGGCCCGGTACCTATCCCACATGGGGCTCATAGTCTTAATCTCCATTTTGTAGATGAAGTAGTCACTTAAACAGAGAAGTTAAGTGACTTACCCCAGGTCACACAGCAGACAAGTGGTGGATCCAGGATTAGAACCCAGGTCCTTCTGACTCCCAGTTCCATGCTCTATTCACTAGGCCGTGCTGTTTCTCAGGGCTGGGTAATCAAATTGAACACACAGGACTCACAGTCTGAGAGGCAGGAAGAACAGGTATGTGATCACTCTTTTACAGATGAGGAAACTGAGGCACACAAAGATTAAGTGATTTGCCCAAGGTCACACAGCACCCAAGGTTAAACTCCTCCTCTCGTCTGTAATAACCTTGTGGGCAGTGAAATTCCTACTGTTTGGTATTGTACTTTCCCATGTACTCAATATACTGTGCTCTGCACACAGTAAGCATTCAATAAATATCTTTGATTGATTGCCAAGAACCCAGGATCCCTGACTTCCATTCCCAAGCCCTTTCCACTGGACCTCTCTATGGACAGGGTTCTGGGTGAGTAAGTAAAATTCTCTCTTTTTTCTCATGTTATGTGAGAGGAAACACTGGAGATTTACAATTTACAGTTTTTTAAAAAGTCAAAATACAGCATCAGAGAACATTTTTACTCAATTTGAGAAATTTTCTACACTGAAGATGTTTGGCAGAATTTTTTTATCTTTAGAAGAAGCTTTTGAAAAAGTAGGGCAAGTATCAATTATTGTTATTTATCAAGCACTTACAATACCCAGTGCACTGTAATAAACCCTGGGAACAGTACAGTAGAGCTGGTAGAATTGATACCAGCCCTCCAGGAGCTTACAATCTAGCAATTTCTTCCAGACCCGAAAAAGCTGAGTAATATTGTGGCTTTGGGAAATTTAACAGGTTCTCTGATGAGAGACAAGATTATCTGTGGCATCAGAGACAATTCATTACAAGAGACTACTGTGTGAAAGGTCCACAATCTTAGAGCAGGCTCTAGAGAATTGCAGATCAGTAAAATTTATGAACAGCCAAGTCAGTGAAGTTAAGTACACCTGAAGGGATTTGTCCATACACAAAGCAGAAAAGAAAGGGAATGGAAAAAAACCTTTTCATGGGGTGGAATCCCCTGCCAAGGAAAATAGAGGTTGTTGATGCACATTTGAGCGGAAGGGAACTCAGAATGATCCCAAAAGACATTTTGGAGTTGGGAGGATGTGTTTCATTGCTAGCACGTTCAACCGTTTTGCAAATGGCTGAACATTCCACCCGGCAAAAACTCAAACGGATGCTGTTAAATGTCCGCTGGATAAATACTTTTTTTGTGGAAGTTCAGAATTCAGGAACTAATGTGGATCTTGCCAGTGGAGGTTTAGAGAATAATGATTTCACTTAAATGGAACCAGCACTTCAGGTAACATTTTATCAATCATTCAATGATATTTATTGAGCACATGCTGTTTACAGAGCATTGGTCTAAGCATTTGGGAGAATTTAGCAACTCAAAGAGCTTACAGTCTAGAGGGGAAGATGGACATTGAAATAAATTACAGATATATACATAAGTGCTGTGGGGCTGAGGGTGGGGTGATTATCAAGTGCTTAAAGAGAACAGATCCAAGTGTCAGAAGAGAGGGGGGGAAAAGAAGGCTTAAGGGGGAAGACCTCTTGGGAGAGATGGGAACTTAATAAGGCTTTGAAGGAGGGGTCTCACATGTATAGAGGGGGAAGGAGTTCATTCATTGAATCATATTTATTGAGCACTTACTGTGTGAAAAGCACTGTATCAAGCACTTAATTCCAGGCCAGAGGGAGGCTGTGGGACAGTGGTCAGCAGCAGGAGCAAAACTTCAGTATAATTGAGCTGGTGTTAATAACAATAATAATAACAATAATAACAGTATTCATTAATCGCCTATGTGTGAGACACGGTACTAAGCTCTGGGGGCAAAACCTTACTTAAAAATCACCTCCTCCAAGAGGCCTTCCCAGACTGAGCTCCTCTTCCCCCTCTACTCCCTCTGCCATCCCCCCTTTACCTCTCCGCAGCTAAAGCCTCATTTTCCCCTTTTCCCTCTGCTCCTCCACCTCTCCCTTCCCATCCCCACAGCACTGTACTCGTCCGCTCAACTGTATATATTTTCGTTACCCTATTTATTTTGTTAATGAATTGTACATCGCCTCGATTCTATTTAGTTGCCATTGTTTTTACGAGATGTTCTTCCCCTTGACGCTGTTTATTGCCATCGTTCTCGTCTGTCCGTCTCCCCCGATTAGACCGTAAGCCCATCAAACGGCAGGGACTGTCTCTATCTGTTGCCGACTTGTTCATCCCAAGCGCTTAGTACAGTGCTCTGCACATAGTAAGCGCTCAATAAATACTATTGAATGAATACCAGCAAATAGGATTGGACAGAGTTCCTGTTCCTCATGGCCCTCACAGTCTCAATCCCCATATTATAGATGACGTACTTGAGGCACAGAGAAGTGAAGTGACTTGCCCAAGGTCACAGCAGACACATGGTGGAGCTGGGATTAGAACTGATGACCTTCTGACTCCCAGGCCCGTGCTCTATCCACTACTCAGGCTGGGCTGTGGTAGGGGATCCGGGAGATAAAGTAGGAGGAGGCGAGGTGATGAGTGCTTTAAAGCCGATGGCAAGGTATTTCTGTTTGATGGAGAGGTGGATAAACAACCAATGGAGGTTCTTGAGGAGCGGAGAGACTTGGAACGAAGGTTGTTTAAGAAAAGTGATCTAGGCAGCAGAATGAAGTATGAACCAGAATGGGGAGATAAAGGAGGTCAGCAAGGAGGCTGATGCAGTAGTCAAGAGCAAGACAATAAAAGACTGAATTTGAAACTAAAGTGGAGCAAATGTAAGAATAACTGATTTTTAACAAACACATGGACAGTGAAAAGAAGGGGTAAAAATACCATGTACTGGCTAATTTTTCATTGTAATCCCTAAGACCGTGGCCAAGAGCAAGTTCACCCAACTCAAACTGAGTTGAACTATCGAGTCCTCATAGCAGAACATCAAAATCTATTTTAAAAGTATTGGAATAGTACCATATGAAAAGACGATCAGAATAATGACTACCCTCTCGTGTAGAAAGTTACCCTTTGCTCTTTATGAAAATTCTGTGGTAAATTCAAGTGACCTCTCCAGCAGATTTTAGAGCAACATATTAGTAATAACACAAAAGAATTTCAGGAGTTCAACAAAGAAAAGGAAAAGCTCCTACAGGAATGTCAGGAAATGAAAAACTGTAGAGAATTGATGTACCCTGAATGCATTAAGTTTATGTTGCATTTGTTTTTAATGTATTAATGTTGGTAATCAAGTGATTTCATTGTGAAAGGGGATCACCCTTACAGAGGAATGGACTAGGAGAGGCTTTGAGAAGCAGCGTGGCTCAGTGGACAGAGCATGGGCTTGGGAGTCAGACATCATGAGTTCGAATCCCAGATCTGCCACTTGTCAGTTGTGTGACTGTGGGCAAGTCACTTCACTTCTCTGGGCCTCAGTTACCTCATCTGTAAAATGGGGATTAAGACTGTAAGCCTCACGTGGGACAACCTGATGACCCCCTATCTACCCCAGCACTTAGAACAGTGCTCTGCACATAGTAAGCGCTTAACAAATACCAACATTGTTATTATTATTATGGGGAACATGCTGTGTGCCTAGCTGTACATTTATTAGTGTTCTTTCTCTCTCACCTGTATGGTGGCCAGATGACAAATCTGTCACTAGCCATTCTTCTGCTGGTTCGTCCCCATCCTGGTACTGAGATAGCACCGGGCACATTTAGGTCCAGTATTTGTATTTTCAGAAGTGGCACTTTCAGCCACATGGATTTAGGAGGGGAACACAAAGGTTCTGGAGCTTAGTGGGGTGTCAGGGGTCCCCCATGAGAAAGGATGTTGATTCCTTAGGCTACATGCCTGGCATAACACATGAATGATGGTACTCCATGCCTCCTGATCCTGTAAGCAGGAAGACTGTCAGGGACCATTCCAATCTCCTGTGTCTGTAATTGCTGAGCCACAATGGTTGTTTACCCCAAGTGATAAATGTACCACCCTTCATTTCATCTTACTGGTGGTCGGGGACCTTGAAATAATAAAAATAATAATTGTAACGATATTTGTTAAGCACTTACTGTATGTCAGGCACTCTACCAAGTACTGGGGTTGATTCATTCATTCAACCATATTTATTGAGCATTTACTGGGTGCAGAGCACTGAACTAAACGCTTGGGATACAGGTAATTGGGCTGGACAAGTCTCTGTCCCATATAATGCTTACTCTTAACCCCCATTTTACAGATGCGGTATCTGAGGCACAGAGAAGTAAAGTGATTTTCTCAAGGTCATACAGCAGACAAATGGCAGAGTTGAGATTAGAACCCAAGTCCTTTTGACTCTTAGGCCCATGGTCTATCCACTAGGCCATGTTGCTTTCTAATGTACAGGACCAGGACTATTAATTCTAGATATTGTATACAGTCCTCACTTGTCAGTAAGGAGTGCCTTTCCAAAAAGGCCAAGTTTCAGTGCCCTCTGGAATTCCAATGATCAAGTCATTCATCAGCCAATCAATCAATGCTATTCATTGAGCACTTATTATGTGCAGAGTAACAGAGTTGGTGGACACTTTCCCTGCCCAAAACGATCAGGGGAAAGAATATGGGTTGGAGAGTGAGAGGATATGGGTCTTAAAGCCAGTTTTGCCACTTTCTTGCTGTGTGACCATGGGCAGGTCACTTGACTTTCTCGTGCCTCAGTTTCTTCATCTGCGAAATAGGGATTCAATGTCAATGTCCCTTCCCTTTAGTCTATGATCCCTATGTATGACAGGACTGATTATCTTGTACCTACTCCAGTGCTTAGTACAGCATTTGGCAAATGTTAAGTGCTTAACAAATACCACACATATAATTAGTAACAGTATTTTTATGGTATTTGTCAAGTGCTTACTGTATGCCAGGCACTGTTCTAATCGCTGGGGTAGATACAAGATAATCAACTTGGACACCATCTCTAACCCCCACAGATAGGGTTTATAGCCTTAAACTCCATTTTACAGATGAAGTACCTGAGGCCCAGAGAAGTGAAGTAACTTGTCCAAAGTCATTTAGTTAAATCTAAAACTGAAGTAATTCTATGGAGTGTTCAAGTCAAAAAATCACACTGGCCTCAATTATCTGGATATTTTTAGCCAGTGCTTTTTTTTTTCCCTTGAATCTTTCAAATAATCAATCAATGAATAGTATTTACTCATTGTGCAGAACACTGAACTAAGTGCTTGGGAGAGCACAATGCAATAGAATTAGTGGACACATTTCCTGCCCATAACAAGCTTACAGTCTAGAAGGAGCTTACAGTCTACAGGATTCAATTCTCCACTTTGCCTGATGGTCACTAGAAAAATCCAAATTATCTTTCTGGGTTTTGTTGAAACATGGTCTGTTTTTCTCAAACACCTTAATATGTTTTTACAACCAATTCTAACGAGCCCATTTTACAAATCCCAAATCTCATAAATTCCAAGGGCCGTTGAAAGCAGAGGCGGAGCATGTCCACCGGGCATACCTGGAACTTTTGGTTCCTTAAGAGAAGCGTTTGGGCAGAGAAACGGAAAATCCAACCTCCATTCAGTCAACATACTCTGCCCAAGGCCCAGGCTGCCTCAGCAGCTGGCAGCCAGCATCTGACCAGCTGGGTTTCTGTTTAATAGCTGCAGTTTTGAATGCTACGTTTTTTGGTTATTTTTGCAGGAGATCTATTTGTGTTTTTTAAAAATCTGATTTTGGTAAAGAGGCCCAGAGACTGTGAAACGGGCACATCCTTCTAACTGCTAGGCATCCAGCAACCACAGGAAATACTCCAATATTTTGAAAAAGGATGGATTTCATACATCTTATACGGTACCTAGCAGCAGGTTGTGATTATTCCTTTTATTTAAAGAGAGCCCACGGAGTCATTTCCAGAGGGGGCTGCAATTGAAGGTAGATTATTTTTTTCATACCGTACATTCTTCCCGGCTGAATGTTGAAAATGGGCAGGAAATTGAGGGACTTGAAGTGGCTCAGCTGAAGCCAGGTCAAGCCGTGAAGCCATTTAAATATGGGGGGATGTTTCCCTGTACAGGGCAGCTACTTCTGAATAAAGCAGGTGAACTAAGAGAAATAATAACTAGGGTATTTGTTAAGCACTTACTGTATGCCAAGCACAGTACTTCATTTTAATATCTGTCTCTCATGCTAGACTAAAGCTGTTTGTGGGCAGGGACCACGTCTACCAATACTGTGGTATAAAATGGTGGTATTTGTTAAGCGCTTACTATGTGCAAAGCACTGTTCTAAGCGCTGGGGGATACAAGGTGATCAGGTTGTCCCACGTGGGGCTCACAGTTTTAATCCCCATTTTACAGATGAGGTAACTGAGGCCCAGCGAAGCTAAGTGACTGGCCCAAAGTCACACAACTGGCAAGCGGTGGAGGCAGGATTCGTACCCATGACCTCTGACTCCCAAGCCCGGGCTCTTTCCACTGTGCCACTCTGCTTCATGGTATGGTACTCTCCCAAGCAATTAGTATGGTGCTGTACACACTAAGGCTCAATAAGTACCCTTGACTGCTTGCTTGCTGGCTTGATTGTACTAAGTGCTTGGATGAGTACAAGATAATCGCATCAGATACAGTACCTTTTATTCATTCAGTTGTATTTATTGAGTACTTTCTGTGTGCAGAGCACTGTACTAAGCGCTTGGGAAAGTACAATACAGCAATAGAGACAGTCCCTGCCCACAGTGAGCTCACTGTCTAGAGAGGGAAAGACAGACATCAGTACAAGTAAACAGGAATCAATACAAATAAATACAGTTACAGATATAAATATATTATATGTATATATAATGTATATATTACTGTTGTGGGGCAGGGAGGGGGGAAGAGCAAAGGGATGAGGAAAAGTGGGGCTTAGTCTGGGAAGACCTCAGTACCTGTCCCACCTGGGGCTTACAGTCTAAGGAGGAAGGAGGACACATTTTGTATCCCCATTTTACAGATGAGAAGCGCGAGGAACAGGAAAGTTAAGTGACTTTCCCAAGGACACACAGAAGGTAAGTGGCAAAGCTGGGATTAAAGCCCAGGTTCTGTACTCTGACTCCCAGGCCCATGCTCTTTCCAGTAGGCTTCACGGCTTCTCTAATTTACTCAGTTTCCAGACCGAACCAAAATGTCCATGGAGGCGACAGACTTGGCAATTACACCTGAATCCTTGGAGCGGACCGTGAAGGTGGAAACGGATGCTGCATCCAAAGCGGATGGTTACTATCTCTAAAAAAAAAAAAATGGTGGTATTTGTTAAGCGCTTACTATGTGTCTAGCACTGTTCTAAGGCTGCGGTAGTTACAAGGTAATCAGGTTGTCCCACATGGGGCTCACAGTCTTAATCCTCATTTTACAGGTGAGGGAACTGAGGCACAGAGAAGGTAAGTGACTTGTCCAAGGCCACACAGCAGACAAGTGGCGGAGAGAGGATTAGAATCCATGACCTGTGACTCCCGAGCCCGGGCTCTTTCCACTAAGCCACGCTGCTCTACCTGGATGTTGTTTGGGGGTGGGATTTCTGCTGAGCAGGCTTGGGAATGGTTGGAACTCAGCAATGGTAACCAGACAAAGAAAGTCAGCCCAGATGTTTGCTCTTCCCAGAAAGGCCTCCCAGCTGGCACTGAATATGTGCCCAGGTTCCCTTGCATCAGACTAGAGGGAGACAGGGCAGGCTTTCAGTCCTGGCCATTAGCATAGCAGAAAAGAGGAGAAGCTGCTGGCAAGAGCTGTGAGACATCTGTGTATACTTCTTCCTTAAAAGGCCGAGGGGAGGAGAGGAACAGGGAACAGAAGGTGGGGGAACATCAAGCAAGCCTCAGTGAGAAGCTGGATCTAGGCAGCAGCCAAATGGCTGCTTGAGAGGTTGGATTAGAAGATGCTGGAATCCTGGAAAGCAGAGAAAATTCCCCTGGAAAAAGGTCTCCGGCAAGATCTTTACTTACCAACCTTTAACTCCATTTTTGTCTTGTGGATGTGTGTGTTTGCGTGCTTGTGTGTTTTCAGCAAGTGGAGTGGTGAACCTTTGTTTAACACTGAGCAAAATGAGAAAGAAATGAAGTGCTCTCTGGATGGGTTACAGGGCGGCCTTAGAATTTTAATGAATCTTTGGGCTCTGGTCCAAGCAGTAGTCCTAGATCTTCCAGTTAGTGGTTGATGCCCAAAGGAAAAGGTGTCTTCTCAAATATTTAATCAGTCAATCGTATTTATTTAGCACTTACAGTGTGCAGAATACTAGACTAAGCATTAAGGCTCAGTTCTCTTCTAGGTGTACCTTGAATAAGGCAGAAGAAACCAGGGAGTAGCTGAATCAGTACTTTTCACAGAATTTAATCCAGATGGAAAGAGCATAGGATGGGAATCAGGAGACCTGGGTTCTAATCCCAACTCTGCTACTTCTAGAGAACTCTGCTACTTCTACGCTGATTCTAGAGAAGCAGCATGGCTCAGGGGAAAGAGCCCGGGCTTGGGAGGTCATGCGTTCAAATCCCACCTCCACTGCTTGCCAGCTGTGTGACTTTGGGCAAGTCACTTCACTTCTCTGTGCCTCAGTTACCTCATCTGTCAAATGGGGATTAAAACTGTGAGCCCCACGTGGGACAACCTGATCACCTTGTATCCCCCCAGCGCTTAGAACAGTGTTTTGCACGTAGTAAGCGCTTAACAAATACCACCGTTATTGCTATTATTATTACTTGCCTGCTGTGTGACTTTGGGCAAGTCACTTAATGTCCCTGTTCCTTAGTTTCCTCATCTTTAAATGGAGATTAGGTAACTGTTCTCCTTCCACTCCAGCCTGTAAACTCCGTGCGGGACAGTGACTGTGTCTAATATAATGAAAGTATCGACCCCAGCACTTAATACACTGCTTGGCACATAGTAAACACTTAACATATACCACACTGTTATTATGATTGTTATTATTAACTATCTAGGAAAGTCAACCTACAAGAGAAGAGAGTGCTGACAGTGCTTTCAGGAGCCTAATATTCTCTTACCGGCCTGTAGGAACTCTGATATTCTGTTGCCAAACACTATCTGTGACTCTCCCGAAGGATATTGTACTCTCCCAAGCACTTAGTACAGTGTTCTGCACACAGTAAGCGATCAATAAATATTGTTGATTGATATGCTTTTTCTCCATTTTCTATTTCTTTGATTTTGTGTGCATCATTGGATACAGTGGAAACAGTACTGTTTAGGTAGCAAAACTCAAGGATAACATTAAATTCTGGGTGCCAAAGGAATTTTTTGTCTGTTTATGGTCTTTCCCAATTGCAGGTGTGCACATAACCTTGATTTTCTTCAAACTTAGTATGTACAGATTTGTCCTGACTCTGAGAAAGAATACATAATCATTTGCTAATAATAATAATAATGATGGTGTTCAGGGATCATTAGGTGCCAAGATCTCTACTAAGGACTGTGATAGATACAAGATAATCAGTTTGGGCACCATCTGTGTCCCACATGGGGCTCACAGCCTAAGGGGTGGGAGAAAAATGAGGAAACTGAGGCACCAAGAAATTCAGTGGCACAGAACAAGCAAGTGGCACAACCAGGATTAATAATAATAATAATGTTGGTATTTGTTAAGCACTTACTATGTGCAGAGCACTGTTCTAAGCGCTGGGGTAGACACAGGGGAATCAGGTTGTCCCACGTGGGGCTCACAGTCTTAATCCCCATTTTACAGATGAGGGAACTGAGGCACAGAGAAGTTAAGTGACTTGCCCACAGTCACACAGCTGACAAGTGGCAGAGCTGGGATTCGAACTCATGAGCCCTGACTCCAAAGCCCGTGCTCTTTCCACTGCGCCATGATTAGAACCCAGGTGTTTTCTTCTGAAGCAATCATTAAGGTAGTCATTCACTAGGTATTCACTTTTAACAAGCCTTATAAACCTTTAGAGTTGGAAGTGTTTCCCAGTTGATTGGAAAATATTAGACTCAAAAGTTCTTGTTTCATGAAATCAAAATCAGAGCCGCTTAGCTGTGTAACCCAAAACTGTAACCAAAATTAGGCATTTAAAGCTATCCAAAAGATCCTAAATTCTACCCAGAACCCTTTTGGAGAGTTCTGTGAGGGCCCAGGTGATCATAGCTGAACCAGATCCCCAAAGATGAGTCAGGATTTAAGCAGTACCTCAAATTGGGAAGAAGAGCATCAGAAAATTCATTCATTCATTCAGTTACACTTACTGAGCGCTTACTGTGTGCAGAGCACTGTACTAAGTGTTTGGGAAAGTACAGTGCAACAATAAACAGTGACATTCCCTGCCCACAACGAGCTAACAGTCTAGAGTGGGGGAGACAGACATCAATACAAATAAATAAAAATACAGATATGCACATAAGTGCTGAAGGGCTGGAAGGAGGGAAGAGCAAAGGGAGCAAGTCAGGGCAACGGCAATATAAAATAGGTCGAACTTGATAGATCTTCTTTCCATCCCTGTTTCATTCCATTGGTAATGGGGAAGAGGTCAGACAGCCTATTTTCAATGCTGATTCAACCAACCTTCTATCATAACCGCAGCATTTTGATGGACTTGTACAATCAATTTTGCTTATTAGCTACCAGAACCCAAATCTATTGATAATATCCAAAGCTGAGACTCCCTCATCAAAGCAATGTTTTTCAAGAAGCTTTGTAATCAGATAGTCCTTAAAGGTTTCCTAAATTTAACCTGAAGCTGAAATGACCAATTCAAGACCCCCAGGCCAACTGCAAAGCTAAAGCATCCTCCTTGAGATTTATGTCCCACCCCTAACAACTCCTGACAGGAGATATAAAAGTCATTTAAGACTCCAGACAAACTGCAGAATTTACAAAACCTGATTAGCTGATCACCAAGGGAATTTCAGCATGAGGGTGGGAAGATATGAAACATGGGAAAAAAGTCCTTGGAAAATGTGGATGGAAAAACTAAATAGCAATAGTTTTAGCGTGATTATTAAATGTGCTAAAACCCCACTCATCATTATCAATTCCATCTCTCACTTCACAAATCAGAAGACAAGATTATGAATGCATTCAAGGTGTAAAAACAGTATGTAGAGCTTCCATTGAAACTTAAAGATGAAAGAATGAAAATTAGCAAAGAAAAACACTAATTCACCCAGCAAATGTAAACTCCTCAAGGGCATGTATTTTCCGTGACTGTTGTACTCCCCCAAGCATCTATGATAAATGTTACTGAATGAATGAATAAAAGAATGAGTGAATGGAAAACATTTGAAATCCATCACTCCAGTAAATGTGCTGGCCAGTAGTATTAGTAGGTTCCAGAACAACCTGGGAAAACTTCCCTTCTTCTTTAACCTGTTCTGGACACAGTCACTCCTCCTCCCCGCCATCAATGAAACCTGGTTTTCCCCAGTTGACCCAGTCTCCCCTGCTGCTTTTTCCAGAGGGTGTCTCATCTTTTCCAGCTCCCCCAGACTCACTGGGAAGGGGGGAGGTGTTGGTTTTCTTCTCACAGCCCACTGCCATTTTGCCCCATTGCACCTCTCTCATCCCTCTCTTTCCTTTCCTTTGAAGCCCATATCATCTGCCTCTACCATCCACTCCAGATACTAATCACAATCATCTACCATCCTTGATGCCCCATTTTGAACTTTCTGAACCATATTGATCCTTTTATCACATTTATTCTCTCTTTTCAATCCCTACATTGATCATTGAGGACTTTAATATCCACATAGATGTTCCTGATGACCTTGTCACTGCCTGCTTTCTGTCATTCCTCAACTCCACTGATCTCCTGCTCCACCCCAGAGTGCCCACTCACCAACTTGGACACACACTTGGTCTCATCATCTCTAGCCACTGCACAATCTCTAACCTCATGGACTCTGAAGTCTCCCTATCTGACCCCAACCTTTTCACCTGCCTTCTCTCCAAACACCTCTTCCTGGCAAATCTGTGCTGATCCCCCACAGAAATTTCCAATCTTTTGACCCTATCCAATTTTTTCAGGTCATCATGCCCTTTTTAGCCTCCAATCCACTGCACCTCCCCTGACTTTGCCATCACTGTAGACAATTACATTGTACTCTCCCAAGTACTTAGTACAGTGTTCTGCACACAGTAAGCACTCAATAAATGTGACTGAATGATTGAAGGGTTTGATTCAGTCAATCAGTGGTATTTATTGAACACTTACTATGTGCAGAGAACTATGCTAAGAGCTTGGAAGAGTACAATAGAGTTGGTCAACATAGTCCCTGCCCATATCGAGCTTATAAAGGGGGAGACAGACATTAATATAAGTACACGATTCATAATACATAATTTTTAGTTATGTATATAAGTGCTGTGGGCCTGAGGATGGGTTGAATACCAAATGTCCATAGGTCAGAGATCCAAGTGCGTAGACGATGTAGAAAGGAGGAGCCAGAGGAAAAGAGGGCTTAATTGAGGAAAGCCTCTTATAATAAATACATTATTGGCTGAAGCATTACAAGTCCCGTTACTAACAGGAGTAGAGCTCTAGATATGAGGATGGTGTCAAGGAGGATAATGAACACTCTGATCCTCCAATACTAATCATAATCATGGTGTTTGTTAAGCACTTACTATGTGTGAAGCACTGTTCTAAGCCCTGGGGTAGATCCAAGGTAATCAGGTCTGATATGGTCCCTGTCCCACATGGGGCTCATAGGCTTAATCCCCATTTTACAGATGAGATAACTGAGGTCCAGAGAAATTCAGTGATTTGTCCAAGGTCACACAGAGACATGTGGTGGAACTAAGATTAGAACCCAAGTCCTTCCTACTCCCAGGCCCATGTTCTGTCCGGTAAACCACATTGCTTCTGAGCAGTCACGTCCTTTAGAGAACAGCATGGCTTAGTGGAAAGAGCACGGGCTTGGGAGTCAGAGGACCTAGATTCTACTCCCAGCTCCTCCACTTGTCTATATGACCTTGGGCAAGTCACTTAACTTCTCTATGCTTAGTTATCTCATCTGTAAAATGGGGATTAAAAATGGGAGCCCCAAGTGGGACGATTTGATTTCCCTGTGTTTACCCTACCGCTTAGAACAGTGCTTGGCACATAGTAAGTACTTAACAAATATGATAATAATAATTATTATTTACAATGGCATCACTATCATACTTTTCAAGACTTACAGGACATACTTCTCTCTTCATCAGTTGGCGTGTCAAGTGTTGGTCTGACCATTGTCTGAATGGAGATCATAGAGTCACACGTAAGCCGAAACAATTGGTCTCTTATGACCAGTTGTCAAAAAGAAGGTTTAAAGAGGAGCTTTGGCCAGGAGCCAAATTTGAGTCATTGAATGGTTGTGTTTTTTCTCCCTGCCCTTGATTATTTGACAGTGATGGCATAGTATTACTGCCTCCGATTGACTTATGCGGAAATAACCCAGAAGAGACATGGTGACTCTTTTTATTTATCATCTAATGTGGAATGCCAAAGGCCACTGATTATCAAACAGTGTTTCCATTGCCCCAGTAGAAGTTTTTGTTCTTTATATTGGTGGGAGCAGAACAATTTAGAGTGATTTAAGACAATCTGTGAAAGTAAACCAGAACATTATTATAGCTTCTCTCTGCATCTGTTTCCTTTCAGTCTTTGAGGTGTGTCTAGCAGGTAAATCGATTTCTCACCTGGAACACTTTGTCAGTTTTATTTAGTATAAAGAAATGGAAAGATGTAGCAAAGGGGATATGGGAGGGATTACTTGAAAGGACCTACATCAGCTAGTCCTGAGAATAGTTTTGTGTGTGTGAGTGTATGTAACAAGGTTAGCCCCTGAAAAAGGGTTTGGATTGGAAAACCACTACTATTATTTCATTAAGGTCTTTGTGCATAGAAAAAGGCTTCCTGCAGGTATTTTGACTTTTCTGCCAGAAAAATCTAAAAACCTTCATTTCTGTAGTGCAATCTAACAAAACAATCACTGTTATTTACCCCTTTTGCATTAAAAAGAACAATTTTCCCGAGAGGGCACAGTTTTGACAAAGTGTAACTATATTGTGACTATGCTTTTAATGTTTTCTTAGGCTCTGGTTCACACGAAGGGATATAAATAACTTTTCTAGACCAAATTGGGTGCCTAGATTTTGCATTTTAAATGGGAAAAGTTCGTATACTGAATCAGTATTCACTTCACCTACCCCTCAAGCTATTTTGCTTTATAACTGTGGCTTAGTGAAAGATGGTTTTTCTTTGAATGGATAGTGTATGTGTTGTTGTGGCTTTTAGTCTCCTCTGGGAATCCCAGCATTTAGCATTATAGAGAAAGAGTTTTCTGTGACCTTTGTTTAAGTAGCTGAATAGTAACTTAAAAAAAAACAGTGAGAGAGGATTTTAATTCTCTCAAGTGTCCCCTCTAGAAAACAACATCTGCTGGGACTCTAGTTTTCCCCCTCTCTTTGGTTAGATTAACCTTTCTCTTGAGAGAGTTTCACTCTCATGACTGTGTTTTGATTTGAATGATCAATCCACACTGGTGGCATAGATTGCTACTTCCTAAAGAAACCGTGTTAATGCGCAGAAAGGTTCACAAAGAGAAAGATGCTTAATGAAAGTCAGTTCAAAGCCATGGAATCATTCTCTTTTTTAGGCTGCACAGAGGTCTCACATACCCCAGAATAGAAATCTTGAATTGGAAAAGCAGTGCCACAGATAGGTTAAGTCATTTTGCTCAGGGTCACTGAGGGAATTAGGAAACAGAATGAGAATGCAAACTTGTGCCCCTGATTTACTAATCTCTCACCTTGTCGTTGAGGTTTGCTGCTTCTCTGAAGTGATAGGGCACAAGACTCTCAGAGTTCTTTTCCTTTTTCTCTCTCTCACTATTTTCTTACAGCATTTGTTCACTTTAGAACTTGCCCTTTAAAATAACTAACACCTTTGAAATCAAAACCCCTCCCCTCCTGCCTTAACCCTTTTTCTTGGGCTTTGTACTGTTGCCAATCCTACACCATATCTCAGTTGGCTCTTCAGTGAAATGAGTGTCACCTCTTCCCGACAACTGAGACTAAGACGACCTAGAGGGGGGTTAGAAAATAGTTGTGAATCTTAGCCCTTTCTGTAACAAAACACCACATTTTTCCTATAAGCATCATGTACCTTATTGGTGGAGAATTCGTCACTGTTCATTTTGTTCTTCTCCAGAGCTAAGTACAGTGCTTTGTCCTCACTGGACACTCAGTAAAGACTACTTCTTGTACTGCTACATGAGAGAACTATGGATTTCCTTTGGCTTTGGACTTCGGTTTAAGTATCAAACATTTCTATATTTGATGGAGGAGTTGAGTTGGGGCCCAAAGTGATGGGAGGAAAATCTGCCAAAGTTTTGCTTTTCCACGCTGAAATTTTAGGGGATAGGCAATAATGAAAATCAAGTTTCCTTCTTGGTTCAAATATGCTTTTCTTCTTTGCCAGCGTAATGTTACCCCCAGCCTAGATTTTACTCTGACCATAAAAAGAATTACTCCTTCTTACTCTGCCATATCAGCTGGCAGTCTGACTTCTGGACAGTATCATCTCAGACTTTTGAGGTATAGGCTCTCCCTTCTGCAACATTAGTGCTTAGTACAGTGCTCTGTACTCAATAAGGGATCAAAAAATGCATTTGAATGATTGCTTGAAAACACATGAACCACAGAAAACACCCCCAACACCCTCCACCTCCAATGAGCTAAAGTAAGGCAAAGTTCTGGGTCCAGTTTGAGGGTAGTCACTGACATTTATTGAGCACCTACTGTGGGGAGTACTGTAGTAAGCACTTAGTAGAGTACAATATTTCAAAATTCCAAAGGAGACTGGGGAGAAATGAGGAACAACATTTCTGAAAGACACAGAAAATCAGACCTCTGGGGTTTTTTTCAAAATGTTAGGTTAGATTGAAGAGGTGGAGGCTGAGAAGTGAATTCACAAAATTCCTTCAAGGTAATAAATGTTCTTCTCCAATGAGAATATAAGAGAAAACCAGTTTGTTACATTATGCCAGATTTAGGTTAAATATGAGAAAGCACTTCTTGGCAACAGGAGTTGTGAAATTCTGCAACTGGTAAATGGATCCTCCTTGGCTGAAAATTGTTAAAAAATAATATCCCAAACACCTTTCTTGGGTGCTTAGGGAGAAGGTTGCATTTTTCAGGTTTCGTCCAATTGAATGACACCATAATTCTATGTTACTTTTCCTATAAAATGCCAAGGCCATCATGGGTACTCAATAATCCTAAATGCCCCCTAACACTCCCTAAACTAGTCACCATGTTGGGACTGCCTGTTGTGATAGGTAGAAGACTTAATGACTACAGTTAATTGGTTCCAGGTGAAAGCCACTGCAGGTGTTCAGGTGAGCAGAGTGTTAATTAATTGCAAATGAGGTAGGCAGATAGGCCGGGAGGAGTATGAAGGAAGAATCTTGGTAAGGAAGGAATAGGATGAATTTTGAATTCTCTTTCCTGGTATCAAGAGTTTCAGTTCTCTGTTCTGCAGTCATATAACTTCTGCACTACCAGAAAATGGAGGCGTGAGCAGCAGGCAACTGCCATACAAATACTTGGTAAGGAAGTATTTATCATCAGCCTATCTAAAGCAGGAACTGAAGATGAAAGGTCAAAGGACTTTGATAGCCTATCTTTAGCACAGGAACCAGCATATGTACATCTAGATATCAAGATGTGTAGCTAAGTGTGTGTGTGTGTGTGTATATATATATAGCTAGATACATATCTACATATATATAATGTGTGTCTGCATTTTAAAAGTTAGCTCTAGGAAATATATATCCTATAGATTTACTATCTAGTCATGTTTGCCCTTAGATCTTTTCTCTGGAACAGTGCCATATGCATGTATGTATTCCAGTATTGGTGGAAGTGATTTAAAGCAAGAGCGTTGTAAGAATGTTGACAGGCTGATATAGATTGGTCTCTCTCTTTTGAAATGGAGAAATACTTCCAAGCTAATCCTCCTTTAGGGTCTTTAGCCAAAAATTCACTTAAACTAGCTGTGTGGTAACTCTTCCTAGTGAACCACACTATATCAATCAATCAGTGGTAGTTATTAAGCATTTGCTGTGTGTAGAGAAGCAGCGTGCCTCAGTGGAAAGAGCACGGGCTTAGGAGTCAGAGGTCATGGGTTCTAATCCCGGCTCCACCACTTGTCAGTTGTGTGACTTTGGGCAAGTCACTTAACTTCACTGTGCCTCAGGTACCTCGTCTGTAAAAGGGGGATTAAAAGTGTGAGCCCCATGTGGGGCAACCTGATGACCCTCTATCTACCCCAGCTCTTAGAACAGTGCTCAGCACATAGTAAGTGCTTAACAAGTACTAACATTATTATTCTTATTATTAGAGTACCATACTAAGTATTTGGAAAAGTATAATATAGTAGTGTTGGTAGACATCCCTGCCCACAGCGAGCTTACATTCTACACTGCGAGACAGACATTAAAATAGATTATATGTACATAGATCTTTAAAGCCACTCACGCACCACTGATTTCTCCAAAATCTCAATTTGAAGAGAGTCTGGGTTTTATCTAAAACCATCTGGATTAGATGTTCAAAAAAACACTCACTTGCATCTTTATGCTTAGCAATATGCTGGCCGATAATTATGCTCTTTTATTGTTGTTAAATGACAATGTGTTGTGGGGCTATTAGTAATAAGCCTTTTATAGCATGCTCTGTTTTGTTAAGGGGTGAATGATAATGTTTTATTAGTTATGTCTTGTTGATGCTGTCTTATGAAGTTTTTTAACATAAGGAACAAATCTTTCCCAGGTGGTGATGTCTGGGAGACAGATGTTCAAAAACCCAGGGTGAAGACCTACAACTTGTTCTCTGATGTATTTACATATCCTTGGCTTCGTGGTCTCTGTGACTCAAGGTTCCTGCCTCTTCTCTGAAGAGATTTCAAAGCCTTTTCAATGGCTTTATACTTCATAGTGATTTACTTCTGTAAACTCTGTGGCGAAAGAGCGAACCTGAAAGCGTTAAAGAACTCTCTTTAAACCCAACTGTATTACTCTTCAGCCACTAGCCTACACATCAGGTTGGAAAGCAAAGAAATTGAAACAGTAATAGCCAGATTAGAAGCAAACCAGATAAATATATTGGGAAAGTGGGGAACAATATAGTCCCCTGCTCAAAAGGTATTGATGCTACGTTGGACCTGGCTTTTCCCTCTCTGGGTACATAACCAGTTAGTCAAAGTTTAGACTGCCTGCAGTGTGGTCATTTGGGACTAGTGTAAATGTAATATCAGAGTTGGGCCAGTTAGAACATCAATATTCCAATCTGAGATTACGAACCCTTGAGCCCAAGGGCCAAGCTGTACAGCCTTGATTTTAGTTGATGATTCTTTCCCCCTCTTGTATCCAAATATAGTACTAGGTTGTTGTGTTTTTTCTCATTTCTCATCCTCCTTCCTTTACCAAATTTCTGATATAGAGTAAATCTCCATAAGCTGTGATGGGGAACTTCTCTGACCCAAAGCCACCTCTTCCTAAAAGCCACAGGAAAAAACTAGTGATAGAGATAGAGAAGCAGCGTGGTTTAGTGGATAGAGCACAGGCCTGGGAGTAAGAAGGCACTGGACTCTGATCCCGGCTCCACCACTTGTCTGCTCTGTGACCGTGGGCAAGTCACTTAACTTCTCTGGGCCTCAGTTACCTCATCTGTAAAATGAAGATTAAGAGTGTGACCCCATCTGATTAACATATCTACCCCAGTGCTTGGCACATAGTAAGCACGTAACAAGCACCATTAAAAAAAAAAAAAAGAAAGACACTGACTAAGGCCTGTCCATAAATAGTATAGTTCCAAATTCAGGGAATCCATAAGAAGTATAATCAGGTCTCTTGCTTGTTAGAGTTCTGAACCAGAATTCCTCAAGAGGAACAGGGTAATTCTATTGCTGCAATAAAAATTCCTCTGCAAGAGTAGGTCTATATTTTAAGCAAAATCCCCTGGCTCTGGTGTTTTGAGAGGGTCCTTTGGAGGACTGAAATTTCCATCCAAATAAAGTAAGCTTGTTGAGGATGAAAAGGACAGAAAATGAATATCTAAATCTGCCCTTGTCAGAACTAGCATGAGGGGTGTGCATATAAAGTGTGTGATGTGTGTGCGTCTCACACCAGAAATGAGATGAGCAAGAGGATCTGAAGACAGGAATTCTGACCCCTCTCTCTTTCTCTAGGCTTTGATATTGCTGAGTCGATCTGGCAAAATTGCCTTATGATTTCTTAAATACCTTTTTGTCTAGGACAACTTCGGTGTTTTGAATCCTGAGGATGCTTTCTGGCACTTTATGGTGGCTTTCTTGATTTTCCTCAGTAGTCAGCCTCGGTGCATATAGTTCTATAAAAATTGACAATTGGGAGAGAATAGGCTTCTGAATTTACATTTTCCTGGCACCTTGCCATCATGGAAGTTTCAGGGTCACCATGGTACCATCTCATCCAACTTTTCATCTTACATAATCTGACAATTTGACACAGACATCCTGCTCCTGTTAGGCAAAGTTTGTCTTGTGGGGAGAAAAAAAACCCCCTCACTTTCTAAAGAGAATCAATACCTTTTTCAGTGATGTAGTACTTTGTTGAAAACTGTGAATGGGAAAAAAAATGAATAGCCAGTCCTCTTTATTGATAGCTACTGCTCCTTGGAGTTGTTCAACATATTTTATTCAGTATTCTGTTTCAAGTCTTTCTTTGATTTTGGGTCAGTGTGCCATCGTGCTGACTACTAGAAGTAAAGGGCTTCCATATCAGCCTCTGGTCGACTGACAATGAGAGAACTTTAGGAAGAGCCACTAGCTCAGCTAAGAAAGGGAAATGGGACCACTTCAGGACTGTGTGCAATCGGAGTTAGTAGAATTGATCTTCGGTTCAGAGTTGACGCTCTTAACCGTAGGACCACATCCATAGGGTAAGTGACTTGGAGACAGAATCTCTCGCCCCCTTTGACTATGAAAATAAAGTAGTAGTAAACTGTATTTGACTCTCCCAAGCACTCAGTTAAGTGCTCTGCCCCCAGTAAGCGTTCTATAAATATCACTGACTTATAGGCCAACTTTTCTGGCACCTTGCCAATTGTGTTGAGCATAACTCAGATGTCAGTGGTTAGGAGAGGAAAGATATGTTCTACCGCCTGCAGAATGTGCACTCAAATTTATTTTTGCAGTAATGCTCATGGTTTATGCTGAGCCACCCACTCTTTTCCCTAAGTTATGAGTGGCACAAATTACAAGATGGTTGAGAGGGAGTTTAATCAGTCATAACACACAGCGGATAATAATAATAATTCTGGCATTTGTTAAGCACTTACTTTGTGCTAGGCACTGTATTAAGCACTGGGATGGATACAAGCAAACTGGGTTGGACACAGTCCTTGTCCCACGTGGGGCTCAGTCTCAATCCCAATTTTGTCGATGAGGTAACTGAGTCACAGAGAAGTTAAGTGACTTGTCTGAGGTCACACAACAGACAAGTGGCAGAGCTGGGATTAGAACCCACAACCTTCTGACTCCCAGGTCCATGCTCTATTCACTGTGCCCTGCTGCTTCTAGCTCTCTCACTGTTAATTATATTTTCTCCTCTCCCATTCTACTCCAGTTCTTATACTTCATTTCTCTTAAGCCAATCTAGTCCCTCTGCCTTATTTTCATCTCTCATTTTTGACCTCTTGCTCACACCCACCTTTCTTACTGACTGTTAGCTCATTGTGGGCAGGAAACATATCTACCCACTCTGTTATATTATACTCTCCCAAACCCTTCTTAGGCAGTGCTCTGCACACAGTAAGTGCTCCCTAATGTGATTGATTCAATTCTGATTGACCACAGCTCTCTCCATCTTCAAGGGCCTTCTAAAGCTATTTCTCCCCCGGAAGTCTTCCCTGATTAACTCTCATAGTCTCACCCCACCTCCCCACCTCCTGTGACTTCAGTATTTCCGTGTCACCTAAGCCCTTGGGTACTAGACCGTGAACCCATTGTTGTCCAGGGATTGTCTCTATTTGTTGCTGAATTGTACTTTCCAAGCACTTAGTACAGTGATCTGCACACAGTAAGCGCTCAGTAAATCTGATCGAATTGAATGAATGCATGTACATATCTTTATATAAATGTGTGTGTGTGTGTGTATATTCATATATATTCATTTCCTTATCTTTATTTTTGTGTCTGTCTCCCACAGTAGACTGTAATATCCTTGAGGTCTGGGTTTATGTCTACCAACTCTATTGTACTCTCCCAAGTGCTTAGTCCAGTGCTCCCCATAGAGTAAATGCTTAATACTACTGATTCATTAAAGTCCTGACCATAGAAGAGGACTGGATTTGAGGTCTCTGAGGGTTCACTGAAGTTCTAGGTCTCTAGGAGTCTATATAAAATAAGGGAAAGGGTCAGTGGATAAAGAACCAAACTTAATTTGTTAGCTTGGTTTTTCCACATGATAAGTGGTGCCTATGTGGGCCCTTAATGAATACTTATGATGAAATGTGAAAGTGCAAATGCAGACTCACCTCTCTATCTTTCCCCACATAAGTTTACCAAACCTTGATAAATAAGCTGATAGGTGATTCGTGGTAGTTGGGGGTGGTGAAATGCCAGAAGTTATCTTTGGTTTATCTTTAAGGTGGCAGAGAGGGAAATGATCTGCAAGTTACTACCTGGTGTGGGGGGTGGGGGGAAAGCACAATCACGTAATCTCAGTAGGAAAAAAAATACAGAAAACTGTGCTTGGGCTGTAGGGTTTGCCCAAGTGGGAAGTAACTGAATGTGTAGCTCAAATAGGGAGAAAAGTAGATTATTTATTTATTTTTTGGCTTTATCTTTGCCTAGAGATGTAAATTACTGAACTCAGAAGCAGCATGTACTAGTAGAGAGAACACAGGCCTGGGAGTCAGAAGACCTGTGCTCTAATCCTGGTTCTACCACTTGCTTTCTCTGTCACCTTGGGCAAGTCATTTAACTTCTCTGGGCCTCAGTTTCCTCAACTATAAAATGGGGATTTCATTTATTCAGTCTAATTGAGGCTTACTGTGTGCACAGCACTCTCCTAAGCACTTGGGAAAGTACAAAACAACAATAAAAAGACACATTCATTGCCCACAGTGAGTTTAGAGACTAGAGGGGGGAGACAGACATAAATACAGATAAATACATTACAGATATGTACGTAAGTGCTGTGGGGCTGGGAAGAGGAAAAACAAAGGGAGTGAGTCAGGACAATGCAGAAGTGAGTGGGAGAAGAGGAAAGTGGGGGGCTGCTCAGGGAAAACTTTTTGGAGGAGTTGTGCCTTCAGTAATGCTTCAGGCGGGGAGGAGAGAGTACTTATCAGGTTTGAGGAGGGAGTGCATTTCAGACCAGAGGCAGGAGTTGGGCCAGGGGTTTGATAGCAAGAGAAGCGAGACCAAGACATAGTGAGAAGGTTAGCACTAAAGGAGAGAAGTACGTGGGCTGGTTTGTAGAAGAAGAATAGTTAGGTGAGTAGGAGGGGGCAAGATGGTGGAGTGCTTTAAAGCCAATTGTGAGGAGTTTTTTTTTTTGATGCGGAGGTGGATGGGCAACCACTGGAGGTTTCTGAGGGAGTGCGGTGACCTGTCCTGAGTGTTAATGACCTGCACATTGGAGAGAAGTACGGAATGGATTGGGGATAGACAGGAAGCTGGGAGGACAGTGAGGAGGCTGATGCAGTAATCCAGGAGAGATAGGATGAGTGATTGTATTAACATGGTAGCAGTTTGGATGGAGAGGAAAGGATTTGATTCCTGTCCTTCCTCCTACTTAAAAATGTGAGTCCCATGTGGGACAGGAACTGTGTCTGACCTGCTTATCTTGTACTTACCCAAATACAGTGCTTGGCATATTAGAAGTGTTTAAATATCACAATGTATTATTATTATTTATTATTATCAAGATCCCATTTACCTTATTTTCTCTTATTCAGAATCTAAATACAGACTGGCCAACACACATAGAGGGTTTGCTCTATTAGGAGCGTTTTGCAGTAAGTAGAATCTGGAACTTGAGTCGGGACATGGCAATTTACCTTTAAAGACCAAAGACTGTCAAAGACAATGGCAGATGCCTTCTGCTAGAATTTTGCTTGAAAGGAAATGTCTTTAAGAACCTAAAGACAAAGCCTAAATTGGGCAAGGTCTCACAGGATCTCAGATTCTGTTTGTTCTTTTAATGGGGTAAAGGAAGAGAACAAAGATCCATCTTTGACTGCTACAAGGGGGAGGGAGATTATTCCTTTGAAACCATTAAAAGAAAACTACAGAAAATGACCCATTTTGGGTGTGTATCTCTCCATGCGTTGATTCACCTTACATTCCTTTTTTCCTTTTCACTTTCCCCACTCCCATCCACCCCTCAACCTGCATAGCTATAATAACTGACTGAATGTTCTTCCTCATTCTATTTATACCTGAGCTTTCTCGGTGACATTTCTGAGGCTTCATTCATGAGGGACCAGCTGTCAAGTAAGAAGAACATGAAGCTCTCTATTTTGGATTGGATATGGGTTGCTTGTCTGGATCCTTGAATTGGTTTGTAAATGTTCAGAAATATTAGAGCAGTCTGTGTCCAGTTGCTCAGGAGTGTGAGTTAATCTAAGCCTGAATCTACTACAGCATGGAGATATGCGGGAAATTTGCTGGCAACCAGTGAATTATCCTAGTCCAGTAAAGCTAAAACAGAAACTAAGGAAGCCATTATAGAGACTAGAGAAACTGACCGAGAGGAGGCAAGTGAACAGACGCATTTTCTAGGCAAAAGCCCTAAATGAAAACAACACGACATGGGTGGCTTAAAGCAGCTGAAGAAGTTGAGGGGTGAACTAATTGCATCTCTGAGTAACAGACATAAACACATAATTCTAGAAGGAAAAAAGGCTGTGATTGCTGTTGAAATGTTCGGAAGAGTTAGCGATCAAAATGATTGTGAATGTGAAAGTTATTACTGCTCAAAAAACACTTTATATCAGGGTTAATTATAAGGAGATTCTGTAGTATAATTAGTGTTCTTCCTATGGAGGATTAAGGGGCCCTCCTAAATGGCCTTTTTGATTGCCTTCTTCCTTTTTTTAATTTCCTCCTTGTCCTTTTTGATTATCTACCCCACGACCCTCAGGGCTCCTCAATGTAATACAATTAAAATAACATTTTTGTGTTAGAGGGTTTTATTTTATGAGCTATTAACCCTCTTTTTGCCAGGGCCCTGATTTTTAATTTATTTTTTCCACTAATAAGCCCAACAATACTCCACAAGGGACTACTCTGCTAACAGAGAGGGCCAGAGGGCTCTGCACACGGTAGACACTCAATAAATACTATTACTTGATTAACTTCCCTCTGTGCAAGCGTCACCCAAAAGCTTGGTTCATGGTATAGAACAAGGTTCGAAGAAGAAACTAACTAACTAAATAACTAACATTTGATCTTTAAGGAGGATTATCTGGGAATTTGGACAAGGGCAATATCCATACATATTAGAGAAAAGGTTGCAGGTCGTGGTTTGGGTTAAGTTGCATGTCATAGGCAAGTTCCTTTTTCCTTCATTGTGGCCAATTTGTGCCTCATGATGAGTTCTAATACCAAACCGGGGTCTGAAAACTAAGGTCACTTTCCCTGCTGTATCTGCTTCTTTGTGTTTAGTATCACACTGGATAGTTATTCCACCCTTTTTTAAAAAAAATTGTTAAATAATTTCTTCTCTGTCTCCGGCTTCAACCGGGATATTTTTTACACAACTAATTGCTGCTCTTACTGCCTGCTCCCAGGATATTGGAGACTTGCACCTGCCTAGATACACAGATTTGACTTAGCCAACGAATTAAAGAACAAATTTACCCCAAACAATCTGTCTAGTTTTTGTTTTCAGCCTATGAACTAATGCTCTTTTACCAGCTGACTGTTTCCTTTTTTTCATGGAATGACAAAAAATTTGGTGACATCTTGGGGCAAATTAGTGAGGCTCATCAGAAATCTGCTAGGAAGATGACTTTCCCAAGCAAGCACAAGGGCCTGTTACTGTGGTTTAGTGTTGGCTGCATTGCTATCAGGTGAATAGCAAGAAGAATTTAACTCAGAGAGAAATTTAATCCATCTATTGCTTAAGTTTTTTGATGTTGTATTTAAATGCTTTTGAGTTAAACAGAGAGAGCCACAGTGTATCTACCCCAGTGCTTAGAACAGTGCTCTGCACATAGTGCTTAACAAATACAAACATTATTATTATTATTATTTAGAGTCAAACTTTCAGCAGGGATGGCTTCTGGGAGCCAGATCCTGGGCCACCAGCCATTAGTCTACTGACCCAGGTTTGCTGTATTTTTGGTGTGGCTATCCTGGGCCTGGACTTCACTGAGGCTCCTGTTGAGTTCCCCATTTCCCCTTGAGCCCATTTTTCCAGCTCTTGGAGCCTCATGAGGATGAAACCTTGGACAGTCTGAATTCCTCAGAAGCACCACCAGTCCAGTGGAGCTCATCATGGCAGAAGTAAGTAAAGGATTAATGGAGTCAAGAAGAAGAAGACAGAGGCAGGACTCATGAAAATAACTGGCAAAGCTGCCACTGAGGTTTGCCTACCTTGACCCGCCTTCTCCAAAGAAAGCTATTGAGACCTGCAGGACAGGCGAACAGCCAGTGAGGAGGCTGCTCTTTAACTGTGGTTTATTTTTTTCTGGTATTTATTAAGCACTTACTATGCAGCAGGCACTGTAATAAGCACTGGGGTAGGTATTCAAGATATTGAGGTTGGACACAGTCCCTATCCCATGAGGGCCTCACGGTCTTAATCCCCATTTTACAGATGAGGGAACCGAGGCCCAGAGAAGTGAGGTGATTTGTCCAAGTTACACCAAATATAAATGGCAGAGCTGGCATTAGAATTCAGGTTTTCTGACTCCCAGACCCCTACTCTAATCTACTAGGCCACTCTGCTTCTGTTTATTAGTTTATCATCTTACCTTTACTTGTAGCTTCTAGCCACTTGGCAGCCATCAATCGTTATGAGTATATGTGTGTGTGCACACCCAGGTACATCTAGTTAGGTGAGTGTGTGGTGTTGTCTTTAATGCCTCTCCTTACTGCCCCTGACTATAAATGGACCCAGATCCACCCTTGGAATCAGCAGGATTTAAGTGGAGAATGGGCTTGGGCCTAGGAAACCGCTCCCTGGTTCTTTTTTTTGTTTTTGTTTGTTTTAATGGTATTAAGGGCTTACTATGTGCTAGGCACTGTATTAAGAGCTAGGCCAGATGCAGGATTTTCATATTGGACACAGTCCCTGTCCCACATGGGGCTCACAGTCTTTATTCCCCATTTTCAGATGAGGTAACTGAGACATAAAAAAGTTAAGTGGTTTGCCCAAGATCACACTACAAACAAGTGGCAGAGCTGGGATTAGAACCCAGATCCTTCTGACTCCCAAGCCCATGATCCATCACCTAGTCCGTGCTGCTTTTCTTAAACCTGATCTTTCTCAAGCTTGGTGAAAGAGAGGCTCAAGGCTTTAGCATACAACTCAGGTTCGGGGATTTGGGGAAGATGACAATCAAGAGATTGGTGGGAAGCCAAGGACCAAGAATGAGTTTGGGAGCTGCATCAGAAGGATAAAGGGCAGAAGATTAGGGGTGAAAGGCAGCAAGGTGGAGGTCATGTTTTTCATTGGAAGATTCATCTAATTTGTTTTGGTAAGGAAAGAAAAGCTGGGAAAGGAACAGTAGTGCATAGTACTAAGCTAAGAGCTTATGTTTTACTTCTGGTTCAAATAATAATGGCATCAATCAATAAATCAGTCATATTTATTGAGAACTTACTGTTTTCAGAGTACTGTACTAAGTGCTTGGGAGAGTACGAGTATAACAGGGTTGGTAGATATGTTCCCTGCCCACAGCGGATTTAGAGACTAGAGGGGGAGACAGATAATATAAATTCAGGATATGTACATCAGAGCCATGGGGCTGAGGGAGGGGTGAATAAAGGGTGAAAATCCAAGTACGAGGGTGATGCAGAAGGGTGTGGGAGAAGAGGAAGTGAGGGCTTAGTTGGTGAAACCCCTTGGAGGAGATGTGCTTTAAATATGGTTTTCAAGATGGGGAGAGTGATCACTTGTCTGATATGAGGAGGGAAGGCATTCTAGGCCAAAGGCAGGACATGAGCAAGGAGTTGGCAGCAAGATAGATGAGATCGAGGTACACAGAGTAAGTTGACATTAGAAGAGTGAAGTGTGCGAACTGGGTTGTAGGAGAAAATCAGGAAGATAAGGTAAGAGGGGGCAAGTTGATTGAGTGCTATAAAGCCTATTGTATGGAGTTTCTGTTTGATGTAGAGGTGGATGGGCAACCACTGGATGTTCTTCAGGGGTGGCAAAACATGAATTAAATGGTTTTGTAGAAAAATGATCCGGGCAGCAGAGTGAAGTATGGACTAAAGTTGGGAGAGACGGGAGGCAGAGAAGTCAGCAAGGTGGATGATAGAGTAATCAAGGTGAGCTAGGATAAGTAGGATAAGTACTTGGATTAATGGAGTAGCAGTTTGGATGGAGAGGAAAGGTTAGGTTTTAGCAAAGTTGTGAAGGTTGAACCAACGTGATTTGGTAGCACATGGAATATGTGGGTCGAATGAGTGAAATGAGTTGAAAATAACTTGGTACTCATCAAGTGCCTAAACATCCATATTCCTTCCCGTTTTCCCCCATCTGTAATTTATTTCAATATGGCTCCCCCTCTAGCCTGTAAGCTCCCTGTGGGCAGGGAGAGTTTCTAACCACTGTTTTGTATTGTACTCTCCCAAGCACAGAAAAGCAGAATGGTCTAGTGGAAAGAGCATGGGCCTAAAAGTCAGAGCACCTGGGTTTTAATCCCAGCTCTGCTTCATGTCTGCTGAGTGACCTTGGACAAGTCACTTATCTTCTCTGAGCCTCATCTGTAAAATAGGGATTTAGTCATACTCTCTCCTACTTATACTGCGAACCCATGTTGGATAGGGTCGGTGTCCTACCTGATTTTTTTTTATCTATTCAAGTGCTTAGTGCAGTGCTTGGCACAAACTAAATGCTTAACAAGCACCATAAATAAAGCTCTTGGTACAGCATTCTACACACAGTAAGCACTCAAATACAATTGATTGATAAGCGCTAAGAGCTGGGGTAAATACAAAGCATCACCTTTGTGATCAAAACACATCAAAATGTCGAGCCCGGGAATGTTTGCTAGCTTCCCAGAATCACTTCTTGACCCAGCTCCTAATGATAATGACAATAATAATAATAATCGTGATATTTAAGTGCTTACTATATGTCAGGCACTGTTCTAAGCACTGTGGTAAATACAGGATAATTAGGTTGGACATAGTCCCTGTCCCACACTGGGCTCACAGTCTTAATCCCCATTTTACAGATGAGAGAACTAAGGCACAGAGAAGTTAAGTGATTTGCCCAAGATTACACAAGAGACAAGTGTCCTCTCCTGGTTCACCTCTTATCTCCCTGCCTGTTCATTCTCAGTCCCTTTGAGGGCTCCTCCTGCCACCCAACCCATCCCCTAACTGTAGGTGTTCCTCAAGGATCAGTTCTTTGTCCCCTTCTGTTCTCCATTTACACTCACTCCCTTGGTGAACTCATTCACCCGCTCGGCTTCAACTATTATCTGTACACAGATGACACCCAAATCTACATCTCCTCCCCTGTTCTTTCTCCCTCCCTACAGGCTCATATCTCCTCCTACCTTCAGGACATTTTCACCTGGATGTCTGCCCACTATCTAAAATTCAACATGTCCAAGACTGAGCTCCTTATCTCGCCTCCCAAACCCTGTCCTCTCCCTGGCTTTCCCCTCACTGCGGACAGCACTACCGTCCTTCCTGTCTCACAAGCCCACAAGTTTGGTGTCATCCTTGACTCTGTTCTCTCATTCACCTCACATATCCAGTCTGTCACCAAAACCTGCTGGTCTCACCTTCACAACATCATCGAGATCCTCTCTTTCCTCTCCATAATAATAATAATGGTGGTATTTGTTGAGCGTTTACTATGTGCATAGCACTGTTCTAAGCACTGGGGGGATACAAGGTGATGAGGTTGTCCCATGTGGGGCTCACAGTTTTAAGCTCCATTTTACATATGAGGTAACTGAGACACAGAGAAGTTAAGTGACCTGTCCAAAGTCACACAGCTGGCCAACGGCAGAGCCAGGATTAGAACCCATGACCCCTGACTCCTAAGCCTGGGCTCTTTCCACTGAGCCACGAAACTGCTACCTTGTTGTTACAATCTCTCATTATAACCCTACTGGATTACTGCATCAGCCTCTTTTCTGATCTCCCATACTCCTGTCTCTCCCTGCTTTCAGTCTATACTTCACTCCGCTGCCTGGCTTATCTTTCCACAGAAATGCTCTGGGAATGTCACCCCCCTCCTCAAAAGTATCCAGTGGTTGCTTATCAACCTTCACATGAAGCTAAAACTCCTCACTGTTGGCTTCAGAGCTCTCCATCACCTCCTCCCCTCCCTTCTCTCAGCCCACCCTGCACACTCCTCTGCCGCTAACCTCCTCACCGTGCCTTGTTCTCGCTTTCCCATCATCGACCCCTGGCCCACGTCCTACCTTTCTGGCCAGGAATGCCCAACCTCTTCACGTCCGCCAAACTAGCTCTCTTCCCCTCTTTAAAGCCTTACTGAGAGCCCACCTCCTCCAAGAGGCCTTCCCAGACTGAGCCCCACTTTTTCTTAGCTCCTCCTCCCCTCCCCATTGCCCCTACTCCCTCTGCTCTACCCCCACCCTTGTCCCACAGCACTTGTGTATATAATAATAACAATAATAATAATAATGTTAGTATTAAGTGCTTACTATGCACACAGCACTGTTCTAAGCACTGGGGTAGATACAGGGTAATCAAGTTGTCCCACATGAGGCTCACAGTCTTAATCCCCGTTTTACTGATGAGGTAACTGAGGCACAGAGAAGTTAAGTGACTTGCCCACAGTCACACATCTGATAAGTGGCAGAGCAGGGATTCAAACCCATGACCTCTGACTCCCAAGCCCATGCTCTTTCCACTGAGCTACGCTGCTTCTCTCTATATATGTATATATTTATACATATACATTATTCTATTTAGTTTATTCCTGATGTGGATATATCTGTAATTCTATTTATCTATTCTGATGTCCCTGATGCCTCTCTACTTGTTTTGTTATCTTTCTCCCCCTTCTAGACTGTGAGCCGTTGTTAGGTAGGGATTGTCTCTGTTGCCGTATTGTACTTTCCAAGCACTTAGTACAGTGCTCTGCACACAGTAATCACTCAATAAATATGATTGAATGAATGAAAGTGGCAGAGCCAGCATTAGAACCCATGATCTTCTGACTCCCAGGCCCATGCTCTATCTATTAGGCCATGCTGCTCCTCTTCTAGCTCAGTTGCCCCACCCAGTTTCTCCAGCTTTTCTCCAGAAGCCCAGAACTGGCATTAGTGGGAGTTCTGCCATAGTAGCTTTAGCAGTAGTGGAAACGGGTCAAGGCCACTATCGGTAAGAGAAAGTTCCTATTATTCCTGCCAACTCATGAACCAGCATTTTCACAACTGACTAAAGACACTAGAATCATGTTTTTGCCACCCTGGGCTTATATTAGGCTAGGTTAAAAATATCAGTTTTCCCCTAACACCGCATAATGCACTTAACTAAAATGTACAAATTCTTTCCAACCTGAAAAGTGTCAATCTGGAATTTCACAATTTGGTCTTTTATTTATAATGACTTCTTGGTACTACTTTATGTGAAAGACAAAGAAGTAACAGTCTACTTCTATTCATGATGAGGCCTTATAAACAGAGCTACTGACAGTTTTATCTCCGCTACTGCAGGGTATATTTGGAGAGATTGGGATTTATCCCAGTACCCTTAACCAGATCAGGTCCTATTTGAAATCATTGAGCATCGAGAACCAGGCTTATCCACACAAGAGTATAACCTTGTCGTAAATTAAATTACCTTGCAGCTTTTCTTCCATCTCCACCGAAGCTTGGAAGGAAGGAAACAAGCTTAAACTGTAGAGTATCGGGTTTAGGTTAGACATTAGAAATCATTTTCTGAAAGTGGTAGTTGTTAAAAAGTGGGCCAGTTACTCGCAGAATCTCTCCCCGATAGAGTGCGAAAAAGTCCTTTTCCGAAGATGCTATGAGTGTAATCCTACATGGAGGCAGAGAATTGGACTTCTTCACCACTCGAAATCTTTTCAATCTTGTACTTGAAATAGAATCCTTTAACTATGTGATTTCTTTGTGTTTGTGGGAGCGGTTGTAAATGAGCAACACTGGACATTACTGTTTCTGAAAAAATGTGAAGATTTGATTTTCCTCTGTGATAGAAAACCTTTCAGTTTTTGTGCTCCTCCAGTTCATTCATTCAATAGTATTTATTGAGCGCTTACTATGTGCAGAGCACTGTACTAAGCGCTTGGGATGAACAAGTCAGCAACAGATAGAGACAGTCCCTGCCGTTTGACGGGCTTACAGTCTAATCGGGGGAGACGGACAGACAAGAACAATGGCACTAAACAGCGTCAAGGGGAAGAACATCTCGTAAAAACAATGGCAACTAAATAGAATCGAGGCGATGTACAATTCATTAACAAAATAAATAGGGTAACGAAAATATATACAGTTGAGTGGACGAGTACAGTGCTGTGGGGATGGGAAGGGAGAGGTGGAGGAGCAGAGGGAAAAGGGGAAAATGAGGCTTTAGCTGCGGAGAGGTAAAGGGGGGATGGCAGAGGGAGTAGAGGGGGAAGAGGAGCTCAGTCTGGGAACGCCTCTTGGAGGAGGTGATTTTTAAGTAAGGTTTTGAAGAGGGAAAGAGAATCAGTTTGGCGGAGGTGAGGAGGGCAGGGGCGGGGACAGGCGGTGGCTCGCCTCGCGGCGGACCGCCAGCTCGATTGAGACACTTACTGTTTTGCCCAAGACAAACCAAAGGGCAGCTTGAAATCACGTCACAGGTTCAGCCTGTGGAGCCCAACTGAATATCCGAAGTCCAGCTGTTGCCTGCCCTCGTTCATCTTCCACTCCAGTGGAGAGACAGATCTTGTGTTACCCAAATAAGGAATAAACACATCTCTCAACAGACCTTTCCAGTAAATCAGGACAGGGCAACAAAAAGGCAGAAAACCCAACTTGTACAGGAGGACCGACACCCTATAACTAGGTGTTAATGGTAGGGTGTGTGATCCGTTAGCCTGCTCACCCATAAGGTAATTTTTTACATGTATTTTGTATTTGCAGTTCAGCCACATAGACAGAAAAGCCCTAAGTTGTGGTTCTGCAGAGATATGGTTTATGGTTTTTTTGGGGGGTGTTCACTTCTGTTTGCCTCCTGAGTGTCCCTTCAGCCATAGCTGTAACCCAGAGTGTGGGATCCTCTGTCTTCCTCTTGTCTCACTTTGTCTGCCTATTCACTAAAGCGTGCTCTGAGGCACCTTTAAATTGAGAATCAGCATTGCCTAGTGGTTAGAGTCTGGGCCTGGGAGTTAGAAGGACGCAGGTTCTACTCTCAGCTCCACCACTTTGTCTGCTGCATGCCGCTGGGCAAGTCACTTCACCGTGCCTCCATTCCCTCATTTGTAAAATGGTGATGAAGACTGTGAACCCCATGTGGGTCAGAGACTGTTCGACATGATTAGCTTGTTTTTATCCCAGTGCTCAGAACAGTGCTTGACACAAAGTCTTAACAAATGCCATTACTATTATTATTGTTGTTGTGTTGTTGTTAAGTTCTCTCCGTCAATTATATTTATTGAGCACTTCCATATTCAGAGCATTATACTAAGCACTTGGGAGAGTACAACAGAGTTGGTAGTTTCCTGTCTACAAGAAGCTTGCAGTCTAGAGGGGGGAGAGACATTAAAATAAATTATGACTATGTATCTAAAGGCTGTAGGGGCTGAGGATGTGTTGAATATTACGTGCTTAAAGGGAACAGATCCAAGTGCATAGGTGGTGAAGAAAAGAGAGAGGTTGTAGGGCCAATGAGGGCTTAGTCAGGGAAGGCTTCTTGGAGGAGATGTGAATTTTAGCATGGTATGATTCCTGCCTTCAAGGAGTTTATGGATAAAAGGAGCAGACAGACATTAAAATAAATTACAAATAGGGGAAGTGCCAGAATATTAGAATATACACATAAGTGTGATGGACCTGAGGGTGGAGTGAACAGTATATTTTGCATGTATTGTACTCTCTCTCTCAGGCTGTCACCATAACACACTGAAGCAGCATGTGCTCAGTAAATACTACTGATGATAAAAAGGTGATGATGCTCGAAGCGGATATATACCCTTAATTTTCCCCTACCTCACCCCTGAAGCACTTATGTACATATCTGCAATTTAATATTAATGTCTGTCTCCCCCGCTAAAGTGTAAGCTCTTATGGTCAGGGGATGTGTCTACCACCATGGTTATATTGTACTTTCCCAAGCACTTAATACAGTTGTCTGAACATAGTAAGTGCTTAATACAACCGATTGATTGATTGATAGGAGGATAGAAGGTTTATAGGCTGGAGAGGTCAAGTCACCAAGTAAGTTTCTGTGCTGATGTCAGGACTCAGGCCGGCTGGCAGATAGACCCAGGTATATTTTTCCATCTCTGGGCAGATCCACATAAAGCACTACTGTATTTGGGGAAAAATAATTTCAAAAATAAGCTGGGCCATGATAATGTGGCCCAATTTGTTAAATATGTCCTTAACCTCCAAAAGCTATGCATATGAACAAAGGGCACTTATTGCACAAAAGCAACCTTGATACATTGATGTACTTGGCGACACTTGGCCTACTTGTCAAATCTGCAGTGTCAGGGCCATTTGACTGTGGAATGGGATGAGTCAGGGGTCTCGGGGCTTTCTCTGTTTTCTTATTTCTTGACAATTAGTGGCTGAGGCTTGAAAATATAATAGGTCAACCCAGAAAATGGCAGTCAATATCTCTCGCTAAAATTTCCTGATGAGACTTCCTTTGGCTCCGTTACCCAATTACCGAAAACACAGTTCAGTGAAATCGTATAATGGTCCCTGGAAGAAGGAGGCTTGTTATCCCAGGGATTTTATTTTGGGGAATTGATTTTTGGGGTTGAAACAGCCTTGGATGCAGTTTGCAGGCAAGTTGTTTTTTGTTTTGCCCCAGAAACCTTTCCTTGCTTCGACATGTTCTTTGCTTCCAGAGTGATGGCCACCATTTCAATCTTTCCCTTCATAAAAGGAAACGCCTGCAGAGAAATAATATCCCTGGGAGAGAAGGTTAAAGGAAAGAAAGCAAGAGTATTTTGTGGATTTGGAGGTTTTATTTTTGTAGCAAATCATACACCACCGTTTTTATTTTTCTATTTCCTTTAAAATTTGGCAACTAAATGTGAGACGCGTTTTTGAATCCTAATAATAGAGGTATATAGGTAGTTGAGAGCAATTTGCCTCAATAATGTATTAATCTAGCCTGGGAGTTTTTTGAACAAGTTCTATTGGAGAAAACGCTAGAGTTGTAAATAGGTCTTAGAAAATCTTACTGACGATGCTTTGCATCTCACTGGTTTTTGGAGAAGAGAGCAGGTTGTCCACCAGAGACAAGACCCCGGAAGTCCAGGGACTAGCATTCATTTTTCCCTTCAGCCACTGACTTGGTGAGACCTCAGAAAATCAGGCAGTATTGCAGCAGCAGAAGTGTCAGGTTAATGATTTCAGTTGAGAACTGAGGTTTTTAACCATATTTTTGTGTGATGTTCAGTGCAGGGAAAACTATATTAATGAGATTCTCAGGCATGGGGGTGGAATAGAGTAAATCCAAGAGTCTCTCAAAGGTTCTCAGCCTGATCTGAGAGTTGAATGGGTTTTTTGGTTAAATAGTGATTGAAAACATAGCAGCTCCCCCAATCATAATATGGCACATTACAAAGGCAAAGAAAGCGGCTATAAGTCATACTTGCAAACCCTGGGAAATTACGAATGACAGCTATTAGTCATTCTTACGGGCAGGAGATAAATCGTTTTTTATTTTAATTGTCAAATCTGATGCTCCAAATAAAGAGAGAAGGGTTCTTTCCTGGACATGATAATATTGTACATTTTTTTTCCTGAAGTTAATGCGGGGCCTTCCCGCTGAGCTACTGGAAGATTATTTTTTTCCACAATGCTCAAGGTACACATTATTTTTTGAGGGCTGCTTAAAGGCAGTAGTGCCCTATTTGTGGCCATTGCCCCCCTTTCTTCTTTTCTCACAGTTTTTCCCCCAAGTGATGCCTTTTTCTTGTTGATATCTCCATTTTCAGGGTGCAGTCAAAGTGGCTGCCATACTTCCTCTGAGCTATCAGGGAAGGGGAAGGTGGAGGCAAATAATAATCTCCTTTTAGGCGGTAAACATCTGCCAAAAGCATGACATTTGCCAGCCAGATTTAAAACAAAATTCTCAAAGGGGTTTTACCTGATGAAATCTGGGAGAGGTTATGCAGCAATTCTGAAATGAAGCATTTATTTTTATTAAATCTGAGGAGAAAAAATCTCAATCTCAAGTCTCCCTGTGCCCTGGCCATTCCTAAAAGTAGATGTTAGCATGGCGAATTTCTTAGCAGGTTAACTTTTCAAGGGGCTTTGAGCTCCAAAACACATGAAAGTGGTGTTTAAAAATTTAAAGGCCTGATCTGTTCCAGGTCTGTGGAGCAGCAGAAAGAAGCAGCTTTTCCCAGTACCGTAATTCCCCAACCACCAGCTCTTTAAATTAAGATGTTTATGACAGCTGCTTGTGCTTAATGGAATTCACATAGGCTAGGCCATTAATTATTGCTCTTTTTTTGCAGTTATTCCCTTCATTCATTCTAATCCTTCCATATTCAGTATCATGGGGGGATCCTTTTATGCTATAGCAGCCATCATTTATTTGGGGGTGAATCAAACTGGCAAAAAAAATCATGCTTTAGATTGTCATGCAGCTGATAACAGTATGAACTTGGCTCTGTCCCCATACATCGGAATCTCATTTTGTTCCTCGTTTTGCAGACGCTCAGGTGAGAGCCAAAGGACAGCGAATTCTATGGTTAGATGTTAGGTCCACGCGAACGCTAGATTTTTATTCTTTCTTTCTAAATTAGATGTTAAGTGTCAAGTAAAATTAAGTAGCTTTGGGGTTTTTTTTTAATTACAAGCGCTTCTCACTGGCTGTTTGAAATGAAAAAAAAAAAAGAACATGACAGCTCAATGAACCCCATAGAACTTGATGATGGTAAATATTTGTCCTGTTCCTTTATTACCATTAAAGTACAATTCTTTCAGTGGATCTTGAAGCCACATTGACCCCTTACCAGTGAATGAAGGGTGTGGTTCCTGCCCTGTTCTGTACTAGGGTTTAAGAGAGGTCAGATTTTGGATGTTCAGCTACTTCCCATTAAACTGAGCTCGGTAACGGTAGCTTCCCATCATCATCCTTTTCTATTGTGATTTTTTGTTTTAAGGTTGTTTACAAGACAGTAACTATTTAGCTGAAAAGAGGATATCAGTGGTATTTCAGTTCTTACTGTGTGCAGACCAATGTACTCTCTCAAACACTTAGGACAGTATAACAGAGTTGGTAGACATGTTCCCTGCCCACAGTGAGCATACAGAGCAAAATCATTGAGATCTGAATGATTTCAGTCATGCATATTGATTGCAGTGGCTTCACCACACAATAAGGTGAAATTTTTTTCTTTCAACTAATCAATGGCCTTTAATCTTTCAGTGGTGAGAAGCACCCCTGTGAGTTTAACCTCTCACCATCATCCTTTGCTGTAGTGAATTGTTTTAAGGGTGTTTACAAGATAGTAAAGTGCTGAAAAGAGGGAAATCAATCAATCGTATTTCAGCACTTACTGTGTGTAGAGCACGGTATTAAGTGCTTGGGAGAGTATAATATAACAGTGTTGGTAGGCACGTTCCCTGCAAGTAATTACTATGTGCAGAGCACTGTACTAAGCACGTGGGAGAATACAATACATTTTAATTTATGGTACTAGTATATTCACTGACATGGTCAGAGAAAAGGTCTTATCTGTTTCCAGAGATAGACCCAGGGTGGCCATTCATCCAGGCTTCGAATGGACAGAGCAGTTTTCAGCTGGTCTGTCCCTTGGTCTGATACTTTCAAGGAGGAGAAGGGATGGGTAAAGTGGTGTCCAGTGTTCTTCAGTATCACCCATTCAATTATTAACTATAATAATGGTATTAAGCACTTACTGTGTGCCAGGCACTGTACTAAGCACTACTGTGGATACAAGCAAACCAGGTTGGACACAGTCTCTGTCATTACATTCATTCAATCGTATTTATTAAGCACTCCCCATGTGCAGAGCACTGTACTAAGCACTTGGGAGAATACAATGCAACAATAAACAGAGACAATCCCTGCCCACAATGAGTTTGCAGAGCAGGAGAGACAGACACCAATACAAATGGACATCAATATAAATAAAATTACAGATACATACACAAGTGCTGTGGGGCTAGGGGGCTGGGGGAGAGCAAAGGGAGTAAGTCAGGGTGACACAAAGGAGTGGGAGATGAGGAAAAGTGGAACTTAGTCTGGGAAGGCCTCTTGGAGGAGATGTGCCTTCAATAAGACTTTGAAAGGGGGGAGCATAATTGTCTGGCAGATTTGATGGGGGGAGGGCATTCCAGGCCAGAGGCAGGATGTGGGCCAGGTGTCGGCAGCTAGACAGGTGAGATCAAGGCACAGTGAGAAGGTTAGCACCAGAGGAGCAAAGTATGCAACTGGGCTCATAGTCTTAATCCCCATTTTTCAGATGAGGTAACTGAGGCCCAGAGAAGTGAAGTGACTTGTCCAAGGTCACACAGCAGATGAGTGGCAGAGCAGAGATAAGAACCCAGGTCCTTCTGACTTCCATGCCCGTGCTCCATCCACTAGGCCACGAATTGGCCACTTTACCTCACCAGCACATTGAGTTGATGGGTTCACGTAGTCAAATGTACAGAAGAAACCTCAGTGCTATATGTTGTAGTCCATTAAGTGGATCCACATGCATCTTGAGGAGCAGGCTTGGCAGATGAAATGCTTGGTCAGTGACTGGTAGATGATGTTATACACTGGGACAAACTGGATTTTGGATCAGGTCCAACTACTTGAGAGAGGCCTGCTGCCCCAATTCTAACTCTTGCAGTACTTTCCACTTTATCTATAATTTAGCCTTGGAAGTGCCAGTGAGGACCAGGTGTGTGCATTTGGAAGTACGGATCCTGGAGGGCCTGATGCATCAACTTTCAGGGTGTTGCTGTCATCTTAAATGAGACCTGATGAAAAGAGACATGAGTTGAGGCCGGCTTGTCCATCAACTTGGTTTTTGCTTCCACCTTGACTACTGCATCTGCCTTATTGCTGACCTCCCTGTCTCCAGCCTTTCCCCTCTCCAAGCTTTCCCCTCCCTACCTCACCTCACTGATCTCTTACCACAACCCCAACCAGAACTCTTCTCTTCTCTAATACCAACCTAGTCTCTGTACCATGATCTTGGCTTTCTCGCCATCGACTTCTTGCCCACATTCTCCCTCTGGCCTTTAACTCCCTCCTCTTTCAGGTCTGAAAGAGCACCATTCTCCCCATCTTCAAAGCCCTACTATCAATCAATCAGTGGTATTTACTGAGCACTTCTGTGTGCAGAACACTGTACTAAGCACATGAGAGAGTACAGTACAGCAGAGTCAGTAGACAGAGCCTGTGCCCACAAGTTAGAGTAAATCCTGTCTTTTCCACGAGGCTTCCCAAGACTAAAGTTTTACTTTCCCTATTTGCCCTCCCTTTCACGTCACCTATGCACTTGGGTCTATTCCCATTGACCACTTTGTCACTCTAGACCACTTATGTATATATCCAGCTGTAATTTAATTTTTGCCTCTCCCTTTAGTCTGTAAACTCCTTGTAGACGTGAATTTTGCCTATCTCCTCTATTGGTTTGTATCTATCAATGGTATTTATTGAACTCTTACTGTGTGCAGAGCATTCTACCAATTGCTTGGGAGACTATAATACTGCAGAGTTGGTAGACATGTTCTCTACCCACAAGGAGCTTACCGTCTATATGGGAAGAGAGACATAAATATAAATTAATAATAATAATGTTGGTATTTGTTAAGCGCTTACTATGTGCAGAGCACTGTTCTAAGCGCTGGGGTAAACACAGGGGAATCAGGTTGTCCCACGTGGGGCTCACAGTCTTAATCCCCATTTTACAGATGAGGGAACTGAGGCACAGAGAAGTTAAGTGACTTGCCCACAGTCACACAGCTGACAAGTGGCAGAGCTGGGATTCGAACTCATGAGCCCTGACTCCAAAGCCCGTGCTCTTTCCACTGCGCCACGCTGCTTCTCAAATAGATTACAAATACATGTCGGACTGAGAGTAGAGAGAGAAGCAGTGTGGCCTCGTGGATGCAACACAACCTGCACACTTCGTTCCTCTAATGCCAGTGTACTCACTGTACCTCGATCCTGGCTATCTTGCCGCCAGCACCTTGCCCAAGTCTTGCCTCTGGCCTGGAGCGCCCTCCCACTTTGTATCTGACAGACGATCACTCTCCCCATCTTTAGGGCCTCATTCAAAGAGGCCTTCTCCAACTAGGTCCTCATTTCCTCTTATCCCACTCCCTTCTGCATCACCCTTATCCTAGGATTTGCACACTTTATTCACCCCTTCTTCAACCCAACAGCCCTTATGTACATATCTGTTGCTTAATTTATATTAATATTTGTCTCCATGCAAACTTTAATTTCATTGTTGACAGGGAACCGTGTCTACTAACTCTGTTATATTATGCTTTCCCAAGTGCTTAGTACAGTGCTCTGTACAGAGTAAGTGCTCAGTGCATTTGATTTTATACTCCCCCAATTGCTTAGTATATTGCTTTGCCTGTAGTAAGTTCTTAAAAAATACAACTGATTGATTGGTAAGGACAAGAGAAGCTGCAACTCTCTTTTGGTGCATTGTTTACCTTCTACTTAAGCCTACTTGTCTTGAGCCACTCAGATGCACTCACAAGGATTTAGTCTCTTTTTCTCTGTTTTATGAACATAGCGCTGTTAGCCCAATGAGGAGCAACATGACCTAGTGAAAAGAGCACAGGCTTGGGAATCAGAGGACCTGGGTTCTAATCTCAGCTTCACCACTTGCTGCTGTGTCACTTTGGGCAAGTCATTTAACTTCCCTGTGCCTCCATTTCCTCATCTGTAAAATGGTGTTCTCCCTGTTAGACTGTGAGCCCCAGTGGGACAAGGACTCTCTTCAACCTGATGAACTTGTATCTACCCCAGTACTTAGAACAGTTCTTGACGCATAGCACTTAACAAATAACATTATTATTATTATAATTTTCATTATCATTCCTTTTTTTTTTTTGGCAAGTGAAGGAAAGAAGGAATCCTAATAATTGTTGTGGGGAGTTCCTCCTTCTTATCTAGGCCTAGAATCCTTAAATGTCTTTCATTGATTTCCAGATTGTTCCAGAGATGCTGAATGGACAGGGCAGAGGATTCTAAAGTAAAAAGGAGGGGATGGGAACTGAGCAGTGACTATACTGTAGGAGTAGCCTCCCATTTTTGGCCCCAGTGTCTGGATCAATGCTAAATGGCTCTGTCAGCCACTCCACTGAGCCATAATAGCAGCATTAGCACTTCAAAAAATATCAGGTGCATAAGATGTTTTTTACATATGTTAGGCTCCTTGAAAATTCTGACCTGTTAATTAGCAGCTTTTTTTAATGGTATTTGTAAAGTGCTTACTATGTGCCATATTAGACAAATATTAGTACTATGTAGCTACTGTAATAAGCACTGTAGTAGCTACAAAACTATTAGGTTGGATGCAGTTCATGTCCCACAAGGGTCTCGTAGGTTTAATCCCCATTTTACAATTTGGGTAACTGAGGCACAAAGAAGTGAAGTGACTTGCCCTAGGTCACACAGCAGACAAGTAGCAGAGCTGGGCTTAGAACCCAGATATTTCTGACTGAAGGTCCAAGCTATATCCATTATGCCATACTGATTCTATCTTCAGTTATTGAGACAAAGCTCTGCAACATATACAGAGCACACTAAATTGGTTTTCAAACAAAATGTCTTGACCTCCAGGTGAGAAAACAAAAACTAAAATATAAACCATAAATGTATACCCGTAGCCTAATTGGATAGTTTGTCTTCCCCCTTTCCCCAAACCTGTTTCTCATTGAGATAGCTTTTCCTTCATACCAAAGCAATGAAATGTCACAGTGCCCAGTGTTCTGCAAGCTTTCTTTTAATTTGTCACTATCATGCACAATATTCCCTCTTATTACTTCTAAAAGGAAGAGCTAAACAAATCCAGAAGGTCAAAACCTGCTTCTGAGCCTTCAGTGTAATTCAACCCATAGATCGTTGCTGTTTCCTTATAGAACCAAAAAATAAATTTAATTTGTATCATTGAAATATAATTTACAGAGGAAGTTCTGCCATTCATTTATTCATTCAATCATATTTATTGAGCAGAGCACTGTGTGCAGAGCACTGTACTAAGTGCTTGGAAAGTACAACTCAGCAACAAAGAGACACAATCCCTGCCCACAATGGGCTCACAGTCTAGAAGTGAAGAGACAGACATCAAAACAAGTAAACAGGCATCAGTAGCATCAATATAAATAGAATTATTTATATGCACATAGAATAGAATATACACATCAAATCCATGACTTTGAGTTTTTAGAGTGATGATTCAGAATGAGTTCCTTTATTATATTTCATCTAATATATGTCTATGCTAAAATAAAACAGAGATATGAGATACAGAAAAGACTGATAAGGAGTCTTTTAAAACTGTTCAGTCAACAGCAATGAGAAGCACTATGGCCTAGAGGAAAGATCACAGGCCTGGAAGTCAGAGGACCTGGATTTTAATCCCAGCTCCACTGTGCTTGTGCCTTAGTTATCTGTAAAATGGGGATTGAGGCTATGAACCTTATGTAGGACAAGGACTGTGTCCAATCTGATTTTTGTGTAGCTACCCAAGCACTTGGTAAATACTATGTGCCAGGCACTGTACTAACTACTGTAAAAAATATATATTAAACACTATGCAAAACACTATATTAAGACCCTAAGAAAAATACAGAATGTATATGAGTGATCTCTGCCCTTGAGGAGTTTACAATCTACTGAGAAAGAAAATCATAAATTAGTGAATAATCAATTGCTAGGATGAGAGAACACAGAAAGAAAGCACCAATGAACAAGTAAAACAATAACTACTAAATGTATAAATTCCTAGGATCTTTAGGGAATGGCATGACTGAGCAGTTGGAAAGGGATTAATCAAGGAATAATTCAAGGAAGGGTTGAATTTTTAGTATAATTGTGGTTCCCTTTAATGCTTAATGTGTGTCATGCACTGCACTAAACACTGGGGTAGATACATGATAATCAGGTCCCTATTCCACATGGGGCTCATGGTCTAAATTGGAGGGGTAGGATTTAATCTCCATTTCACAGATGAGGAAAAAGAGGCACAGGGAAGTTAAGTGACTTGTCCAAGGTCACACAGAAAAGTAGTGGAACCAGGATTAGAACTCTAGTCCTCTGCTATCTAGGTTTGTGCTCTTTCCACTAGACCATAATGCTTTCCAAATGAGAAGGAATTTGAAAATGGATAGGGGTATGATTTATCAATAGTCACTGTCAAGCTGCTATTGAAGTGTCCTTAATAACTTTGACTCACAATTAAAAGCGTTATTTTGGTGTCCCCACATACCTTGCTACTCACAAGATTTAAGAAACCCTCAAGAATTATTTTTTGTATTGTTTTCCCAAGAGGTATAAGAAAATCTCCTGGGAAATGGGTTAAGTTGTTAGGACCCGGGGTGGATTTGTTGGCTCCTAGCATACCAGAAAACTCTGGATGGGTTGTACCCTGATGGATTGTTTTATGCCACATCTGGCCTCAAACAGCTCTCTACTTTTTGGGAGCAAATACATAACCACTCAAAGCCAGTTCAAGAACATGAATGGATGGATAAAGATCAACTTCCCCTCCTCAAACCCTTTCAATTGACCCTTTCCCCACATCCCCCACTCTCAAGCGTTCGTGTCAAGATTCCCCCGGAATAATTTCAGAACAATTCCACTCTCTAGGTGTGGTAGTATTAATAGAATTTATGAAGTGCTTACTGTATGATCATTGTGTGACCCCTTGGTCTGTGGCTTCAGGCAATTATCCAGAGAACCATGCCAAACATGGTTTGCTGCTTCTACCTTCTCAAATTAGAAAAAGTGACAAAGAGGACTGCGTTCTTGGAGTGCCTGACTCAATTTCAATTTTTAGTGTTGAGGACTTTTTCCCAGACCAAAAATCCACTGGTTTCCTCCTTTGCCCCTTTCCTCCCTCTCCTGTATTGCCCAAGCGTATGTCAGACTTCTGCTTCAGAAGATTCTTTACACGAAAATGATTTTACTTTAGGAAACATTGCACGTGTCTTGAGTTCATTGAGACTTTTACTTCTGCAAAGAATGAAGTCTTACATTATGCAAGGAGGAAATTTTTCCAGCTACTAAGCAAACCACATTTCTCTGATAACTGAAGTGATTACCAGCTGTACAAATAGGCACAAAAAAGCTTTAGGTCCCATCCCCCTGCACCGGCCCCACACACACCATTTCTGCCACCCTGCAAGAGCTACACTACGCTGTTCCTATGCAATGCTCTTGGGCTCTTGGGGCCACCTTCTTCAGGAGCTTCATTTATCACACAAAGAGAAGCAGTGTAGCCTAATAGATGGTCCAGGAAGCACAAGGACCTGGGTTCTAGTACCAGCTCCACCATTCTGCTATGTGATCTTGGGCAAGTTCACTTCACTTCTCTGTTGCATCAGTTACCCTAACGGTAAAATGGGGATTAAGGCTGGGAGCCCCATGTGGAACATAGGACAGTGTCCAACCTGACTAGTTTCTATCTACCTCAGTGCTTAGAACAGTGCCTAGCACATAGTAAGCACTTAAATACTATTTAAAAAAAAAATGCTTCACCTGTGGCAAAATCCTTTCTCCGTAAATGGGCTTGACTGTGAGTTTCTTAAGGCTAAGGATCATGTCTACTGTCTATTGGATCATACTTTCCCAAGTACTTAGAACAATTCTCTGCACACAGTAAGTGCTCAATACCATTTATTGATTGGAAATGTAAATTGCCCAAGTGACATTTATGATTCAAGGGACCAAGAGGGAATGCAGATTTGTTCAATTTCAGTTAGACCCCCAGCCTGATTTCTTTTAAGTGCCTAGCCAAGTCTTCATATATTCTTTTTCATGGGTACGACAGTTTATTTTACAAACTTTCAGCATCACACCACTGAAATTATGAGTATTAAGCCCCATTCTGCCAAAATGTGTGTTTACAATAAGCATTTTGGTTATAATGTTGTTAGGAAGCATTCATATGAGAAAGCAACACTTTTCATTTCAAGTACGGCTTGCCACATTGTTGGAAGATTAATAATGATAATAATAATAATAATGATAATTGTATTTGAGTGCTTACTAAATGCCAAGTACTGTTTTAAACTCTGGGGTAGGTACAAAATAATGTCAGGCACAGTCCCTATTTTGCACAGGTTAGGTATCATATCCCCATTTTACAGATGAGGAAACAGAGGCCCAGAGAAGCTAAGTAACTTGCCACCCAGGAGGCAAATATCAGAGTTGGCGTTAGAACCCAGGCCCTCTGACTCCCATGCTTGTTGTCTTTCTACTAAGCCATGTTGCTTCTCAGTGCTTGTCCCTGTGCCCATGTGTGGCATCAGAAACAGCGAGTGCTAAAGTGTGGGTTTTTCTAAAAGTGGAGTTCTGCAAAAACATAACCCCTGTGTTGTAGGAGAAATGGTAATATTTCTAGCATGACACGCTTTACACTCTTAAAGTCCTAACAGATAGTGTTAGGGCTTTCAACACATGTGAAGACATGTGATTTAGCTCTTGACTACCAATGTTATTGTTACATACGGGACTTGGGTTGTGGGAAATCAGATTCATTCTTTCGTCCCATCCCACAAAAATCTTTTGAACCTTTAAAAATACCTGGAGAAAAAGGAGTGGGGAGGGAGAACTGAAGGGAGAGACTGTTTTAGCCTTTGCTTCTGGGTAGCTTTGTTTTTCCTGAGCGCTTTGGAAATTCCTTCTGGCTCCTGCTAAATTAAGAGAAAACAAGAGCTTTAAGTACAGGATTAAGCATTTCTGGACTTTGGGCTGAAATGATGAACATGACCATGGGTGATTTTTAGGATGAAGAAGCAAAATAGGAACCAAGAAACACCATTGTCAATACTGTATTGAGGGCCCAGTGGATAATGGTGGTATTTGTTAAGTGCTTACTATGTGCAAAGCACTGTTCTAAGCGCTGGGGGGATACAAGGTGATCAGGTTGTCCCACATGGGGCGCACAGTCTTAATCCCCATTTTACAGATGAGGTAACTGAGGCACAGAGAAGTTGAGTGACTTGCCCAAAGTCACACAGCTGACAAGTGGCAGAGTCGGGATTAGAACCCATGACCTCTGACTCCCAAGCCCGGGCTCTTTCCACTGAACCACACTGCTTTTCTGCAAAATTCTACTCTCTGGAACTATACAAAAATACCCCAAGTTGCTCTTAAACTGTAGTGGGGGAGGTGATACACTACCATATTTTAGAAGGAAGGAATTGATAAAACATTAATAAACAAATGGATAAATGCCCAAGGGTGAAGATGATTGATGGGATCTTGTGATTTGGTCAGAGACATAAATTAATCAACCAATTGTATTCATTGTTTTATATTTGTTTTTAATGCTATTTGTTAAGTGCTTTCTCAGAGAACCTGAGTTCTAATCCTGGCTCTGCCAATTTCTTGCTGTGTGACTTTGGGCAAGTCATTTAACTTTCTCGGTGCCTCAGTTTCCTCAAATGTAAAATGGGGATTAAATCCTATTCCCTCCTCTTTAGACTGTGAGCCCCATGTGTGACTGTGTCCAACCTGATAAACTTATATCTACCCCAATGCTTAGAACAGTGCTTGACACATAGTAAGTGCTTAACAAGCATCATAAAACAAAAAAATCAAACAGTGAAGAGATGGATGGGCAAGAGCTAGAGGATTTTGAGGAATGGGGAGACATGCACAAAATGATGATGATCTGGGCAGCAGAGTGAAGTATGGATTGTAGTGGGAAGAGACTGGAAGCATGGAGGAGGGCAAGAAGGCTGATGAAGTTGTCGGGTTGGGATATGAAAAGTGCTTGGACCAGTGTGGTGGCAGCTAGGATGGAGAGAATGGGGCAGATTATGAAGATGTTATGAAGAAAAAACCAACAGTATTTGGCAATTTACTGAATATAGGGGCGAAAGAGAGAGAGTCAAAGATAATGCCATGATTGTGAGTTTGAGAGATGGGAAGAGACTGTGAGGCCATTGTGGGCAGGGATTGTTTCTCTTTGTTGCTGAATTTTACTTTCCAAGTGCTTAGTACAGTTCTCTGCACACAGTAAGTGCTCAATAAATATGATTGAATAACGAATGAATGGGAAGGATGGCATGGTATTAACAGTTATGGAAAAGTTAGATGGGGGAGAGGATTTGGGAACTAAAATAAGATCAGTTTATCATTTTTAGATTGAGATGTCAGGAGGAGGCTGGAGGAGATGGGAGATGACAGAGGGAGAAAGGTCAGGGCTAGCGAGGTAGATATGCGAGTAATATCAGTAGAGGTTGAGGTGCTCAATGGTGGAGATGACATCACTGCAAGGCTTTGATGAAATGGGTGGACGGACCTACTGATCTCACCAACTTCTTTGGAATTATTCACTATGTTGAGGCTCAGTTGCACGAAGTAATGAAATTCTCGGATTCTTTTGGCATATCGCAAGCTTTGTGGCATTCATTTTCTTAATGACTGTAATCTTCCTCCATAATTTAAAACAATTTGGTTCTGTATGTGGTTGCCAATGGAGCCCTGGATACTGTATGTGGTTGCCAATGGAGCCCTGGACACTGCCTGGAAATGGGGAAATAAATGAAAAAGCTATTAATATGGTTTTAAAGGAGGCTGTTAATGGTGATAATCCAGACTTAATCTGTTACCTGACTCAGGGAGAGAAGCGTCCATCTCCAGTCGTGCACAAGGAGGAAGCCCATTAGTCATGACAAGTGATGTCTGCCACCATTATGGTTTGTCTGGGGGCCATCTACAGCTCAGCGAAAACTGCAGAGATGCATGCCAATTCCTATTCATCCAAATTTCACTCCTCGGGTAGTGTTGAAGCTTCAACTCCAGATTCTCTATATCATGGAATAACTCTGTTGTTTTCCCAAGAATCAGATCGTCCATTTCTGTATTCCTTGGATCTGGATCCTGACAGAAGATGTCTTTTGCTCTTCCCAAAACAACAGACGTAATCTCATTACTCTTTAAAAGAAAATGAATATCCTTGTATACTTTGGAGGTCTTCCCTTTATCGCTAGATATTATTAGGTCAATATTAAAATAGATTTTAGGTGCAGGATGGAGTCCTATTTGTCTGGAATGTGTGAAGTACAACGTAGTATAAGATCAGGTGGTGACGGCCTAAATGATTTCATGCGGACCATCCAGCCCCGATTCTATCAGTTCCAGAAGAAGCAGTGTGTCCTAGTGGATAGAGTAAAAGCCCTGGGAGTCAAAGGAAGTGGACTCTGCTGCTTGTCTTCTGTGTGACTTTGGGCAAGTGGCTTCACTTCTCTGTGCCTCAGTTATCTCATCTGTAAAATGGGGATTCAGACTCTGAGCCCCATGTGGGACATGGACTGTTTCCAACCTGATTAGCTTGTATCCACTCCAGCGCTTAGTGTAGTGCCTGACACACAGTAAGCGCTTAACACATGCCACAAAAAACCAAAAAACCTGATTAGCTTGTATTTACCCCAGTGCTTACCTCAGTGCCTGTCACATAGTAAACACTTAACAAATACCATTAAAAAAATAGATGAGACTTTGCCTTCCTATTAATCACTAAAGATGCTTTTTAAGTTTCTAGTGATGGTACCAGATTGGCGTTTTTCAGGCACATCTGGATAATAGTTTAATAAGGTGACATTAACTCTTTTGAAGTGAAATATCTCTCTACTGTCTGTGTTGAAACTTTGAAGTGTCCGTTCTTACTGCCATATCAAAAATCTTCTTCACAATATAAAAATGGTGGTATTTGTTAAGCATTTACTATGTTCAAAGCACTGTTCTAAGCACTTGGGGAGCACAAGGCGATCAGGTTGTCCCACATGGGGCTCACAGTTTTTAATCCCCATTTTACAGATGAGGGAACTGAGGCACAGAGAAGTTAAGTGACTTGCCCCAAATCACACAGCTGGCAAGTTGTGGAGCATGGAAACCAAACCCATGACCTCTGACTCCCAAGCCCGGCTCTTTCCACTGAGCCACGCTGCTTCTCACAATGTGCCTGATGTATGGGAAGCAGCATCTTGTCTAATGCCATCTAGTCATCTCCGAACCAGAGTGACGCCATGGACACATCTCTCCCAGCATGCGCCACCTCCATCTGCTATCATTCTGGTAGTCTATTGATAGAATTTCCTTGGTAGAAATACGGAAGTGGTTTTACCAATGCCGCCTTCTGCGCGGTAAACGTGAATCTCCACCCTTGACTCTCTCTCATGCTGCTGCTGCCCAGCACAGGGGAGTTTTGACTTGTAGCAGATGGCCTTCCATTCGCTAACCACTGCCCAAGCTAGGAATGGAATGGGTAGGCCTCTGCTTCACTCTCCCTCACAAGGTCGAGACTGGTAGAGTACTGGAAACTCCCCAGATATGACTCTGAGAAGGGAGGAAGCAGCATAGCTTAATGGAAAGACAATGGGCCTCAGAGTCAGGGGATCTCGATCCCGAATCCCAACTCTTCCACTTCCTGCTGTGTGATCGCAGCAAGTCATTTAACTTCTTTGTGTGTCAATTTCCTTATCTGTTAAACTGGAGTGAAATCCCTGCTCTTCCTCCTGCATAGATTGTGAGGCCCATGTGGGGCAGGGACTGGCTGACATGACTATCTGTTTCTGCCCTAGCACTTAGTACATCACTTGACAGATAGTAAATGCCTAACCAATGCCATAATTACTAGTATTATTATGTCAACAAAACCCAACAGCAAGATAAAAATCTTTCAGTTAATATCAAACTGCCCAACTGGACTGCTGCTTTTATTCTGTTAAGGGAAAGAAAATCCATAAGGGTGGAGAAAGAAGAAAGAATTTTGGTGAATGAAGGATAAGAATTCTTGTGAAGATAGGGTGGAAAATTCCTTTTCTGCACAGAATACAATAGAATCCAATTCCAAGGACTCCTCCCACAAACCTTGGGATACTCAAGTCAAAACGATAAATACTACTTGTCTACTGTGTGACCTTGGACAAGTCACTTACCTTCTCTGTGCGTGTTATATCATCTGTAAAATGGGGATTAAGACAGTGGACCCCTTTTGGGATATGGACCGTGTCCAACCTGATTAGCTTATATCTACCCCATTGTTTAGTACAGTAACTGGCACACAGTAAGCGTTTAACAGATACCATTTAAAACAGCAATAACAAAAAGAGAAGCAGATCTCACCTGAAAAAGTCAGTTGATCACGACTTAGATCATCAGCAAGATTTGGGGAATTGGCCCCATTTTTAGGAGTCACATTAAATTTTAATGGCCACTGATTTATAAAAGCTTCAGTTTGGAATAGCTAGATAGGGTAGATAACAGGGGAGAGGCTTAAAGTAGGACAGATCTGGTCAACCAATACACTCAATCCCTGTTCAGCCTGAGGACATCTCACCTGATGAAAAGCCCTCTAGGGGAAAACCGAAAGTAGCAGATATCAAAGCCCAAGTTTTCAAAGAAACAGTCTAGATCGTAACTTAGCACCAAGGTGGGATGAGATTTTACCCTCCAGAGACACCAAACTCTATATCTCTGTTTGATTTGGCAAGTGGTATTACCTTGGTTTTGTTTTTGTTTGTTTTTCCTCTTTTCTCAAAAGCACAGCAACAAGCTGAGTATTCCAGAGCTTTTTGAGCAGGAATTGGCAATTCCTATGTCTTGTCAAAAAATAGAGTTTATATCAGAGACAACCTGTTCCTCAATTTGACTGCATTTTCTCTTGAGAACTCTCTTTCCTCAAATCTGTAGTGAGTTTTCTTTTTGATAGCTCCATCAGCTTTCTCCTGGGAATTCAGCATTAGAATAATATCAAGTGTGGAAATGATACTTCTGCTTAATTTTGTCTCTTTTTTTTTGTATTAAATCTCCTCCCTGTTCTTCCTTTATTGATTAAACCTTGGGATATGGTTTCTTGTCCCTGGGGAAATGGTAACAATAAGAAGCTGAAATATGCATGTAGTAAGTTTAAATCTAAAAAGGAACATCACTTGAAACATAGTGCTTTAGCAGACTTTTGTCCTTCGAAGTTCTGAGGTTTAGAATTAGCCAGTCCTACAGAATAAGGACAGTGAAGAGCAGAACTGCAGTCCGATCTCTGAGAAGCATTTGAAAGTACTATGCCAACTGGCCTACGGAAATGTTTGATTTCCAAGCCAAAACTAAACTAAATGGACTCCCAGACTGATATTGAAGGAGAAACTGAGTCACTAGAGCACTGGCCTGGGTGCCAGAGAACTTGAATTCTAATCCTGGCTCCACCCCTTGCCTGCTGTGTGACCTTGGGCAAGTCACTTAACCTCTCTGTTCCATATATAAAGAAGGGATTAAATACCTGTTCTCCCTCCTACTTAGGCTGTGATCCCCATGAGAGGCAGAGACTGTGACTGGCCTGATTACTGTGCATTTACTCCAGCATTTAGAATCGTGCTTGACACACAATAAGCACTTAATAAATACGATTTTTTAAGAAGTGATGTGCATATGCACACAGCATCGGAGAATGGACACACACCACGATGTGAATTTTCCTTATGTTAAAGCTGGAAATACTTGGACCATAGTAAGCACTTAACAAATATAACAATAATTATTATTACCCCTCCTCTCTCCCTGATATTTCTCAATTGTGACAGGATAGTAACTCTCAATATCAGCCAACTGGAAACGTATAATAGTGGCATTTGTTAAGCATTTACTTTGGCCAAGCACTGTGCAAAATGCTAATATTGTACAGTCTTTGTGGGCTGGGATTATGCCTACCAACTGTATTGTATCAGACTTTCCCAAGGCTTTAGTACAGTGCTTTGTGCACACTAAGTGCTCAATAAATACCATTGATTGATTTACCAGGAATAATCCATAATATCCTCTCAGTACTTGAAAAATATATAGAGCAAGGTAGTAGGCTACCTATTAGATGCTTATAGAATCTTCCTTCTTCTTCAACTGTGTGCCCCAAGTGAGACAAGACTGAGTCTCACCTGGTTAACTTGTATCTCTTCCAGCGCTTAGAACAATGCTCGCTACATAGTAAGGGCTTAACACATGCCATCACCATCATTAGTCAAATCCTTGAAGCTTCCCATTAGAAAAATTATCTCAGTTTTTTTCAACTCCTGAAGTCTCTAGATGGAGTAACATGAAATGCGGATTTATTTTTAAAGAAATAGTTTACTGTGGCACCCGGAGAAGAGTGAGATAGGAAAGCGCTTATATCGCGACGCCCCATCCCCACCATCAAATAATGTTTAATTGGGTTACCCCATGCTCTTCCTTCCCAAACATGGACACTGCTTCATGTCTATTCACCTCATGAAAAGGGTGAGACATTTTCCACCTCTCCTCCCCCATAAAAGCCCACAGAGGAATAGTCCTTGCGTGTTTATGACAGCCTCTTCTCCAGCCCGCAGCTGGGTGCATTCATTCTGTTTCACTTTACCCATCTCACATTATTTCATGTTTTCCTGTCCTCTTAGGACTGATGTACTTTCCTCCTAGGTGATGTTGAAATCTTGTACTTTTTAGCATGATTTTGAAGATGGAGAAGCCGATATCCAGAGAGGTTATGAGATCTGCCCCAGATCAAGGTCACGTCGGTGGCAAAGCTGTGATTATAAGCTAAGAATCCCGAAATATGATCTGTTCTTCCCCCACATCCAGGGATTTAGTGATGCTTTCTTTTTTGATGAATATCTTATCTCCCCTAGGGCTTAGCACAGTGCTTTGTCCACAGTAAGCACTTCCTAAATACCAGAATTATTGTAATTACGTAGAAACCATATTTGCAGAAATAAATGGTCTGCACCTGGATATCCCTTCCCTAGCTTTCTGCCCAGCTGGACTCTTTCTTCATAGCTGGGTCTGCTCCTCCTCTCCCTCCTCCCTCTCTGTCCTGATACTTTTAGGCTTTCGGGCTCCAGTTTTTTTCCTCCCTCCCTCATCTCCAACCTCATTTCTTCTCTCTACCACCTATCTCCCCGCTTCTCCTCCCCAGTCCCTTGCCTGCTCCATGGTCCATCCATTGCAGAGCCAATTAGAATGCTGGTTTTGACCCAGACAGATAAAGGCTTTCGTGACTATATATTTACTTACAGATAAAGACTCCTAAACTTGTGCATTTGCCCTGAAATAGATATTACTCACAAAGTAAGTTTGATTATTATGAAAGGAATTGCATGGATTCAAATGGGAATCTTCCAAGAGAACAAAAAATAAGGTATTTTAAAAGAATGATAAAAACGAAGAACTGATTTCTGCAGTGTCACAGAAAGAGCCTGCAGAGCAGTTTGAGCATATGACAATCCTACCTTGCAATTCATCTGAATCAAAATCTTAATCCATTGAGCTCATTCACAGTTAAATAAAATATAGGCCAAGCATGGAGAACCGGATACTGTGCTCATTCACAGTATAGTGTATTATGAGTCATTGGTGTTCGATATGCGGTAATCAAAGTGAATATTAGATAACAATGAAAGGCAAGTCTGAAATTGAGCCAAATCAATAGCCAACAGAGAGGGAGAGCAATTGGTCTCTATCTTGGAATTATTGGAATTCACCACCATTCCACTGAACCTCACCATTCTAGACAAAGCATTACAGACAGTTGGTTGCCAGCTTTTTTTCCTATTTCTATTATCTTTTAGTTAAATACAGCTGACTCCATTGTATTTTAAACTGCCTGTCTCTAAAGGAGAAGGATAACATTATATTGAGAAGCAGTGTGGCCTAGTAGATAGAGCATGGACTTGGGAGTCAGAAGATCCTGGGTTCTAGTCCCAGCTTTGCCACTTGTCTGCTGTGTGTCCTTGGGCAAATCATTTAACTTCTCTGTTGCCTCATTTACCTCAGTTGCGCCTCAGTTAAAATGGAGATTAAGACTGCGAGCCCCATGTGGGACATAGTTTGGGTCCAAACTGATTAGCTTGTATGTACCCTGCCAGTTAGAGCAGTGCCAGGCACATAGTATGTGCTTAACAAATACCACAATTATTATTATTAGTAGTAGTATATTGCAGGAGGCAGCATGTTCTACTGGAAAGTGCCAGGGAATGGGAATCAGAAAACCTGGGTCCTAGTACCAGGATATCACTGGATTCTAGTTCCCCTAGTTCAGTCACTGAGCCTCTCTCTGGGCCTCAGTAATGGGGATAATAATAATACCTTCCTCTCTGTACTTCACGGGAATGTGGTGAGAAGAAAATGAGATGATTGCTGTAGAAGGACTGGTGGCGAGGTGGGGGGCAGTGGGAAGCAATAGACAAAAAAAAAAGGATTTAAGGGGTTTTGGAGGAGAAAAAAAATGATCAACTGGATTCACTTTAGAATGAGCCTCTTGGCTTTATTGACTTCTAGAAAAATATAGTAAGACCAATTGGTATCCCAACTAGAGCTTCATCACAGAAAATGCCACAGAAATTGGAGTGCAAATGAGTAGTGAGGTGACTTTGTGAGAAATTGTGATGGACTCTAGAAGAGGCTAGTAGTTAGCTTTAGGTTTTGGCTTGTAAAAAACATAAGTTCCTCATTTCTGCTGCCTCAGAGGGCATTCCAAGCTGTGCAGGTAGAAGACTGGACTAGAATTTCTATTTAATGGTAACACTCCACATCATCAGTAAAATCCCTAGACGCAATTAGAAGGAAAGAATTTACCACACAAGTATGTATGACTTATACTTGCAGCAAAAGATGCAGGGAGGCTCGGGCCCTTATGTAAATTTTGCAGGTACTTTTGAAGTTCAGCAGCAAACCTACTCCTTATTATCCTGATGTTAATCAGTGGTATTTATTGAGCACCTACTGAGGCAGAACACAGTTGCGCTGTACTAAATGCTTGGGAGACAAAATAAAAGCAAAACACCATGTTTCCTGTCTGCGATAGCTGTTTTTCTACTCTCCTGACAATTGTGCGTTGATTTTTTAAGCTCATATAAATAGTTAATATGTTCATGTAAAGGACATCCAGTTGATCAATCAGTGGCATTTGTGTGTTTACAGTGTGCAGGACACTGTATAAAGTGATTGGGAGAGTACAATTGTGTATCAACTGAGTACCAACAGAGTTATCCCTGCCCACAAGTAGCTTACAGTGTAGATGGGGAGACAAACATTAAAATAAATTACAGGTAGGGGGAATGAGAGAATATAAGAATATGTATAAAAGTGCTGCAGGGTTAGGGGTGAGGTGAATATCAGATGATTAAGGGGTACTGATTAAAGTGGATAAACAACACAGAAAGGAGGGCAAAGAGAGGAAATGAGGGTTTAGGAAGGCCTCTTTGAGGAGATATTATTTTAGGAAGGTTTTGAAGGTGGAGAGAGTGGTGGTCTGTCAGATATGAAGGGGGAAGGAGCTCTAAGCTGGAGGGAGGATGTGGGGAAGGGTTCGGCGGCGAGACAGATGAGATCGAAGTACAATGAGTAGGTTGATGTTGGCGGAACAAAGCGTGTAGCCTGGTTGCTGTAGAACATCGCCAAGGTAAGGTAGGACAGGCCAAGCTGATTGAGTGCCTTAAATCAGCCAGTATCGAGCCCTTATTATGTGTAAAGCACTGGACTAAACACTTGGGAGAGCGCACTATGACAGGGTTATCAGGCAGTTTCCTGTCCACAACTGGCTTACAGTCTAAAGAGGGAGACAGTGCCTTTAATCAATGGTAGGGAGTTTTCGTTTGATGCAGAGGTGGATGGACAACCACTGGAAGTTCTTGAAGAGGGGGGAAAGGTAGACTGAATTTTATTTTTTTTTGGAAAAGTGATCCAGACAGCAGAGTGAAGTATGGATTGTAGTGGGAAGAGATAGGAGTCAGGGAGATCATCAAGGATGCCGTACTCAAGGTGAGATATAAGTACTTGGATCGGCATGCTAGAAATTTGGATGGAGAGGAAAAGGACAGATTCTGGTGATATTGGGAAGTTGCATGGCCAAGTGGATGGAGCTCTGGCCAGGCAGTGAGAGGACCTGGGTTCTAATCCCGGCACTGCCACTTGTCTGCTATGTGACCTTATTTGTTAACTCCTTAGTTGGTGCCAAGCACCATAGTATCCACTGAGGTAGTTAGAAGATAACCATGTGAGATACAGTCTCTATCCCACATGGAGCTCATAGCCAAAGTAGGAAGGAGAACAGGTATATATGAACCCCTTTTAAAGATGACGAAACTGAGGCATAGGTCAGTGAAGTTCCTTGCCCAAGGCCACCTGGCAGGCAAATAACAGAGCGGGGATTAGAGGCCAGTTTCTCTGACTTGATATCTCTATGTATTAAGTTCATTGAGAAAAGTAAACATTTGAACCAGATTAAAAATTTAATCAGCCATACAGTCGATTTTGAATTGCTTCAGTGAAGTAGCCTGGGACTTCAGAGGTCAGGAAGCCTGTGTTCTCATCCCAGATCTGACACCTGTCTGCTGTGTGATCTTGAGCAAATCACTTAACTTATCTTAGCTTTGGTTTCCTAATCTATAAAATGGGAATAAAAGAGCTCATCTCCTCCCTCCCTTTTAGATTGAGATCCCTATTAGGGTCGAGGGACTGTGTCTGATCTAATCATTTGTATCTATTCCAGCATGTAGCACAGTGCTTGGCACATAGTAAACACTTAATAAAAACCATCACCAATAATTAGGCAGTTCTACAGCATAGCCCAGTTTTATATTTGTCAATGGGCTTAATGTCTGAATGTAGTTCAGCCTGGAGAACTTTCCAAGGTGAAAGTCTGGCATGGCTATGGCAGACATCCAACCTTTAACCTCACAACTTGATGAGAACACGGTAAATGCTCTTTGAGCTTTTAGTTTTATCTTGATAATTTAAGGGATGGGGATGATTCTTTTTTTTGCTTTTTAGAAAAAAACAAAAACTCTTTATATAACTATGTCTGCTTGTTTGATTATGTCACTGAATGTGCTGTTCCTTTATTATAGACAGGGTCAGCTATTCCCTTGCTCTATACTTAATTACTTTGCAATTAATTCTTTGTCAAAAATAGCAAGGCTCCTAAACTTGGAACATCTCATTGTGAGAAATACTGTTTATGGATAGAGGTCAAGAGGACGTACATATGAATTCTGCTACATTGCCGCAGATATGTTGAATGAATATGATGAGAGAAAAAGCATAAGGTGGGAGGAAAAAGGAGAATATCTCTGAAGTAGCCATGACTTGGGAAAGAAAAAGTTTGTCAGCTGTGGATCGGTAATTCTAAATGTGACCATATATCCCACCCTGTAGACTGTAAGCCCCTTGTGGGCAGGGATCATGTCTATTAACTCTAATATACTGTAGCTTGTCAAGTGTATAGTACATTGCTCCGCATAGAGCACTGTATGTTCATCCCCTTTATTCTATTTCATCCCCTTAATTCTATTTATTGCTATTGTTCTTATCTGTCCGTCTCTCCCGATTAGACTGTAAGCCCGTCAGAGGGCAGGGACTGTCTCTGTTACCGATTTGTACGTTCCAAGCGCTTAGTAGAGTGCTCTGCACATAATAAGCGCTCAATAAATACTATTGAATGAATGAATGAATACAGTAAGTGCTCAGTAATAATAACATTAGTGGCATTTAAGTGCTTACTATGTGGCAAGCGTTCTTATCGCTGGGTTAGATATAAAATTATCAGATTGGACATAGTCTCTGTCCCACTTGAGGATCACAGTCTTAATTCCCGTTTTATAGATGAGGTAACTGAGGCCCAAAGAAGGTAAGTGACTTGCCCCAGGTCACACAGCAGACAAGTGGCAGAGCTGGGATTAGGACTCATATCCTCTGACACCCGTGCCCATGCTTTACTAGTAGGCCATGCAAAATATATTGCTGACTGATTTTTGTAGCTTGAGATTTTAACAAGCACAGTTAACCAATAGCATTTACTGGACACTTACAGCATGCAGAGTATTGTGGTAAGCACTTAAAAGAGTGAAATAGTAAGGCAGTCTGGCCTACTAGGAAGAGCATGGGCCTGAGAATCAGGAGATCTGGCTTCTAATTCCTACTCTGCCACTTGCCTGCTTTGTGACTTTGGGCAAGGCACTTAACTTCTCTGTGTTCCAGTTTCCTCATATGTAAAATGGGGATTCGGTACCCATTCTCCTCTTAGACTGTGAATCCCATGTGAGATAAGGATTGTGTCTGACCAAGTGGAACAGAGACCGTGTCCAATAATGTTAATAATTGAGCATGCGCTAGAGATGGGTTGAGAACCTGAGTCCAGGAATGTGTTTACTTGAGACTAGGTAAGGTGGTACTATCGCGTCTTGAATTGTCAATTATTCTTTCTAATAGTTGGCCTGCCAGATTGGAAACTCCTCTCTATAATGATGCATTCAGACTTGAGGCTTGTTGGACCTGAGAAAATAAGGCTTGTTGGACCTGAGAAAATACTAAAAACCAAGGTCTGTCTGACCTGATTATCTTGCATGTACCCCAGCACTTAGCACTGTACTTGACAACCAATAAGTGCTTAACAATAATAATAATAGCATCTGTAACTGTATTTGCCAAGCAGTGAACTAAGTGCTGGGGTAGAAACAAGATATTCAGGTTGGACCTAGCCCCTCTCTCACCAGGGACTCCCAATAGAAGTAGGAGGGAATAGGATTTAATCACAGTTTTGCAGATGGGGAAATTGAGGTATAGAGAAGAAGTTAAGAGACTTGTCCAAGGTCACATAGCAGACAAGTGGCAGAGCCAGACTAAGAACCCAGGTCTTCTGACTCCTTGGCCCATGCCCTTTCCATTCGGCCACACTGCTTCAACACCATATTTATTCCTATTAGCACATCATTTTGTGTTCTGAACCCAACACTTCAATGACTGAGTCCGGGGTAAGCAGTATTGCCTAGTGGATAGAGCATAGGCTTGGGAGTCATGCTCTGCCACTTGTCTATTGTGTGACCTTGGGGAAGTCTCTTAATGTCTCTGTGCTTCAGTTACCTCCTCTGTAAAATGGGGGTTAAGACTATGAACCCCATGTGGGACAGGGATTGTGTCCAAACTGATTTGCCTGTATCTACTCCAGCACTTAAAACACTGTCTGGCACATAGTAAACACTTAACAAAGGCCATTAATAGAAAAAGGAGAGTCCTATGGATTAGAGAAACTGAGGCATTGAAAAGTGTACTCAAACCTCTTCGTGATATTTGTGTATTTTCTCTGCCATTTAAGTACTGGGCTGAAGGTTATGAAATTGCTGGCTTGGAAAAGACTCAGAAAGGTCACCAAGTCTCTCCCCTGCCTCTGTGTAGGTAAGCACTTAAGCCAACCTGGACTGATGTGAGGGAATTCTCTCTCTCTCAGCTCCTTGCTTCTGCCTTGAAGAAATTCATTCATGCCTTAGGCTTGGATGGCCCATGCAAACCCTCTTGCTAATGACTGCAAGTTACCCCTGGTGCTGGGGGCTAAGAAGGGAGCAATTGAATTATGTCAGGCAAGAGAATTAGGCATCACTGAATACAGTAGCAAATTGTTACCGAAAATCCAATTTAATGGTCAGTGTGCAAATGAGACTTCCCATCCACCAACCTTTACAGAAAATGTTCCACTTCTTTTTCCTAATGAACATAATTTACATGGCTGAAGAGAAGCCACTCTCTCCCTCCGTACAAACTCCTTTCCCCTTCACTGGCCTCTTGGCTTGCTTAGGAGCCCAACAGAAATGCTGCTACGTGTGTAACATAAGAAGTTTCACATCCCGTTCAATGTGTGTAATTTGTTTGAAATGAGTGCAGGGACCTTCTCAGCTCTTCGAATAGAATTCTATACAGACATAGGTAAACAGTGCAGAGTTCCTTTGTGGATCAAGCTCTTCAAGTGGGCTAATTTAAAATAAAGCCCTTGAATTTACAGGTCTCTTGGATCCTTTTCAGAGGAGGCATTGTTAAACAAAATAAATATATATCAGGAGCTGCCTTAATACCTGCACTGAAAGTTGCAAATGTATGTAACATCGACTGACTTGGGGAAGCAGTGCTGCTGATTTTGGGGGAACACCAAATACGGATGTTTTTCTTTTGGAAAAGTAAAAAACCAAACAACTTTTTCACCTAAATCTAAATGTGAGACTAAGGAAGAGAGGGTGAGGCTGAAACAATGTTTGTACTGGAGGTTGGTGACAGGGTAGACTGGCTCATTAAAAAAAACAAAAACACAACAACTTGGTTCTTTTTATTTTTCCCAGATCAGGTGTTGGGTCTCCTGCGATTCTCTAATTGCTGTTGACATATTAAGAGGCTCTAAGAGGCTCTCTGGGCTTCTCCTACCAGTCTCGGCTACGGGAGGGAGAGTCAAGCAGAGGCCTATCCACTCCATTCCTAGCTTGGGCAGTGGCTAGTGAGTGAAAGGCAATCTGTTACAAGTCAAAAGTCACCCATGCTGGGCAGCAACAGCATGGGAGAGAGTCTAGGGTGGAGACTCAGGTGTGCTGCGCGGAAGGCGGCAATGGTAAACCATTCCCATATTTTTACCAAAAAAAGCTCTATGGGTACACTACCAGAACGATTGCAGATGGAGAGCGGGGCGTTCTGGGAGAGATGTGTCTGTGGTGTCGCTATGGGTCGGAAATGACTCGACGACATAAGACATGGCAACACTGGGCTTCTCATTTCCCCACTGAGAGACACCCAATTCTTATCCTACAGATATAGCCCCTTTATTCCATCATTGTTTTTAATTAAGCAATTTTAAAAACACTATTTGTTAAGCACTTACTATGTGCCAGGCACTGTACCGAGCACTAAGGGTAGATACTAACTCATCAGGTAGGACCCAATCCATGTCCCACATGTGGTTCACAGTCATAATTCCCATTTTACAGATGAGGTAACTGAAGCACAGAGAAGTTAAGTGACTTGCTCAAAGTCACACTTACTGTGTGCAGAGTATTTTAGTGGGGGCCGGGGGGTATTCAGGGCTTTTTTGATTTTAAACTAATCTGAATCATGTATTTATAGACATAAGGATTTTCCAAACAGTTATTTGTTATTTCTTCCAGTACTATGGAAGAACAGTCATTGTTTTCTTCATTTAATAGTGAAATAGCTGAAGCTGAGGGTGTTTGGTTTAGTGCTGCTTAGTACAGATCATTGTACTAAGCACTGAAACAAAGACCCTGGGCCTCAATACAGTGATCTGCGCACAGTAAGTGCTCAGTGCATACCATCAATTGATCGCTGTCACCTGACAGCAGTTTTGAAAGGAAGAATTTCTACTGAGTTAATTTTATTCAGAGTTAACTAATTCTGAAGTTGATTTCGAGGTAGTTAATTTTTAAGTTAAGCATTAAGTTAATTCTTAAGTTAGTTGTACTCAAAGTGAATGATGGTATTTGTTAAGCACTTACTATGTACTAAGCACCGTTCTAAGTGCTGGGGTAGATATTAGGTAATCAGGTTGTCCCACGTGGGCTTTACAGTCTTAATCCCCATTTTACAGATGAGATCACTGAGGCACAGAGAAGTTAAGCGATTTGCCCAAAGTCACACAGCAGACAAGTGGTGGAGCAGGGATTAGAAACCACAACATCTGTCTCCCAAGCCCATGCTCTTTCCACTAAGCCATGCTGCTTCCTAAATAAAAGTTAAGGTTAGAATTTGCCTTGAATTTATCCACATGGGTCTAATCTTGTACGGTTTGAGATCCAGTGCCTCCTGGGGTGATCATTTTGAGAGCGGGTGATTCTTTGGGCATATTTCAAGGATTAGAAATGAGCAAATCCTCACGGTGAACAAATGGCCGAACAACATCACAGCTCATTTAATGGACCCCAATTCAGGAATAAAATAGAATTAGTTTATTTTGCACAACTGGCATTTAAAAATGTATATGGTTCCCCAAGGAACCGCTTTTCTTTTATTACTGAGAAATCACACATAAAGGCCCGTTTCAGGCTGACTGCAGAGTAAAGCTCGGTGTGTCGATCTCGAAGGAATTGTGAATGAGATACCATATAATATAAATGGTGAGCCCTTCAGGCACCACATAAATTTATTATAAAGCACTGAAGTATAAAATAACAAAAATATAACTTTATGAAATTCAAAACTAAAAAAACCTAAAACTTATTTACCATTTCATTCAGCAACAAACTAAGAGAACCAGGTCCTACTCTTGGGCTCATTAAAACAAAATGGATCTTCCTATGTTCATGATGCATGGTTCGTTAAAGCGCCATTTCCAAGTGTTTTGATTTCTTTTTCTAAGTTTGCGAGCAGTCTGGAGACATGAGTTGGTTGACCTTTTTCAGTAGGAAATGCCAAATTTGGGAAACTGCATAGGCTTTCCCTGTGTGGACAGAGTTGGAGTCCTTCCCTGGCTGAAAACATTTTGTAAAGAATTTAAATTTAAGCTTCCCGCAAGACTTGCTAGTTGTAGTTAAGGCAGTTGGAGTTGCTAGTTGGAGTTAAGAGAAGCAGCATGGCCTGGTGGATAGAGTACGGGCCCGGGAATCAAGAGAACCTGCGTTCTAATCCCGGCTCTGCCACTTGTGTGTGTGACCTTGGGCAACTCACTTAACTTCTCTATGCTGCAGTTTTCTCATCTGTAAAATGGGGGATTAAGACTGAGACCTGTGAGGGACAGTGACTATGTCCAACCTCATTAACTTGTATCTACCCCAGTGCTTAGTATAATGCCTGGCACACAGTAAGGGCTTAACAAATATCATTTGAAAAAAAAAAGGCTCCCTTTCTGGTAGGTGTGGAGGAAGGATAACATAACACCCTGGTTTGAGGTTTCTGCAAAGGATAAAAATAACAAATTTGCAATGTCAACAGGTTCAACAATGGTTGACATCCACATCACCTTCACACTTCAAATATTTGTTATTCTCACTTGGTTAGCTCTACTTTGGAAGACTCCCAATTAGAGGTAAAATTCTGAGATGTCTCAGAGGACCATAGAAAGTGTTTTTGCACACCAAAGGTATTTCTATTTGACCAACTGTAGGTGAACAGTCTGGGTTGTTGACCCACATTGATTGATGATTAGATTGTCAGGTTAAATAGGCCAACCACTCAAATGTGAGTTACAATCCCTTTGATTCAAAATATTTAAATGGACAATGGTCTCCTTCAAAGAGCAGATATTCATTTGCAACTCTTCACTTTCTTGAGAAATACAACCTGACCATGTGTAAAATAAGGAAAATACCATGTAGATCATTAGTTAATGATCCCAATTCTCCCTCTTTAAATTTATCCATGGTAGTAAATGAGTTGCTATGGAAGGAACATTCACTCTTTCAGATCACTGTTTTATTCATTGCTGAGCATGCACAATGCATACAGCAATTGATTAAATGATTTTCTAATAGTGTGAAAGAGTCAAAGTTCTCCCAAAGTGCTCAACTAAGTCCCACAGTGCAAACAACTTCAGGCTCCAAAGTAAGAAATATTGTGCAACACCTTGAGACATCTCGATATCAAAATGGAGGCCTGAAAGTCCTGTGGTGGGACATAAAGATGGGGTTAAGAAAAATGTGTGACCAGTGGTCGATGCCAAAGCTGTGAATATCCAAGGATGTGATGACTTGAAAAAAAAGCTCAGGACTCAAAATGCTTTTTCTATGGCCCCCCATACGCTACCACAGCAATGCTGAAGAGTACTGATGGAGCCAGTCTCATCACAAACTAAGGGAATCATCCATAGATGGCAAGAACGTTAAAATGAAATACTGAATGTGTCTTCTGGCATCTAGAGGAAGGCCTTTTTCGTAGTATTTGTTAAGCGCTTACTAAGTGCTGAGATAGATACCTGATAATCAGGTTAGACACAGTCCATGTCCCATATGGGTCTCACATTCTTAATCCTCATTTCATTCTTAATCCTCATTTTTCAGATGAGGTAAGTGGAGCACAGAAAAGTTAAGTGACTTGTCCAAAATCACACAGCAGAAGAATGGTGGAGCCGGCTTTAGAACCTAGGTCCTCTGACTCCCAGAGTTCTTTCTACTAGTCCATGATCCTCCTTTTGAGAAGTGAGACTCTAGCCAAATTGTAAGGGAGTAACCTTAATTCTGACTTTTGAGGAAGAAACTCTATAGGAGATGTCTTAAAAATCTGGAAAGCACTTGGATCTGATCATTCCTTTTTCTTTAAATGGTATTTGTTAAGTGCTTACTATGTGCCAGACACTGTACTAAGCATCTGGGTAGATACGAGCTAATCAGGTCAGACATAGTCCATGTCCCATGTGGGGCTCATAGTCATGATAGAATGTAAGCTCGGTACAGACGGAAAATGTGATTGTATGGTACGCTTCCAAGTGCTTAGTACAGTGCTCTGCACATAGCAAGCGCTCCATAAATGCTATTGATGATGATCCCCATTTTACAGATAGGGTAATTAAGGCACAGAGAAGTGACTAGAGAGAAAGCGCTCAATAGATGTGATTGATTGCCCAAGACCACGTAGTAGACAAGTGGCAGAGCTGGGATTAGAATCCAGGTCCTCTGACTACTACGCCTCACTGTTTCCAAATCCACAAGCAATGCCGGGAGTTATTCCTTTGGCATGAACTGTTTCTCAGCATATGGGACCATGGGGAAATGCCACGGATTTCCAAGACGCCACCCTCGTCTCCATCTTCAAGAAGAAAGGGAGAAGACCGACTGTGGAAATGAGTGGGGAATCTCCCCACTCTTCATTGCCAGTAAGAGTCTAGTCAGAGTCCTTCTCAACAGGCTACTCTGTACTGTCTGAATCGCAGTGTGGCTTCAGACCAAACTTCATGCCAAACCGCAGCAGATATGATCTGTGCAATTTGAGTGATAGAGGAAAAGCTCAGACAATAACGTTAAGACCTCTCCACTCTGTTCACTGACCTCACAAAACACTTAAGCTGTCCGAAAGCATTTGACACCAACAACAGAGCAGGGCTCTTGAAATTGCTAGGCAGATATGGCTGACCTCAGAAATTCACCAAGACTGCATGTAGATCATTATTCCTTGACAATATGAATTGTCATTTCAGACTTGAATGTTCCCTGCCTATCCCTCTTCCCGTGACGCAGAGTGAAGCAGGCCTACATGATAGGTCCCTTTGAACCAATTCTAGGCTGCTATATTTGAGAGGACAATGAGGGAACTTGAAGCTGGAGTCAGAAGATCCTTCCAAGCTACTGGGAAACTCTTCTGGGTCACCAGGTCATGAGCATCATCAAAAGTCTTTGAGGCAGAAAAAAGTGCAGGAACTGTTGTAGTCAGATGTCTTTGCCCTTGAGGCACATAGGAGATAGGTGGGAGACTATAAAATGCTTTCTAGATTTAGCACTGTGCAATGGTCAGTCAATAAGTTTCAAGAAAATCAATGTAAAGCCATCCCCACTATAATACTCTTTTAACACCCTTTCATGAGAGCACTATTGAATTTTAAAGCTGGTATTACTTATAGTCCTCTCTCTCATTACAAGGTAAAACTGTAGAGTATTCCTTGGCTTAAGCACTTCTCTTCCCCTCTCTTGGTAGTATTGTGATTGATTTCATAGTTATTAACGCCCATTTCAATTTAGTTAGTGGCAAATATGCTACCACAAGGTGCCAGTTTGCAGAATAGGATATGAAAGATAATATATTGAGAAATGCTGGGTTTACATCTGTACACAAAAATCGAATTCAATATTGGCACATACATTGCTATTTTATCATGTACCTATACTGTGTTTTTATCATTTTTAATATAGTTTGAGTCGTGGGGGTCGTCAATTTTTGGATCTTGGGAACACTTGAATGCATTTGCATTCTTTCCAAGGCAGAACTTGACTCGATTTAGCACTCTTTCGCTAATCGCTCAACTGCCATGCAAACCAGAGCATTCATTCAATCATATTTACTGAGAGCTTACTTTGTTCAGAGCACCAAACTAAGCGCTTGGGAGAGTGCAGTTCAACAATAAACAGACTCATTCCCGGCACACAATGAGCTTACAATCTAGAATGCTATCTGAGGTATAGCAGTGATAGCCTGCTCCGTGACAACCTTGCATGCAACCATAGGCACCGACTCCTTGGGGAAAAGGGGGCCGTCGCTCCAAAGGACTAGGTGTGGATTGGGCACAGTTATTCCCTTCACTACTATTTTGGGGGGTGTGGGGGGACGGGAAGGGGAAGGCATCCAGAACTAGCCCATACCTTGGATCCAGAGAGAGGCCGGTGGTGGAGCCGAAATGTCGACTCCCCCTTTTGCCTTCCACCAGGAGGAAGCAACCCCTACCAGACCTGGCATGTATGTTGCTCCTATTGTCCTCAATAGGTTGTCGAGTCGAGTCAGAGGCTCATTTCCCCCTCAGCTCCAGAGCTCCAGAGGACGAGCCATCTGGAGCTTCAGGGAAGTCAGTTTAAAGTCCCTCCCTGGCCAGCAGCACTGGAGCAGGAAGCCCCTACACTTGTTCGGTAGCCCACCCTAGGCCTGTTCCAGACCTTCTGCCACTTGGTCCATAGTAGCGGCAGTGGGTGGGCAGCAGCAAAGCAGGACCGGGGAGTAAGACTCTCCCCAGCTTTCCCTCATACCATCTTTCCTTTTTTTCCCCTCCCTTGCTACCTCTTTGCTCCATTTCCTTTAAGCCTTGCTCACAGTGCTCCATCCCAAGCTGAACCTCAAGCTCCAAATGAAAATTCGGGATTCTGGTATACAACCAGTGATTTTTATCAGCAAACCTAGGAACTGAAGTCAAGGCTGAACTTGCCATTCTATCCGACAAGGTACCAGGAGGCAACAGTAGAAAACAATCAAAAGGCCAACATGGTTTTCAGCCAGCTTGCCAAACAAATTATGGTTATATTAGCTCTTAGAACGGTGCCTGACACTTAGTAAGCTCTTAACAAATATAATAATACAACAGAGCATCAAGGCCCAAATGATGTCAAAGGTGTATGAGACTGTGCTGTCAGTGTTCTATTTGACTATAATTCCTGGATCTATTTCAGAAATCCCATCCAGTTTATTAAGAAATTTATACATTATCACCTCTGAACCCAACTCAACCTCAACCTAGCAGGCTGCAATTGGAAGAAGCTTTGCTCTCTTGGAACAAAAGCATCATGCAAAATAAGGAAACCCAGAGGCAGAAGTGTAAGAAACCATTTAGCATGGCAAGGATCTCTCTCTGTGTGCAAACAACGTGGAAGAGAGTGTCTGTCACATAGAGGTCTTTTCAGTCCCAGTCTCATGCATGGATAGGGTCTTACTGTCAGAGTGGCGTCATCTTTGAAAAGAAAGGACAGCTGTGTGTATGCATATATATCAGAGACAAAGAGAGGGAGGGACTGAGAGACACGGGCTCTATTAGGAAATAAATTTGGCTTGAAAAATAAAAATAAGGGCAAGGTGTTATTTGAGGATGACAGTGCCTCTATTATAACCACTTTAGAAAATGGAGCCTTTTACCTCTACTCTCACTTCACCTCATTTTTTTTTCCCCTGCCACTGAATTCTCTTTAGTCTGCAAATGCTATTTTTTGGTATTTTTGCAAGTGAAAGCAAGCAGGACAAAGCCAGTAAGAAAGGTCATGTAAAGTGAATATTTGATTAATTCGGAATGTACTACTGTATATGCAGAAGCAATACACAAAATTAAATTAGATGAGCCACATGAGCTGGTTCGGTTGTCAAATTTGTGTAAAAGAAATCAGAAGCTTGTAGAAAATGTCAGACTCTGGATTCGTAGCTGCTGGTGCTCCGGAGGTATTATGTAACCAAAACAGAGTCTTGACAGGATACTGCTAATAGTTAACTTGCATTTAGTTAACTTTTCTGAAATGTCCTTTTGTCTGTAAGTCAGGTTAGGGAGAAAGAAAGTAGAACTACAGTCAATGAATCAAATGGCAGGAAAGGCCAGCTGAGAGGATTGATTTCCCCTCAGGAACCTCTACACATTGCAGAGCTCCTTGGCTGTATTTCTAGTGCAGGTTAAATGAATTGTTCCCATTAGTGTGCTGATAGGACAGCTCCTTTGGATGAAGGAGACTCTGTACTTTGAATGTCACTGGAAGGAAAAGGTAGTGCTTAAAGAAAGGGTGACACTGCCACTTGTGGAAGTTTTTTACTGTCGTTGTTCTAACTCCAGAAAACGATGACTTGGAGGAAGGCTCTTAGTTTTGACTTAATATAATAGTAATAATACGGTTTCAGTCAGATTTTAAGTGTTGTCAGATTTCTTTTCAGGCTTACAGTTTATCTAGAGAGTAGTTGTTCTTTCCACTGAGACTGTGGGCCCCATGTGGGACAGAAACTGTCTGACCCGATTATCTCCTATCTAACCCAATAAATACCACAGTGAATCATCATCGTTATTACGTGAAGCAGTATAGCCTAATGGCAAGAGCATGGGCTTGGGAGTCAGAGGTCATGGGTTCTAATCCCGACTCTGCCACTTGTCTGTTGTATGACCTTGGGTAAGTCACTTAACTTCTTTGTGCCTCAGTTACCTCAACTGTAAAATGGGGATTAAGACTGTGAGCCCCATCTGAAACAGGGATTGTAACGCAACTGATTGCCTTGTATCTTCCCCAGTGCTTAGAACTGTGCTTGACACATAGTAATCGCTTAATGAGTACCATTATTATTATGACTGAAAACGTATACGTAACTCCTGTAATCTGGAAATTTTTTGTGAGATGGGATCATGTCTCCCAATTTGGTTGGATTGTACTTTCCCAAGAGTTTAGTACAAGGTTCTGCACAAAGTAAGCACTCAGTATATATCATTGATTGGCGAGGCTAATTTAGTAGAGCCAGCTTTCCTTGATGGTTACTGGAGATCATGACTCCTTATTTTGAGCGATCACATCTGTCTTTATCAGGGATTACTAAACCAATGGATTATTTGCTTTCCTGTCCATTTATATACCTCAACGTTAGACATTTCAGAGGCTCATCGGTTTTTATTAAATTTAAAAGTACAAAGTGTAATTGTCAGGATGGGGAAAAACAGAGGAAATGGGGAGAGTTGGAACTATTTGTGAAGAAACATGAGCTCGGTTTGTCTGGAACAGATGAACAAAGTGCAAGTAAATAGCAGGCTGAAGTGGCTAGAAGTCAAGAAAACTGTGTTTTGTTCTCTGCCCAGTATTTTCTTTCCTTTGAGACTTTGGATACTGCTCCTCTGTTTCTCCATCTGAAAAGAGAATTAAACAGTATGTGACCCATTGATGTTGGGAGAATCACTGGTTGTCAGTTTAAAGTGCTTCACGCTGTTGAAGAAAGACACTTGAGGATTCCAAGTTTTGGGTCCAGGTGGTTTTTTTAAAATTTTATTTCCTAAAATGATAATGAATAAAAATCAATATCACCTTTAGGATTTGAAAGCTCCCCAGGCTCACCCAAATGCCACCAATAAATCCTTCTGGAATTTTCTCAACTGTGGAAACTACCACTGCCTGTGTGCCCAAGGGCTACAAAAAACGAGAGGAGTGTTGGGGCTGGAAAAATTGAATACTCTCTCTTTTGCATCCCTTTTGGTTTGGAGTGATCTGAATCATTCACTTTGAATCTCCTGGGGATCTAGGTTAGTGGGTGGGGCAGAGCCAGGGGATGCTTTGAATCTATCATAGCTAGGACAGGTGCACATTTAACTGGCTCCCAGCCAGTCTAGTTAGGTGAGGATGGTCAGAGGATGGGGAGTGTCATTTTCTGCCGTCTGCTGATAAAGGGAAAGTTTCTTCCTGGAGATCTGTCCTGTGGAACTGCCTTCCTGGGGAAAAATCATCAGAGAGAGTTCATGGAGAAGCAGTGTGGGCTAAGTGGAAAGAGCATAGAGCATAGACCTGAGTTCTAATTATTGCTCCACCATTTACCGGCTGTGTGACCTAGGGCAAGTGGCTGAACTTCTCTGTGCCTTAATTACCTCATCTGCAAAATGGGAATTCAGTTCCTGTTCTCCCTCCTACTTAGACTCTGAGACCCATATGGAACAGGGACTGTGTCCAGCTGATTATCTTGTATCTACCACAGGGTTTGACAGAGAGTAAATACTTAAAACATACCACAAAAAATTAAAAAATCACCCTGTCTTATTCCATGAGTCTGTGGAGTTTCTCCCAATCTATGAACAGAGAACAGATTGCCACTATACATGACAAATGGTCATAGCTCCCTCTCATCCTCCTGAAAGGGGAAGCATATGAAAGAGGTGGTTCACAGGATTACCTAATGATAAGAGCTAGGGCCTGGGACACAGGAAAACTGGCTTCTGTTCCCAGCCTCCCTCCACCCCCCAACCCCTGCCACTGGCCTGCTTTGTGACCTTGGGGAAGTCACTTAACCTCTCTGAGTCTGTTTCCTCATCTGCAAAATAGGGATAAAATACCAGTTCTCCTTCATCCCAAGACTGTGGTCTCCATGTACGATAGGGACTGTGTTCAATTTGATTATAATAATAATAATAATGCTGGTATTTGTTAAGCGCTTACTATGTGCCGAGCACTGTTCTAAGCGCTGGGGTAGACACAGGGCATTCAGGTTGTCCCACGTGGGGCTCACAGTCTTAATCCCCATTTTACAGATGAGGTAACTGAGGCACCGAGAAGTTAAGTGACTTGCCCAAAGTCACACAGCTGACAAGTGGCCGAGCCGGGATTCGAACCTCTTCCCCAGCACTTAGCACAGTGATTGGCATTAATTATGTGCTTTATAAATAACAGGGAAGGAATGGTATTTGGAAACAAAGATGGCTCTGATACCTACTTCCAAGTTGAATGGAGTATAGCAAGATCACTGGATTTGTTTTCCAGATCTGTTCACAAGACTGGTTTGAGCAAGGTTCTATTGGCACCTGCAGAGTTAAATTGTTTAAAGGCTAAGTCTGCACTTACTCACTGGCATGCCCAGACAACTTTCTCATTGAGAACAGCTTTCAGCTTTAAAGCTCTACTAATTTCCTAGATGTTGGGGATTGTTGGCTTGCACTGTGGTCAATTTGATAGGATATTTTCTTCCAGTCCCTGAGGAAAATTCATAATCATCCATTCATGGACTATTAAATACTTCCAATGCCATTTTGTATCTGCAAAGGGATTGGCAGAAGATGTTATATTACGTAAGTAGAAACAGTCCATTTTAGAGATTAGCAAACTGAGCCTACGTGGCTATGTGGTTAAAGTCAGGGAATTTGGGCAGTGATGGCAGGCAATTTTGATTATTGCTAGAGGAGCTGAATCCACCGTAAAAAGCCTGAGTGAACTCAATTAGCTGGGGTCACGGCCTAAATTCACGGGCTGATTGCTCAACTCTCTGCTTTAATTTGGGCATAGGGAGTTTATGTGAGCAAATGCCCAAGGCCACACCACGAATCGGTGACTGATCCAGAATTAGGAGTAGGCAGCATTGCCTCCCTGGACTAATCCTTAATCCAGCCCGTCAAAAATAATTCAGGCCCAGTGGTTCAGAGGGGGAGGATCTAGAACTCGTACTAGTCCCCTGCAGGGGACTGAAAGTCTGGCTCCAGACCTGGCCAGACCCCAGCAAGGAGGGTCACTCTCCAGACTGTTATCTATTCATTCATTCAATCATTCATTCTGTCATATTTATTGAGTGCTTACTGTGTGCAGGACACTGTTCTAAGTGCTTGGAAAGTACAGTTCAGCAAATTCTCAGCCTTATGTTGCTTCTGAGGGTGCCGGGGTAGAAGGGCTGTACTTTTTTATAGCATGTCCACTTGGATGTTTTCGGGGATTGCTGGGTCTTCTGCCTCCTGAGGTATCTGGGCAGTCCCCCCCAGTGGTCCCATTTGAGGCCACTTCCTCACCCTCCTCCCCACCCAGGTCTTGAGGAGTGGGATTCACCTGCCCATATCCACTGAGAACCTGGTTCCAGACATCTTCGTACAACTCCACTTATAGAGTGGCCTGGTAGAAAGAGCACAGGCCTGGGTTCTAATCGCAGCATGGCCACTTGTCTCCTGTGAGACCTTGTTTAAGTCACTTAACTTCTCTGTGCCTCAAATTCCTCATCTGTAAAATTGGGGTTAAATACCTGTTCTCCCTCCTCCTTAGACTGTAAGCCCCAGGTGGAACAGGGTCTGTGTCTCATTTGCTTATCATGCATCTCCCCCAATGCTTAGTACAATGCTTGACATAGAGTAAGTGCTTAACAAATATTACTTTATTATCATTATAATAATAATTATTATTATTATTACTAAAAACAGTTTGGTACAGTACAAAATAAACAATGCAAGGTCTTCAGGGGTGTATTTCAAGTAAACTAGCCATCTCTCCTGAAAATAGGTTAGAAGTTTAAAAAACAAAAATCAAACCCCAAATGTGTAACGTCTGCAATGTGTGATGACAGGCCCATTATCATGAGAGAAAATAAAGTTGCCATAAAATGGATGAAGCAACTTAGAATGACTGGAGCAGTGCATTGCATCAACTGCTTTTATTTGTAACTTCACCCTAACAACTTAGTCAGACATGGATTTTAGTTGTGGTATTCAAGCACTTGCTTTGTACCAAGTCATGTGTAAAGCATTGAGTTAGAAATAAGATAATCAGATCAAACACTGCACCTGTCCTATATGGGACTTACAATCTCAGAGTTAGAAAGAGCACATTGTGTGAGTTGTAATAGCAGAAAGAGTATTTATTGGACTGCCCATCGGGTATAATTAACTGAACATTTGGGAAGTGTGAAGCAGAAAAATGACACGTTTCCTGCCCACAAGGTACTTACACTCTAGTAGGGGAGACAGACATAAAAATATTTACAAATAAGATAAGCAAAGTAAGTAAATGGAAAGTACAGAAGTGCTCAGGATGGGTAAGAAGTGTGTAAGCATTAGAGGTAACTGATGGGTTTGTAACCGGGGCGGCTAATCAGGAAAGGCTCGTTATAGGAGGTGGGATTTTAGGAGGATATTGAATGCGGGGACACTATAACCTGTAGGATTTGGGGAGCAAAGGAGTTCCAGGCCGGGGGACTACCAGTGGTGAGAAAAGGCAGCGAGGTTTGCAATAAGTGGAGCAGCTGGTTCAATGGTTAGGACGATGACACTGAATCAATCAATCCTTTATTAAGTACTTATTGTGTACAGAGACACACTAAGTGCTTGGGGGAGTACAATATAACAGAATCGGTAGACACATTCCCTGTCCACAGCAAGCTTGTGGGGAAGCAGTGTGGCTCAGTGGAAAGAGCCCCGGCTTGGGAGTCAGAGGTCATGAGTTCGACTCCCAGCTCTGCCACTTGTCAGCTGTGTGACTGTGGGCAAGTCACTTCACTTCTCTGTGCCTCACTTACCTCATCTTTAAAATGGGGATTAACCGTGAGCCTCACGTGGGACAATCTGATTACCCTGTATCTACCCCAGCGCTTAGAACAGTGCTCTGCACATAGTAAGCACTTAACAAATACAAATACCAACATTATTGATATAAGCTAGCACATCACTGTATAGTTTCAAACAGTGCTTTTGAAACCACCCATTCCATCTTCCCAGTCTGTTCCGGGAAACTTAGCCTCAGCATGTATGCCTAATGGCTGGCTAATATTTAATATATTTTTCCCACCCAAGTTTGACTTCTTCATCTCCCCTGTGATCCAAGGGCAGGTAACAGGGGATGCTGAGAAGCAGGACAGAGTCAATAGTGAAGTTGGGCATTTAGGTAGATTCTCAGGCCAACCAGGTGGCAGAGGATAATGGCTATTCTTCATGACCTAACTCCACTGATGGTGAGTTCTTCTGTGTTGAGATGCTTCAATAAATATTAGTATCAGTTTAAGAATCTTGAGAATATTAAATGGGTCAGACCAGGCGGTCATCCAGGCCAGTACTAGGTCTCTGATGGTCAGAACAGTGACCTGCAAAGAGTGAGCACATAATAAATTCCATGGATTGATAAACAGGATGGTCAGAGGAACTGTGTGATGGTGGTCCTTCTTTCAATCAATTAATTGAATAAATTGAGCACCTACTGTGTGCAGAGCACTCTACTAAGTGCTAAGGAGAATACGATATAACCAAGTTGGTAGATCTGTTCACAGTGAGCTTCTCCACACCCTTTCTAATGGGAGGGGATGTACATCTCAGATCCCTTACTAACCTTTCCTTTAATAGGGCTGATCAATGATGAATTTATCCAAATCCTTGTAGAATCTACTAATATTTTCCTGTCTGTGCTACTTCTTGAGGTGGCAAATTCGGTAGGCTTACCACCTGCTTAGCATGAAGTATTTTACTCAGTTTATTTTGATTATTTCAAGCCCATCATCATGTAGTTGTAATTTAGAAATTTTTTCCTAGGTGTGCTACCTTGTCCTTATACTGAAGTTCATCTGCCATTTTTAGCTCACTCAGCTCTGGCTTTACCCCCATTCTCATGGCACTTCAACCACTAGGAGAGCCTAGTGTCTTCATCAAACTATGATATTTCTCTGCTTCTACTTCTCCACTTGTGACGATGTCAAGCAAAACTCTTCTCCCTCCTACCTAGACTGTGATTCCCATGTGAGACAGAGACTGTGTCCAACCCAATTCATTTGTATTTACCTCAGTGCTCCTCTCCATCTACAGCCCAGCCTGCACACTCTGCTCTTCTGCCGCTAACCTCCTCACTGTGCTTCGTGCTCTCCTGTCCTGCCATCGACCCCTGGCCCACATCCTATCTCTGGCCTGGAATGCCCTCCCTCCTGACATCCACCAAACTAGCACTCTTCCCCCATTCAAAGCACTACTGAAAGCTCACCTCCTCCAGGAGGGCTTTCCAGATAGAGTCCCCCTTTTCCCCTACTCCTCTTCCCCTCCCCATCGCCCCAACTCCCTCCCCCGGCTCTACCCCCTCCCCACAGCACATGTGTATATATGTATATATTCATTATTCTATTTTATTAATGATGTGTATATAATTCTATTTATATTGATGCTACTGATGTCTGTCTACTTGTTTTGTGTTGTTTTGTTGTCCGTCTCCCCCCTTCCAGACTGTGAGCCCGTTGGGTAGGGATTGTCGCTATTGGTTGCTGAACTGTACTTTCCAAGGGTTTAGTACAGTGCCCTGCACACAGTAAGCACTCAGTAAATATGATTGAATGAATGAACAGTGTTTGACACATAGCAAGTACTTAACAAATATCATTTAAGAAAAGAACCTGATCCTAGCACTGCTCCCTGGAGCTACTATTTACACTTGGCCATCCTTGAAAGTGGAGGCTTTTCCCGATAGTGTCTTCACTCCCCACTTCCAAACTGATCTTTTCAGTCCTCCCAAACTGTCTAATCATACCTTCCTCTTCAAACTCTCGCCTAAGAACCCTCACTCATTCTGTCCCCCTAGCTTGAATTTTCCTTCTCTCCTCATATTCTGAGCCCTCGTGAAACCCTTGCCTTCCATGATCAGCCATCTGTAACATTTAACATCTTCAGCAAATATGAATGAATATTCACTTATTCATTTTTTAACATTCAATTATTTATTTTGATTACTCTGTAGTTTTATGTCTTTCTCCCCTGTTAGAGTGTGAGTTCCTAGTGGGTGGGTGTTACTTGCTTTGTACTTTCCACGTTTAGTATTGAGCCCAGTGGGTACTCAATAAATACTTACATGGAATTTCATTGGCAGTCCACCATTATTTCATTTTGACAGAATAATGAGTATAGAGTAGAGTATAGAGTAGTATTCATAATGATAGAGTACACAGTCTCATCAATGGTACCTCAGCTTCCATTCTGAATTCATTCAGACCTCAAAGATGAATGGAATCTAATCCCAGTGATTGGTTTGCATCTAGGTATCAATTTATCCTAAACTATTCAAGGTAGTCACCACACTCAATCTGGGTATGGAACTGTAACATCTTCCTTCTATTTTTCCAATTTAATTTTATTGCTGCATACGATACCATTAGGACTGTTCAGATGTATGTGAATTCTGTGACAATTTTTCAATCTGCCATTAAGTTTGTCTTGCTCGGTTTTAGTCTTTGTTTGAGAAGTTGCCAATTTCTTCTGCTGCTCTTTCTGGAGGAAGAGAGGTACTTTGGTTGATTATGTTTAAGCTTTGCAGGAAGTGGAGTGGACCTGTTTTTTATAGTGGCTCATATTTCTTATGCCACATTACAATTTTACCACTCACTTTAATGGATTTCTTGTTGTTGATTTTTTTTTCCCCCAGAAATTGATTGGTGGTCTAATCTTTGTAAAGTAGAATAAAAGAAAAACAACCAAAAAACCCCACCCCCATTCACCTTTTTCATTAATAAAATTCCAGTCAGAAAATAAGCAGGATGAAATGGAAAATTAAAGTAATTAGGGTAATTACCCAGGTTATCCAGGCAAACAAACTTGCTTTGGTTAGCAACACCTGGGCAGAGACTGTCACTGACCTTCAGACAGCACTGACCCATTAAACAGGTTTATTGTTTTTGTTTAATATTTACTGTACACCGACAATCAAATGAGCACTGTACAGAGCACACAAGCGATAAGGCTCCTGTCTTATTTAAACGGCACAACAGATTCATCCCGGAGTGGGGATGAGAGAAAAAGAAAATTTTATAAATATGGTGAAACCTCAAAGCATCCAGGTGTCTGTAGCTCTGTTATATTGCACTCTCCTAAGTGCTTAGTACAGTGCTCTGGACACAGTAAGCATTCAATAAATACAATTGATTGATAACGATTGTTTCCCCTGGTTCTGCAGTGTATTACAACGTGCCAGGCTGTGAATCAGAGAGGACCTGGGAAGGTCCTTTTAGTCTTCCATGGAGGGTCAAAACTTCGGCTGGGTCCTTCAGGTGATTCTGTGACCTTTCCCAGGAGTGTCCTGAAGCCTTATATAAACCTCTCCAGGAATGTTCCCACCCTAGTGGCAAATGGCATCAGAGGATGAGAAATGACTGCACCTTATTATGGCTTATATGCTTAGCGAACTGACAAGTCGAGTATAAATTCACATAAGCTGGTCAGGGCTGATGGTAGTGAAGAAGTATTAATGTCTGTTTCCCGCTCTGGACTGTAAATTCACTGTGGGCCGGGAGCATGTCCGCCAACTCGGATGTATTGTACTCTCCAAAGTGCTTAGTTCAGTGCTCTGCACCCAGTAAGTGCTCAGTAAATATCATTGATGTTGATGATGCAAAATTTAGATTAAGGTTTGGAGGGAGAGGAGTAGGGAAGGTGGAATCAGTCAGTCAATCAGGGGTGTGGGTGGGTGGGTTGGTGGGGGCAGGGTCCTGGGCCTCTTCACCCTTCCACCCTTAGGGCTTCCCTGGGGCAAGTCTCTGGACTTCTCTGTGCCTCAGTTGCCTCCTCTGTAAAATGGGGATTAAATGGGTTGGACTGCATCCAACCTGATTACCTCGCATCTATCACACCACTTGGAACAGTTCTTGGCACATAGTAAGCACTTAACAAATGCCATTATTACTGTGTGCAGAGCACTGTACTAAACGAAGTAGAGTTCATTCATTCATTCATTCAATCATTAATTGAGGGCTTATGGTGTGCAAAGCACTGTACTAAGTACCTGGGAGAGGTAGAAAGAATCGCTGAGCTCATAGAATTTGTAGTCGAGTGGGGGAAATAGACATTAAAATAAATTGCAGATGGGGAAATAGCAGAGTATAGAGATGTGTACTTAAGTGTTGTGGGGTTGGATGTGGCGGGGAGGGGGGAGAGAGAGAGCAAGCAGCATGGAGGAGGTAGTTATTTGCTACCCGAACCAGAGTGACAATGAATTGATATTTCTAAATCACTTGAAACAGAAAAACATTCTACACAAATGCTAAGTATTATTTTTTTAATTAATGTTGGGATTACTTTGAGAACCTGTTATCCCACCTCACCAAGCACAGTAATCACTGTCTTCAGAGCCCTGCCTCAATTCAGGTCCTGGGGAAATGAAGGTATTCAGCTTGGCCACCACCAAAATGTCACTGTCAGGAATACTGCTCCTTCAGAGAGTTGTGTTTTAGCAGGTGGATTTGTGGGCGGTTACTACAGGTGTTTTATGACCTAAGGGCCAAAATTAGATGGCGCTTGACAAGTTGGGTTATGACCTCTACAACCTGCCTGTTGCTAAGAATCCTTTTTAATGAGATCATAAAGACTAGTTACCGACTAGTAAAACATGCCCATTAGTTCAGCTCGGGTCATGAGTTACTTGAAAGGATCTGTGTTTGCAAGTTTGATTTCACCTTTGGTGAACTTACCTGGCCATCTCTGGAGGCCAGGAAGCAATATTCCTCACTGAGTGTTTCCTTTTCTCAGCTCCCAGTATGTGTTGATTTTTTTCTAAGTTTCTGAAAGAAACAGGTGTCCTAATGGAAATGGCCCGTCCTGGGAATCAGGAAAACTGGGTTTTGATCCTAGCTCTGCCACTTGCCAGGTGACTGACCTTGGGCAAGCCACTTCACATAATAATGACAATATTACTAATAAGGATAATTGTATTTAAGCACCTACTATGTGCCAAGCACCAGACTAAGCACTGGAGAGTAGATTCAAGATAAAAAGGTTGGACATAGTCCCTGTCCCACATCCGTTCACAGTTGGTTTGCCCCAGTTTCCTTATCTGTAAATGGGAATTGAATACCTGTCCTCCCTTCCTCTTAGACTGTGAGCACTGGGTGGGATAGGGACTGTCTCATGTGATTGAATTTTTATTTTATTTGTTCATATTTGTTAAGCATTTGCTCTGTGCCAGGCATTGTACTGAGCGTTGGGGCAGATACAAAGAAATTAGGTTGGACACAGTCCAAGTTCCACAGTCTTAATCTTCTTTTTAAAGATGAAGTAACTGAGGCCCAGAGAAGTACAATGACTTGGCTAAGGTCCCACAGCAGACAAGTGGCAGAGCCTCCTAGTGTTCTATCCACTAGACCACACTGCTTCTTCAATTGTATTTACCCCAGCATGGGGCCTAGTGTTTGGCATTAGTAAATTTTTAACAAATATCACAATTATTATTATTTACTGAACTAGTCCTCTGCTATCTTTTGTCCCCTCCACTACCTCATTCATTCATTTATTTGAGCTGATCTGTTCCTTTTTAATGTCCCCTATACAGGACACCTGAGTAGAGCTGTAGTGATCGCAATAGTAGTAATAGTATTTATTAATTTCCTGACGAGCCCAAGCACTTAGTACAGAGCCCTGCACACAGTAATTGCTCAATAAATACCACTGATCATTTGACTTTTGTCTAGACATAACAGTACCAAGCACTACAAAAACAATACACAGGTGAGAACTAGACAGTGGCTCACAATACAAGAATTACATTGATCGACAGACACAAAAGGAAAGCTGAAATGATAGAAATACAAAAGCAACATAAAAGACCAAATTTGGAGTCCAACATTGCAGTTGTGTGAGGGATCAGTAGAGGCCTTAAGGTGCAGCCACCCAAGTCTGTGTGCCTAGTGGATAGAGCATGGGCCTGGGAGTCAAAAAGCCCTGGGTTCTAATCTCCTTCTGTCACTTGTCTGCTGTGTACTTGATACATGAACTTGGTACTTATGGTACTTGTCTGCTGTGTGACCTTGGACAAGTCACTTCACTTCTCTGTGCCTCAGTTCCCTCCTCTGTAAAATGGGGATTAAGACTGAGCTCGTTGTGTGACAGGGACTGTGTCCAACCACATTGTATCTACCCAAGCACTTAGAACGGTGCTTGACGTGTAATAAGTGCTTGACAAATACCATTATCATTCATCATTATTATTATTATTGTTATTATCATTCAAGAGTCAAGCTACAAGCAAAACTTGTAGAAGAATCAAGCAGCTGCATCATGAATCCCCCAAAGCACAGCATACTCAGGGCATGATGGGAGCAGGAACCCTGAGAAGGGTGAAAGGAAGATGGGGATTCTTGGTGGTTTCCCCTGGCAATTATTCAATCATATATATTGAGCACTTACTGTGTGCAGAATACTGTACTAAGCACTTGGGAGAGAAGAATAAAACAAAGTTAATATTCACGTTTCCTGCCCACAACAAGTTTAGAGTCTACATGGGACAATACAGATATTATGTGAATAAATTACAGATAGGGACGTAAGTGCTCAAGGGATGTAGGAGGGGTGAATAAAGTCTGGATGAAATAATAAAAATAATTATGGTACGTGTTAAGCACATACTATGTGCCAAGAACTATTCTAAGCCCTGGGGTAGATGCAAGTTAATCAAGTTGGACACAGTCCCTGCCTCACATGGGGCTCACGCTCTTAACTCCCATTTTGCAGATGAGGTAACTGAGGCCCAGTGAAGTGACTTGTCCAAGGTCACGCAGCAGACCTGTGGCACAGGCAGGATTAGAACCCAGGACATTCTGATTCCCAGGCTCATGCTCTATCCACTCAGCTACAGTGTGTCTCTTAATGGAAGGAAGAACGGCAAAGCGTTCTCTGTTTGAAGAGTTATGCTCTGGCAAGCTTCTCTTCGGTGTTGGGAGACTGACTGCCACCTCAAGCCTCCTTGTCGGTGATCCTGTTTTGGCATTAATCGTGAAGTATGACTTGAAGGTTACCCTGACGAAAATGTTCAGGAAGCTGAATGCAGCCTGGCGGCAGTCCGATTCCCGCAGCCAAATAGCAGGTTGGATATTTCACTGGCTCTGCAGATATTTGCTTTAATCTGAAGCTTGATGCCCCAGTGATGCTACTTTGTTGGGGTCCAAAATGACATGCCTGGCACTTTTGGCTAGTTATCATATTTGCCCATCAACATATTACTATTCTACGTTATGCAGTATATGTGGCAAAATTCACTGATTCCTTTCAGCACCTCTTTGCTGATGAAAATCTTCATGATCTAAGCCATCTTCTAGCCAATTTTCAATCAGTCAAATCAGTCAATCAGTGGTACTTATTAATAAAAATAACAATAATGATAATGTTGGTATTTGTTAAGCACTTACTATGTGCGGAGCACTGTTCTAAGCCCTGAGGTAGATACAGGGTAATCAAGTTGTCCCACGTGAGGCTCACAGTTAATCCCCATTTTACAGATGAGGTAACTGAGGCCCAGAGAAGTGAAGTGACTTGCCCACAGTCACACAGCTGACAAGTGGCAGAGCTGGGATTCGAACCCATAACCTATGACTCCCAAGCCCGCGCTCTTTAATGTATCCTGTGTGCAGAGCACTATATTTAGCTTTTGGGAGAGTTCAGTACAGTAGGTAGACACGATCCCTGCCCTCAAGGAGCTTACTTTCTAGTGGGGGAGAAAGACAATAAAATACGGATGAGACAAGCAGCCAGGTATAAGGATGTGTTCAGTAAATGCTCTGGGAGTGGGGTGGGTATCAAAGTGCTTAAGGGATATCAATCATATTTTTTGAGCACTTACTGTATGCAGAACACTGTACTAAGCACTTGGGAAAATACAATATAACAGAGTTGGTAGGCATGGATTCAAATACGGTAATGCTATAAATCAATGCAAAATCTTTGGTAAATTTAGAAATGCTCTGGCTCCAGTCATGCTAGTGCCAGAAAGTGATGATAATAATATCATTAATAATAATTATAATAAATGGCAGTATTTGTTAAATCCTGGGTAACAAACTGTTCTAAGCACTCTACAAGATAATCCGGTTGAACATCATCCCTCTTCTAAATGGTCTCCCAGTCTAACTGGCAGGTATTGAATTCACATTTTTTCAGATGAGAAAAATGAGGCACAGAGAAGTTAAGTGCCACAAGGTTTGCCCCATTAAGCTTCCACCTTTTCTTGAGCTACATGATCATGGGGGCATCCTGGAAATCTTGGAATTTTTTCTTAGAAGTCCGTGTTACGCACAAAGGTATCTGTGACTGGATAAGCCATCCCTCTTCCCTGCATTTTTAATTTTGATAGAGCTATGTCTAAATCTAGGACTTTCCCATTTTCTGGACTCTTCTGCTTTCCTTAAACCTTGTTGTAAGGACTGTATTTCTCCTTCTGGCAGAGTCTCAAACCTTGGGAAAGCCTCATCTGTGTTGTTTGGAGAGTGGATTAAGAAAGTAATAATAATTATAATCATTATTATTATGCAGCAGTGTGACGAGGTGGCAAGATCACGAGGCTGGGCGTCAGAGGAACTGTGTTCTAATCCTGGCTCTGCCACTTGCAGCTGTGTGACATTGGGCAAATCACTCTACTTCTCTGTGCCTGTTTCTTCAACTGTAAAATGGTGATTCAATACCTGTTCTCCCTCCTATTAACTGTGAGCCCCATGAGGAACAGGCACTGTGTCCAACCTGCTTGAGTTGTATTTATCCCAGTGCTTAGAACAGTGATTGGCATGTAGTTCTTAACAAGTACCTTAAAAATTAATAATTGACGTATTTAATCCCTTACTATGTACCAAGCACTGTACTAAACACTGAGATAGATACCAAATGATCAGGTTGTACACAGTTCCTGTCCCACATGGGGCTCCCAGTCCACAGTACTAGGGACTTGGGAGAGTCCAGTACAACAGTAGACACATTCCCTGCCCACAACAAACTCACAGTCTTGCCAAATCCAACAGCCTCTACTCATCCTAATCCTCCTTCACCTCTCAACTGCCTTCAACACTGTCCACCACCCCCTTCTCCTGGGGAACATTATCCAACCTTGGCTTCATCGACACTGTTCTTTCCTGGTTCTCCTCTTTCCTGTCTAGCCACTAATTCTCAGTCTCTTTGATAGGCTCCTCCTTTCATTCAATAGTATTTATTGAGCGCTTACTATGTGAAGAGCACTGTACTAAGTGCTTGGAATGTACAAATCGGTAACAGATAGAGACAGTCCCTGCCCTTTGACGGGCTTACAGTCTAATCCTCCTCTGCCTCCTACCCACTAATTATGGGGATCCCGCAAGGTTCAGTTCTGGGTCTCCTTCTATTCTCCATCTGCACTCACTTCCTTGGGGAACTCATTCACTCCCATGGCTTCAACTAGCATTTCTATGCGGTGACACCCAAACTACGTCTCCAGCCCCGATCTCTTTCCCTCTCTGCAGCCACACATTTCCTCCTGCCTTCAAGACATCTCTTCTTGGATGTCTTCCTGTCACTTCAAACTTAGCATGTCCAAAACAGAGCTCCTATTTTCCCAACCAAACTCTGTCTTCGCCCTGATTTTCCCACCACTGTAGATGGCATTACCGTCCTTCCTGTCTCACAAGCCCCAAAACTTGGTGTTATACTTGACTCGTCTCTCTCATCCAACCCACATACTTGATCCATCACTAAATTCTCTCTGTTCCACCCTCACAGCATTGCTAAGATCTGTCCTTTCCTCTCCATCCTAACTGCTACCAAGTTAATACAATCCCTTATCCTCTCCCGCTTTGATTAGTCTATCAGCCTCCTTGCTGACCTCTTAGCCTCTGGCTTCTCCCCACTCCAGTTCATACTTCACTCTGCTGCCCATATCATTTTTCCACAAAAACGTTCAGGATATGTCACCCCACTCTTCAAGAAACTCCAGCGGTTGCCCATCCCACTCCACATCAAACAAAAACTCCTCGTCCATCACTTAAGCATTGTCACTTCGCCCCCTCCTACCTCACCTCTCTACTCTCCTGTTACAACCCATCTCACACACTTCATTCCTCTAATGCTAGCCTTCTCCCTGAACCTCAATCCCATCTATCTCTCCACTGACCTCTCACCCATGTGCTCCCTCTGGCCTGGAACACCCTCCCGCCTCAAATCTGACAGATATTTACTCTCCCCGACTTCAAAGTCTTATTGAAGGCACGTCTCCTCCAAGAGGCCTTCCCTGACTTCTTCCCTCTTCTCCTAAACCTTTTTATGTTGCCCTGCCTTGCTCCCTTTATTCATCCCCTCTCCCAGTCCTACAGCACTTATGTGTATATCTGTAATTTATTTACATTAATGTCTGTCTCCCCTTCTAGACTATAAGCTCATTGTGGGCAGGGAATGTGTCTGTAATGTTGTACTCTCCCAAGCGCTTAGTACAGTGCTCTGCACACAGTAAGCACTAAATAAATATGATTGGATAGAGAAGGAGACAGACGTGTACATAAATGATATGGGGCTGAGGGGGCGATGAGTAAAGGGAGCAAGTCAGGGCAAGGCAGAAGGGATTGGGAGAAGAGGAAGCCTACATTGCCTTGCTTCCCTTCTGGTTGCTTCTGAGCACACATGTTTCTTCATGCGGTTCTTATGCTCCTCTTGTCCATATCATGAACTGCTTGTTGTGGGGAAGAGGGGGAGCGTGGGTTTGGTGGTTTCTTTGTTTTTCAAATAAGCCCTGTCTCTCTGCATCCTTCGCATTGAGCCAGTCTTACCGGTGCCAGCAACCGTGGCCACAGTGTGGATGGCTGCCGGGTTCTGACATTTCAGTGTCACCCACTCACTCACGCTGATACCTGCTGCTTATACTTGGAAACCGCAGGGGATAAGGAGAAGCACTTTCATCACATGTGCTACTGGTACAGAGGGGAAAACATCTTCTCGGAAAAGAAAGCAGTAAAGTCTGGCCATTGAGAATCAAGCCATGTATTCATTCCGTTCCCCAGTTGAGTAAAATTACCTATTATTGACTCAGAGATCTGTAGAGAACTTTGGGGTCATTCATTCCGCCATCCTTCTCCTCCTTCCCAACCCCACCTCCCCTCCCTCCCCAAGGAACAGAGACTGTGTCTAATTCCCAATTGTGTTTTCTTACCTAGCTCTTAGAACAGTGCTGTGCACAGAGTAAGCATTTAAATGTTATCACTACTGCCCAGGCTTCACACAAAAACACTTTCAAACCATCCTAGAGATTCTCGTAAATCGATCTACGTGCCACTGAAGATTCAGTAAAAGCATGTCAATGCAAATAAATGAAAGTCATGACAATTTAGTGATTGCCAAGCCATATCAGAGCATAGCACAAAGAATGCTTCATACCCTCTCGATGAAAGAAGCTATGAGATCCTTAAGTCAGGCATAACTTGTAAAATAATAGTTCCCTTTGTCCTACCTGTAATTTATTTTAATGTCCGTCTCCACCTAGATTATAAACTCTTTGAGGGCAGAAATTATGTCTCCTTACTCTATTGCACTCTACCAGAGTTCTTGCTCAGTGCTCTGCACACCATAAGCACTCAATAAATGCCATTAATTGACTGATTGGAGGGCATGAGCAGGAGTTCTGAATGAGGCTAAACTTGTTAAAGCTAACACTCACTTGCTGTCACTTTCTTCTTTAATCAGATCAATTGTCTATACTGACCATTTATCAGTACAGTGCTCTGCACAGAATAAGCACTCACCAAATATCATTGATTATTCATGAACAGATGTATGGTTGGCAAGGATTTTCAGAAGGGATATGAAGGGTTGGTCAACACTAGAAGATATTTTACAGACCTAAGGGATGGCAGGAAAGAAAGCTACAAGCCGGGAGAGGAGGGGAATAGTGCAAATAATGCTTTCTAGTTCCTTTAATCACTTTTTAAACAAAACTATGTCTCCTTTCAAGGTCAAAGGAAATTGGTTCTAATGCTGTATTACTACCACCCAGATCCCTCTTCCACAAGTGTGACTTAAAGCTGACCATTTACAGGATTATTTCTGTTGGCATATAGGTTTTTAATGTATTTTAAAAAAAGATCTTGTACAATTATACAGTGGTTGATAGCCCAACATTCCTAATACTTCGAAGCCATCAGTATGTCATCCTCAGGGCCCACAGGCCTGATTCATAATATGTTTCTCTTTTGAGTGAACTTCAAGCACTAATGCCCATTAACAATTTTTGAAATAAAATGTGAACATTACTTGGAGAACTTTCAGGAGTATGCCCTAATTAACATTATTAGGTCTTTTGTCCTCCACAAGAACAAGGTTTTGTAATTTTGTTTGGTTAAGCCTTATTGGGTCTAACATCCTGCCTGCATTTATTTTTTGCTTGGTTATTGGTAAAATAGGGAAAGAGTGAGCAACTTCTTAGAGTTTGAGGGTGGTATGGGGGGGTGGGGGGCGGTATTTGAGGCTGCAGTGATTTTTCTTTTTTTGACTTAACCATTGTTCATCATTCCAAAATGATGTTGCATTGATTCTCCAGCCTACTGTGCTGCATTGTTAGATCCCCTGAAAGCATCAAGGGCTGCAAATATTCTGCCAAATGAATTGCCAACTCTTAACAAGGAAAGAGTTAAAAAGAAGTAGAGGGTAGGAAGTAAGCACAGTGGTGTTGTGGAGGTTGCAAACATTTCTCTGTGTCTTTTCTCAAGACATCAAGCAGGACGTGGAGAGTTAAAGGTTCCACTGATCTGCAATGAAACATTTGTCCCGACCCCAAAAACATTCACTTCCACCAATCTCCTTAAGCTGTAATAGTGACGTTCAATTTTATTTGCTTGCGTTGGTTCAAGTGAGTGGTTTTTCTCTGTTTAGTTGACCTGGTCCAAAAAGCTTCCAAGTTTGAGTATTATCCTCTTTTAAATAGGAAAACAAAATGTATCCTGTTTAACCAACAGCTCATGTGGTCAAACCATTATGAGATCTACAGATCTGGAGCCGTTTTCATGAGGTTAAAAAAAATAACAAAATTCCCGTAGCTGCCGTACTTGAGGAAAATATTCCTTTTGATCTTTGGCACAGTAATGATTTGTGCCAGGCAGGGGGCTTTTTAGTTATCATTCATTACATCAAAGTACAGATTTTTTTCCCCTCTTGAAATATGGAAGTTTGACAACCATATAACAGCATCAGTGATACGAGTTCAGGGAATAAATAGTGTTTCATTATGTTTCATTATTAGACATTATTTGGGTGGGCAACCCTGAGAAATAGCTTGTCATGTATAAAATATCTGATCTTCTAAGCTGGAACTTGAAAGAAGCTGCTATCTCTGTTTGAAGCCAGCCAATCAAAGTCAAAGAGGCAGAACGCTTGCAGAGGGCATATCCACCGCTGGAGGGTTGCCCTGAAGTCCACGGCCTACGGAAAGCTATTTTTGTAATTATCACTGTGGTGGTAAATTGGCTACATTTATTAAGGGGGTGGGAAGGTGCTACCTTTTCCTTTCTGTTGTGGTTAAAATAAAAATATTCTCTGTGTCATGGAGAATAATCTAGCAACAAGGCAGTGAGTAGTGCATCAAAGAATCTAATTTGTCTAAGATTTACCACGATAGAGAATGTCAGTTTGGAATGCTGACGTACTAAGCTGCGAACACTAAAATTTTCCCCCCACTGATCACCACGGCAGTGAAATATTTACGGTATTTTCATGACACTTTCTTCACTCTGAATTAAAGTTGGCTGAAATCAAAAATTCTTTCTGAATTAGCTAGATTCATGTTGGGAATGAAAAGTGTAAAAATGGCAGTTAGAACTCCTGTTATCTTATCAAGTGGCCATTTCTTACTGTGCTTCAAATATTGCACAGTTAAATGTAACTATGCTTAGCGCATCCGGGGACAAAACACTAATACAGGATGGTGAAACATCGGCCAGGCACTAGTAGAAAAGCGATCTGTGGGTCCTAGGTGAGAACCTACTAGCTGGAGATGAACCAGCAAAGCCGGATTGTAACTAAAAAACCCACTGTGATTTTAGGATGGTTCAACTGGAGTATGCCATTTTTAACAACTAGGAAGAAATCTTTTGGTTATATTCTGTGCTGGTTAGACCCTTATTTGACTGTTGTACACAGTTTTGGACAATGAGCCTGAAAAGTATGGAGAGAAAAAGGGAGGCATCGAGGAGAGCGTTACAAAAATGATTGATTAAAAGATGAGCAGACACTATGGATTCGTGGTATTTCATAAGTGCTTACTAGATACTGACCACTGTAATAAACTCTGGCAGAGATGGAAGATAATCAAGTCAGACAGAGTCCCTCTGCTACTCGGGGCTCATAGTCTAAGGAAGAGGGAGAACAGGTATTTAATCCATATTCTACAGATGAGGGAACTGAGTTGCCAGGGTTACACTTCAGACAAGTGACAGAGCTAGGATTAGAACCCCGGTTTTCTGATTCCCAGGCCCATGCTCTTTCCACTAGGCCACACTGACATATAGTAGGAGGAAAAGTAGAAAAAACTGGGGTTTGGTTTAGTGTAGAGAAGTCTGAAGCAATGAAGACTATGAAGCAATTTTATGGGGAAGGGGCTGAAGGGTTGTTCTCCAAGGCCTCAAGAGGAATTGTGCTTTAATTAGAGCAGATCAGAGAGAGAAATAGAGACAGAGAGATATCTTGGTTGTTTAACAGGGAGAGGTTTTTGACTGTCAAGGTGATAAAACACTGGATTGGACGTTATGGAGTCTCTATTCTTGGATATTTTAAGAGCAGATAGGCAATGATAATAATAATAATGGCATTTGTTAAGTGCTTACTATGTGCAAAGCACTGTTCTAAACGCTGGAGAGGATACAAGGTTGTCCCACATGGGGCTCACAGTCTTAATCCCAATTTTACAGATGAGGTAACTGAGGCACAGAGAAGTTAAGTGACTTGCCCAAAGTCACACAGTTGACAAGCGGCAGAGCTGGGATTTGAACCCATGACCTCTGACTCTGAAGCCCATGCTCTTTCCACTGAGCCATGCTGCGTCTCATTTGTCCTTAGTGATCTACTTATTTTCCTGCTTGGAAGCAGAGATCTGGACCATTTGACCACTCAGATTCCCTCTTAGCGCTGAGATTCTACAATATGCTACAGAGGAGCAGTGTGGCCTGGTGAAAAGAGCATAGGCCTGGGAGTCAGAAGGACATGGGTTCTATACCCGGCTCTTCCACTTGTCTGCTGTGTAACCTTGGGCAAGGCACCTCATTTCGTGGGGCCTTAGTGACCTTATCTGTAAAATGGGGATTAAGACAGTGAGCTCCATGTGGGAAAGGGTCTGTGACCAATGTGATTATCTTGTCTCTACCCCAGTGGTTAAAACAGTGCCCGGCACATAGTAAGCACTTAACATATACCATAATAAAATGCTTTCAAGCAAATGGTGTCTGCCCATGTTTATAAAAAGTGCACTTAAAGTATAGGCTAACATAATTTTTTCTCAATTATTTTATGTGAACTAGAGGTGTTTTTTTTTTAGCTGAAATAACATTCTGAGGTGAGTTTTTCTCATTTGAAGTTTACTGATATTTCCCAGGGCAAAGTAGGATTCTCAAGAGCAGCGGTGGGATTTAATAACTGGATTTAGGACATTTTAGATTGGGGAAATAATGGCTGTGCTGATCCCAGACGACTACCCGGGAGTGAAAGCCTCCTCAGTGGTCTCGCTTACTTTAACACCTTGAATGATAGTTTGGAAGCATATCCAACCCATAATCAAGAAAACTCTGGTAGAGTAAGCAAATCTAATCTTGTAGTGGTTTTCTGCTTGATTCATATAGGGCAAATGATGAGTAATTACCTTTGGTTATAAAGAGAGCATAGGTTTTGGGGTTTTTTTTCAATAGTTGAGATCATTATCTGATGCGCATTAAGCATCTTAGAAGATAGAGAGGCAGGATGGCCTAGTAGAATAAGAAGGGGACTGGGAGTTGTGAAACCCAAATTCTAGTCCCAGTATTGCTGTGTGACCTTGGACAAGTCCTCTGTAAAACAGGAATAAGACACCTACTCTCTCTATGTCTTGGATTGAGCCCCTTAAGGCCAAGGACCATGTCTAATTTGTGTCTAATGAGCACTTAGCACAATGTAAAGTAAGGGCTTAATAAATACCATAGTTAATGTTCAATCTATCTTGAGTCTGTCTCAGTGCTTAGCACATAGTAAGCATTTAATAAATGTCATCCTTATTATTACTATCATCCTATGGTGCATTTTAAAAGTAAAGTTCGAGGGCTTAATGCCTTTTTTTAAATCAGAAATTCCTGTACGTGGAGGGGGTAAATGTGATTTAGTGATCTTTCAATCTTTTCCAAACTTATGTCTCCTATGATATCAATGAATAATTTCAATAGCGGCATCCCTGTTATTCAGATAAGTTTTCCGTGACTCGGTTTAAGTGACTTATCTAGGTTGTGCAAGGAAACAATATAATGGAATTTTAAGTCTCTGGCTGTTGCCGGAAACTCTAGACCAGGCTGCTGCTTTGGAAAGATTTTTCAGAATACTTGATCAGTGGACTAGTCCTGTGACGGTTGGATTAGAAGCCTTTATCACACTTGGTAAAAAATTGAAGGAGAATAGAACCAGTGGTGTTTCCTTCGGTACTGTGGATATCAGTATAAAGTAGTTCCACACTCAGCGAATATAGATAGGTCTGTTTTGTGCTGTGTTAAATCCAATTCTGAGGAGGCTTTGAATAATCAGGAGTGACAGCATAAGCACTTTCTCTTCAAAGTGATTTTGCCAAAGGCATTATTTTCTAAGAAAATATACATATATCTCTCTGCTGAAAGAGCACTAATGAATCGATTTATTGGCATTGGTGTCGTGAACTGGAGTTGCAAATTCTATTCAGATTTCAAACTTTCTTTTCAGTTTGCATTTTGTGGCCTACCTTTCCAGAGGGGGAAATCGGTCTAAAGTATTCTAGCACGCATGCCAGACAAAGCCAGCCCCTCAGGAGAAAACTGCACTAAGGAAGAGCCCTTCCAGATCCTAAAGCAAACAGCATGATAGAAAGCAATAGCTTTTCTCGGTAGAAAAATGCATTTTGGTTTTGATCAAGGTTTGTCATTTCACATTCCTGAAATAAGTCCTTTAGAAAGCTGCAGGGAGAGAACATGTGCACTTTTAGTCTTGGGGTGCAATTTACGAACTCAAAATTTTCCTGTTCAGAGTGGAGTTTTACAACCCATTTCTTCCCTGCACGACATGTACCATAACAAGATAATGCGTCTGATGTAGGAGCCAACTCTTTGGGGGATGAGAGGTTAAATAGTCCACTTTCTTAACAACTTGCAAGTCAAAAAAAAAAAAAAGCCACCTACAAGATTTTTCCTCAGTTCTGTCTCTAGCTAAATGTTTTTAAGAATTTTATTAATTTTGACCCTTTTCTCTGCTCATAAGAAATGCCCCCTAAGGAGTGCGAAGCGTAAATAATGAGAAAGTTCAAAGTCAAGTACCAGTAATCTACTGAAATGGAGGCAATTTTGTTTATATTCAAGCATGAATTCAGATGACATTTAGCAAAGCTAATGTTATCTTTACATGGTAATACATGCTGGGCTTTGCCTAGCTCTATGTCATTCGCAGTCTTTAAATCGCCTTTAAAACTTCATGGGAGCCACCTCACGCCTCGTGAATTCATCCTCGTTTTCATGCTGGCAGTTATTTCTTTTTTTGTACATTTATGAGCAAATCTTGTTAACTGCAACATATGTTGAGGTGTCCTTTCCTCCCTCTACTCTTCTCTCCCCCTTCCCTCCTCCCCGCTGACAAAAAGTGGCTCTTTGGTGTAGTGACCCTGAGCTACATTTTTCATTGAAATGGGAACTTGAAGTTAATAACCATAGCAAATGAATTGCTCTGTTGACCAAATCTGTTCTGTCTGGAAAGGTTGACATGTTTTGCTAGGTAAGTGTGGGAAAGTTCTTGGCCATGGAGAAAAACAGAGAGGCCCTCTCTATGACCACTGTCAATCACTTGCCTTTTACACCCAACCACTTCTCTTTCAAAACGCTAAGACAGGAATAGACTTCTGGCCAGCAAAACCTCTATGGCATCTGTGTGAGTCCTTCTTTAGGGGAAAGAAAAGAGGATATAAATTAGCACTATTCACGCATTGTCAACCAGCAGAAAAGCTTTAAAATGTATACTTTTAAAATGTAATAGTCGGCAGTCTTGGTCAAGGCAGTAGGGCAACATATTTTAACATATTTTAAGACATAAGGGTAGGGCAACATATTTTAACATATTTTAAGACATAAGGGTGTCTTTTATTGGGTCATTACTGTTGAAAGCCAAAGTACATTTGGGGTGGTGTCTTTCCCGTATTGCAGTATCAAAGCGTTCTTAATATTTCTCTTTATATAGTAGCAACTGTGTACCTGCCAGAAAATCATTTAACCGTGAATGATAGAAATCAAGAGAATGTACCCTGAGGTCACGTTCTGACACTTGATATTATTTTTTCCCCTCCAGGTATTTCTGTAACGAAGAAGACACATACATGTAAGTAATGTCTTTTTTTTATCATTATTGAACCTCTTTGGAAGATTTGAAATTCACATTAGGCCAGCTGGTGGGATTCCCAGATGATTAACTAGCACTTCAGATGGTCGTCAAATTGCCCACATGATCAGAGATCATATTTTTTTAAACTTGTGAACTTCCTAAGGCAGGATGGTTCTGAACCATGCACAATACCATGAGTCTGTATCTGTGAATGTTATGAAGGCAATGTCAGTAAATGCTATTTCTGTCTGCTACTAATTAGACAAAGTTTGAAATCTACGGGAAAGGAGGTTACCAGGTAATCTTGGTTAATCTCTGTCCAGGTTAGCAATGATTAGCATGTTTTCTGTGAACATCAGCTTCATTTTGTTCAGACTATAGTCTCCGTCCCCCTTTCTCTGGTCAAAAAACTAGATTGGCATGTACTTTTGTCTGTGAAGAGGCAGTGATGGGTCATTCAGGGGCTACAGTTGATGGTTACAACATTATGGGATTGTGGTAAAAGGCGGCGATAGCTTGATGTAGTGGTGAATGCTGTTTTTTTTCCTTTTTTTTAAAAAATCTCACATATGAAACTCAATCTCTTTCATGCAGAGCTCAGCTTTCTACACCATCTGTTTAAAAACTCTTAACCAAAAGTGTTGTGATTGGCAATCTGAACTGTGATGTTCTACTGGTCATTGGATAACAATATGAAGTCAGTATATCATTGAAATTGTTGAGTTAAGCTATGTTTGCGAGTGCCAGCATTTTCTTTAGCCCTATAAGCAAAGGAACTTGAAGTTACTGTTATACCCTGGTTAGAGCTCTTAAATGGTTCTGTGAAAATAGTGTTTTGCCAAAGGACCTTAAACAAAGTATAGAGTTCCCCTCTGGAAAAAAAATGCAAAGTGCATTCCCAAGATCCAAACAATTGATGAAAACAGTCTAAATACGTTTTAAAATATTGAGAAAATATAGTTCCATAGCAGTGTAAATATGTACCAATAATGAAAGATTTTGAGTCATATTTTCATGTACCTAAGAAAGTATAATACTTTCCAAAGTGTTATCTTTCACATGCTGTTCAGCAAAAAAGCATCTTGTGCTAAGAAGTCTGTCATTATCTGAGTTAAATTTGAAACAGGCCATAATTGCTTCGAAGGGAGGGGAAGGTAATTTTGTTTCAGCCAGGTAAACTTTGAAGCTGTTATCTTTAATATTGCTATTAAAATGCAGTAGCACTATCGGATGAGAGTGTTAAAAGAAAGGCATTATAATGGAATGTTGTAGTAGAATGTGATGAATCCTTCAGACTGGAACCATATCCCACACCATCCCTGAGGCGTATTTGAGTACATTTTACAAGTAGATTTGGAGGTACTTAGATGGCACCTAGAACAAGACAAATAATGTTCCTTAGGAGACTCTTTCAAATGCATGTGACATTACAGTGGGATAGTTAGTTCCTTACTGATTGATTCTTATTTACTGAGCGCTTACTGTGTGCAAAGCACTGTACTAACCATTTGGGAAAGTACAATATAACAATAAACAGACACATTCCCTGCCCACAACGAGCTTACAGCCTAGAGTTGATGAGAAAATTTGTTTTAGGGTAGGGCTGTCTTTGTAGCTGAAATTTTGGATTGGCAGTTACCTAATGTTAAAAAAGTAAAGCAACGCACATCAAAGTTTGTAGACTGCTTGGAGAATAGTGATCGGCCTTAATTTAGAGGGGTCTATGACTTAGACCTGATCTTGCAAATCATAGCACATTGCTTCAGTTCAGTGGAAGTGGTGCTTGTTTGAAGACTGCAGAACTGATTTTCTCACTCTTCTGAAATTCAGCCTTTCCAGCTACTCCATAGTGGTTGTTTTACCCTTTGTCTCATGTGCACAGCTTTCCTTGGCAGCCCACATGCATACCCAAGACCCAGAAAAGGTCCTTGTTTTGGGGATGTTTTTTGGTGGATATTTGAGCTCATGATGATTAGTACAAGAGACTGAAGTTCTCTATACATCCACAGGGCAGGCATGGCACAGGCAGCTTCCTTGCGAAGCCTTGCCCATGAGCTGGTACCTGGCCTGGAGGAACCCTCTCCACCCCACCGCCCTGCCATTCCCAACCTCTCTAGAAGTGGTACAGTGCTCTGCACATAGTAAGCTCTTAATAAATACAATTGATTGAATGATGTTAAATGTCGAATTCTCTAAATTGTCTTGACATTCATTCTTTTATTCAACTGTATTAATTGAGCACTTACTGTGTGCAGAGCACTGTATTAAGCACCTGGGAAAGTATAATACAACAATAAACAGTGACATTCCCTACCCACACTGAGTTTACAATCTAGATGGCGGGAACAGACATCAATACAAATAAATAAAATTAAACATATGTACATAAATGTTGTGGGGCTGGGAGAGGGGAAGAGTGAAAGGAGCAAGATAGGGTGATGCATAAGGGAGTGAAAGATGAGGAAAAGTGAGGCTTAGTCTGGGAAGGCCTCTTAGAGGAGATGGGCCTTCAGTAAGGCTTTGAAGGGGGCGGCGAGTAATTGTCTGTCAGGTTTGAGGAAGGAGAGCGTGCCAGGCCAGAGGCAGGACATGGGCTAGGGGTCGGCAGTAAGACAGGCAAGATCGAGGTATAGTGAAAAGGTTAGCATTAGAGGATCTAAGTGTACGGGCTGGGTTGTAGAAGGAGAGAAGCGAGGTGAGGTAGGGGGCAAGGTAATGGAGTGCTTCAAAGCCAATGGTGAGGAGTTTTTTGTTTGATATGGAAGTGGATGGGTAACTACTGGAGTTTTTTGAGGAGTGGGTGATCCCTCCCCCTTTCCCCCTTCACCTCCCCAGAGTTAAGCCCCCTTTCCCTCTGCTCCTCCCCCTTCCTTTCCCCTCCCCTCAGCACTGTGCTCATTTGTATATATTTTTATTACCCTATTTATTTTGTTAATGAGGTGCTCATCCCCTTGATTCTATTTATCATGATTACGTTGTCTTGTTTTTGTCCATCTGTCTCCCCCGATTAGACTGTGAGCCCATCACTGGGCGGGGATTGTCTCTATCTGTTGCCGAATTAAATATTCCAAGTGCTTAGTACAGTGCTCTGCACATAGTAAACGCTCAATAAATACTATTGAATGAATGAATGAATAAGTCCTGAACATTTTTGTAAAAAAAAATTATCTGGCAGCAGAGTGAAATATGGACTGGAGTTGGGAGAGACAGGAGTCTTGGAGGTCAGCAAGGAGGCTGATGCAGTAATGCAGGTGGGATAGGATGAGTGAGTATATTAACATAGTAGCAGTTTGGATAGAGAGGAAATGGTGGAAAGACATCCTTTCTTTAGAAAGCCCTGCTATCAGTGAAGGGTACGAACACATTCCATCCTGTCTCAAGGTTTCCACTTACAACCAAGATTCAGAAAAAAGGCAGTCAAAACCTGACTTCATAATCATCAGCAGTTTGTCACCCTGATAGAGAAACTTTCATTTGGGTTTCCTAAAGACCATACCAAAGAGACGGTTTCACTTGAAAATGAACATGTTGGAATGAAGTATGTGATCAGGCTGATGTGCTAGCTCACAAGTACAACAGCTGCAGGTGCATGAACCTCAGAAGTCTGAGTCGTTGAGGCACTTGTTAATATGTTCAGTTACTCTCTTTGTCTGAAAATACAGATATGAACTAAAAATTAAATATTGCTGTGGTAGATTTAAGGAAAAAAAAACCCTCATGTGCAAGATAACCCCATTTGCATAGTTTATAGGAAGACTCCGAACATCTCCAGCCGTTGAGGAATGTGAAGACATCTTTAGTCACTGACTTGGGCTGTGAAATAAAAGGTCCTTTTGCACCTGGTGGAGTCCCAAAAGGCTGATTTTTATAGGAAGCCCAGTGCTGATATTTTTAATAAACCTAAACCATTTATAGGACATCTATTTCAGCACTTAGTACACTGTCTGGCACATAATAATAGAGAAGCAGTGTGGCTCAGTGGAAAGAGTACGGGCTTGGGAGTCAGAGGTCATGGGTTTGAATCCCTGCTCTGCCACTTATCAGCTGCATGACTGTGGGCAAGTCACTTCACTTCTCTGTGCCTCAGCTACCTCATCTGTAAAATGGGGATTAAGACTTTGAGCCTCACAAGGGACAATCTGATTACCCTGTATCTACCCCAGTGCTTAGAACAGTGCTCTGCACATAGCGCTGAACAAATACCAACATGAGAAGCAGCGTGGCTCAGTGGAAAGAGCGCGGGCTTGGGAGTCAGAGGTCATGGCTTCTAATCCCGGTTCCGCCACTTGTCCTCTGTGTGACTTGGGGCAAGTCACTTAACTTCTCTATGCCTCAGTTCCCTCATCTGTAAAAAATGGGGATTAAGACTTTGAGCCCCACGTGGGACAACCTAATTACCTTGTATCTACCCCAGCGCTTAGAACGGTGCTTGGCACATAGTAAGCGCTTAACAAATACCAAGATTATAATTATAATAAGTGCTTAACAAATACATTAAAAAATGTAATGCTACTATAATGAGTCACAGTAAAAGGGAATTTGATGGTCAGTGAAGGAATCTATAGAAAGCTTGCCCACAGAGTGGTTTTGACTATCATTTTCATGGCCTAGTGGATAGAGCCCAGGCCTGGTAGTCAGAAGGTTATGGGTTCTAATTCCGGCTCCTCCACTTGTCTGCTGTGTGACCTTGGGCAAATCAATTCACTTTTCTGTGCCTTAGTTACCTCATCTGTAAAATGGGGATTGAAACTGTGAGCCCCAAATGGGACAGGGACTGTGACCAACCTCATTTGTTTGTATCCACCCCAGCGCATAGTACAGTGTCTGAAATATAGTAAGCTCTTAACAAATATAATAATCATTATTATCATTATCTTCATGGAAGTTGTCAGTGGGTGTAATCTGGTGGACACCAGCAAGATTGCTCTTGGGGTGTTCCAGACTTTCACAGCTCTTTCCCGTTTTCCTTTCTAAGTAAGGTGGGGGCATTCACAGGTGGAGAGGACAGAGATGCCTTCCAGATACCTTCCCACATCACCCCCTTCATCTGGAAAATAAAGAAGATATGGTATCTGCCCTCAAAGGTGCAGGTCTCAGGTACACAGCATGGACAGGCAGGGTGACTTTCTCTGCGTATATGCCTGATGTGCTCAGAAATCACTGTAGTTCTCCAGAGATAACCAGCCAGTACATTGTCCCTTGGTGGACTTATTCCTAAGAATAGAATACTTACACTCTCCAGCACCGCTCACTGCCATATCCTTTATCTGTGCTCTTCAATTGGGCTGGGGCATAAATGGAGTCCTCTGCACAGTCCATGGAAGTATGTTCATCACTGCGGAGCATATGTCGTGTTGGGATTGAGGGATCTTCATTTGTCGTTGGGTTTATAAGTGGATTTGAGAGCCTAGGCTCTCCTCCTAGGCAGGCTTACGATCAACCTCATCATGCAAAGGTCTAACAGTAGCAATTGTATTTATTGAGTGCTCACTGTATGCAGAGCACTGTTCTAAGCCATGTATCCTTTGTCTGAAATGATTTGTTGGTGACTATTTTCTGGGATTTCACCAGGTGAAAATGATACCGGTGCAAATATTCCTAATTTCAGAATACAGTTCTACTCAGGTACTACTGACTGTAGGGAGGCAAGGAATAAGGAATAAGCCTATACTGCCCCTTCAATAGAAAAGAAAATGCTTTTCTCATTCTAATCCTTCACTGCTCTGTGAGGAAGCCAATGTAGAGTGGGACAAGCACATTTCCATGATTTTCTAAAGTATATTTTTTGAAAAGTAGACATGGCCTTGCTAAAATGTGGTAGTTTTAAATACATTTTAAAATATAGTTCTTTATTGGGTACGTGTAAATATCCATTTAAAAAAGACCGGTGCTTAAAAGGTCACATTAAGCTCCCATTTTATGAAAAAGATTTCAAATCTTGGTCTTAAAAACCTTTTAACACAAATCAGAATATTTCTTTGAGAGGTTAAAACCATGAGTAATCTCACTCATACATTTCTGAAAAATTGGTTATTACAATGATTTAAAATGGAATAGGTTAATGTATTCACCTTTCACCCCTCGAGACGTGGTTCTGATTTGGACTTGGAGAAAATTAGTTTAGAGGCCTCAGCCCAGTCTCCATAGATATTTGTCGATACCAGAAAACCAGCCCTACCATTTGTCACAAATGTTGCCACTTACACAAGGGAGGCCAAAGACCGAAATAACCTTTTTTTCTTTTTTTTTTTTTAACCTTTTTCCTTTTTCCTCCAGGCCACTCTTTTCAATTGTAGATTCCTTTTGCAACCCCAAACCTGCTGTTCACCCACATTATTCTCCCAACCCAACAAAGCTCAGTAACCCTTTTGGGCAGAGCAAGCAAGAAGGTGCTTAGTTGTGTACTTCCTGGGTTGCTATGACAATGTGTGTCACTCCCCAGGTGACTCACGATGAACTAATTTTAATTTCCTTCAGTAAAACCTCTCTGGTACTGCATTACCATGGGGTTGAGGGAAGAAGTCATATGAAAGTCCCTTTAAAACTTGGAATAAATATAGTCTTGAAACCCACCCGACTCTCAAAAGATTGTCTTGCTGGGCATAATAGAATGGAAATATGGGGAGGAGGGTGGTGCCATCTTCTTCTTCCCGTTTGGAATGCCGCCATTAATCGGACAGTGCCAGTTTCAAAAGGTCAGCTTGTGACCTCACTCATTATGAATTCTGCAAATAATAAAAAAAGAAAACTGCAGTTAAGACTATATTTTAAGACTATAGTTTAACCCTCTTGTTTCTTTGCATGACATATGCATTTCCAAAGAACATTTAGTGTTGAAGAAGGCCATAAAACCTCTTTTCCCTCATGGGAACTGATTGAAATCAAGAGTCCTGTGTTAGGTTATGAGCTTTATTTTGATGTGCTTTGTGACTCAAGGGCTCACAGCTAGGAAACCGAAGCACCGGTAAGCCCATTGGAAAGCCTGGTGGAAGTCTCCTGGGGAGACAAATCAGAAGGGCTCTCTGAAAAACCAGGAAAATTCCCAAGTTGCCAAGCCAAATATCTATATGGTCAGAATTTCAAGTAATTGGGAATATGATGGTAATACATTTGTATTCATTTATCAAGTGTTTACTGGGTTTCAGAGGTTGGGGGTAAAAATGAGATTATCAGTCCCCGTTCCCCACAGGGTTCAAGATCTAAGAGGTAGGAAATACAGATAACACCTCCATTTTACAGAGTAGGAAACTGAGGGACCCAGGCCAGTGGCAGAGCTGAGATAAGAACCTGGTTGGCCTGACTCCTGGTCTCCCCATTTTCAAAGCTCTTATGAAATCATATCTCCTCCAGGAGTCCTTCTCTGATTTATTCCTTATCTCCCCACCTTAATATTTCCCTAGCTACCACTTCAGTATTTCTGTACCAACTAAGCATCTGAGTATTCACACCACACCCCAGTACCACCTCTGTACACACCCTTCATACTCTGTTGTTATTCTTTCATATGTACTTCAGTATCTGTTTACCTTACTACAGAGTTAGATCCTTAAGGGAAGAGATCACATCTACTAATTCTCTTACACTCCCTCAAGCACAGTACACTGCTCACCATGTAGTATCGATCAGTCAACCAATCAATCATATTTATTGACTGCTTACTGTGTGTAGAGCACTGTACTAAGCACTTGAGCGAGTACAGTATAACAGAGTTGGTAGACATGTTCCCCGCCCAGTATACTGATTGTTTGATTCATTCATTCATCCCGATCCTGTGCTCATTTCACTAGGCAGCAGTGAGAAGCAGCATGGCTCAGTGGAAAGAGAAGCAGCATGGCTCAGTGGAAAAAGCACGGGCTTTGGAGTCAGAGGTCATGAGTTCGAATCCCAGCTCTGCCACTTGTCAGCTGTGTGACTGTGGGCAAGTCACTTAATTTCTCTGTGCCTCAGTTACCTCATCTGTAAAATGGGGACTAAGACTGTGAGCCCCACGTGGGACATCCTGATTCCCCTGTGTCTACCCCAGCGCTTAGAACAGTGCTTGGCACATAGTAAGCGCTTAACAAATACCAACATTATTAGGCAATAGTAGTAATGATGGCTTTTGTTAAGCACTTACTATGTGCCAAGCACTGTTCTAAGCATTGCGGTAGCTACAAGGCTATCAGGTTGTCCCGCATGGGGCTCACAGTCTTAATCCCCATTTTCCAGATGTGAGGTAACTGAGGCACAGAGAAGAAGTTATGTGACCTGCTCAAAGTCAAACAGCTGACAAGTGGCGGAGCCGGAATTTGAACCCACAACCTCTGACTCCCAAGCCCGTGCTCCTTCCATTAAGCCACACTGCTTGTGCCAAGTAGCCATTTTCAGGGATGGAGTTACTGGGAATATTTCTTTTAAATGCTATTTGTTAAGCACTTACTATGTTTTGAGCACCGTGCTAAACGTTGGGGTAGATACAAGCTAAACAGGTTGGACACAGTCCATGTTCCACATGGGGCTCACATTCTTAATCCCCATTTTGCAGATGAGGTAATTGAAGCCCGGAAAAGTAACTTGCCCAAGGTCACACAGCGGATAAGTGGTGGAGCTGGGATTAGAATCCATGTTCTTCTGACTCCAGGCCCAAGCTCTATCCACTAGACAACACTGCTAGTAGAGAGTATGGTGTGATGTGGGACAGTTCACATCTCCCCATTTCCTTCCTTAGTGACTAAAGTCACCAAAGTCACCCAACAGACCACCAAAATGTTAAATAGTCCCCAGGTAATGATGAGGTGCTCACCTTGTCATTGTACATGCTGTGTCTTCTTAAAAACTAGGGAAAGGCCGTGGTCTTTATGCCAGTTGTCTGTGTGTATGTATGGTCAGAGAGCTGTTGCTTAGGTTTGGAGAAGAAGCTATTGGCCCTTAGGATTTCACAGCATTTAATGATATGGATGAAAAGACCCACATGTAAAAGACAATCCTCTCCACAGAGTGTCTTAGGAAAGACAAAGTAATAATAATAATGGTATTTGTTAAGTGTTTACTATTGTCAAGCACTGTTCTAAGCAGTGGGGTAGATACAAGTTAATCTAGTTGGACACAGTCCTTTTCCCACATGGGGCTCACAATCTTAATCCCCATTTTACAGAGGAGGAAACTGAGGAACAGAGATGTGCATTCATTCATTCATTCAATCATATTTATTGAGCACTTACTGTGTGCCGGGCTTGGAATGTACAGTTTGGCAACAGCTAGAAACAATCCCTGCCCAACAGTGGGTTCAAAATCTGAAAGGGGGAGACAGACAGCAAAACAAAACAAATGAAGTGATGTGAAGTGACTTGCTCAAGGTCACACAGCAGACAAGAGTCAGACACAGGATTAGAATCCAGGTCCTTCAGACCCTTCCTCTATCCACTAAGCCAAGCTGCTTAGAACTGGAGAAGTTTGAAAGAAGGGCTACCAGATGATCGGGGGAATGAAGAAGTTCTTCAATGATGAGAGAATGTAATCCTAGGTCTGGAGAGTTGCAGGCCAAGGTTGGACATGATTGAAGTCAGTAAAATTATGAAGGATGTGGACAGGGCTCCAAGTAATTGAAGTTCAACAAACTCCACAGCCGCAGGATGGGAGAAAATTCACTGCCGCTTGATTAGTGTTCAAAACAATCAGTTCATCAGTAAACCAATCAAAAGTATCTATTGAGCACACATTATGTAGAGCACTGTAATCAGCACTTAGGAGAGTAGAATTAAATAGACACAACTTTTGTCCTTAAGGATTTAAAAATCTGGCAGAGATGTCAGACACAAAAGGGAACATTTCTTCACTTGGGAAGTGTATGGGATTTAATATAGCAAGTCACGAAAGCTAAACATAGCAGGTTCAGGAGGGAATTGAACAAATACATGGACAAGAGATGCATTACTAGAGGGAAACTTGGAGATGTGGAGGATAAAGTTGAAAATGTTAGAGGTGCTGGTCTGAAAGTTAGGATGGATGTCAAGGGGACCTTTCATTATATGGGTACTCCAAGAAAAATTTTCCATCATTGGGGACCCAAAAACTGGGGTGGTTAAATCATTGTTCTCACCCAATAATGGCATTTCCTAAATTGTCATGTTTTTAAATTGTTTTCTGATTATATTGTTTAATAACAATAATAATTATGGTATTTGTTAAGCGCTTTCTATGTGCCAAACACTTTTCTAAGCACAGGGGTAAGTAAAGTCAATCAGGTTGGTCACAGTCCCTGTCCCACCTGAGGCTCACACTCTTATCCCCATTTTACAAATGAGGTAACTGAGTCCAGACAAGTGAAAAGACTTACCCAAGGTCACACAGCAGACATAAGGTTGAGTCGGGATTAGAACCCGACTCCCAGGCTTGCACTCCATCCACTAAGCCATGCCGCTTGCAATCACGCTCTAGTACACCAGCCTGGGACCAGTGGAATACTTACTGGGCAACCTTGGGGGAACTGTCCTCGCTGCAAACATTAGCTCTTCTCCGTCTGCCGGGCAGTCGGGGAGATCCTCCTGGGCGTCAGTGAGGCCGCTCCTGGGATCTGCTAGCCATTATTCTATCCATAGTGTTTATCCTTGTATTTGATTTTGCCTCTAAGGATCACCATCTTCCCAAAGTTTCTGCTCTAAGAATCCCCCCATTTTTAATTGCTGTTGAACTGGTCTGTCTTCTGAGAAGCCGCACGGTGTAGTCGATAGAGTACAGGTATGGGAGTCAGAAGGTCGTGGGTTCAAATTCTGGCTCCACCACGTGTCTGCTGTGTGACCTTGGGCAAATTATTTCACTTCTCTGTGCCTCAGGTACCTCACCTGTAAAATGGGGATTGAGACGGTGAGCCCCACGTGGCTTCTCCTCTGCCTCCCACCCTCTAACTCTGAGGGCCCCTCGAGGTTCACTTCTGGGTCCCCTTCTATTCTCCATTTACATCTACTCCCCAGGAGGACTCATTCGCTCCCACGGCTTCAACTATCACTTCTCTGATACTTCTGCCCAGCAAAAGCGTGATGTGAGGAGCGTGGCATCCATGCTAGTGTGTAACTGCATTCCAGGGATATAATGTTGGTGATCCTACTTGTCAGCTAAAGTATGCCACTTCTGTAATGTTGTTGATGCCACTCAAGAAGTCAGATATGGCATGAGTGAGAGGCCCAGTTCTCTCAGCAACATACACAAGGTTAGGTTGGCTACCATAAGTGTTATATAGATCTAGACGTTGGCCCCACACTCACCTGTACAAATACAAAATTAATATAACAAGCATACAAAACTGCAGTCCTAAAATGCTTCTGTCTTGCAAAACTAATAGTAATAATGTAAGTATCTGAAATTTATTTGTTTATATTAACATCTGCCTCCCTCTCTAGACTGTAAGCTCATTTTGGGCAGGGAATGTGTCTCTTTATTTTTATACTGTACTCTCTCATGCGCTTAGTACAATGCTCTGCAGCTCAAGTACGATTGAATGAATGAATAATAATTGTGGTATTTGTTAAGTGCTTACTATGTGCCAGGCACTGTACTAAGCACTGGGGTAGGTACAAGATAATTGGGTTGAACACAGTCCTTATCCCACATAGAGCTCACGGTCTTAACATCCAATTTGCAGATGAGGGAACTGAGGCACAGAGAAGTGAATTGACTTGCCCAAGGTCGTAGAGCAGTGGAAGAGCCTGGATTTGAACCTTGGCTCTTTGATTATCAGGCCTGTTCTCTTTCCACTAGGCCAAGCTGCTTCTGTTTCCTGATGTATTTATTATATGCCAAGCACTGTTTCAAATGCTGGGTTAGCTATAAGATAATAATAACAATAATAATGATGATAGTGTTTGTTAAGCACTTACTATGTGCCAAGCACTGTTCTAAGCACTGGGATAGATATAAGGTTAGCACTAGATACAAGATTATCAGGTAATCCCCATTTTACAAATAAGATAACTGAGGCCCAGAGAAGTTATGTGACTTGCCCAAAGTCACACAGCTGACAAAGGGCAGAGCTAGGATTAGAACCCATGACCCCTGCCTCCCAAACCCGTGTTCTTTCCACTAAACTACGCTGCTTCTCCTTAGATTGGACACAGTCCCTATTCCACATGTGACTCACAGTCTAAAAGGAGAAAAGACGGGTATCTTCTCCCCAATTTTCAGGTGGCGAGACTGAGGCCCAGAAAAGTTAAGTGAGTTGGTCAAGGTCACATAGCAGAACAGTGATGGATGCGGACAAGAACCTTAATTTCTGACTCCCACCCCCAAGATCTTTCCATTAAATCATCAATCCGATGCCCTTGAGATCATGAAAGCATTCTCAGTGCTTTAAAATCACGAAATCCCCTCAAATCCCTTTAACATCAGGAAGCGTTCTCAACTGAGACATCCCTAGGTGCTTATCTTTGTAAAGGTAGTCTAGTTCTCACATAATTCACACTACTTCCACTGAAGAAGTAAACAGGAAAATAAACTTACCACATTAAAGAATATTACAGAGACCTCCTACATCTGGTACTTTGAGGGGTTTTAACGTGGCCAATAGACTATTCAAATAGGATATCTGCATTTAATTTCATCCTAAATTCCATCTGAGCCGGAACCATGTCACACAATTGAAACAGTTGCAGAAGTGTTTGCAGGATATATACTAAATACTTGTTTCAGGGGAATCCTGTCAACTGTCAGGGAATTAAATCCATAAACAGCAATGTAGACCTGTCACTTATAATTTGCCTTCATCTCTGCCAGCGTTTTGTTCGAAGTTCTCAATTTTTCAGCATTCAATGAGCGGTTTTATTTCTCCATAAGAGAGCCCCCTCGATATATATCTGGCCCTTGCAGTATTGCAAAATAGCCTTGATTCATTCCTGGGAAATCAGACCAGCCCTTACTGCCTAGTATTGTCAGACAGAACTAACAGAAAAGATATCTAAGAAATTTAAGGCCTCCAGGGAATTCCTTATGGTTAAATCTTTGGCCTTGGAATTTTCAACACAGTCCTCTCCAGCTTCTCTTAATACCTCTTGGTTCCTTTTCCTTGCCCTTTCATTTTCTTTGAGAAGCAGTGTGGTCTCGAGTGGATAAATCACAGGACTGGGAGTCAAGAGTCTGGAGTTCTAACCCCAGCTCCAACTCTTGCCTGCTCTGTGACTTTGGGCATGACACTTATCTGTGCCTCAGTCTCCTCTTCTTTAAAATGGGAGAATGCCTGTTCTCTTTCCCCCGTAGATGGTGAGCCCTCTGTGAGTCAGGGCCTGTATCTGATCTGATTATCCTGTATTCACCCCAACATTTAGCACAGTGCATGGCACATAGTAAATGTTTAGCAAATGCCACCGGTATTATAATTATTATTATTAGCTAGTTCTTCACCTTCCTCTAGCACCTTCCTCTAACTGTAACTCATTTAGTCATTGAGTTTCCTGCAAGGCTCATTTCCTGAGTCCTGTATTCTTCCAGCTCTACACTGATTTTCTCCAGAAGCTCACATCCACATCTCGTTACCACCCAAATCTACATCTCCAGCCCTGCCCTCTCACTTCCTTAACATCCTTGTACTTCAACTTGCCAATAAATTTCCCCTGGGATGACCAGCCAGAATGTTAAAGTCAATATCCAGAAGTGGGCTTCTCCTCTTCCCTCCTGAACTGGCTTCTTGGCTAACTTTTCCTAACTTTACCCATTATTGTTGACAAAATCACCCATCTCCCCTTCCGCGATCCTCATATCCTTGGGGTCTCTTGACTCCACTATCATGATTATTCAGTCTGCCTCTAAATTCTGCTGACTGTCCATTCAAAATATTTCTTAGCTCTACCCTATCTCCTGTTTTAGAACTACCAGCCTGGCCCATTTTGATCAGAGTGATGACCTCCTTAATTGTTCTCCCTGACTCAAGCCTCTGTCCTCTTCACTCTATCAACTCTCAGGGAATCATCATCTCTCATCTTCTTACAACTGCCTATATCATTATCTTAAAATACAGCTTGGATGCACAGCCTTCTGCAAAAACATCCAATGGCTACCCATTACTTCTTGCATAAAACAGAACTCCTGACTCTAAGATTTGAGACTTTCCACCAGCTGCTTCTCTTACCTATCCCGTCTCCTCCACGATCCCACAGTTTGCACTCTGGACTCCTCCCAAACTAACTTCCTAAGAACTCCCTGCTCATTACTTACCTGTCTCTGACCCATTGCTCACTCCATCTACCTAATTAGAACTCCCTCTCAACCCACCCAAATCCACAAAACAATATCCTTCTCCACCTACAATCTCTCTTAAAAAGCCAAGAACTAACCCCTGACTAATCAATCCCCCACCTTCTTGGTCACGCCACCCACATTGAGCACTTTAGCACATGATTTGGAAAGTCCAATTCAAGAAAATTGGTAGAAATGATCCCCGCCCAGAAGAAGCATACTTTTCCATTAGGCTGCAAATTCTCAAGAGCCAGGAGCATACCTTATATATGTATTCTATCTTCCCAAGTGCTCTGGACACAGAAGATGCTCAAACTATAATAATAATAATAATGTTGGTATTTGTTAAGCGCTTACTATGTGCCGAGCACTGTTCTAAGTGCTGGGGTAGACACAGGGGAATCAGGTTGTCCCACGTGGGGCTCACAGTCTTAATCCCCATTTTACAGATGAGGGAACTGAGGCACTGAGAGGTTAAGTGACTTGCCCAAAGTTACACAGCTGACAAGTGGCCGAGCTGGGATTTGAACCCATGACCTCTGACCAAAGCCCGTGCTCTTTCCACTAAGCCATGCTCGATGATGTTATTGATGGTGATGATTTGGTAGTTATATCCTTTGGCTTACACTATTGGATTGGGTGTTTTTCAAAGATGGAACTGCTGCCCATTGGACGTTCCTTTATACATTCCCAAGAGCTTAGTGTTCTGTGTTCTGCACAGAACTCAGAAATGAGAAAATGTGTTTCCTGATCATAATGTAAGAGAAGTTATTCAAATCCTGGGATAAACCAGCTATCTCGGTGGATGGAACTTGACTTGAAACTAATTTGTAGGGTGAATGTTTTCATGGTCGTCCAGACACTATGTAGTAAGTGGCAATGTTATTTTGGTCGTTCAAGCACAAAATTGCACCAAAAGTGAATTCCTAGTTAACCAGGGGCATGTAGTCTGGTGGGAACAGGAATAGGTGAAAAGCAGCATGGTCTAGTGGATAGAGCATGGCCCTGGGAGTCAGAAGAAGGTGGATTCTAATCCCGGCTCCTCCACTTGTCTTCTGTGTGATCTTGGGCAAGTCATTTCACTTCTCTGTGCCTCAGTTACCTATCTGCAAAATGGGGAGTAAGACTTTGAGCCCCATGTGGGACAAGAACTGTGTCCAACTTGATTACTTTGAATCTACCCCAGTGCTTAGTACAGTGCTTGACACATAGTAAGCACTTAACAGATGCCATCGTTATTATTATTATTATTATTATTATTATTATTGTTATTATTTGGGAACTTGGAGGTCAGAGAATGACTAGTTGAACAACTGTAGACATCATTTAGTCAATCCTTACTGACCCAAAATCTATGGTGCCTCAAGTTTTAATGAGCAGTTACAAAATGTACAGCTGAATAGTATTCCCTTTCTAAAGCTTTAATGTGGATTGATATAGACCTTCTATAGTCCTGATGCTTTAAAGGTAGAATGAGGTTAATAATAATAATAATAATAATAATAATGATGATGGTATTTGTTAAGCGCTTACTATGTGTCAGGCACTATACTAAGCACTGGGGTGGATACAAGCAAATTGGGGTTGGATACAATCCCTGTCCCATGCAGGGCTCACCATCTCAATCCCCATTTTACAGATGAGGTCACCGAGGCACAGAGAAGTGAAGTGACATGCCTAAGGTCACACAGCAGACAAGTGGCAGATCCGAGATTAGAACCCATTACCTTCTGACTCCCAGGCCCACGCTCTGTCCGTTACGCCACTTGTTTCCTTACACAGTGAGCAGTATATCAGACAGCTTTCAGCTGATCTGAGCCCTCAGTTGTGTTAACGTGGGACTGGCCACCTTTTTGTATGGTATTTTCATTTTAAATATCTAGTGCATTTCTACTTCAGCTCATGCCACTGAGTCCTATGGCTAGAAAATGACTCCCCTATTTATAGAAACTGGGGGGGGGGGGCGGTGAGTTTCAGGGAAGAATGACCCTAGAGTCACACCCTAGAGTTCCATGCAGTTGCAAAAAATATTACAAATTATCTTAGAGTATTCTGTGCAATTCACGTGGAACACATGACGTATATCCATTACTTCTGGGTCAGCAATGGTAAGTCTGATATTCACCAGTTCTGTCATTGGCCACCCTAAATGAAATGATAATGTTGATCCTCATCAGTAGTATTTATTGAGCTCTTACTATGTGCTGTACTGTACTGAGCGCTTGGGCGAATACGGTTCAACACAGATGGCAGACACATTCCCTGGTAGGTGAAATGTTTTGAGGTTCCTTACAAGAAGCTGATTCATTCATTCATTCAATAGTATTTATTGAGCGCTTACTATGTGCAGAGCACTGTACTAAGCGCTTGGAATGTACAAATCGGATACATAGGTTAAACTCTTACCACATTGATAAAGCCAATAATAATAAGGAAAACCATGGTAGTTGTAGAGTGCTCACTGTGTGCCAAGCACTGCACTGAAATGTTGGGGTAGATACAATATAAACAGGTAAGACATTGTCCCTGTCCCTATCCTTCATAAGAGGGAAAGAGAACAGGTATTTGATCCCTATTTTTACAGATGAGAAAATGATGGTCCAGAGAAGTTAAATGACTTGCCCAAGGTCACACATTTATAGTTGGCACTGATGAAGATGTTCCTTAATAGGTTTATATGCACACACAAATGATCAGAATGATTTAGGCTTAAAATACAAATTAATCCCTAATAAAGATAAGCCTTTAAGAATGCCTTTCAACTTGATTCTGGAATATGAATGGTGTTCTAGTTATACAATAAGATGATGTCTAGCTTTTATTTTTCTCACATCTTAAGAATCCAGTTTCTAACTCAGTTTTTGCCAATGAATGTGTAAAAGCAAGAACATGAAATGAGTAACATGGTGCATTAAAACATAAATATTCTCTTTGACTAGAATTTGTAAGTTTGCCTTGCTTCTGTTTGTATTGTTAATTTGCCAGTAACAGCTTGGGGAATTCAAGGAACCATCCGTCTTTTAAGGTGACTGGATCTGAGCCCAGTGGTACCAGAACATGAACCCAGTTTAAAATCCTGCTCAGACCTTGTTTAAATGGACAATGTAAAGCTGCAGTGTTGAACAACACAAAGAACTCCATCTTCATATTATTATTACTTCATTATGATTATTGTTACATTTGTAAAGTGTTTACTATGTATGAAACACTGTTCTAAGCACTGAGATAGATACAAGTTGATCAGGTCGAACACAGTGTCTGCCCGGCTTGGGCCTCACAGTCAAGTGGAGGAAAGAACAGGTTTTGAACCCCCATTTTACAGATGAGGAAACTGAGACACAGTGAAGTGATTTGCCCAAGGTCACACAGCAGACAACTGGCAGAGCTGGGATTAGAACCCAGGTCCTTTGACTCCAAGGCCCATGTTCTTTCCACTGGGCCATGCTGCTCTTCATCTAGGAAGCATAATCAATATAAATTATGCTCCTTTTTCCTGTGTTTGTATGTGTTAAATGTGAGAGAAAGACTTCACACTGCTTCATTAAAAGGAAAACAGGTCATAAATGAGGAATGCTTTTATTGGTTGCCGATCCTTAATCCTCAGCATAATGAACCTCATCAAGTTCAATTATCTGGCTCTCTCTTGCCCTATCCTTCTGTGTTGACTAAACTAAAAATTCGGTTTTCTTCACAAAGTAGGGACAGACAAATAGCTGATTGTTAACCCGTATCTGGTGTTAGCTGACAAGATAACACCAATGTCTCCAGAGAACAGGTGAAAACTAAACTCTGTCCCCTGAGGCCAATAAAATAGCTGTTTAGTCCCTTGTGTGTAACATCCTAATAACTTAACTGGGCAGCCTCTAGGTCCCTTGGGGGCTTCTCCACAAGAGTATTCCCTCTCTTTGTTAAGATCGCTTATTAAAAATGATTTTATAATGAAGTTGCCTCAAATAGCAGTTCCTTTCCTGGTTGTCCTTGAAGCGCTGGTGAAGCATCCTAGAGACAACTGTCTAGGGTTTTCCTCCTTGTTAAAAACTTCTTTTACCACTATTATTCTTGATTTTTTAAGAGAGCAGAGTCGATAAATGACACAAATCCCTACCGGTTGATTTTGTCTGTTAAAAATCTGCAAGAGGTATTATCTGTGGTTTAACTTGAATTTCCATTTAGGAATCACATTGTCACATGCCATGGATAAAGAAAATGGAAGATTGTAATTTTAAAAGAGACATTTTGTCTGGAGAGAGCACTGGTCTGGGATTTGAGTTCTGGGGTCTCAATCTAAATAAGCCAGTGTTAATTTGAACACATTTAGCTAGTCTCATTATGCCCAAGGTTACTTACCAGAGAGGTCACAACAACTTCCCATCCAGAATTACTATTAAAAAAACCACCAAATAATAGGAATGAAGTGTCTGTTAGCTCCTGGAAGGACCGTGCAGTAAGAATCCACATTTATTAAATTTGTAAGGGTAATTTGAAAGGCATAAAATTGTGTTTTCACTGATCAATTCAACTTCTCTGCTGATGGTTATCGGTAATGAAGATATAACCTAAGCCCTTGTAATTAGTGGGCAGATTTTTCAAAATGAGTTAATGTTGTGAACGATCCATATTACCACCTGTCCTCAGTTTATAGCAGAGCTACATATGGTCAAGACTTTACTTTCTCCTTGCACACTGAAACGTTGAATGTAAAGTTTTGAGTGACTGAGAATTGAAATATTTCTGATTTCTCAATAATAGAGGTCTCAGGATCTGTTTTTTGCATTTTTGCAACTTCCAAATGTGATCGGTTGGAAGAGTTATTGTTTTTAAATTGTCCCGGTACCCAGTAGATCAGAAAAGACAGTTCTAAGAATGAAGTGACATATCTTGGTGCAATTGTCCAAAATCTTTAGCACACTACAGAAATGCCAGCAAAAAAGATACACTACTGACCAGTGCCACAATAATTCTTATAGGTTTTGAAGAGATTTTAGTGTTTTCATTTTAAAGTATACCCAAAGTCTTAGTAACAACGGGGTTACTGTTTAGGCATTTAGATTATTCTTTACTTTTTCCTTATTTACAACTTCTATTTCATGTAAAATTGGAAAAGACATGATAAGGAAAGAGTATCTAGCACATTTCCAGAGATCTTGTAAAATCTTCTGTTTGAAAATGTGAATTTAAGTGGATAGAACTGTTTCCAAAATGAGGTACCTCCTATTTTTATTTCAACAAGATTGTGGTCAGATGGCTCTCATTATTATTTCTGAAAAAAGAAAATGTATAGTTCTATGCAAACAAAGAAAGAACAAATTATCAATTTCAGCCCTCAATCATTTGAAATATAATGAGTTGTGCCTTGCATTACTTTGTAAATAAGTTCTATAGCTGAAATTGGCACTATGTAGCCTCTCTAGAATGTTTTCCCCATTTTTATTTTTAAACATGTAACAGAGTTAGGACGGATCACTGTAAACTTTATTTGTATTTTAGATGGGGCCTAGAGGGGATGCAGAGCCTTAAGAGAGGGTAGACCAAAAGGGAGGCAGAGAGACAGGGAAGGAGGACCAAGAGAAGAGAGGGAAGTGAAATAGGATGGAATGAGTGTACAAGAAAGGAACAAGAAGAGAAAGTGGGAGTCCGTTTAGACTGTGAGCCCATTATTGAGCAGGTATTGTCTCTGTTGCTGAATTGTCCATTCCAAGGGCTTAGTACAGTGCTCTGCACATAGTAAGCGCTCAATAAATACGATTGAATGAATGAATGAGAAGGCAGAGGGCCAGTGGGGACAAGGAGAGAGAAGAAGGGAGCAGAGAAAGGCCATTTATCTTCTGCTATTGGTTTCCATAGACCATTTTCATCACCCCTGAGAGAAGTGGTGATAACCAATCCAGGATGGGCATTTTGTGTCAACTGCTGTCACTTCTGTCCAAATTGCAGTGGCCCTGGGTCAAATGACTCATCTAAGCTGAGCCATCAAAGGTACCTCTCTTACCACCATTGGAGAAGAGCGGCAACTGAAGCAGCAAGACCGTGGTCCTGACTTAAGACAGTCCCCATCCCCTTAGGAGGGGAAAGGTATGGCCTACTGTCAGCAGAACATGCCCTGCTCATCCTGATTTTGTGGTATTGGTGATGGTTTGGCCTGAGTCATCCACATTCTCCTGTCTGCCTCCCAGTAATAATTGTGGTATTTGTTAAGTGCTTACTATGTGCCAGGCACTGTACTAAGCGCTGGGATAGATACAAGCAAATGGGTCGCACACAGTCCCTGTCCCACATGGGGATCACAGGCTCGATCCCCATTTTACAGATGAGGTAACTGAGGCCCAGAAAAGTGAAGTGGCTCCATTCATTCATTCAATCAATCGTATTTATTGAGTGCTTACCTTGTGCAGAGCGCTGTACTAAACGATTGGAAAGTACAGTTCGGCAACAGATAGAGACAATCCCTACCCAACAACAGGCTCACAGTCTAGAAGGGGGGAGACTGACAATAAAACAAGTAGACAGGCTTGCCAAAGGTCACACAAAGCAGACAAATCGCAGAGCGGGATTAGAACCCATGACCTCCTGACTCCCAGGCCCGTGCTGTATCCACTACACCATACTGCTTCTCTAGGCCGAGCCACAAGCATTGCAAGACACCTGGGAGGAAGAATGGGTGTAGAATGTGCCCACAGAATGAAGTATCTCTAAGATCTCAACAGAAGGAGGCACACCACAGTGCCCTCACCCGTGGCGTGCCCGCTTCTTACAAAACTCTGTGATAAGGAGAACGTAGTACTCATGTCCTCAATACCACACACATGTGCACAGCTGCTTCTTCCAGCACCTTGGGACTGTATCTCAACAGGCTCACAGAGTTCCCTAACAAACTTCAAGCCAAAATGTAGAGTGAAAACCACATTATGGAAGAATGGAGTACACTGATTGTAAATACATGTGTGGTGGGCAAGTCACTTAACTTATCTGTGCCTCAGTTACCTCATCTGTAAAATGGGGATTAAGATTGTGAGCTTCACGTGGGACAACTGGATTACCCTGTATATACCCCAGCGCTTAGAACAGTGCTCTGCACATAGTAAGCGCTTAACAAATACCAACATCATTATTATTATTATTATTATTATACCCGAACGCATTGTTGTACTAGAGATCTCAAAAACACCTTTTGCTGTGATGAATCATCAAGATTGGTGTTTCCATAGGAAACATTTTGGTCAATAATTTTGAGGAAATTGCAATTATAGTTGCAGTGCTGTTTGCCTGAAATGATAGAAAGGAAAAGCTGAAGATTACATTATTGAGAAAGGAATAGATCAGGAGTTATAGTGGGAGACAAACACAGTATGTTTCTACGATCCTGAGGAAAAAAATATAAGCCCTAGGAGCTAAATGATCACGAAATGTTGTAACAACTCCAGAATACTCAGGACAGGGTTGAATTTGGAACAGTTACGATACTTTTTTAGTTGAAGCTCAGTGAAAATGAAGCTTGTGTCCTTTACTTAACAGGGACCAGTTATTTCAGCAACAGTTTTCTATCTCAAAGATTACTAGACTCAACCAGGTACAGCTTCCTGCCCCTTGGAATCTTGCATTCCTCAATGCCCTTTGCTCCAGTGCCATTCTTACTCACTATCTTTTCAGGAGTGAAAACACTAGGAGCAAAATTCTGCCCTCAAGTATTAATGAAAAACCCTCCACTTACTTGCGTGGGAGTTCCGTGTGCAAATCAGAGGGCAGAATCTGGCCCAGTAAGAGAAACTACTTTAATTCTAATTTATTTCTTATTAAGTAACTCCATTTCCTTAGGCGATGGCCTAACCAATTCTCTCATAGCTCTAAATTTCTACATTTCTCTTCCAAGGTCACCAAATTCTCGGAAATTGTAACAGGATGGAAATAAACACATCCTCTGCGTTTCATTTGACTCCTGTTTTCGCCTACAGATTTCAGTTCTCCTCTCTTCCAGCCTTTTAGTATTCTTTTTAGAATTACATTTTTAACTGAGCCACCTGTTTAAGAGGGAACTGAGGAAAGTCAACTGAAGGCAGGTTGGTTGAAGGGTCGAAGCTTCCAATATGGCCTAGAAGAAATCATTTCTGAGAGTGTGGGGTTAGTTTTACGTAGTGCAACAGGAATGAGATCATTGGGGTAACTTGTGAGGTTCCTGATGTAGGAAATTTCAGCTAACTTGTTCAGGCTGGGTCAGGCTGAGGAAAACCATTCCACACATATTTGCTTAAGTCCTCGGCAAACCCAGCATTCTACAGTGCTGTTGCTTTGGCAGTTTGACCTAGGGAAAGAGCATGAATCTGGGATTCAGAGGATCTGGGTTCTAATCTCAGTTCTGTAACTTGGACAAGTCACTTAGCTTCTCTGGGTCTCAGTTTCCTCAACTATAAAATGTACATTCATCACTTGTTCTCCCTCCCCCTTAGACTGAGGCACCCATATGGGACAGGGACCACATCTGACTTGATTAGTATCTACCCCAGATCTTAGTATAGTGCTTGGCCTACAGTATGCATTTAACAATACTATAATAATAATAATAATAATGATGATATTTGTTATTACTACTATTTTTACTATTAGCCCTTTTTCCTCCACCCCAGGACCTTTACCCTAGCCAATTTAGGATTTTCCACTGCAAGAGAAGATGGAAAGTGGTATTTCTTTAAACAGAAACCTTTAAATATTTTTTTTCACTTTCTCCAATCTGGAACAATAGAAGGTAATCATTTCCTTCACAATAGTCTTCATTTTGCACATAACACAGAACTAACTATCTTTTTACATGAGGAGACTGGTGAAACTGTTAATGACAAGTGGTGTGAAAGTTCTTGCAGACTCTGCTCAAATGATTTTCCTTGATTTGGGAAGATTCAAGAAAATTGGATGGACTAAAGCCAAAAATTATTAATAGATTGTGTTATATATATTTAGGCCATAATGTCCAACACTTCTCACTGTGGAAATTTTGCTTCCCTCAAAGTAGCTTTCTTAGCAGCAGAGTGTAATATATACATATTAGTAGGCAGGTGGATGTTTGTAAATGTATTGTGGAAGATCAAGTGTGTGAATTTTGGGGTATAGATGTTGGAAATTGTCCATATATCCTGGGTAAATGGAATTTCAAACCCTAGAGGCTGGGACAGACCATCTGTCAGAAGGGGAAGACTACACAGGGAAGCAGCGTGACCTAATGGAAAGAGCATGGGTCTGGGAGCAGAGACACTGGGTTCTAATCCTGGATCTACCACTAAAGTTGTTTGTACCTCAGTGTCCTCATCTGTAAAATGGAGATTAAATATCTCTTCTCCTTCCCTTTGAGACTGTGATCCTCATCTGGTAAAGGGACAGTGTTCCAAGTGATTTTCCTGTATCTATCCCAGTGTTTAGTACAGATCTTGGCATCTTGAGCCTTCTCAAGGAGGAGGCAAAAAGCCTATAACTTTTAGCATCATGGCATGCTGACTTTGAATCCAGGGATTTTCCACCTTGTATGTGAATAGGAGCGGGAGAGAGACAAATTATTTCAAGTTTTGTGGTGGTTTAATTTATGGCTTTTTGTATCCCTTTTTCTTAGCTTTTCTGGAAGAATATAAGAGAAAATTAGATGACCAACACTAATGAAACACAAAATACTATTATACTTCACTAGCCTTTTTTATCATATTTGTTAGGTACTAATTATGTGCTAGAAACTGTACTAAGCGCTGGGATAGTTAGCTAATCAGGCTGGGCACCATCCACGTCCTTCATAGGGCTCAGAGTCTTAATACCTCATTTTACAGATGAGCACAGAGAACTGAAATGACTTGCCCAAGGTCACCCAGCAGAGAAGTGTCAGAGCTGGGAGTAGAACCTAAATCCTCTGATTTGTAGGCCCACGCTCTATCCACTAGACCATACTGCTTCTCTAACCTTACTCTCTAAGGCCTCAACTATGGGCCTTAGTTAGAAACTGGCCTCCCTAGTGGAGAGGAAAACCCACTGCAACCTTCCAAAAAAAAGCTAAATTTCCAATCAGGAAGTTCTTTGAGCTTTGAGGAAAAGTATCAAAGCAGCTGCATGATCCAGACTGTTCCAACTCTATTTGGTAAAAATTCTCACTGGAAGCTTGGCTTTCTCCAGGGACTTGTGCACCCTGGAAAAGTCTGTGTTTAAAAGTGTTTAAAAAAGAACCCATGCTTTCTCAATTTAAAACCACACACATTTTATTGCCCAGTGAGTGAGGGCCTAAACTAATAAAATGTAGGTTTGGCTTCAGCACTGCGATATTCCAGAAGTGCACATAACTGGAGAGCTTTTGTTGTTGTTGTTGAATAAGATTCTTACTAAAGATATCTGGGCTTGGATCTGTGGATTATAAATCACACAAAAGGGGCATATGTATATAATTCATTTTTACTTTTCAGGATATATAAAGATTTCAGTGAGAGGTACATTTTGATAAATTATAAAAACGCACAAATAAACCAATAAAGCATGAAATATCCTCCTCGAATTTTATCTCTCTCCTAATATCTCAGATGTTCTACAATTTCTGCACTTTGTACAGTTATACATTTATTATTAGGGTAAATCACTGACATAAGTTTCTTCTAGGCCTCCCCTTTATTTCTGTCTCTCAGTAATTGTGTTTTGCACGCAAATCTCAGTTTCCCTGCAGGATTAATATAGGACTACTGAAATTGAGCACATAATTGTCATGTAGGAACAGTGAATGAAAAACTATCATAGTGACTCCGTAAAGTGTAAGAATTTATGGAGGTCATTATGAACTGCTTCATGAAGTGAACACATTGCTATTACCTGATAATATGCCAAAAGAAAACTGAGGTTATATACCTACCTGCACCAGGTAAAGCCCTGCTCAGGGAGAATTATTTCAGAATTTAATGTTGTCACCAAATTCTGCTGTGAAGGCAATAAGCTGTCCGGTGATGCAAAGATTGATAAAGTAGAAAAAAGTCCTGGCTTTTTGGTAGATTGATAGTGGAGTTTGGCAACAGTGTGGCACCAGGGTTTCTTGAAGATCTACAAAATGGTAACCAATCTTCCATATGATTAAAAGACATGGACCTAGAAACAATTTCATCCAAGTCACCCGCGAGCCATCACCTGTCAAGCCAATGAGTTCCTGGAACAGTCAACCTACTGGCATAGAGGTGCTGCTCAAAGCAAGCCAGCTTCTCCTGTAGCACATGCAAGGAGAAGAGATGTTAGCAGATTCCCAGCAAAGTAGGGAGTGAAGAAAAAACGTTTGAAAGGCACTGTGAAACCCAGTCTCGGATAATAATGACAATTGCCAAATAAATGCAGCAGACAGACCCTCCTGACATGAAAGAGAAGCTTGCCTCATTGAGCTGAAGCTTTGGGAAGAATGGATGATCAATAAAGAGGCATATTTGAAAACAGCAAAGGGCCTGGAAAGAGAACAGAACATCAGCCTGGGAAAGGACAGCCTTAATCTAAACGCAATGTAGAATGAAGTGTCAACTATTAATCAATCGATTGTATTTAGTGCCTACTCTGTGTAGAGCACTGTATTAAATGCTTGGGAGAGTACAGTGTAACTGTATTGGTAGACACATTCCCTGCCCACAATGAGCTGATCTCTGGAGGATAGCTTTTCAGCTGTCTTTTTAGCTGAACTCTCACCAGTGAATAAATTGTCTGCCAAAAGCATCATTTGAGAGCTTAATAAGACACATAATTTATTTTGTGCCTCTCCTTCTCTAGATGGTAAGTTCTTGAAGAGCAGGGATCCTGAATATTAACTCTATACTACTCTCCCAAGCAGTACAATGCTCTAAAAATGATAAAGCTACTGATCAGTGGATTAATCACCTAAGAATTTACAATTCAGCACACACACACACAGGTGCACTATCTCCAGCAATCAGACCAAAAAAATATTTCCCCAAACTCTGGATTTTACATCACCGTGAGCTCCCATAGGTCTGCCAACAGTCTTGTCACTTGTGATAGACTACATCCCCATTATCTGGATGGAAGCCTATCTAGTTGCTTGCTTTCTCCTCCCGCCTTTTTCTACCCACTTCCTTCCCTTCTGTCCTCACCCCCCACCTCGTGTTTTTCTCTTTTTCCCTCAGTTGTTCTCATGAGTTACATGGACATTCTCTATGATATTCCTGGCATTACTTTGAAACAGCATCCGAGCAGGAAGGAGGAGATGGACACTACCAGATGCACATGGAGGAACCATTCGGAGCAACAACCATTTCCTGAAAATAGAGGAGGAATTTCCCCTAGATGTTGGCCAGGAAATTAGGATCTCTGCTTCCATGTTGATGTAAAAACAACCAACCCAAAGTTATTTTTAATCAGGAGAAACCTTGCTCAACTACCAAAAGAGTTCATTGTGATATTTTATATTAAGTGCTTGCTAGGTGCCAGACACTCTATAGGCACAGAGGTAGAGATAAGATAATCAGATCAGACTTGTTAGTTATGAAATTAAGCATTTATTATGTGCATTTGGGCTTGCATTCTTAAAGGTTGGTATCTTATCTCCAATCAATCAATGGTATTTATGAGTGTTAACTCTGTACAGAGCACTGTACTAAGCACTTGGGAAAGTACAGTGCAACAGAGTTGGTAGATATAATTCCCATACCCAATGATTTTACGCTGTACAGAGGGACAAAGAGCTGAAAATTGATTAGGGTTAGAGAAAATAGTAGAGTATAAAGATATTTGCAGGAGTACTGTGGAAAGGGGGCGAGTTTCCAAGTATTTCCATTTGAGCGATAAGGAAACAAAGGCACAGAGATGTTAAGTGACTACCTCCAGGTAACGCAGTAGACTGGGACAGAGTTAATAATAATAATAATCGTGGTAATTAAAGGTTTACTATGTGTCAAGCACTGTACTAAACAATGGGGTGGATACAAAATATGCAGAATGGGCAGAGTCCCTGAACTACATGGGGCCCACGGTTTAAAGGGGAGGGGATGGAGGAAGGAAGCAGCATGACTTAGTGGATATAGCATGAACCTGGATGTCAGGAGAACCTGGATTTTAATCCTGGCTCCACCACTAGTCTGCTGTGTAACCTTGGGCAAGTCACTTCACTCCTCTGTGTCTCAGTTACCTCATCTATAAAATTGGGATTAAAATTGTGAGTCCCATGTGGGACATGGACTGTGTAAGCACAGAGTAAGCACTTAAATACGATTTTAAAAAACAAACAGGTATTGAATAACCATTTTACAGGTGAGGTAACTGAGGCACGGATAATTTAAGTGATTTGCCCAAGGTCACACAGCAGACGAATGGTGGATCTGAGATTAGAATCCAGATCCTGTGACTACTAGGCCTGTACTCTTTTCACTAGACCACACTGCTTCCATGAGGGGGAATTGGATCTTAGATCTCCTGGCTTTTGGACCAGGATTTTTCTCAGTGAATCAGCCCCTACGTTGGGCTGGGTGGTGGCCCCTCAATTTCAACAGGTTGGACCAGCCTGCTTTGAGTTTAGGATTAGCTAGCATCTGTCTTCTGATAATAATCACAGATGAAACCCCAGATTTCATTTTGGTCTCTGCCCACGAATTCCTTACCAGTCTGGAATTCAGTGAAAAGTGACAGTTGTTTTCCTCTTTTGTTTTGGATGATGGAGTCTCCCATCATACATGAGGGTTGAGCCTCATTCCAGTCACAAAGATTTTGGGATCAAGAACCTGTGCAGGGGAATTGATTGTAATGCTAGTAGTTTGTGCATCATCATTTATACACTCCCATTCTTGACGGTCATGTTCTTGCTGGGGCAGTTGGTGCAGCAAGCATTTCGACAGGTAGGGAGGCAGCATATTCCAAAGTGTGTGCAATAATTTCATATGCAGAATAGTAACAATAATCATAGTATTTAAGCCCTTACCATGGTGGTTTTGGTTGGGGAGCATCTCAACCAACTAAATAATAATAATCATACTTAAGTGCTTACTATGTGCCAAGTGCTGTACTAAGTGCCGGGGTGGATACAAGCAAACTGAGTTGGTCACAGTCCCTGTCTCACATAGAGCTCAAAGTCTAAAGGGTTGGAGACCTGGTATTGAATTTCCATTTTACAGAGGAGGAAACTGATGCCCAGAGAATTTAGTTGACTTTCCCAAAGAGACATAGCAGGTAAGTGGTGAAGCTGAGATTAGAACCCACGTCACTTCATTTCTAGTCCTATGTTCTTTCTAGCAAGTCATGCTGCTTCTGTAACTCCAAGTGCCTTCAGAATAGTGCCAATTATCTGCCGTAGCACCATATCCTAGCAGGTGTTTGCCAGTAACCATTGCAGTCCTTGTTTGCCAACTATTTTCAGTATTCCTGCGATCTGATATAAGCAACCTTGAGTCAATCGGTCAGTTGTATTTACTGAGCGCTTACTGTGTGTGGAACACTGTACTAAGCATTTGGGTGAATACACTATAAATATATAACAGGCATGTTCCCTGCCCACAGCAAGCTTACAGACATTGATATACATAAATTACAGATATGTACATAAGTGCCGAGGGGCTTGGGAGGGCCGGATGAATAAAGGGAACAAGTCCGGAGTACACAGAAGGGAGTTGAAGTAATTGAGAAATTCTTCAGTCATTCTCGCCATTGCGAGCATTACCGTGGCAAACACTCCCCTACTTCTCAGGGCTTCACCCTCCCCTCTCCTGGCCAGATATAGGTTGGATATGGAGTATGGAAGGGGGTTTTGAAGAAGCTTTTCTTAAGGTGCCTTCTTTTCGATGTCCCACTGACTTGATGCAACCAGAAGCTGGAATCAGCACACTTCTCAGAACAAGGGGTCAGCCGGAGACATCCTGTCCTGTTTTGCCAACCCGGAGGATCTGACAACATCTAAACCATTCATTGCTTATCTGAAAGGAACTTAATGTTCAGTGTTTGGTTTCTGCCTCTGAGCCCAGAACAAGAGAGGGACCTTTCAGTTGGCATTAAAATCAATTCTGGTTCTTCCTCTTCTCATTCAAAGGGAGTTAATGGACTGAAGAAAATTTTTAAACTCACTGAAAGCTGTGTTGGTTATAAGTGTCTCCACCTGTGAAAGTTAGCAGCAATTACTGTTTTATGCGTTGTTTTTGAAGCTTTGTATAATTAATTTAGAAACTGTTCCTTCTAAGAGCATTAATATAATCTTAATCGGTCTGCCATGGGCATTATCATAACAATTGGATTTCTCCAGCAGTGGCCACTCCTCCAATGGCAGAATCACTGGTAGAACAAGCAAACAGGAGCAAGCTCCTGGGAAAGGAAGCCCAAGTAGGCCATATCAAAGAACTCATCTGAATTTATAACCTTTCCACAGATTGTCACTGGCCCAACCCTGCAGTTATGCACATTGGGAAACTGTGTCCTTTTTTTACAGCATACGATGAGCAATGGTGCAAATTACAGTGATTTTAAATATATATATATGTTAAGCATAAATGTAAAGTAATTGTTGTTTCCAATGGACAGGGAGAATCTGCTCCTTAATTTTTTTCCTGGAAAAAAAAAATTGCTCTGTAATTTTTTGCCAGCATTTCAGTGAATGATTCACATTACTGTCAATTACACACCCTTATTATGTATTATTGCCACCAGGCAGCTGTCCAGGAAAACACAAGTCTGAAAATGCTTCTGTTTTAAGAAAATTAAATTCACGCACTCCTCCTATGGGCAAGGGCAGTACACATGAAGCCTCCACTTTTCTTGCCAAAGAAAAGGATAAAGCCTTGCCTATTTCATCAGGATTAAAAAATATCTTTTGACATCTCTGGGAGTATCCGAGGCACAGATGTCCTGAATGGAAGGTTTATTTTCTCAGTGTCTATCTGTATCGAGCGCGGGGCCAGGAGAGCTGATGAGCAGGTACCATGTTGGGATGCATCAGTACGAGAGTTGCAGGAGAAACCCGAGTGGTGGGTATAGTCCATTGAATTGTCAATTCCTTGAGGCCAGGGGATGTGTGTAACTTTAGTGGCTACTCTCCAAAGAACTCAGGACATACAGTGCTTTGCATTCAGAAGGTACTCAATAAATACCATTGATTGATTGATGCGATGATCTGCTAACTCGTCCTCAAATTAATCCATACGGAGTCCGTGTAAGTTTCTGACTACCTGATTGGCACTCTCCTCAGAACTAGGAGTGTTCCTCTTCAAGAGACAATATGGTTCGCAAGCAACTCAGCTATTGGTCTAGTAGGAAGAGAATCAGGAAATCAAAGATTGGGGCAAAGTCTCAGCTCCTCAGACAGCCTTTTGGGGCTATGCCATTGGTAGTGAAGGAATCCTGAAAGGAGCTAACTAATCTGGGCCACCAGTAAAAAAGCAACTCCCTGCTGGGTCTTGGTATTACCGGCACTGCCCTGTGCTGCTGTCATTATCACTTTAATCAACTCCTCTGCATGAGTTCACTGTTTCAAAGTCTCAGGACCAAGGCTGGCCAATCATTTTCAACTGAAGACTCCGTCATTGTAATGGAGTAGAGCTGTGACTGAATTTCTCCACTGCCTGTACCAATATATGGCTTTTTTGAAGCTCAATCTATGCAGCTTCTAAATGGGAGGAACAGGTAGTCCCTCTTGAGCCTGGACAGATTTATGTCAGGATGTGGTAACCTGGACGCCCTCATATTTGGATGACAGTGACTTTGGGGAGCCTATCTGTGGAGTTTTTATATGGATTTAAAAATTGCTTCTCAGGAATTTTCCCCTAAGAGTCATTACCACAGGAAGACTTGGCTATGAAAAAATATTATGAAAAACTATATAGTCCCATCCTATTTTCCTCTTCTCCTTCCTTGTCTTCCTCCCCTCTCCCACCCCAATTGACTGTCACCTATGGATGACTGAATCAATTTGTCTTTTCCTTTTTTATGTATAATGGTATTTATTAAGCACTTACTGTGTGCCAGGCACTGTACTAAGCACTGAGGTAGATACAAGCTACTCAGGGTGGACACAGTCCTTGTCCCACATGGGACTCACAGTCTTAATCCCCATTTTACAGATGAGGTAATTGAGGCACAGAAAAGTGAAGTGACTTGCCCAAGATCACATAGTAGACAAGCGGCAGTGCTGGGATTAGAAGTCATGTCCTAACTCCCAGGCCAGTTCTCTATCCACTAGGCCATGCTGCTCCTCATGATTTGGTTTTTCTGAGCAAATCATCTGAGATCTTTTCCCCAGAAGTTTTCTGTAAAGTCTTTTGGATTCCTTGACTAGTAGGGATGTGTTTGCTATTTTAAAAAATGCTTAAAAATGGGTTGGTTTTTCCAGCTTCTTTTCTGGGGACTCATCATCCTAAATTATATTTAAGGCTAAACCATAAGACTACGTCACTTGAGTGAAGTGCTTAATAAGAAATAGACCTCCCTCCTTATCATCTGAAATATATTTTGAGCTTGAGCTGGAATATATGTCACTGTCACTGACTGAGCAAGTCTATTGCTAGAATCTAATAAAATTTTCAAGAGCAAACACTGTGAATTGGAAAGAAACTTTTCCTCTTCTTGGACTGTGAGTTAAAGGTGATCATTTCTAGGTTAGGTGTTGATAACCATTGAATAATTAGTATTTAATGAAGAAAAGGTGACATGGTTAAGTGTATCTTACAGCTGGTATAAATCTGATAGGTTGTGGGAAAAAAATGCTAAGATTTGGGGGCAATGCTTATACACAGGACTTTGGGGTGTTGCAAATAAAGGGTTGCTTTAGGTAAAATATAATTTTCATCTTGAGATTTCCCCACCTCTCTTTCAGATGACATGAATGGGAAATTTAGTTTTCATTTCCCTAAGCTTTCAAAATTTTTATATTTTTTCTTTATATTTTCTTTCAAAACACTCATCAACAATACAATCTCAGAGAAAAGTAGTTTTCTAAATTCATATCAGTGGCAAATTTCAAATGTTCATTTTGGGGGCTATGGCCCCCAATCATCTTTCCTCTTATTGAGAACCATTTTGCAGTCATATGATAAATCCCAGATGTGACGAAGCACATATTTTTAATTTTCTTACAGCAAGCTAGTATTGTGTTTCCTTCATCTTCCATGTACTTTCATAGAGGATTGGTAAAGGCACTTAAGTGACAGTCCTTCTAGGCAAAAAAATTAAGAGGAAACACATGGCAGAATTATTTCACTATGAAAATCAACCCACTCCCATAATTTATTTCTGAATTGTGTTTGTAGTTTCAACTATAGTAAGAAACATCACAACTGCGATGGAGTTTTAGGATGACCAGGAAAAAAAATCAAATGGAAAAATGAATGCATTTTTTTCTTTGGGTCTTTCAGTCAGAAGTTTGAATGTTGGAATTTAATTTTCACTACATGGTGATTAGCAACAGAGAAGTTGTTGGGCAGGGGGAGGGTAGAGGATAAAATTTGCATTTCCTGAGTATCTTTTATTCCATTAGCTTCATGAGTAGCTTCATAGAGTTCAAATCATAAGCCCTTTGTGGGCAGGGAATGTGTCTACCAACTCTTTGTAGTCAAGTCTCCCAAAAGCTTAATACAGTGCTCTGCACACAGTAAATACTCAGTAAATAATATTGATTGATTGATTGATTGGGGAATCTAGCAAAATGAAAGCAGGATTTTGCAACTCTACAACTTTAAAACAAGACAAAAATAGAATGACCAAACAGCACCGCAAGAAAGCAACATAATGAAGAATAAGATTTGGCTCTCTCATACCTGAGACCACCATCCTAGACTGAGCTGAGTATCCGATTCTCCGAACATACTACAGGGGTCACAAATAGCTGTTATCACTTATTATTTATTGACTGTTTACTTTCTGTGGCCACTGAAATAGAGATGGTTGGGAACTGATCCGGGCACAGCCATGTCCATAGGTGTCTTACTTTCTAATAACTCTTGAGTATTTTAAATGGAAACTAAATAATAATAGTAATAAAATAATAAATAGTGGTAATCACTGAGGTATTTAAGTGTTTTCTATGTGACAAGCATTCTAATAGATGCTTAAATAGATGCAGGTAAATATCGGACACAGTCCCTCTTCATATGGGGCTCACAGTTTAAGTAAGAGGAAGAAAAGATATTGAGTTTCCATTACACAGATGAGGAAACTGAGATCTAGAGAAGAGAAGTGTCTTGCTCAAGGTCATACAGCAGGCAAATGGCAGAGCCAGGATTAGAACCCAGGTCCACCTAATTCTAAAACTTTTTGGGGGGAGGGGCGGGGCAGGAATATCTTCCATTCATTGTTTTAGTGCACTTTCCCAGGTGTAGATCCCCACATTTCATTTCTAGCATAGGTATGATGGCTTTGGAAGTGTACTGAATTATGCACAGTCACAAGTGTGTGAAGCTGTGTACGTAGTAAGCACTCAATAAATATGATTGAATGAAGGGGCTCAGTTTATTCCACCAGGTGCTCCCATTGACAGGTCTCTGACCAGACTCATATACCCTGTATATGCTTTCCCATGGGACCCAAATGCTAACTTGTTATCCTGCTTAGCTCTTTGACTTCAGCCTCATCAGCATCACTAACATAATTGAGTGTTTTATTAGGAGCTAAGGGTACCCTTTAAGGAAGAGAGGAAAAGGAGCTTACCATCTTATCAATAATGTAATGGTATTTATTAAGTGTTTACCTTGCACAGATTATTGTGCAGAGCTTGGTAGTTACGGTAAAGTAGACATGATACCTGACCTCAAAAAGCATACAGTCGAGAGGGAAAAAAATATTAAAATTAATTTTGGGTAGGGAAGGTAATGAAGGCAAAGATCATGTCTTTTTTTTTCTCATGGACTCTCCCAAGTGCTCAGCACAAAAGAGATGTTCAGTAAATGCTAGAGTTTGATTAATGAATGTCTAATGTACCTAAAAGGAGAGATATAGTCTTATTTAGATATAGTATTTATAAGAATGAATTGAAAGAGATAATCAAGCATAAATTGTCCTGCCTTGTCTTATGCTGTTGAGTCATTTCCCACCCACAGTGACATCATGGACACATCTCTCCCAGAACGCCCCACTCTCCATCTGCAATAGTTCTGGTAGCGTATCCCCAGAGTTTTCTTGGTAAAAATATGGAAGTGATTTACCATTGCCTCCTTCTGCTCAGTAAACTTGAGTGTCCGCCCTCAACTCTCTCCACTGCCACTGCTGCTCAGCAACGGTGAGTTTTGACTTGTAGCAGATTGCCTTTCACTCACTAGCCACTGGCCAAGCTAGGAATGGAATGAGTAGGCCTCTGCTTGACTTTCTCTCCCATAACCGAGGTTGGTAGAGTACTGGAAAGTCTCCAGGTGCGACTCTGAGAGGGGGGCATAAATTGTTCAGAGGGATTAATCAGGGAACACTTGTCAGAGGAGATGGGTCTTAAGTGCTATTAAAAGTCTTAAGGAAGGACTCAGGGCTTGAAAGGGCAAGGTGGATGGAGGAAACTACAAGAAGACTGAGGTGAAAGTGAAGTCTCAGAATATACAGAAATAGAACTTTCAGGTAAGATGGAACCTAAGAATGGAGAGCTTTGTAGTTCCAGTCAGAGCATTTATTCCTTGCCCTATAATACTAACAGTAATAAATATGGCTATGTGTCAAGCATTGTTTTAAACATTGGGGTAGATAAAAGATATTTGTGTTGGACACAGTCCCCATCCCACAGGAAGCTCAAAGTGTGAATCCCCATTTTAAAGATGAGGTAACTGAGGCACTGAGAAGTTAAGTGACTTGCCCAAGGTCACACAGCAGGCATGTGGCAGAGCCTGGATTAGAACCCAGGACCTCTGACAACCAGACCTATGCTATTTTCACTAGGCCATGCTGGAGAACAGTAACGAGGCTCCTCTCAGCAGACCATTTTGGTTTCCTTTCACATTTTCAAGAGATGGACATGTACCAAAGTATCTGAAGTAGGAGGTATGAAGGGTGGCAAAACTTTGAGACTGTCTTGCCTTGATCAAGATGACTGGTTACTTTAGTCTGATAGCTAAAGGATGGATAAGTAAGAGCTATAAGCCTCAAAGTGTAAGGTGACCAGGAACATAGAATTTGTCATATTACTAGATGTGGTCTTTAGGTTTAACATTTTTGGTAAATGAGGACAGACAGTTGGGTTCAAAGTCCAGCTCAGTAACTGATTTGGAAAATTAAATGGGCATCTGGATTTTTTTCCCTTTCGAGAAGTTGGGGAAAAGTTTATATCAGTAGTTCTTTGGGGGAGTTCTATTACACGTGCTCTATATTGGGAAGAAATATGTATTCCGAGAAGAATATTGGTTATTCACTTAATCTGAGAAGGACAAGGACCGTGTCTAATTTCCACCTCTGTATTTTCTTCCTAGTGCTTAGTTCAATGCTCTTCATACAGTAAATGCTTAATAAATGTTATTACTACTACTACTCTTATAAAGCATCTTGAAAATTGCTGGCATCAAAGTCTAGGCAGGTCTTTTGCCCCATAACACCATGCAAGGTATTACGACTGATAGTAAAGTTATCATGGTTTTGAACTGACAAAGCCTCAGCACTGACTCCGACTCCACCTGTGATTTGCTAAATGACTCAGCATCTTCACCTCTGAAATGCGCGTAATAAAAACTGACCATTTTCGGTGAGCCAACTTGTTATGAGACTGTGATGAATATGGAGTTGAAACCCGTGAATTGTGTTGAGCATTTTTGAAAGGAGCTCCAGAGATGCATAATTCTCGCTACTGTATTGCTGCTGTGGAGCTCCTACCTTTAAAAAGCAATCAATCAATCTAATTTAATTTTTTGAGCACTTACTGTGTGCAGAGCACTGTGCTAAGTGCTTGGGAGAATACTATATAATAATAGAACAGAGTTGATAGACACAATGCCTGCCTATAGTGAGCTTACATTCGAGAAGGGGACACCGGCAATATGAATAAATTACAGATAGGTACACAGTGCTATGGGGCTGAGGCAGGGGAATGAATAAAGGAAGCAAAGCAGGGTGACGCAGAAGGGAGTGAGGGAAGAGGAAAGGAGGGCTTAGTCAGGGAGGGCCCCTTGGAGGAGATGTACCTTCAGTAAGGCTTTGGAGGTGCGGAGAGTAATTGTCTGTCAGATATGAAGAGGGAGGGTGTTCCAGGCCAGAGGCAGGATGTGGGCAAGAGGTCGGCGGCGAGATAGATGACACTGAGGTACAACCTGTAAAGTGGCCTACCCACTACTGGATAAGCCTCCCTCAAGGGTTTTATAGCCAATGTCAGAATTAGGGTTTCTGAAGAAAGAGGAGGAAAAGGAAATGATATTGGACTTGGAAATGATACATGACATGAGGAACATTGTGATTTAGTGATATGACCACAGCCTGGGAGTCAGAAGACCTGGATTTTAATCCCACCTCTGCCACATGCCTGTTGGCGACCTTGGGCAAGGTAACCTTCTCTGGGCCTCAGTTCCCTCACCAAGGCCCTATCCACTAAACCACACCACTCCCCTCCTAAGTACTCTCCTAGGTACTCTCCCAAGTACACTGTCCTAAGTTGCCTAATATAGTGTTTGGCACACCATAAGCACTCAGTAAGTACCATTGATTCTTTTGAAGTATTTGACTGTCAGCCCCTGGAGGTCAGACACCATTAGTTTTGTTTCTCTTGTGCTCTCCACATGCTTAGTAGAAAAGGCTCTGACCACAATAGATACTCATTAAATTCCTTTGGTTGGCGGGAGCGCCTTCATGCTTAAATATAAAGTCCTCTTCGTTTCCCCCAGAGTCAAATGTCAGCCTGGTTACTACCAAAATGACGATACGTATTAAGTGCTTTCTACGTGCTGAGCACGGTGCCGAGTGCTAGGGTGAATACATGATAATCTGATCAGACACAGGCCCTGTCCCATGTAGGGCTCACAGTCTAAGAGGGAGGAATCAGGCATTTTGTCCCTGTTTTACAGATGAGAAAGCCTGAGGCACAAAAGGTTAAATGACTTGCCCAAGATCACAGCGCAGGTGAGTGGCAGAATTGCAACTCGACTCTAGTCTCCTGATTCTCAACTCGGTGTGGTTTATATTAGTCCAGACTGACTCCCATTTTATAGTTGTCATTGAATGATAAATTGAGAAAACAGACCTGAGATAATATTTTTCTATTTTGCAATTATTTCACTGACACTGAATGACCAAAGCAGAGCTGTGGTTTCTATTGAAGCACAGACCAATGAAGATCTGGTGTGTTCTTTCATGGAACTCTTAGGTCTTCATTTTTTCCTTAAATTTAGGTGTCAAATGTTCCATTCCATAACAAAGCTGCAGATTTTAAGTGATCATACTTTGTTAGGATATAGAAGTCTGAAATTTCAGCCTAAAGGGAAATCAGACTCATCATTCAGCAGGAAGGGAGAAGATCAGTTGTACTTGTTTTAAAATTTTTTATTTAAGTGATGGAAGTTTTTAAATATCCCTAAATACCCCAAAAGAGGTGGTTTTAGTTCTAGAGTCCCATTGCTGCAGCACGTAAGTACTTGCTCCAAGTATAAATTCTTCCTGGTGGTACAGAAGACTTTTTTAAGCATTAAGAGGTATCATCTAATAATTATAATAATATATAATAATAAGCAATATGAGTTCTAAGTGCTGGGTAGATACAGACTGTGACAGACCGTTTAGATTGTGAGCCCATCTTTGGGCAGGGATTGTCTCTCTCTGCTGCCGAATTGTACATTCCAAGCACTTAGTACAGTGCTCTGCACATAGTGAGTGCTCAATAAATATTATTGGATGAGTGAATGAATACAGAGCTTATCAAGTTAGACACAGTCCCTGTTGCACATGGGGCTCACATTCTCAGTAGGAGGGAGGACAGGTATTGAATCCCCATTTTACAGATGAAATAACTGAGGCCCAGAGAAGTTAAGTGACTTGCCCAAGGTCACACAGAAGTCAAATGGCAGGGTGTGGATTAGAATCCACATCCTCTGATTTCTCAGCCCCTGATCTTTCCACTAGCCCACTCTGCTTCCCTCCGGCCCCCAAATGCCCAAATACAAAATATTGGTGTCTATTTAGCGGATGATCGGCTGTTTTTCAGAACTAAAGAACTAAATCAAAGGGGTTTTAGTTTAACTGATCTGTAGGTTCTACAAGCTCTTATAAAAAGCATTCCACACAAAGTAGTTTGGAACAGATGGAACAGATAGAGCAGTTGTTGTTTGGCTAGTGCTTGCTGAACGAACTCTGGTTATTGTAAAGGGAACTCTGTCGTGGGAAACATTGGCTTACCACGAAGTTTTCTATCACCGTACTGTCAAGTGCTATAAATGATTGGTAGGTATTAAGTACTGACTTTGTGCAGACCCCTGTACTAGGCATTTGGGGAGTACGGTACAGTTGACACACTACCTACTTTCCAGGAGCTTACAATCTAATGGGAGAGACAGAGATTATGAAGCAGCATGGCCTAGTGGATAGACTTCGAGCTTGGGAGTCAGAAGGTCTTGGGTTCTAATCCCAGATCTGCCACTTGTCTGCTGTGTGACCTTGGGCAAGTCACTTCAATTCTCTGGGCCTCAGTTCCCTAACCGTAAAATGGAGATTGAGACTGTGAGCCTCACGTGGGACAGGGACTGTGTCCAACCCGATTGGCTTGGGTCCAGCTTGATTACCTTGTATCTACCCCAGCGCTCAGAACAGTACCTGGCAACTAGTAAGTGCTTACAAATACCATAATTATTATCATCATTATTGAAGCAGCGTGCCGTAGTGGACAGGGCACGGGCCTCGGAGTCAGAAGGTCATGGGTTCTAATCTCAGCTCCTCCACTTGTCTGCTGTGTGGCCTTAGGCAAATCACTTAACTTCTCTGTGCCTCAGTTCCCTCATCTGTAGAATGGGGATTAAGACTGTGAGACCTATGAGGGACAGGGACTGTGTCCAACCCCATTACCTTGGATCTAACCTAGTGCTTACAACAGTGCCTGAAACATAGTAAGCACTTAACAAATACCAATATTATTATTAGTATTTTATTATTATTACATTACGCGACAGGTAAAGGAAGCACTGAGTATAGGAATATGTACATAAGTGCCGTGGGGTGGGGATGAGGTTGGTACCTAAATTCTCAGGGAGTGGGAGTAAGTACCACTGGTTCTAATCCTGACTCTGACACTTGCCTGCCATGTGACCCTGGGCAAGCCACTTAACTTTTCTGGACCTCAGCTTCCTCATGTGTCAAATGAGGATTAAATTCCTATTCTCCCTCCAACATAGATTGTGAGCCCCAAGTTGGACAAGAACTGTGACTGACCTTATTATCTTTTATCTACCTCAGCACTTACTACAGTACCTGTCACTAAGTAAGTACTTAGCAAATACTAAAGTAATCATCAGTGTTATTATTATTAGACAGTGTTCCAAAAACATAAGCCCTGGGAGGAATTATTTTATAAAATGAATAGAGCATGAGAGAAGTCCCAAATCTACCTCACTAGCCCCAAACTTTCTTCTCGGCAATCTCTCATTTCTTCCTTCCATCGGGACATCTTGATATGTATGTCCTGCAACATCTCAAGCTCTATATGTCCAAATCTGAATTTGTCATCTTCCTTCCCAAATCTCCTCTTCCACTTAATTGTAATTGTCAACTATCGGCAATAACACCATCGTCCCTGTCTCAGAGCCCCACGAGCTTGGCTCATGACCTTAACCCTCCCTGTTTTTCAACTTCCATTGAGTATATCTTCAGAATCTGTTGTTTCCTCTTCCTCAACATTTCCAGGATCCATTCCTTCCTGTCCATCCAAACAATTACTACACTGACCAGTCACTTAGTGGTATTTTTTGAATACTTCCTGTGTGCGGAGTCCTGTACTGAGTGCTTGGGAGAGTACAGTACTTACCCTCAAGGAATTTACAAGGCCAGGTGCTTGCCACAGCCTGGCTTAATTACTCTGTCATCTTCCTTGCTGCTATCTCCGCCTCCAATTTCTCCCCTCTTCATCCACACTTCAATCCGCAGCTCCGAAGTTTTTTCTCAAATATTGTTCTGTTCACATCTCCCCCCTCCCCAGACACCTCAGATGGTTTTCCATTCCTCTCAACATGAAGGAGAAACTTCTTACCTGTGGCTCCAAGACATTCAATCGGGTCTCTCCATCCACTTTCTTCTCCCACCACCCTCCAGCTCACACACTTCATTCTTTCCAAGCTAAGCTACTCACTGTACCCCATTCTCATCTCTCCTGCCAGTGGCCACATACTCACACCCTTTCCTCATGCCTGGAATTCCCTCCCCTTTCAAATTGGACAACTGCACCCCATTTAGAAAGCCCTTTTGAAATCACCCCTCCTCCAGGAGGCTTTCCCAGTTTAATTCTAATCTCCCTTGTTTATATTCTCCAACTGCCTGTTCAGCACTTTCATTTATTCAATCGTATTTATTGAGCACTTACTGTGTGCAGAGCACTGTACTAAGCACTTGAAAAGTACAATTCGGCAACAGATAGAGACAATGCCTACCCAACAACAGGGTCTTCACCAACTCCAACCTTATAATAATAATAATGCTGGTATTTGTTAAGCACTTACTACATGCAGACCACTGTTCTAAGTGCTGGGGTAGATACAGGGGAATGAGGTTGTCCCACGTGAGGCTCACAGTTTTCATCCCCGTTTTACAGATGAGGGAACTGAGGCACAGAGAGGTGAAGTGACTTGCCCACAGTCACACAGCTGACAAGGGGCAGACTTCTGTTGCACTTTTGTAACTACACATTTTATAAGTACTAACTCCCTTTTTCCTTCTTTCTTCCATCTGTAATTTGTTTTCTTATATTTCTCTCCCACTAGATTGCAAGTTCTCTGAAGGCAGAGAGTTCCCTGTAGGTAGGGATTCTGTTTCTGCATAGAGTAAGCATTCAATAAATATCATTGATCGATACTCCCAAGCACACCTAAATACAGTGCACTGCAGACAGTAGTCATGAAGTAAATACTACTGATTGGGGATAACCGGGTTCTAACCCTTACTCTGCCGATGATGTGTTGTGTCTCCTGCATAAGTGTCCTACGCTCTTCCTGCCTCCGTTCTTTCATGTGAAAATGCAGATAAAATACCCGCTCTCCATAACAAAGAAGCAGCGTGGCCTAGTGGAAAGAACACAGGCCTTGGAGACAGCAGATCTGGGTTCTAATCCCTGCTCTGCCATATTTCTGCTGTATGATCTTGGGCAAGTCACTTAACTTGTCTGTGCCTCAGGTACCTCATCTGTAAAATGGGGATTAATTAGACTGTGAGCCTCATGTGGGACAGGAACTGCGTCCAACCTGATTAACCTGTATCTGCCCCATCGGTTAGAACAGTGCCTGGAACATAGTAAGTGCTTAGCAAGTACCATAATTATTAATTGCTATTAATTATTGCTAATAATAAATTGTGAGCCCCACCACATATAAGAAATAAGAGACTGATATGATTATCTTCTCTCTAACCCCCTGTTCAGAACAATTCTTGGCATGGAACAGTCACCTAAGAAATACGGTAACTAACTAAAATAAATGGATCACCAGTTATTAATAAATTTGGAGGATCAGAATGTTGGAACATTATTCTAAACTCTTTTTAGTGGACTGTATTTTCATGTGGCCTATAAATGTATTTCTAGAATCCACAAATGTATTCATTGCTTCATGTAGCTTTAGTATTTGGGAGCATGTCTACACTGGCATTTCAATATTGCATTGTTTAAATTGCACTATGGAAATGAGTGTAATCTTGTGCCCTAAGAAAATGAGAAGTTTTGCAAAAGATGCCCAACCTTTCACAATTATACTGTAGGCCTACCACAGTTTATCTCATAAAACTTATAGTACTACAGCCCATTTATCCCATGAAGACATGCCTCTGAAGAAAATTTTTCCTGGCCCTAGGACAGTCCCCTTCATTACTGGGACTTGTATTGAATATTCAATTTTGAAGCAAGGAGGTGACCTTCCCATGCTAAACTGAGTTGAATTAGCCTCCCTAACTTTCTTGTCCAGAAGAGCACTGCGTTTGCTGTTCCTCACTAACGAGCACTAAACGCCCAATGGATACTTTTAAGAAGAGTAATCATTGTCTCTGAGATTGTCTCAGGGCCACTCAAACCTAGTTAATGATAGATAGCCACCTGGTGACAAGCTTAATGGCCCAGGAAATTCCAGCCCTTGGGGCTTAAGCTTGATATTTATGGTTCCCCACACAAACCCAAAGTAGAGTGTACATTTGTCATCCAGATTTAGGACACTAAAATGGTTGTTTGAAATTCTGCAAGCGAGAGTGAAATTTATGGATGCTGTGGATCAGCCTGTCTAAAGCTGCCACTGTTTGTATAGAAGTGGTTACCAAACCAGCGGGGCAGGGCTTCTCTCGGTTATTTTATTGTCAACGATGGAATTTATCTTCCGAAAACCCAGAACCTGGAAGTATTTTGTCCTACAAGTAATGAAGAACTATGCCACCCTAAAGAACGGAATCTCGGGGTCTAAACCTGATAAAGGAGCTACTAGGGAAATTACTTTCTAAACATCAAGTGTGCAGGTGAGAATTCTCAGAAACCAAGTATTTAAAAATTCCACTTTTCTGTTTATGTATATAAGTATGTATGTGTGTGTATGTATATATATATGTGTGTGTGTATATAAACTATTTAATAATCTAATAACTACATGATAATAATTGCATGAATACCTGTATAACCCTCTGAAGAGTTAATCTTATACTGAAGCACACTTAATACAGTTGGAAAAATGTAGGCACATGCTTGTAGAGTGAGTTTACCTGGAAGCTTTTTTTTAGACTCTAGGGACAACATACATAAAAAGGCGTGTGTGTGTGTGTGTGTGTGTGTGTGTGTGTGTGTGATATGTAGTCAGGGTGACGTGAATGACGATTAAGTATATTGCAAAGTTCTCTATTGCTTCTTCCTAGGCAGGCTTTCAGCATGTGAAGGGCGTGTCTCAAAAATAAAAATTGCAGCAGCAAATCCCAACTTGTAGGTGAAAGTGGAAATCAATACATACTTCTTTGGATAGATATGTAAACATAAAAATATATTTTTTAAAAATCCTCAGAAGTTATTGTTTTCTTCTATAAGGTATGTCTCTTTTTTTCCTTCCTAAAGATTGCAGTATTCATTGTTACTGGGGTACGTGTATGTATGACTAGATTTGGAGAGTTGTTTGCATTTGAGAATACTTTCCTTTTAATCGATGTATAACTTGATCCCAGGGGAGTATTCCTCGATGACTTTTTAATCATTGACTAGAAATCTCCCTAAGCGAAATGGTGAAAATGTTTTCCTCCCCAACGCTTCCTTCCTCGGCCTTCTTCTATCTAAGTTACATAACCCTATAAATGAACTTTTCACAGGCATTTTCCTATAAATGCTGTGAGAAATCCTTCTCACATTCTTTCTGTAGAACTTGTCAAGCTAATTCCCAGGGAGTCTTAGCTTCAAGGACAGAGTAGTATTTCTAGCATTATTCTGAAACAAATTCAAACCTCTGAGTGATTTTTGTGGACAGGATGTTCAGGCAATCTTCTCTTTATGCTTACTTAGAGAATTGTTTTAAATTGGAATTTTCTCCTGATGGGAATGCATCCTGGCCAGCAGCTTAGAGTGGATCATAAACCTCACCTTAATATACTTAAAGAAAATTTAGGAAAAATTTCATTATCTCTTCAGCTTTCTGATCACAAGTGTCTTCGTGTTTGCCTGTGGTGGGCAAACTGTTTTCAGTCCTTTAAAACCAGGACTGTTGGTTTCCCTATTTAGCTGAAAATGGTTTTTCTCAGTAATGTTACCGGTTTTCTAAAGTTGGTGATACCCACTTCTAAAGACCATTTCATCATATAGATGAAGAGCTGTTACCTTGTGTGTCTCAAAAGATAAAGGATGTGGCCAGTTTTCATGATAAGCACTCACCTACTAGAATTTACAATTCTGTGCATGTATCTCAGATGTGTGAATAGAACAGACTGTTTCTAGATTTATTTTTAAATTGGGGATATGACATTGTAGAGAGAAATATCAGGGGGTGTAGCTACATAAAAATGTCAAAATGCAGCTATAAATTTCCTCAGCAAGAGTCCTAAGAAGCTAAAAACCTGAAGACATAGGTGATGTTGGCTCATTCTCCATCCTTTATATTCCTGGAGTCCATTGATGTGATTATCATTATTGCTATTATTGTGACATTGGCTGAGTTTCAAGATGATTCTTGGTCAGTAGTCTCATAAGGGAAATTCGACCAGGAAACGCGAGAGAAGGAGAGCGCAAACTACAGCATGGGAGTCTGGTGTATCCAGCTGGGTTGCAGAGTCACAAATAAAAATGAGTTTGGGGCTTGGCCTCATTCCTAGCAGACATGTATAAACATCCCAGGACCTCTGATTGACAGCTCTTGAGGGAGGAGGTTCCACTGGGAAAAGCAGAGCTGTTGCGTGTCAGGACTGAGGTGTTCTGGCAGGGCTTTGTAGAAACTTTTCTCTCATCCAAGTCCACTGATTTTTCTGAGCCTCCCAGACTACTTCACGTGTTGGGGAAAACAGTCCTGTGAGTAGCTGATAGCTGAAGACCACTGGTCAGATTTTCCTTGATGTGACCCGCTAGCACAGCTGAAAAGTGGTCCCGGCTTTCAAAGCACATACCCCACACTCAGCAGATTTTAAAAGCAAGTGGTAACCTTCTCCACGATACTTTATTCTTTCATTTGCTGCCTCACTTTGGTGAAAGTGTGATAGTAAGAAAGGTCCAGGCAGCATCTGTGGCCTGAAGAAGAGTGAAGATAGTGACCTCAGTTTGGATTGGAAATAGTAAACTCTATGACAATCAAATATAAATTTAAATTTCAGTGGTACTGCAAACCATCCGTACATCTTTTCCAAGAAACAGTCCTCCACCTTGCCGTACCTGATTCCAAAGTTCCCTGTGATTGGAGAGAAATACCAAGCAGAATCTTCTGAAATGCCTCTTAAAATGCTAATAATGCAGTTAAACTAGGTAACCTAACTAAAATATTCAGACTACAGTTTAGACTTGTGCTGCTCTGGCATTACATTTCCATTCTTTTGTGTTTTTCATATAAATTACAGAGACACTGCTTCCCACTAAAACATGGTTGGAATTAACAGGATGTTTCCATAGTGTCTACAAATATTCCAGTAAACAGACTGAATGCAAAAGTGGTCTTGGACCCAAACTTAACCCCATAAGAGATCCAGAAGAGTAGTTGAAAGGTAATGATTTCCTCTGGAGATTTAAGGGATTGGTAGGGTGGAGCTTTTCAGACACACATTCTGAATCCCATTCTGTACCTCACAGATGGGTGAGATATAATGGTATTTGTTTAGCACTTCATATGTGCCAACCACTGTAGTAAGCGCTGGGGTAGGTACAAGATAATCAGGTCCCGCATGGGGCTCTCAGACTAAGCAGGAGAGAGAATAGGTATGGAAACCCCATTTTGCAGATGAGGGAACTGAAATAACAATAATAATAATAATAATGTTGGCATTTGTTAAGCACTTACTATGTGCAGAGCACTGTTCTAAGTGCTGGGGTAGATACAGGGTTATCAGGTTGCCCCACGTGGGGCTCACAATCTTCATCCCCATTTTACAGATGAAGGAACTGAGGCACAGAGACCTGAAGTGACTCGCCCAAAGTCACACAGCAAACAGGTGGCGGGACTGGCATTAGAATCCATGACCTGTGACTCCTGAGCCCGTGCTCTTTCCACTGAGCCACGCTGCTTGTCTGTTGAAACACAGTGAAGTTAAGTGACTTGCTCAAGGTCACACAGCTGGTATGTGGCTGAGCCGCGATTAGAACCCAGGTCCTCCGACTCCCGGGCCCGTGTTCTTTCCACTAGGCTGTTCAGTAGCAGTTAGTTTGTTCCAGTTTATGAATGAAATACGTTCAGTTTTTTCAATGTTGGATCTTTCCTGAATTGAAGCATGAAGAGAGATTTCCCCTTCTCCCCCTTCCTGTCAATGCTAGACAAGGACAAGCCCATCTTAGCTTCCCAGCTGGCCACGTTATCCCAGTTCTCATTTTTTTAATCTGTCTTGCACTGTCCTTTGCATAACCGAATCTTGACAAATGAATGCAGTTGAAAAGGTTTCCAAGGCAGAATGTTTCACTGTCCAATAAAGCTGTACTGAAAGAACTGTCCCTCCCAAGGCCTCCTCTAGACTGTAAGCTTGTTGTGGGCAGGGAATGTGTCTACCGGCTCTTTTATATCATACCCTCCCAAGCGCTTAGTACAGCGCTCTGCACATAGTAAGCACTCAGTAAATATGATTGATCGATTGATGTTTGTCTCTCTAGACTGTAAATTCGTTGTGGGCAGGGAACATGTCTACCGACTGTTCTACTGTCCTCCGCAAGAGTTTAGTTGAGTAGCTTATACACGGTAAGCCCTCAATTTGATGGTTTGATTGAGGCCCTCCCCCACAAGATAATCCGGTGTCTTCCCATCTCCGTGGGAGCGTGTGGGAGAAGGACGTGTTTTGGTGTATCACAAATTGTCCATTATCTATTGCACAGAGTCTGGATGGCCTGCTCATTTTCATCTGAATAGAATGAGCCATTAAGAAAGAATTCTCAGAGCGTCCATTTCGTTATCACCATTTCTTTCTTCACTGGGCGCCCGAAGGATCGAACTGGCCAGTCCGAGCGAACAACACGTCTTCCCCTTTGGCCTTTGTTTTGTCCGGTGCCAGCCTGGGGCAGGTGCACCCGATGGGCCCAGCCCAGTGTGTAGGTGTTTCTGCACTCAGGTGGCCTGACACCTCCCCAGTGCCACTGCCACGCCTAGCCTTGCAACTCTTAATACCAGCTCTGTTTTTCACCTCCTCACCTGATCCCGGTGACTGGCGTAACTGCCTCTTGGTGCTGATCCCCTGGTTTCTATGCCTGGCAAGAGCCCCGTGAGTTTCATGCCACGGGATCTCGTAACCCCACCCAGTTTGAGTACAGTTTGTTCTGTCTAATGGGCATCCCCAGGCACCTCTGCCTGAGCTTCTGTTCTGCTCCCCTTTCCCCCACCCCCCCCCCCCCCCGCCGATACTGATCCTTAAAAACACTCTCCTCCCTGAAAACGTCTCTATGATAAGGAAGGTTTGCCAATTCATTCACCCAACCCATATGCTCAAAACTCATTTTCTTCTTTTGCTTGACAATTTCACTCCCGCCTTACTCGGGCTGTTTTTGGTTTTTCTTGGTTTTTGCTTAATTTGTTTGAGTGAAACAATTAGCCACAAATTTGCAGACTCCGGCAGGTGATTAATCAAACACTCTGATTGGGTCTAACTGCTTCTCAATGAAATATGAGCTGAAGGTCTCCAAGGGTAAAACTTTTTTTTTTAATAGTATTTGTTAAGCTCTTACTATGTGCGAGGCACTGACTGTACTAGCACTAAGGCAGATACAGGGTAATCATGTTGGACGCAGTCCATGTCCCACATGGGGCTCACAGTCTTAGCCCCCCACTTTACAGATGAGGTAACTGAGGCACAGAGAAGTGAAGTGACTCGTCCAAGGTTCCACTGTGTTCTCCTGTATGACAGAAAGGGAGAGAGGAAGCAGAGGAGAGAGAGAGAGTTTCACTTTTGAAGTGTACCATTAATTCCGTTCTTCCCTCGCTCTGTGGTTTAAAGGACCGAGGACCACAAGATTTTTATATGCATGCGCTTCACCTGCACTGCATGCATCTTACGTTGGTGCTTCCATTTTGAATGTTGGTTTTTTTCAGGACTGATAATTGACAAGCAGTGTGGCTTATTAGAAAAAGCACAGGCTTTGGAGTCAGAGGATGTGGGTTCTAATCCCACTTCTGCCACTCATCTGCTGTGTGACCTTGGGTAAGCCACCTAACTTCTCTGTGCCTCAGTTACCTCATCTGTAAAATGGGGATTAAGACTGTGAGCCCCATGTGGGACAACCTGATTACCTTGTATCTACCCTAGCGCTTAGAACAGTGCTTGGCACATAGTAAGCAATTAAATAACATAATTATTATTATCATGTGTGTGAATTTGGGCAAGTCACTTAACTAGCCTATGCCTCATCTTTCAAATGGGGATTTGATCCTTCTTATTCCTCTTCCTTAGGCTGTGAGTCCTGTGAGGGACAGGAACTGTGAGGAACAGGAACTGTGCCTGACCTTATCTTCTTGTATCTTCCCAAGCACCTAGAACAGTGCTTGACACATAGTAAGGGTTTAACAAATACCATTATATGATATGTAGTATTTGTTAAGCACTTATACTCTCTCTCCCCCTTTCTCTCTCTCTCTCTCTCTCTCTCTCTCTCTCTCTCTATATATATATATATATATATATATGTCACACACGTATGATGAAAGAAAAAACTTCCCTGATCACAGATCATCTGTTTTCAAGAACCACTAGGTAGTTTCTGAAAGAGAAATCAGCAGTCAGGATCTTTATGTTCATCAACTCCACATCCTACTTTCTGCACATTTTTGGTAGGCCCCCTGCTTTTATCAGCTCAGAGAATGTAATCACAAATGAATTATCCTTCCCAGAATACTAAGCATTTGCATTTATGTAACCCTTTGTACTTTGAGTCAACCATCATGTACTGAGCACTCACAGCATGCAGAGAGCTCTGTTCTAGACAGTCTAACCCCTCAGCTTAGCTATTCCTCACAACCTCCCACTAAGGTTGTTGAGGATCATCATCACTGTCATAGGTGAGGAAACTGAGTTTCCCAGAAGTTATGTGACTTGCCCAAGATCACGCAGGCCAGACAGGCTAAACAGGGATTAGAATTCAGAGTGCCTGACACCCATTCCCTCCCCTCTCCTCCCCCCGACCGCCTGCTTCTCTCTCTTGCAATCCACCCCTCCATTTTTCTAGTTGGCCAGGGGAGTAGGTGAATAAACAAATGATCATTGACATGCTTTCCTACTCAGAAGCACTTGGTTCTTCTTTAGGGAGACACCAAAGGACTACTGGGAAGAAGGCATCATCACGCTCTTATCTTTCACCTCTCCCCTCAGTTACAGTGAACTTCTCCTGTCAACAGATAACTTGAGTTCAGCCTGGAGGCCTGGGGTGGTTTTCTCCTCAACTCACAGCTTAAGACACCTTAATAAAGCCAAATGTAAGGAAAGCCTGATAAAATGACTAATGGGTGGGCCCTTCAGGTGTAATTGGAGCTATTACAGACACGTCAAGGACCAAATTCCCTTGTTGGGAAGGCCTTTTTTTCCGCAGTCACATTGAGCATGCCTCTCTAGACCTTTAATTACAGGGATAGTAGAGCTGATCGGTATTAAAGACTTGATGGTTCAACTGCCCAGATTATAAAATACTTGCCCTCACAATAATTTGAGTGTCAGCTACGGTCCCATTCTAAACAGTCCCAGTAGAGGCCCTTTGAATCTTCAGAACAACCCATTTATCCACCAATAGAGGACCTTGCTTTTGTAAGATGTCTATGCATCCTCATAAAACTCTAAATAAATGACTTATTTCTGTGAGAGATGCATAAGCAGTTCACTGCACTGAAAATCTTCTGGAAAATGTCCAGACCTCTTAAAAAGAGGCTAATAAAGAAATGTGAATGAATACAATTCATTTCTTGACATCTTATAGAGGGTTTTTTGTTTTTCTTTCTGAGGCTAAGAATAAACAACCCTTCAAAATGAACTATGTCAAAAAAAAACACAAGGTACTCTTTCTGTTATTACAAGCAACTTGTTGGGGAGGTGGAACTGAAATTTGTTAATCCTCTCTGGTTACTAATAGGTCTCAGAGAAGCTGGCTGTCAAGGTTCTGCCCAAGTTTTAACAGAGTGTCCTGAGCTTTTTCTTCTCTGTTTATTATTTTGCATTCTAGAGCAGCCAGCAAGTGATTTCACACCTTTTTTTATTCAGCTGCTAAAGTAACACAATAGCTTCCCTCTGGGAGGCATCTGTGGCCTCAAAAAATATGAATAAAATGGGATCAACTTCATGCTAAGCTTTTTAAAGCCCATATGGATCATATTGAAAGTCTACGAAAGTGACAATAGAAGCAGGAGTGAGGTTGGGAGGAGTTATTAAGCAGAGGACACTTACCAAAGAGAGGCATGAAGTACTAAAAGGGTACAAAAGTCATATGAGGCACTGTCCATACCTACTATTAATAATTGTGCTATTTGTCTACCAACTCTGTTGTATTGTACTCTCCCAAGCTCTTAGTACAGAGTTCTACACACAGTAAGCACTCAGTAAGGAAGCAGCATGGCATAGTGGACAGAGAACAGGCCTGGAAGTCAGAAAGTCATGGGTTTTAGTCCTGGCTCTGCCACTTGCCTGTGACCCGGAACAAGTCACTTCACTTTTCTGTGCCCCAGTTACTTCATTTATAAAATGGGGATTGAGACTTTGAGCTCCAAGTGGGACAGGGGCTGTGTCTAAATTAATTTGTTGGTATTTACCTCAGTGCTTAGTACAGTGCCTGGCACATAGTAAGTGCTTAACAAATGCAATTATCATCATCATCAATAAATTTGATTGGTTGATTGATATCTGTTAATCGAGAACTGCCAAGAACTAAGCACTGAGGCAGATGCAGGGTGATCTGGTCGGACACAATCCCTGTCCCACATGGGGCTCACAGTCTGCGTAGGAGTCACATAACAGGTAAGTGTCCAGAACGGGGATTAGAACTCTGCCCTCCGACTCCCACACCTGTGCTCTTCACTAGGCCAAGCTGCTTTAATGGGAAAAAAGTGAAGAAATCCTGCCCATTTTAATATAAAGTCATCCCAATATTGGGCCTGAGCCCTCTGGGATTGCAGATACAGATGTCACTAAGGTCAGGAAGGCAAGGATAGGGTCTGCTAACCCTATTTTACTCTCCCAAGTACTTCGTGTAGTGCTCTGCACAGGGTAAGCACTCTATAAATACTATTGTTCAGTAGGTCCTGTAACAAGAGGCAGGAACCGTGTCTAATTCCCACTTGTGTATTAATAATTATAATAACTGTGGTGTCTGTTAAGGGCTTACTATGTTCCAAGCACTAGACTAAGTGCTGGGGTAGATACAAGTTAATCACGTCATCCACGATCCCTGTACCACACAGGCTCACAATCTAAGTAGGAGGGAAGGTCCAGAATAATAATGATGATGATATTTGTTAAGCATTTACTATGCGTCAGTGCTTGCACTGTTCTAAGCACTGGGGTGGATACAGCTAATTAAGTTGGAAACAGTCCTTGTCCCACATAGGGCTCACAGTTTTAATCCCCATTTTACAGATGAGGTAACTGAGGTATAGAGAAATTTAAGTGATTTGCCCAAGGTCACACAGCAGGGAAGTGGTGATGCGCGATTAGAACCCAGGTCCTTCTAATTTCTAGGCCCGTGTCCTGTCTACTAGACCACACTGCTTCTTGAAAAGAATCCCCATTTAACAGTTGAGGAAACTAAGGCACTGAGAAGTTAAGTGATTTGCCCAAGGTCACAGTTCTTCAATATCAGATCCATTTGGGCAGCTTTCTTTGACTGATTTATTTCAAATAGTACTTACACAAGGCATGTTTATATACTCCTTCCTTCTAACACCTCTTTGAATTACTATCCACTTAAGAAACTGGTAAACTTGAGAGTTTCATGCTTTCCCCAGATGCTCACAGGTTCATGACAGCAGAGATGGTAATACATCTAGTAAAGACATTCCTCAAAGGAATCTCCTCCCTTCCTGAGAAACTGTAATAAAAATTCGCTTGTGCAACCAGATGACAACTTGTCTATATTTAACATAAAAAGCGACTGGAAGAATCTGTTCCACTAATTTTTTTTTTTGGAATTGTTATCCACTTAAGAAACTGGTAAACTTGAGAGTTTAGTGCTTTTCCCAGATGCTCACAGGTACATGATGCAGAGATGGTAATACAACTGGTAAAGACATTCTTACAATAAATCTCCTCCCTTCCTGAGAAAGTGTAATTGAAATTTGCTTGTGCACCAGGTGACAACTTGTCTATATATAACATAAAAAGCAATTGGAAGAATCTGTTCCACTATTTTTTTTTTTAAATAATGGCGATGTTCACATTCTCCCAGATGAACCGTTGAAAGAAGACACAATGGCCCTGACACTACTGAAGAAGAGAAATACGTTCTCTTGTCCCATTGGACATTATCCTTTGAAAATCCTCCTTTTGTACCCAAGATACCCAAGCTACATGCAGAGCCCTCAACATACTTAAGATGAGAACACCCTCTATTCCTTGTTGTCTGCGAGGAGATCATTAGAACTTTTTTCCTTTTTTAGAAAAAGGAAAGCAAACAGACTCATCAACCTAGGTCCCTCTAGGCCCAACACATTCCCTATAAACTAAAAGCTCCTTGTGAGTAGGGGTTATGTCTACCAGCCCTATTGTAGTGCACTCTTGCAAGTGCTTAGTATAGTGGTCTAAGCACTCAATAAGTGCTCAATAAATAATATTGATTGAGCAGTAGAGGCAATAATAATAATCATAATGGTATTTGTTAAGCACTTACTAGGTGCTAAGCACTGTTCTAAGCCCCGGGAGAGATACAAGGTGATCAGGTTGTCCCACGTGGGGCTCACAGTCTTACCCCCCATTTTACAGATGAGGTAACTGAGGCCCAGAGAAGTGAAGTGACTTGCCCAAAATCACACAGCTGACAAGTGGCGGAGCCGGGATTAGAATCCATGACCTCTGACTCCCAAGTCGTTAATCTTTCCACTGAGCCATGCAGAGGCAGGCTGAGCATTTAATTTAAAAAAAAAATGTGCATAAACCTGTCCAGAGCTGCATCTACACCAGAATGGAGATAATCCATCTGATAGCTGGACTGTCCAGTATAAATCCATATGACTAGCCATCGTGATCAATCAAGATGCAGTGTGGCCTAGCAGAAAGACCACTGGCCTGGGAGTTAAAGGATGTGGGTTTGAGTCTCAGCTCTGTCACTTTCCTGCTATATGAACTTGGGCAAATCACTTAATTTCTCCTCAACTCTAAAATGGGAATTCAGTACCTGTCCTCCCTCCTACTTAGACTGTAAGTCTCATACAGGACAGGAACTGTTTCCGACATGATTAGTATCTACATGAGCACTTAGAACAGTGCTTAATACACAGTCAGTGCTTCATTAAAACCATTTAAAAAAGATTTAGAATCTTCAGAACAATACCAAATAACAATACCCTCTCTGTTTTGCCCTGTAGCTCTTATTTTTTTAATATAACATGTTTTTCCATACCTGGCAAGAACAAACCTATTGCAGATTATTTTTAATAAATGCCTTTAGAAAAATAATTATTTTCCAAAAAAAAAAAAAGAAAGGAATTTTCCCTCACCTAACCCCTTATTAATTATATAAGTTCCAACTCAAAGATTGCAGTTCCTCTACTTTTTCCAAAACTCACTTGAGTTTAATTAAAATGTACCCAATGTTAAATTCTTAATGGAAAATGTAACGGGAGAAGGGTCAGTATTCGGACATTTTGCTTTATTTCCCACTATGCTTTGTTCTGAAAAGAAAAATCATAAATAGGTGGGAGTAATATAAACCAGGTTGGTAGTGGTGCCCCATTAATGCATTCATCTTGATTCACTGGCTCAAAAACCATTTCATTCAATCGATGGTATTTATTAAGTGCTTTCATTATGCTAAGCTCTCAGGAGAGAACGACACAGTAGCATTGATAGACATGATCCTTGCTCACAAGGAGCTTGCAGTCTCTATGAGGACAAATGTTAAAATGAAATAGGGAAAATGGCAGAGTATAAGGATACGTATTTAAGTTCTATGGGGTTGGGGATGGGGTGACTATCAATTCCTTAAGGGACACAGATTCAAGGCATAGATAGTGCAGAAGGGAGGACCAAAAGAGGAAGTTGGGCCTTGGGCCTCTTGAGGAGATATGATTTTAGTAGGTCTTTTGCCCTTTACTTGGTAATTGGGGGGATCTAGCACCAATATATTTACTTTGAATTTTATATTGCCATTGCATTATAAGGGATTTTTAACAGTTACCGTAAAATCCACTATTTCTCATATTCCTACTCTAAAACAGGGTCAGCCATTTTTGGTGGTTGCACAGATGGGTTTTCTCCACAGTTTCCCTCAGATGTAAGGGCGTTCTGTAATGCCTGAACAATTCTTCTCAAGCAGGTTTAAATATTCTGTTCTTATGTGTTTCCTCTTGCTTCTAATACTCTTGAGGAATTTTTTCTGAGCTGCTGTGCTATGAGACTCTAGCTGATCCAAAGTTCTTAGCAGACTGGATGATTGTAGGGTAGTATTATTTAGTCTGTTCTTACTCACCAAGGTATGGCAAAGTCTCCAAAAATTTTCCTTTCTGTTGTCGTCTCCCTCAACTCTCCCCCTTCTACCTAACTTCAGTTCTCTACAACCCAGCCCACACACTTTGCTCCTTTAAGACTGACCACTCGTTGTACACGGGGGATGTATTGTACTCTCCCAGGCACTTAGTATAGTGTTCTGCACACAGTAAGTGCTCATTAAATACAAGTGACTAAGTGACTGCCTTGATCTCATATCACTTGCCATCAATCCCTTGTAAACTGCCTGGAACTCCCTCCCTTTTCATATCCATCAGACCACCACTCTCCTTTATCACCAAATGCTGGTTTTTGCTAAGCGCTTACTATGTGCAGAGCACTGTTCTAAGCGCTGGGGTAGACACCGGGGAATCAGGTTGTCCCACGTGGGGCTCACAGTCTTAATCCCCATTTTACAGATGAGGTAACTGAGGCACAGAGAAGTTAAGTGACTTGCCCACAGTCACACAGCTGACAAGTGGCAGAGCCGGGAGTCGAACCCATGACCTCTGACTCCAAAGCCCGTGCTCTTTCCACTGAGCCACGCTGCTTTCCAAAGCCTTACTAAAATCATATGGGGAAGAAACATGACCTAGGGGAAAGAACAAGGGCCTGGGAATCAGATCACCTGAGTTCTAATCCCAGGTCTGCTGCTTGTCTGCTGTGTGACCGTGGGCAATCACATAACTTCCCTGTGCTTCAGTTTCCTCATCTGTAAAATGAGGATTAATAATAACTAACAATTGTGGCATTTGTTAAGTGCTTACTGTGGGCTAGGCACTGTACTAAGTGCTGGGGTGGATACAAGGAAATCGGGTTGGACACAGTCCCTGTCCCACATGGGACTCCCAGTCTCAATCCCTATTTTTCAGATGAGGTAACTGAGGCACAGAGAAGTGAAGTGACTTGCCCAAGGTCACACAGCAAACAGATGGCAGAGCCAGGATTAGAACGCATAATGTTCCAGGCCCATGCTCTATCAACTACAGTAGGATTCATTACCTGGCCTCCCATTCCTACTTAGACTGTGAGCCCCATGTGGGAAAGGGACTGTGTGCGACCTGGTTATCATGTATCTACCCCAGCACTTAGTATAATACTCAAAAAGTGCTTAACAAGTGTCATTTAAATATCTCTTTCCCTGTCTAACCTCTCATCGCCCCCAACCATATTTTCCCTCTGTTCTATGTTGCCTATGCAATTGGATATGTGTTCTCTAAGTACTTTTGGCTCAGTGGAAAGAGCCCGGGCTTGGGAGTCAGAGTTCATGGGTTCGAATCCAGGTGATGCCACTTGTCAGCTGTGGGACTGTGGGCAAGTCACTTAACTTCTCTGTGCCTCAGTTCCCTCATCTGTAAAATGGGGATTAACTGTGAGCCTCACATGGGACAACTTGATTATCCTGTATCTACCCCAGCGCTTAGAACAGTGCTCTGCACATAGTAAGCGCTTAACAAATACAACACTCCACCCCCATAGCATTTATATACTATCCTTATAATCTGCTTCCCCTATCTGTTATTCATTTTAATGTCTGTCTCCCCTGTTAGATTTCAAGCTCCTTGAAGGCAAGAATAAAGTTTGCCAGCACTTGTACTCTCCCAAGCTCATGGTACCGTGCTGTGCACACAGTAAGCAATCAATAAATGCCATTGATGATTCTTCCGCTCGGGGAGTGGGAGAAAGCTAGAGGCTTTTCCTCTCTCTTAGCTCATCTGCCGTTTCTGAACAAGGAATTGTCACCAATATTGTTTTTCACTTCACTTTTAGCATGTAGACATTCTTTGCAAAAAACAACACACAGTTACCAGGACATAAAGATAGAAATAACCACCCCACCGTCTTTCTTAGGGTGACATTTGAGATTTTGTTTTCTCAGCTTTGGGGATTGGTGGGGGGGAGGGGAGGAGGTTGGGTGTCCAGGCGATGTGGAAGCAGGAGGGGCTTTGGCCAAGACATTCTGTCATCTTCAACTTGGGCTGAGAGCCTGTTCCAGGTTCTGAATGATACATCTAAGTGGGAAGGACCCAGTTATTAGAGGCAGACCTCTCCCAGGTAGCTGCTGCTGAGGCTACTTTGACAGATTTTTAGGGGCACAAAATATATAAAAAACCGTGAAAAATTTACCAACATTCCTAAAATGTGATAGACATTCTCTGATCCACTCTGTGTCTCCAAGAGCCATAAGAATAGATAATATTCATGTCAGTAGCAACTCAGTATTAGCTGTTGAAACGTTGTCCCCTTAATGTTTCGAACTTCCCGTTCTTAAGGATCCTAGCTTAAAGAAAGGTTTTAGTGGTTAGAGAAAATGTTAATTCCTCCTCATCCTAGTACAACCTATTCTCTCCTTCCATTCACCCAATAAAAGAAAGAACCCCATCTCAAAATAAAAGCTGTAAATCAGGGAACCTGCCAGAAGATAATAGGTCTCATCATCGAGAGGAGGAAGAAGGGAGAAATGCCCCCAGAATCCCACCCCAGACTCTGCCTTTCACTTGCAAAATACTCAGACAACTGAACTCAAAAAATGCACTTTGCCCTCCATTTTCTAGATGTTTCATTCGTTCATTCTTCTCAGGAAAAAGGGATGTGAGTGGGCTCACATAGAGTAATTGAGGCCAGAGAATTTGAGAGAGTAGACCCATGAATAATCAAATTCAAACTCTTTTTCCACACATCAGTCTAAACCAAATTCAAAGCATGCCTTGCCCTAAACTTTAAAGTATGTCCATTTCAAAGGAACCAGAGCCCCTGGGTTTCTGATTCACTTAACTCCTCTGATGATGCTGGGTAAGCTCCACTCACAGTTCAGAAGACTTGGTCTCTTTCAAAAATGTGTATTGTTTCCCTTCCCTCTCCTTGTTAAGTCCTACGACTGATACTTAATGGAATTCAAACTCAAAACCGCTAGAGCTCGATTCTCATCTGAGAACACACACATTTTGAGTGGGTCTCAAATTTGGCAAAAATGTCTCCTCTGGTCTTTAAACCATGCAGTTTTTTGTGGCTTCATCATTATAGCACCATTAATCGCTATTAAACCCTGAAATGAGAAGCCAGGAGCTGATAAAATGTACCTGTTTCACTTGCTTTGCTTTCCTATTGAAGATGTATGTTTCAGCTACACTCTAAATAGACACGAACTCACGGTTCAACATTGTGCCGTCGCAGTGCTTCTAAATGTTCTTTCATTAACAAAATGTTCAAATGTCACGTCATTTTCCAACTTGTGAGATAGAAAAAAGGTATGTGTATGAAGAGTATCACCCGTAGCTACCACATTTTCTTGCCATTTCAGAGCTACAACTATCTGCATATTGCAGCTTACCTTATGTAGGTGGATCATGTCACTGTGAAGTCATAATCTTGGAGGGATGAAGGAGTTGGAGGCAGATTTTTTTTAAAGAAACCAATCAATCAGTCATTTATTGAGCACTTTCTGTGTGACAAATGCTGTACTAAGTGCTTATGGGAGTCCACTACAACAGACACATTCCCTGCCCACAGTGAGTTTATTAATAATAATAATGGTATTTGTTAAGTGCTTACTATGTACCAAACATTGTTCTAAGCACTGGGGTAGATACAAGGTTATCGCGTTGTCCCACTTGGGGCTCACAGTCTTAATTCCCATTACAGATGAGGTAACTGAGGCACACAGAGAAGTTAAGTGACTTTCCCAAAGTCACACAACTGACAAGTTGTGGAGACGGGACTAATAATAAGAATAATGTTGGTATTTGTTTAGCATTTACTATGTGCAGAGCATTGTTCTAAGCACTGGGGTAGATACAGGGTAATCAGATTGTCCCACATAAGGCTCACAGTCTTAATCCCCATTTTAAAGATGAGGTAACTGAGGCACAGAGAAGCTAAGTGACTTGCCCACAGTCACACAGCTGGCAAGTGGCAGAGCTGGAATTCGAACCCATGACATCTGACTTCCAAGCCTGTGCTCTTTCCACTGAGCCACGCTGCTTCCCAGAACCCACAACCTCTGACTTCCAAGCCTGTGCTCTTTCCACTAAGCCATGCTGCTTCTCTATAGTTTAGTTTACAGTCTAGGGGGATGAATTTACAGTCTAGAGGGAGTTGGCCTATTTGCTTGTCGAGATATCAGTGGTGTCTGAAGGGTCATGAATTGGTTAACCAAAGCATGAATTGGTTAGAAACAGTAGGAGTATTAGTAGGATGTTTATAGTTAATCTGCCATTTTGAAAATTCATAATCTGTCTCACCTTGTCATTTGTATTTGACATTTGCTATGAAAGAATTTTTGAGGAAAGTCTTGATCCAGGGTGAAATTGAAATCCTCTGCTTGTCTTAAGACTCAAAAAATACCTGGTCATCCAGAACTGCCCTAAATGCAGTGGACTCTCTTATTTTGTAGAAATTACCAAAAATGGATCGAGAACTTTTAGCAGGGAGAAAGTCAGAAATGATGGCATTCTAGAAACCTGGAAGCAGGGAGGAAGCCTAATCCTTAGATCTGTGTACATGAGCTCTTCTTCAAGATATGGAACACTGAAGAATTGCCATAGGATTTCAAAGATGTCCCCAAATTTACCTCCAAGAATAACATGGAAATTCAGTGGTTTCTGTACCAGCGAGATTCTAGACAGAGTCCTTCTGGGCATACTTTTGAAAAGTAAAGTCAGCCACTAAATATTTGTATCGCAGTATTGTTGCAGACAAAATCACAGTCCAGCAAATATGCAGCATTGGCAGATACAGGATAAGTACAGAGAATGCCATGACCTGTGTATTGTTTCCATGGGACCATAAGAAAAGATTTGACCCCATCAACAGACTAGCTACTGCTCCTCAACAAATTAGATTGCTCCAAAAAAGTATGATGCTGTGTCAGAAGTGGTTGTATGCATGGTATTGGACGGGGATGAATATTACAACATTGATGAGTTTTGCTCAACGCAGGGTTTTGCAAGAACACAGCCCTCACATTATACGAGAGCTGAGTGTGTGTACAGTCATTTCTTCTGGACTGCCAGAGGTGAATTCTTAACCCCACATCAAGGGGAAATGGCATCACAGAACTTTACTCTTTGACCAGTGCGAGTCTCACGATCATTTCTTCTATCACTGCATGGTGTTCTAACCAGATGGACATGCTTTGTCAGTAAATGCACACCTTCCCTAATTCCTTAACAGTGTTCTAGCCAAAATTCATAATAGCAATATGCTCTTTGGGGGAATTTATTGCACAGTATTTCAGTCAGTCAGTGCTATTTATTGAGTGCTTACTGTGTGTAGAGCACTGAAGTGTTTGGGCGAATACAGTGAAATAGAGTTGGTAGCCATGATCCCTACGCTCTAGTATATTTATCTACATTTCTTCTGACCATCTGCGAAAGATGCTGATGAGGACTGAAGTGACCAGTAAGAAAGAAGGGAAGAGAATGGAAAGCAAAGATCTGGCTTTACTCCACACAATGGAGAATTGTAGAACTGATTTAATCTTGGGCAAAGCAAGCTTTTGTTATGGGCCCACAACCTTTAGAGCTTTTCCCTCTCTCCCAACCCCACTGTTTTCTGCTGAGGCCTAAAATCAACCTGGCAATTCCAAGAAGGAAGCCGAGTTGCCTATAAACTCCAAGGATCAATCAGTCAATCAGTTGGTGGTATTATTGAGCGCTTACTCTATGCAGAACACTGTACTAAGCATTTGGGAGAATACAACAAATCTGGTAGACGTGTTCCCTGCCCAAAGGAGCTTACAGTGTAGAAGGAGAGACAGATGTTAAAATAAATTGTGGATTTGTACATAAGTTCTGTGGGTCAGAAGATGGGTGAATATCAAGTGCTTAAGGGGTACAAGTGCTTAAGGGGTACAGATCCAAGTACATAGGCAACAGAGAAGGAAAAAAAGGGCTAACTCGGGGAAGACCTTTTGGAGGATATGTGATTGCAATTAAGCTTCAAAGGTGGAGATGGAGGTAAAATGTCAGATATTAAGGGGGAGGGAGTTCCGGCTAGAGGAAGGACGTGAACAAGAGTTTATTGGCAAAATAGATGAGATTGAGGTATAGTGAGAAGATTGGATTTAGAGGAGCAAAACTAATGGGCTGGGTCATAGTAGCAAATCAATGCGGTTAGATAGGAGGGGCAAAGCCGATTGAGTGCTTTAAAGCTGATTTTAAGGAGTTTCTGTTTGATGTGCAGGTGGATGGGCGACCACTGGAGGTTCTTGAGGAGTGGGGAAATGTAGACTGATTTTTTTTTTTTGAAAAATGATCCAGGCAGCAGAGTGAAGCGTGGACTGGAGTGGGGAGAGACAAGAAGCAAGTAGATGAGCTAGGAAGCTGATGCATTAATCAAGGTGAGATATAAATGCTTGGATCAGCATGGTAGCAGTTTGGGTGGAGAGGAAAGTGCAGATTCTAGAGATGTCGGAAAGGTATCCAATGGGATTTAGTGACAGATTGAATAGGTGGGTTAAATAAGAGAGGTGAGTCGAGGATAATGCCATGGTTGTGGGCTTTGTGCAGGGAAGAGAGTGGTACTCTCCACTGTGATGGGAAAGTCAGGAAGATGGCAGGTATGGGTAGGAAGAACCAACCCCATTTGCTTATATTCACCCTCGTGCTTAGTACAGTGCCTGGCACCTAGTAAGCGATTAGCAAATGCCATAATTTATTTATTTTAGGCATATTAGGCTTGAGGTGTCAGCGGACCATCCAAGTAGCAATTTCCTGAAGGACGAAGGAAATGCGAGACTACAGAGAAGGAGAGAGATCAGGGCTGGAGAGGTAGATTTGAGGATCACTGCATAGAGATGTTAATTGAAGTCAGGGGAATCGAATGAGTTTGCCAAAGTAAAGAGGGAGTGGGAAAAAGGTACTCTCCTCATTTCTACCTGGGGCCACCTGAACCTAAACTGGCCCTGAATGGTCCCATCAGCCTAGTTCCCAATTCCTTAAAGACTTTCTTAAATAATAGTAAGTGCTATTTAGTAAGCCCTTACTATCAATCAGTGGTAATTATGGAATTAGGTAATTCTTTCATACTGGAAAGAACACAGGCCTGGGGGGATCAGAAGGCCTGGATTCTAATCTCAGCTCTGCCACTTGTCTGCTCTGTTACTTTGTGTAAGTCACTTAACTTCTCTGTGCCTCAGTTACCTCTGATATAAAATGGGAATTCAATCCCCTTACCTCTGACTTAGACTCTGAGTCCCATGTGAGACCAGGACTATGTTGAACCTGATTACCTCCTCTCTACCCCAAGTGCTTAACAAATACCATAATAATTATTATTGTCATTATGAATGGTATTGATGGGGCAATTACTGTGTGCAGAGTTCTGTACTACGTACTTGGGGAAGTGCAATGCAGCACAGTAGATTGAAATGATCCCTGTCCACAAGGAGCTTACAGTCTATGGGAAGAGACCGAGAGACAGACGTTAACATAAATGGAAGACAGGTGAAATAGAATATAAGGATATTTATATAAATGCTGAGGGGCTGCGGTGAGTATCACAGTGCTTAAGGGGTACTCAGCCAAGTGCTATATGAAAAGTGCTAGGGTCTTCAGATCAGACACAGGCCCTGTGCCACAAGAGGCTCACAGTCTAAGAAGAAGGTATTTTATCACCATTTTACAGATGAGGAAACGGAGACTCAGAGAAGTTAAGTGTCTTGCCCAAGGTTACACAGGTTATCAGATCTCCTGACTTCTGGTATGGCGTTCTTCCCACTCTGCCACACTGCTTGAAGCTTCAGAAAAGTAAGACAAAACCAAAATAAGGAAATTCACCTTACAAATCAGTGTGAATTGTCCAGCTCCACAATTTTTCAAACTAGGCTACTCTTATTCCAAGAAATGGTAAGTTTTTCGTTCTCTTTTTTTTTTGCTTTTTACAAAAAAGCTCTCATGCTTTTTATTATTGGATTAGAATACTTTTTTTTCTCTGAGAAGAAATGGCAGTTTGTCAGGTTGATGTGTTGTTTTTTTTAATTAAGGTTTGCAGTCTGAATTTATTGATTACTGTTTTGTTCCCTCTCCCATCACCCCCAAGTTCCCGCTGCCCCCACAAAAAAATGGAGAAACAGCTCTGTCAGTGTTCTCTCAGTGGTTTTCTTTCTGGATAAGCTTTTAATAACTATTGTTTCCAAGACAGATGCTGCCAAGAAGCCACAACTCTTCTGATTGGCTCACGGTACAGGTGCACTACAGGGAAACCTCCAACCCACAGAAAGGTTTCGGGATCTAACTGTGTGGGTGGGAAGTGGAGAGGAAGGGCCAATCTCCTCTGAGCTGCCCCTTGGCGGTCCTTGTGTGTACATGGTGTGTTTTGTTTTTAGCTTTGGAGCTAAGGCTAATGAATTTAAATCCCTATTGTCATATACTTCAGTGCATGGCATTGTTGGTAGGGTTTTTTCTTTGTTTTTTTTTTTCTCTTGGTTTGAAAGAAATAATGATAAAATTGCTGAATGGTGCCAGAAATCTGTTTGGAAATCTTTCGTGGGAAATTAGTAGTAAAAGTATTCAGTAAGCGCTTACTGTATTTAGAGCCCTGGCCTAGACATTGGCCACAAATACATGGGAATTGACACCCATTTCCTATTAGAAAGCTTAAATGACAAGAGCCAGTGGAAATCCGCTCAAGGATGTGGTAAATTTCTACAAAATTGAAAAAAATATGAGCTTTTTGTGTGTGTGTGCGCGCGCACGTGCGTGCGTTAATATTGAAGTGTACTTTTTCTTTTGACTTTCCTCAAGTCAAGTTTTTCCATCAGGTGTGGTTTCACTACATGTTTGGGCTAAACCGTCATGGAAGAATTAGATAATTTTCTTCCACGCATCTGGCTACAGTGGGATGAGGTGTCAGAAAAAAAACTGGGTGTACAATGACCAGTGTTACATGCATTAAAATGTTAAAAAAAGTTAAAGGCTAAATGTTGACTAGGGACCACACTTTATGGTCAGCCATTCAGGAGACATTATTGCTATTTGAGTGGGTGGAACTGATGACATCCTATAAGATTACAAAGGAATGAATGAATAAGGCCTCTTGCATGTATCTATCTGCATTTAAATATTGACAGCTTCCATCAGACAAATATATGCCCCTTGATCTAATGTCCTAAGTTACAGTTCTTTACACCTCCTACTGGGAATTGTTCTCTACCTGGTCAGTAAAGGTAGGAGCTTGGTTAAAAGTCTGTGTTTCTGGCTGACGGTTTCTATTAAGCTCACAGTTAAAGAGCTGTGGATTTTTTCTTTCCCCACCTCCTGATTAACCCCAAGAGTATTCTCAGCCTCAGTTTCAGTCCATCCCCCATTGATATTTCCAATGGCAATTATTACTATTAATAATAATAGCGATATTTGGTAAATGCTTACAATATGGCAAGCACTATGCCAAGTATGTACTGGGGTAGATACAAGATAATCAGTCAGACCCAGTCCTTCCCACATGGGGCTCACAGTCTATAAGGTTGGGAGTACAGGTATTTCATCTCCATATTACAGATGAGGAAACTAAGGCACAGAGATATCAAATTATTTGCCCGAGATCACACAACAGGCAAGAAGCAGAGTCAGGATTAGAACCCAGGTCTTCTGACTCCCATGTCCGTGCTCTTTCTACTGGGCCATGGTGCTTCTCTAATTGAGCCAAACTTACCTTGAGTCTGCTTCTTTGGGTTTGTGAAAGCAGGATAGTAGGTCCCTGAATTGCTTTCTCAAGCTTTTCTCCTCATTGGAGAACTGCCCCAGGGCCACCCAAGCTAACAGCAGGAAGTGTGAGGAGGTCTGAGGGGATTTGAAGCCTGGGCTGAAGCTCTGAGACCTGATTAGATGTATTGGGTCTGTAACTGTTAGATCTGGTCAGACCCACCCTCCTTTGGACAAGACAATACACATGAGTTGCATTGCTATTGCACACATCCCTGTCGTCAACTGAGATTTATAGTCCCAGTAGGTGCACAAGGATTTCTGCGAGCACACAGTATAAATGAAATGGTATGACGCCCATCTCCCTGGCTTCTACCACCCACTACAGTTATTAGTTGCTCTTATCTACTGCCCTGCTGTCCCCATCTCTGGTTTTCTGAACCATGTTGACTCCTTTCTCCCCATCCTGCTTGCCTTCTTCCTTACCCAAGGCCTGGAAGACTTCAATATCCAGGTGGATGTTCCTGATATCTCTCGGGCTTCCCACTTCCTCTCACCCCTCAACTCAGTGAAACTCTTGCTCCACTCCACGACACCCACTCACTCACTTGGATCCATGCTGGATCTCATTATAACTAGTCATTGTGCCATTTCTAACCTCACAACCCTGAAATCCCACTCAGTGAATCCAACATATTCTGTGTGACCTGGGACAGGTCATTTAACTTCTCCATGCCTCAGTTACCTCATCTGTAAAATGGGGATTAAGACTGTGAGCCCCATATGGGATATGGACTGTGTCCAGCTCTTAGAACAGTGCCTGTCACATAGTAAACGTTTAACAAATGCCTTAAAAAAAATCCTAACCTGCCTTCTCTCCCCACAACCTCTCTCCCCTAAAACCTTTTCTCTTCACCCCCAGAGACCTCTGCTCTTTAAACCCCCTCTTATCTCAGACCGTGATCCCCACTTTGACTCCCTACCTACTCTCCCCTTTCTTGATTCATGAATCTTCATGCTCAACACTGCCTTTTCTTCCAAACTCAACTCTCTTGCCTCACTGCCCGTCCTTCGATCTCACAGGCCTGTTTCATAGCCACGGTGGGTTTGTTCCTCTTCTGAGCTTGTGCCACAGACAAATATTGACAAAAACCCAGTCTCCAGGCTGAATGTGACCATGCAGATTCACCTTTCTCTTCTGCTTAGCATCCCATATACAGTTTGTCTCAAAATCCTGCCACTTATTCCTCTTCCTCACCATTCCAATTGCCACCCACTGGTCCAAGTACTTATCATCTCTCATCTTGAATCACTCAGCCTCCTCACTGGTTTTCCTGCCTCCAGTCTCTCTCCTCTCTGGTCCATAATTCAGTCCCCCATCTGGGCGCTTAATACAGTGCTCTGCACACAGTAAGCACTCAATAAATACGATAGAATAAATGAATCATTTTTCTAAAATGACCTTCTGAATACATCTCCCCACTCCTCCATAGACTCTTAGCTGTTGTCCTAAAAATCTGCTTTAAGCAAAATTTCTGAAAAGTTGCTTTTAATACCTTCATTCTCCTCATTTTCTCTCATATTTATCAATCAATCAGTGGCATTAATTGAGCACTTTCTGCAGAGCACTATACTGAGTGGCTGAGAGAGTACAATAGAATAACTAGACAGGGATTGTGACTTCCCCCACTGTACCCCAGCTCACACTCTCTGTTCCTCTTAACCTAGTCTACTCATTGTGCTCATTCTCATCTCTCTTGACTCGGACCTCTTACTCAAGCCCTCCTCCCTGCATGGAAGTCCCTCCTCTTTCATTAGCCCATACCTCTCCTCATTTTCAAAGCCTTTCTGAAATCATATCTCCTTCAGGATTCCTTCCCTAATTTCATTTCTTTTTTCCCCACCTTCAATCCCCTCCTCCTACCACCTCAGAATGCCCAACGCCTCTTAAGCACAACACTCCATAGCATTTATGGACATAGGTCATACAATCTCTTAATTCTTCCTTTCCATACTTTATTTTAGTGTCTGTCTACTCCACTAGATTGTAAACTTCTTGAGGGCAGGGATCAGATCTACTTATTCGATCGCACTCCCCCAACCATTTAATGCACTGATCTGCACTCAGAAGGTACTCAGTAAATGGTTGATTGATAGATCGATTGATACATCATGCCCAGAAGAGGATCCCTGACCTCACAGGAGACCCAAGAGAAGAGCGACCATGAGCCAGCCAGGAACAGAACTGGGTGAGGTCGACAGGGCAGACTCAGGCAGAATCTTTTTTATGGTTTTTGTTACGTGCTTATTATGTGTCAGGCACTGTACGAAGCCCAAGCTAGTCGGGTTGGACGGAGTCCATGTCCCATGTGAAGTTCACAGTTTTAATCCCCATTTTAGAGATGAGGGAACAGAGGCCCTAAGGTCTCAAAGGAGACAAGAACCTGCATGGAATACTTTCCATCACTCAAGCGGATGTGCTACATCAGGGTTCCTGGGCACGTTCAGAGGCAAACCATCAATGAGGGCCTTCTGGAGACTTCTGAACTTGTATTCCATCCTCCCACAGAGACCTGAGTGTTTTGTTGGCCTTGTATAGTACCATAACAAAAAAGATTTTGTGTAGACTGAAACATTTCCCTGAAGACATGCTCCAGGATAGACCTCTTTCCTAGCTCACATCTGCACTGCCTTTCTGCTTCGGTGTCTTTTTTATAGCTGTAACTTCTGTTTTTTATGTGAAAGCAAATGAAGTTGCTATCTCCTAGTGACCCAGACCTAAGGGTATCCACTCCATATTGTCTTTCCCTGTAGCTATTTTTTTGTTATTTGTGCCCACAAGATGAAGCAGGGAACTCTTTCCTTGCCTAATGAACCCCCTAGAGGTTTTAGGATTAGTTGCTGTAAACTTTCCATGACTATTTTCCAAATCAGGATCATTTCAATATGAACTTGACCATATCACTAACGTACTTTACAGGGAGAGAATTCAAATAAAAGTTAAATGGAATGCATTTCTATTTGAAATCCCGCAGATAGCATATTGATAGCCTTCAATATTGAAAGATAAGTCCGCTGACTCTGGTACTATCCACTTAAGTGACAATGGAAACAACAACAAATTGTCTGTCTTCACTTCCGGTCTTCTATCTTGGTAACATATCCCTGGTTTGGGGGCAATTAGGCAGGCCCTGAGTCTCTAGAACAGCAGCTTCAGGGCAACCTTGATTCCAAAGGGCAGAATAGAAAATAGCACCAGACACTGAAGAAGCAGAAGCAACAGAGCAGAAAAGAATGATGTTTGCATGTACGTGAGGAAGGACTGTCTATTGTGCAACAGTCACTTGTATTTATTAAGACTTACTTTGTGCAGAGAATTGTACTAAGTGCTTGGGACAGTACAATATAACAATAAACAAACACATTCCCTATCCAAAACGAGCTCGCAGTTTAGAAGACTCGCCATCAGTAGGATCATCTTAGAGTGCTCGAACCTATATGCTTGTTTGCTGACTCTCTCTTTTGTTCTTTGCATCATGCTACTGTAACTATTCCAGGAATAAATATCCTAACAGAGGTAGATTTTCATGTTATTTCACATTTTCATTATTTTATGTCAAAAGGTACAAAAATCGTCTTAGGGTCTTTTTCTTTCATCATTAAACCAGAGGTGTTTATTGACACTTGCCATGTGCAGAGCGCTGTACTAACTTCTTGGGAGAGTCCAGTGATGTAAGTACGCACGATAATTGCCCTCAAGGAGCTTACAATCCAGTGAGGAGTTTTCGATCATACCTTCAATTGCCCAAGTCTTTGATTGTCCTGGCTACAGATTGGTTGGACTCCTTCTGGTGTACCTAGCCTTGACCCTATAGAACTAGCACCTGTTCTCATTGAACCACCCCCATTTTGGATGACCTCTCACCCTGGTGACCCATCTGATGCTATTGCTTCCCAGTAGTCGATGACTGAGTCACATTGTGTCAGGTAGTGCTTCACAATGTCCTTGCATCATTTCCTCTACCCACTTAGCGTACTCTTGCCCTATTTCAAGATGCCCTGGGGCAACTGCCTAGGTCTCCTGTTGCCATCCATACTCTTCCCCATGTTGGGAAGAGCAAAATAATAATTGTGGTATTTGTTAAGCATTTACTGTGTGCCAAGCGCTGTATTAGGTACTAGGGTAGGTGCAAGATAGTCAGGTCCCATAAGGGGCTCACGATCTAAACAGGATGGAGAACAGGCATTGAGGCCCCATTTTGCAGATAAGGCCACTGAGGCACAGAGAATTTCAGTGACTTGCCCAAGGTCACAGCAGGTACGAGGAAGAGTAGGAATTAGAACTCAGCTCCTCTGACTCCTAGGCCCATGTTCCACTAGGCCATGCTGCTTCTCGATAAATAATAATAGTAAGAATAATGATGATGATGATAATTATGGTTTTTGCTAAGCACTTACTATATGCCAAGCACTGTACTAAACACTGGGAGAGATACAAGATAATCACATGGGGCTGATAGCCTAAGTAAAGGGACAACAGGTATTGAATACCCATTTTAGAGAGGAGGAAACTGAGACCCAGACAAGTTAAGTGACTTGCCCAAGATTACAAAGCGGACAAGTGACAGAGCTGGGATTAGAACCCAGGTCCTCTGACTCCCAGGACTGCGCTCTTTCCGCTCTGCTTCTCCAAAGATGAACTGCAGTGAGCATGGCTTTGATGTTAGCAGACCAACTACTCTACAAAATCCTGTTATTTGTCACTTGCCACTTGCTGTCAAGTAGAATTCATGCATGCTGTTGGTTTCATGGGCCCAGAGAAAAATGGGCTTTCTGAAGGGAGTTCAGGTCTTAAGATGAACCTTTACCTAATCCAAGCTCACTGTAAGTAGGGAATGTGTCGATTATGTTGTACATTGTGTACTGTACATTCCCAAGCACTTAGTACAGTGCTCTGCACACAGTAACTGCTCAGTAAATATGATTGATTAATGCTCTCGATGTAAACTCTGCTTTCTGTCCTCCCAAAATATGAGCTGGCTTTTTAAAATTGTATGTCATTACTTTATTTTTGAGGTATGAAAGAAATTGTGTAGGTGCAGCCTAACTACATAGGATAAAAAAATATTGTATTTATGAATAAGTACACTTGGTTACTTGAAAGGAAACATAGCCCTGTGGAAACAGCATGGGATTGAGAGTCAGGAAACCTAGGTCCTCATCCCAGTTCTTCCATTGATGAGCTGTGTGTCCTCGGGCAAGGCACTTATCCTCTCTGTGCCTCAGAGTTTTGACTTCTGCCAAATAGGGATCAAATGCCTCCCTTTCCTACCTCTTAGACTCCAAGATCTGAGGTTATTAACTTGTATCATCCCCAGTGCATATCACAAGTCTTGGCACATATGAAGTATTTAATAAATACCATAACTAATCCTGAAACAAAGAATTAACATGTACATACATGCAATTCCATGTTTGTGGGCATTGATGCTAAGCTATAGGTCTTATTTTCTTGGACTGGATTTCTAATGAGTTGAAGAGGAAAGGTAGAAGAAATTACCATTTCTAAACACCCATAAGTCAGCAAAAATTCAAGATACCTGTATCTCACCATTCACTACCTGAAGAAGCACTGATGTGAACTGTTTCTTCTTCATCATTATTCTCTAATTCATCCATATCCAAATATTTGCTCATATTAAAATATCTTTTTAGACTATATCTTAATTTTAAAATATTTTATTTTTATGAAAGTAACATTGTTTTTAATTATTAAATGAATATACAGTTACCCATAATTATCTTTCAGATATTTTGTCTGTAACTTTGCAAAGATGCAAATCAAAATCATACAGCACATAAAGACTTTTTTAATGGTAGAGCTTTAACCTTTTATTTAACCATTATTTCTACAAAATCCTTCTCTTCACAAGTTTGATCAATTCTTTAATAGGTCTTCATTCTGTGAATGAGCTATGAGTTGTTTTAGAGTTTCTTTTTCTATCCCATTTTTAATAATTAACTTGAATGGGCTCTAATTTTCAAGGAATCTGAATGTATCCAGATCATGAGTGTTGCTAAAACTTGAACATTAAAATCATCAAAATTTCCTCCTTCCTAGGAGTTTATAGTTACAAATATTTTAGATTTTCAATGGAATGGTTTAGATTTTTTTTTATCACCAATGATATTACCAAAATGAAGTAAATATGTGGTAATTATGGTATTTAGGCATTTATTATATGCCAAGCGCTGGGATAGATTCAGAACAATCAGGTTGGACACAACCCCTTTCCCATATGGAGTTCACCGTCTAAGTAAGAGGGAGAATATGTACTTTATCCCCATTTTACAGATGGTAAAGCTGCAGCAAGTTAAGTGACTTGCCCCAAGTCCCACAACAGGCAAGTAGCGAAGCTGAAATTAGAACCCAGGTCCTTTGACTCCAGGCCTCTACCACCAGACTGTACCATTTGGCTATAAGGTTAAGTACATGGTTATAAACTGCCTCAGTTTTCCTTCTCCATGAATCCAACTTCTGCCTTTTGGGTGCATATCACTGTTGGAGTTTTGCTTAAAGAGGTTTAAATTAATTCTTTCCAGCCCATGCTGCAAAAGGAAGATTATCCCTTTATGTAGTTTTCATTTGCTCGAAAAAAAGTGTTCTTGGACTCTCAGGCAAATGTTTTCATTAATGAGACTTACATTCCCTAAGGTACTATGTCTTATAATCTTCCCTTATGATTGAAAGCATGAAAATCCTAGAGTCCATTTCTTCCTCAGTTTTGATACTGAATCCCTGGTAAATGTTAATGGCCATGATATTAGCACTGAGAACTCAGAGTAATGCTCAATAATTATAATGTTGTCTTCATATGAAGATCTCAAAGCACTCTACAATGCTAAATTAATACAATACTAAATACTAAATGAGAAGCTGATTGGTCTAATGGAAACAGCATGGGCCTGGGAGTCAGAAGACCTGAATTCTAATCCTGACTCTTCCTCTAATCTGCTCTGTGACATTGGGCAAATCACTTAACTTCTTTGTGCCTCAGTTACCTCATCTGTAAAATCTGGGAATTAAGACTGAGTCACATGTGGGACAAGGACTGTGTCCAACCTGATGATCTCTTATTTATCCCAGGTCTTAGTATAATGCCTAGCACATAGTAAGTGCTTAACCAATAGCATAAAAAAATCATTCCATTTCAATGTCCATCTGAAGACTTTTTAATGGATGGAACCGCGACTCACAGTGGTTAACTTATTTGCTCAGTGGAGACCTGAAAAGAGCACCTCATTTCATCTCTGCAGAATTTCCCCTTTAACTCCAATCGGGAATGTGAATTCTGGGCTCTTCTGTCCCATCCATGTAGTGGATAGAGCAAGGGTCTGGGAGCCAGAAGGTCATGGGTTCTAATGTTGGCTCCACCACTTGTGTGCTGTGTGACCTTGGGCATGTCACTTCTCTTCCCTGCGTCTCATTTGCCTCATCTGTAAAATGGGGATTGAGACTGCGAAGTCCCATGAGGGACAGGGACTGAGTCCAACCCAACTTTCTTATATTCACCCCAGTGCTGAGTACAGTACCTGGTACCTAGTAAGCGCTTAATAATTAGACTGTAAGCCCATCAAAGGGCAGGGACTGTGTCTATCTGTTACCGATTTGTACATTCCAAGCGCTTAGTACAGTGCTCTGCACATAGTAAGCGCTCAATAAATACTATTGAATGATTAACAAATACCATAATTACAATTATTATTACTCCGTGCTATAAATATAGTCTTACCTTATCTCTCCTTCCTCCATTTACCTCTTTCCCGTCTCTTCCCTCCACACAGAACATCTTCGGAGGGGCATTTCTAGAGGGGAAGAGAAAGATTGGTAGGACTGATATTAGTCATCCCCTGTTAATTGGGACCTTCTCTTTCAGTCATGCTTGGAGAGACCGGGTCCCAGGTTTTAAACAATCAATCGTTTTAATTGAGTGCTTACTGTGTGCGAAGCACTGTGTAAAGTGCTTGGGAATGTACCGTATGATAGAGTCGGTAGACATGATCTCTGTCCACATGAAGCACACCATCTACTGGGGGAAATCTAATATTAAAATATATTTCAGATAAGGGAAATAGTAGAGTATAAGGATATTTATATAAGTGCTATGGGGCTGGGATGAGAATCAAAGGGATTTTAGGAAGATTTTGAAGGTGAGAAACGTGGTAGACTGTCGGGTATGAAGAGGGAGTGCCAGGCCTGATGGAGAACACGAACAAGAGGTTGGTGGTGGGATAGACTGTACTAAACATTTGAGAGAGTGTGATTCAGTAGAATTAGTAAACGTGGTCACTGCCCTCAAGGAACTTATTGTCTAATGGGAAGACTCATTAAAATAAATTGAAGCTGCAGGAGTAATAAAGTATAAGGTTATATACATAAGTAAATTAATACCCCTAGACTATAAGCTCCTCGTGGACAGGAATCATGTCTACCATATCTGTTGTACTTTCCCAAGCACCTAGTACGGGCCTCTGCACAAGGTAAGTGCTCAATAAACACCACTGATTGATTGATACTAGTTTCAGTGATTGGTGTGTCATTCCAAATTTCACAGTTTCACAATTGATTCCCAAATGATTTTTCATGATACTCCAGCTTTATCTAAATTCACAAAGTTAAGAACTGAAGCAATTATCCAGGAAATGCAGGTGAGGAAATTGTTTCACCGAGATTGTTTGGGTAATTGAGCCAATATGTATGTTTTGTGGTGAATTCTTTGAATAACTGACTTGTGCAGACCTGGATTCTTTGAGGAGGAGAAATGGAAAATTCCCTTTTCAATCAATTAATGGTATTTATTGAGCCGTTACTAAGTGCAGAGCATTTTATGAAGTGCTTGGGAGAGTACAATACAGGAGAATTAACAGAAAGTCTCCCTGACCATAAAGAGCTTATATGCATAGTGAACAAGATCTTGAAAGGTAAGTAAACTCCTCTTTCCCTGGTATAAATGAAGTTTCCCTAAAGGCACATTAGAATACCATTTAGTCTGGGTCTATTCAGGAAATAATAGTGGCATGAATCCCTTTCTAGACTGTGAGCCCATTGTAGGCAGGGATTGTCTCTATTTATTGCTGAATTATACTTCCCAAGTGCTTAGTACAGTGCTCTGTACACAATAAGTGCTCAATAAATATGATTGAATGAGTGAATGAATGAATGAATGAACCCCACTAGATTGCAACATCTTTGAGGACAGAGACTAATAATAATAATGATCTTTAGGTGCTTACTATGTGCCAAGCACTCTTCTAAGTGTTGGGGTAGGTACAAGTTATCAGGTTGTCCCATGCCCCTTGTCTGCTGTGTGACCTTGGGCAAGTCAGTTAACTCTCTGTGCCTCAGTTACCTCATCTATAAAATAGGGATTAAAAGTGTGAGCTCCATGTGGGATAACCTGATTACCTTGCATCTACCACAGCGCTTAGAACAGTGCTTGGCACATAGTAAGCGCTTAGCAAATACCATAATTACTATTATTATTAATCCCCCATTTTACAGATGAGGTAACTGAGGCACCGAGAAGTTAAGTGACTTTCCCAAAGTCACGCAGCTGACAAGTGGTGGAGGCAGGATTAGAACCCACAACCTCTGAGTCTCAAGCCCGTGCTCTTTCCACTAAGCTACTCTGAAGCCTGGGAGTTGAAGGACCTGGGTTCTAATCCTGGCTCCACCACTTTGTCTGCTGTGTGACTTTGGGCAAGTCACTTTATTTCTCTGGGCCTCAGTTTCCTCAAATGCAAAAGAGGATTCAATACCTGCTCTCACTCCTAATTTCACTGTGTGCCCATTTGAGACAGGAACCGTATCCAGAATAATTAACTTGTATCTACCCCAACACTTAGAAAAGTGTTTGACACATAGTAAATTCTTAACAAATACCATTAAAAAGGACATGTATTTTGCCTTTTACCTCTGTTGTACTCTCCCAAGGGTACCTTCTATTGGATTAAGACTCAACAATTACTACTGACTGATTGATAATCCAAGTAAAATTCCTCCCCACAACACAGATTTTATTATTTTCATTATCATTATTATTTATTAAGCTCACACCATATGGCATTATTTTGGAGTTTTCCTTAAATGGTTGATGAACAACTCAGATATTATATTATAGATAATAGCAGCGACAAGAGAGAAATTTCACACACCCAGTAACTTTGCATCACTTTGTATCCATTAAACATCCAGTTAATTTAGTGGGGACCATCTTGTGAAGAGAAGACTAATATTTTGGCTCTCCACTCCACAGAGCCCAGGCATGGATTAACATTTCCAGTTGCATCCTTATCCATTCACTCTCTCTCTGTCATTCAGAGGTGTCCCAGAGTCCAGGTCAACCAGCTGGGGAGTGAGAGGAGATGCACGGAGCCATCAGAATCCTGGGAAGCTGTCAGACGGGGGAGTCATATCCAATTTTACAAGGGGGAAAAAATCCGTACCTCCTTATAGTGGGAAAGCAAAAGATCTGCCATCTTGAGGCTGATTAGTGGCTGAACTCCATCCTAGATTTTGTGACCCTGTATAAATATGCCCTTTCAGTTCATATGCCTTAGCCAGGGAGACCCCCTGACACCAAAGATAAAGACTTCCTACTTTATATGGAAAGGTATAACAGTCTTCTAACTCCCTACCTTATATGGAAATGTTTACCCATCTTCCTTGTTACAGCCTCAGCTAGGATTGTATCGGCCAACCTCATATATTCTCGCAATAACTCCTGTCGGGAGAGAGGGCTCCTTGGTCTAGCAGGGATCAACAAGTCCTCCAGGCAATTGCTTGTATGTTGCACAATTTAAAATAAAATAGCCTTTTGGGCTAACCTCCGCAACAAAGGCAGAATATGGATTCGTTATTTCCCCGACAATGGTCTTAATCTAATCCTTTACAGCCTTGCCATGTTGAAGCGAAACAAAATATCCCTTTCATTAGCTGGCAATTAAGACAGATTATATTAAGGTCATTAAGACATACATAAATTCTGCAGAATTTTTCAAAATCTGTTTTTTTTAACCTCTTGCAAGCTTCCCTAATGAACGTTATGTCACAGGTCAGGATACAACCACCCCAGTGTTCTTTTCATTAAAGCACGGTGGCCATTTATACATCCCTTTAGCACAGTGAATTGGGTACAGGCTTAATTTTTCCCACAAATCAGCTTACCTAAACTCACAAACCAACAGCGTAAGCTCCTTGTGAGTAGTGATCATCCCCTCTACTTCTGCATATTCCCCAAGCGCCTAGAACCGTCAGGCTCTGCCCACATTAACTGACGCTGATACTATCAGAGGCAAAAGTCCCCATCCTGGGAAAATGACTCCAGGAAGAAATCTAACATGTAAGATCTTGGCTTATTTATAGTCACCACTCCCTCGGACTATTCTCCACCCTCTATCCAAAAATATAGTCTCCGCTGAAAGAATACAGTTATGTGCAGTAACATGTACAGACTCGAGCCTTCCAGCTGCTGAAACTGTGCAAGAGCATAAGAAGCCCAGCAAAGATTTCAAATGCCAAAAGTCCATGAATTTAATTGCTATTCCCATATTGGTCATGGAGGCAGTTTTCTCTTGATTCCTTGGAGCAACTGGTGCACAAGGTATTAGGGAAAGTTCTAGTTCTGGGATTCTAGCCCCGCTCCTTCTTCCTCTAGACTATAAACTAGTGGGCGGAGAACGTGTCTACGAAATCTGTTATCTTGTAGTTTCCCAAGTGCTTACTATAGTACTCTGCACGTAGTAAGCGCTCAATAAAATGTGATTGATTGATTTGTGCTTGCAGAATATGATTGCAGCCTACTGAAGTATGTGACAAAATTGGAAAGAGAATTCCACCCAGAGAAGGCACTCATAAAAGAGAAGGATCCAGCTAAACTAAGGATGTGGCAGAAATACCTGATATTTCTCTGGAGCCCTGTACCATTGCATAATTTATCCAATCCCTCACTACTCTCCCTGGGGCCAAACGCTTGCCTCTAGCTAACTGCCCCCCTCCCGCTACTCTGGTTAAAAAGCACGTATGACTAAGAGACCTTAACTATCCAAAGCCATGAGAGCATTAAAGTCCTCACCAACCTATCCAACAATCAATCAGGGGTGTCTATGGAGTACTTACAGGGTGCAGAACACTGTAGTAAACACTTAGGAGAGTTCAGAAGAAATATAGTCCCTGCCTTCAAGAAGTTTAAAATCTAGTGGGGGGAAATACATATTACAATAAATTACTGATTGGGAAAGTAGCAGAGCATAAGGATATGTACATAAAGGCAGTAGATGTGAGGTGAATATCAAAAAGCTTAGAAGGTACCGACAGAAGTGCGTAGGTGGTGCAGAAGAGAGGGCAAATGAGGTAGGGAGATGCAGGGTTAGTCAAGGAAGGCTTCCTGGAGTAGATATGATTTTAGCAGGGCATTGAAGATGGAAGAATGTTAATCTGCCAGATATGAAGGGGGAGGGACTTCCAGGCAGGAAGGAGGGGTTAGCAAGGGGTCAATGACAAGAGAGTGAGGCACAGTGAGTAGAGTGGGATTAGAGGAGTGAAGTCTGTGGGCAGGGCTGAAGTGGAAGCAGAGTGAAGATGAAGAGTGAGAGAGCTGATTGAGCACCTTCAAGTCAATGGTGAGAAATTTCTCTAACTTATTATAGGTGCCCCTTTTCCTTTCTTCTAGGTGTAATTTATTTTAGTGTCTGGTTCCTTGCCTAAACTGTAAACTCTTTGAAGGCAGGGATCATGCTACTGCTTCTCTTGTACTTTCCCAAGCGATTAGAATATTTCTCTGAAGGGAGTAGACAATAAATATGACTGATGATTACACCAAGAACTCCATTTGTCCATGGAAACTTTCATTTTTGTGACAGTTCTTTAGGGGGTAAGCCAAACTCTCATTTTTATGGACTCTTTTGGACTCTGGAGCTCAACAGTCCATTATGAAGGCAATCACCATCTGCTCCTTATGTAGCCCCTTTGTCTTGAATAATAATAATTGTGGTTTTAGTTAAGTGTTGACTCCATAGTAAGCGCTCAATAAATAAATACTATTGAATGAATGTCAAGCACTTTACTAAGCATTGAGGTAGGTGCGAGATGATCAGGTCCCAGACTGAGCTCCCCTTTTCCCTCTGCTCCCTCTACCCGCCCTTTCACCTCTCCGCAGCTAAACCCTCTTCTCCCCGCTTTCCCTCTATTCCTCCTCCTCTCCCGTCCCATCCCCTCAGCACTGTACTCATGCACTTAACTGTATATATCTTCCTTACCCTATTTATTTTGTTAATGAGATGTACATCACCCTGATTCTATTTATTTGCTATTGTTTTAATGAGCTGTTCTTCCCCTTGATTCGATTTATTGCCCTTGCTCTTGTCTATCTGTCTCCCCGACTAGACTTTAAGCCCGTCGAAGGGCAGGGACTGTCTCTGTTACTGATTTGTACATTCCAAGCGCTTAGTACAGTGCTCTGCACATAGTAAGTGCTCAATAAATACTATTGAATGAATGAATCAGGTCAGACCAAGTTCCTATGCCACATGGGGCTCACTGTCTAAGGGAAAGGGACAATGTGCATTTAATCCCAGAGACGCTAAGTGACTTGTCCAAAGTCACACAGCAGTTAAGTGGCTGAGCCAGGATTAAAACCTAGCTTCTCTGACTCTGAGGTCACACTGCTTCCTGGACTGATGGAGCAGTCCATGCCATGTTTTAAGCCCTCTCCATTATGTTCCTGGGTTGGGACATAATTTGACTTGTAGCAGATTGCCTTCCACTTGTTAACCACTGCTCAAGCTAAGAAAGGAATGGGTAAGCCTCTGCTGGACTCTCCCTGCCACAGGCAAAACTGGTAGAATACTGGAAACTCTCCAGGAACGATCCCGAGAGGGGTCTTGAGGTATAAGACGGTCAAAATAAGGTTTTCGCTACCATCAAGCAAGATATGCTTTTCAGTAGTCTGAAAACATTTCTTCAATTCCTGGGGGTGGGGGGGTTGTTTTTGTCTTTTAAAAGAGTGAGTAGAGTGGTGTTAGAGGTGTGAAGCCTGTGGGCAGGGCTGAAGTAGAAGAAGAGTGAGGAATAGGAGTGAGAAAGCTGATGCCCACAGCACTTGTGTATATTTGTATATATTTATTACTCCATTTATTTAATTAATGATGTGTATATATCAATGATTCTATTTATCTTGATGGTACTGATGCCTGATTACTTGTTTTGTTTTGTTGTCTGTCTCCCCCTTTTAGACTGTGAGCCCGTTGTTGGGCAGGGATTGTCTCTATCTGTTGCCGAATTTACATTCCAAGCACTTAACAGAGTGGTCTGCACACAGTAAGTGCTCAATAAATATGATTGATTGAATGGAGTGCCTGAAAGTCAGTGGTAAGAAATTGCTCTGACTTATTACATACCACCCTTTTCCTTTCTTTTAGCTGTAATTTAATTGTGTTTGTTAAATGCTTGCTATGTACCAAGCAGTGTACTAAGCACTGGGGTGAATACACGATAATCAGGTTGGGCACAGTTTCTGTCCCACTCAACAATTTCTGGAGAGGTGAAGAGTCCACAAAAGTATTTCAAAGCAACCAAGAACACCCAAAATGAGAACCCCGCCAGTCATGACAGGGTGGGTCAGTGGAAAGAGCCTGGGCTTCGGAGTCAGAGGTCATGGGTTCGACTCCCAGCTCTGCCACTTGTCAGCTGTGTGACTGTGGGCAAGTCACTTCACTTCTCTGTGCCTCATTTACCTCATCTGTAAAATGGGGAATAACAGTGAGCCTCACGTGGGACAACCTGATTACCCTGTATCTACCCCAGCACTTAGAACAGTGCTCTGCACATAGTAAGCGCTTAACAAATACCAACATTATTATGGCAGCATTGCATAGTGGATAGAGCACGGGCCTGGCAGTCAGAAGGTCACCGGTTCTAATCCTGGCTCTGCTACTTGTCTCCTGTGTGTCCTTGGGAAAGTCACTTCACTTCTCTGTGCCTCAGTTCCCTCATCTGTAAAATGGGGGTTAAGATTGTGAGTTCCATATAGAACAGGGACTGTGTCCAACCTGATTAGATTGTATTTACCCCAGCACTTAGAACAGTGCTTGATACAAGGTAAGTGCTTAACAAATACCATCATTAGTATTATTATCTTCAAATGCATAAGATAATAACGGTGGTTTTTGTTAAGCACTTGCTACCTGCCAAACACTATATTAGGTGCTGGGATAGATACAAGTAATCAGGTCCCACATGGAGCTCACATTCTACGTAGGAGGGAGAACACTTATTGAATCCCTATTTTGCAGATGAGGGAACTGAGACCCGAAGAAGTGAAGTGACTTGCCCAAGATCACACAGCAGATAAGTGGCAGAGGTGGGATAAGAACCCAAGTCTCCTGACTCCCAGTTGTTTCCATATGAATCCCTAATAATAATTTTTCAGTAAGAAAGACTTTGCAGTTTAACTGACAATGTCAAACGTAACTAAATCCCTAAGAGCAGCAAGAGTCAGTGCTTGCCTTTATCGGCAAAGAAAGTTGATACGCTAAAGAAACTGACAGTTATGCTTAGTCATGTTTATAACCATAATTATGCTTTAAGCCAGTGGAATGAATATTACATGGTAAATACTAGAGATTCTTTTCCATTATAAAACATTCCTGTAAGTAGCTTATGTGGTACATGATAGTAATTGGAATTTACTGAACCACAAGCAAAATCCGTAGAGGATGCAACTTTATTACTTGGTTTGCCAGGAACAAGTTTTAACCTCTATAAAGATATTTAGGGAAATTATCCAATATTCTTTGAGATAATGCATGTCAAAGGCTCACTGGAACAAGGTACACCTAGTTTGTGTTGTTGGACTCCACTCCCTTTTGAAACTGTGCATTCTATGGGTATGTGAAGAGTAGATGTTAGCACAGATGAGAATCATTTTTAATGGGCACGAATTCAAGAGAGATTTTACCCCTGTAAATTTTATATCCCCTCTCAGGGTCGCACCTGAAGAGTTTCCAGTACTCTACCAGTCTCAACTACGGGAGAGAGAGTCGAGCAGGGGCCTGTCCATTCTATTCCATTCCTAGCTTGGCCAGTGGTTAGCGAGTGGAAGGCAATCCTCTACAAGTCAAAACTCCCCTGTGCTGGGCACCAGTGGCATGGGAGAGAGTCGAGGGTGGAAACTCAAGTTGACTGCATGGAAAGGAGGCCATGGTAAACCACTTCTGAATTTTTACCGAGAAAACTCCATGGATACACTACCAGAGAGATTGCTGATGGAGGCAGGGTTTTCTGGGAGAGACCATGGCATCGCTATGGGTCGGAGACGACTCGACGGCATAAGACGAGACAGGAAATTTTACATAGTTGTAACTTTTCTATTTGTTAAGTCCATGAGAGGAGGGATCTGTGGAGAATATTTTTGAAACACACTGCTCTTTATCTAAGAATGAAAAAATGGAAAAATGAAAAATTCACACCCTTCCTAAAATTCATTCATTCAATCATATTTATTGAGCACTTAATAAAGTGCACAACACCGTCCTAAGCGCTTGGGAGAGTACAATACAACAATAAGCAGTCACATTCCCTGCCCACAACAAGCTTACAGTCTAGAGAGGGGGAGACAGACTTCAGTACAAATAAATAAATCTTCAGATATGTACATAAGTGCTGTGGGGCTGGGAGAGGGGAAGAACAAAGGGAGCAAGTCAGGGTGATGCAGAAGGGAGTGGGAGAAGAGGAAAATTGGAGCTTAGTCTGGGAAGGTCTCTTGGAGGAGATGTGCCCTCAATAAAGTTTTGAAGAGGGGATAGCAATCGTCTGTCGAATATGAGGTGGGGGAGGTGTTCCAGGCCTGAGGCAGGACAAGGGCTATGGGTCAGCGGCAAGATAGGCAAGATCGAGAGACAGTGAGAAGGTTAGCATTAGAGGAGTAAAGTGTGTGGACTGGGTTGTAGAAGGAGAGAAACTTTGCAGAGTGCATTGTCTGGCTAATTTCCCAGTGTAGCCCCAACCCCAAATTAAAAAAAAATAAATGTGATTTACTTATCATTCTACAGTGGATGTTTCCACTGAGCATGCCACATTCAAAGGGACTCTCTCAAAGACCACCACCCGCCTTCCCCTGCCCGCAAAATGACCTTAACAAATGGAATTATCTAAATTTGTAAAATTTCAGTGGAGTTACCATTTTTCTGGTCAATTCCTCAAATCATGTTATCCTGCTCACATAAGCATTGGTCTGCATTATTCAGATAATAGAAGAATTTAGTTCCATATCAAACAACCAGATATGCAAGGCTAAAGTATATTTTAGGGGGCCGGAAACATCGGCTAGTGTAGGCCACACCAAAGATTATAATGAATGAAAGGGAAGGGTCCACGGGTTTTTTGTAGACAACTCAAATGGATAATTCAGTTTGGCCAGGATTATCCATTTGTCACGTCTCCATAGAGCATATCAATTAAATATTCCATGGGCAGCCTCTTTAGATCTGAAAAGCAAGGTTCTAATTATCCCTTCTCATATGAAATGACTTTATATTTCAATCAGAAAGCTGTAAAGAGCAACCAAATAGCTGTTGTCAAAAGGTATAAGTTTTGAGCCTTTTAGTGATCAGAATCTCAGTCTAACCCTCAGTAGCAAGAGAAAAATACCAGCTTACCCAAAACGTACGGGTCAGAGGTAAGAAAAACATGTGGTTAAGATCAGAAAGTGACTATAAAGCTAACACCCTGCTTTTGTTCTTATCTGTGGAGTTTATACCCTTCAATTTGTTGCCTATATCCGATTATTAAAAATCACCTTCCAATATACGTTCACAACTCCCTTTTTAATTCTTACTTGGGTTTTGAAAATTTTCGGGGAAGAAAAGTGGCCCTATTGAGGTGCGTCACTGAATTTTTGCTACTTTATACTCTCTTGGCCCCAAGGTTCCCCGCCCCCTACCCTCCGCTTCTGTCTCCCCCACAAACAAGTCATACACTCCCTTAGTCTTGAAAACCCAATGCTTAGATTCCCTCTGTCACAGGGCCTGCAGAAACTTCGGCTTAGTAACAGTTGTCAAGAACAGAAGGGGTGTGGCTTCCTGCCCAGCAGCCGCTGAATCTGTTGATCACTAACCCAGGTCTGCCTGACTTGTTTGAATACTCTGGTGGAATCTAAGCAGAGACAAGCTTCAGGGTTAGAAGACTCTAGCCAAGAGAATCCTACCTGCCGTATAAATGTAACTCTCTGAGGAGAATTGCAATCAGCTGGGGACAGCCTTGTAGATTTTCCTACAGAGAATGTTCTCTGAGGAGATCGTAAGCGCCACGAGGGCAGGGACCTTGTATTTTGCTTGTGAAGTACTCGTTCAACAGCTTTATTTGTGCAGACAGTAGGTGTTCAATAAAATATGCCGTTGGTTGACTGATTGTGGCAATCCCTCCCTCGAGTGGTTCTCTCCATTTGCTAAGCTCTACTTGTTTCCTTTCATGACATGCTCAAGGATTCAGTTATGTGCCTCGATTGGAAGCTTATCCTACAGACAAGGTGAAGGCCAGAGGTGCAGTAGGACCTGTTGATGCCTCCAATCTTCCATTTGAACCCCATCCCAATGATTTGCTTTAAATCCTGATGTGGTGATTTGCTTAAAATCCTGATGTGGAAAGCTCTTCCAGGAAGACATCTTTGATCACCCCAATTAGGGTTTCAGAGAAGGAGAAATGTTATATCTGCCTCTTTTTTTGTACTAGCTTCTTGCCGTGTCATCGGGATGCCCTCTAGATTCGTTGACCAGCTAAGGTTTTTTGCATTAGGCTTATCAGATGAATCCAAAATCTCTGACCAATTTCAAAACTATTTCCTCTGATTGAGAACCAGCCCAGTTAGTTACCTATGGTGGGGAGGGGGAAGAGAGTCTTTCCTGTTAAGCCACCGACATATCGCGGCTCAGTGGGAAGAGCCCGGGTTTGGGATTCAGAGGTTGTGGGTTCTAATCCCGGCTCCTCCACTTGTCAGCTGTGTGACTTTGGGCAAGTCACTTCACTTCTCGGTGCCTCAGTTACCTCATCTGAAAAATGGGGATTAAGACCGTGAGCCCCGCATGGGACAACCTGGTAACCTTGTACCTACCCCATTGCTTAGAACAGTGTTCGGCACATAGTCAGCACTTAAAAATACCATCACTATTATGTCACCTAACCTTTGATTTATTTAGCCTGCTGAGGCTGGACTTTCCCATCTGTTGAATAGTGATATTCTCTTTCCATACTTTTAAAATTCTCCCCAGAAAATATACTAATTCCTGTTGGTTGCTGCTACTCCTTTCTTTCCTAGGCCCTTCCAGATATTGTGAATGGGATTTATTGAATATTCCAAATCCCAGTCCCTTTAAATTCAGGTACTGTGATGTTCCTTAACAGTTGCAGTAAAGGCCTGACTTTTTTTTTTCCTCTTCCCTGAATATCATCTTCTAATTGTCTTTTGAGTCTCTGGTGAGGCCTTCATGAGATTTTTCCTTCCTTTTGATCCAGGCAGAGATGCCAACCAAACAAGCAAACAGAAGTAAATTTCCCAATCCTCACTAGTGACATCGCACATCAAGACATAATATGCAACTGGGTGGAGACCTAGTAAGTGTGGGAGACAGATTTCAAAGACAACGAGCAGAGCGTTAATCTCATGCATGCTGAGGACACGTCATAGCCTCTCCCTTCAGGACGCACACCCATCAATGAAACTTGATCAACGCTTTTATTCAATTATTTAACACTATCACTTCTTGAGTTGGGTAATTACCCCCAACCCTGTTTCGCTAGCATCTATAGACAAATGTATTTAGTCAGCAAAGAACAGGACTTGCACACATTCTGCCCACATAGATATGTCACTTTGTACATATGATTGTACTTCTGTTAGATCATGTAATGTGCACCTTATAACTTCCTCATGATGATATTAGTATAAAGTACTATACTAAAGATAATGCATGTAGGGTGAGAAATTATGGAGGAAAAAGGGTGACCTGGAAGGACGAAAGAGGAGAAGGATAGATCAAAGAATGCATTTTAGAGGCAGAACTAATTTTAAATGTAGTATAAATGTAACCCATTTCATGGTAGTTCTGGCAGAAGGACCCTAATGTATTACTTTCAGTATAAACCAGCAGAGTCATGCATTACTCATCATCAAAAGGGTTTGTCATAGAGAGCTACCTGCCTGTATTTATTGTAAGGTATTCAGGATAAACAGGTTTCAACAAACACACAGAGGTTTTCAGCAAACTAAAAACAAAAATAATTTCCTCACACATCCGGTCACTCCAAACTTCAGGCTCTCTAGTGGCTCAGCTTCTTTTTCCCTTAGAAGTAGCATGGCCTAGTGGAAAGAGCACGGGGCTGGGAGTCAGAAGGACCTACGTTCTAATTCCCACTCCCCTACTTGTCTGCTCTGTGACCTTGGGCAAGTCACTTCAGTTCTCAGTGCCTCAGTTCCCTCATCTGTAAAATGGGATTAAGATTGTGAGCCCCATGTGAGACAGGGACTGTGTCCAACCAAATTATCTTGTTTTTACCCCAGTGCTTAGAACAGTGTCTGGCATAAAATAAGCACTTATTAACACCTGTAGAGTTCCTGGGTTTAAATCCCAGCTGCATCTGTCAGTGCTGCCGGAGATTTCGGTGACCTCGCAGCCCTTTTGAACTCTCGATTAGCTCACTTTACCCTCAGTACATTTAGCTTCCTGAACGTGTTAGTGTTTCTCTGCCCTTTGCTAATTTGAACATATTGAAGGGAAGGGGAGGTTGCCGCTATCTGTTTCTCCATTGGTTTCCAGAAGAAACTAGTTCTTTTTCTGGTGTCAACCTTCACACTTCAGATCTTAGAGCTGGCTATGGAGTGCAAGAGGGGCCATTTACTAATTAATCAATTAGTTGTATTTATTGAGCTCTCATGCTGTGCACACAGTATGAGAGCTCAATAAATACCACTAATTGATTGATTAGTGTCCTAAGCACTTGGGAGAATACAATAGGATTGGTAGACGTGTTCCCTGTCCGCAAGGACCTTACAGTCTAGAGGGGGTGACAGACATTAAAATTAATTATGGATGTGTACATAAATTCTATGGGGCTGAGGATGGAGTGGACATCAAGTGTTTAAAGGGTACATGTCAGCTTTCTGCCCTAACTCTGACTTTGGCTTAATCTGTACTGAGCATGACATTTTTTATTGATTATCACACTATTAATGAACATACCGGGCAAATACACTAACATGTAGAAAGCATAACCTGGCCATAGTGCTAGCTCAGTATTGCTCAGGTGCAGTGAAACAGAGTTGTGCCTGGTCAGTCAGTCCGTAATATTTATTGAGCGCTTACTGTGTGCAGAGCACTGTACTAAGCATTCAGGAGAGTAAATACAACAAAAAGAGATACATTCCCTGCCCACAGTGAGCTTACTTGAAGAGGCTCTGCTTCTTGTCTTATGGTCAGTGTCTCTGACTGTTAAACACTGATTTCCCTGGATTGTTTTTTGTGTCTCATTTGAAAGATAAGCTGCTGATCTGTCCCCTGTACCACTTTTTAACCTCCTTAGCATTTGATTAGGCCCCAAACTTATCCTTGCTTGGTCCTGTTTCCGTGAAGAGAGACCAAGCTCATTCATCTTCTTCATCAAAGTTCCCTTTGTCTCAGAAGACCAGTCCACCCGCTATGCATCCCAGTCTCCATCCTAGTCACCCCCTTCATCCCCTCGCCTTTCCTTGCTGTTTGACATTTCAGATGAGAATTGGATCACTGGCTTATTAAGTCTAAAAACAAGAGAAGGATTTCTCCACCACTCCCTGTTTGGGAAAGGGAGGGAAAGCTCCCTGGGCCTGGAAGCCATAAATTTTGACTCTTATGATTTTCACAAATGTTGTATATTAAGGATTAAGTTACAATGAAAATGAAATGAGGCTGAATGATTTGCCTTACTTTCCAGTGAAGGTAGAGGTAAAACCCTTAAGAGAATCAGATGGGTGGGCTGGGCTGCGGGGTTAATGAAAAAACATGTAGTGTTGGCACACCAAATACAGGGTTATTATTAATAATAATAATGGTATTTGTTAAGTGCTTACTACGTGCCAAGCACTGTTCTAAGCGCTGGGGTAAGGGGAAATACAAAGTGATCAGGTTGTCCCAGTGGGGCTCACAGTCTTAGTCCCCATTTTACAGATGAGGTAACTGAGGCACAGAGAAGTTAAGTGACTTGCCCAAAGTCACACAGAAGACAACTGACGGAGGCTGGATTAGAACCCTTGACCTCTGACTCCCAAGCCCGTGCTCTTTCCACTGAGCCACGCTACTTCTCTATATGCTTCAAAATTGTTATTTTAATTCAGGCTATTGCACTGAAGTGGATATTATTCACAAAATAACCCTGGAATTTTGTCACAGTAAGCAGTTTTGTTTTAAAATGTATTACCTGGTTTTAGAAATGTGAATTCACCTTCTTTGATAATTCTCTTTTAAAATGAACATACTAGTAATCATTTACACTTGTGGGTTAAAGATGAGTAAAATGGATTGGGTGGTTCTTCCATCGTGATCGTTTTTCCTTTATTTTTTTTAAGAAAATAAAGGGAGAGACAATTTATACGAAGAATGTCCTGCATTGAAAAGGCTCTACTCCAAAACATTCTGGATAAGAAATAATAATGATATAAAAATGGTGTTTATTAAGCACTTACTATGCACCAGGCACTGTACTAAGCGCTGGGGTGGATACAAGCAAATCGGGTTGGATACAGTCCCTGTCCTAGTCTCCTCTGGGGGCACTCACTGCTCAGGAACCATTTTGTTCTTTTTAACTCATTGAGATGAAAAATTTCAAGGATTTGAAAAATCCAACCCAATATTCTATTAGGAGAAAATGCCCTGCCACTCTGCGAGAGTGGGATTTTGTAGGTGGTGGAAATGAGGCAGCCAGAGAACTCCCTGTAGCTCAAAAATGGTCTCTAGCTCCACGTCATTTAGGATCGGATGTTGTCTTTGCCATCACTCTGGGGAGTTTTCCGAACTGAACCTGCCCTGGGCTCAGGCTCCAACATACCTGGGATGAAAATTCAGGATTGAAAAGGGATTGACAGGTCAAATGATGAGTCGCAACCCATGCTTCATCTGGGCAATTCCACCCTGCCCTACTGGGATAATTCAGGCTTGGGAAAACGTGCCAAATTTTGGAGAGGTTCAATTGTATTTTCAAATAAGCTGATCCTGTTTTGGAAGAGAAACAGCATCAGTTTGGCCAGCTGTCCTAGACTACAGGGAATGAAAAAATTAGAAAGGAAAATAAATTCAGGAAAAAAAATAGCCTTATGTGGCTCCCAATTAAAGGTAACATTTTTCATAGATGAAATTTCTCTGTATACTGTCAGAATGTTGCGTTTTTTGATCAACATTTTCCCCAACTTATTTGCTAGACTTTGCTAGTCTCAACTCTTCATCCTCAGTAAGAAAGGAATCTGAACTGAAACTCTGGGAGATCCTATCTGATAGAAGCTTGCGGAATATAACTGGAGTTCGTAGCAGGAGTAGGATGAAAAATCAAATGGCAGGCACGTTCAAAGGACTTAGGGAGAAATGTCTTTTGCACTTCCACTGAAGGATGGGATACTGAAGTGGAAGCAATTGGGTAGATCAGACTCAGCCAGTCAGGCTAATGTGACAAAGCAGTATAACCAGAGCACCAACATCAGTAATATCTTTGAGTATGATGATGAAAGAATGAACACAGCTCTGCTAGAAAGGCGAGGTCTCTTCACGATGCTGCCCACAAGCTGTTTTCTTCTATGGCCGATCTTCAGAGAAAACCCAGCCCTGCACTGCAATACGTCTCTATTGTTTCTCCCCCTTCCACATTCCCCAGGATTTGAATGTATTATTATTAATATTATTACTACTATTATTATTAGAAGTAGTAGTAATATTCTTATTTAGAGCAAGTTAGCCATAAGCTGTCCTGTAAAACAGTTGTTTTTGTGTGAATACTGGGTATGTTGTATGAATATCCCCAATGGGAAAACATGGTGAATTCTCCATATTCAGACCAAACCGAAGGTTATGGATCAGAACTGGGATGGCTTTGGGGACCTGCTGCTGCCCAAAGCGGGGTCCAGTCTGGACCAGTGGATAGTCTAATGGATAGATCATGGGCCTGGGAGTCAGAAGGACGCAGGTTCTAATCCCTGCTTTGCCACTTGTCTGCTGTGTGACCTTGGGCTAGTCACTTCACTTCTCTGTGCCTCATTTATCTCATCTGTAAAATGGAGAGGAAGACTAAGCCCCATGTGGGTCAGAGCACGTATCCAACCTGATTAGCCTTTATCTACACCAAGGCTTAGTATAGTGCCAGGGCACATAGTAAGTGCTTAACAAACACCATCAAAAAAAAATCAATGTTTGCCCTTTGGCCAGGAGAATGGGAGTTTTGTTTCTAAGACCCCTTCAAGGTCTCGACCTTTTCTTGAGTAGGCTCTGAGTCCAATTTGGATCCTGGGCCATTCACTATCTCTCCAAAAGTGAGTTTCAATTCGCCAGATTTGGCTTGGAGTTATCCCAGCCTCTCAGAGGTCCTTTGGTAGAAAAAGACCCATGGCTGAAACAGACTTCTCCTGACCCCACTGTGGGGACCTGTTTCTGATGATAATGATTCTTCTAAAGCACCAACTATGTGCCAAGGACTGTATTAGGCATTTCTCCCAGAATAGCATCAATCCAGATCAGATTCACAGCATGAGGAACCCCCATACCATCGATTAAGATATTGGCTTGGTGGGGCTTTGCCTAAAGTCAATATCATTCATTCATTCAACCCTATTTATTGAGCAGTTACTGTGTGCAGAGCACTGTATTAAAAGCTTGGAGAGTTGAAGTAAAAAAGCCAGATTTAATGGATATTTTTCATTTTTTTTCTTATTTTTCTCAACACTGTTTCTGAGGTACCAGACTTAGGCAGCACGCAGACAAAATTGTAAAGTCGGGTCCAATGTGGGCTGAAATTCAATGAGCTGACCCAAGCAGAGCCCAGTGAATTTGAGGCCCGTACCCAGCGCGATACCTCTCTTTCTCCTGAGGACTTCTGGGAACTTGGCTCCAAATGAACAGGCGTGTTACTTCATGTGTTTGTCCAAAGCAAAGAATACAATTGCCCAGAAGTTCCCCACGTTGAATGGTCTATAGCCCAGCCAAGAACTCAGAAGTGGCCTCCCCACCCCCAGGGAGCCCAAGATGGCTGGTCCCCGTTGGGGCATGCATGGTTCCCTAGGCCTGAGCCCAGCCAACCTTTATCACCGCCTGGCCCTCGTCCATGCCAAGTTTTTTGGAGTTTGAAGTCACTCTACACTGATTCGGCCAGCTCTAGCTGCTTCTCCTTCTGAAAACCAAGGAATCTCTACAGTGGATCTCCACTCCTTATGTCCCAAATTGGGCTATACAGAGTCAGAACATTTGACCTACAGCTGATGATATAAATCCAAAATGCACCGTTTTACTTAGGACTCTCCAGAGAATTCTCTATAGAAAGAGCCTGGATTTTTAGTGAGACTCTTTTTCTACCCTCTCATCCTCATCTCAAAAATCAAGATTTGGATTCACTGCTGTTGTTTTCATCATCTCCTTATAAATAGCAGTCTCACATTACATTACACGCATTGTACATTTTTATTCTGTTGCTACCGTACAAGTACTTGCTTCTTATTTAATTTTAACTTTTATCATGTGTCACTCCCAAAACGTTCCTCTTCTAATCCCGTGTTTGTTTCTGATAGTATCCAATATATCTGTTATATCGTTATTTTGCACTCTCCCAAGCACTTAGGTACAGTGCTCTGCACACTGTAAGTGCTCAAATACGATTGACGGGTTGACTGTTATCCCACTGTCATGCCAGGAAGAGCCCGGCTATATTAAGAATGACACCTCTACCTGGACAGAACCAAAATGCACAACAACCGCGTAGTGCAGTGGGAGGATCACGTCTTGGGAGGTGATACTAGAAAGCATCCAGGAAAAATGCTGGAATGTGGTCTCAATTACGATAGCCCATCCTTCATCCTAATCCCCAAAGTGGAAGATGGGTGGGGCTGGTGAGGCCTGGTCCTGTTTGATAGGATGCAGCCAGAAAGGTGGATTCACCAGCTACCTGTTCCTCTCAAAATCCCCACTGGCTTTCTCCCGGTCTTTTTTATATGGGAGCTTTAGTATGATTAAGGAATGTTCAAAAAGACTTTACAGGGTGAGTCCTCTCCAGTGCTCACATTCGGTGAGGTTGCCCTCCTTCGAGGTCTCACAGTGGCACTCCTGTTCCTATTTGATGGCCATTTCTGTTCGTTCCAGATTGTATTAAATATCTTTAGTAGCTTCAAACGCTGCTCTCTGGCAGCAGTTTAGCATTTCGGTGCTGATCTCATCAGTACCTGGACTTCTGTTATTCTTTGCCTCTTTGATGGCTTTCTTCAGTTCTTCTGTTTTGATTGGTTTCTACTTTCATCTCAGGTATTTGTTCTGAAATGGTGTTATCTATTCATTTGCTAGAGTCAAGCCATTTAGTCATCTGAAGAAGGGCTCATTCTCTCACTCCTCTGGTTTTGCTTCAACAGTGGGTAGTCTTATCATTTTTGTCTTTGATCAGTCAATTGTTGAGGCTCCTCTTCCTGCTATCACTTTGGTGATGGAATGGGAATAAAGGATAGTGTATCTTGGTTTTCAATTTTTATAAATTCTCTTCTATAGTTTCTCTTTTTTTTTAATTGAGATGCAGAGTTTTTATCATCTTTGGGTGTTTTATAAGGAAGCTTTGCTTCTGATTGTTTCAAATAATGCCTCATATTCCATCTCATTTCCGTCTTATGGGGAAAAAAATAATTGCCTCTTGAGAGCTTGATTCCTTCAAGCCCAGCACTTGAAGATTTGATTCCTGGATCTCCTAGTACTGCTTTTGTAACCTCAGAAATTCCACTTAAGGCTTTGGGAATTTCCCCACTATATCCGTAGAAATATAATTCTGCACTATCCTCACATTCGTATATTAATTTATTATTAATATTGCCATATATTAATTAATTAATAATCTGTATATAAATTAGGCCTGAAAAGTCCCAAAGGGTTTAAAGTAAATAATTTAGAGTGACCTACTGAAATCTTATTCAGGTCCAATATTTAAGCTAATAATGGCCTACTGGGCAGTAGACCTGTGTTCCCTGAAGCTAGCGACAAAAACAGGGACACCATCCTGCTGGGAACAGAACAATGGAAAGAGAGGCTGCCAGCAGCTGGCTAAAGTGGCTACCTAGTGGCCCTAACATAGGTTTTCTGGCACTCATTGTCCTCTTCTTTGAAATGAGCATGATAAAACTGACTGGGTCTGTGGTGAAGCCTCATTAAAATTACAAGTGGCAAAGTGTCGATGTGAAACATTATAGAAATCCAAATAAACTGTACTGACTAGTTGGATTTCATTCATGTGTGAATGGGATGGAAGAAATTAATACTGCGTGTAGGGGGACAAAGAGAAGTCCCCTGTAGTGTTATTCTACAGCACTTCTCCCGCACAAAACTTTTTCGCTAACGTGAACGTCTTTAGATACAAACGTCTAAACTCTTCCCCGTCCTCCCCCTCCCACCCCAGCGTAAAAAGAGGACAAGTTAGTTTAAGACTTAATTACTTTCTCTAATCAAATTGTCAAGACAACATACTCTTTCCTCTTCTTACTCACTGGAATTGAATGGAGCACACACAATTAAAACATTATGCTTTCATAGCCAGCTCTTCCTTATGGCAGTGCTAGAAGAGAATTACGTACATAGAAATCAGCTAGTTTCCTAGTATTAATCTATGAGGTGGGTAATATGTTGCGCTCCTGGCGCCAAATAGTTGCACATTTATGAATTCACCACGTTTATTGGTCTTAATAAAACTCCTTAGCATATCTATAGAGGGAAGCTGCAAAAGAATGGCACAACATGAGGTTTCAACCCTATTACTCCTGTTCCTGCTCCACAGAATCAAACTTGCTAAGGGTAAAAGCGTCATGTATCTTTGTGCTTTGAAACCCTGAGTTAACAATTCATGAAAGGCCGAGTCAAATCATGCATAGTAAGTAAAACTTAGTGAGGATTTTAAAATTTGCATTTGTTGCTGGACAGTGCTTCAGAGTTCAGGGTAACCCTTCTGTGCGATGATTTTAATTTACAAGTTTGCATTTAATAGTGTGACATGGATAAGGAAACAGGCCGTCTGAAATAGACTCATTTAGGGTTCTGAAACAGCCGTGTTTCAGAAACCAAAACTTCCTCCTTGCCCTCATTTGCTGTCTCCTTCTCCCCCACCACCTCCACCCCTTCATATAATAGAAAGCTTTAAAATGAAGATTAACTGGGTTTTAAATTAGCCTTGATTCTATTAGAATTGTACCTCATATTTCATGTGCTGGAAAGAGATATGAGGAAGCAATGTCATAATGTTTGCATATTCTCAGACAAGTCATTCAGTAGCCCTGTCAGAGACCATTTAAAGTCGTTTGGAAATTATCGAAAGTGACGTGTCTCTGTGACAAATATTTCAAGGGTGCCTTTTTACAAGAGATGGGGATGCTAATGGATTTTTAACCACGAGTTAAAAAGTTAAAAAAAATATTATCAGCTGAACATAATTGATTTTCAGTCCTTAGGAGAATGAAGATTCAGGAAGAGCAGAGCATCCACTTAAAAACAAAAACAAAAAATACGTCTCGAATTAGCATAATGTAAATTTAGTTAGGAAGCAAGGTAAGTTGTTTTAATGGAGCAATGGACCATTCGCTCTGCGATGTCTCATTCACTTTCAAACGTATCACTTAGAACATATCTTACACACCGCTGTGTGTGTGTGTGTGTGTGTATCACACACTTTTTCTCTAAAAAGTTAATAGTATGTAGATGTCCTTTTCAAAATCTGATAGTTATTAATGAGAAAATATTCTCCAATAATTACCTTACTTTGTCAATGAATCATATTTTGCTTCTACTAAAGACTAATATCTTTCAACAGTCATTTTATCATAACCAATTATAATTATGCCAGACAATGGTATGTATAGATTTCACACATCATAACTATAGTGTTATATGTGCAGTCTTTGCCATTCCCCTTTAGTAACTGGTTGTTTGGTTTTATTTTATGGGAAAAAAAAACTTTACCATAACTACCAAAGACCACGAATACCTATTGTAGAAAGTGTTTCAGACAATCATGGTATTGATAATGCTATTTTTACTATAGTATTTGAATTTTAGTACTGTGGAAAAAAAAGAATGTTTCTAGAAGACATTAACTCAAAATATTTTTGCATTTTAATTTTGATAGATTGGTTTAAACCATTACAAAATGTTATAAACACAATTGAAAAGATTTTGGAAATTAGAATCTAACTTTAAATTTGAACACTTCACATTTTTCTACAAAAACAGTCAAGTAGCTTAATTCTTCTAACTGAAATATCAGTACTGGGAGATAAATAAAGAAAATAATGCAGAGAATATTTTTTTTTGTTAACTTAAATTCCTATTCCTGGATGCTGTTATTGTAAATCAACAGTGTGTGCCCTAATTAATGTGCTAGCTGAGCTTTGCTATAGTAGAACTCAGCAGGGGTAGCCTCCGACAAGTAAAGCATGTTTTCTTTTCTTCTGCCACTTTGTAAAGGCTAATCCCAACCTAATGGCAGGAAGAAGTTTTTGGCTAGATTTTTTGAAACTATAACCTACACTAGAGTGCCCATGGATATTACTTGTAAGAAAAAAATATGTTGCCTATGATTTGAACAGTGTATCTGGTCAAAAACCAAAATGCTGGCAATAGAGAAGGGGGATGACCACATTCTAATCATTTACTTTATAAAAGTATCCATGTAATATTAAATGTGATCATCACTACACTTGGGCAAAATTAGTTTACCTCATTAGCCAAAAATAATCTAATTGAGTGTTTCCATACTTGGATTGGGTCCTGGGGTAAGAACTGCATTCGAGGATATCATGGGCATTAGATAAATCTTTAAGCAATTATTGTACTTAAGGTGAAACCATAAAATTGTAAAATTTTGTGTACATTGAGGTCATTTTGAGAAGAGGAGGGAGGTTTTGATAGATAAAACAAAACCTATATTGAATGACCAAAATATTTTTTTTAGCTAATATTGACTGATAATGGCACCGAAATGTATTCCGGAAGTCAGAGGAAAGCATTTTGCTTGAATCAGTCGTGAAATCAAGAAATAGGGGCTATTTCCTGAATTTTTTTCAAATTGTTCCTGTTTTAACATGCTTCAGTTTCTTTACCTTTAAATCTACCATTTCTAAAGTAGTTATTTTAAAATTGTTTTGATGTTAAAATTGCAAGGGTTAAAGGAAAATGTAATATGTAGCAAGCAGATGATTTCTTAAATATATAAATGGAAGCATTGTTTTCAGACAGGATAATTAGAGCTATGCAATATGTTTCTTCATTAGAAGGTAAATCATTTACTGCATTGGGCAATAATTCGTAATTATACAGTCTAAGCCTGCTGAATTATAGGATCTGGTGATAAAATTTCTTGCATACATGCTTCTATTTCATTAGAGAAATAATCTTGATGCACAAATTAATCAGTTTGCCAATTAACTTCAAAATGTATGAGTAATAATGAATGAAAAAAAAATCATATCATTCATAAGACATGTGATCTGTTCCCTATAAATATGGATGGGTTATTTTGATCTTGGAAAATGTATTATCATATAGGATTGAACCTTGTTATAAATTCTGTAGATCAAGATTCAGTTGCTGATTTTTGAGTTTTCAGAGGGAAGTCTTGACCTTAATCTAGAGTGTTTTGATTTTACCTGCGAGGAAAATATTTTAATGCAGGAGAAGTGTCTCTTTATTTTTAAGGCACCTAATGTATATTTAAGCATTTCACAATATCTAACAAAGCAGGAAAATATATGCCAGAACTCATAATTTCACAAAAATTTTATTCAATGCATATATGTGTGTATATATGCATATATACTATATATGCACATATATATACATTTATATATTGCATACACATTCACGTGAACAGCAAATAGGCTTCTGATCAAACCGTATCAATTTAGATTAATCATATCTTGAAAGACATAGTTTAAATGTAAGCATTAAAATTACTACTGACATGTCACAACTGAAATGTCCATATTTTGTAACCCTGAATAATTAATTAGTTTGCTTGACTAAACAGACACTCTTTTTCTCTGTGAAAGCAATTTTCACGTTTGCTAAAGAATCACTTTAAGCTGGAAGACTTTCCTTTTCTATCGGAAGTTTATTCTTCTCTAAGACTTTTGGTCACACATCATGAAAACATGGAAAAGATTCTTTAAATGCCCAGCTTTTCTGTTTCATGTGCTACATCATTTTAAGAGTTGTTTTTTCTAAGAACATACCTGTGTTTAGTTGGTAAACATGTTAATGGAGAAGTTTAAATAAGTATTGATCCTGAAAGGAGTACATACTTGAGATTATGAAATTAAACAGTGACTTTCCTTTTGATTTACCCCCAAATTCTCCTCCTCTACACTATATTTAACATAAAGAGTTGAGATTAAGAAGTCAAACAATGACCTTCTTTTTGGTCTACTTTAAAATTCTCCTCATGTACAGTTTATTTAACATTTTGCTAGTTTCTCAATCCATTCCTTTTTCTATCAATAACGGAGGTGGATTTTTAAAATTATTTATTTTCACGGTTTACACAGAATGTGATTTTACTTTAAATCTCCCAAATTTACTTTAATCCTTAAAATTACAGTGTGGAGTTGGTAACATGCAGGGACACATTTATTTTCTGAAGAGCCCATTCTCACTGGCATATCCCACGTCAGTGACAAACAAAAGGAATATCATCCCTAAAGCTTCCTAGGCAGGCCTTCTCTTGCTGCTACTGGAAGCAGGATAGGAGGTGACTATTTTTCTCGAGAGAAAGAAAGAGAAGTCAGAGGGGACAGGGAAGAGAGCCATAGGGGTTTCTACTACCCTGTTTTGTGGCTACTTTGGTATTGTGATTTAGGATGTGCGGCACTGTAACTTCATTTCAAAATTCATGAAGGAAAATTGAGAAATCCAGGGAATGAGGTTGGATTAGTGTCACAGCAAAATTGTCTAGACCCGATCAAACCTTTCAGAGCAAGCATCATATAAATAATTGCTGTGATAATGACTTGTGCTTATATAGTGGTGCCTTTCATCTTGTTGGACCAAGTGCTGGGAAAACTGATTTACGAATTTTGTCCTCAGTTAAGGATGAGGAGCTCCTGCTGACTGCCATGAATTTGGTTTAAATGGGAATTATGACAGAATAACTAAGAGAGTTAATTAGTAGTGTCTAGCCACAATGGAACAAAGTATTCTCAGGCAGTGCTTCAGCAAATGTCCTACACGTTAAAAAATCAGAGTACAATCAAAAATGAGGAAAGCTTTCTTAAGTACCGATCTCCTTCCTTACTTTTCAATAACCATTCCTCAAAAGCTGTGAGTCCTCTTCCAAATGGTCTGTACTCTCCTAGAGCAATCAATCATATTTGAGTGCTTACTGTGTGCAGAGCACTGTACTAAGCTTTCAGGACCAGGTCTTAAAGAATCCATTCAAGATAACCACAAAGGCACTAAGGAGTCTTGTCAGCCTCGGATACCCTTCAGCGAAAGAGGATTTTCCTAAAATGCCGGGCTTTGTTGAAAATTGTTTCCCAGAGCAGAGGTTAAAATTAGGATTAAAAAGTCTAGCTTTTGAGTAAACAAAAGGCAGTCACTCAGTCAATCATATTTATTGAGAGCTTACTGTGTGCAGAGCACTGTACTAAGTGCTTGGGAGAGTACAATATAACAAACAGATATCTTCCCCGTCCTCAGCGAGTTTATAATATAGAGGTAGTACATGGCTTTCTGAACTGTCACGCTGGTGGTTTTGGTGAGAGGTGGGGATAAAAAACAGTCCCCTTCGATAAGAAATAGGGCAGTGACTGGGTCTTGAAGACCCATGGGCCTAAAACACTGACCTGAAGGAACGCTATCAGTTGTAGAAAAGATAAACAACATCAGAGCTGCATTAAGAAAAGTCAGAGCACTGGGCTGGCCCATCTGGTGGGCCCTCCCACCTTTCCCGGTGACCCTTGATGATGGCATCATAGTGCCACAAGCCAGAGGAGCAACAGAGCTGTAGGGTGGCCTCTGCAGCTGGGGCCAGAAGGCCTTTTATCTGGGGGAGGGTGGGAGGAAGGAGGGAGTAGGAGCCAGTAATAATAATAATAATAGTAATGTTGGTATTTGTTAAGCGCTTACTATGTGCCAAGCACTGTTCTAAGTGCTGGGGGAGATACCAGGTAATCAGGTGGTCCCACTTAGGGCTCACAGTCTTCAACCCCATTTTACAGATGAGGAAACTGAGGCCCAGAGAAGTTAAGTGACTTGCCCAAGGTCACACTGCTGACAAGTGGTGGAGGCAGAATTAGAATCCATGACGTCCGACTCCCAAGCCCGGGCTCTTTCCACTGAGCCACGCTGCTTCTCACGGTGCTTTATGACATGCATCCATTCCTCCCGACCCCTCCATGCTTCCCCCTGTAACTTGCTCCTTCAGCATCGAAGGTAGTTGCAGTATGGGTTGGGGGGAGGAAGTGGGATGGTGGGGCGTCTCTCTGGTGTCCCTCAGTCAGAGCGACGCCCAGACACCCACAGTGCAGCCAAGTGGCACTCCGATGAGTAACCCCGTAGAAGCAAGTGTCACCTCTCCACTCCTTAAACAGTAGACACCCTTCCCTGCCCCTTCTACTGTAAGATCCTTGTGGGCAGATTTTGTCTACCAACTCTACTGGATTGTAATAATAATAATAATAATAAGGATAATTATGGTGTTTGTTAGGTGCTTACTATGTGCCAAGCACTGTACTTGGTAGAGGCAAGGTAATCAGGTTGGACGTAGTCCCTCTCCCACATGGGGCTCATAGTCAATCCCCATTTTACAGATGAGGTAAAACTGAGGCACAGAGAAGTTAAGTGACCTGCCCAAGGTCCCACAGCAGACAAGTGGCGGAACCAGGATTAGAAGTCACATCCTCTGATTCCCCAGCCCGGGCTCTTGCCACTAAACCATGCTCCTTCCCCCTCTCCCAAGCTCTTAGTACAGCACTCTGCAGCCCAAAGCACTCAATAAATACCATTCATTGATTAATCATCAACATTCCTCCTGGAGAAGAAGAGCAAGGGGAGGAACAGGGATAAGCACCGATGATTAGTACCTATTTCTGTTAATCACTACCCCTGCTGGTGGGCTGAGGCAGTCACTCACCCACTCAGTCCACATTTTCCGACTCCTCCACCTCCATATGGTGGCCATCCAACAGAAACTGCTTACCATCCCTTTAAGGTGCTAAAAATCAGCTCTCCCTCTCCTACCTTACCTCGCTGCTCTCCTCATACAACCCAGCCTGCACACTTCATGCTTCTAATTCCAACCCGTGCACTGTACTTTGATCTCGTCTATCCCACCGCCGACCCCGTGCCCATGTCCTTTTTCTGACCTGAAACTCCCTCCCTCTTCATATACGGCCGACCACCGCTCTCCCCGTATTCAAAGTCCTACTAAATTTTTAGCCCCTCCAGTAGGCCTTCACGACAGCTCTCATTTCCCTCCTGCATCGCCCGTGCATTCAGATCCCTACCCTTTAAGCATCTGATAGTCACCCCACCCTCAGCCCCACAGCACTTATGTACGTATCTTTCTACCTGTCACTTCCCATACCTGTAATTTATTTTAATGTTTGTCTCTCCCTCTAGGCTGTTAGCTCTTTGTGGGCAGGGATTATGTCTAGCAACTCCATATGTTGTAATCAATCGATCAGTGGTATTTACTGAGCACTTACTATGAGCCGAGCACTGTACTAAGGGCTTGGGAGAATACCATATAATAGAATTAGCAGACAGATTCCCTGCCCATGATAAGTACTCTCCCAAACCTTTGGTACAGTGCTCTGCACACTGTAAACATTCAATAAATACCCACCACTCTGGTGCTAACCCATTCCCCACAGTTTGAAGGACAACATTCTCTTTAATAATAATAATGTTGGTATTTGTTAAGAGCTTACTGTGTACAGAGCACTGTTCTAAGCGCTGGGGTAGATACAGGATAATCAGGTAATCACGTGAAACTCACAATCTTAATCCCCATTTTCCAGATGAGGTAACTGAGGCACAGAGAAGTGAAGTGACTTGCCCACAGTCAGCTGCCAAGTGGCAGAGTTGGGATTCGAACCCATGACCTCTGACTCCCAAGGCCATGCTCTCTCCACTGAGCCACGCTGCTTCTCTAACAGCTGGACACACCCGCGTGGACTGCCTTGCAGCGGCCACTTAAAAAGAAACACGGTATTCAAAATTCCACGTAGCCGCTCTGTCGGTGAGATTGAGAGGAGGTTGAGATTTTGTGAGTGGACCGAGGCCCCGGAAAACCTGAATCTCCGGCTTTAAGCCCTTTGAGTCCCTGGTTGACAAGAATTTTTGATCAGAAATCCTTAGGCGGCTTCGTGTTAAAGGACAATCATCCTCCTCATCGGGGCTGGCTTTAGGGCCAGTAATTGTCCACGGAAGGCACTGTGTTCGGGGTGGCCATCAGGGAGTGGATGGGGGAGTTGTAACAGGACAGCCACAGATAAAAATGTAACAGCCCCTACTTGAGCCAGGAGCAGGGCTTGTGTGAAGGGACTTTAAAGGGGTTCCAGTGGCTGGGAGCAGGGAGTGGGGGGTAGGACACAGCACACTTAAATGCCAGTGATTGATTGATTGAGCTTAATGAAGTCATCTGGAACCAGAGGGGGAGGCAGATTTTTCCCTGGCCCAGGGCAGCGAAGCTGTCTAAAGTTGGCCCTTCTTCCTGCCCTTAAGGATCTTATAGTAGTGGGAATAATAAATTATAAGAATTAATTCAAGGAGGAAAATTGATCAAGAAATGTACAGCCAGGCTAGGGAATGAAAGGAATTAACCAGGGAGAGCTTCCTGGATAATGCAGCCCTTGAAATCATGGACTGGTGAAAAGAGCATCGGCCTAAGAGTCCGAGGACCTGCTTTCTAATCCTGGCTCTGCCACTTAACCGCTGTATCATTAAAGCCTCTAAACTTCTCTGTGCCTCCATTTCCTCATCTGTAAAATGCAGATTAAATTACAGTTCTCCCTCCCCCTCTGTGTGCCCCAGGTTGGTCAGGCACTGTGTCCGATTTATCTGGTAACTACCCCAATGTTTAGTACGGTGTTTGGCACATAGTAAATACTTAACAAATGCCACAACTATTATTTTTAAAGGAGGGAATGAGCATGGTTTGGAATACAGGAGAGAAGCTGTTTCATGCTCCTCGATCAGCTTTGCAAAGATTAGGAGGTGGAAGGGAAGGAATACGTGGGATGGGTCATGCCAGGATAGCCAGCCCACCCAAAGGCAAGCCACCCCAATGCAGGATCTTTTACTGGAAAATAAATAGTAAATTATTTCAGTCTGAATTTTTCCATGCCATAAGGTAATGTGAAGTAACGCTAAAGAGAGCCCACTAATTAAACTGGAGGGTAGATTCCATTCTTGTAACCCCGTGAGTATCTTTAATCTTGCTGGAGAGTTTGTAAATGGATAGAAATTAGTAGTATTTTTTAATGGTAGTCTTGAATGACTGTAGAGGATATCGAAGAAAAGGAGCATCACATAGCCCGGCAACATTACGCCACAGTTCGAAGACAGAAAATGCAAGAAAACTAGAATGCTTTTGTGTATGACAGGACGGATTTAGCTTTAAGATGAATCAATCAATCACAGTTTTTGAGTTTTACTCTTTGCAGAGCACTGTACTAAGCCCTTGGAAGAATACAGTAGGGTTAGTGGATCGAAGACTGCCCTCAACAATCAGCACCAAGACCATTCCCAGTCAACTTCAATAACTATAATAATAATGGTGGTATTTGCTAAGCACTGCTGTATGCCAAGCCCTGGGATATATGCAAGATAATCAGGTGAGACACGGTCCCTGTCCTATATGGGGCTCACCATCGAAGGGTGATGGTGTGATCAGTGCAGAAAAGCAACCTCCACCTCTAATTCCTACTATCCCACCTGCCGTTTTTCCCTGATAAGCGGAAGTGCAGGGGTAGTAACTGAGCAGTGTTGATGGAAGCAGTGAACTGTGCCCCTGTGCGCCCCCATGTCTCCTACTTTACGCATTCCCCCTCTAGATTGTAAGCTTGTGGACAGAGAACAGTTTTCTTTATTCTTCTATTGTACTCCTTCATTCGAGCGCTCAGTACAGTATTCTGTGCATAGTAAGCACTCGGTAAATACGACTGACTGACTGTCGCCTTCCCTCTGAGCTCTGCCATTTTCCAGCTAAGTAATGAAAGCGGATTAAGTCCTGATCAGCTGAGATTCTTTACTCCCCCCCCTCCAACCTTGCAAACTTTCTCTTTTTCTCCCCTCCCCCTTGCTTCCTTCTCTCCGCCCCGTCACAGAAAGGCCTCGGGAGCAAGGAGGCCCGTCGTCCGAACCCTTCCCCTGCCCCAGTCAAGTCCATGGCGGCAGTTGCCGTAGCCTTGGCATGACTGTGATGAAGATTATAACGTATATTGAATTTGGAGCAAATGTCGATCCTTGCAGAGGGGAATAAGCTCATTGTGGACGGGGAGCAGGTCTACCAACTCTGTACTGTACTGGCCCAAGCACTTAGTACAGTGCTCTGCACCCCGGAAGCACTCCATAGATACCGCTGATTGCTAAGATATAACCTTTGGTATTCCCGAGTGAAGTTGATCTCCAGTGTGTATTTCCTGGAGGAGTCCACTTCAGTGTGTCCCCTCCCATGATGAGACAGTTGTTTAACCAAGAGACTCAGTAGATAGAGGGTTCTTAATGGCTGGCAAATATCATTCTCTGTAGTTCCTACTTAGGAATAATAACAATAATAATTATAGTACTTGTTAAGTGCCTACTACGTGCCAAACACTGTTATAAGCACCGGGGTAGGTACCGGTTGATCAGTTTGGACACAGCCCCCATCCCGCATGGGGCTTGCATTCTTAATCTCCATTTTACAGATGAGGTAAACTGAGGCCCAGAGAAGTGGAGTGACTTGCCCAAGGTCCCACAGCAGACGGGGGCAGAGCCAAGATTAGAATCCCGGTCCTTCTGACTCCCGGGCCCAGGCTCTATCCACTAAGCCACGCTGCTTCGCGTACTTCGTACATCTGCTCCCCGCGTTGGTTTCTCTGCAACCCCAGATGAGGTTGCAAGTGGCACCAATTCTAGAGTGTACAGACTGCATTAGCACAAGCACTGGCAGAAGAGCCAGCTAAATCTAGTTGACTAGAACCACATTAACCTTTTACTGATCCCCTTCTTGTAGAGCTAGAAATAAATTAATTGAATTAGGTAGCTGTCTTACACTGGAGACACAGAAAAGTCGAATGTGAAGAAGCCTGAGAGGCAAAGTCTAAAATTCCATCCCTCAGAGGGAACTACAGAATTTGAAAATCAGAAGGTGCAGGACAAATCTGTTGCTCCAGCATTCTGTTATCTTCCTTGGTAGTGCTGTTTTACTCAATCTAGTCTACCATGGGATCAGGTATGAAGAATTTACGTGTGTGTCCGTGTTTGTGGTGTATGGGGGTGGAGTAGTGGAATTGTTTCTTATAAATATTCGTTCCTGAAGTAAATTTCTGAAATAAAGAAGTTCGTTTTCAATTTCCTGAATGAATTCTACTCCAGGCTCCTGCAGGAATAAGAAAGACTCCTTCCGTAGGTGCCGTTGAGTTGTTCGGCTTCCACTATATTTATGCACCTTTCCGCTAAAATCACAGATTCAAGTCCAAAATCAAGCACACAGGGACATCATGTGGAGTTATGACAATCTCTGCGGGGCCTGCAATTCTCATAAAATGATGGATGAATTTCTTTGCTCTGTATTGTCTGTTCGAGGCAGATGGACAGATAATTTGATGTTTGTGTGTTCGGTGAGATCTTTTCTGTAATAAATAAATCAAGTTCAGTTTCATTTCCCATTGATAGGTGAAAAATGCTCTTGTTCCTCATGTTTTAGAAAACCAAATAAAGGAAAAGCAACTGAAGGGAGATTCATGAATAAAAAACGGGCTTGTTCTCTGCATTTGCGGTGCAAATGGAATATTGGTCAGCAGGATTCCATAGGTTAAAATGTGAGCCTACGAGGAGCATGGTTTTATATTGCATACCAACTCGAAACTATAAAAGAAACAGAAAATTACCCAAAATTCCCCTTCCCGTTCAGTGTCTGATACGAACAGAATAAATCCCTATAAAGGACAAGGTCAGATAGTATAATTCTCCTTGAAAATGTCTGATGCCGAGAGAGCTTGTAAATATTTCAGGCAAATATTATGGAACCTATATATAAAAATAACTAGATCTCTGCATCCCAATCATAACTTTAGCTGACTGGCATGCTAGATGTCATTCCAGATTACCAATTTCATTTTAAATGGACTAGAAATAAATCCAGATCAGTAATAATGTAAGGCTACTTACCTTAGGGTCAAATGTCTGACAAGCAGACAAGTCCTAATGGAGTATGTCATTTCTCAAAGCTCGGCTCTGCCATTTGCCGCAGCAGACTTAATATTTTAACGTAGCACATCTGTTCTTTAAGATACTGCTTGTTTTTAATGAAGAGTAGATTGGGGTAATTTCACATTAAATGTCTTAGTCCTGTAAAACAGAGAACTGAAAATCACCAGGAAGAATTTTGCTGCAGTGTCTCAAACTCATACCACTCTGCTCCCTCCCCTGCTTCCCAAAAAGAAAGGAGCATCTGAACGTCTCTTCAGTTTAGGTAAATTTGCCTCTGTTTTTTGGCAGCCAGAAGTGTAGGTAGGGAGAGAGAGAGAGAGAGAAAAAAAAAGAGGGAGAGACAGGGACGATGTTATGGTATCAATGTAAGGGAATGACGTTGCATCAGTATTTGATGAAATTGCAACATGGTGGTGTGGGGTAACTTAATTGCATTAATGTAAACAACACAGAGGACATGGTTGATTACTTTGAAGCTCTTTTCTAATTCATAATGGTATTCACCTGCCTTTCCATGGCTAGATCTTTTTTTAAAAAAATCTTTGCATGTTCCATTTTTTTTTCTTTTTCTTCAGCGCTCTCAGGAAACAACCGTGTTTTGAGAATGATTTTATCAGAAATCCATGTTTCCGGCAACATGATTTCTTTTCAAGAACAGTGAGCTTTTAAGACTTGGTGCATTTGGTGCCAGTACGTGTTCTAAAGATGAAACTTTGTCTCTGAAAGGCCCAAACAACAGATGATATCCTTAGCTTGTCACAATACAAATAGCATACATGCCATAAGTTGTAGCTTAGATCACTGAAAATCATCAATCTCTTCAGTAATAAAAATGCGTATTTTACCACCATGAACTCAGTAACTAAGGACGGATATTCTGGTGAGGATCTTATATCTGTCAAGTCCGGTAGAAGTGACAGTAAAAGGAATCGTGTAAGGTTCTAGTTAGAATTGAAATGGGGACAGCGAGTAAGAAACGAGAACTGGAAATTGCTTAGAGGCACAGCAGCAGGCATTTGACTTTTTATATTTTTGTAACATTTTGTTCAATAATACACATGCTTGCCCCAAGTAAAAATCACCCTGTTCATAACATCTGAAATTCATTGTAAAGAAACTCATCCAAAAGAAGTAATTATAGGTTTTACTTTCCCATAAAGCCAGCAAAAAAAAAAAAAACACAAAACAGTAACAACTTATTACAAAGTACTTTTTCCTCCCCCCCCCCACCCCATGAATGTCTTGGTTTCATATTAAATTTGGCCAAGGTTTAGGTTCACGACTCTGCCTTTCTCAGAGTAGTCCTAGCGGCTGGCACCTCGCAAGCAGGCCCAGAAAAAAACGCCGCCTAATTTAGCTCCGCCAGGAGCCTTCTAATTTGGTGGCATAAGTCGGATGGGGAAATATAATCATCTTGGGACACCGGCTGGTTCGCGGGACAACTTCTTATCCGTTCAACCTAGTTGAATTCGAGGGTGGTCGGATTTGGGAATGAGCCTAACGGGATCGGGTGAGTGCCGCCCGGTCAGGTTGTCCATTAACAAACCCTCCGCTTCTCACCAACCGTCCCCCCGTCCCCGCCAGGGCCCTCGGTAATGAGTGGGCCTCTCCCCGTCCAGGCCTGACGGAGGACAGGGGTCATCGAGGGTGGAAGGGGCCGGAGGAAGTTGCTTCTGAGAAAACGTGGGGGGCTGAGCCGTGCGCCCAGGCCTCTTGCTGGCCTGTCGTGAGCCAGCGAGACAAGTCCATCTCTGCAGGACTTGTCCCATGTGGCCGACCGCCGTGTATCTCTAATGGTAATGTGTGTGTCTGTGCTTGCGTTGGGTTCCCTCATCTGTCAAATGGGGATTAAGACCGTGAGCCCTGTGTGGAACAGGGACTTGGTCCAAACCTGATCGTCTTCCATTTATTCATTCGCTCAATCGTATCTATTGAGCGCTTCCTGAGGGCAGGGCACTGTCCCAGGCGCTTGGAGAGGACACTTCCATCCGGCCCAGAGTGAGCGCTTAACCTCTACCGTCGTGATGCCTACTGTTAGTGTGTAAGGGGGGCGATGGGGAAAGCTTGGAAATTGGTCTCTGCGGGGATGTGTGGGCGAGACCTGTGCCCTGTGTTTATGCAACAGGTGTCCAAGTTGCCGCTGGACAAGCTGGGGGCTGGTGGGGGGGGGGGGGGAGGAAGGGGGACGGTCGAGGCTCCACTGCAGGAAGGATTTGGGGAGAGGGGTGGGTGAGGGGGGGATGGCAGGGGCTCAGGTGGACGGGTCACCCCTCCAGGAGCAGCAGCAGGGGGTCAGGGCCGCGGAGAGGGGCGCGGTGTAAACAGAGCGACGGGCGTGATGTCAGACGGTCACATGGAGGCTCATATGGCTGGGGATGGCTCTCGGAGGGCGGGCAGCTGCTGCTGGGGCTCAGGCGGCGGCAACAGCGACGGCAGCAGCAGCAGCCAGAGCTGCAGCAAGGAGCAGCGAGAGCTGCGGCCCCGAGCAGCTGCTGCAGCCCCGAGCAGCTGCTGCAGCCCCGAGCTGCTGCTGCTGCTGCTGCTGCTGCTGCTGCTGCAGCCCCGAGCTGCCGCAGAGGCGCTCCGGGCTTCGGACCCCCGGCTTTCCAGCGCTTTCCGCCCCGCGGCTTAAATGATGTATTTTGTCATCGCGGCAATGAAAGGTGAGCTCCAGGCTGACAGCCTCCCCTGCCCCCCACCGCCCCTGCCATCGCGTCCTGCTCCTCCGTGGAAAGGCCGGGCGGGATCTTCTCCCGGGGAGAAAGTTTGCACCAAGTCTGCAAGGTGGTTTGGGAGAGGGGGCGAGGAAGGGGCTGCGGCAGCTGCGACCCTCCTCCCTCCTCCTCCTCCTCCTCCCCTTCCCTGCCTCCGGGACCGGTCCTTCGGCGGGGCCCGGGGGGGGGACCACGAGGGTGGCAGAGCTTTTGGAAGAAGGTGAGGCGCGCACAGGGGACCCAGGCGGCTCCCCATCTCTGTCCCGACCCGGGCTCAGCCCCTCCGACCGGACGGGACCGGACCCTGTGCGGGACACTGCGCTCCCCTCCCCGGTGAGGGGGGCGAAGCCCATCCGTGGGAGATGCAGGAGGGGGTCCCTTTTTCCTGCCTCTTTCTCCTTTGTCCGCACCCCATCCTGGAACCCCAAATCTAGGGGGGAACCTCCAACTTTACACTTGGGCGTGTGGATGTCAGTGTGAGTGGATGCTTATTTAGGGACAACTTCTCTGCCAACATGATGGGGGGGGGGGGGGAGAGGTTGGGGTCCCTTTTCCCTCTCTCTTTTTCCTTTAGTCGCCCCCCCATCCTGGAACCCCAAATTTAGGGGAGGAACCTCCAACTTTACACTTGGGGGTGTGAGTGGATGCTTCTTTAGGGACAGCTTCTCTGCCCACATGATTAGCCGGGGGTGAGGGGGAAGAGGTTGGGGTCCCTTTTCCCTCTCTCTTTTTCCTTTAGTCGCCCCCCCCCATCCTGGAACCCCAAATTTAGGGGGAGGGAAACTTCCAACCTCCAACTTTACACTTGGGTGTGTGGATGTGAGTGTGAGTGGGTGCTTATTTAGGGACAACTTCTCTGCCCACATGATTTGCGGGGGGGGAAGAGGTTGGGGTCCCTTTTCCCTCTCTCTTTTTCCTTTAGTCGTCCCCCCCATCCTGGAACCCCAAATTTAGGGGGAGGGAAACTTCCAACCTCCAGCTTTGCATTTGGGCTTGTGGATGTGCGCGTTGTGGATGTGAGTGGATGCTTATTTAGGGACAACTTCTCTGCCCACATGATTTGCAGAGGGTGGAGGGGGGAGAGGTTGGGATTAGCATGGAGTGGGGGGCAGGAAGGACCGAGAGGCGCGGTTTCTTTGGTGGAAAAGCTGCCCGACCTCCCGGCCTGGCTTTCTGACAGATGCTCCAGGCCCCGACTCGGAGGAGGGAGCTGCCCAAGTTGACGTTTTCCCCTCCCTTCCTACTCTGTAGACTTGTCAGCCCCGTTGTCGGCCAGGGATTGTCTCTATCTGTTGCCGAATTATACTTTCCGAGCGCTTAGGACAGTGCTCTGCACTCATTCAGCTCTCAATAACTCATGATGCGCATATATCTGTAATGCTATTTATTCTGATGCTATTGATTCCTGTCCACTTGTTTTGTTGCCCGTCCCCCCCCTTCTAGACTGTGACCCCGTTGTTGGGCAGGGATTGTCTCTGTTGCCGAATTGTACTTTCCGAGCGCTTAGGACAGCGCTCTGCACACAGTCAGGGCTTAATAATGATGTGCATATATCTATAATTCTATTTATTTTGATGCTATTGATTCCTGTCCACTTGTCTTGTTGTCTGTCTCCCCCCTTTTAGACTATAAGCCCGTTGTTGCGCAGGGATTGTCTCTGTCTGTTGCCCAATTGTACTTTCCGAGCGCTTAGCACAGTGCCCTGCACACAGTCAGCGCTCAATAACGATGTGCGTATATCTATAATTACCGTTTATTTATTTTGGCGCAGTTGATGCCTGGCCGCTTGTTTAGTTGTCTGTCTCCCCCCTCCTAGACTGTGAGCCCGTTGTTGGATAGGGATTGTCTTTATTTGTTGCCCAATTGGGACTTTCTGAACGCTTAGGACAGTGTTCTGCACACAGTAAGAGCTCAATAAATACGATTGAATGATTGAAGGAGTGAATGGATGAACAGGTCTACTCGGCCCTCTCAAATCGGGGAAGCCACCAGGAGGAGGAAGTTTGGGATGAGAAAGCCAAAGTTTCGAGGGGCGTGTAAATTCATCCAGCCTCGGCCCTCCCGAAAGAAACCACCCTGGACGCTTTTTCACTCCTTAGTGAAAACTTGGACCCTTTGGCCACTTGGTCCCCTTTCTGCCTCCTGGGCCCTGCTTAATAAATAATAAATAATGATGGTATTTGTTAAGCGCTTACTACGTGCCAAGCACTGTTCTACACACTGGGGGAGATAGAAGGTCATCAGATTGTCCTACGTGGAGCTCACATCCCCATTTAACAGATGAGGGAACTGAGGGCCTCAGAAGTGAAGTGACTTGCCCAGAGTCACACAGCTGACATATGGCAGAGCAGGAACTAAGAGGTGGATGGACGGGGGGGACTCTCCTAGTACAATACCTGGAGCAGAGTAAGTGCTTAACAAATGCCATAATTATTATTATTTTAAAAAAGGATTCTTTTTCAGCATCAGAGTGGTCAGTGATGGACGCGCGTCAACTGAATCGCCAGTCAATTCTGCTGAACCTTTCAATGATACTCTGTTCCATCGATATACTTTCAGGGGCCCCTTGGTTACAGGTTGCCGGATTGTGAGTGTAGTCGCCTGCCGCTAATGAAATAATAAACCGATACGTGTATATTAACCTGAAATGACCACTAAGTCTTTTTTCTCTTTCCCAGGGAGAGAGGAAGTGGCATCTTGTATTAATCATTTGCAAGTTGAAACTTCATTAAAACTTCAATAAAATGGACTGTCTTTGATGTAATCTTGATAGGAGTCTGTGCCCATGACACGTTTTGTGTAGTATGCTCGTGGGTTGGAACCAGTGTGGCCTAAAAAAAATGTTTTAAGGTGAAAATATAGCAGTGTAAGCGAGGGAATAGGAGTGTGCCGGGAATTGAAATGCTTAAATTTCTTCAGTGAGAAAAGTGCGGAGTATTATTTCTTCATTAGAAAATAATAAAGAATGAAATCCGTCTTTTAGTCTTAACGCCCTTAATGTCCTCCTTTACTCATTATGGCAAGTAGCCTTGGTGCTTAATGTTTACAGAATGTATCTTTAAATTATTATCTTCTCCAGTGATTTATGTTTTCAGTGAAATTTGGTGTTGGGAGCACAGAGGACATTTACGTTTTTACCTAATTCATGATCATGTGAGGGGCGGGGAGGCTCAGAGCATTAATTGCTTGTTTTACAGAACGTAGCTTTCGCCGGTGATGTTTTATATAAATTATTTAGGTTTAGTAATATAGAAAACATTTTGAAAAATATTTTTGCTTTGGTTTTAGTATTTCCAACTTCATCATATTTTTTTCTATTTTTAGTATAAAGTGGCATTGCCTATTATCACTGACAAATAGATTCATGAGAATCACTTTTTTTTTCCCAAAGCCCTTGCCTACACATTTGTCTTGGAGTGACCTCTGGCTGCCATAAAATAATAAATTCATAGTATTTGCTTTGAGGGAAGTAGATCAGAAGCACTGGGAATGCAATTTCTATATAAGCTCAGTTGCGCAGGGGAGAAATAGAATGTAGCTAAAGTAATTAGAATATTTTATTTATTCCTGTTATTATAATGTCTTGGGTTTTTTAAGAGAGAGAATCACCCGTTGGTGTAAATTTGAATTAAAATTGAAGAAAAAAGCTGTAGAAAAATGAGGAATGTCATAAATATTTCCAAATCACGTTTAAGGGGGGGAGGAACTAGCGCGGGAGCACATATTAAATACTTCCTTACTGACCTTTAGTTTTAATACTTAAAATTGGTTCCATATGGAAAGGATTGTTGTTGGTGTTTTACGTACAAACTATTTCCAGTGAAACTTTTTCTTTTCTCGCTTATCCGAAAGTAGAGAGAACAAGGCTCCCGGAAAGAAAAAAAAAAAGATTCTCTTTGGTTGACTGACTTGTATGTTTATGCAATTTTTCAGTTATATCCCACTGAAGATACTAAAAGAGAAAAAAACACTTTGTCACTTATTGAATAACCTTAATTTTGAAGAGATCTGATGATAGGGGTGATATTGGGAAAACGCGTAAGCCCACCTCCCTCCCCCCATTTCGGTTTTGATTTTCCTTAATTGTACATGAAGAATTCCAATCCCATGGAACTGTATTTGGACGCTCCCCCCCCAAAAAAACCGTGGTAGGATTTACAATCGGGCAGGCATTGTCCGAGCATCATAAAAAAGCTCATTGAAAAAATGACCTGGCAGAGCCCAGCACTAGAAAGGAATTTGTTAGATTCGTCAGCTACAACAGGTTATATTCTCTGGTTAATGTGCGTGCATAACTCATGTAAATTAGAGTATGGGAGTGAACATCAAGTGTACATCAAAGGAAGAATCTAGTCACGTTTTTTGGCACCTAGGTTGGCAATAAACTGTTCGATATGGATGCAGAAAAACTTGGCACTAAACACATGAGTGACTCCAGACTCTTAGTTGTTGGATTCTGATGATTCACAAATAGATTTCTTTTCCTGTATTTATTTTTTCTATTTCGATCTATTGGAAAACCACTGTAGACATCATCTTAACCAGCACTCTGTTGCTGGTCCCAGGAAGGATCTCTTGCACTGTTTCACCCTCTCTCTTTGGTGTCTTGGGGATTTAGTCTGAGAATCATCTCTCCTGTCCGATGAGGGCAGTCCAAAACGATGCAGACAATGCTGTCTGAAGAACTGAGCATTCGAGGCAGGGAAAATGGTCACCCCACCCCCATACTCACACCCCCATACCCACACCCCCACCAAAAAAAAAAAAAAAAGGCTTTCTGGATCCTCTGCTCTCGCTTTGTATGGTTTAAGCTCTAGACGTGGGGAAAAAAGGAAAACTTGGATATGTGGGGACCTTGAATTATTTTTTTTTAAGTGTCCTGATTTGACATATTCAAAGTTCCTTTTACATAAGAAAATAAAGTAATACACTCAAGCAAACCAGAGAGCTATTTTAATTCAATTTGTTCTTACTGGGTATTTTCCGTGAGCTCTCCAGCTATATCCATTTTCCAGGCAGAAATGGTTCTGTATTTACTGAGATAGTATGGTATTCTTTTAAAAATTGATTTTGCGTGTGAAAAGATAAAATATGCATAAATACAATTCATATTTAATGTTGTAAAGAGTACAACAGTCTCTTGAATAAGCAGTCCATTTTTCAACTGGACTTCCCTCTCTCCAAGAACTACCCACTTAGGAAAATGAATAAAATGGGCATTCTGTATTACTCACCTGAGGTGATTCTCTACTCACCCCATGATGATGGATCGTTCCCTGCGTTATTTGTAAAAGTGGAGAAAAAGCTTATCTTGACTCAGAACCGCCTCTGAACATAATGCAAGCCCATGAACAAAAAAGGAAAGTGAATTTAAAGCACTTTCCCTAGGGCATTCTGAGGATTAGTTGCAGATATCTTTATTCCACATGGAACAGGACCTGCAAAAACTTGTTTGGATCTTTCCCATTTTCTATGGTGGTGTTATTAGGTTTCTCATATCTGGATTTCTTAAATGCACTTTGTAGATTAGTTTAGTAATCTCAATAATAGTTGAATGTGGGGAGTCCCATAAAAACACGCTTAGGCAATTCCAACATGCATTTTTAATTTTTATGCACTTTTAATACTGAGAGATCTCCACCAGCTTCATGAAACCGTAGAGAGTGCTGCAGACAAACTAGGTGTAGTTCTAATCCACAAAATATACGCTAGTAATTAGGCATTAGAAGTTGTAACCACCACCACTTTCCTTTGGGGGGTAACTATGAAGATCCTGGAAGCATTTTATTATGAACTGTCATCGATGTAAGATACTGAAAATTTGCCTGTTAAAAGTCCACCTCTTAAGAAGTGATGATTTCCAAGCTTTCTCTTTTCACTACCTTACCCAATGGGCAAGAGTTCTGATCAATTCCAAGTCAGAGCTCTTTGAGATGGCCATTGTTCACCTCTGATAGGTTCAGAGTAAAACTGCTTGAACTTGTCCTGTGACCTTAAAGAAAAATTATTTATAAGCTTCTGTTTAAAAAGGGTGTAAAAAGGTAGTCATTTAGCTTTGGGAGGTGCGCTGAGCCAGTAAAGGCGTTTATCATCGTCCTGCTAAAATGTGGGCTCTTTGCATTCTCTAAATATCTGGTACTGTATTTTGCCGTATTTATATGGGTTATGTTTTGATGACTGAAGGTTTGCTCTTAAGTTTCATGTTGTTGGCTTTTGTCTGTTGTGGCCTCCGAAATGAGAAGGTATTGTGTAATAAATACTAGGGTGGTGAATTTAAAGTCATAGGTGCCAGAATATTGATACAGTTAGTGGAATTCTTAAACCTAGAGTAGCGTTAAAACAAAACAAATAAAAAAGAACCCTGGTTATGTAATGCCTCGCTGAGGCTATGGCTAATATCGCTAAGTAATTTTAAAAATCAGTTCCATGTGAAGGGGTTATTCTCTCACATCTGCATACCATTAGCTCTGTTGCTCAGTGATCTTTACACTAGTGAATTCTCTAGTATTTGTTGTAAAAGGGTCTAAATCTACTGTACACATTGCTTTCTATGGGATTATTTTGCACGCCGTAACGCTCAGGTGACCCGCTCTGGTAGATAATCTTGTGGTAAAGACTGGCCTTTATAAAATCCCATCAGACTAGAGCTGTGTGTGTGTGTGTGTGTGTGTGTGTGTGTGAGAGAGAGAGAGAGAGAGAGAGAGAGAGAGAGAACTTTCTGTTCATTTAGTGCAAGAATGGAATTCATGGATTGCTGGTATCATTAGCTGTAATATGCTTTAATAAGACAGGAGATTTAAATGCTAGTGAATTCAAACACATTTCAGCGAAGGAAGGATAGTTAAAAGGTTTATGTAGGCATACAGTTAAGGGAATCAAATGTTCATTTTAAAATAGGCTACTTGATGATTTATTTGGGAGTTCAAGATTCCAAGGCCAGCCTCCCATTTGGCATATGTCCCATTTCAATTGCGCTTGCCAATTTGACCGTAGTCTGTAGTTACTGTTTACACTGGAGTGGATGAAATAGGGAGGGTGGATGAGGGATTTTTCTTTTTTTTTTTTTAAAAAAAAAAAGCTCTCTTTTGAGGGATCGTGCCTTTTGACTTGATATCTGAAGACGATGCTTTGATTCTGGTTCTAGGACAGACAGTCACTAGATTGTTAAGCGTCAGCATGATTTCAAAGACTGCGCTTTGCTTGGAAGTTGAAATTTTGAATCGTATAGGATTGTTTCCTTCCCATGGAAACCAAAGATATATATTACAACTAATTAGAATAGTGAAAGAGAGTTCTCTGCTCCATGGAGTGTCAGATCTGAAACAAGGTTGCCCTCTAGTGGATTCAGGCCGAGGGAAGAGAGAAGCCACACCACTGGAAAATGATTCTCCTCCATCTGTGGAATAGTCCTTTAACTCTTTACTTTTGGAAACCAGAGGTGTGAATTTTGCCCCAAATACAAGAAGAGCACTTTCTGCCTCACTCTGACATAAGCACCCACTGATTTCCCCAAACAAAAAACCCAGTCTCCTATCGTTTGAAGGCACAGGAGGGAATTTCTTCAGTGGGTCTTTGATTTCTTATTGGATTTGGGCGGCATTTCTTGCACCGGGGAAGATCACTGACGTGGGCCCTTGCAAATGTGTTTCGTAGCGTTTCAAAGTCAAGGTGGTTATTTTTCATTCATAACCCTTCTGACTGAATGGCTATTCCTAACTTTCCTTTCTTTAAACTGCAGCCCGAAGAATACCGCCGAGAGAGGTCTGAGCATCTAGTGTTGCTCTTGGGGTTGAGGTCCAATTCCAATTACACCGATTAAATAATTTGTACTGTTAACCTCTTCTAGGCTGAAGTACACAGAAGATATGCTATGCACCTATATCTGTGTGTGAGAGACACTGGCGAGGTTTTGTTAATCTTTGTTCATCCCTCTAGACTTGAGGGCGGGGAACGTGCCTGCCGACTCGGTTATATTGTGCTCTCCCGGGCACTTAGTACAGTGCTCTGCACACGGGAATTGCTCAATTAATACTATTGGTTGATTAATTGAACTTTTTAAATGTTTTTGAAGTCTCCTTTGAGGCGGTAACTGGTTTTGTAGTGAAATATTACCATGTTAGTCATTTGACTATGGATATCAAGTCATGTATGTGCGGCGTACTCTGTAGAATGCAGTCTGTCGAAGGGATAACTTGAGGAAAACTACGTTTTTTTTCTTTTTCTTGAACTGTCCAATCTCACATATTGCAATTGTAGCCAAAAAAAGTTATGCATATTTGATTGGAACAACTACCCTAAACTTTATGCTTATAGAGAACGTATCTAACACCTTGTAAACTCCTAAGTACGTAGTACAATGCTCTGCACACGGTAGGTGTTCAATGAATATGATTGGATGTATATGCTATATAATGTTTTGGCTCAAATTATTATTTCGATAATATTTTCCAATCTCCCCAGAGACTCCATTGATAACATCTTGTTTACACTAGCTAGGTACAATTGGATTTTCTTTTTAAAACAATGCAAGATTAGGGAAATCTATGATCTGAAACTCTTCAGCATAGAAAATGTTCACAGTATAGTTTTGCAGTTTTCATTTAGAAATATTTTTGTAGTGGATAGCAAAGTGAATAACTGTTCTTGGAGAGTCAAAATAAAACTTTTGATTTTGGTGGAGATTGAGACTGATGGCTTAAACAATTATGAATCATGTGAAAGTATTTTTGAAATTGCACTATATACAGTAGTGTAATTTTTCTCTATCTCATAGTATGCATTTTGTTTTCCACAGAAGTTTTTTTCTGAATTTATTTTTATAATCTAATGGTAAAAATTTGAAATGCACAAAACATATCCTACTTCTTGAAAGGGGATTTTAGAAAACCTACCAAAAAATTATCAGCCAAATCACATCAATGAGGTCAGTATCAAATCAGTTCTTTAATAGATTGAAAATTGTCAGATATGTGCCTCTACCACAAAAGGGGAATATTAATAACTGGGTTTTTTGTGAATCACTCACTAGGTGCCAAAGACCAATCTAAGTGCTGTAGGTACAAGGTAATCAGATTGGACCTAACCCTGTTCCATGGGGGGCTCACAGTCTAAGTAGGATTCAGTTTAATCCCCATTTCACAGATGAGGAAACTGAGATCCGTAGAATCATTGGTATTTATTGAGCACTGACCGTATTCCGAGCACCGTACTAAGCACTTGGAAGTGGACAATACAACAGACTTGGTAGGCACGTTCCCTGCCCACAACAAGCTTACGGTCTAGAGAGGGAGACAGACTTGCCCAAGGTCACACAAGAAGGCCTTGAGAAGCAGCATGGCTTAGTGGAAAGAGCACAGGCTTGGGAGTCAGAGGTCGTGGGTTCTGATCCGCCACTTGTCCGCTTTGTGACTTTGGGCAAGTCACTTAATTTATCTGTGCCTCAGTTACCTCATCTGTAAAAATGGGGATTTAAAAATGTGAGCCCCATGTGGGACAATCTGATTACCCTGTATCTACCCCAGCACTTAGAACAGTGCTCAGCATATAGTGAGCGCTTAACAAATGCCATTATTATTATTATTATTATTATTAAGGCACTTGGAGGACCTGGGGTTAGAACCCAGATCCTTTCATTCATTCAATAGTATTTATTGAGCGCTTACTATGTGCAGAGCACTGTACTAAGCACTTGGAATGTACAGTTCGGCAACAGAGATCCTCTAACTCCCAGGCGCGTGCTCTCCCAACTATGCTACACTGCTCATCTTCAACTTGACCCTTAAAAAAATAGAAACATTCGTATTTGAAGAAGGATAAAGATAATACTTTTTTGGCAGTTTAACAGTTTCGAGTTCTCCCTTTCAAAAATAATACACTTAGCCTTTTAAAAAAAACACTACGGTCTAAATTGGAGTTTTCCTTTGAGAACAGAGGGAGGTGGTAGGGGAAACTAGTGGGTTTTTTTCCATAGGAATAAAGTAATTAATAAGGTCAGCTTGAGTATATAAAATGTCCTTCGAGCTTGCTTAGGGGGAAGGTGGGGACAGATAGACTGCGAGTGTTGTGTTTGAATCGGGCAGACTCGGAAAGATTTGTCAGTTCAGTCTGTGGCTAGTGGTGCATAGGATCCCCTGTGAGGACAGTTGGCGGTCTAGCTGTGGAGTAATCTGTTTTACCCAGCTACTCAGTTCTCCACATGTGGTGTGGCCCTCATAAGCAGTACCCTCATACTTAAGGTGGAACCAGTTACCAAATATGGACCTGAGTGTGCGAGAAAAGCCAGAACCCAGGAAAACAGAGTTAATCTTTGTCTTGGCCAGCTAATGAGCCAGAGGCAACTGGTAATTAGTAGGGCTTCACCACACAAGAGGAAATCACTTTCCGATGCACCAGCCTCCTTTTTGACTTTTATCTTCTCGTCTAGGCAAGATGGTAGACAGTATTAACAGTGGGAATTCATGCTGATGAGAATTTTAACTTAGCTTGTGCCAGTCCCTTCGGTGAAGAGTCATCGAATCCAGTAGGCAAACTGTCCAGTGGCCATCGGACACTTACCCTGAGTTGGTCCCTTTGGCTGATCAGGCCCTCAGGTTTAATGTATTTATAATAATAATGACGGTATTTGTTAAGTGCTTGCTTTGTGCCAAGCACCGTTCTAAGCGCTGGGATAGATATGAGATAATCAGGTTGTCCCACTTGGTGTTCACAGTCTTAATCCCCATTTTATAGATGAGGTGATTGAGGCACAGAGAAGTTAAGTGACTTGCCCAAACTCATACAGCTGATATGTGGCGGAGCCGGGATTAGAACTCACGTCCTCTGACTCCCAAGCCCGGACTCTTTCCACTAAGCCACAGCGCTTCCGTACCTCTTCTATATGCTTACCTCTGCCACTCTGTTATTCTCATCGAAAAGTTGGCTGTGCAGTGATGGGAAATGGGGACAGGTAGAACTAGGGATATGTCAATAAATATGATTGAATGCATATCTGTGCTCCCATGCTCTAGAAAGGCTGAGGAGGGGTGAGCTTGCATTTTAACACTAACACTGTCCCCAGCCCCCCGCCAGTGGTTTTAAATGGGCCAGGTCTACGTTAAAATGGCCTTGCTGCTGCAGAGTAGTGGGCTGGCTTCACATTCAGACCACGGAAAACAGCTTCAAGGAAGGAGTAATTGTAATCTGTATTTCATAGTCTATCTGGCTGCAATACTTCATCTGATTATTGTACCCTTTTCAGAAGTGCCAGGGGTATTTACTTCATAAAATGTTAGCTATTGATTTCCATTCAACAGGAGAGCTTGTTTTTTTTTTAAAAAAAAAAAAGAAAGAAAAGGCATGTTTTAATTCTTTAGCTCATTAGACCACATCAGTAGGTTTAGGGAATAACATAATTTTGAGAGTAGAAAGTAAAATTCCCAGGCCGAGATCTTAAAATGACAAGAAAATCTCATCTGTCCAGTTCTAATCCAAACTGATTTTTAGTTTTGATGGTTGAGTTAAAACCCCTAAAAATGTGCTTTAAAATGGAAACCCTGACATAGCCTTAACCATTGCAGCACTAACATAAACCACTGAAATTTTATCCCTTACCAAATAATCCAGCCAGAAACCCCAAGAAATTGAAACTCTCCTAATGTGCTATTTTGAGTTTATTAGCAAGCAGAAACTGTAGACATTAATTGCAATGTGTTCATTTTGCCTTCGTCCTGACAAACAGCTAGACCATATTGCTAAACAAACATCCCTGAATTTGCTCACTTGGGGTCTACTATCTCAAACCTGGAAAGGTGGGGATAAGAGAATATTCATTAATAATATGTGGCCCAAATGCAACGTATGGAGCAAAACATGGATTTGGAAAACAAATCACAGTTATTTACACATTTCTTAGGCATGAAAAATGGAAGAAGCTTAGCTTTTTACCCAACAGAAGGAGAGTTTGCAACAAAGGAGAGTTTTCTGACCCCAGGTGGTGATGCATGACTGAAAAATCTGTTTGGGTGAGATCCTACAGACCAGTTCTCTCTCATTTTTCCTAAGAGAGGGCATGCAGGGGGTGACTCCTCATTGGTCCAGGAGTCTGCCTGATTGCCAGTTACTCCCTCAGATACCGACAATGTCCACATAGTACCTAGAATAGGGGACCTTAAACCAGAGTATAAAGTTTCAGTATGAGTACTTCTGACTCAGGAGAGGAAAAAAAAAAAAAGAAGGGTGATATGCCTTTGGTTCTCTCTGCTAACGATTTGCTGTTTTTATGCATAATATAGATTTGGAAAAGTGACATTAAACAATGTCTTTTGGTTTGTTTTCATTTCTTTGGCTCCGGGATAAAAGGACAGAACTGAGAGCAAGTAAAAAAAATAACTAAAATATAGTCTGCCAGTTAGGCAAGTATGCTGATGGTAGGGTTTCCGGGTTGGGCTTTAAGGTGAGGTTAGTGGTAAATGGGGGCAGAAACATCAGTAGGATCTGTGTAAAGTGATCAATGTCCATTAGTGTTCCCTTGATGCTGAAGACAAGATTTGCACCCTGGTAATTTAGGACATTCCTTGCTTTGTCTTGGACATACATGGTCACTGGGCCCACTGAAGAATAAGGTGATGCCCTCGTGGATTTTCCCAAATGAACATGTTTATTTCTAAAGATACAATATAATGCATTTGTGGCTAGCTCCTAGCACATAGTGTGAATGCATATTTAGTTAAAATGTTGAGGGGCTTACAAATACACACATTATTAGCTTATAGCTATAATGTCTCAGAGCCTGTTGAAAGAAGCAGCTAACTCCAGCCTTATTTTTACTAGCAAGCATTTTTCAAATGTAATGTGTGCTTGGACAAACAAACATTTTATTTGGTAGCAGTTTCACAGCGTAGGTTTCAAAAACAAATGTTTGTTTCACTGGCTCGCATCTCCAAACGACAGTGTTTGTTTCTAGAAAATTGGCAAGCATTTTTGAGGCTGGTTAAGATACCTGATAAGACATTGTTAATTTCCCACAGTCTTGTGGGTTATTCCTACATTTTCAACACTAGTTGGGCAAGGCAGGGGTGAGGGACGTGGGCCAAGAAATTCTCCCTCTTAGAAGATGCTTTCCAAAATATGTGGACAAATTAAGATGACTGTAGCATTGTTTTTTTAAAAAAATATGTTTGCAGTTAACATTCTCTTGTTTGGATGAATAATCTTGCAGCCAGGTTAGTCTGAGGAAAACCTGGAGGTTCTACTTCATCTCGGCTCCAGAGGTGCAATGCAGTAATGAGTAGGAATACAAAAACATGCATTTAAGAATTAATGCTTGTAAAAGAGATGTTATAATGGAACATGTATGTTCAGAAATAAAAGTGACTGACAGCTCTCCTTGTAGGCATGCTAGTTACAATAAAGTCTAAAAGTTCAACATCAAAGAGATCACAGCTTACTTTGTGGCTGACTTACACATCAAAGAGCAAGCACAAGACAAAAGGAACTGTATTGAGATACAGTTCTGCTTTTAGCCAGGTCCCCGTGGAATTTCGGAGAACTCTTTAAAAAGAGATTATTTTTTTTTTGCACATCACTTATACTGACCAGAGGATAAAAACGTGTGAAGTAGGTTAAAATTGCAACGTAGCCTATTATATTTGAATAAGGAAAAATTGCATGAAACACGATCAGCTTTAAGAACATATTCATACGTCCTGCAGGGTTGGACGATGATTCATTCAGTCAAACTTATTGAGCACTTACTGTGTGCAGAGCAGTGTACTAAGCACTTGGAAAGTACAATTTCGCATTAAAGAGAGACAATCCCTACCCAACAAAGGGCTCACAGTCTAGAAGTGGGGAGACAGACAAGAAAACAAAGCCAAACAAGTAGACAGGCATCAATAGCATCAATATAAATAGAATTATAGAGATATACATATCATTAATAAAATAAATAGAACGAGGTGACTCATGAAAGATTAGTGTAGCATCTGCGAGATTTATCAAGAGTAGGTATAGTGCATGATAAGACCAACACCTGACCAGTGATGCCTTACATATTTTCCACATATAAAGATTGTTCTTGGCAGCACTCTAACATTTGCTACTGCGTCTGTTGGGCACATTTTCATTTCCCCTGGGTGTCACGATCTTTTAGAAGCCCCCTCTCTGAGAATCATCCCATTCGTATTCAGTGTATGCCAGGCCTGTCTGTTCCCTGCTCTTGTCGCCTCCTCAGCTGTCCGAAGCGATGCCACGTCATCTGAGCTTTTCCTTCACCGTCTTTAAAATGTCTCTTCGGTTCTCTGTTTAACAGTAAGGCCAGTTATAATTTCACCTAATGTATAATTCATTAAGAAAATGCAAGTGAAACCATATAGCATAACAATTCTGAGAATCTCTATGTGTATTCAGTTGGTAGGGTGCAGAAGAATTTCGAGACAGACTGTTTTGATTTTCAAGTTTATTTTCCTGAATTTCTGCAGCAAAAAATAACCCTACCAGGATTACCATTATTAAGTATTTCCTTGTTTGAATCAAGGCCGAATTTCTGAGGGGAGAAAAAAGGAGGAGAAAGTTGGAGGAGTACATAGTCATGCAAGCACGTAAGAGAGTGTAGGTATGTTTAAAGAAGTTTGGACTTTCCGTACGAATTCCTAAATCAATCGGGATTTCTGCTCCAGTTCTAGGAGAACATATACAGTGACTCGTCAAAATGCCAAATGCAGAACAAGAAAGTTAGTGTGTTGGGCTTTCTTGTTTGGTTGCTTGTTTTATTGGCACTAGAAAGTTGAACAAAGTAAACGATCTGAGTATTGGTCTGAGGTAGGGACTAAAATTAAATATTTCATGCGTTACGATAGTCTTTCAAGCATTTTTTTAACTCTTTGGTGAAAAGTAGTAATATTTTTTGAAGATATTCATAAATACAAAGTAGCTTTCTAGGACACACCCCCCCACCAGAACTTAATGTCGCATGTGTTTATGAATTAACACAAGTAGTCCAATTGTAAACATAAGTTAGAAAACAAGATGTTAATTATTGAGGATTAGGTTTACACTAAGGTTTGAAAATTACAAAAAGTCCTAATTACAGGAAGGTTCAATTTGGATGTGGGGGAATGAGGACCAATCAATAGTTGATATTTTATTGACTTTCTACTCTGTACAGAGCACTGTACTAAGCACTTGAGATAGTACAATAGAGTAAGCAGACACAATCCCTACCCTAAAGCAACATGTAAAACCATGTCTATTGACTCGGTCGCTATATAACATAGCGAAAGTGAAAGGATGCATTTAGAAACTTACAAACTTGGACACTGCGTTGTCTAGAGTTCCTCCTGCTTTTATTCATTCTTGATATCCTATTTTGTCAGTTTTACACATCTGCTTACTATCTCTCTGCCTGTCAAGGACAAAATAATTTGATAAAAGCAGCCAACAAGAACATCACTGCATTGTACTTTTTATTAAAAGAACCTAAACGATGCATTAGTGGATCAGACAAGTGATTCATCTGTCATAGTCAATATTCTGTCTCTAGCATAGGCACCACGAACCTCACAAGAATCATGGAAGGTTGCCCTCCTGCTCCTCAATTCTACTGTTTAGGGGAATGCCATGATTTCCCTAATTTTCTCCTGTCGCAGTCATGACTAACTCTCCATGGACCACCTCCCGTTAATTCATGCAGATTGCTCTCCAACCTTCCGATATTTTCTGCCTGCACGTTTTCTTCTCTTGATGGATCTAGACACTTTCTCACCCTTTTAGTTTGAAGAGTCGTTTCTTTTTATGTGTATCCAGTGTGACCAATTAGGATTCAATTTTTCATTGCTATTGCAGTATTTTTTTAAAAAAAACCTGTGTAAACCTTTGCTAGACAAACTTAGACACACACACACATGCACAAAGACACACACACCAGTTTGAGGCATCCTGATATGTAGAATTATTTCAGGGCTGAATTATTTGTTTGTTGGGTTGTGAATAAGTTCATAAAATGAGGAGTTTTATATTTTTTTTAGAATGATGTTCTCTCTTTCCCTTAGACTGTGAGTCCTGTGTGGGTCAAGCACTATATCTGACCAGATTATCTTGTGTTTACTCCAGTCATTAGTGCAGTGTTCAGCACCTTGTAGGTGCTTGACAAGCACCACAGTTATTAATGAATATGGAGCACTAACACCAAGCCATATTTTACTGCAATTTTGAAACATTTAGCTGCATACATTTAGGTATGCACATTTTCCTTGGTCAGTTCTTTCCATGCCCCCTATCAGTTTTTCTTGTTTTCTAATGGCAGTAAACTACTATGCAAACCAATGCGTTTATTTCTTTCCCACTTTATCAGTGGATTTTGCTCCTGCTTCTTGTTAACTGCCAGAGTGGTTTTTGCAGTTGGAATCTGGCCTGTCACAAGTAGATATATATGGGGCGACTAGTTCCTCCAATAGTTTTATTAGCTAACCAAAGGTAGCCTAAAACAGAGCACACTCTGTAAATAGATGTTGTGTAATGACAGTGGACTAAACAGTACATCACCTGTGAGAAATACCTTGTTTTCTTTGGTAGCTTCAATGAAATGTGTCAGACTGCAGTGGGAATGAGGTTTCAAAGATTTCTGAAAGGCCCCAGATTTGAAAATGGAGAAAAAGAGAATCAATTGTTCATCTATACGTGGTAATAGTATTTATTAAGCGCTTAGTGTGTGAGATCCACTGTACTAAAGAATGGGAAAGATTACTCTGGAAAGAATTAAAGAAACAGTGTGGACTAGTGGAAAGAGCACGGGTCTGGGAGTCAGCAGGTCATGGGTTCTAATCCCAGCTCTGCTACTCGTCTGCTGTGTGACCTTGAGCAAGTCACGTAATTTCTCTGTGCCTGCATCCCCCTCATCTGCAAAATGGGGTTTCAATACCTATTCTCTCTCCTACTTAGATTGTAAGTCCCATGTGGGACCTGATTATCTTGTATCTATCCCAGCACTTAGAACAGGGCTTGGCACATAGTAAGCGCTTAACAAAAACCACAAAAGCGCTTAACTAGACCCAGTCCCTGACCCTCGAGGATTTAAGAGTCTTGGGAACAAAGTAGGGAGAGAGATCTGGTGACAGATACATTTAAGGAAAGATGAAACAATAAAAACACTGAAGATAAAAGACAAGGCCAAATACACTAAAGAAGCTAAGAAACTGTAGGGTGCTGTGGCTAGAAGAACAGAGTTATGGGCTCTCCATTCAATCATATTTATCGAGCGCTTACTGTGTGCAAAGCACTGTACTAAGCCCTTGGGAGAGTTTACTATAACACTAAACACATACATTCCCTGCCCATAACGCATCCCTGCTCAGGTTATCAGTTTATTGTTTAGCAAGCCAAAGAGCCTATGCCTTATTTATCGATCAATCAAGCAATCAATGGTATACATTGAGTGTTTACTGTATCCAAAGCTCTTTAAGGTTGGAGGAATGCTGTTTTCACAAGTGTTAAGCAAAATTTACATTGAAACTTTGTTCATCTTCAAGTATTTAGCATATGTATCCTGTCCAACCTAAAGAACTGACTCATTTTACCTTTTTTTTTTTTTTTGGAGTCTTGGTATTATTCATTCAATAGTATTTATTGAGTGCTTACTATGTGCAGAGCACTGTACTAAGCGCTTGGGATGAACAAGTCGGCAACAGATAGAGACAGTCCCTGCCGTTTGACGGGCTTACAGTCTAATCGGGGGAGATGGACAGACAAGAACAATGGCAAAAAATAGAGTCAAGGGGAAGAACATCTCGTAAAAACAATGGCAACTAAATAGAATCAAGGCGATGCATTATACTGGGGAGAAGCCAACTGAAGAACTTTGTGACAAGACAGCCAGTTCTAATATGTATGAGTTTGAGTGCTCTATGGTCTTATTAAGGATTTTATAGATATCTGATCAATAGAGTGAGTGTGGCAATATTATGTACCACAGCATTTGAAAAAATGAAGATGAGTTCCAGACTTTTTCGTGTTAGTAAGGTATAGTTTTGAGTTCAGGTATTTAAGTTATCACCCAATTGCTCTTTTCACACTTGTCCACTTTTTTTGCTGTGTACCATTTTGTAGACCCTTTAACTCTTGCACTGCTATGAAGTAGATATATACATAACCATTTCTTCCAATATGTCATCACATTCTGTAGTGAAATCTCCTGTAGTGGAAGAATTTGGTTACAGATTTACAAGGGAAGACTGGTATTTCTGACAGAGTGAATCATTTTTGGAACAACTGAAGGATAAACCAGCAACCCATTGCTAAGTGTACCTCTTCATCAACACAACAGGGACATTAAGATTGAGTTGATAATTGAATGGCTCTAAAGGGGCTGGGTAAAGATAGGCATTATCTTGTAGTACCCTTGGAAGTCAGAGGGCCTGGGTTCTAACCCCGGCTCCACCATGTACCTGTTGGGTGACCATGGTCAGAGTCACTTGTCGGTGCCTCAGTTACCTCATCTATAAAATGGGTATTAAGACGGTGAGCCCAATGTGAGACAGGGACTGTGTCCATCTGGATGATCTTGTATCTGCCCCAGCGCTTAGTACAGTGCCTGGCACATAGTAAGGACTTTGCAAAGGAAAGTTTTATATTTTGACATTACACACACAAATGCACTGGATGCCAAAATTTATGAAGTCCCAGAATGTGTCATGAAATCCCAGAATGACATTGTAAATCCAGAGATATGAACTGTCCTGATCCAATTTGCGGCAGTCTCCTCCTTTGCAAAGGAAGAGACTGAACCACTTGGATTTGCTCTCAATTTTCACCCCCTCTCAGCCCCACAATACTTATGTATATATTTATATTTAATGTCTGTCTCCCTTTCTAGTCTGCAAGTTTGTGGACAGAGAATGTGTCTATCAACTCTGTTGGGTTGTCCTCTCCCAAACGCTTAGTACAGTGCTCTGCACACAGTGTTCAATAAATACGATTGGTTGAAGTGCGATTGATCAAAGGAAACTTTTGTTCTCCTGTGATTTGGAAGCCCGTGCATTAGCTGCCATTAACATTCTCTTTGGGAGTTAGGCAGATTTTATAGTAAAGAATCTCTTAATGTCATCCAAGTGAGGGAGTTTGGTTGGGGTCTTGAGAAGGTGAAGCATACTTTGGGTCACCAAAATCCTGTTTTCCACTCGATTGTTACAACGCAGCCCGTGCACTTTGCTCCTCTAATGCCAGCCTACGCACTGTATCTCGATCTCGTCTATCTCGCCCCCAACCTCCTCCAGGTCCTGCCTCTGGCCTAGAACGCCCGCCCTCCTCATATCCAACAGACGACTACTCTCTCCCACTTCAAAGCTGTATCGAAGGCACATCTCCTCCAAAAGGACTTCTCTGACTAAAGCCTTCCTTTCCTCTTCTCCCACTCCCTTCTGCATCTCCCGGACTTGCTCCCTTTATTCATTCCCTGCCTCAGCCCCACAGCGCTTACATAAACATCTGTAATTTATTTATTTAAATTCATGTCTGTCTCCCCCTCTAGACTGTAAGCTCGTTATAGGCAGGGAATGTGTCTGTTATATTGTACTCTCCTAAGTGCTTAGTACGGTGCTCGGCACATATTAAGTGCTCAATAAATTCAACTGACTGGCTGATTAATGGTTTCTTGATCCATTATGATGCTGTTAGAATGGATGGAGCAGTTTTTGACTTATAATGACAAAAGAGAGAGAAAACAGATTTTCTCAGTGATATTGTTCAGTCATGATTTTTATCTCAACAGGCAAGAGTGCCCCTTCGTTACTAGGGACCCTGTGGTCCTGTGGATACCACTAGAGAAAGCTTCAACCAAAGTGGGTAGTTAGCTGTGAGGACTGATTGTTGAGACAAAATAAGCTGGGCCTTTCTTCATGCATTTACTCCAGCTTTTTAAAATAGAACTACACTTGGCTGGGCTAAAATCACAGCTAGCATCATTACCGTTGTGAAGATTATCATTTGACTGTGTATGCAGTAATCATTTATTTAAAGGTATGAGATATAACTTGATACCTGTGAGGAAGTACTTCCAAAGACCAAACTGAGCGACAGACTATTCATCCTTGCTTGCCTCTTACTTTTTCTTGTTAGTGGCCACAAAACTTTATTCATTTTTCCGGTACAAAAGGTTTGCGGGGTTTAGAACCGCGTTTCTGTGACTGTGCTCTTTGACTTTGCTATCGATAAAAGGGTGTTTGCCTTATAATTGGAACATCCAGTTGTCTAGGATTCTTTTATTTCTTTAGTTTCCTTTAATTCCCAGAATTTGACCTTTCTGGAATGTATTTCCTCCTCTCTCCACACTCCCTTTCCTTGGAATCTCTAAGTCAATGATCTTGTGTCTGTCCGTCTCCCCCGATTAGACTGTAAGCTGGTCAAACGGCAGGGACTGTCTCTATCTGTTGCCGACTTGTTCATTCCAAGCGCTTAATACAGTGCTCTGCACATAGTAAGTGCTCAATAAATACTATTGAATGAATGAATGAATTGTGGTCACCTGTATCTATACATTTTCCTTCCTCAAATACCCAACTCCTCAATTGGTGAACAAACTTTTGGATTCATCCAGAGTTCCGCACCCCTTAAATTGTCCTTAAGCTTAATTAGGGTTAGAGTTTATAATGACTTATGACCACTGCTGTATGATTTCTGTAGAAATACTTAAGGCGCTAAGTCTCTCATCTCCAAAAAGCCCCACCTGGACTTGCCTCTCCCCACCCCGCCCCTCCGCGCCTCCCCCATAAATGTTTTTAATTAATCTATGGAAAGACTCATTTGTCTTGATGACTATCTTTGCTAGTTTTGCTTAACTCTAACCTCAGAGCAGTCATGGAAATGTCAGGTCACCCACTTATTTTGGGTGAGTAAAATATTCCTCTGGATGGGTAGAATTTTTTAAATCTCTCCCAAGAGATCCTGAACTGCTCTGCTTCCGTCTTTAGCCAGTTCCTCCTCAGGTAGCTGGAATGTAGGTGCTGTTCACTCCTGTTGCCTATGGCCAGAGCTGCAACTTTAATTAGCTTGAAAAGGCAGCTTGGACTCTTCCCCCCAGGGTTTTCTGAGAGATGCTATTGCCTGGAGCATCCTCTTATCTGGAGAAGTTGATGGTTCCTAAATGGAGCTTGGGATGTCTTAGCCAGTTCTCCACTCTCTAGAGCATTTTCTTTGTTAATTGTTGGCATTTGTCCTGCAATGTTTATTTTTTTCTAAAAAAAAAAGGCACAGAACTTTCCCTCATTGTGTTCCTTCTGATGGAATATATGCTAGTGGTCGTCACCAATTTGGATGAAAGGTAGGGTGGCTGGAAAAAGAAGAGCTGGTGAAAAATGTTTTATTTTTTATGCTTTTAAGTATTTACTTAGCACTTAGCACTGAGATCAGTGTGAGATCAACAGCTCACATGTGGGGCTCACAATCCGAGTCAGAGAGAGTAGGTATCTTCTCTCCATTTTATAGATGAGGAAACTGAGGCACAGAGAGGTTCAGAAATTTGCCCACGGGAAAAGAGCAACTGAATGGCACAACTGGAACTAGACCCTGGAAGTCCTATCTCCCAGGCCCAGCATTCTCCTCCCAATATAATCCAACAAATAATTTCTGGGGTAGGAGGCTTATAGGTATTATGAGTTTTCCTTGAAAAGAGAAGTGAAATGTTGAATTTGGTAACAGGATGAAAAAATTGCCTTTTGTTATTGTTGACAAAATGTAGAAATTAGTTCAACTACCAGGAGTCGTTCTTTGAATCAAAGGCCTATATTTTTTGGTCATGTATTTCTTAAAGTCACTCTGGCAGATATAATTTTGTTTAATCCAAAGCACTGGGTCCACAACAATTGTTTTATTTCCTTTCAGCTTTTTCAGTCTTTTTAACTGACTCTGGAATGCTTCTTGTTAACTTTCTACTTTGGTGCTTCTTTAACTCGGGTTGTTAGTTCATGAAGATGAGTCCTGTCCAGGGTATCTTTTTGCTTTTTCTTGTTTTTCTGTTCCTTCTTTAACCAAAATAACTTATGAAGGCCACACAACTAATGGGAATACTCGTCGCCGCTGCTGCTGTGCGTCATAAATTGTTAGAGAAGCAGCATGACCTAATTGAAAGGGGATAGGACTGGGAGTCAGAAGAACCAGGTTCTAATCCCAGCTATGCGACCTGCCTGCTATGTGACCTTGGTCAACTCATTTGATTTACCTGTGCTTTAGTTTCCTCATCTGTAAAATGGGGATTGAATATCTTTTCTTCCTCCTCCTTAGAGTGTCAGCCCCATGTGAAACAACGATTATGCCTAGTTTGATCATTTTGTATTTTCCTCAGGATTTAACCCAGTTCTTGACACATACAAATACGGTATTATTATTCCAATTATTTATGAATAAGATCTACTAGATACTAGGCACAAAGACAGCACATAGAAAGTGTATTATTTGCTAATAAAGTTTAGGAAAAGTTGATTTTTATCATTGACTTTTGATAAAAATGTATCCAATATACTCTCAAGCTCTTATTAGCTTGTTCAGATTATATAAATGCTCTTTTATGATTTGTCAGCATCCGAATTCATGCATTCAATTCATTGAGTGCCTGCTGTATGCAGAGCACTGAACTAGCCAGGTGGGAACTTAGAGTAACAGAGATGTCCCCCACCTAAGGAATCCAAAATTTAATGAGGGGGATTGCAGATATAAATCGCATGCTGTCAATCAATAGCATCTATTGAGGGCTTACTCTTGGTGAAGGACTGTTTAGCACTTGGGAGAGTAAATAGAATTCAGGAGACATGATCTCTGACCTCAAGGAGCCTACTGTCTAAGAGGGGAGATACACAAAAATAAATTACATTTAGGAGGAAGAAATCAAGTTAAAAGACATAATAATAAGTGGAACTATGGGGTGTGAATACCCAAGTCCCTTGGTGACACAGAAGTGCTGAAGTAACAGTTGATGGGGATTGTGAGGAGGTTTGTCAGGGAAGGCTTAATGGAGGAAGTGTGATTTCAGAAAGGCTTGAAGATGGGGAGAGCACTGGTCTGCTGGATGTGAAAGCTCTCAAGTGTAAGGTCATTGTGGGCGGGGAATGTGACTTTATTATATTGTATTCTCCCAAGCGCTTAGTATAGTGCTCCGCTCACGGTAAGAGCTCAATAAATATGATTGAATGAGTAAATGAATATGAAGGAGGCGGAAGTTCCAGGCAGTAGAGAGGGCATGAGTTAGAATTCAGTGGTGACACTGGTCACAGGAGGAAAACCTTAAGTACAAGTGGTAAAAATAAAAAGTGAGAAAAAAATAATTAAAAAGGATATACTCATATTCCCAGAAATGCTAATGGTGGGAGATGGGACTTAACATATGCTTCCTGGAGAAGGAAGCTTTTGGGGAACTTTGAAGGTGGGGAAAGATATTGTCTCTAGTATGTGAAGGAAAAGCGATTTCCCAAAGGGGAACCCCAAGTGTTTTTGAGTGAGTTGCATTTAGAATGTTAACTTGGGTGAAGCAAAGAGTCTGAGTTAGGGGGTAGCTATGGAAGAAAGGTGTGAGACTAATCTAGCCGTAGAACAATTGGGCTCGCAGTTTAAGTGGGAGGGAGTAGAATTTAATCCTAGAGAAGCGGCATGGCCAAGTGGAGAGAGAGAGGAGGGAGCCTGGGTCTGGGAGTCATAGGACCGACCTGGGTCCTGATCCCAGCTCTGCTGATTGCTTGCTGTGTGGGTTGGGCGGGTCCGTTGACTTCTCTCTGCTTCAGTTTCCTCAACTGTAAAACGGCGATTCCATATCCGTTCCCCTCTTACTTAAACTGTGAATCCCGGGTGGGACAGGGACTGTGTCTAACCCGATTAACTTGTATCTATCCCAATGCTTAGGAAAGTGCTTGACACACAGAAAATGCGTAACAAATACAGTAATAATAAGGATGATAATCCTATCTACTCTTAACCTCAAAAGAACGTTTGGAAAACACCATGATACTGTTCTCTTATTGTAAGCCCTCTAGGGCAGGAATTGTGTCTACTTAATTGTAATATTCTTCCAAGTGCTTATAGTACAGGGTTCTTCCCAGAGTAAATGTTCACTAAATGTCATTGATTGCTGTAAAAAAAAACCTACTTATAAGACCATTTTAGAAATATATCAGAATTGAACCAGGGTTTCCCAGTATGCAATTTCCTTCCCCAAAAAGATAAGGGAATGGGGCACAATGTAAATTAAGTTTAATATAAGCATTGCAATCAGTCCAGGCAAGTTACACAAAATTGCACAAATACTATAGGACAGCATAAAAATGGAAATTTAGACTTAAGCATAAGTCAGGAAAAGTGAGAGTAGTGGTACTTAGGTGAAGAAGGGCAACTCCATTTGCCCATCCACCTCCGCATCAAACAAGTACTTCTCATCATTGACTTTTAAGTACTCCACCACCTTTCCCCCTCCTACCTTACCTCGCTACTCTCCTTCAACAACCCAGCCCGCAACTTCACTCCTCTAGTGCTAACCTTCTCACTGTGCCTCGGTCTCGCCTGTCTCGCTACCGACCCCCTGGCCCACATCCTTCCTCTGGCCTGGAACGCCTTCCGTCCTCAAATCCAACAGACAATTACTGTCGCCTTCTTCAAAGCCTTATTGAAGGCACATCTCCTCCAAGAAGCCTTCCCAGATTAGGCCTCCCCTTTCATCTTCTCCCACTCTCTTCTACATCACCCTAACTTGCTCCTTTTTTTCTTCCCCCCTCCCAGCCCCACTGCAATTATGTACATATCTGTAATTTATTTATTTGTATTGATGTCTTTCTCCCCACCTCTAGACTGTAAGCTTGTTATGAGCAGGGAATGTCTGTTTATTGTTGTATTATACTTTCCCAAGAGTTTAGCATATTGCTCTGCACACAGTATGTGCTCAATAAATACAAATGAATGTTTATAAGCAAGTTTTTTTATCTGAAACTCTGAGGGTGAGCTTTTTAAAAAAGCTGCCCTGGCTCTCTCCTAAGTGGAAACAGCGTGGCTCAGTGGAAAGAGCACGGGCTTTGGAGTCAGGGCTCATGAGTTCGAATCCCAGCTCTGCCACTTGTCGGCTGTGTGACTGTGGGCAAGTCACTTAACTTCTCTGTGCCTCAGTTCCCTCATCTGTAAAGTGGGGATTAAGACTGTGAGCCCCACGTGGGACAACCTGATTCCCCTATGTCTACCCCAGTGCTTAGAACAGTGCTCGGCACATAGTAAGCGCTTAACAAATGCCAACATTATTATTATTATTATTGATTTCCTGGAGCAGCAGGGACAATCAATGGATCATTCAATCAGTGGTATTTATCCCATGTTTTCTGAGAGCAGAACACCATACTAAGCACTTGGTAGACACAATTCCTGCCCAAGAGGAACTTACAGTCTCCCAGGGGGAGACAGGCACTACAATAAAATACAGATAGAAGAAAGATTAGAGAATAAAGATATGAACAGCCCCGTCGCTTATGGTGCAGGAGGATTCTTGCTCCTGAACCTAGGCTCTGTCATTGCTGCAGTCTGTGATGAATTTGGCGGAATTTTTGAAGAGCAGAAGGCCCTGGAAGTAAAGTAGAGGCTTATCAGCTGTTCTTTCCCTTCCTTCCTGGCAGCAACAGAGACAGAGGAGGAGGGAGAAAAACCAGGCAGGGCTTCCTCCCCTTCTTTGTAGGATCCCTTGTGCGTGAGTGCCCCAGGAGAAGTGGTGGACTCGAGACTCCCCGAAGGTCACCATTTCACTGGAGATCCTTTCATCATTGCTGACAAATCAATCAATGGTATTTGAACGCTTACTGTTTGCAGAGCGCTGTACTAAGTCCTTGGACGAGTTCAGTACAATATCCTCCTGCCTCTCCCCACTCCATTCCATATTTCATTCTGCCTGGGTAATTTTCCTACAAAATTGTTCAGGCCAGTGCTTCCCCCTCCTCAAGAACCTACAGCGGTTGTCCATCCACCTGCATATCAAACAAACAATCCTCACCATTGGCTTTAAAGGATTTAATCACTTTGTCCTCTTCTTTCTCACTTCACTACTCTCCTACCACAAACCAGCCCACACAATTTGCTCCTCTAATGCTAACCTTCTCACTGTACCTCAGAGTCGCCTATCTCGCCACCGATCACTCTTCCACAGCCTCCCTCTGGCCTAGAATACCCTCCCTCCTCCTGTCCAACAGGCAATTTCTCTCCTCCGACTTCCTCGTCTTACTGAAGGCAGATCTTCTCCAAGAGGCCTTCCCTGACTAAACCCTCTTTTTTTTCTTCCACTACATTTTGTGTGGCCCTGACTTGCTCCCTTCATTCATTTCCCCTCCCCTTCCCACAGCACTTATTCACATATCCGTTATTTATTTATTTACATTAGTGTCTGTCTCTCCCTCTAGACTGTAAGCTCATTGTGGGCAAGGAATATGTCTGTTATTCCCAGGTGCTTAGTACAGTGCTCTGCACACAGTAAACGCTCAATAAATACGATTGGCTGCCTGCCTGACTACCAAGCTTCATGCTGTCTCTGTCTTCCCTCCTGCCATAGAAGATTGATACCAATACATGATCCAGGATAAGTAGCGGTAGTGACAGAAGTCCCATTAAGGATAGAGCTTTATAGCCCACATTGCCCTTGTACTGCAGGAAGTATTATGTATTCTAATTCTCAATCAGTCGTATTTATTGAGCACTTACTATATGCAGAGCGCCTCCTCCCACAATTCCATGTTTTCCCAGCTTTTCTCCCACCTTTCCCCGCCACGTCTCCCCAGCTCCTGACCATGGTCCTCCTTCCTCAGAGCCCCCCACCTCAATCAACAGCATGGCCTAATGGGAAGAGCATGGGCCTGGGAGTCACAAGGTCTGGATTCCAATTTCTACTCTTTCAACTGTCTGCTGCATGACCTCGGTCAAGTCATTTAACTTCTCTGTACCTCAATTACCTCATCTGTAAAATGGGGATTAAGACTGTGAGCCCTAGGTGGGACAGGGACTGTATCCATTCTGATTTTCTTGTATCCACCCCAGCGCTTAGTACAGAGCCTGGCACATAGTAGGTGCTAAACAAATGCCATCATTATTGTTATTATTTACTGAGTGCTGTCTTTGTGCAGAGCACTGTTTTAAGTACTTGAAAGAATACAATGCAGTTAGTTGGTAGACACGATCCCACTTTGTTAGATCCAGCTGTCACAGTGTTTCACTACTTTGTGAAAAGTTATAGTAACAAATGATTTTATTTCGGTCCACTTGCATATTTTCTCTTTTTCACCAGAATATTCATTTTAAAACTGTTCCCTTTTGCTTCTAAAGTAGGTTACAGTGGGTCTAAGTGAATCTGATCCATTGGGACAAGGAAAATCAATCAAATGGTATTTATTGAGCGCTTATTCAGGCGAAAGGGCTTTACTAAGCCCTTAGGATGGTATGATAGACTAAGTAGAAACAATTCCTGCCCTTGAGGAGCTTACAGTAGGACAAGGAGAGATGTAACCTGAAGAAAATGGTGATTCACCATTTCTAAAAGCAAATATGACTAAATATTAATGTTATATATTAATATTAAATGTTAAAAAATTAATAAAGTCCCAAATCCGAAGCTTAGTTTTATTGCAAAAATAATCCTAAAAGGGGCTGCCTAGGAATAAAATATAGAAAACAGAACTCTCATCTCTCTTTGCATCTTCTCAGAAACCACACCAATGTTTCTCTCATGTCTACAAATCTATTCCCACTCCCAAGTGAGTAATAATAGTAATAACAATAATACCAACAACAATATTTGGTAAGTGATCACTATGAGCCAGTAACTGTCCTAAGCACCGGAGTAGATTGAAGTTAATCAGGTTGGATTCAGTCTCTGCCCCACATGGGACTCGCAGCCTAGAGGAGAGGGAGTAAAGGTATTGAATCCCCATTTTATAGATGAAGAGACTGAGTCACAGAGAAGTTAAGAGACCTACCCAAAGTCACGCAGCAGGCAAGTGAGCCCGTTGTTGGGCAGGGATTGTGTCTATTTGTTGCTGAATTGTACTTTCTAAGTGCATACTACAGTGCTCTGCACACAGTAAGTGCTCAAAAATACAATTGAAGGAATGAATGAAATGGCAGAGCAGGGTTTAGAATCCAGGTCCTCTCACTCCCAGGCCCATATTCTTTCCATTAGGCCATAAAATACCTTTATTTTTATGAAACTGAGGAGGTCACTTCTAAATCATTGCCTATCACTAGGTACTGTGATAAATACCACGATTGACAACTGTGTAATCGAATTGTAAAAGAAACTCTAGCCCAATTGAAGATTTGTAATGATGTTCAAAATAAAATAAAAACCCATATTAAAGAGAGTCTGTACTTGGGTAGATAAATGGTTATATTTTAATTTTGAAACGATTTCTACAGTGTTTTCTCCATAATTATAGTAATATATTTTTATATGTAGAAATTGGCTAATTAATTGGAAACCACATTGTCTAATAAGAAAACTGCTTTGAGACAGTTTTTAGAGTGCCTAGCAGAACATGTGTGTTATTACCAGTTTCTTTTAAAACTTGGCATCATATCTTGCAGTGCTTATTTAATAATCAATAGACTCCAAGAGGGCTAAGGACAGAGAAACTTGTCAGGATTAATTTCTTTTTCAAATTGTCAATTGAGGAACATTTGTAAAACAGTCAAATGATGGCCTTTTGCCTAATTCAAACCATTCCTTAAGTGAATGAGAGAAGTTGATTTGAGGGGATGTGCTGGCTTTGAAGCGTCTTACATTTTTAGTGAGGTTAAACACATGCATGTGTTCGTCCTTAAAATCTGAATAGGTTTTATTGTATAAACCTGATTCTTTCTAGTTAGAATAAACAATGATGTAATGTTGTGGGATGTTTTCACCAATAATATTCAGTCACTGAGCCTTTGTATTTCAGAGCTATCTTTACTACTAATTCTAGACAGAAAAATATTTTCAGATTTTCATCATTTGATTGCCCACCAAAGTGGTTCTTTAACAGTATGGAACAAGACTTGGTAGTAAATATAAGAGTAATAATAATAAAATTTTGGTGAGTAAAATTTGGTGAATATGAATTTTGATTGTGTTGGTCTGTAAAGGAAACCTTTGTGTTGTCCTTGTTCCTCTATTATTCTTTCAGCTCCTAACCTATAATAAAATTATAAAGATGATGGTTTCCCAAGAACAATTTTAGGTGTGCTGTCATTTTTTTCCCCATTGGCAGTAAGGAAGGGAAAAATAAATCATATTTTGATGTATATATTGAATTCAAGTAAGCTTTGTGCCATATCATGGCTATTTAATTGTGAGGTTGAATTTAGGAAGAACTGAATGAAGAAGGAATGATTCTCTAAATTTCTGACTTGGTTTTTATTTTGGCAACAAGCCATGAGAGGGGTAATTTTAATGATCAGTCTTTATTCATCTAGGCTTGGATTTTTGTTTCCTTGGAACAAATGCGTATTTTATAATGAAGTTGTTTCTTGGATTTGTAACTTCTCTGAATTGACCAAATTCAAAGACTCTAGGTATATTGTCGATTTTCAATCTAATGGATATGAATTAGATGATAATATTGAACCCTCAAAACCTGCATCATATATATGCACGCAAAATAGCATATTTATCCTTTAGCAGTTTACATTCTAAGGCAGTCTGCCTTCCCTTTTGAATTTTTAACTTTTTCATATTTGGTACATTTGAATGTGGACAGTGTGAAAAATATTTTTTTCTTTTTGATAGAACATTTTCAAGGAAATGAATACCGTGATCTAACCCAACTAATCTAGATAATCTAGTCAAGATACTTATAGAAAATAATTTGAGAGGACAAAGTGACTTGTATAGAAGTGGGAAGGAGATCCAGCTCCAATTCTCCTTTTTCTATGAAGTTGATGACACATCCCCAGTCAGTTCTCTGACTACACGGGGCTTTCATTCTTGCAGAACTCCAAATTAAGGAACCCGCCTTATACTTTTCACTTTGGCGAGAGCCACCCAGAGGTAGATAAAACCAGTTAAGATGTGCAGAGTGGTAAAATTGGTTTTATTGATGAGGACCATTATGGACTTAATTGTTGTTGTTATTCTCATTTTAGTCCCATTTTGGCGCACATTTTCCGGGGTCCACTGGAAGCAATATGGTGGAATTGTCTAATAGAAGGGATCCAGTTGACTAATGGGCGCCTCAGCTGTCCCTGAGTAAGAGCCTCCTAAGGGATGTGGATCCCGCCCATTTGGGCAGGGAATGTGTCTGTTTACTGTTTTATATTGTACTCTCCCAAGGGCTTATTACAGTGCTGTGCTCACAGTAATTAATTAATCCCGGCTCCGCCACATGTCTGCTGTGTGACCTTGAGCAAGTCACTTTGCTTCTCGGTGCCTCATATCTCATCCGTAAAATAAGGATTGAGACTATGAGCCTCACGTGGGGACAGGGACTATGTACAACCCTATTAGCTTGTATCCACCCCAGAGCTTAATACGGTGCCTGGAACTCAGTAAGCCCTTAACAAATACCAGAATTATTATCAGTAGTAAACGCTCAGTAAATACGATCGAATGAATGAATTTCCACTGGTGAGTTCTCTCCCAGTGCTTAATATAGTGCTCTGCACATAGTAAGCACTTAATAAATGTTATCACTACCACTGTGACCCAGAAATGTTTTGAAATAGAGGACAACTCTATACGTCTTGGTCTGAACAGAAAAATATGGAATTAATAGGGTGCCGCCAGTAAATAGAAACTAACCCAAGTTTCCCCTTTGCATTCATGATCTCTAACCCTGTGATTCAAACCTTGGAATTCTAATCCTGGAATGTATGAAAAAATGGGTTTAACTTCTGGGAGTCACAGTAGTCAACCACTCCTTTAATCCCTACTCCTAGTAGGGAAATTTATTATAGTACTTAATGGATCTTTTTACTTTACCAGTTGTAGCTGACTCATATGATTGGGTGAATGTGGCATACATCACAAATTCAAATCACTTGCAGATTTTTCTTTGGAATTTAAATTTCCTTTTTAGATGCAATCAACTATATCAACATCCACTTTGTTACTAAATTACAGAGGGTAATCACTTGATTTACTTGTGTGATCTTCAGACGGTTTTAACAGGATATGTGAAAAGGTGTTCCTGTAAATAAACAGTGTTGTAAGCGCATTGTATTGTAAAGTTAAAGCTAATAGATGACTTTTTTCCTTCTTTTTCGAGGGTTACTTCAAAGATAAATTTTGAATTAGTTTGTACCGTTCTGCCTGATCCATTCCTGTTCAACTTCTGTTTTCGTGCTCCAAAAATCATTTCTTTTGCACACGGAGGCCAGTGTCCAGATATTTTTTTACAGAAGATGGTTTAGCCAAACGGGAACACACATTTCAATTCTTATATGTTCATAATTTACCCCAAAATTTATACAGAATATTTGGTTAACTCAAGTAATATTAACCTTGTTTATATTTGCACAAGAGTATAAAGTATCCTAACCCAAACAAAATGTTCGCTCTTCCATCCCTGCTGGTCACTTAATTACCTTCTCTGTTCGTGTACTTTTTTGTTTTTATGAAGGTCGTAGATGTTCCATTACATATTCTGTTTCTCTTGATTTAAAAAATCCTCCCGATAATTGAGTAGCCGTTTGCTTCCCTGATAGAATGAAATTAAGACTGGCTAGAAAAATGCAACACCTACTCTGTTTTTCATGGTCACTACTTGGATCATGGCACGTTGAGGTTTTGCCAACATGTAAACGTATGAGGAATGCCATTTGTATAAACGGGGGCCACAAAATGAGCAAACCGAATAATAGTAGTAGTAGAAATATATCTGATGTTCAATAGTATTCATTATTGACTGCTTATTATGTAGCAAACACTGTTTTAAATGATGGGACTGGTACCAAATAATCTGATTAGGCACTGTATTTGATATACCCAGGGATCCCAAGGTAGTGAAAGCAGTTATTTTGTTTCCATTTTACAAAATCTGAAGTGTGACCTTGGTGAAGTCACTTAACTTCTCTGTGCCTCAATTACCTCATCTGTAAAATGGGGTTTGAGACTGTGAGCCCCATGTGGGACAGGGAGCCCGTCCAACTTGATTTGCTGGTATCTACCCCAGCGCTTAGTACAGTGCCTTGCACATAGTAAGCGCCTACCAAATACCATAATTATTATTAGAAGAGGAAACGGAGTCAAGGGGCCATTGAATGACTCACCCAAGTTCACAAAGCAGGCTAGTGAGAGAACCGGGTTTAGAACCTAGGGCTCCTGATTCCAGTTATCTTTCCATTAGAGCACTAGAACATTCTGACCTCCAGAGGATCATTTTCTTCTTCGGAGGGATTAGCAAAACAGCAGTTAATCTAGAGAGAAGGTCAGGGTGAGGTCGTTGGGAAGCTGTCTTCTTTGAGATCGTTCTCCTAGCCACTCATAGGCTCACTCATCACTCATAGAGAATATATGTATATGTCTATGTAACAAGTCACTGGATAACTGGAATAAATGGTGGAGACAGGGTAAATCAAGCTCACAAAGGGCTTCACTCAAAGAGAAACAGGTAAAGAGGCTAGAGAGAGATTTTTCAAGGGTCCCCGTCAGGCACTGCATTGTTTCCCTCATTAGCTTGCAAGCCTTTCAAGAGTAGGAGCTGTGACATTTTCCATCTGTTGCTTTTTTCCAAGCACCTAGTACAGGGCCGTGCCCATGGTAGGTATGCAATAAATGATGATGATGATGATGATGACGTTGGAACCTCCCATTCAGAGTTTGGAACTATTCATTCTATCCTCAATTGGGCGAAAGAGGTTTTTATTAGTAATAATAATAAAAATAGTATGTGCTAAGTGCTTATTATGTGTCAGGAACTGTACTAAGCACTGGGATGGTTACAAGCAAATGGGGTTGGACCCAGTCCCATTTGGAGCTCACAGTCTCAATTCCCATTTTTCAGATGAGATAACACAGAGAAGTTAAGTGACTTGCCCAAGGTCACCCAGCAGACAAGTGGCGGCGCTGGAATTAGAACCCGTAACCTTCTGACTCCCAGGCCCATGCTGTATCCACTACGCATTGCTGCTCACTGGGCCTTATACTAGAAAATGAGTGCAAGACACAAGGTTCCTCTTTTTCTAAATTTGGTAGGGGATATAGAGAAATTTAAGAAGAGAAAGACATGATGCATGGGTCTAATTTGAAAAATGTAGGCATTCTCACAACCCTTAAAATATTTTCTTACACGAATGTTTTTCCATTAATTGAACTTCAGAGAACGAGTGGCTAATTGATTTCTGGGGAGATTGCTACAAAGATGGGAGAAATTGGCCAACAGAGTAAGACTTCTAGTTTAGATATGTGTAAGCCGCAGTCCTATAATCACAACTTTATTTGCTTATGATTACAACAGGAGGAGACAGGAAGTGGAAAGTATAGCCCATTAGACTGTGGGATGAAGCGGAGTTATCTTGGTTATTTTAAATTAACCACTTTCTGAAAGAGAAAAACGTCTTTAAATGAACTTTGCTTGGAGGTTGGCTGTTTTTCTTGGAAAGTGAGTGGGAAAAACTTTCCAGGATATATTTCTCTGTTACCTGTGGATACTGAGACGATTCGATTCAATTTTACTGGCTTCATTTACACAACCATGGAGTCACTCTTGTTTCAAACAGTAGCCTAATAGCAAACAGAATTTTAACAGTCACTAATTCTTTTAAATAAGGCAGTGTTGGCAATTATAAAACAGGCTAGACTTGGCAAGAGCTCTCAGAATATAATTATAGGCTTCCTAAAGTAGTACAGTATAAATAATTGCAGGTTTTAAAGTGTTATTGTGAGCAGCAATTTATACTGAAATTTCGATTTGCTCTTTGGAACCAGAATATGCGAAGAATTCTAATCTCCTCCTCCGTATGCCTGTTTTAGAGGTTACCAAGCATATTTTTCCATTACTCATCTCCCTCAGCAAATAATCTATAGGACATACTTGAAATATAGCACATAATTGTAAAAGAATTATATCATAATGGGACTTAGAATAAAAAAAAATTGTAGCTGCCTGATTCGATGTGGACGTTGACATACATAATGGTCGTGTAGTTTGAAGGCCTAATCGAAAAGATCATCGGGCCAGCTTTTGCGAGTGATTGTGTGAGCTACATGGGAGAAACTGGAGGTTCTATAGATTGGCATAGCTTACAAATAAATGCCAAGCTTTGTTTTTCATTTTTCTCTGAAAGAGTTTTTATATCTTTTTCTGTTGAATGTACTAAACAGGTGGAGTCATCGTGGTTTAATTTCCTGGGGAAGGAATCTTGAGGAGAGAGAGAAAGAGAGGGAAAGTGAATGGAACAATGAACTTGAATGAAAGGAAACAGCGCCAAGTTTTGTGGCTCACCAATGCAACTCTGTAGCGAGGGACAATCTTTACATGCAAGTGCCATTGAAGGGGTTGTTAACCATCCATTGGCCTCATGAATAATAATAATAATGGTATTAAGCACTTATTGTGTGTTAAGCGCTGTTCTGATCGCTGGGGTAGTTACAAGGTAAGCAGGTTGGACACAGGCTTATTCACTGCACCTGTACACACTAATATGCTAGTTTTGGTATTTAAGTGAGACTCTCAATAGGTCATTATCCCTCTAATTGAGCCTAGCTATTTTTAATAATGCCTTAGTAGTTATTATCATTAGTTATCATAATTTAATTGTGGCATTTGTTCAGCACTTACTATGTGCCCAACATTATGTTAAATGCTGGAGTAGACGCGAGATAATCAAATTGAACACAGTCCCTGTCACGTATATGCCACCACTCTGAAAGCCCTATCTTGTTGGAGGATCGTGGTGCGACTATACTGAGATACCAAAATAGAGATTTGTGATCATTTAGAATGACAAAAAGTATTGCTCATTTCAATCACATCATTCCATTATAGAGAAGGATTCACAACTTTAGTTTTGCATGCTTTGACAGCTTCCCCACATGTTTACCTCACTTTTTTTTCCACTCTTGAGAACTTTCAAGATGAGGTATTTTAAAAATAAGATTCAGTGTCTCCGTTGTGAAGTGGGGCTGACCTGGCAACTACAATCCTAGGGATTTTCTGTATTCCATGAGGTCAGAAGGTCAGATTTTAATTAATTTTGTATTACTGCCCTGAGATGAAAGATGATAATAGAGGCTCAACGTGGGAGCCAACTCCTAGGAAGGCATGTCATAGATTAGACCTTGAAAATAAGTCTACTCTGCATGTGGGTGTTTCCTGAATACATTTTCTTGTAGGCGAGTCGACTACCATGTTTCCACAAAGGGCAAGCCACGTACCCTCCACCTGAAAATGTACTCCCAGGAGGTGGTCTGCCTTGATTTCACAACCATTTCCCAGAGGTAACCACAACTAGTCTTGCTTTAGTGCCACTCTGGGAACTGTGTCATCATCACATCCACCTAACTAAACGTTAGATGGAGCATGGGCCTGGGAGTCAGAAGGGCCTGGATTCTAATCCTAGCTCTACCACTTATCTGCTGTGTGACCTTGAGTAAATCACTTAACTTCTCTGGCTTCGGTTCTCTCATCTGTAAAATGGAGATTGAAAGGTCACACAGCACACATGCGGCAGAGCCGGGATTAGAACCCAGGTCCTTTTGACTGACAGGCCAGTGCTCTATCCACTAGCCACGCTGCTTCTCAGTGGTGCGAGTCTATTTCTTCTGCCGTGGGGATGCTTGCTGCTCCCCTCACTCTACTTGACTGGGAACGTGGCTCAGTGGAAAGAGCGTGGGCTTTGGAGTCAGGGATCATGAGTTCGAATCGCAGCTCTGCCACTTATCAGCTGTGTGACTGTGGGCAAGTCACTTAACTTCTCTGTGCCTCAGTTACCTCATCTGTAAAATGGGGATTAAGACTGTGAGCCTCACGTGGGACACCCTGATTCCCCTGTATCTACCCCAGCGCTTAGAACAGTGCTCTGCACATAGTAAGCGCTTAACAAATACCAACATTATTATTATTATTAACCCCTAGTACCACGGGGTACCCCGGGGCAACATTCTGTAGGTCCATGAGCGATTCAAGACATTTCCAGTTTATTTTTGGTAAAGCTGATACACTGAGTGACAGCAAAGTCAGAGCTCAGTGCCTGTACAGGAAGTTTACCTCAGTGCAGACATTCAGTCAGTCAATCCATTGCATTTATTGAGTGCTTAATGTGTGCAGGACAGGGTGCTAAGTGCGTGAGAGAGCACAACCCAACAATATGACAGATACATTCCCTGCCCACACTGAGCTTATAGTCTAGAAAGGGAGATAGACATTAATATAAATAAATAAGTAAATTATGGATATGTACTTAAGTGCTGTGGGGCTGGCGGGGAGGGGGATGAATCAGGGGAGCAAGTCAGAGCGATGCAGAAGGGAGTGGGAAAAGAGGAAATGAGAGCTGAGTCAGGGAAGGCCTCTTGGAGGAGATGTGCCTTCAATAAGACTATGAAGGTGAGGAGAGTCATTGTCTGTCGGATATGAAAAGGGAGGGCTATCCAGGCCAGAGACAGGACTTGGGGAAGTGGTCACTGGTGAGACAGACAAGATTGAGGCACAGTGGGTACAGTGAGTATCAAAGTATAGTGAAGAGGACTCTAAAATTTTTAATGAGTTCAGAGAAAAATATTTTTAATTACCAATGTAGAAAGAACATTAAAATAATTGTCATAACATAATCTCATTTCTAGATTAAATTAAAAGAACTCATCAGGACTAGAAAGAGCTAAATCCTAAGACTATGTTAAAAGCCAAGTTTTTCATCGTTAGCAGTCATTTCACTCCCAATCGAAGCCATAGTGGTAAACTATTATGTTCGATACATTTCCTTTTGTTTAAAAGACACAGGACTGTGGAAATCGTAGACCAGATCCCTGGATCAGATGTATCTGCCAGTTCCAGCAACATTGTTTTCTTAATCTATCTTTAATTATTTTGGTCTTCTTGAAGATTCTGTTCAAAATGAGCAGTCCCTCTTAGAGTTCAGGATGATCAGTTCACTGCTATTTGTCTGCCAGAATTGGTCCGCAGAATGTGTTTCCTACTGAGTACAAAGCACTGTATTAATATCTTGGGAGAGGAAGTCAGAAGCGTCACAAGGTGTCCCTGCCTTCTAGAGGTTTACGATCTAATGGAGGAGACAGGCAGACCAGTTATGTACTAAACATGGAAGCGGGAGGTAGGATAAGAACACAGGCAGTAGCATGAGCTAGCTGAGTAAACATCTGAATGTGCAATTGACTGGTACTTTATTTTCTTCAAAATTTTGTTGTGCTCTCACTGTTCGTGTATGCCCCATTTCAATTTGTTAGGAAGTCACTATTTGGATCAGTGGACTTTCTCTTCCTATATTCCAGTGAACCAAGCTGGACTGGAATGACACTGTCTTGATTCTTACTGGATTCATTGCATTTTGAGATTTCATTGCTGGAGTTAGTCATTTGATATAGAGTGAGATGCATGGTTTATAGTGATGAAAGCAACTCAAGAAGCCTGTTGCAGATGTAGAAATTCGGGCATTATATGACTTTTTAAACCTTTATTGTACTGGGAAACGTGATGCCTTACTTTTACCATATAATCCTTTCTCCTCCTTAATTATGTGCAAATCCTTTTACTTTACTCTTTCCCCTATAGACTGTAAGCCCGTCAAAGGGCAGGGACTGTTTCTATCTGTTACCGAGATTTGTACATTCCAAGCGCTTAGTACAGTGCTCTGCACATAGTAAGCGCGCAATAAATACTATTGAATGAATGAATGAATGAATATAATATTTTTTTAATGTTCGCTGTAGACTGTAAGCTCCTCGTGGACAGGGATTGCTTTGTACTTTCATCGTACTTTCCCAAGCTCTAACTCAATGCTCAGCACACAATAAGCGCTCAATAAATACCACTGATTAAGAATTTTACTTCTTTTCTCACCTGTACATCATTGAATCCTCTACTGCTTGGGTACTAGAATTTAGCAGCAGAGTTCAACTCTTTGTTTTCAGTTAAAACCTTTGGTTGTGTATAAATCTTTTCTGCAAGATGGTATGTTTCTCTTCCTCTCTAGTCTACTCTCCTAGTACATCCCAATCTGCACACTTTGCTCCTCTAATGCCAGCCTACTCACTGTACTTCTATCTCATCTATCTCACCGCCACCCTCTTGCCCAATTCCTACCTCTGGCCTGGAACCCCCTCCCTCCTCCTATCAACAGATAATTACTTTCCCCACCTTCAAAGCCTTATTGAAAACACATCTCCTCCAAGAGGCCTTCCCTAACTAAGCCCTCATTTCCTCTTTTCCCACTTCCTTCTGGGTCACCCAGCCCCGCAGCACTTATGTACAATACGCAATTTATACATTTGTTTATTTTATTGTCTGTCTCCCCCTCTAGACTGTAAGAGTAGTGTGGGCAGGGAATGTGTCTGTTATATTGTTGTGTTGTACTCTCCCAAGCGCTTAGTACAGTGCCCTGGATATAGTAAACACTCCGTAAATGTGATGGATCGATTTATAATCTGTAACCTTCTTGAGGGCAGAGATCGTCGTATCTGCTGGTTTGTATTGTACTCTCCCAAGCACTTAGTACAGTGTCTGCCCACAGCTAGTACTTAACAAATACGATTGATCAATGGAGTAAAAAGGATGATTCTGGCCAAAGATACACTTTGGGTTCTCATTTCTTTTCATATAGCTCAACTATTGGTGTGATTCAGTTAATCATATAGCTGCTTAGTAGTCACTGAATTCTTATCATCTGAACTGGACCACCTGAACTACATGACTGAAATAAAAATATTAAAAAAGGACCTGAACTGATCTCATCTCCCTAGACACCCAGCGCCTCATGAAACTCTGTATCGAAAACAAGTAACCTTACCCTGTAGTTGATTTTTGAGATTGCTCTTCTAGCTCTTGGGGACCAGGAAGCCAGACTAGAGTTTCGCTCCCTGGTTGTCCTAGAAGTATTCCTCATTGACAGCTAATTCATTCAATAGTATTTATTGAGCACCTACTATGTGCAGAACACTGTACTAAGCGCTTGGAATGTACAGATGTCTCAAGGTAAAGTAGAAAGAGCCCGGGCTTGGGTATCAGAGGTCACTTTCATTCATTCATTCGTATTTATTGAGCGCTTACTATGTGCAGAGCACTGTACTAAGCGCTTGGAATGAACAAGTCGGCAACAGATAGAGACAGTCCCTGCCGTTTGACGGGCTTACAGTCTAATCGGGGGAGACGGACAGACGAGAACAATGGCAATAAATAGAGTCGAGGGGAAGAACATCTCGTAAAAACAATGGCAACTAAATAGAATCAAGGCGGGTCATGAGTTCGAATCCCAGCTCTGCCACCTGTCAGCTGTGTGACTGTGGGCGAGTCACTTAACTTCTCTGGGCCTCAGTTCCCTCATCTGTAAAATGGAGATGAAGACTGTGAGCCCCACGTGGGACAACCCGATTACCCTGTATCTACCCAGCGCTTAGAACAGTGCTCTGCACATAGTAAGCGCTTAAATACCAACATTATTAAATGCTGGAGTGCCTGAACCTGAGAGGAAGAGGTGGAAAAGGAGATTATCTGTTTCATTCGGGTAGGTCAACGAGTAGAATCTATTGAGTGCCTGTTGCGTGCAGACCATAATACTAGGGACTTGGGAGAGTTTGACCGAAGCAAGGCACACCCTTAAGGAGCTTGCAAGGTAATGGGGACACCTACACGAGATGATTTTCAGATAGAAGGAAGAGGCGGAGGAAAGAATGTCTATAGATGAATAAATAAGTGCCTCACTAGTCAAGTTGAAGTCAAAATGTACTTACATACTATAGGAAGCAGAGAGTGCAGCGGTTGACGTCTAGGTCTTGAGGCATGAAAGGAGGTGGGATTTCAGGACCGACTGTGGCATCCTGACACGTGGAAATTCCTCCGAGCCACTTGTGATATCAACCGAAAACAATGCTAAAATTCTGACCCTGCGCTGAGATCAATTAAAAATCGTTTAGGGGCTAAAGTTGAAAAAGTGACTTGGAAACCCTGCTGTTGTGTGCTTTCACCAGCATGGGTTTGTAACTCTCTTGAGTCACACAGGTTACGTTCCCAGGTATAGAATAATAATAACCGTGGTATTTGTTAAGTACTTCGTATGTGCCGGGCACTATATTAAGTGCTAAGGTGGTTACAAGCACAGCGAGTTGGACACAGTTCCTGTCCCACATACGGCCCACAGTACTCATCCCCAATATACAGATGGGAGAACTGAGGCACAGAGAAGTGAAGTGACTTGCCCAAGGTCACACAGCAGACAAGTGGCGGAGCAAGGATTAGAACTTGTGACTCTCTAATGCTCTATCCAGTAGACCATGCTGATTTTTTTTAAAAAAAGAAAGTCCCTGCTCTCTTTCCCTTCCTCCCCTTCCTGCCGCAGAGAAGCAGCACGGTGTAGTGCATAGAGCAGGGCCCTGAAAGTCAGAAGGTTGTAGGTTCTAATCCTGCTCTGCTACTTGCTTGCCCTGTGACCTCGGGCAAGTCACTTCACTTCTTTGTGGCTGAGTTACCTCATCTGTGAAAAGGGGAATGGAGACTGTGAGCCCCATATGGGACAGGGACTGAGTCCTATCTGATTTGCTTGTTTCCATCCCAGTGCTTAGTACAGTGCCTAGCACATAGGAAGTGCTTTAGCAAATACTACATTTATTATCACTCTCACGCTGTTGATCTGACCAGGTTTTCACAACTTAGAATACAACTGGGGTGGGCTAGCCTGGGAGGTGGAGGAATCAGCCCAACTCCCTTCTCTTGCCCTATTGCTGGATGGGAAGCTCAGACCCCTCCCCCGGAAAAGAAGAGCTCAGGAAAATCTCTTAAAATACTGTATTGATGTGTCCAGGAATGGGTGAACATCAGAAAGGGAGCTTTGACTTGCTAGCGTTGGCATGCCCAGCAAAAGTTACCTTTGTGCTGCCGCTTGTCCCAAGGATGAGCCAGTTGAATGTGGGCCTGTTCCTCTTTCCTTAATCACCCCTGCTCTTCTTTAGCCCTAAATACCCCTGCTGCTGGCTTCCTTGTATCCCTCTGATTTCCCCCCTGCCCCCCAGGTCCTGAAATCCTGAGCCTTCTCTCCCTACATTCCCCCAACTCTCCTTCATGCTCTCCCCCTTTACTGTCATGGGGGAAAGGTCTGGGGAAAAAAAAATCTCCTCTCTCCCCTCCTGCCCCAATCTCATACCATCCCCCTCACCCCACAGCTGGGAATCAGGAACAGAATGAGCCGCAGAGGAACTGCTTGCCAAGAATGAGATGGCCGTGATGAATAAGTGTACCAAAGGAGTGGAAGGGGAAAGTGGCGAGTTTGGTTCAAGGATGCCGGGTGTGGGTCAACCCAATGGAGTGGAGGGGGCGGAGAGGAGGACCGGGGATAGGGATATTTACCAGATTAAAGGAGGGCAGGGCAACAGGGGATGGGAGGGGCCGGGAGCAGGTGGGGCAAGGAAAGAAAGAACCTGTTTGAAAATGGCTTACTTGGGTGACGGGCAGCAGCGCTGGGATGATTTATGTTCTGCTTGTGTGCCACAGCAAGCAAAAGACGCCCAGTTGTCCTGACTCTTGAGAGAGCAGCATCTCATAACAGGAAAATGTGGGCTCACCTAACTCCGTACCTATGTTTTATGTGATCTCTTTTCTGCCCTATATTTCATGCCATCAAAAGGCAGAAATGGGGAATTCAGCCCCATGTTTTTCCCCGTTTAATTATTCCAGAATTGCAATCCGGTGAATTTGGTTCTCATGCTGTCTTCTTTGGTGGTAGCTAGTCATCTGTTATTGGATCCTTCATCTGATTAAACTTGGAAAATGAAACAAATGGCTTGTTTAATTATTTTCCAATGTAAAGGTGTTTTATTTATGTGTATTGGTATTGGTTTTAGTCTCTTTAGCACCGAAATAGGCAGATTAATAACTGTTACTGGCCCAGTGACATTTTCTAGATGGGTTGCCACTGGAAAATGAAAGTCAAATCGGGTCTTTTTAGAGGAGGATGATTGCCCCGCTATCTACGTTGACTACTCATTCCGAAAACCCTAAGTCATTGAGAGGTTCTGAATCTTTCTGTAAACTCACCGAGTGTCAGGGTTTTAAGTCATACAACCTCCCAAGACCGACCAAGTTTCTCTACTCCCAGTCTTGATCTAATGGGCATTAAATATATTCCTCAGTGTTGTTGGAGTTACATTGTTAAATATTTAACAAGCTAGATTTTCTAAGAATCTAGGTTTTTCCCTAGGGATGTTAATCATATTTAGAGTTGCCTTAATTCTTTTGATTAATGTAAGGGTACTATTTACTATATATTATTGCGATCTTAGTATTCTTAAAGTAATACCACTTTACTTGCAATTAAAGCCATTTTTATTGCACTGAAATCTCTTTACAGCCCTAAAACAATTTCAGGATCAGTGAAGAGCTGAAAATAGAAAATCAAAATTAATAAAACCCTAGCCTTTCTGTGTAAATACTTGGGGTGGCACAGATTAAAAAATGAAGAAACATTATCTCTACACTATCCTCCTCTAAAGCACTAAATGATGATGCAGTATACTTGTTTGGATTCTTATTTTTCATAGAAGACGGTGCTGCTTGTGTCAAATATATTGTTTAATTTTAAGCTTCAAAGAATTTTTATATTAATGAATGGCTCAGAGGCTTTCATCATTAATTTAGCTTTGTTTTTCCCTTGTCTTTATTTAAGAATGCTGTAGTCATCTCTTTCCCTTGCAAAATGAGACCTCATAAATAGTACATCTCTAGCAAAATATTGTCAAAAGAAGGGTTTTCTTAATCATCCCAACCCTAACCACAAGAAGAGCGACCATTATACTGTTCTCCCAAGCATCAGTCAATCAATACAATATAAATGATTTCTGTTATGTGCAGAGCACTACATTGAATACTTGGAAGAGTATATTGCAGAAAGGGACTTTCATTCATTCAGTTGTATATATTGAGCACTTACTGTGTGCAGAGCGTTGTACTAAATGCTTGGGAAAGTACAATATAACAAACAATGAACAGACACATTCCCTCCCCACAGTGAGCTTGCAGTCTAGACCTGCCCTCAAGAAGGTTGCAGTCTTTATCATTATAGAGACAGGATACTGGGCACGGTGGATCATTGATCTGGCAGTTCATATTCGTGGCATCGTTCATGCTTTTAGGACAGCACTTTGTTGCTAGAGAAAACCGAATTAAGCATGAAAGTGTGAGACCCAGACCTCCAGGAGATAACAAAGTGTGATTTCATTAAGGAAAGATGTTCTAAATCATGTACCAAAGTAAGGTGAAGAGGTGACTTTTAAAAGTAACGCCAAATATAATTTGTTCATAACATAGCGAAGTCAACTCAGACCTGAAGATTTGCAAATCTTTCTCAGAAAACAATCACCAAGCTTCTGAGTGATCTTGAAGCACATCTTCACTGTAGTGGTGTTTAAAATCAGTCATTTATTGAGCACTTAAAAGTGTGCAGAGTTCTCTACTAAGTGCTTGGGAGAATGCAAAACAACAGAGTCTGTAGGCACAGTCCCCGCCCAAAGTATCGAGGAAGGAGATAGATATTAATGTAAATAATTTACAGATATGTACATAAGTGCTGTGGGGCTGAGGGTGGGGTGAAAACCAAGTCTAAGTGAATAGACAACACAGAAGGGAGAGAGATTCAGGGAAAAGAGGGCTTAATCGGGGAAGGCCCCTTGGAGAAGAGGTGACCTTAATAAGACTTTGAAGGTGGGGAGAGTGGTCTGGATGTAAACGGAGCGGAAAGGAGTTCCAGGCCAGAGGGAGGACATGGGAAAGGGGTCATTGGCGAGATAGATGAGATCGGGGCACAGTGAGGAAGCTGGCGCTAGAGGAGCGGAGGGTGTGGGCTGGGCTGTAGTAGGAGATACGTGAGGCAAGATAGGAGGGGGTGAGCTGATGGAGTGCTCTAAAGCCAGCGTTAAGGAGTTTGATTTGGAGGTGGATGGGCAACAACTGGTGGTTCTGGAGGACTGGAGGTTTTTTTGGCGGGGGCGTAAGTGAGGAGTCAGATGCAATAGTCAAGGCAGCATAGGATAAGTGCTTGGATCAGGGTAGAAGCAGTTTGGATGGAGAGAAAAGGGCAGATTTTAACATTGTAGTGAAGGTAGAACTAATGGGATTTGTTGGCAGATTGAATGCTTTGCTCTATGAGAGAGACAAGACGAGGACAACACCAAGGTTACGGGCTTATGAGATGGGGGGATAGTGGTATTGTTTACAGTGGTGGGAAGGGCAGGAGTTCTGTTTTGGACATGTTTAATTTGAGGCGTCTGTAGGACATTCAGGTTCTGAAGGCAGGAGAACGTGAGACTGCAGAGAAGGGGAGAGGTCGGGGTCAGGGTAGAGAGGTAAATTTGGGAATCATCCATATCGAAGTGGTAGTCAAAGTCATGGGAGCAAATGGATTCTCCAAGTAAGTGGGTGTAGATGAAGGGGACCCAGAATTAAGCCTTGAGAGAACCCTCCGTCCAAGGGTGGGAGGCAGAGGAGGAGCCTGCGAAAGAGACCGAGAGGAGCTGTCAGCGAGATAGGAGGAGAACCAGGAAAGTTTCACTGAAGCCGAAGTCGGATACTGTTTCAAGGGAACAGCAGTAAAATAGAATTCAAATTTTAAAGTAATACTTTAGAATAAATGGAAGCCTCTATCTTAATTCTGCTTTCTGTTGGATTTTTTCTTTTTCTTTGGTTTACCAACAATGTATTCAATCAGGGTTCTTAACTAATATTTAGACTTAACAGCTCATAGCACACAAACGTGATATCAGTTCCAAAGATTTTTTTTCTTACCTATTCTCAAATATCCATGTTCACCAAGGCTTCGTTAAACCTCTCATATCAAGAAATTCAGCGTTCAGTGGTATAGCTCTTCCTCGCATACCAGCACCGGAGGCTATGTCTAACCTCTAGTGTTAATTATTTTTTCACTTAAAAGCTTCGTTAAAGCTACCGTAAGGCAAATGACTTCTTGGATTTGAAAGCGTTTTCTTCTCCATGACAGTTGTTCACTTCAATTCACTTGGCCTTCCTCTTCACTTAGGACAGTCTCTATATCTCAATGCCAGAACTAATTATACAACGATCCTTGTTTTAGAAATTTTAAGGTACAAAGAACATCTTAGTTCATCAAACAATAATGAGAATTAACGCATTTTATGGGGGGGGTTGGCTTTAATCTTCACAGAGGCTCAGAGCTTTTGCACGACTGACATTAAGGATCACCAACACGAATTGCTATGGCTCAATAGATGCAATTTCTAAAGAGCATCAAAACCACCGAGTCCTTTCAAGCCTCCTACTCTGGCTGTGAAACCATAAAGCATTTTGATGGTTACTTTCAATAACAACCTGTGTCCTAGCTGTAGGCTGTGTAAACTTACTCATTTAATTTTCTAATTAAGCGGGTAGTCCATGTAATAAGATTTTTTTTTCCATTTTTCAGAGCTTGATTTCTGAAAACCCATTTGAATGCAGTGACATACAGAAAAAGCAAACTTTAAAAAAGTTACCATTGGTTTCATTTCATTAAAGTGGTGAGGAGCGGAAAGTCGTGATGACTACTCTTACCTTCTGCACAAAGCCCCTGGGGCAGACTCACATTTTGATGCTCGGGCATTATTTAAATCCTCATTGTCGAAGACAAAGAATCTACAAATTACCAAGCAGCTTTTTGGGAAGAAAAATAAATGTAATCAGGAAAATGCAGGGCTTTCTTGGCAGTTTGTCAATTCCATTTTGAAGTCTGAAGCATAACAAATATTGATACTACCTAAGGTCATTAAATGTCTAATGAAATTTATTTGCTGATGTGTGGGAAGTTCAAATGGGAAAGTAGGTAAGGGAAACTACTGGGGAACTGACTGATAGCTTCCACTGACAATATGCCATAAACTTGAGAAGCAGTGTGGCCTAGTGGAAAGAGCATGGACCAGGGAGTCAGAGGACCTGGGTTCTAATCCTGATCTATCAAGTGTCTGTTCGTGACCTTGGGCAAATCCATTTACTTCTCTGTGCCTCAGTTACCTCATCTATAAAATGGAGATTAAATCCTACTCCTTCCTAATTAAACTCTGGTCCGACGTGGGACTGGAACTGTGTCCAACCTGATTGACCTGTACCTACCCCAGTGCTTAGAACAGTGCTTGACACATAGTGCTTAACAAGTACTGTAATATCATTATTATTATTTAAGGTAAAGCAAAGCCTATCTCTCTTGTGTTCAATATGCTTACTTTCTGAAACCCAGTTTCTAACTGCAAACATTTAATTAGCATCTAGCTGAGATTTTATTGGAGATTTTGATGTAAATTTTAGGCTTAGCTTTTATTCTTTGGCCTGAATAATATGGAATCAGCAATTTATTAAAACTGTTTACAGGTTCTTAAATCATTTGACATTTTTACAAGATTCATTTTTATGAGTTAGAAATTTCATAGTCTCTGTAGCTATTCTTTCTCTGTACGCGGTGTACCATAGATGAAGCCTGTTTCCTCTGAATATCTTTATGATCCCTAGTTTACAAATGGGAACCAAAGGCACAGAAGTTCTAAGTGAATGACAGCATTTTTAGGGAAATCCTTGGGGAGAGTTTGAATTTCATTATTCTAAATCTCCTTTTCACACAAAAAGCCTACTTTCTTTCCTTAAAAGCCACCTGAGACTATATATTATGATGAATTTGTATCTGTCTGTGTCTCACTTGATTAAGATGGTACCCCAAAGGGATCGTTTGATTTGGCAATAAGCCTCATCTTAAAATTAATCTTGTCAGTTAATAAGTTGCTGAGATTTGTTATTATTGTTATTATTATACTTTTTAAGCATTTACTATGTGTCCAGCACCGTGCTAAGCACAAGATTATCGGGTCACACACATTTTATGTCCCTCCTGGGGCTTTCAGTCTAAATGGAAGGGAGAGAGGGTATTGCATCCCCATTTGACAATGAGGAAACTCAGTTTTGTCACCTAGCTGCACTTGTGAAATGTTGACAGATTTGGTTTTGAAGTTGCTGTCTAGGCCCCCCCCACCCATCTACCCAAGGCAAAGGTGATGGTTAGAGTCTGGGGCATGGAAACAAGGGAAAAGAAAGGAGATGCTCACCACCACACGTGACCTCTCTGAAAGCCCAAGAGGGCAGAACAGTGAAAGAGTAGACAAGAAGGTGGAACAGCCCACTGAATCTGAAACCTGGAGGAGATGGTGGGAGCAAACAGCCTCAAATGTTGAGCTCTGTCTTTCTTGGCCCAGGTAGAACCATCCAAGGATTTCAGAGAGGTCTGAGTAGATGGATCCTCATTGTTTCTGAAAGATAAAGCCGTTATTATTATTACTATGGTAATTGTTAAGCGCTTACTATTGAGAAGCTCTGTTCGAAGTGCCAGGGTAGATTCAACTTAATCAGGTCAGATACAGTCCCTGCCCCACACAACGGTCACGGTCTAAGTAGGCAGAAAGAAGAGGCATTGAATCCCCATTTTATGGATGAGGAAACTGAGACACAGAGAAGTGAGAAGTAAGTTCATAGTGGGCAGGGAACATGTCTACCAACTCCGTTATACTGTACTCTCCCAGATGCTTAACACAGTGCTCTGTGTACACAGTGAGTGCTCAGTAAAAATGAGTCACGATTGATTGATTTTGACTTGCTCAACGTCACCCATTAGGCAACTGGCAGAGTTGGAATTAGGACCCAGGTCCTCTCTCTCCCAGGCCCGTGCTTTTTCCACTAGACCACAATGCTTAATAATAATAATTAGATCATAGTCAATCAGTGGCATCTGTTGAGGACTTACTGTGTGTAGACCACTGTACTAAGCACTTGGGAGAATAGAAGAAGATAGCATTGGTGGATATGATCCCTCTCCATAAGTAATTTATGATCTAGAGAGCCAGACAAATTACAGGTAGGGGAAGCAGCAGAATATAAGGATATATACATCATTGCTGTAGGTCAGGGGTGGTATTTGCTAGTCACTGTACTTACTAAGCACTGGGGTAGATACTAGATAAGCAGATCAGACCCAAACCCACTGTTGGTTAGTTGGCAATTTATCAGCCATCTCCAAGTGATGGCAAGATTTTTATCTTTCTAAATCTACCAGTGCTAAATTTTGGTTACTTAAGAAATGATTTGAGTGTGATATTTTGCATAAGACGAAATGGATAAAAAAACAGAGTTTTCAAATCATATAGTTCCTTGCCCTTGGTTTAATGTTTTTTTCTCTAAAACTTTGTACATAAAGGGGATTTTACAGTTTTTAAATGGGATTTTGAAGAGTCAACTGACAGCCTTTGCACATAGAAAAATGGGAGTTGATTATTGTTTTCAGACTTTGGGAAACGCTTACATAATCATTAATCTTGACACTTCTTTACCTAAAGCAGATTACAAGGCTCCTGTCATTTTGGAGACCGTTCCTAAGAAGATTTGTTAGTGTTAAACATATTTAATTCGAGTTCCCTAAGAGAGGGAGCAAGGTGTAGGTGTTTTGCACATAAGGCATCATAGCAACGAAGATGCACTTTTATTTTTTTTTTTCCCAATATCTGGAAAGGTGTTTTTTACCTTTTCTAGCCACGATGATTTCTTGAAAAATAGGCTTTGGTGAATTGTAATTTACCCTTTCACAGATTTCAACATTAAAAAAAGATTTTGGAGCATTAAAGGACTACATAGTTATGCAATTACCATTTTTGTTCTTAAGCTCTCCAAAAATGAATCAACAGTATAGAAAACCCAGTGTCAGGAGGGAGGAAGAGTGTCAGGCAGATATTGAAACCATAGAGATATGTTATAAACCTCGTATTATCAGGACATCGCTTTCAGAAGAAACAGAAAAATGAATTCCTTTGACTTTATGATTTAATACTTAAAAAAGGTAGCTTTTGCACCTTTGAAGTCATATGGACATAACCTCTTTACTATGTGGGGGGATGGAAAAGGAGACTCACTGCTTATAAATACAGACACACACTCAAAATAAAAAGGCCCGGCAAATAGAAAAAAAAAAACCCAAAGAGAAATCTTAAAGCTGTCCCTACTGGATTATTTTTGTTTTATAGGAATCTCTTCAAGAGGTCTGATTTCACAAATATTCTCACTCATTTTGTGTAATCATTACTTCAGTAATACCAGAACATGACTGATATAATCACATAAAAATCTGATTCTAAGTACAGCAAGTTAAACTATCCTACCCTTGCCTTCAATGAAAGCACTGTTTTTCTTGGGAGAAGAGGCATAAAACGTTAGAAGCCTGCTTGTAACCAATATTAAAAGTTTGTGTTATTAATACCATCCTTTCATTCTGTCATATCCATTTTGTTGTGCTCAGTAAAGAGCTTACCAAATTAAGCTTTCTCTGGGAAAGTGAAGGGGGGAGAGAGAGGGGCAAGGAATATATGAGAATGAATGAGAATTCCACCTCAAATTAGGGGCGGTTTAGTTAGCCGGAATCAAGTCATATGAATTGGAATTTGGCTGGGATTCAGTAGTATCCCACTTGCAAAGTGTCTTTTATAACTAGAGTCACCGCTTTGTGTCATTACCACTTGTTCCACTTGAGCTATAGAGTGGCCCTTAGCAGTCTGCCAGATGTTGGTTTAATGGTCGTTCATGGGAAAGAGTGTTGCCTATTGAATAGCAAAATATTACTTTCTTTAGCATCTAGAATCTCCTCAGAAGTCTCTCCTCTGAGTTCTTATGAGTTCTTATTGGCATGCGAAGACTGGCACAATTAACTGTAGCTTGGGATCATACAACGTGAAACACTGAGACATGCACAGAAGAGGTTTTGTTTGAAAAAACCGTGGCAATGGGAAAAGATCTGCAACCCAGATAGTCTGCAGCTACTGGTTCAAAGCAACACTGCCTAATTAGAGGCTTCCGGGAGGAAAGTGAAAAAGAATCCCTATGTAAACACATAAACTGCAGAGCCGCTTCCGACACGTTCAGCTCAAATACACTCCTGCCGTGGAAGTTGTTTATTTTGAGAAGAACGCATTTTGCTTTATGGTTGCGTCATAATGTCTTGCGTTGTACCATTTTCATTGCATCAGTAAGGCATATTATTCAGAGGAATTTACTTTGGTTGACACTAAGAATCTAGAATTTGTTTTTGAAAGTACAGGTGGGAAGACACAGTTCCAATACCTATGTCCCAGTAGCTGCTTATGCCAAACGCAGGTCAGAAAAGGAGTGATTTATGCATTAAAGTTCTAATGCTGAATCTGGATGAGAACATTTCAGGGTGTTCTCATTACCAAAGTAGCACCCGTGAATTGGTGAATGGCTTTTGCTTATCTGAGCCCCCAATTCCGCACATAGACCTTAAGCTCATGTGGGCAGGGAAGTGTCCTGTTATACTGTGAATAGGAACTCTCCCCAATGCTTAGAACAGTGTTCTGCACACAGTAAGCAGTCATTAAATACGACTGACTGATCCAATCTCCATCCCAACCATTTCTTCCTGGCGGTAGTGACACCTGCCGGGTTTGGAAAGTTCATCCCTACCCTGTTTTCGGTTTTCTAGAATGGCTTTGACTCAGTTTTCATTTTTGCTACCTCCCCACCCTCATCCCACCTCCCAGATCCACTGTCACCGCTGACGAGCCAATTGATTTTGTGGTTTCCAGCCAACTAAGCGAGTGACAGTTGCGATCTTTACCACCGCCTGCCGTTTCTACATTGGTTTCATTCTTGTTTGACATCTCATATCCTTATGGGTCTTTGTTCTATGACTAAAGCAGTCAAAGACCCAAGTAGCCATTTTATCTGAAGGAAATTTCTTTCATTTTCAGAGCGGAGACTCTGTCAGTGCTTCCTTCCTGTATGAGACAGGACACATATGTTCTCGAAACTGTTACCTAAAGTCTATTTTTCTAACCCTCCCTCTTTCCCCCCTTTCTTAGATATTTTAGTTTCCATTACTGGTTTAAATTCAGAGGCCAGATGGATGAAAATTGTTGGATATGTTTTACAGATGGTATGAATGTGGACCGATACTTTTAAGTCGAGGAGTGTAAGCCTGATAGCTTGAAGAGAGACTTGCTCACCCAAGTTTTCTCTTTTGCAGGAAGAGGTGGTTATATAAAAAAATAAATCGAAAGGTTTTTTTAGAGCTATTGGACCACCACTGGTATTTTATAGGCCTCGGCGTATGAGTTTAGAGAATGATGCAATGCAGATTCACAACTATTCGAGTTGAATCACCTGTACCCAATAGAGGGTTTCCTTTGACATCTAAATAATTTGGATTTTGTGGGGATTTTTCTTCTGTTGATACCTAAGTAGACCTCTCTTCATACCCCACAACCAGTGCTGCTTTGCCTCTTGAATACCTACTTCCTTAACACCTTCTCTTCCAAGTCTTTTCTCTCTTTACCCACTAATTATTAACCAGATGACTCAATCAATCAGTGGTATTTACTCAACTCTTACTCTGTTGCTTCCCTTTGGGATAGCACCATCAGCACCTATGCCTCATCCCTGCTTCTAGCTCACTTCCCCTGGGTCTGAGAACAAGCATAGAAATTTTCTAGAGATTCCTGGGCCCCCTGCCAGGAAAAGTCAGCTCAATCTTTTATATGGTTCTAATCAATGGGAAGCTTTTAGAGTAACTTAGAAGAGAACAATAATGCACTTGCCAATGGAAGAATTGAAAATTCCTTAATAAAATTGGTATGTTATCATTAGTGATTATCCTCTGCCTCTTCTTCCTTGGCCAAATAGGTACAAAAAAGCATGTTTTTTGAAAACATGCATCTGTCATAACATGTTTAAGTCACTTGATGCATAATAAGCCTTCACAGATTCATCTGTTCTTTGGATGTGGCAAGATGAAGCTCTGAAATTCAGAGATTAAAAAGAACTTTTATGTTCTTATTAGGACAGGATCTAGATATTCTCTCTTCACCTACTCTCATCTGAGGAACACTTTTTCGCTAATGCTTTTTGTTAGATAAATAAAAGTGACCCAATCTAAACTTTCCATAGAAGCTTCACATTTTGAGATGTTGCCCTTTCTCTAGTATTTGTGTTTAAGGTAGCACTTAAGTGGAACAAATTCAGTGATTAAAATGTGTAGGACTTCCTAATACTGGTAGGGTTTCAAGTCCAGATACCACTATGATTTTATAAATGCCCAAACTAACTTGTTCCACTTTCAGTTGTACATATCTGTAGGAGCTGCCCTCCAAATCGAACTAAAAACATGATTTTGAGTAGCATCTTTCCTGTTGAGCTATTTATGATTTGTTCCAGTAAACCCAATGTCAACTTGGGTAAAGAAATGTATTTTTTTAAGAATGTATTCTACCAGAAAATTACCAGTAAGTAATTCTTGAAAAATGTATTTTACATTTTAAGAAGTGTTATTATTGTTATTTGTATTATTATTGTGGTCTTGTCACTGTTCTAAACGCTGGAGTAGATATAAGGTAATCAGCTCAGACATAGTTGTGTCCCACATGTGGCTTACGGACTAAGCGGGAGAGAGACCGGTATTGAATCCCCTCCTTACAGATAATGAAACTGAGGCACAGAGAAGTTAAATGATTTGGCCAAGGCCACAGAGCAGGCAAATGGTGGAGCCAGGATTAGAACTCAGGCCCTCCGACTCTCTAGCCCGTGCTCTTTCCACTAGGCAGGCCACTGTTGCTCCTCAACTCACCGTTTATATTACCGTGTTACCTCTGTGAATTTATCTGAATTTGTTAACAATTTTGAGACAGTATTGCAAGCAGCATCCCGGCTGGTTTTTGTTGTTTTCTTCCCTTCTATAAACAGTAGGGATCGTATGAATTGTGGTAAAACAAATAGTATCAGAGCCAATAAACTAGGGTTCACTTTTCAAATGAGAATTTGCCTCAACAAAGTATTCTACAGGGAAATATAAAAACCTCAAAATAATTCAGTGTTACCAAAATATTTTTAATAAAATATCAATGATAATTATTACTATTATTATGGGACTTATTAAGCACTTAGTACATGCCAAGCACTGTTCTAAGCACTGGGATAGATACAAGTTAATCAGTTGGGACACAATCCCTATCCCACATGGGGCTCACACTCTTAATCCCCATTTTACAGTGCCTGGCACATAGTAAGCGCTTAACAAACACCACGATTATTGTTATTGTTATTTTACAGATGAGGCAACCGAGGCACAGAGAAGTCAAGTGATTTGCCCAAGGTCACACAGCAAACAGGCAGGGCTGGGACTAGAACCCAAGTCCCTTCTGAGTCCCAGGCCTATGTTCTGTCCACCAAGCCATGCTCTTTTTGTTCTTTATTATCTTTTTCCCTTATTATCATTCTTAATCCCCACCATCTTCTTCACGCTTTTGAATCTGTTTAAATTATTTTATGTATCTGGATTGCCATATACATTCACCTTTACTGAAATGTCCTATTTCTCTAAGAACTTGAATAACAGCATGACAGTGTGAGTCTATAATGGAAGTGGACTTGAGGGAAAGGGATGTTCATACCTTGGTGTCTGTTTAGAGTCAGTGTTCTGCAGGGTTTGCAAATGTTTTTAAGATTCAGATTGATCCAAGCATAATTAAAAATTTCTGGTAAATGGAAAGGAGTAAACCTGTAAAGATACCCCCCGAAATTTATGTCGAATTGTTGTGGAAAACAAGCTTACATAATGTAAGGAGAGTATTGACCACAATGACCTCTTTAGTTAGTGAGAGATACGCTGACCCCAAATGTGGTGCTTTATCATCACTGAAAAAAGGAAACAAGCCATAGGGGAGTAAGAAGAGTGGCTGATGTTAGAAAAAGAAAGAAAAATGATGTAGAACTGATTATCAGAGTTTCATTTTCCTCTCCAGCAGCACACAAAATAATAGTACAAAGATACTTCCTGTTTCAAAAGACACTGGTAGAAAGCCACATCCTATCATGACTTTATTTGGGAAAAAAATGATACCTTTTTCCTTGACACTGTAATATAATACTAATAACAATAATAATAGTGATGATGATGGTTTTTGTTAAGCATACTATGTGCCAAGCACTGTTCTCAGCACTGGGATAGATACAAGGTAATCAGTTTGTCCCACGTAGGGCTCACAGTCTTATTCGTTAGTTTACAGATGAGGTAACTGAGGAACAGACAAGCTAAGTGACTTTCCCAGAGTCACACAGCTGACAAGTCACGGAGCCGGGATTAGAACCCACGACCTCTGACTCCCAAGCCCGAGCTCTTTCCACTAAGCCACGCTGCCTCTCCACAGAAGCCACAGTTAGTACAATCAGCTTGCCCATTACCTTCACTCTGATCCTACTGCAGGAGGAAAACTCCATTTCTTAAAATACAGTGCCTCTGTCAGAGGTTGAATCCTGGTTTGACCCTGGGTGGCATTTCTAAGGTTCCTAGGGAAGGGAAATCCAATTCAACTGAGAATCTGTTCAACCTTTATGCTCCTGACTGAATATGTAGTGCGGACAAGAGAGCAGTACTCCTTATCACTCCACTATGTTGCTCTGTTCGATTTTCAGTTGGCAGAAAAGCTCTATAAAGACATGCAGCCAAAAGGAGTGGGAAGGCCCGGGATTTAGTTGAACAAGAGAACTGAGGCGATCTTCTCTTCCAAGTGTTTGAAAATCTCTCTACTTCATTCATCTTGATAGCATTTTCCTTGTGGGAGATGAATGAAAATTTCCAGCTGTGCCACTTTGGTTTACTTTCCTCAAAGTTGTCCTTTTCACTGTGAGTGTTTCTTATGGGATTAGCATTCAGTTCACAAGGAAAGAGCAACTGTTTTTTTTTTTTTCCAGAAACTCATGTAACTGTGTAAGAGAGTGTGCCTAGCTGGCTTTGTGTTCCATGGCTTTCTGGTCCCAAAGCTCAAAAAATGTCAGAATCAAAGGGTGGTTTAAGTAGTGTCTCACAAAATGTTATTTCATTTATGCCTCCTTGATCATGGGAGAGCTGAAGAACCCTCACTGAGGCTAGAACAGATTCTAAACCATCTTTTATACTTTTTGGATAGCTTTTCTTTTGCCTAAACAAATGAAGAGGTAACTTTTGAAAAGTTCTTATAAAACTCTCTTATATAGAGAAATCAAAACAGGTTAAGGTTCCAAGATATAACTTAAATTGTAGGAAAGGGGTGAAGCCTATTGAAATGTTTAACACCGGTGGAAGGACATGCAGGTGAAAAGGCAGAGGAGTGGACTGAGCACTCTCGGGTTGATGTCAGTGAATGCCTGTAGCAGATGAGAAGGGTAGTATTGCTAAATTACCCTCTAAGTACTTGGATTTAAATATAATAGCTCAGCAGACTACCGCAGTAGCATGGACTTAGTTTGTGAGGTCTTAATCAATTGTACTTATTGAGCGCTTACTGGGTGCAGAGCACTGAATTAAGTACTAAGAAGCAGTGAGGCTCAGTGGCTACAACACGGGACTGGGAGTCAGAAGGACCTGGGTGCTAAGCCATGCTCCGCCACGTGTGACCTTGAGCAAGTCATTTCCCTTCTGTGGGCCTCTTATTAAGCACTTACTATGTGCCAAGCACTGTTCTAAGCACTGGGATAGATACAGGTTAATCAGTTTGGACCCAATCCCTGTCCCACATGGGACTCACACTCTTAATCCCCAATTTACAGTGCCTGGCACATAGTAAGCGCTTAACAGATACCATGATTATAGTTATGATTATTATTTTACAGGTAAGGTAACCGAGGCACAGTTGGGGGACTCAATTACCTCATCCGTAAAATGGGGATTAATAATGATAATGTTGGTATTTGTTAAGCGCTTACTATGTGCAGAGCACTGTTCTAAGCGCTGGGATAGATACAGGGTAATCAGGTTGTCCCACGTGAGGTTCACAGTCTTCATCCCCATTTTACAGATGAGGGAACCGAGGCCCAGAGAAGTTAAGTGACTTGCCCACAGTCACATAGCTGACAAGTGGCAGAGCCGGAATTTGAACCCACGACCTCTGACTCGCAGGCCCCTGCTCTTTCCACTGAGCCACGCTGCTTCACTCCTGAAGATTAAGAGTGTGATTAAGAGTGTGAGCCCTATGTGGGACAGGGATTGGGTCCAAACTGATTAACCTGTATCTATCCCAGTGCTTAGAACAGTGGTTGGCACATAGTAAGTGCGTGCGTAACGAGGCCCAGAGAAGGGAAGTGACTTGCTCAAGGTCACACAGCAGATACGTGGCGGAGCAGGGTTTAGCACCCAGGTCCTTCTGACCCCCAGGCCTTGAGTCATACCTTGTAACTACCCCAGTGCTTAGAACAGTGCTTAACACATAGTAAGTGCTTAACAAGTACGATTATTATTATTACTAAAGGGAGGGTACGATGTAACAGGGTCGGTACCCACATTCCCTGCCTCAAAGTGTCTCCTCCCAGTTCGAGATATAAATAATTCCTAGCAGGTGGGTTAGTACATCTGGTAGTTCTTAGGGAAGGGCAAAAAAAACCCATCACACACAAAAAGTTAACAGGTGCAAATTACAGTGCGGTGGGTATTTTTCCTTTTTTTTTTTCCCCTCCTGTGGCAGAAATATGCACGCGGGTAGTGGAGTGAACGGCGTCGTGGCCCCTGCCAAGAGTCATCTGCCAAGCTTCTTAAAGCTTGGCACTTATGTAGTGCTTTTCATCTTCAAAGGATTTTACAAACCTTCTTTAATCCTCACACCCAGCCTGGGAGGTAGTGTTATTCCCATTTTACAGTTGGAGAAAACAAGGCGTAAGTAACTCTTCCAAGGTCTCACAGGGACTTAAAAAAAAAAAAAACGTTGGTATTTGTTAAGCGCTTACTACGTGCCGAGCACTGTTCTAAGCGCTGGGATAGATACAGGGTAAACAGGTTGTTCCACGTGAGGCTCACAGTTAATCCCCATGTTACAGATGAGGTAACTGAGGCACAGAGAAGTGAAGTGACCTGCCCATAGTCACACAGCTGACAAGGGGCAGAGCCGGGATTCGAACTCATGACCTCTGACTCCCAAGCCCGTGCTCCTTCCACGGAGCCACGCTGCTGAAGTCCTGGTGAGCTGAATATCCAGCTCTTTGGTCATTTCTCCAAATCTGCCTCTAGTTTATTTTCAAGTGAACTTGGGGCGGGGGCATAAAAATCGCCAGCATCTAGTGATGCTGACAAAAAAGAGATATTAAGCCTGCCATTTTGGTGGATAGCAATCAGATTTTATCCCAGGAAATGAGTACAGTAACAGTAATGGTATTTGTTACTATGCTTACTATGTGTCAACCTCTGTTCTAAGCACTGGGCTAGATAGAGAAGCAACGTGGCTCAGTGGCAAGAGCCCGCGCTTGGGAGTCAGAGGTCATGGGTTCTAATCCCAGTTCTGCCGCTTGTCAGCTGTGTGACCTTGGGCAAGTCACTTAACTTCACTGTGCCTCAGTTACCTCATCTGTAAAATAGGGATTAAGACTATGAGCCCCACATGGGACACCCTGATTCCCCTGTGTCTACCCCAGCGCTTAGAACAGTGCTCGGCACATAGTAAGCGCTTAACAAATACCAACGTTACTATTATTAAAATGGGGATGAAGACTGTGAGCCTTACGTGGGACAACCTGGACCTTGTATCTACCTCCACGCTTAGAACAGTGCTTGGCACATAGTAAGCGCTTAACAAATACCACCATCATTATTATTATTATTACAAGGTTATCAAGTGGGACACAGTCCCAGTCTCACGTGGGGTTCACAGTCTAAATTCCCATTTTACAGATGAGGTAATTGAGGCACAGAGAAATGAATGACTTGCCCAAAGTCACACAGCAGACAAGGGCGGAGCCAAAATTAGAACCCAGGTCCTTCCATCTCCCAGGCCCGTGCCGTATCCACTAGGCCACGGTGCTTCTCAAGGACAAGGAATAGGAGGCTTGATTGGAAGCATTTCAACCTGAGAAAGAAGGAGGGGAATTAATGTTGGGGAGCGGAGTGGGAGGAGGGCGAGTTGGGAGAAAGAGAGAGACAGTAGTGTTAGTAGCTTACACAGACCACTTAGGGGAGAAAGCCATCTAATAATAATAATAATGTTGGTGTTCGTTAAGCGCTTACTATGTGCCGAGCACCGTTCTAAGCGCTGGGGGAGATACAGGGTCATCGGGTCGTCCCACGTGAGGCTCACAGTTAATCCCTATTTTACAGATGAGGTAACTGAGGCACAGAGAAGTGAAGTGACCTGCCCCTAGTCACACAGCTGACAAGTGGCAGAGCCGGGATTTGAACTCATGACCTCTGACTCCGAAGCCCAGGCTCTTTCAACTGAGCCACGCTGCTTCCCTGTTACTAATTGCCCAGTAACCTGTGCCGACAGTTAATTAGTTCATGGAAATCTGTACTTGTTGAGAAGAAATCACAGCAAAAGAACACATACAGGAGTTGCAGCTGCAAACAAATATGATACATCCCCTGCACTCACCCCTCTGCTGGAGTAACGTCTTTAGTGCAATTAGAGAACGTGTGTCTTGGCACAAACTTGCATAACCCGTGTGAAAATCAGTGATTGGACCATGGAACGAGGGCAGTCACTGTTCACCCGAAGACCCCGATTTCATGAGATTACAGTGATTTAATTCTGTGAAGCTATAATGTTATTTTAAAGAGGGCCTCATCTGTATACGAGAGACCCCGCCATTGCAGAATTTCAGAGGCCAGCTTCCGTAACTCAGTGTTATGGTTGTGCATTTACAGCCGAAAGGAATACTTCTATTTTGAAGAAGGAATTAGTGCCAGATAATTTTTAAAAAGGTCACCTCTGTCTCTAATTCACCACCGGAAAAGTCCTTCGATGCCTGGAATTTAAAATTCGGGCAGAATAAAGTGGTTGATCCTTAAAAGGCATAAACTGCTTTGGTGGAAAGTAAAATCCAGTATCTGAGAAAAGTTAAGTTTTAAAAAGGTACCTTTTTATCTTAAATGAAATGTAGAACGTCATATTATATAGGAGGTGGAGACCAACTGTTCTGTTGTCCTACTGAGAGGAAAATAAGAGGAAATCGGCTTAAAACTACAGCGGGAGGAATTGAGTTTAAAGATGGGCAAGAATTTCCCAACCCTGAGGGTTAAACATGGAAAGGGAGGTGGAATCTGCCTTCCGGAGATCTTTTAGAACGGGATGCATAGATGAGATATCATCTGCTGGTACTTCAAATACCAGGGGACAAGATTGGAATAAATAGGGAAGAAGTAGGAGGAAATTAACTTGCATGTGACTTTTACCAAGGTGTTCACCCTCTGTACCTTGGCCTGGCTCTAAAGGAGTTAAGAAGACTCAGATAATAATAATAATAATAATGTTGGTATTTGTTAAGCGCTTACTATGTGCAGAGCACTGTTCTAAGCGCTGGGGTAGATACAGGGTAATCAGGTTGTCCCACGTGAAGCTCACGGTTAATCCCCATTTTACAGATGAGGTAACTGAGGCCCAGAGAAGTGAAGTGACTCGCCCACAGTCTCACGGCTGACAAGTGGCAGAGCCGGGAGTCGAACCCATGACCTCTGACTCCGAAGCCCAGGCTCTTTCCACTGAGCCACGCTGCTTCCCAATAATAGTCTCATAATAATAATAATAGTCTCATAATAATAATAATGAATAGTGGTATGTGTTAAGGGCTTACTAGGTGCCAGGCACTGTACTAAATACCGGGGTAGAAATAAGCAAATCAGGTTGGACACAGTCCCTGTCCCACATGGGGCTCACAGTCCTAATCCCCATTTTACAGATGAGGGAACTGAGGCCCAGAGAAGAAAAGTGACTCGCCCAAGGTAATGCAGCAGACAAGTGGTGGAACTGGGATTAGAACCCAGGTCCTTCCGACTCAAGGCCTGTTTTCTGTCCACTAGGCGACGCCGCTTCTCCTGAAGAGTAGCGCTGTCGTTCATGGTGTGTACGAATTTATGCACAATTTAATTTTTATCCAGGGTCATGCTATTATGATCAGTCATTTTTGGCCTAAGTCAATCTAGGTATCTTTGAAGCATTTTCTGCTCCTGGCCTGCTTGCTAATAATGTACACGAAAGGCGCAATCCATATGTTTGGTCGTCATGTTTCTGCTATGCTTGATTTCCCACTGGTAAGGGAAATCATCCAGATTGTTAGAGAGTGAATGGAGGAATCAGTGGGAATGCTGATGAGCCAGCAAAGCGAGTGTTAGAGAGGGACTTCGTGACCAATCAATCAATCAGTGGTATTTATTGAGTGCTTACCGTGTTCGGGGCACTGTACTTAGCGCTTGGGAGAGTGCGATACAAGAGTTAGCGGACACGTTCTCTGCCCTCAACGGAACGTACAGTCTAGAGGAGGAGACGGTGGGTACGGACGATATAAATGAAGAATTTATCAAATATAACTTAAAAACAAGTGCTTTGGGGTTGAGAGTGGGACAAAAGACAGTTCTGAAAATCAGGTGCTGATGACAAGCGTTACTTTCCTTTCCCCAGCTTGTTCTGTTTGGCTTTCCCTGAAAATGCGGAAGTAATGGGGAGCCTCCATATTCTTGGATGGGTTTGGTTCAGGAGGGTGAGTGAGGGGACCAGAAGGGGAGAAGCCTGACACAGTGGCTAGAGCATAGGCCTGGGGGTCAGGAGGTCATGGGTTCTAATCCTGACTCTGCCACTTGTCTGCTGCGTGACCTTGAGGAAGTCACTTGACTTCTCTGTGCCTCAGTTCCCTCATCTGTCAAATGGAGATTGAGACTGTGAGCCGCATGTGGGACGGGGACTGTGTCCAACCTGTTATGGTTGCAACCACCCCAGCGCTTAGTACGGTGCTTGGAACACAGTAAGTGCTTAACAAATAGCTTATTATTACTATTAGAAGAATGTCCTATCCCCTGGGGGCTGTGGGAGATAGCTAGAGAAATTTAGGAGCCCCACAGGAAGCATTTATACTAACTCCTGTTTTCCTGGTGAACCGGCCTTGTGTTAAATACAGTTGCCGAGCCCATTCCTGAACCCCGGCCAAGACCTTTGAGTCCTTTTGCAGATCCAAGGAGGTGACACAGCGGGGGCATTTCGTAGCGTTACCGACTCGAGCACGACTCGTCGATCGCCCCGGAGGGAGCGTTTGATTTTATTTTTAAAATGTTCGGGTGAGAGGAGACACTGGCCGGACCAAAACAAAACTGTCTCCAGGGACAGATGTTGTGGTCTTCCAAAGACGAGTAAATGAGGTTTTAAAACGTGTATTGTGAAACGAGTGACTAGCCAGCTGATCATTTAATTAATTGAAAGCCTTCTCTTTAAGGGTTTCCTGGAGCTCCACTGCCACTTGTTGTCAGTGTCTTGAAACTGCAGAATTCTTCACTGCAAAATTTTTAAGGAGAGTCTGGTTGGGGTACGTGAGAGAGCAAATGATTTAGGTAATGAAGCCGAAAATGTAGAATCCAAATATTACAGAGTAGCACCTTTCGTCGTTAATTCCGTTCATGATCCGATGGGCACTTATTGTCTCAATCATCTCATTAGGCAGTAATCTTGTTGGCTGCGATGATTATGTAAGCATCCTAATTTAATCGATATATTTGTAAACAGGGATGGTGGTGGGGATGCCTGATAGTAATCGCAGGCTCTGAGGAAGCTTATTTAGCTTATATGCCAGTGTTGACTAAAATCTTAATTCAAGTCAAACAAGTATTCTTTTGAGAAGACTCGGGCTACCAAGGGTAAGAGGGAGAGAGGCCTGGAAGGCAAAGAGATTTTTTTTTGGTAATGAAAGGCTGAAACATCAACCTTGGGGAACCAGATTATTGTATAAACTGAAGTCATTTTCATTCTGAAATGTTCCTGTCTCGTTAATCGTATGTCTTCCCTGTAGAATCCTTGAATTTGGAAAGGAAATGGATGACCCTTATCCCGAGAAGCCTATTAATGCATTATTTGATTAGGTATAGGGCATCTCAGACAGGGATAGTGATCATTCTACCCCCAAGTGATCACGCTCTGCATGTATCGAGATGCAAGACCTATTTGTTTTTCACGGAAGGATTTTAACTACCCTTGAAGGACAGTTGTCTTGAAGAACTTGAAGAATGGTTGTCTTGCTTGAGAACAGATTCAGCCCAAACGGATCTGTTACCCGTATTCCTTCACTCACCCTTTGCTTTGTGGCCAGACCTGCCTCCGCAGAACATTGAATTTCATAACCTTCCATGATTTTAATATCAAAATAGCTCCACAGCAGGTAGTTTGCCTGGGGTCATTCCAATTTGGAACCTTTCTTAATAATAATGATGCTTCTAATAATAATTGTGATCGTTGAATAGCGTTTATTATGTGCCCAACACTGTACTAAGCACTGAGGCAAATACAAGCAAATAAGGTTGGACACAGTCCCTTTCCCCTATGGAGCTCACAGTATAAATAAGAATGGGAGACCAAGTATTGAATCCCTATTTTACAGATGAGGTAACTGAGGCACTGGGCAGTTATGTGACTTGTCCAAGGCAAGTGGCAGAGCCAGGATTAGAACTCAGGTCCTCTGACTCCCAGGCTCTTGTTCTTTCCCCACCACACTTCGTCTCTGGGTCCTGATAAAGCCCTTGTATTCACCAGGATGTGACTGTTCTCTCTCCTACCCTTGAGTTTGTCATCAGTCGTATTTATTGAGCACTTACTGTACTAAGCGTTTGGGAGAATACAACCTAACAATAAACAAAAACACCCGGGGGCCATCCAGTTCCCACTTAGCCCAAGAGATGAGTGTCTGGACAAGGGAGGGAGGTGAGGATGAAGATGGGGCTCGGCCTTTGATCACCCCCTGCTGGGAGAACCCAAGACCCAAACTCCATCACCCAAATGTGGACCAGAGATTTCTTTCCTGCCTTGTCGTCCTTAAAATGGGCTCAACTGTCAAGGCTCAGGGTTGAAACTTGTTCTGGGTTCCCACAGGTCATCCATATCCCGGGGTCGATCCTCAGCCTCGTGGAAAGAGGCCAGACCTGGAGGACAGAAGACCTGTGTTAAACCCCCCTCCACCACTTGTCTGTTTTGTGACCTGGGGCAAATCACCTAATTTCTCTGTGCCTCAGGTTTCTCATCTGTAAAATGGGGATTAAATCCTACTTAGACTGTGAGCCCCTCATAGAATAGGACCTATGTCCAACCTGCTATTGTATATACTCCAGAGCTTGGTACCGTTCTCAGCACATAATAAGAGCTTAACAGATACTCAAAAAAAACAATAAAAACAAGACATAGGTCTTGGATCTGCTTTAGACCAGAACCAGCCCAGACTGTTTATTCCATAGAACTCAGAGAATCACACTTTTCAGTGTATGGTGGAGGGGTAAAGTGATCATAGCAACTCCATTCACTCAGATTATCACCCAACAGCAAAGTCAGACTAAATTCTAAAATAACTAAATTTAGCTCTGGTCCAGGGGCCTAATGAAGCGTAGTATTAAGGTACCTAAATATAGATTTCACCAGATGCTTTTAAACTAGTAGGATAGGCTCATGTGGTCCAATCAGGTTTTCATTTCCAGGGTGGCTATACATGTGTTTTTATCTTGTCTATTTCTTAGGAAAATGTTCGGTAACTCTTAAGAGCATAGGGTTCACAACTAAGGTGATTTAGTTGCTTCAGCAACCTGCACGAGGAAATTGAACTGGGGGTTTATCATTTCTAATTTCTGAAATGATCATTAGGTGTTAAACATGAGTAAAAATATGGAAAATCCCAAACAAATCATAGTCAACCATTCACTTATTGCCCTTCAAGATCCTTTTAGTTCTGCCTGGTTTTCTGAAGCTAAAAACTCTTTAACTAAAAAATTCCGATCTGTTATTATAAATGCTTAAATCGACTACATGGAAATGTTAAAGTAGCAACAAATGCTTTGAATTCACAGTTTCAGATTGTACAAGGAATTGTTCTTGAACAAATCAAAATCAACAAGCACCAGCGTGGGAAAGTTGAATTTCAAATTGCAATATTGCTAATTACAGCCCTAAACCATGTTACATAACCTGGAACATAATCTGCAGATTTTGCCAAGGATAAACAAAAACATCCCAAGTAATACAGGAAGTAGCTTAAACACTTAGGACAAATATTGAATATTTAGCAAACCCGTATTTTAGTTGTCTTAAATGATTTGTTTTGTCTAAGTCTGAGGATGCAGCAATAGTAACAATAATAATAATGGCATTTATAAAACACTTACTATGTACTAAATGCTGGTGTAGGTACAAAGTAATTAAATCAGGTGCCTGGTTCCCAAATTAAGAGGGAGAGCAGATACCTTCTCCCCATTTAGAAGATGAGGAAATTGAAGCACAAAGGTTAAGTGACTTAACTAGGGTCACATAGCAAACCAGTGACAGAGCCAGGGCAGAACCTGGGTCTCCTGACTCCCAGACACTTGCTCTCCCTACTAATGTGCTGTTCAAAACACTGTGATTCCATTTGAAGTAACAGGAAAGCAATCATCTTAGAGTGCAGTTCATTGCTAGCAATCAATTCTGAACATTTTTTACTAAGACTGTGTAGAAATTCACTGATGGTGGGTACACTATGAGTGGTAATAAGTATAATTATGGCATTTGTTAAGTACTTACTATGTGGCAAATGCTGGGGTAGGCATGATACAGTCAGATCAGACACAGTCCCTTACCCTCATGCTGCTTACAGTGGGAGAGGAAGAAGACTTATTCCCATTTTACAGATGAAGGAACTGAGTCACAGAAAATGTAAGTTACTTGCCCAAGGTCACACAGCAGGCAGGTGTATCTATCCCAGCACTTAATACAGTGCTTAACACATAGTTAGTGCTTAACAGATACCAAGTACCATACAAATACCAAAAACACCACTGTAATAAGCAGTTGTGTAAATACAGAGATGACGTGCATTCAGAAATGGAAGGTCTTTGTTTTGGAGACATACTAATGTATATTGAAGGCTATGAAGTAGGTTTAGAAGATTAGACTTAGTGAGGTTTCTTGCTGCCTTGTCCTGTTTTTCTGGTTGTTATCTTTGAATTCCATATCGTAGGTGATTCTGAATGTTCAGCTGGACTAATTATTATATTTCTTAAGAAGTCACTTTGCTATTCAGTGTGGGCGCCCTCCACTCCAAACAGGGCATGCTGTGCCCACTTAGAAGTGCAGTGCACTGAATCTTATTCCAGGGCTTGCTTGGCATAATGGACATTCATTTTGTAGTTCGTCTTCCAGGATGAGATGTTTTTAAATAACTGAGTTAGAATACGTGCGAGGTAAACCTGTACCTACACTTCCCGATTTGTGGAGACATCATTATTAAAATCAGATTGATTTTAACCGAGTCAAGAATCGTGCACAATATCTGCGATGATATTTATCATGATATAGCTTGTCAAAAAAGGATGAATCGAGGATTCTTAATTTAGAACTCAGCCATTGGTAATTTATTCATCATCTTTTGAATTTAGGTTAATGGTGTCTGCTAAATAAAAACGGCTTTTGTGAACGTATTTTCCTCTAACAGCATATCCGAGATTTTCAGCCGGTACGGATTTATGACCTTTTAAAACTAACGCTGAAGGAATGAGATTGGAGGGATCGTTTTACTATCTGTTTAGCTTCCGAGACTTAAAATGCAAACTCTCCAGTTCTTTCAGGCTTTGAAATGCTGATTCCAGCCTTCTTGTGGGTTCTTAAACACCTTCTCAAATGACCCATTTTAATAACCCGAAAGCTATTATATAACGAGCAGCCATAATTTAGTCCAGGGCTCTAGAGGGAGACCCTCACAGTTCAGCAATGAATAGTTAATGCAGTATAATGTTTAGCAGGTTATTAGTTTTCACTATACAAATGCTGATCAGGGAACGCTTTTATAAGGTGTTTAAAAGAAAATGTAATTAACTGGTTGCGTGCTTCTGTTGCAGCTCAAATTGAAATTATTCCATGCAAGATCTGTGGAGACAAATCATCAGGAATCCATTATGGTGTCATTACATGTGAAGGTTGCAAGGTAAGCCTTTTTGGGGTTTGTTTTCTAATAAAATGCTGGGATTTGCCATGGCAGTTTTGACTTATGCTTTTGTAAAACTTGAGCACCCTGAAATTTTGAATGCTCTGATGCGACATTAAATAGTTAAGAGACCTGTGGGTGTGGTAATAAATGACCCCAGGATCTCAAAGGCATAGGAATTAGAAGCTGCATGATCAACTGCTCCAAAATCGAGTGTTTGTTCCGGAGTGACGCTCCTTCTGCTTTCTCTCCCACCCCACCGATCTGCATCTGCGCATCTTTTATTTCAGTTAGAGCAGAGTACGCCTTTCTCCCAATGTGTAATTTGTGTTAGAGTATCCTGCTAACCCTAGATTTGTTGAGAACGGTTTTGTGTTTCTTACTGCTTCTTAGTGAAAAACCATTCAAACATTATATTGCTGTTAATGTGCTATTTGCTTCTTTTTTCATGCACAGATATCTAGAAATGTATCAGAATATGATTTGATGAAGTATCTCTTCGGTGCAAAATAGGCATGTGACCGGACAAGTTAAGCACCAAGCGTCAGCCTTGATAATAATGATAACGATGGTGTTGGTTAAACGTTTACTATGTGCCAAGCACTGTTCTAAGCACTGGGGTAGATAGAAGGTGATCAGGTTGTCCCACGTGGGGATCACAGTCTTAATCCCCATTTTACAGATGAGGGAACGGAGGCACAGAGAAGTGAAGTGACTTGCCCACAGTCACACAGCTGACAAGTGGCAGAGCCGGGATTAGAACTCATGATCTCTGACTCCCAAGCCCGGGCTCTTTCCACTAAGTCACGCTGCTTCTTGATGTTAATAATACATATTAATGATGACTTTGGTATTTGTTCAGGATTTACTATATGTAAGCAGTGTTCTAAGCACTGGGTTAATCAGATCAGATATAGTCCGTGACCCACATGGGGTTGATAGCGTAAATAAGAGGGAGTAGGATTTAATCGTCATTTTACCGATAAGGAAACTGAAGTACAGAGAAAGAAGTTAATCAATCAATTGTTTTTACTGAGCATTTACTGTGTGCAGAGCATGGTACTTTAGGCCTTGGGAGAGTTTAATAGAGCCGGTAGCATCTTAAGAGATTTGCCCAAGGTCACACAGCAGGCAAGTGGGTTCCTCTGACTCTCAGGCCAGGGCTCTTTCCGCTAGGCCACGCTGCTCCTTTCTGAACTTTATTTTGGCTTTGTAGATATTTTACATAATTTACACTTGCAGTTTCTCCCTTTGGAGTGGCAGTACCTCTATCCAGGTGACGCCTGCCCAGATCATTTTTCGAAAAAAATATTCAGTCCGTGTTTCCCCACTCCTCCAGTGCCTCCAGGGGTCACCCGCCCATCTCCGCATCAAACGGAAACTCCTTACCGTGGGCTTTAAAGCACCCAATAAGTTCTTCCCAACCTACCTCACCTCACTACTCTCCTACTACAGTCCAGCCTGTACAGTGTGATTTGGAAATCATGCGATATTCATCGCTATTTAATAAGTGCTTACTATATGCAGAGCGTGGTATTTGGTGCTTGAGAGAGCGTACAGTCTAGCGGATAGGACTTCCAGTCGGTCATTCCGGCAGTCGTATTTATTGAGTGCTTACTGTGTGCAGAGCACTGTACTAAGCACCTGGGAGAGTACAATATAACAGATACATTCCCTGCCCGCAATGAGTTGACGGATAAGAGGAGACAGACATTATTCAATAGCATTTATTTCATTCAATAGTATTTATTGAGCGCTTACTATGTGCAGAGCACTGTACTAAGCGCTTGGAATGTACAAATCGGTAACAGATAGAGACGGTCCCTGCCCTCTGACGGGCTTACGGTCTAATCCGGGGAGACGGACAGACGAGAACGATAGCAATAAATAGAATCAAGGGGATGAACATCTCATTAAAACAATAGCAGATAAATACATTAGTATAAATGAACAAAATTACAGATATGTACATATGTGCTGTGAGACTGCAGGGGGTAAGGGGGAGTGTGCGATAATGGTGATATTCACTGGGACTCCATGAGCTCTACCCGGTGTTACATGTAATCAATGCAGGAAAGTCAATGGCCTCCATCCATCCCTCCAAAACTGACGCGCAAGGCGGCCTTCCCGCTTCATCTGGGGTCTCCGGAGGGAGGCAGTCCGATGTGGCTGGCTGGAAAGGCCAGAGGTCTAGGCTTACTTGGGCTTCCCTTTCTATCCCTAGTTCTGTTTGTTTGTGGTTTTGTTTTATGATATTTGTTAAGCGCTTACTTAGTGTACTAAGCGCTGGGGTAGATACAAGATCATCAGGTTGGATACAGTCCGTCTCCCACGGGGAGTTCAGAGTCTTAATCCCCCGTTTTACAGATGAGACACAGAGAAGTGACTTACCCAAGGTCACACAGCAAAGAGAAGCAGCGTGGCTCAGTGGAAAGAGCACGGGCTTTGGAGTCAGAGCTCATGGGTTCGAATCCCTGCTCTGCCGCTTGTCAGCTGTGTGACTGTGGGCAAGTCACTTCACTTCTCTGAGGCTCAGTTACCTCATCTGTAAAAGGGGGATTAAGACTGTGATCCCCATGTGGGACAACCTGATTCCCCTGTGTCTACCCCAGCGCCTAGAACAGTGCTCTGCACATACTAAGCGCTTAACAAATACACATTATTATAAGTGGTGGAGTTGGGATTAGAACCCATGACCTTCTGACTCCCAGGCCCGTGCTCTATCCATTAAGCCATGCTGCTTCTCGTGAAGTACCGACTTGCCCAAGGTCACATAGCACATAAATGGCATAGACAGGATTAGAACCCAGGTCCTTCTGACTCCCAGGCCAGTGCTCCATCGTCTAGGGCATGTTGTTCTGTGCCGCGTTTTCTCCATCGCTCCTCTCTACCTCCTTCTCCACTCCTCCTCTCCACTTTCCGGTTGGAGCTTTGAAGTCCAACTTCTCCGTGTTGGAAAAGACGGCAGGGCTTCCAGGCCATTAACAGGCAACGGGGTGTGGGGGGAGGGTGTCGGCTTGGGAACGGACCCCTGCCCACTCTTCTCCCAGCTTTCATTCATTCGGTCGTATCTATTGAGGGCTTACTATGTGCAGAGCACTGTACTAAGCGCTTGGAATGGACAGTTCGGCAACAGATGGGGACAATCCCTGCCCAACAACGGGCTCACAGTCTCATCTGTAAAATGGGGAATAAGACTGTGAGCCTCACGAGGGGCAACCTGATTACCCTGTATCTGCCCCAGTGCTTAGAACAGTGCTCGGCACATAGTAAGCGCTTAACAAATACCAACGGTATTAACCTTCACCTCTGACCAACCTCCTTCTATTCCATCCCTTCCCCTGCTTCCTACCTCTCAGGCCTTCCTCCCCAGCTGCGTAGACCTCTCGCTTACAGCCAAGCCAGGTCTCCATGCTGCTTCATGGAGATGCCAATCAGGCACTCAGTACGACAGTGTTCTGCTCATAGTAAGCACTCAATAAGTACCGTTGATTGACTGATTGGACGAGAACAGACTTCTAGACCGTAATCTCCCTCTAGACTATAAGCTCGTTGTACGGAGGGAATGTGTCTACCAGCTCTTTTATTGTACTCTCCCAAGAGCTTAATACAGTGCTCTGCACACAATAAGCACTCGTGGCGCAGTGGAAAGAGCCCGGGCTTTGGAGTCAGAGATCGTGAGTTCGAATCCCAGCTCTGCCACTTGTCAGCTGTGTGACTGTGGGCAAGTCACTTCACTTCTCTGTGCCTCAGTTCCCTCATCTGTAAAATGGGGATTAAGACTGTGAGCCCCACGTGGGACAACCTGATTCCCCTGTGTCTACCCCAGCGCTTAGAACAGTGCAAGGCACATAGTAAGCGCTTAACAAATACCAACATTATTATTATTATCACTCAATAAATGTGATTGAATCTAAAACAACACTATTCTCACAGTACAGAATAATTGACTTTATCACGATCAACTGTGATTAAAACTCTATAACACGATCCCAAGGATTCATAAAGACACCGATAGCCAGATCATTTTATCCTAAGAAATAGTCTTAGTAATAATAATTACTTTAAACAGTAATTTATGGTGTATTTCAAGGGATGCATTCTTGAAGAGCCGTGCTTTAAGGAAAGCACTTGTGGTCGGCACTCCCATCCGACGTGAACACAATTTATTCCAGTATCTTCTTGCGCTGTATCTAGGTAGCTGCATGTCGTCGAAAGAACATTCCCGAATGTTGTCGTATTCCAGCCAAAATTCCATGTTATGGAAGGACCGGTTACACTTGGGAAAACTGTTCGCCACACACCACAATAGCGTCACTTTAAAAAAAGTAGGGCTTTGATTTTCCTGCCTCAAAGTACACAACTCTGGGTCCTACTGGGAGGCATTACAAGCTTGCACAGACAGTTTTAGATGTGGGCAAATTGGGTGGTTGACCAGAGCTACCAATTTTCAGGGCCAATGACTGGGGAAAAAAATCCAGCACCAAACTCGTGAATTAAGTGGAACAGCCATCAGTCAGGGAAGGCAGAACAGCCCCTTCATTCACTCATTCATTCAATCGCATTTATTAAGCGCTTACTGTGGGCAGAGCATTCATTCAATCATTCAGTAGTATTTATTGAGCGCTTACTGTGTGCAGAGCTTGGAATGTACAGTTCGGCAGCAGATAGAGACAATCCCTGCCCAATAATGGGCTCACAGTCTAAACAGGGGAGACAGACCGCAAAGCAAAACAGAACAAAACAACATCATTAAGATAAATAGAGTCATGGAGATATACACTTCATTAACAAAATAAATATGGTAATAATGTATACAAATAAGCAGGGTGCTGAGGGAAGGGGAAGGGGGAAGAGCACAGGGTGGGGGGAGGGGAGCAGGAGCGGAGGGAAAGGGGGGCTCAGTCTAGGAAGGCCTCCTGGAGGAAGTGTGCTCTCAGTAGGGCTTTGAAGGGGGGAAGAGAGCTAGTTTGGCGGATGGGAGGAGGGAGGGCATTCCAGGTCGGAGATAGGACGTGGGCCAGGGGTCGACGGCGGGACAGGCGAGAATGATGCCCAGTGAGGAGTTTAGCAGCAGAGGAGCAGAGTGGGCGGTGTGGGCTGTAGAAAGAGAGAAGGGAGGTGAGGTAGGAGGGAACAAGGTGATGGAGAGCTTTGAAGCCAAGAGTGAGGAGTTTTTGTTTCATGCAAAAGTTGACAGGCAACCACTGGAGATTTTTGAGGTGGGGGGTGACATGCCCGGAGTGTTTCTGTAGAAAGATAATCCGGGCAGCAGAGTGAAGTATAGACTGAAGAGGGGAGAGATAAGAGGTTGGAAGATCAGAGGATGCTGATGCAGTAATCCGGTCGGGTTAGGATGAGAGATTGTACCAACAAGGTAGCGGTTTCAATGGAGAGGAGAGGGCGGATCTTGGCGATGTTGTGAAAGTGAGACCGGCAGGTTTTGGTGACAGATTGGATGTATGGGGTGAATGAGAGAACGGAGTCAAGGATGACACCGAGGTTGCGGGCTTGTAAGATGGGAAGCCCGTCTTAGTACACTACTTAATGCTGTTAAGTGCAGTCCTCTGCACATAGTAAGCGCTCAATGAATATGATTGGTTAAGAAGCCGAATTACTGCACCTTCCAGTTTTTCTGATTCCTACTTCCCTTTCCTTTTTTTTATGGTATTTTCTAAGCTTCCTATGTGCCAGGCAATGTTCTAAGTGTTGGGGTAGATACAGGATAATCAGGTTGGACATGGTCCCTGTCCTAAATAGGGTTCACAGTCTTAATCCCTATTCAACAGATGAGGTAACTGAGGCACAGAGAAGCCAAATGACCTGCCCAAGGTCACAGAGCAGACAGCTGGCAGAGCTGGGGTTAGAACCCAGGTCCTCTGGCTCTCAGGCCCATGCTCTATCCACTAGGCCATGCTGCTTCCCACTACAATGCTTTAGAATTGGTAGTCACAATTGCTGCCCACAAGGAACTTTCAGATTGTGAGCTTCTTGAGGACAAGGGAGACAAGTCTTGCTTTTGAAGTATTCTCCCAAGGGCTTAGGGATTCACAGCTCTGTAGACACTGAATATATACCACAGAGTGATTGACTGATAGGTTTTCATAAAAGTGTATATTCGATGGTGTAGCCATTCACCCGACTGTCATAGGAACCTTGGATCCCTTCCATCTTAATCATTCTAAGGTGATAATTTCATAGTGGGCCTCATTTTGACAAATCGTGAATTGATGCCAAAAGTATGAAAAGTTATCTAATTTTATCTCTGTATGATAGAACAATGAGTATGTGAGACATTTTTAGAAAAGGTCTAAAAAGAAATGCCTTAGGAGAGAGAAAGCAATAAATCTGTGTCATTTTCAAGTGCTGGTCCAAATATTCTGAAAATCAAAGTGAATTAAAGAGAGCCCAGGAATATCTGCATTTGTTTGCAAGAATAATTGCACTTTTCAATATATTTATTTGAGGGAGAGTAGCCCTTTCAAGCCCTACAGTTGACAGCATCTCTCTGCAAAAACAATCTGGTTTCTCTATTTGGGTTACTTCTGGCTTCATCAGTTTGACTCTTCCTCCAACCAGTTTTCAGAAGTAAAATACATTTGTCCAGAAAACCAGCAGGGTAATGGTTGAATGACATGGGGAGAACCAACCCAGAAAGATGTGGACTTAATAATCTTTATGACATTTATTAAGTACTCACTCGGTGCCAAGGATAATCCTAAACTCTGGAGTAAATAGTTGTGAAATGAGGCCCATGAAAAGCGATTAATCAAGAGATGTTTGGGAGAAACGGGGAGAGGAACCCAGTTGTACTGTCCAAGCACTTAGTACAGTGCTCTGTTCACAGGAAGTGCTCAATAAATACAATTGATTGATTAAGTCTAGGATAGCATATAGACACTATAGACAGCACCACCATCCTTCCTGTCTCACAATCCCATAACCTTGGCATTATTCTTGACTCCTCTGTCTCATTCAATCCCCATATTCAGTCTACCGCTAAATCCTGCCAATTCAACCTTCATAACATCACTAAAATCCTCCTTTTTCTCCATCCATACGGTTACAACGTTAATTCAGGCATTTTCCTGTGTCTTCCTACTCCAGTCCTACTTAATAATTATAATAATGTTGGTATTTGTTAAGCGCTTACTATGTGCAGAGCACTGTTCTAAGCACTGGGGGAGATACAGGGGAATGAGGTTGTCCCACGTGAGGCTCACAGTCTTAATCCCCATTTTACAGATGAGGTGACTGAGGCACAGAGAAGTGAAGTGATTTGCCCACAGTCACACAGCTGACAAGTGGCAGAGCTGGGATTCAAACCCATGACCTCTGACTCCCAAGCCCGGGCTCCTTCAACTGAGCCACGCTGCTTCTCTGAGCCACGCTGCTTCTCACTCTGCTGTCCGGATTCTTTTTCTACAAAAACATTCAGTCCTTGTTTGCCCACTCCTCAAGAAGCTCCAGCGGTTGCCCATCTACTTCCACATCAAACAGAAACTCCTTACCTTTGGTTTTAAAACACTCAATTGCCTTTCCCTCTCCTACCTCACCTCACCGCTTTCCTACTACAGCCCAACCCTCACACTTCACCCCTTCAATGCCAACCAGCTCACTGTACCTCTGTCTCGTCTATTTCCCCCCAGACCTCTTGCCCTAGCCCTGCCTCTGGCCTGGAGCACCCTCCTTCTTCATATATGACAGATGATCCCCCTCTTCACTTTCAAAGCCTTACGGAAGGCACTTCTCCTCCAAAAGGCCTTCCCTGGCTCATTTCCTTTTCTTCCACTCCTTTCAGCTTCATCCTGATTTGCTCCCTCCCCAGGCCCAGCAGCATTTATGTACATATCTGTAATTTATTTAATACCTGTCTTCCCGTCTGGACCGGAAGCAGGAAATGTCTCTGTCATATTCATTGTACTCTCCCAAATGCTTAATACAGTGCTTTGCACACATGAAGCGCTCAATAAATATGATCGATTGATTGATGAGTGGGACCTGCAGGGGTGGTGAATTGTATTCCCAAGCCATGAGAGATGAATTGTCCTCGAGGCCCAAATGCCACTGCAATTCCAAAGAGAGGTTAAAATAAGTAAATAAATAAAAGCGCATTCTGCTGCCATAATGAGTAGGAAAATCTATTTTGTGAACACCACACTTGGGAGTGTTCTATCCCCTTTTTCTAAATGAGGCTGACAGGATGATCAAGGTCAGTGCAGTGTGTATTTACGACCTATTCTCTCCTTGCTCCCCTGATTTCTACACTTCTCCATTTCGGCCCTTCAGAGACTCTTCCATTAACCAGAGAAGCAGCATGGCCTAGAGCACAGGCCTGAGAGTCAGAAGGACCTGGGTTCTAATCCCACTCCGCCACTTGTCTTCTGTGTGACCTTGGACAAGTCACTTAAGTTGTCTGTGTCTCAGTTACCTCATCTGTAAAATGGGGATTAAGATTGTGAGCCCCATGTGGGACAAGGGACTGTAACCAAGCACATTTGCTTGTATTCACCCAGCACTTAATACAGTGCCTGACACATAGTAAGCACTTAACAGATACCATTCATTCATTCATTCATTCAATCGTATTTATTGAGCACTAACTGTGTGCGGAGCACTGTACTTATTATTATCATACAACCCCCAGCTTCCCACTCTGACTCCTCCTTTCTCGATCCATGCTTCCTTAGACTTTGACTTCTCTTTACTCCCTCATTCTGAGCTGGTATTTTATTTTCCCTTTTTCCCTCTGTGGAGATACTTAGTGCTGTGCCAATATTTATCCAAATACGTTTTCTTCTTCCTCTGAAACGCTGTCCTGACTAGAAGACGTCGAGTAGAATATTTCATCCCTTTCAAAGATTTTTTTTAACCTCAAAAGTATATTGAAAAACTAGTTGGAAAAAGCACCCCAAATTCCTAAATGTTAATTGCTGGTAATCTTGCAAAAGTTAATGATACGTGGAAGCCCATAAGTATTAGTGATAAATCACGGTGTTATGAATAAGTCTTGGTTGTCACGAGCAAACATGTAGCCATTCCAAAACGTCTGCCATTAGGTTGCAGCAAGGCAGCTGTCAGCTGTTTTCTTGTAATTAAACAGCCAATGAGCAGCTAATTAAGACATATGTGTATACAGAAGTGGAAGTGGGTATGTTAATGAACTGCAGGAATCAATTCATTAAGTGAAAATTGTCAAAAGACCAAACATCAGATCAGCGTTTCAGCCTCTGCTTATCTGAAAGGAAAGCCTATAAAGTGAGAATCATGATACCAGCAGAGCACAATTGAGCGCCACATCCACTAAGCCAGTGTGGCCAATATTCAAGCACCAAATAGGCAAATGGTCCAAACTATTAATAGCCATGATGAGAAATGCTGTTTACATTTCAAGCTTTTCTTCCGGCTGACTTGCAGATGAAAATGTGCTTTGTTGTCCTTTTCCTAATCCCAGGATTCAGCCCCTTGGGAAATAACCATAGAATGAACTATATGTCAAAGCAGGCAACGGGAGTTTGGCCGTAGAGATGAAAGGGGTTTGGGGGGGAAGGTTTTAAGGCTTTCCTGGATTGTTAAAGTATTTCTTACATAATACCTAGCATTTGTTTATCGTATGTTTTCCTGTCCTGGAAACAAGGAAAAAAATGCAGCATTCTGTAGAATGCTTATTGAATGTACTTGAGATCATGTGGTGAAAATATTGACTTCATCTTCATGAATGGGAAGGTGTTAGCGAGGATTGAAATGTGGAAGCACTTCTTTGGGGAGACTATATCTTAGAGGAATTTAGTATCCACAGAAGGAGGATAGAGGCAGAAAAATGAAGAAACCAAGAATGTTAGCTTGAGCTAATAATAATGGAATGTAATAGAAGATTATAAGAAAAAGGAAATTCTTTTAAGTAGAGGGACTCAAGAAAACTGGTGTCATGTATAAGACTGTACGAGAGACAAGAAAACAGGTTGTTTAAAAGCTATTTGAAAATCAGAAATACAGTAAAATAGTTCGCCTCTGGTTCTCTGTGCTTGAAGATAATATTCTTGTTGTTGTCTATATTCCATTTTTATGAAGGTGACAGAAAAGACTAATTCATGTTCTGCAGGTGTTTTCACACTGTCAAATCTGGGTTCTAATACCGGCGCTCCCACTTATCTGGTGTGGACCTTGGGCAAGTCACTAAACTTCTCTGTGCCTCAGTTACCTCATCGGTAAAATGGGGATTAAATCCTCCTCCCTCTTACTTAGCCTGTGAGCTCTATGTGGGACAGGGACTGTGCCCAACCTGATTGCCTTCTGTCCACCTCAGCACTTAGAACAGTGCTTGCCACCCAGTAAGCAATTGAGTAATACCATCAAAAAAGAAAAAAAAAGATGCAGTTCATTCTCAAGTTAGAAAACATACTTGCTGTCTGCTTAGAGGCTCACTGCTACAAGACTCAAACTTGTGGGCTGTATCAAAAAGAGCCACCAAACTCAGATGGCCAGGCATTAGTGTGGATCTTTTGTCGTCATGCCCTGGTAATCTATGACTAGCTATTGCTCTTTTGCTTACTGACAAGTTTTACCACTACTCTAGATGCATTTTTCAGTCAATCAGTAGTATTTATTGAGCACTTACCATGTGCAGAACACCGTACTAAGTGTTTGGGAGAGTACACTATAACAGAGTTGGGAGACATGTTCCCTGCCCACAGCAAGCTACAGTCTAGTCTGTTTTCCCCATCTTACTTTGGTACTGGGCCAGTCGCACTGACCGGGAAGGTGTTGTTTAAACATTTCGCCCTCCAGGTGGTGGTAAGAATGATAATAAGCGTATTTGTTAAGCACTTACTATGTGCCATGCACTGTACTAAGCACCGGGGTTGATACAAGCACACAGTCCCTGTCCCACGTAGGGCTCACAATCCTGATCCCCATTTTACAGATGAGGGAACAGGCCCAGAAAAGGGAAGTGACTTGCCAATGGCCACACAGCAGGCAAGTGGCAGAGCCAGGATTAGAATCCATGACCTTCTGATTCCCAGGCTTGTGCTCTATCCACTGTGCCATGTTGCTTCCCTAGTTAGTCAGTTGAGCAGAATTTTACTGAGAAAACCATCATTTTAGTAATTTTGTCATGATTGTGCCCCAAGAGACAGCATGGCTTTGTGAAACAAGCACTGATCTGGGAGTCAGAAACTTAGGTTCTAGTCCCAGCTCTGACTCTGATTTACCATTTGACCTTGACCAAGTCACCTAATCTCTCTGGGCCTCATTTTCTTCACCTGTAAAGTGGAGATAAGATAGATTGTGAACCCTATGTGGGACTGTGTCCAGTCCCCAAAACTGGACTCTACCCCAGTACATAATGAATGCTTAATAAATGCCTGAAAAGAAAGAATATGCAGTTGCTTGGTGACACTAATGTGTAGCAATACCCAGTCCTCTCTTCCACCATCCTGGATTTTGTTTGAGCTTCTCTCAAGCCTCTTGTAAGAGGCTTCTCTCTAGATCTGGATGCCACATTTTTTGTGAGATGTAGGGGAAACTGGATTGGATCCAAAGAACCACTATTCAAAGTTTGGGAAATGGATCATTAAAAGAAAGGTTAAAGGAATTAGGAACCTAGAGAGTATAATCGATGCCATTACTGGCTCAGACCAACAATCTACCCAATCCAATATTCTGTCTCAGACAGTGGCAGCAGGGTACTTTCGGAAAACAATGTGGTCGTTGCCTTCCTTAACGTCTCCATAATAATAATCATCATGATAATAATTGTGGTATTTCTGAAGTGGTTACTATGTGCCAGGCACTGGACTGAGTGCCGGGGTAGATATAAGATAATTAGGTTGTACCTAGTCCATGTCCCACATGGGGCTCACAACCTTAATCCCCATTTTACAGATGAGGGAACTGGGGCCCAGAGAGGTGAAGTGATTTGCCCAAGTTCTATCCACTAGGTCACACTGCTTCCCCACTAATCCCCACCTAGTGTTTAAAGATGTACAGACTGGCACCCCTGATTTTCATTGTGGGCCTGTTATCATAAATCAATCACTCTTGTTTGAGCGCTTATTGTGTGTAGATTACGGTATTGAGGGCTTGGGACCCAATTGGTGGACGAGTTCCCTGACCACAATGAACTTACAGTCTAGAGGGGGTGAGAGACATTAAATAAATAAATAAATTGCAGATATGTACATAAGTGCTGTGGGACTGAGCAAGGGGTGAATAAAGGGTGCAAATCCAAGTTACTTATTTTTTATGGTATTTGTTAAGCGCTTACTATGTGTCAGGCACTATACTAAGCATTGGGGTAGATACAAACTAATCAGGTCTTCCCAGTCCTTGTCCCAAATGTAGTTCACAGTATTAGTCCCCATTTTAGAGATGAGGGAACTGAGGCACAGAAAAGTTAAGTGACTTGCTCAAGGTCGCGCGGCAGACAAGTGGCAGAGCCGGAATTAGACCTAGATCCTTCTGACTCCCAGGCCCGTGCTTTATCAGTTAGTCAACACTGCTTCCCAAGTTATGTTGAAATGATTTATTTCTCCAGTGAAGAAGCTAGTAATGACAATATCTGCCTTCAAAAACATGAGTGATTATAATACAAAAGTTTAGTACCAGGTATTTTCTATCTCCAGTAATGATGAAACAAAAAAAAAAGGGCTCAAACTGAAACAAGATATATTCAGGGCAAAAGTAATACTTTCCCAGTACCTGGTTGTGATTGTTAAAAGAAGTTACAGAGTCTTCTCTTGGGGAAATTTACAAAAGCTGGGATAGAAAGCCACTTGCCTTCATGGTTAGTTGTAATCCCACGTAGGTGTAGGGAGCTGGACTAGATCATTCAATCAGTGGTATTTATTGAGCACGTACTGTGTGCACGGCACTGTACTAAGGGTTTGGAAGAGTACATTCATTCATTCATTCATTCAATAGTATTTATTGAGCGCTTACTATGTGCAGAGCACTGTACTAAGCGCTTGGGATGAACAAGTCGGCAACAGATAGAGACGGTCCCTGCCGTTTGACGGGCTTACGGTCTAATCGGGGGAGACGGACAGACGAGAACAATGGCACTAAACAGCGTCAAGGGGAAGAACATCTCGTAAAAACAATGGCAACTAAATAGAATCGAGGCGATGTACAATTTATTAACAAAATAAATAGGGTAACGAAAATATATACAGTTGAGCAGACGAGTACAGTGCTGTGGGGATGGGAAGGGAGAGGTGGAGGAGCAGAGGGAAAAGGGGAAAATGAGGCTTTAGCTGCGGAGAGGTAAAGGGGGGATGGCAGAGGGAGTAGAGGGGGACGAGGAGCTCAGTCTGGGAACGCCTCTTGGAGGAGGTGATTTTTAAGTAGGGTACATTTCAGTAGAGTGGGTAGACGTGATCAGAGCCATGATCTGTGATCAGAGCCACGTAGACCTGGGGCTTGCAGTCCAACAAGAGACGTAGACATTAAAATACCGTAAAGACAGGGGAAATAGCAAAGTATGAAAACATCTACTTAAAGACTGAAGGTGGGTTGAGTATCCGGTGTTTAAAGGGTACAAGTCCAAGTGCATAGGTGAAACCCCATCTGGGCGGGGATTCTCTCTTTATTGCTGAATTGTACTTTCCAAGGGCTTAGTGCAGTGCTCTGCACACAGTAAGTATTCAATAAATACAATGGAATGAATGAATGAGACAGAAGGGAAATGAGGAAAATGAGGAAAATGAGGAAAATGAGGAAGACCTCATCAGGAAAGGTCTTTATAAGGGAATGTGATGTCGGAATTGACTTTGAAGCTGAGGAAAATCTTTTCCTGTCATTCTCTCCTCTGTTTTCTAATTCTGCCTCTTGGGAAACCCAAATCAACTGGCTACAAGCACCATCAAAACTACTGTACAGTGACTGTTGACACTTGGTGAGGCAAATACACAAGAAACGTGCAAATAATTACAAATTGCATCACAGAGTTGGCCCAGTTAGATGCCAAACTATATCCAGAAAGCTGTACCCTCAACCAAAGATTTCCAAGAGCAAAACAGAACTGAAATGCTATCACCAGCTGTCCTGTAAGCAAGATACTAACCAGTGTTGGACAAAGAGGCAAAGAAATAGAATTTGGCATTGCTGGTGCGTGATCGACAGAGTTTGGTGGAAACAAGGCCTCAATCAATCCGTCGTATTTATCCCCACCCTCAAGGACAGACGTTAAAATAAATTACAGATAGGGGAAGCAGAAGATTTTAAGGATATATTTACTCACTGTATATATTACATTACTTCTAAATATCACCGTTTACTGGTGGACTGAGTCAGGAGAAGCCTGATACTTTACTCCATTAACTACAAATCCCTGCTGCTTGTTTCGCCGTCACTATCCTTTGTGTGAGTTTCGTCTTTACATAGGAATCTGTCACCCTCCCTCCCCATTTAGGCCAAGGATTACATCTATTAATTCTTCTGTACCCTCCCAAGCACTTAGTACAATATTCTGCACCCAGTAGGTGCTCAGCAAATACTAATGATTGGCTGAAATAAATGAAATAGAAACTGCTGTATATATACACGTAGTTGATGGAATGACTTGGCACGCAATGTGGGGATCAGTCAGGGAATGCATTTTCTGGAAGAATTAGATTTTAGGGAGGTATTGAGGGTGGAGAGTGATATAGTTAGAAAGAGTTGAGGGGAGAAGAGACAGCCTGGCACGGGGCGGGGGGAAGAGTGGGGACAATGGGTCAGAAATGGAAGAGTCAAGAGCAATTAGGCAGTAATTTTACAAGTCTTGAAGAATGTCAAGTGGTTGCAATGGGAGAAAAGAGCATACACCGCAGGTGCCAAGCATGGCAACTCCTTCCATTTCACTCTTGTGCACAATAGTAATATTAATACAAATTAATCATAATTATGGTACTTAAGTGCTTACTATATGCCAAGTACTGTTTTAAGCATTGGGGTAGATTACAAGTAAACGAGGGTGGACTTAGTCCCTGTCTCACATTGGGATTACATTCTTAATCCCCATTTTTCACAGATGAGGTAACAAGCCCAAAGAAATGAGTTTTTTTGCCCAAGGTCACATAGCAGACTGAGCCCCCCGCCCACTTCCCTCTGCTCCTCCTTCCCTCTCCCCCCCCCCCCGCTCTCCCCCTTTCCCTCCCCTCAGCACTGTGCATATTTGTATATATTATTTATTACCCTATTTCTTTTGTTAATGAGGTGTGTATCTCCATGATTCTGTTTATCTTGATGGTGTTGTTTTGTTCTGTTTTGCTGTCTGTGTCCCCCGTTTAGACTGAGAGCCCGTCATTGGGCAGGGATTGTCTCTATCTGTTGCCGAATTGTACATTCCAAGCGCTTAGTACAGTGCTGTGCACATAGTAAGTGCTCAATAAATACTATTGAATGAATGAACAGCAGACATGCGGAGGAGCGGGAATTAGAACCCAGGGCCTTCTGACTCCCAGGCCCGTGCTTTATCCACTAGATCGTGTGGCTTCTGCACTCATTCCAAATCCAAAGGAAAAAAGAAACCACTGCTGGAGAGCCTGGAATCCGACGGCAGGGAGTTTCTGTTTGACATAGAGGGAAATGGGTGAGCGTTGTAGGCTTTTCAGGAAGGTGTTTGGTGTTCTGAACGGCGTGTTAAGGAGATGAATCCGGCAGCAGAGTGCAGTATAAGACGAAGAGGGGAGAGGCTGGAAAGGAGGCCGATGCAAAAGTCCAACCGAGAAACGACAGAGGCTTGGCGGGGTGGGGACTGCAGAGGAGAAGAGGAAGTGTGGGGGTCTATTGAGAAGCAGCATGGCTCAATAGATACAGCACCGGCCCGGGAGTCAAAGGACGTGAGTTCTAATTCCGGCTCCGCCACTTTTCTGCTGCGTGACCCTGGGCAAGCCGCTTAACTTCTCTATGCCTCAGTCACCTCGTCTGTAAAATGGGGATTAAAACCACGAGCCCCACACGGGATAACGGATTACCCTGTATCTACCCCAGTGCTTAGAACAGTGCTTGGCATATAGTAAGTGCTTAACAAATACCATAATAATATATACCTAAGTGCTGTGGGGTTCTGGGTGGGGCAGATATCCAGTGTCCAAAGCTCACATTTCCAAGTGCCTAGACGATGCATGCAGAAGTGAGAGGGAGCTGGGGAAAAGAGGACTTAATTGCAGAAGGCCCCATAGAGGAGATAATAACGTTGGTATTTGTTAAGCGCTTACTATGTGCAGAGCACTGTTCTAAGCTCTGGGGTAGATACAGGGTCATCGGGTCGTCCCACGTGAGGCTCCCAGTTAATCCCCATTTTACAGATGAGGTAACTGAGGCACAGAAAAGTGAAGTGACTTGCCCACAGTCACACAGCTGACAGGTGGCAGAGCCGGGAGTCGAACTCATGACCTCTGACTCCGAAGCCCAGGCCCTTTTCCACTGAGCCACGCTGCTGCCCGAGGAGATGTGACCTTAACAGTGCTTTGAAGGTGGAGAAAGTGGTGGTCTCGTGTATGTGGAGGGGGAGGGAGCCGTAGGCTGGGGGAGGACATGGAAAGGGGGCAGCAGCAAGACAGATGCGCTTGAGGTGTGGCATTCAGCCCTAGAATGGGCGGCACGTTGGGCCAAGGAGAAACCCAGCTACGATGAAGCCAGGTGCTAAGCAGCACGGCCTAGCAAATAGAGCAGGGGCCTGGGAGTCCGAAGGACCTGGGTATTAATCCCGGCTCTGCCACTTGTCTGCTATGAGATCTTGGGCAAATCTCTTCATTTCTCGGTGCCTCAGTTACCTCATCTGTAAAATGGAAGAGGGACTGTATCCAACTCCAACCCAGCGCTTAGTACGGTGCCTGGCACATCATTCATTAATGATGGTATTTGTTAAGTGCTTACTATGTGCCAAACACTTTTCTAAGCACTGGGGTAGACGCAACATAATCGGGTTGTCCCACGTGGGGCTCACAGTCTAAATCCCCGTTTTACAACGGAGGTAAGTGAGGCCCCGAGAGGTTAAGTGACTTGTCCAAAGTCACACAGCTGATAGATGGTGGAGCCGGGATTAGAACCCACGACCTCGGACTCCCAACCCCTTGCTCTTTCCACTAAGCCACGCTGCTTCTCATAGTAATGGCTTAACGAATACCACACTTCCTATTATTATTATTCTTCTTCCTAAACGGGTGGATACCCACCTGGCTAATTGGTTTCCCCACTCCAGCAACTCTGGGTTTAGGGTGACCATGTGATCAGAGTGGAAAGAGCCCGGGCTTGGGAGTCAGAGGTCGTGGGTTCGAATCCCGGCTCTGCCACTTGTCAGCTGTGTGACTGTGGGCAAGTCGCTTCACTTCTCTGGGCCTCAGTTCCCTCATCTGTAAAATGGGGATGAAGACTGTGAGCCCCACGTGGGACAACCTGATTCCCCTGTGTCTACCCCAGCGCTTAGAACAGTGCTCGGCACATAGTGAGCGCTTAACCAATACCAACATTATTATTATTATTATCACGGTTGCTCCTCCTCTGTATTTCCCACTGCTAGCATTTTTCCTTGAATCTCCATCCAAGCCCTCAATCCTAACCAACAAAAAGTGGCAAAGGAGGCTAACTGGTCTGATCCGCTAATGCGGTAAAAGTTGGGAAAAATGAGGTAGCATCTAGAGAAGCAGCATTGTGTAGTGGATGGAGCAAGGGCCTGGAAGTCAGAAGGTCATGGGTTCTAATCCCGGCTCTCCCGCTTGTTTGCTGTGTGATCTTGGGCAAGTCAGTTCACTTCTCTGGGCCCCAGTTACCTCATCTGTGACAAATGGGGATTAAGAGGGTGTACCCAATGTGGGACAGGGACTGTGTCCAACCCGGTTCATTTAGAGAAGCAGCGTGGCTCAGTGGAAAGAGCCTGGGCTTTGGAGTCAGAGCTCATGAGTTCGAATCCCAGCTCTGCCACCTGTCAGCTGTGTGACTGTGGGCAAGTCACTTAACTTCTCTGTGCCTCAGTTACCTCATCTGTAAAATGAGGATGAAGACTGTGAGCCCCACGTGGGACGACCTGATCCCCCTGTGTCTACCCCAGCGCTTAGAACAGTGCTCTGCACATAGTAAGCGCTTAACAAATACCAACGTTATTATTATTATTAACTTGTATCTACCCCAGCGCTGGGAACAGTGCTTGGCACATAGTAAGAGCTTAACAAATACCATAATTATCATTTGCAAATAAAAAAGCGTGTCCTCCCAATACGTAGAAGTTTATAAGGGAAGCACTGTGGCCTTGTGGAAAGAGCACAGACCCGGGAATCAGATGACCTGGATTCTAATACCTGATCTGCCAGTTGTTTGCTGTGTCCTTGGGCAAGTCATTTAACTTCTCTCTGCCCGTTTCCTCATCTGTAAAATGGGAATTAAATATGTGTTCGCCCTCCCACCTAGACTTTCAGCCCCATATAGGACAGGGAGTGTATCCAACCTCATTAACTTGTGTCTATCCCGGTGCTTAGCACGGTGCTTAACACGTAGTAAGCGCTTAATAAATTCCATTATCATTACAAAGGGAAGTGCACCCGAGTATCACGAGTAGACATTTCCAGCACTAGCATGAGTGAAGAAATCTTTCTTTTCTCCGGAAATCCGAGCGTGTGCTCGCACGTGGAATTTACCAGAACGACTTTTCAGACCCCAAGGAAACAAAATCAAAAGATGAAGTCCTTTCTTCTGTGTATTTCTCCTCCTAATAAATAGCGTTTCGCCGCTCGCAAGAACTCGAAGCACTAGCCGGCCCTGAACCCCCTGTGCAAGCAGTAGACTTCCTGAAATTAAAGGGAGTTTTGTATGCGTAAGAACTGCAGGATCGGGCCCTGGAGATCCATTTTACTTCGGGGACACAAAGGGTAGCTTTCATTTCATTAATGGTTTCCAAATGATGCCACTACAAGTTTAATTTGCCATTAAATATTAATCTCTCTCAGTTAGTGTTCAGCCTGAAGTATTGTTCGGGTCAAAATGATACTAACCTCCTGTTTTCTATTTTGTAACTAAATCACAGGGGTTTTTCAGGAGGAGTCAGCAAAGCAACGCCACCTACTCTTGCCCTCGCCAGAAGAACTGTTTGATCGATCGAACTAGTAGAAACCGCTGCCAGCACTGTCGATTACAGAAATGCCTTGCAGTAGGGATGTCTCGAGATGGTGAGCTCTCCCAGTTTCAACTTGAATGTTCACAGTTCTGTTCCTCAAGAGTGGTATTATTTCACACTGTAATCTCTCATACAAAGCAAAACTGGAAACTGCTAAATCACACCCTCTGCTCAGATGCGGACAAACGGCTCCATGGACGTTGCGTACAATTTTGCCGCATCAGTTAGCGTCAGTGGTAGAGATGTGAAGGGTGGGTGGTGCCCGTTATTATTATTATAACGATCATTATTGTTATATTTTAAGTGCTTACTATGTGTCAAGTGCTGTTCTAAGCACCGGGGTGGATTCCGTTTAATCTCGAATCCGGGAATCTGGGAAGCGATGTTTCCTAGTGGAAAGATTACAGCACGGGCCTGGGAGTCAGAAGGACCTGGGTTCTAATCCCCGCTCCCCCACTTGTTGGCTGTGTGACCTCGGACTGTGATCCCCGTGTGGGACAGGGACTGTATCCAACCTGATTAACTTGTATCTACCCCAGATATTAGAAGAGTGCTTGATCGTAGTAAGCGCTAACAAATACCATCACCATCCTCAATATTATTATTACTATTAATATTAATAGTGTCGGTATTTGTTAAGCGCTTACTATGTGCAGAGCACTGTTCTAAGCGCTGGGGTAGATACAGGGTGATCAGGTTGTCCCACGTGGGGCTCACAGTTTTAATCCCCATTTTACAGATGAGGTAACTGAGGCACAGAGAAGTGAAGTGACTCGCCCACAGTCACACAGCTGACAGGTGGCGGAGCCGGGATTCGAACCCATGACCTCTGACTCCCAAGCCCGGGCTCTTTCCACTGAGCCACGCTGCTTCTGATTATTACTATTCATTCAATAGTATTTATTGAGCGCTTACTATGTGCAGAGCACTGTACCAAGTGCTTGGGATGAACAAGTCGGCAACAGATAGAGACCGTCCCTGCCGTTTGACGGGCTTACGGTCTAATCAGGTCTGACACAGTCCCTGTTCCACATGGGGCTCACTGTCTGTGTCACTGTGTCACTGTTGGTTGACAGGAGTCTTGCTGTTGTCAATACTTACAGATGTTTGACTTTGAAGACTTTGCATGTAGATGTATCAAGTAGGGAGGTGGTTATCAACCAGTCAGTCAGTGGACTGTCTCTATCTGTTGCCGATTTGTCCATTCCAAGCACTTAGTACGATGCTCTGCACATAGTAAGCGCTCAATAAATACTATTGAATGAATGGTATTTATTGAGCACTTACCCTGAGTCGAGCACTGAACTGAGGGCTTTGGAGAGTACAATACACCAGAGTTGGTAGACATTCCCTGCCCACGAGGATTTTACAATATAGAGGAGGCGAAATAATCTGACTACTTTAGGACTTTCTGTCTCTGAGCCTAACATGAAGATTTGGAGAGCGGTCTGTAAACCCAGAGCTTTGCAGACACAAGCTCCATTCAAGTGAGATGATTGACCCGTAAAATAAATCGATGTTTATGTAAAACCCAAATATGTGCATGCACAGACATTATGAAATATAGCGGATTTACTCTGGGACAAATGGTCTTTTCATGAAGAAAAAATATTTTGTGAAGTAGAAGTCATCAAACATCTAGTTATAAGACATTCTAGATCTTTCCAGGAAAATGGTGCATTCGCTGAACAATTAATCCCCATTTTCAAGGTGCTTATTTGAAAGGGTGGCTATATGGCCCAGAGCATGTTTCACCTGTATATACATTTCATAATATAGTAGATGAGCCTTTTAAGAGGCTCCTTTGAATGTTCGCCTAATAGGGCCCCTTTAAATAGTCCACCGTCTAGGATCACTAACCATGCTGTTCTGTGTAGTACCGATAAAATGAAATCATATCAAATTTCCATAAGAAGCCTTTTGTGCTGATCGTATCTTAAAATGATGACCTTGAATGAGGTTGACAGCTACTCATTGTAGGCAAATGAAAGAAAACAAAACCCAGAAGTCTTTTGGTGTGGGAAAACGCAAGTTACAGAAGCTGTTAGACCCTATTTTCAGAAAGCCTTGTGATGTGCAACACCCTAATATTTCATCTTCCACAGGTACCAAGTTCATAGCATTAGGTATTGCTTGTGAACCTGTAAATTAAAATCACAAGTTGAGAATGTAGTTTCTCAAGAACTGTGTTCTTCTATTATTTAGGAGTTTTCTTTTAATAAACAAACATATAGAGGTATATGTATACACATATACACACAAATATATACATTTATTTTACAGGTTTGCAAGCGAAAGCTAATGCTATATATAAAAATGATTGGGATACATTTCAGTTCCTTGCGAAATATTAGGCTGATTCATGGGCCTTAGCCATCCAAACTGCTGACTGTCTCTAATCTGCTCTAACTCTTACATTGCATCGAAGCCTCAGCCCTAGAAACGCCGACTGTTCCTTTCACTGATTCTGAATTAGAGGATCTATTCATGATCCAGCTTTTCTAACGGAGAAAACACTCAATCCACAGTATCATCTCACTTTTCTCCATCTTCCCGCAAGAGTTTAATTAAACTCTGGTCTCTAAATGTGCAGATCAGGGCGGAAAATTGCAGAAGAAACATTTAACCCGGATGTTTCTTAGGCCTTTCCAAAAGTTGTCGTCAGAGGTCTGAAGTTGTAGTGAAGATGAAGTGGATCTGGTGGTGGAATATGAGGGGGGTGGAGAGAAAACCTTGTGGAAGAAAATGCTGGAGTCACCTACCACAGTGCTCACCAACTGTAGACAACAGCTGGCTAGTTCAGTGCCCTGCCCACAGCAGATACTCAGTAAATGCTACTGGATTGTATTTTAACAATAACGAGGTCTGTACGTCCAGGGGTCCTGCACAAGTACCTGGAAGGATCTGCTTCTTCCCGGACACTTAGAGTTTAACTCGTAGTTTTGGTGAAGCTCCCTATTGAAGTACAGTTAGCTCTATCCCGGCTCTGCCACTTGTCAGCTGTGTGACTGTGGGCAAGTCACTTCACTTCTCTGTGCCTCAGTTACCTCATCTGTAAAATGGGGATGAAGACCGTGAGCCCCACGTGGGACAACCTGATTCCCTTGTGTCTACCCCAGCGCTTAGAACAGTGCTCTGCGCATAGTAAGCGCTTAACAAATACCAACATTATTGGGGAAGCAGCATGGCTTCGGAGTAGGAGGTCATGGATTCGACTGCCAGCTCTGCCGCTTGTCAGCTGTGTGACTGTGGGCAAGTCACTTAACTTCTCTGTGCCTCACCTCATCTGTAAAATGGGGATTAACTGTGAGCCTCACGTGGGACAACCTGATTCCCCTGTATCTACCCCAGCGCTTAGAACAGTGCTCTGCACATAGTAAGCGCTTAACAAATACCAACATTATTATTATTATTACTGTAATCCATGTTATCACCGTGCATTTTTGTTAAAATATTGCTGAGGACTTGAGGGATATTCTTCCCACAGAGATATTCCCACAACACATGTCCTTTGGGATGGAATGTACTGCACTGTCAGAACAAACAGTCGTCAGCCTGTGTGTGGCGTCCGGTCAAGGCGTGCACTAAGCAAGTTTTCATGACCGCAAGTCTTTTGGGGAGCAATCTCTGGGGGTTTTTTATGATCTCTGTTAAGCGCTCACTATGTGCCAGGCACTGTAAAAAGCAGGGGGGTAGATACAAGCCAACCGGGTTGGACCCAATCTGTCACACATTGGACTCACAGCCTTAGTGCCCATTTTACCGATAACAGAAGCCCAGAGAAGTGAACTGACTTACTCAAGATCACCCAGCGGACAAGTGGCAGAGCTGGGATTCGAACCCAGGGCCTTCTGACTCCCAGGCCCGTGTTCTCTCCATTAGACCGTGTTGCATCTCTTAGAGAAGTTACAGCATTGCAGAACCCTCGTCCTCTGGGCCACATGAGGGACAGGGACTCTGTCCGACCTCATTATCTTGTATCGACCCCAGTGTAGTACAGTGCTTGACACCTAGTAGGCGCTTCATGAATACCACAATCATTGGTTATTATTATTACTAATAATAATTGTAGCATAGGTTAAGCGCTTACTAGGTGCCAGGCACCGTACAAAGTCAGGGGTGGACACAATCAGTTGGGGTTGGACCCAGTCCCTGTCCCACATAGAGCGCACAGTCTCCATCCCCATCTTACAGATGAGGAGACTGAGGCCCAAAGAAGTGACTTGCCGAAGGTCACACGGCAGGCAAGTGACGGAGCCGGGATTAGAACCCAGGTCCTTCTGAGTCCCGGGCCCGAGCTCTATTAGGCCACGCTACTTCTCAAGTTGTTAATGTTATGGCATTGTTGGAAGGGTAGAAAGACCCGACATGAGCATGCGTGTGTGTGTGTGTGTGTGTGTGTGTGTGTTTTATTTTCCAGCCGTGAAGTTCGGTCGGATGTCCAAAAAACAGAGGGACAGCTTATACGCGGAAGTACAGAAGCACCGAATGCAGCAGCAGCAGCGAGATCACCAACAGCAGCCTGGAGAGGCTGAGCCCCTGACCCCCACGTACAACATCACCACCAACGGGCTCACGGAGCTTCACGACGACCTCAGTAATTACATCGACGGGCACACGCCCGAAGGGAGCAAAGCAGACTCTGCAGTTAGCAGCTTCTACTTAGACATCCAGCCTTCTCCAGATCAGTCGGGCCTCGACATCAATGGAATCAAACCGGAACCGATATGTGACTACACACCAGCGTCGGGCTTCTTCCCCTATTGTTCTTTTACGAACGGAGAGACCTCTCCGACTGTATCCATGGCAGAATTAGGTAAGGAGAGAGAAATGTTTCCCTTGGAATCGCTCTAATAACACCCTTCCCAGTAAGAGTAACCCACTTTTTAAAATGGTATTTGTTAAGCACTTTGTGCCAGCCACTGTTTCAAGCTCTTGGGTAAATATTAATGATAATTATGGTATTTGTTAAGCACTTACTATGTGCCAGACACTGTACTAAGCGCTGGGGTGGGTACCAGCAACTCAGGTTGACGCAGTCCCTGTCCTGCACAAGGCTCACAGTCTTCACCTCCATTTTACAAATGAGGAAATTGAGACACAGAGAAGTGAAGTGGCTTGCCCAAGGTCCCACAGAGCAGACAAGTGGTGGAACTAGGATTAGAACCCATGACCTTCTCATTCCAGGCCCATGCGCTACCTACTACCCCAATACTGCTCCTGATTTGTAAACACGAGCTAGGTTGGACCCAGTCCATGTCCCATATTCGGCTCACGGTCTTAATTAGCATTTTACAGATGAGGTAAGTGAGGCACAGAGAAGTTAAGGGATTTGCTCAAGGTCACACAGTAGGCAAGTGGTAGAGCCAGGACTAGAACCCAGCTCCTGCCGACTTTCAGGCCCATGCTCTATCCACTAGGCCTTGCTGCTCCTCCTGCTCATTTTGCGCTCTATGGATGACTCAGTCAATCGCTTGTATTCAGTTGAGTGCTTACTATGTGCAGAGCATTGTTCTGAGTGCTTGGAAGAGTACAACATAACAGAGTTGGTAGACAAGCTCCCCTCTCACAACGAGTTTACAGTCTAGAGGTCTGAATAGGGTATTTGAAATGAAGATGACTCGGTGCTGTTAATCCAGAATCGTAAATAGATGCCAACTAAATTCAGTTTCCTACCAAGACATTGTCTGTGAGACTTGTAAGGCCAAACTCAAGGTGAATGAATTGCTTTTTTCCAGTGTGGAGTCTGAATTCAATCAATCAGTTATATTTATTGAGTGCTTATTATGTACAGAGCTCATGTGCAGTGCTTGGGAGAACGCAGTTCAGCAGAATTAGCAGACATGTTCCCTGCCCATAACAAGCTTACAGTCTAGAGAGGGAGGCAGACATTAATATGAATAGAAAAGTAATTTGTAATGTATAATTTATAAATATGTAAATAAGCGTTGTGGAGTTGGCGGCGGGGTGAATAGTGTACACAGGTTACAGATTGAAGTGTGCACAGATGACACAGAAGGGAGAGCGAGCTGGGGAAAAGAGGGTTTAATCGGGGAAGGCCTCTTGGAGGAAATGTGGTCTCAGTAATGCTTCGAAGGTGGAGAGAGTGGGGGTCTGGCATACGGGGAGCGGGTGGGAGTTCCGGGCTAGGGGGACGACGTGGAAAAGGAGTCGGCAGCGAGATAGACGAGATCGGGCACAGTGAGTAAGCCGGAGCTAGAGGAGCAGAGTGTGCAGGCTAGGCTGTTGTAGGAGATTATTTAAGTGACGTGGGGGGAGCGAGCTGATTGAATGCTTTAAAGCTAATGGTAAGGAGTTTCTGTTTGATGCCAAGGTGGATGGGCAGCCATTAGATGTTCTTGAGGAGTGGGGAGAAATGAACTGAACTATTTTGTTGATAAATGATTTATGCAGCAGATTAAGTATGGATTGAAGTGGGGAGGCAGATACATGTCAGGTGGGGATAGGATAAGTGTTTGGATTGACACGGTAGCAGTTTGAATGGAGAGGAAAGGGCAAATTTTAGCAGTCATGAAGGTAGAACCGGCAGAATTTGGTGACCGATTGAATATGTGGGTGCAGTGAGAGAGTTAGTCGAGAATAACGTCAAGGTTACGGGCTTATGAGGTAGGGAGGATAGTAGTGTTGCCTACAGTGTTGGAAAAGACAAGGAGAGGACAGGGTTTGGGTGGAAAGAGAGGACTTCGGTTTGGGGCATTTTTAATTTGAGATGTCTGTAGGACATCCAGGTCCTGAAGGCAGGAGGATATGTAAGACTGCAGAGAAGGGGAGAGGATACGTAAGCATCTTTGACAGCAGTGGAGAAGAAGCCGTTAGAAAGCGAACAGTTGAAGATGGCAGTCAAGGAGGGAAGAAAGGAGAGCACAAGTGTTTTGTGTTTTTTTTTTAAAAAAAAAGGTATGAAGGGGTGGGATCAGAAGCGCACAGGTGGAGGGGGTAGATTTAGAGAGGAGTTGAGAGATTTCATCTTGAGTTACTGTAGGGAACATCGAGTCGAAGAGGATGGAGGAGGAGTGGGGGATTGGAGAGGAGCAGGAAAGATTTTAGGGGAGATCACACCTGATGGCTTCAATTTTATTCATGAAGTAGATAGCCAGGCCGTTAGGGGAAAGAGATAGGTGAGGCAGCGGGGGGATAAGAGGTTTGAGAAGGGAGTTAAGTGTCTAGAACGGCTGGCGGGGATGGCGGATATGGAAGTGAATTAGGAAGAAGCAGTATTATCAGAGAGAGGAGGGTGCCAATTTGAAGCTGATAAGAATGAAGTTGAGGTGGACGAGATCAAGAGAGGTGTTTGGATCTCCCCCGACAGTGCTCTGCCGTGTGGACACAGGAGCGGAGGAAGTGGACTGTGGAGTTGATCCAGGGTTGTGGGTTAGCGGTACAAGACTGACAAAGAGACAGGGGAGAAAGGGAATTCAGTTCAGTGGAGAGGGTGATGTTGAGTGTATCGTTTTGTGCATCAGGAGGAAGTAATTTGGTTATGGAGTTCAAATGGGTAAGATGGCTGTAGACTACTCAGGGTGGAGGATCAAAAGAATGGAGGCCTTTTGAGGGGGAAAGGACAGATTTGCCAGGGGTGGGTGTATGGGAAAGAGAGCAGGTGAGGAGGTTGTGGTCAGATAGAGGAATTTCAGAATCGGTGAGGGAAGAGATTGCACGGTTACTGGAGATGATAAAATCAAACGTGTGCCCAAGTTGGTGAGTATGTGAGGTAGGGTGGAGCAGGAGGTCATTGGCGTAAAGGAAGGAGAAGAGGTGGACAGGGGAAAGATCATCGGGGACATCCATATGAATATTCAAGTGCCCAAGGATCAGTATAGGAAAGGAGAATGAGAGGAGGAATGTGAGAAAGGGATCAAAATAGTTCAGAAAGTCGGAGGTGGGGTCTGGAGGGTGTTAGATGACCGTGACTAGTAATTGGAGTGGGTGGTCAAAATTTCAAAGGAAGGGAAAGACAGGGATGGGAGAGGTGGGATGATGTGAAAGTGGCATTGGAGAGCGAGAAGGAAGCCGCTCTCTCCCCCTTTCCCGGTGAGTCAGACGGAGCGGGAGAAGATGAAGCCCCTCTAGAGAGAGCAGCAGGGGAGACTGTTGCGTAACTTCTCTGTGCCTCAGTTACCTCATCTGTAAAATGGGGATTGACTGTGAGCCCCATATGGGACAACCCGATTACCTGGTATCTACCTCAGCGCTTAGAAGAGTGCTTAGCACATAATAAGCACTTAACAAATACCATTAATTATTATTATTATTATCTGGGGAGAGCTAGGTTTCAGTGATGGCAAGGAAGAGCAGTGATTGAGTCAGAAACAGGTCGATATTGAAGGGAAGCTTCCCCGTGATGGAGCGGGTGTTCATTCATTCAATAGTATTTATTGAGCGCTTACTATGTGCAGAGCACTGTACTAAGCGCTTGGAATGTACAATTAAGGCCACATTTGGCTGAGGCTTTGGGGAGGGTGCCTGGGGTAGGAAAAGGTTGAAGGAGGGGCGAGCCGATAGGGACCAGTAGGGAGGGAAGGGGAATGAGGGGCGAGCACTATCAAGTCCTTAGCTGTTGATGGGTGACTGTTGTCACTCGGTTAACTCCTTAGTGAGTTGCTGTGCTGCTTCTTGGACAGGGTTCTGGTTTGGCAGGTGGTGGCGGGGTGGTGGGGGATTGGCGATTCCTTCTTCATGCAGACCTAAGTCCACAGGAGGCCGGGGCGGGGAGGGGGGAATGAGGGTGCCAGTGTCCCCTCCCTCCGTGCAGTTTTAAGCCCCTGGGCCATGGGGGCTAGAAAGTGAGGGTTATAGGGGAGGTCTAGGAAGGCGGACTCTCTTCCCTCTGTACAGTCCCGGGCCTCCGTCGGATGGGGCTGGGGGACGACCCGCTTCTTTGCGCAGTCCTCAGGCACTCGTGTGCAGGAGGCGACCCTTCCCTCAGGCCCGATCCCAGGCCTCCGGAGTGAGGGGAGGGGCAGGGAGGCTCACCGGTCCCTTCCCTCTGTGGCGATTCAAGACCCCCCATGGTGGAGGGACTGGTGTGAAGGGGTTGGCAGAGACCTTCTCCTCATCTCAGTTTTTTGGCCCGTGGCTTGCCGAGTGGCCAGTGAGGTGGTCAGAGGCCCTTCACTTTGGTGCGATCTTAGGCCTCTGGGAAGTGTTAGCTTTTGGAAAATTTAGGGTTGATTTCTAGCGATTGCTCTAATTATTAATTACCTATTGAAGCTATGGATAATTGGCATCAGCCTTAGCCTTGAGAGCTGGTAAATTGGTGGCACGAATGTTTTTCTCCGTCGTATAATCATCAGGATAGCAACTATGCTTTCCTTATTACTCTTACGCAGGAGTTGGCCGCTGCTTTTTGCGGTAGAGCCGAACTTAATGAAAGCTTTGAGCAGCCGATGCGTAGAAGAGACAATTTATGGCCTTCTCCGTAACATGCGACTTCGTTACATCATGCTGGGAAAAGTCCAATGCATTGGTGTCACTGCACCACACAGCAGCTTCATAGCAACAGTAGTTTCTCCCAGCAGGGATGGGGAAAAGGAGGGGATGTGAAAGGGAAAAGGGGAAGCCAATAATAAAAACTTTGGTATTTGTTAAGTGTTTACTATGTTCCAGGCACTGGGGTAGATACAAAGCTAGTCAGGTTGGATATAGTCCCTGTCCCACATGGGGCACATGCTCTTAATCCCCATTTAACAGATGAGGTGACTGAGGCCCAGAGAAGTAAAGTGACTTACCCAAGGTCCCACAGCAGTCAGCTGGCAGAGCCGGGATTAGAGCCCAGGTCCTTCCGACTGCCAGGCCCATGCTCTATCCACTAGGCCAAACTGTTAGAGAGCAAAGAGAGTAGTAAGAGTTGGAGAGAGTGAGCAACAGGCAATCCTCCCTTCTGTCAACAACAGACAGCCCACCTAGGGACCTTTCCCAAGTAGGGTGGGTGGGCACCCATCCTCAGAAAGCCACGGACCTCGTCCTCCACCTCAGAACCCCGAGACGCAATACTGCGACCGGAGAATTTTTCACCCAGTGAGGCGGTCTGCGTCTAGACCATAAGCTAATTGAGGGCAGGGAACGTGTCTACCAACTCTCTTGCATTGTACTCTCCCAAGCGCTTAGTACAGTGCACTGCAATCCATCATATTTATTGATATATGAAGTGCTTGGGAGAGTTCAGTATAACAATACGAGTTGATTGATTGCGTCCCTTGCGTCAGCCAGAGGAGGGGGATCCCAACCTATTTTATATTGTATTCTCCCAAGCGCTTAGTACAGTGCTTTACACATAGTAAGCACTCAACCGATACGAGTGATTGACAGCTCTGAATGCCCCCACCCTTGGCAGCTTCTTATCCACCTCTAGCCCCAGCCCCTTCTGCTCCTGCCTTCAGCTCACGACTTCCCATCTGGGAGAGGAGGAGGCTGGGGGAGGCGACATTTTTCCCCTTTCCTCCCCACGGTTTCCCCAGGTCCCCCTTTTCTACCCCCACCCCCAGCTCCGAAAAGTCGCCAAGCTGGGAGGGAAGGAGGCAGGCGGTGGGGAATCACATTCATCCCCCCTCCACCCAGCTCCTCTCCCCACCCCATCCCACTCCTGCCTGGCTCGTGGGGCCAATTTAGAAGAAATTGAAGACTCACTGGGCGAGGAGGAGGTGTGCAGGGATTTGATAAGACAGACACGTCTCCTTTCCTGCTAATGAGGGGAAGAAAAGGGCAGAGGAAGAGGGGAAAGCGGAGAGAAAGAGAGGTAGAGAACTGAGTCTCCACCTGGTTATTTTCTTTCTCCCCATCTGGCACCACCATCACGGCTGCTTCCGGACCCGGCAAGTGTAGACGTCTGCGATAAGCGTTCACGGCCCACAGCGCAGGAGATGAACTCACCCTCTGACAGGATGGCACCTTCCTGCCCAGTACTTCGCCCGCCGTGGCCTCTCCTGGCACATATAGCACCAGGACACCCAGCACGGAGGCCGAGCGGTCAGTCAGACAATGGTATTTATTGGAGCGCTTACTGTGTGTGCGGAGCACTGTACTAAGCCCTGGGGAGAGTACAGTACAACAAACACACCTGCCCACAACGAGCTTACAGTCTTGAGGGGAAGACAGACGATAATATAACTAAATAAATTACAGATATGGGCATAAGCGCTGTCCCTGCCCAGCTCGGGCCACCCGCCTCAGGACTGCTAGTGCTTGCTGCTGTTGGACTTGGCGTGTGGGAGGAGGAGGGGGATAATAATGTTGGTATTTGTTAAGCGCTTACTATGTGCAGAGCACTGTTCTAAGCTCTGGGGTAGACACAGGGGAATCAGGTTGTCCCACGTGGGGCTCACAGTCTTAATCCCCATTTTACAGATGAGGTCACTGAGGCACAGAGAAGTGAAGTGACTTGCCCACAGTCACACAGCTGACAAGTGGCAGAGCCGGGATTCGAGCCCATGACCTCTGACTCCAAAGCCCGGGCTCTTTCCACTGAGCCATGCTGAAACCCACTGGAACTCAACTGCCGTCCAGTGGGGCATGGGGCTGCCATCTTAGCTTCCCCCTCCTTCCTCTTCCTTTCCAGCCCAAAGAGAGAAGGGCCCCCAGCTACTTTCTGCCTAGATTTCTGCGTAGCTTTTTGCAGTGGCATTGCCCTCCTGGTGCCAAGTCCAAAAGTGGGTCATCTGCTGGAGAGCCACGTTTTCTTCCAAGAAGAGCCATGTGTGGATCCCAAGATCCGGGGTCCTGACCCCTGCTGTAATGTTTGGCGACTATTGCAGTTGCAGTTCTTTGGAAACTGCTCTGAAAGTGAGGAAACTGCAAATTTTCTATCTTGGGGAAGAGCTATCCCTATCTTCTGTTTCTGCTGTGTGTTTGAAATATCGAGAGTAGGGAAATTTGGATAAAAACCTTAGTAATTGGGGAGAAGGACCTACTCTTGATTCTAATGATTCCTCACTCCATGTTAAAATCCTGAGAGACATTTTAATTAGTTACCATGGAGATAGCTGTGCTAACACAAACGAGAAAGAGGAACTTCAGGTGGGAAATAAGCAGCAGGAACAGATGGACTTCATAAGTAACTGAGAGCCTCATTCACAGAAATAACATTTGTGTTCTTTAGTTTTCTTGGGTTTTTTTTAACCCCCTGAATTTTTTTTAAATAAAATTTAGACTGTGCTTCTTCAAATATAGTTCTTCTTCAATTAGAAATTATTGTCACAGTTTTCCAACACCATTTATTTGAAGTCCAAAATTTAAATCTGTAAGAGCCAGGAAAATTAGACCTTGGAACAGACTTGGAGTCCGTTGTTGGGCAGGGATTGTCTCTATCTTTTGCCGAATTGTACATTCCAAGCGCTTAGTACAGTGCTCTGCGCACAGTAAGCACTCATTTAAATACGATTGAATGAATGAATGAACAACATTGCAGTTGAATGAGCTCTCTTGATTACTAGAGAAACCCCTCAAACAGACTAAACCCGAACAATAATTTCACTTTTTATCCTGGCATCTTGACCGAATATGAAGTGGAGTTGAACTGCAAAGCAAACTGTTGTTACAAATAATTAATTTGATAGAAAGATATTTACTATTCAAAAATAACTTGCATTATTTTGTTATGGTTTTGATGTTTTATACATTTTTGACTTTGCTTTCTATCTGAAATGTTAAATGCTTAAAGCACTAAGGCATCCCCAGGGTTCGGCACCCATTAAAAAATATTTACGTCCTATATGGAGTTGTTGTTTGCTTAAGTGTTTGCTTTTTGAACAAAAGTAATAATACTTTGAATTTGTATAGGGTCTTACCTTTTTTCCAAAGCACTTTCCTATTAATTATATCATCTTATCTTCAAGCATTCAGGTGAGGTAGGGAGGGCAGGAAATATCATCCTTATTGTACAGATGAGAAGACTGAGAGCCAGAAAGGCCTGAGGTCACACAGCAGATTAGTGGACGAGCTAGGACTAAAACTCAAGTCTCTTGAATGTCAGATTCATGCGCTTTTCCCTTTAGTCCACACTGCCTCCTTTGTAATACAGATTAACACACAAACCCACTTTTAAATTCATTACATAAGGGATTTCAGGGCGGAGACCCTGACGACTAATTAATCCATCATATTTTCTGAGCATATACTGTGTGCAGAGCACTGTACTAAGCACTTGGGAGGGTACAGTATAACAGAGTTGGGAGACGTGTTTTCTGCTCACAGTGAGCTTACAGCCCGCAGTCTAATTCTTTTGTACAATGCTCCGCACAGAATAGGTGCCCAGTAAATATCACTGATTGATTTTTTTAAATACTCATTTTGATTATGTTTTATTCCCAGTATAAACGCAAACAATTTTGCCTTGATATTAATCACAACGCAGAATTGAACCGATAGGGTGCGAGCCCGTCATTGGGCAGGGACTGTCTCTATCTGTTGCCGAATGGTACATTCCAAGCGCTTAGTACAGTGCTCTGCACATAGTAAGCGCTCGATAAATACTATTGAATGAATGAATATTCATGGCAACTGCCAAGTTAGAAGCTTGGGTTTTCCTTTCCTCGTTCAGTGTACAGAATGTTTTGGCGACAGAAGGGGCGGCAGCCGGGAGAAGGGTCAGTATACAGTGCACTGTTAGGGGAGCGAGATGACTAATAAAGTCTAGTTCGATGGTTTGTTTTATTTTGATCTGCAGATATTCGACTTTGCTTTTCTAAAACTTAAAGTTTTATGACTATTGTTTGTGCCAAAGCTGAAAATGAAGAATCAGTGGTATTATAATGTCATGGTTGCCCTCTAGTGGGTAGAATCCTGCACGTAGAAGCGTTGGCCTCTCCATCATACCAAAGGGATCCGGTTGATAATAATACAGGCACGAGCGGCTTGAACTGACCAAGTTGATTGAAATTTCATGAAATAAAATGCAGCAGGGAACGATCCCTCTCTCCTGTTTCTTGTCCCAGACCTGGGAAGGAGGGGACAGACTGGGTGAATCCATTCGAAGGGTTGGCCCATTCCGAAGTCATCCCAGAAATTCGGAGCTGTGCGGAATCAGGACCAAAACCCCTAGATGAGGCTTTCACCGTCTCTGTGGGGTGACAGGACAGGCTTTGGGCATGCAGGTATCCTCTGATTCAGTTCACCCATACTGAATGACTAATCGGTAAAGTCAGAGACGTTGAGGAAAAATCAGACTCAGGATTCCACACCCATATTGTATCATTAACTCTCATTTACTGTCTGTTTAGATTGTGAATCCCTGAGAGTAGGGAACGTGGGGCCCGTTTCTGTCGTACCATCCCAAGGCCCCGGTACGGTGCTTTGCACTCACTTGATCGTCAGTGAATAGCCTTGATAGTTTGCAGTGGTAAACTTAATTTTAGACACTAACAAATCTCATGGAGTTTCTCTGTTTTGGAGGTTCTGTGAATGTGTTTTGGTGATTGGAGCCAAAGAAAACGTCCTCTTCTTTAGAGAGACAAACTTTAATGGTAGTCAATCAGATTTATTCAGTGGGTGCTGTATGCAGAGCTCTATACTAAACACATTTGGTAAGTAGCTCACTGGCTTGCTTTAGGATTGCTGTGACTCTATCGCTACCCACTTCCCTTCTCTTTATAATAATAATAATGGTATTTTTAAGCGCTTACTATGTGCCAAGCAGTTTATCTCTCCCTCACCGTCCCCCAAAACCCAAAGCCAGGCTCCGGTTGAATGTCTCACCTTTTATTGCTAGGTAGGGTCCTCAAACTGCATTTACACTTGGGCATCTCTAATTTCTATTTAATGAAACAAATAAGCAGGACTAACCCCAGTCAACCAAAAGTGTCTGAAAAACCTGCTCTAGGTATTCACGGTGACAAATCCAGTTAGGTTCTACTCATATTTGACTTTTCTGTATAACGAGGCATTCATACGCTTGGGTTTTCAGCCCCATATGAAAGGTATATTGGCAACTCATGACTGACTTAGAATTACAAGGTAAAAATAGTCCAAGTCTTAATGCAAAGAAGATTTTGCTTTAAATGCTGTTGCTTGATCTCCTTTTTCTCTTCAGAACACCTTGCACAGAATATATCTAAATCACATATGGAAACTTGCCAATACTTGAGAGAGGAATTGCAACAGATAACCTGGCAGACTTTCCTACAGGAGGAGATTGAGAACTATCAGAACAAGGTACCCTATTATTTTAGGACCTATTTTCAACCTCCCAATGACAATGTGGGGAGAGAGAGTCGGGGAAAGAAGAAGAAGAAAAGGAATGGGAACATGAATCTTTTAGACTTCAGCAATTAGTTTTAGCCTTCATTTTTTTTTGTCTTCTGTAACCCATGTTGCTTTTCAGAAACACCTTTTTGAGTTTTATTGTGTTTACGTGTATATCAGATCAATTTTATCAGCCAAGCAAAAGATTAAATTGCTTCCTAAATAAACCCTAAATAAATTGATTTTGATCTCCACATTACAGTAGGTCAAGGTAAAACCATCCTGATTTCTGGCTTCTTAAAGATAAGAAGCTGAGGTTTAGAGTTAGAAAGTATCAGTAATGTGAGGTTTGAATCTGGTGTAAAATATGCAGGACCTTTTGCTTCAAAAACTCTTCTATATTTACAATCTAATAAGCCAGTAAAGGACTCATTCTCTTAAAAGCACATTGGATTTTCCAATCTGACCGCTATTAAATGGATAGAATATCACATTCCTATTTCCCCCTTGAACTCAGTTTGTTTTGTCCTGAGTCCTTTTTGATCTTTTTTAGTTTCTCCCTCCTTGAGGTTGAGGTGGAACTTGGAAGAGAGGCTAAACTAACCATGTCTAAGGGGCAAATGGCAGGAAAAGCAGATGTGGACATATTTCCCTAGTAGAAGCCAGGACTCGAGCCTGAGTTAGACAAACAGCTGGGATGCTTACGAAACAGTGAAACCCACTTGGCTTTGTCTAGCATGAGCGCAGGTGATGGCAGAACAGGGCCTCGACAGAGGTGCGATTTGCATGCAAGGCGTTTGGTTGGTTTATGAAGGCGTCCGGCTGCTCTAGCAAATCTACCGCTCCCTAGCAGAAGGGGTTGAACTGTGACCCAACATGGCCCCGAGCCCCCTAAGATTGACATCTGCCAGTCATATGACACCATCTGATGCCTGTTGGCATCACACCCACATCCCCGGAGGTTGCTCCGCTCCCCAGCTGCACCAGAGACTCCATCTCTGCCGGAGCAATCTCTGTCCCTGGTAGGGGCAGCAACCCGCACCTGGAGATGTGGAGGGAAATGCCCTGGGTGGGCACGATCCCTCCTGAGCCGATGGGACATCGCCACTTCAGTTGGCACGTACCCACCTGGCCTGCCCTCACGATCCACACGCATCCCGGGATGGATTCCGTCCCCCAGAGTCCCCGCCACGGGGGTCAGTTCTGGAGGAGGTCCCACTCCTCTGCACCGTCCCCACATTGTAAGATCAGGTGACTTTGTAATTGTAACTACGAAGACGATCGATCAGCAGCCACTGTAAACTGCTTGTTTATTAGATCATCTTGAAGGATTTCGCCTCACGTGGTGTAGTGCAAAATGAGTCAATCCATCATGGAACTGGCAGGACCCTAGAGAGGAAATACAAGGAGGAGTTTCCTGCTACACTGTCAGTGGATCCCCTCCTCTGCCGCCCCGGACACACCTGTTGCTCACCTTGGATCCTTTTCTTTGCTGCTTTAAAGCATTTCACTCTCTGTCCCAGAAAGTGAAGAAGAAGGGTTTCAAGTTAACTGGGGAAAAAGATATTTTCAAAAGAAAACATGCACGCGCACCATTTCAGTCAAGATTCGTCAAATGGGTGGTGGTGTCGGGAGAGTGATGTTTTGAGTGGTTTAATAAGCTGATGGGTTATCTTCCCCCCACTATTTTAAACAGCAGAGGGAAGTAATGTGGCAGCTATGCGCAGTCAAAATAACAGAAGCTATACAGTATGTTGTGGAGTTTGCCAAACGCATTGATGGATTCATGGAACTGTGTCAAAATGATCAAATTGTGCTTTTAAAAGCAGGTATGTGCTTTGCGGGAGAATTTCTAAATCGGCGTCTAACCTGCTCTTACCCTGTCGGTTTCAGAAATGTTCTGTAAAGGAGAACTGTTTTCCTCTCTTCGTTTTGTAATAATAATAATAATAATGTTGGTATCTGTTAAGCGCTTACTATGTGCAGAGCACTCTTCTAAGCGCTGGGATAGATACAGGGTTATCAGGTTGTCCCACATGAGGCTCATAGTCTTACTCCCCATTTTACAAATGAGGTAACTGAGACACGGAGAAGTTAAGTGACCTGCCCAAAGTCACACAGCTGAGAAGTGGCAGAGCCGGGTATCGAACCCATGACCTCTGACTCCCAAGCCCGGGCTCTTTCCATTGAGCCACACTGCTTCTCAGGTGTCTCATGTGGTGGTATGTTTTCTTACAAAAAAAGTGGAACCTTGTATTTCATTTTGCATTTTTATGGACAAATAGATATGCTCTAAGAGCCCCCCTGTAATTCTGTTGGTAGTTTCCTTCTGTGCTCTGGACCCAACAGAATTGGGGGCGTTGGAATGAGGAGAGGTGTCTGTAGGAGTGGAGTCAGCAGAGATCTAACTTATTTATGGTTATAAATGGTCTTCCTAGAAATATTGAGGGTGTAGATCATACAGCAGAGACTGGGTAAGGGTGTAGTTTATAAATTAAATATGTCCTCTGTAAAACGTCCTCTAGCTTCAGTGCACAAGGCTAATTATAGTAGTAAATCTAAACAGTTGTGAGTAGATTACTCCAGCTCCTGAATTCACTACCAATTGCTTATGATAGCCATTACCCTGCCTAACCATTTTTTCCTGCTTTGTATTGTAAGAAACAAATTCCATATAACATCAATCAATCACTGGTATTTTTTGAGTGCTTGCCGTGTGCAGAGTACTGTATTAAGCACTTGGGAGAGCACAATCAACAGAGTTAGCGGACATGCCCACAGTGTGCTTACTGTCTAGAGGGGGAGATATCCTAATCTAAATCATTTCTGCCTTGTGTTTAGGCTCTTTAGAGGTGGTGTTTATCCGAATGTGCCGTGCCTTTGACTCCCAGAATAACACCGTGTACTTTGATGGGAAGTATGCTAGCCCAGATGTATTCAAATCATTAGGTAAGACATTTGCAAATTTGCTTTTTAGAAAGGGTCTCGTTACTATTGATTCAAATGAAATAACTGATTTTAATTATTGTTTTAATTTTCTGGGGAGGCGCTATAGATTATAAGGCAACTTGATGATTCTTGACTGTGTTAAATGTGAACAGTCATAGAGTTGGAAGGAACTTCAAGGGGCTTTCAGCCTCCGAGATGATAATCTGCATTCTTATTTTATCTAATCTTCTATCGTCAATTAAAAAGTGTTATTATTATTTTACATATCCTTTCTGGTACTAATAAATTAGTCTTACAATATGCAATTATTCAAATGTCTTGTACCAATTATTGCCGAGAATTTAGACATGATTTGTATTGTTCTGTGATATACAAGTACAAAGAACAGATTAAATCCAAAAAAAAGAAAATCAGAAATTAATTTACAAGTAATGAAAATCTGACTAGATTTTAAAGGTTTCATTGATAATTTTACACAGTATTTCTAGATTCTAATCTAGGTCCATTTAGAATTTTGCAGTGACAAAATCAACTGATTTGATTACTTGGGATCTGTTGTAACTTAGTACCGAGATGAGATATGCTTATGTCTACTTACAGATATGCCCAGAGTTCAAATGGGCTTCTTTCCATAATTGAAAACAAATTGTTCAAACCTAGTCTTGCCATGGTAGAATTTAGTACTAAGGCATTGACATTTTTTTTCCCACCAGAATTTTCTTCATCTGCCTAGCATTACGATCATTTCTTTTTCCCTCTGTTCCATTTCAGCTCACGTCCTAATTTATCCCCTCTTTTGACAGGTTGTGAAGACTTTATTAGCTTTGTTTTTGAATTTGGAAAGAGTTTGTGTTCTATGCACCTTACTGAAGATGAGATTGCATTGTTTTCTGCATTTGTTTTAATGTCTGCAGGTGAGTGATTCCTGTCACAAAAAAGCCGTTGATTTGCATCTACTCAGAAAAACATTTCCAACCTACTTGCCAAATCAGACACAAAATCAGAGAAAAATATTTTCTTGAAGCCACAGGCTTCACTTTGGCTAGTAGTAGTAGTAATATTATTTATTAAGTACTTGTTACAGTGCTCTGCACATAGTAAGCATTCAATAAATACCAAAGTTTGATTGCTTATTGTATGCAAAAGCCACTAAGCATTGGGAAAAATGTATACTGGTGACAATTACAGGGGATCACAGTGTAAAAAATTAAGGAGAAAGGGGACTGGAGCCAGACACATTTGAAAAGAATAAAACAAAAAAAGACAAAAATCAACATAAAAGGGGGAGGACAGGAATAAATTCAAAATAAAAACTGTCTGATACTGGACCTAGGAGAAAAGAATTTCAGGTTTCCCTAGGTCCAGAGTCCATAAAACTTGCTGAAGAAGTGTCAGGTGATCAGAAAACTGAATAGACTGTTATTATTAAAAAAAACACCCTAAAAAACATGTCATTTCATAATCCTTCCTTTTTATGACCTGTAGAAGGCTAAAATGGTTTCCATCACCGTTTGGGTCCTGCTTACATTGAATGTCCTCTGACTTTATGTTTAGATCGTTCATGGCTTCAGGAGAAGGTAAAAATAGAAAAACTCCAACAGAAAATTCAACTAGCCCTTCAGCATGTCCTACAGAAGAATCACCGAGAAGATGGAATACTAACAAAGGTGAGAGCTAGTGAGCGCCGTGTGAATTCAATCAATCAATGCTATTTATAGAGCACTTACTATATGCAGTGTACTCTGTTAAGCACTTGGGAGAATACAATACAACAGAATCAGTGGACACGTTCCCTGTCCGTAATGAATCTGTGGTCTAGAGGAAGCTTACAGTCGAGAGGGATTGTGTAGGGCTTCAACACCGGCAAGCTATGTTAATGTATTTTTTATTAATTAGGAGAAAATGTGGTTTCTCTGGGCAGCCTAACAGAGGCGTTTCAACTTGAACGTTTTGCATAATAGGCTTCTATTACTGCGGAACAGTCAGGAAACATTCTATTTAACCATAACTGTTGAAAATAATTTGCCAACGGTATTAAGCAGCGTGTAGCGGATAGAACATGGGTCTGGAAGTCAGAAAGACCTGGGTTCTACTCCCGGCTCTGCCGCTTGTTTGCTTTGTGACCTCGGGCAAATCACTTTACTTGTCTGGGCCTCGGTTACCTCATCTGTAAAATGTGAATTAAGACTGTGAGCCCCATGCGAGACATGGGCTTATGTCCAACCTGATTAGCTTGTATCTACCCCAGTACTTAGTAATAATAATAATAATGATGATGATGGCATTTGTTAAGCGCTTATTATGTGCCAAGCACTGTTCTAAGTGCTGAGGTAGCTACAAGGTAATCGGGTTGTCCGCCATGGGGCTCACAGTCTTAATCCCCATTTTACAGATGAGGGAACTGCGGCACAAAGAAGTTAAGTGACTTGACCAAAGTCACACAGCTGATAAGTGGCAGAGCTGGGATTAGAACCCACTACCTCTGACTCCCAAGCCCACACTCTTTCCACTAAGCCATGCTACTTCTTCAGAGCCTGGCACATAGTAAGCGATTAACAAATACCGTTTTGGTTTTTTTAAAAAGAAGCCTTGGTTAGTGATAGCAACATTTTAAAAAAAAATCACAGTTCCTTTAGTGGATAATTATGGTATGGGCTGCACACTCAAACACTGTGCTAAATGCTGGGATAGCAAAAACATTAATTAGACATAGGCTCTGTCTCCTCCCGCAGCTCACAGTTAATTAGTGGTGGGGTAGACAGATGCAGATAAAAGTAAAAACAGACAATACAAGCACAGAATCAACCAGCCAAGAAGACAGTGACAAGTAAAATAATAGATAGTGAAGGTGGGTGTCCTCAAGGCAGCTTTCCCAGTCATTTAATCCATCAATGGTATTTATCGAGTGCTTGCAGGGTGCCCAGCTCTGTACTAGACCCTTAGGAGAGTATAATTCAGAAGAGTTGATAGATATGGTCGCTGCCCACAAGGAGCTTACAGTGTAAAGTGGTAGACATTAAAATAAACTATAGGTCAGGGAAATGGCAGAGTTTAAGGATATGTACGTAAGTGCTGTGAGGTTGGTGGGGGTGAATATGGAGATGCAGATCCGAGGGCATAGGTGGTACGTAAGGGAGGGCAAATAGGGCAAGTAAAGGCTTAATCGGGGAAGGCTTCTTGGAGGAGGTGTGATTTCAGGAGAGGGAGAGTAGTGGTCTGTCAGATACCAAGTGGACGGGAGTTCTCGGCCAGAGGAGGCGGATGTGGGCAAGGGTTCAGCGGTAAAATCCGAAAGATCCAGGTGCAGTGAGCAGGTTAGCTTTATCTGTTCATTTATTCAATCGTCTTTATTGAGGGCTCACTCTGTGCAGAGCATTGTACTAAGCACTTGGGAGAATGCGCTATAGCAGAGTAAAGCGTGTGGCTCGGGTTGTAGAAGGAGATCAGCGAGGTGAAGTAGGAGGGGTAGAGCTGATTGCCTTAAAACATATATTAAGGAGTTTTTCTTTGATGTGGAGATGGATGGGTGACTTTTGGGGCTTTTGAGGTTTTTGAGGTGTGGGGAGATGTTTTGTTTTTTGTTGTTTTTTTTTAGAAAAATGATATGGGCAGCAGAGTGAAATATGAGCTAGTGAGGGGAGAGACAGGAGTCAGGGGAGTTGCTTGAAAAAACTAGGGATGGTTGCCCTCTTAGACATCCATCAAAATGTTTTCCCTCTGCATCCCTTTCTTTCCCTCTAGAAGCCCATCGTGGTCTCCCACTTGCATGAATTTATGTAAATCCCTCCTGAAGGTGCTGAATTTTTGTTTTGATGTGAGGTCAGGAATTCCATATGCTAACTATTCATTTGATGATTTCTTTTTTTTTCTGAACCTACCATCTTCAGGGTTCAGTGGGTGTCCATTTGTCCTGGTATCGTGGAGTTTGTGAAAAACAATTCCAGGTTCACCCCGTCTACACACTTCCTAATTAATCATGGGTCTTCAATCACAATCCCCCTCAGCCTTGTCTATCCTGGGGCTTCATTCTACATTTACGTCCCTGACATTTCCTTGTCTTTCTGTTGCTAGAAACTCTTCTCCTACCTCTTTCCAGCCACCCTTGACCTTTTCCTTCATGGCGTAGCAATAGGTAGCAATAGAGGAACAATTCCTCCTCTGACCGTGTTTCCTTTTTTCCGTTTACAGTTAATATGCAAAGTGTCTACATTAAGAGCGCTGTGTGGACGACATACAGAAAAGCTTATGGCATTTAAAGCAATATACCCAGACATTGTGCGACTTCATTTTCCTCCGTTATACAAGGAGTTGTTCACTTCAGAATTTGAGCCAGCGATGCAAATTGATGGGTAAATGTATCACCTAAGCACTTCTAGAATGTCTGAAGTACAAACATTATGAAAAAAACAAAAAAATTAATCAAGACACTTTATACGGCCCTGCGCAGACCTGGAGAGCCAACACACTGCACATCTTTTGGTGGTCGGGGTCAGGCAAAGGAGGGGAAACAATGAAACAAATAAAAGTTGAACTTGTTTTTCTCATGCATATGATTTCCATTATGCCTACAGATATGGACCCTTTTTCTGTCTTGACGTCTCGATCTCAGACCTCTGTTTACACAGAATGAGGGTATTAAGTCAGAAGATTTCCTTTTTCTTGTAGTTCACTGCCCACAGACTTTCTACAGAGTAACCAAACTGTCAATAAGAGCAGAGAGTCCAGTAGTATTCGGTGACTGGTGTGCATAGCAGAGGTTTCGGCGTTCGTTTGCACAACTTGCTCATTGTTTCATGAAGGAAGATTTTTTTTTTCACCTACTATTGCCAGTAGGCAGGATGGCACGAAAAGAGTCCATAGCAATAGCAACAATAGCATTATAATATATTACAGGGTAAATGGGCATGAAGACTATATATAGCTAAAGAGATATTGTTTATATATTGTTTTAATTAATATAAAATGTAGTTACTGGTATAGCTTTTCTTGTTGACTTGATAAGGCACTTTCATTTTGCACCTTTTTCTTTAAATTAAATGCTAGCGTGTCATTGTTGTGTCGCATGTGCACCAGAAATACAAGTTTAACTGAAAAAGGTTTGGAAGGTACGTTGGGAGGTATTTATGCTGCTGTTTTCAAAATTACTCTGAAATGAATGGCTGGTCATATCTGGAAATAATTACCTTGATTTTTATACCAGAATTAAGGTCAGAAATGGAAAGATTTCCAAATTAGAATTTGCCTTTTGAAAGGTTCGCTAAACAAATGTGTTTATGCTTCATATCAAGTGTAAATGCAGCTATCCATGAGATAACTATGAGCTTAAACAGACATGCCCGTGGTTAAATCATTTCCTGAATGGGAAGACACCAGAAATTTGCAGTTTTCAGTAGATTTATCTACGCATCCGCCCCCGTTAATTGTCTTTGACCTAGAACAAGTCAATAACGAGAATACTGAAATATAGCTTTTTCTAAAGGAACAAATCGGTATACAGGAAGCACGTTTCCCTGTATGTATGTGTGTATGTATGTTTGGTATAATCTGGATACCATGAGACCATACCACAGAATGAGGTCTAGGTTTGATATCCTTATGTTTTGTAAATCCTAGAATTTATTTCATTCTTTATTTTACAAACAGGGAAAAATGGCATAAGATATTGAACTCATTTCTGGCTGATTTAATTTTGCTGCACAAGGTAAAACTTTTTTTAAAACAAAAATTAAGCCGATGCTTACTGCACACGTTTACTCTTCTATTTATCTTCAGTTGTTACAGGGTGTTATGCAACTTGTTGCGGTAAATACTGAAAAGACCTTTTGGCTTTTGTGTTGGGTTGGAGGGAAGGGTTGTGGGTTGGAGAGAAGAGGTCAAAAACTTCCTTCAAAAAATAATAATTTTTTATTTTTGAAGATACTGAGGTTTATTTTCGAAACTGGAGAGCCATTCATAGACATAAGTTTAGGTATTCAAATATCATCCCAAGTTCCAAAATATGCAAGATAATCTATACCCCTCCCACCGTTTTCACTCTGTCTCTGTCTTAATTTGTCTCTTCCCCAATTTTCCGCAGCTACCAAGCTGCAGATTTTCATTCTGCTTTTTTCCACAGAATGGAAAGGACATTATAAAATACAACCGAGAACCAAACGTGTCACAGGTTTTGCGCATTCCCAACTTGGATCCAAAGGCTAGGAAAAATGTCAAAGCACAGTCCGCAAGGAACATGAAATTCAGGTGTCATGGGAAGCCTTGAGGTTATAGCAAACTGTCCCGACTTGGGCAAAGATTAACCATCCAAGCAAACTCCTCCTCAGCCTCCTTGCTCCTCTGCCATCCGTCATCACTGCAAAGGGAGTTGGAGAGCCAGAGTTTAAGGCCCTTGTGTTTGCTTCTGAGGAAAATTGCTTCGAGTTTTTAAAAGGCTTTCCAGAACCCTTCCAAAGGTCATACTGTATTTGCTTCAGACCATCACAGGGAGGACTCGAGAGTAGCAAGCCCCACTTTAAAGTGGATGGCAAACCTTTCTTCTCCTGCCCCGACTGTTTTCTCAAATGCTCCCTGTGGAATACTGTTACTGATTGCATTCTCTGTATCCTCCCTGGACTTGAGATAATTTATTCAATTTACGACGACTCGCCGAAACCCATTTTCTCTCCTGTCCTTGTTATTTAGCTGTTCGGAATGTTTTTAGAAAGATAATATTTTTGCTTCTCAGTGGGTCTTTATGAAACCCACATGGCATTTTAAATAAGCATATTTTTTACAGAAGGACATAGTATTAGGTGATAAAAGAAATCCCCGTTTCCTAACCGGTTCATAAATTTATGGGTACTTTAAACAAGTAAAACATACGAGGAACAGTAAATGCCCAGTGCTTTTCATATAGAGATTGACAATCAAAATGTAGTATTTCTTTGGGAAATAAGTGTCACCCCCGCCACCCGTCATTTGAATCATAGCGCCTTTAAAAAGCAATAGTAAATGTGCTCTTCAGAGATTTACACATTTTTGAAATTGTCCTATGAATTTATTATGTTTTCTAAATAATTATCTTTTCCTTTGTTGTCAAGTTATCCTGATCTATCTACTAAATTTGGGGGTAGTGGGGGATGTTTTATTAAGGCATATTAACTTTTTTTAACCAAAGCTTTCTGAATATGACCAGCCTCAGGTGCTAGTGCTTTAAAGAGCAACTAAACTTAATTTCAGTGTCCATTGGCAAGATAATAAGTTAATCTTCTCTAAGGGTGAGAGAGATGTTAAACACAAATAAGGGTTCCCCTGGTAAAAATGAATTTAGTGTGTACCTAAAGTTGCTCTACTCTCAGTGGTAATCACATAACCGTGCCGTTGCTCTTAGAGGGAAGTTTGGAGCTAAATCGAGTTACCTTAATGATGCTCTTCAGTCTTTTTGAGAGAGGGGTCTCAATCGTATGAGCAAGGCGTACTGATTGTATAGGAAAAAAAAATATATTAGGCATGTTCTGTTAAATAGAGGAACTGGTACTAGGATCTAAAACCAGAAACTCAGTAATCTGTTGAGTTGAAAATATATCCTCGTCAATAGTTTTTATTGAGTGCTTACTGGGTGCAGAGCACTGTCCTTAGCGCTTGGGAGAGTACAAGATAACAGAGTCGGTAGAGATATATGCGACGTTTTTTCAGAAAACGCTAGGACATGAGACAGAGCATCCCGCCTGATAGGGATAAATCCAGAATTAACATTTAAGACCTAAATCTTCAACCAGATTGCTTCAGGAGACACACGTGTGCCACCAAAATTACATCTCATACCTCTTTTTGAGCTTGTGTAAATATGGCCTAGTTAGAAATTTTTCATTTTAATGTTGTGGTAATGTTGACACTATTTCACTGCTTGTATCAGATGGAAGATTTGTCCTTGGTCACCACAGAAACCAAGCTGCAGTCTGAAATGTTTTCCCCGCAATTTAGAAACGCTGGGGGAAATGCAGTCTCGCACTGGATCTTTGGGTCTTGATTTTGGAAACCGCACGCCCTTAGGTATCTAACATCCTCATTCACCCTTTTGTAGCTTAAGGATAAGATGACATAAGACACTGCTCTGAGTTTGGTTGTTCTTTATACAGTTTGTATATCATAGTATGGATACCCAGGTCTATATGAATGTGTGGGTGGTTTTTGTGTGTATGAATGTGTATCCGATGGGCGTGAGTGCGTGGCTGCTTCTAGGCTACTAAGTGTCAATGGAATAAAGAAAATGTATCAAAAAACTTAAGTCAAAAATAGAAGGTGGAGGAAAGATTTATTCTATACAAAGCCTTGTCTGGACCACTTTAGAGAGACTTCTATTTTTTTAACCCTTCTATAAATATTTGATGGCACTTGAAATATTCCTGCAATAAAATGTGATTTGTGTAAAGAAAAAAAAGATTTTGTAATGTGAAACAATGAAAGAAAGTAATGTAATTTTCTAAAAAAAAAAATACAAACTAACAAACTTTGTATTATTTTCTTGATGGAATTTGTCTATCTGTCTTTGGAAAACTTTTTATTTCATTGAATGTGCCATAGTAGAAATACGTGTTTTTAAGTTTTAGACTTAAGGAATAGCTGTTTTATGTTCCGACATTCCAAAACGCGAGATGACATAGCGGAATTCTAATTAAAAGGTTTAATTAGTATGTAAGCTTTTATCTTTGTTGCTTTTTTGCACATGTTCTTCATTCCTCTATAGTGCAATATGTACATAGAGCACTTGCAGGTGTACCTTGATCCCTCAGGGAAAAAAATACATATTTGTACAGTTTTTTTTTGCCTTTTTTTTTTTTTTGCTATGGAATGTCGATCGAATCACTTGTTTAGTGTTGAGGAGCAGCCAGATAATAATCCTAAAGCCACTGTCTTAAAACAATGATTATTTAATCACTTGTGTCCTAGCACTAAGGGTTTGTTTTTCTTTTTGAAAAATAATTTTCTCACAGTTCTTTGTGCTGATTAGTGAAAAAAAGGGTAAATAAGCACCTTATGATTGACTTAACTGTGAATGACAATCCATCTTGTTATCAACAATAGAAGCCCTATCATTTTGGAGTTGGGGTTAAGAGTCAGAAACTAATGTGCTCAGGGATCTTCTAAAACTCTTCAAACAGGGTGGCCAGTACTACTGGGACAAATTGTGTTTTTTTATTATTAATATTCATAATAAAATCCCTCCAAGGCACAAGTGAACTGTCTAGAACTATTTGTATTTAATCTCTGTTTATGTTTATCTTATTCCATTGTGTGAATATCTTGTTCTCGTGTGTGTGAAAAACATTACACCCAGCATTTCCCAAGTATGGCAAAGTATGGCAGCCTGCTCTCAAACTTGGAAAATACGCCGACAGAGGAATATCCATTTTTGCGCACCACTGAGGAATTTTACAGTTAAAATGTGCTAAGTCACGAGTCACACCATTATGCAGTAGAAAGTATTTGATATTTCTACGTGTGATAAATATCCAAAAATAAAAAAAAAACCCGACCAACCTTCTGTCTCAATACAGCGAGGAGTGGAGCGAGCCCAATTTTAGGGGTTCGGCTTGTAATTAATGGCCACAGATTAGAATTTGTAATTAATGGCCACAAATTAGATGTCATGCCTGGATTTAGCAGTCCAGGATGGTCAGTTGAATATTCTGATAGGTAGCACAGAGCAGCGACTGCCTGCCCAAGTGCAACAGTATTAATCCATTATCTGGAACCGTTTTCCTGGATTCCAGCCTAAAATCTTATATGCCTCCCTAAACTGCTGCAAACCGTATGCGGCTGAGACTTCTGTTTTGCCCTAGAATACAGCAGAAAGGGTTTTCTTATGGTATTTGTTAAGCGCTTACTCTGTGCCAGCAGCTGTAATAAGTGCTGGGGTAGATACAAGCTAAGCAGGTTGGACAGAGTCCATGTCCCCAGTCCCAATCCCCATTTTACAGATGAGGTAACCGAGGTCCACAGAAGTTAAGTGACTTGCCCGAGGTCACACAGCAGACAAGTGGCAGGAGCCGGGATTAGAACCCAAGTGACTTTCTCCCGTACAAGAGGAAAAGTGGACGAATTAGTAGGCTCTGAAGAGCTACAGTAAGGCTTGTCTCTTCTGCCGATTCCAGTCTGACAGTTTCATTCTAGTTGGTCCAGAAGAAGGTGCTTCACCGCTATGGATACCTGGAGTTTTTACACTTAGGTGATCAAAGTGATTGCTCCTTCTCTGGAAAAAACTAGAAGAGCCAAAACGTGGAGCCTCAAACCTGATTTTGTGACCCTGACTCTAATCATTCACAACAGTCAGTCAAGCGTCCACATGTCCAGAGAGAAGTGTTCTCGCCGCTGGGACGTGTGTTTCCCCCATCTGAAAGTACTCTCACCATGCATGCAGCAAATTAGCGGGCCAGGAATTAGTGCCTCTCACATAGTAAACGTTTAACAAATGCCATCGTTATTCATTCGTTCGTTCAGTCGTATTTATTGAGTGCTCTCTGTGTGCAAAGCGTTGTACAAAGTGCTTGGGAGAGTATAATCTAACAATAAACAGGCACATTTTCTGCCCACAACGCGCTTACCGTCTAGAGGGGGAGATGTTAGTTCATTCACTTCATTCAATTGTATTTTTTGAGTGTTTACTGTGTGCAGAGCACTGTACTAAGCGCTTGGGGGAGCATGACACAATAAACAGACACGTTCCCTGCCCACAGCTAGCTTACAGTCTAGAGGATACGAGTGAATAAATAAATTACACTCCTGAGGTGTTTGACTTGGTGACATAAGCTTTTGCCAGACTGCAAACCATTTTCTGAATGAGCCAGTGACTTCAGTCAGTCAGTCATTCGTACTTATTGATCGCTTACTGTGTGCGGAGCACTGTGCTGAGCGCTTGGGAGAGCACAATATAACAATAAAAGGACACATTCCCCACCCACAATGAGCTTAGTTGTATTCCCCTTTCCGAGGCTAGATGCTGGCCCTAATACTTTTAGAGCAATAAATAAACCCAATTGGAACAGAAAAGAAAATTGTAAAACGACGCAACACGAAATGTGTTGAACTGGGGATTGTGAAACTAATATTTCATGTTAGCATTTACGGCGTTTTTCTACCACCGTGGTCCCGTGCGTCATTTTATTGAAACGTTCTCATACGGTACGCTTTTGGCTTTGACATACTGCATATTCTCTCAAGTTGTTTTCTAAGCCACATTGGCATGCCTTTAATGTCCACGTGTGTTTTATACGATTGCTTTTCCAACTAGTATCCTAATCGGTCTTAAGGTGGAAGAAACCTTTCCAGTAACATGATAGTATTGAAAGTATTGCGTCTGCCAGCACAGACAATTCATAAGCAATATAGTGAATTTTATTTCACTGAAATACATACGTACTGTACTCATCTTCCTACATCCAAATGACTCTCTTCGTGAGCTTGAAAACATGCATAAAGCAGTGGTGAATATTTGAAAGCTTAGGACATTAACTGGCTGCTTCTCTGTACGTACCTGTATTGTCTGCCTACTCCTTTTGTGGAGATGTGTTTTTGTAATGGATGTTTGGGCCAATGGGAGGCTTCAAGCTACAACATATTTTCCCAGTTTAAATATATTTAACATATGACAAACCCCAGACAAGGCTTTTGAAATGTATAAAGAACTGCAGTGTTAGGTGGTTTATTTGCAAACCGTTTTCAATGTTGTCCATTTTTATGGCACCTTTAACAATATTCTTGTTTCCAAAGTACAAAAAATAGGTTAAAATACTCTAGCCATAACTGAATGTCAAGCAATAAAAACAAATGACTTTTGTGCATAGACTTAAAAATTCAAATTTTAGACATCTGCATGTAAATGCAATCTCTTGTTTACCGCTTTCTTCAACTTGAGCAACTGATTCCTTATTTTATTGCTAACTTAAGGACTTGTAATGGCCTGTAAACATTTTTCTCTCTTGCTGTCTTCTTTCAAATTTATCTTTGTCTCAGCTTTTGAGTCATAATATTTAATGTTGTTCTGCTCACCTCTATACAGTTAACTTTTTGGCTTTCATTCTGTATAGATAAGAAAATGTTATATTATAAACAGCCTACTCAGTGCAAATATTTATCTGTTTATCAAATACCACATTATGCTGTATAATACCTGTTTTACTATATAATCTATTTTAGACATAGCTGTTTAGAACTAGAGTGTGCTATTTTTGTGTTTTTCTGATGTGTGGTGCTAGATAAGTTACTTTTGTGAACAAAAAGCCCTCTTATTCCTAGACAATACCACCTTTGGGTCTTGTTAATTTCACTGAGTATAACTATATATATATATATATTTGTATATATATATCTACCTGTGCCCAACGGGTACCTGTATCAGAGTGCCTGATTTGGGACGTGCTTTTCTCTTTAAATACATAGTCTCATTATATAAGTTATTCTACAGTGTATTTAATCAGGATATAATTACTTCCTCAGTATTGATATTTGACACCTGCAGGGTGAGATCATTATATATTTGATAAAAACCTTTTACTGACACCTTTTTTTTTCTTTTCTTGGCTACCTTGGCTTTATTCCACAATATATCTTGGGTTGAAAAATAAGATGCAGAGACCTCAAGATCCCAAAGAAGCATTCTCTGTCAATTTTTTTTTCTCCTTCCCGAAGAATTCTGTTGTCACCACCCGAGGGATTTTATGGGTTTAGCGCTCACTAAAGAAAACGGGAATATAATCTATCATTAAGGATGGTCGGGTTGATCCTTGGGGCCTCATTTCCGGTCAATGCAGTGGGAGGTTACTGAGAGGTGCAAGGGGAAAATATGAGGATTGAAAATGGAATTTGATCCTGAACTTTGCCAACGGCAACCAGTTTCCTAATTTGAAGGTTAATCCCTTAATTACTTAGTATGGTACAATAATTTAAAGAAGAGCAAGTAACTCGATTAACCACCTGTTCGCCTCCCAAAACTCGTGGGCAGATTTCTTCTTAAGGAATTAAAGAAGATCAGATATCTCACTAAGGAGGTAGTTAACCTTTTTAAATAATTATTAGAATTGTTATTGTTTGGTAACATTATTGAATTTCTAAGATCTTTAGCAAAGATTTTTGAGCAATTTATAAAGATATAGCAAATGTTTCTGTTTATGGCACTTTTTGTAATTGAAAGCGATCAATTCTTAAGCCACGGCCGGCTTCCATGCACTGTGTCTACCAATTAGAGACATTTTCCATTTTTACTGACAACATATCGTTACCAGACACATAAATGCCAACTTCCTGCTCAGCTAGCAGAATTTCATGGCCAGTAGGAAGCTACAAACGTACCCCAGTACACCTTATTAAACTTCAGTCTTGGGAAACATTCTAATACAAATCAGGAGGTTCGCTTGCATTCCTTTAACTCTAAGGGAGACCTGAAGGGTTTTTTTTCGGTTGGTTTTTTGTTTTTGTTTTTGACATCCTCTAAAGTCATCACCTTCTGGAGAGCAGAGATCTTGTCTTTTATATATTCCGTATGGTGCCCAGTGTATGGTGGGATCTTACTATATGTTAAATAATTGCAATAATAAAATGGATTGCAACACCCTCTACTTGGATTGTTTAGGAATCTTTATATGCCAAGCCTTATGGTTCATACTTACTCCTGAAACAAGTGTTTGAAGAAACTGAAAAGACCACATGAAAGGCTGATTACAAATAAGTGTAGGTCTAAGGTTAAGCACACACACAGTTTCCCAAACCTCGTTGAGTAGCAAACTCAGCCTTCTGTAAATACACACGCAAGTTTGAAGAACGTAGGCTGCACCCATGTCATGTGTACGATATGCACAAACTCCTTTTCCGTCAAAGTAAAAATGTAAGCCATCTACAGGAATCCTGCAAAATAGTATTGTACTAAAACTTTGCTAATGATCTTTATTAGAGGATTGTTTAACTTTTCACTTACATTGGGCTTTCTTTTAAATTCACTCATCAGTAGTCTGCTTATATTCAGCTGTTTGTTATTTTACTCCGAATCCTGAAAAAAGTATTTTGATTCATTTTGTAAATACAGCTGTAAAAAAAGAGATTTAATGTTGTCTTTTAAATACTCCGATTTTCATTCTAATATGAATGTTGTTATATTGTACTTAGAAACTGTACCTTTAATATTACATTACCTTTATTACAAGTGCATTGAACACATCGATTTTAGATGTGCTTTATGTACTGTTATCCTATAATAAAATTTCAGCTTCTAATGGAAAAACTTGTCATTTCTTTTTTCACGACAAAATTACTATTCACAGCTTTTCAACATGATTGCGGGAAGATAAGATTAATTTCTTGCTTCAGTTGAAGAGCTAGGTAGAATTAGGCAAACTTCATTTAATTAGATTTAATAAATAATGAACAACGGATCAAGCTATCTTTAGACGTAAAATGTAAGTTTTAGTTCAAAATTCATCAAGAGAGGTGGGGAAAAAACAATGGGTTGGGTTGTAAAAGGTTGGGGGGGGGTTTCCTACATATTTCAGCGCCTCTGTCACGTAATAATAATGTTGGTATTTGTTAAGCGCTTACTATGTGCCGAGCACTGTTCTAAGCGCTGGGGTAGACATAGGGGAATCAGGTTGTCCCACGTGGGGCTCACAATCTTAATCCCCATTTTACAGATGAGGGAACTGAGGCACAGAGAAGTTAAGTGACTTGCCCACAGTCACACAGCCAACAAGTGGCAGAGCTGGGATTCGAACTCATGAGCCCTGACTCCAAAGCCCGTGCTCTTTCCACGCTGAAATTGCATATTGACTGTGAGGTGCTTTATTTTCAGGGCAGTTTAGCAAGTAGGCTTGGTACAAAATACACTGTGAGCACTGTATTGAAACGATATACCACTCTGGGGCTATCACTGACCTCTTTATCTTTCAGGTGTCTAAAATCTCCTCCAGGGAACCTTCCCTGACTAACCTCTCATCAGTCTCGCATTCTCTTTCAATCAGTCAGTCATATTTATTGAGCGCTCGCTATGCGCAGAGTACTTAGGTTCATCTACTCTGCTGCTTCAACTACCTGTGGACCGTAAACTCGTTTCTAGTCTGTAAACTCGAGGTGGGCAGGGAATGTGTCTGTTTAGCGTTATACTCTCCCAAGCATTTGCACACAGTAAGCGATCGATGAATGTGAGTGAATGAATGAATTTCTTTTGAGATCTCGCTCTCTCCCTCTACACCGTAAGCTCTTCGAGGGACGGGATGATGTCTATCTACCCTATTTTACTGTCCCAATTGCTTAGTACAGTATTCTGCACAAAGTAAGCATTCAATAAGCTCCAGTGAGACTGCGATCCTGTTGTTGGGCGGGGATTGTCTCTATCTGTTGCCGAATTGTTCATTCCAAGCGCTTAGTACAGTGCTGTGCACATGGTAAGCGCTCAATAAATACGACTGAATGAATGAATTGATTCCTTGGGGTGTGTGCCGTGCGTGTCGTAAGCACTTGTGAGAGAACATTCGAACTTCTTCTGTGGGATTCACTGCCACCACCTGCGTCACTCAATCATTGGCATTTATCATTAATTCAACCGTATTTATTGAGTACTTACGATGTGCAGAGCACTGTACTGAGCACTTGGGAAAGTACAACGCAACAGGAGACACATTCCCTTCCCACAGGTGCTCACTATCTGCAGAGCACTGTACTAAGCAACTGGGAGAGTACTGTACAACCGAATTAGTAGACACGTTCCCTGTCTGTAATGAGTTTACGATCCAGAGCCCTTTCTCTTTACTTGGAACAGTTTTGTGCACACAGTAAGCACTTAAATATCATCACTCCTACCAACCCCATTTCTACCGGCCTCTTGTTGATTCACGAGGCAGCGTCTAGCCTGGCCAATCCAGATTAAAACTGGTCTTTGGGGCTAAAACCGATCTGTCACCATAGTGTCCCGGGTTAGATTTCACATTACCAGCCCTCCCTTTTTTTCAGGCCCAAAACGCGCCTCTAAGCTGTCGTCCTGGCAGCGCATTCACCAGGCCCTTCTACATTTTCTTCTTGCCTTCTACCCACAAGTTCCCCTCCCTCAAGCTCAGAGATACATCAGGAAGAGCAGGTGATCAAGGCAAACCATTCCTCATGCCTATAGCTAGTGGGTGCCTGTTATTGGTCTTCTTTGTGCGACCGACACTGATGACAAACCTGGATAATAATAATAATAATGTTGGTATTTGTTAAGCGCTTACTATGTGCAGAGCACTGTTCTAAGCGCTGGGGTAGACATAGGGGAATCAGGTTGTCCCACGTGAGGCTCACAGTTAATCCCCATTTTACAGATGCGGGAACTGAGGCCCAGAGAAGTTAAGTGACTCGCCCACAGTCACACAGCTGACAAGCGGCAGAGCCAGGAGTCGAACCCGTGACCTCTGACTCCGAAACCCAGATTCTTTCCACTGAGCCACGCCGCTTCCCCTTGTGCCTTCGATAAGTCTTTGAAGTGCGGGAGAGTAACTTTCTGTCAGATTGGAGGAGGGAGGGCGTTCCTGGCCAGAGGCGGGAAGCGGGAGAGGGGTCGGCAGCGAGATAGGCGAGATCGAGGAAGAGTGAGAAGGTTAGCATTAGAGGAGCAAAGTGTGCAGGCTGATTTATAGTAGGAGAGTAGCGAGGTAAGGCAGGAGGGGACAGGTTGACTGAGTGCTTTGCAGCCGACGTTTGACGCAGAGGTGGATGGGCAAACCCTGGAGTTTCTTAAGGAGTGGGGACATATCCTTAATCATGTGCTTAGTTCACAGATCGTGTTTGGGAATGAACAGTCTAGGCAAAAATGAAATAAAGTCAATAGAGGCTTTAAGACTGGACACGAAAGCACTCTTTAGAACCTGGGTGATTTGAAAAATAGAGTCTCATCCTAGAAAAAACATAAAACCTCTGGACCCCACTGCACCATCAGCTGTCGCCCATTCTCCCATTCCTGTCCAAAACTCATCACACGGGACGGGTGAACGCCCACTTCCTCTCCACCTCCCTCCTTGACTCTCTACTATCCACTTGCTGCTTCCTTCACTCCACCGAGACTCCCTCTCTCTCCAAAGTTACCAGTGACCACTTTCTTGCCACTCTGAATTCCTCCTGGCTGCCTTCGACATTGAGGCCGTTCCCTTCTTCTCTATTACTATCTATTCTTAGTTTTTCTCTATAATGTTCCCCCGGTTATCTTCTTACCCCTTCTTCCTTTTTGCCAACTCTTCCTCAGCTTCCCACTCTCTCCCTGTGGTTGTCACCCCATCTCTGTTCTGGGTCCACTTCTCCTCTCCATTAATACTCTCTTGGGAAGCTCATCTACTACTATGGCTAATACTAACACCTTTATAGGGACGGTGCCCAAATATATATTGTCACCCCCAAACTCTCACTTCCTTTTGACCCCTACGCATTTCCTTATGGATGTCCAGTCATCCCTTTAAGCTCCATATGTCAAAAGTTTAACTCATCTTTCCTCCCGAATTCACACCTTTACCCAACTTTCCCTTCAGAGTTGATAACGCCGTTATTCTTCCTTGTCCGGAAGCCTGCCACTTCGGTATTACCTAGATTGTGAGCCACATGTGGGGCAGGGACTGATCTGTCTGATCTGTTATGTGTGACCTAGTCCAGGGCTTAGCACAGTGCTTGGCCCATAGTAAGCACTGAATACATTCAATAACTATCATCCTCGACGCCAGGGTTCAAACTTATTAGGTCCAAAACAGAACTACTCATCTTCCTACCCAAACCCTGTCCTCCCACTCTCTTTCCCATCGCTGTAAACAACACGATTATCCTCCCTCTCTCACAAACCCATCATCTTGGCATTACCCTCAACTCATCTTTCTCGCTCAACCCACATATTCAATCTGCCATCACATCCCACTGGCCTTACCTTTGCAACGCTACTAAAATCCATCTTTTCCTCTCAAATGCAAACTGCTACTAAGCTGATCAAAGCACTTATCATATTCCACCCGGACTACTGGATCCGCCTCCTCACTGTCCGTCCCGCCTCCTGTCTCTCCCTACTTCGGTTCTTACTTCACTCTGCAGCCTCGATTATTTTTCTGAAAAAAGTTCAGTCCACACCTCCTCACTCCTCAAGAACCTCCAGTGGTTGTCCCTCCACCTCCGCATCGGACAGAAACTTCTTTCCGGGGCTTTAGAGCACTCGATCAGTTCTCCCCGTCCTACCTTCCCTCGCTGATTTCCAACTACAACCCAATCCGCACGCTCTGCTCTTCCAGTGCCAACCTACTCAGTCTAATTCAGTCTCATCTGCGTCGTCGCGGACACCTTGGCCTCGCCTCCCCTCTGTCCTGAAACTCCGTCCCCCGTTTATATACGACAGCTCGCTGCTTTCCCTGACTTCCAAACCCTCCTAAAATTACATCTCCTTCAAGTGGCCTCCGCTGACTGAAGCCCTAATTTCCCTTACTCCCTCTCCCTTCTGAATTGCCCTGGCATTTAGAGCTGTAATAATAATAATGTTGGTATTTGTTAAGCGCTTACTAGGTGCCGAGCACTGTTCTAAGCGCTGGGGGAGATCCAGGGTCATCGGGTTGTCCCACGTGAGGCTCCCAGTCTTCATCCCCATTTTACAGATGAGGGAACGGAGGCCCAGAGAAGTGAAGTGACTTGCCCACAGCCGCCCAGCTGAGGAGTGGCAGAGCTGGGATTCGAACCCATGACCTCTGACTCCCAAGCCCGGCTTCTTCCCACTGAGCCACGCTGCTTCCTTTAAGCACTCGATAGTCACCCCAGCTTCGGCCCCACCACACTTATGTAGATATTCATTCATTCATTCAATAGTATTTATGGAGCGCTTACTACGTGCAGAGCACTGTACTGAGCGCTGGGAATGGACAAATCGGTAACAGATAGAGACAGTCCCTGCCCTGTGACGGGCTTACGGTCTAATCGGGGGAGACAGATATCCATAATTCATTTTAATGCCTGTCTTCCCCTCTAGACCGTAAACTTCTCGCGGGAAGATGTCTACCAACTCCGTTGCATTGTAGTCTCCCACGTTCTTAGTCCAGTGCTCTGCACACAGTAAATACTTAATATATTTGTTCATCCCCTAGATTCTATTTATCGCCATCGTTCTCGTCCGTCCGTCTCCCCCGATTAGACCGTAAGCCCGTCAGAGGGCAGGGACCGTCTCTATCTGTTGCCGATTTGTCCATTCCAAGCGCTCAGTACAGTGCTCTGCACATAGTAAGCGCTCAATAAATATGATTGAATGAATATATTTCATTGACTAATCCTGATTCAGAGATTGAAATACACCAAAGCATTCATCTCTGGGGTTCAATGAAAGCAAGTAAAACATGTTAATGAACAGAGGGCTCATGTGCATCCCGAGTGAAAGAGCAATACTTTTATCCCAAAGAATAATAACCGACGGGTTTTTATCCTAGGCATAGATATTAGTAACAGAGAGGGTTAATAAGAAGATTTTTATAAGCTATGACTCCTGGACCTGTAATCATGACATCCTCCCCCGATTAGACCGTAAGCCCGTCAAACGGCAGGGACCGTCTCTATCTGTTGCCGATTTGTCCATTCCAAGCGCTCAGTACAGTGCTCTGCACATAGTCAGCGCTCAATAAATACTATTAAATGAATGAATGAATCCTCAATCTGCGTAACCTCTTCTGGGAAACTCAAAACCTTCCGCATGGAGAAGCAACATGACACAGTGGCTAGAGCATGGCCTTGGGGGTCAGAAGGTCATGGGTTCGAGTCCCAGCCCCAACCCATGTCTGCTGTGTGACTTTGAACAAGTCGCTTAGCTTCTCTGGGCCTCAGTTACCACATCTGTAAAATGGGGGTTGAAACTGGGGACAGGGACCGTGTGTCCCAGCTGGTTAGCTTGCAGCGTGGCTTAGTGGAAAGCCCACGGGTTGGGGAGTCAGAAGTCATGGGTTCTAATCCCCCCTCCACCACTAGTCCGCTGTGTGACCTTGGGCAAGTCGCTCAACTTCTCTGGGCCTCAGTTCCCTCATCTGTAAAAATGGGACAATCTGGTTACCCTGTATCTCCCCTCAGTGCTTAGAACAGTGCTCAGCACATAGTAAGCGCTTAATAAATGCCATCATTATTATTATCCATCCCGGTGGTTAGTACACTGCTTGACACATAATAAGCGCTAAACAAATAACATTATTATCATTATCATTATTATTATTACTGTCTTTTACTCCCTCGCCCTCCATGGGTTCGAATCCCAGCGCTGCCACTTGTCAGCTGGGTGACTGTGGGCAAGTCACTTACCTTCTCTGTGCCTCAGTTACCTCATGAGGGACAACCTGATGACCCTGTATCTCCCCTAGCGCTTAGAACGGTGCTCTGCACATAGTAAGTACTTAAATACCAACATTATTATTACTATCATTATTATTAATATTATTAATAGCTTCTCTGGGCCTCAGTTCCCTCGTCTATAAAATAGGGTTAATAATGTTGGTATTTGTTAAGCACTTACTATGTGCAGAGCAGTGTTCTAAGTGCTGGGGGAGATACAGGGTAACCAGGTTGTCACGTGTGAGGCTCACAGTTAACCCCCATTTTACAGATGAGGTAACCGAGGCACAGAGAAGTAAAGTGACTTGCCTACAGTCACACAGCTGACAAGTGGCAGAGTCGAGATTCGAACCCGTGATCTCTGACTCCCAAGCCCGGACTATTTCCACTGAGCCACGCTGCTTCCCAACCTGATGCTCCTGTATCTTCCTGAGTGCTTAGAACAGCGCTCTGCACATAGTAAGTGCTTACCAAATACCAACGTTATTATTATTATTATTAACTTCTCTGTGCCTCAGTTCCCTCATCTGTAAAATGGGGGTGAAGACTGTGAGTCTCACGAGGGACAACCTGATCACCTTGTATCTTCCCCAGCGCTTAGAACAGTGCTGTGCACATAGTAAGCGCTTAACAAATGCTATTATTATTATTATTATTAATAACATCTCTGTGCCTCAGTACCCTCATCTGTAAAATGGGGATGAAGACTGTGAGCCTCACGAGGGACAACCTGCGCTCAGAACAGTGCTCTGCACATAATAAGGGCTTAACAAATACCAACATTATTATTATTATTATTATCATCGACTTCTCTGGGCCTCAGTTCCCTCATCTGTAAAATGGGGATGAAGACTGTGAGTCTCACGAGGGACAACCTGATCGCCCTGTATCTTCCCCAGCGCTTAGTACAGTGCTCTGCGCATAGTAAGGGCTTAACAAATACCACCACCATTATTAGTAGTAGTATTTTTATTATTGTTGTTGTCATCATCATCATTAGAGAAGCAGCGTGGTTCAGTGGCAAGAGCCTGGGCTTGGGAGTCAGAGGTCACGGGTTCTAATCCCGGCTCCACCACTTGTCAGCTGGGTGACTGTGGGCAAATCACTTCTCTGGGCCTCAGTTCCCTCATCTGTAAAATGGGGATGAAGACTGGGAGCCCCACGTGGGACAACCTGATCACCTTGTATCCCCCGGCGCTTAGAACAGCGCTCTGCACGTAGTAAGCGCTTAACAAATACCAAAAGTATTATTAACTTCTCTGGGCCTCAGTTACCTCATCTGTAAAATGGGGATGAAGACTGGGAGCCCCACGTGGGACAACCTGATGATCCTGTATCTCCCCCAGCGCTTAGAACAGTGCTCTGCACAGTGCTCTGCACATAGGAAGCGCTTATTACTTTTAATAAGTGAGTAATAAGTAGGCGCAGTTACTTTTCCCCAATCTTTCTACGGCCTAACGAAAGTTCGAGCGGGTTTTCTCGGGGAACTACGGTAGCAAGGGGGCGGGGCGCCTCCCATCGGTTGCGAAAGCCCCGCCTCCTTTTGCTTTTTTTTTTTTTTAAATCGCCCCGTCGCTCCGCTCCTTGGCGACAGCCCATTGGCTCCCGCGGCCTTAGTCCCGCCCCCTAGAGGCCCCGCCCCCCTCCCCCCGCGCACGCGCGCTGGCGCCGTATGGTGTCGTGTGGTGAGGCGGCCGCGAGGCCGCCCCCAAGATGGCGGCGAGCAGCCCGCCGCTCTCCTGGTGAGTGTCTCCTTCCCCTCCCTGCGGGGAGCGGACCGCGGAGAGGACTGCGGCCTAGGCCCCGGCGCGGCCCTCGCCCGCCCTGCCCCCCCCACCCCCCCCCCCCCGGTTCTCCCCAGCCGAAATCATCTCCTTTCTTAACTAACAATAAATGATGTTCTTCCTCATTAATGTGGCTCAGTGGCAAGAGCCCGGGCTTGGGAGTCAGAGGTCGTGGGTTCGAATCCCGCCCTGCCAGCTGGGCGACTGTGGGCGAGTCACTTCACTGGGCCTCAGTGACCTCATCTGGAAAATGGGGATGAAGGCTGTGAGCCCCACGTGGGACAATTGATTATCCCGTATCTACCCCAGCGCTTAGAACAGTGCTCTGCACCTAGTAAGCGCTTAACAACTACCAACATGATTATTATTATTAACTTCTCTGGGCCTCAGTTCCCTCAACTGTAAAATGGGGATGAAGACTGTGAGCCTCACGTGGGACAACCCGATGACCCTGTATCTCCCCCAGCGCCTAGAACAGTGCTCTGCACCTAGTAAGCGCTTAACAACTACCAACAGTATTATTATTATTAACTTCTCTGGGCCTCAGTGACCTCATCTGTAAAATGGGGATGAAGATTGTGAGCCCCACGTGGGACAACCTGATGACCCTGTATCCGCCCCAGCGCTTAGAACAGTGCTCTGCACATAGTAAGCGCTTAACAAATGCCAACATTATTATTCTCTGGGCCTCAGTGACCTCATCCGGAAAATGGGGATGAAGACTGTGAGCCCCACGTGGGACAACCTGATGACCCTGTATCTACCCCAGCACTTAGAACAGAGCTCTGCACATAGTAAGCACTTAAAAAAAACCCCAACATTATTATAATTAATGATTAATAAATGAATTATACCAATGTCCTGTGTCCCCCCCCCCTTTGGGCGTCTTAGGGTGGCGGGAGGAGCCCCGGCCTAGCAGGGAGAAACCCAGAAAATGGCCAAGGGCTTGTCTCCTGCCCACTCTTGGTGAACCCCCAAATATTGTTATATTAATCGCCTACTATGTGCAGAGCACTGTTCTTAGAAGCAGCGGGGCTCAGTGGAAAGAGCCCGGGCTTAGGAGTCAGAGGTCATGGGTTCGAATGCCGCTCTGCCTCTTGTCAGCTGTGTGATTGTGGGCAAGTCACTTCACTTTTCTGAGCCTCAGTTCCCTCATCTGTAAAATGGGGATTAACTGTGAGCCTCATGAAGGACAACCTGATGACCCTGTATCTACCTCAGCGCTTAGAACAGTGCTTGGCACATAGCGTTTAACAAATACCGACATTATTATTAGCAAGAGCCCAGAAAATGGCCAAGGGCTTGCCTCCAGCCCACCCCCCAAATATTGGTGTCTTAAGCGCTTACTCTCTACAGAGCACTGTTCTAAGAAGCAGCTTGGCTCAGTGGCAAGAGCCCGGGCTTGGGAGTCTGAGGTCATGGGTTCGAATCCCAGCTCTGCCACTTGTCTGCTGTGTATCTTTGGACAAGTCACTTCACTTCTCTGGGCCTCAGTTACCTCATCTGGAAAATGGGGATGAAGACTGTGAGCCCCACGTGGGACAGCCTGATGACCCTGTATCTCCCCCAGTGCTTAGAACTCCTCTGCACATAGTGAGCCCTTAACAAATACTAACATTATTATTATTATTATAGGAAGGGTGGTGATGCAGTCTGGTGATGGGAAGGTCAGGAGGTTGGGGGGGCGGGGGGAGATAAGGAGTTCTGTTTCGGACATGGTAAACTTGAGGTGGCCGAAGACATCCGAGGAGCGACGTCTCGAAGGCAAAAGGAAACGCGAGACTGCCGAGAGGGCGAGCGATCAGGGCGGGAGATACAGATCGGGTTATCGTCCACATAGAGGTGCTAGTTGAAGCCTTGGGAGTCTGGTTGGATTCACCACTAGAATAGTCTGCCTCCTGGCCTGAGCTGCTCCTTACAGTTGGAAGGACCAGGTTCAACTCTTATCCTGCCCACAATTTTCCATTTTTCATGGCTTTACTCCAGGTATAATTTGAGCAAAGCTTCCCAGATTAAGAGATTAGTTCAGGAGCAGGCTAGACTGTAAAGTCACTGTGGGCAGGGAATGTGTCTGTTTATTGCTATATCATATTCTCCCAAGCGCTTAGTACAATGCTCAGCACACAGTAAGTGCTCGATAAGTGATCTCCCCCCTCCCTCGCCCCGCTCCGGTCTATTCTTCACTCCGCCGCCCGGCTCATCTTCCTGCAGAAACAATCTGGGCATGTCACTCCCCTTCTTAAAAACCTCCAGTGGTTGCCTATCAAGCTCCGCTCCAAACAAAAACTCCTCACTCTAGGCTTCGAGGCTCTCCATCACCTTGCCCCTTCCTACCTCTCCTCCCTTCTCTCTTTCCACCGCCCACCCCGCACGCTCCGCTCCTCCGCCGCCCACCTCCTCGCCGTCCCCCGATCTCGCCCATCCCGCCGTCGACCCCCGGGCCGCGTCCTCCGGCGGTCCCGGAACGCCCTCCCTCCTCACCTCCGCCAAACTGATTCTCTTCCCCTCTTCAAAACCCTACTTAAAGCTCACCTCCTCCAAGAGGCCTTCCCACACTGAGCTCCCCTTTTCCCTCTGCTCCCTCTCCCCCCACTTCACCTCTCCGCAGCTAAACCCTCTTCTCCCCCCTTTTCCTCTCCTCCTGCCCCTCTCCCGTCCCACCCCCTCAGCACCGTACTCATCCGCTCCACTGTATAGATCTTCATCACCCTATTTATTTTGTTTAATGAGATGTACATCACCCTGATTCTATTTATTTGCCATTGTTTTTATGAGATGTTCTTCCCCTCGACTCTATTTATTGCCATCGTTCTCGTCTGTCCGTCTCCCCCGATTAGACCGTAAGCCCGTCAGAGGGCAGGGACCGTCTCTATCTGTTGCCGATTTGTCCATTCCAAGCGCTTAGTACAGTGCTCTGCACATAGCGCTCAATAAATACTATTGAATGAATGAATGAATGATAAATATGATTGACTAGACCCGGAATTGGCTCAGGTGCCTAGTGCTAAGGGTCTCCTTCGCCGGACTAAGAAGCAGCGTGACTCAGTGGAAACAACAATATTGGTATCTGTTAAGCGCTTACTATGTGCCGAGAACTGTTCTAAGCGCTGGGGTAGAAACAGGGTCATCGGGTTGTCCCACGTGAGGCTCACAATCACAGTCTTAATCCCCATTTTACAGATGAGGTAACAGGCCCAGAGAAGTGAAGTGACTTGCCCACAGTCACACAGCTGACAAGTGGCAGAGGCAGGATTTGAACCCATGACCTCTGACTCCCAAGCCTGTGCTCTTTCCACTGAGCCACGCTGCTTCTCTAAGCACATAGTCGTGAGTCATGACACAGGGATGCTTTAGCATCACTAGTCCCTGATAGCCACATGGGGACAACCTTGATAAATTTAGAGTGTGAGAAAACGGGAACAATCCAAAAGAGCCCGGGCTTGGGAGTCGGAGGTCATGGGTTCGAATCCTGGCTCCGCCACTTGTCAGCTGTGTGACTGTGGGCAAGTCACTTCACTTCTCTGGGCCTCAGTTACCACATCTGTAAAATGGGGATGAAGACTGTGAGCCCCACGTGGGACAACCTGATTGCCTCGTATCTACCCCAACGCTTAGAACAGTGCTCTGCACATAGTAAGCGCTTAACAAATACCAATATTATTGTTATCTATAACTTGAACCACCCGGAAATCAGTGTCAGATTGCACATAGTAGCTGAGCCCACAGCAGGAAGGAAAGAAGGAGATGCTTCAGGAAAGGAAACCCTGGAAGGAATTAGAGGGTTTAGCTCAGGGCGGGAACGTAGCAAAGGTCAGTGATGAGTAGCTTGTTGAAGTAGCGCTATTAAATTTATAGCTAAGGCAAAGATATTTTCAGGTTATTTAGCAATATATAAAAATAGGAGAGTTAACAATGTTTCATTTTTTAATTTGGATAACATTTGGATTTAAATATTTAAAAATCCAGGTTTTACATTAGTATTTTTATACTACTAATAATGATATTTATTAAACACTGAGAAAGACTATGCAGGTGGGAACTAGAGATGGACCCCGTCCCTTGCGGGGCTTACAATCTTTCTAGCAATTGCTTCTTTAGTCAAATTACTCTTGATTATAATAATTGTGGTATTTAAGCTCTTACTCTGTGCCAAACACAGTATTAAACCAGATAATTAGGTCAGACACGGTTCATATCCTACATGAAGTTCACAGTCTAAATATCAAAGGGCAGGGACTGTCTCATCTGTCACCGATTTGTCCATTCCAAACGCTTAGTTCAGTGCTCTGCACATAGTAAGCGCTCAATAAATACTATCGAATGAATAAATATGAGGGAGAACAGGAATCGAATCCCAGTTTTACAGAGGCAATTGGGACCCAGAGAAGTTCCGTGACTTGCCCCAGGTCATGACACGGGGATGCTTCAGCATCACTAGTCCCTGGTAGCCACATGAGGACAACCTCGATTAATTTAGAGTGTGAGATTATGGGAACAATCCAAAATTTTAATAGTATCAAAATCTTTGTGTTTGAAGGGTGAACTCCATATTTAAAATAACCGAGAAAAATCGTGATACCTATGGAATAGGTAAAACCTGTCTACGGTCGTCGTTAACCTAGGAAACGACAAATAGTGATATATTTTAAAATGATGAATATATGTCGTTTCTATTAGTGATAGTGCAGCTATTGAGTGTAGAAATTGACAACCATGCAGAGGTGTTCAAGTGACTGGCATGTGGCAGAAGCAGCCTGGATCAGTAATTCGACATATCCATTAGGGCTGTAAAAATAACACCCTCCGCCCCTCAAAAAACCCAGCATTTTTACAGGCTTTTTAGCTTTAATACTAATTTTGACAAATATTGTGCTAAAGCAGGTTCGACCCTTAAAATCCGCCTACGTAACGCTGGATTTAGAATTGTTAATTGGAAGTCATTTCTGTCTCCTAGGGATGTTTCCCCCCAGAATGGTACCAACATATTTTTCTCACGAGACATATATGAAGAATATTCTCTGGGACCTACTCTAACTGAACTGCACATTTTGTCTACAAGGTAATCCCATGTCTTTCTTTTTTCCTTTTTGATATTATTTCTCGTTAGGGGAATTATCAAATAATATGCTTTTATAGTCGCTAATCCATCTTCCAGGCCTATTTTTGTTTATGTCAATTTGGTTTTCATTTGTTGAATGAGAGGTTTTATTTTCCGTTTTCTACTGCTGGGATGGACCCAATGAGGTACATCTTGAAGACTTTTGACACTTTGGATGATATGTATTAATCATAATAATTAATCGTATTAATCTTTATCTGGCAAATAAAGATTTAGGTAAACAAAACTATAAGTAAAGAAATAAACCCCACTCAAGGATCTAACCTGGAATTCTAGGGAGGCAGGGAACCCTCAGCATCCCTGAAGTCTACTTTTTCGAGAAACTCCAACTTATAAACCTCCTTATCGAGATACCTGCAGTATTCTCTCGGCGCCTCTTTCCCGAAGACACCGGATAGAAGAGAGGATGGGTAGGCGACAAAATGAAGGGAAGAAACTTCAAACCATCAAGTGAAATAAAATATAATGCTGTAACTGTGGGTAGAGAAGCCCTGTCAGATGCTTTCGGTTTGTACCTTGTTGAAGATTTTGACAGCACTTCCCAGTGAAATGATCTTGATATGCTGCCATTTCATTCTGTGCTGAACATAGCCAATTTAAACTGTTAGGATTTCTTGACATTCCTCCATTGGCATATCTGAGTCAGCATCTTGTTGCTCCAGCAGCTTAATTAAATTTGCCAGTTTGTGCCACCAGGACCGACGTGTTCTCGTATTCGGAGAGACAGCTGTGAAGCAGTATTGTTAAGAACTAGGGACGTGATATGGTTGGGTCTGAATACCTCTCAAGACATTTTATATTGAGAAATCAATTTGCCGAGTACTTTTCTCTCCAGATCAGCAGTTAATGTTCATTCTGTTAGCCTAAAATACGCTTATTTTCTAATGGTTATTGGAGATAGCTTCTCTCCCTCACTTGTTTTCCGAGCCAATCTGGAGTGACTTTGCTGCTATTCTCAGGACTCTTTCCCCAATCATTATTATAAGAGTCTCTGCTGCATCGCAGTTTTCTCCATCGAATGTCCAGCGCCAGTTCTGTTTTGGGAAGTGGAGCTTTCATTTTTACGTTCAGGTGAAGGCTGACTCTTTCCTGAAGTCTTGGTTCCACAAAATGGAAATCAAGGTTGATAATGGGAAGCAGCGTGGTGCAGTGGATAGATCACAGGCCTGGGAGCCGGAAGGTCATCGTTCTAATCCCGGCTCCGCCACATGTCTGCTGTGTGACTTTGGGCAAGTCACTTCTCTGGGCCTCAGTTACCTCAACTGTCAAATGGGGATTAAGACTGTGGGCCCCGTTCATTCATTCAATAGTATTTATTGTGCGCTTACTATGTGCAGAGCACTGTACTAAGCACTTGGAAAGTAGAATACAGCAATAAAAAGAGACATTGCCTGCCCAGAATAAGCTTACAGTCTAGCATCCACTCCAGTGCTTAGTATTTATTGAGCGCTTCCTATGTGCAGAGCACTGTACTAAGCGCTTGGAATGTACAAATCGGTAACATAGAGACAGTCCCTGCCCTTTGACGGGCTTACAGGCTAATCGGGGGAGACAGACAAGGCAATAAATAGAATCAAGGGGAAGAGCATCTCATTAAAACAATAGCAAATAGATGGAATCAAGGTGATGTACATCTCATTAACAAAACAAATTGGGTAATGAAGATATATACAGTAGTTGAGCGGCCGAGTACAGTGCTGAGGGGATGGGACGGGAGAGGGGAAGGAGCAGAGGAAAAGGGGGGAGAAGAGGCTGTAGCTGCGGAGAGGTGAAGGGGTAGGCAGAGGGAAAAGGGGAGCTCAGTCTGGGAAGGCCTCTTGGAGGAGGTGAGCTTTAGGGTTTTGAGGAGGGGAAGAGAATGAGTTTGGCGGAGGTGAGGAGGGAGGGCGTTCCGGGACCGCGGGCGTGCCTGTCACATAGTAAATGCTTAACAAATATCCTCATTATTCATTGTAATTATTAATTGCACACCTGTACAAACAGCTAGAGGATGATACATAAGAAAGTGGTCAAGACAGAAACACCCTTGATAAGCGAAATCATTCCTCAAGAGTAAAATAATGAATAAGGTCTGCGTCTGCCTCCGCTAAGAGGTAAATTTGCAATGTGGTGATGACCTGCCTATCACGGAATAAGCACCAGAACAGCAAAAAGCAGGTGACAACTCTGTTAATCACAATACATTCTGCCCGTTGATTGGAAATCAAGAAATTCTATGACCGTCAGGCCTAAAATTCACAAATACTAATTTTCAGGTGAAAACTAAGCACTCGTAAAGTGGATTTAATTTTTTTTCTTTCAGACAAATAGGAGAAAATGTCGAAGCATCAGCAAACCCTGTGGAAAGTGAGCCAACAACTAGTTCTCCAGCATCAGCTCAAGCCAGGGTGGAAATTAAGAACCCAAAAGAAATTGTTCCTCTTCCAGAACCAAGAATTCCTTATCCTTATTTCTCCAGTTTGACTGAAGGAGAGCAGAAAACCTATGTATATTTACTGAACAAATATTCAAAACAACCTGGTTCCTATGAAGCTGCTGCGTCAAATAAGAGAGAATATTTCCAGTACTTGGTATGTTCCCCTCCCACTATTTCATGTAAAAAATGCAAACAGTTGAAAGAGAGGATGGAAATGGGACAGAAGTGGAGGATTTTGCTTTTTAGGGGAGAAGGAAGAGGCTAAACGGAACCGAGTCACCCTGACTTGCTCCCTTTTCTCTTCCCCCGGCCCCAAAGCACTAATAATAATAATAATGTTGGTATTTGTTCAGCTCTTACTATGTGCAGAGCACTGTTCTAAGCGCTGCGGGAGACACAGGGGAATCAGGTTGTCCCACGTGAGGCTCACAGTTAATCCCCATTTTAAAGATGAGGCGACTGAGGCACGGAGAAGTGAAGCGACTTGCCCACAGTCACACAGCTGACAAGTGACAGAGCCGGGATGTGAATCCATGACATCTGACTCCGAAGCCCAGATTCTTTCCACTGAGCCACGATATGTATATATCTATACTATTTATTTATATGCTATTTATTTATATTGATGCCCGTGTACTTGTATTGATGTCTATCTTCCCCCCCGTAGACTGTTAGCCTGTAGTGGACAGGGATTGTCTCTCTTTATTGTACTTTCCAAGCGCTTAGTACAGTGCTCTGCACAAAGTAAGCACTCAGTAAATACAACCGATTGAATGAATGAACAAACGGACAAAGACTAGCAGGCTATCTAGATAGGGAAGGGTGTGACCTTGGGTAAGTCACTGCTCTGGGCCTCAGTTTTCTCATCTCTCAAATGGGGATTAAGACTGTGAGCCCCATGTGGGACGGGGACTGTGTCCATTGCGATTGGCCTGTAGAGAAGCAGCGTGGCTCAGCGGAAAGAGCCCGGGATTGGGAGTCCGAGGTCACGGGTTCAAATTCCGACTCTGCCCCTTGTCAGCTGTGTGACTGTGGGCAAGTCACTTCACTTCTCTGGGCCTCAGTTCGGTCATCTGTACAATGGGGATGAAGACTGTGAGCCTCACGTGGGACAACCTCATTTCCCTATATCTACCCCAGAGCTTAAAACAGCACTCTGCACGTAGTAAGCGCTTAACAAATACCAACATTATTAGTAGTAGTATGCCTGGAGCTTAGAGAGTGCTTAATAAATATCATTAAAAAAAAATTGGCAACCTTGTGCCCGGCAACCCCCAACTTTTTAATGGAAATAGATGGCAGGATCATTGGCGCTTGGAAGGTTGAGTTGAGGGGAATGGGGATTTCGGGAGGCATTTGAGGCCTTAGAACAGATTATCCCGGCTCTGCCACCTGTCAGCCGTGTGACTGTGGGCAAGTCACTTAGCTTCTCTGGGCCTCAGTGACCTCATCTGTAAAATGGGGATGAAGACTGTGAGCCTCACGTGGGACAACCTGATTCCCCTGTAACTACCCCAGCGCTTAGAACGGTGCTGCGCACATAGTAAGGGCTTAACAAATACCAGCATTATTATTATTATTATTACCGGGGCTGTGGCAAAGTCATCTGTGGGAAATCTATCATCTTGCCTGGTTAAGGGCTAAATTATAAGAAGAAAACCAGCGTGGCTCAGTGGAAGGAGCCCAGGTTTGGGAGTCAGAGGACACGGGTTCAAATCCCGCTCCGCCACTTGTCAGCTGTGTGACCGTGGGCAAGTCACTTCACTTCTCTGGGCCTCAGTTACCCCGTCTGTAAAATGGGGATTAAGACTGGGAGCCCCACGTGGGATGACCTGATCACCTTGTATCCTCCCCAGCGCTTAGAACAGTACTTTGCACATAGTAAATGCTTAACAGATGCCATCATTAAAAGCAAAGGAGGTGGATGCAGGGGGCAATTAGCCCTGGGAATTGGCAGCAGGTGATGGAACGGGAGGGGTGCAGTAGTGTCGAGGTTGTATTTGCAGGGGCCATGGTCAGAGTGTGGTTCTTGAAACATTCATTCAGTCATATTTATTGAGCACTTACTGTGTGCAGGGCACTGTACAAAGTGCTTGGGAGAAAGTACAGTCCAATAAGCAGCATCGTGAAGTGGACAGAGCAAGGACCTGAAAGTCAGAAGATCATAGGTTCTAATCCCGGCTCTGCCTCTTGTCTGCTGAGTGACCTTGGGCCAGTCGCTTTACTTCTCTGGGCCTCAGTTACCTCATCTGTAAAATGGGGGGGGGCAAAACTGTGAGCCCCACTTGGGACATGGACCGTGTCCAACCCGATTGCCTTTTATCCACCCCAGTGCTTAGTATAATGCCTGGCACACGGTAAGCGCTTAGCAAGTACCATCATGATCCCCTCCCCTCTAGACCCTAAGCTCGCTGTGGACAGGGCTTGTCCTCTTTATTGCTGTATTATCTGTTCCAAGTGCTCAGTACAGTGCTCTGCACACAGTAAGCACTCAATAAATGCAATTGAATAAATGAATGGTCATGAGTTCGAATCCTGGCTCTGCCACTCGTCAGCTGTGTGACTGTGGGCAAGTCACTTAACTTCTCTGCGCCTCAGTTCCCTCATCTGTAAAATGGGGATTAACTGCGAGCCTCACGTGGGACAACCTGATGACCCTGTATCTACCCCAGCGCTTAGAACGGTGCTCGGCACACAGTAAGCGCTTAACGAATACCAACATTATTATTATTATTAAATGAATGAACAATAGACACACAGTGGCAGAGCCGGGACTAGAACCCGGGCCCTTCTGACTCCCAGGCCTGTGCTCTATCCAGTAGGCCACCCTGCTTCTGGGTGGTGATTGTAATAGGATTTACTGAGGACCCGGTGGTGCAGTGAGTTTGGTGAGGATAAAACAAGCAAGAGGCTCCTGCCTAGTCCCCAAGGAGCTTATATACCTACCGTGGTAAATTATATCCCCTTGACCTTTGTTCTTCTGGGCTCTGAATCTCTGTTAGTCCAAAGGAGTTATCATCTCTAAAGTGGATTCGAGATTCTGAGTTTCATTCCTCGTATTCTTCGAATAGCAACAGTAGCTCTTCGAGTCACAGAGGTCAATTCACTAAATTACACCTGGATCATGGCCGTCGGTAATTCCCTCACCGTTCTAAATCCGGAGTTCCTCCTCTTGTGTTTCAGAATATGAAAGAGCGCGTGAGCAGTGAGGTTGCGGAGTTTTTGAAGTTTCTACAGAATACCGCCAAGAACTGCGCTCAGGATTACGATACGCTCTCCGAGGATGGCGTTCTCTACACGGAGGTAGGGTTTGGGTAACATCTCTATGCGGGCCGACCACGTCTTTTCAAAATCAAGCGTTGAAACACTAATGATAAAGCAGTGGTTTAGAATTTGTGGGGAAATGTTAATATTTAGCAGTTGGGATTTAAAGCCTTGTCATCGTACGATGCCTTGCAACTTGAATACTTAAGGCTTTCACGTGATAGAAGCAGGTGGATCGAGGTGGATTGTAAATTAGCGGTGGGAAATATAATTTACGGAGTGACTTCTTGCTCTTGGGATAGTCACGACTGAAGTTGATGATGCAGTCTGAAAATCCTGAAAAAGTCACTACTGGACAGAGGAAGTTGAATTTGATTGCCTTTTCTAAGCAACATTGATGTTTATGCGATAATTTGAAGTATCTGCGATGCTGTTTTAAGCTTTCGGAATTGACGGGCTACCAGGTGGGATAATGTTTCCGCCTTATTAAGTGCTGTCTGTGTGCAGGGAATATTACTAAACCCTGGGGAGGTCTTCTCAGTTGGAAATAGGGAGTGTTTGATGGCATTCTGTTGGGTTCAAACACACTACAGTGTCAATAATATGAAGAGAGATAGAATGCCAAAAAATAGAAATTTGAGTTCCGCTTAGGACCCTCCGGTTCAGAAAAGTTTTAGGCGATCATGCGTTTGAGGTCAACCTGGCGTCCCTGCCACCGTCCATCCTTTTCCCTCTCTGATCCATCCTCCGTGTCGACGCAGAGATCACTGAGCACACGTCATCGCTCCTCACTGTCCTCCCACCTCCTCTCCTTGTCCCTCTGCGTCAAGGAAAAAATTCCTCACAAGTCACTGCTCCCAATCGTCCCACCTTACACATCTGTAAAATAACATAGCACAGCAGCGTGGCTCAATGGAAAGAGTCCGGGCTTGGGAGTCAGAGTTCATGGGTTCAAATGCCGACTCTTCCACTTGTCGGCTGTGTGACTGTGGGCAAGTCACTTCACTTCTCTGGGCCTCAGTTCCCTCATCTGTAAAATGGGGATTAACCGTGAGCCTCACGTGGGACGACCCGACTACCCTGTATCTCCCCCAGCGCTTAGAACAGTGCTCTGCACATAGTAAGCGCTTAACAAATACCAACTTCTTCTTCTTGTCTGTGGTCTCCACCTGCTCTCCTCATTCCACCCGAGCCAACCTCCTAGTTGAACCTCGCTCTCGACTCTCCCGCGTCCATTTCCTCACACACAGCGTTTCATCCGCCCGTAATCACGGTCCTCCTCTTATTCTAGTTCCTCCTGCGACCCCACCTCCTCCTTCATGCCTTCTCTGGTGAATTCGCGACATCCCAAATCATTTAAAGCCGTCTGTAGCACTCAAGTACTAACGTCGGCTCGTCCTCGGCACTTAAATATACGTGTTTTCTCAGTTGTGTATTCAGTGATGTATTTTGATGACTCCGTTTGTAATTTATGTCCGTCCGCCCATTAGAGTGTAAGCTTCTCGGTAGGTAGGGAATGTGTCGCTTGCTTCATTTATACTTTGTCGATCCCTTAGTGACAATGTATTGTACCCAGTTAGTGCTCAGTTAATATTTCTCGTATCGCAAAGGGCAATTTTAATGAAACAGCTTTATGAGAGTGACCGTGCCCACATTCCTAGGACACTTTTCTTCTCCAATAGTAGCCACGGTAGTGGGACTAGAGTCCCCCATGCCTCTGAGAACGATCTCTGGCTCGGGAAGCAGCGTGGCGTAGTGGATAGACCGTGGGCTTGGGAGTCAGAAGGTCATGGATTCTAATCCTGGCTCTGCCACTTATCTGCTCTGTGGCCTGGGGCAAGTTACTTCACTTGCCTGGGCCTCAGTTACCTCATCTGTAAAGTGGGGATTGAGACTGTGAGCCCCACGTGGGACAGGGACTGTGTCCAACCCGATATGCTTGTATCCTCCCCAGCGCTCAGTACACTGCCTGGCACATAGTAAGCGCTTAACAAATACCATAATAATTATAATTATTATCATGTCCATATGCAAAGCTTTGTCTCCTAAATAATTATGTGCCGGTGGAGGACTGTGACTGGTTGCTGCTGTGCGGTCTAAGAGGATCGCTCAGTCGATTATAGCATTTATTGAGCTCCTACTATGTGCTAAGTGCTTGAGAGGGAATAATCAAGGTAGTCAAAGGACCTGGGTTCTAGTTATGGCCCTACCGCTTGTCTATTGTGTGACCTTGAGCAAGCCACTTCACTTCTCTGTGCCTCAGTTTCCTCATCTGCATTGTGGGGATTCATTCATTCAGTCATATTTATTGAGCACTTACTGTGTGCAAAGCACTGTCCTCAGCGCTTGGGAGAGTACAATATAACAATAAACAGACACATTCCCTGCCCACAACAAGCTTGCAGTCTAGAAGGGAAGACAGATATTGATATTAATCATGTACTTTGATAGCATAGGTTTAATACAAGATCATTTTATTTCTGAATTACGCAATATTTTTTACTAATTTGAAATGAATTCCTAACTAATTTTCCTAATTGGTAATAATTATTCCTAATTAATAATAGAAATAATTCTTAACTAATTTTCCTAATTAGTAATAATAATTCCTAATTAATAATAGTAATAATTCCTAACTAACCCAGTTGGGTTAATTGCTTTTTTATTATTGAGGGGAGGGTAATTCACCTGTAGCTTCATTTTTTTAGTGCTCTTCATGTGATCCCTGTATTTGCTGATGTAGCCAATTAGTACGAGTGATATTGATGTAAAATGCCAATTTGGTGTCTTTGAAGTGTTTTGAAATCTTCCTTGTTAAGTCTATTGTAGTACACTTCTGGTATTTTCTTCTCTATGAAATGTTTTTTGTTTGTAGTGGTAAGAAATCACATTTGAAGCATTTTGTCTTAAACTGTTCATCTTTTTTTGGAAATGTCTTATTTTAGTTTTCATGAAAATTAATTTTAAGGTAAAATGTAGCGGAAAAAATTTGGATAAATCCACTAGAAGTCAACTTAATATGCACTTTATTTCGATCAGGTCTAACAATGATCACACAAGTAGAACCTTTTTAGCACTTGTGAAGAGTACTCTGTGAATTTTTTTTTTCTCTCAGCATTTTTTAAGGGTTTGCATTGAACAAGTAAGAAAATACCCTGAATTCTACGTGCTTCATGATACCACTAGCCTAATGGGAGGGAAGTTTGGCATGGAGATGGCATTAAAACTAGAAAAAAATCTACTCATGTTGGTAATGTATATTTTAAATATCTTTAAATTTGATAAAGTGTTAATATAGCCATCATTTACATACCTTGTCCATACACTGCCATGTGCGTTTGCTCTTAAGTACGGGTTTGTGGTCTTATTTTGTTTAAATACAGTGCGGCCCCACTGTAACACAGGTCCTGAATCTTCAGAGTAGCTTGGGTTTCCATCTACTCCTGGGAAATGAGGGACAGGAGGTCTGGAATCAAATCCAGCCCCAGCTGTCTGTCTTATTTCCAAGAACAGGATGTTGGTAAAAGTTCCTAACGTCCTATTTTGAGTTCAAGGTATTGATAGTGAGTTTTTTTAAACAAAGGTAAGTGTCCGTCTTCCCCCTTTCAACCCTCCAGTTGTTTCATAAGAACTGTGGAGAGCAAAAGGAGTCCCAGCCGAGAAACTTCGAAGGAGATACGACAAAACCTAGGGAGTATAGTGTTTTAGGGCTCGTCAGACTAAACCCAACTTTGCAGTTTGCTTGTGGACTGTAGAGATGTCCTTCATCCTCTGGTGCCGAAGAAATGACCGGGAGAGTGGTATAGGGATGTGCAAGATGCAAAGATGCATGGCACTGGACACTCCCTGTGTAAGTAGAGCAATGACATAGGAGCCCGAGAGAGTAACTAAGTTGACGTTGCGGCTGTTTGTTCATGAGTTGATTTTCCCCCAAAGGGAACAGTGTTTAAAAGCGAGGGGTTGATTCCTTAACCAAGGCCAAGTACTCTGTTTTTACCCAAATGTCCCAGACAGTATCCTCAGTTAATTGTAGATGAATTCATTCATGTATTTTATATAGCAGTCATTGGCATAGAAATCAAATAATAATGTTGGTATTTATTAAGCGCTTACTATGTACAGAGCACTGTTCTAAGTGCTGGGATATACAGGGTAATCAGGTTGTCCCACATGAGGCTCACAGTCTTAATCCCCATTTTACAGATGCGGGAACTGAGGCACAGAGAAGTGGACTTGCCCACATAGACAAAGTTAAAAATGCAATACATGAAGAAACCCAGTACAGGACCTTGTACCTGCGCATTACCACCACCTACAAATGGTCTCAAACTAGTTAAGAACCCTTTATTTTTTGGATTTTTTTTACATTTGATTTGGCTTGATAAAAGTTTAGTACAATGCCGCACATGCAGCAAGCACTCAAATGTCAGTGGTTGATGGAACAGAAAGAAGAGAGGAACAGGAAGGAGAGAAAGTAATTAGTTGATAGTATTTAATGCCTACTTTGCACCGAGTACTTGTCTAAGTACAGTGAATGGGTTCACAACATCCTTGCCCTCAGGGTTCTTCCGGTCGAGCGAGGGAAACAGTCACTTAAATATATTACTGGTAGGAGGAAGAAGGAATAATAATAATGATAATGTTGGTATCTGTTAAGCGCTTACTATGTGCAGAGCACTGTTCTAAGTGCCGAAGTAGATACAGAGTCATCAGGTTGTCCCGTGTGAGGCTCACAGTCTTCACTCCCATTTTACAGATGAGGTAACGGAGGCACAGAGAAGTGAAGTGACTTGCCCACAGTCACACAGCTGACAAAGGGGCAGCGCCAGGATCGGAACCCACGACCTCTGACTCCCAAGCCCGGGCTCTTTCCACTGAGCCACGCTGCTTCGTATTCAGCTACCGTCATCCCTCTACTCCATCACGCCCAGGCCCCGGTTTAGCAGTCACGTAGGGGACAGTGAGTAGGAGCAACATTAAGCAGAGATGGTGGTGCCTGGGCCAGGGAGACAGAAAGATGAACGTAGGAAAAGAGAGGTGGCAGGAAAATTGGGAAGATAAAGTGAGCAGGATCCTGTAATACTTACTTTGTGATCCTAGTAATAATAATAGTTATGGTATTTAAGCTCTTACTCTGTGCCAGGCACTGTTCTAGGGAAGCAGCGTGGCTCAGTGGAAAGAGCACGGGCTTTGGAGTCAGAGGTCATGCGTTCGAATCCCAGCTCTGCCACTTGTCAACTGTGTGACTGTGGGCAAGTCACTTCACTTCTCTGGGCCTCAGTGACCTCATCTGTAAAACGGGGACTAAGACTGTGAGCCCCACGTGGGACAACCTGATTCCCCTGTGTCTACCCCAGCGCTTAGAACAGTGCTCTGCACGTAGTAAGCGCTTAACAAATACCAACCTTAACATTAATTCTACGCACCGAGGTAGATACGAGATCATCAGGTTGGACACAGTCCCTGTCCCACATGGGGCTCACAGTCAATTAGACTGTAAGCCCGTGATTAGACTGTAAGCCCCGTCAGTGGGCGGGGACCGTCTCCATCTGTTGCCGATTTGTACATTCCAAGCGCTTAGTACAGTGCTCTGCACAGAGTAAGCGCTCGATAAATACTGTTGAATGAATGAATGAAATCCCCATTTTTCAGACGAGGTAACGGGCACAAAGTAATGAAGTACATTGCCGAGTAACGCGAGTGCCCGAGGTCACACAGCAGACAGGTGGCGGAGCCGGGATTAGAACCCGTGACTTCTGACCCCCAAGCCCGTGCTCATGCCACTAGGCCACGCTGCTTCTCAAGCTCGAGGGCAAGTCTTTTCTCGTAAATCTGAAATATGGTGCTGATTCAGGGGTACCGTGAGTTGATGATTGCCTGTATGCAGAACTGTATCTCGGAAGGTACAGTCTAAATTTCTTGCTGCTAAAACATTATGGGTAAAGCTTGATTTCCTAAGATGAAAGAGTTATAATTTTCCTAGATGAGAAAATATTGGAAAAATATTAATTTTCTTTTTATCATTTAGGGAAATGCAAGATTTGTAAAAGTGTCTTTCCCTACCATGCCTGCCGATCTCTCTGTCGATTATAAAAGTATAAGAAGTATGGTTACACCAGAACAGCGAGCCGCTGCACTGCATGATGTGAGTAATTTTGATCACGACGTCGAATCTATAGAAAGGATGCTTTAAGCGGTCTACGTGTATGATCGAAACCTCACTTTTCAGGATAGCAGGCGAGTGACCGGTTGATCTTTTTAGCTTATCTTTCATTTTATAATAGGAATAATAATGTTGGTATTTGTTAAGCGCTTACTATGTGCAGAGCACCGTTCTAAGCGCTGGGGGAGATACAGGATAATCAGGTCGTCCCACTCGAGGCTCACAGTCTTAATCCCCATTTTACAGATGAGGGAACTGAGGGACAGAGAAGTGAAGTGACTTGCCCACAGTCACACAGCTGACAAGTTGCCGAGCCGGGATTCGAACCCATGACCTCTGACTCCCAAGCCCGGGCTCTTTCCACTGAGCCACGCTGCTTCTCTTATGATTTATGGTTTATGATTCTGTGAAGCACAAATGACCATTTAGTCGCTATGCATTTTCTGTTTTCATTCAGGAACCTTCAGTGCTAGGTCAATTAGCTGTCTGAACTGGTTGTTTTTCCACTATTACCACATCGCGTTTCGGGCATTAATAAATTGTTTCGTGTTTCAATCAATGGTATTTATTGAGTGCTTTATTGTATACAAAGCACTGTACCAGGGGGTTGGCAGAGTACAAAAGAATAGAGTTGGAAGGCATGCTCCCTACCCTCAAGGGTCTTAGAGAGACAGACGTGAAAATAAATTTCACATGCGGGGAATGACAAAAAATAAGGATATGTAGCTAAGGGCTGTGGGGCTGGGATGATTATCAAAGTATTTAGGAGGTACACGGCTAAGAACGTAGGTGATATAGAGAAGCAGCGTGGCTCAGTGGAAAGAACCCGGGCTTCGGAGTCAGAGGTCGTGAGTTCGAGTCCCGGCTCTGCCACTTGTCAGCTGTGTGACTGTGGGCAAGTCACTTCACTTCTCTGGGCCTCAGTTCCCTCATCTGTAAAATGGGGATTAACTGTGAGCCTCACGTGGGACGACCTGATGACCCTGTATCTCCCCCAGCGCTTAGAACAGTGCTCTGCACATAGTAAGCGCTTAACAAATACCAACATTATTATGATACAGAAGAGAGAGCTAATAGATGAGGAGATGAGCAGTTAGTCTGGTGTACTCTAGGACTGTTTATAATTAGATCTTCTCTTTAGCCATTACTGATTTTTACTAGTTCAGGATTAAACAAAAAACCACCAAAAAAAACCCCTATCATCAGTGATTTTTACCAAGGCAGAACAGTTCAGTGGTTAGATTTTAACTTTGAATGTTTCTACAGAAATTCCTTTGGACCTGACGTACTTGGATTTGTTCCCCGACATTAAACATTGCTATCCCTCCCAGTCGATGACATCCACATTTCCACCTCTCGTAGCTATCTCTAGCTAAGAAAGCCGATGTTATCTCCATGCAGCAGTTATTTTGAATTCCCATCACACTGCTACAATCCCATGCAAACCAAACAAAATGGAGAGACAGGAAAAAGCAAGGCTCGGTGTCTAATTTTCATTAGGTCCGCGCTTCCTAGGCTGGGCGCGTGAAAGTGCTTGTTTTCAGCATGGCGTAGTGGATAGACGATGGGCCTGGGAGTCAGGAGGTCATGGCTTCTAAATCCAATTCCCCCACTTGTCTGCGGTGTGACCTTGGGCAAATCACTTCTCTGTGCCTCAGTTCCCTCATCTGTAAAATGGGGATTGAGACTGTGAGCCCCCTGTGGGACAGGGACTGTGTCCAACCCGATTTGCTTGTATTCACCTGAGCGCTTAGAACATTGTGTGGTACAAAGTAACCGCTTAACGAATACCACGATTACTATTATTATATAGCATATGGAATATTTTGGGGGGGAACCATTTTATCATCACTAAGTATCTAGAACTGCCCGATCGTGATTAAGTTGTCTTGTTTTTGTCCGGCCGTCTCCCCCGATTAGACTGTGAGCCCGTCAAGGGGCAGGGATTGTCTCTATCTGTTGCCGAATTGTCCACTCCAAGTGCTCAGTACAGTGCTCTGCACATAGTAAGCGCTCAATAAATACTATTGATTGAATGAATGCCTGTTCACCGCATTGTGGTGAGTGGGTATAAAGCAGTTTTGTTAGGTATTTTGTAATAATGGTATTTTTTTAAATGCTTAGCATGTGCAGAGCACTGTAATAAGCACTGGAAGGGAATACACATGAGAGTTCGGCGTGGTCCGTCTCCCTTGGGAGGCTCACAATTTGATTTTGTTTTTTAAGCGACGGTGTTTCAGATACACCTGAAATAGATCTTTTGTTCAGCACATGATTTGTAATTTTGTACTTGGTCTGAAGAAGTGAACTATTCAGCTTATACCCTCACCAGAGCCACTTGTTCTTGAATTTTTTCTCAAACCGAAGTTAGTATTTTAAAGTCATATAGCATATGTTTAACAGTGTGAGGTGCTTTATGTTCATTAGCACAAATTTATTGAAAGAAAAATGTAAAGGGGAATAGAATTCATGTTATCTGCTAAATTTAGGTATGATTATTCAATTTGTTAGCATGGAGGACTTACTGGGAATCTCACTCCAAAGGCCAGCTATAATTTTAATGTAGTTATTTTAGTCTTGGTATCTTCGTTTTCTAAACACATCTCACAGTTTATAGCATTTTCGCCTTCCTCCTTGAGTCCTTAAGTGTTCCTGCTAAATTATTTATTGAACTCCAATAAAGTAGGTATTTAAACACTGACCTGTTGTAACAGTAATAATAATAGTGGCATTTGTTAAATGCTTACTACGTGGCAAGCACTGTACTAAGAACTGGGGTAGATACAAAATCATCTGATCCCACATGGGACTAACAGACTAAGTAAGAGGGACAACCGGGATTGAACCGGGATAGTATTGTATGTGGTCTTCGACCATTCACTCATTCAATAGCATTTACTGAGCGCTTACTATGTGCAGAGCACTGTACTAAGTGCTTGGAACGTACACTTCGGTAACAGATAGAGAAAATCCCTGCCCAATAACAGGCTCACAGTCTAAACAGGAAAGCAAAACAGAACAAAACAAAACAAGACAACATTCTCAAGATAAATAGAATCATGGAGATATACACACATTAGCAAAATAAATAGGGTAATTAATAATATATACAAATAAGCACAGTGCTGAGGGGAAGGGGGAGAGCAGAGGGTGGGAGGGGAGGGAGGGGGCGAGGAGCAGAGGGAAGGGGGGCTCAGTCCGGGAAGGCCTCCTGGAGGAGGTGAGCTTTGAGTAGGGCTTTGAAAAGGGGAAGAGAGTTAGTTTGGCGGATGTGAGGAGGGAGGGCATTCCAGGACAGCGGCAGGACGTGGGCCAGGGGTCGTTTGCCACCCTTTGGATCTCCAACGAGCTTAGACAGAAAGTAATTTAATTTTCCATTTCCAGGATTCCCATTTAATGTGTTTTTAAGTCACTTACTACGTGCAGAAACACTGTGTCACATACTTGCAGTTGGATTTATCGAGCACTTACTGTGTGCAGAGCACTGTACTAAGTGCTTGGGAGAGTACAATATAACAATAAGCAGACACATTCCCTGCCCACAACAAACTTCTAGTCTAGAGGGGCAGACAAACATTAATATACTAGTATAGCTAAAGTCCTATGCTCTCTTCCAATAGGCTGCAGAGAGTCAGGCCCTCCCTTTGTTCGGCTGGTGGCCCCTCTTATCTAAAACAGTTGAATCAGGCTGCCTTAAATTTAAAGGTAGCTAATACACACTAGCACTGTCTTTGCATTTTCCTGTTTATCTGTGTCTGTGGACGAAATATGCAGTAGTAAATTGTAAATGAGATCCGTATTGCATTTCAGGATATTAGTAAAGATCCAAATGCAGAAAAGCTGGCTTTGAAATATCACCCTCAAGTGGCTCTAAATAGTCGGTCGTTGTTTACCCTGTTGAATAATCATGGACCGGAATACAAGGAACAGTGGGAGATACCGGTGTGTGTTAAAGTGGCATCTATTTCAGGTTTGTATCGCTACAAAACAAGTTTTTGTCCGGAGACATGAGAGTTCTTCTCTAAAGCATGTCTAGTATCCTTTCATAGCTCTTTTTTAATGATGTGATGACGTTTATTTTAATGCCTGTCTCCCCCTCTAGTCTGTAAGCTCCTTGAGATCAGAGAACATTTATACCAACTCTGGAGAAACTCCCACGCACTTAATACTGTGTTCTGCAAACAGGAATGCTCAAATACCATGGACTGATCGATCCAACAATCTTTACTGTAAAAGGAATCTATGAAGTACTTATAGATAGAATTGAAAGGAACGAATTCATTGTTTGTAGAATCACCCCTGTGAGGATTCCAGTAAAAAATCAGTATCCCACAGAATTTTTTCTAAAGGGTTTGTGCGTTCAGCAAACAAAATGTTTGTGTGACAGAATGTTTGCGAACACCTCCTAAGGCTAAATCCATTTGAACAGAGTGCCTATCTCAAGTTTGTATTTCTCTTATATGGAGGGAAAAAGCATATATAGATCATTTCAGGAAAACACAACAGGAAGAAGAGTGACCAGCCTCCAGGGCACAAATAATAATAATGTTGGTATTTGTTAAGCGCTTACTATGTGCAGAGCACTGTTCTAAGCGCTGGGGTAGATACAGGGTGATCAGATTGTCCCACGTGGGGCTCACAGTTTGAATCCCCATTTTCCAGATGAGGTAACTGAGGCACAGAGAAGTGAAGTGACTTTCCCACAGCCACACAGATGACAAGTGGCAGAGCCGGGATTCGAACCCATGATCTCTGACTCCCAGGCCCGTGCTCTTTCCACTGAGCCACGCCACTTCTCCACAAAGGGACCGTTTGCCAAGTCCCAATCCTACTACCCATCCCTGCCCCTCTGGGGCAATAGGAAAGATACTGATGGATAGTGATAGGTCATCGGGGCTTAGATGTGCTTTGCAGGGCAGATGAGATGGCCATAACTTACCATGGACAGGAAGGTAGGTTCACCCTCCTAAGTGCTCTGACACGTACATCGGTCGTATTTTTTGAGCGCTTACTGTGTGCTTTGGAGACTAATAATGATAATAATGTTGGTATTTGTTAAGCGCTTACTATGTGCCGAGCACTGTTCTAAGCGCTGGGGTAGACACAGGGGAATCAGGTTGTCCCACGTGGGACTCAGAGTCTTAATCCCCATTTTACAGAGGAGGTAACTGAGGCACAGAGAAGTTAAGTGACTTGCCCAAAGTCACACAGCTGACAAGTGGCCGAGCCGGGATTCGAACCCGTGAACTCTGACTCCAAAGCCCGTGCTCTTTCCACTGAGCCACGCTGCTTCTGTAACAGACACATTCCCTGCCCGCGACGAGCCTAAAGTCTAGAGGGGGAAATCTAGTCTTCTGTAGAGGAGTAAGGCCTAGTGCCTGCGGTCAGATCACGTGTTCTGTGCCAGACATCAAAAAGTGATTTGTTTTTTTCATCAGGCAATTCATTTAGCCTAGTTAAATTAATAAGGATTTTGTCGACAGTCTAAATAGTTCACTCAGTTCTCCAGCCCCTTTTTCTGTGCTAAATGCAAAATTGAAAGCTGGCTAATATCTTTGTACCTTGGCTGTCTTCCGAATCCCTCGGCAAGATACCTGGACACTTCAGCTGGCTGATGCTATTCATTTTTTTCTGTTAAAAATAGGAGTGGCGCATGTATTTTATTTAGCATCATTTTACCGTTAAAGGTGTTGAATCAGTTAGTAGGCATTTAGAAGTTGCCTGAAAATACAAATATTTCATTTCCTTTGGTTCCAGAACAAAGAACTAATTTTTATTTTCTCACAAAGACCATTGCAAATCTCAATTCGTTTGGAGCTGCTAAAGTTCGCTGTCTTCCCAAGGAGAAAAACATCCCAGAGTTGTTCTCGTAGTTTTCTGGAACATACTCCATTACATCTCTGAGAATATAAACAACTGCTCGAGATTCTGCAGTTAACATTGAATTTGGACCAGGAGTTCATACAAAGTAATTCATGAAACAAAGTCTCCATGCTGGTTAAAATGTTCATATGTGTAAACTTAGTAAAGGTGATGTTTATTCTTGGTATTCTTCAGTTGTCCAACTAGAAAGACATTTGTAGAAAATAAGTTACTTCATGGTAGTTTTATTCATTCAATAGTATTTATTGAGCGCTTACTATGTGCAGAGCACTGTACTAAGCGCTTGGGATGAACAAGTCGGCAACAGATAGAGACAGTCCCTGCCGTTTGACGGGCTTACGGTCTAATTGGGGGAGACGGACAGACGAGAACGATGGCAATAAATAGAGTCAAGGGGAAGAACATCTCGTAAAAACAATGTATTTGATCCTTTCTTCTTCAATGAAAAGTACAATTTTGCTGGGTTTTTTCTTTATATAAAATGCATTATATTTGAAGGAGCCAATTTTTCGTCAGGCAGATTGTGGATAGAGAATGCGTGTACCCTGTTGTACTGTATTTTCCCAAGCTCTTAGTACAGAGCTTTGCGCACAGTATGTGCTCAGATACCATTACTGCAAATGATTGATGATGGAAAAATAAAATTTTACTTTTTGTTGTCCTAATTTCATTGTCATAGTTTAAAAAGATTTTATAGTTAAAATATTAAGATCGTAACCTTATTTTTTTCATCTTTCTTTATAGGTTCCAAGTTAGTTAAAGTTGTTTACGTAGACTCCCCGCTTCCGAGAAAGGAGATGACAGTGAGGGAGAAAAACCAAATTTTCCATGAAATTCCTTTGGAATCTTTGATGTCCAAAAAGTCATTTATTCCCGTCTCTGCCGTCTTAATGGACAGAACTGAAGAAAACCCATTCCCGGTGAACGCCTTTTGCATTTGATCAGTTTTCTTCATATTCTATCGCACAATGCCTTTCTGCCATTGACATTTTAAAGAATTGTTGGCGTCTCACTGCTAACGCGACCTGGTGGAGAGTACAGGCCTGGGAGTCAGAAGGATCTGGGTCTAATCCCCGCTCCGACACTTGTCTGCAGTGTGACCTTGGGCAAGTCATTTCATTCATTCATTCAGTTGTATTTATTGAGTGCTTACTGTGCAAAGCACTGTACTAAGCGTGTGGGAGAGTACACTACAACAACAAACAGACACGGTCCCTGCTCATATTGAACTCACAGACTAGAAGACTGTGATATAAATAAATATACTATAAATTAACGTAAATAAATGAATAAAGTACAGAGATATGGGCACGTCACTCCCCTTCTTTAAAACCTCCAGTGGTTGCCTATCAACCTCCGCACAAAACAAAAACTTCTCACTCTAGGCTTCAAGGCTGTCCATCCCCTTGCCCCCTCCTCCCTCTCCTCCCTTCTCTCTTTCCACCGCCCACCCCGCACGCTCCGCTCCTCCGCCGCCCACCTCCTCGCCGTCCCCCGTTCTCGCCCATCCCACCGTCGACCCCTGGGCCACGTCCTCCCGCGGTCCCGGAACGCTCTCCCTCCTCACCTCCGCCAAACTGATTCTCTTCCCCTCTTCAAAACCCTACTTAAAGCTCACCTCCTCCAAGAGGCCTTCCCAGACTGAGCTCCCCTTTTCCCTCTGCTCCCTCTACCCCCTCCTTCACCTCTCCGCAGCTAAAGCCTCTTCTCCCCCCTTTCCCTCTGCTCCTCCCCCTCTCCCTTCCCATCCCCTCAGCACCGTACAGTCGTCCGCTCGACTGTATAGATCTTCATCACCCTATTTGTTTTGTTAATGAGATGTACATCACCCTGATTCTATTTATTTGCTATTGCTTTAATGAGATGTTCTTCCCCTCGATTCTTATTTATTGCCATCGTTCTCGTCTGTCCGTCTCCCCCGATTAGACTGTAAACCCATAAAAGGGCAGGGACTGTCTCTATCTGTTGCCGATTTGTACATCCCAAGCGCTTAGTACAGTGCTCTGCACATAGTAAGCGCTCAATAAATACTATTGAATGAATATATGCTGTGGGGAAGGGAGGGAGGACGAATAAAGGGAGCACATCAGGGTGACGCAGAGGGAGTGGGAGAATAGGCGAGGAGGACTTAGTCAGGGAAGACTTCTTGGAGGAGATGTCTTCAATAAGGCTTTGAAGTAGGGGAGAGCAATTATCTGTCTGATAGGAGGGAGGGCGTTCCAAGCCAGAGGTGGAATGTGGGCGAGCGGTCGGCAGTGAGATAGACGAGATCTCGGCACAGTGAGAAGGTTAGCATTAGAAGAATGAAATGAGTGGGGTGGGCTGTAGTAGGAGGCAGATACAAGTAATAACAATAATGTTGGTATTTAAGCGCTTACTATGTGCCGAGCACTGTTCTAAGCGCTGGGGTAGACACGGGGGAATCAGGTTGTCCCACGTGGGGCTCACAGTCTTCCTCCCCATTTGACAGGTGAGGTCACTGAGGCACCGAGAAGTGAAATGACTCGCCCACAGTCACACAGCTGACAAGTGGCAGATCTGGGATTCGAACCCAGGACCTCTGACTCCAAAGCCCGGGCTCTTTCCACTGACCCACGCTGCTTCTCTAATCAAGGAGGGATAGGATAAGTGCTTGCATTAATGTTGTAATAGATTGGATGGAGAGGAAGGGGCGGATTTTAGCAATGTTGTGAGGTAGAACTGACAGGATTTAGTGACGGCTTGAATGTGTGGACTGAGTTGTACATTCCAAGCGCTTAGTACAGTGCTCTGCACATAGTAAGCGCTCAATAAATACTATTGAATGAATGAGTGAGCGAGAGGAGTCATTTCACTTTTCTGAACCTCAGTTAACTCAACTGTAAAATGGGAATTGACTGTGCGCTCCATGTGGGACATTGACTATGCCCATCCTTATTACTCCGTATGCACCCCTGTGCTTAGAACAGTGCCTGGCAGATCTAAAAATATATTTTTATCCTACATAAGAATTTGTGAGTAAAGGGAAAACGTATTCTGTCATGAATTATTGAAATAATCTATTTGGGTGGATTTCAGCATTCTTTCTATTTTGCATGTCGTGGAACGCAGACTCACACTTACGACCTCTTGTTCGTTTTTCCGTTTAAAGATGTCTCGTGACGATAGTCGACCCCGAAGTGTTGAGACTTCTGTCCTCGGGGATTTGGGCTTCGATGATGATGTCACAGAATTGGAAACTTTTGGAGTAACGGCAGTCAAACCTTCGAAGACCTCTGATGCGTCAAGTCCTCCCGCTAGGCCTGTAAATCCTTCTGAGATTCTGATGGATAAGTTGAAAGTGGAGAAACAGCTGGTGGCCAGTTCAAGCAGCGGTGCTGAAAAGACTAAAAGCCAAGAGGACCGTGCATTTTCCAGATGCGGTTATGTCCCGGATCGTAGCCGGACTCCGTTTCCATTACACAGTGAGGAATCGATGAGGTCCGAATCTGATGATGCCTCGTCGTTACAGTGCTGTGAATCAGATGAAAATGAATCTGATGAAGAAAGTCACATGGTTATATTTGAAGACAGTAACCCAAAACTAAACAGCTTGGGAAAGATATATAACTCTACGAAAGGAGCCGATGTTTCGGAAACTGATGAGATTCGGAACTCGCCTCCTGACCGCGGTAGTGATACTGATGAGGAACGTTTAATTATCGACGAAGAATGTAAAAATCATGATCCTTGCAAGGTGCCTAACGTGTCTCCTAATTCAAATCCTACACCGGATTCACACAAGTCGTCTTCTTCGTCTTCTTCTGGGAAAGCTTCATTAGAAAGCGTGGCTGGTACTGCTTGCTCTGAACAGAGAAAGTGTATCTCCAAAAAAGTGGTCAAAAGATTATATAAAGAATGTGATCCAGTTGGTCAGATTTTGAAAATGCAGACCGAACTCTTAAAGCCACCTTTCAAAAAAGTTGCCGAGCAAACCTTACTGAATTTCGATAATCCGAAACAGCCCGTGGCTCCTTCAGTTTCGGAACAACCAGATCTTGGTGCTAACGGCACCAGTTTGCCTAAGCCTAAAAGGACTTCGGTATTTCAGGAAGAGAAGGAACGTATGTACCTGTTCAATATAATGAAGTGTATTCCCAAAAGGAATTTTATGATGTTTAAACCTTCCATTTAAAATTATTTTTTGTTATTTCTGGTGGTTTCTGTTGGCCGAGAGTTTGGCATATGGATGACATACACAGTGTTCATCTCACTAATTTGCCTTCCTCCCTTCTCCACTTCCTTTCTCTCTATTACCTGTTCATTAAAATCTTGGAATCTCGACAAAAAGTTTTGCCTCCTCCCCACAACCCCCGGCCCCACAACCCCAATTACTTTAAAATTAATTTATCTCACACTCTTCCAAACTAACTGACTGTTCAGTTGAATGTTTTGGGGGAAGGGATAGTACTTCAGAGTTTACTTTTGCCGCAGATGATGAGGTAATATATAAAGCAATAATCTTGATTGTGAGAATATGGTGTAGGAAAAAAACAATAATAGAACTGTCCTTGATTTTGAAATACACTAGTTAGATGGCTTTATGACACCAAATAAATGTAAAATGAAGTATTTTTATTTTTAAGGATTGCTCCCGGATGATCTTCAGTTTCTTGTTGAAGATAAATCTCAGTACGTCGCCCCTGCAGAAGGCAATGTTGTTTACAAATTATTCAGTCTGCAAGACCAACTACTGCTTGTCCGCTGCAGTGTCCAGAAAGTACAGACAAGACCGCTTTCTTCAAATCAGAGAAAAATCAGAAAAGTAAGAGTGATTTTGCTTGGAGGGGTAGATGACATCTGGGTTTTTTGTGTGTTTTTAATGGTATTTGTTAAGTGCTCACTATGTGCTGGGGTAGATTCATTTATTCAGTTGTAGTTGTCGAGCACTTACTGTGTGCAAAGTACTGTACTAATCACTTGGGAGAGTACGATATAACGTCAACAGACACATTCCCTGCCCAAGATGAGTTTACAAGCTAATCAGGTTGGATCCAGTCCCTGTCCCACTTAGTCTTAATCTTCATTTTACAGATGAGGTCATTGAGGCCCAGAGAATAAAAACAATTAATAATAACTATGGTATTTACTTACTACGGTATGGTATGCACTTACTATGTAGCAGGCACTGTCCTAAGCACTGGGGTGGATAAAAAGAAGTCAGGTTGGACACAGTCCCTGTCCCACCTGGGACTCACAGTCTCCCCATTTTACAGATGAGGTGACTGAGGCACAGAGAAGTTAAGTGACTTGCCCAAGGTCATACAGCAGACAAGTGGCAGAGCCAGGATTAGAACCCATGACCTGACTCCCAGGTCTGTGCTATATCCACTAGGTCATGTTACTTCCCGTGGTCTATTAAAATGTGGAGGTTACAATCTCCTCAATCCCCATGTTAATAATAATAATAATAATGTTGGTATTTGTTAAGCCCTTACTATGCGCAGAGCACTGTTAATAGTACTTGTAATAGTACTTGAAGCAGTGTGGCTCAGTGGAAAGAGCCCCGGCTCAGAGGTCAGAGGTCATAGGTTCGAATTCCGGCTCCGCCACTTGTCAGCTGTGTGACTGTGGGCAAGTCACTTAACTTCTCTGTGCCTCAGTTACCTCGTCTGCAAAATGGGGGTGAAGACTGTGAGCCTCACGTGGGGCAACCTGATGACCCTGTATCTCCCTCAGCACTTAGAACAGTGCTCTGCACATGGTAAGCGCTTAACAAATACCAACAGTATTATTATTGTTATTACTTGTTAAGCACTTACTCTGAGCTAACGCGAGGTTAGATACAAGATAATTAGGTTAGACACTGTACCTGTCCCACATGGGGTTTGCAGTCCAACTAGGAGGGAAGTAGGATTTCATCCCCATTTTACAGATAGTAATAATGATGTTGGTATTTGTTAAGCGCTTACTGTGTGCAGAGCACCGTTCTAAGCGCTGGGGTAGATACAGGGTCATCAGTTTGTCCCACGTGAGGCTCACAGTTAATCCCCATTTTCCAGGTGAGGTAACTGAGTCCCAGAGAAGTGAAGTGACTTGCCCACAGTCACACAGCTGACAAGTGGCAGAGCCGGGATTCGAACCCACGCCCTCCGACTCCCAAGCCCGGGCTCTTTCCACTGAGCCAGACTGCTTCTTGTCCAACCTGATTATCTTATATTTACCCCAGCACTTGGAACAGTCCCTGGCACATAGTGAGCATTTAGCAAACACCATTTAAAAAAAAAATAGTTGGAATTATTTTCCAAACACTTTTTTTTTATGGTATTTGTTAGTCGCTTACTGTGCATCAAACACTGATCTAAGCACTGGGGTAGATAGAAGCTGATCAGATTAGACACGGTCCATGTCCCACATGGGGCTCACAGTCCTAATCCCCATTTTGCAGGTGAGGAAACTGAAGCACAGAGAAGTGAAATGGCAGAATTAAAACCCAGGTCCTTCTGACTCCCGTGTCTGCGTTTTCTCCATTAAGCTACACTGCTTCTCTCTCTTCCCTGTTTATTGGGTAGATGGCACTTAAATGTGGCCTAGTGGATAGAGCATGAGCCTGGGAATTAGAGAACCTGGATATTAAACCTGGTCTTGCCACTTGCCTGCTGTCCATTCATTCAATAGTATTTATTGAGCGCTTATTATGTGCAGAGCACTGTACTAAGCACTTGGAATTTACAGTTCGGCAACAGAGACAATCCCTGCCCAATGACGTGCTCACAGTCTAATCGGGGGAGACGGACTCTGGGCAAGTGACTTAACTTTTCTGTGCCTCGGTTACCTCATCATCTGTAAAATGGGATAAAATACCTGCTTCTCCTCCCGCTTAGAGTATCGGCCCATGTGGGACAGGAACTTAGATCACCTCAATATTCAGCACGGTACTTGGTGTATAGTGAGCACTTAAAAAATACCACAGCTATCAGTGATTTCTCTTGTGTGGTTTTATTTTTGGTTTGGACTCTTTTTTGATTTGTTGTTAATTTTCTTTGATTTTGAGGATTCTTTATTATGAAAGTATTCCATATGTGTGTGTGGAATACATATATATATATATATATATATATATTGCTATCACAGTAATGTTTCCATTTATGTGAGATTTCTTGGTTTTACCCTTATGATCGTGTATTTCAACACTTGGTTCACTCAGTTTTCTTATACTCTGGGGATTGTGTTCTTGCAAAAACCCACGTTAAAGAAAATGCAGATTGTACTCATCGCGTCCAATGCAGCTTGTATGTGCCTTTCCTTTTGACACTGTGCTGCACTGTATCCAAAAAGGGCGCATCATCTTGGATGAATATTCCCCCTCAATAGTATTTTTTTGTCATGGACTGAGAGCAAGGCACTTATTAACCTTTTTCTTTTTTTAATTATTTGTTCAGGCACTTACTATGTGCCAGGCACTGTTCTAAATGCTGGGTAGATAAGAGATAATTCAATCGTATTTACTGAGCACTTATTGTGTGCTAAGTGCTTGGGAGAGTCAATATAATAAACCGATACATTCCTGCCCATTACGAGCAAACAGTCTAGAGGGAGAGACGGACAATATAAATAGATAAATTACAGATATATTCATATAAATAGATAGATTACAGATATATTCATATGTACCGTGTGGGTGGAAGGGAGGATGAATGAAGGAGCAAGTAAGAGGGGTGCAGAAGGGAGTGGGAGGACAGGAGGGCTTAGTCAGGGAAGGCTTCTTGGAGGAGATGGGCCTTCAATAAGGTTTTGAAGAGGAGATGAATTATGTGGCTCAGTGGAAACAGCCCGAGCTTGGGAGTCCGTGGTCACGGGTTCGAATCCCGGCCCCGCCACTTGTCAGCTTGTGACTGTGGGCAAGTCACTTCACTTCTCTGGGCCTAAATTCCCTCATCTGTAAACTGGGGATCAACTGTGAGCCTCACGTGGGATAACTCGATGACCCTGCATCTACCTCAGCGCTTAGAACAGGTCTCTGCACGTAGTAAGCGCTTAACAAATACCGGCATTATTATTATGTGGAGGGAGGGTGTCCCAGGCCAGAGGTAGGATGTGGGGTGAGAGATCATCGGTGAGATGGAAGAGATCGAGGTACAGTGAAAAGGTTAGAATTAGGTGAACAAAGTGCGCTGGCTGGGTTGTAGTAGGAGAGTAGCGAGGTGAGGTAGGAGGGGGCAAGGTGAGTAAGTGCTTTAAAACCAATGGTGAGGAATTAATAATCAGGTCGGATGCATAATCAGAAAGATAATCAGGTTGGATAAAGTCCCCGTCCCACATGGGGCCCACAGTCTTAATCCTCCTTTTTCAGATGAGATAAACTGAGGCACAGAGAAGTGAAGCGACTTGCCCAAGGTCACGCAGCGGGCAGGTGGCGGAGCCGGAATTAGAATCCGGTTCCTTCTGACTCACAGCCCCGGGTTCTGTCGGTGAGGCCCCGCTGCTTCTTGGAAAAGTGCAACAGAAGGGAGATGTGGGTTCTGGAGCCTCAAGAATTTTACAACCTAATCGAGGAAGGCAAACAAAACAAAAATTATACACGGGGGGGGGGGCAGGAAGAAGAATAAAGATACAACAGGAAGGATAAAAAAGCTGATTAAGTGACTGGGTAAATCTATCACATAGTGGAAATGCTTGTCTCGGTTAGAACCGAGGGTAAGCATTTTCTTATCTGTTATCCCTGATATGGTATTTGCTAGGTAATACGTGAAATGGGTGTAAAATGTTCAAACTAATAGTTTTGTATCGCTTCCTCAAACCCTTTATTATGTAGACTTCCTTTGGATGTACTGTGTTTTTATGCTGTTTGACTTATTCTGGAATTGTTAGTTTTGTGCCCGTGGCTAAACATATGATCATCCAGTCACCGGGGCATCACAGATCTGAGGCGTTTGCTGCCCCTGAATGACAGGAAATCATGAGAATTAAAATAGCGGAGTGACTCGGTCCGTATTTTACCCTTCATTGCCGCATCTGTCGTGTGTTTCACATAGATTGGTATGTTCTTCTTCATAATGAGAAGCAGCGTGGCTCAGTGGAAAGAGCTCGGGCTTGGGAGTCAGAGATCATGCGTTCGAATCCCGGCTCTGCCACTTGGCAGCTGTGGGACTGTGGGCAAGTCACTTCACTTCTCTGGGCCTCAGTTCCCTCATCTGTAAAATGGGGATGAAGACTGTGAGCCTCACGTGGGACGACCTGATTCCCTTGTGTCTACCCCAGCGCTTAGAACAGTGCTCTGCACATAGTAAGCGCTTAAAAATACCGACATCATCATTATTATAATGAAGAAGAGGGTAGGTGAACAAATGACAGAGTTTGGGTTCCATTTCTGAATCCCTCCTCCTTGTTTGGCAAGATGGACTCAAACCCGAGGATTTGGAAATTAGTCTAATCAGCTTTGTTTTATCAATTTTAAATTGTCATTTTTGGTGGAGCTTCTAGTAGAAGCAGGTTGACGTAGTGGCTAGAACACAGGCCTGGGAGTCAGCAGGTCACGGGTTCTAATCCTGGCTCCGCCACTTGTCTGCTGGGTGGCCTGGGACAGGTCACTTCCCTTCTCTGTGCCTCAGTTCCCTCATCTGTAAAATGAGGATTGAGACTGTGAGCCCCACGTGGGACAGGGACTGTGTCCAACCTGGTTTGCTTGTATCCACCCCAGCATTCAGTGCAGTGCTCTGCACATAGTAAGCACTTAAGTAGAGAAGCAGCGTGGCTCAGTGGAAAGAGCCTGGGCTTCGGAGTCAGAGGTCATGGGTTCGACTCCCGGCTCTGCCGCTTGTCATCTGTGTGACTGTGGGCAGGTCACTTCACTTCTCTGTGCCTCAGTTACCTCATCTGTACAATGGGGATTAACTGTGAGCCTCACGTGGGATGACCTGATTACCCTGTATCTCCCCCAGCGCTTAGAACAGTGCTCTGCACATAGTAAGCGCTTAACAAATACCAATATTAATCCCGGCTCCGCCGCTTGCCAGCTGTGTGACTTTGGGCAAGTCACTTCACTTCTCTGTGCCTCAGTTACCTCATCTGTAAAACGGGGATGAAAATTGTGAGCCCCACGTGGGACAACCTGATCACCTTGTATCCCCCCAGTGCTCAGAACAGCGCTTTGCACATAGTAAGCGCTTAACAAATGTCACCGTTATTAAATACCACGCTTTTTTTTAAGTAGAGAAGAAAGGCAGAGAACGACCGTTTGGCTAGCTTAGTATATAATAGCCATACTGTCTTGCAAACATTTTTGCCAGCTCCCTAAATGTTCCGCTCCCATTTCCATACCGGTTGGGAGTCATGATCCAATTGGCGTCTGGCCGTAGTAATAGCTTGGAGAGCCACAGAACCAGCACTCTGGATTGCATTTGCAGATGCTTTAAAATCATTAAAATCTGTTTTCTTTTAGGTCTTTCCCTCTTTCCCGGCTCCGAGGCTGGAGGCTATTGCTAATTTACCTTGTTGGTGGCCAGCGTCTTTGTAAATAAGACTAAGTCCAAGTGCATAAGGTATTTGCAAGTTATGAAAACTCTTCATTCATTTGCCCTAAGGCAGGGGTTCCTAAAAATTCTAACTGCAGACCTGCAGCTCAGCCATAGTACCAATCATTCCCTCTTCAGGACATATGTATATATAAATCTCTGCAAGTCAGGCAGGTCATGAACTTAAATTAAGAAGGTAAATGTATAAAATAAGAATAAAGCAAATGAGGGACAAATTTAAAGAATTTCAGGTCGTTCAAACGGTAGAAGAAAAAGAGCAAAAAAAAAGGATAAGTGGATAGATTCACGGAAGAAGGAAATAATAATAATAATGTCGGTATTTGTTAAGCGCTTACTATGTGCAGAGCCCCGTTCTAAGCGCTGGGGTAGATACATCGTCATCAGGTCGTCCCACTTGAGGCTCACTGTCTTAATCCCCATTTTACAGATGAGGAACTGAGGCCCAGAGAAGTGACTTGCCCACAGTCACACAGCTGACAAGTGGCAGAGGGTGGATTTGAACTCGTGACCTCTGACTCCCAAGCCCGGGCTCTTTCCACTGAGCCACCCTGAAAGTCAATCAGTAGTGTTTATTCAGCGCTTACTATGTACGGAGCAGTGTACTAAACCCTTGGGAGAGAACAGTACAACAGAATTAGCCGACAGGTTCCCAAAGTGCCAAAAGCCATGCTAGGAGGGAGTAACCTTTTGCTCCTAAATAAAGGGGGACTATTTAAATGTTGATCACAGAAATGGGGGAAGAGAATCGAATGGATTTAAGGCAGTCCCAGTGGCCAAAAGCAGCGTGGGCTTGGCCCCACGGATTGGCGACTCCCAACAGTCTCTACCGGAGCAGGGTCCTTCATTTATTCACTAGTATTTATTAAGCATATATCGTAGGTGAAGCCCTGGACTAAGCACTGAGAAAAAGTTTGAGAATTAGACACAGTTTGTGGCTCCCAAAGGGCTCTTAGCCTAAGACTAAGGTGGAGACGTCCTGGGCACAGATGAAATAAATTCAAGGAACAGCATGGGAAGCAGAGTGGCTTCGTGGAAAGAGCACGGGTTGGGAGTCAGAGGATATGGGTTCTATTTCCGACTCTGCCGCTTGTCTGCTGTGTGACCTTGGGCAAGCCGCTTAACTTCTCAGTTACCTCATCTGTAAAATGGGGATTATTAATAATAATAGTAATAATATTTGTTAAGCGCTTACTATGTGCAGAGCACTGATCTAAGCGCTGGGGTAGATACAGGGTCATCAGATTGTCCCACATGAGGCTCACAGTCTTCATCCTCATTTGACAGATGAGGGAACTGAGGCCCCGAGAAGTGAAGTGACTTGCCCCCAGTCACACAGCTGATGAGTGGCAGAGCCGGGAGTCGAACCCATGACCTCCGACTCCCAAGCCCGGGCTCTTTCCACTGAGCCACGCCGCTTCCCCTTTGAGCCCCACGTGGGACAACCGGTTGACCTTGTATCCACCCCAGCTCTTAGGACAGTGCTCGGCATATAGTAAGCGCTTAACAAATACCATAATTATTATTATTATCATGAAGAATAGAGCATGGTGGCTAGAGGAGCAAAATGGCAGGCTCCTTGCTGCTCGAAGTACAGCCATCACAGCTGCAGCAATATCCTCCCCAAACCCCGCTCCCGCCCCCAACGTGGCAAAGAATGAGACGTCATCACGCAGCCGAGGTCTTCTCGTCTTCCCCGGGCCGGGGCAGGGCCGGCTGGAAAATCCTGCGATGTCTCGCAAAGGCAGCCAGCCTCGGTCTAGCGGAGAAGGGTGCAACTGAGGCTCTGGCCGATTGCCGCTTCTCTAGGAGGAAATGAGGCCCGTCTCCCCCCCCCCGAGAGCAACATTTCCAGATGCTCGCTCGACCGCTGCAAGCTTCGTCGGCTCAGTCATCCCTTAATCCCGGCCTGAAGACGGTGGGCAGTGGGGCTCCAAGCCCCCGGGGACCTAGTAGATTCTCTGTTCTCTCCCCAGTCTCCCGTACCCTGGAAAGCGTGTGATCCTTCAGGGAAGCTAAACCGGCAAAGGGGGCTAAAGTCCTCTTGCCCACCCACCTCCGCTTTGCTGTCTTTTCCCTTTTCCAAGTTTCCAGCACCACCCAGTTTATCAAAAGTCATTCAGTAGTATTTACTGAGCGCTCCCTATGTGCAGAGCACTGGACTAAGTCCTTGGAATGGACAGATCGGTAACAGATAGTGACACTAGAAGCACTGCGGCGTGTCACGCCGTCGGAGCGTAAGCTGCTTGAGGGCGGGGAACGCGGCTCACGCTTCTTTTGAACTCCAGAGCGCTTAGTCCATTCATTCATTCAATAGTATTTATTGAGCGCTTACTATGTGCAGAGCACCGTACTGAGCGCTTGGAATGGACAGATCGGTAACAGAGACGGTCCCTGCCCTTCGGCGGGCTCACAGTCTAATCGGGGGAGACGGACGGACGAGGACGATGGCGAGAAATAGAATCGAGGGGAAGAACATCTCGTTAAAAACAGTAGCGAAACAGCGTATTGCGCTCAGTAAATACCACGTGGCTTAGCGGAAGGAGCGCGGGCTCGGGAACCAGAGGACGTGGGTGCTAATCCCGGATCCGCCATTTGTCTGCTGTGTCACCTTGGGCAAGTCACTTTAATTCTCTGCCTCAGTGACCTCATCTGTAAAATGGGGATGAAGACTGTGAGCCCCACGTGGGACGACTTGATCATTTTGTATCTACCCCAGCGCTTAGACCAGTGCTTGGCACCTAGCGCTTAAATTCATTCAGTAGTATTTATTGAGCGCTTACTATGTGCAGAGCCCCGTACTAAGCGCTTGGAATGAACAATTCGGCAACAGATAGAGACAGTCCCTGCCCAGTGACGGACTCACGGTCTAATCGAATACCATCATTATTAAATAAACACACTTCCCTTTCTCAGCAACAGCTGGTGCGGGGGGAAGTAATAATAATAATAATGTTGGTATTTGTTAAGTGCTTACTATGTGCCGAGCACTAAGCGCTGGGATAGATACAAGGTAATCAGGTTGTCCCATGTGGGGCTCCCAGTCTTCATCCCCATTTTACAGATGAGGTCACTGAGGCACAGAGAATTAAAGTGACTCGCCCGAGGTCACGCAGCTGACAGATGGCGGAGCCGGGATTAGAACCCAGGATCTCTGACTCCCAAGCCCGTGCCCTTTCCAGCGAGCCACAGAATGCTCCAAGTTGCCTGTGCACCCTCTGTAGTGTCCCCGGTGCCATTTTCAGGTGTGGTCTGGTGCTGCTGGCATCTGCCAAAGAGGCAGAGGGGGAATATCCACACCGTTCATTTTAGGTCTCAACCTGGGGAAGCAGGATATTCACTCTCGAAAGATAAATTCCAAGCAGAGACAGCCTCTAGACTTGGAATACTGGGGAGAGCTCCTTCCCCTTACCTTCTCCTCCTCTGCCTTTCCTTCCATGACACTTCTTTTGTGGTATTTGTTGAGCGCTTACTATGTGCCAGCCACTGTTCTAAGCACTGAAGTAGATACCAGATAATCAGATTGGACACAGCCCGTGTCCCTCATAGGGCTCACAGCCTTAATCCCCGTTTTACAGCTGAGGTAACTGAGGCACAGGGAAGTGAAGTGATTTGCCCAAGGTCGCAGCAAACAGGTGATGGAACGGAGATTAGAACCCAGGTCCTTCTGACTCCCAAACCAATGCTCTGTCAGGAGCTTCTTCTAATAATAATGTTGGTATCTGTTAAGCGCTTACTATGTGCAGAGCACTGTTCTAAGCGCTGGGGTAGACACAGGGGAATCAGGTTGTCCCACGTGGGGCTCACAGTCTTCATCCCCATTTTACAGATGAGGGAACTGAGGCCCAGAGAAGTGAAGTGACTTGCCCACAGTCACACAGCTGACGAGTGGCAGATCTGGGATTCGAACTCGTGACCTCTGACTCCAAAGCCCCTGCTCTTTCCACTGAGCCACGCTGCTTCTCCCCTTGATATCGTCACAGCAAGGAATCAGAATTAGAGAGAACGCCCTCCTTTCCTCGTCATTTCATGGCCTCGATTAGACTCCTCTGCTATAAAGAACATTGAACAGGTTTTTATGCGTATATTTTTTAAATGGTTAGTAGAAATTGCACTGCTAACTCCATCTGAGGAGGAGGCTAGGACTGATGTCCTAAAACCCCCGTCCCCTCCTTGAAACCATCCTCACCAGATCACCAGAGTTTTATTTGGGGGGCATCGTATAGAAAGCTCCCAAATACAAAGAAATAATAATGCCGCTACGGTCCATCAGGGCCACACGAGGAGGATGCCAATATTATTCATTCGTTCAGTAGTATTTATTGAGCGCTTACTGTGTGCAGGGCACTGTACCGAGCGCTTGAAATGGACAAATCGGTAACAGATACGGTCCCTGCCCTTTGACGGGCTTACAGTCTAATGGGGAATATTACAGACCGAGGCACTCGTCAGTTGCCCACCAGCTGTCCAGATATAAAATTAGTTTGTAGCATTTAAATGTAGATAGAGTTGCGAAAAGGACCTGCCCTTAAAATGAATCCCTTATTTTTAGGCCTGAACCCCTTCAAATGTATTTAGCATTGAAAGTAAGAGGAAAACAAATGTGGCCACCTGGAGAGCTGAAAGGAAGTGTTGGGAAAGAAAAGGAAGGCCCGTTGGGTTTAGATTGCAAGCTCCTTATAATAATAATAATGTTGGTATTTGTTAAGCGCTCACTAGGTGCAGAGCACTGTTCTAAGCGCTGGGGGAGATACAGGGTCGTCGGGTTGTCCCACGTGAGGCTCCCGGTTAATCCCCATTTTCCAGATGAGGGAACTGAGGCCCAGAGAAGTGAAGTGACTTGCCCACGGTCACACGGCTGACAAGCGGCAGAGCCGGGATTCGAACCCACGACCTCTGGCTCCCGAGCCCAGGCTCTTTCCACTGAGCCACGCTGCTTCCCTATGGGGAGGGGACGTGTCCTTCGTTGCGTTGAACCCTCCCAAGCGCTTAACACGGGGCTCTGCGCACAGTAAGCACTCGGTAGATACGATTAAATGAATGAAGAACGTAATGACCTTTCTACCATCCCAAATGTGAGGGATGAAAATCCGTTTGGGGTCCCTGAGAGGGCAGGGGGTTGCTCGGATCCCATTTCTGCCCCTAGTAGAACCTACGAGGTGGCCTATGAGCGGTACACAGTTCAAAGTGGAGCTGTTTAAAAATTCCCTAACCAGAAGGATTGGCGAGAAGTAGGACATCTGAGCCCACTGATGGCCCCCTCTACTCCCTCTGCCACCCCCCCTTCCCCTCTCCGCGGCTTAACCCTCTTTTCCCCCCATCTCCCTCCGCTCCTCCCCCTCTCCCTTCCCATCCCCTCGGCACTGTACCCGTCCGCTCGACTGCGTATATTTTCATCACCCTATTCATTTTGGTAATGAAATGTACATCGCCTCGATGCTATTCGGTTGCCATCGGTTTTTACGAGACGCTCTTCCCCTCGACTCTGTTTATCGCCATCGTTCTCGTCCGTCCGTCTCCCCCGATCAGACCGTAAGCCCGTCGGACGGCAGGGACCGTCTCTATCCGTTGCCGACTTGTTCATTCCAAGCGCTTAGTACGGTGCTCTGCACATAGTAAGCGCTCAATAAATACTATTGAATGAATGAATGAATTTAAAGGCAACGCTGTGCAGAGTCGCAAAATCCTTGCGGATTCTGTAAATTATTCATTCGTTTAGAGCCCTGGAGATGGCAGTAGAGTACATATATAAATTTTTCATAAATTATAGCTGTTTTACCAAATGTAACTGACTAAAATTTGACCTTTTACATTCGTATCCCTCATTTCAAAAGTGTAGAATTCTGACTTTCAGTGTAGTTCAACGACTAACATTTGACCTTTTCCGTTTGTGTGCATCATTCCAAAAGTGTGTCATTTTAACTTTCAAGCCGTATTTCTGGTATTCTGAGTCTTCGATTGTATTGCCAATTTTGCATCTGACAACCAAGCCCTCTAAACGGATCAGTCGATCGTATTTACTGAGCTCTTACTGTGCGCAGAGCACTGTTCTGAGCGCTTGGGGAGAGTACGGTATAACAGAACACGATTAGACCGTAAGCCCGTCAGAGGGCAGGGACTGTTTCTATCTGTTACCGATTTGTCCATTCCAAGCGCTTAGTACAGTGTTCTGCACATAGTAAGCGCTCAATAAATATGAATGAATGAATGAATGAATGAAACAGTCTCCTCCCCCAACGAGCTCCAGTCTAGAGTCTAAATCACATGTAGGGTAAGTAACAGAGGAGAAGGATTTGTACACAAGTGCTTTGGGTTGGGAATTAAAGTGCTAATGATACGTATTCATTCGTTCAATAGTATTTATTGAGCGCTTACTATGTGCAGAGCACTGTACTAAGCGCTTGGAATATACAAATCGGTAACAGAGACAGTCCCTGCCCTTTGACGGGCTTACCCGGAGCAATGACTTGGATTCTTTCAAAGTGATGTCTTATATAGTTCAATCAATGACTGATAATCCAACTATTTAACAGATAAATGTCCATTCAACTTTTTTTAATGACAAGCTAGAGCACTCTGATTGGCACCGTAAATGTAGACAAAAGGCCACAGAATCACTTTGGCTTGAGATTGTCTTTTTAACTGGGTCAGGGTTGATTGCTTCGCTTTGCAGCTTCAGGAGGCGGCTTCAGAAGCAAGAGGGGTCTTGGGTGCAGGTATACACATGTATCTTTTTTAGAATGTATACTCTTAAATGGGGAAGGATAAGCATTATTTTAAGTTTCTAGTAGTGGAGCATGTCCACAATGTATTCTAAGAGGTCTGCTAAATTACCAAATGTTGATTTGTTACCTAAAACTTCTAAGCATGCACCAGGAGTCTCCAATAATAATAATAATTGCGGTATTTTTAAAGCGCTTACTGTATGCCAAGCACTGGAGTAGAGACAACAAGATAATCGGATCAGGCATAGTCCCCGCCCCAAGTGGGGCTCACAGTCTGAGGAGGAGGGAGAACGGGGAATGTGTCTTTTTATCGTTGTATTGTACCCTCCCGAGCGCTTAGTACAGTGCTGTGCACACAGGAAGCATTCAATAAATATTGATTGAATGAATGAATGGACTTAATCCCCATTTTACAGGTAGGTAAACCAAGCTCCAAGGCAGTTAAGTGACTTGCCCAAGCTCACAAAGCAGACAAGCGGCAGACTTAGATCAGAACCCAAGTCAGCTGATTCCAAGGCCCGTGCTCTTTCATCTAAGCCGTGCTGTGTCTCCCTCATGGGTGTCTCTCCTCCAAAGGTTAGGGAAAGAAGGCAACCCCAGGTAGATATGATGGGAGGAAAGAGTGATTAAGCGTGTCCAAGCCTCATCGGGCTCAGCAGAAGGCCAGAGGGAGGCCGACGGTGTTGACGTCCCCAGCTTGGAATCTTCTCCCTCTCTGCCTCAGCTTCCCTTGACTGACCCTCATTTGTATATATTTTTATTACCCTATTTATTTTGTTAATGAGATGTACATCCCCTTGATTCTATTTATTGCTGTTGTTCTTGTCTGTCCGTCTCCCCCGATTAGTCTGTGAGCCCGACAATGGGCAGGGACCGTCTCTATCTGTTGCCGATTTGTACATTCCAAGCGCTTAGTACAGTGCCCTGCACGTAGTAAGCGCTCCATAAATGCTATTGAAGGAATGAACGAATGAACTCTCGTTCTAGCGGCTCATCATGTCTACTGCCTCATCCACACACACTCTTAGAGTTCCTCACCACTGCCGTTTCCCACAGTGTGACAGGGCGACTTGTCTATCATCTAATGATTAGGCCCCTGGAAGTCCCGTGGCCCCTGGATTAGGCCACGGTGAAGCAGCGTGGCTCAGTGGAAAGAGCACACGAGCTTTGGAGTCACAGGTCATGGGTTCGAATCCCGGCTCGGCCACTTGTCAGCTGTGTGACTTTGGGCAAGTCACTTAACTTCTCGGTGCCTCAGTTCCCTCATCTGTAAAATGGGGATTAAGACTGTGAGCCCCTTGTGGGACAACCTGATCCCCCTGTGTCTACCCCAGCGCTTAGAACAGTGCTCGGCACATAGTAAGCGCTTAACAAATACCAACATTATTATTATTATTAAGTCTGTGTTATGATTTTTAACTGCCCATGGCAGTTTTGATATCACTTTTTAAACGTCCTGTTATATTTGCAGCAATCTCCAGTATTTGTATTACCGAAGCTGGAATATCAAGCCTGTTACGGAGTTGAAGCTCTTACCCAGAGTGAACTGTGTCACCTGTGGACGGAAAGTTTATTGCATTCCAACTGCTCGTTTTATGTTGGTAAGCATTTTTGGTGCAAACATCGGGACAGTCTTTTCTCCGATAATGCCTCAGTTTCGCTCAGCGTGAAAAAATGGTTATTTCGGTTAAAGCGCTAGGATGGATCCTCCGACCTAATCGGAGGTGATTGGTCAGCCCTTGTCCCTCTGCGTATGTAGTCGAATTTATACACGCCATCTTGTGCCGTGAGAATTTATGTAGTTGCCAGTCTCTAAAAACACTTCCCTCCATCACAAGCCTCAGTTGAGCAGTGTCAAACTGCTCTTGTTTTTTCACTACTGCGCAGTCAGTACAAACTCTTCTCCAGAGTTTCTGCCTAGTGGTGTTCACTTTAAGGTTGGTCAGACCGGCTGGGAGAGATGACTGTATCTATATTGAGATCGTTAAAGAAACAGAAATTTATTTGAAAGAGGCAGTGTCCCATAGCCAGTTGTTTTAACTGATGAGATTACACAGAAGATAACAAATAGACTCACCCCCCACACCTAACTCTTAAAGTGTTTGTCTCCCCATAAATCTACAATCAGCTGCTGATGTAAAGGACAGCCAATTTGAGGCAGCGTGGCTCAGTGGAAAGAGCCCGGGCTTGGGAGTCTGAGGTCACGGGTTCAAATCTCAGCTCTGGCACTTGTCAGCTGTGTGACTGTGGGCAAGCCACTTCACTTCTCTGGGCCTCAGTTACCTCATCTGGAAAATGGGGATCAACTGTGAGCCTCACGTGGGACAACCTGATTACCCTGTATCTACCCCAGCGCTTAGAACATTGCTCGGCACATTGTAAGCTCTTAACAAATACCAACATTATTATTATTATTATTATTATTATTATTCATGGACACTTCTCAGTGATCAGGAATCGACTGCTGAGAGACTGAAAGACATTGACTCGGTAGCACTGACACAACAGAAGGCGTGATGACTTTCACTTTCAGTGTTTGCTTACCCATGTTAAAGGTTGCTTCAGCAGAGACAAGAAAATTTCCTTTCTCTAAATCTAATTTGGCCCACCCATTTAGGGTACTTATTCCAATTGGCATCTAAAACTGATTTGGGCAAACTATGGACTGCTGAGCCCCTGTGAATTGAACCCTCTCAAACGGTACAAGCGTGCTTTGTTAAAAGTTCCTTAATGTCGTTGTCCGTCCATCTTCCCCCCCGCCCCGAGGTAAGGAGGTGCAAGAAGAGCTACATGGTCAGTGATAGAATATCCCTGCCACTTTGCTTTCCTGCTTCAGTCAATAGCATTTAATGAGCAGAGTACTAAGCGTGAAATGTTTGCTGACTTAAAATATTAACGAATAATTTCTAATAATAATGATGGTATTTAAGTGTTTACCATGTGCCAAGCACTGTTCTAAGCCCTGGGGGGGGATACAAGGTGAGCAGCTTGTCCAACGTGGGGCTCACAGTCTTCATCCCCATTTTACAGATGAGGTAACTGAGGCAAAGAGAAGTTAAATGACTTGCCTAAAGTCATATAGCTGACAAGCGGCAGAGCCGGGATTAGAACCCATGACCTCGGACTCCCCAGCCCGGGCTCTTTCCACTGAGCCAAGCTGCTACTCTAAGCCACGCTGCTTCTCGCGTATTCACATTTTTATTTTAAAATCAAAGGATCTTGCCTTGACAAACACGTTCTCCAACTTGACAAGAGATAACCAAGAAATGACATTATTAAAATTCAAAATAGTGATACTAGAAGTAATCGGTGATGGTCCCCTTCACAGACACTTGCTTCATAAGATGAGATTTTCAGCAGTTCATCATTTTTTTAAGTTTCTTGAATAAATGTTTGCTGACTACTGCTAAGGCCCCATTATGGAGTAAACCTCTATTTGATTTGGTAGATTTATGGAGACAAACTAATTCCCAGCACCTTAATATGACCATTTTGTCAGCTTTTTTGCTTTGTTTTAAATAATTAAAATGTTTCTCTTCTATAAGGTACTTTAATAATCTTAGAGCTTGCAATAGGAATGCAAAGATGAAATAGATATGCTGAAACTTAATTTATGGGGAGACAAATAGTTTTAAGAGTTGGGCGTGGGAACGAGTCTATTTGTTATCTTAAAAAAAAAGATTGGAGACAAGAGATGCTTGTCAGCAGAACTGCCATTTTCAAAAACTCACTTTAAAAAGGAAGTATCTAGATTTTTTCCGAGACCCTAAATGAGAAATCTAAACTGCTCTCCCTTTGGGTGGAAATGAAGCCAACAAAAATCCAGTCCTACCCTGGATTAGGACCACTCCACAATGTGTGCATCCTGGGGGATGTAAATCGGTAAATCTGTGGCATTTGTCAAGCGCTTATTGTGTGCCAAACGTTGATTAGAGACTTGGGAGAGAATAGATGAGCGTTGATAGGCACCTTCCCTGCCTACAAGGAGCTTACAGTCTAGAAGGAAAATGTTCAGCTCTACTGACTGATTTCTCTCAATGTAAGTAAATCCCCCTCCAAAGAAATGCAGTCACTGCTCCCTGGACCATCAATCCGTCAATCAGTGGTATTTATTGAGCGCTTACTATTTGAAGAGCACTGTACACATGGAAGAGTACGGTAAACATAATTTTCAGACGTTCCCCGGCTGTGTGCGTGTAAGGTGGACAACAAAAATTCTTCGTCTAAATCTTATTTGGCCCATCCTTTTAGAGTACTCATTCCAGATGGCCCGAGGGAGGATGTGGGTAAGAGGTCAGTGACGAGATTGAGGTAGAGGGAGTAAGGTGACGTTAGAGGGGCAAAAGCGTGTGGGCTGGGTTTTAGGAAATCCGGGAAGTAAGGTTAGGAAGGGGCCAGCGGAGGGAGTGCTTTAAAGCTGATGGTGAGGAGTTTCTGTTTGATGTGGTGGTGGAATGGGTAACCCCTGGAGGTTCTTGACAAGTGGGGAGACGTGGACCGAACCTTTTTTTTTTTTTTAAGAAAAATGATCTGAGAAGCAGAAAGTTAAGTGTGGACTGGAGTCTGGAGAGACAGAAAGCAGAAAGGTCAGCAAGGAGACTGATGCAGTATTCAGGTCTTTGGATCAATGTAGCAGTTTGGATGGAGAGGAAAAGACAGATTTTAGTGATGCTGTGAAGGTAGAACCGACATGATTCGGTGACTCATAATTTTACTAGCAATTGTCATATTTATTAAACATTTGTCAATGTCAAGCACTGTACTAAATACTGTACATCCTAAAAAAAAAACCCTCTCTTGACCCCACTGCCCCTTCCAGTTATCACCCTATCTCCCTCCTACCCTTCCTTTCCTAACTCCTAGAATGAGTCGTCTACACTCGCTGCCTTGAATTCCTCAACTCCAACTCTCTCCCGGACCCCCTCCGATCTGGCTTCCGTCCCCTACACTCCACCCAAACTGCCCTCTCGAGGTCACCAGTGACCTCCTTTTCGCCAAATCCAACGGCTCCTACTCTATCCTAATCCTCCTCGACCTCTCAGCTGCCTTTGACACTGTCGACCATCCCCTTCTCCTCAACACGTTATCCAACCTTGGCTTCACGGACTCCGTCCTCTCCTGATTCTCTTCTTATCTCTCAGGCCGTTCATTCTCGGTCTTCTTCGTGGGCTCCTCCTCCCCCTCCCATCCCCTAACCGTAGGGGTTCCTCAAGGGTCAGTTCTTGGTCCCCTTCTCTTCTCCATCTATACTCACTCCCTTGGTGAACTCATTCATTCCCACAGCTTCAACTATCATTTCTACGCAGATGACACCCAAATGTACATCTCCTCCCCTGTTCTGTCACCCTCCCTCCAGGCTTGTATCTTCTCCTGCCTTCAAGTCATCTCCACCTCGATGTCTGCCCACCACCTAAAATTCATCATGTCCAGGACTGAGCTCCTTATCTTCCCTCCCAAACCCTGTCTTCTCCCTGACTTTCCCGTCACTGTGGACGACACTACCATCCTTCCCGTCTCACAGGCCCGCAACCTCGGTGTCATCCTTGACTCTGCTCTCTCATTTACCCCACACATCCAATCCGTCACCAAGACATGCCGGTCTCACCTTCACAACAGCACCAAGATCCGCCCTCTCCTCTCCATCCAAACAGCCACCTTGCTGGTACAAGCTCTGATAATATCTTGACTGGATTATTGCATCAGCCTCCTCTCTGATCTCCCATCCTCCTGTCCCTCCTCGCTTCAGTCTATACTTTCACTCTGCTGCCCAGATTATCTTGGTACAGAAACGGTCTGAGCATGTCACTCCCCTCCTCAAAAATCTCCAGTGGTTGCCTATCAACCTTCACACGAAGCAAAAACTCCTCTCTCTTGGCTTCAAAGCTCTCCATCCCCTTGCCCCCTCCTACCTCAACTCCCTTCTCTCCTTCTACAGCCCACCCCGTACACTCCGCTGCTCTGCCGCTAACCTCCTCACTATGCTTCATTCTTGCCTGGCCCACGTCCTAACGCTGACCTGGAATGCCCTCCCCCTTCACATCCACCAAACTAACTCTCTTCCCCTCATCAAAGCCCTACTGAGAGCTCACCTCCTCCAGAAGGCCTTCCCAGACTGAGCCTTCCCTTTCCCTCTGCCGCTCCTCCCCTCCCCATTCCCCCCACTCCCTCCCTCTGCTCTACCCCCTTCCCCTCCCCGCAGCACGTGTATATTTGTATGTATTACTTATTACTCTCTTTTATTAATGATGTGTATGTATCTGTGATTCTGTCTATCTATTTTGATGTTATTGATACCTGACTACTTGTTTTGTTCTGCTGTCTGTCTCCTCCTATTAGACTGTGAGCCCGTTGTTGGGCAGGGATTGTCTCTATCTGTTGCCGAATTATACATTCCAAGCGCTTAGTACAGTGCTCTGCATACAGTAAGCACTCAATAAATACAATTGAATGAATGAATACCGTGTAAACCCCAAATCAGGTCGGACATAGTCCCGTCCCACATGAGGTTCCTATTCTAAGTGAACACCAACAGATTGCAGCTTGAATATCTCATCTGACCAGGAGGGTTTTGTTGTTTAATAAATGCTTTTAATTTTTTGTTTCAGGACATATTGATGCATTTACATCGAAGCTTTTTTTCCTCGAAGAAATTCCTATGGATATTCTAAAAGAGAAGTTTGCAACCCTGATGTAAGAAAACAAGTTTAGTTATGATCGACGTTCACTGTAACTGATGTCTAACTTGCCTGGTACCTAATTAAGTACAGCTCAAGAGTGTGAATTCTTCTAGAGCATGTCCTCTCTGGGTTTGGATGAGGACCACTGACTCGTATCAGTCAATGATACTTATTTAGGGCTTAATTTGTGCAGAACATTATACCGAGCACTTGGGAGAGTACAATGCAACAGAATTAGCGGACACGTTCCCTGCTCCTAATGTGCTTACAGTCTAGAGGGAACTTATGTAATTAGGCTAAGTGGCGTGTCTTTGTATTTGTATCGTGCACTCTATTTTGGAGAGTAGCCGGAAGAGGCTACTCTCTTGATGGAGGCATCCGATGTCCAGTTCCAGAGATGCTCAGGGCTCATTGTTTCACAGGGTACTTCTAGTGGCCTCAGGATAGGCTGCCAGGTGCCCGGGGCCCCTGAACCAACTCAGGAACTCAAAAAACGACTGCTCTGTCAGAGATGGCGTAGGGCTGAGCGGCAGAGCGCAGCACATTTGCTGTTCCTGAGGGGTCAGTGACTGAGGCAGGGCTCACTAAGTTGGCAGGGGGCATCAAATGTGTTCTTCCCTGTGAGTTTCGAGCAGGTTTGAAGGAGTAAATTCATAGAAGAGATTAATGCTGAGTTACTAGAGAGAGAGGGAGATAGAGGGCAAGACTAGAGGTATTAGACGGTACATCCCTAAATATTAGGGTGGATGTCAAAAACGACAACCATAAAGTGGTTTCTCAGTCGCGTTATCACTGCTGCAAACAAAATACAGAGCTAGAAGGACCAGTGATGATGTGTTGATGTCTGTTTCCCCCCTTCTAGACTGTGAGCCCATTGTGGGCAGGGATCGTCTCTCTCTGTTGCAGAATTTCCTTTCCAAGTGCTTAGTACAGTTGTCTGCACACAGTAAGCTGTCAATAAATACGATTGAATGAATGAATTTCTCTGGTTATAGTCTTAAGGAGAAAATTGGGCTCATCTCTAACTTGGTTGGGTTGTTTATCGAGAATTGGTTTTGTGTGACTTGATTCATTTTTGGGGGAACTGTTTTATTTAGGTCGGCAAACGCGTTCAACATCCTCCAGCACATCTTGAAGAAAATAACAGAGTAAGTCTTTCCTGAACGCGGTGAAGCAGTCGGTCATGGTTTCCAGTGACAAAATGTTTAGGTCACTGTCGAAATCAATTATCTTCACAGAAATATCTCAGCTAAGCATTCTGGCTGAGTAATTGATGAAGTTAACTTTTACCTTTTTGTATAAATTGTAGTCATCTAGTAAACATTTAGAGCGGTGACTCCCAACATTTCTTTGCTCCTAACTTCCTTATTTGCCCCTTATCATTTCCATAACATGTCTAACTTTAAAAAACTTCCCAGCCGAAAGAGGACATGGACTTTATATTTGGTTTTCTGTCCAATCTACTATGTCTTGCTTGAAATCACTTTTTGTACAAGCAATTTCATTAAAAAGTGTGACTTTTAAAATTTTGTCCCCAAACAAAGCTTCACCTTTTCATCAGTTTAGTCCAGTTCAAAGGCAACCATCCACAATTCTCTGTGTTTAGAAACTGTTTCTCACAGGACGTTGATATCACTTTTGAGTCCAAACATTTTTTCTTTTCATTTTTTTCCACAAAGGATGATCATGATATTTAGGAAATGGTCTTTCTAATAAGGGCTAGACCTGAAGGGCATATTTAATTCCTAATAACAAATAAAATGCATTTTAGTGGCTTATTGAGAGAATCTTTGAATGGGTGGCTTTTTGAAAGCTTATTCTACAGAACCTTACAGAGAGTCATTCCTATGCTTCCCTTACATACTCCTAAACTTATAAATTTTGTGCTTTTAATATTTAGAAAAATTGCTATAACAGAGATAATCTTTTCATTTTTTTAAATATTCATCTTTAAAAAAACAGAATGAGAGTATGGGAAGAGGGCCAGGAATCCTCATAAAATCTTTTCAAGAAATAATCAACATGGTCTGGTGGTTAGCACATGGGCCTGGGAGTCAGAAGGACCTGGATTCTTATCCCAGCTCTGCCACTTATCTGTTCTGTGTCTGTGGACAAGCCACGTAGCTTCCCTGTGCCTCAATTGCCTCATCTGGAAAATGGGGATTAAGACTGTGAGCTCCATGTGGGATGTGGACTATATCCAACCTGCTTGTTTTGTATAATAATAATAATGTTGGTATTTGTTAAGCGCTTACTATGTGCAGAGCACTGTTCTAAGCGTTGGGGTAGATACAGGGTGATCAGGTCGTCCCACGTGAGGCTCACAGTCGTAATCGCCATTTTATAGATGAGGGAACTGAGGCACAGAGAAGTGAAGTGACTTGCCTACAGTCACACAGCTAAGTTCATTCATTCAATAGTATTTATTGAGCGCTTACTATGTGCAGAGCACTGTACTAAGCGCTTGGGATGAACAAGTCGGCAACAGATAGAGACAGTCCCCGCCGTTTGACGGGCTTACAGTCTAATCGGATAAGTGGCAGAGCTGGGATTTGAACTCATGACCTCTGACTCCCAAGCCCGGGCTCTTTCCACTGAGCCACGCTGCTTCTCTGCAGTATCTTCACCTGCACTTATTACGGGGCCTAACGTAGTAAAGCCATGGGGAAGCAGCATTAGTAAGCGCTTAACAAATACCAACATTATTAAATGCTTAACAAATACCATAAAAAAAAGTGGGTAGAGAACCCAGTGGGTTGTAACATAGTGACCTCATCTCCTCATCCCAAAGTAGAGTAAGTCTTAAAGAAACAAATGAATAATTCTTCAGATTAAGAAATGTCAGTTCTAAAAATGAAAAGATAATTAGCTTTTTCCACACTGTTCTTATTATGTATGGATTGGAAGTAGATAAAAGCACAGGGAAGACTGCTTGAAGTCTTTTTGAATGTTTCATGTGCATTTCATATGGTCTTGGTAAGTTTGGGATCACGTTTCCTTCAGACTGTTTAAGAAAAGCTTTTTCCTGGAAGTCCTTAATTGTTTCCAGTCCACATGACGATACTTAAAAGAATTAGGAAAATTGTATTTAAACTCAATCCACCGTCAGGAGTTTTGAGTTTTACTAACTATTTGGATGATTTAGTTTGCAGGAGGGCTCCTACTTACTGAGCCATGCCACGGGAGATTCTTCAGTTTCCATCTATAAGAGTTCTAATGAAAAAGCTACCAGGACAGCCTACAACTTGCATAAAGCTCATTGCAGCGTGCCCGGTGTATCCTCCAGCCTCTCTGTACCCTGGGTGCCTTTAGATCCCACCGTCCTTTTACCGTACCATCTTAGTCACAAAAGAGTACCGTGCACTTTTCCACCAAAGCCTCAGGTCTTCACCAAGAAAGGAAAGGTAAGCCTTTGCCAAGAGTGAATATTCTGCCCACTGCTTTAGAACTGAGTCTCTGAGATGGGATCTGACCGAGCTGCACATTTGACATTTTAATCACAGGGGCTCTCCAAAACACTAGCCCCGGCCCAAAGTAAATGCCTATAATTAGACAGCCGTGAAAATTAGGTGCCGTTCCTGCAGCATTTGGGAGGTGGCTGCAACAACCTGGCAAAGTGTCATCGTCAGAATTCTTTTCCATAGTAGTTGTGATAGCGTTACGTGCTTTTGTGCAATGCTCTGTTCAGAATCCTGGGAAAATCTACATGGGAGAGAATTAGACTTGGCCCTTGGCCCTCCAGGGATTCAAAATCTCCAAATGAGGGAGGGAGGGGCTTGATGAGGGAATGTAGAAGGAAAGATGATAATTGTGGTATTTTGGGGGCACTTACTATGTGCCAGGCTCTGTACTGAACTCCAAGGTAGGTACAAGATTATCCGGTCCCACTTGGGGCTCTTTAGTAGGAGGGAGAACAAGTATCGAATCCCCATTTTGAAGCTGAGGGAGGTGAAGCACAGGAAAGTTAAATGACTTGCCCGACATCATCCGGTAGGGAAGTGGCGGAACAAGGATGAGAACCCATTTCCTCCGACTCCCAAGTGGAAAGTGACTCTTTCCACTAGATCACACTGCTTCAGACAGACGAAAACAGAGGAAATAGTAGCGACAGAGTCCTCATTCCAACAGGCCTGGGGCCTCACGGCACTACGTCATATGTCTTCGGAGCTAGACCATAACCAAAGGTTTCCAGTATTTGATCATCTGTAGAGGTCAGGCTGCCCCAACTTGAGCCTTTGGCGGCCAGTCAGTCATTGAGTCAAGTGTATTTATTGAGGGCTTACCGTGTGCAGAGCACTGTATTAATCACTTGGGAGAGTATATTATAACAGACACATTCCCTGCCCACAACGAGCTTACAGTCTAGAGGGCCCCAGGACAATTCAGGAACCAGTAGAAAGCTTGGTGCCAACATTGCTTTTAAATTCCCTCAAAAGTTTCTGAATGTATCGATTAGTGGACTCGGGGTCACCCTGAAACACATTTAATTTGGATTCAGCTTGAATTTTGATTCCATTTCACCATTCACCTTGAGTAGCAAACTGTTAAGAACACAGGTTACTTTCTTGGTGTTCAGATTCCTTTCTTAGGGAGCGTGAAAGTCCCTTGAATATTCAACTTAACTTGGCCAAGAAAGAGCCTGTATTAAAATCCTGAGGTGGAAACAATGGAAAAGCAGAGGGTCACAGCGTCCCCTACATAAGCAACTCTCACCACAGTCTGGTTGCTTTCCCATTTTAGTGTTCAGTTTAACCTTTTGTCAAGTTCCATCTCTAATGAAAAAAAATTCCTTTCTAGCTGAACAATGGTCATGATTAAAGATCTATTTTTACAGAGTTTTGAGAGTTCCTCTCTGGAGGAATATGATTTCCCTTAATTTAGAAACAATGATTACCGTGTGAAACATCAACATGTAATTGTGTGGGAGTAGTTTATTCCTATTGGTAAAATGAACAGTTTAATATTGTGATTTCTCAACCCCTTTATCAAGTGGAAGGAAAAGTATTGCTTGGACATTCACTTCCTTAAAAAAAAAAAAAGAAAAATGGGATAAAGTTTCTTCTGAGTGAAAAATTGCTATAATGGGCATATCATTTTAAGAATTATCGGTTTGGGAAATATTAATTAATAAGAACTTTAAGAGGACTTAAGTGATGCAAGTCAGTAGTAAACTTTAGTGAAAATGTAATGCATTTGGAAGCTCCCAGGAAAACTCCCTAAGTGTTGTAACATTTTATTCACTTTTAAAGATAAGAGTCAAATGCCTATTCTGAGAACAGTGGAAGAATGGTAAACCTGCTTTTCTCAAACAACACAGATAGTTATTGGCTACGGGAAAGATTCCCCCACTTCCTTTCCTCTAAGATGCCACTAATACCAATCTTACACTGATCTTGATCCAGAGTACCCTACTGGCAGATGCTTTTCCAGCCCACCCCGACACCCCCAAAATTGTAGCCAACCTACCTTCCCCACTTCTTTCTGCTTTGTTGACCTAGAGAATAACAACAGCCAGGAAATAAGGGAGTGGTGGTGCTGCTATAATTGTATCCATTCTGAATTTTGAAGGTTTTTCTATTTATCTGAATTCGAAGAGGCTGGTGTTCCTAAGTCTCCTTTGGAGGTTCAGATGGACACCAAAGATGTTGCTAAAAGGAGCCCCTTCCTACTAAAATACTTAATTTACCTGAATATAGGTGGCATTGGTAATAGAACCCCTCTTTCTCCCTTAATTCATTCAGTCGTATTTATTGAGCGCTTACTGTGTGCAGAGCACTCTACTAAACGCTTAATCTACCTTAACTCCACTCTCATCTTTATAGGCCTCATTTCCTCCCCTCCCCCCAAAAAGGATACCATATACTTTGGCACCCAGGCCTTTTATTTTAACATATCTCATCATTTTCCCTTATCGATTCCTAATCCTGTGCCCAAGATCTCCAAAACATCTCCTGGATTTTGGCCACATTTGGGCCAGCTATATGACCATGGAGAGCTGCTGTCAAGCAGATTTTACCCCCTCCTCTGTGACTCCTCCACATAAAAGCTCAGTAGCAATTTTTAAGATGAAGCTTTTCCTAACAGGCTTCTTCCCTGAAGAATCCGGGCCTCGTCTGCCCTGATCATCCAGAGGAGCACAAAATAGTGAAAAAGGCTGTAGCTCCCTGAGGAAAGCCAAGTAACACTCACTGTCTGTCCTCGTGAGCTCATTCAGTGTAATAATAATTTTGAGATCTACAGAGGGTTGTCTATGTGCTGAGTAGTGGGGTAGATACAGAGTTGTGATATGGATACATCCCTGTCCTACATGGGGTTCAGGATCTATTCTAACCCCATTTTATAGATAGGAAATAGAGGCTGAGAGAGGTTGCTCAGGATCACACAAAAGGCCAGTGGAGGAGCTGGGACTCCTGGGTCCAGAACAGAAGACCTTAAAAGATGCAGTTCTACCCTCAAGGAGCTTACAATATAATGGTCTTTAAGGCCAGGAAGGCTTTTTTTTCCAGTTACTTTGTAAACATAACCAATTCTTATCCTACTCAAATCACCGTGGTATTCTTGTCAGGCTACCTATCTGTGAAATCAGTAAGTTTACTAATTTTTCAAGATGAAATAGTTTTCACCGTTTCATTTGTTTTAGGTGGATGGAACAAGAGTACAAGTTCCCAATCTGAAGAAAATGCCAATATCCATGGAAACCGGAGGCAGTTGTTTGCTTGCTCAGCCAGCTAAAAGTAAAGGTGTGGCCAGGGGAAAAAAGAAAAATAATAAAAAAAGGACAAATAAGTGGAAAAAGTGGCAGAGCCAAGCCCAGTCAAAGCCAAAGTAGTTTGGATACTTGGAGGAAGAGTTAATTTTAAAGATTGCTGCACAAGAAAAGCATTTTCTCTTAGTGCCTTAGGGATTTTCAAATTGCCTTGGCAAAAAAGCCAGAAAGAACAGAGAGAAATCTTGTAAACTGAAAAGGAGTATGTGCTCTTAACCCTTTCTTAACTAGGAGCTGGTAAACTCATTCTAGAAAGCCTTCCAAAATTAAGATAATACAGCCAAAGAAAGGTAACTGGGGTTTGTTTAAACTATTACAGGCCTTCCCTAAAGATCACAAATAGGTCAGGCTTGAAACTACCAGCAGAAAGAAAATTGCTGTATTCAAGACTAATACTGTATTCCCTGAGTTGTCTGAGTTGTTGGAGGGTTGCATTATAAATGGTCTTTCAAAGATTGACTTAGACTTGTTCTTTGTAAAATTCCACTGCAAAAGGCTAAAATTATAAGCTGTTCCTTAAAGTAAAACCATTTTCTGATTGTGCAACTGTGCGTTGATAGTAGAAACAAAATGGGTTCCTGCTAAACAGGTTTGGTGACTTATAAAATCAGCTGCCTGTTGGTGTTAAATTTCACAAATGTTAAAATACATTAGTGAATGCTGAGATTATAATTACGTTTTCCAGAAATGTGTTGAATTTCTAACTTGTTCTACCTGCCAGAACTAATATTTAGTTGATTTACTGTGAAGCTCAAAGTTTTTCCCCCCTCACTGTATTTTTTTTTCCCAAATTAGGGCCACACTTAAAAGGTATGAATTGATAGAAATTCCTCTCAGAAAACTGTTGATCATTAGAAACTGGTCCTTGATATGTTTCAGTATCCACTGGCGTAAAGAAGTTCTGATGAAAACTCAGGCAATAATCCTTAAAGCTACTCTCCAGTTATATGTAACAAACATTAACTGCAAGTAGGTGTATTGAACGGTCCTAAATGAATACTTCCTTAACCACTCTTGACACCTAAAAAGCACACATCATAATTTCATCTGGAATAGGATGAGCCATCTCAATGGTGTATGTTTTGTTCATTGTTATACTGCTGATGGTGTTTAGTATGTTTTAAACTTGCTCAAAAGTTATTTGTAAAATAAATGTTTTCTGTTTATAACAGTTGCAGGAATTTTTATCATCGTGATCTTGGTTTTCATCAAGGTTTTGTTCTCCAACGACATCATGACCTCCTTCCTAATCAAATGAATCATCATTAGTACATTTGTTTATGGATTCATAATGTAGTATATCACTGCCAGACCTTGCTTTAACTATGCATTTTTTATTGAAAATCGATCACGTTTCCAATAGCAAAGTAGGTCGAGTTGCTTCTAAACTGCAAATTTGGTTTCTGTTACATACAACACACATACCTCAGTTGTGAGTCACGCACTTGTGAGTCAGTTAACCCAGGGTGGGGTTCTTTTGGAATTTGCTCTTTGACTGGATACTGGGCTCTGAGATGTCCGAAGAGCTATGAGTTTTTACTTGGAATTCTTCTAATGATGACTTTATATCGAGTGATACCCTTACCAATGTAATTGCATTTTAAATTATTTAGAATTACTAGGAGACCTATAGGGCTTGCTAATATTTTGAAAGGTGTGTCTGTGATGGGAAATGGAGCTATGATAATCAAATAATGTTTCCCTGAAAAATGTAAGGCTCAGGGGTGGGTTACATAGCAATGTTACATTTTTGTTAAAATAGATTTTGAAATTGTTAACTTTCATATTTAAGAAAATCCCGATGCTTTTGTTCAGAAGTTGCTCACCCATTGAAAGCGTCCAAGACCAAAGTGAGACTGGAGGCAAAGAGATAACTTCCACTGGCTCCTGGGGAGTCTTTGTCCCATCATTTGATGGAATGTGCTAGCTGTAGTCAAGGCTCACACATCCACATTTATTTTATGGTATTCGTTAAGTGCGTACTTTGTGCCAGGCACTGTACTAACCACCGGGCTAGAAACAAGCTAATCAGGTTGGACACAGTCGCTGCCCCACATAGCGTTCACAGTCTTAATCCCCACTTCACAGATGAAGTAACTTGAGGCACAGACAATTAAGCCACTTGCCCAAGGTCATACAGCAGACAAGCGTCAGAGCCGGGATCGGGACCCACAACGTCTTCCAGGCCAGTGCTTTTTCACTAGGCCGTATTCCTCTTCCAGGGGAGAGCCTTACATCTAAACATCTCAAACATTCTTAGTGCTTAAAGAGTCTCGATTTTGTTTTTTGCTTTATTAAGTTTTTCAAATAAAAGCTAACTCTTGAGGTTGTTTGAGAGTGAATTCTTAGCCTTGAAGCTCAACTGACTTTTTAAACCTTCAAGATCCACAAGCACAAAATTTATGTCTTATAATTTGTGGCTTCCAGGAACAGAATACTAATTCACATGTGCAGATCGACAAAGTCTAAATAAGTGGAGGCAATTATGGTTATGGAATTGGATAAAATTGATATGCTAAGAAGGGATCCTAAATTATGCATTAGAGCTTTCAAACCAAATCCAGAAGACGTTAATGTCTTTTGTTTCAGTAGTGTAGCCTTCTTTGGATGATGCTGAAGTCTGCTTCTCATTTGGCATAGTATCAGGCCTATGACATTCCTGATGCTTAAGTAGCATTGTTTTCGTTGTTTTAGCGGCTCCTGGGGACCCTATTATTCTTCTGAGAACTCCCTGAAGCCGGTGTTCCTTTGGGCCAAGTATTTTCCAATTAACCTGTGACTTTTGGGGATGTAATTCTTCATTTTTCCTGTTCAGTACAAACCGTACGGAGTCTGGTGTTCTAGGACTAGGAGATGCCTGAAGAAGTTTAAACGTTTCCAGGACAAGAAGAGGCAATTACGATAATCAGTTGGTTCTCCATTACAGCTGGGAGGAGCTGAAAATGCCCCCTGTAAACCATCACCAGCTCCAAGCTCTCCCTGCTTCTAGGTAACCCAATCTAGTAGGGGAGAGAGGCGCAAAGCCGCTTCTTGTCGCTGCCCAGTTCAACCGACATCTCCCCGTTATTTCCAGATAGGTTTTTTTAAAAATTTATTATCGTCAATCAACTCTCCCTTTAAATTTGTGCCCTCTCCCCGGCACCTCTTTGCTGCTCCTATAGACCCCCAAATACACCTCGCAACTGCACCAGCTCCTCAACTCCAAACCTCCCTTTTTGGGTGGGAAAAAGAAACAACTTGTTCCACCCTCCTCAGCTGTCTCCTTGCCCCTATTATACGGTCCCCTCCTGACATACACTGCTATGAGGTGACAGGGATAGTAGGAGGGACCAGTCTGACCACTCCATTAACCTGCCTAAGCCCCAACTCACAGCTTGGAGAACGCAGGAGACGAAGAGGCCCGAAAGCAGGACTGTCCTCCCTTGATGGGTCATCGTGCAGATCCACAGCCTCTCTGTGGAAACCAGGCAGAAACTGACTTCCTCCCTCCTGCCTTCTTATCTGACAGACCAGCATTCTCCCCATCTTCAAAGCCCTACTAAAATCAGAGCCCCTCCGGGAAGCCTTCCCTGCATAACCTCTCTTCCCTTCACCCTATTTCCCCTCCCTTCTGTGTCATTTAATCACTCCTTTCCCCTAAGCACTTAAGTATTCACCCAATCTCCACCCCATAACTCTTTAAGTACATAGCCTTACACTGGGTTATTTCCCTTACCTATAATTTATTTTACCCTTACACTGGCTTGTTTCCCTCACCTGTAATTTATTTTATCTCTCTCCCCGACTTGACCCTGACCTCCCCGAAAGCAGGAATTATGTCTACTTACTCTATTTTACTCTCACAACCCCTTAGTACAGTGCTCTGCACAGAGTAAGCCCTCAGTATATACCTTTGATTGACTGACACATTTCATGGTTCTGGAGTTCCTCTCCACTTCTCTAGCTCCTTTCTTGCATGATTTTTCCTCTGCTAATATGCTGTAGGCCAACTGATGACGCCAGACGACCGATTGATATCCTTTGCACGGGGCCTTAGGAGGAGTGCTGAGGAGTGACTAGTTTACCTGTTCTAGCGATTTCTGGGACTTTTCCCCTTTTCTGTGTGAGGGCTAACCTGGCTTGGACCATCACTGATCATGCCTCAAAAGCACAGCCATCTGCTTACAAAGTAGATTCTGGATGTCATTCACAGACTTTCAGAGATGTTTGTGGATTTGGAAGTTTTCCAGTGGATCAGAAGCATTTTCTGACTTGAGCCCTTGAAAGGAGAGAACAGAGGTTGAACAGCCTGAGATTTACCACACACACTTGGCTTTACTTCCAAAGTCATGGGGAATAGAATGGACAGGGTACCTTCAACTCTAACTTGATCAAGAATTCCATAAAGCAATCACCTGAAATCTTGGTGAACTTCTCAAAGCACATGAATTTTATTAGTAGTTGCCAGAAACTGGGTTGGTTTGCTTTTTATTGTTATTTTTTGTATTTTTAATGGCATTTGTTAAGTGCTGGGGTAGATAAAAGCTTATCAGGTTGGACACAGTCCCTGTCCCACATCGGGCTCATAGTCTTAAACCCCATTTTACAGGTGAGGTAACTGAGGCACCAAGAAGTTAAGTGACTTGCCCAAGGTCACACAGCAGACAAGAGGCGGGGCTGGGATTAACAATAATAATAATAATAACATTGGTATCTGTTAAGTGCTTACTAGATGCAGAGCACTGTTCTAAGCCCTGGGGGAGATACAAGGTAATCAGATCGTCCCACGTGAGACCCACAGTTAATCCCCATTTTACAGATGAGGTAACTGAGGTACACAGAAGTGAAGCGACTTGCCCACAATCACACAGCTGACAGTTGGCAGAGCTGGGAGTCGAACCCATGACCTCTGACTCCGAAGCCCGGGCTCTTTCTACTGAGCCACGCTGCTTCCCTAATCCTAATCCTAATCTAATCCTTCTGGATTAGAACCGAGGTCTTCAGATCTTCAGACTTCCAAGCCCATGTCCTTTCCACTAGCCTATGTTGCTTCTGCTGATGTCAAATCCTCCTATAAAATATAAAAACGCATCACACGAGTCTCAGTGTTGTTCCCTGGTTGTATTTGCCATGCTTGTTGTGCTGCACAATGATGTTTGTAGAATTTTTTTCTTACTTTACTGTTAGGCTTATAATAAATTGATGATAATAGCACAGCATTCAGTCTTATGCCTTTTGCAGAGGAAGCTCGTTTTGGGTAGGGATCTTATCTCCCCACTCTGCTGTATCGTGCCCTACCAAGTGTTTACTACAGTGCTCTACCTGTAGTAAGCGCTCAATAAATGCCATTGGTTGATGGATGGATTGATTTGGAAGGCCTGAAATGTGGAACTCTCCGGTGGCAGATCCCACACCTTGAGCGATAGTGCTCTGAAGAGGAGAGACTTATCCAGAAGATGATGTAGCCTTTTTGTGTGAGCTGTCCTTCATCAGTACTCTGGTCTCACTCCGGGCCACGATGTCAATTCCAAATGTGGCTCGTGCCGAGCAATGAATTCAGCCTGTCCATTCTGATTTGCTACTACTGTCATCTAGTGCCCTGATGTTTCATCAGTAAATCAGTGCTTACCGTGTGCAGAGCCCCACGTGGGACAACCTGACTGTGAGCCCCACGTGGGACAACCTGATTCCCCTGTGTCTACCCCAGCGCTTAGAACAGTACTCTGCACATAGTAAGCGCTTAACAAATACCAACATTATTATTATTATTACCCCGGCTCTTAGAGCAGTGCTCTGCACACAGTAAGCGCTTAACAAATACCAACATCATTATTATTATTATTATTATTAAATGCTAAATTTATGCACAAGTGGTTTCTATTTGTTATAATACCTCTAGATTAAGTTCAGCAGGCACCAGTTTATGTGAGAGGCATGCAATATGTTGGGTGTGTTTCCTGACACACTCCCTATTCAAGGTGAGCAGAACTTTTCAGACACCTGGAGTAACTTACCCCCAACTGCTGTCGTGTCAGTGATGAAAAGACACACAGCTAACAACCTAATTCAGTAAGAATTCATTCATTCATTATGAACCAGTCAGTCAGTAGCATTTAATTTGCGCTCACTATGTGCGGAACACTGTATAAGTGCTTGGGAGAGTACAAAACAATAGAATTAACACACATGTTCCCTGCTTTTATTGAATTTACATTCTAGAGAGGAGTTTACGGTCTAGCCCGCGCTAGACCGTAAACTCATTATGGGCAGGGAATGTGTCTGCTAATTCTGTTGTGTTGTACTCAAGTGCTTACCACAGTTGCTCTGCACCTAGTGAGTGCTCAGTAAATACTTTTGATTGGTATCTGTCACCGCCTCACTGTCAGCCCTCCAGACTTTCTGTGTTTATCGGTGCAAAATGAAAATAAAATGGAAGCAGTCATAATAATAACGGTGGTATTTTGTTAAGCGCTTATTACGTGCAAAGCACTGTACAGGGTGATCAGGTTGTCCCACGTGGGGCTCACAGTTTTAATCCCCATTTTACAGATGAGGTAACTGAGGCACAGAGACGTTAAATCCCAGAGTCACGCAGCTGGCAAGCGGCAGAACCGGGATTAGATCCAGTCAGGCTTCCTGTCAATCAGTGGCACCAACTGTGCTTACTGTGTGCAGAACACTACCGAGCACAACGCAACAGAGTTGGTAGCCCCCTTCCCCGCCCTCGACAAGTTTATAGCCTGAAACCATCTTCTCATAAAGATCTTGGGAGTCCACAGAATAAAGGCATGTATACGAAGCATGGGAAACAGGTAAACATTCAGAACTCAATTCGCACATATCTGCTATGAACCCGAGACTTTTTTTTGTTTTAACCTCTAGGGAAAACAGGTCATAGATTTAGCCACTCCGGGGCAGGCGAAGCCCCACTGAATCATGTTCCTCCGCCGTTGATCTTTCCCAGCCGCCCAGGAAAGTGTGGGAAGGGTTTGTGGCGTTGTTCTTCGGGCCAACTGCAAGTCTGCCCTAGTCTTCGCCTAGCATTCCACTTCTGTGAGAAAGCCCTCACTTCTCTAAGGTCATAAATCATCATAGTCTTCCCCGCCTCCAGTGGCGGTGTTCCCAACAAGCCGACCCGAGAGCAAGATTCGGGCCCAACTCTGTCCAGATCGTATCTTCATGTTAAGAAAACCAGCTGGCTGTTCCCTTTATAAAAAGTAATCAACATTTCTTATAAAGAAGAAATATTATTTTGCTTGTCATTGATGCAATAGGTATGAATCAGTCTTTCCAAACCTCCAGTCAAAGGAAAAGAAAAAACCCTATCGAGTTCTCCGTGATGCAAATAGTGTGTCTTGTCTTATGCTGTCGAGTCGTCTCCGACCCATAGCGACACCACTATTTGCAATCGTTCCGATGGTGTATCCGTAGAGTTTTCTCGGTAAAATTACAGAGGTGGCTTACCATTGCCTCCCTCCGTGCAGTAAATCTGAGTCTCCGCCTTTGACTCTTTTCCGTGGGCTGCTGCCCAGCCCAGGTGAGTTTTGACTTGTAGCAGATTACCTTCCGTTCGCTAGGCACTGCCCAAGCTAGGAATGGAATGGATGTGCCGCTGCTTGACTCTCCCTCTCGTACTCGAGACTGGTAGAGTACTGGAAACCCTTCAGGTGGGATCCTGAGAGGGGACAAACAAGGTAAATTATAATGAAAAAAGAATACTACGCTATCTGTGGTCACACCCCCGTGTTTTCACAGCACGTCTGAAAGACCTACCCTATTGAATTTCCTCTAATTTTGCTACTGCAAAACAAACATTCATAGAGCCTTAATGACTGAGGAGGTACCGTATTTTAATATTTGTAAAAGATAACCAAAATCATGTGTGGGCATGAGACTGTAACCAGTTTCTTATCCAAGATAACGAATTGGTTTATCCTTTCCAAGGGGAGGCACGGCTCTCAAGTTCAATGAAATTGCTAATGCTAATTGAGCGACAAAATACCTACGAAACGAACTTTGGGCAAATATGAAACTTCAAATGCTATACCAATGGCACTGAGGAGGTTTTTCTTATAATCTGAGCCTTTGTTAACCTAGAAACATGAGCTTCTGAGTACTTAGCTCCTCCTCCATCCAACCTCTACCCAGTGCAAGCTTCCAGCGCCTATCTCAAGGAGGCTGAAGGGCGTCTTGCTCCTCAGAGATTAGGCAAAGCTTGCCTCTGGGGAGCATACAGTTCTCTTTCCCATGCACCTGGAGGAGAATTTACACCCATGTGAGTAATCCAAGGCAGACCTGTTTTAATTGGGTTTAAAGATCAAAATACAAGTGCAACTAGAAAATAATCTCTGGGAAAATCCAGGAGTTTGTGGGATTTCTTTCATTCCACTATTTTGACCAATCGCATTCTCATCATCGTGGGGATTACCAAATGGTTCCTGCTTACTAAAGTGAGAAAATAAATGTGATAGCCGAATGTTTGCACTGGAAGATTAATGCCCAACCTCCACCCTAGGAAGAAAAAAAAAACGCAACTTCATTTCTGAAATACCAGCAAGAGTTTCTGGGCTGCTGGAAATACATTTTAACCAATACCATCCGCTGCCTCAAAGAATTGCACAATGAGTGTCCTGTGATTTTTTTTTTCAAGTTGTGAATACCATTGCTCTAGGCTGGCGTTCTTTTGTGTGTGTGCAAAGGCCTCAGTGCTAATAAAGTGGTAAATTGGACTGTGATTCGGTTTGGCTTCTTTTTATACTGTAGTCTCAGCCTTGAAAACTTCCAGTATTTAGAGCAAGGATTTTGCAATTTAAGACAGTGAGCGCCTAAGGCCTGAATATGTTTTAGCGTGGAGTGCTGAGTCCGCTGTCAGCAGAAACGGGGATCCCTCAGGCCCAGAGCATAGGCTTTATATATAAATCCAGAAGGAGAATACATGGCCTTCACTTGTCCGCTTTAACTAGGGAGAAGGCAGAAGATTTGGAAACAGCAGGCTTCAGCCAGGAAGAAGTGGACCTAAATCACTGTCAGGGAAGGGCCGATCCAGATAACTTAAGGAGTCCAGGGTCTCTGTGAGCTTTCTCAATTGCTGTGGATGTGAATTTGGGCAGAGAATATCTGTTTATTGTTGATTGCACTCTCCCAATCCCCAGGTACAGTGCTCTGCACGAAGTAAGTACTCAATAAATCCAGATCTCTCTTTGTTCTAAACTAGGCCTGTAGTGGAATGCGCTCTTCCCCCAAATTCTGTTTATATCAGCGGCGCTGCTGATGGTGAGTGTGAGATGCGATCCATCGGTGGTATTTATTGAGCACTTACTGTGTGCAGAATACTGTCCAAAGCACGTAGGAAGAGGAAAATACGACAGTGGTGGTAGTCACATTCCCTCCCCACAACGCGGTCACAATCTAGGCGGGGAAAACTCGCAGAAGGGCTGATGTCTAAGGAGGGTCGGTCACACTGCTGGTCGGTTGCTCTGGAGGAGACTCATGATCTCTTTCTACGCCTGGTGACTTTGATCTGTGCACACTTTATCTCCAGAATGGATCCTCTAAACCACCGGGCTGCCTGGGCTCAGTCAATAATTGGGATTTATCGCCTTGATTCTATTTATTTGCTATTGTTTTAATGAGATGTTCATCACCTCGATTCTATTTATTGCTATTCTCGTCTGTCCGTCTCCCCCGATTAGACTGTAAGCCCGTCGAAGGGCAGGGACTGTCTCTGTCTGTTACCGATTTACATTCCAAGTGCTTAGTACAGTGCTCTGCACATAGTAAGCGCTCAATAAATACTATTGAATGAATGAATGAATTTTTTTGAGCACTTACTGTGTGCAGAGCACTTGGGAGAGTATGATAGAGTTGTCAGAAATGATCCCTACCTTCTAGGAGCTTACAAACAGGCTTCTGGCCTTTAATGGCAAAATTGAGATTTTTCTATTTGCTTTCCTTTAATCTTCCCCACTTAAAAAAAAATCAGCCAAGCATCCTTTGGAAGAACTTTGGGATTCTTCAGGCCACTGGACATCAAAACTGGAAATGGTGTTTCCCCTCTCTGTAATTTTATCTCTGTGTCCCTCTCCCCCTGTAGACTGAAAGCTTCTTGTGGGTATCCACCAATTCTATTATATTGAACTTTCTCAAATGTTTAGTTCAATGCTCTGCACACGGTAAGGGCTCAGTAAGTCCATTTGATTGGGGTTGGCGCTTCTGAGAGCCAGGGAGCATGGAGGAGGAGACTCAGGGCTGATTTTAATAACATGGATCATCATCAATTGGTTACTGTATTAAGGTCTTATAATGTGCAGATCCTCATCAGGATCCCTGGTCTATCAGTACTTAACAATGGGGAATTTGCCTCCCAAATAGGTTTTTCCATCCAGTTTACTCATTCTGAAGCCCACTGGCATATTTTAATTGGTTTACAGTGAAAATGGGCCAACTTTTTTTGAGTATGGCAAATGAGATCGAAAAATACTTAAAAGTTCCTTTCCGATTATTAATGAGAGGCAAGGTGGCTTAATGGAAAGACCACAGGCCTGGAAGTCAGAGGTCCTGGGTTCCAATCCCGGCTCTACCATGTATCTGTTTTGTGACCTTGGGCAAGTCACTTAACTTTTCTGTGCCTCAGTTACTAACCTGTAAAATGGAGATTTAATCCCACTCCCTCCTACTTAGACTGTGAGCTCCCTGTGGGACAGGGACTGTGTCCACCCTGATTAACTTGTATCTACCCCAGCGCGTAGAACAGTGCTTGGCATATAGTAAATGCTTAACAAGTACCGTAAAAAAAATGAAATTCATTCAATCGTATTTATTGAGCGCTTACTGTGTGCAGAGCACTGTACTAAGCGCTTGGAAAGTACAACTTGGCAACAAATACAGACAACAACTGCACATAGCAAGCCCTTAATAAATATGACTGAATGAATGAATCTGTAATTTATTTATTTATATTAATATCAGTCTCCCCCTCCCCGCAGGCTCAACAGGCTCACAGTGTAGAATGACTAAGACATTAAGGAAGGTATAATTAGACTTTTGGTCAGATAGAGGGTTTGCCTGAAATCTATATTTAAAATACTTTGTGGCGTGCCTTACAGGGAAGTCAGGAAAGAGATTGCTTCTGTAACTGGGCTCAACATTGTACCCCTTTGAATAAGGAATGACTGGAAAATACTAAGTGTAGGGAAAATTATGAATTTCAGAGAAAAAAGAGAACTCTGGGGCAGTAGTCTGTTTTAGAAAGGACTTTGTGGAATCAATCTACCCTCCTAAAATGGTAAATCTTTCCAGTTTCAGTGCTCTACGATTTGGTTCTACAGGAAATTGAGTAAATTTTAGTGGTTGAAAGTGCCCCACCCAATCTCTCTGCAGCTCTTGCTGATGAATCACAGGCATTAACGATGGGAGAGACCAATGATGTCATCTCAAACACCCCCGAGTGGGAAGAACTGGGCTCCCTGCCCCTTTCTCAGAAAGCAGTCAGGCATTTGAATCGGGTTATGCAGATTCCTAGATTGCTAGGGTTTCAGGATTTAACTAAAATTTAGCTGCCTTTGGAGAGTTAATCTTTTATTGCTTTAGATGTTTACTGTATCCCTAATTATCCTGCCCAAAACTAGACAATTGCGTGTTTGTGTGAACATAAATAAATGGAAAACCTAGATTCAGTAACATTAGGCTAGTGGTTTAACTGATCTATGATTCCGCAGTCTTACCCGACTTTGCCAGCGGTCAATAGCTATTGGGGTTGTAATGTCAAGTATGAGCAGTGTTCCCCCTTTTCTAGTGGATAAATCCATCCTCGATACTCACGTTTATCCACTTACCCATTAGCACTAATGTATAATCTTTGACTTTCTTCTTGCAGCCTTTTATTCTCAGCATTAATTTACCCTCACATCATTTTTATCTGCTGAACGGCAGACGCCAATTAATCTTATTTATTCATTCAGTAGTACTTATTGAACACTTACTGTGTGCAGAGCACTGTACTAAGTGGTTGGGAGAGTAGAGTAATACAATATAACAGAGTTGGTAGATGCATTCCCTGCCTACCAAGAGCAGGGAGAGCGGGGAGGGGGAGACTGACATTAATATAAATAAATAAATTACAGATTCATTCATTCATTCAGTCATACTTATTAAGTGCTTACTATGTGCAGAGCACTGTACTAAACGTTTGGGAAAGAATAATACAGCAATAAACGGTGACAATCCCTGCCCACAATAAGCTCACAGTCTAGACGTGGGGAGACATAAATGCAAATAAATTAAATTAAAGATATATACGTCGGTGCTGTGGGGCCGGTCTGGGGGGAGAACAAAGGGAGGAAGTTAGGTCGATGAAGAAGAAGGGGGAGAAGAGGAAAAGAAGGGCTTAGTCTGGGGAGGCTTCTTGGAAGAAATGTACCTTCAGTAAGGCCTTGAAGGCGGGAGAGAGTAATTATCTGTCAGATTTAAGGAAGGAGGGTGTTCCAGGCCAGAGGCAAGACAGGGGAGGTCGAGGCACATTGAGAAGGTTAGCACCAGAGGAGCGAAGTATGCGGGCTGGGTTGTAGGAGAGAAGCGAGGTGAGGTAGGTGGGGGCAAGATGATGATGTTTTAAAGCCGACGGTGAGGAGCTTTTGTTTGATACGGAGGTGACTGGTCAACCACTGAAGATTTTTGAGGAGGGGGGTACCATGTCCTGAACACTGTTGTAGAAAGATGATCCGGGCAGCAGCGTGAAGTATGGACTGGAGTGGGGAGAAATAGGAAGTTGGAGATCAGCAGGGAGGCTGATGCAGTAATCTAGGCCGGATAGGATGAGTGATTGCATTTACGTGATAGCAGTTTGGATGGAGAGGAAAGGGCAGATTTTTGCATTGTTGTGAAGGTGTCTGTTGCCGAATTGTATATTCCAAGTTCTTAGTACAGTGCTCTGCATATAGTAAGCGCTCAATGAATACGATTGAATGAATGAAGGTGGGACCAACAGGATTTGGTGAGGGACTGAATATGTGAATTGAATGAGACAGAAGAGTCGAGGCTTGTGAGATGGGAAGGATGGTGATGCCATCTACGGTGATGGGAAGGGTTGTGGGGGGAAGATAAGGAGCTCTGTTTTGGACATGTTAAGTACAGATAAGTACATAAGTGCTGTGGGGCTGAAGGAGAGATGAAAAAATGGAGCAAAACTAAGTGAAGAGTGACCAGAAGGGAGTGGGAGAAGAGGAAATGAGCTCTTAGTCAGAGACGCTCTCTTGGAGATATGCTTTTAATAAGTATTTGAAGGTGAGGAGAGTAATTGTCTGTCAGATATGAAGAAGGAGAGCATTCCAGGCCAGAGGCAGTTCCTTGTCACCTACTCAATCGTACTCTCCACAGCACTTAGTACAGTGCTCAGTGCCCAGTAAGCACTCAAAAATGCTATTACTCGATATATAGTGGATTCGGTATTCTTGCTAGTGCTTTGGCAGTTGTAGCAAAATATAATGCCCCAGCATGAGAGAAAAAATCAAAAACCTTAAAATGTAGAATCCTGGCTCTGAAAGAAATCTGTTAGTAGAATCAATCAATCAGTTATATTTATTGAGTGCTTACTGGGTGCAGAGCACTGTACTAAGTGCTTGGGTGAGTACAGAATGTAGACCTGCAGTCAGAAGGACCTGGGTTCTAATCCTGGCTCTGCCACTAGTCTGTGGTGTGACCTTGGGCAAGTCACTTCACTTCTCTGGTCTTCAATTACCTCATCTGTAAAATTGGGATTAAGATTGTGAGCCCCTGGTGGGACAGGGACTGTGTCCTACTAACTTTGTTTGTATCCACCCCAACGCTTAGTATAGTGCCTAGCACATAGAAGGCACTTAACTAATACCACAATTATTATTATTACAGTATGACAGCATCAGTAGACACATTCCCTTCCCTTAATGAGCTTACAGTCTAGAGAACTAGAACACTCCTAGAATAGGAGTTGAAGCTCCAGAGATGGCGAATTCACTGGGTTTCTTTTACCCCTTTTTCTTTTTCCTTTTTTTCCCTCCCTATGGCCCAGGCTAGTATTATTAGCCAATCGTATTCCTGGAAGTTCAGAGTGGATTGGGAGGCGAGTTTTCCAAGGGGCAGGACCAAAACGACTGGAGGAAAAACAGGCATGGAAAGAGAGAGATACGTGGAGACAGACGCAGATAAGGAGAGGGGAAAATAGAGGCAAACCAAAAGGCAGCAATAGGTTCACCCAGACTTTGGCACAAAGCACACAGACATGTATACAGTTAACTGTTGACAAGGACGATGCCCTAAGAGTCAGCAGCAGCAGCAACTCCTCCCTTGCAGCAGCCTGCTGACAGCTGCCGGTCCCCTGGTAATAGGGTGTCCCACTATTTTGTGCCGGGAAATTACCTGCTTGTAGCTGTTGGATTTCCCGCTGCTTCTCCTCTTTATTCCTTCAGTCGTATTTATTGGGCACTTACCATGTGCAGAACACTGTACTAAGCGCTTGGGAAAGTACAGTGGAACAATAGAACAGACGCATTCCCTGCCCACAACGAGCTGACAGTCTAGAGGACGAACCTACAGCCTAGAGAATGAGCTTACATCGTGCAGCTGGGATAGATCCCGTCTTCCCTTTTCAACCGCTCACTCTCTAACGACTTCTGCCCCTCTGCCTTCAAAAAAAAAACCCTCCCTTGTCCCCACAGCCCCCTCCACTTACCGCCCCATCTCCCTCCTCCCCTTCCTTTCCAAACTCCTGGAACGAGTCATCTACACCTGCCGCCTCAAATTCCTCTCCTCCAACTCTCTCCCGGACCCCCTCCGATCTAGCTTCCGTCCCCTCCACTCCACCAGAACTGCCCTCTCAAAGGTCACCAGTGGCCTCCTTCTTGCCAAATCCAACAACTCCTACTCCATCCTAATCCTCCTCAACCTTTCAGCTGCCTTTGACACTGTGGACCATCCCCGTCTCCTCGATACACTATCCAACCTTGGCTTCACTGACTCCGTCCTCTCCTGGTTCTCCTCTTATCTCTCCGGCCGGTCATGCTTAGTCTCCTTCACGGGCTCCTCCTCCCCCTCCCATGCCTTAACCGCAGGGGTTCCTCAAGGCTCAGTTCTTGGTCCCCTTCTATTCTCCATCTATACTCACTCCCTTGGTGAACTCATTCGCTCCCACGGCTTCAACTATCATCTCTACGTGGATGATACCCAAATCTATATCTCCTTTCTGTTCTCTTTCCCTCCCTCCAGGCTCGCTTCTCCTCCTGCCTTCAGTACATCTCCACCTGGATGTCCTCCTGCCACCTAAAACTGAACATGTCTAAGACTGAGCTCCTTGTCTTCCTTCCCAAACCTTGTCCTCTCCCTGACTTTCCTGTCACAGTATACGGCACTTACCATCCTTCTCGTCCTGCAAGCCCGCAACCTCGGTGTCATCCTTGACTCTGCTCTCTCATTCACCCCCCACATCCAATCCGTCACCAAAACCTGCCGGTCTCACCTTCACAGTGTCGCCACGATCCGCCCTTTCCTCTCCATCCAGCCACCCTGCTGGTACAAGCTCTCATAATATCCCGACTGGATTATTGTGTCAGCCTCCTCTCTGATTTCCCATCCTCCTGTCTCTCCCCGCTCCAGTCTATTCTTCATTCCACTGCCCGGATCTTCTTTCTACAGAAACGCTCTGGGCATGTCACTCCCCGCCTCAAAAACCTCCAGTGGTTGCCTATCAAAGCTCAAAGTGGTTGCCTTCAAAGGTGTCCGTCCCCTAGCCCCCTCCTACCTCACCTCCTTTCTCTCCTTCTTCTGCCCAACCCATACACTCCGCTCCTCTGCCGCTCACCTCCTCACGGTCCCTCGTTCGCGCCTGGCCCGCCGTCGACACCTGGCTCACGTCCTCCCGCTGACTTGGAACGCCGTCCCTCCTCACATCCTCCAAACTAACTCTCTTCCCCTCTTCAAAGGCCTACTCAGAGTTCACCTCCTCCAGGAGGCTTTCCCAGACTGAGCCCTCCCTTTCCCTTTGCTCCTCCTCCCCTCCCCATTCCCCCTTCTCCCTCCCTCTGCTCAGTTCTTCCCTTTCCCTTCCCCATAGCACTTGTGCATATTTGTATATATTATTTATTACTCTGTTTTGTTAATGATGTGTGTATATCTATGATTCTATTCATCTTGATGATATTGGCGCCAGACTACTTGTTTTGTTCTGTTCTTTATGTGTTGTCTGTCTCCCCCGTTTAGACTGTGAGCCTGTTGTAGGGCAGGGATGGTCTCTATATGTTGCCTAATTGTACATTCCAAGTGCTTAGTACAGTGCTCTGCACATAGTAAGCGCTCAGTAAATATGATTGAATTCTATTCATTTATATTAATACCTACTTTACTTGTTCTGTTGTGTACATATATATCTCTAATTCTATTTATTTATATTTATGCTACTGCGGCCTGTTTACTTGTTTTTGGTGTCTGTCTCCCCTCTTCTAGACTGTGAGCCCCTTGTGGGCGGGGATTGTCTCTCTTTATTGCTGTATTTTACTTTCCAAGCGCTTAGTCTAGTGATCTGCACACAGTAAGTGCTCAATAAATATGAGTGAATGAATGAAGAGATCACAGAGGAGCACTATCCAGGTCATGAGCACCAAGAAGACCAAGGAGCATAGAAAGAGAGTGCCAGCCCAACAGGGAGGAGTGGTATTTTAATAAGGACCCCCTAGGTGCGATGCACTGTATCAATGAATAGCATTTATTGAGCACTTACTGTGTGCCGTACTAAGTATTTGGGAGAGTATAGCGCAACAGAGTTGGTAGGCACGATCCCCGCTTATCAGGGGCTTACAGTCTTGAGGGGGAGGCAGATATTAAAATAAAGTATTGATATAAATGCCGTTGAGCTGAGGACAGGGTGAATAGCGTGTGCTTAAAAGGTACATATCCAAATGTCTAGGCGATGCAGAAGGGAGAAAGAGTAGGGGACCTGAGGCTTTAGCCGGGGAAGGCCCCTTGAAGGAAATGTGATTTGAGTAAAGCTTTGAAGGTGGGGAGAGTGGTGGGTGGACTGCTGGTTATGAAGACAGAGGGAGTTCTAGGCCAGAGAGAGGATGTGGGCAAGGGTTGGTAGCAAGATAGATGAGATCGAGATACAGAGAGTAGAGTGGTGTTTGTCACCCGTCACACAGGGATGGGTTTGAGGATCGGCACAGTGAGAGACCGGAGTCAGGCTGAGCCATGCAAGAGTTGTACCTCATGGCGAATTGAGCTTCCCTTTTGGGAGGAATATACTTATGTGGGCCAGCCCGGTCCCCAACTTTTAGCAGCTGGTGGGATCGGGAAGGAGACACCAGTTGTCGCCGGGGGCTGCCTTTCAAATCACCTGGCAACTGAGCTCCCTCCCCAAAGGTTTACTCACTTCTCCTTGCTCCAGCGAAGAGGTCCCCAATTCTGAGTAGAAGCAACCTGCCATGTAGGTGTGGCAGATTTCCAACCTACTCCCAAGAGTTGGCAGGGAATGTCTGTTATATCGTTATATTGTACTCTCCCAAGCTCTTAGTACAGTGCTCTGTACACAATAAGCACTCAATAAATACGATTAACTGACTAGAGGCCACTCCCCAGATATACACTGTTATTTCCTGATCCTCTCCCCTTCCTTTAGCCATATTTGCAGGGCGGGGCGGGGGAGGATGAGAATTTATGCATTCCAGACTAATTGTTCAGCTTTATTGCTCACCCAGCCCACTGGGGTCTGTAGCACCAGGAGGTAACGGGGTGTGTTTGTTTAGCCAACTGCTTCCTGTCACTCCCAACCAGCCCTGGCTTTAGTGAGCTAAACCTGTTAGCCTAGCCAAGGCCTGACCGGTCATAGTGTTAGAGGAGCGGGCTCATAGAAGCAAATAAGTGAGGTAAGACAGCGGGGGACAAGGTGATCGAATGCTTTAAAACCGACGGTCAGGAGTCTCTGTTTGATGCCAAGGTAGATGGGCAGCTGTTGGAAGTTCATGAGGATGGGGAAGATATGAACAAAATGTTTCTTAGAAAAATGATTCGGACAGCAAAGCGAAGTAAGGACCGGCGTGGGGAGAGACGGGAAGCAAGGAGGTCGGCGAGGCGTCATGCAGTAGTCAAGGCGGAATAAGATCGGCATAATCACAGTTTGAATAGAGAGGAAAGGGCAGATGTTAGTGACGTGAAGGTAGAACTGACAGGATTTGATGACACTGAATATGTGGGTCGAACGAGAAGGCCGAGGATAATGTCAAGATTATGGGCTTGTGAGACAAAGGGTAATGGTGATGAGATAGGTGGAGGGCAGGTTTTGAGTGGAAAGATGAGGAGTTCTGTTTTGGGCGTCCTAAATTCGAGGTGTCAGCGAGACATCCAATTAGGGATATTCTGAAGGCAGAAGGAAATGTGAGATTGCAGAAAAGGAGAGAGGTCAGTGCTGGAGAGGTGGATTTGGGAATCATCAGAACAACGATGGTAGTTGAAGCCACGGGAGCAAATGAGTTCTCTAAAGCAATGGGTATAGAAGGAGAATAGAACGGGACCCAGAACTGAACCTTGAGAGACTCCCACACTTGGCGGGTAGGAGGCAGAGGAGAAGCCTGTGAAAGAGACTGAGCTGATATGCCTCAGGTTGGGGAGTTAATCAGGAGAAACCATGGTCAATGCCGTGCTACCTCCTCCTCCATTACCCCTCCCTCTTCCTCTTTCTCTCCGATCTCCCTTCCTCCTGTCTCTCCTCACTCCAGTCTATTCTTCATTCCGCTGCCCAGATCATCTTCCTGCAGAAACGCTCTGGGCATGTCACTCCCCTCCTTAAAATCCTCCAGTGGTTGCCTATCGACCTCCGCACGAAACGAAACTTCTCACTCTGGGCTTCAAGGCCGTCCATCACCTTGCCCCCTCCTACCTCTCCTCCCTTCTCTCTTTCCACCGCCCAGCCCGCACGCTCCGCTCTCTGCCGCCCACCTCCTCACCGTCCCCCGTTGGTGCCTATCCCGCCGTCGACCTCTGGCCCACGTCCTACCGCTGTCTTGGAATGCCCTCCCTCCTCACCTCCGCCAAACTAACTCTCTTCTCCTCTTCAAAGCCCTACTGAGAGCTCACCTCCTCCAAGAGGCCTTCCCACACTGAGCTTCCCCTTTTCCCTCTGCTCCTTCTGCTCCCTCTCTGCTCTCCCTTCACCTCCCCTCAGCTAAGTCCCCTTTCCCCTCTTTCCCTCTGCTCCTCCCCCTCTCCCTTCCCCTCTCCTTAGCACTGTGCTCATTTGTATATATTTTTATTACCTTATTTATTTTGTTAATGAGGTGTACATCCCCTTGATTCTATTTATCGTGATTAGGTTGTCTTGTTTTTGTCTGTCTGTCTCCCCAATTAGACTGTAAGCCCGTCATTGGTCAGGGATTGCCTCTATCTGTTGCCGAATTGTCCATCCCAAGCGCTTAGTACAGCGCTCTGCACATAGTAAGCGCTCAATAAATACTATTGAATGAAAGAGACTGAGAACGAGCAGACAGAGAGATGGGAAGAGAACCAGGAGAGGACAGTGTTAACGAAGCCTGGGTCGGATAATATTTCCAGAAGGGGGTGGTCTACAGTGTCGAAGGCGGCTGAGAGGATGAGGAAGGTTAGGATGGAGTAGAGGCCATTGACAAGAAAGAGATCATCGGTGACCTCCGAGAGGGCAGTTTCCAGGGAGTGAAGGGTTGCGGAAGCCAGAGCGAAAGTGCAACGGAAGCCCCTGCCCACGATGAGCTTACATTCTAATGAGGGAGAAAGACATAAATATACTTACAAATTAGAGTAATCAAAAGAAGCCATTGTGTAATTGTTTATACATGTGTGTACAAGGAGAATGAAGTTGGGACTAAGTCAAAATAAAAATGCTAGAGACGGCTGCTGAGCCGATATGCCTCAGGTGGTTGGGAGTTAATCGGGAGAAACTGTGGCCAGTGGAGTGCTACCTCCTCCTCCATTACCCCTCCCCCTTCCTCTTGCTTCTGCTGCCTCTATTTTGGCTGAGAGGAAAGAGCGTGGACGTGGGAGTCAGGGGACCTGGGTTCTAATCTCCATCTACCACTAGCCTGCTGTGGCATAGGAAACCTAACCTTTTCTATGCCTGTTTCCTCATCTGTAAAATGGGGATTCAATACCTGATCTCCCTCTTTCTTAGACTCTGAGTCCCATGTGGGATAAGTACCGTTTCTGACCTGATAATCTTGTATCTATTATTATTATTATTACAGTATTTGTTAAGCACTTACTCTGTGTCAAGCACTGTACTAAGCGCTGGAGTGAATACAAGCAAATCAGGTCGGACCCGGTCCCTGTCCCACAGTCTCATTCCCCATTTTGCAGATGAGGTAACTGAGGCCCAGAGAAGTGAAGTGACTTGCTCAAGGACACACAGCAGATAAGTGGTAGCGCTTAGTAGAGTCCTCGGCATATAGTAAGCACTTAACCAGTACTGCTAACATCGTCCGCCCAACTGTATATATTTTCACTACCCTATTTATTTTGCTAATGAGATGTACATCACCTTGATTCTATTTATTTGCTATTGTTTTAATGAGAGGCTCATCCCCTTGATTCTATTTATTGCTATTGTTTTTGTCTGTCTCCCCCGATTAGACTGTAAACCCATCAAAGGGCAGGGACTGTCTCTATCTGTTACCGATTTGTCCATTCCAAGCGCTTGGTACAGTGCTGTGCACATAAGCGCTCAATAAATACTATTGAATGAATTATTATTATTATTTTGACATTTCTGTTACAGCAGCAGGCAGCTTCCTAGCTGCAGTGGAAATAGCCAAGAAAGAAGAAATGGTGCTAACAGAGTATGTGGTAGGGCAGCAGTAAGAGGGAGTCAACTGACCTGTTCTGACCATGTTTTATGCTTTCCTGCAAGGCAGCCTGCCTGCTGAAGGCGACCCTGTTGTTTCCACCTCTGTCTGGTTGGCGCAGGCAGCATTCAAACATTCCAGACAGCCCTTTGTGGCTCCCTACAGACACAGTACCGGGAAGATGACGTCTGGTTTTCAGCTGGTCCAGTTTCCAACCGGATAAATACCATTACCACCAGGAATGGCTTAGCCTCCACTGAGACTTTTGGGGGTTCCATCAGAATTTCGCGGGGGGAGAGTCACTGATAAAGAGTTTGCGACTCACCTATGTCAGGACTTCTTGTCATAATATTGTTGGTATTTGTTAAGCGCTTACTATGTGCAGAGCACTGTTTTAAGCGCTGGGCTAGATACAGGGTAATCGGGTTGTCCCATGTGAGGCTCACAGTTTATCCCCATTTTACAGATGAGGTAACTGAGGCACAGAGAAGTTAAGTGACTTGCCCAAAGTCGCACTTACCTCACCTGTAAAATGGGGTTTAAGACCATGAGCCCGATGTGGGACAGGGACTGTGTCCAACCTGATAAGCTTTTATCTACCCCAGCCCTTAACAAATGCCATTAAAAATCCAAAAAAAGTAATAAAATGCAAACCAACCCGGTTCCTGGCAACTACTAATAAAGTATGTGACAAGAAGTATGCCAACGAGTCTAGAGTGGATGAACACTGTGGCTTCCGTTTGTCCAGAGAAGGAGGCCTTCCCTCCAGAAGCCGGCACTTGCGGAGAAGAACCCGTGGCGGCTTTGGAGGCTCACCAAAACGTTGGAGAATTTGGGTTGGGCCCTAGATGATTCTTTTGATGTGGGGACCTTTGCTGGCCGGAGTGATCTGGGCTCCCCTCAAGGGCTCCGTGAGTTTGGGGCAAGTTGGGTTGCCTCTGAGCTGGCCACTCTCATCACCCCCTGAATCCTGGAGAGGCCCAGATCTGTTGCAGTTCCCCATCCTCACTGGGGACAAGTGTTTGTCTGGAATGGGTCCTCTCAGAGAATAATAATAATAATGTTGGCATTTGTTAAGCGCTTACTATGTGCAGAGCTCTGTTCTAAGCGCTGGGGTAGATAGAGGGTCATCAGGTCATCCCACGTGAGGTTCACAGTTAATCCCCGTTTTACAGGTGAGGTAACTGAGGCCCAGAGAAGTGAAGTGACTTGTCCACAGTCACACAGTTGACAAGTGGCAGAGCCGGGAGTCGAACCCATGACCTCTGACTCCGAAGCCCGGGCTCTTTCCACTGAGCCACGGAATCAGTTGTTAGTGCCCTCAGAAGCACTCAGAGCTTTGACCCAAATCCCTAAAGTAGGTCTTGAGTTCCCCAAAGCAGGTGGCTACGGGACACTCACTCTGACTACCTGGGCAGTCAGTTGCTACAGTAACCGATCTGAGTTTCCTTTCAACGCCTTAGCCCATTAAACGAAGGCCTCACAAGAGAAGCTATTATCAACCAATGAGCACTTAATAATAATAATAATAATAATGTTGGTATTTGTTAAGCACTTACTACGTGCAAAGCACTCTTCTAAGCACTGGGGTAGATAGAGGGGATGAGGTTGTCCCACGTGAGGCTCACAGTCTTCATCCCCATTTTACAGATGAGGGAACTGAGGCCCAGAGAAGTTTAGTGACTTGCCCACAGTCACACAGCTGACAAGGAGCAGAGTCGGGATTCGAACCCATGACCTCCGACTCTCAAGCCCGGGCTCTTTCCACTGAGCCACGCTGCTTCTCTTTGCAGAGCACTGTACTAAGCTCTTGGGAGAGTACAGCACGACGGAGTCGGTACACATGTTCCCTGCCCACCGAGAGCCATTATCCTCTCCATCATCAACGAAAAAAGCAGTTGTCAGTATCTTTCTACATATACAATATTGGGCTTTGCACTGCACAAAACAAGATAAACAGATCACAGTTGCTATGTTCTACTATAAAGTGTGTTTTCACTACGTTTTTTAGCTAGAGTTAGGGAAGTTCGTTCTGAATACACAAGCCTGTTTTGGATATGGAGCAACCTGGTGTCAGAAGAGTCGACTGTGTAGGCACCAGTACCCCTTGGGGGGGGTTGCAAAACTACGACCCCTGATTTATAGGAGAACGTGGGACACGTGACATGGTCATTTATATTTGAAGATGAAGACACTGACAGTGAATTTAACTCGTGGATGCGTGACTGAAAAGACAGATGCACGACTGCGGGTCCCTACCCCCCGGTGCACACCCCAAAACTATCCCTTGTTGTGCTGTCATATTTGCTATTAGCAGCGTCTGGCACTATTTTTGGAGCGTCCCTTAATCTCACAGTTCTCTCGAAACTTCTGCTCAGTGGAACCACTCCTTGGTTGCAGCACACCAGGCTCAACTGTCTCCTGCAGTTGTCTTGAGGTATGACTGGCAGGGTGCACTGTCTGCGGCTACGCTGCGCTCAACGGTTAGAATTTCTTCTGTACCTCTTACTTTGTTCGCTATTTTAATCCGTAGTACAACAGCTGTTCGGGTATTCTGTTATCATTCATTCCGGCCTGTTATTTATGACCATAGTGGAGAATTCTGCTTATTGCCACTAGATAAAAATCCAAGGCACTAAAACCACATTGTTTTATACTGTTTACTTTCCTAAGCAATTAATACAATGCTTGTCACACAGTAAGTGTTCAGTAAATACCACTAATTGATTGACTATTATAAGGAACAATCTCTACTGTCTATATACTTTCTAGACTAAACTAGTCGTGGGCAAGGAACGTGTCTCCCAACTCCGTTGTACTTATTACGGTGTTCTGCGCAAAGTAAGCGCTCAGAAAATACCTTAGATTGTTTATGCCCCACCTACTGAAGCTGTGTTGAGGTGAGCATAGCTTTGAAAGAGGCACTTTTTTAGAAGAGTAGTGTTTGTGTGTGTGTGTGTTTGTCAGAGAAAGCGTGGAGGTGTGTGTGTCTCTTCGGTGTATCCCTGTCTTTCTGTGTGTCTCTGTTCCTCTGTCTCTCCATATTCTGTCTCCATCCTCACGTCTCTCTTCTGACTTTCACTCTCCGTTTCCGGCCTTTTACTCGCTACCTGATTTTGGACCACTAATACTGTATCTGCAAACTATAAGAAAAGTATTAGTAGGCGGGGTTAAAGTGAAAGCCGGATAAATCAATCTGAGAGATTGTCAGTTTTAGAAATATAGATGTGTAAGCAAGCAGTCGAGAAACATTTGGCGTTCCGGAAACTGAGCGTCAATCGATCAGTGGTATTTACTGAACGCTTACCGTGTGCAGAGCACTGTACTAAATGCCTGGAAAAGTACAGTACAACAGAGTTCACAGACAGGTTCCCTCACTGTAACGAGTTTACAGTATAGAGGAGTCAGATGCTAATATAAAAAATTTATATATGTATATAATTTATAGATGTGGACATAAGTGTTGCGGGGGTAAGGGTGGGGTAAATAACAAATGCCCAAAGGTCACAGATCCAAGTGCATAGACGACGCAGAAGGGAGTGGGAGCCGGGGAAACGAAGGCTTAATGGGGAAGCCTCTTGGAATGCGAATGGAACCTGTAAAGGGGAATGAAAACAGGCAGCATTGAGAGACGGAAGGAAATGCCGCCGCAAAACCCCACAGGACACCTGGCACTAGACCAAGGGGTCAGGATTGTCTTCAGGCTACTTTGTGAGATCTGCAGCTGGAAAGGGAAATGCGGCTAGGCGGCATGAATACTTTATGAACACGAAAAGAACTCGCAGAACGTTAGTCTGCCGCCGACGCCCCGAATCCAGACCGTTCTCCGAGAGAGGTGGAGAGAATGAGTAACAAAACTCGTCCTGGAGGAAAGGGGTTTCTCCGGCAGGAAACTTGGCCGTCCTCCTGTAGAAGGCTTGGAGCAGAGCTTCCCTACCCAGCTCTCGTTCCGAATGACAGTCCCGCAATACGAATCTCGCTTTTGTCAAGACGTCCGAGGCCTCCGTGAATTTTCTGAGTACCTCCCACAGAGCCCTCTATCAGTGGTGCACGCAGGCCTGCCAGGACAACAGACCAAGCTTTACTGCAGATGATGGGATCGTTCTGGTAAACGCATTGCAGTATTCTTCTGGGAACCGCTCTGTCAAAGGTTAAGCTAATATATTTGCTCCGGGTAATGCGGACGGTAACGGAAGAGGATGCCAGCAAGATGCGCCGCAGAGAAATAAAGATTTATGTGTCTTGGAACAACCTGTTTCTTCCAACGTGGACAGTGTGAAAATGCGAAATAATGGAACTCAAACTCGGGCATGGGTGATTCTGTAGGATTTGAACTCGGGATGCGTGGGGGAAGAAAGCGGAGGAAAAGTCTTCCTTCTGGCCTGGAACGCCCTCCCTCCTCATGTGCTGTGTGACTGCGGGCAAGTCACTTAGCTTCTCTGTGCCTCAGTTACCTCATCTGTAAAATGGGGATGAAGACCGTGAGCCTCATGTGGGACAACCCGATGACCCTGTATCTCTCCAGCGCTTAGAACAGTGCTCTGCACATAGTGAGCGCTTAACAAATACCAACGTTATTATTATTATATCTGACAGACAATGACTCCCCCCCCCCCACACTTTCAAAGGCTTATGGTAGGCCCATCTCCTCCAAGAGTCCCTGCCTGATTCAGCCCTCCTTTCCTCTTCTCCCACACCCCTTCCGCCTCCCCCTGACTTGCTCCTTTTATTCACACCCCCTCCCAGCCCCACAGCATTGGTGTCCATAGCTCTAATGTAATAATAATGCTGGTATTTGTTAAGCGCTTACTATGTGCAGAGCACTGTTCTAAGCCCTGGGGGTAGATACAGGGTCATCAGGTTGTCCCACGTGAGGCTCACAATCTTCATCCCCATTTTCCAGATGAGGTAACTGAGGCACAGAGATGCTAAGTGACTTACCCACAGTCACATAGCTGACATGGGGCAGAGCCGGGATTCGAACCCATGACCTCTGACTCCCAAGCCCGCGCTCTTTCCACTGAGCCACGCCGCTTAGTCGGATTGGCCGTCTCCCCCTCTAGACTGCAAGCCTACTGGGGCCGGGGAATGTGTCCGTTTATTGAAGCGTACTTTCCCAAGGGCTTAGTACAGTGCTCTGCACATAGTAAGTGCTCAATCACTGCGATGGAAGGAATTCATTCAACAGTATTTATTGAGCGCTTACTATGCAGAGCGCTGTACTAAGCGCTTGGAATGTACAAAGAGAAGCAGCGTGGCTCAGTGGAAAGAGCACGGGCTTTGGAGTCAGGGGTCATGAGTTCGAATCCCAGCTCTGCCACTTGTCAGCTGTGTGACTGTGGGCGAGTCACTTCACTTCTCTGGACCTCAGTTACCTCATCTGTAAAATGGGGATGAAGACTGTGAGCCCCACGTGGGACAACCTGATTCCCCTGTGTCTACCCCAGCGCTTAGAACAGTGCTCTGCACATAGTAAGCGCTTAACAGATACCAACATTATTATTACAAATGGGCAACAGATAGAGGCGGTCCCTGCCCTTTGATGGGTTTACAGTCTAATCGGAGAAAGGAGAAGTCCTGGGTGTGTTGGGAGGCAAAAGCAGGGAGCGGGGGGGAGGTTAGACTGTAAACCCATCTAAGGGCAGGGACTGTCTCTGTTACCGATCTGTCCATCCCGAGCGCTTAGTCCAGTGCTCTGCACATAGCGCTCAATAAATACTATTGAATGAATGAATGAGGTCTGGGGTAACAGGGGTGCTGAGGGAGGGGTGGGGGGTGAGTTGGGAGGCCTCGGAGCAGGGTCTGGGGTAACAGGGGTGGTCAGGGAGGGGTGGGGGGTGAGTGTGGAGGCCTCGGAGCAGGGTCTGGGGTAACAGGGGTGGTCAGGGAGGGGTGGGGGGGTGAGTGTGGAGGCCTCGGAGCAGGGTCTGGGGTAACAGGGGTGGTCAGGGAGGGGTGGGGGGTGAGTGTGGAGGCCTCGGAGCAGGGTCTGGGGTAACAGGGGTGGTCAGGGAGGGGTGGGGGGGTGAGTGTGGAGGCCTCGGAGCAGGGTCTGGGGTAACAGGGGTGCTGAGGGAGGGGTGGGGGGGAGTTTGGAGGCCTCGGGGCAGGGTCTGGGGTAACAGGGGTGCTGAGGGTGGGGTGGGGGGTGAGTGTGGTGGCCTCGCAGCAGGGTCTGGGGTAACGGATGCTCAGAGAGGGGTGGGGGGGAGTTGGGAGGCCTCGGGGCAGGGTCTGGGCTAACAGGGGTGCTGAGGGAGGGGTGGGGGGCGAGTTGGGAGGCCTCGGAGCAGGGCCGGGCCGGAGTTTGCTCAATCTTTCCTGGCGGGCTGGCCATTGCACGGGCGTGCCTCTGAGTCAGGGGGCTGGGGGAAGGGCGGGGAGGGGGCGGGACGGGGAGGGGCTTGGGCTTCGGGGGCTGCGGTGGCCAACTACAAAAGCCCCACCCAGGCGGCCGCCCGCCCTCACCCAGCCCCGGACCCTGGTCTTGCTCTGCGCCCCTGCCCAGGTGAGCGGCTGCCCGGGCCGGTCCCGGGACCGGTCCGGGAGCATCGTGCCTTGGGCCCCGGGGGGCTGGTGGGGGGGGAGGGGGATGTGGTCCGGGACCTCCGGGATCCCCCCCCCCTTGTCCGAACCAGGACCGGTCCTGGGAGCGGGGGAGGGGCGATCGGGGCCCGGAGACCCCCCCCCCAAATCTGCCCCCAGGGGCTGGGGGGGGGCGGGCCCCGCCTGGAAAAGGCTCCCAGGAAGCTTTAAGCGATGAAAACCGTCCTGTTTCGTAATCCCCCCCCCTTGTCTGGGGGCGGAGACGACTGATCATCATCATCATCATAATAACGATGGTATTTGTTAAGCGCTTACTATGTGCCAAGCGCTGTTCTAAGCGCTGGGGGAGATGCCGGGTCATCAGGTGGTCCCACTTGGGGCTCACGGGCCTCATCCCTGTCCGCTTGTTTGGTTTCGTTGTGTCTCTCCCCCTTTTAGATCGGGAGCCCGTTGTGGGGCAGGGATTGCCGAATTGGACATTCCAAGCGCTTAGTACAGTGCTCTGCACACAGTCAGCGCTCAGTAAAGACGCCTGAAGGAAGGAATGAATCCCCATTTTACAGATGAGGGAACCGAGGCCCGGAGAAGCGAAGTGACCTGCCCAAAGTCACGCAGCTGATCAGTGGAGGAGGCGGGATTAGAACCCACGACCCCTGACTCCCAAACCCGGGCTCTTGCCACCAGGCCACGAAGCAAACTGGGTGGGGGGGGGGGGGCTCCAAACCCACCCCATATCGACAACGGTTGAGCTAAATTACAACTTTCCCTGGAGTTTTCCCGGGAAAACTACAGCTTCTAGGGCAGGCCGCTTTCTCACCCTGGAAGATTTTCTGCTTACGGCATTTCTGGGGACTTCAGTGGAGCTGGACACTTTTCTCTTTTTTTTTTTCCCCAATTGCAGGATCTTTGGGGAAGGGCTGGGGCCTTAGAGTCAAGGGCACAGTGCTTTGCGCACAGTCAACGCTCGAGAAGTACGACCCTAGGTAGTGCCACGATGTGAAGCGGATCTCGAACCGCCTTGGGGGGATGGCGTCTCATTTAGGGATCCCAAAATCAGGCAGGCCCTAGGAAAGAGAAGTGTAAGGAGTTTGCCTAGTAAAAGCTGCAGGACTTGTAGAGTTGGAGAAAAGGGAGCGTCTTTGGGTGGGGCGGGGGGGATGGACTGAATCCCTAAGATTCCTCTTTGGTTTCTCTGAGTTGCGAAGGGACTGACTGATTTTATTCCTGTAGCTGTGGACAGTAGCTTCCTGTCTATCAGAGGAAAGGAAAGCAGAAAGTGGGGAAACGGGAATTACCGTCTTTAGTTCCCATGGATTTGAGAGCTTGGGCGTATTTCCTTTGGGGTATCTAATTGTGCGTGCTGCCGGTTCTTGTATTTAAAAAAAAAATCCTCAGCAAAATTGAAAGTGACAACTCTGAATAAGTGATCCCATAGGAGAGCAGAAAAAACTCATTCATGCTTGGGAGGTCGAGGACGGGGTGGCACTTATCAGAAAACCTCAATTGATAATTGTCGTTTTTCTTGCTACACCAAGGAAATCGCCTTGAAGATCTATAGCGTAAACCTTGATCATTGGGGTGATTTGGCAGTCTTCATTTTCAGTCCAGTCGCCCCACCGCCTGCTCGTTCCAGGTAAAAGTGAGCACGCCCCGTACCGCCTTGTGATATTTTATGATTTAATAAAATGTCGTGTTCCGTTTTTTCACGGTGGACATCTACTTCCCTTATATCCCTGTGTTTGAGCACCACACCCTGTACCACAAGGCCAGTCCAGATGGAATCCTGATTATTTCATTCCTTTCCCTTTTGCCCCTCCGAGGGGTGTCGATCCACAGCAGGGATCAGAGAACCTGGCAGCAGTCCACTCCAGAGCTGCACAAGTCACCCACCCGTGAATGGTTTCGGCAGGGAATGCCTGCCACGCACCCCGGCTCCTTTTTTATCCCTCCCTCTCGCCTTCCTTCCCACCCTCCCTGCCACACCCAGTCTGCGCTTTCTCCTTTACGAGGAAATGGGTCCCAAGGCCATTTCTAAATGCTTGTCCACATCAGAGCTGCAACATTGCAGCCTTTGGGAGGATTAACCTAATGCAGTTACCGACCCTGATAGATAAGCGTCCCCCTCTTTAATTAGAGAGAGGCCGGAAGCCCCAAGGAAGCGCTCAGTAAATACGATTGAATGAATGAATGGGGGGAAAAAATCCTACATTTCTTCAGCAAGTTCCCCATTCCCATCCCGTGCCCCATGGTTAGTCCTTGATTCAGAGAGTTGGTGAACAGAGCCGTGAGATTAGACTGTAAACTCGTTGTGGGCGGGGAGAGTGTGTGTTTAGTGTTCCACCTTACTCTCCCAAGCGCTTAGTACAGTGCTCTGCACACAATAAACACTCCATAAATACGATTGAATAATAATTGTGCTGTTGTTTAAGCACTGTTTCGTGGTAGTGGTTAAGCGTTTACAATGTGCCAGGCCCTGTACTAAGTGCTAGGGTAGGTGATGATGATGATAGTATCTGGTGCCAGGCACTGTACTAAGCGTTGGGGTGGATACAGGCAAATCGTGTTGGATATAGTCCCTGTCCCATATGGGGCTTAGAGTTTCAATCCCCGTTTTACAGATGAGGTAACTGAGGCCCAGAGAAGTGAAGTGATTTGCCCAAGGTCACAGAGCAGACAAGTGGCAGATTGGAACCCAGCTCCAAGCACTGTACTGAATGCGGGGTAAATGCAAGATAGGCAGATCCCACATGGGGCTCACGGGCTAAGTAAGAAGGAGAACAGTAACTGAATTCCCATTTTGCAGGAGAGGGAACTGAAGCACAGAGAAGTTAAGTGACTTGCACAAGGTCAAACAGCAACAAATGGCAGAGCCAGGATTAGTACCCAGGTCCTCTGGGTTCCCTTTATCCTACTCTGTTGGTCTCGGCTGTTATGAATTCCTTTCGCTCCTTAGCCCCTGAACTCCTGAATTTTTCAACCAAGTAGGACTAGGGTGGCTACATTCCTTTCTGTTAGTTCTCGTCCCACCCATCTCTCCAAACCAGGTAAAGTATGGTCCCTGAGATTCCGACGCACCTCATAAGCAGTGAATGAAAGAAGTTGCAACTTGTCTGAAACTTGCAAACAAAGATTCAAAAGCTTGATAATGAAAGAACAAGCCCAAACACGGTAGATTTGTTTTTCAACTAGCTAAACCTCATCAGTGCCACTCAGACTTTGAGAAATGAATCTTCTTGGCCTGCTGATGGTGAATATCCAAAACACAAATGAAGTGATAAAGAGACAAATCTCTATTTCCCCCTAAACTGGGATAACCAAAATCGGCTTTAGGAAAAAAAAAAAAAAACCCAAGCCATTTTTAGGTTAAAAAACTCATGTTGCATCAGTGGTCTCTAATTGACTTTTGGTTGCTATGGCGTTTGTTTTGTGGTAACACCATCAACACTCCACAGCGTTTTGTTTTTTTTTTATAAAGGAGGTGGAGTATTAGCAGCACCATTGGCCAGAAATCAAGGCTTTTATTCAAACAGGCCTTTTTCAATGTGCTTTTTATTTGCTCTAGAATTCAATCTTTCAGTTCATTCTTGGTATTTCTTGAGACTTTTTTTGGTGCAGAGTAGGGTTTTTTTTAATTTATGCCTTCAGAGTATTAAGTTTAGATGTGGTTTTTTTTTTTTAAACTTCGAGCAGTCCCTTTCATTTTTGATAATCAACTGGAATTTAAAAAAAAGTTTTATGTGAATACTTTTAGGAATCAGAACAATACCCAGTTAAAAAAAAAATCCTGCCGCTATCTTTTAGGGAATCATGATCGCACATTTAGAGAGATCCTTTCCTCCGAAGATTGCACAAAAGGAATTTTTGTTTTTGCTAGTTAGCTGACAAATAGGAGAATTGGCCCGAATATTTTAAAGTCCGGAGGAAATCCTGGCCCTCTGCTTTGCTTTAGCACTGGAGGTGGGTGAGCCTGTTTTCCAGATTTCCAGATTTGAATTATTTTCAGTCAGTGTGATGTGGGCGTGGTCGTTCACGGAAGAGCCCAGCTCATTTTCCTAGCTGCCTTTGACAATGCCTCTTTTGGACTCTGACATTTTATCCTTTTTGGCCTTTGTCCATCCAGCCCTTCTCAGAGATAAATGGTCTCTCTGCTGCAGGGTGCTTATCAGCAGTAGAGTCGATGATGTGGTTTTGAAAGCATGTTGAGGCTCGCTGAATTAGGGTGAGGTTGAGATAGTTGATATATAAAGATGGGCGTCAGTTTCCATTTTTTAAAGCCCAGGCTGCCAATAGAGAGTTGTCAATGATTTGTCCTCTCCTCTTATTATTAATGCTCATTTGAATCTCAGAAACGCCAACAGAGATAACAAGCAGAGATGGCTATCGGATGTCTTCAGCAGAATTTTTAAAAACAAAGTCCTTCCCTAAAGAAGGACCCAAAAAAACCCCCCTCGATTTGTGTAATAAAATTCAGTCTCCAGGCTCGCAGGGTTTCGATTGTTTGTCATGAGTCATTTTATTCAATTGAGTCAGGTCCTTAACTTGGCTTAGCTCTATCATGTTAATTCCAGCTCTTAATGTGGTTTTCTTTCTCTGGTATTTAAGTGTTTACTTAAGCACTGTACAAACACTGGGGAGATAAAAGCTGATCAGGTTGGAGCAGTCTATGTGCCATATGGGGCTCAGAGTCTTAATCTCCATTTTCCAGATGAGGTGACTGAGGCACAGAGAAGTGAAGTGATTTGCCCAGGGTCACACAGGAGACAGATGATGGAGTCAGGACTAGAACTCAGGTCTTCTGACTCCCGGCCCCAAGCTCTTTCCACCGTGCCAAGCTGCTTCCCATTTTGAATGTCAGTGACCAGCAGCACATCGTCCCTCCATCAAATGTTGATTTGTATCTATCTACCCCAGCGCTTAGGACAGTACCTGGAACATAGTAAGCGTTTAACAAATACCGTTTAAAAAAAAGTGCTCTATTAACCAATGTGAACACAAGTAATAAAGCTGATAAGCTTTCCTCTAGCAAATAACTAAATACATCCTAATATTATCATCATCATTATTATTATTTCATTTGTTAAGCCATAACTATGTGTCAAGCACTGTTCTAAGCACGAGAGTAGATCCAAGTTAATCAGTTTGGACACACTCCCTGTCCCTCTTGGGGCTCACAGTCTAAGTGGAGGAAGTAGGATTTAATCACCGTACTACAGTTTAGGAAGCTAAAGTACAGAGAAGTTAAGTGACTTGCCCAAGGTCACACAGCAACCAAGTGGAAGTGTAAAATTAGAACCCAGGTCCTCTGCCTGGCCCATACTCTTTAATAATAATAATGTTGGTATATGTTAAGCTCTTACTATGTGCAGAGCACTGTTCTAAGCACTGGGGTAGATACAGGGTAATCAGGTTGTCCCATGTGAGGCTCACAGTTAACCCCCATTTTCCAGATGAGGGAACTGAGGCACAGAGAAGTGAGTGACTTGCCCACAGTCACCCAGCTGACAAGTGGCAGAGCCGGGATTCGAACCCATGAACTCTGACTCCCAAGCCCGGACTCTTTCCACTGAGCCACACGCTTTCCACTAAGACATACTGCTTTGACTTTATCCAATCCTCAGCTCTTACAGAATGAGAAGGGGAAGATGATTTTATTTCCAAGCTGAAGTAATGCCTTGAAACCGTCAATTTCTAAAATGAATTATTATATAAGAAAAACTTGTAACTTGTATTTGATTCTCCCCCCCTCCCCCAACTGGTCAAATCTAGATAAGCTATCCGCTCAATAATTCTTGCCTCTCTTTAGTTATATTAATGACTAGTTCACCCCCAAAGCGGATTTTTGACTCATCTGCTTTCCCCACTTTATTTTCACTGTTACTTTTGGAGCTTTCAGTGTGAGTGCATGTTCTGTCCCAAAGGAGAGTTAAATTTTATAAATGGAGCAGGAGTGGGTGGGTGGGAACTGAAAGGGGGGGAAGGATTACTACCAGGTGGGGATGGGGAAGGGGGCCATGGGCAGGAATGTGGATATGGGCTGGGGATTGGTGGGAAGATTAGCGTACTTTATGACTCTGCTTGTAGGAACCAGCTGAAGGGGGGTGGGGAGAGGGGGAAGGGTGTGGTGCCTGTGTGTTAGAGCAGTAAGATTTTTTTAAAAAATCATGGGTGGGGCAAGAAAGCAATTAAGTTTGAATTTGTAATTTGTCCAAAATCAGCAGTTTTCTGGGGAATGAACAACTATATTATTTCTAGCATAGTTGAATTCCAGATTATTTCTAACCTTATTTTCTTCCCCTACGTTTGAGACACTTGTAAACTCTATGTGGGCAGTGAAAATAAATAAAATTGTGGTATTTGTTAAGCGCTTACTATGGGCAAAGCACTGTTCTAAGCGCTGGGGGATATAAGTTGATCAGGTTGTCCCATGTGGGGCTCACAGTCTTACTCCCCATTTGGCAGATGAGGTCACTGAGGCATAGAGAAGTGAAGTGACTTGCCCGAGGTCGCACAGCTGACTAGCAGCGGAGCGGGGATTCGAACCTGTGACCTCTGACTCCCAAGCCCGCGCTCTTTCCACTGAGCCACGCTGCTTCTCTACCATACCAACCCCGTTGAAATATGCTCTCCCAAAGTACTCAGTACAGTGCCCTGCACACGATAGGTGTGTGCCTGACAGAGTGAGCACTTAGCAAATAGCAGTGCCAGTTTCTTAAGTCTTTTGTAGTGCGTTAATTGCACGTAGAAAGAGCAAAGAAGTAATGACAGGCAAGAATCACTATTTTTAGGAAATAAAAGATTTGATTCTAGTCAAGGAGAACGAGTTTCAGCAAGTAAGCTTTTGGGCTCCCTACACCAATGGGAGACCAAGGAGAGAGGAAAGGGAAAATCTTATTCTAGTCATTACTAGAGAAGAGGAAGGAAGAGTTAGGAAAGAGAAGAAGAGCATCAGAGAGAGAGACACACAGCGACAGAGAGACTGGGGCTTTGGATGCCAGTTCAGTTTTTTTTTTTTACGGTATTTTTTAAGCGCTCACAGTGTGCCAGGCACTGTACTAAGTGCTGGGGTAGGTACAAATTAATCGGGTTGAATGCAGTCCATGTCCCATGTGGTGCTCACAGTCTTGATCCCCATTTTCCTGATGAGTTAACTGAGGCATAGAGAAATGAAGTGATTTGTCCAGGGTCAAACAACAGATAAGTGAGCCAGGTTTAGAACCCAGGTCCTTCTGACTTGCAGGCTTGTGCTTTATCCGCTAGGCCACGCTGTTCATTCTTCTAACGTGAACTTAATCGATCGTATTTACTGAGTGATTGCTGGATGCAAAGCACTGTGACTTTTTCTTTTTTGGTTTTACTTAAATGTTTACTTTGTGTCAAACACTCTTCTAAGCACTTGGGTAGGTACAAGTTAATTAGGTTGGACACAGTCCCTGTCTCGCAAGGAGCTCGCCCTCTAAATAGGAGGGCAAACTGGAGAACTGAGGCACAGAGAAGTTAAGTGACTTGCCCAGAGTCACACAGCAAGCAGTTGCCGGAGGTGGGATTAGAACCCAGGTCCTCTGACTCCCACACCCGTGCTCTTTCCACTAGGCCGTGCTTTTCTCCAGTTTCCCCAACTTTAAAACGGGATAATATTGGCTTACAAAAGTGTGTCAATGGGCTTCAGTAGAAACTCAAAGGAAACATCCTTTTTGTCTCTGGGTTGCTTCATTTAAAAGTATCCTCATAAATCTTATTTGTTTCTTTTCCAGATTCCTTCAAAATGTCTACTGTTCACGAAATTCTGTGTAAGCTTAACTTGGAGGGTGATGTAAGTATCTAACTTCAACCGCGAGAGGCATTTTTCAAACTAGATTTTTCTTGACTGCCTGTGCTGCTCACCATACCTTTTACCTTCCTCTTCCGACGCCTGGTTTCATGAAATAAGAAAATCTGCACAGGTTTAAAGGATAAGCCAGCGATACAATTCCTTAGTTCCTCTTCTAAACAATCGGTGGCATTTGAAATAATTCCGGTGACCTGTTTTTTGGGTGTCACTATAATATTTGGAAGGGAGCAACGATGCCAATGTGGATGCTAGTCTAACACGGCTGCTACCTATATCAATCAAACTGATTTATTGATCACTTACTGAGTGCAGGGCACTGGACTAAGCACTTGGGAGAGTCCAACACAACAGTATAACAGGCACATTCCCTGCCCACAACGAGCTCACAGTCTCTGTCGTCTCCCTCTCTATGAGTCCTGCCGTCCTGCGACGGGCAGTTGCCGAGCAGGTTTCTTCTCGCTTTGAAGCAGGAGGGCACCTAGTGATCTGCGCTGCAAACTACTCTGCTCCTCCGAAGCTCCTCTTTCCGGTGCATTGGAGAATGACTGGAAGAGAATCAATCAGTCATATTCATTGAGCCTCTCCCGTGTGCAGAGCACTGTACTAACCATTTGGGAAAGTAGAGTGGGTAGATGCAATCCCTGCCCAGCAGCAGCTTACAGGGAGAGCAACCATGGTAAGGTAACAAAACTACCAGTTCGGTGGCTTTTCTACCTTGCCCCAAGAAGGGAAGATTTCTCCTTTGCAACTTACCCCAACTCCACGCACATCTCTCCTAATCAAAGATGCCATCGAATCGGTCAGTCGTATTTACCGAGCGCTTCCGCGCTTACTGTGCTGTACTAAGTGCTTGCGGGAATACGATACAACAGTGTTGTTCGAAACGTTCCTTGCCCACAACAGATACATCATGAGGCATCCCTTGGTGAGTTCAGACCATTTTCCTCCCATGTGGGACAAAATTGGGCAGTCTCGCAGCCCCTATAGAGATGTCGAGAAATCCACTCATTTCCCCAGTTCGGGGACTGAGGCAGTGCCATTCCCTATGATTCTTTGCAGTCTGAACTTGACTCCACTTTCTAGAGGGTGGAGTATTTTCCTGGCTGGATTGCCTGAGCTTCCGGGACTCCTGGATACCCAGTACTTCTCTGGAATTAGGGACTGACTTTGGGTGAGTTCAGGAGCCCTTTAGGAGAGTCGACCCGGTGAACGTCATTTAGCTAGTCTGTGAAACTAGGATACCTGCAGCTCTATACTTGTAGAGATGCCCCTGAGTTAGTAATGATGATAACATTTATTATTCATTTACTAGGTCCCCAAAACTGTATTAATAATAATAATGTTGGTATTTGTTAAACACTGTGTGCAGAGCACTGTTCTAACCGGTGGGGTATACAAGGATATCAGGTTGTCCCACATGAGGCTCACAGTCTTCATCCCCATTTTACAGATGAGGTAACTGAGGCCCAGAGAAGTGAAGTGACTTGCCCACAGCCACACAGCTGACAAGTGGCGGAGCTGGGATTCGAACCCATGACCTCTGGCTCCCAAGCCCATGAGTTAGTAATGATGATGATATTTATTATTCATTTACTAGGTCCCCAAAACTGTATAGAGGGCTGGGGTAGATTGAAGTCAATCATTCACACCCAGGGTTCCCAATTTAGTAGGTAGGGAAAAGAGATTGTTATTGTCATCTTCAGTTTATAGATGAAGAAACTGAGACGCAGAGAGGATGTGGAGGAGCAGCGTGGCTTAGTGAATAGAGCATGGACCTGGGAATCAGAAGGAGCTGGGTTCTATTCCCGACCCCACCACATGTCTGCTGTGTGACCTTGGGGAAGTCATTTAACTGCTCCGTGCCTCAGTTGCCTCATCTGTAAAATGGGGATTGGGATTGTGAGCCCCACGTGGGATAGGGAAGCAGAGTGGCTTAGTGGATAGAGCATGGGTTTGGGAGTCAGAGGTCATGGGTTCTATTGCCGGCTCCACCACTTATCAGCTGTGTGACTTAGGGCCAGTCACTTAACTTCTCTGTGCCTCAGTTACCTCATCTGTAAAATGGGGAATAAGACTGTGAGCTCCACATGGGACAAACCGATTCCCTTGTATTTACCCCAGCGCTAGGAACGGTCCTTGACACACAGTGAGCGCTTAACAGTTATTATTATTATGTCCAACCCAATTTGCTTGTACCCACCCCTGGGCTCAGTACAGCGCTTGGCACATAGTAAGCGCTTAACAAACACCACAGTTATTATCCAAGCCGTGCTGGGACTCAGCTGGAGGCCGTTTTATTCCTCCAAGCTCCCCAAGGGGAGGGGGCGAGTGTTCAGGGTGCTTAGACTCGTGGCTTGGCCGGGGCTACCTAAGTGGTTGGACGAGTGCCAGCTGGCCTACCCTTGTCCCATCCCCGGTGGTCCTATACGTCCTCAGAGCTGAGCGAGAACACACCGGGTGCAGCAGGCCTCTAGAAATAATAATGGTGGTGTTTGTTAACGGCTTCTAGCCTGCCAACCACTGCCATTACTCGCTGGTGGAGCTACGCAATCACCATGCCACTCGTGAGGCTAGCGGTCTAAAGGGGAAGGAGAACGGAGACTGAACCCCTGATTTACAGAGGAGGAAACTGAGTCACAGAGAAGCTAAGAGACTTGCTCAAAGCCACACAGCAGGCGAGAGGCACGGTCAGAATTAGAACCCAGGTTCTCGGACTCCCGTGCCGCTAGGAGACGCTGCTTGTCTTTCTATCCCTCTGCATAGCACAGGATTAGTCTCTGCCCTTTCTATGATCCCTGTGAAGACACCAGATGGGAGAAGGGGGTTTACACATCGACTTCCCTCCTGCCAAATCTGTGTGGGTGGGATAATGGGGATCATCATTAGTAGTAGTAGAAGCACTCCGCAGATCTCTTATTATAATTTTTATCTGTGCTTCTTCATCAAGAGTAAAGGTCGGGAACGCTTGTCATCAGAAGGATGCCTCGTTTAATTGTTTAAAATTGAGGCAAACTCAGCGCTAACATCACCGTGTGGTTCCGTGGCTCTATCCGTTTCAGCCCTTAAAAATGCCTCGCCGCTGAAAGAGTAATAGAAAAAAGAAGCTCCAAGATAGAATTGATACCAATAAAAGAAGCGCTGGCTTTCATGCGAGACTTGGTCCGAGATTTCGCCTTTCTGAAGGACTTGCTTTTTCACTAAGGTGTCAGTATTTGCTCCGAGGGATAGAGGCTGTCTAATCTGCTTGTGTCGTAACTACCTCAGACCTTAGTAAGTGTACAGTAGTGACCACAAAATGATCAGTTAGGGTGTTTTTTTCATTACTTTTCATACAGTTTTATCCACTGTCCCTCAGGGTACATTCTGGAATGCTACCTGTGACCTTAGTCGGGGGATCCGTCTCATCAAGTGGGTTGTCGAGCAATTTCTCAGAATATTCACTGGGATCACATGTGTTTTGCTTTTGCTTTAATAATAGTAATTGTGATGTTTGTTAGAGGCTTACTTTGTGCCAAGCACTGTACTCAGCTCTAGGGTAGATCCAGGATAATCAGATCAACTATCTGTCCCACATCAGGCAAGCAATCTGAGTAGGAGGGAGAACAGGTATTTAATCCCCCTTTTGCATAGGGCGAAACTGAGGCATAGTGAAGTGACTTGCCCAAGGTCACACAACCCGTGAGTGTGTGTCCTTTGACACCCAAGCCTATGTTCTTTCCACTAGGCCGCTCTGCTTCGTAACACTTACTATTTTTTTGGAAGAAAGAGTAGAATCAGTCTAAAGAGGCTTTGTTGATAATGATGGTCCTGCAGTGTTGTTAAATAGTAATTTCATCCTCAAAATCTTGGCTCACGTAACTGCAGTGTATGTGTTCCGGAGAGATTGAGAGAATATATATTTCAAAGGAGTATTTACTCTGAAATTTTTTGATTAGTCTTCTCCATTCCCTTTAAGTGATTTGTGGATTCTGACTTTTTCTGGAGAAATTCAGAGAAATCTTCTGCCAAGTTCCTTGATGATACGTCGGTGCTTTCAAAACGTTTTGAAATAGTGAAATTACTAAGGGTACTTACTCTGATGTAAAATATTAATTATATTCCATCCAGTCAAGCCTGAAAAATGACGTCTCGCCTCTTAACCCAGACAACTCACCGTTGGTAAAAATCAAGTGGCATGGCTGAGTTGTTTTGCAATTATAGGAATGTAGATGGAGTGTTAAATCTGAGCACTCAGGTCTCTTGACTGCTCATAAAAAAGGAGTAAGAGCAACAGTATCATGCTGTGAACAGTTACTTCAAACAGGTAATAAGGTATCTGGGAGTCATAAACTATCGGGGAAGGAGAGAGCTAGAGAGGGAGAGGTTTAGAAATTGGGCAAAGGCCATAGATGAAACATTACCACAAGAATAAGCTCCTTGAGAGCGGGGATCATGTTGACCGACTCTCTTGTACTCTCCCAAGGGTTTGGTACAATGTACCGCACACAGTAAATGCTCAGTAAATATGCTGATTGATAAAGAAGATATTGTAGCCGATATGTCGGTAGGACATCCTACCATCTGATGGCCTTTGCCAAATTTCTGCATGCCTCCATTACTCTATAATGGTAGTATTTCCAGCCAGTTCGTCTCTCTGCTCCCTAGGTAGCCATAAGTTAAGGAAAATGCTTTCATTCAGGTATCGGCAGAACCAGGTCCAAGCCATCCAGGAACTTTGTACTCTGAAAAACCCAAAGCCAGGGAATTACCGGTAATTCGACTTCCCTCGCCAAATTTCCGGAACGTTTTCCCTCTAGACTGTAAGCTCAGTTTGTACAGGAAACGTGTCTACAAAGTCCATTGTATTGAATTCTCCCAAGCGTTTAGTACAGTACCCAGTAAGTACTCAAATACTACTGCTTCGTTTAGCCAACCACATCTGGAAAGGAAGAACTGCAAGCATATTCAAACTGCTGTCATTGTACTTTTAGGATTTCAAAGCATCCTCTCTTTGTGTCTCTAGATTTTGAATTTCTAGTATCTCATTGTTTTAAAAAAAAATGGTCTTAGCGAGCAGTAGTCCCCATAGGAATACGTTGTCTCCGACCCATTGGTGATTGTTGCCTGTGCTAGTCGGAAGAGTTAACCATAGTTTTACTAAATCGTATGGTAAATCGGGGAAACATCTCCTTCCTTTCCCATTTCCCTGAGGAGATATTAGTACCTGATTTTATCCATGTAAGTATTTTTTGATCAATGAGTATCAATGAGTAAAAGCAAAAAATTGATTTTTTCTTTTGTCACCTCAGCATTCTACACCCCCAAGTGCTTATGGCTCAGTGAAGGCCTACACTAATTTTGATGCCGAGAGAGATGCTTTAAACATCGAAACGGCCATCAAGACTAAAGGTAAGAGCCTTCATCCTCTCTCCCATGTCTACTGACCTGAAAAGGGCAAAACTATCACCATCGGGTGGGCTTCTAGTTTTTTGAACTATGATACGGTACCAAAGCCAGACTTTGCATACCTCTCCACCATTCTTTTGGGCTGCTAATAGCAGTCTTGGCATAGTGACGTGCCAGCGTATTCGATATTACAGGGTGGTAGAGCTAATACGTTCTTGTAAGCAAGAGGAGAAATGACTGGGAAGGAACTCTGTTTAGATAATGTAAGTATTATGGCCTAGCTGGATTCACATCCCAGAGCTCTTAAAGGATTACATATGAATATTTGTGGTAAGCTTGAGGAGGGAAAGTCTGAGAAAATCCTGCTACTCTGCTTTTTGATCTGGATGCCTAATGATGGAAACTTTACAGTTGGCTTTTTTGCTTTTTTTTTCCTCTTTCGTACAGGATGAAACCATAGAAATGCCACATTATTTGCTAGGGAGCCAGGACTGAGGAGAAGGTGCAGCACAGATAAGAGTACTTAGAGAACTTGGAATATTCAGCCCTGATCATGAAGAGGAAAAAATTTCTTTTAAAAATTAGACATTGTCATAAGTCTTCAGTGAATGCCCCCTGGGTAAATTGTGGTTTTCCCATCACTAGGAAATTTAATTCCTAAAACAGACTGTGAGTCTTGTGATCTTTAAAATTTCCCCCTCTACTCTCCATTTTACAAATGAAGAAACTAAGGTGCAGAGAACGTTAAGTGACATACCCGAGGTCACACAGCAAGTTAATGGCAGAGAGGGGAGTAGAATTTAGGTCCCCTGATTCCCAGAGCTGTGCTTTTTTCTTTAGACTTTAAACTGTGTGTGGACAAGGAATGTGTCTGCTAACTCTGTTGTATTGCACTCTCCTAAGTGCTTATTACAATGTTCTGCACTGACTGACTAGGCCGCACTGCTTGATGATTCTACTATTGAAGCAGACGCAGCAGAGGGGTTTTGGAGAGAAGGGAATACGGAGATAGTCTTGCGTGTGCCTTCATAGGGGTCTAGCCCCACCCTGACCAGGAAAATCAGATGGATGGGGATGTAGTAAAACTACATTCCCTTTATTTCTTGACACTCCCAAGTGTGCTTCAAACATCACATTAGTAAGTAGAACAGTAGTTTTGCCAATGACGAGTTATACTTTAAATTTCAGAGCTTTGTACAGTTGTGTGTACGACAGAAAAATTTATATACACTTTACTAAGTACAAATACATCTGGAGATTTTAACTAAACCAGGGGATTAAATGCCTCGGAGCCATTTTCTCTGTCAGAGAAGAGAGAGGTCCCAAATCTGCTAAACCCAGTAATTTCAAGATATGAAACCCATTCTTTAAGGAGACCTTCTGTCTTTCAGGTTTTTTGTAATGCATTTGAAGCTGATCCATTATAGCAATGGATTTGTGGATCAGAGAATAAGTAGACTTTTGCATCTGGGTGGGGTGTTTTGGGTTCGTTTGCTTTTTTGTTTAATAACTGATATTTGTTCAACTCTTACTATGCCCCAAGCACTGTACTAAGCATGGGGGTAGATAAAAAGTAATTGGGTTGGACACAATCCCTGTCCTGCATGGGGCTCACAGTTTTAATTCCCATTTTCAGTTGAGGGAACTGAGGCACAGAGAAGTGAAGTGACTTGCTTAAAGTCACATAGCAGACAAGTGGCAGAGCCGGGATTAGAACCCACATCCTCTGACTCCCAGGCCTGTGCTTTTTTCCACTAGGCCACGCTGCTGCTGTTTTTGTTGTTTTTTGTTTTGTAAAATAACCAGAAATTCCAACCATACTAGTTTTGGCAAACCCTCTTCACTAATTTGGAAGTGAATTGCAGAAAATTTTCATACTGACCAGAAACAATTCTGATTTCTCCTTATGGTAGAGGACAGGGCGCGGTCAGGCTCCCTGAAACTCAGCTCTGTGTCAGGAGTTGGGTGGATCTAGAGCCCTGAGGTTGTCAGCATGCCAGCACAGAAATCCGCTCAAAGTCAAACAGTTAACTCATCCCCACAAGATGCTGCTTTTTACAAGCCCGAAGCAGAACAAAGCTATCCTTTATTCTTGCAAGAGGAACTTGGAATGGCTTGGACTTTTAAGATTGCATAAAATCTCCACTCTATTTAAAAGTAAAACTTCCCACAGCAGTGAAACTACCGTCATTCCCTTGAATGAACAATTCCCAGGAAATGCTCAGTGCAGTTTTCTCATCATGGAAACAGGCAGATTTTGACTTGTAAGTTCTGGTTTGTGCTAATAAAACCAGGCACGTATCCTACCTGCTAAGGATCATATTCTGCCTGTGCTTGGGATTCCGTCGGAGCTTAAATAAACAGAATCTTTTGGTTCAAATATTAAGAAGTTCTGAAACTTCTCAAATGTGTAATCAAGACATGGGGTCTGGCTGGCTTTATTCAGAGAAGTAGCTATAAAGAAGATTGGTTGACTTTCAAGGCCTGTGGTTTATGTGCCCATGGCTTACTTAGTTCAGTTAGCTTTTGCCTTTTGGAAGATGTAACTCAGTATGGAAACTTTTCTGAGCAATGCTGGAATATCAGAAGAGGCAGTTTTCATGGTGTTTAAAAACTTGGAAACCTCATTTCCTCATCCTGTTCTCCCTCCCTTCTTGTCCTGCACCCCCTTAATCACTTTGCTACCTACCCGACCCCTAGCTCCACAGCAGATATGTATGTCTCTTTACACTCTGTCACCTTCTCCTATATTTAATTTATTTTAATGTCCGGCTCCCTCACTGTATTATAAGCTCCCTGTGGGTAGGGAACTTGACTACCGACTCTATTGTATTGTCCACTCCCAAACTTTTAGTAAAATGCTCAATCAATGCCATTGATTGATTATGGTGCACCAGTAATTCTCTCTGCTGCCATTTTATTAGAGCTTTTAGCTAACATAAGTGATAGGTACTACAGAAACAAGGAAAATGTTGTAATAATAATAACTGTGGTATTTGTTAAGTGCTTACTAGGAGCCAAGCACTGTACTAAGCACTGGAGTGGATACAAGCAAATCGGGTTAGACACAGTCCCTTATGGGGCTCATAATCTTAATCCCCATTCTAAAGATGAGGTAATTGAAGCACAGAGAAGTGAAGTGACTCACCCCAAGTCACAGAGCAGACGGGTGGCAGAGCTAGGATTAGAACTAGGATTAGAAATCAGGTATTAATAATAATGTTGGTATTTAAGTGCTTACTATGTGCAGAGCACTGTTCTAAGCGCTGGGGGAGATACAGGGTAATCAGGTTGTCCCACGTGAGGCTCATAATTAATCCCCATTTTACAGATGAGGTACCTGAGGCACAGAGAAGTGAAGTGACTTGCCCATAGTCACGCAGCTGACAAGTGGCAGAGCCGGGATTCGAACCCATGGTCTCTGACTCCCAAGCCCGGGCTCTTTCCACTGAGCCATGCTGCCTCTCTATTCCTGACTCCCGGGCCTCTGCTGTATCCATTAGGACATGCTGCTTCTCTAGGTGGTGTGGATTCTCCTGAAACTTCAGGGCCTGTGGAGGGTGAGGTGAACTGGATTAAATTAGGTGCCGAAATCCCGGCCAAGCGGAGTTCCAACTTGTGGCCCACTGAGAAGGCCCATTCAAGGATGGAATTTCAGGGAAAATCACTCCAGCCCCAGCTCCCCCTACCTTGTGACAAATATCAAACACTTGCTGGCTAATATGTGACATAGGCCTGGGGTTGTTAGGATGCAGATGGATTCAGTGGAATGTTTTCAGCATGTCCCATGCAGACACAGAATCACTGTTCATATCTATCCACAATCTGTTTGGTCTGGGAGGAAGTCAGCCAAAACCTGAGGCTACAACAGGCAGTGTGAGATGTTTCAGATCTTCACAAGATCAAAATCACTAGACTTTGTTTATTGAGTGACTAAAACTGCAAACACACAACAACATCAGATTTTAAGCAATTCAGAAATGTTGTGGGTTTTTTTCCCCAAAGATATTATTTTATCTAAATTCAAACAGTTCAGAATGTCATCCAAGAATATGCTAGTCATAGGGCTATTTATTTTTTAAGCAAGTCATCAGTTTGGTGAGGGGATTTTTTAAAAAAACACTCTGTATCCTCTTCTTCCTCATCTCTGGAATGCCTTTTAGCAAGATGCGGTTGCCTGAACTATCTTTTCCCAGCACATTTTATTCAAATTTTTAGTTTATTGAGGAGTTGGGAGGAGGAAACAGGTAAAGTTAGCCTCTCCCCAAACTCCACCTGTTTTCTTTCCAGAGTTGGCATTGTGAAGCTCTGCACTCATTTCTCCTTTAACATTATTAATTCCAAACAAAACTAGAACTAAAAAGCCAAAACAGGAATTCAGTACCACAAAAAAGTAATTTTCTATCAATCAGTGGAATTTATTGAATGCTTGCAGTCTACAGAATACTGTACTAATCATATGGGAGAATACAGTACAAAAGAGTTGGTAGACATGATCCCTGCCCACATAGATCTTATTGCCGAGTTGGGGGAGATAGATATTAAAATAAATTACAGATAGGGAAAGTGGCAGAATAGAGTCAGGGGCCCTGGGTTCTAATCCTGCTCTGCCCTTTGCCTGCTGTATCATATTGGGCAAGTCCCTTCTTTTTTCTGTGCCTAAATTACGTCATCTGTAAAATGGGATTAAGACTGTGAGCCCTATGGGGCACAGGGACTGTGTCCATCCTGATTATGTTTTATCTACCCCACTGCTTAGTAAGTATTTAAGAAATACCTTTAAAAACAGAAATAGTAGAGGGATAGGTACATAAGTGCGGTGGGGCTAGGGATCTAGGGAGTATCAAAGGGTTAAAGGGGTACACACCCAAGTCCATAGGTGACACAGAGAGGATAGTGAAGAAGAAGCAGCGTGGCTCAGTGGAAAGAGCCCAGGCTTGGGAGTCAGAGGTCATGGGTTTGAATCCCAGCTCTGCCACTTGTCGGCTGGGTGACTGTCGGCAAGTCACTTAACTTCTCTGGGCCTCAGTTACCTCATCTGTAAAATGGGGATTAACTGTGAGCCTCACGTGGGACAACCTGATTCCCCTGTATCTACCCCAGCGCTTAGAACAGCGCTCGGCACCTAGAAAGCGCTTAACAAATACCAATATTATTATTATTAAGGTGGGGAAATGAGGGGTTAATCAGGGAAGGCCTCTAACAGGAAATATGATTTAAGTAGGGCTTTTGGCAATGAGGAGAATGGTGGTCTGCCAGATATGAAAAAGGAGGAAGTTCCAGACCAGAGGGATGGGTGGAACAAGAGGTTGGCATTGAGACAAACAAGATGGAGGTGAAAGGAGTAGGTTGATGTTAGAGGAGCACAGTGTGAAGACTGAGCTCTAGTAAGAGATTAGTGAGGTAAAGTAGGAGGGAGAGAGCTGATTGAGGATTTTGTTTGTTTTTGGGTTTTTTTTTTGAGATGCACATGGTATTTGTACGTGCGATGGCAGGGGAGTATTTTTGTCATGTCTTGTCGTGTCGTGTCTTAGAGATACTCTCTCTAACCTTTAATGTGTTCTGTGGATTTATTTGTCTTCAGTGTTTGTTAAATACTCCTATTGTGATGAAAACCTGGTTGCAGGGTGTTTATGAGTCCAGCAGGACACACAAGATTGAACACAAACATAATACACATTTGATTTTGTAGCAACTAGCATATTATGGGCACTGGTTTAGTTTAAGGGATTTAGTCTGGAATCTTGTTTCTCTTCCGTTTGCTGTAATTAAAGTTTACCAGTGGAAAATCAGCTGCTGTGGATTAATCCATGCCCTCAATTCAGTCCTTGTAATTCACTTGTTCCCTGATGGGCAAAGCATTCAACCTTTCTCATAAACCTTTGCCTCTTTAGTTTCAGGATTTCAGTTTTCCATTTTTTCTCTTTACATTCTCTGAAACAGTTTTATAGCAAAAGAGCCTTGATTTATGTGCTTGGAAATAAAGTCAAACCATGCAAAAATTATTATTATTGCCTAATTAGCAAGAAGCTCCTTGATCTTAAATCTGTAGGAGTGGCTTCGTGTAGATTGGCCTAGGGTTAAATATATGCTATATAGTGTGCAACACAGCTGTGGATGGTTTACCATATGGGTCCAAAACACTAGAATAGAAAGTCAGCTAAATGAAAAAGGATAAATCCAGACTACACAAAATAGATTGTAATTAACTGCAGCACAACCCCAGAATTAGCGTTAAGTGCCAATAACCGCCACAACTTCGGTTCTTTGTGGAAGTCTAGGATGAATTATCCTCTTATTGCCAGTTTTGATTTGAGCGCTATCTGTGTTTTCCAGAAAGGATGCGAAAAGCAAGCAAAATTTCACACAAATACAGAATATCAGAGTAGATTTCAATATCTGCCGTATCTCTCTGTCTCCTTTATAAGTGGAGTTCCTTAAACCTGCAGGATATCAACAATGGTTACTCCACTGGGTATCATAAAGGCAGTTATTTCATACACTGAACTACCTGTATCGCCTGGCGTCTGGAAAGTTTGCCCACCCAACAGGCTGTCTAATAGTCTTTGAAGCAAGAAAAGGGCTCTCCTTTATGGAGAAGGGTTTGGAACATCCTGGAGAAGAAATTAGCGAGCCAGAGAGAAACCACCTCCCTAAGAGCAAACTGTATCTAAGTGAAACCGTCTACGAGAAAGGGCTCCACCTCATACCGGTATGGAGCTGAGTGCTTTCACTGCAGTCATGTCTCTCTCCGGTGGTTCACACTAATGGAAGGTAGTAACTCAGGGCCCATTTGCCGAGCTCCCGTCTCTTTGTGTTACGGTTATTTCAGAGTTCTCGACTTGCAGCGGGCCTGGACTGAGAGAAGCCACTGTGAATCGTGGCTACAGTTGGACCAGAAGCACAGATTTCTTAGGCGATTGCATTGTGTACGTGACAGTCCTGCTCGTCTAAACGTAGCACTAAGTCTTCTAAGTTGCCTGGAGGAAGAATACAGTGCACCTTTCTAATTGCAGGTCTTTGTACTCGCTCTGCCTCCCTCGCTTGGCCTTGCGGAGAAATGTTAGATCAATGACGGTCTGTGTTCACTTAGACCATCCTAATACTAACATTTCCCAGGGATGTAGGTTGTCTGACTGTCGTTTGTTTGTTGAAGGCAGCCCATCCCTAGCCCTATAAATTAGGAGGTGAAGTTGAATTAGGAGTGGCTTGTGATTTCTCTTCCATCGTTTTCAAAGTTGATTTCTCCCTTCTCAGCTGGCTCGTAAATTCTCAGATCATAAAGAGGAAGGAGCGCACACCCGAATCCTTTTTATTTTCACCTGGACGTTTAATATGCCTTGGGTTTTGAGTGACGTCTTTAGTGACGTCTTTAAGCACTGATTTAATAATAGTTGTGATATTTCTTCCGTGCTTACACTGGGCTATGCGATACATTAAGGCCTGGGATAAATCCAAGATAATCAGGCTAGCCACAGCCCTCTTCTACGACGTGCATATCTCCACTTTTATAGATGAGGAAACTGAGGCACAGAAAAGTTGAGTGACTTGCCCAGTGTCACACAGGCAAGTAGCAGAGCCAGGATTAGAGCCCAGATCCCCTGACTCCCGGGCCCGTGCTCTTTCCACACTGCTTCTCTTGATTCGACCATGCGTCCTCCTCCTCGGAAATGCATCAATACTACAAGTTGAGACTTTTAACTGACTCATCTCGTCAATCCACCTGCAGGCCAAATTTTGGTTATAGGAATTTTTTTCTCATCCTCAAACATGTCACAGCTAATTATGATTAATTTCAGGGTTAAATGCTTACTAGGTGATAACCATTAGTGTAAATACAAAAATAATCAGATCAGGCTCAGCTGGGACTAAAATCCTGGTCTCCAGACTGCCAGTCCCAAAGCTTCTTCATTCATTCAATAGTATTTATTGAGCACTTACTATGTGCAGAGCACTGTACTAAGCACTTGGAATGAACAAGTCGGCAACAGATACAGTCCCTGCCGTTTGACGGGCTTACAGTCTAATCGAGGGAGACGGGCAGACAAGAACAATGGCAATAAATAGAGTCAAGGGGAAGAACGTCTCCTAAAAACAATGGCAACTAAATAGAATCAAGTAAGCTTCTTCAGTAAGCTGTGCTGCCTCTCCATTATTTGTCCGAAGAAATACCACGGCCATCTACCTTCAGGGAAGAACAGAGCCTTTTCTGCTCCTTCGGTCGTACTAACAGCCATCATTTTTCAGCACTGAAGCCTGATGTCATAATATCAATGTATTTAAGTCACTGTCCTCCTATTATTTTGTGTGTGTATGTCCAGAAGATTTTTTTTCAATCCTTTTCTGAAAGGAAGCAGTATAGTCTAGTGGAAAGAGCACAGGCCTGGAAATCAGAGATTCTGTTTCCTAATCCTTGGTCTGCCACTTGCCTGCTGTGTGACCTGGAGCAAATCACTTAGCTTGTGACTCAGTTTCCTCATCTGCATAACGGGGATTTGGTACCTGTCCTCCCTCCCCTTTAGGTTGTGAGCTTCAAAGGGGGAAGGAATGGTATCCAATATGATTATCTTGTATCTAACCCAGCACTTAGTTCAGGGCTTGGCATAAAATAAGCACTTAACAAGTACCATCATTATTATCATCATTATTATTGGGAAAGAAAGAATCAGTAGATTATACAGGAATAGCCCAGGCTACAACCAATCACCCAACTATACCAATTTAATGGTATAATTTAACCCAAGGATCCAACCGTTATTGTTCGATAAGCCACCCCATGTACAAATAACTTCCCTAACTGTTCAGACCAAGCAGTACAGATAAGTAAATCCCACCCTTTCTCCCAACCTAGGCTAAGATTAACCAATTACTAATAAATGGATCTTGTAGGACTCCCTGCCCACAGTTTGTAGCAGATTTTTTAAGGCAGAAGAAACACTGAATAGATTAACCAAAGAAGTTGTAAAACTGGGGAGGTGACCTAACCGGGAAATGGACAATACAGATGTCAATGAGATAACTGCATCTCATTCTGAGAAATCTTTGTTCCATGAGGACCTCATCCAGTTTGAACAATTCAATGAATCATTGCTGTTTGCCAAAACAGAAGCCATAAAATTATGACGTTAAATTTTACATCAATTCTAATGAATATAGATTGGATTTGCAAAAATGGTTGAAAATTTGGATGAAGAGAGGAGTTGACGGGTTTGTAGAATCACTCCAAAGGAGTTAGGCTGCTGCAAGGTACTTTATGAAGATGTGAAGAAGGCTATTCAAACTAAACCAGATTATATACTAAAATGGAAAAACCACTACTTCCATCAGCAGGACAAGCTCCTACTTCTGCAGCCTCCTGTGAAGACTTTTATCATGCAAAAGAGCGTTTGATTAATGTTGTAAGATGTTTTGTTTTGGATTACTCTAACAGAACTTAAGCAATAGTTTAGTGATGTTTAATGAGCTGTATTTAGCACAAAGGAATTCCATATTATTTTTCCAGGAGTGCATGTAATTCTAAGTCCTTGGGAAGCATGCTCAATTTTACAGCCATTAATGAAAAAAAGTCCATGTTTTGAAGGAACACATCCTGCAATTACTGCAGGATAGTCTGCCTGGAAACAAGGCGGCAAGTGTGGTAGCAAAGCAATAAGCATGGAAAGTAATAAAAATGAAAAAGCTGCCCCTTGGGAGTTTACTTTGTTCCCAGCTCTCAGATAGAATGAAAACGAAGACTGAGCTTTTCTAAGGTTTATGCAGAGTTCCCGGGAATGAGTGAACCACATTCATGATTTTCACTGCACCAGAGAAAGACAATGCCCAGTGTAGTTCTGGAAACTCTGGGAGCCCTTGGTAAATACTTGTGGAATGAGAATGAGTGCAATGGCTTAACCAGAAAGTCCCCACCTTTTTTAGGGAGTGCCTCCAGAAATCCTCAGTGAGCAAAAATGAGGTCCAGCTTCTTTGTGTAGTTAGTGTGTCTTGGCAAATGTGAGTCAGCATCCTGATTCATACGGCTTGTTGCTTCTTGGCCACAAAAATGCGGACCCGCATTTTCCAAGAAATGCCAGATGAGGGAGAAGACTTGGGATTTCCATCCTGAGAGCAGAGCAGGAACTCCCACAAATAGCTTATGGGTTTGGATGGGGGAATTTTTTTTCCATATAGGTATGCGTATGGACTCTATCTGCATACACATGCATAATTTATAATGTGTTTTAAGAAGCAGCAAGGCCTAGTGGAAAGAGCACAGGCCAAGAATCAGAGGATCTGGGTTCTAATCCTGGATCCACTTCTTGTCTGCTGTTTGATCTTGGACAAGTCACTTACCAGTTATCTGTAAAATGGGGATTAGTACTGTGAGCCCTGTGTGGGACAGAGACTGTGTTCAACCAGATTATCTTGTATCTACCCCAGCGCTTAGTCCTGTACATAGTATGTGTTTAACAAATACCATTAAAAATGAAAAAAATAAATATTCATGTGTGTGAGAGAGAGCATTAGAGATTTTTTTTTCTTTATGGTGCTGAAAAATAATTAAGAACAGTGCCACAGTGGCCACCTGATCTAAAAAGCGAAGTGGGAAATTTGTCACTTTCCTTTCTGAGGAGGAGGTTCAGTTAAGAAGGGTCTCCTCTTTACCCCGGGTTGGCTTGCACTAAAATCAGGAACTGACATTTTGTAACCTTCCAGAAGAGAAGCTAGTAATTGGCAGGTAACCAAAACATTTTCCGAATAACTGATCTGAGTGAGTATTTCGATCCAAGGCGTAAACCCTCTTAAGAGCTCCACTTTAGAGTTTTCCCTAAGGAGTTGAGTATATGCCAGCTCCACCTTCTTACTCAATTTGAAAAAAAAAACAGTACTCACACTTGGAAAGTTTTACAAACATTCTACTCAGCCCACTTACTTTGCAGCAACTTGGCTGACATTTACTACCCCTCTTTCTCAACGTCACCTCTGTTCCCATAAACTCTGTGCACAGTTCTATGGCTACAGCAGATACTGCACATCCCCCTAAACACGGATGCACAGAAACCCGAAGAGGGGAAGCTACAAAGAACCAAAGTCAAAACGAGGGCTAGATACTGAGGATCAAATCAGGGCTGACCCAAAGTCTGTACAGAACCTACCCTGGGGAGCAAATAATACATCCTTGGCAGTCCTTTTGAGGGGTTAATGGTGATTGTAGTGACGAGAAAGCTGCAGGTTCAGGCCTGTGTTCTCTCACTGCTTCCAGGGCCAGAATGGCCAGGAAACGGAAGACCCCTGTGATTTCAACTTGTTCTGCAGTATTTTCCACAGGAATAAACTGCCTCTCAAATGATGATGACCAGGAATGAGGAAACATCGGCACATTCAAGATAAGATGTTTGGTTCTAGTCCACGGGCAGGCACGTTACTATGAAGCAGGACTGACATTGGATAAACTAGTCGGACTCTAGTTTTTCAGGGACTCCATATCCCCCGACTCCCCCCTTGTTCAATTTAAAAAGCGAGGACAATGGGACTGGGAGAAAAAGCTGATGCAGGCAAAGTGCCCTGGGAGCTTTTACTTGCAGAAGTAGACTCCATTTAATTGTCTTTGTAGTTGGTGGCATTAGCATTTGTGTAACCGATCAAATCGTTCTGTTGTAAGCTTTCTCCATGTGTCAAATGCAGCATCTCAGCAGGTTGTTTGCTTGGTAAATAATTAAAGGGAAATATATTTAGATTCTTTCAGGCTCTCTTGACTGCTGCCTAGGTAAAGTTTCTATTACACTGCTGTCCACTTTATTAGTCCCCCACCCCATAATTGAGTTGGATTCTGATTTAGTTACAAGTAATCCATAGCCCTTAACTGCTAAAGGAACCGAAGAAAAGTCGTCTTTTCGTTGTCTTTTATCGAATAGAAAAGTGGCTACTGAACCTCACTGGGAGCATTTTAGTCTGGAGGTGCACCCTTCCGTTTTGCCCTCCTTTGTCCCCTCAGAGTTCAGTCAAAGGGATCCCCTCTCCTCCACCTCATGAAACAATTGTCGGTAACAGCATAAACCGTCGGATCTGGCTTGGAAAATCCCCCTCCCTCCTCATATCCAACAGACTCTCCCCACCTTTGAAGCCTTATTGAAGACACTTCTCCTCGAAGAGGCCTTCTCTGACAAGCCCTCCTTTCTTCTGCTCTCACTCCCTTCTGCGTCACCCTGACTTGTTCCCTTTATTCATCCCCGACCACGGGCCCCTGCAATTTATTTATATTAATGTCTTTCTCCCCCTCTAGACTGTAAGCTCGTTGTGGGCAGGGAATGTGCCTGTTTATTGTTATATTGTACTCTCCCAAGTACGGGGCTCTGCACACAGTAAGCACTCAATAAATACAGTTGACTGTCTGACTGACAGGGTAGATCGCCTGTTCAGACAAATTCTAGACCTTCCACTCTGCCTAGCTGACAGGGATCCCTTTCTTCTACTTCCCCTGTGGACTCTGTCACTACGCGGGGTGATATGCTTCAGCTTGAATTGCAGACTTTCAAATTTTGGCACCATATAAAAGCTGCATTGCTAAATGGACACGGTTTATCTGAGAAAAGATTCCATCTGGATTACGAGGACACAATTGAGTTTTATGATGATGGATTCTTTGGAATTTTCTTGTTCGGACAGTGAAATTAAAGTGAAGGGTGGATTCTTCTAAACACACGCATACACACAAAAGTCTTCTGTAACCAGCTGTTCCCTAATCATGAAATTACAGCCGCAACTGTGCAAATAGAGCCTGTGTGTTCCTGTGAAAAATTAAATTATTCTTAAATAATAATAATGATAATATTGGGGAAGCAGCATGGCACAGTGGAAAGAGCCCAGGCTTTGGAGTCAGAGGTCATGAGTTCGACTCCCGGCTCTGCCACTTGTCAGCTGTGTGACTGTGGGCAAGTCACTTAAATTCTCTGTGCCTCAGTTACCTCATCTGTAAAATGGGGATTAACTGTGAGCCTCACGTGGGACGACCCGATGACCCTGTATCTACCCCAGCGCTTAGAACAGTGCTCGGCACATAGTAAGTGCTTAACAAATACCAACATTATTATTATTATTACAATAGTATTTGTTAAGCACTTACTCTGTGCCAGGCACTGTTCTAAAGTGCTTGGGTGAATACAAGCAAATTGGGTTGGATACAGTCTCTGTCCCACGTGGGGCTCACGGTCTCCATCCCCATTTTACAGATGAGATCACTTAGGCACAGAGAAGCGAAGGGATTTGCCCAAGGTTACACAGCAGACAAGTTTGGGGAACTGGGATTAGAACCCATAGCCTTGTGACTCCCAGGCCTGTGCTGTAGCCACCACGCCATGCTGCTTCTCTGTGGGTTTTAAAGAAACTGTCAGTGTCCATTCTTAATTAAAAATTTTAACTTCAGGTCCCTCCCACTTCCTTAGTACAGTGTACTAATAATAGTAATAATGATGGTATTTGTTAAGCGCTTACTATGTGCCAAGCACTGTTCTCAGCGCTGGGGTAGATGCAAGGACATCAGGTAGTCCCATGTGGGGCTCACAGTCTTAATCCCCATTTTACAGATGAGGTAACTGAGGCACAGAGAGTTTAAGTGACTTGCCCAGAGTCACAGCTGACAAGGAGGCGGGATTAGAACCCATGACCTCCGACTCCCATGCCCTTGCTCTTTCCACTGAGCCACGTTGCTTCTCGGATAGTAGGTGCTACTGAGGTTGTAGTACTAACAGAATTTACTTATAGGCTGTGAGCCCTCTGAGGGAGAGGGACGCTATTTAAGTCCAACCCCTAAATTGTTTCCCAGTGCATAGTAAAGTGCTGTGCACACAATGTGCTCAGTAAACACTATTACTACTAGACTCTCCATCTGCTGGGTGCGATGAACTCAGCTCCTTGGCAAAGCCCAGCAGAAGCTCCAGACATACTTTCTATCCACCAGGAATTTACACTCCTTTAGGACACTGTAAATGCTCACTGAATATGAATAATTGATCGACCGATGTCTCCAGGGTCCTACTGGAGTGAAGCGATTGAGGTAATTTTCCCTGGCCCAAGGCACCCTTCCAGAGCAGGGACTCCAGCAAGCTGAGGTAGGATGGGATGGTTGGACATTATTATGCCTTTATGACCCAGCCAACCCATCCCCGCAAATTTCCATCATCAGCAGATTCACACAAGTCAAGCAGATCTAAGGACTCTAATCCTGGCTCTGCTTCTTGCCTCCTGTGTGATCTTGGGCAAATTACTTAATTTCTCTATGCTTCAATTTCCCCAATTTTGAAATCTGATTCAATTCCTCTTCTCCCTCCTTTTTAGATTGAGAGCCCCATGTGGGGCAGGGACTGTGTCCGACTTGATTGATTTGTATCTTTCACAGCTCTTAGAACAGTGCTTGCTTGACAAAGAAGCGCTTAACAAGTTTCATTAGAAAAACGTGATTGTCCCAAGAAGGTGTAACCAAAAGCCATTAGTAAGGAAAGGCTGAATTTATTATTCTTCTTACAGTCGTGGTCCCTGTAGAACCAATCAGTCAATGGCACTGTATTAAGTGCTTGGAAAAGCCACAAGCTAATTTGTATACCGGGTTTATATCGTTGAAGAAGTTCGTATTTACTTAGGAAAAGAAGTCTCAAGATCATGCATTTTAGTAGTCCTAAACATGTAAGATTGGGACCCACAGCACAGAAAAGCATTGCTCTTACCTTTAAATGCACATTTTCCAATTAAAGTAGGTTCTAAAGTATTTGGAAACTACTTTAAAACTCCCAGTTCTCTTTGAGATTAACTGAGATTTAGATTTTAATTGAGACTAACTCTCTTTTGATGAAGTTACAAAATTGATTATTAGTTTACTGAAGATTCCAAATAGCCTGTTTATTTTCCTTTCCCTGCATTTTATCTTCAAGAAGTATGATTTTCATAATCAATTTTGATAGTAAAATACAACTGCCATATTAAATCAAAGGCTCATTTGTCATGACAGCTGTTGTAATTATAGGAATTATACCTAGCCACTTGTATAGCTGTAAACCTGCAATAAATATAAATAATTTCCTACATTAATTCAGCCTCCAGTTACTGTCCCATTAAATCCCTAGTTAAATGCCAATTTGGGAACCTTCATTTAAAATGTGACTAAATTTTTATTGTTCCATTTGATTTGCAAAGCCCTAGTGTTGATTCAAGGAAATAATTTATGTATAAAACCATTTTTTTCCCACAAATGATCAAATTATCTCTCTAGGCTTGAGGTGTCAGAGAAGACTGGGTTAGGGAGATCAGGAAGAGGCAAGCATAATGAATACGAGTCGCGGAATGATGCGTTTGGGTTGAAACAGCAAAGCAACAGTATTATTTCAGCATACAAAGTTGCATTTAGAGCTTTCCAAATGAAGATCAGCCAGCAATGTGCAGCTCGATGATCTTTTATGACTTTTATTTCCCTAGGTGTGGATGAAGTCACTATTGTCAACATCTTGACAAACCGCAGCAATGAACAGCGGCAGGATATTGCTTTTGCCTATCAAAGGAGGACCAAAAAGGTATTGATAATTTCGGGGGTTAGCCTAGCTCTGCTACTTTCAGTCACTTTTTCTTGTCATGATTCAGTTTTTTTTTTTTTTTAGTGGTGTTTGTTAAGCACTTACTATTGCCACACACTGTACTAAATATCGGGGAAGATGCTAGATAAGTTGGCCACAGTCGTTTCCCACATGGGGCTCATAGGTTTAAACTCCCATTTTAAAGATGAGGTAACTGAGGCATCTAGAATAATAATAATTATTATTACTATTATGATATTTATTAAGTGCTTACTATGTGCTAGGCACTGTTCTAAGCACTGGGGTGGATAAAAGCATACTGGGTTGGATACAGTCCCTTGTCCTACGTGGGGCTCACAGTCTCAATCCCCGTGTTACAGATGAGGTAACTGAGACACAGAGAAATGAAGTGACTTGCCCCAAATTACACAGCAGGCAAGGGGTGGAGCTGGGATTCGAATCCGGGTCCTCTGGCTCCCAGGCCCATGCTCTTTCCAGTAGACTACGCTGTTACTTCTGTGCTGGTGTTTTGTCAGCACCTACTAAACACTTGTCGACTTAACGGAGGGAAATCTTCAAGAGCAACAGCAGGGTGTCGAAAGTCCTCTTGCCCCAACTCCCTTAAACTGATATCTAGTGCCGAAAAGAGCCGTTTTAGAACTTGGGGGCTAAACGACTCCATTTATGGATTGTCCATTTGGGTAGGCTACCACTCAAGTGAGCTTGTGTCTGAAATCTTTAGACTGTAAACTCATTGTCTGCAGGGAATGTGTCCGCCAACTCTGTTATATTGAATTCTCCCAAGGGGTGCAGCGTTCTACACACAGTAAGTGTTCAGGAAATACAATGGACTGATTGATTGAGACAGCTGCGCATTAAGAGTTTCAATTTGTGTTTTTCCTTGGCCCCGTCTTGTGGCTCTGCATGATCTAACCCTTGGCTCATTTTTCATACTAGGGACATTACATTTCGAATGGGTAGGTTCTATTACTAATGTTGGTATTTGTTAAGCGCTTACTATGTGCAGAGCACTGTTCTAAGCGCTGGGGGAGATACAGGGTAATCAGGTTGTCCCACGTGAGGCTCACAGTTAATCCCCATTTTACAGATGAGGGAACTGAGGCACAGAGAAGTTAAGTGACTTGCCCACAGTCACACAGCTGACAAGTGGCAGAGCCGGGATTCGAACCCATGAACTCTGACTCCCAAGCCCGGGCTCTTTCCACTGAGCCGTGCTAGAGCAGTTGAAGGAAAGGGGGCTTCCTACAGTTTTCTCGGGTCTTAGAGCAGGCTTTCACTCCTAACAGCCACAGGAGGAATATCTTTGGGATGGCAGAGAAGTCAGTTGATTGTCTAAGTGTCTAACTTCTGACTTCTCTTTTCAATAGTATTTATTGAGCGCTTACTATGTGCAGAGCACTGTACTAAGCGCTTGGGATGAACAAGTCGGCAACAGATAGAGACAGTCCCTGCCGTTTGACGGGCTTACAGTCTAATCGGGGGAGACGGACAGACAAGAACAATGGCAATAAACAGCGTCGAGGGGAAGAACATCTCGTAAAAACCGATGGCAACTAAATAGAATCGAGGCGATGTACAATTCATTAACAAAATAAATAGGGTAACGAAAATATATACAGTTGAGCGGATGAGTACAGTGCTGTGGGGATGGGAAGGGAGAGGTGGAGGAGCAGAGGGAAAAGGGGAAAATGAGGCTTTAGCTGCGGAGAGGTAAAGGGGGGATGGCAGAGGGAGTAGAGGGAGAAGAGGAGCTCAGTCTGGGAACGCCTCTTGGAGGAGGTGATTTTTAAGTAGGGTTTTGAAGAGGGAAAGAGAATCAGTTTGGCGGAGGTGAGGAGGGAGGGCGTTCCGGGACCGCGGGAGGACGTGACCCGGGGGTCGACGGCGGGATAGGCGAGACCGAGGGACGGTGAGGAGGTGGGCGGCGGAGGAGCGGAGCGTGCGGGGTGGGCGGTAGAAAGAGAGAAGGGAGGAGAGGTAGGAAGGGGCAAGGTGATGGAGAGCCTCGAAGCCTAGAGTGAGGAGTTTTTGTTTGGAGCGGAGGTCGATAGGCAACCACTGGAGTTGTTTAAGAAGGGGAGTGACATGCCCAGATGGTTTCTGCAGGAAGATGAGCCGGGCAGCGGAGTGAAGAATAGACCGGAGCGGGGCGAGAGAGGAGGAAGGGAGGTCAGAGAGAAGGCTGACACAGTAGTCTAGCCGGGATATAACGAGAGCCCGTAATAGTAAGGTAGCCGTTTGGGTGGAGAGGAAAGGGCGGATCTTGGCGATTGCTCTTTGTATATTAAAATCTGGTCTTAAACTTTACCAATCTGCTCCAGGGATGTGGAGGGGTGTGTTTCCTCTCTCCCGCTCAGTGAAAAGATTGCTGTCAAATAGTGAGGTGTCCTTGCTGACTAGGAAGAGCCATCTCCAGAAAATGCCCCATAATTGCTCCCTTAACCAGCATCAATCAATCAATAGTACTTATTGAGCGCTTACCCTGAGCAGGGCACTCTTCTCAGCACTTGGGAAAGTTCAGTACAGCAGAGCTGAGAGATGTGATCCCTGCCCACAAGAAGCTTAGTTTACAGAGGGAGACAGACATTAAAATAGTCTGTTGTGTGACCTGGGGCAAGTCAGTGTACTTCTCTGAGTCTCAGTTACCTCATCTGTAAAATGGGGATTGAAACTGTGAGCCCCAGGTAGGACAGGGACTGTGTCCAGTACAGTTTGCCTGTACAATACCTGTCACATAATAAGTGCTTAACAAATACCACAATCATTATTATTATTATTAAAAATAGGGGAAGTCCACAGAGGGTAGTCCTGTGGCCCACTGGAACTGTATCCCACTTCTCTACTAGGTGTTCATGCATTCCCAAACTATTACACACACCACACAAACCCTGAGACTCCTTCACACTGTACTCATTCAATTGTATTTATTTGCTCATATTTATTGAGCACTTAGTGTGTGCAGAGCACTCTAATAAGTACTTGGGAGAGTACAGTGTAACAGTGAACAGACACATTCTCTACCCACAATGATCTTACAGTCTAGGGGGGTGACACACATTATTATAAATAAATTACTGTACTGTTGGCCTGAGGAAAGAGGACGTTACAAACTCTGCTGGAAAGATGACATCACTAGTCACTTGATCGATGTCCACAGATCTCAAAGATTGTGCCGTATGCCGGGAACTTCTTGCTGTAAGCGATCTTCCCGATTCTTGATGCTTGTGAGCTTCAGGGTAGGATAGGTACGTTCTTCAATGTGGAATTAGTTGCTAGTGGACCATACCTGTAAGAGTGGTCGTTTATTGCAAGGAGGACAGTTGTTATCTTTATTGATGGAAGAAACCTATCATCTGTGATTTAAAAAAAAAAAAAATCTTATGTTTTCTTGAAACTTACTGAAAGAAGCACTGAGAGTGGAACCTCAGAACTACAAATTGGTGACATTCAGGGGGAAGTAGGCAAGAGCCCTCAGTTCGGTAGCTGATTTAATGATTTAGGGCCATCAGTGCTCTAGCGACAGAATACGCGTATATACAACAGAGGCCTGACGGAAAGAATATGCAAGTGTAACGTGACTAAATTCATTCTCCACAGTGTGTTTGTTAGATGGCCTTAGGTGCAAGGAAAGAAGAAATTAAAGAAGTCTAGAATCAGAGGAATAGTAATTTGGGTCTCATTTAAATTGTTTGCTGTTTCATTAGGGTCAGTAGAGAGGGTAGACTCTCTGGAAAGACAGATGCCGTGAGTTTTCATGCCTGGAAACCTGAGGAGTGGAGGCATAGATACAGTATATGTACATATGAAGTAAAATGGCATAGTGGAAAGAGCACAGGCCTCAGAGTCAGAGGACCTGGGTTCCAATCCTGTCTTTGCCTCTTGTCTGCTGTGTGGTCTTGGGCAAAGTCACTTAACTTCTTTGTTCTTCAGTCCCCTCATCTGCAAAATGGAAATTCAGTACCTGTTCTCCCTCCTAATTAGATGAGTTCCCATCTGGGACTCTTGTATCTGTACCAGTAACTGCCTAATAAATACCACAGTTATTATGATGTAACTGTTTGCCTGGAGTTCCTGGTGAACTGACTGTATTAATACTCCAGATTCCCAGACCCTGAAATCAGCCTGTGCCATTTCCCTTGTCTTAGAAGCCAAAATCCTACCTATAAGTAATTCACTAAACACGCTAGTAACGCCTTCTTCTGTGCCGGCATTTTCAGGATTTACACGATGTGCATAAAATGGGCCCTATTTTACCTTCCTTGGATTTGCAGGGTTGAGACGAATTTCCTCATCGATAATGTTTTACTCTACCCTACTCTACCAAAACCAAGAGGGAAGTCTCAGGGCTGGGTATAGCGCAAATTAATGGACATGTTTGTACAAAACCTGGAAATCCACCCAGCTCCTCAGTCATGGATGACTGAGTCATTTCCCCTGTTCCTTTGGGAGAGTGTACTGCTGCGATCCTATTCTCCCTGCCTCGTAGAATTGAGGCAGAATTCTTTCCCTGGATTTCAAGGGGCGTTTGTGAAAGAAGAACCCGAACTTTTGTTTTTTAGTAGCATGTGTCACTGAAGGGAAACTGATCGGGGGGGTCAAAAGATATAGGAATCTATGGGAATTCAGAATTTCATTCCAATTTATCACCCTGCTTCACAGACAAACTCAGTGTTTCAATCTCCAGTGCTCACACTGGCCAACCATCATTTTCCCCTTTTCTCCATAGGAACTTTCCTCCGCTCTGAAGTCAGCTTTATCTGGCCACCTGGAGGCAGTAATTCTGGGCCTATTGAAGACACCTGCTCAATATGATGCATCGGAGCTGAAAGCCTCCATGAAGGTAAACAAGGATGAGATTTAATCTGAATCAAAGCCTGCCATTAATATTGGGAATTATGGTTTTTTTTCTAAGTGTAATTAGGTGATTTTCCGTTTTGTTGAATTCTTCCATTTGGAAGCCTTTCCTTGAATGAGCTGAAAACTCAAGTCTGAGATTTAGACCAAAAATATTTCAATTCCTTTTTTTAAACTGTAAAGTCATTTCACGATGCTGAGAAGCCAGTTACCAGCTGTGCCTGCTCTGCACCTGGGCAATTGCAACCACATTTCGAGAACCACTTCCTTGATTACACTTCCTCCTCTTAAAAAAAAAAATAGTTTTAGGATATATAGAAAAATCCAAACTCAGAAAAGCCATTCACTCAAGCTGAGAAACTTTCTTCTAATACCTCATTTTATCTTTGTTTTTTTTCCTCTTCTGTCAGGTATTGATTACAATTTGGGGGGGGATTTAAGAGATTGTGCCCTGCCAAGACAGATTGTTTTGCCAAAGGTATTAGTTCACAGGTGGGAGCAGCATCTTGACGAGAAAAGACTCTGACAGGTTCCTCAGTTTGTAATCCACAACTTCGACCATCGTAATATCTTTTGAAAAGAAGAATTGCAGTTAGTAAACATTTTAGGTCAGGTGCACCTCGAATTTGGGGTACATCGAAAATGTCAAGTGAAAAAAAAAATGGACAGTTTGGAAACCTCGTGTTTTGAATTGAAGGCTGTTGGGATAGAGAGAAAGCTCTTCGCGTACCAAACATCTGTCCGGGGAATGCAGTGCAGAGTTGAAAGAAACATCTGTCCACATATGGCTGGTATCGGTCAAGGTGCTCATACCGTAGTGCAAGTTTTCTTTAATGGAGGATTCTTCGAGAATGCCACTCCCGCATTTTGAGAACTGTCTAGCACTTCGTTTGCTGGGCCTAATCCTAAATCCTATGCACAATCAAATGGTGCCCTCTGCTGTTGTGAAACCACGAAACCTCTTCAGCTGAGGACACCTTTCTTGGTTTATTTCATGTGCTGCTGCTTTTTCTTTCCCTACTCCTAAGTGGTCACTTTCACTCCAGCCCCTGTCCATAGCTCAGTCCGGGAGTCATCCTTTTTCGTAGGGAAGATAAGTGGGGTTCGAGCAGGAAAAGGCCTCAGAGCTCAAGACTGCTGCCCTAGTTGATGGATGCCATCTTCTTTTAACCTAGCTGGATACAAATTGGCTTTACACTCAGCTCATTCGGGTGGCCTCTTAATTCTGAGTTTACTAAGGAGACTGCTCAGCCCACAGGGTATGAATTTTTTAAAAAGAAGGGTTGAGGGAAAAATCTCAGTACAATTTAATCACCCTTCCGGAGATCTCATCTTCTCAGGAAGTGAGTCGTGGACTGATGAAAGCACAAAAGGCAGGGTCCTCTCCGAGGCTTTCGCGACCCTCAGCATTTATGTAAATAGCGACTGTTACTTGTTTCAAATTCCCTTTTGATTGCTCCTTTGGTGGTGCCTGGTACAGGATGCTTGTGCCTGGAAAAAACCAGGGTTTCCATCGGTCGCTCTGGCCATCTATTAAACAGGGAGAAGCTGCAGTGGATGGGAAATCTTTGATCCATTTCCAACTCTTCCATTAGTCATTATGGCCAGGCTCCGGGCTGAAATGGATTAAAGTTTGAGACAGTGACGGTAGTGGTTGAGCTATTTTAAAAAACGCCTTTGGGTTTCTGGCAGCAGCATCCCCTCTGTGTCACTTTCAAAGTTTTCAGCATGGTAAGAAAAGGGGGCATCTATTAAAAAGAAATCAAAGCACACATCTATGATTTTGAAACATAATAATAATAGTAATAATTGCTGCATTTGGTAAGTGTTTACTATGTGCTAGGCATTGCACTAAGCACTGGAGTGGATACAAGAAAATCGGGTTTGGACACAGTCACTGTCCCACATAATAATAATAATGTTGGTATTTGTTAAGCGCTTACTATGTGCAGAGCACTGTTCTAAGCGCTGGGGGAGATACAGGGTAATCAGGTTGTCCCACGTGAGGCTCACAGTTAATCCCCATTTTACAGATGAGGGAACTGAGGCACAGAGAAGTTAAGTCACTTGCCCACAGTCACACAGCTGACAAGTGGCAGAGCTGGGAGTCGAACCCATGACCTCTGACTCCGAAGCCCAAGCTCTTTCCACTGAGCCACGCTGCTTCCCCACATGAGGTTCACAGTCTTAATCCCCATTTTACAGATGAGGTAACTTAGGTACAAAGAAATGAAGTGACTTGCCCAAGGTCACACAGAAGACAAGTGGTGGAACCAGGATTAGAACTCAGGTCCTTCTGACTCCCAGGCCCGGGCTCTGTCCATCAGGTCACACTGCTACTCAAGGGTGAATCCTTAGAATGTAGACACAGACGATAATGCGCTCCCAAGTACATTGTAATTGTGAAACTACAGAGGGTCTAGTCTGGTCACAACCAGTGTTTACACCAGCGAATCCAATCCAAACAATTTTCTTGGAATGTTCTATATTAGGGCAATGTCAAGGTAAAGTCTCTTCATAGTGAATGACTGCCAAGTAATTAAGTTTCTTGCCTTTGAAAATGCAAAAATATAATCAAATCCTGTTTTGTCATTACCCTTTCTTTGCAGCAGGACTGTAGTTTACAAGCAGCGTGGTTCAGTGGAAAGAGCCCTGGCTTGGGAGTGCTTAGAACAGTGCTCTGCACATAGTAAGCGCTTAACAAATACCAACATTATTATACATTCAGAAAACTGTGTAGATGGAAACTCTCTACCAACTCTGTTGTGCTCTACTCTCCCAAGTGCTTAGTACAGTGCTCTGCATACAGTAAATAAATATGCTCAGTAAATATGATTAACACATTCTACACCCTGTGCTTTCTTAAATGTTCAGAGGGCTACAATCCCCTTATAATTGAAAATAGCTGATTTGATTTAGTCAGTGTGTTAAAATGTATCTTTCTTGAAATAATTTTAGGGAAGAGAGCTATTTGCTTTACTACTAATAATAATAATTATGGTATTTGTTAAGCATTTACTATGTGCCAGGCACCGTATTAAGTGCTGGGTTAGATACAAGCAAATCAGGTTGGACGCAGTCCCTGTCCAACATGGGGCTCACAGTCTCAATCCCCGTTTTACAGATGAGGTAACTGAGGCACAGAGAAGTGAAGTGACTTGCCCAAGGTCACACAGCAGACAAGTGGAGGAGCCAGGATTAGAACCCATGACCTTCTTACTCCCAGGCCTGAGCACTAGCCACTATGCCATGCTGCTACTAAACATCAGAGATGTAAATTAGTACAAAGTCCTAAAGATAGAGCAATATTGGCTGCAAAAGTAACTCTGAATTAGGTGACAAATAAAAATTGAAATTACAATTGCCTGAAACTCAGAATGTATTGCTGTTTGGAGCATCTGAATTCTTAGTAGGTTAGATTAACAACTGACACTCGTTCCATGTGACTAAGTAATTTTATTATATTAACACCTTATACTTGATTTACATTTTAAACAGTAATTTTTCTTAGTTCAAAGCAATATTCTCATATTCAGTTTTATTTTAACTTCACAGAATGGCAAATAATTGACAACTCTGATGATTAAACCTTGACTTTGATCACAAAACAGCCTTTGAAATGCATGTTTCAATATGTCTCTTCAACTCATCTAGCTAACTCAAGTATATATGTGAAAGTTGAATAAATTGTCTATCAAATTCTTAAGCCTTAATATAGTGTTGGTGTCTCCAGCTGTATTGAGGCTTCATTTCTCTCTTAGAGAAGCAGCTTGGCTCAGTGGAAAGAGCATGGGCTTTGGAATCAGCGGTCTTGGGTTCGAATCCCACCTCTGCCACTTGTCAGCTGTGTGACTATGGGCAAGTCACTGAACTTCTCTGTGCCTCAGTTCCCTCATCTGTAAAATGGGGATTAAGACTGTGAGCCCCACGTGGGACAACCTGATTCCCCTGTGTCTACCCCAGCGCTTAGAACAGTGCTCTGCACATAGTAAGCACTTAACAAATACCAACATTATTATTATTATTTTCTCCCCCAAAATACATGAGAGTCAAGGGAAGGTATGTGAAAGCAAGTATAAAATTTAGTAGTATATCCTCATGCGCTTTCAAATTTGAATGAAATGAAGTGCTTTAATTAGTGAGAATTACTACAAAGGATAGATGAAAAGCCCATTTGTTTGAAACCAGGACAAAACTCTCTGTAAGTGGCAGAAAGTTGTGGATTTCTTGATTGCTATTCCTGCCGAGCAGTTACTTTCGACTCACACCTCGTGGTTATATAGCTAAATTGCTGCAGGTCAATTTGATCCAGATCTCTGATCATTGAGAGGATGGAGGAAAAAAAAAATCTGAATTCAACCCAAAAGGTTGTCAATCTCTTATAAACATCACCTTATTTTCAGGGTCTGGGAACGGATGAGGACACCCTCATTGAGATCATCTGCTCACGGACAAACCAGGAGCTGTGCGAAATCAACAAAGTGTACAGGGAACGTAAGTTAGCCATTTTTTAAGACTCAGGTGATATTGAAAGAGCTACCACAGTCTGTGTGTGACCTTTAAACCTTCTGCATTTTACCAAACGCTTTGTGGGTGACTGGGGAAGCCACTGGTTTTGATCGGACAGCAATACCCTTCCCCCATCTCGGACTCCCAGCCCTGTCAAACCTGTCAAAGGACTGTCAAACCAGAGAAGGGTGGAATTTAGACTAGAACTAGATTCTAAGCTAATTGTGGGCAGGGAATGGCTGTTATATTGTTCTCTCCCAAGCGCTTAGTCCAGTGCTCTGTACACAGTAAGCGCTCAGTAAACACTTCACTGTTTCCAGCCTGATTACTTTGATTCTACCCCAGAGCTTAGAACAGTTCCTGGCACATAGTGCCTAACAAATACCATAAAAAATATGATTGATTGATTTAGGCCATGGATATCTTTGAGCTCTACCATCGAGAGGTTCCAGGGCCTTAAATCGGCCCTGTCTTCATCAGACTCCTCTCAGTCCTGCCAATTTGTTGCCAAATGGCAGGGGAGAGCTGAGTGTATAGGTTTGCTTCTCTGTGGAGCAGGAAACCACCACTAGTGACCCCTATACAGAGAAGAAATTTCAGTTCCCAAGGTAGGAGTGGAGCGGGGGGGAAGATATTGGTTTATTAATTAAAGATATATAATAGACTGGCTGCTCTGTTGGGACACTGGAAAAAATTCTTGGCTCCTTTCTAAAAGCCAAGTGTCCCTTCAAATTTATTGGTTGACTGCTGATGAATTTCCCAGCAGATCTAAGGCAAAGTTAGTCGAAGTCTAGTAATACCATTTGTTGGAATTCCATCTTCATAAAGTTTGTGCTTCATCAAGCGCATAGCTACTAGGTTGGAGAAAATAAAAATAACTTGGATTTTTTTCCTAGAGCTACTGAAATTAGAAAATCCAATCAATCAGTGGTATTCAATCTGTCACCAAATCCTGTTGGTTTTATCTTCACATTGCTAAAATCTGCTTATTCTCCTCCATCCAAACTACTACCATGCTGATCCAAGTACTTATCTTGCCTCAACTACTATAGCTGCCTCCTTGCTGACCTCCCTGCCTCCTATCTCTCCCCACTTTCATACTTCACTGTGCTGCATGGGTCATTTTTCTTAAAAAAAAGATTTAGTCTATGTCTCCCCACTTCTCAAGAACCTCCAATGGCTGCCTGTCCACTTCCACATCAAACTCCTTGCCATTGGCTTTAAAGCACTCAAGCAGTTCACCCCCTACCTAATCTCAGTGATCTCCTATTACATCCTAGCCCACCCACTTCACTCCTCTATCTTCAGCTTACTTCCTGTGCCCCAATCAATCCATGGCATTTACTGAGCGCTTACTATGTTCAGAGCACTGTTCTGAGTGCTTGGGAGAGTACAATACAAGAAGAATTAGCAGACATGTTCTCCGATTTCTGCCCACAAGGAGTTTACAGCCTAGAGGGCTACCTTAAAAAAATAGAGATAGGATGTGATTTGGTGCTACTGGGCTGCATTTTTGCCTTTGTGTTTCTGTTCCCCCTAGGCAGGCGCTATGTTCTTTTGCTTCTGGAGTATTTCCTAAGTGTTGAGTACAGTGCTCTGCGCACAATTAGCTGTTGATAAATATCACTGACTTATTGAGTAGGGGCTGATAGCCCCCTCTTAGCCCTAATCTGCATTTTTGCTGCTACAATTAAAGAATATAATAAGTAACTTTGCTCCCCTTAAAATACAGCATCTACACATAGTAAGCGCTCATTAAATTTGATTGATTGACTGGCTAATTGAAGATCATAAGCTGCTGGGAAGGGAAGGAAGGGGCAGCAGTAAATTCCACCTCATTGTCCAGCATGACCTGGATGAAACCTAAGCCTGAAAGCCAGCTCACGTTTATTGTCCCATGGGCTCCATGCCACCCTGCCAGCTAAGAGTGGCGTTAGCAAGATGAGTTACCCTGGACAGGGAGGACAGGAGAGCCAGCCTCTATCCTACCAGAAGCTTAGTGAACCAAAGTCAGGAGGTTTAAAAGGGAAATTAATCCATTCTACTAGTTAATCTGGAGGAGGACATTAAGCCTTTGTTTTAAAGGTAGGCTGTGGATGTCTGGGCATTTCCTTAATCCATGCATTCTGATTCTCTTTCTCTTCCCAATACCATGAACGTTTGAGAGTGACAAAATTTAAGAAATCATAATCAATCTATCGATGCCCCCAAATTTGGTGCAGCCCTAAAAATGATTTGTCACAAGAAATGAAGACCCGAAACATCACCAGAACTGCAATTTTTTGTTTAAAGAGAGTCAACAGGATAGGTTCCTAGATCATGTATATCGTGTGGTAGTTGCTTAAACCCTCCCTGATTATTTAAAAAAAAAAATTCCTGTGGTCTCAAATATAAACGTACATCTTGTTTTTCAGTGTACAAGACAGAGTTGGAGAAAGACATTGTTTCAGACACATCTGGCGACTTCCGCAAATTGATGGTTGCTCTGGCTAAGGTAGGTTCCTCCTTGTTCTTCCTTGACCTTCTGAGGCAGATCACACCCTTCGATACATCGCAGTGTGGTCCGTGAGGATTTAGATGCAGTCTGCGGTTCCTTCCTGGCAGTTGGCTGGCTTTCCCCCTGCCCAGACTCAGCACAAGGCATTCTCAGCCATAGACAGCATGAATCAGTGGGCTTGGAGTGCTCCTGGTCAGGGAGCTGGAAACTCCTGAGTCCCATCCTGGATTTGCTCAGAATTATCTAGGACTCCAGGGAAGTCAGTTGGGCTCTCCTAGCACATGTCTATCCTGACCAACATCACTTGCCCTAGGAGAGAGCAAATATGCAGACCTCTGAAGGCAGATTTACTTATGGGCCTTGTGTCTAAGTTGAATGTAGCACTTTGCACTCCAGTAGAGTTGAGTAAAGCACTTTGAAAATACAGCTGCAGAGGATTATCACCCCAACTTTTAATTGTGACAGGAAGTCAGTTGAATGACCAAAGAGTCAAGGGTGAGACTAGGAACCTCATCTCTGTTATTCTGAATTTGGTCGTTAGACGGGGAGACTAGGATTGTTCAGAAGTGCCTTTGACGGACCACCCCCGCCAGTCCCCCACTGATGGTAACCGTCCCCTTGGGTTTTAGTAAATGGTGAATCCCTGGAATTGAAAGGAAAAAAAAAAACCCACCTCATTTCCTCAATTTAAATGAGAAATTTAAATCAGTTTCATCTTTTTATTTGAAGGGGAAAAGGGCAGAGGATGGTTCCGTGATTGATTATGAACTAATTGACCAGGATGCCCGGGTAAGTGCCATGGTGATGAATAGTCACTTCTCCGCGTCTCATCTCTAGTCCGTTTTAGGGTTTCCCATACATGAGCGCCATCTTGTGTGTGTGATAACTTAATGCCTTAGAAAGGCTTTAGAAATAAACATTAGTGGGCTAAAAGAAATGTAATTTAATGTGTCAGCTGTGTGTCTTCTGCTTTCAGAGAATGTATATTATTCAGGGATTTTTTTTTTCTTAAACCACTGGATCAACCAGAATTTTCTAGACAAGATCCCATCTGGCTCACAAGTATTATTTGCCACTGATGCCTGTCTGCTTGTTTTTTTCTGTTGTCTCTCCCCCCACCTTCTAGATTGTGAGCCTGTTGTTGGGTAGGGATTGTCTCTATCTGTTGATGAATTGTACTTTCCAAGAGCTTAGTATAGTGCTGTGCACAAAGTAAGTGCTAAATGAATATGATTGAATGAGTGAATATTGTTTGAGTGTCAATGGAGCCAGTTCCCTTTCTGCTTTATATTTACTGAGTTCCCTAATGTCTTGTAAACAAACATTTGAGGAGATCCAGGGAATAGGGAGACAAAATAGTCCACTGGGGAAATGCAGTCATTATTTTAACCACAATGCATTTAATTTTGCGGGCAGGACCTTTACGATGCCGGTGTTAAAAGGAAAGGAACCGATGTCCCCAAATGGATCAGTATCATGACTGAAAGAAGTGTATGCCACCTCCAGAAAGGTATGGAACAAACCAAATTGTTCTGCACAACGTTATCCATCATTCGACTCAGAGAGGAGAAAGGGTGGACAGCCAGAGCTTTGCAACCTAAGACTTTAATCTCTTTATTTTTTCCCCATAGATAGAGCGATACATTAGCAATCAGGACAGAAATCAGTCTTCCGTTTCTCTAAATCAGAAGTGTTAAGCAATTTACCTAGTTCCAATTACTGAGTTTTTCTCAATTCTCTACTCAATCTGGGTGGGAAAGTGAGTCCCCTCATGTCTCAGCACTGTATGTGTCACTGATATTGAGAATTACCTTTGGGAACATTTTCTACCCAAATTTGGATACTGGAGTACATTGGCTCCTTGCCACCTCTCCAGTGGTCTCTATCACTACTGCTGGTGGCTGCCTTTGGTGGAAATTCCATGTGCAAATGAAAATTATATGGGTTTTATTTTAGTAAATGGTAGTTCTCCAAACTAAGGGGAAAAATTCAACATCAGGAATTTAGCTTATTTTCTTTCACTCAGAGTGTTGGAGGAGCTAATTTTTCAGGGTGCCATGATCAGTTTTCTTGGGTTTGGGAGAAAAGGAAATGTCATTAGCAAACTCTTCCCAATTCCCGAGGGAAGCACGGGTTTGATTTACAAGTGCTTGTGGCTTACTTATGTTTTTTTTTTATTCTTATTTCCCCTTATTATAGTTTTTGAAAGGTACAAGAGTTACAGCCCTTATGATATGGTGGAGAGTATCAAGAAGGAGGTCAAAGGAGATCTGGAAAATGCCTTCCTTAATCTGGGTAAGAGTGTGCGTTGCTCAACTCCACTGGACAACAAATTGTGTTGAAACCTCAGAAACAAAAAAAAAAACCATTACCCTGAAAGGGTTCTGGAGGTCCTCACTTTGGTATGAGTGAAAGTTGGTTTGAGGAAGATGTAAATGGTAAAAATAGAGGCTTAGGGGAAGGCGGCTTAATGACAACATTTAGGAAAAGCTTGTGCTACAACAGAAATTGAGGGAAAGAAAAAGGCATCCATACTTGTGGGTGTTCCATGGTGCAATCACTGAAGGCAGATTTTCAAGGATTTTTCTTTTGGGCAGTCCTTGGGGATGGGAAACCATAGCACTGTTAAGAAAATGGCCCCATTAACTTATAGGAGACTCCCATATAATCGGTAAGCGCCTTATGGGCAGAGATCACAGCTACAACTCTGTGGTATTGTACTTTTGCCAAGTGCTCAGTATAGTGCTATCTACATAGCAAGCTCCCAATAAATACCATTGATTGGCCTGTCTGTCTGTTGCATCTGTGCCAGCTTTGGCACGTGATGGTCCCACTGGAGACCTTCCTTGCATCACAGCAGAAAGAGAATTGGCTTCAGGAACATTTACATTAGCAGGTGGTGTTAAACCACCGCTGGAAAATCCCTGGAGCCAATCCAGCTTTTCCACTTTTCAAGACCAGGATGTTTTCCTACCACAGAAGCCAGCAACGAACATAACTACCGTTTTCTGTTCCTTCCACAGTCCAATGTATTCAGAACAAGCCCTTGTACTTTGCTGATCGGCTCTATGATTCCATGAAGGTAAGAATGGTGTTTAAAACATACTGGATTTCCTTCCTTATCTCCCACCCAGTGAGATATTCTGGCTAAAAGCTCAACCCCAGCACACAGCTGCTTCTGTGTCTGTTTTCTCAGGCAAAACTCTTAGTATCTTTGTACATCAGTTCTGGGTGTTGGGGGGAGGTCATTGATGAGTTAATGATTTCTAAAGGTCTCCACTACATTCATTGCATTACTCTGCCCTGATTAACACCCTTAATTGGCTTCATGAAACTCGGCTTTTAAGCAAAAGAGAACGAAACAAAGTACAGTCTCCCGTAGAAAATAACATAAAGCACATTAATGAGATCCCAAGATCCCCCAAATTGGCCATCACAGTAGTTACCTGACCACATAGTGATGGAATAAGACTATGCCCTGGATTTTTGTGTGTATATACATAAATAAATGCTTAATTTCCTGTGTTATCTTTAACGTCTTCATCAGCAAAAAGGCACCTGCTATCTATGCTGAAAAGATCTGCCATTATCTAATATAAATTGAAATTCAAGTCAGTGAAAATTCTTTGAAGGTTGAGGAAAGGGAGGTGTTCAAGCCAAGGTAGACTTTGCAGAGGTATCTCAAATTGCTGTAAGAAATAATGGCATTAAAAATTCAATAGTGCTATCACCAAAAAGAAGAGTGTTAGGGTAGAAGATGGCTCCTCATTCAATAAATATGAGGCTCTGTGGGTATTTAGTAAGCAGTGCCTCTAGACTGTGCGTTCGTTGTGGACAGGAATGTGTCTCTTTGTTGTTATATTGTACTCTCCCAAATGCTTAGTACAATGTTTGCATACAGTAAGTATACTCAATCAATAGGATTGAATGAAGGAATAGCTTCTTAGCAAGGGTAGGTTTGATGCTTCCAGGAATCAGAGCTTTGACAGCACAAAAGCCACCCAGAAGCTACAATTTATAATGTCAATTTGACTTTCAGGGCAAGGGGACTCGGGATAAGATCCTGATCAGGACCATGGTCTCTCGCAGTGAGGTTGACATGCTGAAAATCAGGTCCGAGTTCAAGAGGAAGTATGGCAAATCCCTGTATCACTTCATCCAGGTAAGCCACAGAGGTTGTAATAATAATAATAATTGTGGTATTTGTTAAGTACTTAATATTGCCAGGCACTGTACTAAGTGCTGGGGTGGATACGAGCAAATCGAGTTGGACACAGTCCCTGTCCCATGGGGGGCTCACAGTCTCAAACCGCATTTTCATATGAGGGTAACAGGGGCACAGAGGTGAAGTAACTTGCCCAAGGTCACACGGCAGACAAGTAGCAGACAAATAGGATTAGAACCCATGACCTACTGAATGCCAGGCCCATACTCTGTCCATTATGCCATACTTTGGGATTGCTCTGAGCTGTTAGGCAGAGGAGAAGTAACTCTTTGTTGTTTGACTACCAACTCCATCTTCCTCTTCAGTAACTCAGTCCTTTCATCTGAGTGTCATATTCCTGTCAGAAATCCACTTATCCACATCTACAGCTGCTGATCCTGGGCTGAAGAGTTTGGCAGGTTGGGCCAGACCAACCGCTAGGCTTCTTTCTTGATTTAGATAGTCATCTCTGTGGAGCTGTATCATGTCCATTTCTGTTTTCACTGGATGTTGTGGCCAAAGACAGTTGACCCATGCCAGGCACCTCATGGGGCTTTTCTCAGAGAAACTGAGAAGCTCCTAACTTGCCACCCCCACCCCCTCCCCCCCCAAATGATGGTATTTGTTAAGTGCTTATTACGTAGCAGTCACTTTACTAAGCGCTGGAGTGGTTACAAGCAAATGGAGTTGGACACCAGTCCCTGTCCACCATGGGGCTCACAGTCTCAATCCCCAGTTTCCAGATGATGTAACTGAGGCACAGAGAAGTGACTTCCCGAGGTCACACAGCAGACAAGTGGCAGAGTCGGGATTAGAACCCATGACCTTCTGACTCCCAGGCCCGTGCTCCATCCACTATGCCTTGCCCATTGATGACAAGGGGGGAACAATTTAGTTGTGTCCCGTATAGCCTCTTCTGAAAAGCCTGTATCAAGGAGCAAGGAGTTAGCTGTGCAGTCATTCACGTAACCACACTAGCTATAAACATTTAGCATTCTCCTACCAGTGAGGGATTTGGAGAGAAGCCCAAGGCAGAGAGAGCATGTTACCCACCCCTGAAATACCCAGGCAGTGACCCAGCAAAGGAACAGAACTCGGAATCATTGCGTCACATTCAAACCTGGCCTAGTTGATAGAGAATAGGCCCGGAAATCAGAAGGACTTGGGTTCTAATCCTGGCTCCACCACTTGTCTGCTGTGTGACCCTAGGCAAGTCACTTCTCTACTCCTCAGTTACCTCAGCTGTCAGATAAATCAATAGTATTTATTGAGTACTTTGTGCAGAGTATTGTACTAAGCTCTTGGGAGAATACAATATAACAGAATAACAAACCCATTCCCTGCCCACAACAAGTTTATAATCTAGAGGGAGAGGCAGATAATCTAGAGGGAGAGGATAATTTATTTATTAATATAAATAAATTATGGGTAGGCACATAAGTGCTGTGGAGCTGGAAAAGGGGATGAGTAAAAGGAAGCAATTCAGGGTGATGCAGAAAGGGGATTAAAACTGTAACCCCCGTCTGGGACATTGTGTCCAACCTGATTAGCTTGTATCTCCCTTAGTGCTTAGTACAGTGCCTGGCACATAGTAAAGCGCTTAACAAATTCCACAGTTATTATTATGAAGCAGCATGGCTTAGTGGAAAAAGCACAGGGTTGGGAGTCAGAGGACAGGGGTTCTAATCCCAGCTCTTCCACTTGTCTGCTGTGTGACATTGGGCAAGTCACATAACTTCTCTGTGCTTCAGTTACCTCATTTGTAAAATGAGGATTAAGACTGTGAGCCCCATGTCGGACAACCTGATTACTTTGTATCTGCCCCAGCACTTAGAACAGCGCTTGGCACATTGTAAGTGCTTAAAAAATACCATCCTTATTATTATTATGATGTGCCCTCATTGCCCCTACAAGCTTTTTCTTTTGTATGATTCAGACCTAATTTGAAGGGCTCACTTTAAGTGCCACAAAGCAGGAAATACATATAATTAAGTCTTTTATCCAATCCGAGAATTATTCCTCTAAACAAAAAGATGGGCGAGAAGAAGAGATGGGGTTCCTGCCTACATTCCCCACATCTGTTCTAACGTGAAAAGAGCTGCAGGAAGCATTGATTTTTCTTAGCCATGGTGTTTTCTAAAGATTTCTTTCTGCTTTCTTTTTCTGACCTTATAGCAAGACACAAAGGGAGACTACCAGAAGGCGCTGCTATATCTGTGTGGCGGAGATGACTGAAAGTCCCGACGAGAAGTAGTCCATATCTCGAAATGGTGCTTTGTGCTCTTCCAACTTGTAATTTTAGAAAATCAACTTGCAACTAACTATAACTTGCACCAGACCCTCTCCTGGGCCAATAGTATCATTTGCTTTCTTGTACTATTTTTTCCTTTTTTTTTTTTTTAGAGAACATGCAGTGCTTGGCTTTCCTGAAGTTTCCTTATTTAGCCAAATAAATGAACATTCCAAAGCAATGGAAGTGAAATATATGATGTGAAATACTTTGCCCCTCATGTACTGTGTTGGTGGAAATAAACCCAGTTTTTACTTTGAAAACCAGCCTGTCTGTTTTTAAAGAAAGGATCTGCGTTGCGTAGACTTGAGGCATTTTTACTGTCTTTCCCCATTCAAGTGGTCCATTCTGAAATGGTCATCGCCAGGATAATCTTTGGGGAAGCTGGGTAGTTGGACAGCCAAGAGTGTTATACATTAATTCTATCTACCCCTGAGGTTAATGTAGTGCTTATGACATAATAAAAGCTGAAGAAATACCACAGTTATCACATACAAAAGGAGATTTTAATGGCTTTTGGTGAAAGACTCCTGTCTATCCTTGATTCAAACAGTGGGAAAATTCAGCAGAACTTCATTGTTAGCTGGGCTGGTGATGATATTTGATGATAATGATGATGATATCTGATGACATAGCTCTTACTATGTGTCAAGCACTGTTCTAAGCACTGAGGTAGATACAAGCTAATCAGGTTGGAGACATCCATGGATAATGCATAGATCATGGGCCTGAGAGTCACAAGGGCCTGGGCTCTAATCCTGACTCTGCCACTTGTGACCTTGGGCAAGTCATTTTACTTCTCTGTGCCTCAGTTACCTCATCTGTAAAATGGGGATTAAGACAGTGGGACAAGGATTGTAGCTTGTATCTACTCCAGTGCTTAGAACAGTGTTGGGCTTAGTAAGAGCTTCACGGGCTAAGAAAGAAGAGTGCAGTCCAAGCAGCCTACTTGAAAGAGCAAAGGACTGGGAGTGAGGACATCCGGGTTCCCAGCTCCGAGACTTGCCTGCTGTGAAACTTGGGGCAGAACACTTAACTTCTCTGTTTCCTCATCTAAAATATGGAGAGTAAATACCAGTTCTCCCTCCCTCTTAGCCTAAGAGCCCCATATGAGATGGGTCCTGTGTCCGAACCGATTATCGTATATCCATCCCAGTGTGTGGCACATAGTAAATGCTTAACAAATGCCATAATTACTAGGATTATTATTAGAGGAGCTTCTAGGATCTCGATGTGTGGAAATGACCCTACTCCCTCATCCTCTGTCTACTGTGAATGGGCCATTTGAGGTAGGAGTATTGGAAAGGTCCTTGTTAGCCTAAGATTTGAGCAGAAGAAATGGTTCACATCATTAGACTAAAGGGACTGAACTCGCAGTGTGGCTTTTCCTAAGTTTCAGGAGCAAACGAATCTTGCTTTTCTTTTCTGGGCACTAAGATCTAGGTTCCCAGAAATAAACACCTCCTTCATCAGCCTATAATCTTGTGCCTACGATCTGGTTTCACTAGAACTTCAATGCTGTAGAGCAGCAAATGCCATGTTCCCCAAGACCCCCAATAACTGAAAGATGTGCTTCCCCACTGCCTTTCCCTTTGTTGGTGGAAAAAAAAACAAGCCTAACACCGAAAAGTTTCCCCACCCTACAACTTAAAGGGCCTACATCATTTCTGGTTGGAAGCAACGTAAAATGAAACATCAACCCCAAAATGCAAAACCATACACATAATAATGGTATTTATTAAGCGCTTACTATGTGCCGAGCACCGTTCTAAGCCCAGGGGCACTGTTCTAACCACTGGGAGTTACAAGGTAATCAGGTTGTCCCACGTGGGGCTCACAATCTTAATCCTTATTTTACAGAGCAGGTAACTGAGGCACAGAGAAGTTAAGTGCCTCGCCCAAGGTCACACAGCAGACAAGTGGCACAGGTGGGATTAGAATCTACGTCCTCTAACTCCCAAGCCCGTGCTCTTGCCACCAAGCCTCGCTGCTTCTTCTACATGAAAATTTGGGTTCATTTCATGTTCTTTGAAAGGAGAAGAGTACATCTTTCACTTCCAAGAAACCTGCTGACATAGAATGCTTTAGTTTTTCAGCATAAATGCCGTCTTCAGTGGGCAAAATGCAGCCACAATCAAGCTAATTGAATGCACAAATGTAATATTTTTCCGGGACACCTCCAATCGAATGCTTGATGAAGTGGTGTCATTCACATGTATTTACAGAAGCGGCTCTCTCTCCCCAGAAATGTCCGTTCAAATTGCTTACAGATGCTGAGATAGCAAATCACTCTTCTAATGTAATTAGATCAGTCATCTCTATAAACTTTGCTTGCTCAAACGAAGTCACATAAAAGAAATCAGGCTGCAGACGTTTTTCAATAAACAGAATGAACAACTAGAATTTGAGTGGGTACATGTTCTGCCTCGTTGCTAGGGCCCATTTCAAATTTCAGGCTCTCTGTATGGAATTTTGGTAACTGCTAAAAGATAAAGTTAAATAAGACTATGTGAATAGAAAGCCAGAGCATTTTGTCCAAATCTGGAGAGAAACCAGGAGATCAAAGATGTGTAAGAGCTAGAAAGGAGTTAAGAAGGCTAGATTCTCCAGGTATTTTGCTTTCTAAGCTGGCCATTTTAGGAAACATTTTGGCCATGTTTAACAATAAAAACTGTGGTATTTGCTAGGTGTGCACTATGTGCCAAGCACTGTCTTAAGTAGATAGAAAATAATCTGATCCAACATAGTCCAAATCCCACAGGGGGCTCAGAGTCTAACAGGGAAGGAGAACAGGTATTTAATCTCCATTTTACAGGTGAAGAAACTGTGGCAAAGAGAAGTGCCTGGGCCAAGTGCACATCTGGCAAACTGTTGGAGCTAAGCTTAAAACCCAGAGCTCTTATCTCCCAGGTCTTTTGTCTTTCCAGTGCAATGCGATGTCTTATTCTAAGATGTGCATATACAGTGGAAGATACTTTTATATCTCACTTTATGCAAATGTAAATCTAACACATGGAAACTTTTCCTAAACCAAACCATCCCTGATGGCTTTTTTAGCTTGGATAGGACTCCAGAGAAGCCTTTACATGATCTGATTTCAATATGCTAAAATAACCTATTTACTTTCAACAATAACAAATAATCAGTTTGAATAATAAGCCAATAAAAAAAGAATCAAACATACAGAGACTAATGGTCAGTGTGGCAATCAGTCCCCCACAGCTGATTGTGACAAAACCAAATCATTAACCTCCCTAGTTGTAGGCCTTTCCCTTTAATCCAAGATGTTAAACCAGACACAGGTGGTCACCAGATTGGCTTTTGAGCTAATAATATAATGCTCCCCTGGGGTGAACAAGCCCACCCAAAGCCGGCTCTGAAGAGGAAAATGTAATTCTCTTTCAGCTAGCAGGTTCTGACTTGTCCTGAGAAACCAGTGGTAAGTAGTTTTTTTCCTCAGTAAAGGAGAGTGGGAATAAAAAAGGAAAAGAGGGAGGATTCATTTGGCTGTAGATGTCAGTGGTGGATAATTTTAGTTTAAGGCCATGTTTTTTAATGAAGTCTCCCTGAGATCCCAAATGGATTAGGATGAATCAATCCTAAAACCCTTCAGGAGCTGTTGGTAGTGACTTAAGTTTTTGTTCTGGGTTTATTGGTGGATTTGCTGTATTTTGGTGGCTGGAGCTCAAATATGGCCATCAGTGTTTAGATTTCTTAAATTCTCTAAGAATAGTTTGTGGGAGAATTTTAGTCTTTACTGGCAGCTGGTGGTGTGGAGTCAAGGAGTGTGTGTGTGAGAGACTGAATTCTAATCCTAGTTAGATAACTTATGGCAAATTTTGTCCAGAAGGAATCCATTTTTTTTTGCTGCATCTTAATATAAGCTCAAGTGTTTTTTATTAGGACAACTGAGGTTAACAGCACATTCTAAGAAACATTGTAAATGGAATTTGTCACTAATAGCAGTTTGAAAATTCTAATAATTTCAAGCGACTTGTCTTTTATTTTTTTCCACTCCTCTGTATTTGTCTTATCCTACTGATTAAATTCCAGGCTTTCAGAGTGTTTTCTGCCATCCAGGAGTGGGTGGATCTGTGCCAATAGAAAAGCATAGTCTCAGCAATGTAACATAGGAGTAGATTGTTGGAAGACAGCTGCAAAGGCTTGGAGAGACCAAGGCGTAAGGAGGTAAAATCCAAAACAGGCCCGATGTAGGATGAACTCAGCGCTGCAAGCCATGTCTGTCTACCCTCACTCATAAACAATGCAGAAGCCGGGACTGATCCTACCCTGGTCTTTTCCACCATACACACAGGACAGGACCTCACTCTCAACAAGCATCATGTCCCCAGAGAATAGTGACAGATGATAATTGCAGATATAATTCATTCAATCATATAAGTGCTTATTTGAAGAGCACTGTAGTAAGTGCTCAGGAGAGTACACTACAACAATAAAGTCACATTTCCTGCCCCAGTGAGCTTATAGTTTACGGACTTGGATATTTTGCAAAACTACAGCTGGGCTGACTTCGTTATAATTCATCTTCAAGAATGCATCCATGCTTTCAACTTGACATTACAACTTTATTGTGCTTTCTGGCTTTATTGTTATGCAGAAAATAGGGTAAGGTTCTGTCTGGGTCCAGAGCAGAGAACATTGAATTGCTTTTTTTCAAAAACAGATCTGCTGGTCCCACCCTACTTTGGCCTGCTTTGCAATATTTGTAGGAATGAATCACTCATTAAATTATATTTATTGCTTTATGTGTGCAGAGCACTGTACTAAGCACTTGGAAAAGTAAGCTAAAAGTGACATTTCCCTGTTCAGGATGAGCTCACACTCTAGAGGTTGTGGAAGAGACAGGCATCAATACGAACAAATAACATTACAGATATAGGGAAGTGCTGTGGAGCTGGGATGGGAAGGAAGCGCAAAGGAGAAAATCGGGGTGATGAGGAGAAGCAGGGCTTAGTCTGGGATGTCCTCTTGTTTAGACATGTGCCTTCATTAAGACTTTGGGGGAAGAGTAATCAATTGTATTTACTGAGCACTTACTGTCTGCAGAGCACTGTTGGTACCGAACAAAACAGAACAAAGTTGGTAGACAGGCTCACTGCCCACAACAAGCTTATGGTCTCCAGGAACCTGAGCAAGAATGAAGTCTCTTTTTAGTAGTTCTGAAAGGCTGTAATTATTAAAACTTCATTTTGAGTGTCAGTGTAAACCAAGAAATCTCAGTTCATATGGCTCAGTTCTGGCGAGGTGGTGGTTATTGGTAATGGCAGCTCAAGGAGTAACAGGTCAGATGTCAGCACGTGATGTCAACATATTCCCTAGCTACATTAAACCAGGGTAACAGAGATCTGCTGCTTGGTGTTACCGTTTTTTAAAAAAATACTCTGTTTTCTAAGCCTCTCAATCATTATATCTGAGTGCTTACTGTGTGCACTGCACTATATTCAGTGCTTTGGAGAGTACAATGTAAGAGTTGGTTGAAAGGTTCCCTGTCCACAAGGAGCTTACAGACTGCCTCTGCTCTGTCTCTATCATCTCCCAATTCCATTCCTAATTTTCCCTGTGGTGCTGGCTCCATGCCTTGAAATCCCAAACCTCTTCAAATCCCTGCAAAATCCCCACCACCCCACAGTTTTAGGGGAGTGAGCCCGGAATAGGAATGGGAGGGACCTTGGGGATGGAGTTGGGAGAGGGGACAACTTTTAAAGAAGAACGAGGCAGGCTGGGCAGGTTCAAGGTTTTTCAGGGCAGAGGATGATCAGGACAAGTAAATAAATGCAGGGATAGATCTGCTATGTTCAGGTTATTAACAGGAAATAAGTGTCACAATCATTTGCTCACTGAAGGCCAGAGAAAGTAGCATGGCCTAGAGGATAGAGCACAGGCCTAGGAGTCAAAGGACCTGGGTTCTAATGTCTGCTACCACTTGCCTGCTGTGGGACCTGGGACAAGTCACTTAACTTCTCTGTGCCTGTAACATCTGTTAAAGGGGGATCAAAACTGAGCCCCATGTGGGAGATGGACTGTGTCCAGTCTGATTAGTTTCTTCCTACCCCAGGGTTTAGTACAGTGCTTGGAACATAGGTGTTTAAATACTACTTGTAGGAGAGAAGGGAAGCAATAAAAACCCCAAAACTCCATCTCTTGGTTGAAGGTAGCCTTTATAACATTAAACCAATTAAGCAGCCTGTGCCTTCTACCCACTAAACTTGTGGGGAGGGAACATGTCTATGAACAGTTGTACTCTCCCAAGCGCTCAATACAATAATCAAGATACCGTCTATTGATCTTATTTCTGGCTCCTAAAGCCTAAATATCTAGAGGGGTTCCTGGTCAGGAAGATGGCTCAAATCTAGAAGACTAGCGCTCCTCTGGGGAGTCTGTAACAGTGTGAGGGATATCAAGATCCAGGCCAAAGTAAAGGCCTTTAGAGCTGAAGTAGCAGTGTTGTCTGACCTGCTCTACAGCTGGGATACTTTGACTTCTGCAGACACCAAATTGGATTCCTTGATCTGCTCCATCAGTGCAATGAGGGCTATACTCAACCTCAAATAGTGAAATAGGATAGCAAACAGTCCTAGGGTCTGTTTTGTTTGAGTTTTGGTTTTATCCCTTAATGGCTTTTAAACTCTATATGCCAGGCACTGTTGTACGTGCTTGGGTAGATACAAGCTAATGAGGTTAGATGCAGTCCCTGTCCCACACGGGTGTCTCAATTTTCACTGAATCTTATTCTTAAAATGGGATTAAGACTGGGAGCCCCATGGGGGACAGGGACTGGGTTCAACCTGATTAGGTTGTATCTACCCCAATGCTTAGCAAAGTGCCTGGCATATAATAAGTATCTTTAAAAATAATATAGCTGAAATAATGCACAGAGAAGTGAAGTGACTTGCCCAAGATCACACACAATAACGATGGTATCTGTTAAGCCCTTACTATATGCCAAGCAGTGTTCTAAGCGCTGGGGTTGATACAAGGTATTCAGGTCGGACACGGTCCCTATCCCACATGGGGCTCTCGGTATTAATTCCCATTTCACAGATGAGGTAACTGCGGCCCAGAAAAGCAAAGTGACATGTCCAAGGTCACACAGCAGTCAAGTGGCAGGGACAGGGTTAGAACCCATGACCTTCTGAATACCAGGCCCATACTCTATCCACTACACCAAGCTGCTTCTCAAGTGGCGGGGCCAGAACTGGAACCCAGGTCCTCCGTCTCTCTAGCCCAAGCTCTTCCCACTGTGTACAGCTGCTTTAAGTTCAAAGGACAATTCTGATCTGGTTTATTAAGTGTTTACTAGGGGTCAAACCACTGTGTTGAGTGGGGGGTTAGAGACAAGATTATCAGATCACAGTCCCTGACTCACACAGGGCTCTCCATTCTGCATTTGAGGAAACAGCACAGAGGAGGTAGGTGATTTACTCAAGGTCCCCCTGCAAGCAAATTGGCTAAACAAGGATTAGAATACAGGTCCTTCTGATGGGGAAATTCCTTACCCAAGGTCTCAGTAGGGAAGTGATAGAGTTGCCTACTGCTAGAAAGAAGAGTCCATGTTGTTTCTATGAGATGACTCTGCTTCCCATAACTGCCTTTGTCATTGGAGAAACAACATCAGTCCAGCAAAGTTAATGAGATGTTTAGGGACCATATTGGGTTTTTCTAATTGCAGTTGAACTCGTGGAAACCCATTTGGCAGACGGGACTCCAGCCTGAAAGGGTGTCACTCTTCCCTTCTCCTATCTGCATTTTTTTTTCTTTTTTTCCTAAGGAAGGTGCCACTGGAGGTATCTCTGTCACTTCCCATCTGTGGATTCCCTGCCCTCTTTCTACAACCTGTTTCTTGCTTTGTGATTAAATTTACTTTGTTGACTGGAGTGTGCCAAACAGCACTCTACAATCCCTGACTCCTGCTGCTTGAATGTTTACTACAGTCCCCTTCTCTCTGACCCCAAGTGATGTGATCTGCCCAAGACTGACTTTTTTTTTTTTTAAACTTCCTCAAACCAGGGTGTGATTGTATTGTCATGATTCTCCACTTTGTAGGGAAATGTTTGGCCTACTTATTGCAAGTTTAAAAAAGGGAAAGAGAAAATGATATTATTATGGTATTAAGTCCTTACTATGTATCAGACACTGTACTAAGCCCCGTAGTGGATGCAAGGAAATGGGGTTGGACCCAGTCCCTGTCCCACAATGATAACGATGGTATTTCTTAAGCACTTATGATGTGCCAAGCACTGTTCTAAGCCCTGGGGTAGATAAAAGGTTATCAGATTGTCCCATGTGGGCCTCACAGTCTTAATCCCCATTTTACAGATGAGGGAACTGAGGCCCAGAAAAGTGAAGTGACTTGCCCGAGGTCACACAGCAGACTTGTGGGGGAGCCAGTATTGGAATCCAGGTCCTTCTGACTCCCAGGTCCATACTCTAGCCACTAGGCCATGCTACTTCCCCAGTGCTCCCTTCCCTACTGTAAGTTATCTGAGGTCAGGAATTATGTTTACCAACTCTGTTGTATATTATAGTCTACCAAGCATTTAGTTCAGTGCTGTTCACTCAAATACAATTGATGTTTTATGGGTTTTTTTTTTTCATTTGAATTCCAGTGGTCCAGAGTGAGGTAGGACCCACATGAACATCTCGTATTGGAGATGAGCCTGGTCATTAAGAAGCAGCCCTCTTTCCTCTGGGGAAGCAATATCCTCCCACATGGAATGACTTCCATTTCAGGGAAGTAAGGGAAGAGACAGAGGAACCTGATCAAACAGACTACATCTCTAATCTAAGCTACCAAAACAATTTTGAAGTAAAAGGCAGTTTCAAAAAATTAAAGCTCTATGAAGCGGGGGGGGGGGGGCGGGGGGGATTTGTGTCAAATGCTTGATGTATTGAGCAGACAGGAAATTTCAGTCAACAGAAAATGAATCAATTTTAATAGGACTTTAGGTTTAAGACTATTTTTAACCGCATGTTTGATAGGAATGTATCTTGAGCAAGGGGGATGGTTCTCAAATTCCAGTCGGTTTCCAACCAGGTTAGTCCAAAATGACCACTAGAATCTTAGGGGAAGCAATGTGGCCCAGTGGATACCTGAGCCTGAGAGTCAGAGGAGTCTGTCTACTGTATTGTACTCTCCCAAGCACTTGGTACAGCTCCCTGCTCACAGTAAGTGCTCATTAAATACTACTGAATGAATGCATGAATGAATCCTGGGTTCTTATCCTGACTCTGCCACTTGTCTGCTGTGTGACTTTGGTCAAGTCACTTCTCTGGGCTTCAGTTCCCTTATCTGCAAAATGGGGATTCATTCAATCGTATTTATTGAGCGCTTGCTGTGTGCAGAGCACTCTACTAAGCGCTTGGAATGTACAGTTTGGCAACAAATAGAGACAATCCCTGCCCAACTCCGGGCTCACAGTCTAAAAGGGGATTAAGCCTGTGAGCCCTATGTGGGACGGACTGTGTCCAATCTGATTTTTGTATTTAGCCCAGCGTTTAGTGCAGAGTCTGGCATATAGTAAGAACTTAGCAAACACCGCAATTATTATTCGCTTTGTTTCAGTTGTGGGTTGTCAACAGGCCACTGGACATTGTGGCCGCTGGAGATTCGGGTCTGGTGCGTTGGCAGACTTTGGCCACAAAAGGGAGCTCTGAGAAAGCGCCAGGCGCTCTGCTTTCCAATCTGAAATTTTAGTTTCCCCAAATACTTCCATCCTAAGACTTCGGACTGACCTTCTCTAAAGCTTAATGTCAAAAACACCGTTTCACTTTTAACAAAAGACTTTTTTTTTTCCTTCGCGGGGAGGGGATGAAGGAACAGGGAGAGAGGGAAGTCAAGCTGGGTTTGAATATTTGCTTGATGTGTTGATAATTCCTCTGCCTTTCATCTCTCGATTACCGACAGGAAAGGCTTTGATTAAATCCTTTGATTCTGAACATTTTAGGGATCTTCATATCAGAGCTTATATTTGGGCACCTTTTAAGGATTGTGTTAATGATGGCGACCCCTCCAAAGGCTTCCCCAAATGTTCTCTACCTGGAGTGGGTGGGCCTGACAAATTGAGGGGTCGTAAGCAAAATGAACATCTAGTAAACAAGTCCTCTTGTGTGTGATGTGGGTAGTTTTTCCAAAAAAAAAAGGATTTTTTTTTTTTTTTTTTAAAAAACCAGGATTAAGGGTTAAGACATTCCCTCCATTTTTTATTCAGAATTCCTATTAACACTAGTCCTAATTGCTAGCAGGTGTCCACCATTATCAGTTAAATCTTTACTGATGCTTCATGTATGTTATCTAAACACATATGCACCAGGGCTATTCAGACAATTTCGGAAGAGATATTACCCATTAATTAATGGACATTAAAAATCTTTCTACACCCCCACTGACATGTTTTCACTCAGGAACACTTGAATGTTTAATAGAGTGAGAGAGGGATTTAATTAGGTAGAGTTACTTGTTTATATGCAAGTTATACATGTTTTAGACCAGGGGTCGGTAACCTGTAGCCTGGGAGCTATATCTGGTGGGTCTTGGAAACCATCTGTGGCTTCTCGCCATCACATGGGGTGGGGAACCCCCAAACACGTACCACTGCTAGATACATGGTGATATACAGTGTGTGAGTTTAAACTGTACATTTGATTCTCTGCACAGCTGCTCAAATTCCCTTTGGTTTGGCTCTTCTACACCAAGAGGTTGCTGATTGGTGTATAGATGAAAATGATAAAATAGACATGAAACTGCCATTTGGTTTGAGGATCACTGAACCAAACTTTGAGATGGCCTCCAGGTCGTTCTTGTGACCAATATGGCAAAGTGGGGAGGAAGCAACCTGTGTTCTGCACACAGAGTGCTCAAATATGATTAATTGAAGATGTCTGGAGGAGGATCACCTGTAAAGTTTGGTCAACTTGCCCCATGTGAAGTTGAATGAAGATTGTCTTAACAGGTCCAAAATGGAATTTCCTACAGTCAAAGCTTTCTTAATAATGGTATTTGTTAAGCACTTACTATGTGTCAAGCACTCTAATCAGTGCCGGGGTAGATACAAGGTAATTGGGTTGGACACAGTCCCTGTCCCGGGTGAGGCTCATAGTCTTAATCCCCATTTTACAGATGAGATAACTGAGGTGCAGATAAGTGAAGTAACTTGCCCAAGTTCACACAGCAGACAAGTAGAGGAGCAAGGATTAGAACCCAGGTCCTTGTGACTCCCAGGCCCATGTTCTAGCCAACTGGCCCTGCTGCTTCTCTGAAGAAATGCCCAGGAACAGAATCCCAGAGCTCTCCCCAAGGAGGAGAAGACAGACATACACAAGTGCTAGAGAAACACCAAGAAAATCAAGCCTAGAAGAAATAAGGGAGGATAGGAAAGAGGCTTAAAAGGGTCAACACGAATTCTGAGTCTTCACAACTCTGTCCTGGTTAAACGATGCTCTATGCTAATAATAATACTAGAATTAAAGTGCTCACTATGTGCTAGGTGCTCCACTAAGTGCTGCGGTAGATATGAAAAGATGGTCAGGCCAGACACAGTCCCTATCCCACAAGAGGCTCAAAGACTGCCTTTGGCAAGGAGCCAACAGTGCCAAAAATCTTTTTTGGGAGAAAATAGTTCTGACCTAAACTGTAGGAGAAAATGATAGCTAGCCGGGTGGCATGTATGGAAAAAGGAATTTATTTTTATAGCTATTGCCACTTACGATTTTTTTCCCTTTTTTTTAAACCTGAGCAGTGTTCTTTGAATAATTTGTCTCTTGTTGCCATGCTTTTAAGTTACTATAGAAGTCAGTTTTGAATAAAGTTGAATTTTCATTTCCTTCCCCAAGTGGAAATTCCCAATTTTGGAGCACTGTACCTGTGGTTTGCTAGAGTCCATCCGCTGCTACTGAAGTTTGTCTGGATTAGAGATATTATGCTTTAAGAACTACTCAGAAGACTAGAAAGGTTTAGAGGCCTTCAGCTATTTTTAAGCAATGCATAAGCATCAGCAGGATTTCAGAGATGCCTGCAAAGAATGGGAAATCTCGGCTCAGTCTTGAAAACTTTCTAGGGAGGCAAGAGTTTGGTGATGAACTCTGAAAATAGCCAGATCCCCTTGAACTGGTGCCAGTTGCTTTTTCTCTTTTACTTTTTCTCTGTTTTCTTAGTTTGGAATCTGTTCCAAATTCAGATGACATCTCCTTGAATAATAAAGTGATTCGTGGTGGAATTCCCCTGAGAGAGTGGTTCAGCCAAACGATATGTTACAAATTCGTTCCTGACAACACATCCATCTTGCTATTATTATAGCTGACAGACTGCAGCAAGCCTGTGGTCAGGCCTTGATTCGGTAACCCTCGAGTCGCTATCACAATATCTGTCAGAGAGGGAAGGACAGGAAAACATACAGAAACAAATTCATCTGGTTTTGAGACCAGAATATTTGACCCAAAAGACTGGGTGTGCGTGCAGGCAGGGGGTTAGTGGTTGAGTGTAGAGATATTAGACAGGAAAAGGAATTGCCCTCTTTGGATTGTCTTAACTGGCCATACTTAGACTGATGATTATTAATAAGGATTCCTCAGTCCTGCGGTCGGCTCCTCCTATGTAGTTGACTAATTTATGCTAATAAGGAAACTCTCCTGGCCTTCAACCTGAGCTACATAGTTGAAGAGTGGGTTTGGTAGCCCAGGGAATCTCAAAACTTGGGATTTTTGATATATATATTTTTTTACTGCTCTCATGTCGGCCGTGCACAGCAGAAGATACAAGAAGTGATGAAGATTTGTGAAAGCAGGCCCTCTGGGCAAAGCCTGCTCTCGTAACTAACTGGAGGAGGCCCCACCACAGGGTTTAAGTCTAAGGGATTGCAGGTGCGAAGGAGCCAAAAGGCTCGAAATAATGAAGTGAATTAAGTGATGAATTGACAAAATCAGAAGTGCACGTTCCAAAGGAGTGTGGGAAGAAGAGGGGGGACGGGAAAGCAAGGAGGGGGGTGAGAGAGGACCAGTGAACAAAAATCAAATCTGATAAGTTTAGGCTGAGCTGTTCAGTGTTTTCATTTTCAGCCAGATCTGCCAGTTTTTTGGGTTATTACTGGTCAAAGCTACTTGTCCTGAACAAAAGAAGACCCGAGAGCTGTGCGTGTCCGCTTTTTAATAGAGCGATGGGACACAAAAGAAATGAGAGGATTGTGCTGTTTTAATATACAATTATTGAATAGGAAGTCAAAAGATCCAGTGATTTAATTGACTACAGAACAATAGAGTGGAAGGAGGAATATTTTTGAGCTAAAAAACCTCCTTGAAAATGCAGAGAATTAGAGGAAATAGGCCGTTTGGCAAGCAAATGAATACATTGCTTTAAAAACTGGCCGCTGGGTAATTCCAAAGGAATCACTTTGCTTTCCTAAACAAACACTAGTGGGGTTACTAGATCATTTAATTGTACTAAGGAACAAGACAAAAAAAACCCTGTCTTCTCATGAAGGTAAACAGCCCACACTTTAAAAAAAAAAAAAAAAAAGACTTAAGTAGAATTGTAGTATTTTGGTAGTGCTGGGTTAGCAAGAAAATCAAATCATTTCTGACAGCATCGGTTTTTACAAACTCAGCACCACAGGCTCGGGACCAGGATGGGGGTCTCATCTCTTTTCTTTACATCCTGTTTTAGTGTTTCAAAAAAGCTGCAAGACAGGAAGCAAAGCTGGGCAGAAGCAAGTAATGATTACAAGTAAATTATCACTAGCAACGCTCACTCCCCAGCACTTGGACTGACTTTGGAGCCTCTTTGCAAAATGTTTGCTGGCTCACTCTTTCATAAAGCCCTGAATCTACTCTTCACCCCTTTTAATAGCCAAATTAGGCTCAGGTTGCTGTCCAGTCTATCCCTTTTTGTAAAATAAAATCGTGGTTATGGATGAAATGGGCAACTACAAGACAGATGGCAGATTAAAGAACTTCTTTCTTGCAGAGTGCTTTATTGTAGGAGGTCCATGTTTTTCCCTATCAAATGACCGTAGGATCTTTGGTCCACTGAATCAACTGAGCAATAAGCATTTATTGAGCGCTTATTGGGTGTAGAGCCTTATATGTTCTTTCAGCTCCATTATTCTATTAGCTTTATGTAATCAAAGGCCTTAAAAGAGCCAGAGTGAGAGGGGAGGGAGTATGAGAGAGGACAAGTTTGGGAAAGGAGACCATGAAGAAATGGTGAGTTCTCTGAGATGGAGAAAACGATCTGAGGCCTGTAGATTGACCACGGGACATGCCCTGAGTTCAACCAGATGTTAATTGTAGTTTGGGGGTTTTGCTGAAATAGGTTGAAGCTATCTCCCCAAAATCATCCTAATAGGGTGCCCATCTTGTTAGAGGAAATAGTGGGGTGAGTGTAGAGCACCTACAAAATGACTACATCATACTAAGCATTGGGATAGACACAAAATGAGCAGATCAGACACAATCCCTGATCCACATTTATGGTAGAGGGAGGGCAAGTATTTATACCCATTATTACAGATGAGGAAGCTGAGGCACAGAGAAATTAAGTGGATAGCCCTCAGTTGCAGAGAAGACAAGCAGCAGAGTGGGGAACTGTAGTGAAAACTGAATATTTCACGGAGTATGTAGCCTAAGAATGCTAAGTGTTCTAGAACTCTGCAGGAACATATTAAGACTTAATTACTAAATCCAACCTTTAGGTTTGTGGGGCAATTAGCACTGGATGCTATTGCAGCAAGAAAAAAAAATGAGTAAGCACTCAATATCGATCAATTCCCTCCAAAACCACAGGCCAGAGATAACCCAGTGCAAACCTTTCCTTTGGGCCCGATAAGGTGGCCAAGAATTCCACCACATCTGTTCATCAGAAAGGAGATAGTAATATTTAAGCACTTACTATGTGTCCAGCTTTGTTCCAAGTGCTGGGATAGAGATGAGTTAATCTGGTCTGATGCAGTCACTGTCCCACATGGGGCTCAGAATCTAAGTAGGAGGGAGAATAGGTAGTGAACTCCATTTTACAGGGGATGAAACTCTGGCATGGAGAAGCTGTGACTTGGCCAAGGTCACTTAGCTGACAAGTGGCAAAGTTGGGATTAGAAGACTCTGACTCCCAGGACCTGTGCTCATTCCACTAGGACAAGCTGTTTCCCCACTATAGTGAGGTTTGTAATCTCAGGTACTTGATAATGGCACTGAGTGAGTGTCCTTCACTGTACTAAGCACTTGGGAAGGCACAAGAGAAGCGAAATTAAATTTTCTAATCAAAAGGAGCTTATGCTTTAATGGGAAATTCTAGCAAAATCCAAAAGGTAGGAAATGGAAGGGACCATAAATTAGGTCCAAACTGATGTCTGTATTTTGGGATCTCAAGGAACACAGAAAAGATGAGAAAGTGAGCATTGAATGCTGTTTGTAGCAAAAACTCTGGCTTATGGGGAGCAGAATAAAAAGGATCACTGGTTTGCATTGATTACTATGTACAGTCTGCCTCCCCACTTCTAGACTGTGAGCCCGTTGTTGGGTAGGGATTGTCTCTATTTGTTGCTGAATTGTACTTTTCAAGTGCTTAGTACAGTTCTCTGCACTCAATAAATATGATTGAACGAGTAAGCGCTGGGGAAATTACAAGATTAGGATGGGAACAGTAGGGAGAGATGTTCAGTTTTGACTTAATGTGGACTCAGGAAGCATCTGGCCCTGTAACACAAAGGTCCAATTTTGGAAAATACTTTTAGACACTAGAAAAAAAAAATCCCCAGGGATTGAAAGTAAAGGGGTTTTTCTTTCCTGGAAACCTTGAATCACTTTACTTCATCTTGTAGTCTTATGCCTGAGTTTTTAAAAAAAAAATAAATTGAACACTAACAACAAATTTACTTCCTCTGCCTCTAGTGAATCTGACAGATTTTCCTCTGGCTAAAACCACTTCCATTTCAAAGTGCTTCTACAGTGCCTGGACAGGGGACACAAATACCAGCCCAGAACTTCAGCGCCTGTTCAATAAATCCCTTCAAAATGGGTAAATCTTTTGTTTTAGCTCTGTTTCATTCTTCTTAAAAGTGGCTAAAATTTCTTCGGATGTGACTTTTTTAAAATGGTTGGATAACTGTTTCTTACAAAACATCAGAAATGAGCAAGTATTAGACAACCATTTTTGCTTAATTCCACTCTTACCATAAATATGTCAGACTATTTATGGGGAACTCCTTGAATATTGCATAGGACATTCACATGGGAAGTTCTAGTTTTGATGCCAAAAAATCAATCGATGGTATTTATTGAATGCTTATGGTGTGCAAAGCATTGTCCTGAGTGCTTAAGACTGTTATGTAACTGCTAAACTAGAGTAAAATGATGATGATGGTAAAAGTGGTATCTAAATGCTTACTAGGTGCCAAACACTGAATAAATGCTGAAGTAGATCCAAGATCATCACATCAGACACAGTCCCTGGCCCACATGGGGCTCTCATATTCTAGTGGGGAGGGAGAACAGATATTGAGTCCCTATTTTATAGACGAGGAAACCGAAACACAAAGAAGCGGGATGTGTCAAAGCAGATGGGTGGCAGACGCAGGATTAGAACCCAGCACTGGGGGGTAAGCACTGGATAAATGCCTATGATTGAATGAAAACGTTACCCGGGCACTCGGCATTTCATAGTTCAGTAATATCTACTGAGCAGTTACTGTGTGCAGAGCACTGTACTTAGTTCATTCAGTAGTATTTATTGAGCGCTTACTAAGTACAGAGCACTGTACTAAGCACTTGGAATGTACAGTTCGGCAACAGATCCCTGCCCAATAACGGGCTCAAAGTCTAAACGGGGGAGACGGACTACAAAGCAAAAAAGAACAAAACAAGACATCATCAAGATAGAATCATGGAGATATACACCTCCTTAGTGCCTAGAATACAATATAACAATAAACAAACATCCCCTGCCCACAGTGAGCTCACAGTCTAGAGGGGGAGACAGACATTAATAAACATACTAAATTACAGATGTGTACTGAAGTGCTACAGGACCTGGGTTGGGTGATGGATAAAGAGAGCAAGTCAGGGTGATGCAGAGGGGCAAGGGAGAAGAGGAAAGAGGGGGTTCAATCAGGGAAGGCCTCTTGGGGGAGATGTGCCTTTAGAAAGGCTTTGGAGAGGGGGAGAGTTAGTGTCTATCAGATTTGGGGAGGGAGTTCCAGGCCAGCAGCAGGATTGGGGGGGGGAGGGTCCCTTCCTCTCCCTACTTCACAGGGATGATTTGAGGAGGCTGTCCATTGTATTCGTTCTATAACCTCAGCAAGTCTTAATTGAATAACCCTGAGTGGGGTGGTGGAAATTGGGGTGTGGGAGTGTTTATAGATGAGCGATGTTACGACTTAGAACTCTAAGCCCCATGTGGGACAAAAGACTGTCCTAGTTGTCATATCTACCCCAACACTTAGATCAGGGCTTGAAGATAGAAATCACAACATAATATTGCTGAATTGTACTTTCCAAGCACTTAGAGTGCTCTGCATACACTAAGTGATCAATAAATGACTGACTGACTGAATGAATAATTGACGTGAACATGCTTGGAATATCTTCTCATAAACACTATACACAAGTGATAATATTGTACGGTATGACCAATAGGGTAGAAAACATTAAAACTACCTAATCTATAAGGTTGTGAAAGCATTCACAGTTTATAAACCAGCTATTGGGATTTTTCTCTCCAGTAATGCAGTACTGGAGAGTATTTAACAAATTCCCCCAAATCAATTTTTCAAGTCCAACAACTGGAAAATCTGGTTCCTATTTTGGGTGTTCAGTTGTAGAACTGGTAATAATTAAGGTATTTATGCCAGGCACTGTACTAAGTGCTGGGGTAGACCCAAGATCAGGTTGGACCACTGTCCCTGTCCCACATGGGGCTCACAGTCTCAGTCTCTATTTTACAGATGAGGTAATTGAGGCCCAGAAAAGTGATGTGACTTGACCAAGGTCACAGAGTAGACAAGTCGCAGAGCTGAGATTAGAACCCATGATCTTCTGACTCCTAGGCCCATGCTCTATCCACCATGCCATGTTGCCACTGCGCTCTGAGGCATAGGCAAAAGCAAACTTTCCATTACACTGAAGAAGTTTGGTGAAGGAGAAAAAGTCCTGTCATCTATAAAATTGGAAACATGTTGGAATTGGACATTTAGGTAATGTGCCATATCTAGCTCACACATTCAAGTGATTGCGTGAGAAATCGGATTGTTCATTTGGTTTTCTAATACTGCCTTTTTGTGCACTTGCTCTTTCCACTTGAATTGAGGGTTTTTTTTTTTTTAAGAGTTCAAAAGAAAGCCCATACAGGGTTTCAGAAAATTCTTTGTATTCCTATGTTCTTTTCTTTTTTAAAGGAAAAGGTAGAATGGGTTCTTTCAAGTGACCTCTTTGTGGGCAGGGAATATGTGTACCAACTCTGTACTGTACTCTCCCAGGTGCTTATTTTGGTGCTCTGCACACGGTAAATGCTCAATAAATACCATCGATTTGATTCAAATTTAGGAATTGCTGCTCTGAACTTTCCATACCTACTGAGACGTGAGGGTAGAAACTTTTCAGGCAAGTTTTGTGAGCAACAGTGAGGCTACAAGTACAACCTCAGTTTAAAATTGACTGTCATTTAGTGAAGAACTGGTGGGAATATAGCCTTTTATAAAGTTTCTGTTTTACTGGCTAACTACCATAAAATATGGAGTAAAGGTAAAATAGTATTTTGTTCAGGAGATGGATTGATCTTTTAACTGATAGAATAATCAGTGGGGTCATAAAGATCAGACAGCGTGGCTGCCTCCTATATCGTTGGTTCAGCGGAAAGAGCACGGGCTTTGGAGTCAGAGATCATGGGTTTGAATCCTCACTCTGCCACTTGTCAGCTGTGTGACTTTGGGTAAGTCACTTAACTTCTCTGTGCCTCAGTTACCTCATCTTTAAATGGGGATTAAGACTGTGAGCCTCACGTGGGACAACCTGATGACCCTGTACCTACCCCAGCGCTTAGAGCAGGGCTCCGCACATAGTAAGCGCTTAACAAATACCAACATAATTATTATTATTATTTTTCTTTTCACGTTGCATTCAACAAACTTCCCTTTGTGTTGGGAGGGCTCTTGGGTGATCACCCAAACACCAGGCCCCCTATTGCCCCAGGGCATTAACTCCGCATTGCAGATCAGAAAGGATTTGGTGAAGGCTTCTGAGGCTGACATGAGTTGGAATTGTTTAAATGAAATCAGATCCTCCTACAGACTGTAAACTCCCTGTAGGCAGGAATCCTGACTACCAACTCTGCTGTATGGTACTCTCCCAAGTGCTTAGAACAGTGCTCTGCACACAGTAACTGCTCGAATACCACTGATGAAAATAAATAGGCTGCTCCTTCACCAGAGACATGGTAGGGACACAGAGAGGGTAAAGACTGTAATAATGTTGGCATTTGTTAAGCGCTTACTATGTGCAGAGCACTGTTCTAAGCACTGGGGGAGATTCAGGATAATCAGGTCGTCCCACGTGGGGCTCACAGTTAATCCCCATTTTACAGATGAGGTAACTGAGGCCCAGAGAAGTGAAGCGACTTGCCCACAGTCACACAGCTGACAAGTGGCGGAGCCGGGAGTCGAACACATGACCTCTGACTCCGAAGCCCAGGCTCTTTCCACTGAGCCACGCTGCTTCCCCAACATGCTTAGTACAGTGCTCTGCACAGAGTGAGTAAATGTGGTGTTTGAAGAAAACTGGTTGCCACCAGACTCTAAGCTCACTGTGGACTGGGAACATGTCTACCACCTCTACTGTGTTGTACTCCCCCAAGTGCTCAGTACAGTCCTCTGTACACAATAAGCACTCAATAAATACGACTGATGGATGCCTTTCACCCCGTGAAACCAACTTGCAAAGCCACTCTGATCCCTGGGAGCCCTGTGAGGAGCGGGGTGGGGGGGTGGGGAAGGAGGGGGGGCAGGACAGGAAGGAAAAAATAAATAAAAGGAAGGAAAGAATAGAAGGTATACTAAAGGTGCCAGGGAGGGAAATGCAGAATGAAAATGGCTACATAGGGGCCACCGACAGAGGACTGGTGATAAAAGTTGCCTCCATCTGGCAGCTATTAGGTGTGTTGTCTCAGTAGGTGTCAAACGACACACAATAGAACCCCCGTGCCACTGATTGTTTCTCTGTTAGGCTATCACCCTGCGACGACAGCTGTGAAGGGCCTGGAGGCGGAGATACCTCTCAGCAGGGAGGCCTGGTGTCAGGAAGTGCATCCCCTCAGGAGACTTCAGTGGGGGTAACCTATGTTGGATATAAACAGACCCCCTTCATTCTTCGGGGCTGTCAACTTAGGGGCCCCCTCCCCCCTACACCAGGGGAGCTTCCTCAACATTTAACTCTTGAAGAGTCACCAGGAGTTCCTCGAGACTGGCTGCCAAGATAAACATTGACCCAAGAGGTGGTGTTACTTGTGTAAATACTCTGTGCCCTCTTAGCTTGACTGTGACCAAGAAAACTCTCTTCCTCTGAGTGTTGACCGAGACTTAAATCAAGGGGGATAGGAGCATCTTAGATCAGCTGCGGTGCTGTAGGAAAGGTTTGCTGGATAAGGCTTTCCTGCATGGGACAGGCGGAAGGGGAGATCTAGTACCTCTTTTTTTTTTTTTGGTCTTTTTAAATCCTGGCCCCATTCATGCCACTATTCAATTTGGAGTTTCTTGGAACAACTTGGAGGATCAACTGGTTAGAATAAACTGTCTTTTAGCTTCCTATCTTAATCCTCTGGGGTGCAGGTATATAACTCTGACAGCCCATTCCCCCAACTGGCTTCCTGAAGAAGATATTTTCTTTGCCTCCAGGTTAAGCGCTTAGTACTGCCCACAGTAAGTGCTCAGTAAATTCCATCGATGGATTGAATGATTTAATTCTTAGTGTGGGCTCCTATGGATTGATTGATTTAATGCTTAGTGTGGGCTCCTTCAGGAGGAGATAGGCCAGGTTCCCAAGTGAACACTGTTGGACGGTGGGAGGGTGTCCAGATACAGATGTCCTGAAGGCAGGAGGAAATGCAAGACTGAAAAGGAGGAGAAAGATGGGGGTGGTGCAGGGGATAGAGAGGTAGATTTGGGAATAATCTGTGTACAGGGAGTTGCTGAAGCTGTGGGAGCAAATGATCTCTCCAAGGAAGCAGATGTAGAAGGAGAATAGAAAAGGACCCAGAAGTGAGGACTCCCAGAGTTAGGGGGTGGGAGGTAGAGGAGAAACCAACAGAAATGACTGAGAATGAGTGGCCAGAGAAATAGGAGGAGAACCAGAAGAGGACACTATCAGTGACGTTTAGATGGTGTTTCCAGGATAAGGGGTTGCTAAGGGCAGCTGAGATGTCAAGGAGGATTAGGCACATCTAGAACCATAACAAAGCAGCGTGGCTTAGTGAAAAAGCGAGAGCTTGGGAGTCAGAGGGTGTGGGTTCTAATCCTGGCTCTGCCACGTGTCTGCTGTGTGACCTTGGCAAGTCACAACACATCTCTGGGCCTCAGTTATCTCCTCTGTAAATGGCGATTAAGACTGTGAGCCCCACGTGGGACAACCTTTTCATTCATTCAATAGTATTTATTGAGCGCTTACTATGTGCAGAGCACTGGACTAAGCGCTTGGAATGAACAAGTCGGCAACAGATAGAGACGGTCCCTGTCGTCTGATGGGCTTACGGTCTAATCGGGGGAGACGGACAGACATGAACAATCGCAATAAATAGAGTCAAAGGGAAGAACATCTCGTAAAAACCGATGGCAACTGAATAGAATCAAGGCGATGTACATTTCATTAACAAAATAAATAGGGTAATGTAAATATATACAGTTGAGTGGACGAGTACAGTGCCGAGGGGATGGGAAGGGAGGGGGGAGGAGCAGAGGGAGATGGGGGGAAAAGAGGGTTAAGCTGCGGAGAGGTGAAGGGGGGGAGTAGAGGGAGAAGAGGAGCTCAGTCTGGGAAGGCCTCTCGGAGGAGGTGAGTTTTAAGTAGGGTTTTGAAGAGGGGAAGAGAATTAGCCTGGCGGAGGTGAGGAGGGAGGGCGTCCCGGGACCGCGGGAGGACGTGGCCCGGGGGTCGACGGCGGGATAGGCGAGACCGAGGGACGGCGAGGAGGCGGGCGGCGGAGGAGCGGAGCGTGCGGGGTGGGCGGTGGAAAGAGAGAAGGGAGGAGAGGTAGGAAGGGGCAAGGTGATGGAGAGCCTCGAAGCCTAGAGTGAGGAGTTTTTGTTTGGAGCGGAGGTCGATAGGCAACCACTGGAGGTGTTTAAGAAGGGGAGTGACATGCCCAGAGTGTTTCTGCAGGAAGATGAGCCGGGCAGCGGAGTGAAGAATAGACCGGAGCGGGGCGAGAGAGGAGGAAGGGAGATCGGAGAGAAGGCCAACGCAGTAGTCTAGCCGGGATATAACGAGAGCCCGTAGCGGTAAGGTAGCCGTCTGGGTGGAGAGGAAAGGGTGGATCTTGGCGATATTGTAAAGGTGAAACCGGCAGGTCTCGGTAACGGATAGGGTGGGTGGGGTGAACGAGAGAGACGAGTCAAAGATGACACCGAGATCGCGGGCCCGAGAGACGGGAAGGATGGTCGTGCCATCCACGGTGATAAGGAAGTCTGGGAGAGGACCGGGCTTGGGAGGGAAGTTGAGGAACATATGGCTCATATAAACATAACCTGATTACCTTGTATCTATCCCAGAACAGTGCTTGGCACATAATCACCTTGCATCTACCCAAGAGCTTAGAACAGGGCTTGGCCCATAGTACGGCTTAACAAAGATCAAAATTATTATTATAACAGTATTACTTAGGACCCAGGGCCCTTAGTCCTTAAAAGCAGATAATGGGATTCCCCAGTTTTTGGGGACACCTGCTTGAGTTTCAATCAGTGATATTTATTAAATGCTTACTGTGCACACAGCACTGAACTCCATGCTTGGAAGAGTCCAGTAGAACAGCTAGTAGACAAAATCTCTGCTCTCAAGGAGCTTAAAGTCTTTTCTCCAATACTTTTTATGCATTCATTCATTCAATAGTATTTATTGAGCGCTTACTATGTGCAGAGCACTGTACTAAGCGCTTGGAATGTACAAATTGGCAACAGATAGAGACAGTCCCTGCCCTTTGACGGGCTTTAGGACTCATGTATATATTAATCCTTTATTAGTACCACTCTAGTTGTAGATAGATTTTTACATGTTTCTCTACTATTAGTGCAGAAGCTAATGTGCAGGGGACATGACACTCCCTTATTTTGTACTTTCCAAGTACCTACTACAAAGAACTGCACCAAGTGGGTGTTCAATACACAGTCATTCTCCCAGCCCTAGTTGAATTTTTGAAAATCCTTTTCTTTTAGGAAACTGGACTTGGGGCCTGAGTCCACATAAGCCGTGTCTAATATTAAATGCTGTACTGACGGGATGAATGTTACTGTTTTGGAGATCCAAACTGAGCCTTCCAGGGCATGTTATTAGCAGAGTGCCCTGGGGGGGAAGGGGTTGGGGAGAGAAGGGAAGAGGAGGGAAGGGGGGAGAGAGAGAGAAAGAAAGAAAAAGAAAATATATATATATATATATCTCTTGGTATTAAGCACTTATTATGTGTCAAGCACTGGGGTAGAAACAAGTTAATCAGGTAGGACACAGTCCCTGTCCCCCCCGGGGGCTCACAGTCTAAGTAGTAAGGGGAACAGGTCAATCCTTATTTTTACAGTTGAGGAAACTGAGGCACAGAGAAGTTAACTTGGCCAAGTTACATAGCAAGCCATTGGCAGAACTAGGATTAGAACCCAGGTCCTAACCTGAGACCTCTGGTCTTCTGACTCACTGGCCCGTGCTACTTCCATTAGGCCACACTGCTTCTCAGGTATCTCAGCCTTTGTGCAGCCCGGCTCCCCGCGAGCTGTCACCACTCTGGGTGGCCGCTGGGAAGACCTGAGGGAGGAACCAGTCGTCAGCTTTCATGGCCGACAGTTCAGGTTTCAGCTGATCTGTTCCCCAGTCCAGTCCAGATATTTATTCATTCATTCAATAGTATTTATTGAGCGCTTACTATGTGCAGAGCACTGTACTAAGCGCTTGGAATGTACAATTCAGCAACAGATAGAGACAGTCCCTGCCCACGGCACCGGGTGCCTTTATGTCTGGTGTTTTCTGCACCCAGCCTGCCTTCACCTTTGCTCCTGCTTCCTAGTTTTGCAGCTCAAAAGTGGTGTCGTTTTCACAGAGACCTGGGGGGAAATGTAAGGGCTCTAGATCAAATAATCAAAATAGTATTTGTTAAGCACTTACTATGCTGGGATGGATACAAGCAAATCTGATTGGACACAATCCCTGTCCCATGTGGGCCTTACAGTCTCTATCCCCATTTTACAGATGAGATAAGTGAGGCACAGTGAAGTGTCTTGTCCAAAGTCACACAGCGGGCATGGGGCCGAGTGGGGATTAGAACTCATGAACTTCTGACTCCCAGGCCTGTGCTCTAGCCAATCTGCCACGTTTCTAATGGCATGGGGGGAGGAGGGGGGGCATCTGTGGTCTTCCCTGGAGAAACTATCTAATTTGGAGCAGAGTGCATTTCCAGAACAGTGTCTGACAATATGCACTACGTCCATCACCAAGCCTGGACTTAGCTAATTCTGTCAGGGGACGTTTTAGTCCCCAGAGGCTGGACAGATGGAGGGAAGGAGCACAGAGTCCTTATCTCCTCCACCAGTGCTTCTCAACTGAGCAGGATGCTCTGTCCATCCTCAAGCAGTTTCTCTCTGTTCAATAGCCAATCGATTCATGATATTCACTGGGTGCAGGCACAGGACAGAGCACTTGAGAAAGCACTTGGTACATCCAATTCCTGCCTCCACAGGGTTTACAGTCTAGGGGGAGAGGCAGAGGTTAAAATATATAACAGAGGAAGGAGCAGGGTATAAGTAGGTGTCATATGAACCTTGGGGGTAAGGGTGGAGTGCTTAGAGGGTAATAATACTGGTACTTGTTAAGCACTTACTATGTGCAGAGCACTGTTCTAAGCGCTGGGGTGGTTACAGGGTAATCAGGTTGTCCCCCGTGGGGCTCATAGTTAATCCCCATTTTACAGATGAGGGAACTGAGGCACAGAGAAGTTAAGTGACTTGCCCACAGTCACACAGCTGACGAGTGGCCGACGGGGGATTCGAACCCATGACCTCTGACTCCCAAGCCCGGGCTCTTTCCACTGAGCCACGCTGCTTCTCGTACAGACCCAAATGGATAGACGATGTAAAAGGGAGAGCGAATAGGGTGGGGAAAATAAGGGTTATTCAGGGAAGGCTTCTCGGAAGAGATACGATTTCATTAGGCCATTGAAGATGGGGGAAAATGATCGTCTTTTGGATATTAAAGGGGAGTTCCAGGTAGGAAGGAAATAATGGGAATGGGCAGAGGGACTGGGGGTTTGAGAGAGGAATTGAACGTCTGGAACAACTGGCTCAGACCGTGGGTATGGGAGTCGGTAAGGATGGAGAAGTGATGTATTGGCCGGAGGGCAGAATTAAAGCAGGTGAGAAGGAAATTGAGGTTAGCTAGGTGACTGGATTTCTACCAGCAGCGCTCTGCAGATTGAGTATAGGAATGGAGGAAGCGGACTGTGGAAGCGATTCAGGACTGTGGGTTAGTGTTATGAGATCGGGGAGCAAGGGGAGTTTGGTGGGGCAGTGTTGAGGGTCTCAATTTGCGTGTTGAGAAGGTAGTTTGTGTTTGGAGACCAAATGGAACACGATGACTTTGGAAAACTAGAGGGATCAAAAGACTGGGGATCTGGGCAAGGTCAATGGGGGCAGTCCGGGAGTGATGGGGTGTAAGCAGGGAATTAATTCTGAAACAACTGGTGTGGGTAATGGGCAAGGAAGTCATGAAGAATGGAGAAACATTGTTGCTGAGCAGAGTTATATCAGGGGAGGATAAGTTGGAAATGGATGAGATCGGTCTAATGTCAATAGTAATGATAGTATGTATTAAGAGCATAAAAAATTCCAAGGATTCTAATTCCAGATCAACGGCTTGTCGACTGTGCGACTTGGGCCAGGCTCTTAACTTCTCTGTGCCTCAGTTACCTCACCTGTAAAATGGGAATCAAGACTTTGAGCCCTATATAGATCAGAGACTGTCTCCAACCTGATTAGCTTGTATCTACCCCAATGTCTAGTGCAGTGCCTGGCACAGAGTAAGTGCTTAACAAATACCCTAAAGAAAAGAAACAAGAATCCTTTCCCCACTTCATATATGAGGACGTCAAGGTACAAAGAGGTTAAATGTCTTGCCAAAGGACACAGCAGACCAGTCTTGGAGCTGGAATCAGCACTCAGATCTCCTAACTCCTCTATCACTTGTTTTGCGCAGACTTTGCCTTAATCTCTTTGGGTAATTCTCCATAGCGACGCACACTGATGTCTGTGGGATGTAACTTTTTTTTTTAATGGTGTTTGTTAAATGCTTACTATGTGCCAGACACTGTACTAAGCATTGGGGTAGATTCATGATAATACAGTTGGACAAAGGCCATGTCCCACGTGGGGCTGAGTCTTAATCTTCACTTCATTAGAGCACTGAAACACAGAAGAGTTAAGTGACTTGCCCAGGGTCATACAGTAGACGTGGTAGAGCTGGGATTAGACCCTAAATCCTCTGACTTCCAGGCTTGTGCTCTTTCCACTAGGACTTGCCACTTCTACAAACATTCTTTCATGTCTATAAAAAGATTTCCGAGTGACCTATCTGGGATTCAAGAGTCTTTTCAACCCTGTTAGACTGAAAGCAACTTGAGGGCAGGGATTCTACCCGATAACTTTATTTTGCTCTTCCAAGCACTCAGGACAGTGCTCTGTACGGAGTAAACCCTCAGATATTTCTGATTGCTTGATCTCCTTCCTGAACCTTTTAAAAGTAGCCAGATAATGATTTTAAATATCTCCTTTTATTTCTCTCACCTGCTCTACAGCTAAGAGTTTAGAAATGCAGAAGAAATGGCCAAAATTCAGGTGTGATAAATCGATGGAGGGTTGGAAGGGAGAAATCAAAGAGCATGGATAACCCAAAAATTGAATAATCAGTCCTTGAACACATGAGTTGGCAAGATAAGAATAAATTGTGTCCCTGTAACCGAAGCCTGAGACTCTGGTATCATCCTTGACTCCTCACTATCACTCAGTTCCTTTAGTCCTAACAATTGCTGGATACTGCCATTTCTTTCTCAAAAACGTTACCTGTCCTTTCCTCTCCAATCAATCAAATTGGTTGTGCACTTATGTGCGGAGCACTGTTCTAAGCACGTGGGAGAGTACAGCGTAGATACATTCCCTGCCTACAACAAGCTCATGATCCATCACTGGTATTTACTGAGCACATACTGTGTGCAGAGCACCGTGCGAAGCACTTGGTGGAGAACGACAGAGTTGGTAGACGTATTTCCTGAGTGCAGTGAGTGCAGTCTGGTTCAACCCCTCACTGTGTCACAAACCACCAGCAGTGTGGCTTAGTAGATAGAGCACAAGGCTGGGAGTCAGAAGGACCTGGGTTCTAATTCTGGCTCCGCCATATGTCTGCTGTATGACCTTGGGCAAATCACTTCACTTCTCTGGGCCTCAGTTATCTCATTCATTCCTTCCATTGTATTTATTGAGTGCTTACTGTGTGCAAAGCACTGTAAAAGGGCGATTGGGACCGAGCCCCACATAGGACAGGGACTGTGTCCAACTATTTTGCCTATATCCACCCCAGTGCTTAGTACAGTGCCTGTCACGTAATAAGTGCTTAGCAAATATCCTTATTATTATTATTATCATCTTCCTCTCAGGCTTCATAGCCTCTAACCTTTCCCCTCTAGAGTTCATATTCAATGCTTCTGCTCGATCATCTTCCTGAAAAGTCGTTCAGCATATAGGCTTCCTCTCCTCAAAGCCCTCCAATAGTTGCCTGTCTTCCTCTGCATCACCGTCCTTTAGCTTTAAAGTTCTCCACTTTTCACCTGGAAAACCCTCCACCCACCCCACCTTCGAAGCCCTTCTCAAACCTCACCTCCTCCAACAATCTTCCCCGACTTGTGCTGAGCCACCACCTGCCTTGCCTTTAGGTATCTATCATCCCCCTCGGCATTTGTGTATACATGTATTTCAATTGAATGTTCCATTTATTCTGATTTCACTCTCTATTTTTATATCCGTCAATTCTGTTGGAATGTAAGTTCCCTGCAGGCAATCATTCAACCGGTGGCATTGAGTGTTTACTGTGTTCAGAACACTGTTCTAAGCGCTTGGGAGTGTATAGTCTAACGGAGTTGGTGGACATGTTCCCCGCCCACAAGGACTGCCTCTCATGCTTCTGTTGTACCATCCCAAGAACCGTTTACGGTGCCCTGCACTCAGGAGGTGCTCAACGAATACCTTTACATCACTTGGGGAAGACCAAATGCTTCTCTATAAAGCATGTTTTCACTATATGTTTTGCTTAAAATTTTGTTCGGGAGTGAAGGAACACCCATCTGCCTGGATACAGCACAATGCAGTGTTTGAAGATCAGTTAATCAATCAATGGTATTTATTGAGCACAGTACTAAGTGCTAGGGAGAGTACACTACAACAGAGTTGGAAGATGTATTCTCTGTCCATCATTATCCATGGTATTGAGCATTTATTATGTGCAGAGCACTGTACTGAGCACTTGGGAGAGTACAATGCAACATAGTTGGGAGACATAATAATAATGTTGGTGTTTAAGCGCTTACTATGTGCCAAGCACCGTTCTAAGCGCTGGATAGATAGAGGGTAATCAGGTTGGCCCATGTGGGGCTCACGGTCTTAATAATAATAATGTTGGTATTTGTTAAGCGCTTACTATGTGCCGAGCACTGTTCTAAACTCTGGGGTAGACACAGGGGAATCAGGTTGTTCCACGTGGGGCTCACAGTCTTAATCCCCATTTTACAGATGAGGTAACTGAGGCAACGAGAAGTGAAGTGATTTGCCTAAAGTCACACAGCTGACAAGTGGCCGAGCCGGGATTCGAACCCATGACCTCTGACTCCCAAGCCCGTGGTCTTTCTACTGAGCCACGCTGCTTCTCTAATGTCATTGGCCCATCATCATCATCAGTGGTATTTATCGATCATTTATTATGTGCTGAGCATTGTACTAAGTTCTAGATAGAGAACAGTAAAATAGAGTTGACACACATTCCCTGCCGACAACAAGCTCACAGTCTAGAGAGGGAGATGGACATTAGTATAAATAAATAATTTAATTTATAAATATGTACCTGAGGGCTGTAGGACAAGTGCCCAAAGGGCACAGATCCGGGATTCCACTGTGTGTCCACACACATTATCTAACACTGTGCTATACTGGGGGTCTTCTTTAATGTGAGGCTTTGTAAGAACACAACCTCTGTTTTATGAGCAAACTGAATGTATCACCTATTCATTCTTGCTCTGGTCTTGCCTTATCTCTCCTGTGATAAGGTAAAAGACCACTTGTGCAAAAATTCTTCCAGCCTCCAGCTAAATAGCTGCATTTTAATAACCGAAGGATTCCGAAGTCCCCTTCTAAATGAACAGTCTCTCTGAAGGAAGCTTCAGGAATATATCTGAGTGTTCATTTGTCACAGAAACGTTGTCTAACATTCAAGACCTTTGTGGAGGACTAGCAAAGAAACAGGCTAACAGTTCATTCACCCAACTGTATTTATTAAACTCTTACTGTGGGCAGAGCGCTGTACTAAGTGCTCAGGAAAATACAGTACAACAATAAACAGTGACAATCCCTGCCCTCAATGAGCTCACGGTCTGGGGCCGTGGTGGGTGGGGGGGGGGGGGCAGGAGACAGAAATCAATACAAATAAATAAAATTACAGATACATACCTAATAACGTTGGTATTTGTTAAGCACTTACTATGTGCAGAGCACTGTTTTAAGCACTGGGGTAGATACAGGGTCATCAGGTTGTCCCACGTGAGGTTCACAATCTTAATCCCCATTTTACCGATGAGGTAACTGAGGCACAGAGAAGTTAAGTGACTTACCCAGAGTCACACAACTGACAAGTGGCGGAGCTGGGATGCCGAGGAGCTGGTGGGAGCAGGGGGAGAAGAGCAAAAGGAGCAAGTCAAGGCAATGCAGAAGGGAGTGGAGATGAGGAAAAGTGGGGCTTAGTCTGGGAAGGCCTCTTGGAGGAGACCAGTGTACGGTCAAGTGCCGCTCAGACAGTTGTGTAAGAACCTGGCCTCACTCAGCAAGCCAGGCCAAAAGGCCACATGTTTTTTCCTCTTAATTGACTCACCGGGTAAAATGTGAGGAGGGCACCGACCCTCTTTATTCTCCCAATAACTCCGTTTCCTTTAAGATGTGAGATGGCACCCGCTGCTAAACTCCCTGCTACTTCAGGATCTGGGTTGTCCCTGGCTGGGGTCCATGAAAGAAAATTCAACTTCCGGGGCCTCTTTGCTCTGCCTGATTGCAAAATCCTCATTGCTCGAACAGGAACCTGGACCTAGGGCAAAAGAAGATGGAGGGAGACAAGGTTACCCACCTCTCCCCCTCCAGACTGTAAGATAGTTGTGGGCAGGGAATGTATCCGTTTGTTATATCGTACTCTCCCAATCGCTTAGTAGAGTGCTCTGACTATGGTAAGTGTTAAATATGTTTGACTGACTGATCCACCTGCTTTCAAGACCGTAAATTCCTTGTGGGCAGGGAACATGTCTATCAACTCTGTATTGATATTGGGATTGTACTCTCCCAAGTGCTTAGCACAGTGCCCTGCATGCAGGAGGCCTCAATAAGTTCGACTCCCGGCTCTGCCACTTGTCAGCTGTGTGACTGTGGGCAAGTCACTTAACTTCTCTGGGCCTCAGTTACCTCATCTGTAAAATGGGGATTAACTGTGAGCCTCACGTGGGGTGACCTGATTACCCTGTACTTCCCAGTGCTTAGAACAGTGCTCTGCACATAGTAAGCGCTTAACAAATACCAATATTATTATTATTATTATTATTATTACAAGTGATTGATTGACTTCCAGATTGGTGGTGAAAGATCGCTTGAAAAATCAGGATGTCCCAGGCCTGCAATGTGTGTTCTGCTCTAAATGGGGGAATGAATGAATAGCTTAGCCTGACAGCAGGCTCGCCGGGGGCCCAGGAAGAAATATTCATTCGATCATATTTGAGTGCTGACTGTGTGCAGAGCATTGTACTTAAGGCTCAGAAGAGTACAATGAAACTAGGAATAACAATAATAATGGTATTTTAGTGCTTACTATGTGCCAAGCACTGTTCTAAGCACCGGGGTAGATTCAAGGTTACCAGGTTGTCCCAGGTGGGCCTTAGTCTTAATCCCCATTTTCCAGATGAGATAAGTGAGGCACAGAGAAGTTAAGTGACTTGCCCAAAGTCACACAGCTGACAAGTAGAGGAGTCAGGATTAGAACCCATGACCCCTAACTCCAAACCCTTGCTCTTCCCGCTAAGCCACACTGTTTCTCTATAAAAAAAACTATAAAGACACATTCTCTGCCCGCAAGGATATTGCGCAGTACTCTCCCACGAGCTTATTACAGTGTTCTGCACGCAATCAATAAATATCACTGAAGGACTGAAAGATGGCAACACCTGGAGTTGATGGCATCAACCATGTGCGGCCTCGATAGGATGGCATCCCTGTGCCTGTGGGCAGTGATGTCAACCTCCCCACCCCAGGATGGCTGGAAGCCAATTCCATATAATCAGTCACCCCTCACAGTTACATTCTTCTTAAGTGCAGCCAGTTCGCAAGTGCTCTTCCTGTTTCCCCCAGCCCAAGGAAGTCTGACTCGGAGCCACCGAGAGCTCCGTCACTCCAGTTTGTCGCACTCCGGAAAGGACGGGGCTGTTTTTAGTCAGCCCATCTGGCCCTCTTGAACATGCTTATTAGTAATAGTGGAGGTGGGTCTATTAGCCTGGGACAGGAACTCAGAAACAGATGCTTTGTTTATGTGTAATACATGGCTTGGAGCCAAAGCGCTAATCATGATTGCCTCTGAAGTGGTTCTAATCATCTGTATGAGGCTGCACCAGCTCTTATGTTGTTTGTACAAGCTGGTAGTTTAGAGGTGCTGTGTACAAGATATTTGTAGTCATAATTTCTCCAAACAGGTTAAGGCAAACATTATGAGAATCAGCATATTAATGTGCTGTGTTTCAAATTAGAATTATAAACACACTTTCCTCATTGGAGGCCTAATCTGCTAGGAAGAAGCCAGATGTTTAATGATGAAACCATTATTTAGAAGGACCTATCGGAGGAAAACAAATCGTCGTTTAACTGGAGGAAAAGCCCACTTTATTCAAGAGAAGTTGGTAGAATTGCTCTAATCAGGATAACTAGTATTGATACAAAATAGTCTCTTTGGCTACTGCCATGATGAATTTTCTCGTAACACTTTGGAATTCACAGGAGGTCTGTCCACTGTGTGTTTAATGACAGCTCATATTCTCGAGACTGCTGTTGATGAGGTAGTGTCTGGAAAAGAAAATGAACCTAGAGAGAGATCTTGGCCTTGTGCAGCCCTTTGAAATTTGGCGAGTCTTTGCCACCTCCAAGGGCCTTGTTCTAGACCTCAGGGAATCCTGAAATAATAATAATAATAATAATAGCATTATTATTAAGCATTGGGATAGATGCAAAATAATGAGGTTAGACCCAGTTTCTGTCCCACAGAGGGCTCGGAGTCTTATAGAGAGGGAAGAACAGGTGTTTGAAATCCATTTAACAGATGAGGAAACTGTTGCACAGGAAAGTTAAAAAGACTTGCCCCAAATCTCACACAAAGCTGGTAAGTGGTGGAGCTGGAATTAGAACCCAGATCCCCTGATTTCTAAGTCTGTGCTCTTTTCACTAAGCCCCACACTGACCCCTGAAAATCAAATGGTATCTCTTGAGTATGTACTGTGTGCGAAGGTCTGTTTTAAGCCTTCAAGAAAGTATACTTGAGAAGCAGCGTGGCTCAGTGGCAAGAGCCCGGGCTTGGGAGTCAGAGCTCATGGGTTCGATTCCCGGCTCTGCCACTTGTCAGCTGTGTGACTGTGGGCAAGTCACTTGACTTCTCTGTGCCTCAGTTACCTTATCTGTAAAATGGGGATTAAGATTGTGAGCCTCACGTGGGACAACCTTAATACTCTGTATGTACCCCAGTGCTTAGAACAGTGCTCTGCACATAGTAAGCACTTAACAAATACCAACATTATTATTATACATAATCCCTACCTGTAAATTGTTGACAGACTAGCAGGGGAGCTTACAGTCAAATGAAATGGTTCAAGTCTTCTAGCCAGGATGAGGCGGAGAGACCCTTTCGATGCGAAGGGCTTCATCTTGGATCAACTTCTCTGTTGCATTCTGGCTTTCAGACTTCAGAAAAAACAAATCCTGTCTGCCCGCTATTACTGAGCCATCAGGGAAAAAGGAAGTAATGTACCTGGAGAAATGACAGGTTAGAGTTGTTAAAAAGAGCAACATCTTTAGTCACTATTTGGAAACGGTAACTTCTATTTTTCAATATTATTATGGTATGTGTTAACCGCTTACTTCGTGCCATGCACTGTTCTAAGTGCTGGGGTAGATCCAAGGTAATCAGGTTGGACACAGTCCCTGTCCCACATGGAGCTCACAGTCTCCACCCCCATTTTTCAGATGAGGGAACTGAGGCCCAGAGAAGTCAAGTGACTTGCACAAGGTCACACAATAATAATAATGTTGGTATTTGTTAAGCGCTTACTATGTGCAGAGCACTGTTCTAAGCGCTGGGGTAGACATAGGGGAATCAGGTTGTCCCACGTGGGGCTCACAGTCTTAATCCCCATTTTACAGATGAGGTAATTGAGGCCCAGAGAAGTTAAGTGGCAACAGCAGACAAGTGGCAGGGGGTGGTTAGAACCCATGACCTGACTCCCAAGTCCATGCTCTATCCACTATGTCATACTGCTTCAACATGTCTGGGGCTGGGTCAAATCCCAATTTCCCTTGTCCTGTAAAGCTGTCTGACCCAGCCCTATTAAAGCCTGCTGGGTTTAGTGTTTCGGGAGAGTAACCGAGGCAGCTGGTTCACATGGACCTCTGGCCAAAGCTGCCATTGAGAGGGAAGATCAGGTGGAAGGGGTTACAGCTCACTGAAGAAGCATAAATTGGGAATAATGTCTTACTACCTAGAGGGAGCGGTGTGGTCCAGTGGAAAGAGCATGCGCCTGGGAGGCAGAAGCCCTGGATTCTAATTGCAACTCTACTTGTCTGCTGTGTGAACTGGACAAGTCACTTAACTTCTCTGTGCCTCAATTACTTCATCTGTAAAATGGGGATTGAGACTGTGACCTCTACGGGACAGGGGCTGTGTCCACTCTGATTTACTTGTATCTACCCCAGCACATAGTAAGCACCTACATTCTATATAAAAATACTTGTTCTCCCTCCTATTTATCCTTCAAACCCCATGTGGGACAGGGGTTGTTTCTAACATGACCATCTTGTACCTACCCCAGCATGAACAAAAAGCCACTACTCTCAATATTATTCATTTAATAGACTTATAAGTCTGGAAGAGACATTTAAGAGGTTTAGAACTATCCTTGCCTTTGGGCAGGACCGTGCTTAAAGCACCTCCCTCAGCAATCAGTTTTAGGGTCTTGACAGTGCTCACTGCCAGAAAGATTAGCCTCAGGTCTAACCTACATCCCTTATACTGGAACTTCGGCCCACAGTCTTGTTGTCTGTGAAGGGTTAAATATCCACTCTCCCTCCTACTTCCTCTGGGAGCCCAATGTGGAACAGGTACTGTGTCCGACCTCTCTTACCTTGTATCTAAGCTGCTCGTTTGGCAAGTATGAAACTCCGAGGCTATTTTTCAGGTGGAGTAGAGAATGAATCCACTGCTGTATGGTGAGGTGAAATTAGGAAGCCGAGAGGGCGGATGAAATGTTAAGGATTCAGTGAAACCAAGTCTCAGACTATGCTGCATTCCAGGTGAAAACTGTGACTTAACACAGACCAGTCTGGTGTACTGCAATTAAGAAAAAAAGTGGACCTTTTTCAGAAGAAGCTTCACAAGGAGACAAAGGCAAAAACTGATAGTATCAGGCACTGCAAATTTCAAATGTAGCAACGTCCAGGGAACATCTTTCCATGTGTTCCATGCAGCTGGTACCTTGGGTCTCACACTGGTTTTTTGGGTCACACATGCACCCATAAGATAAATTTTGCTTTCAGTGAGGTCTCAGGACACAGAGCTAACTCTACGACTGAAGAGGCATTACATTTCAAGCTCATTCACACAGGACTGCAATTTTATAATCCGCATGGCAGTCTGGGAAAACTGGACTCTGAGGGCTTCTGGGAGAAATTCACAGTTACTCCCTACTGGGGTTAAAATCACAACACAAATCTTAAACGTAGAAATGCGTAGGTTTAATACACACAAAAGAAGGGGGAAGGGGAGACAGATGCAGATGTTTCCACTTCCCCAATTAAGCAAGCTTCAATAAAAACAAGCTTCATTCATAAAAATGCACATAAACCACCAAAGATAAAGTTTTAAAAGCACATAAACCACATTGGGTTTAACCCATTTACTCACATTTTTGAATGTGGTCAGAGAACTTCCAGATCAGACCAACGTGACAAAGCGGGGAGTGAAAAGTTTGCCACACCCCTCCTACCATTGAATTTAACATCTTAACTCCGCTTGCTCATTGGCTGATCCCATTGCCTTCTAAGAAGTCCTGATCAACCAGTGACTCTGGGAAATGGAGTCCTTCCAGAAATAAATCTCTCAAAGGATAAGTTTCTTGTTTTCCTCAACTCCTTGCAGATGGATTCACTGAATTAACCAGATAAGTGCGTCCACCTTCCACTTGGCTTTGCCTGTGTAGACCAAGTTTTTTTGATTTTGGCTGGCCAGGTATCTGCTTTACATTTAGTCTCTACCCTAACCCTGTACCCTCTAGACTGTAAGCTCTTTGTGGGCAGGGAATGTGTCTGTTTATTGTTATAGTGTACTCTCCCTTAGTACAGTGTTCTCCATACGGTAAAGGTTCAATAATATGATTGGAAAAAAAAGTAACCAATCCAGGAATGGCACCAGGCTCTTTTAAGTCTGGGATTTTCATTTTAAACACCCAGTCTCCCTGCACCCTAGTTCCTGTCCCCATGGTGTTCATAAGCAGGAAAAACAATAGCTCTGGAACAAGAGAAGCAGCGTGGCTCAGTGGAAAGAGCACGGGCTTAGGAGTCTGGTGGCATGGGTTCTAATCCCGGATCTGCCACCTGTCAGCTCTGTGACTTTGGGCAAGTCACTTGACTTCTCTGTTCCTCAGTTACCTCTTCTGTAAAATGGGGATTAAGTCTGTTAGCCTCAGGTGGGACAACCTGATTACCTTGTATCTACCCCGGCGCTTAGAACAGTGCTCCGCACGTAGTAAGCGCTTAACAAATACCAACATTATTATTATTAAGTTGTGGGGAGTCAGAGAAGTATCTGTATATATGTATAAGTATATATCTGTAATCTATCATTTATTTATTCATATTAATCTCTGTCTCCTCTAAACTGCAGGCTTGTTGTGGGTAGGGAATGTCTCTGTTAATTGTTATATTGTACTCTCCCAAGCTCCTAGTACAGTACTTTGCACACAGTAAGCGCTCAATAAATATGAATGAATGAAGAAGTCCCTTACCCCACCACCAAGAGAAATACTCTAGGTTACGGTAAACTGAGCTGAATTTCCCCCAGATGGTACATGCTTGTTGTGGGGGTATTGGGCCTGTACATCTGGGTGTCTGATATCTGCTTGGGTTGTTAGTTGTCCCTGCTTCAGTTCTTCGTTGGTTTCTCCAAACATCTGACAGAGACAGAGAAATGCAGAGGGAGACACAGAAAGGAAGACACAAGGAGAGAGAGGGAGGAGAGACATAGAGATGGAAAGGGAGATAGAGGTAGAGAGAGAAGGAGAGTGATAGGGAGACAAGGAGGGGTAGGAGATAAACTGAAAGGGAGACACAGAAGGGGAGAAAGACACGAGAGAAAGGGGTACACATTCAAATGGAGAGAGTGGCTTGGGGGAGATGGGGACGGGGAAAGGGGTGGAGAGAGTGAATGAATGAATATATGAGAATTGGTTGGCCCCGAAAGATTTTTGGTTACTCTCCTGCAGGACCAAGGTTGAGAAACACATTTTTTTTTTTCTTCCCTTTGATGCACTGACTCGTCAGCCTGCGCTTGCCTTATGAAGACACAGTTTTCTCTTTCAGTTGCTTTTATTCACAGTTACTATCCTTGACAAATGGATCCTCATTAGTTTAACTAATTAAATTGTTTTTAAATTGCTTTGAAAATAGGGATTCATTTCTACTAACTAATCTTGGAGCTGTCTTTTTACTGCCACGAAGCAAGTGTTCGTATTATTTAACCAAGTGCCTTGCGCGTGTGTGGGGGACATCAGCAGTGAAGCTCAATATATTTGGTTTATGAATGTAGGGAGATTTATTCATGGTTACAGTTCTCTTCGGTGTTAATTCCAGAGTATTTAATGGCATAATATGCCTGATTCTACTAGTTAGGAGGGAGTACATTAGGGTACACTAACTCTTTCTGTCTCCTAGGACCCATTTAGTAAATTACCTCTTCCAAAGTACTTAGTGGTCCCCAAGGAGTCTGAAAAACTTAATGCACCTCTCAAAAGTGAGCCAACTTCACTCCCTAGGTCTACGTGCTAGGGGTTCAAATCCAAGTTTCAGAGTTACCTGTAAGTTTGGAAAGTGTAAGCCTCAAGTGCTGTCATCTAGAAAATAGTGAGAATAGTGATAACCAATCAACCTGGGGCATTTATTGAGAGTTTACTGGATGTGGAGCACCGTACTAGGTTTGGGGAGAGTGCAGGAAGTTGGTAGACACTGTTGCTGACAACCCTCCCGCCTCCCATCAATAGCATAACTAGGTTCCTGTTAAGAGAAGTCCCCAGAAAGGGAAAGAACCCCATCCACTGCCCCAGTAGACCTTGGGCAAGTCGCTTCACATCCCGGAGCCTCAGTTCCTTCATCTGTAAAATGGAGATTGAGACCGAGAGCCCCACGAGGGACAGGGACTGTGTCTAGCCCAATTTGCTTGTATCCACCCCAGCGCTTGGTACAGTGCCTGACACACAGTAAGTGCTTAACAAATACCATCTTTATTATTATTCGGTACAATAGGGTAAGTGGACAATGACCCCTGCCGGTAAGGAGCTTACAATCTAGCCAGGAGAATCCCCTTCACACCTTCTTGAACCATATTAGGTGGTCCAGGTACTGCATTCCTTGAGGAGTGGTCCCTGCCTCTCTAGCAGAGCACTCCACCCCAATTGTTCTCGTCCGTTCGTCTCCCCCGATTAGACCGTAAGCCCGTCAAAGGGCAGGGACTGTCTCTGTCTGTTACCGATTTGTCCATTCCAAGCGCTTAGTACAGTGCTCTGCACATAGTAAGTGCTCAATAAATGCTAATGAATGAATGAATGAATGAACTGCAATTCCAAGAACAAGATGACCATCAGGAGGTTCACGGCAATGCAGTTTATGACTCGCCTTTACACTGCTGTATAAACCAATGGACTCTGGCCCACAGACCCTGAATCACAGAGCAGAGTGACCCAGTAGTTACCTTCTCCCCCTCTCTAGACTGTGAACTCACTGAGGGCAGGGATTGTTACTCTTTATTGTTGTACTGTACTTTCCCAAGCGGTCAGTACAGTGTTCTGCACACAGTAAGTGCTTAATAAATACAATTAAATGATTGAGAAGCAGCAAGGCCTAGTGGATAGAGCACGGGCCTGAGTCAGAAGGTCCTGGGTTCTAATTCTGGCTCATCACTTGTCTGCTGTGTGACCTTGGGCAAGTCACTTTACTTCTCTGTGTCTCAGTTCCCTCATCTGTAAAATGGGGATTAAGACTGTGAGCTGTGGGCATGACAGGGACTGTGCCCATGCTAATTTGCTTGTATTCTCCCCAGCACACTTAGTACAGTGCCTTGCACACAGTAAGCACTTAACAAATACCATTATAATATTAATTACATTAATATTAGTATTATTAGAGCAAAGATTATTGCCTCCTGGTCCCTCTTTTACTGATTCTAACATCCTTGTTCCTCCCCGGTCTGCCCCAAATGTGGGCTTTCTCATCTCTGATGTCACTCTGGGGCATTCCTGAGGTGAGTTTGCATATTTTCAGGTAACCCCTTGTTGGAAATCTGTACAGTCCTTGCTAAAGGGTCATAATAGTAATAATAATGATAAATAATGGTTTTTGTTAAGAGCTGTGTGCCAAGCACTGTTCTAAGCGCTGGGGTAGATACAAGATTATCAGGTTGTCCCATGTGGGGCTTACAGTCTTAATCCCCATTTTCCAGATGAAGTAACTGAGACACAGGAAAGTGAAGTGGCTTGCCCAAGGTTACACAGCAGACAAGTGATGGAGCCGGGATTAGAGCCCACGTTCTCTGGCTCCCAAGCCCGTGCTCTTTCCACTAAGCTGTGCTGCTTCTCTATTAAACCACGCTGCTTCTCTTCCAGGTCAGCTAGTATGTCCTGTATTTGGGGAGAATTTCTAAATGATTGTCGAGACAAGTGGGAAGAGGTTTTCCTGCCCTTCAATATTGCCATCGTTACTAGTCTTCCTGGTCCTCTCAGTACCCCAAACTTTATAAATATTGGCTCCATACCTGCCCAAACAACTTCAGTGTCTTTCACCCTAGCAGATGATCCCTGACTGCAAGAAGCTTAACAATAATGTCTTAGCTGGGCAAGGACGAAATCAAGTCACATTTCAAAGAATATAAAAATCATTTTATATTCAATTTATCAATTTCAACTGCATTTCATTTTCATCTTTAATTATTCTGAGATCCATGAGGGAATTCAAGCTCTTGCCAAGCAAATCCAGTTGTTCGTTTAATGGTCTTTTTAAAGTGCTCACTATATGCCTGGCATGGTACTAAGTGCTGGGGTAAATACAAGCTAATCATGTTGGACACAGTCCATGTCCCACATGGAGCTCACAGTCCAAAATTTCACTTTACAGGTGAGGTAACTGAGGCACCGAGAAGGTAAAGTGATCTGCCCGGAGTCACACAGCAGACAAGTGGCAGAACAGGGATTAGAACCCAGGTCTTCTGACTCCTAGGCTTATGCTGCATCCAGTAGGACACACTGCTTCTCACAGTTGAGGGCTAGATGAGCTTGGGAAGAATGAAGAGAGTGACTTGGGGAATAGTAGATGAAGAGAACAAATAGATTTGGGCTGGTGAGTTGGTCTAGAACCTTGAAGGGGTGATTGTTGTTGTTGCCATGGTTGCTATTATTATTAGGAGTAGTACTGTAAGCTCCTTGAGGGCAGGGATCACATCTAACAATCAATCAATGTATTTATTGAGTGCTTACTGTGTGCAGAGCACTAGAGTAAGTACAACAGAGATGGTAGAAGGATCCCTGCCCACAGGGAGATTACAGTCTGCGTGGGGATACAGCATTAAACTATATTAGGGATAGAGAAAATAGAGTATAGGAACATTTACTTAAATAATTTGGGGCTGGGGTGAGTATCAAAGTACTTAAGGTGTGCATGGCCAAGTGTATGGTCAATAAGGAGGGGAGGACAGACAGGGAAAATAAAGGACATAGTCTGGGAAGGCCTCTTGGAGGAAATGTGATTTTAGGAGGGTTTGAATGGTGGGGAGAGTGGTGGTCTGTCAGATATTAAGGAGGTTTTTGAACTTTTTTTTTTTCCAGAAAAATGATCGAGGCAGAGTTGTGAAGTATGGACTGGAGAGTAGAGAGACGGGAGGCAGGGAGGTCAGTGAGGCGGCTGATGGAGTGATGGAGTAGTCCCGGTGGGAAATGATGAATGCTTGGCTCAGCATGATAGCAGTTTGGATGGAAAGAAAAGGGCAATTCTAGAGAGGTTGTCAAAGGTAGAACCGCCTGCATTTCATGAGAGATGGTAATGTATGGATTGGATGAGAGAGAAGAGTCAAGGATAATGCCGAGGTTACAGTCTTGTAAGACAGGGAAGATGGTGGTGTTGTCTACAGTGATAGGAAAGTCAGGTGGGGAAATGAGAAGTTCTGTTCTGGGCTTGTTAAGTTTGATGTGTCGGAGTCAAATCCAAGTGGAAAGGTCCTGGAGGCAAGAGGAAATGCAATACTGTAGAGAATGTGCACTCTACAATCTCTCATGTGCAAAGCACTGTACTATTCAATAACTACTACTATGATTTCAGAAAAAAGAATCAACACTTAGGGATAATAAAAATGCATGAATCTCAAAAGTGTGTCTTTTGACTGTGTGATTCATGTCAAACATTAAAAGCAGCCTGGACTAATAGAGCACAGGATTGGGTGTCAGGAGACTTGGTTTCTAATCATGGCTCCATCATTTATTAGATATGTGATCTTTGTCAAGTAACTTAAAGTGGTTTGCCCAGAGTCAAAGGGTCTGTGCCTCAGTTGCCAAGTGGGTAAAATGGGGTTTAAACCTGTCTCCCTCCCTCCTGAATCGTGAGTCCCATGTTGGATAGGGACTATGTCTTACCTAATCGTACTGCTTCTGTCCCAGTGTTTAGTACAGTGCTTGGCATATATTAAGTGCTTAACACATACTTTGATAATATATTATTACTATTATTACACCAAGGAACACATTGGAATAATATTATTATTATTATTATTATTGGAGTAGGGAAGAGTTGGAGTTACATTTTCTTTTCATCTCTATCTTTGAGGTCTGGTCTGGTCTCCGATGACTTCTGCACATCACAGCCACTCACTGAGCTAGCTTTTCCAGCACTGAAATCACTTTAAATTAGGCTTTTAGGCCTGTGGCTCTTTCACGGAATGGTCCCTTAGTGGCCCAAGAGAATGTTCACCTCACTAGTAGGGGGTATTTTTCCATCATTAGTAAAACTTCTAGAAATGCAGACATATTGAAGGAAGCTCACAATAGAGTATGTGTGCCCTAACTGACTTCAAACGCATGCCAACACCCATGACATTTTATACAGTCTAGAGTGTGTTGTCAGAAGATGCTCCGTTAATTCTGCCAATGGGTCCTAGCCAACATACGAAGTGAAAACATTTGAGATTGGAGCCTAATCTCCTGTGTCCCCACCCTCTTCTCCTTACTGACTGTGTCACCTTCGTCCTTGGAATCTGTATGTCCAAGAACTTTGATCCTCTACCCCCCACACTGTCAAACATATCCCTATACTCTGCTCCTTCCTCTCTCTGCAGTTTATTCTAATATCTGATTTCCCCTTCTAGAATGTAAGTTTCTGAAAGGGAGGGATTGAGTCCACCAACTCTACTGTGCTTTCCCAGTTGCCTGGTGCAGAGCTCTGCACACAGTAAACACTACTACTGATTAATTGACTGATGCTTCTTCATCTATTTGCCGTTACTCAGACCAAACAGAATAGGTTTGCTGCCTTGAACGTTATCGTTCAATAGCTCCAAGTCTTAAAAACGTACTACTATTTAGAACAGTGTTTGACACATAGTAAGCACTTAACAAGTACCGTTAAAAAATCCTTTGGATGTCTTCTTTGCACCCCAAGAGCAAATGTTACATTTTTCTGCAGTGGATAAAATAATTTGTTTTAAAGATGAGCTTAACCAATCAAATGCACTCACCTAAAGAGAAATAGCCATCAATATGCGATAGGTTTGGATAGTGGTGGCTGGATGAGTCCAATCTTAAATCTGGAGAATTTGTTGAGAGTTAATTTTCTTTTCTTTCCTCCAAATCCCTCTCTCAATTAATGTAAACAAGTTAATGGGTGATGATTTCACTAATACCAACACTGATAGTAACAGGGGTGGGACCAAACCTAATGATTTCTGTAACATGTTTAATTTCTGATATTGCTGCTAAATGTTGAGGAAAATTAGTCACATTTAGAACCATCTGTTTCAAAAAGTGGTTAAAATGATGCTGGCCTCCCATTTCAGCATTTGGGGAGTGAATTCTGGCATGAGGACATTCTCCTTCTGAGATGCTTTCTTTCACATGTCTGAATTCATGACGTTATTAATGTTTTCAAAGAGGGGTGCCAGATTTTCACATGGGTTAATTACTGCAGAAATAGCAACGACTTGGCTACAGCCTGATCCACACGATGCGGACAGGAAATTATTGTTGGCCAAGCAGTGACAGACAGCAGAAAAATTGCTTTGGATTTCCTAAAAGAGTTTTGAAATCGTGTGAGTTTGGGAAAGGATAATGCAACAACTAATAGCAGGCTTTCCGAATACCTTGTAAACTGACAAAATTCCTCTGCAAACTGTGAGCCTCACCTTTTGCGAGAAGCAGCATGGCCTAGTGGAATGAGCAAGAGCATGGCTGTCAGAGGACCTGGGTTCTAATCTCGGATCTGCCACATGCTTGCTGTGTGACCTTGGACAAGTCACTTAACTTCTCAGTGCCTGTTACCCCACCTGTAAAAATGGGGATTCAATTTTACTCGCTCCTATTTAGACCCTGGGCTCATGTGGGACAGAGACTGTGTCCAACCTGATTGATCTGTATCTATCCCAGTGCTTAGAACAGTGCTTGATGCATAGTAAGCACTTAATGGCCATAATTAATATTCCTGAAACCATTTGCTTGAATTGCATGTTTTGAAAAGGAAGCAAATTACTTGAATGAGTGATTTGCTGCTCAATAAGGTTATCAATTCAAATCTCAAGGGTCCCATTTTGGCCACAGCTTCTAGATATGCCAGTGTCAGAAGTTGTGAGCGGTCAAACATGTTTATTGAGAACTTACTGTGTGCAGAGAACCGAACAAAACCCTTGGAGTGTATCCTAGCATTAGAAGACGTGGCCTCCACTGGAAAGAACGATCCAAAACTGTCTCTTGTAGACTGTAAGTTCATTATGAGTCGGGTACATATCTGCTAATTCTGCTATATTGTACTCTCCCAAGCGCTTAGTATAGTGCAGTGCCCATAGTAAGTGCTCAATAAGTGCCGCCGATTAATTCTGGAAGCATACAATATGTTTGGTTACTTGGCAAACTGGAGAAATGTCAACCCCTACACAGTATGGGCTTTATTTCATTTTGAGAAACAATTTTTTTTTTCTGGAATGCTTTTACAATGCACTACATGAAAAAAAATCATGAAATTAACACTTTTCTGATTTAAATGATTTTATCCTTAATTTTACTTTCACTAGCTTGAGATCAGGGAATGTGTCTACCCACTCTTGTTTAAATCAGCCATTCAATTAATAGTTATTGAGCGCTTTCTGTGTGTAGTGCACTGTGCCAAGCACACGGGAGACTATAATAGGATAGAGTTGATAGACATGATTCATGCCCACTGGGAATTTAGAGGGACTTCTTAGGACAGTGTTTTGCAGTGGGTAAGCACTCGGTAAGTGCCTCCAATCTACTGATTGATCGATTCCAGAAAAATTGGGAGAAAAAGCTTAGCGGGTGGACGTAAAGTCACGTAGGCTAGAGCAGAGAACAGGCCTCCCAGTTGCTCTCTGATTCCATTACATCTGTTTTGTAAATCAAGAAATATAAGTGAATTGAGAATTTGGTTGCCCAACATGGTGAAAATGTATGATAGAAATTTCAAATATTGGTCCATGAATGCATTCACAAATACCATTATTATTATTATTATTCATGCAATAGAGAATTTTTCCCATGCAAGAGATGGATTTTCCCAAGTTAACCAAGTCTGTGTACCCACAGGAGCAAAAAGAGCCACTTTCCACATGACAGTTCGCCCTCTAGATCTGTCCCTTCACAGAGATTGTTATTGCCCAAAGATTTAAGCATGTTCTTCAGATAAGTCAGCAGCACAACCTCTTAATCAGTACCACCAAAGTTTTGGCAAGCCCTACTACTTACTGTATGTGGAGACTTTGTCAGGATATTTAAAAACTGCATTGTGTAAAATGTGTCCCTTTATAAAAAGCTTCTTGAATGGGGAATCTTTTTTTGTCTCCCCTCAAAGATTTTTTTTTGAGAGGCCATTTGGATCTTTGCAGAAATTCCCAATTTTGCTTTGCTCCCTGATGTGTTCTAGTGGAAAAATCAAACTCAGAATGCCTTTTCTGCCTCCAGCAGCTATGGATATGCAAATCTGCCTTGAATAGCAGAGGAGTTGATAATTCTGGCCTACAGCACTCACACAAAAGATATAGATTTGTCTTTTTTTACCCCCTGTTTGTCTACTTAGGAACGGGCGTTCCTAGCCGACAACATAAACAGAAATTTTAAAAAAAGACCTTGCTCTGAGCAAAGTAAAAGACAATGTTTCAACTAAAAATCAATTGCTTAGTACAATTATTTTGAAACTACGGAATATGTAATGTTTTCTCTAGTTAAATTGCATGCATTATCCAAGTCTAGATTGAAAAGCCATCTTTAAAAACACTGGGCAGCTTTATGACATCATTTCCGTGAACTCTCCAGAGGCAAGATATTGAAAAGAAAGGAAACACGGTAGCAAGTTCTTGGGTAGAAAGTGGGTGCCCTCAGTGATATTTTCTCAGGAATAAAAAGGGTTAATGGAAGGATTTTTTTTTTTTTGAGCTCAGTCACTTGAGGTCGGATTGCTGAACAAAGCAGTAAATGCTCAATTAGTGGGTCAATCCTTCAGAAGACAGAATGGTTTTCCTCCCTCCCCCTCCTCCACCCCCTTTGTAATTGAGAAATTAGTTATGTTAATTTTCTTAAAGCAAATTATTTTTGAAAACAATTGAGTAGGGCAAGTGTGTGCTATGAGGGATTTATAGTTTGTAATTAGCTAATTAATGACCATTTTCCAGATTCATATAGACAGTAGCAGGTGGATAGCGGTAGGCCTCTAATTCAAGATATCCAATATGGGTTCCTGGCAACTACTTTGCTATTCTTGCAGGATGGTAATTGCTAAATTATATTTTCTACAGTTAGGACTGCCGAGGTGAGTGCTGGCAAAAGTTCTAAATTGTAACTTTTTTTATGATACAGTTTACAGTGCAAATGTGAACTGAAACACCTTAATTAGGTCAGTCTGAAATTGAAATCGTTCGTACTTATGTGATACGGAAACCTCTGCAAAAGTTCAGTAGAGAGAATTTTTGATTTGATGTGGTCGGAGTGCACCGGCAGCATTAAATTAGAAACTGCCTATGGAATCTATAATAAAAAAAAGGCGAGGTTTCAAACAGAATTCACGTGACTAGTATCACCTTCATGCTTTCCATTCTCTTTATTACCTCCTGAACTTCACTCTTTCCCCCCCCCTTTCATCTTTAGGTGGTCAAATTCACATTTGTGAATCACTTATTCTTAACATATGGAGGGGTTTCTGCCTTGGCATTTAAAAAACGTGTAGCACCTGAGAAATAGAGAGATATTCAGGAGCTCCTCTGTCTGGAATTAAGCCCCCATTAAGCCTTCATTTTTCCTACTCCCTCTCCCTTCAGCATCGCCCTTACACTTGGATTTGCACCCTTTATTCACCCCACCCTCAGCCCCAGAGCACTTTTCTATAAATTAAATAAAATCATGTCTATTAATATCTGAATCTCCCTCTAGACTGTAATCTTCTTATGGACATCTCATGTGTTTACCAACTCTGTTACAGTGTACTCTGCCAAGCACCTGGTACGAGACTTTGCACACAATTAAGACTCAAAAAATACAATTGATTGGAATCTGAATTTTTTTCTGCGAAACCATTCAATCAAAGGTTACTGCAGCATTCTCATTTGTTTGACAATATTTTTAGAGTGTTCACTATGTGAAAAGCACTGGGTACGGAGAGGGATTATGGAGAGAGAAAAGAAATGGTCCCGGTTCTTAAGGACCCTGTTATAAGAGAAGGGCTACAGGAGTACCATGAAATGCAACATTCAAATAGAAGCATATAAAGATAATTCTTAGGGTTGGTTGTAGTGATTGGTGTACTCAGTGTCCAGATGTGGTTAATCTAGAGAGAATTCCTAGGCATGGTGGTTCTTTCTGGCATAATGAAGGTGTCTATGAATGAAATGAAATGAAAACATTGCCCCTATTAACTTCTCCTGCTCTACCCCCTTTCCTTCCCCATAGCACTTGTGTATATTTGTACATATTTATTACTCAATTTTGTTAATGATGTGCATATATTTATGATTCTATTTATTTTGATGGCCTTGATGCCTGGCTGTCTACTTGTTTTGTTTTGCTTTGTTGTCTGTCTCCCCCTTCTAGACTGTGAACCTGTTGGGTAGGGATTGTCTCTCTCTGTTGCCGAATTGTACTTTCCAAGCACTTAGTACAGTAAGTGCTCAAAAAATAGGATTGAATGAAGGAATGAATGAAAAAAACACTTCCAATAAGGAGAATAGCACAAGCCATGGCTTAGAAGCAGAAGAGACCTGAGTTTGGGTCAATCAATCAATTGTATTAAGTGCTTACTGCACACACAGAACTGCACTGTCAGTCTGTCAGTCATATTTATTGAGCACTTACTGTGTGCAGAGCACTGTGCTAAGAGTTTGGGAGAGTTCACTGTGGCAATAAACAGACCCACAGTGCACTTACAGTCTGGAGGGAGTGAGAAGCAGGGTTGCCTAGAGGAAAGAGCATTGTCTTAGGAGTCAGAGGACTTGGGTTCTAATCCTCACTCTGCCACCTTTCTGCTGTGTAACTTTGGGAAGTCATTAAACTCTCCAGCGGAGGCCTCTCCTTCTCCCACTCCCCCAGACTCACCGGTAAGGGAGGAGGCGTCGGCTTCCGCCTCTCGCCCCGATGCCGCTTCCGCACTATCCCTCCTCCCCCCTCCCTCTCCTTCCCCTCCTTCGAAGCCCATATCATTCGCCTCTACCACCCACTCCAGTTACTTGTCGCCGTCATCTACCGCCCTCCCGGTCCCACCTCCGACTTCTTCAACCACCTTGACCCCTTTCTCACCTTCCTCCTCTCCTTCTCTCTGCCCACTCTGATCCTCGGAGACTTCAACATCCATACGGATGTACCCGACGACTCCTCTGCCGCCCGCCTGCTATCCCTCCTCGACTCTGCCGACCTCCTCCTCCACCATACCGCGCCCACTCACCGACTCGGTCACACCCTCGATCTCGTCATCTCCTACCGCTGCACTATCTCCTCCCTCACCGACTCTGAAATCCCTCTCTCTGACCATAACCTTCTCACCTGCCTCATCTCTCACACTCCCTCCCCCTGCAAATCTTCGCTACTGCCCCACAGAGACCTCCGCTCTCTCGATCCCATCCGTCTTTCCAATAGCATCTCGCCTCACCTCGCTGCCCTGTCCTCTCTTCCCACTCTCGACGATCGGGTCTCCGCTCTCAACTCCACCCTCTCTACACATCTCGACTCTCTCGCCCCCCTTTCCCTCCGCCGCTCTCGCTCCACTAACCCACAGCCCTGGATCACCTCCTCCGTCCGCCTCCTACGCTCCTATGCTCGAGCTGCTGAGCGCTGCTGGCGAAAGTCCAAGCACCGAGCCGACCTCACACACTTCAAATTTATCCTTTCCTGCCTTAACTCTGCCCTCTCCTCCGCCAGGCAAAGCTTCTTCTCCTCCCTCATCGACACCCATGCCCGTCACCCCCGCCGATTGTTCCGGACCTTTAACTCTCTCCTTAGGCCCCTTGTTCCTCCCCCTCCCCCATCTCTCACCCCTAATGATCTGGCCACCTATTTCCTCACGAAAATCAACACGATCAGGTCTGAGCTCCCCAAAGTCACCCCTCCGCCTCTCCCTTCCCCCCCAACGACCCCCTCCCCTACTTTCCCATCCTTCCCTGCAGTATCCTCAGAGGAGATCTCCTCCCTCCTCGCAAGTGCCACCCCCTCCACCTGCGCCTCGGACCCCGTTCCCTCTCACCTTCTTAAAACCATCGCCCCTGCCCTCCTCCCTTCCTTAACTTCTATTTTTAACCACTCAATCTCCAAGGGCTCCTTCCCCTCTGCCTTCAAACACGCCCACGTCTCCCCCATCCTAAAAAAACCCGCTCTTGACCCCACTTCCCCCTCCAGTTATCGTCCTATCTCCCTACTACCCTTCCTTTCCAAAATCTTAGAACGAGTCGTCTACAATCGATGCCTAGAATTCCTTAACTCCCATTCTCTCCTAGACCCCCTCCGATCTGGCTTCCGTCCCCTCCGCTCTACCGAGACTGCTCTCTCTAAGGTCACCCGTGACCTCCTTCTTGCCAAATCCGATGGCTCCTACTCCATTCTGATCCTCCTTGACCTCTCTGCTGCCTTTGACACTGTCGACCATCCCCTCCTCCTCCGTACCTTATCTCACCTTGGCTTCACGGACTCTGTCCTCTCCCGGTTCTCCTCTTACCTCTCTGGCCGATCATTCTCGGTCTCCTACGCTGGAGCCTCCTCCCCCTCCCATCCTTTAACTGTTGGAGTTCCTCAAGGGTCAGTTCTTGGCCCTCTTCTGTTCTCCATTTACACTCACTCCCTCGGTGAACTCATCCGCTCTCACGGCTTTGACTACCATCTCTACGCAGATGACACGCAGATCTACATCTCCGCCCCGTCCTCTCCCCCTCCCTTTGGGCTCGCATCTCCTCCTGCCTCCGGGACGTCTCCACCTGGATGTCGGCCCGCCACCTAAAACTCAACGTGAGCAAGACTGAGCTCCTCATCTTCCCTCCCAAGCCCGGTCCGCTCCCAGACTTCTCCATCACCGTGGATGGCACGACCATCCTTCCCGTCCCGCAGGCCCGCAATCTCGGTGTCATCCTTGACTCGTCCCTCTCGTTCACCCCACACATCCTATCCGTTACCGAGACCTGCCGGTTTCACCTCTACAATATCGCCAAGATCCGCCCTTTCCTCTCCACCCAAACGGCTACCTTACTATTACGGGCTCTCGTTATATCCCGGCTAGACGACTGTGTCAGCCTTCTCTCTGACCTCCCTTCCTCCTCTCTCGCCCCGCTCCGGTCTATTCTTCACTCCGCTGCCCGGCTCATCTTCCCGCAGAAACGATCTGGGCATGTCACTCCCCTTCTTAAACAACTCCAGTGGTTGCCTATCGACCTCCGCTCCAAACAAAAACTCCTCACTCTAGGCTTCGAGGCTCTCCATCACCTTGCCCCTTCCTACCTCTCCTCCCTTCTCTCTTTCCACCGCCCACCCCGCACGCTCCGCTCCTCCGCCGCCCACCTCCTCGCCGTCCCTCGGTCTCGCCTATCCCGCCGTCGACCCCCGGGTCACGTCCTCCCGCGGTCCTGGAACGCCCTCCCTCCTCACCTCCGCCAAACTGATTCTCTTTCCCTCTTCAAAACCTTACTTAAAAATCACCTCCTCCAAGAGGCGTTCCCAGACTGAGCTCCTCTTCCCCCTCTACTCCCTCTGCCATCCCCCCTTTACCTCTCCGCAGCTAAAGCCTCATTTTCCCCTTTTCCCTCTGCTCCTCCACCTCTCCCTTCCCATCCCCACAGCACTGTACCCGTCCGCTCAACTATATATATTTTCGTTACCCTATTTATTTTGTTAATGAATTGTACATCGCCTCGATTCTATTTAGTTGCCATTGTTTTTACGAGATGTTCTTCCCCTTGATGCTGTTTAGTGCCATTGTTCTTGTCTGTCCGTCTCCCCCGATTAGACTGTAAGCCCGTCAAACGGCAGGGACTGTCTCTATCTGTTGCCGACTTGTTCATCCCAAGTGCTTAGTACAGTGCTCTGCACATAGTAAGCGCTCAATAAATACTATTGAATGAATGAATAAACTTATCTGTGCCTCAGGTTTCTCAACTGTAAAAAGGGGACTAAGGCAGTAAGCCCCTTCTGGGATATGGATTGTGTCCAACCTGATTATGTTGTATCTGCCCCAGTACTTATTACTGTGCCTGGCACATGGACGCTTAACTAATACCATTTTTTTTTTTTAAAGTGAACAAGTAAAGTAAGTTGGAGTGCAGAAAATGCACAGGTTGTAAAGGAGGACATGAGGAAAGACAAAGAGGATCTTACTGATGGAGAGGTTTGGAACGTACAGCTAGAAGTTTGGATTTCATTCAGGGGACCATGACTGCTAACTCTCTTCACAGAATTAGTGTTCAGTTAATGTTATTGATTGATTGATCATTCCAATAGCTTTGGGAGTTAATTTAAGATTTCCTGATTTTTTCCCCAGTTGATTGAGCCAGCAGATGGCTAGGGGATCATCACTGTTGGTTCACTCAATTATCCTAAAACTGGAGTATGTATCCTTGAAAAATCCCACGTTCAGGAAAAGTCAGGTGGTTGTTCTCACCAAGGGCCACTGGTAACTTACAAATGATTGTCCAAAGGGGAGAAACGATGCATCTTTGCTGGGCAACACTGAGGGCCAGTAATGATGGATAGACCAGTCCAGTGGCTTAGTAGTCAGGAAAAGGGTTGCTCTCTAGGGCAACGTTTGGGACAGATGGGGATGTTTGTGGCCAACTGAAACAGTGCCAGGCACAGTAAGTAGTGACAACAGACGGAAGACTTCATGGATCAGTCAATCAATGGTATTTGTTGAGTGTTTACTCTGTACAGAGTACTGTACTAAGCATTTGGGAGAGTGCTATACAAAAGAAGGGGGTAGACAAGTTCCCAACCCCCAACAAGCTTATGTACAGTGTGAACGACACATTGGTCTTTTCGGTCACACAGACAGAAATTATTCTCTGGGCTAAAAAGATGGCTTTTATACACAGGTGTCAAAATGGCACAGATGCAGTGGCTCAACGTGGTGATTCTACTAACGCCCTGCCAGGCAGAGCAATTTTCTGGGCATTGACATGGCCCCTGACACATTGCCATCCCTAAATCTGCTCGAAAAACTTTTCTGGACCTTCCTAGACTCAACCACACAGGCCATGCTGTAATAATAATCATCCTAATTATAATAAGAATAATTATTATTAAGCACTTAGTGTGGGTTAAGGACTGCGTAAAGCAGTGAGAAAGATACAGGATAATCAGACACAGTCCTTTATCCAACGTGTCTGCTAACTCTGTTGTATTCTCTCAAGCATTCAGTTCAGTGTTCTTCACGTAGTATGTGCTCGATAAATATACCATTGATTGACGGGGGTTCACAACTGAAGGGAGAGGAAGAACAGGTATTTTATCCCATTTTACAGAAGAGGAAACCGAGGCACAAAGAGGTCAGTGTCTTGCACAAGGTCCCACAGCAAGCACGTGCCAGAACCGGAATTAGAACCTGGGTCTTCTAATGACCAGCCCTGTGCTCTAACCATCAGGCAATGCAATCCCTGATGCTGCAGTCAAAAGTAGGACAACTGATAGAGCCTTCAGCTCCGTTTCCCCTCACCCGCAACGATATGTGCCCACAGGCCTGTAGCAGGTGGGCTATTGCATTTAGTGAGTTCAAACATGAGGACAGGGAAAATGGGAGAAACACACATTTTGGCGGGTGAGCAAGCAGAAGAGTAGATTTAGGAAAGGATGAATTTGAGCTCAGCCTGATTTCATAGTGGATGGAGGCGGGCAGGGAATTTAAAGGCATCTGGTTTGTTCTGACAAGACGAGGCATTGGATGCACTGGAGAAAGAGGACATGATTAAAGACATTTCAAGCCGTGGCATCTTGATTCTATTTATTGCCATTGTTCTTGTCTGTCTGTCTCCCCCGATTAGACTGTAAGTCTCTCAGAGGGCAGGGACTGTCTCTATCTGTTATCGATTTGTACACTCCAAGCGCTTAGTACAATGGTCTGCACATAGTAAGCGCTCAATAAATACTATTGAATGAATGAATGAATAAAACGGGGGTCACTGGGAACTTGATCACAGTTGTGTTGGTAGATATTTGATTTGGTGTGAAAAGGGCACGTGTTTGGGCAAGTGTGGAAGAGAAGAGTTTTTTCATTGTTTTTTCAAAGTCCACATTGTTCTTATTTCCCAAGTGTCTGTCCCATCCGTTATCTCATTTGCAGGAGATGGAGGCAGGCAGGGAATTTAAAGGCATCTGGTTTGTTCTGACAAGACGAGGCATTGGATGCACTGGAGAAAGAGGACATGATTAAAGACATTTCAAGCCATGGCATCTCAACCTGCCAAAAGAAAAAAAATTGCAAAAAGCATCCACTTTGAAATAACCCAAACTGGAGTGGGCTATCAAAATACTTTTTCTTTTACTCGTGTCCCATGAATCCTCACCTCTCCCTGATTCACAGATGCAGGAGTGAGAGCATCTCGACATTTGACAGGGGAGCTACCTTTGAAGAAGCATACCCTAGTGGATAGAGCACAGGCCTGGGAGTCAGAGGACCTGGGTTCGAATCCCTGCTCCACCACTTCTCGGCTGTGTGTCCTTGGGCAAATCATTTAGCTTCTCTGGGCATCAGTTACCTCATCTGTAAGATGCAGATTAAGACTGTGAGCCCTATGTGGGACAGGGACTGTGCCCAGTCCGATATATCTTGTACCTATTCCAGCGCTTAGTACAGTGCCTGGAACATAGTAAGTGTTTAACAAATACCATGTTTAAAAAAAGAGGAGATTAAGGGCCTTACCTCTAGCCTCCCAAAAAGTATGTGGTAGATTTAAGTCAAGAACCCAGGTGTCTGAGCTGGAGTCCAGTGCTTCTCCTTCCAGACTAGACTTTTGGGTCAAAGGGGAAGTCCAACCAGAACAGTCAGTGAGTGAGGATGGGTATAGAGAGCTGGAAGTCAGGAGCATCCAGTCAGATGGGAAACATAAACTGGAGCCTTCCCCGCTTTGCATCATGTTTCTTGCGTTTACTAATCGTCTGAGCTAGAGGAAGTTTAGAACTGGGAGTTTACTCTGGACCCGTTGGATTTCACATTTCAGTCTGAAATTTGTGTTGGATTAGTTTCGGTACAGAGTTAAGAAATCCTCATGAATCTGATAACTGAAGCATTATCCCGCAGACTGCTAACCTGGGCTGGGAAGAAAGTGAGCTCCACGTCACCCTATGTAATAATCAGTGGCATTCACTGAGCACTCACGGTATGCAGAGCTCTGTACTAAGCTCTTGGGAGAGTACAATACAACAGAGTTGATAGGTTCCTTGCCCACAATGAGTTTACATTATAGAGAATTATAATAATGGAATTTATTAAGTGCCTCTATGTGCTGAGTGCAGAGACAGAAAAAGGATATTCAGATCATTCATTCATTCAATAGTATTTATTGAGTGCTTACTATGTGCAGAGCACTGTACTAAGAGCTTGGAATGTACAAATTGGTAACAGATAGAGACGGTCCCTGCCCTTTGACGGCTTACAGTCTAATCGGGGGAGACAGACAAGAACAATAACAATAAAAAGAATCGAGGGGAGGAACATCTCATTAAAATAATAGCAAATAAATAGAATCAGGGGGATGCACATCTCATTGAACAAAATAAATAGGGTGATGAAGATATATACAGTTGAGCGGACGAGTACAGTGCTGAGGGGGTGGGACGGGAGAGGGGGAGGAGCAGAGGGAAAGGGGGGAAAAGGGGGCTTAACTGAGGGGAGGTGAAGGGGGGGAGGGGTAGACGGAGCAGAGGGAAAAGGGAAAAAGATCAGATACAGTCCTGTGAATTCAGGGCTCACAATCAGGCTTTAGGTATCTTGCCCCCATTTTACAGATGGAGTATTGGACACTCAGAGGTTAAGTGACTTCCCCAAGGTCACACAACAATCCACCTGCAGCGCTGAGATTAAAATCAAGATCTCCAGGTGCACAATCCCCTGGTCTTTCCTCAGGTCTGGGCTGCGGTCTAATTTAGTAGAGTTCAAATAGTCTCACGTTATGGGGAAATGCATAAAATACTATGCATTCAATTCCTCTCCCAACCAATCAATACTATTTTTTGAAGACTTGTTCGGTGCACAGCACTGTACTGAATGTTTGCAGCATTACAATAGTCAGTGGATACGATTCCTGCACTGAAGGAATTTAAACTCTAGAGGAGAATCTGACAGCTAGAAAAGCAACATGGAAAAGCTGGCAACTTCATTTGGTGCAGTGCTTTGCACACAGTAAGCGCTCAGTAAAGGCCACCGATTGGTTGATGGATTCGTTCTGGCACCGGAGACATCTCCAGCTGTTCTGCCATTAAGCACTGTCAATAAAGCTGATGAGGAAATCATGCCCTACTCAAATTCCAAGTTCCTATTTTTCTTTCTACTGTACTTCTTAAGTACTGACAAAGTGCCAGACGCTGTGTGAAGCACTGGGTAGATACAAGTTAATCATGTTGGACATAGTCCCGTGGGGCTAACAGTCTAAATCGGGAGGAGGAGAATTTAATTTTTATTTTACAGGTGAGGTAACTGAGTCCTTTCCAGACTGAGCTCCCCCTTTTCCCTCTGCTCCCCTTCTACCCCCCCTTCACCTCCCCTCAGTTAAGCCCCCTTTTCCCCCCTTTCCCTCTGCCCCTTCCCCTCTCCCTTCCCCTCTCCTCAGCACCGTACTCGTCCGCTCAACTGTATATATTTTCATTACCCTATTTATTTTGTTACTGAGATGTACATCACCTTGATTCTATTATTTTGTTAATGAGATATATATCACCTTGATTCTATTTATTTGCTATTGTTTTAATGAGATGTTCATCCCCTTGATTCTATTTATTGCTATTGTTTTTGTCTGTCTCCCCCGATTAATAATAATAATAATGTTGGTATTTAAGTGCTTAATATGTGCAGAACACTGTTCTAAGTGCTGAGGTAGATACAGTGTAATCAGGTTGTCCCAAGTGAGGCTAAGAGTTAATCCCCATTTTACAGATGAGGTAACTGAGGCACAGAGAAGTTAAGTGACTTGCCCAAGGTCACACAGCTGACAAGTGGCAGATTAGACTGTCCGCCCCTCAAAGGGCAGGGACTGTCTCTATCTGTTACCGATTTGTACATTCCAACCGCTTAGTCCAGTTCTCTGCACATAGTTAGCGCTCAATAAATACTATTGAATGAATGAATGAAGCGACTCACCCAAGATCGCACAACAGACAAGTGGCAGAGCCGGGAATAGAATCCAGATCCTCAGACTCCCAGGCCCATGCTGCAGTTGGATAGTAGATCACCTTTTCTCCAACCCATTACCCACCCCTGTCCTCAATTTCCTTCTTCAGATTAGGGGTAGAGTGGGGTGGGGAGATTAAGGTTAAAACACAGGTGGCGAGAGGTCACGACCTCTGGATAGAGAAGCAGTATGGCCTAGTGGAAAGAGAAGGGACCTGGGAGTCAGAGAACTAATATTCTAATCCTGCCTCCCTCACTTGCCCGCTGTGTGATCTTGGATGAATCGCTTAACTTCTCTGTGCCTCCCTTTCCCCATCTGTAAAATGGAGATTAAATATTTGTTTTTCCTCCCCCTTTGACTGTGCGCCTCATGTGAGACAGGGACAGTGTCCGACCCGAATATCTTGTATCTATCCCAGTGCATAGTACAACGCTTGGCACACAGTTAAGTACTTAAATACCGTAATACAATTTCCTTATTTGCACAGTAGTGAGTATTCCCACCTGCACTGTGGGAGATTGGGGTTCAAGTCCCTAATGGGGAGTAGATGTTTGGTTTCCTCCCTCTAGACTGTAAACTCCTTGTGGGCAGGGAGCGTTTCTACTGTCTCTCTTATACTGTACTCTCCCAGTGTTTAATCCAGTGCTCTGCACACAGTAAGCACTCAGTAAATATGACTGATTGAAAAATGTGATTGATTACTACCAGCACCCCTCGAAGCCACTTACTGGACCTCTTTCTGGAGTCGTCTAGTGGCATTTTGCCACCACACAGGCATATGTAATTCCTTGATGCTCAGATGGATTCTTCTCAGAAGGGCTTACACTGAAATGTAAATGAACAGGGGCTAAAAAAAAAAAGAAAATAGAAACTAACTTCCTACCTTTTAAAATTTTCATTATTTCCCATCCTGGCTCACTGTTTTTGTTTAATCTTGCCATTCCTTTTCTTCTTCGTTGTAGTCTCTTGTTCTTAGGGATATGCAAACTTTATTAGTCAGCTCCCCTTTCAAGCTCTGTGTGCTTTTGTGTTTGAGAATTGGCAATCAGGTACTTTTACAGTTAGCCCTTGGGCAGAGCTGGGCAGGAGCCTTCGTGAATAATCAAGGTTGACATCTCCAACGTGGCTCCTTCATTATAAATATTGTTAAAGGAGCTGTGACCACAGAAGGTACCCAGTGAACAGAGCATGGGGAAATGGCTCTGGTGCCTTTGATATCTTCTCTTTACTAGTTAGCGCTCCTTGGCTGGCTCTGGTGGTGACAGGGTCCCTTGGATTTAGCTGCTTCTTTTCGAAAAGTTTCTCATCCCTCGATATACGTATTTGGTCTGCACAAGGCTAAGTTCATCTCTCAAACTCCGAAGGCTAAGAACCACAGTTAATATTAGTGTATGCAAATTTCTTTACCCTGCATCCCTAAAGAATGTAGGGTTTTTAAAAAAAAAATATTTTATTTTAGTTTATATTTTTTTCATTAACCATCCCAGTTCCACTAGCACTGGATTTATAGGAGAACAGTGACTTGGGCTCAGTAGCAAATCTGTAATCCTGACCCTCATTTCATTTTCATGATCTGGGTATCTTTATGCTTTATTTACCGTATTATGGAAAACAATGAAAGCACTTTTTATTGCACCTCATTTTATGTTTATTTCTATTCCCTGTCTGGGTGAATTACCATGTTTTGGTGTTTATTGCTTTGATGCTATAGCCGCTCCATTTTTTTACTGGGGACCTTTTCTAGTCATTTTGACAAGAAGAGTTGAACTTCAGAATAGATGATCAAACTAAGCTTTCTAATAAATGACTCTATTAATGACTGTAATTGGTGTTGCATTTTATCCCTATTAGCTGCCTTTATTATTAGCTTTTCCAGTGTACGTGGGTGGGTTTAATATAAGCGGCCGCCTAGGCCTTGTACATTTCAAAATAGCCAATATAAAACTCAAAGGAATACCTACCTTCACCCAGATTAGAAACTCCCTCTGTAGTCTGTAAGTTCCTAATGGCTTAGTACAGCACTTAGCACACAGAAAGCGCTCAAAAAATGCAACTGAGTGACAGGGATTGGGCCTACATACTCTATTAATACTGTACTCTCCCAAGCCCTGAGTGCGGTGCTTGGCACACAGGAAGCACTCAATAAATACCAATGATTGATTAATTGATGATGTTTATTGAGAGTTTACTGTGTGTTGGTATTTGTTAAGCACTTACTATGTGCGGAGCACTGTTCTAAGCGCTGGGGTAGATACAGGGTAATCAGGTTGTCCCACGTGAGGCTCACAGTTAATCCTCATTTTACAGATGAGGTAATTGAGGCCCAGAGAAGTGAAGTGACTCGCCCACAGTCACACAGCTGACAAGTGGCGGAGCCGGGATTCGAACCTGTGACCTCTAACTCCCAAGCCCGGGTTCTTTCCACTGAGCCACCCAGCACTCAGTCCCTGGGAGAGTACACTAGAGTTGGCAGACCCAATCCCTGCCTTCAGGATATAGACATTACCGTAAGTAACGGGGAGCAACAGAGTACAGAGTATAAGGATATGTGGTATGGACAAGTGCTTGTGGGGGATGATGTGAGTAACAAAGCGCTTAGGTGATAACCACCCAAATGCATAGGTGAAGTAGAAGAGAGACTAGAATCAGATGGGGAGGTGAGAGTTTAGTCAGGGAAGGTTACTCAGGAAGGTCACTGAAATCACCTTTTTGGGAAATCATCTCCTCCAAGAAGCCTTCTCAGACTAAGCCCCACTTTTCCTCATCTCTCACTCCCTTCTGCATCGCCCTGACTTGCTCCCTTCCCTCTCCCTCACCCCCCACCGGCCTCAGCCCCACAGCATTTATGTACATATCTGTAATTTGATTTATTTGTGTCGATGTCTGTCTCCCCCATCTAGAGTGGAAGCTCAAAGTGGGAGAAGCAGCGTGGCTCAGTGGAAAGAGCCCGGGCTTGGGAGTCAGAGGTCACGGGTTCGAATCCCAACTCTGCCACTTGTCAGCTGTGTGACCGTGGGCAAGTCACTTAACTTCTCTGTGCCTCAGTTCCCTCATCTGTAAAATGGGGATTAACTGTGAGCCTCACGTGGGGCAACCTGATGACCCTGTATCTACCCCAGCAGTTAGAACAGTGCTCTGCACATAGGAAGCGCTTAACAAATACCGACATTATTAAAGTGGGCAGGGAATGTGACTGTTTACTGTTATATTGTACTTTCCCAATCACTTAACAGAGTACTCTGCACACAGTAAGCACTCAGTAAATATGATTGAATGAATGAATGAAATCCAGTGGCCTCTATTCCATCCTAGTCATCCTTGACCACTGAGCCGTCTTCAACACTGTCCACTGTGGACCACCCCCTTCTCCTGGAAACGTTATCCAACCTCAGCTTCACTGACACTGTCCTCTCCTGGTACTGGTCCCATCTCTCTGGCTGCTTATTATTAGTCTCTTTCGCCGGCTCCTCTTCCGTCTCCCATCTTTTTACTGTGGGAGTCCCTCAAGGCTCAGTTCCGGTTCCACTTCTATTCTCCCTTGAGAACTCATTTGCTCTCGTGCTTCAGCTATGGTCTCTATGCGGATGATTCCCAAATCTACACCTCCAGCCCTGATCGCTCTCTCTCCGCAGTCTCGCATTTCCTCCTGACTTCAGGACATTTCTACTCGGATGTCCTGCTGACACTTCAAACATAGCAAGACCATAACAGAACACCCTATCTTCCCATTCAAACCCTGTCTTCCCGCTGCCTTTCCCATCACTGGAGTCAGCACCACCACCCTCTCTGTCTTTCAGGCTAGTATCCTTGGCATTATCCTCAACTCATTTCCCTCATTCAACCCAAATATTCAATCTGTCACCAAATCCTTCCCAGTTCAACCTTCACAACATCACTAAAATCCATCCTTCTCTCTCCATTCCGCCACCACATTAATCCAAACTCTTGTTCTTTCCTGCCTCGATTACTGCATCGGCCTCCCTGCTGACCTCCCTGCCTCCTGTCTCTCTCCACTTCAGGCCATACTTCAAGCTGCTGCCTGGATCATTTTTCTACAATACCATTCGGTCCTCACCGCTCAAGAATCTCCAGTGGCTGCCCACCCACCTCCACATCGAACAGAAAACTGCTTTCCATTGACTTTAAATGACTGTCACCTTGCCCCCTCCTACCTTTCCTGCTACATCCCAGCCTGCACACTTTGCTCCTCTAATACCAACCTACTCACTGTACCGCGAACTCTCCTATCTCGCCTTCAATCTCTCACCCACATCCTGCTTCTGGCCCGAAACACCCTCCCTCCTCACATCCTATAGGCGATCGCTCTTCCCACCTTCAAGAGCAAACCTCCTCCAAATATTCAACCTGACTAAACCTTCATTTCTCTTCTCCCATGCCCTTCTGCATTATCCTGGCACTTAGACTTACACCCTTTATTCACCCCTCTGTCAGTCCCACAGCACATACGCTCATGTCTGTAATTTATTTATATTAATGTCTATTTATATTATTTATATGAATGTCCATCTACCAGGAATTCCCTCTAACTCCACAAGAAGTGTGTGTGTGTGTGTGTGTGTGTTTGTGCTTTCTCTAGCTTGATGATGATGATGGGATTTATTAAGTACTTTCTATGTGCCAAGTTCTATACTAAGGGACTCGCTTGCTCGATCAATCAATCGTATTTATTGAGTGCTTAATGTGTGCAGAGCACTGTAGCTAATTCATTCTTTCAGCTTCAACTACCCCATCTATACACACACAAATCGACTCACTAGCCCCAACATCTTTCCTGCTCTGGTGTCTTACCTCTCCTCCTGTCTCCAGGATGTGCATCTTCTCTACAGGGATGTCTAGCTAGCATTTCAAATTCAGACTGTCCAGAATTAAACTCTTTATCTTTTCTCCCAAATCCCCTCCTCCTAAATTCCCTAAAATGTTGACAGCCCCTCCATCCCTGCCGTCGCTCAAGCCCGCAACCTTGGAATTATCCTTAATTCCTCTCTCTCTTTAAACCGGTATTTTTAGTCAGTTCCCACATCCCATCAGTTCTTCACATCTCCCCTTCCTCTTCATCCAAGCCGCCACCACACTGGTCCAAGCACTTTTTCTATCCTTATTATACTACTGAGTCAGCCTCCTTGCAGACCTCCCTGCCTCCTGTCTCTCTCTTTTCCAGTCAGTCTTCAACCTTGTTTGTTTTATCATCGACCCCTTAGCCATGCCTTGTTTCTGGCTTGGAACCCCCTCCCCCTTATTAAAAGCACATCTCCCCCCAGCTGAGCCCTCATCTCCTCTTCTCCCACTCCCTTCTGCATCACCCTTGCTCTTGGATTTGAGAGTTTTATACGCTTCTCCCTCAGATTCCCAGCACTTACCTACATGTTTGTAATTTATTTATTTATTTTAATGTCTGTCTCCCCCACTGGACTGTTAACTCGCTGTGGACAGGGAACATATCTACCGTTATATTGTACTCTTCCAAGCAAAAGTAGAATTTGTGAAGCACTTACTGTATGTCAAGTACTGCATTTATGCATTCATTCATTCGTTCAATTATATTAAGCATCTACTGTGTGCAGAGCACTGTATTAAGTGCTTGGGCAAGTGCAATAGAGCAATAAACAGTGACATTCCCTGATTACAAGGAGTTCACAGTCTTAGTGCTGGGGTGGATACAAGATAACATGGTCCCACATGGGGTTCCCCGACTAAATAGGAGAGGGAAGGAGGTATTGAATTCCTACTTTACAGCTGAGGTAACTGAGGCAAAGAGAGGTTAAGTGACTTGCCCAAAGTCACAAAGCAGGCATGTGGCAGATTGGGGTTTAGAACCCATATCCTTCTGACTCCCACACTCGTGCTCTTTCCATTTGGCCACAATAAATAAGGTTGATTGATTTCAATCCATACGATCAGTCACATTTATTGAGTTATTCTCTCCTCTGTCTAGGTCATTTTTCTTAAATTGTTTAGCGCACATGTCCTTACTCACAAATCTGCAAAGTTTGACTATTTTTCCCCGCATTTGGATGAAATTTGTGACCACTGTCTTTAAGGGACTCAATCACCTCTCTCCTTCCTACTTATCCTCACTCCTCTCCCATAAGCCCCAGCCCACCTACTTTGTTCCTCTTAAGTCAATATAGTCACTGGACTTCATTCTCATCTCACTCCCTGCCAAACTCTTACTCACATACTCCTTCCCTCCTTACATCCAACAGACCTTTGCTATCCCCATCATCAAGGCCTTTCTGAAATCACATCTCCTTCAGGAGACTTTCCCCAGTTGATCTCTCAAATCAGTCAATCAATCATTTTTACTGAGAGCGTGCCGTTTGCAGAGCACTATACTAAGTACTCGGGAGAGTACGATATAACAAACAGATACATTCCCTGTCCACAGTGAACTTACAGTCTAGACGGGGAGAGATAGACATTAATATAAAGAAATGTTACAGATATGTACATAAGTGCTGTGGGTCTGGGAGGGGGGGATGAATCAAGGGAGCAAGTCAGAGAGACACAGAAGGGAGTAAGAGAAGAGGAAAGGAGGTCTTCATCAAGGAAGGCCTATCAGAGGAGATGTGCCTTCAGTAAGGCTTTGAAAGTGGGAGAGAGTAATTGTCGGATATGAGGAGGGAGGGCCTTCCAAGTCAGAGGCAGGATGTGGACAACAGGTTGGCAGTGAGATAGACAGGAACAAGATACGGTGAGAAAGTTAGCATTAGGGGAGAGAAGTGTGTGGGCTGGGTTGAAGTAGAAGAGTAGTGAGTTGAGATAGGAGGAGACAAATTCCCCCTTCCTATTTCCCTTCTTCATACACTTGAGTACTTCTGTGTCACCTAATTACTTGGGTACTCAGATCTTCTTCCCTCTTGTACTAATAATAATGTTGGTATTTGTTAAGCGCTTACTATGTGCAGAGCACTGTTCCAAGCGCTGGGGTAGATACAGGGTAATCAGGTTGCCCCACGTGAGGCTCACAGTCTTAATCCCCATTTTACAGATGAGGTAACTGAGGCACAGAGAAGTGAAGTGACTTGCCCACAGTCACACAGCTGACAGGTGGCAGAGCCGGGATTCGAACCCATGATCTCTGACTCCCAAGCCCGGGCTCTTTCCACAGAGCCACGCTGCAATAATAATTGTAGTATTTAAGCGCTTACTATGTGTCAAACACTGTACTAAGAGCTGGGGTAGATATAAGATAATCAGTTTCCACATGGGGCTCACAGTCTAAGTAGGAAGGAAAATAGGTATTGAATCCCCATTTTGCTGAAGAAGGAACCGAGGCACAGACAAGCAGGTCCATGGCAGATCTGGGATTAGAACCCAAGTCTTTGACTCTCAGGTCCATGTTCTTTCCACTAGGACATGCTGCTTCTCATAGACACGTATCCTTAAACTCTGCTGCTTCTCATGATATGTAATTCATTTTAGTATTTGTTTCACCCCATTACACTGTAAATTCTTTAAGGGCAGGGATTATGTCAGTTACTTCTAGTGGACTCTCCCAAGTACTTCCATAGTGTTCTGCTCAGGGTAAGCACTTAATAAATACCGTTGGTTTGCTGTTAAACAGGGTGACCTAGTGGATAGAGCATGGACCTGGGAGTCAGAAGGTCATGGGTTCTAATCCCTCTTCTGCCACTTGTCTCCTGTGTGACCTTGGGCAAGTGACTTGACTTCTCTGTGCCTCAATTACCTCATCTGTAAAATGGGCATTGAGACTGCGAGCCCCATGTGGGACAGGGGCTGTCCACTCAGTTTGCTTGTATCCACCCCAGTGCTTAATATAGTGCTTGGCCCATTGTGTTGAACAAATGCCATAATACTTACTATTAATTATTATTATGATGATAGATAACAATAAATCAGAGTTGCTGACCCAGCCAGGGTTCACAGTCTAAGAGGAAGGACAAACAGGTGTTTTATCCCCATTTTACACATGAGGAAACTGAAGCAATGCGTCGTTAAGTGACACCGCAGGCCAGTGGCGAGGTCTGGATTAGAACCCCGATCTCCTGACTCGCCGCGGACCGTGGCTTTCTGCTAAGCCACACTGTCTCCTGCTTGGGATGTAGAAAGGGCTTAGGAATGAGAGGGGAATCCATAGAGTCAACTTTAGAGGGTCTGTAGCCAACAACAGTGTTCATTATAATGTGTTTAATACACATATTTTCATTTCAAGATATGACAACCTATAGTTAATTTTAAAATCTCTATGTGTGTAGAATTTTGAGCATGCATCTTGTTTTACTGCTTTAAACATGTAGAGCCCTTGGTTTTTAAAATGAGAGTTTAGCACAGTTGAAAGTGGGTAGTCGTTCATTCGGGAAACCGTGTCCTTGAAATAACTCTGCTGCCCAGAGACCGGTGGATTGACGAACAAATTAGTGAAGCCGGGAGTCCTTGCAGAGCCCCAGGAGAAAAAAAGACACCCTTAGCCAAATGGCAAAGTTCTCCAAAATGGTTGCTTGGGCATTTGGTGCCTGAGGAGATTTTCCAAAAAAAAATAGCTACCTAGGGATGGGATTCCACAGTCTCCTCAGCATCTGGCATCCCTGCTGGAACTTGAAAGGAAAATAGCCAGGGAGATTTGAGAAGCAGAGGAGATAAGAGAGAAAACTAGAAAGAAACAACATGTTGTTTTTTAATTGAGCTGGGGAGAAGGAGGAGGGTGAAGAGGGCGGTATGGCCTGCAGCTCTTTGCTTATTGCTCCATTCTTGCAGCCACCTGCCTGTATATCGGAGAGGAATAAGAGCTACTGTACAAGATGCAGGGTGCTCCGTTACATGTGGGAAGCCAGAGAATCCCTAAGCAACCTACAGGAAATGATGAATTAGGGGACGGCTCCGCCTCGAGATATACCTACAAGGTCTTCTTTTACTTCCACCTTTCTAAACAACCTTTCTCTATTGCCATTCTGAATGCTTCACCCGTTCTGCTGGTTTTTCTCTTGACTTTCTGTCCCCACTAAGTTCAAACTCCTCTTCCTTAGTTTTGAGAATTGAATATTTCTACTCCCTCCATGTACATCTTTCTTTCAGATCACAAGAAGATCCTTGAGGGCGGAGATTATATTTTTGAAAACTTCTTGTACTCTACCAAGTGCTTAGCATTGTGTTCTGCACGTGATATTTACTATTTCCAATTTTCTCTCCTAAGCAACAAATACAGGGTTCTGCATACAGTAGGCACACAGTAAATGCTAGTGATTGATTGATTGTCATATTCAAGTTTGATATAACAATCGATCAACCTCTAGACAGTAAACTTATCGTGTGCAGGGAACATGTCTATCAGTGTATCTACTCTACTCTTCCAAATGCTTAGTACAATGCTCTGGATACATTTAGCACTCAATGAATACCACTGATACGTCGATTGCCAAATCAAAATGGTCTCCCTGCCTTGTGTCTCTCCTCTCCAGTGTGATCTCTGTATTTCACTCTGCTGTCGTTTGGCAGACTCATCTCCTCAAAGCCCTACAATGGTCGTTCATTCTTCTACGCATAAGGCAGAAACTCTTGCCCATCCGTTTTAAGACACTGTCCACATTTTTCCTCTTATCCATTTCTTTCTCCCACTCCACTCCAGCGGCCATGAAATTGGTTTGGGCTTGTTGCTATTTTATTATCCAGGCTTCTCCTCAGGAGAAAGGCACAGCGAATTTATTTTACCGAGCCCTGTGACTTCACATTTCAAGATAAATGCATTTGCTTATGTTTTAAGGGTTTTTTTAAGTTTACACTTAATCGTATTTATTGAGCACTTGCTTACCTTGTGCAGAGCACTTTATTAAGCCCTTGGGAGAGTGCAATGTTACAGAGTTGGTAGACACCTACCCTGCCCACGGTGAGCTTACAGTCTTTGAGAAACAGTGTGGCCTAATGGAAAGAGCATGGGATTGAGAGTCAGAGCATCTGGGTTCTAATCCTGATTCTACCACTTTTCTCCTGGGTGACCTTGGGCAAATCACTTAACTTCTCTGAATCTATGTCCTCACCTGTAAAATGGGGATTAAAATGGGGATTAAATGTGTCAAACCTGATTATCTTGTGTTTAACCCAGGGCTACTTTAGTACAGTGCCTGGCACATAATAAAGACTCATATATCATAATTATTATTCATTATTATTCAAGAAATGATCCAAGTCCTCTTTTTTCCCAGAAATTCTAACTCTCTTCAGTAAGTGACATTTTGGCCCAATTACTGTTAAGAAAATTTCAAAGTAATTTAAAGAGAGAATTTAAGGGATCCTGAAACTTTGCCAGGTAAACAGGTTCTTTGAGCCTTGTGATGTACTGTGGTTTTGAAGTGCTTACTATGTGCCAGAGACTGTACTAAGCACTGAGGTACACACAGGTTAATCAAATTGGACACAGTCCATGTTCCACATAGGACTCAGCCTTAATCTGCATTTTACAGATGTGGTAACTGAGGAACTGAGGCACAGATAAGTTATGTGACTTGCCCAAGGTCACACAGCAAACAGTGGCAAAGCTGGGATTAGAAACCAGGTCTTTGTGCTCTTAAGTCCTTACTGCAAGACTCTGTACATAATAAGTGTTCAGTAAATATCTTTTGATTGATGGAAGCACAACCCATCAAGGATGTAAAGCCAGGAGAGACTTCAGTGTGCCATAACTGATCTTCTCAAAACCGGTTGCTAAAGGGTGCAAAACGTGATCAACTCCATGGAAGACTAAGTTCAGTTCGGGCAATAATGTTGAAGAGGGATTTCTTCCATGAAGGAATTGATTATACTGATAGGGGTTTTTGCAGAATCAATCGATCGTATTTACTGAGTGCCTCCTGTGGGCAGAGCACTATACCTATTGCTTGGGAGAGTGCAGTGTAAAAGAACTGGTAGACGGTGCCTTGCCAACAACAAGCTTACGGTCCAGGGCTTATCATCAGAACTAATTGGACTTCTCCCATCCAATCCTGTTGTATTTCTGCTAGGGCACAGAATACAACAAGTACTTGGTGGAAAGGGGCAGCACACTTAAAAGTCAGCATTTTTTTTTTATAAATGTACTTTGCATATGTGGTGGAAGGAACTGGCAGCACGGTTTCGATATTGTGGCATAATGCCAGCGGGTGTTTGCCTTGGGAGCTGCAGTTGTCTTTGCCACCCAAGTTATTCCGTTATTTTCAGAATTCCTGCTGGGAAAGTTTTCTAGAAGGTATCCTGGCAAGCAAGCTCAAAATGCTCTCTGTGAATTCCCATCCCGGGTTAGAGTTAAGAGTGATTCCAGTTGAGGGAAGTGAAGCAAACTCTTTTCCTTTCACACCTTCCCCAAGCTGCAGCCATGCCACTCCCAAATCGATAGCTATGATGGGGTTTCTGTGTTGACACTTTCTAGGAACCCAGTTGAGGACCAGAATGAACAGTCCATTCAGAGCTGAGCTGGAAGACATTCCTGACGCCACCCCTGGGAACTTCAAACAGTAGTGCTTGATCATCCTCCGCCATCATTTATAACACCCTGATTACACCCTATCTCATCTGATCTCGGAAGCTAAACAGAGTCGGGCCTAGTTAGTACTTGGATGGGAGACCACTTGGGAATACTGGATGCTGCAGGCTGTCCTGTAGACTGTAAGCTCATTGTAGGGAGGAAATTTTACCATTTATTGTTACGTCGTATTCTCCCAAGCACTTAGTATAGTGCTCTGCACACAGTAGGCCCTCAGTAGATACCTTTAATGATTTAATGAATCATTAAATTGGGCTGGTTCTCCAGGACCCATCGATTCCATTTTTTTCCACTACGTCCTGTCTTCCCCAGATGAGGGGAAGTCGTCTAGAATGGGCTGGATTCATTTATTCAATCATATTTTCATTGAGCGCTTACTGTGTGCAGAGCACTGTACTAAGCGCTGATGAACCCTGGATAAGCCCAGGGACTAGGGCCCAGCATCTCGAAAGAGTAACCTACTAAAAATCTAGTTTAGTCACAAAAGATGGTTTAAATGATGTGCTCAGAGGTACTTAGAGCTGCTGTTTAATGATTGGACTCTTTGGGATGAGGGTTGCAGTCTAGGAGGGCTTAAGGTGGGGATGAGCATTTCAGAGGTGTGTATGTAGTGAGAAGTTTCTCAAAGGCAGGAATTATGTTGTTCGCTTCTATTGGACTTGCTCAAGTATGGAGTACAGTGCACATTAAGTATTCAAGTAATTATTTTGGATTTAGTGAATGAAAAATCAAGAAATGGTCACCGACTATCTACCATGGAATTTAAACTAAGTCCTGAATTTTCCTCAGCCAATCAACAACTATTTATTGAACATTTACGCGAGGCACAGCACCCCACTAGGCCCTTGAGGGTTTATGTAATTTTCACTAATGCGGTAGCAAGATGGACAAGCAGCATGGCTCCGTGGATAGAGCCCGGGCTTGGGAATCAGAGGTAATGGGTTTGAATCCCGGCTCTGCCACTTGCCAGCTGTGTGACTTTGGGCAAATCACTTCACTTCTCTGTGCCTCAATTACCACATCTGTAAAATGGGGATTAAGGCTGTGAGCCCCAGGTGGGACAACCTGATCACCTTGTATCTACCCTAGCGCTTAGAAGAGTGCTCGGCACAAAGTAAGCGCTTAACAGATACTATTATTAAACTAACTGAATAGTTAGTGATGGTTGCTTTCTTTGATTTTTATTCCAATTGGAAGGGATACATCTCCTCACCTATGAACAGGTTACCTATTACTAGCTAAATGCTTCTTGATGATGAAAATTGTATTTGTTAAGCACTTACTATGAGTCAAGTACTTTACTAAGTGCTGGGTTAGATACAAGATAATCAGGACAGGTACAATCCCTGTTCCACATGGGGTACACGATCTATGGGGGAAGGAGAATAGGTAATGAATCTCCTTTTTTCTAGATGAGGAAACTGAGGCCCCGAGAAGTTAAGTGACTTGCCCAAGGTCACAGATCAGGCTAGTAGGAGAGCCAAGATTAAAACCCAAGAACTCTAGCTCCAGGTTCCTCCTCTTTTCTCTAGGCCGCACTGTTTATTGTCTTAAATTTGCTTATATTTTCCAACTGCACAACTTCCGTGGTGATGAATTCCACGTGCTTATCATTAGGTAAATGCAAAAGTCTTCCCTCTTGTTAGGTTTGAACTCACCATTTTCAAGCATCAGTGGATAGCCCCCCAACCCTGTTACGGGATCTGGTGGGGCAATAATTTTGTGATCTCCCCATTCATATCCTTCATGATTTTTTGGTGCCCTCTTTCTCAGCACATGTCTTTCCAGGCTGCAGTCTAATCTTTCAGTCCATCCCTGTTATTATCTTAGTTAGCCTTCTCTGGACCTTCTCCAGCTAGTCTTTGCTTCCCAAAAAGTGGCTACTAGAAAATGCCTGTCATTTTCATGATTCAAACACCCTGTTGATTTTAAACATTCGCAAATGTCGATCGTCTGCCTTGCTTTCTATCCCCTTCCTTGTGATATCTACATTGAACTGGTGATTTAAAAGAACAGTCAACAGTGATTCTGAGATCTCTTTCCTTAGTCTTTACTGGTAACCCTGAGCCTAAGCGCGTAGTCGGAATGAGGACTTTTTTCTGGCCGTAGATGTTACTGGCACCAGTTGATAATGAAATGCAGTCACTGTGTTTCAGCTGCTTCCTGTGCTTTATGAAGTCTTCTTGCAGTCTTTCCCCTTTTGCAGTACCTTTCATTTCCCAAAGGACTTTTTGTTATTTGTGAATTTTGAACTTGTATTGCATACACCCTCTCTAGATCACTTGTGTCAATTTTAAATAAAATTAGTCCAAGCACCGACGCTTGGTGGAACCCTATTATTTACACTTTTCTGTTATCGCTGCCCTTTGTTTCCTATTTCCACCAGTTTTCCGTCCATGGCAAGATGTTCTCTTCAGCCCTGTGATGACTCCATTTTTTAAGAAAGACTTTATTTTAGAGGCTTATTCTAAGTCTATAATTCTTCTTTCATATAAATTGTCTCTGATTTAGGCTGTGAGCCCCTTGTAGGAAAGAGGCTGTATCCAACCTAATTATCTTGTAATCTAACCCAGAGTTTAATACAGTGCTTGGCCATCAATCAATCAATCATATTTTTCAATCAGTTGTATTCACTGAACACTTACTATGTGCAGAGCACTATATTAAGAGTTTGGGAGAATACGCCATAATAATAGTAGTGGTATTTTGTTAAGCGCTTACTATGTACCAAGCACTGTTCTAAGCACTGAACATTGTTCTAACCCATAACAGAGTTGATAGACATGTTTCCTGCCCACAACAAGCTTACAGCCTAGCGAGGGATGCAGACATTAATATAAATAAATAAATTACGGCTATGTACGTAAGTGCCGTGGGGCTGAGGGGTAAATAAAGGCTGCAAATTCAAGTGGAAAAGTGACCCAGAAGGGAGTGGGAGAAGCACAAAGTGAGTGAAGCACAGAGTAAGAGCTTAACAAATCCCATTGTTATTATGATAATCAATGGCAACTTGGGCAGAGCTCGGGGGTCGGAGAAGGTGGCAGGGTGATGAACAAGCTGGGCTGGTGAGGGTGAGACTGAGTATAGAGGTAAGATGGAGCCTGCTGATGTGGACCTGTGGAAGTTGTGCTTAATCTCAGAGAAACAGGTAAGTCAGTCACATTTATTGAATGCTTACTGTGTGCACAGCACTGCTCTAAGCGTTGAGGAGAGTACAATACAACAATAAAAGCACAGTCCCTGCCCACAACAAGCTTACAATTTAGAGAGGGAAGCAGACATTAATAAAAATAAATAAATTGTTTATATTCATTCATTCAATTGTATTTATTGAGCCCTTACCATGTATTGAGCACTGTACTAAGTGCTTGAAAAATACAATTAAGCAACAGATAGAGACAATCCCTACCCAACAATGGGCTCACAGTCTAGAAGGAGGAGACAGACAGCAAAGCAACACAGAACAAGTAGACAGGCATCGATACCATCCAAATAGATAAACAGTATCATAGATATATACACATCATTAACAAAATAGAGTAATAAATATGTTCAAATATACACAAGTGCTATGGGGAGGGGAAGGGGGTAGAGCAGAGGGAGGGAAGAGGGGCAGTGGGGAAGGGAAGAGGAGCAGAGGGAAAGGGAGGGGTCAGTCTGGGAAGGCCTCCTGGAGGAGGTGAGCCCTCAGTAGGGCTTTGAAGAGGGGAAGAGAGTTAGTTTGGTGGATATGCGGAGGGAGGGCATTCCAGGTCAGAGGTAGGATGTTGGCCAGGGATCGATGGCAGTACAGGAGAGAACGAGGCACGGTGAAGAGGTTAGCAGCAGAGGAGCGAAGTGTGCGGGGTAGGCTGAAGAAGGAGAAAAGGGAGGTGAGATAGAAGGGGGCAAGGGGATGGAGAGCTTTGAAGCCAATAGTGAAGAGTTTTCGCTTCATGTGAAGGTTGATAGGCAATATGAGCATAAGTGCCGTGGGGTTGGGAAGGGGGATGAATAAAGGGAGCAGGTCAGTGCAACCTACATGGAAGTGGGAGAAGAGGAAGGGAGGGCTTAGTCAGGGAAGTCCTCTTGGAGGAGATGTGCTTTCAGTAAGGCTTTGAAGAGGGGGAGTGTCATTGTCTGTCAGATATGAGGAGGGAGGGTGTTACAGGCCAGAGGCAGGTCATAGACAAGAGTGGAATGGGCATCCGAGTAACAGAGTCAAAGAGGAGGATGTCATAATGTGGTAATGATTATGGTATTTGTTAAGCGCTTACTATGTGCCAAGCACTGTTCTAAGCACTAGGGTAGATATAAGCAAATTGGGTTGGACACAGTTCCTGTCTCCTGTGGGCTCACAGTCTTAATCCCCATTTTACAGATGAGGTAACGGAGGCACAAAAAAGTGAAGTGATTTGCCCAAGGTCACACAGCTGACCAGTGGTGGAGCCAGGTTTAGCACCCATGACCTGACTCCTAGGCCTGTGCTCTGTCGACTAAGCCACGCTGAGGACTCAGAAGGAGGGAGAGGGTGGAGGTGGAGTCACCCTAAACCCAGCCCAGGGTGCATCTACTGTCACTAGGGCAGAATGTGACCCCTAAAAAATTCCTGAAGGACTGCAGCTAAGCCTGCCCCCGCAAAATCCAATAATCCCCCTCCACGAAGAGTCAAAACTTAGTTTCTGCCAAGCCAACGGACGAATGTCTCATTCCCTGTGTGAGGTGAGAGGCTAAGCCCATCTTGTAGATGTGACATAGGCAAGGGCAGCCCCCGTCAGACACTAGAGGGAGGGGAAGGAAAGATTTCCGAGATGCCTTTTACAGCATATCTCCGTAGGAAAAATGGGAGCTCTGATTTCAACCTGGCTCACGGGTCAGATTTGCATATTAATTAAGGTGTTCGCCTACAGTAATTGACTCATTTGCCTACTAGAACAGCTGACATAAACCAGTGGGAAGGCAGCTTTTGTGCAAAAATCTCGAAACCTTTTTGCACACTAGTGCCTCCTGGTAAGCCCCGACGGGCTAGCCCAGAACCGTAGAAAGCAAGGCCGAATTTTCCCTTTCCGTTCTTTGCGCCTGCTTTCCATTTCCTGGCCCTGAGTGTTTGCTCGCTTCTCCTCATTTATAAAACAGGGAACTGTGACCAGGGGACTGGTTATAATGTTTCTTGATAAACCTTTGTAAAGCAATGTGCTGTTGCGAGTAATGGGCTCCATTCATTATTAGCCCAGTTGATTTTCATTTACACTTGGCTCTAACAATTAGCTTGAGCAGGTGTGAAGGTGATGGAGGGGCCGGGACACCCAGAGGTCAGCCTCTGCTGGATGTGATAAATTAACCATTATTATCGGCGGGGAAAGTGGCTCTTTACGCTTGTCAGCAGCAAACAAAAGGACAACATATCTCATATAAACTCACATCAGGGCCAGGACCGCTGAAGTGACACGAAGGTTTCCATCGGGCTGCCAAAGCAGAGTGGAAGGGAAGGCTACACCTGTGTATTTGGGTGGGAGGGGGACACTTTTGTTGGGGCAGGTAAGAAATTTGTAGCTTGATGGGAAGCCCTCTTAGCTTCTCCCTTACCTTGGCTTTGCCAGGTTGGCTATCAATTCCAACATGCCCCGACATTGCCGTGCATCAGCGAACAAATATTTCAACACGGTCTTCCCCCTACTTTCCTCTTCCTCCTTCAGGGCAGTACTGAGTCCAACAGAGAGCTGACATGACCATTTCTGCTATAGCGTGGGTTTTCATTGATCAGTGTGGCTATACCATGACAGAAAATGGGAAACAGCATAGCCTAGTGAATAGAGCACAGACCTGGGAGTCAGAACGACCCGGGTTCTACTCCCGGCTCCGCCATTTGTCTGCTCTGTGACCTTGGATAAGTCACTGGGCCTCGGTTAACTCATCTGTAAAATGGGGAAGAAGACTGTGAGCCCTGTGTGGTTCAGGGACTGTGTTCAACCTGATTAGCTTGTATCCACCCAAGCGCTCAGTGCAGTGCCTGGCACATAGTAAGTTCTTTCAGTAGTATTTATTGAGTGCTTACTATGAGCAGAGCACTGTACTAAGCGCTTGGAATGAACAAGTCGGCAACAGATAGAGACAGTCCCTGCCGTCTGACGGGCTTACGGTCTAATCGGGGGAGACGGACGGACGAGAACGATGGCGATAAATAGAGTCGAGGGGAAGAACGTCTCGTAAAAACCGATGGCAACTAAATAGAATCGAGGCGATGTACATTTCATTAACAAAATAAATAGGGTAATAAATATATACAGTTGAGCAGACCAGTACAGTGCTGAGGGGATGGGAAGGGAGAGGAGGAGGAGCAGAGGGAGATGGGGGGAAAAGAAGGTTAAGCTGCGGAGAGGTGAAGGGGGGGTGGCAGAGGGAGTAGAGGGAGAAGAGGAGCTCAGTCTGGGAAGGCCTCTCGGAGGAGGTGAGTTTTAAGTAAGGTTTTGAAGAGGGGAAGAGAATCAGTTTGGCGGAGGTGAGGAGGGAGGGCGTTCCGGGACCGTGGGAGGACGTGGCCCGGGGGTCGATGGCGGGATAGGCGAGACCGAGGGACGGCGAGGAGGCGGGCGGCGGAGGAGTGGAGCGTGCGGGGTGGGCGGTGGAAAGAGAGAAGGGAGGAGAGGTAGGAAGGGGCAAGGTGATGGAGAGCCTCGAAGCCTAGAGTGAGGAGTTTTTGTTTGGAGTGGAGGTCGATAGGCAACCACTGGAGGTGTTTAAGAAGGGGAGTGACATGCCCAGATCGTTTCTGCGGGAAGATGAGCCGGGCAGCAGAGTGAAGAATAGACCGGAGCGGGGCGAGAGAGGAGGAAGGGAGGTCAGAGAGAAGGCCGACACGGTAATCTAGCCGGGATATAACGAGAGCCCGTAGCGGTAAGGTAGCCGTCTGGGTGGAGAGGAAAGGGCGGATCTTGGCGATATTGTAGAGGTGAAACCGGCAGGTCTCGGTAACGGATAGGATGCGTGGGGTGAACGAGAGAGACGAGTCAAAGATGACACCGAGATCGCGGGCCCGAGAGACGGGAAGGACGGTCGTGCCATCCACGGCGATAGGGAAGTCTGGGAGCGGACCGGGTTTGGGAGGGAAGATGAGGAGCTCAGTCTCGCTCACGTTGAGTTTTAGGTGGCAGGCCGACATCCAGGTGGAGACGTCCCGGAGGCGGGAGGAGATGCGAGCCTGAAGGGAGTGGGAGAGGACAGGGGCGGAGATGTAGATCTGCGTGTCATCTGCGTAGAGATGGTAGTCAAAGCCGTGAGAGTGAAGTTCTTAACAGATAACTTTTAAAAAAAAGTAACAGGGATTGTTTTTCCCACCACACAAATCTGTCCTGGTTATAACACAGCCCACAAGTTGATACAAGTATATTTATACAGACGTGTTCACTTCACAGTGCGCTGACCCTCTGCCTACCTATTCACACGTGGTAGTCCGTGCCCCAATGGGAACACTTTTGACGGGGAGAAGAGAGCAAAAATCCTGCTACATGAGCCACTCTCACCATAATCCATTCCTTCTTGCAGCTTATCAGTCATATTTATCCAGCACTTTCTATACTAAATGTTTGGGAGAGTGTAATATGATAGAGATGGTAGGCATGCTCCCTGCCCACAAGGACTTATAATTATCTGACAATTTACCTAACTTCCCAACTGATTTGGATGTTATCTTGTATTCAGGCTGCGTATGAAAAGAGAGAACCAGGCTCTGGATTAGACTCACTGAAAAATGCATAGGTGTGTAAATTGTGATGGTTGACCACACACAAAAATTCACTTTAGTGTCATATCAAGGACCAAAATTCAAATTTCACATTCACAGTTCAGGTGAGAATAATAATAATAAATGTGGTATTTGTTAAATGCTTAATACTACTACTAATAATAATATGTGTTAAGTGCTTACTATGTGCCAAGCACTGTTCTAAGTGCTGGGGGAGATACACAGTAATCAGGTTGTCCCAAATCAGGCTCACAGTTTTTTAATCACCATTTTACAGATGAGGTAACTGAGGCACAGAGAAGTTAAGTGACTTGCCCAAAGTCACACAGCTGACAAGTGATGGATCGGGGATTAGAACCTATGACCTCTGACAATGCTTTTTCCACTAAGCCACACTGCTTCTCACTATGCACCAAGCACTGTGATAGAAACAAGTTGACCAGATCTGACTCAGTCTCTCTCTCACATGGGGCTTATAGTTCCAGGAGGAGGTAGAATAGGTATTTAATTCCCATTATGCAGATGAGGAAACTGAGGCACAAAGAAGTTAAACGTCACAGCAGGGAAGTGGCAGAACCAGGATTAGCACCCTGGTCTTGTGACTCCCAGGCCTGTGCTCTTTCAACTAGGTCACGCTGGTTCTTAGAGGAAAAAAAACACAAATTTGTTATGACTGCGCTATCATTATAGTACAATGAAATATGTAATAATATATAATGGTTAGCATAATGGAAAGATACTGCAGCAGAATGGTTTGGGCATTCAGAACTATTTAGGGTTTCCTTTAAACTCATTGCTTTATCATGTTGAACACTGGTAGGAAGCTTTTATCGAGCTATGTGTTATTCTAAATTGCATCATTCTACTAGGGTTAGGAACGGCACTTCGACAAGTCTTGCTGTAAACCAGAAGCAAATCCACATAGACTGTAAGCTCATTATGGGTGGGGAATGTGTCTGTTTATCATTGTACTGTACTCTCCCAAGCACCGAGTACAGTGGTCTGCTCATGGTGAGCATTAAATTAATATGCTTGTGACTGGCTGATTGTGATTTGACAGTAATATTTTAGCAAACTGAAGGGGTGTGTGTGTAAGTGACCTGTACCCTGGATCATGATTTTGGGGGTGCAGGTAGCTGTATGGGGTTACCCTTCTAGACTGTAAGCTCATTGTGGGCAAGAAATGTCTCTTATATTCTCCTCTCCCAAGTGCTTAGTTCAGTGCTCTGCACACAGTAAGCACTCAACAAATATGACTGACTGACTAAATGGATAAATATAGGACTCAGGATTGTGGTTGGAAATGGGGGATATGAAAGGAGTGAAGTTGGAGAAGGAGAGGCGGAACCTATCTTGGAAGTGTTGTACTAAGGGATTGAGAAGACTTGCCGACTTGTAGTTAGAGGCAGCAGTCCCGATCCAAGGCCAGTTGCCCAGGAAATATTGGCAGATGCTCCAGTCTGCGGGTAAGCAGTTTACCTCCAAAAGAGATTCAAATTTTTCACAGTTAATCAGTGCTATTTATTGTGCACAACTATGTGCAGAGCACTGTACTAAGCACTTGGGAGAATAAAACTGAATTAACATATTCTCTGCCTATAACGAGTTTACAGTCTAGAGGAGGAGGCAGGCAATATACATAAACGAGTAATTTATAGTCTATATTTTAAAGATTTGTACATAAGTGGCGTGGGGTTGGGTGTGGAGCAAATATCAAATACCCGAAGATCACAGGTCCACGTGCATGGATGATGCAGAAGGGAGAGTGAGCCGGGACAAGAAGTCTTAATCAGGGAAGGCCTCTTGGAGGAGATGTGACCTTAATGATGTTTTGAAGGTTGGTAGAGTGGTGGACTGGTAGATATGGAGAGGGAGGGGAGTTCCAGGCTAGGGGGATGATGTGGGAAAGGAGCTGGCAGTGAGATAGACGAGATCGGGCAAACCGGTGCAAGAGGAGCAGAGTGTGCTGGCTGGCCTGTAATAGAGATTAGTGAGGTGAGGTAAGGTGGGGCGAGATGACTGAATGGTTTAAAGCCAACGGAAAGGAGTTTCTGTTTGAGGAGTTGGATGGGCAACCACTGGAGATTCCTGAGGAATAGGGAGATGTGGATTGAACGTTTTTGTTGATCCGTGAAGCAGAGTGAAGTACGGATTAGAGAGGGGGAGAGAGGAGGCTGGGCAGTCAGCGAGGAGGCAGGTGCAGTAGTCAAGGTGGGATAATAGACCACTTCCATGTCCTGCTCCCACAGCGCTCTGGACTTTGTGCGGGTGACTTAGTCCACCGCTAGGCCCTGTCCTCTAGACTGTAAGCTCAAGTGGGCAGGGAACATGTCTGCCATTTATGTTGTATTGTACTCCACCAAGTACTGAGTAGAGGGCTCTGCACCCAGTAAGCACTCAATAAATACCACTGATGATGAGGAGGAGGAAAGATTGAGAAAGGAAGCATCCTTCTACCTCAGTATTTTCTAGCAATAATCAATGGTGTTTATTGAGCATCTGCTATGTACAGAACACTGCACTAAGTGCTTGGGAGGGTACAGTGCAATAGAGTTGGTAGACAAGTTCCCTGGCAGAAAGGAGCACGGAGCGGGAGAAAGACATGAATATAAGTTATGGATATGGGCTGTCCCATCTAAATCCTCTTTTAAAAGGTGCGTTGTGCCTCCCCTCCACGAGTGGAATTGGAACACTAAACCATCATTCCAGAGATCGGAGCACTAGTCCAGCTTTTCCCATTAAAGGGCCGAGAGATCTTATGATAGTCATTTACCTTCTCTGTACCCATTTATCTTGCTTGTCCAACTGGATCCCAGTTCTTTTATTTATCCAGACCTCGGAAAAATGATTCACTTGTTTCATATCTGTCCATTTTCCCACTGGATCTGGGTCATAACGTCACACGGCTGGCATCTTTTCACAAAAGACTGGGGATTTATAACAAGGATGAACTGAGCAGGGGCACAGTGCTGTAGGCAATCAGTCAGTTGTATTTATTGAGTGCTTACTATCTGCAGTGAGCTCCCCTTTTCCCCAGCCTGAGCTCCCCTTTTCCCTCTGCTCCCTCTGCTCCCCCTCTACCCCCCCTTCATCTCTCCTCAGCTAAGCCCTCTCTTCCCCCCTTTTCCCTCCGCTCCTCCCCCTCTCCCTTCCCCTCCCCTCAGCACTGTACTCGTCGGCTCAACTGTATATATTTTCATTACCCTATTTATTTTGCTAATGAGATGTACATCACCTGATTCTATTTATTTGCTATTGTTTTAATGAGATGTTCATCCCCTCGATTCTATTTACTGCTATCGTTCTTGTCTGTCCGTCTCCCCCGATTAGACCGTAAGACCGTCAAAGGGCAGGGACTGTCTCTATCTGTTACCGATTTGTCCATTCCAAGCGCTTAGTACAGTGCTCTGCACATAGTAAGCGCTCAATAAATACTACTGAATGGATGAATACTAAGTTCTTGGGAGAGTACAGTACAACAACACAGACACATTCCCTGCCTACAACAAGCTTACAGTCTAGAGGGAGTTTACAGGGAATGTGTCTACTAACCTTGTTATATTGTTACATACGACAGGTTGACTAAAAAAGATTCAAAATTAAAACTGAGAAGCAATGCAACAGTGGATAGAGCACAGACTTGGGAGCCAGAAGGACCTGGGCTCTAAACCCAGCTTCACCATTTGTCTGCTGTGTGACCTTGGGCAAGTCGCTTAACTTCTCTGGCCTCAGTTCTTTCATCTGTAAAATGGAGATTAAGACTGTGAGCCCCACACGGGACATGGCCTATGCCCAACCTGATGACTTTACAGTGCTTGTCGCGTAGTAAGAGCTTAAGTAGTAAGAATTAGAGAAGCAGCGTGGCTCAGTGGAAAGAGTGCGGGCTTGGGAGTCAGAGGTCACGGGTTCTAATCCCGGCTCTGCTGCTGGTCAGCTGTGTGACCTTGGGCAAGTCACTTAACTTCTCTGTGCCTCAGTTACCTCATCTGTCAAATGGGGATGAAAACTGTGAGCCCCACGTGGGAAAACCTGATCACCTTGTATCCCCCAGAGCTTAGAGCAGTGCTTTGCGCATAGTAAGTGCTTAACAAATACCACAATTTATTTTATTTTTATTTTTTAACAGATAGCATCATTATTATGTGCCTGGCACATAGAAAGCACTTAGCAAATACCATTAAAAAAACACGGTAGTGGGCAGCTTTTAAATGAACCCTACACCCGTGAACGGTGCCAAGATTCTTCTAGATACACATCTCCAGCCTTGACAAAATCTCACCCAGGAGGGAAAAATGACTGTGAGAGAATTCAGAATGGACCTGCTTTCCGAGCCGACTGAGGAGGAGCAAGATTACAATACGCCACCATCCTCAGAAGGAGCGGCATTTGGGGCATAGGCTGAAATCCGCCGATAATGAATGCCTTCAGTTCTTAATGCCCCTCAAGGCACTGGAGTTCTTCACAAGCAGAGGGCATCAGACAGAGAACTTGATCTGATGAGAGAAGAGAAAGCCTTGGTTTGGGGAATAATGAGGTCAGCCACTGTATAGTAATTGGTCCAGGAGCATGCTGGGAACCGAGACAAATTTTTCTTAATTTTTATGGCAAGTAGCTCTTATAGGTAAACCTCCACAGAACAAATATGGCTTTTGGCGAAAACTTCCCCGTAACGAGCGGAAAGGGAAACACCATCTAGTACCTGGCTACTTCATCATTTCTGGGTAAAACAAGCGCATGATATAACCGGTATTTGGGAGGGAGCTCATTAGCTCAGTATATTGGGGGTTAGCTTATATTTAGATAATTATTCAGAAACTAATAGATGCAGTCTGTTGGGGGTCAGATTTCAGTCATTTTCCATCAATTTCCTGCTATCCATTGCAGAGATTTCTTTGTTGGAATATGGAGGTTGCTTGCAAATTTAAACCCACAAAATCAAAGATCACAAAAGTTAAAAGTTCAGACTGAAATGGGAGCTCATATACACACTGGGTAATAGGGTATAGCTGTTAGAACCTCATTAGCAACCTAATATATCATGGCTGAAATGGGGTAAGTTCACGGCACTCTCAAACCTTTCCTTTGAGGTCCCTGTTTGGGGGCTTTTTTCAGAGTGTGATTTGAATGGAACATTGGTCTCTGCATGTAATTCTTGTGTTCATAAAACCCCAAAGTAAAAAAAAAAAATGAAAGGGCTATAACACATATGGAAAAGCACACAGAAAAGAGTGCATGGGTTAATGACTCATAAATAAAATCTGAAAGCATTTACATTATAGCTAAGTCTAATGATGCCTTTGTGTTGGGAGATCCTTTTTTAGAACCTCACTTAACATCTGGTTGAAAATATCTGGTTTTGATGTAGGTTATTAAGCAGTGTGATCTAGTGAAAAGATCTTGGGCCTGTGAGTCAGAGGACCTGGGTTCTAATCCTGCTCCCCACTTGTCTGCTGTGTAGCCTTGAGCAAGTCACTTAACTTCTGCCTCAGTTCCTTCATCTGCAAAATGACGAGTCAATACTTCTCACTTCTGCTTAGAACTGTGAGTCTTATGTGGGATCTGATGATCTTGTGTCTACCCCAGAAGGTAGTACAGTTCTTGTGGCACGTAAGAAGTGCTTGAAAAATACCACAATTACAATAATTATTATCATTGGTATTATTAGGATCATTATATCACCATTAAGAAGCTTCCATTAAGCCTAGAGGATCAGGAATCACTTGATGATGTAACTTACTATCTTCATCCTCCACAGTATGAAATGTGGAACCAGGACTGGGATCCTAAGGGCGGAGACGAAGGGGAAGATCCAAGAGGGAGAAATGGCAGGAGGTTCAAATCACTTGAATGTGGGAAGTAATAATAATAATAATAATGTTGGTATTTCTTAAGCGCTTACTATGTGCAGAGCACTGTTCTAAGCTCTGGGGTAGACACAGGGGAATTAGGTTGTCCCACGTGGGGCTCAGAGTCTTCATCCCCATTTTACAGATGAGGTCACTGAGGTACAGAGAAGTTAAGTGACTTGCCCAGAGTCACACAGCTGACAAGTGGCAGAGCTGGGATTTGAACTCATGACCTCTGACTCCAAAGCCCGTGCTCTTTCCACTGAGCTTGCTGTTTCTAAAAAACAGAAAAGAGTCGGAGCTGAAACCAAGGCTGTGAACCTCTGGTTTCAGGAAGTTGGTACTACTGCTGAAAATCATGGTCAAGTTAGGAGGAGGTGACAACAGAGGAGAGGTGATGAGTTCAGCTTTTCATATATTGTGTTTAAGGCAGAAGTAATTATATTTATTCTCTAGACTGAGAGAACATGTCTACCAGCTCTGTTGTATTATACTGTCCCAGGCACTTATTCCAGTGTTCTGCACACAGTAAGTGCTCAATAAATACTATTGATTACTTAAGTACCTATTCTAGTGAGCAATATCCTGGGGAAAAAGTCCACAGGTAAGAATTATTACAAGGTCCCTGGTCCCCAAGAGATTCTCATTCTAATAATGAAGAGTAGGGGCTGGAGATGAACACATAAAGGAAGAGGAATCAATCAGTTGTATTCATTGAGCACTTAATCTGTGCAGAGCACTTGGGAAAATACAATATAATGGAGCTGGTAGACCTGTTCCCTCCTGCCCACAACAATCTTATAGTATAGAGGAGGAGACAGACATGAATATAAATAAATTGCAGATATGTACATGAATGCTGTGAGGCTAAGGGAGGAGTGAATAAATGGTGCAAATCCTAGTGCAAGGGTGATGCAGAAAGGAGTGGCAGAAGAGGGATTGAAGGCTTAGCTAGGAAAGGCCTCTTGGAGGAGATGTGCTTTTAAGAAGGCTTTGAGACTGGGGAGAGTGATTGTGTGTCGGACTGAAGTGGGGAGAGACAGGAGGCAGGGAGGTCAGTGAGGAGGCTGATGCAGTAATCAAGGTGGGATGGGATAAGTGTTTGGATTAACAGAGTTTGGATGGAGGGGAAAGGGTGTATTTTAGTAAAGTTATAAAGGTAGATAGACAAGATTTGGTGACAGATTGAATATGTGGGTGGAATGAGAGAGAGGAGTCAAGGATAAAGCCAAGGACAGGGAGAATGATGGTCTACAGGGTCTACGGTGACAGGAAAGTCAAGGGGAAGACAGGGTTTAGGTGGGAAGATGAGTTCTGTTTTGGACATGTTAGGTTTGAAGTTGATATAATTCAAAACACAAAACACATAAAATACTAAGAAAATTGCAAGAGTGATAGTTTACTGTGGTCAGCATGGCCTAGGGGAAAGGGCACGGGCCTCGGCATCAGGAGACCTGGGAATTAATCCTGGTTCTACCACTCGCTTCTTGCTTGTGGTGTCACCTTGAGCAAGTCATTTAATTGACCTGTGCCTCAATTTCTTCTGTAAAATGAAAATTAAGTACCTGCTTTCTCTCCATCTTAGACTGTGAACCCCATGTTGGACAGGGTCTGCGTTTGATTTATTCCATTTGTATCTAAGTGCTTAACACTAAGAACTTGGCATTTAATAGGTATTTAATCCGCATTCCACCACTTGTCTGATGTGTGACCTTGGGCAAGTCATCTAACTGCTGTATGCCTTGGTTACCTCATCTGTAAAATGGGGACTAAGACTGTCAGCCCCACATGGACGTCGACCGTGTCCAACCTGATTATGTTGAATCTCCCTCAGTGCTTAGTACAGCACCTGCTACATAGTAAGTGTTTAATAAACACCATTAAAAACAAAGAAACCAAATATCACAAAATGATAGTTGTTATTCCCATTACTGCAGTGGCTAGAAGAGTAAAATTGCAGGCTCTCCTGGGCCGCGAGTCCAACGCTTAGATCTCCAGCTGCAGCCATAGCTGTTCCAGTATTGTAAGATTCTGAAGAGGGAAAGTGCCCCTGCGTGTATCCTTCCCTGACCCATTGATATAAGGCCCCAGGATGGTCAAGTGGGAAGGATCCTTTGGTGCAGTTGGACAGTTTGATGGGATGCCATGGGTTTTTGAGTCTGGAGAGGTCAAGGGAAATGATGGAAGAGAACTAGGGATCGAGAAGAAGGGTAATACAAGAAGGGCATGTACTTAATTCCTGTTAAGGTCCTACTAGATCATCCAGAGGTGATCAACTAATCAGTCGTATTTATTGACTGCTTATTGTGTGGGCGGAGCACACGGGTGATAAGAAACTGTAAAGCGATTGCACATAATAATAATAATGGTATTTAAGTGTGTACTATGTGCTGAGCACTGTTCTAAGCACTGGGGTAGATACAGGTAATCAGGTTGTCCTACGAGGGGCTCACAGTCTTAATCTCCATTTTACAGATAAGGTAACTGAGGCACAGAGAAGTCAAGTGGCTTGCCCAAGGTCACACAGCAGACAAGTGGTGGAGCAGGGATTAGAACCCACATCCTTCGGATCCCAAGCCCGTGCTTTTGCCACTAAGCCATACTGCTCTTCCACTCTGGTTCAAGCGCTTCTCACCCCTCAGTTGTTATTGTACTATCCACCTCATGGCTCGCTCTACTCACTCTGCTCCCTCTTCAATTTACCTTTCAATGCCCTGTATGCATCATTGGAAATTCCCCCATCTTTCAGGAGAGGTTCCCTAATTAACCTTCCTCTGCCCAAATCATATCCACCCAACAACCACCTCAGCCACCAGTAGCACTTCTGTTCACTGAGGGATATTTCAGCACTAATTTTTTCATCTAATTTTTAATGCTATTTCTTAAGCATTTACTACGTGCCAGGCAATGTACTAAGTGCTGTGGTAGGTACACGCTAATCAAGTTGGACACAGTCCAGGACCCACGTGGGGCTCATAGACTTAATCCTCATTTTACAAATGAGGTAACTGAGGCACAGAGGAGTGAAGTGAAGCCCAAAGTGACACAGCAGGCAAGAGGAGGAGGTGGGATTAGAACCGAGGTTCTCTGATTCCCAGGACCGTACTCTTTCCACTAGGACACGCTGATTCTCGACAGTCCACTTTTCCGTTCTTTTTTTCCTCCTGTCGGCAAGTAATTTTGTCTTTGCCTCCCTGTCCCCTTATATTGTAAGATCTTTAAGGACCGAGACTGTGCATTGTACTTCTATTGTACTCTCCTAAACTCTTAGTGCATCGCTTAATGCAAAAGAAGCAATCAATAAATTGACTGACTAAACTTTTCGATAACCACAGGGGCTATTACCAGCCTAAGCTGCAGCTTCTGTTAGATTTCGCAAAATGGCTCTTCCAGATTTTTCTGCATTTTACATAAGGTGTAATTTCCTTTCTCTAGGCTTTCAGGAAATCCAAATTCTACCAGCAGTGAAACAGAAGGAAGAGAGGGAGCAATCTGACTCAAATTGAGAGTCTAGCTTAGTTCCATTCTTATCAACTATGGCAGAGCAGCGATCCTTGTCCCTTTAATTTCATCCCCAGCACAAAGGGGACTTTAGGGAATGTTATCTGGATGATGACGACGTTCAGCTTCTCAAAAGAAGGAGATGACTCTTTGCAGGAATCCTTCTGAACACGGGCCCCAAAATACTCATAATCATTTTGCAAGAGGACAAAATTATGAGCCAAATTTTTTGGATCGAATTTGGCCTGGCTGAACCAAAAAAAAAAGGATGCCTGATAGAGCAAAGGTGAAATTGTGTCAATCATTGGTATTTACCGAGCACTTACTGGGTGAAGAGCACCATACTAAGCACTTGGGAGAGTACAGTCCAGTTGGTAGATGTGATCCCTGCCCTCAAAGAGCAGAGCAGTTTTACCAAGACCAAGGGAGGTCTCTCTGACCTCCCTTCCTCCTCTCTCGCCCCGCTCCGGTCTATTCTTCACTCCGCTGCCCGGCTCGTCTTCCCGCAGAAACGATCTGGGCATGTCACTCCCCTTCTTAAACAACTCCAGTGGTTGCCTATCGACCTCCGCTCCAAACAAAAACTCCTCACTCTAGGCTTTGAGGCTCTCCATCACCTTGCCCCTTCCTACCTCTCCTCCCTTCTCTCTTTCTCCCACCCACCCCGCACGCTCCGCTCCTCTGCCGCCCACCTCACCGTCCCTCGGTCTCGCCTATCCCGCCGTCGACCCCCGGGCCACGTCCTCCCGCGGTCCCGGGACGCCCTCCCTCCTCACCTCCGCCAGGCTAATTCTCTTCCCCTCTTCAAAACCCTACTTAAAACTCACCTCCTCCGAGAGGCCTTCCCAGACTGAGCTCCTCTTCTCCCTCTACTCCCTCTACCACCCCCCCTTCACCTCTCCGCAGCTAAACCCTCTTTTCCCCCTTTCCCTCTGCTCCTCCCCCTCTCCCTTCCCATCCCCTCAGCACTGTACTCGTCCGCTCAACTGTATATATTTCCATTACCCTATTTATTTTGTTAATGAAATGTACATCGCCTCGATTCTATTTAGTTGCCATCGGTTTTTACGAGATGTTCTTCCCCTCGACTCTATTTATCGCCATTGTTCTCGTCTGCCTGTCTCCCTCGAGTAGACCGTAAGCCTGTCAAACGGCAGGGACTGTCTCTATCTGTTGCCGACTTGTTCATTCCAAGCGCTTAGTTCAGTGCTCTGCACATAGTAAGCGCTCAATAAATACTATTGAATGAACGAATGAATGAATGAATGAACCAAGAAGAACAAACGAGGCAGCGGCAGTAGCTATTCTGTATTAAATAGAGATGGGGTGGGGATGGAAAGGAAGTATATGCTTAATCTTTTGATCTGTCAAATGAAAGGAATGTTCTCAAGTGAATAAATGCAATACACATGGGCTTAATTACTGAGGATGGGGAAAAGGAATAAAATACACAAATAAGATATTTACTCTCGGTGTGTATATTATGCATGCAGTATATAATCAGAGAAATTTAAGATAGAAAATGTGCAAGATTATTGTATCCATTCCCTAGGGCTAGTGTAGGGTTGTTTACTACAGTATAGCCTGTAATTCTCTTTCTCATCTAATTTGCAGTTTCTTCAAGGGGGCTCTCCCTTAGCGGAACATTCTCCAGGAGAATAGATATTGTCATTGAAACTTTGTTTTTCATGCCTTTTCAGCACAGGCCTGATCTTTCCTTGCCCCATTTCCCAGACAACCTGTTGGCATGGATTCCTGGTGAATGTTGGATCTAGCTAAAACGGGGTTTCTCAACCAGACAACTGGTGCCCCCTCCCCAGCCCATGGTGTTTGTTTACCAGAGAAGGATAATCTGTTTGCCCACTTGCTCGCTTGAGATTAGTTTTGCATCTATTTATTGTAAAGGGGTTGTTTCGAGTTTGCTGTGCTTCTGTAAGGCTTGCTTCAGTTCTTCTTTCTAGGATGTTTTCCCCTGCTCCCGCAAATGGAAATCCCCCACCAGTCCAGGAGAGAAACTAAGACTCATTCATTCATTCATTCATTCAATAGTATTTATTGAGCGCTTACTATGTGCAGAGCACTGTACTAAGCACTTGGAATGTACAAATCGGTAACAGATAGAGACAGTCCCTGCCCTTTGATGGGCTTACGGTCTAATTGGGGGAGACGGACAGACAAGAACAATGGCAATAAATAGAATCGAGTGGTTCTCTCAGAAGAAGGCAAAGCAGAGCTCTAAGGTGCTTTGGACATAAGCTAGGTCCACCCATATAGAAGCCTGAAAGGCAATTTAAGGAAAATTCTTTCACAGAAAGAAATAACGAGATAATTAAACAATAATTAGGGTACTGGTTAAGCACTACTACATGCCAAGCACCACTACATGTTGAGCACTGCTCTAAGTGCTGGGATAGATACAAGTTAATCAGGTGGGACACGGTCCCTGTCCCACATGGGGCTCACACTCTTAATCTCCATTTTACAGTTGAGGTAACTGAGGCCCAGAAAAGTGAAGTGATTTGCCCAAGGTCACACAGCAGACATATGGAAGATCCAGGATTAGAAGCCAGGTCCTTCTGACTTTCAGGCCCATGCTCAATCCACTAAATCATTCTGCTTCTCCATTAATTTAAGGAAAAGTATATTTTTTTTTACCTGATTTATCTTGCATGATAAGAATTTGTTAGCCCAGACTGGATGGGAATGTGGCCCAGGGGACTAAGCACGTAAGGTATCGTGAGCCAATCTCCTTCAGGGGGCCATTGGGGCAACGAATCCAGCTTTGGCCAAGAGCAGCTAACCTCTGAATGGAGGGCTGCCCTCACAGCTTGGAAGAGAGCCAGTAAGGACTCACAGCCCAAGCCAGAGGATGTTTCTGGGGACTTTTCCACCTTCAAGACCTTTGCTCTGGGAAGTGGAGAGCAGGATGACCCCAGTGCAGCCCGCCTTACTACTCATCCTCTTTACTCCCTACAATCCCAGCTCTCCAAAGCGCTTATTCCTGTGTTGCACTAATCCCTACTCAAAGGTGTGCGTCACGGAGCTGAAGTTAGGCAGGTGAGGCGATCTGGGCTCTCTTTTCCCTTGCCGGTGTCTTACTTTCCTCCTGGGCAAAATGATGATAACAGCACTGACCTGCTTGGCAACCGAAGGATGCCGGGAGCTAGGTCTGGGTGCTAAAGGGTGCTTGGGCCAGAGAGAGCATATTCCATTGACCTACCTTGGGCAGCTGTAACAAATTGGTGTCTGCGGGACACTTTTAAAAAACAGAGCACTATGCCAGTGCCAAGAAATAATAGCATCATCTTGCCCTTTGCTTGTTGCCCAGCCAAGTTATACATATTTAGTCCTTTTAATCTGTTTTCCTACCCTACATCATCCCTTCAGCCCTTCATCATTTCTGTTGGCATTTTCCAAAGTCCTGCTGATTTGTCCATGCCTTTTAGAGGATGGGTTGTCCAGAAGTGAAAATGCTATAGAGAAGGTAATTTATTGATTCCCTAAAGAGATATCCTAAAATATCCTTTTGGTACAATGGAGTGCCAATTTACAGACTTTCTCTCTTCTTCCAGTTGAATGGCTAACCGTGTCTACTTCTCTCTCTCTCTTTTTTAAATGGTAGGCGCTCACTATCAAACACTGTTCTGTGTTATGGGATAGGTACAAGTTAATTAGGTTGGATACAGTCCCTGTCCCCATGAGGCTCAAAGTCTTAGTAGGAGGGAGAAGAGGAGAACTGAGACACAGAGAAGTTAAGTGACTTCCCCAACATCACACAGCAAGCAGTTGTGGAGCCGGGATTTGAACCCAGGTCTTCCGACTCACAGGCCCATGCTATTTCCATTGCTTCTCTGGGTGCTAGGTACCTCCGAGTCATTGTTAAGTTAAAGAACACAGTGGAAATATCATTTTGGATGATTTTACATATTACTTGAAATCATCTTGTTTTTCTTATTTCTTAACTTCACGAAACCACTGTTGCAAACTCCACTGAAAGCAAAGAATGCAAAACAACTCCCATGAACTTTACTGTCACAGATGAATTAATCAATCACTGATATTTATTGAACATTTACTGTGTGCAGATCACTGTACCAAGGGCTTGGGAGAGTAAAACAGAGTTGCTAGACACATTTCCTACCCAGAATGAATTTGGCATTTCTCTCAGCCTCCCTGCCAACCCTTATCTTCATTTACCAACAAGAAGCTCTTGGTCTTATTTTGGGATTTTGGCTGAAGATATTCTCTTTCTGTTTTGTAACATGCTACTGAGACTTTATCCACCAGACCTGTATTTGAATAAGGGGTGATGGCATTCTCTATCATTTTTACTCATATCCTCTTGGTAATAAGGATGGAAGAGGCTAGAGAAGACTGGACTTTTTTCAGAAACAGCAGTGAAGCAGCATGACCTAGTGGACAGAGCAAGGGCCTAGGAGTCAGAGGACCTGGGTTCTCATTCCAACTCTGCCACTAGCCTGTTGTGTCACTTCAAGTAAATCACAACTTCTTCATGCCTCAGTTCCCTCAGCTGTAAAATGGGGATTAAGACTGTGAGCCCCATGAGGCACAGGGACTGTGCCCAACCCCATTAGCTTTGTGCACAGTACTGTACTAAGCGCTAGGGAGAAGAGAATTTAACAATATAACTGAAGGCATTCCCTTCCTATAATGAGCTTTAAGTCTAGAGGACTGTAGAATTCGGGACAATTCTAAAATTGTACTCTAGAATCCAGGTCCCCTCTCTTCCAATCCTTTGCCCTATCCACAAGACAATGCCGCTGCTTATGTTAATATTTCTATAGTCGCATAGAGAATTATTTTAGCATTTCAGAGTACTATCCAGCCTCAAAAGCTCACCTCTCTGTCTCCGAGTGACCTCCAGTCCTGTGAGTTTCTCAACTGCCTTTCAACAAACCTCTGAGTGATTTAATATCAGGGGCAACTGTGGAATAAAGTAGCAAAAAGTAAATCAAAAAGTAAAGCAAGAAAGGCGCTTAGGAAATGCATGTGTGTCCATAGTGAAATATACAGAGAAAAGAAATACATCTACGGGTCATTTCAAGGAAAGGAGAGTTTAAGAAAGAAGCTATTAAAAACTATTTAATGTGTCCCCTTAAGTTTATATGTATTTATAAAGAGCCATTTTTTCAATTAACTTACATTGGTTTAATTCATTGAACCTGTCCGCTGAGGATGGAGTTGATTTAGCCTTCCCCTTTCTTTCAGTGCCTATCTTTGCACAGGCAAGCATTAGTTAAAGAAGTTTATGATTTGGAGAAGATGGATAAGTTCAACTGGGCTCAGTGCCAAGTTCAGCCTGCTTAGGATGCCCAGGGAGCACAGACAGCACTGAAATGTGGTGAGTTAGTAATGGGTAAGCTCAGATGGCTAGGTGAGTCGGTGACTCTCTGAGCCTCTGGAAGACTAATGGTAACGGGCTTCCTGGTTAATGCTAGGATACACAGAAGCATTGATGAAACCAAAAAATTCCTTCAGAAAAGAGCCATACGCGATATTTCAGGTAGCCAAGTGCTGCTCCATCTGCGTTTTAGCACAGGATCAAGTCCAGATGTGTGATGGGGTTTCCCCTTTCGAGCTTCTTCTGCCATTCTAATTTTTTTTTAAATATATTTTTATTAAAGGCTCTATTTTCCCAAGTCTGGTGGAGGGTGGTACTTCAAAAATCCACATGTGGCTTGTGGATTGTAATATGTGTTGAGTGTTGATTTTATGCCAAGCACTGTACTAAACACTGGGATAGGTAAAAGATAATCAGACTGGACTCAATCTCTGATGGTGGAGCGCTCAGTGTAAGGAGGAAGGCAAAGAGGTTTTTTACTCTTATTTTTACAGATGAGAAAATGAAGAGGTTAAGTGACTTACCCAAGTCACACAAGCAGGTGAGAACCCAGGCGATCAGGCTCCCAGGCACATGACCTTTCTACAAGACCGTGTTGCTTTTTTCATTAAGAATTTAATAAATACTATACTAAAACTCCTCATTTAAGCTACTAATTAGAGGCCTTAGATGACCAACTAATTAGATGACCATTTGTCTGAGTTTATTTTCTGTTATGCATGTGAAGATGGGTGGGAGGAGGCTTATGCTTGTTGGATGAGTAAATGTGTAGCTTCAAAACAGTAGCAGAGTTGGGAATTCTGTGACCGAGTTTCCGTAAAACCCTGATGGGGTGAAGAAAGGAAAGCATAGTTTTCCCAATTTTACCCTCGGGCTATTTTGAAATCGAAGGGCACAAAACTGTAGTTTCACACATAGAGGATGGAGACAAGGCTAGAAATTCCTTGTCTCCATTCTGCCCCTGTACTCTGTTAAGAGCAGCCATGGAGAAGGCTGATGCTCAAGAAGCTATTCTACAGTCAAACTAGGTGATAACTTGTTTGAACAGGTAACACCAGCAGAGAGTGGAAGAAAAGTTGCACTTTGCTTTGCAGCCCCTTGGGATACCTTGTTGAGACCTCTAGACAAAAAAACAGAAGAAGTGGATTCGATCAATCAGTGGTCTTTATTGAGTGCTTACTCTGCACAGAGCCCTGTACTAAGTGTTGCGGAGAGTACAATACAACAAAATTAGTGGACCTGTTCCCTGTCCATAACGAGCTTACAGTCTAGAGAAGAACTATTCATTCATTCAATAGTATTTATTGAGCGCTTACTATGTGCGGAGCACTGTACTAAGCGCTTGGAATGTACAATTCAGCAACAGATAGAGACTAATGCGTAAATGTTGGCTGGGAAGCAGCCAGAGCAGATCCAAGTCTAGGAGAGTAGTAATGTTTTTGACTGGGGTTTTTCAAGGAGCCTTAACTAAAAATCCAACTTCTTTGAGGAAATTTTTTCTGTCTTTTGAGTAAGGGGACATGTTGTGGTCAGTGCTGTAGGCTGTTACTTGCTGTGGCAAGAAAGTATAAGGCGGGGGCCCCTGCTTCCTGAGGTTTGAAGGGATTAGTGCGATTCCGGTGTGGGCAAGGTGGCAGAGGGTTGGAGGTGATTCCTCATGTGCCTGTTTATTGTTGTATTGTACTCTTCCAAGCGCTTAGTACAGTGCTCAACACACAGTAAGTGCGCAGTAAGTACACTTGAATGAGAAACCTGCCAACTCTTCCTTCCCCCTCCCATACAAACCTCAGGAAGATACTCTCCCCATCCCACTGGACTTTTCTGGTGACTTTGGGCCATAAACTTCAATTGTCTCTTGGAAGATGATTTTTTAAAATGGTATTTGTTAAGCACTTACTATGTGCCAGGCACTGTGCTAAATGCTGGGGCAGATAATAGATCATTTAGCTGGATACAGCCCTTGTCCCATGTGGGGCTCATAATCTTAATCCTCATTTTACTGATGAGGTAGCTGGGGCACAGTGAGGTAAAGTGACTGCCCAAGGTCACACAGCAGACAAGCGGTAGAACTGGGATTAGAATCCAGGTCCTCTGACTCCCAGGCCTGTGTTCTTTCCACTAGGCCACTCTGCTTCTCTGGAGAGCAAGGGAAATAATCTCCCTTTCAAATATTCCATTTTTGGAAGATCCCAGTTAAAATTAGAGAAGCAATGTAGCTTGGTGGTTAGAGTCTAGGAATCAGAAGGACCTGGTTCTAATCCCAGCTCCGCCACCTGTCTGCTTGTGACCTTGAACAACTCACTATACTTCTCTGTGCCTCGGTTACCTCATATGTAAAATGGGGACTAAGACTGTGAGCCCCATTTGGGACAGGGACTGTGACTATCCCAATTTGCTCGTATCCATCCCAGTGCTTAGTACAGTGTCTGGCACATAGTAAGTGCTTAAAAATGCTAAAATTTATTATTTTTAAGAATGAGTCAGTGGGAGTAATCACCAGGTGCTTTATTCTGGGGTGGTAATATTGTGGTGTTTTCAGACCAGCCAGAATTAAAAGTTGTTTGCTATCCCTGCCCTGTCATTGAATGGTAGACTTAGATTAACGACTTCCAAAGCAGTTCATTTTGTTCTTTTAAGCTCTTGATTCCCCCGCTGGGTGTCTATAAATACAGTTTGCTGTGTTTATATTGAACTTATATTCCTCCAAATACTTTGAGCTGAAATTTAGCCTTAATCTGGCCACCGACACTGCAGGTGGCTTTGCGAAGAAGGCAATGTGCATGAAACCCATGGCAATCCCTTTTTGGTCTGCAATTTTAAGTGCTTTTCATCCTGCTTGAGGGCTCTGAGCTTAAGGACCAACAGCTCATTTTAAGCAATTCTCTCTCATTTTTCTCACTTAGGCAAAATTCTATTGCTGGGATGCAGCTGGATGAGTAAATGCTGCTGTTTAAGTGAAACAGTTTATGGTGACTGGAGTAAAGTGAACATTTCAAGTTGGCTAACACAAGCCTTGAATAAACACATATTGATATTATAGAACAAAATAATATATTAGTGCATTGCTCATTTGTGCTCTGATAGTCACCCTGATACTATTAGTCATGCAGGGAGTGACAAACACAATTACACTCCAGTGCTAATAGAGTGGAAGGGCATAACTTCCTGACCTCGGCGTCCCGGGTCGATTTAAATGTTTGATGTCTCATTGAATTAGTATCACAGTGTGAAAGACAAAGCTCAAACTAATGGAAATGAGCCTGGACATGCAATACTGCTGATTGGGCTGACATAATTAGAATAATATTCCTCGCAGAGCTAATAACAAGCTGAAGAAATAAATAACCAAGAGATAACTTAATGGTTGCATGCTAAAATGCTCCTTTGAATATGCTAAGGTTAGCATTTTCTATTTACTTATGAGCACTAGTGGGCTTAAAAAACCCCACCGAAAAACTGGAACGACCAGTTGAGATGACCCGTCCAGCCCTAATTCTAAGGGCCCCAGTAAAAAGAGAGGAATTTACACATGAAGTGGATTCTCTGGAAGGAAATAGAAATCATTTGACCATCATCTCATTCAGAAGCCCAGGTGAGGAGAGGTAATAGCAACAACAATCTGGTCTCTTAGTCCTCCAGAGGGAACAGAAAAAAATTTCCAACTTAACCTGACACATTCTCCAGAATCCCAGAAAGGAATGTCATTATTATTATTATTGTATTTTTTAAGCACTTACTATGTGCTAGGCACTGTACTAAGAGCTTGGGTGGTTACAAATTGGGTTGGTCAGAGTTCCTGTCCTCTGTGGGGCTTACGGGCTCAATTCCCATTTTACAGATGAGGTAACTGAGGCACAGAGAAGTGAAGTGATTTGCCGAAGGTCACACAACAGACAAGTGAAGGAGTAGGGATTAGAACCCGTGACCTCTGACTCCCAGGCCCATGCCATGCAACTTCTATTCCATCCCCTAACTGGAATCATTTGTTCATCTATGAATTGCCTTCTATCAAGCTTCGGGTGATATTTTAGGAAGTATTCAAGGAAAGTGAATTAAAATGGCCTTATGAGCGAGATGTCCAGGGAGATCGGAAAAACAAAATCCTGGATCCCGGGAGGACGTTTCTATTGTCCAAAAAGTACAACTGCATTTGTACACCCCTCCGAGTAGAACGCCATTCTCAAAGTAGAAAGTTCTGACTGAGCAAAAGTAAGGGGCCCTACATCACCCCCACGTCAGGTCAGATTTTTTTAACGGTATTTCTTAAGCACATCCCATATGTCACTGCTCTAAGCGCTGGTGTTGGTACAAATTAATTAGATCAGGCATAGTTGCTGTTCCACATGGGGCTCACAGTCTAAGTAGAAAGGGGGAACAGGTATTGCCATTTTACAGTTGAGCAAACTGAGGCACAAAGAAGTAAAGTGATTTGCCCAAGGTAACATAGGAAGAAATTGGCAGAACCCAGGATTAGAACCAGTTCCTTCTGACTCCTTGGCCCGTGCTTTCTCCACTCGGCCATGTTGGTTCTCCTCCACTCACCCCACTAGGGCAGGCCTGGGTCAAGAAGAAATATAACACCCGGCAAACACTACAGCTAAGATGCCATTTTGCAATCACGATGGCTTATTCCTTTCATATGTGTGCACTTATACTACAGATTCCCGTGAAATACATATCTCAGAACCCCAAAGAGATAATTGCACCTTAATGAAGCATTGGACATCATCATGATATTAATTGTATTTATTAAGTGCCTACAGTGTGCCAAGAAGGGGGGTGTGTATATATAAGGAAATCGGGTCAAACACAATCCCTGTCCCTCATCAGAACAAGAGATTGAAAAGCTATTGAATCCCCATTTTGTAGATGAGGAAACTATGACCTTCCCTGATTAAGCCCTTTTTCTCCTACTCCCTCCCAATCAATCGATTAATGTTATTTGAATGCTTACTATGTGCAGAGCACTGTACTAAGTGCTTGGGAGAGTACAGTACAATAGAAATAGCAGATACGTTCCCCAACCACAAGGAATTTACCCTTCTGCTTTACCTGTGCGTTGGGAACTACACCTTTAAGCACTTGATATTCACCCCACCCTCAATCTCACAACGTTTACGTACTTATCAGTTATTTATGCATATTATTGTCCGTCTTTCCTTCTAGCCTGAAAAGTCCTTGGGGACAGACAGGGTGTGGAACGTGCCCCAAGTGGGCCTGGGGCTACGTCCAACCTATTTATCTTGTATTCATTCATTCAATTCTATTTATTGAACGCTTACTGAGTGCAGAGCAAGCATTTGGAAAGTACAGCAATAAAGAGAGACAATCCCAGCCCAGAATGGGCTTACAGTATAGAAGGGGGGAGACAGACTTCAAAACAAGTAAACAGGCATCAATAGCATCAATATTAATAAAAAGAATTATAGATATATACACATGAAAACAAGTAAACAGGCATTAATAGGAATAAATAGATTTATAGATAGGTACATATATGCACAAGCGCTGTGGGACGGGGAAAGGGGGTGAAGGGAACGAGTCGGGGGGATGCGCGGGGGGGAGGGGGAGCTGAGGGAAAGGGGGCTTAGTCTGGGAAGGCTGCTTGAAGGTGACGAGCCTTCAGTAGGGCTTTGAAGGGGGGAAGTGTGATTGGCGGATGTAAGGAGGGACGGCATTTCAGGTCAGAGGTGGGACGTGGGCCAGCGGTCGACAACGGGACAGTGGAGAAAGAGGCCTAGTGAGGAGGTTAGCACCAGAGAAGGGGAGTGTGTGGGCTGGGCTGTAGAAGGAGAGGAGGGAGGTGAGGTAGAAGAGGGCAAGGTGATGGAGAGCTCTGAAGCCAATATGAGGGCTTGGGAGGTATCTACCCCAGCGCTTAGTTCAGTGCTTGGCACTTAACGATTACCACAGTCATCACTGTTACCAGCTCTGTTGTATTGTACACTCCTAAGCACTCAGTACAGTATTCTGCAGAACACCGTACTAATAATAATGGTATTTGTTAAGCTCTTGCTATGAGTCAAGCTCTGTTCTAAGTGCTGGGGTAGATACAAGCTAATCAGGTTGGATAATCAGGTTAGGGAAGCAGCGTGATTCAGTGGGAAGAGCCCGGGCTTGGGAGTCAGAGGTCGTGGGTTCTAATCCTGGCTCCGCCGCTTGTCAGCTGTGTGACTTTGGGCAAGTCACTTAACGTCTCTGTGCCTCAGTTACCTCTTCTGCAAAATGGGGATTAAGACTGTAAGCTCCACATGGGACAACCTGATCACCTTGTAATAATAATAATAATAATAATGTTGGTATTTGTTAAGCGCTTACTACGTGCCGAGCACTGTTCTAAGCGCTGGGATAGACACAAGGGAATCAGGTTGTCCCACGTGGGGCTCACAGTCTTAATCCCCATTTTACAGATGAGGTAACCGAGACACCGAGAAGTTAAGTGACTTGCCCAAAGTCACACAGCTGACAAATGGCCGAGCCGGGATTTGAACCCATGACCTCCGACTCCAAAGCCCAGGCTCTTTCCACTGAGCCAGGCTGCTTCTCTACCCCAGCGCTTAGAACAGTGCTTTGCACATAGTAAGCACTTAATAAATGCCATCATTATTAAAAGACACATAGTCCCAGTCCCTCATGGTGCTCACACTCTCAATCCCTATTTTACAAATGAGGTAACTGAAGCACAGATGACTTGCCCAAGATCACACAGCAGGCAAGTGGCAGAACCGGAATTAGAACCCAGATCCAGATCCTTCTGACTCCAAAGCCTGTTCTGTTTCCACTAGGCCATGCTGCTTTTCAGCACTTGGAAGTGCAGAATAAGCACTCAATAAATACCCAGCGTGGATTGAAGCACAGATAATTTAAGTAACTTGCCCAAGGCCACACCACAGGCAAGTTCATTCATTCATTTATTCAGTAGTATTTATTGAGCGCTTACTATGTGCAGAGCACTGTACTCAGCGCTTGGAATGAACAAGTCAGCAACAAGTTGCCAAGTTGCCAAACCAGGACTGGAAGCTCTGACTCCCAGGCCCATGCTCTTTCCATTAGACCATGCATAAATAATTCTCTTGTTCTTCTTTCCTTTCCAAACTCCAGAAGTCAGGTCAGGATTGGCCAATAATAAACAGTTATCAGGTCAAGATATGCCTCTAATCTTTGGGTTCGGCCTGCACCGAGATCTATATCAGTAGATAGTTTAAGGTAGCTGTCCAAAAAATATTTAAAAAGCTTCATTTAACAGGGACATTTCATTTCATCCTTACAACAAAATCTTGTGTCACTGCCGCTTTCCCCAAACTAGACCTGCTGTTGATCTTATATTCCATCTCTGAATTGAGAAAAACAATATTTGCCGTCTCCCTTACCACTGAGCAACAAATTATGATGAAGCTCTTTGAAGTTCTTAAGCTTTTTATTAATATCAAATGGACCCTAGATTTTAATCTTATGAGCAATATGTCTTTTAATTATGTATTGAAGACAGCCATACGGTTGTAAAAATAATTTTCACAATCTGAATTAATATAATGCCGTTGTGTGTATGTATATGTGTTTCTGGCCATCTCAGGATATGTGCAGGACTAAGCCTTAGGTATTTGGTGATTCAACCGGCTTGTTTTATTAACATTTTTAAGGGTATCAGTAAAACAGCTGAGTTAACAGGAAGTGCTCTTTATTTCACCCAGAGGCTGAGTTAGTGCCACTCCTCACTGTCCCTATGTAATTGCTGGCTAACTGAAGCTTAGGTATCCAAAATGTACGCCAGAAGATTTCTACTTCAAACCAAAATTTGCTTTTCATTTATAGAGTGGAGGGAAAGACAGGAATAAACGTTGGATCTGAACTGTCATGAATTCTGGGTTAGTGTAAGAGTCCAAATTAATGGGGGTTCATCGTGTAGTGTGTGGGAATCTCAAATTTTGTTAGGCTTCTTTCACTTTCCCCATTTTAAGTTTCCAAAACCTCGGTTGTATCTTCAAAGTATTCAGGGTATGATAGTGATACTGCAGAATGATAATTTGGGATGGCTTCAAAACCTAAGTGGTGATGTTTCATAATGAGAACTGTTTTCAAGTTTTTAAACATGTACTGTCCACTAAATGCCCAGAATTGGATTGCCCCCAAATAATCTAAATGGAAAATTTTGATGAGGAAAATGAATTTCTCTCACTTCAAGTGTGAGGTCACCAAAACCATGAGTTACCTGTTGTACAGATGGCAAAGATGTGCTTTGAAAATGCTCATATTTGAATTTGACTTTTGAAAAGGCACCAAAAGGATCAGTTTATGGCCAACGTCTGACTTCAGAATAGCTCATTTCAGGAAGCTGGATTGAGGTGAATCATAGTCATCAATTAGCATTTTCTGAATGTTACATGTGCATAGCTCTCAAGAACACTTATTGTGTGCAGAACACCCTACCAGGTGTTTGGGAGAATATAATACAGCGGAGTCATTAGAAATGTTCCTTGCCCATAAGAATCTCAGCCTAGAGGGGAAGACAGATATTAAAATATTTTTGTATATGTCTATTAATAATGTCAAACTGAGGGTGGGGTGAATAAGTCATACAAATTCAAGCACAAGGGTGACCCAGAAGAGAAACAGCAGTCAGGGGAATGAGGTTTTAGTAGAGGAAGTCCTCTTGGAGGAGATGTGATTTTAATTAGGCTTTGAAGTTAGGGAGAGTAGTTATCTGACAGAAAAGAAGGGAGAAGGGGGTTCCAGGCCAGAGGCGGGACACAGGCTAGGGGTTTGTGGTGAGATAGATGAGATTGATGTACAGCAAATAAATTTGGTGTTAGAGGAGCAAAGTGAGTATCCTGGGTTGTAGTAGGGAATCGGCAAGTTAAGATAGGAAGGAGCAAGGTGATTGAAAGCCAATGGTAAGGAGTTTCTGTTTGATGCAGATAGTGGATGGCCAAGCACTTGAGGTTCTTGAGGAGTGGGGAAACGTGACCAAACTTTAAAAAAGAAATCTGGGAAGCAGAGTGAAGTGTGGACTGGAGTGGGGAGAGACAGGAGGCAAGGAGGTCAGTGAGGAGGAAGATGCAGTAATTAACGTAGGAGAGGATCAGTGCATCAGTGTAGAAGCATTTTGGATGGAGAGGATTTTAAGGATGTTGGGAAGGTTGCCCTTTCAGAATTTGGTGACAGAATGAAAATGTCAGTTGAATGAGAGAGTTGATTCAGGGATGGTGTCAAGGTTTCATCTTATAAAACAAAGAGGATTTTGGTTCTGTCTACAATGACAAGAAAGTCAGGGACAGGGCAGGGTTTGGATGGGAAGATGAGGAGTTCTGATATGGATGTCCTGAAGGCAGGAGGAAAGACGAGACTGCAGAGAAGGAGAGAGATCAGGGTTGGAGATGAGATTTGGGAATCATCCACATAGAGGTGGTAGTTGAAATTATGGGACCAAATGAATTCTCCAAGGGAATGGGTGTAGATGGAGAATAGAAGGGGATCCAAACCTGAGCTTTTGGGGACTGGAAAGGAGCAAGGAAGATGGTTTCAATTTTTTCAATAAAGTATGAGGCCAATTCAGTAAGCGCAAGAGATGAGGAGGGGTCGGAGGAAGGACGGAGGGACAGGGATTTGAGGTGGGGGATTTAATATCTGAAGAAACTGGGGAAGGGCAATGGCATGGCAGAGAAATGAGGAGAGCAGATTTAAAGCAGAAAGCGATGGATTTGAGATGGATGAGGTTGGCCTGATGTCGAGGGCTTTCCACCAGCAGTGCTCCACAGCTTGGGCACAGGAATGAAGCCAGCAGACTGTGGAGGTGATCCAGGGCTGTGGGTTAGTGGTTGGATGAGAGAAGAGCTATGATCTCTTGAAGTCAGGATTAGGACTTGAAATAGAGGGTAACTGGGGCCATGAGAAGGCCTTGAGGTGTAGGGGCTGGGATAGAAGAAATGTTTCCAAAAGTTGGGGGTATTTTTAGAGCTTCGTCATTCTAGGGAATATAGACGTTTTAAAGCTGAGATGAGAGCATTTATTCCTCTCAAGAAAGGCACTGGCATTGTGTTAGTTGTTTGGGTCCTCTGTTGCCTTTGGAATCTTTTTGGCAATGAATAAAATTAGAATTTCAATGTAAGATTAAATCCAAGTGTAAAACTTCTTAGTCTTGACTGTGACTGAAAGCACCAGTATCTAAGTAGGAATTTTTTCAGCAAGGCTTCCCTTGGCAAGGTTATACAGAGGAGAAAAGGGATGACTGATTAAACTCGGCTACTTCAAGGATTTCTAAAAGGTTTTTACTTCCATATCTTTAATCAATCATATATATTGAGAATTTACTGTGTGCAGAGAACTGTGCTAAGCATTTGGGAAAGTACATTATAACAATATAACAGACACATACCCTGCTCACAACGAGCTAACAGTCTAGAGGGGGAGATAGACATTACTATAAATAAATAAATTACAGAAGTGAACGTGATTACTGAGGGAATGGGAAAGGGGATGATTAAAGGGAGCAAGTCAGGGTGACACAGAAGGGAGTGGAAGAAAAGGAAAAGAGGGCTTAGTTAAGGAAGGCCTCTTGGAGGAGATGTGCCTTCAGTTAGGCTTTGATGGGGGAAGAGTAATTGTCTGGATTATAAGAAGCAGCGTGGCTCAGTGGAAAGAGCCCGGGCTTGGGAGTCAGAGGTCATGGGTTCGAATTCCGCCTCTGCCACTTGTCAGCTCTGTGACTGTGGGCAAGTCACTTCACTTCTCTGTGTCTCCGTTTCCTCATCTCTCAAATGGGCATTAAGATTGTGAGCCTCACGTGGGACGATCTGATTACCCTGTATCTACCCCAGCGCTTAGAAAAGTGCTCTGCACATAGTAAGTGCTTAACAAATACCTATTTAAGTGGGAGTGCATTCCAGGCAAGGGGCAGGGTATGGCTGCGATGTGCATGCGAAATAGATGAGATCACGGTACAGTGAGCAGGTTATCATTAGAGGAGCTAAATGTGAAGATTGGGTTGAAGTAGGAGAGTAGCGAGGTGAGGTAAGAAGGGCAAGGTGATTGAGTACTTTGAAGTCGACAATAAGGAGTTTCTGTTTGATATAAAAAATAAAAAAAATGGTGGCATTTGTTAGGCGCTTACTATATGCAAAGCACTGTTCTAAGCGCTGGGAAATACAAGGTGATCAGGTTGTCTCACGTAGGGCTCACAGTTTCCATCCCCATTTTACAGATGAGGTAACTGAGGCCCAGAGAAGTGAAGTGACATGCCCAAAGTCACACAGGTGGCAAGTGGCGGAGCCGGGAGTAGAACCCACGACCTCTGACTCCCAAGCACGGGCTTTTTCTACTAAGCCACACTGCTTCTCTATGGAGGTGGATGGGAAACCACTGGAGGTTCTTGAGGAGTGGGGAAACATGGACTGAATGTTTTTGTGGGAAAATGATCTGGGCAGCAGAGTGAAGTAGGGACTGGAGAGGGGAGAGACAGGAAGCAGGGAGGCTGATACAGTCAGCAAGGTGGGATATGATAAGCACTGGGATCAGCCTGGTAGCAGTTTGGATGGAGAGGAAAGGGTGGATTTTAGCAATTGTTGTAAAGGTGGAACCAACAGGATTTTGGCGGATTGACTATGTTTAATTAAAACTCATATTTTTTATTTTGGTTTTTGTCCCCGAAGCTTTCTTTTTAGTCAGTCAATTGTATTTATTGAGCACTTAGTGTGCGAAGAGCACTGTACTGAGCACTTGGAAGAGTACAATATGACAGTAAACAGATACACTGTGTTGCTAATCCGAATAACTAATGAATGGAGAATACTTGTAATTAAGTATGCTAAGCTTTCCTGTTAGGTAAGACATTTTTCAGTAGCTTCCATTATCACTATTTAACTCTCACACTAAGAACCAAGAAAAATGTGGTTCCTGTTCTTTTCTGTGGTCTGACTTACAAGTGTTATTTCTCTAAAATGAAAAGAAAGTGCTAGCATGTTCAGCAAATCACGTTATTTCACTTCATTAAGGGTTATGGGTTTTATTTCAATTTATTTCCAGTTGATACGGAAAGAGAAGTGCTGAGCCAGCAGGTATCACTTAGATCAGTGACTTACAGGATGCGGGGTTAGGGGGGATTTGTGCATTCCAGTTACACCATGCTACGATGACAAAGAAAAGGGGGGGGGGACGAGAGGGAAAATTCTGCCATTTTTAACTGATATTGAGGAGAGCATAATGATAAGATAATGTTTGGTGGGGACTAGCATCTTCAAAAAAAAAACATTAGTTCAGATCACTTTTGGGGTAGATCTATGCTAATCTATCGATTAAACAGAACGAGTCCAGAATCAATCAATGATACTATATAAATTCTGATATATTTTTTTTTTGCATTTACTTCTAATCAGTTTCTGAAAGTAACATGAGGGGCATGATCCAAGTTATCTTTTCTCTGAACTGTAGTAGTAATAGTTTTTATTGAACACTTATTGTGTGCAGAGTGCACTGTGCTAAGAACTGAAAGAAAACACACAGGTAATTTCTGTCCCTCATGGGGCTCAATTCAAAACTCTATGAATACAATATTTTAATACTATTAAATTATAATTTACCAGATTACTGCCGCAGTATGTGCGTTCTAATCCCGACTCCGCTACTTGTCTGCTGTGTGACCTTGGGCAAGTCACTTCACTTCTCTGGGCCTCAGTTTATCTCCACTGTAAAATGGGGATTAAGACTGTGAGCCCTATATGGGACAGGAACTGCATCCAACCTGATTATCTTGCATCTATCCCTGTGTTTAGAATAGTGCTTGGCATATAGAAAGTGCTTAGCAAGTACCATAATAATAATTATAATTTTTATTACAGCTATTAGTAAGCGACCATTTCGTGAAAATGAATGTTCACAATTAAATTGAAAATTAGTACCGAGATAGTGCTATATTGTCAAAATATCAATATTCTTATACTCTGGTAATATATTGAAATACATAACAACAATAATAATGTGTTTGTTAAGTCCTTACTATGTGCCAGGCACTCTACTAAGCACTGGGATGGATGTAAGCAAATTGAGTCGTACACAGTCACAGTCTTACATGGGGCTCATAGTCTCAATCCCCATTTTACAGATGAGGTGACTGAGGCCCAGTGAAGTTATTTGCCCAAGATCACATAGCAGACAAGTAGCGGAGTGGGATTAGAACCCATGACCTTCTGACTCCCGAGCCCATGCTCTAGCCACTACACAGTGTTACTTCTCATTATGATATAGTTCTGCATATTAGAATGCCAGACATGATCGCCGTTCGGAGAAGGAGCTTACAATCTAATGGGGGAGACAGACATTAAAATAAATTACAGGTAGGCTATACGCATAAGTAGTGTGGGGGGGTGGGATGAATATCAAAGTAGATAATGAATACAGATTTAAGTGCATAGCTAATGCAAAAGAGAGGGAGAATAGGGTGGGGAGGTGAGAAGTTATTTGGAAAAGGCTTCCTGGTCCCAAGGGTACTTTGGTTCAGGCCCCTTGCCTTTTGTCAATCAACCAATCATATTTATGGAGAATCTACTATGTGCAGAACACTGTACAGTCAGGTGGTCCCCTACACCACCCAAGATATGAGGTACTTAGCCTATTTTTAATATTTAGGAAATGAGACTGATACTTCTGTTCTTATGGAAAGAGCTACAAGGACTGAGGAGCAAGTTTTCGAATTAGAAGATGGAGAAATGAGCCCACGCTAATTGTGTTCACCTCAGTAGACCGCATTTCTTATTTTCAGACCTCATGTTCCTTGCCAGTAACCAGTCAATTGAAGGAACTGGCATCCCACCTCAGGATTCTTCCCCCTTCTTTAATTGGACTGAATAATTCCTACAGACAAAGAGAATATCAAGTAAGATCAATTTTAGAGTTAGCATTTGGGAAGATACTATGTCGCAGATTCAATTCTCTTTGATATCACCTGAAAATTTGATAATTTTGCCAAGATGTACCTAAAAAAGGAGTTTCATGTAAAGTTCAGCTCTTTTCCTCATTTAAAAAACACACTACATCTTTAATTGGCAGGACCGTGTGTTAATTTTGCTGAAAGCCCCCTTTACTTCCCTTATACTTTGTTTAAAGTCAGTTGTTGACAACTCTCAAGCATGTCAAACTGTCATCGCTAATAATTGCTTAAGGACCCCTAACTTGTCCAAATGTTGGTTCCAGCTCAAAAACCAAGGCAAACCCTGAAAGGGGTGGGGTGGTAGGGGGGAAGAAAGAAAAAAAAAAGAACTTCTTCTGATGAATTTTTGATTTTCCTTCTTAACAAAGAAATGTCTGAGATTCAAAGAAATAGCTTAAAGTGATATTATAAAATAGAATATGGAGTGCAGGGTTCAGAATGACTCTTTGCTTTTAATGTGAGGCTGAAAAATTGTCAGTGCCTTTTTTGATTAGATGAGATCTTTTTTGTTCTTGATCTAAGAATTGAGGAGAAAAACATGCTACTCGCATTTGAATATGGTATGAGCGAGCTGTAATGTAGTGGAGATAAAGCAATACCAGCAATGCCTGAAGGCGGCACCTGTGTCTGTGGGTCAATGCCATTTCTCTTTAGATCGCTGCAGTGCCACTCTAGGCTGCCGCTTTATTAGGGCTAATTAGGCTGGCTGTCACTTTTATTGGTGATGGAAAAGGAAGATAAGTAGATCACTTGTGTCATCTATCTCTATCCGGACGTGTCTAAAAAGTCTAAAGTGATTGCTGTAGGCCACAGATATATTCCACAAGAGGGAGAGAGGAAGAAAAAGAATCCCCAGAACTATAAAAACCTCTAGAAATGACTTACCTTTGGCACTACTGTGTGTAATTTCAAGCTCACCGAGAAGAGAGGTAGGATACACAGACACACACGGCCCTTTTGTTCAGAGGGGGAAGGTTGTCTGTAATGGTTTTGGGGATATCTGAAAGAAACCAGAAATTGCTTGCTTTGGTATTTGAAAATTCTAGGAATAATTTGGAAGAAAAAGTTCGGACGAGTTATAATGGAAGGGTTGCATGTGATGCTGTAGGGGAAGAGAGACTTACCCAGAGAAGCCCTCTTTTCCCCGGCTCCCTCTTCCTCCTGCGTCATCTACGAGATCGGATCTGTGACCTCCGGACATTTGACATTTGCCCCTCTCCAACCCCAGAGCACTTAGGTGCATATTTTAAAATCGTATATTAAAATTATGTATGTTAATGTCTGTCTCCCCGTTTAGACCGTAAGCTCGTTGTGGGCAGGGATCATGCCTGCCAACTCTGTTGTACTGTACTCTCCCCAGTATTCAATACATGCCACTGATGATGATGATGACTTGAGCAAGGGAGGAGTTCCATTATGGCTAATGTTTAGGGGATCATTGTCGGGTTTCTAATGGCGTTCTTGGAATGGGTACAGTTTGCTTCCGTACTTGCACAGTGGCACAGAAGTAAATTGCAAGGACTGCCTTGTCCTGTCTACCCCATACCAGAGGACATGATGGATCCTCTAAGCACTTTTGCCCAACTCGCATTTTCAGAGAGCCAATCTGAATTCCCTCAGTCCACCTACAACACAGGCGTTACGCTGATTTCTTCTGTCTTGCGGCCGACCTCTTCCCCATGTTTTCCCCCGGCCTGGACCTCCCTCCCTCTTGAAAAATGACTTACCCCACACACCCCACACCTTCAAATCCTCCTAAAAATCACATCTCCTCCAAAGGCCTTCCCCGACTAAGCCTGCACTTCCCCTGCTCTTTTTCCCTTCTGCATTGCCTATTCACTTCCCCCATAGCCCCACAGCACTTATGTGCAAATCCTTAATTTATAATGTCTGCCTCCCCTTCTAGATTGTAAGTTCTTTGTGGGCCGGTAACGTGCCTACCAACTCTGTTGTACTAACCCAAGGGCTTAATGCAATGCTCTGCCCACAATAAGTACTCAATATCAACCGATCGTACTCAGTGAGCACTTACTGAGTGGAGGGCACTTTATTAACCACTTGGGAGGGTACAGTATAACAGACTTAGTAGCCATGTTAACTGCCCAGATGGAGCTGGCAGTCTAGAGGAGGAGACGGACAATAATATACATTATGGATATGTTCATATGTGCTGTGGAGCTAATGGTAGGGTGAATATCTGTGTGGCTCAGTGGAAAAAGCACAGGCTTGGGAGTCAGAGGTCATGGGTTCTAATCCTGGCTCCGCTGCTTGTCAGCTGTGTGACTTTGGGCAAGTCACTTCACTTCTCGGTGCTTCAGTTACCCCATCTGTCAAATGGTGATTAAAACTGTGAGCCCGTGGGACAACCTGATCACCTTATATCCCCCCCCAGCGCTTAGAAAAGTGCTTTGCACATAGTAAGTGTTTAACAAATGCCATTATTATTATTATTATTATTATATCAAGCGCTTAAAGGAAGCAAATGCAAGTCCAAGAAGGGAGAGGAAGTAGGGGAAATGAAGCTTTGCTGGTGCAAGTCTCTTGGAGGAGATGTGATTTTAATAAGGCTTCGAAGGTGGAGAGTCATCATCTTTTGGGTAAGAAGGGGGAGGGCATTCCAGGCCAGAGGCAGGGGAAGGCAGGGAGATAGACGAGATTGAGGTACATCGAGTAGCTTGGTGTTAGAGGAGCCAAGTGAGCATGCTGAGTTGTAGCGGGGAATCATAGAGGTATGATGGGAGGGGTCGAGTTGATTTAGTGCTCTGAATGAAGCCAATGGTATGGAGTTGCTGTTTGATGCAGGGGTGGATGAGCAAACACTTGAGGTTCTCTAGAAGGGAAACATGGACTGAAAATTTTATTAGAAATATGATCCGGGCAGCAGAATGAAGTATAGCCTGGAGTGGGGAGAGATGGGAGATAGGGAAGTCATCAAGGAGGTTGATGCGGTAGTCAATGTAGGATAGGATAAGTGCTTGGATCAGTGTAGAAGCAGTTAGGATGCAGAGGAAAGGGCAGATTTTAGCAATGTTGTGAAGGTTGAACTGCCAGGATTTGGTGACAGAATAAATATGCGTGTTGAATGAGAGAGATGAGTCGGAATAATGCCAAGTTAACGGCTTGTGAGACAGGGAGGATGACGGTGCTCTCTGCAGTGTTGGGAAAGTCAGGGTGAGGACAGGATTTGGGTGGGAAGATAAGGAGTTCTGTTTTGGACATGTTAAATTTGAGGTGTCAGCAGGACATCCAGGTAGAGATGTCCTGAAGGCAGGAGAAAATGCAAGACTGCAGAGGAGGAGAGAGATCAGGGCTGAAGATGTAGATTTTGGGAATCATCCACATAGAAGTGGAAGTTGAAGCCATAGGAGCATATGAGTTCTCCAAGGGAGTGGATGGAGAATAGAAAGTGACCCAGAACTGAGCTTTGAGGGACTTTCACATTAGCAGAGTCAAGGAATGGGAGTGAAATTGAGCAGCCAGAGAGACAGGAGAAGAACCCGAAAACGACAGTGTCAGGGAAGCCAAGGATCATTGATCGACTGATTAATAAATCCATCTTAAACAATAAATATATATTGTGTGTGTGTGTGTGTGTGTGTGTGCACTTTGACTCACCATAACATGCATGCAAAAGTTTCTTCCAATAGGTCAAAATGCCTGGGGACCATGGCTAGCCAAGAAACAGACTGTACTGCCTAATGCTAAGAGAATACTTCAGGTTTATCTCTTTGCAAAAGAACATTACTTAGAGATTGAGCCTGAGAGTCAGAGGACCGTGGTTCTGATCCCGGCTTCACCACTTTCCTGCTGTGTTACCTTGGGCAAGTCACTTAACTTCTCTGTGCCTCGTTTTCCTCAACTGTCAAGTGGGGATTAAATACTTGTTCTTCCTTCCGCGAGCCCCAGGAGGGACAGCTACTGTGTCTGACCTGATCATTTCGTATAAGCCCAGCACTTTTAAAGTGTTTGGCAACTAGTAAGCGTTTAACAAATACCATGATTAGTATTTGAATGTGATCGGATCGTCTTCCTAAAACATCTTTCAGAATCCATCATCCCCCTCCTCAAAAGTCTTCGGTGTCTAACCACGTCTCTCTTGCTCAAAATAGAAACTCCGAACCACTGACTTTTTATCAGTCAGCTCCTTCTTACCTTGCCACAGTTTTCTTCCGCTAAGCCCCAGCTTTCACTCTTCTAATTTCACCTTGTTCTCAACTCTCATCTCTGATTTACTGTTCACTCCTTTCCTTCTATGTGGCACGTTCCCCTCTCTCAAGTCCACCAGATCTTGTTCCTCCATTGGCTCAGGTCACTGACACTCTAGGAAAAAAAACGGGGGGCCTGGTTGCTAACCTGTCCTGCTTATTTCAAGAGACGTAGCAAAATGATAAAAATAAATGTGCTGAATGTTTATTTTTCTAGGTCACTGATTTATACCTGCCTGTGTCCCCATTTGTTTGTAAGCTCTCCGAGGGAACAAAAAACACATACCTACAACTTCTATTGTAATCTGCCAAGTGCCACATGCAGGACTCGGAACACTAAGCAGTTTGTTGAATGCTTACTGTGTGTCAAGCACCGTACAAAGCACTGGGGTGGACACAAGCAAATAAGGTTGGACACAGTCCCTGTCCCACATGGGGCTCACAGTCTTAATCCCCATTTTGCAGTTGAGGTAACTGAGGTACAGAGAAGTTAAGTAACTTGCCCATGGTCACCCAGCAGACAGGTGATGGAGCCAGAATTAGAACGCTGGTCCTTCTGATGACCAGGCCCACACCCTATCCACTAATTATAATGATAATAGTAATGTTGGTATTTGTTAAGCGCTTACCATGTGCAGAGCACTCTTCTAAGCTCTGGGGTAGATACAGGGTAATCAGGTCGTCCCACATGAGGCTCACAGTCTTCACCCCCATTTTACAGATGAGGGAACTGAGGCCCAGAGAAGTTAAGTGACTTGCCCACAGTCACACAGCTGACAAGTTCATTCGTTCAATAGTATTTATTGAGCGCTTACTATGTGCAGAGCACTGTACTAAGCGCTTGAAATGTACAAATTGGTAACAGAGACAATCCCTGCCCTTTGACCGGCTTACAGTCTAATCGGGGGAGATTAGCAAGTGGCAGAGCTGGGATTCGAACCCATGATCTCTGACTCCCAAGCCCGGGATCTTGCCACTGAGCCACACTGCTTCTCGTTGCTTCTCAGTACATACTGATGATGGTTGTGTTGAGGGCAGCGATCTAGAACCTCTCTGGAAATTCTGTCTCAATGTTGACCACCTACTAAACAAGAAAAACCAACACCTCCATTGTAGTATTTTCCTTCTTTCCAGTATATTTCAGAGAAAGAACTCTAAACATTTCAGGATCTGCCCACATGGCTAATCCAGAAGTTGAAGACTTAGTTCCTGTGTATAGCAGCTAGCTCTGCTCTCTGAACTGGCCCAAACCTTAGTGTGAAATTTTTTTGTGTCCACATCTCGACTTCCTGTGATACTAATCTGGAGAAGTTGCTGCATGATGACCGTCCTTTAACTTTGCAAAACTGGGATTCCAAATTTTAGTGCCACAAAAAGTTTCTCATTATGAAACCCCATTTTTTAAATCTCCCTAGCCCTGGCTGACCTCCAGCTGAAAGTCCACATAAACTCATTTGCTAACACTGGAGCACAAGTACGTTTTTCCTCTCTAGACTGTAAACTCACTGTGGGCGGGGAATGTGGCCTAGTGATAGGAGCACAGGCCTGGCAGAAGGACTTGGGTTCTAATCCTGACTCTGCCACTTCCTGTCTGTGTGACCCTTGGGCAAGTCACTTAACTTCTCTGTACCTCGGTTAACTCCTCTGTAAAATAGGGATTAAGACTGTGAGCCCTATGAGACCGTGTCCAACCTGTTTATTCTGTATACACCCCATTCATTCAGTCATATTTATCGAGCACTTACTGTATGCAAAGCACTGTACTAAGCACTTGGAAGAGCATAACATAAAAATAGACACATTCCCTGCCCACATTCATTCAGTCATATTTATTGAGCACTTACTGTATGCAAAGCACTGAACTAAGCCCTTGGAAGAGCGTAATATAAAAATAGACACATTCCCTGCCCACAAAGAGCTTTCCCCATTGCTTAGTACAGTCCCTGGCATAAAATAAGCACTTAACAAATGCCACTATTATTATTATCGTGATTATTATTATTATTCATTAATTCAATCATATTTAATGAGTGCTTACTATGTGCAGAGCACTGTACTAAGTGCTTGGAAAGTACAATTGAGCAATAGAGAGAGACAATCCCTTCCCATAACAGGCTTACAGTCTAGAAGGGGGGAGGCAGACATCAAAACAAGTAAACAGGCATCACTGGCATCAATATAAATAAATATAACTATAGATATATACACATCAAAACAAGTAAACAGGTATTAATATAAATAAACATGGTTATAATCATATAATTATGTAATTGCCCAAAGTCCAGCACATAAGTGGTGGAGCTGGAATTAGAACCCACGTCCTCTAACTCCCAAGCCCAGGCTCTTTCCATTAAGCCACACATGGGCCTGAGAGTCAGAAGATCATGGGTTCTAATTCTGGCTCTGCTACACATCTGCCATGTGACCTTGGGCAAGTCACTTCACGTCGCTGGACCCTCATCTGTAAAATGGGGATTGAGACTGTGAGACTGTGACTGTGTGGGACAGGGTCTGTGTCCAACTTGATTTGTTTGTATCCACCCCGGCGCTCAGTACAGTCCTTGACACATAGTGCTTAAAAAATAGCACAATTTTTATATCCTTGTACCGTCCTTTTTCTCTTATCTGTAACTCACTTTATTGTCTGTCTCCATTTTTAGATTGTAAGATCCTTATAGGCAGAGAATTTGCCTACCAACTCTACCGTATTGAACTTTCTCAAGTGCTTAGTACAGGGCTCAATAAGAGCTCAGTAAATACCATCTGATTGATCCACCAGTGAAGGCACTACAAGAATGTTTGCCTCAAACTTGCAGTGGACGTATCCAATCCCACACAATACCTCAGGTGTTCATTTTGGGGACATTCAGATTTTATTTCACACGATCAGTAGAGCAAGAAGTTCTATTCCAGAAAAAAAACTCAATTGGTTTGGAGTCCTCCCATGACCTGTTACTTTAAGTGGATTGATAAGTCTGAGTTTGCAAGGAATTCAAGGGATCTACCCAAGGCATTTTCCAGTCCTATATGTTTAATGTGGCCAGAGGAACGATATTTGTTTAAATCTAAAATTATGTTTACGGCCAAACATCTTATCATAATGGTCAATAATGGTAGGGAGGACTCATTATGTTGGCTGCCTGTTCCATTGAAAGTGGTCTAATTGTATTAATGATTTTCCAAATTTCCATATAATCACATTAGCATTAGTTTTTGCTTCTTGAATATAAAAGGCAGCACTAAAATGCGCAAATATTATTGTTCTGTATTAATGGCTTCTCTGGCCAATTAGTGAGGATCATTGTTGCAATATTTTAGCCCTACCATGGTACACCAGAGACAGCATAAAAGACTCCTATATAGAAGCATTAACAACACTTCTCAACAACAGCGTCATTGAGCACCACAGAATCCTCTATTTACTACTCACTCGGCTGAATCTCACTCTTACAATACAGTTAATAGAGTTTATCACCTTTTGGTTCTTATACTGACTAATGAATTTGTTAACTCTGGCTGGGGTTTTGCTTTTTTTTTGTTAGGAGAGAATATTCCAACCCCCATGATGGTCATAACTCATATTCCACTGCAGGTGATATAACCTGTTTGTTAAGCACATTTTAAAGAGAGATTCGGTATTTTAATGGCCATTTAGTAGCTGGCTATCAACGGTCTATGCTCCCTGCCTGAGGACAGCATGCGAGGTTTATTAAATATTAAGAAGCCGTTCATTACTATGTGAAGCAATGACAACAGAATATTTGCATATTTAGAAAACAGTACCTTTATATTCTTTAAAGTCGCTACTCCAGTTCTATGGAAGAACTAATGTTTACCTGCTTAAAGATGCATAAAAAAGGGTGTTCCATCTCGAACATTATTTTTATATTTTTTTGAGGGAATAGTTGTTAATTGGTTGTTACTTGAAAAAATACTTTTTTAAAAATACTCTTTTTCAGGCTTTGGCCAACTCCTTGTTTGCAATTGATTCAAGTTGACTGTTAAGGAGGAGCATATGCCGTTTTAAGAAGCAACCTCTTCTTAAATGTCACAAGGCAATTCTCAACCAAGGTTAATTTATTTTTGCTTTACCAACTGTGTTGCATTGTACTTTCCCAAGATCTTGCTTGAGTGTTCTGCACACCATAAATGCTCACTGAATACCGCTGATTGACAAATTGATTTGGTGGGTGGGATTAAGGAAGGTCATTACAGTTGAGATAACTGACATAGCTTTGGACATCTGGTCACCTTTGGGGGAAAATGATTTGATGATAGTCACATCAGTGGTATTTACTGAGTGATTACTGTGTGCCGAGAACTGTGCTAAGCACCTAGAAGAGTACGTTACCATAGAATTGGTCAAGGTATTCCCTGCTTAAATGTGACCTAGAATGCAGGATGAATTAATTCCTGGAAAGTGTCTGTGCCAACAACAATCCAGAGACAAGAACCATGTTCTGGGCTCTTCCTACCATTTTCTCAGACTTCTAGTCCAGTGAGAGTTCTTGAGTTTGAAGACCTGATATCTAAATGTGTGTTGACTCTCCACTTGTTACTAAGGCTAGAACAGAGAATAAAGCGGGAGAGTTATGTGTGAGAGGAGATGATGGGAAAGGCACACTGACTCAACCCACCTTCCACCTGGGGGCCGAAGGCTCTCCAAAAACCAGATTTCTCAGGTGGAGCTCGACTTAAGCCACAGGGCTGCGTGACTCGCTCTTTTTCTAGTTTTCTCCGATCTGGTGTGTTTGCCTTGGTCACTAAGGCTGGGAGAGCTGAATTATGGAGTGACATGCTTATACTGATTTTTGTCATGTATCCTGGTCCCACCTGAACTGGATTTCTGGATTTTTCTTCCAGCATTTCAGCTCCCTTAGCTTCGGTTTCTCCCTTCTCTTAGTTGTGTGCTGTGTGGTGCTTTTGTTTTTTGGCCGTTTACTTGATGTTCATTTTTTTCTCAACTCACTCTACCCTTCACCCCTTACTCTTTTATCTATCTTGTTCACCCTCCCGTGTTCAGCCTGCTCCTGCTGCATTTCCTCCAGGCCACGTTTCCTCCTCTCTCGGGAGGATTTGGCAAATTAGATGAAGGTAAGCAGGACCCAGGAATAGTGAAAGAAATAAGGCAGAGCTCACAATCAGTCAAAAAAGTAAGGGTAAAGTTCATTCACTTAATTGTGACAGTTTAATTTTCCCCTCTGGTTCCAATAAACCCAAAGCTCAATAATATGGCTAAGCAGTCTGCTGCCTAATTTCTAGGCTTTTAATGGTCATTTTACGAACTGCTACACACTCTTTTTTGTTAATTTTATTTTTTACCTTTCATGTCACAAGCTCAGAGAAGCAGCATGGCTTAGCGGAAAGAGCCCGGGCTTGGGAGTCAGAGGTCGTGGGTTCTAATCCCGTCTCCGCCACTTGTCTGCTCTGTGACCTTGGGCAAATCACTTAACTTCTCTGTGCCACAGTTACCTCATCTGTAAAAATGGGGATTAAAAAATGTGAGCCCCACGTGGGACAATCTGACTACCCTGAATCTACCCCAGCGCTTAGAACAGTGCTCTGCACATAGTAAGCGCTTAACAGATACCATAATTATTATTATTATTATTACTATGTTGCTTATGTAGATGTTTGTACAGAGTTCAGAGGTATGGGAAGACACCTCAAGAGAGATATCAAACTTACAGTAATACATTTAAAGATAAGAAAAAAGGTTTTGAAGAGAACTACAGTGGGGCTAAACAAGTTTCTTTATGACACCTCTAAGCTTGAATTTTTCTTTAAGAGAGGGAACTAAAGTTTGAAAGGGTCTCTGTCTTTTACTGTGTGTGTTCTGTTTTTACCTCTAATCACTGGTATGTACTGAGCACTTATATTTTCGTTACCCTATTTATTTTGTTAATGAATTGTACATCGCCTTGATTCTATTTAGTTGCCATTGTTTTTATGAGATGTTCTTCCCCTTGACGCTGTTTAGTGCCTTTGTTCTTGTCTGTCCGTCTCCCCCGATTAGACCGTAAGCCCGTCAAACGGCAGGGACTGTCTCTATCTGTTGCCGACTTGTTCATCCCAAGCGCTTAGTACAGTGCTCTGCACATAGTAAGCGCTCAATAAATACTATTGAATGAATGAATACAGAGCACTTTGCAAAGTGTTTGGGAAAGTACTAGACAGTAGAATTGGTAGATGTGCTCCTTGCCCACAAGGAGGGAAGCAGACATTAAATTAGATGAGTGATAGAAGAAATAGAATATAAGAATGTGAGCATAATAATAATATTTATGGTATGTTAAGCACTTACTAGGTGTGAAGCACTGTTCTAAGCCCTGGGGTGAATACAAGGTGATCAGGTTGTCCCAAGTGGGGCTCACAGTCTTAATCCCCATTTTACAGATGAGATAACTGAGATGCAGAGAAGTTAAGTGATTTGTCCAAAATCACACAGTTGACAAGTGGAAGAGCTGGGATTAGAACCCAGGGCCTCCGACTCCCAAGCCCGTGCTCTTTCCACCGAGCCACACTGCTTCTCTGTACTGTGGGACTGGGGTAGCTATCAAAGTGCTTAAGGGGTCCACGGCCAAGGTTACAGTCGATACAGAGGGGAGGGTAAATAGGGGAAATAAGGGTTTTAGTCTGGGAAAGCCTCTTAGAGGAGATGTGATGTTAGAAGAGTTTTGAAGGTGGGAAGAGTTGTGGGCTGTCAGGTATGAAGGGAGAAGGAGATCCAGGACACAGGAGAATGTGGACAAAGGGTTGGTGGTGGGGTAGCTGAGATTGAGGTACAGGGAAGTAGGTTGGTGTTACAGGAGTGGAATGGAGTGTGTGGACTGGGTTGTAGTAGGGGTTCAGTGAGGTTAGGTAGGAGGGAGAGAGCTGATTGAGTGCCTTAAAACCAATTTATGCTCACTAAGTTAGCAAGTCTCCAATTTGTTCCTGAGTCTGAGGTGTTCCTTTCCATCCAGTCTCCATAACGGGAATGATCTCTGGAGTCTGTTCCCAGAAACCGGCCTTCAGATGATGCCGAAGAGAAGCTTTTCTGTTGTTCCTGTTGTTTTCTGTTGTTGCTGGCCAAGATTGACAAATGGGTTTGGTCCCAAACTCTTCTGTACATTATTAATGAAAAATATTCTCACCTGAGGCTAACCCAGTTCCTCTCACGAGCCGTTGGCAACTAACAATCACTGCTGTCTGAAGAGCAGAAAATCGCTTCCTTCCTCTTTCCCGTAAAAAAAAAAAAAAAAGAAAGCCTCCAACGGGTGGACTGCGAGACTGCCTCAAATTAGGCACTGTGATAAATAAGTATATCCACCACACAGTTAGATTGCCACTTGTTTAGAGATTAAAGTATCGATTTCTGAGATTTTCGACACGGGTTAATTAAACATTTACATATATGGGCCGAACAATATATTGTATGGTACAAATAATATGCACTTTAATCAGAAACCGTGGGTGTTGTGTGTTTGCTTGTTCCATGTTAATTGGCACCATGCTGGCTCCAAGCTTAGGTATTTGGCTAGATGGAACAAAATAGACGTGGTGTTTTAAATATTTTAATTAGGACCAGCAGTTCCCGGCTCACTCGTTTCTCATTGGATTGTTTTTCATGCATGAATAAATTAGCTAGCATGGAAGTACTCTGCAGAAAGTGGTTGCCCTCTGGCCATAAAATGAGTCCTGTTCATTAATACTTTAATGAAATTAGCTAAGAGCAAAATATTATTCCTTTTAACTGTGTTCTAATTTCTTAATTTTAATTAGGCACATAATTGTGGGGTGTTGAAATGATCTTCGCATACAGCAGGAAAAGTTCCATCACCGTGAGCCCGTGGCTGAAACTCCACTTCACTCCCTGCACTGTTCAGCTGGTAGTTTTCCCCTCAAACTTTCTTTCTTCAGTCTCATCAAAGTCTTTCCCTGAGTCTATGACCACAGGGTGACATTCAAAAGCATCTTGAAGTGGCCACAGCCTGCTGTTCAGCTCTAATTCCTTATCCGGAGGACAGACAGAGAAGGCACGGAGAAGTGAAATGTTACTAAATCTCGGACAAAGTGACACTCTTTCCAGCTTTTGCTTTCCTAAAATCCACCTCCAGCTTCTTTCTCATTTTTCTCGACACCCAACTGTATTTCTTTAGCATTATAAAGCAAAAATAATGCACTTTGAAGAGCATCTTCCCTTAGTGACCACGGGTTATGCTCAAATCCAAAGTGTCAGCGATGTGATTTCTGTCCCCATTTCTGATTCTCACCGTCTGGCTTTTCTCTGCTGCCCATTGAGGGTTTTAGAGGATCATCATTCTGGAGGTGACGACAGAGGTCAGATCACTGATTCTAGGGGCTGCCTGGGGCTGAGGGAGCAGAAGTCAGGAGGAATTTAACCGACCCTATGTTTCCCTGAGGATAGGAACCCTTCCCTCCCAACAACATTAAAGTTAGAACTTCATCTCCCTGCACTGTGGGGGTGAAATAGACGGAAGTAGAGAACGACTGTTGGGATTATGCCGTCAGTGGAGAAGGTTTCTGACTGAAGAGGCATCTTGGATATTTTTATATGGTAGACAGATTAAGCAGGAGACCTGGAACTAGCTGGCAAATGAAGGTGAAGACCCAAGTGACTAGCAGTAGGCAACCACCTGCTGCTCTCTGATACTCTGATAGAGAAGCAGTTGTGGCTCAGTGGCAAGAGCCCGGGCTTTGGAGTCAGAGGTCATGGGTTCGAATCCCGGCTCTGCCGCGTGTCAGCTGTGTGACTGTGGGCAAGTCACTTCACTTCTCTGGGCCTCAGTTACCTCATCTGTAAAATGGGGATTAAGACTGTGAGCCCCTCGTGGGACAACCTGATTCCCCTGTGTCTACCCCAGCGCTTAGAACAGTGCTCTGCACATAGTAAGCGCTTAACAACAATACCAACATTATTATACTATGGAACAGCACAGAGACTCTGCTGGAGGGCCAGAGGAGAGAGCACTGCTCTGAAAATAAAGATACCGGGGTTCTCACCCTTGTTCAGCCTCTATCTGGATGTTTGTACCCGTGTTTCCCACCTGCCTGTCTACTTGCTTGTTACATACCAGACCCCAGAGGAAACAAGACCGGCAGGACTGCGCAAGTAGGCCTGCAATCCACTGGCACTGTAATCACTTTCTTCATGCAGGATCTCGGTCCCCAAGTCTCTATGATGGGAGATTCCACCTTCATTAGGACAATGCTCTACACGCAGTAGGTGCTCAGTTAAAACTGTTTAGGTTTCTTTTTTTAAAAAAAAAATGACATTTGTTAAGCTTCTGCTATGCGCCAGCACTGGAGTAGATAAAAGCTAATCAGGTCATTCTACAGGTGAGGTAACCGATGCACAGAGAAGTTAAGCAACTTGCTTAAGGTCATGGAGCAGACAAGAAGTGGAGCTGGGATTAGAACCCAGGTCCTCTGACTCCCTGTGTTCTTTCCACTTGACCATGCTCCTTTTCAATAATTGCGGGATTTGTTAAGTGCTTACTAAGTAAGTGTTAAGCACTATGAGAAGCACTGGAGTAGATACAAGTTAATCAAGTCCCCCATTGAGCTCAGTGTAGGAGGGAGCACAGATATTGAATCCCCATTTTGCAGACAAGGGAACTGAGGCACAAGAAGTTAAGTAACTTGCCCAAGGCCTCTCAGCAGATTAATGTCAGATCTAGGATTGGAACCCAGGTCTTCTGACTCTCAGGCCTGTGCTCTTTCGTGATAGAGGTCCACCCTGACATCTAGCACTTCCTCACTGTGCAGCTGGTCAAGTGGGGCAGAATTGCATAAGCACTGGAAAGTTGTGTTTAGGCATTTAACATTTTACTCTTTAAACACTCGCTATTCACCCCTCTCTCACCCTCACAGGCCTTACGTATATATCCATTATTTAACATCTGTTTTCTACTCTAGACTGTATATTCACTGTGGGCAGGGAGAGTGTCTAGCAATTCAGTTGCACTGTGCACTCCCAAGATTTTAGCATTTTGCTCTGCACCCAGTAAAGGCTCAATACATACACTGATTTATTGAGCTAGGGTTCTTGGCACAAATTTATTGTAATGTCCCCAATTTTTTTTCTTTTAAATAATATTTATCGAAAATAATACAGAATCAGTGAATGACATTTACTAATAATTATGGCAGTGAGAATTCACTATAAGATAAATCCTGGAGTAAGTGTAGGGTCCCCTCTCGGGATGGCACCTGGAGAGTTTCCAGTACTCTACCAGTCTCGACTACGGGAGTCAAGCGGCGGCCTACCCGTCCCATTCCTAGCTTGGGGTGTGTCTAGCGCGTGAAAGGCAATATTCTGCAAGTCAAAACTCATCTGTGCTGGGCAGCAGCAGCATGGGAGAGAGTTGAGGGCAGACCCTCAAGTTTAATAATAATAATGTTGGTATTTGTTAAGAGCTTACTACGTGCAGAGCACTGTTCTAAGCAGTGGCGTAGATACAGGGTAATCAGGTTGTCCCACGTGAGGCTCACAATCTTCACCCCCATTTTACAGATGAGGTAACTGAGGCACAGAGAAGTTAAGTGACTTGCCCACAGTCACACGGCTGACCAGTGGCAGAGACGGGAGTCGAACCCGTGATCTCTGACTCCCAAGCCCAGGCTCTTTCCACTGAGCCAAGCTGCTTCTCAGAAGGAGGCGATAGTAAACCACTTCTGTATTTTTAGTAAGAAAACTCTCCGGATACACTACTAGAATGATTGAAGAAGGAGGTGGGACATTCTGGGAGAGCTGTACCCATGACATCGCTATGGGTGGGAGACGACTCGACTGCACAAGACAAGACAAGAGGGTATTCAGACCCGACACAGTTTCTGCCCCACATGGAGTCTCAGTCTAAGAGGGAAGGTGAATATTGAACTCCTTTTAAGGATGAGGAAATTGAGGCCTAAACAGGTTAAGGGACTTGTCCAAGGTCACACAGCTGGCCAGTGAGGGAACCAGGACTAATGATGAGATTTTTGACTCCTGACCCTGGGCTCTCCACTACTTTGTGCAGAGCTCTATTTCAAGAAGCAAAACATTTGATCCTACCCTCAAGGGTGTTAGAAACAAGTGGAATAGACTCTTTACAGTCTAATGGATGAGACACTGTAATGAACAACTCTTATTTGAATTTGATAGGCTTATTGGTTTTCATTATGGCAGGTTATGAGAATAATGTTAATGTCTGTTGTGCGGCCTTTGGAAAGTCACTTAACTTCTCTGCCTCAGCTACCTCTCCTGTAAAATGGTGATTAAGTCTGTGAGTTCTATGTGGGACAGGGACTCTGTCCGATCTGACTGTCTTGTATCTACCTTAGCACTTGGTACAGTGCTTGGCACATAGTAAGCGCTTTAGCAAGCACCATAAAAAATAATGGACTCTGGTATTACCTCTATACTGTAAGCTCCTTTAGCCCAAGGAATGTATCAGAAGCAGTGTGGCTCAGAGGAAAGAGCCCGGGCTTGGGAGTCAGAGGTCATGGGTTCTAATCCCGGCTCTGCCACTTGTCAGCTGTGTGTCTTTGGGCAAGTCACTTAACTTCTCTGTGCCTCACTTACCTCATCTGTAAAATGGGGATTAAGACCGTGAGCCCCAAGTGGGACAACCTGATCACCTTGTATCCCCCGGTGCTTAGAACAGTGCTTGGCACATAGTAAGCGCTTAACAAATACCATCATTATTATTATTATTACGTCTACCAATTCTGTTGCAGTGTACTCTCTCAAGGGCTTAGTACAGTGCTCTGTAAAATGTGAGTGCTCAGCAAATACCACTGATTGATTGGTATGGAATAGTTTTGTAGACAAGCCAGAATGAAACCCTCTATTTTCTAATTTAGGAGTTCAGTGGGTAGACATGGACATAGCCTTAGTGTAACTGAAATATGAGCTTAGAGTCAATCAGTCAGTCAGTTGTATTTATTGAGGGTTTACTGTGTGCAGGACACTGCACTAAGCACTTGGTAGAGTACAGCACAACGATATAACAGACACATTCTCTGCTCACAATGAGTTTACAGCCTAGAGGGAGAGACAGACATTAATATAAGTAAATAAATTATGGCTATGTACACAAATGCTGTGGGGCTGGGAGGGGATCGGGGAGCGGGTGGTAAATAAAGGAGCAAGTCAGGGTAACACGGAAGGGAGTGGGAAAAGGGGAAATGAGGGATTAGTCAAGGAAGGCCTCTTGGAGGAGGTGTTTGAAGGTGGAGAGAGGAATTGTCTGTCAGGTATGAAAAAGGAAAACATACCAGGCCAGGGGCAGGACGTGGACAAGCAGTTGGCAGGGAGATAGATAAAATCGAGATACAGTGAGTAGGTTGGCATTAGAGGGGCCAAGTGTGCAGGCTGGGTCCTAAGTCGGAGAGTAGCGAGGTAAGGTAGGAAGAAGCAAGGTGATTGCCTTAAAGCCGATAGTGAAGAGTTTTTGGTTGATGCAGAGGTTCTTGAGGAGTTGGGAAACATGGACTGAAAGTTTTTGTAGAAAAATGATCCGAGCAGCAGAGTGAAGTACGGACTGAAGTGGGCAGAGACATGAGACAGGGATGTAAGGAGGCTGATCCAGTAATCGAGGCAGGATAGGAAAAGTGCTTGCATTCACAGTGGTAGTAATTTGGATAGAGAGGAAAGGATGGATTTTTAGCAGTGTTGTGAAGTAATATAACTCTTTTCTGATTGAAATGCGTTTTTATAGCATATTTTACTATTTAGGTTACAACTGGCACCTGCCCTTAACATTATTGGTATATTGAACTTTCAATTATGCATTAACACTAATTGTAATACTTGATTATGCCCACAATGAAAAGTGTTGAGCTAGGGTTGTTTACAATTAGCGCTAATATTATCTAATGTGCAATTCACATGCTATTTTCTGTTTTTTTTAAATCACATAGCCACTGGAAATAAGAAAGCTAAGGGATTTGTCATTTCCGGTGGCAGTCTTGTTTTTCTAGATAAACAGTTTAGAATAAAGTGTCTTATGGTCCAGTGACACGTGATGCAACTTTCCTTTTATCAGTGTGCATTTAGGAAATCATGGGCAAGACTTTATTCTTGTCACCTCAGGCTCTTATAGGGGCAACTCTCATTAAATGCTAGATATGATGACTTATGATGACTTCTGACTTCCAGGCCTGTGTTCTAGCCACTACTCCATTATGCCCATAGAGTCCCACTTGGCCTGGTGGACAACTGGTTCCTCATGAAGCCTGGCAGCAGAGTGAAAGCAAGGGTCTTAGAGTCAGAAGGACGTGGGTTCTAATCCCGGCTCTGCTACTTGTCCGCCATGTGACCTTAGGCAAGTCATTTAACTTCTCTGTGCCTCTGTTCCCTCATCTGTAAAATGGGGATTAAGACCGTGACCCCTATGCGAGACAGGGATTGTATCCAATCCAATTACCTTGTATCTACCCCAGTGCTTAGTACAGCACCTGGGACATAGTAAGGACTTAACAAATATCACAATTATTAGTGTTGTTTATGAATCCCTAAGCTACCCTGTGCCGTCCAGTTCCTGCCCATGCTGTCCTACTCAGTGGCAGGTATCCAGAGTCCCATTCTCCAGGAGGGACAAGAACACTTTAGGAAGTGGATCCTGGACCATCCGAAGCCCCGCTAGGAAGGGACAGGTTGGAGAAATTATATGACAGTTATGAGTAGAAACCATCTTTTCATTCTATGGAGTTCACTGTTAAAAATGAGCAGAGCTCTCTATTCCGACGTGGGTAAACTAGTAATGCTTTAGTGATTTACTTCCTGCTTCAATCAAGTCTCCAGTGCACATTATTTCTCCTCGATATAAAACCTAAACGTTTATAGTACAAATGCATATGTGGAATTTTGACTTTTCTGTCCCTCAGATTTTTTAATGGTATTTGAGTATTTACTTTATGCCTGGCATTGTACTGAGTGCTGAGATAGATCCAAGCTAATGGGGTTGGGCACACAGACCCTGTGCCTCATGGGGGTCACGGTCTTAATGCCCATTTTACATCTCAGGTAACAGACACAGATGAATTAGGGATTTGCCTAAGGTCACACGGCAGACAAGTGGTGGAGCTGAGATTAGAACTCAGGTCCTCTGACTCCCAGGCCCGAGCTTATTCCACTCGGCCATTCTGTTTCTCTAAATGTTCATCTTTCTTCTTGGAGTCATTCCCCCCTGAATGTAACAGCTGATTGTAACAGCCCTGAAAGCTGTGTCCACCCTTCTTTTCAGATTCTGAAAAAGATTTCATTTCTCTACATTTCTAGGCTTATCCCCTTCCCTCCACCCAGGAATCCAGTTTCCTGCCTCTTATTGGTTTCTTGGGCAACCTTGTCTCAATCACTTAGCTTTTCTGAGCATCACTTCCCTCATCTGCACATTGGGAATTCAAACCTGTATTTCCTCCTACTTAAACTGTGAGCCCCCAGTGAGATCTGATTATCTTGGACCTACCCCAGTGGTTAGTACAGCGCCTGGCACATAGTAAGTGCTTAAAAATATTACTATTATTATTCATTCCCATTGAATAATTGACCCATATAGCTCATTAGACACTCATGTGTAACATAGGCCACCTTCCTGGCTCATTGTGCTCGATCTAAACGTCTTCTCTCAACTACTCTTTCCTTTCATGTATTTATCAGTAATAAAATTCTGCCTTTGGAGAACCCTGTTGGGATATTTCAACATGACCTACGTTTCAGGCAGTGTGTAGGAATCGTTGTCTGTGACTCCTTTCTGAAGAAGGAAAGTGCCTTCGGTTAGTCATCTCTTCGTTTAGCCATCTTTAGGAAAGAGGATTGGCAGTTCCAGGTTGGCAGGGTCAGCAGTCACACTGTATCATGGCTCCCTTGTTTCTGAGAGGGAACCAGTGTGACCCAATGGAAAGAAAACTGGCTTGGGAGTCAGAGGACCTGAGTACTAACCCTAGCTCTGCCATCTACCTGCTGTGTGACCTTAGGTAAGTCACATGACTTCTCTGTGCCCCAAGTACCTCACCTGTAAAATGGGAATCGAGACTGTGAGCCCTATGAGGGACAGGGGCTGTGTCCAATCTAATTATTTTGCATCTATCCCAGCGCTTAGTATAATACCTGGCCCACGGTAATCACTGTGTGGCTCAGTGGCAAGGGCCCGGGCTTCGGAGTCAGAGGTCATGAGTTCGAATCCCGCCTCTGCCGCTTGCCAGCTGTGTGACTTTAGGCAAGTCGCTTAACTTCTCTGTGCCTCAGTTACCTCATCTGTAAAATGGGGATTAAAACTGTGAGCCCCACGTGGGACAACCTGATCACCTTGTATCCCCCCGGCGCTTAGAACAGTGCTCTGCACATAGTAAGCGCTTAACAAATACCAACATTATTGTTAGTAAATGCCATAAAAAAATGGACTTCATGAAGCCAGTGTTTTTGCCCTATGAGATTTTAATATGTTGGTGCTCAAACTCTTTCTCTATTGGATTGCATAGCACTGGGGATGTTGGCGTGTCTGGGATCAAAATATAATCTTAAATCTTTTTATTTGTTTCTGCATATTAGCTGGCCCAAACGATGTGGTGAGTTTATAAAGTCTGCAAGGGGGAGTTTAAACATTCAATTGCATTTAATTATTTTTTCATTCATGTTTAAAAACATTATTTTATGCTAATTCTTGTTTTTTCTAGGACTGGCATAAGCTATGAGCTTGTATTTTAAGATTCTAGTCTAATGCCTGTGTTTCCAATGTAGCGATTTGGTTAATTAGTCTGTTTGAATCGTTTTTGCTTAACCAATTCATCTTGTGCCTATGGAGGTTTCTCTAGTTCCTACAATACAGTTTAAAAGAAGGCTCTAAAAATAATGAATAAATCTTTATTAATAATAACAGCTGAGGTATCCATTAGGCACATACTATTTTACCTTGTGCTGTACTAAACACTGGGGTAGATACAAAATAACAAGGTGCCACATGGTGTTTCACAGTCTAAGTAGGAGGAAGAACCGGTATTGAATCCCCATTTTGCAGATGAGGGGACTGAGGCACAGAGAAGTTGAGTGACTCTCCCAGGGTCACACAGCTGGTTCCATGGTGGAGTTGGTTTTAGATCCCAGGTCCTCTGACTCCCAGACGCATGATCTCTCCATCCTTCGTTACATATATGCCATGTAATGATGATATTAGATTTGTTTGCAAGACTGCACATCCTAACAGGATCTAATACCAAATATAAAATAGTGAGAATACTAGTCAAAGTGTTTTAATCCAACTCAACAGATATTAAGCATCATCAAAAGTCCTTCACAAATTGCTGTATGTGGATGAATGTCCCCCAGAAAACAGTCATCAAGACTCACACCCAAGAAAACATGCAAATGATTGCACATCACTTCACTGAATTCATTCAATCATTCAATTGTATTTATTGAGCCCTTACCTAGTGCAGAAAGGATGATTTGGCAACAGACAGAGACAATCCCTTCCCAAAAATGGGCACACAGTGGATAGATAGATAGATCACGAATGAAGGTCTAAATTCAAGTGGAATCTTGGTTCTCTATTTCTCAATAAGGACACCCATCCAACAAAGTTCAGCAGCCTTCACAGTGAGCTAAGATCTGGTCACTGTTAATTGTATGGTGGAAAGGAACTCAAGGCCCTGAAGTAAAGGAAAAACTTTGCTTTGTTCATTATATTATAGCCAGATCCATCTAAAGAAAACTGAGATGATGGAACAACTTGCACCAGTGAAATTATATACACACTCTAAAATGTATATATTGGCAACCCAGAATTCAATGCCACCAAAGACTTCTGTTACCTGGGCAGGGTACTGACCTTTGATCCACCACTAGACAAGAGAGCAGAAAACTAATGAAGAAAGCCAGCACAACCTCTGAAAGACTCTCAGAAAGAGTATGGCAGCAATGTTATATTGTGTTTCAAGTCTACATAGTGGAAACCTGGAACCCATAATGGTATTCTCCCGTTTCTTTCAGCTGTTCCACTAGGAAAACGTATGGCTTACACTTAACATCAAATGGCAAGCTGGAGTCACAAACAAGGAAGCTCTGGAATGAAGTCATTCTCTTAACACTGAAGCTACGCTCCCTTCAATGCAGCTACGCAGGGAGGGACACGTGAAGAGACTGAGCTGATGCAGGATGCCCAAACAGACGCTGTATGGAAAACTGAGCAAAGGGGGACAGAGACATAGTATCTCATTTTATGCTGCATCCCATCTGAAAATTGGAAGTCAGTTGCCAAGGATAGAACAGACAGCCAATTGCTGTCAAAAAAGGAGAGGCTCATTTTGAACAAAAACTTTGTAGAAAATAAGAGAAAAGGTAGCAAAAGGGAAAACTGAACCAAATGATGAAAATGTGCCCCGTGACAGTACAATGTGGGGCACCCCTTGGTATCCACTAAGGCCAAGAGCTTCCAAGTCAGACTGAAAAGTCCTCAAATGCCGGCCTTTCCTACTCAATAGTTTTCCAAATCCTGTCTGCGACTCCAAAGCCCTTATTCCTCTTGATGTGACCTTCCCTGCTGAAGGTCCCAACCTTTTTCATCCCACATTAAAAATGCAAAGTTGGCACCTGGGCTGTGAAATCATGCAAGGACCAATGATCAATTACCTCTTTTTCTACCCTCTCCTCGTGCTTGGTCGACCTACCTCCTCTTTCTCATTCAAATAGAGCACTGTAGCTCTCTCGCTTCTTTGTCTTTATAATATTTTTAGACAGGTCTTGTCACAAAAAAGACCATGACTTCAGCTGGGTGAGTTCTCACGAAATAGGTCACCTGGGACTTTGGGGAGAGACGAAGCTTCCGTAGTGGGCAGTTGTTCAGAGAAAGAGGAAGTGTAATCATTTGGAGCAGGAAAAGGGTTTTGAAGCCTACTTATTATGTGCTTATTAAAATCACATCTCCTCCAAGAGGTCTTCTCCAGTTAAACCCTCTTTACTTCTTCTCCCACTCCCTTCTGTATCACCTTTGAAGTTGGATTTGCATCCTTTATTCACCACACTCTCAGTGACCCAGCATGTATGTACACATCTTTAATTTGTTTATATTAATGTCTGTCTCTCCCTTCACACAGAGCTTCTTGTGGGCGCAGAGCATGTCTACCAACTCTGTTATACTGTACTCTCCCAAGGGATTAGTAAAGTGCTCAACACACAGTAAGCACCCAATACATCTCAATGATTGGTTGATTGAGGTGGAGATTCTCTTTCCTGTTTCTTCTGCCATTTAATCACCAAAGTCCTGGATGGCACTTATTTTTATTAAAGTACTCTATGCATTCCCACTCCCCATCTCCCCACCTGCCCTTCCCCCGTGCCCCAAATCCAAGCCTACGCGCAGAGGGATTTCTTTATCTTGACTCTCTCTAGGGGAAGTTTAGGAACAAGAAGCTTAAGCCTGCTCAGATCTTTCCTCTGACTTGGTTAATTGAACAATGTGCCAGGTAGGTAATGAAAGGAAAGAGGGATTAGAGCCAAGAGTGCCGTGATTTATAACGGCTATATTTCCAGCCTCCCCATCTTCTAATCTAGAATCTGTAATGAAATTATTGAAAAAAATTTAATTTTTCATGTTAACAGATTTTCTGCTATTAAACACTGAGAGTTAGAGCAGCTAATTTAAAGATCTCAACTAAAATATTTTACTTTGGCCATCTTGATCTTGTGCAAGAGGCAAGTTTCATCATAATTGTGTCAAAATAGATGATATCAAATTTTAGTAACTTCAGTGGAGTAGCACTTCTGAAACAGTATTTTAGAATCAGCTATTTAAAGTCTGATAACACTGTTAAAATAGGTATCTGGGCAATAATGATCTTGTATAACAATAATAATTTGGTATTTGTTAAGCGCTTACTATGTGCCAAGAACTCTTCTAAGCACTGGGTAGATACAAGGTAAACAGTCTTAATCCCCATTTTCCAGATGAGGCACAGAGAAGTGAAGCGACTTGCCCGAAGTCACACGGCTGATAAGTGGCAGACTCAGAATTAGAACCCACCACCTCTGACTCTCACGCCCGTGCTCTTTCCACTGAGCCATGCTGTATCTACTTCAGCGTTTAGCAGAGTGTTTTGCACATAGTAAACACTAAAATACAATTACTCCTCCTATATACCTATGTGTACATATAAAATATGCATATATTCATAGTCATCCTTGGTTTTCAAATATGGTGCCCTAGGAAGTAAGTCTTCACCTCTGTATCTGAGTATGACTGAAAAAATTGATATGATGCAACTCTCTCTTCAACACTGGGTGCATCTAAAGATAATTTTTTCCTGTTCATCTTCCTTTGTCTTTTATGGGGACTGTTTGTGATTTTTAAACTACCTCTCTGTAACCCAGTCTTCTTAGAGTCCGTGCTTGAGTAGAGAGCTTCCTGCCTTTTTAGGCTGGTCTTTCTGCTGCTTGGTCTCCTGATACGCCACTGTTCTCCGCCATATTGTTTGAGAATGTCCTTTACCATTAGTTTAGTCTGTTCTCCTTGCTTGCCACCTGCCCGTTTTCAGTTCACCGCTCAGCAGCCCTCTAGGAATCTTGCAGTGAGGAATTCTTCTCACACTCCTCTTGCTCTCCTGGCCCCCACCCCCCACAAAAGAAGTATTGCTGTGAAACCTTGCCTTAGAGCCGGTGAGCTGCGTGTGTTCTCCTCACACCTCTCTTGCCCGCTTCCCTTCACCCTCCGCAAAAAAGAGTGTGTTGTTTCAAAAGCTTGTCTTATTGCCGGTGAACTCCTGTGTTCCAGGACCTTGTTGGTCATCCTGCTTTGCCATGTAAGTATGAGTACCTTGAGGGATCGGGTCCATATCTAATTCTGACCTATAGGCTCTTTCCCATCACTTAATACAGTGCTCTGCAGACAGAAGGTGCTTAATAAATACCGTTACTCCTAATTACTACCATTACAACTATTAAGGTACATTGGAGTAACAATGCCCGCTCTCGCTCCCTCCCTCTTAGATTATAAACCCTGTGTGGGGCAGAGATTGTGTTCAATCTAATTAACCTTTGCTCAGAGGAAGCACTTAATAAATACTATAAGTGACTCTTGCCCATGTCCTCCCTCTTACTTGGAATTCTCCCCTATTTCATATTCCACAAATCATCACTCTCCCCACCTTCATAACTTTATTAAAATCATATCTCCTCCAGGAAGCCTTCCCTGACCAACCTCTCATTTCCCCTTATCCCTCTCCCTTCTGTGTCAGCCAAACACTTGGATCTGTATCCCTTAAACACTTGATAGTCATCCCACCCTCAGCCTCAGCACTTATGAAAAATATCCATAATTTATTTTAATATCTGTTTTTCCCTCCAGACAATAAGCTTGTCATGGGCAGGGAATGTATCTGCCAACTCTGTTATATCGCACAGTGCTCTGCACATAGTAAGCACTCAGTAAATATCATTGTTGAGGATGAATGGAACTCTATCATGGCCCTGGGAGTCAGAAGAACCTGAGTTTAAGCACTCAGTAAATATCATTGTTGAGGATGAATGGAACTCTATCATGGCCCTGGGAGTCGGAAGAACCTGAGTTCTAATCCTAGCTCTGCCACTCGTCAGCTATGTGACCTTGGACAAGTCACAACTTCTCTTTGCCTCAGTTCCCTCTTCTGTAAAATGGGGATTAAGACAGTGAGCACTATGTGGTGGAGTTGATATTAGAGCCCAGGTCTTCTTGACTCCCACACCTGTGCTCTTTCCAGTAGGCCATACTGCTTCACGCTGCTTCAAATAGATTGAAGGGTACATTCCAAGCGCTTAGTACAGTGCTCTGCACATAGTAGGCGCTCAATGAATACTACTGAATGAAGAGTAGAAATTAACGAATAACTGGAGTAAATCAATGTCGACACGAGTGGTAAGAGTTACGGATGGAATGGCTTGATCAGAAAGGTGGGATCAATCAGGGAATGCCACCTGGGGGAAGAGGGTTTTCCAGAGGGATTTGAAAGTGGGAGAGATGTGGATTTGAAGAGGGAGGAACTTCCAGCCTGGATGGGAGGTGGGAGTTGTGGGTCACAGACTGGAGGGTCAAGAGCACAGGATCTTTAGAATATTTGCTAGGGAGAAACACAGTGTGACCTAGGATGTAGAGGGAGATGGCTCATCCCCCCTCCCAGCCTCACATGCACATATCTGTAATTTTATTTATTTGTATTCATGTCTGTCTCCCCACCTCTGGACCGTGGGCTCTTTGCGGGCAGAAAATGTGCCTGTTTATTGTTGTATCGTACTCTCCCAAGCACTTGGTACGGTGCTCTGCGTACAGTAAGTGCTTAATAAATATGATTGAATGAATGAAGAAAGCAAAAAGCAGCAGCTCCTTGATAGGATTTTATGCAGAAGTCCTGCCATGACTTCTGAAGTTCCCAGTTTTTCTGCATCACTATGGGCAGGGGACGTGTCTGCTAATTCTGTTGCATTGAATGCTCCCAAGTGCTTAGTATAGTGCTGGGCATGTAGTAAGTGCTCAATGAATATCATTGATTAACTCACTAACTCCATGGAAAGAGAAGCGTCAACTTGGATTTTTTTTTAAAGGTATTTGAGTACTTACCACGAGGCAAGCACTGTTGTAAGCCCCGGAGTACGTACGAGTTAATTGGGTCAGGCACAGTCCCTCTCTGACATATGGGGCTCACAGTCTAAATAGGAGGTAGAACAGGAATCCCCATTTTAAAGTTGAGGAAACTGAGGCACAGAGAAGTTAAGTGACTTGCCCACGTTGCACAGCAAGCCATTGACAGAGCTGGGATTAGAACCCAGGTCCTTCTGACTTCCAGGCCCATGCTTTCTCTACTAGGTGACCCTACTTCTCCATTTGATTCTTTATTAAAGTTTCTGCTGCTTGTGAAACTGAAATGCAGCTGACTCTTCTCCACTGGAATTCTTAGGTGGAGAAGTTCACCAGATCAATCAATCAGGTTTATTGAGTGCCTACCGTGTGGAGGGCACTGTACTAGGCATTTATAAGAGTACAGTATAACGGAGCTGGATGATTTTATCCAGGTTTTGTCCAAGTACATCCCTATATTGCAGCCCCAAAAGCGCTCATTATTCCCCAGATTGCAAGAGTTAACTTTAGTCACTCACTGAATAGTCCTGTTACGTCGAGTGCAGAAGTTAATAATGTTGGTATTTGTTAAGCGCTTACTATGTGCAGAGCACTGTTCTAAGCGCTGGGGTAGATACAGGGTATCAGGTTGTCCCACGTGAGGCCCACAGTCTTCATCCCCATTTTACAGATGAGGGAACTGAGGCGCAGAGAAGTCAAGTGACTTGCTCACAGCCACAGAGCTGACAAGTGGCGGGGCCGGGATTCGAACCCATGACCTCTGGCTCCCAAGCCCGTGCTCTTTCCACTGAGCCACGCTGCTTCCCGCAGCGCGTAGATCCTCGTTTCTGAGGAGGACATCGGCTCTCATTTTCCCCGTGTGACCCCGGTTCTGCATTCTCCCTGCTCCCCGCAGCGTACTTGACCAGGGAATGCTGTTATAAATGGCATCCCAAGCTTCCTCTCTTCCAAATCCCTCCGCCAGTGCACACATCTCCCTCTCACACACTGTCTTCTTTAAATGATGCTGCTGGTTTGAAATCTGCCCCTCGGTCACTTCGTCTCTTCCCCTCGTCGAGCCTCGATTTATATTCATGTCAGCCTAGACTCTAAGCTCTGTGTGTCTATCGTATTGTACTCTTCCAAGTGATTAGTACAGTGCTCTATACACACTAAGTGCTCAATAAATATGATTAAATGAAGTTACAAGGTAATCAGGTCCCGCGTGGGGCTCAAAATCTTAGAAGGGAATACATCTTCAAAGCCTTATCGTACCTTCAGAGGCTTAGTAAAGGCACATCTCCTCCGAGAAGCCTTCCCTGAAAAAGCCCTCATTTCCTCTTCTCTCCCTCCCTTCTGTCTCACCCTTGTGCTTGGATGATTTGCTCCCTTTATTCACCCCTTCCTCATCCCCCCAGGAGTTATATCCGTATCTTTAACTTTGTATTTATATTAATATGTCTGTTTCCCTTCCATTTGTCACTGTGGGCAGGGATTGTGTCTACCCACTCTCTTATATTGTACTCTGCCCAGGGTTCATTCATTCAATAGTCTTTATTGAGCGCTTACTATGTGCGGAGCACTGTACTAAGCGCTTGGAATGTATAAGCACTCAAAAAATATGATGGATTCATCGCTTGACTGAACAGGTATTGAATCCCCATTCTGCAGATGAGGGAACTCAGGCCCAGAGGTGTTAGCAGCCTGCAGAGTTGGATAGATCCCAGGCCTGGGAATCAGAAGGTCATGGGTGCTAATCCCACCTTCACCACATAATAATAATAATAATGTTCTAATCCCATCTAATAGAGAAGCAGCGGGGCTCAGTGGAAGGAGCCCGGGCTTCGGAATCAGAGGTCATGGGTTCTAATCCCGGCTCCGCCGCTTGCCAGCCGTGTGACTTTGGGCAGGTCACTTAACTTCTCTGTGCCTCAGTAACCTCATCTGTAAAATGGGGATTAAGACTGTGAGCCTCTCGTGGAACAACCCGATCACCTTGTACCCACCCCCAGCGCTTAGAACAGTGCTTTGCACATAGTAAGTGCTTAACAAATACCACCATTATTAATCCCAGCTCCACCATGATTAGGAGCAGCATGGCTCAGTGGAAAGTGCCCGGGCTTGGGAGTCAGAGGTCATCGGTTCGAATCCCGGCTCTGTGCTGGGCAAGTCACTTAACTTCTCTGTGCCTCAGTTACCTCATTTGTTAAATGGGGATTAACTGTTAGCCTCTCGTGGGACAACCTGATTACCCTGTATCTACCCCAGCATTTAGAACAGTGCTTTGCACATAGTAAGCGCTTCTCAAATACCAACATTATTATTAATGATAATAATAATAATAATTGTGTTATGTGTTAAGTGCTTACTGTGTTCCAGGCACTGTACTAAATGTAGAGGTGGATAAAAGCAAATTGGGTTGGACATACTTCCTGTCCCACACGGGGCTCACAGTCTCAATCCCCATTTTGCAAATGAGGTAACTGAGGCACAGAGAAGTGAAATTACCTGCCCAGGGTCACGCAACCGTCAAGTGGTGGAGCAGCCGGGATTAGAATCCACAACCTTCTGACTCCCAGGCCTGTGCTCTCTCACTACACCAGGAGGCACCTGTATGCTGTGTGACCTTAGCAAGTCACTTCACTTCTCTGTGTCTGTTTCCTCATCTGTAAAACGAGAATTAAGACTGTGAGCCCCTTGTGGAACGGCAATTTTGTCCAACCCGATTTGCTTGTATCCACCCCAGTGTTTAATACCGTGCCTGGCACACAGTGAGAGCTTAACAGATACTGCAATAATTAAATCACTTGTCCAAGGTCACACAGCAGGTATGTGGCAGAGCCGGGATTAGAACCCAGATCCTCTGACTTCCGGGCCTGGGCTCTTTCCATTAGGCCATGCTGCTAATATGGTATGAGTAAACCAGGGAAATTTAGAGCCAAATCTGTTCCTGCATTAAATAATCTGACACTTCTTACAGAACTGTTGACTCATTAGAACAGTTCTCAGCACAAAATCATATTCCTGTACCTAACCCATACCTTAAGGAGCTTTTAATGACGTTTCACCAAGAGTAAGATCACCTCCTTCCAAAAACCTTTTTTTTTTTTCCTTTTCCCCTGAGTTTCCTCTGATACATAATAGCGTCGCCTCAGATTAGTTCATTCATCAGCTACCCTAACTGCCCCTTGGAGTGGGCAGAGTGGCATTAATTGCTGATGGGTGGGAATAAAATAGAGAAATAGAGGCTGCAGGAAGTGATTTGTAAAGCCATTAATAGTCCTAATCCAGATTTCCAACCTCCACGTTCTCTGTTCAGAAAAGACCCCACTGCTTCAGTTCTTCACATTAGGAAACTTCCTACTTCACCTCCACTAATTCTACATGGACTAAGTCCATCGGAGGATTTCCCGTCATTCCTTCAATTGCATTTATTGAGCACTTACTCTGTGCAGAGCACTGTTCTGAGCACTTGGAAAGTACAATTTGGCAACAGATAGTAATTGCTCTTTCTGGCAATTACTGCTCTTTCTGAAAGCTGACACTGAAATAAAACCTCAAACTCTTAACTCTTGGAAGAGCACTGTGGCCTAGTACAGAGGCCCGGGTTTGATGGTGGGGGGGGGGGGGCGGTCAGAAGACCTAGGTTCCAATCCCAACTCTGCCACTTGTCTGCCCTGTGACCTTGGGCAAGTTCATTCACTCATTCATTCATTCAATCGTATCTACTGAGCACTTACCTTGTGCAGAGCACTGTACTAAGCGCTTGGAAAGCACAATTGGGCAACAGATAGAGATAATCCCTTCCCAACAACAGGCTCGCGGTCTAGAAGTGGGGAGACAGACAACAAAAGAAAACGAGTAGACAGACATCAGTGCTATCAAAATAGATAAATAGAATCATAGATAAATACACACCGTTAATAAAATGGAGTAATAGAGCGAGTCACTTTGCCGGGCCTCAGTTTCCTCATCTGTAAATTGGGGATTAAATCGTCCTCCTTAGAGCCCCATGTGAGACATCCCTCTAGACTGGCAGCTCATTGTGGGCAGGGAATGGGTCTGGTTATTGCTCTACTGTGCTCCCCCAAGGGCTCAGCACAGTGCTCTGAATAGTGTAGGTGCTCCATACACACGATTAAATGACTGACTGACTGACTGAGTGAATGGCAGGGGCTGTGCCCGAGCTCATTATCTTGGCACGAGGGGCCCCCATCCACACGGACGCCGCATGACCCCACGCACACCCGCTTTTCTTGTGCCTCAAGATCTGGCTTCGAAATAACAAATACTCTGCTTTTCTCTCTTACTCCTCTGTGCCATTTTGCCATTGATCATAAACTGGTAAGCATGACACCTAGGCTTTTATGAAGAGCACACAACTTTCTTCACTAATGAAGATGTTTACAGATCTAATCAAGGGAGTTCTTTGTTCTTTAGTTGTAAACTGATTTCTAAACTATTAGTGGAGTGAATACATATTGTTTCCTAAAACAGATCCTGCATCTTGGCAGTTTCCCTGCTTCAGTTCAAAGGGAATGAGCATATTAAGTCAGATTTTTTTTTTCTGTGAATAACATTCTGTGGCAGATAATTCTCTTAATAAGAATCAATTACCTTTCTTTATAATCTAGTTCTGGGAAACAAGTCCCAGGGAACATGCGAGATTATGTTTTTAAACCATTAATTTCTTCTGATTATCATACTGCTGTCCTCCTGCTAATTGCTAAACCCTATGGGATCTCACTAACATGAGATACAGCCAGAAATAGACAACAAAACCTCAAATCAGCAGACATTGTGATTTTAGGATCTTGAATACGCATTTTTATAGATCCATTAGGTTATCACAAGGAACTTAAGTCAACTTTTGGGGAAAACTATACATAAATAAAACATTCATTTAGGTGTATTCTTGTTTAAAGGCAGGGTAAAGTGATCTGGTGAGATCCCTTGTAGCACAGTCTTACATATGTGTGAATATAATAATATCTTGAACTGGTACGCAGAGGTTAGGTTTCCAAAAGGGAAACAAAGCAGCAGCAATTATCAAAGTAGTTCAGATTTTTTAAGAAACCTCTTTTATCATCCAAAGTATCCAGATGATTTCCAGATAACAAAGACTAACCTTTCCTTAGAATTTGTTTCTCTGAAATGCAATTTCTCTGGGAAGCAGTCTTCCTCTTTGCTGCCAGTTCTTCTCTCTTTTTCTCTCCCCGATGTCATTTGCTTATGCTTGAAACCACAACCATGCAGACTCAGCCTCTTAAAAAGCTCCTGTAGTGACCATTTTGCTCAATCAAGAGCAGAAGACTCCCAACTTCTGGGAAAAAAAAATCACCAACCTGCTCCAGGGCTTACTTTGGCTTGAGTTTTTCCTTTCCAGAATTATTCTATTAGTTCAGAGAGAACTCAAGCACAACCATTCTGGAATATTTATTCAGCTGTGCAGATATTTTTATTTCCTTCAATTATTTGGATAATTTCTTCAGCTATCTGCTTTGTTCACTGAGCTTTGGTCACAATGAGACAAACACAAAAATCCACCAATGAGCTGATTGCTAATTTGCTGCAACTGTGTGTGTATTACTTTTAATACCCTTTGGGACGTCAGGCCAGTCAACATCATTTATCAATATGATGATGAGTTTGCATGTTTTTCCTCCCTTCCTTTCCATTTATGATTTTTTCTCAAAAGAAGTTCATTCTCTTTCCTTTTTCTTCTGTTTTCTAATTTTTTTTCTCTCTTTGATTCCTCATGCTATCACAAAAGTGTTTTTCAGGCTACAAATAAATTTAATTTTGGGGTATGCTAAAGTGTGTAGTGTTCACCCCAAGATGTCCACTGAAATCTATAAAGAACATCAGTGGGAAAAAAAAATGTAGCTTCTATGGAACATCTCTTTTGTCCTTATGTGAGTTTGGTAGCACTGCCCATTTTGCTCAAAGATGATATAACTGATAGTGAGGTTTATCTATGTATGCACTGTGTGAATTACTGTCTCTTTCATATAATAATAATAACTGTAGCATTTAAGTGCTCACTATGTGCCAAGCACTTTTCTAACCCTTGGAGTAGATACAAGGTAGTCAGGTTGGACGTAGGCCCTGTTCCACATGGGGCTCACAGCCTTTCCCTTGTTCTGCTGTTGCATTAGCTATTTTGTGGAGTTTGACACTATTTTAAATTCTGCCTCTTGCTATCACCATTATTTGGCAACTTCTGCTCTAAGGGTACCACGAATTTCTGATTGCTGTACACCAGGCTGGTCGGATGATAGTCTTCCTCTCTGCAGTATCGCTTGAGGATGGACTTGATAATATCTTTAAATGTGTCTTCTGCAGGCCCTTCAACTCCCAGCACAGAAGCTGTTTGGGCCTCTTGCTTCTGTCCATTTTCCTCACATAGCCTGCCTCGCAAAGCGGGGATGTCATGAATGTAGGCCAACTGCATTCCAGGTCCACATGGTTGGTGGTCCTGTTTTGTGATCCAATTAGCCTTCCCTAGAGAAGAAATGGCAAGGATTATGATGTCATATTCACAACCTACCCATTGAGATGTAAAAGGCAAAGAATGACAGAGGCAGTTTCTCAAATGTATTCCAAGAACCATTCAAAACGTATCTCCAATAGGCCATTGAAGAAGAGAACGATAAGTAGGTCTTTTCAACTGGGTTCTGAGAGGGAAAAGGAACTCCTTCCTATTACTGCTCTATAGACGGTTAGAGTAAATCCCTTGAAATCAGCTGGAAAGGAAACTTGCTGGTAGTTAAGGGCTGGCTTTCCTAGGGTACAGCTACCGAAGGACCGTTTCTGAAACTGTAAACAATCACTGGTATTTATCGAGCATCCTTAGTTAAACTGGGCAGGAACAAATGGGAACCATTCGTTTATTTAGTTTCATTCAAATGAACTCTTCTCAAAACTGATGATTTTTCCATTTCTCCCCAATGAGTAATAAAAGGATTCCATTTCAGTAGGACCCAAATGCTCCCTTTCCATTTTAGTGACAAAATCACAAACCATCTTCACTGAGAAAAACAAACAACTGGGAAAGATGACCCTTCAATTGAAATGTATTACAGTGCAAGGTCATGCATTTTATACAAACTCGCATTTTTATTCCCCGGGTGGTTAGCTGTACTTTATCTCAGTGTTCAGTAATACCATTGAAGTTATATATGGAAAATGGTGTCATCATCAGACAAACAATAATTGACAAAGTTAAGGTTTCTTCAAGACCTTGCATACTCAAAGTGGATATTATAAGTGTAAAGACCAGTGGACTTGATAATGAAATAGAAAGTATTCCTCTAGGATTTTTGTGTCAGGGAAAGGAACTCATAGTCTCTGTTGCCAAGAAGCTGTCAAACCTGCCTTAATTATGATTAATAACATACACATACCTGAGAAGATTTTTTTTTCCTCAACGACTTTCTTAAAATGTCTATCTTCACTAAATATTACCTCAGCAGCAGATGCTTCTATAGTTTAAGGATAAGATCGTATGCTATCTATCTGCATGGAAGTGTTTACAGAACACTTCTGCACATCTAAATATATCAATTTTAACTTCTCCTAAGTACAGTCTTCCTCTTTTGAGGTAGAATTTTAATGTAAAAATAAAGCAACTTCGTTGGGCAATTTTAATCTTCGCAGAACCAAATTCTTCGACGTTCTCTTTGCAAAGAACTCAGCTCAGGTCCTGGTTCTCTGCAGAACTAATGCTAATCTATGGCTCTGACTGTTCCTCTAATTTGTTGTAGAAGAATAGAAATTATTCTTAGTGTAATATTGATAAAGGAGCATGAATTTAGAATAGACCACATTTCAATTAAGGATTAGGGTAAAGCAAATGTAGTTTAGGAATTTTAATAGTTACTGGTCAGGAACATAGAACACCATATTAATTTCAAGGAATATTCAAATAGGAAGAGTACAAAAAAAGAAATAGCAAAATGAATAGGATCCTATTTCTGTGTGTTCTAGAATAAGATTAGAAAAAAGGTGTGTATAAACTGATAGTTTTTCATATATATAAATATATAAATACATATCTTTATATAGAGAGAGATACTAATATGTTATTGCTTTTTTAGGGAATGAGTCTTTCCAAATTTAAGGAAACACTTTGGAAATACTGTTAAATACTATGCTTTACTATATTTTTATTAGTAGTTTCTTACGATAATTTATACCTGACCTTATTCTATTGTTTAGGTAAAGTTAACAGCCTCTAAATTCGGGAGTGGGTGGCTCAGTCTCTTGCTTGTTAATTAGACATTTAAGCTCTAATTGGCCAGTGTTCAGTCAATCAATCAGAGAGGGTTATATATTCGCTCATTGGGAATTGTGGAAGCAATTGATCTAATCAACATTAAGCACTCTAGCCGTAATCACTTATTCATAGCTGAGCAACCATAATACAAAAAGGACAATTGCAGTGTGTGTTGATGAACTCCTAGAGACTTGCAAAGGCAGTGAAGGTATGTGTGCCAAACCATTTCTCATCACAGGTTGGGGAAAAAGCTTATTCCCCAACAGTGCACTCTAACATTCAAATTTGAAATTTTTTTAAAATAAATTTTTGCTCGGAAAAGACTAAATAGCTTAAAACCTGGCTTGTGATCATGAACAGTCATGGCACAAATCTTCCTTTTGCGAGAAGTGTCTGCTGTGCTTGCAAGAAAGGGAGAAGTGAACTTTCATTCTCTAGGAACACTTACATAAAATGCACCTTTGGGCTTTCGATCAATCAGTCAGTCATTTATTGAGCACTTACTATGTGCAGAGCATGGTATCAATCAATCCTTTTAATCTGGCTCAACCTGGGTACATCAACACAAAGTAAAGGGGATAATTTGATTGTAGACAACTGGGCTAGACAATTCAAGCACCACAACCCTCTCCTTTTCCTGAGTAGAAGAATTTGTTTTGGTCTGAACAATCAGTATAATTGCTTCACCTCCCTCTAGGGACCTGGTCATTGGAGCAGCAAGCGTCTGCCCTTGTGCAGCTTGGCTGGTATCACCTTCATGCAGCTCACACGATCCTCTGCCCTACCAATCTGAGTCTGAAAGTCTTCATGGAAAATTGTGCAATTAAGCAAACATTCCATGGAAGAATTTTTTGTGTCACTGTCTCTCTAAGCAGCTTTCAGGAATAGGACACGCAGCATAATTTAAGGAGGCAGATGTCTGAGCTCCCCTGGAAAATTATCTTAATAATTATGGCAGAGGTGCATTTTTTTTTGCCTAAATTATCCCAGTTTTAGAAATACCACAAAATGATTGCATGAAGAAAACCAGTACGTTGTGATGTACCCTGTTGATGGATGATAGTGAGTAACTGCTGTAACATTAACCTTTAAAATATTCTCACTTTCAGTCTTTTCCAGTTAAATATATCAGAGAACTAGAATGTGCAGTCTTCTCCTCAACAGTAATCCTATGTGGTGTTCAGTTAGATTTTTATTATTGATTTTTAGGAAGAGAGAAAGAGTTGAAACGGAAGGACAAGATTATGACATGAGGTAGTTTGGAAAGTCATTTTTGAAGGTAATTGTGGAAAGCAGCATTGTTTAGTGGAAAGAGCACAGGCCTGGGAGTTGGAGGATGAGGTTTCTAATCCCAGTTCTGCCCTTTACCTGTTGTGTGACTTTGGGCAAGTCATTTAACTTCTCTGAGCCTCAGTTCCTGCATCTATTCTCCTATCTGCTTAGACTGCTAGCCCAGTGAGAGACAGGGAATGTGTCCAATGTGATTATCTTGTATTTACCCCAGTATTTAGTACAGAACTTGGCTTGAAATAATTGATTAACAAATATCACTATTGCTATTTCTATTGTTATCATTAGAGCAAGCAGGAAGACCTCTTTTGAAAATGAATATAACTTTTGAAATGAAATGAAATATAATAGGATCTTTATCGAGGCAGGAAATCAAAATCATACTTTAGAAACCTCAAGTTATTATGTCTTTCTTCTTTGTCGTCAGAGGGACAATCCATTGTATTCCTTGAGAGATCACCACTGGGTTCCAGGGAATAGAAAAATCAGAAAGACATAAATATCATTTGGATCCCTCCAACAATTTTTAATAGAAATTCCAAATGAGAAAACTGCCCCAAAGGAAAGAATCCGTGCCTTAGGCTGACGATATTGACTGGGGCCTCCTGTCAGAAAAGTCCTGAGCTGTGAACACTGTTTTGACCATCGACTGTCATTGATGGGAAGAAACTGTCTGAAAGCAGCAAATAGTTTTCTTCCCTCCAATCCCTGACCCAATCCCTTTTCCAAAGGGCAATCATCCCAGAAACCCATGCTACATTTAACTTTGGACTCTCTCCTGTGGGCTTCCTCTCTTAACAGCCCCAGTCGATCTGAATATTTCCCGCATGCTAAACAGACCATTGTGAGCCGTTTCCTCTGGGCTAGATTGTTATAAATGCTGTTTATGATCCTGCTATGACAACTGTGAAGGACATGGCGAAGAATTTATCACAGGATTATTCATCCACCAGCAGAATACCTAATAAGATTCTAAATGACCCAAGATGATAATAAGATCTAGCTTGTAGCAATAAGGTATTAATAAACTGCCTTTTTTCCATAAGGAAGAGCCCTGGCATCATTACCCTGACATATTTGTTTTGCTTATATTTTGCTGGCAAAGTAGGTCTGTTGGATTATATAGCAGATTTATAAAAACCCATGATGTATGAAAAATACAGCACATATGAAGTGGAACCCATAGGTTAAAAGCAAGAGCAGTATGTTTGCCTTTACCATAAGAGGCTAGACTTCCAAGGCATAGATTCTAATTGTTCCATGTCGTTTACCTTTGTATTTAAAAATTATAGGGAGGGTAATATATAGTCCTCTCTTAACCACAAGGCCATAATTCAAATGAAGGGATTTAGTCAAACTCACAAACCCCAAACGCCCAGTATGGATGAGGGATGGGATGGCACCAGAGCATGGATTCAAACCAAATCGGAGGTTCCAATTATTGGCTGGAATTTTGACTAGATTGCGAACCTATGGCTAAGGTAAGCAGAAATCCTGTTCACTGGAACACTGCTGATTTCCACCTGGGGAAGTGATGCACAAGAGGGACAAAGCGATTCAGGTTGTGAAATAATTGAGCGGCAAGTGACGACCCAAGCTTGATGATAGGATAACGGGGGTCCAAATGTCATAGCTGGATCGTAGGGGCAGTGAGCAGTGCGTTCATCACCCTTTTAATAGGATCTTCTGCCACAGTAAATTACCTGCTTTGATGCATCAACTGAATCTTCCGTGCCAGGGAAGAATCCAGGTAACCTAAAAACTCACCATTCCAAAGGGAAAATGTGATCTTTCTGCCAAGAAGACAGATTTCTGGCAACAGTGTTCTTTAGGAAAGGAAGAGGTGGTGTCTTCTCTTTTCAAAATTAATTCCCAAACCTGAAAATAGAGGACATCCTGTGACCCAAGACTAATTTGAAGGACATTGCTTTTTCTCAGTTGTTGTTAATATCAATATGATTGGCTCCTCTTGCCTCTCTTCGGGCAACTCTCCCAAATAACCATTCCAGGCCAGTCTGTCAGACTGAATGGCAGTCTGTGGGACAGTTTAGGGCAAGAGATGAGCTTTGGTTTGATATGAAATATTCTTTGCAAAATATTGTGTGTCTGTCTAACCCCTTTCATTAGCAACTAGCCCTCTTGTTAAAGGCCTGAAGAGACTATACAAAATTATTTCATTAACCTAGGTCATTTCCCCCTCTTGGGACCATACCTGGAGAGTTTCTAGTACTCCACCAGTCTCGACTGCAGGAGGGAGAGTCAAGCAGAGAAATACCCATTCCATTCCTAACTTGGGCAGTGGCTAGCGAGTGGCAGGCAATCTGCTGCAAGTCAAAACTCACCTGTGCTGGGCAGCAGCAGAATGGGAGACGGTCAAGGGCAGAGACTCTAGTTTACTGTGTGGAAGGAGGCAATGGTTAACCACTTCCACATATGTACTAAGAAAACTGTATGAATACACTACCAGAACGATTGCAGATGGCGGCGCGTCCATGGTGTTGCCATGGGTCAGCGATGACTCGACAGCATAAGGCAAGACAGGGTCATTTCAGTTCTTCTAAAGTCTCAACAAATGGGATAATCCACTTTTAGAATTCCACAGAATGTGATTTTTTATGAGCTGAAGTCCTTTTTCGGAAGGGTGGATACTTGAAACTATGTAGATCAGGACCTGGAACAGCACCAATCTGTTTCCTACATAGCCTCTAGTTTGGAACCAAATGATGCTGAATACAGCATAGGCTGAGGAGTAAAATTTATAGCCTTTTTCATTTTGAAACCGTAACAACTTTTAAGTTTTCTTTTGGAATTGTGAAGTCTATTATCTTTAGTTATTGTGTTTTCTAAAACAGAAGACCCACGACTAGAAGTGGTGTGGCCTAGTGGAAAGATTCTAGACTGTGGGCCCGTTGTTGGACAGGGATTGTCTCTATCTGTTGCTGAATTGTATTTTCCAAGCCGTGCTCTATACACAGTAAGCACTCAATGAGTAAGACTGAATGAATGAATAAAGAGCATGGGTCTGGGACTCAGAGGACCTGGTTTCTAATCTTGACTCCACCACATAATAATAATAATAATGTTGGTATTTGTTAAGCGCTTACTATGTGCCGAGCACTGTTCTAAGTGCTGGGGTAGACACAGGGGAATCAGGATGTCCCACGTGGGGCTCACAGTCTTAATCCCCATTTTACAGATGAGGTAACTGAGGCACAGAGAAGTTAAGTGACTTGCCCACAGTCACACAGCTGACAAGTGACAGAGCTGGGATTCGAACTCATGACCTCTGACTCCAAAGCCCGTGCTCTTTCCACTGAGCCACGCTGCTTCTCTATGTGCTTCAGCACATGTCTGCTGCATGATCTCGGGCAACTCACTTCACATATCTGTGCTTCAGTTACCTCATCTATAAAATGGGGATTAAGACTGAGAGCCCTGTGTGGGAAATGGACTGTTTCCAACTGGATTAGCTTGTATCTACCCCGGTGCTTAATACATTGCCTGGCACATAGTAGGCGCTTTACAGATACTGGGTTTTTTTTTTAAAAAAAGGCTATTTGATTTTTAATTTCCACTATTTCCAGTATCATGCCACTTCATGAATAGTGGACTTAAGGGAATAAGGTCCATGAGCAACTTCTAAGTGCAGACCAGTGAACTGAACTCCTGACAGAGTACAAAAGAATTATTAGATCTGATCCCTGTCCACAAGGACCTTATAATCTAATGGGGGAAATAGTCACTAAAGTAAATTACAGGTATGAGGAAGACAGTATTTAAGATATGCACATAAGTGCTACAGAAGGTTGCATGTACTTAAGATTGTAGAATAAATTGCTATTAATATTTAACCCATCCTGTGAGGCACTGCATATGAGGCAGTAAAAACATCACAGGAGACTTGAATCTCTTCTTTGCCTATGGTTATGTGACGGGTGAAATAATTTTTATTTTCTGTAATATTTTTTAATTTTTCTCTAGGAGATAAAGACACATTGCTTATCCTTTAGAAGCTTACATTATAGAATGAAGTAAAGGCACTCTCACTCTCACACACAAGCAAATTATTAAAATGAAACAAACCTTTCTGGGTCTCTTCTTACTGAAAGGATGCCCTAGTGGGTAAAAGGACAGCAATCGCTTGTGAGGGGCGAGGAGATGGAAATGTGGCCCACGTTTGAGTAGAGAGAAGGAAGCTATGTGTTGTTATAAGATCTGGAATAATTTTAAATGAGAGATGGGATTCACACAAGACTGCTTTGAGGGGGGGTTAGCAGAGATGATATTAATCAGTCAATTAATTGCATTTATAGAGTGATTACTGTGTTCTGAGCACTACACTAAGCACTTGGGAAAGTACAGTATAGCAGAATTGGTAGACATGTTCCCGCTCCATAAGGAGCTTAATGACTAAAGAAGGGTCCTACAGTTTCTTTTACATATTCTCATCCTTTGCCGCTCTGAATTTATTCCCTCACTTTGTCACTCAGACAGTTTTTTCATGCTTTCTGGCACCATCTTAGCTGCCAAATGTATCCCTGTATTTCAGCGAATGCCTGGATTTTTTGTCTATGTCTACACTTTGTCTAGATGTTCCACTTAAAGAGGGAATTTGGCAGTGCTTGAAAAGGATTTTGACATATCTGGTATAGTAGTATCTGAATCCACCCCATTACTTTTTAGATTGTGAGCCCCGGAAGGACAGGGACCGTGTTTAATTCCCAACTGAGTATTCTTTCTCAGTGGTGAGTAAGCAGCATGGTGTAGTGGATAGAGCACAGGTCCGGAAGTCAGAAGGAGCTGAGTTCTAATCCTGGCTCTGCCACTTGTCTTCTGTGTGACCTCAGTCAAATTATTCACTTCTCTGTGTCTCAGTTACCTCATCTGTAAAATGAGAATTAAGACCATGAGCCACACGTGGGACAGGGACCTCGTCCAATCTTGTGTGTACCCCGTGCTTAGAATAGTGCTTGGCACATAAAGTGCTTAACAAATACTATTGTAATTATTATGATTACAGTGCTCTGCACCCAGTAAGTACTAAATAAATGCTATTGTTATTAATTCTACTTCATTAGTAAAGTGCTACTTGAAAAATTACAAGTGCACATCCTATGTTCGATGAAAATCCACTTCCCAAAAGGATCTTAGTTTTTCTATTAGGCTGAAAAACTGCATGCTACAGAAATGTTCCCATTCAAATGACCAATTTCTGGAGGCTATTTACTCCCTTTCTGGATTAGCTTCTTCATTGTGTTTCCTCTTTTTTCTGACAACCACCTCTATTACTATCGTTATCCATTACAAACAATATTATTATTATTGCATTTAAGTGCTTGCTATGTGTCAAGCACTATTTTAAGTGATATAAGTCAATCACAACATTTATCTTTTCATGTTTGTGAAGGTACCATGGAAAATCCTGTATAGCTAAATGCATAACAACCATGGAGAATGGCAAAAGATCGAAAATAAAATCAGCTAAGGGTCACTCATTAATAGATCAGCCATTTTTAAACAAATAAACAGACCCATCTCTGGACCAGTGGATAAAGCACGGACGTGGAAGTTAGAGGACCTGAGGTCAAATCCCAACTCCACCATCTGTCTGCTATGTGACCTCGAACAAGTCGTTTAACTTTTCTATGCCTGTAAAATGGGGATGAAGACTATGAGCCCCATGTGGGACACGGACTGTATCAAATTGCTTAGGTTGTATCGATCCTAGTGCTTAGAACAGTGCCTGGCATATGGTAAGTGCCAGAACACTATTAAATACAATAAAAAAGTACCCATTGAAATCAACTCCCCTAGTGGAGGAAACAAGGTCTTTGATTAGGTGGAGACTGTCTTACTATGTTAGGACAGGGTTCTAATCTAATCATAAGTGACTCCATCAGATCTGATGGAAATTGATATTGTCTCATTGAAGATCATCTTTAACTAGAGGGCTAGAGTCTCAGTTCAATAATAGATGGTTTCTAACCAGTCAGATATGGCCCCTGGTTAGAATAGACTCTGATTAAGCTGAAATCTTCTGCTTACGTCTGTTGAGTGAGGGAGGGTCTCAAGCTGATGGAAGAGAGTCCCATCCCACCTGGAAAAGATGATCTCATGGGATGGAATGTAAGTTTAATTTTTTTTTTAATAATGGTATTTGTTAAGAGCTTACTATGCGCCAAGCACTGTTCTAAGCACTGGAGTAGATACAAGGTAATCAGGTTGTCCCAAGTGAGGCTCATAGTCTTCATCCCCATTTTACAGATGAGGTAACTGAGGCACAGAGAAGTGAAGTGACTTGCCCCAAATCACACAGCAGACAAGTGGCAGAGCCGGAATTAGAACCCATGTCATCTGACTCCCAAGCCTACCCTCTTGCCACTAGGCCATGCTGCTTCCCGGAGTCTTTCTCTAAGAAGAAAAGTAGAACCAATATCCCATGACTGTCTGAGATGATCTCCATTGAAATGGCACTGTGAGGCCAGGCAAATACAACATTCAAGAACTAAAGAGAAAAAATGGAGTTATCTGCATCTCCTCTATCTGGGCTACCTGTACCGGGATCACTCCGTTCCTTGAATAACGGGCTGTCTGTAACCCGGTGTCATTCTTGATTGGTAATTTTACACCTGAGCTGTGTTCAGACCTGAAAAGAAAAGAACAGAGTTCAGTCAGTCAATAGTATTTGAGCGCTTACTGTGTTCAGAGAATTGGACTAAGTGGTATTTGTTAAGCACTTATTATGGGCCAGACACTGTACTAAATGCTGGGGTGAACACAAATCGGGTTGGACACAGTCTAAGTGCTTGGGAGAGTACAATACAAGAAACACATTCCCTGCCCACAACCAACTTGCAACCTAGGGGGAGAGACAGACATTAATATGAATAAATTAACATTACGGATATGTACAAAAGTTCTGTGGAGCTGATGGGGGGATGAATAAAGGGAGCGAGCAGAACAATGTAGAAGGTACTACTGGAGATTAGAACGATGTACTTTTCAAAAGTATTTCTGTTTTGTAGACAAAAATCTTCAGGGTGTGGCTCTTCCTTACATTGCCGTCCATCTTCTTAAAGTCTGTTTCTCATCTTCGTGATGGGTGATGCTCCCCACTAGGATGTCTCTTGCCAAATTGTACATTCCAAGTGCTTAGTGCAGTGCTCTGCACACAGTAAGCGCTCAATAAATACGATTGAATGAATGAATGACAGAGGCCCATTTGAAGTCCAGCGCTCTCTTTTGTTCTCTGTTAAGTTCCTCACAGGGAGAGGCAAGTAATAATAATTATAATTGTGATATTTGTTAAGCACTTACTATGCGCCAAGCACTATACTAAACACTAGCTTAGATACAAGGTATTCAAGGCAGACACAGTCCCTGACCCAACCAGGGTTCACATTCTGAGTATGATGACAAAAAGGTATTGAATCTCCAATTTAGAGATGAGGACTTTGGGGTACAGAGATGCTAAGAGAAGCAGCGTGGCGCAGTGGAAAGAGTATGGGCTTTGGAGTCAGGGCTCATGAGTTCGAATCCCAGCTCTGCCACTTGTCAGCTGTGTGACTGTGGGCAAGTCACTTAACTTCTCTGGGCCTCAGTTCCCTCATCTGTAAAATGGGGATTAAGACTGTGAGCCCCGCGTGGGACAACCTGATTCCTCTGTGTCTACCCCAGCGCTTAGAACAGTGCTCGGCACATAGTAAGCGCTTAACAAATACCAACATTATTAAGTGACTTGCCCAGGGTCACAAAGGTGGAAAGGGACAGAGCCAGAATTAGAACTCAGGTCCTCTGACTCCCAGGCTGGTACTCTTTTCACTAGGCACGCTGGGAAGCGGCGTGGCTCAGTGGGAAGCAGTGTGTCTCAGTGGAAAGAGCCCGGGCTTCGGAGTCAGAGGTCATGGGTTCGACTCCCGGCTCTGCCACTTGTCAGCTGTGTGACTGTGGGCAAGTCACTTCACTTCTCTGTGCCTGTTACCTCATCTGTAAAATGGGGATTAACTGTGAGCCTCACGTGGGACAACCTGATTACCCTGTATCTACCCCAGTGCTTAGAGCAGTGCTCTGCGCATCGTAAGCGCTTAACAAATACCAACATTATTACTAGGCCATGCTGCTTCACAGCATGTTCACAGGATTCTGGGGTAGAATTTGCCTCATTTGTCAGTGATTTGTTTGATCAGTACTCTGCTGTTGAATCAGTATACTTGACAGTAGTAATTTGATGGCCAATAGTAGCTGGATAGAAAGAGCAAACTTTGAATCTCAGAGATAGATGGCAAGATCCAGATACTGATGATTCTTGTGGAAAAAACAGGGGTAAGAATATTCTATCTGTAAACTAATCTTCTGGATATATCAGTGGTCTTAATGAGCAGGTGAGTACCTGCAAAATTCTGTTTTCTGCAAAAGCAGTTTCTCCTCTATTTGTCCCTTTCCCTTCAGCTCTTCTTTTGAAGAAATAAAATCGAGCTGCGTAAGCTGCAAGAAAGCAGGGATTTAGAGCAAGCTTACCATGTTTCCCAACCACCGCCCCCCAGTGCTGGATAAGTCCTCAGGGCTATGCCTGGGTGGGCAGACAGGCTGAAGAAAGCAGTTTTGAATCCTCCTGAGGCATTTCGACCTGTAGTTTATAGAGGAAAAATCCCCGAAGTCAGAATTTTTTTAAAAAATGTATTACATTCATTTGTTAAAATATTGTTGAAAGCAGATTCCTTAACTTCATTTTGGAAATTCAGGTATTATTTCTCCAAATAATCCCAAACTAGATTTTTGGAGGACTGGCCTGACCTCCTATAAACCTGAGCAACAATGTTCCCCCTGTATCTTGGTGGTTATAATCACTAAGTGAAAGCAGGGTGGCCTAGTGGAAAGAGCATGGGCCTGGGAGTCAGAGAACCTGGGTTCTAATCCCAGTTCCTCCATTTCCCTGCTTTGTGACTCAGTTCACTCATTTGCAAAATGGGGATTCAATACCTGTGCTCCCTCCTAATTAGAATATAAGCCCGGTGTGGGATTTGTTTACCTACCCAGAATTTAATAATAATAATGATGATGGCATTTGTTAAGTGCTTACTATGTACCAAGCACTGTTGTAAACACTGAAGGGGTACAAGGCAATCAGGTTGTCCCACATGGGGCTCACAGTCTTAATCCCCATTTTACAGTTGGGGTAACTGAGGCACAGAGAAGTTAAGTGACTTGCCCCGAAGTCACAGAGCTGACAAGTGGTGGAGCCAGAATTAGAACCCAAGATCTCTGACTCCCAAACCTGAGCTCTTCCCACTGAGCCAGGCTGCTTGCTTGGCACATAGTAAACACTTAAGCAAATATCACAATTATTATTACATTTTCTCTTGAACCCCAAAATGTGTTGTTTTGTAGGGCCCACGCACAAAATCATATCTGCATATGGCCAGTAAAGCCGACTGCCTAGGTGGGTAAATTCAGTATTAAGATACCACTAGCCCCAGTTCTAAGAAATTTTCTGTTTTCCTCTCAGGAGGCACAGAGCTTTACTGGGAGAATTACAACCACTTTCAATAAAAGGTGAACGGCAGAAAGCTGTAAAATTTTTGAGAACCTTAACGAATATCTCCAAATAAAATGCTTTTGAAAATTCCCTTGGGCTGTACAGTGAATCTAAGTTGATGGTTTCTTTCTTGGTTCTGGATCTTCTTGATCTTTGACCTTTAGAAAGGCCAGGCTTCTAAAAGGGCTCAAAAAACTGTCAGAAATGTCAGTGTGAAATTTTATTTCATTTTAGGAATGTGAGTCAGGTGACTAGTGATGCCATCAATAGGGGATGTTGAGCATGTATTTTTTTTTCCTCTTCAAATCTCAAATGACTTTTAAACATATGTAAAAATATTTATATAGCCCTTCAAGTCTATAGCACGTACAGCAGAGTGCTCTCTTTCAAACTCTTCCTCTTGGTAATATCATATTTAACTCAAAATAAGTCACAAGACTATTGAGGGCAGATAGTAGGTAGAAATCTGACAAAAAGCTAATGAGCTCTCCTGTGATTATCAGTGAGTACTGTGACTCATTAAATCTCATTTCCTAGGAAAGTCCACATAGGGAGAAGGAATTATCTGGAATAAATGCCTGAAAATCTAATACAGCCAGATTTATGGCCAACTACCTAACAGACACATAATAATCAGTGCAAATATTAAAATGTTTTAATGAGTCCAGTGAAATAGTTAATGTTTTGTTGTTAACGGTTTGAAATCCTCCCTTTAGAAGAATGTCAGAATGGAATGGGACTGTCCTTGGTTCTGGTTGGATTTCAGCCCTTACATCCAACATAGTATGGTGTTAAAATTATTAATATTTTCATTGCTATTCACAACTGTAATAAACAGATCTAAGACTGTCAAAATCCAAAAAGTCCTGCTTTGGTCCGCAACTACGTGGGCCTCTTCTCAACATTCAGTGCTCTTCAAAGGCTTCTGAAGAGGATTATTGCTGAGGTGAATTTTTCTTCTATGGGGAAGAAATATTGCAGAAGAGTTCCAGGTATAATGACACTTTATTTTCCGAAGAAACAAAAGGCTTTTTCTGATGACTGAAACCCTCAAAATTCTGTCTTCAGCCTCAGTATTACAAGACTGGCTAGCAGTTAGTTGTCAAATCACATGAGCCTGGCTTACTCTAAAGTTGGAGAAAGGGTGAAGCTGCATCTTCAAATCTATTTTTTTTTAATGGCATTAGGTGTTTACTATATGCCAGGCCCTGTACTAAGCACTGGGGTAGATATAAGCTAATGAAGTTAGATACAGTCCATGTTTCACATGAGGCTCACTGAATTAATCCCCATTTTACAAATGAGGTAACTCAGGTAACGAGAAATGAAATGACCTGCCCAAGATCACACAGCGGACAAATAGCAGAGCCAGGATTAGAACTGAGGTCCTTCTGATTCCCAGTGACTCCTAGTGAGTTTATATTCCCATCTGTTGACTCAGTAAACCGAGTGGGTTTGTCCTCCATTTGTTCTCCTCATCTGTACAAGGGGACGTAGAACTGAAGAGAATAACTGATTTCTAGAAGTTGCTGGCAAGATTAGAGAAGAAATCACATTCATTCTCCAGAGCCTCCCAGACAACCTCAGTCAAGCAGTCATATTTATTGAGTGCTTATTGTGAGCCAAACACTGTTCTAAGCACTTAGGAGAGTACAACGTAACAGAGTTGATGGGTGTGTTTCTTGCCCACAGTGAGTTTGCAGTCTAGAGGGAAAGCCTCCTGATGAAAAGTGCCCAGAAAAGGAGAGTCTTGTGTGAATAGGGGAGAGTGTGCAGGGAGAATTGAGTGGATGCGGTACTGACCTTTAAACATGTGATGATGATAATGATGATGGAGTTTCCGGCCCAGAATAGGGGAAATGCCATGGTCAAATTCCTGAAAATTTGGGGAATGCAAGGGATCCATCAAAGTATCCTTCGTGTTTTATCTCCCAGAACAGTCAGTCAATAGCATTTATGGAGTGCCTTCTGTGTGCAGCTCTTTGTAGGCAGGGACTATGTCTACCATTTCTGTTATATTGTCATCTCCCAAGGACTTAGTACAGTGCTCTGCACACAGTAAGTGCTCAATAAATACCATTAATTGATTGATAGGTTGATTGCAGAATGCTACTCTAGGCGTTTGGGACAGTACCAAAGAATTTGACCCAATCCCTGCCCTTATGGATCTTCCAGCGTAGTGAAGAAAACAGTCTGTTAAATAGATGACAGAAAGAGAAATCATATATGAAATCCGTATGTAAGTGCTGTGATGTTTGCGGGAACTTAAAATGCTCAATTGGTATGGAAGGACTTTGCCATTTGCCTGCTGTGGGACTTGGGTAAGTCACTTAATGTCGTTGTGCCTCAGTTTCCTCATATTTAAAATGGAGGTTAAAGTTTTATTCTCCCTCCCACTTAGACTATAAATTTCTTGTGGCAAGGTGGCTGTGTTTGATATGCTTGTATTTACTCCCCTGTCTATCGTATTTTTGTCTTGTGCTGTTGAGTCGTTTCCGACCCATGGCGACTCCTTGGACATATCTGTCCCAGAATTGCCCACCTCCATCTGCAATCGTTGCGGTTGGGAAGACAACAGCATGGTTTAGTGGCAAGAGCATGGGCTTGGGAGTCAGAGTACATGGGTTCTAATCCCTCCTCTGCCACTTATCTGCTGTGTGTCCTTGGACAAGCCACTTAACTTCTCTGTGCCTCATTTACCTCATCTGGAAAATAGGGATTAAGACTGTGAGCCCCATGTGGGACAACCACCTGATTCCCTTGTATCTACCCCAGCACTTCGAACAGTGCTTGGCACCTAGTAAGCTCTTAATAAATACCATAGTTATTATTAGTGTATCCATAGTATGAAGTAAATAAATACCACAGTTCTTATTAGTAATAGTGATAACACTGGGGCTGAAGTGGCAGTTGGGAGATATAAGGAGGGAAGAATAGAGCATCAAGAGACAATAGAAGAGCCAATTATATTGCTATGTTAGGTAAGCAAGCTAGCAAGACAAGACCATTTTTGGATTGAAAATGAACATCACTATTTTGAAAGTAGGGGAAAGCCAGACTAAGAGGGAATGTAAGAGCTGGAGACTCCAATATGTCCAACAGTGTGTGTTTTGCAAACAGCTTAGTAAATGAGAATATCAGGCCAAGAACCATTCTAGGTCAATCAACCAAAGTTATTTATTGAATGCCTCTTTATGTACAGAACATTGTACCAATCAATTGGAAGAATATATCAGCAGCTAGACTCGGTCTTTGCCCTTGGGAGACTTCCAATCCAAGAGGGGAGACAGGCAGACAGAAATTATTTACAATCAACAGAAAGTAACTCAAGTATATCAGGAAAAAAGAATTAATTAAATAAATAATTTAATGTAAATTGATTTAAGGGCTGAGATCAGGTGGAAGCACATAAGTGCAAAGTGAGGAAACAAGTGATCTGGGGTACTCTTCCAGTGAATACCCCAACAACGAACTATAATTCCCAAGACTCTTGTCCGCTCTGCATTCAGACTTTCATCTGGAAAGAAACTTTTCTGCCTCGGGACGGTTCTTAAAACATCCACCGAAATGGAGAGAAGCAATCATCAGAGGGTGTCTGACCATTTCAAAGAGTTTTGCTCAGAAAAAATGCCCTGATCCTCCCTTTTAAATGAGTTTTCCAGGTAACAAAGCAATATGCAGGTGAATGCCTTATATCAACTGAGCACTGAACACATGCAATGAAGAATAATCATATGAGGACTAATGCCAGAGGCCCCAATAAAGTAGAAAAATTATTGGTTCCACTACAAATTGAGGGAGGTGGTGGAATTTCTTCCACTGAAAGCTTCAAGAACAGGTATGGAAGCCCATTTGTATGGAATGGTTAAGGCAAGCTACGGAGGTGATGATAATAATGATAAAATTGATAGTATTTGTTAAGTGCTTAATGTGTGCCAAGCACTGTTCTAAGCCCTGGGGCAGATATAAGATAATCAGGTCTAGGTGGGAGGCAGAACATGCATCGAATGCTTATTTTACATATGAGAGAAGTGAGACACAGAGAAGTTAAGTGACTTGTCTGAAGATACACAGCAGGTACAAAGCGGAGCTGGGATTAGAACCCAGGTCGCCTGCCTCCGGGGCCCCTGCTCTTTCCAGTGGGCCATGCTGCTTCTCTTCCAGTCCCATATAATCAATTACTGATAGTGATTGAGGCTTACTCTGAATAGATTAGTGCACTAATCGTTAGGGAGAATATACAATTGAGTAAATGAGTAGAACAGATCCTTGTCTTCAAGGAGCCGGACATTCTGGTGTGAAGTGAAAAAGTGACGGGCCCTGACTGTATGGCTCGAGACCCCCCTATTTGGAGCTCTTGGCCTTAGGGGCTCCTCCTTTCAGTGCTTCCTTTCATTCAATAGTATTTATTGAGCGCTTACTATGTGCAGAGCACTGTACTAAGCGCTTGGAATGAACAAGTCGGCAACAGATAGAGACAGTCCCTGCTGTTTGACGGGTTTACAGTCTAATCGACGGGCTTACAGTCTGCCTCTGGGGCTCTTCCCATTAATGCTACCCTCCTCAGGGGCTCTTCTCATTGATGCTTCCCGCTTCAGGGTCCCTGCCCATTGGTGCTACCTGCCTCAGTGGCCCCTCTTATTAGTGCTGCTCACCTCAGGAGCTTCTCCCAAAAGTGCTGCCTCCCTCAGAAGCTCCTCTCATTAGTTTACATGTCATCTCAGAACCCAAGCCCCACCCTGCATCAGTGGAGGGCTGTTAAATCAGGGTGCGGAGCTCTTACAAACACTGAGAATGTTAGGGGATTTGCTGGTCTGAACCGGGAAAGAGGGAGGAAAAGTTGGGATTAGTTATGTTGTTGAAAGGTCAGTTAGTTTTATGGTTTTCCTCTCCCAACCCCAAATTGGAAGCATGCTGTGGGCAGGGGCTGTCTTCAATTTATGGTTTTGTTTGGGTTTTTTCAGTTAAATCTCCAAGTGCCTAGAACAGCGCTCTGTGCAAAGTAGGTGCTTAACAAATATTAGCCAATGCAATTGTCAAAACCTGAATTTTTCATGGAAAACAAACCAAAGGTAACACCAGGATTTAACATAATCATAAAAATAAGAAGCTCTCCTTAATTGTAACTTAAATGGGGAAGCCCAGAAGATAGTTGCAAGAAATGCTCTGCTCTTACATCAAAAAATAATCCTCAGAAAATCTTGTGGAATTCACTCATATCTCAGTCAAACATTTTTAAATGTTATGGTGAAATGCTCAAGTTTTCACCATAATTTTAGTATTACAGCAAAGAGTGTAGCATATCTGTTAGTCATTTGTATTCACTGAACCCTTTACTGTATTCAGAGCACTGTACTAAGCACTTGGGAGAGTATATTATAACATTCCCAGATTCATCTCTAGGCATTTATGAATGGAGTCATTGAAGAAATAAAGCTCCTTGCTTTCTGAACATTAAGGGAGCCTGAAAAATCTGAGCTCTTTGTAACCTCTTCTCTTAACTTTATACTTAGATGAACCTCTCTAATCTACTCAGTCAATACTGTTTGCTTGTAAATTGTATCCACTTTACTAGTGAATTTCAGTTAATGTCAAGTGATGTAAAGTGGCAAAAATATAAAGGAAACCCACCCAATTAAGCCTGCAGTATAGCTTAAATTAATTAAAATGAGCAATCATTTCTCCTCTTGGAGCAAGGTGATTTTTAGATCTCGACCAAAAGGAAATATAAATGAGAGGTGACCAATTGATGACTGCTGAGATGTTGCTGGTTTTGATGGATGGCAGGAAGGGAGGGAGGGAGGGAAAGAGAGGGAGAGGGAGAAAGAAAAAAGAGAGCAGAAAGAAGGAAGGAAGGTTTGATGGATGGATGGATGGATGGATGGATGGATGGATGGATGGATGGATGGATGGATGGATGGATGGATGGATACTCCTGCCAAAAGCGCCATCCATAAGAGGTGCTTGGCCCAGGACAGTTGGCCTACTGGAAGGGGAAGGATTGAAAGAAGTTTTACCCATAAATCTTGCCTTCCACAAATGACATTGTACAGTAGAGGGACTCTAAGTCTAAACAAATCTCAAGTTATTTATCAGCCAACACCAGGGAAACCTTCAACAGACTCATATTGGTAATACAGATGAAAACCATTGCAGAAATCTGTTACCTAGGCAGCACGCTCAATACGGATGCAATGATAGACAAGGAAGTAGAAAACTGAATCAAGAAGGCCAGCATTTGCTTTGGCAGATTATCAGAGCGTGACAGGAGGCTCCAAACCAAACTAAAAGTTTACAGAGCTAAGTGTTGTCCAACTTTCTCTACTGCTGTGAGACCTGCACCTCCTACAGGTGCCACCTCTGACTTTTTGAAAAGTTCTCTCAGTGCCATTTAATAGACCATGCTCAATATCAAGTGGCAAACAAGATCATGAACATTCAAGTTCTGGAACAGCGTCTCCTAGCCTCGAAGCTATGCTCACTTTAACACTGTTATGCCAGGTGGAACTTGTGAAAAGAATGATTGAAAACAGGATATCCAAGGAATTGCTGTAGGGAGAAATGAAATTGGGAAGCCAGAAGCAGAGAGCGGAGAAACATTTTCAAGACACTGTAAAGCAACACTTCAGACGACGCTGCAGTTCAGCTAAAAACAGGGAGTCAGTTGCTGAGTGTAGACCAGTAGTGTGCACATCTATCAAAAAAGGAGTGGCTCTTTTTGAGCAAAAACTTGGTAATAATTATGGTATTTGTTAAGCGCTGACTATGTCCCAGGCACTGTACCAAGCTCTGGGCACTGAAATAACAGCAGTAGTATTAAGTACTTATTGTGTGCCCAGACACTTTTCTGGGGGAGAATATGCAAGTGGGAATTAAATAGAATCCCTGTCCCTAATGGGATTCACACTTGAAAAATTGAAGTGGGGAGAAAGGCTTGGAGACAGAAACTTTAGAAGTAATGAGATGTTAAAACCCAGCCCAAGCAGTTAGACAAAATAGACACAGTCTCAGTGGCGATGGAGGAGTCTGAAGGCATGCAAGAGCAAGCCAGGAGCAGGGACCTTCAGCGATGAGAGGGAAAGTGACAGTCACTGTGGTGTTTTTCTCAGCCAGGATGGAGGGGGCTGAGACTGCGTGGGAGCAGCTTTTATCCCTGGCCTGGTCTGGATTTCGGGAGCATGCTGGGAGCCGGGACCGTGGGTGTCAGGAGGGAATGGGATAAGGAACAGGACAAGGAGGCAAGCAGCATGACCAAGTGGAAAGAGCACCAGCCTGAGAGTCAGAAGGTCTGGATTCGAATCCAATCTCCGCCACTTGTCTGCTGGGTGACCTGGGGCAAGTCACTTCACTTCTCTGGGCCTCAGTGACCTCATTTGGAAAATGGGATTTGAGATTGTGTGCCCACCTGGGACAGGGACTGTGTCCAACCCGATTTGCTTGTATCCACCCCAGGGCTTAGTACTGTGCCTGGCACATAGTAACTGCTTAACAGATACTGTTTCGGCACTTAGAACAGTGCTTGGCACATAGTAAGCAATTAACAAATACCGTAATTAATATTATTATGAAAGAGAAAAGTACCAGGTGCAGCAAACATTAAATATAACCATCCAACAAGGGCGGGATTTTTTGGTGCACATTATGGCAGGAATTGTAGTTCCTGCATTGATATTTTCAGCGACCCATGTACCCATACTGAATTTCTCCATCAGTGACATCCTCTTTGAATATGACAGGCAACTGTAGATATGGAGGCCCTACAGATGGCCTGCCAAAGTTGCTAGCATTGCTGGTCTCCCATTCCTCAAGATGCACGCCTGACAAGCCCAAGCCCAAAGCCCCGGGGCCCTCTTGCTCTCCTTCAACCTTTTGCCCTGGATGGTGCAGCTCTCCAGTAGAGGCAGAGACTGCCCTCCTTAATCATAGGCCCAGAAATAATACGACTGACGGCTGGTGCCCGAAGATTCTCGTGGGACTTTCTGGATTTGGGGGACTGACTTGAGGTCATCCAGACCCTAAGTAGGGAGAAGGAACAAGAGAGGAAGTAAATGTAAAAAAACACAAGCCTGTCAATCAGTCTGAAATGATCATGCTAGGGTTCTGGGAAGGCATTCAGAGATTAGTCCACTGGCACCTGCCCTTGCTTATCTATTTATACTTATTCTGGTGGACATCACAGCCAGAAGGTAAGCAGCAAAGTGTAACAGGTTCTAATCCCAGCTCCACAACTTGACTGCTGTGTGGACTTGGCCAAGTTGCTTAACTTCTCTGCACCTCAAGGACTCATTTGTAAAATGGGGATTGAGATTGTGAGCCTCCTCTAGTCAGGAACTGTGTCCAACCCGATTTGCTCGTATCCACCCCAGCGCTTAGTACAGTGCCTGGCACATAGTAAGTGCTTTACAAATACCGTAAAAGAGTGTGACCGAAAATAGAACTAAAGAAACACAGACGCCCAGTGCAGATCCAGTAATGGGACATGGAGAAGGTACAGGTAAAGGAGCAGAGGGCCCAGAAATGTGTTGATGATAGTAGTATTTGTTCGGCACTCACTATACCAAACACTTTCTTAAGTACAGGGGTAGATACAAGAATATCTGTTTAGTCACAGTCCCTATTCTTCTTGGAGCTCATAATCTAAGAGTGAGGAAGAGCAGGTCTTGAGTCCCCATTTACAGAGGAGGAAACTGAGGCCAGAGCAGTTGTGACCTACCCAAGTTTTCACAGCTGGACAGTGGCAGAGGTAGGATTAGAACCCCGGTCCTCTAATTCCCTGCCCCATGTTCTTTCCACTAGGCTATGCTGCTTCTCTAAGGAGAACCAGGACATAGATATTGCCCATGTAGATTGGACTCTCAATGCTGATTAATGTTAATGGGACCCCCACACATACATCAAGTTGCAAACAGACCAAAAAAGCTGATCTGCTGCCTCATTAGAAGCCAATCAAATGCTTTCAACGTTGAGTAATATGTTTTGCTGGGCTGGCTCTGGGAGCAATCTAGCAACTCAGTTCCATGCTAATTGCAGACATTCCAGGAAAAGCAGATGAACAGGAGGGGGAAACAAGAAAGTCACCAGGCAACTAAGGAGATGAGAATGTGGTTAGGTCACCCAGGGAAGGTCTGACCAAAAGAAGAAACTTTCAAATTCTCATAAGACAGTCCAATAAAATTGAATCGATCCACGTGGCATCTCCAGGCCAATACAGTGTAGATGCTGAAAATTCCCCATAGTAATAAGATTTCCCTACGTTACAATGACACTTTCTGTCATCTCCTGTGTTTTATCAGTTGAGACAGACAAAACCAAGCTCGCTGAGAACTGTTATACCTGAAAGTTAAAATAAATCTCAAGGGATGAAGAAAATGAGAAATATTTCCATCAATCCAATTTTCTTTCCATTTTTTTCTTTTTAACTCCCAAGCTTCTTGCTCTTCCATTTTTCTAAGAGATAGCTTTCTGGTACAATGGTAACAGAGCTCTCCACGTCCAATTTTTTAAATCAGAAATAAGTTTTCCACTGAATCTCAGATCACTGGAACTCTGCACTGGGATTCCATTTGCTATCAAAGACCCTAATGAGGAGGGACAGGCAATTATTATTATTTATTTCACTAATTAGCAAGATAATCATTCATTCTGAAACTATTCAGTGTTAGAAATACTCTTTCCGTACCCTGTATCGAAAGGAGTCTTTTTTTTTAAAAAAAAAACCCCGAACTACTGTTAGATGGGGATTTTTTTTTTAAGGAATAATTTCTGAGCTGTGAAGATAATGTAACGAGAGGCTAGAGTCCATAAAAACATCACCTTTCAGTCTCTGAAGACATAATGCTTTATGATAACCATAAAACATTTTAGTGCAAAATAAATTGCTGTCCTATTCAAATCCTTAAACGTACTACAGTGGATGTCACTGAAGACATACAGCTATTTTTTCCAATGCTGAAATATATTTTATCATAATTTGTGGGGTAGGTGACAACCTTGTACACATGATTGCCTTTTCCTGCTTAGTTAGTTTGCCAAGGTCAGAGATCTCTGGCCTTTATGGATGTAGGGCTATTAGGGAAAAGTAAAGTACCCCAACAGCAGCTAAAGGAAACTTCTTTATTTCTCATGACTTATGGACACATTAAGTTTTTTCATGGTGTTTACTTATGAGAAGTCATCATGCAACTCCACTTGCTTTTTAAAAACATAGCGGCCTCGGTGTATTCTCTCCTTTTGGGAATGGATGGGTAGTTCGGGACTCATGTTGTGGCGGTGATATTTTACAATTTATAATTCAAAAGCTATTTGGTGTCCATCTCCCTTTTGGGGCATTATTATCAAAAAAGGTATGGATAATTGAAATGGAGCCATGCCGGCTCATTGGTAAGAGTATGAGAGTGTGGGTCTGAGAGCCAAGAGATTCATCGTCATCTCACTGCTCGAACTTGATGGTCTTAACACAGCAACAAAATGACATGAGCAACAAGTCTGGACTAATATGTCATGTCTACCAACTCTCCTATATGTATTTTTAAAAATTAATTTTTAATGATGTTGATTAAGCACTTACTATGTGCCAGGCACTTTACTAATCATTGGGGTAAATAATAATAATAATGTTGGCATTTGTTAAGCGCTTACTATGTGCAGAGCACTGTTCTAAGCGCTGGGGGAGATACAGGGTAGTCAGGTTGTCCCACGTGAGGCTCACCGTCTTAATCCCCGTTTTTCAGATAAGGTAACTGAGGCACAGAGAAGTTAAGTGACTTGCCCACAGTCACACAGCTGACAAGTGGCAGAGCCGGGAGTCGAACCCATGACCTCTGACTCCGAAGCCCAGGCTCTCAAGCTAATCGGTTTGGACACCACCTATATCCCTTATGAGGCTTAGTCTTGATCCCCATTTTACAGATGAGGTCGCTGAGGCACAGAGAAGTGAAGCGACTTGCCCAAGGTCGCAAGTTAGACAGATAGCGGAGTCGGAAAGAGAACCCAGGTAGTCTGGCTCCAGAACCCATGCTTTTTCCACTAGGCCATGCTGCTTCATATTGTACTTTCACATGTACTTAGTACAGTGCTCTGCATATAGTGGGTGGGTGCTCAGTAAATACCACTGATTGATTGCTTGATGAGAATCATTTGTTTCAGTGGGAGTAAGAGCCGGCATACGGATTCACTTGGGCTTTGCAGTTCTTTCTCTTTCCTTCTCTTACTCCTAACCCACTATCCAAGCAGAGCTATTTTTGGACTGTTGCTCCTGGGTTCCTTTTTCAGGGAGTCTATGAGTATCCATTAAGTATGATGCACTGTACTAAGTTCTTAGGAAGTAGAAAACAAAGAAGTGACACTCTCTCTGCCCAAAAAGATCTTACACTATAACAAGAGTGGCCAACATAAGAACTAGAGATAGCTTATGGGTTAGTGCAATTTGGGATGCTGGGAATTAATTGGAGAACTGCAGTGCTGGAGTAAGTGGGATTTCTTTTTTTTTTTTTTAATAGTATTTGTTAGGCATTTACTACGTGCCAAGCACTGTTCCAAGCGCTGGGGTGCATACAAGAGAATCAGGTTAGCCAAGGTAATAATAATGTTGGTATCTGTTAAGCGCTTACTATGTGCAGAGCACTGTTCTAAGCGCTGGGGTAGACACAGGGGAATCAGGTTGTCCCACGTGGGGTTAATCCCCATTTTACAGATAAGGTAACTGAGGCACAGAGAAGTGAAGTGACTCGCCCACAGTCACACAGCTGACAAGTGGCAGAGCTGGGAGTCGAACTCATGACCTCTGTCTCCGAAGCCCAGCCTCTTTTCCACTGAGCCACGCTGCTTCCTTGTCCCACGTAAAGCTCTCCGTCTAAATAGGAGGAGGATTTTATTCTCTTTCTGCAGAGAAGGTAACTGAGGCTCAGAAAGGTTAAGTGACTTTCTCAGGGTCACACAGAAGACAAGTGACAGAGACAGGATTAGAACCCCTGTTCTCTGATCCCCAAGCTCATTCTCTTTCCACTAGACCATGTTGCTTCTCAGGAGGGCTTTGAATACGGGGATCACTGTGGTCTGTCGTGAGCCAGGGGACAGGGGCTGGAAAGACTGAGGTGTGACTAGAAATAGAGCTTGGATTAAGGGCTTGCAAAAAGGAAAGTCGATCCTGAACCAGGGCTAACGGGTGGGGAATGGCTCCGGTTTTCTGCCGAGGAGCCCATGTCACTTTTGTAAGCTCTCAATCCTTTTGGATCAACTTTTCACTCCTCCCATTAAGGCTCTGAGAAATAATGTCGGTATTTGTTAGGCGCTTCCTATGTGCAGAGCACTGTTCTAAGCGCTGGGGTAGAGACGGGGTATCAGGTTGTCCCACGTGAGGCTCACGGTCTTAATCCCCATTTTACAGATGAGGGTACTGAGGCCCAGAGAAGTGAAGTGACTTGCCCAAAGTCACACATGGGATTCGAACCCATGACCTCCGACTCCCAAGCCCGGGCTCTTTCCACCGAGCCAAGCTGCTTATTCTGGATTGCCAGAGACACTAGATGGAAAGCAGGGGCTAGGGTCTCTCTCATGCCGTCTTTCATGCTTAGGGGACGAGCGCTTGGATCGCGGACCCTTGCTTAACTGGTCCCTTCGAATGATCCAGGCCATTCTAGAGATCGGAATTATCATTGGCTTTAAAGAACTCAATCACCTTGTCCCCTCCTATCTCACCTTGCTGCTTTCCTACTACAACTAGCCCACGCACTTTGCTCTTCTAATGTCAACCCACTTGCTGTTCCTCATCCTCTTCTATCTTGATGCTGGCCTCCGGCCTCTTGACCATATCCTGCCTCTGGCCTGGAATACCCTCCCTCTTCAGATCCGATAGATGATCACATCTCCTAAGAACCCATTTCTTCTCTTCCCCCGCCCATCTCTGTTGCCCTTCTACTTGGATAAGCAGCCCTTAGCGACCCCGCCCTCATCCCCACAACACTTATGTACGTATCTGTAACTATATTAATGTCTGTCTCCCCCACGGGACTGTAGCTCATTGTAGGGAGGGGACTTGCCTACCAACTCTGTTGTATTGTAATAATAATAATATAATAATTGAGGTATTCATTCATTCAGTAGTATTTATTGAGCGCTTACTATGTGCAGAGCACTGTACTAAACGCTTGGAATGTACAAATCGGTAACAGATAGAGGCAGTCCCTGCCCTCTGACGGGCTTACAGTATAATCGGGGGAGACGGACAGACAAGAACGATAGCAATGAATAGAATCAAGGGGGTGAACATCTCATTGAAACAATAGCAAATAAATGGAATCAAGGCGATGTACATTTCATTAACAAAATAAATAGGGAAATGACTCATATTTATTGAACGTTTGCTATGTGCAGAGCACTGTACTAAGCACTGGAAAGTACAATTCGGCACCAGATAGAGACAATCCCTACCCAACAATGGGCTCACGGTCTACAAGGGGGAGACAGACAACCAAACAGGTAGACAGGCATCACTAGCATCAAAATAGATAAATAGAATTATAGATTTGTTAAGCGCTTACTAAGCAGCGTGGCTTAGTGGAAAGAGCATGGGCTTGGGAGTCTGAGGTCATGGGTTCTAATCCCAGCTCTGCCACTTGTCAGCTGTGTGATTTTGGGCAAGTCACTTAACTTCTCTGTGCCTCAGGTCCTCATCTGTGAAATGGGGATGAAGAATGGGACAATCTGATTATCTTATATCTGCCCCAGCACTTAGAACAGTGCTTGGAACATAGTAAGTGCTTAACAAATACCATTATTATTATGATGACGATTACTATGTGCCGGGCACTGTACTAAGTGCTGGGGTGGATACAAATTGGATTGAACACAGCCCCTGTCCCACATGGGGCTCACAGTCTCAATCCCCATTTTACAGATGAGGTAACTGAGGCACAGAGAAGTGAAGTGAGTTGCCCAAGGTCACATAGCAGACAACTGGCAGGTCCAGGATTAAAACCCTTGACCTTCTGACTCCCAGGCCCGGGCTCGATCCACTATGCCATGCTGCGTCTCTTCCAAGCACTTAGTAAAGTGCTGTGCATACAGTAAGCCCTCAATAAATACGATTAATTGACTGACTTGAGACTCTATTTAACATGAACAGGCTTGCACCCAGATGCAGCACATTTGTGTGTGCACATGCCTGTGTGTGCACGGAAAGCAAAATCTGCCCTTCATATTTGAAAATAACACAACGGGCGGTGTTACCTGTGATCTCTTTGTTTTAGGATGTGGATGAAAGACTGATGAGTGTAGCTAACAATCCCTTTCGAAACATACACTTGCTGCCGGCAGCATCCTAGTGCTGATTGGTTTTGGTTTTTTTAATGATATTTGTTCTGCATTTACTGTATGCCAAGCTCTTCACTAAGAACTGGGCTAGATACAAGTTAATCAGGTGCGATTAACTGCCCCTCATCTGGCTCAGAGTCTAAGTAGAACTAAGTAGGAGGGAGAACTGGGATTGAAATCCCATTATACAGTTGAAGAAACTGAGGCACAGGATAGTGAAATAACTTGCCCGAGGTCACACAGCAGGCCAGTGGTAGAGCCGTGTTTAGAATCCAGGCCCACGCTCTTTCTACTGCAGTTTTGAGTCTGACTCTTGGATATCATGTTGGTATTTGTTAAGCGCTTACTATGTACAGAGCACTGTTCTAAGCGCTGGGGGAGATACAGGGTAATCAGGTTGTCCCATGTGAGGCTCACAGTTAATCCCCATTGTACAGATGAGGTAACTGAGGCACAGAGAAGTTAAGTGACTTGCCCACAGTCACACAGCTGACAAGGGGCAGAGCTGGGATTCGAACCCATGACCTCTGACTCCCAAGCCTGGCCTCGTTCCACTGAGCCACGCTGCTTCTCTGTATAATCTTTTCAAAGCAGAAACATTTTTATAGCTCTCTATAACCTGCCGGTTGTGTTGTAATGCTTTTTGGACATGCTTTACAGTTACTGATTTGGGATTTGATGGGCTTTTTCGGGGAAATAATTGTATTACTATTTCTAGGTATGGGGCTTATTCGCTTCGTGTAAATTAGACCCCATCAATGTATTTTTGAAGGGGTCAATCGGGAGGGAATATTTTTTATAACATCTCTAAATTACTGAAAAATGAGGAAAGGAAGCACTAGTATCCAAAAAAGTTGGTAATAGGAAGCATCACGGAATGGAACAATTAAAAAGAGAGTGTGTCATAGGGAATAGTGTTTAATTTAAGCATTTCTTTCCATTTTCTCTCCTTCCTGCCCTCTCTGTGCATTCCCAGACTCTGCTTCCTGAAAGCGTTTGGTTTTGGAAGGTTTCCCATTATGTGATTTTGCTCATCTTTCCTATGGCTGCTTTTTGGTCCTTCATAAGAATGAAAATAAACAATAAAAACAGCAGCAGTTTGGTGCTGTTTTGACTCTACAGTCACATATATTTTAATCTAAATGACAATATTTAACAACAAAATTGCTTCATTTCAACTTCATTGAATTTCTTCATGTGTGAGAACTATAATTTAAAAATAATAAATGCAACAGGGTGGATATATTACCTCCATTAATCCCCAGTACTGCTTATTTTCAGCACTTTTTAATTATTTGGGTGTATTCAATATATTTAGTTGAAGTGGGAAAAAATCATTCAAATTTCAGGCCATTTGTAATTACCAATTTATCTGAAGTTTTCTAAAGAATTATTGAACTTCAAAGAAACATTTTAAGATTTCTACCCTACTCTGCCCACCCCACCCCACTCGGGGCCACTGGAAACCATTGAATTAGTCCTATAAAAATGTCATGGGAACTGAAGGGGCTAAGAAAAAAGGCATCACCTTGGGTAAATTTTCAACTTGTAAAACTCATATTGATTCCTGGTCATGGAACTGACTTAAAACTCAAGGAGACCCAGTGTGGAAATTTAAATTTGAGTGGAAACTTTCAGGAGCAAGTCAGGAATAATATATTTGATCAATCAATGGTATTGATTGTAGATATTCATCAATTATTCATTGATTAATTGATTGATTGATAAGTCCTTGGGAGAGTACAATACAGTAGAGTAGGTAGTTATGATCACCACCATCAGGAACTTACAGTCTAACAGGGAACCTACAGTCCATTTAAAGTAAGATTGTCCCTCATTTTCACATGAAAAAGGTGATTAATTCTGAACTGATGAAAATCTGCACAAGTTAAAGCCATATTTTGGAGCAGCATAAACAGGTGGCAGCTCTTCATTTTGTGGGTGGGGGTCAGAAGTGGGGAAGAATTTGGGGGAGGACAGGGGCTCAGCAAAAACCTATACAATCAAAGCACCAGCAATCGCTCAATCAGTGGTCTTTATTGAACATTCACTGTGTGCCCTCTACTAGGTGCTTGGGAGAATGAAAAACAATCAAATTGGCAAACAAGACGCTTTCTTGCCCTCCAAGAACTTATAATCTAGTGAACAGGCCCAAAAGCCACCATTTTGGGTCTTTCCAGTCGTAACTGGAGATTCTCAGTCTTGTCAGAGAACTCAGGGGAGCGAGGCTGGGAATTCAGGTGAAAAGTCCGAGGCAACCATTGCTTCCTCTGCTTCCATGGAGTTAACCACTACCCAGCCTGCACACTTCACTCACCTAATGTCAACCTTTTCACTGTACCTCAATCTCGTCTATCTCGCCGCCAACCTCTCGCTCATGTCCTGCCTCTCGCCTAGAACGCCCTCCCTCTTCATAACCGACAGACAATCACTCTCCCTGCCTTCCAAGCTTTATTGAAGGCACATTTCCTACGAGTGGTCTTCCCCTCCTCTTCTCCCACTCCCTTCAGCATCACCCTGACTAGCTCCTTTTATTCATCCCCCCTCCCAGCCCCAAAGCACTGATGTACATACCTGTAATTTATTTATTTATATTAATGTCTGTCTTCCCCTCTAGACTGTAAGCTCGTTGAGGGCCCAGAATGTGTCTGCTTATCGTTATATTGTGCTCTCCCAAGTGCTTAGTACAGTGCTCTGCAAACAGTATTTGACAATAAATACAATTGAATAATTGAATAAATACGACAACAAGCACAGTTAAGTCTTTACCTCCTTGGAGCATTTGTGGTACACTGAATTTAGGAAAGACAAAAACGTGTGGAGAATCAGAAGCTGGCTTAATCTTAAATCCCTAAAGTCAGACCTTTTCTTCAAACTGTATTTAAGAACCTTGATTTTTCTGTGTGTCTCTTAACCTCATCTCTAACTGGGGTCAATTGTCATTTTCACCTACTTCCTCACAGAGGAGTCTGGAAGATTAATTGAGTGGTGTTAGGAAACTGCATTGAGCACTTGAGCAGAAAAACCTCACATATATGAATTTAACTGAAGTTAGCCAAACATTTGGGTCTTGGTGCATATAAACAAGCTATGCATGGAGCAGCAAGGGCAAACCTGCAGCCCCGAGAGAAAGGCAAGTAAAGGGGAACAGCAAAAAGCCTAAAGATACTTCTTACACCAAAAAAGATTAATTGGGAAAAACTCATTTTTTTTATTTGGCCTAAATCTTTCAATAGAGCTATTGAGCCAGCATGGTGTAGTGGAAAGAGTTTGGGATATATAGTCGGGAGACCTGGGTTCTGGTTTCCGTTCTGCCACTTGCCTGCTGTATGACTCGGGTCACGATGCTTAACTTCACTGGGTCTCGATTCCTCGTCTGAAAAATGGGAACAAAATATTCACCCTCCCTCTAAGACTCTGAGCCCCGTGTGGGGCAGGAACCTCGATCAATCTGTCCATCAGTTGTATTTATTGAGTGCTTACTGTGTGCAGGGCACTGTACTAAGTGCTTGGGGGAACACAATATAGCAAGGTTGGGAGACATTTTCCCTGCCCTCAACGAGCTTACAGTCTAGAGGGGGAGACAGACAGTAATATAAATAATCACAGATATGTACATCAGTGCTGTGGGGCTGAGGGAAGGGTGAATAAAGGGTGAAAATCCCAGTGCAAGGGTGTGATGCAGAAGGTAATGGGAAAAGAGGAAATGAGGGGTTCACTGGGGAAGGCCTCCTGGAGGAGATATGTTTTTAATAAGGCTTTGAAGGTGGGGAGAGTGATCGCCTGTTGGATATGAAGAAGGAGGGCGTTCCAGGCCAGAGGCAGGAGATGGGCGAGAGGTCAGTGGCAAGATAGATGAGACTGAGGAACAGTGAGGAGGTTGGCATTAGAATTGCAAAATGTGAGGGCCGAGCTGTAGTAGGAGATCAGTATGGTAAGGGAGGAGGAGGCAAGGTGATTGAGTGCTTTAAAGCCTACGGTAAGGAGTTTTCATTTGATGCGGAGGTGGCTGAACAACCACAGGAGGACCTTGAGGAGCGGGGAAACGTGGACTGAATGGTTTTGTAGAAAAATGATCCGGGAAGCAGAACCAAATTTGGATTGAAGTGTGGAGAGTCAAGGGAGATCACCAAGGAGCTGATGCAGTAACCAAGGCGGGATAGGTTAAGACTTGCGTAATAATAATAATAATGTTGGTATTTGTTAAGTGTTTACTATGTGCAGAGCACCGTTCTAAGCGCTGGGGGAGATGCAGGGTCATCGGGTTGTCCCACGTGAGGCTCACAGTCTTAATTCCCATTTTACAGCTGAGGTAAATGAGGCACAGAGAAGTTAAGTGACTTGCCCGCAGTCACACAGCTGACAGTGGCAGAGCCGGGATTCGAACCCATGACCTCTCTCTTCTCCAGTGCTTAGTAAAGTGTTTGGCATTCAGTAGAAATATTATTATCGTTATTAGTATTCTTATCATTACTGTAGTTCTGAAAATCCTTTGGATGTGAATGCTGAATTTCATTCAGTTCTACCAAAACGTGTTTATTCACGCTGTTTTGACTAGAATTTGAAGGTGGAATTAGGGAAATATTCATATGACAGTATGGTTCTGTCTGGATTCCATGTCAGAAAAGCAGGTCATGTGCATGCACGTGGCACTGGACACAAGGGTTATTACTACTTGAGAACTCTGCCCAGAAAGCAACCCTGCATTATAGGAGAATTTAGGACTCCTTCTTCGGATGAGCTTCACGGTTGTCGCTCTGGATTGTAAAATGTGTACAGACAATCTTGGTTTAAATGTCTATGTAAATACTCAGATGGATTTAGACAACTTTCCACGGTGGATTGTTTAGGACAAAAGACCGTGTAATTTAGCTTCTCTGGTCCTCAGTTTCCCCATCGGTCAAATGATTCAATACCTGTTTTTTCCTCCCCTTTAGATTGCGAGCCCCATGTGGGTCAGGGACTGTGCCTGACCTGATTCGCTTTTATCTCCCTCCAGTGCTTAGAAGGGTTCGCGGGGTCAATGGTGAAACACCTCCAGATTTTTACCAAGAAAACTCTATGGCTACACTACTAGAAAGACTGCAGAAGGAGGTGGGGCGTTCTGGGAGAGATGTGTCCGTGACATCGCTACGGGTCGGAGATGACTCGACAGCAAAAGACAAGTTCTTATTATGGTGCTTGACTCATAGAAAGCGCTTAATAAATACCCCACTTATTATTATTATTATTATTATTTCTATTAGTTGGTTTCAAAATGCCTAGTGCAGTGTTTTGCACATAGTAGGTATTTAATGAAACTAAGATTATTTTTTTAAAGACAATAACAACAAAATCCTGTCATCTTTTTCAATCCTGGCAGCTACCTTTCTTCCTCACTCTGTGCAACCAGAAAATAATCATACTCATGAATTTTCAGCCCGAATTCTCATCCCGAAAGAAAATGGGGTTATAAAAGAAAGTCTAAAACACCTTTAACTGGAGTCCTAATAGGATTACATTTCTAGGTACTAAATAATAAATCATTCGTCTGTAGGATTAATGCAGTTGCAGCAGATGAAACAGATGAAATACACAAGTAAAAACTAAATGATTTACAGTTTGAAGTCACAGCTGGTCTGAAAATAAACATTGAATCAGTTCCTTCCTATAAGTCTCAGTTCCATTAGAATAACTACGGTAGGTGACATTTTTCACATTTTAATTGGTGTTTTGCTGATTTTATCAGAATTTCTGCTGATCAAAGCAAATTGGCTATTTATTTATTTTGCAATGAAGCTAACTGTTCAGTGCAAGTTTAATGTACTGTAATGAATTTTAAATATCCTCCTAGTCAAATTACAAAGTGTATGAATCTTGTATGGGTGTTTCTTGTTACCGTCAAGTTGTTAATTACTTAATAGACAAAAGGTAGTATCAGATATAATAGCATTTTCCTGAAAATACCGTCGTGGATGAGCATTTAATATTTTCATCCTCAACTTACTTAACCCAATCGTACCTGCTTTGTTCCAGACATATGATAAATACTTTCATTATTAGTTTATTTTTAGCAGCTTACAGAACAATAAGTTTTTATGTTATTTACACTCCACTGACTTTGGTTTAATTGGCTTCTTTTATGTTGTTTATATAAATATAAATCATACCGTGTTTTTAAGTATCAGTGATGCATTTTATGCCATAACCCTATTTTCTACCCATTGTGACATTCAATAAATTCACACCATCTGTGAGCGGTAGGCAGGAAACTTTCCAGAATCTGCCCCAGATAGTTGACGTTACACCTACTCTGATAAACTGCAACTCCTGGATTGGAGAATTGCAACACTTAGCTGAATCAAATGTCCGGTGTATTTGAGTCGATGAATTCATTAACACTCTTTAAAGGGCTAATACAAGCCCATACTAGGGTGATAATGCCGGTATTAATAAAATAATTTCCAAAAGCCAAACCATCCAACACTCCGGGTTGAGTTAATGCCCTTTATTGTGCTCTATGGGCAATTCTAATGCTAATGAGAAGTTCAGTTTGGCATTCCAGACAAACGCGATCTGGAGGAATTCCTCGCTCTTGCTAATGAACCCTTTGGGTTCTATAAGCGGCAGAGCCAAACAAGTCACTTCAGGGACCCAGAATTGAATTATTGGCCTCGCGCAGACCTGCTCCATTACTCCATATGGCTACGTCTATTCATCACCATCGTTAACAAGAGTATTGATTGATGTCTACTTCGGGGAACACCCTGTACTCAGTCGTAAACAAATAATTTGAGAGGGAACTGACGGTGGGTGAGGGCAAGGTTCTGCTCTACGAAAACCATGTCGTCAACAGGTGTGGCCTGCAGAATCGAGGGGTGTAAAATAAAAAGCGCCCTCCGCACCTTCTGTCAGTGAGTCGCTCTGGTTTAGCTTTGACATCCTCTCTGACATTAGGCGCAGTATTTGGGATTAACCAATGTGCCCGCATTGGAAATGCTAGGCCTATCTGAGGTCCAACCTGTGTCATGAGCACTCATCAATCAAGTGATGGTACTTATTGATGTCTTGCAATGATGATGGTAACTTGTTAAGTGCCGTTCTAAGCACTGAATGTGCGCAGCACTGTATTAGACACATGAGTGAGTACAGTAAAGTTGGCAGATAGGATCCCTGCCCTCGAGGAACTTATTTAAGGAAGCCCAAAGGGCTATCCAAATTCAATCCTTATTTTTAAAACTTTCCAAAATATTAAATACAGTGAAGAAGAGTGGCTTTATGAAAACCGCACAGGCCTAGGAGTCAGAGGACCTGGGTGCTAATGTCCGCTCCACCACCTGCTTGTTGTGTGACCTTGGGCAAGTCCCTTAACTTCTCTGTGCCTCAGTTTCCTCATCTGTAAAGTGGGGATTCGATACCTCCTACTTAGACTGTGAGCCCCAGGTAGAAGAGGGACCGTAGAAAGCGCTGGGTGAGACCCAAGATAATCAGGTCGGGCTACGTTGGCTCTCTTTATGGTGCTTATCACAGAGTAAGTGCTTAACAAATGCCGTAATTGTTATATTATACAGACTAGTCGGAACAGTATGAAACAAAAATTCTTTAAGATGGGGAAAATAAAATGGCAAACTGAAATTCTCTTAAAAAGGAAGCTCCTACCTCCCCCCTCTCTTCCTCTGGAGACTCATCACCTCCGACTGCCCCGGGCTCCTGTGCCTTCAGCAGCAGCCGGGCGGACAAGTTTCCACGCTCCCGCCGACTTGACTACCTGATGGGTTGTTCTGGCCTTCACTCTACTTTTCATTTTACTTCTTCTCTAGTTGAGAGGAGGAAAAAGTGACAGTTTGAGCCCACCATCAGTCCTATAATAATAATAGGGGTTTTTTTAAGTCCTTACTATATGTCAAGCACTGTACTAAGCATCAGTGCAGATACAGGGTAATCAGATCCCAAATAGGGCTCACAAAATAAGAGGAAGAGCAGGCATTAAATCCCGGTTTTGCAATGAGGAATCAAGCACAGAGAAGTGAAGTGACTTGCCCAAGATCACACGGCAGGCAAGAGGCCGACCCAGAATTAGAACCCAGGGCCCCTGACACCCAGACCCGTGGTCTTTCTATCAGGCCACGATGCTTCCCAGGGCCCGCTGAGCCCGAGAAGCCGTTCACCCCCATGCTATCCAGACTCCTGACCTCCCCTCTCCAGCCACCAGAATGTGAAACCATCAGCTTTGTGAGGCTTTGTTGACTTTTAGAACCTTGTGAGGATCTTGGCTGTGGCTGTTATGAGTCGGTTGAGGGGCAGAGCCTGCCCCTCTAGACACAGTGCCCTAATTCCATTTGTTGTATTTACCTTGTTGGTTTTGTGTTTTTATTATTTCATCTTCTAATCAATCAGTCAATCAATCATATTTATTGAGGCCTACTTTGTGCAGAGCATTGTACTCAGCGCTCTGGAGAGTACAAAATAATCCTAACAGACATATTCCCTGCCCACAGTGAGCTTAGGGTCTAGAACTTCTACTCAGCAACCACTGTGGGAGTTGGAGGAGGGAAGTCAGACGTTTGTCATGTGACATTCTGCCCTAATAGTGGAAAACAACCCAAACAGGTCCTTGTAGTAAGCAGAGGGCTGAGAAGAGAAGAGCTGCGAGACTTGAAGTATAACCTGGGAACAACAGTTTAGTTAGGGCCTACCACCAGCTGTTGTATCATTTGGGAGTCAGTCTGCCATAAAAAGGAATAATAATAATTATGGGACTTGGTAAGCCCTTACTACATGCCAAGCACTGTTCTAAGCACTGAGGTAGATACAAGCTAATCAGGTTGGACACCGTCCCTGTCCCACATGGGGCTCACCCTCTTAATCCCCATGTTACAGAGGAGGTAACCTAGGGCCAGAGAAGCTAAGTGACTCTCCTAAGGTCACGCAGCAGATACGTGGCAGAGCCAGGGCTAGAACCCAGCTCCTTCTGATGCTCAGACCCATGTTCTGCCCACTAAGTCACGCTGCTTCGATGCCATTCTGCCATTTGTGCCTGGAGGAGAACCGGTGCCCAGTTGTAGGAGGAAATAATGCCTGTGAACCATTTCCTGGGTCCACCTGAGAGGCTGCACACTTAAACCTACTTTGGGTGCGTGGTTTTGGTCCCCAGTCTGGCTGGTTAGATACCCAAGTCATACTAGCTCCAGTCTTTCTGGACCAGTGCAGATTCTTTCCTCTTACGGTGTAGCTATGTGGTGGCCACGCTGTAAACTCCTCAGTCAGACTCCACGCTCCTTGAGGTCAGTGGTCGTATCTTCCAACTGGTATTATACTCTCCCAAGTCCTTAGTGCAGTGCTCTGCACAAAGTAAGTGCTCCATAAATGCCTTTGATTGAGGTGGGTCCCCTCCTTATTCTTCTTCCACTCCCTTCTGCCTTGCCCTGACTTACTCCTTTTATGAATCCTCCCTCCAGCCCCACAGCACTTATGTACATATCTGTAATTTATTTCTACTAATGTCTTTCTCCCCCCTCAACTCTTTGAGGGAAGGGATGTGTCCGTTTATCGTTATATTTTATTCTCCCAAGTGCTTAGTACAGTGCTCTGCATACAGTAAGCACTCAATGAATACGACCGACTGAATGAACGGATGACCTGGAACATCTGGACAACAATATAAGCGTATGTGTGGCCGTATATGTAGTATCTAATTTCTTCTGCTAAGATACGCATTTAAGTAAGTAATAGCGATGGTGAATCATGTGGTCCCCGTAAATATGAGTTAATTCATGGGAAGAGGGTGCCTTTAGGACAACCAATCACTCTCAGAGGCAATGGGGATAGGACTTAATATAGCTAATAAAACTACTCACGTTTGGAGCTCTGTGCCCTTCAGATTTAAAGTGTAATTCAAATGAGTCGGTTTGGGGATGTTGGAAAACTGCAAAATTCCTTGCAGTGCATAATTTTATTCGATGTCATCGACTTTCTTGAAATAAAGCTGATTTTAAAATTAGAATAAATTGGAATCGGAATCCTGGAGAAAATTATTCACACCGATAGAGAGGTGACACAAAGAGGAAGTGTAGAAATTCTTCATCTATGATCAATTTCTCTATTTGTCTGGGTTTATCATCTTTCGGACATCTTTAGGAACACACCCAGAAGCACTGTCCAACAGAAAAGGAGGCGAGAGTGAAACTCCGTCATCCTAAGAAATCCTTGGATTCACTTAGGATTTGGCTCATGATTGTTTCTCTAATAATTATCCTACTTACTAATTAATGTGGGTATTTGTTAAGCACTTGTTATGTGCAGAGCACTGTTCTAAGCGCAGGGGTAGATGCAAGGTAATCAGGTTGTCCCACGTGAGGCTCACAGTCTTCATCCCCATTTTACAGATGAGGGAACTGAGGCATAGAGAAGTGAAGTGACTTGCCCACAGTCACCCAGCTGACAGGTGGCAGAGCGGGAATTCGAACCCATGACCTCTGACTTCCAAGCCCGGGCTCTTTCCCCTGAGCCTCGCTGCTTCTCCAGCATTTACTAAGCACTTTCTGTGTGTCAGGCACTGTTCTAAGTGCCGGGATGGATACAAGATAATCCAGTTGGATAAAATCCCTGTCCCACTGACACATCGTAAGTGCTTAATAAGTCCATTCAAAAACAACAACAACAAAAAACAACCAAAGTACTATTTCAGTCTTTATGGCTAGGTAGAAACACTGTATTTGGGATTCCCAAGCTCCTACCCCACCAGGTTCTAGCCTTCGCACCGGCAGACCCGCTAGCCGGGGTGACCTGGAATGAAGCGAGGGAAGTTCTGGAGCTCAGGAGAAGGGAGCAGATTTTACATCGGGGAGATAGTTTGTCCAGTAGTGGCTCTGCCTGGACTGGTCAGTAAATTCATTTTGGGCAGGGCACGTGTCTGCCAACTCTGCCAATTATACGCTCCCAAATTCTGGCTCCACCACTTGTCCGCTGTGTGACCTTGGGGGAGTCACTTCACGTCCCCGTACCTCAGTTACTTCATCTGCAAAATGGGGATTAAGGCTCTGAGCCCGACGCGGGACAGGGGCTATGTCCAGTTCGACTTGCCTGTATTCACCCCAGCATTTAGTACAGTGCCTGGTACATAGTAGCAGCGTGGCTCAGTGGAAAGAGCCTGGGCTTGGGAGTCATAGATCATGGGTTCGAATGCCGGCTCCGCCGCTTGTCAGCTGGGTGACTGTGGGCCAGTCACTTCACTTCTCTGTGCCTCAGTTACCTCATCTGTAAAATGGGGATTAAGACTGTGAGCCTCGTGTGGGACGACCTGATTACCCTGTATCCACCCCAGCGCTTAGAACAGTGCTCTGCACATAGTAAGCGCTTAACAAATACCAACGTTATTATTATTATTACACAGTAAGCACTTAAATACAGCCACTATTACAGTGCTCCGCATATATATAGTAAGTGCTCAATAAATACCACTGACTCATTGATTGATTGGTGAGAAGGCAAAGGATCACATGGTAATGAACTTTTATATTTTTCTCTCATTTATTTTTGAATTCTTAAATTGCTAGGTATCTTGTGTTTTCTCGTTGACTTCATCTGTGTTTGTCCAACCAATCGACTTTATCTTGTGAGACACTTAGAGAGAGGACCTGTGTCATAATTAATAATCATGAATTCTCAGAAGCACTCAGAATACAGCACATTATGGGACTAGCCCAGAAGTTGCATTCTTCAAGAACCTCATGCTATGGGAAAATTTCATTATAAAGCCACTGTTTCAGTGGGAATTCGTGGATTACGGGCTAGATGGCAAGAAAATGCCATGGCTGACATTTTTCTGTACAGATTCCTCTATTTTTATGTGCAGAACGCCTTTCACCTTGTCACTCATTATTTGACTTTTTAGATATTGTAAAGTTGCAAAAGCATCAAGTACTGAAAGTTATAGTGCATTAAGACTGAGGCAGAAGTAGTGAGGGAAAAGCCTAACAACATCAAACCTTTATTGATACCCCATGCAAGCACCCAATTATTTCTTCCTACACCGAATCTTGTCTCCAATTTCTGGGTTAGGTTATTCCTGTAGACTGAAAGCTCTCTGTGGGCAGGGATCATGTCTACCAACTCTATTGTATTGTATTTTCCCAAGCGCTTGGTACAGTGCTCTGGACATAATAGGTGCTCAATAAATACGATTGACTTAATGAATGAATGAATACCATCAACTGATTGATCAATACCCCTACAGACTTGGGTTGGTGGGAATAAGGTTTCCCCCCCGATTAGACCGTAAGCACGTCAATGGGCAGGGATTGTCTCTATCTGTTGCCGAATTGCACATTCCAAGCGCTTAGTACAGTGCTCTGCACATAGTAAGCACACAATAAATGCTACTGAATGAATGAATGAACCCTTCCACTGTGCCTCTCCACATGAGGTGTTGAAAGCGTGTTTTACAGCACAAATGACTTTGCCTATTTTAAGAGCTTAATACACGTCATAATTTTTTCACTGGTATTTGGTTAAGTGTTCGCTATGTTCCAGTCACTGTTCTAAGTGCTAAGGTAGATTCAAAGCCCCACTTTTTCTCATCTCCCACTCCCCTCTGCATCACCCTGACTTGGTCCCTTTGCTCTTTTTCCCTCCCAGCCCCACAGCCCTGATGTACATATCTGAAATTTTGTGTGCTTGTATTGCTATCCCCCCTCTAGACCGTAAGCTCACTGTGGGCAGGGAATGTCACTGTTTATTGTTGGGTTGTACTTTCCCATGAGCTTAATACATTGTTCCGCGTACAGTAAGTGCTCAATAAATACGACTGAATGAATGAATGAATACAAAGTAATCAGGTTGGACACAGTCAATCCCCATTTTACAGATGAGGTAACTGAGGCACAGAGAAGTGAAGTGTCCTGCCCAAGGTCGCACAGCAGACACGTGTTGGAACTCAGACTAGAACCCAGGTCCCCTGACTCCCAATCCCGTACCCTTTCCACTAGACCATGCTGCTTCTCTATTTGTTGATGCCTCTCCTCTGCAAATCCAGTAATGCTAAAAATCAAGTTTCAAATGGGATCAAAGCCCAACTGTCATTTCTAATTGGGAGACTTCATTACCATCATAATAATAATGTTGGTATTTGTTAAGTGCTTACTATGTGCAGAGCACTGTTCTAAGCGCTGGGGGAGATACAGGGTCATCAGGTTGGCCCACGTGAGGCTCACAGTTAAGCCCCATTTTCCAGATGAGGTAACCGAGGCCCAGAGAAGTGAAGTGACTTGGCCACAGTCACACAGCCGACAAGTGGCCGAGGCGGGATTCGAACCCGTGACCTCTGACTCCCAAGCCCGGGCTCTTTCCACTGAGCCACGCTGCTTCTCTATCATCATCCTCGCCTCCCCCTCTCTGACACTGCCAGAGCAGAAATAAGGGCTGGGGGTCGGGGATGGCATCATTCATTCATTCAGTAGTATTTATTGAGCGCTTACTATGTGCAGAGCACCGTACTAAGCGCTACATTCGCTGTCCGATTCTCGCGCTGGGCCCCCTTCCGTCAGTCCATCGTATTTTTGGACTGGCTACAATGAGCAGAGCCCAATACAAGAAGATCACACAGCCCCTGCCCACGAGGAGTCTGCAACCTAGCAGGGGAGGCTGAGGTAAAATCTTTCCTATTTATCAGTGGAAGAAAGTGCTCAGAGCGTAGAGAGTGAGGAGTACAAAAGTGCACGAGGAGTACAGAGGTGCAGTGGGAAGTAGTGAGTGAAACAACGCTAAGGTAGAGGTAAAGAGCTGAGCTGATAGCCGCACAGATGTGGGGCAGGATGGCGACAGAATGAGCCACTTGTAGGAATTCTCAGTGCTCGTACAGTGCTCTACACATCGTTGGCACTCAGCGAAAACTACTGATGGTAATCGCGGTATTTGTTAAGCACTGACTATGTGTCCAGCACTGTTCTAAGCTCTGGGGTAGATCTAAGGTTATCAGGTTGGATACAGTTCCTGTCCCACAAGGGCTCACTGTCTTTTCCCCCATTTTACAGATGAGGTAACTGAGGCCCAGAGAAGTGAGGTGACTTGCCCAAGGTCAGCAGACGTGTGGCAACGTGGGGATTAAAACCCACGTCTTCTGACTCCCAGGCCCACGCTCTTTCCACTACATCATGCTGCTTCCATACTACTGAGTCAGTGACCATCCCGAGTTTGAGTCTGAAGGGATCCCAAATGAAATGCTTTTCAAAAGGAAGTCAGGGGTCCAGCCGTGAGTGTGCCTGCTTTGTTTTTACACTGCCAATCTCCCAAGAGCTTACTACAGTGACCTGTACACGGTAAGCGCTCGGTAATCACAGAGGACTGACGGACCGTCTAGAAATGGCAGCCCGCAGGAGATTGTAGCCTCGATATCTGAGCTGGTGAAAAGTGGGTTATATTCAACAGCGGGCTTCTTCCCCGTCCCGGATTCCGCATCCTCGAAGACAGAGAGCAGGGCAGCTCTTCCATGAATCCGACATCCCCCATGCGAAGCCTGATCCAGTCACATCCTTTCACGGCACAACTTGGCGTAATTAGCGGCCTCCGCTCAGCAGAAGCTCCGAGCTGGGGTTTCGGGTCAGCTTCCACGGTGGAAGCGGGCGGACGGGGGACGGAGGGAGAGGAGGAGGAGCCGGTGACTTCCCCGCTGAGCTCGGCCTCTCTCCTGGGCCGCGGGGGCCTCCCTCCCTTCAGGTCATTGACTTGCTCGAGCACTAAATTGGCTCGCAAAACTTAACAAACCAAAAAATAAAATAAAAGTCTCACTCCGCCGTGAAGGAATCCCTCGCCTGACCGGCATTAGAAGTTAAGCGGGAGTGGTGTCTGGAAAAATGGATTGGCCAATTAGCTTTCTCTCTTACATGAGGAAAAACGGTGTTCTTCTGTTTTATGAGAAAAAAAGGGTAGGCGAATAAATGGAAGGTACAAATCTGTAGTTCTTATGAGGGGCCGGGGGGACTGTCCTTGGGCCTGGCTGATAGAATCCTGAGCTGAAAGCTCTATCTGGATTGTAACCTGTTCCTTCTCACAAGAGACTGCGCTTCGATATTTTAGATCTTTGGATGTTGTGATGGGGTAGAGCTATTATAATTATTATTATTCTTGTTAATAACAACAATGTTATAGCTTTCATCTTCAGTAATAACAATTGTGATATTTGTTAAGTGATGTTCTAGTGTATGTATTGTATATAAATTGTATATTTTTTTATTACCCTATTTATTTTGTTAACGAGATGCCCATCACCTTGATTCTATTTATTGCTATCGTTTTAATGAGATGTACATCCCCTTGATTCTATGTATTACTATTGTTTTTGTCCGTCTCCCCCGATTAGACCGTAAGCCCGTCAATGGGCAGGGACCGTCTCTGTCCGTTGCCGATTTGTACGTTCCAAGCGCTTAGTACAGTGCTCTGCCCATAGTAAGCGCTCAATAAATACTATTGAGTGAATGAATGAATAATAGAAAGAACATGGGCCTGAGAGTCAGAGGACCTGGGTTCTAATTGACTGCTGTGTGACCTTGGGCAAGTCACCTAACTTCTCTGTGCCTCACTTTGCTCAACTGTAAAATGGTGAGTCGAAATCTGTTCTCCCTCCTACTTAGACTGTGATCCCCAAATAATACAGGGACTTTGCCCAACCTAATTAACTTGGATCTACCCCCAGCACTTAGAACAGTGCTTGACACGTAGGAAGTGCCTAACAAATACCGTAAATGAATGATGTGCCAAGCCCCGGGGTAGGCAGAGAAGCAGCGTGGCTCGGTGGAAAGAGCACGGGCCTGGGAGTCAGAGGTCATGGGTTCGAATCCCCGCGCCGCCGCTTGTCAGCTGTGTGGCTGTGGGCAAGTTATTTAACTTCTCTGTGCCTCAGCCACCTGATCTGTAAAATGGCGATGAAGACTGTGAGCCTCACGTGGGACAACCTGATTACCCCGTTTCTCCCTCAGCGCTTAGAACAGTGCTCTGCACATGGTAAACGCTTAACAGATACCAATATTATCGTTATTATTATTAGACAAGATAATCAGGTCGGACACAGTCCCTGTCCCACAAGGGGCTCACAATCCAAGTAGGAGAACGAACAGCTCTTAGTCCCTATTTTAGAGAGGAAACTAAAGCACGGAGAAGTTAAGTAACCTGTCCGAGGTCACTCACAGCAGACGAGAGGCAGAACTGGGATTAGAACCCAGGTAAAATCAATCGATCATATTTGTTGAGTGCTTACTGTGGGGCAGAGCACTGTATTAAGCGCTTGAGAGAGTACAAAATAATATGAAAGAGCTGGAAGATATTTTCCCTGCCCATAATAAGCTGGCAGTTTGGAGATCCTCTGATTCCAGGCCCATGTTCTTTCCGCAGCGTGGCTCGGTGGAAAGAGCCCGGGCTTGGGAGTCAGAGGTCATGGGTTCGACTCCCGGCTCTGCCACTTGTCAGCTGTGTGACTGTGGGCGAGTCACTTCACTTCTCTGTGCCTCAGTGACCTCATCTGTAAAATGGGGATTAAGACCGTGAGCCTGACGTGGGACAACCTGATTACCCTGTATCTACCCCAGAGCTTAGAACAGTGCTCTGCACACAGGAAGCGCTTAACAAATACCAAATACCACTAGGCCTTGATGCTTGTCATTTGAGTTAACAATACAGCTGGAATCCCATAGTCATGTCAGTTTTTAAAAATCCTTTTGCACATTAATCAGTTTAATAGTGATTCTAGTTTCTGGATTGCTCAGGTGCGGGCTGGCCTCTCTAAAGCTGAGTACATTTTGGCATCAAAAGATATGATAAATGCATCAACAGAAGAGATGTGGTTGTGATCTGTGCCATGAGCCTAGTTTTTGCAGGAAACATTTCCCATGCTAAGCTCAGTAGTGATGTTGAAATCCGTCTGGTCCACTGAAGCTCAGTAGCTTAAGGAGCTAATGAATATTCATTTCTTTTCCCTGGGTACAGAGTAAAATAACCAGTAATTAGTATAATATTTAAGACTTCTATTCAAAATAAATAAATCTTTTGTAAAAAAAATCTAATTATTATAATGTAGCGAATTCTACGTGTATAACTGAAATTGGATGTGGTGTTTTGAAAGTGCTTTTAAACCCTCATTTACATGTTTCGAGATGAGTTAATTATTCCCCTTGTATGCATAAAGCAGATCTCTCGATTTTACCTGCATATATTATTCATTTTCCGAACTATCTTCTAAGTTTAGCTGGTTCTCATATCTGATTTTGCATTTTTATATAGTGGCAACTGTAATATTTGTATTCTGAAATAGCATTTAAGATTTGGATCTGTGCGTGTTTTCCCCTTCTCACTGCAGGCAGCAAAGTGGATTCGATTAATGCAGGTTGCTTGTTAAGATTTCTTGGAGTCAGTTATAGAATGGAGGTCACAAGGAGCAAAGGCTCTGCTTGCGTGTTGGATGTCACTTGCAGGTTCAGAAATTACACTCAAAAAAAGTGCCTCTGTCCAGCTATGATTTTTGGTCTAAATCTGGCATGAGCCCAAATAAAACATTATTGCCAACTGTTCCTTTAAATTATTGATTCAATCTGCAGTGGCAGCCAGAAAGAACTAGCAAACACTGGGCGTCAACAGTAAGGAGATAGAAAATAAAAAGAAGAGACATCATTTTATTATTAATAATAATAATCGTGGTATTTGTTAAGCACCTGTTATGTGTCAGGTACTGTATTAAGCGCCGGGGTGGGTACAAGTAAATTGGGTTGGATACGGTCCCTGTCCCACGTGGGGTTCACAGTCTCAATGCCCACTTTACAGACGAGGTAACTGAGGCACAGAGAAGAGGAGGAGGAGGAGGATGGTATTTGTGCCACGCACTGTTCTAAGCGCTGGGGTAGATACGAGGTAATCTGGTTGTCCCACGTGGGGTTCACAGTCTTAATCCCCCTTTTACAGATGAAGTAACTGAGGCACAGAGATGTGAAGTGACTTGCCCAAGGTCACACAGAGGACAAGTGGTGGAGCCGGGGTTAGAAACCATGACCTTCTAACTCCCAGACCCTTGCTCCATCCACCATACCATGCTGTTTCTCACTATCTAAAACCTTGATTCATCCAGATGGTAATATGGGACATGGGAGGAGGAAGAGGAGCAGCAAAACTAATATTTATTTACTGGCCCTCAAAGAGACCACAGTCTAAAATTACAGAGGGCAAGGGGACTGGTGATGTACCCAGAAGAAAAAAAATCAAAGAATAAAACCCCAAAATCAACATACAAGATGGAGGACAGGAATAAATACAAAATCAAATTAAATCGAAGCCGAAAGACGCCGTTGGCTCATCCGTTCATTCAATAGTATTTATTGAGCGCTCACTATGTGCAGAGCACTGTACTAAGCGTTTGGAATGAGCGAGTCGGCTAAGGAGAGCAGTCTCAAGATCCTTGCAGCGCAGAGTCCGTTGGTCACGGGCATGGTAGCCACACACAGCTGCAGGCTCCCACAGTGCTCAACATCTTGCGGAGGCAGCACAGTGTTCCACATTTTGTGGAGGTGTCACAGTGCTCTACATTTTTTTTTAAAGGTATTTGTTAAGCATTTACTATACGCCCGGCACTGAACTAAGCACTGGGGTAGTTACAAGCTAATCGGGTTGGATGCAAGTCTACGTCCCGCATGGGACTCGCATTCTTATTCCCCACTTTACAGATGAGGTAACTGAGGCACAGAGCAGTGAAGCGATTCGCCCAAGGCCACCCACCAGCCAAGTGGAGGAGCCGGGATTAGAAACCAGGTCCTTCTGACTTCCGGGCCCATGCTCTATCCACTAATCCATGCTGCTTCAGCGCGCTCCGTTTTGCGGCGGCGACACAGTACTCTACGTTTTGTGAAGGAGGCAGAGGGCTCTACATTTCGTGGAGGCAGCACAGTGCTCTACGCTTTGAGGGGTGACACTCTGTCACTACTCCTGTCCTTCCCGTCCGGACGGAGGAAGGCAGATTGGGAAGGAGGCCCAGGATGCTGTAGTGTGGGAGCCTCACGGGCTTCCCGGTCAAGCGGCTCGGCCCTCCGGGGGACTGGAAGGCCGAGCGTGAGCCGCTGCTGCTTCGGTCTTTCCCGTCTGAGTTGGAGCGAGACGGGCCAGGGGTGATGGTTAAAGACAGCGACCACTGTGCTGTTCCTCCGAGCATCCCACTGCCCCTGGCCAAGGCAGGTGGACGGACGATTGATTTACCCCGTAACGTCATACTGTTCCGACGCAGGCACATTGCAAGGTGCCGCATCCTCACCTGCTTAGCTGCCCTCCGTGCCCTCGCGGGAACACGACTGGCAGGGAAGGGAGGGTGCAAATGGGTGACGGCGTGCAAACCACTAGCACGGGCACCGGTTCTTCCGGCCAGGTTCTCACTACTGAGAATCATCCTCCTTCTCGATGAGAAGCTCCATCGTCGGCCTCCTCCATGGAGGGACCTGCTACGCGTGGCGTCGTGGACAGAGCATGGGCCTGGGAGTCAGAAGGTCGTGGGTTCGAAACCCGGTTCCACCCCTTGTCTGCTGGGTGACCTTAAGCAAGTCACTTCACTTCTCTGGGCCTCGGTTACCTCGTCTGTAAAATGGGGATTGAGAATGTGAGCCCTCTATTTCACTGAGACTGCGTCCAACCCAATTTGCTTGTGTCTCTCCCAGTGCTTGGCACCTAGTAAGTGCTTAATAAATACTATAAATATTATTATTATCAGACATAGGCTTTCAGAGTCATAGGCCACTATATGATTTCCTAGTTCTTCATTTAATTCTGCTGAGGATCAGAAGTGACTGTATACAAACTTTTAAATGAAGTTGCTTCAGAGAGGAGAGTTCGGGCCTCAATCAATTATTCATATTTATGGAACGCTTACTGTGTGCAGAGCACCGTGCGAAGCGCTTGGGAGAGTACAGTAAAACAGAGTTGATAGGCACATTCCTTGTCCACGATGAGCCTGCAATGTTTTAGAACGTTTTGAAAAGCTCCCAGGTACCTTGGTTCTTCAGATTGCTAAGGGTGGGAGGAAGCAAATACATTTTTTTTCTAATAAAAGCTTTGATCATTTCAGCCAGTTTACAGCCAGTTTGACCACACTGCATGTTTTCTCCAGGCAGTAGACTGGTGGCCCAATGTGGGACAGAGACTGTATCTGAACCGGTTATCTTGTATCTACCCAGCACTTACAACAGTTTTTTGCCCATAGTAAGTGCTTAATACTTACTTGTTCCTGCACTTCATTCTCACCCTTGCACTTAGATTTGCCCTGTTTATTCACCTCACCCTCAGCCTCACAACATTTACGTACAAATCTGCAATTGATTTACTTTATTAATGTCTCTCCCTCAAGACTAAATTCCTCCTGGGCAGGGAGCATATCTACCAACTCCGTTATCAAGTATTCTCCTAAACACTTAATAAATTGATCTGCACCCGGTAAGTGCTCAAAAAATATGACTGATTTCTCGATTAACAAAATATTGAAATTATGAATTATTATTGGGGGAAATTAGGAAATGTTTGCCAACAGCACAGACCTGTTTGGATTCAGCATGCTGAGTGTCAGAAGAAAGGGTTTGTGATTACGTTCTTCAGACATAGTGGGGAAGTACTACAGTGTTGAGTTATCTTTTTATGCAGGATTCAGCAAGAATGCAATCCCAGCGTAATAGGACAACTGGGGGCATTTTCTGCCAGACCTTTGCACATATTCTGCCTTGGAAAAGATTCACTTGCTGGAAAAGATGTGAGTAGAGAACATCCTGAATCCTGGAATCCCTGAAGGAATTGTTGACCCAGAATATCCTCTGAGGTACTTGACCCTTGCTCAAACATCATTTAAGTGTACAAGTTGTCCCAAGAAAGGAATTAAGAAGGGTGAAGTTTCCTGATTTGGCCCCGGTAGAAAACTTGCGCGGGAGGAAACGGTTTCTAAAGAGGATAGTGAGAGTGATGAGGGCATTGTGAGATGGATCCGCAATGGCAGCCAATCGAAGGTATCGTTCCACGAGCAGCGTGGCGTAGTGGTTAGAGCACAGGCCTGGCATTCAGGAGGTCATGGGTTCTAATCCCAGCTCTGTCACTTGTGTGCTGTGTGACCTCGGGCAAGGCACTTCACTTCTCTGGGCCTCAGTTACCTCATCTGTAAAATGGGATTGAGAAAGTGAGCCCCACATGGGGCAGGGACTGTGTCCAACCCTATTTGCTCGTACCCCAGCACTTAGTACAGTGCTTAGCCCACAGTAAGTGCTTAATAAATACCCTAATTATCATTATTATTATTGGCCTCGGTTGATCTGCACTTGACCCTTTGCTAAGCTCCTTCAAATTTATCTAGGCATATTGCAGTGACCCTGCCATAATAGTAGTGGCACCATTCATTGTTTTCTTTTTTTAATGGTATTTGTTAAGCACTTACCTATGTGCTAAGCACTATACCAAGCGCTGGAGTAATAATAATGTTGGTATTTGTTAAGCGCTTACTATGAGCGGAACACTGTACTAAGTGCTGGGATAGATACAGGGTAATCGGGTTGTCCCACGTGAGGCTCACAGTTTTAATCCCCATCTTACAGAGGAGGTAACTGAGGCACAGAGAAGTGAAGTGACTCGCCCACAGTCACACAGCTGCCAAGTGGCAGAGCTGGGATTCGAACCCATGAACTCCGACTCCCAAGCCTGTGCTCTTTCCACGGAGCCACGCTGATACAAGGTAATCGGGTTGTACAGTCCATGCCCCAAATGGGGCTCACAGTCTTAATCCCCATTTAACAGATGAATTAACTGAGGCATAGAGAATTTAAATGACTTGCCCAAAGCCACACAGCAGACAAGTGGTGGGGCCAGAATTAGCACCCAGGTCTCCCTGACTCTCAGGCCCATAATCTATCCTCTAGGCTGTGCTGCTTCATGTTGATTGGATCTAAATAAGAAAAGGGTTTGTAATCCTATGTCTCATCTGTAGATACATTATTACTTGATATATTCTTAATCTTGCTTTAACTATCACTATTTGTACATATGTTTTGTCTGTTTTCCTCACTAAATAGTAAGCAGAATAAAGGAGCAGCATGGCCAGGTGGATAGAGCATGGGCCTGGGATTCAGAAGAGCCTAAATTCTAATCCCAGCTCTGCTAATTGTCTGCTGTGTGACCTTGGGAGAGTTGCCTAACTTCTCTGAGCCTCTGTTACCTCATCTGTAAAATGGGGATTAAGACTGCACCTTGTGGGATGAACCTGATTATTTTTTTATCTATCCCAGATCTTAGTACAGTGCCTGGCATATAGTAAGCACATAAATTCCAAAAATAAAATAGCTACTTGAGGGCAAGGGATGTGGATGTTGCTTCTGTTATACTTTTCCACACATTTACTGCAATTGTTCTGCTCTCAATAGGTGCTTGTTAATAACATTGATTGATTCATCGAGCACTATCTCCAAGCTTTTAATAATGATTTTTTTTTTAATTTTAGGCCCCAGGTGTCTCAAACTAGAGTGTAGGTTTTCGTGGAGTCTTATATTATGCTGTTGAGTCATCTCCGACCCATAGTGAAGTCGTGGACACATCTCCTGTCAAAGGGCAAGGACCGTATCTGTTGCCGATTTGTACATTCCGAGCGCTTGGTACAGTGCTCTGCACATAGTAAGCGCTCAATAAATACTATCGAATGAATCTCTGCCAGAACGCCCCACCTCCATCTGCAATCATTCTGGTAGTGTAGCCATAGAGTTTTCTTGGTAAAAATATGGAAGTGGTTTATCACTGCCTCCTTCCACGCGGTAAACTTGAGTCTCCACCCTCGACTGTCTCAAATGCCGCTGCTCTCCAGCACAGGGGAGTTTTCACTTGCAGCAGATTGCCTTCCACTCACTAGCCACTGCCCAAGCCGGGAATGGATTGGGTAGGCCTCTGCTTGACTCTCCGTCCCATGGTCGAGACCCGTAGACTACTGGAAACTCTCCAGGCGCAACCCTGAGAAGGGTTTTGTGGAGTAGGGTAAGTAGATTCCACTTTCCTCTCTACTTTGTTAGCCTTTGAATGAAGTGACAGACGTAATGAAGAAAGATAAAGAAAGAAATGTTGTTTCCACTGTGAATTAAGGCAGCCTGGAAAATTATAAACATTGGTTGGGGTCAAATTAGCAAAAAATCAGAATTAAGAATTTGAGCAAAAGCTAAATGTTGTGCAGGGACTAGATACCCCTGGAGAGAACAGATCTGTACAATCAAATAAGCCTTTGCCCTGATAGGATTCTTCAAATGTTGAAGTTTTGAACTTTTCTCCATTTAGGTGTGTTGCTTCCTTTTTGTGACTCAACCATCCAGGGACTGTAAGCTCATTGTGAGCAGGGAGTGCGTCTGTTTACTGTTATATTGTTCTCTCCCAAGTGCTTAGTACAGTGCTCTGCACACAGTAAGCACTCACTAAAATACGATTGACTGACAGATGTTAGGGCTACAGGCTAAAGAGTTCATTCATTCATTCATTCAATAGTATTTATTGAGCGCTTACTATACTAAGCGCTTGGAATGTACAAATCGGTAACAGGTAGAGACAGTCCCCGCCCTTTGATGGGCTTACAGTCTAATCGGGGGAGACAGACAAGAACAACTTGATCGACAGTGATGGGCAGCTGTCCAGAATTTGGCCCAAGTGGCCTTGTGAGGTCACTCACTTGGGGCAGGTTCCTCCTAGCCTGAAGTGGTGCAACCTGACAGAGCGAGGCCACTCAATATGGGGAGTGGTTCCCAATCGTTCAATCAATTATATTTATTGAGAGCTTACTGTGTGTAGAGCTTACAGTCCTCCAGGGACGGTGAAGCACTTCACTCTGCTGCCCAGATCATTTTTCTAAAAAACTGTCCAGTCCAATACTTCCCCACTCCTCAAGAACCTCCAGTGGTTGCCCACCAACCTCCACATCAAACAGAAACCTCTTACATAAGTTTTAAAATGTTCTATCGCCTTCCTTCATCCTACCTTTCCTCCCTGATTTTCTACTTCAGGCCAACCTGCACACTTTGCTTCTCCAATTCCAACCTACACTCTGTACCTCAATATCATCTATATCACCCCTGGCCCCCCGCTCGTGTCCTGCCTCTGGGCTGGAATGCCCTCCCCCTTCATGTCTGACAGATGATTACTTTCCCCACCTTCAAAGCCTTATTAAAAGCAACTCTCCTCCAAGAAGCCTTCCCCAACCAAGCCCTCATTTCCTCTTCTCCTTCTCCTTTCCGTGTTGCCCTTGGACTTGGATTTGCACCCGTTATTCACCTCCCCCTCCAGCCCCGTAGCACTTTTGTACATATCCATTATTTATTTATATTAATATCTGTCTCTTCCTCCCTTTAGGTCATTGTGGGCATTGAACATGTCGACCAACTCTGTTAATATTATGCTCTCCCAAGCACTTACTACAGTGATCTGCACACAGTAAGCGCTCAATAAATACGACTGATTAACTGACCAGCATCTTCACGATCCCCCATTGGGCGGTGTATTAGGAAACAGAAAAATCATTCTAGGAGAATTAGATGTTTTACTGAGTGCCTAACATTTATATTTTAGAGGGTGGAAGCAAGTCAAGTAATAAATTACCTTCTCTCTCCAAGATCTTGGTCATTATTCTCTAATCTAATTAGAGGGTGGAATGCAGGTCCATTCATCTTCATAGAGGGGTAATGGTGTGATGGGTAAGTGTTTCCTGTAAAGTAACCTCAGCGGAAGGCAATCTTCGTGTTAGAGTAGTGGCCAAAGTTGCCTCAAAACTCAAGATGGAAGCATAAAGGAGAGAGGGGCGATGTTACTGCTATGTGCAAACCTGCAGCTCCCTGCATATTAGAATGCAATCAAGCCATACACAACCTCAGCCAAGTCAACTGTCAACTAAATTCAGTGTTACAGAGCACCTGCTCATTGTAGGCTGGGAATGTGTCTGTTATACTGTTATTCTGTACTCTTCCAAGCATTTAGTACAGTGCTTTGCGCACAATAAATGCTCACTAAATATGATTGACTGATTGCTAATCTAGGAGGGTCACCCTACTCCCCTACCTCTTTATCTTCTGGCTCTTGAAGCAGAAGAGAGAGTGAACGTATCCTGGGCCGATCTGACAGCATCCTGATCCTCAGTCTTCAACACAGTTCCCTATGCTGACAGGGAGAGCTTAGTGTGTGAAAAGGCTGCATCTAATAGAGATGAACAAGAGTGGGCTGTGATGAAATTATTATCCTTCAAACAAGTTAGGTGGACAGTGTCCTGTGGTGAACTGTCATGCTACCAAACTTAAAACATTAATTTGACAGGTGAATGTTCTTGTTCCCACAGATGATCCCCAAACATCATAAATTATCTTTCCATCCTTCCAGAAAGTTCAAAACTCAACCTCGTCCTCAAGGAGGTTTGACACTCATTGTACAGTACCAATGGGAATGTCTGGATTTGCGAGTGAACTCAAATTCTGAGGTCCCGTGCTGGTGAAGGATGAGTTTGCTATGGAAATTATTCGATTAGTAGACCTGTTTTGAAAGCTGGCGATTGCCCCATTGGTCACACAGTGTATGTCGTTGGCTGATTGAAACAGAAAACCAGTGTAACCTCAATAGACCCATTCGGTATGATGCACTATGGGGATTACAAATTGCAGCTTTCTGCTTGGGAATAAGTGTGAATCTTTCCCACTACACTTAATCAATCAACGGTACTTAATGAGCACTTGCCGGGTGCAGAGCACTGCTCTAAGCACTTGGGAAGAGTACAGTCCAACAGAATAGGTAGACAATCCCTGCCCACAGTCTTTCTTCTAAGAATAGATTTGTATTGTGCAATTTACTCTTTTCATTATAAACTCTTTTCAGGAAATGGGAACATCTGAATCAAGCACCTCACAGGACCTTAAAGTGATTATGATTATCCAGTCTCTAAAACCTGACCACAGTTAAAACAGAGTTGTCTTAGGAGAAGGAGAATTTATAGTGATCAAAGTTTTAGTTAGTTTCTGGGTTTCCTCCAGTGAAAGCTAGCAGCAGATTAGCCCAGAGAGCTGGAATCAAGAGTGAACTCTGGCTGAGGGATAAGGGATAGGATGTAATGGAGAGAAAAGGGATCATGAGATTAATGATGGCCAAGTTCAGGTTGGGTCCCTTGAATCAAGGGGGTGAAGGGAGGCTGGAGTAAAGAAAGGAACTAGGAAAGCTGGAGAAGTGGTTGAAAGCTTATAGGTCTCGCGGTGGGAGGGCACTGAGAGATGGTGGAATATACTTCAACCAATCAGTGTCAGTAAATGGTATTTGAGTCCTTGCAGTTTGCTAGCTAGGCAGAACAGTATCCATCATCTAGGCAAGTAGAAAACTAATTCTAGGTCCTCATGACATTTGAGAGATTGTCCGAGTCTGGTAGCCATGGGCCCCAACTTAATGCCATCTTGAAAGCCTATCAGGATTTAGTGGTATCCAACCTCACAAAGTTTTTGAGTAGTTTCACCAGTCACCTTTGTATTATATGCCTCTTCATAAGCCATTTATATGCACTTGGATCTGTAACCTTTGACCATTTAATATTCACCTCCTACCCCACAACACTTAGGTACACATCTCTAAATTATACATTTTAACTTGCTTATATTAATATCTCCCTCTCTAAACTGGGAGCTCGTTATGGACAGGGAACGTGGCTGCTAATTCTGTTCTATCCGGCTCTCCCAAGTGCTTAGTATAGTGCTCTGCACATAGTAAGTGCTCAATAAATACCATTGATTGATTCAAATGACAGGACAAGATGGCCATCAGCAGGGTCATGGAAGCAGTCTGCTTACCAATTTGAGACAATACTCATAGGAGCACACTTCTCTGGGTGGGACAGGTGAGAAAAATTGGATATCAACAAGATATCCCAGCGGTCACTGTGTGGTGACTTTAGAGAGGGCACCCGCAAGCAAGAAGGGCAGAATAAGGAATCTGAAGAAATAATAAAGCACAATCTCAAACAACATGATGTAACAGTGGGCTTTGGGAAGATAATAATTATACCTTGAATTTAGATAGTTCTTTTATTTTCCAGAGCACTTTCATGATTTCTCATTTTTGTTTTCAGAGTATTCCTGTGAGGTAGGGAAAGCAGTTAGTATTATCCCTGCTTTACAAGTGAGGAAACTGAGGCATAGAGAAGTTAAGTGACTGTCTAAGGTCACGCAGCATGCTGGTTTCAGAGTTAGGATTAGATGCCAGGTCCTATGACGACAAGCTCACGCTCCTTCCACTACACCATGCTCCTTAGTCAAACCAGTCTTCCGAGCAACAATCAGCAAGTGGAGGGTAGGGAGGGGAGATTAAGAATACCCATCAAGACTGTCAGCTTCTTGTGGGCAGGGATTATGTCTACCAACTCTACTGTATTGTACTCTCCCAAGTGCTTAGTAAGCACTCAGTAAATACTAATGATTGAGAATAAGGGAAAAGAGAGGCAGTCCCCAAAACAGAAGGAGGTCCTGTATGAAGCCGTGTGTCAGTGCAGAGAGGATCTATCTTTACAGACACACCATACGGAAAGGGGATTTGATCGGAAATCCATCTTTTCAGCCATACTTGCATGTCTGGACAAGAGCCTCCCCTCAGGATCATCACCTTCAAACTAGGGAAGGCAAAAATATTAAAGCCCAGTCTTTGTTTTCCTTTGGCTACCTTTCTTTTACCATGATTTGGACTTTTAAATTACATGTAGATGCTTCTTTCTTAACATGCAATATCCCTTCCCCTACTCACAACTGTTTTGGAAAACCTGATTGACACTGAACAGGTGGGTTGCTATGGCTGTGGTAATTCAAGCAGATGTTTCAGTGTCGGGTCTTGCCTAGAAGCAGAAGATGGTGAGATCATGACATGGCAGCTGAATGATTCCTCAAAGTATCAAACTCTCGCAGACAGACTCACCATTACAGTAAATGAAAAGGGCCAGTTTCTCTCACTCCATCCATATGGTTATCAGAGATTATTTTTAGCCTGGTGGATAAAAAAGAGATGTTGCTGCCCCTATTAAGGTACCTTCACACAATCACATAGTCAACCTATCGATTACTATGTCCCAAGCATTGAACTAGATGCTTGAGAGAGAAAAATAGGGTAGGTTGGTAGACACATTCTCTGCCCACAAGAAACTCAGAGTCTAGAGAGTGTGCTCTGACCTTTTCTTCAAATTATATTGCAAATGGGATGCAAATATTGCTTGAGCAGAAGCTGGGAAGGAGAATAAATTCCACCATCAGTTTTCAATCAGTCAATGAGTGAGTGGTATTTGTTGAAACCTTACTGTGTGCAGGGCACTGTATTAAGCATTAAGGAAAGTACAGTAGAGTCACTAAATTATATCTTTGCCTGCCTCGATTGCAATATATAGAACTATCGATAATGAAAGTAATGATTGTCACTCTGAGTGCATCAGGCAGGCTCAGAGATGACATCACATGTCCTAAGGGCCACGAATTTAGGAATTTTGGTCCAGCATCTATATATCATAGGTTATACAATACCAAGAACTATACTTAAAATGATAGAAACTTAATTATCCCTAATAGCTATGTAGTCAGACAAGGTATGATTAAAAACCATTGACAAGCAGACAACTAATAGGCATTTACATATCAAATCAAACGACATCATCCTCTACATGCTGAGGACTTGTCTTATGCCGTCAAGATGTTTCCAACTACAGTGACATCACGGATACATCTCTGCCAGAACGCCCAGCTCTCCATCTGCAATCGTTCTGCTAGTGAATCCATAGAGTTTTCTTGGTAAAAATATGGATTTGTTTTACCATTGCCTCCTTCGACCCAGTAAACTTGAGTCTCCGCCCTCCACTTCCTCCCAAGCCGCTGCTGCCCAGGATGGGTGAGTTTTGACTTGTAGCAGATTGCCTTCCACTCACTAGCCACTGGCCAAGCTAGAAATGAAATGGGTTGGCCTCCGCTTGACCTTCATTTCCCTCCCTCCCTCCCTATGCACTTGGATCTAAAACCTTTGGGCATATCTACCAACTCTTGTATCATTCTATCCCAGCCGCTTAACACAGCGCTCTGCATACAGTGAGTGCTTGATAAAAAAAACAATGATTGATTGATTGACTGACCATGAATTAATTCTAACGGATGGCTCTTTCTTTGAGCCAGGGGACTGAAGATGACACCAGAGTCATTGAGTTTGTCCTTTGGGATTGTGTTTCAGACTTAGTGGTTTCTTGGTGGAAACCCAACCCCTTGGTTAAAATCAGGGAATTAGATTTTAACAAAAGTCACTTAGTTCCAGCTGTAGCTTCTCCTCTGGAAGGTGGGTTCCATATCTCTTTCTCCTCGGAACTTATCTGATTTGGAATATTCTGAATGTACAGTGCTCACCCCTTAGATGCTCAATAAATAACGATAATAATTGTGATGATTATGGGGGTAGTCATTCAATCACTGAAGAGGCAGAAGGGCTGTCACTCAGCTCTGATATCTGCGCTACCTGGTGTGGGAATGCAATGCCAGTAAAATTTACTCAGTGAATTGTCCTCATGCTTCACTGAAGAAAGGTTTTGATTTCTAATGCACTTATCTTAGATATGCAACAGTGACAGATTTGAGTCAGCAATGTAGCTGTGAGGATTCAATTTAGCAGTTGATTTCAGCTGACAGCAGCGAGTGACTAAAATCTGCTAAACTTTATAATCAGAGCTGAGTGTTGCAATGTATTTCTGTTTTTCTGTCTCAGTGGCTGACTTCCAGCCGGTAGTGTTAGTTCTGAGGCTTCCTTCCCTCGTCATGTGGCTGTCTCATAACGGCAATTTTCAGTCTAAAAGTAGGCTCAGCTTCGAACTGAAGGACAATTCTACCAAATCTAACCAATTAGGATATTTGAAAAGAGCATTCCAAAGTGGAAAAGTTGATGAGAAAATAGGAAAATCCTATGGTAATTTTTCCTGAGACTAGTTAGTGCCTTTGATGTTAACTGTCAGGTAACAAAATAAATGCACAATTAACAAATAATGTTCTTACTAGTAAGCCCATATAACATGTCTTGGAGGTATGCCAGTACTACTTGATTTACTTGGAAAATATTTGAATTCAAACTTTAAAATGTGCTTAAGGGTAGAAGCTCATTTCAGGCTTTATTTCTGTACCCAGAGAACCAGGCCTGAATTCAGAAATGTAGCCTTCCTGAGGTTTGAAATAACTGCCCGTGTCATTGCCCTCTTCTCTATGATGCCAATACATTACCCTGTGTGCCTAATCCGCTTCCAGGTGACAATCAATCCAGTGATTGTATTTATTGAGCACTTACTGGCTGCAGAGAGAACTGTACTAAATGTTTGGGAGAGTATAATATAAAAGAGTGGATAGACACGTTCCCTGCCCACATCCAATTTCCGGTCTAGCTTACAGCTTCAGTCAATATTATATTCCTGTTCTACTATACTTATCGTACTGCAGTAAGCTAATTACAGTAGCTTACCGCTATAACCGTTACATCACAAAGAGCAATTTGCATTTTAGGAAAGTTCATCCCAAGGACATTTTGGCAGACAGGTGACCCTTGGAAAGTCACTTCTGTGCCTCAGTTCCCTCATCTGTAAAATGGAGATTAAGACTGTGAGCCCCTTGTGGGGCAGGGACTGTGTCCAGCCTGAGGACCTGGTATCTATCCAAGTGCTTAGAACAGTGTTTGGCACAGAGTAAGTGCTTAACAAATATAATAACTATTATTCGTGCCTCAAGTTGACTCTACACATGAGATTGTCTTTTGAGGTCCAAGACTTACAGCGTAGAACGTGAACACAGCATGAACCTTCAAGGTTCATTTCTGGGCCCCCTTCTGTTCTCCATCTACACTCACGCTCTTGGAGAACTCATTCACTCACATGGCTTCAACTATCACCTCTTTGCAAGCGATACCCAAATCTACATCTCCAGTTCCTATCTCTCTTCCTCTCTGCAGTCTTATATTTCCTCCTGTCTTCAAGACATCTTTACTTGGCTGTCCTCCTATCACCACAAACTCAATATGCCTAAAAGAGAACCTCTCATCTTCCCACCCAAACCCTGTCATCTCCCTGACTTTCCCATCACTATAGATGGCATCACCATCCTTTCTGTGTCACAAGCCCTTAACCTTGGCATTATCCTGGAAGCCTCTCGTTCATTCAACCCACATGTTCAATCCATCACTAAATCCTTTTGGTTCTGCCTTCACAACATAGTTAAAATCCTCCCCTTCCTCTCCATTCAAACTACCACATTAATCCAAGCACTTATCCTATCCCACCTTGATTACTGTATCAGCCTCCTTGCTGAACTCCCAGAGACCTTCTGAACTCTTGACCTCCTGTCTCTCCATCATCTTGGTATTTGTTAAGCGCTTACTATGTGCAGAGCACTGTTCTAAGCGCTGGGGTAGATACAGGGTAATTAGGTTGTCCCACGTGAGGCTCACAGTTAATCCCCATTTTACAGATGAGGGAACTGAGGTACAGAGAAGTTAATTGACTTGCCCACAGTCGCACAGCTGACAAGTGGCAGAGCCGGGAGTCGAACCTATGGCCTCTGACTCCGAAGCCCAGACTCTTTCCACTGAGCCATGCTGCTTCTCCTTGCTGACCTCTAATCTCTTCCCTCTCCAGTCCACATTTGACTTTGCTGACCAGATCACTTTTATTTTAAAGCATTCAGGACATGTCTCCCCACTCCTCAAAAAACTCCAGTGGTTCCCCATCCACCTCCACATCAAAAAAAAAACCAACCTCTTCGCCATTGGTTTAAAAGCACTCAATCACCTCGTCCCCTCCTACCTCACCTCGCTACTCTCCTTCTACAACCCAGATAGCACACTTTACTCCTCTAATGGTAACCTTCTCACTGTACCTTAATCTCATCTGTCTCACCACGGACCTCTCACCCACATCCTGCCTCTTTCCCGGAATGCCCTCCCTATTCATATCTGACAGACAATAACTCTCCCCTCATTCGAAGTCTTATTGAAGGCACATCTCCAAGAGGACTTCACTGACTAAGGCCTCCTTTCCTCTCCTCCCATTCCCTTCTGCACCACCCTGATTCTCTCCCTTTGTTCTCCCCCACCCCCAGGCCCACAGCACTTATGTACATATCTGCAACTAATTTATTTATTTAATGTCAGTCTCCCTCTTTTGACTGTAAACTCATTGTGGGCAAGGAATAGGTCTGCTTATTATTTTGTACTCTCCCTAGTGCTTAGTACAGTGCTTATTTGCACAGTAAGTGCTCAATGAATACGATTGAATGAATGAATGAAGAAGAGCTGGAGGAAAGTAGACATGCTCCTGGGAGTTATAACCAGGTTACAGATGAGGTAACTGAGGCACAGAGAAGTGAAGTGTCTTACCCAAGGTCACACTTGTCTGCTGTCAGCAGACAAGTGGCGGAGCTGGGATTAGAACCCATGACCTTCTAACTCCCAGGCCCATGCTCTATCCATTATGGTTTCCTGCTTGAAGTTACCTAAGCACTTGGGTACTTCCCCCACAATCCCATTTCCCTTATTTACAGATCTTTTATTGCTTCTCCTAGCTGTTATTCATTTGAAAGTCTGTCTCCCTGCCTGGACTGTAAATTCCCTGTGGGTAGGATCACATCCACTAAATTTAGTGTACTCTTCCAAGAGCTTAACACAGTGCTCTTGCACAGAGTAAACACTACTGACTGATTAAATATTACATGATCTCTTAACTGCTTAGACGGTGAGCCCTATGTGAAGGCGATAAAGTCTGATCTGATTCTGTTGTATCTCTTCCAATGCTGTGACACATAGTAAGGGCTTAATAAGTGTTATTATTTGACTTCAAAAAGCTGCAAAAAGATCAAGAAGGAAAACTGGCTCATCCTCTTCCTTCCCGCATTTCCTACCTTGAAAAGCAGCATGGCCTAGTGGAAAGAATACGGGGCTGGGAGACATACGACCCGGATTCTAATTTTGACTCTGCCACTTGTCTACTGTGTGACCTTTGGCAAGTCACTTCATTTATCTGTGCCTCCGTTCCCTCATCTGCAAAATGGGGATTCAATACCTGTTCTCCCTAGTACTCTTATTGTAAGCCCCAAGTGGAACCTGATTATCTTGTATCTTCCCCAGCGCTTAGCACGGCGTTTAACAGATAGTAAGCACTTAACAAATACCTATTATCATTATTATTATACTGTCCAAAAGTTCCTATTTCCCATCTTCAAGAGACTTTTACTAGTTGTCTCAAAACTAGTTAAGCTCAAGTAATATGTACTTATTAACTACTATGATTAAGAAGCAGGGTTGAATTAAATAATTTAGGCCTGAGAACTTCCAACATTTTAGATAAACCAAAACACCCAGTTTTAAGGGTCAAGATTGATCCCAGAGAATATATCTCACCTGACTTGAATGGAAAAAGATGGTCTGTGTCCTCAGCACTACACTGACTAGTGGAGGAGGTTGTGGAATCTGCTTCCAGGGAGACTTCTAAGATCAGGAAAGGCATGATCCCTGCCCTCCAGGGGCTTCCTATTTAGCAAACATTAAAATGCATTACGAGGGAAGAAGTATAATTTAGAGATATGTATGTAGCATTATGATTGGATGAATGAATGAAAATGATGTTGGTATTTATTAATGTTGGTATTTATTAAGCGCTTACTATGTGCCGAGCACTGTTCTAAGCGCTGGGGTAGACACAGGGGAATCGGGTTGTCCCACGTGGGGCTCACAGTCTTAATCCCCATTTTACAGATGAGGGAACTGAGGCACAGAGAAGTTAAGTGACTTGCCCACAGTCACACAGCCGACAAGTGGCAGAGCTGGGATTCGAACTCATGAGCCCTGACTCCAAAGCCCGTGCTCTTTCCACTGAGCCACGCTGCTTCTCCAATGAATGAGTGAGTAAATGAGAAGCAGCGTGGCTTAGTGGAAAGAGCCCGGGCATGGGAGTCAGAGGTCGTGGGTTCTAATCCCAGCTCTGCCACTTGTCAGCTGTGTGACTTTGGGCAAGTCACTTAGCTTCTCAGTGCCTCAGTTTCCTCATCTGTAAAATGGGGATTAAAATGGGGATTGAGCCCCACGTGGGACAATCTGCTTATCTTGTATCTAACCCAGCGCTTAGAACAGTGCTTGGCCCATAGTAAGTGCTTAACAAAGACCATTATTATTAATGAATGAATAAATAATTAACTGAATGAATTGTTCTAATGTACTCTCCCCAGCACTTAGTACTGTGTTCTTCCGCACAGGGCATCCAATAAAAATGATTTAATCAATTAATTGTTCTAAAGTACTCTCCCAAGCATTTAGTACAATGCTCTGCATACAGGAAGCTCTCAACAAATACGATTGAATGAATGAATAATAAATATCATTACTACTATTACCACTAGTCCTTAGATTTTAGTGCTTTTCTTTCACTTCACCAGCAAATGCTCTCATTGGCAGTACCTGGAATCTGTAAGCAAAGGTTTTTACCCAGGGAATTTCAAAGATTCATACTAGTCTGGTGAACTAAATAGAGAATATTAGGAGGCGCACAGAAAGGGTTTAACAGGTATTACCATTATTATTGTGGGGGAACCATGAGGTTGGGAATTGGCCAATTATCCAAGGCCTCCTTTATTAGAGAAAACAAAAAAGAGCCAAAATATGGAAGCAGCTAAATCTGAAATCTTATCAATCATCCATATTTATTGAGCACTTACTGTGTGCAGAGCACGGTTCTAGGCACTTGGGAGAGAACAATGTAAACAGAACTGGCAGGCATGTTCCCTGCCCACAATGAGCTCACAGTCTAGAGCTTAAAGTCCCTCTTCAGAAGGTCACTGTGCCCTGCTGGAGGTGGAGGTGTCGGTCTGGCTAGTGCCTACTGCAGGACACTTGTTTTGGGCCTCTCTTGATGCCTGCAGCCTGAGCCACAGTGGAAGGAGCAAGTCAACATCAAGTCAATACCAGTCCAGCTTCCTCAACCCACTACCCGGTGGCAACTAAAAACAGCACCGAGAAGGATGGAGGAGAGCCGAAGGGCAAGTGACTAATAATAACTGTGGTATTTGGAGGCACGCTGTGGGAGGCAGCGTGGTTCAGTGGAAAGAGCCCGGGCTTGGGACCCAGAGGTTATGGGTTTGAATTCCGGCTCTGCCACTTGGCAGCTGTGTGACTGTGGGTAAGTCACTTCACTTCCTCTGGGCCTCAGTTACCTCATCTGTAAAATGGGGATTAACTGTGACCCTGGCGTGGGACAACCCGATTAACCTGTATCTACCCCAGCGCTCAGAACAGTGCTCCGCACCTAGTAAGCGCTTAGCAAATACCAACATTATTATTATTATTTGCTAAGCGCCTACTATGTGCCAGGCACTGTACTAACCGCTGGGGTGGACACAAGCAAATCGAATTGGACACAGCCCCCGTCCCGTGTGGGACAGTCTCACTCTCAATCCCCATTGTATAGACGAGCTAACTGAGGCCTACAGAAGTGAAGTGACTTGCCCAGGGTCACCCAGTAGACACGTGATGAAGAAGGGATTAGAACCCACGACCTTCTGAGCTCAGGCCCGTGCTCTATCCACTACACCAGGCTATTTCCTCCAGACCGGCCGGAGAAGCATTGCTTCCTCTCCTTCCAGGTACGCGTCAGCTTCTTCTTTACATAATAATAATAATGTTGGTATTTGTTAAGCGCTTACTATGTGCCGAGCACTGTTCTAAGCGCTGGGGTAGACACAAGGGAATCAGGTTGTCCCACGTGGGGCTCACGGTCTTCATCCCCATTTTACATCATTCCCAGGGCTAGTTTGAGTTCACAGATCATCAGTCAACTTGGATCTATAAATACTTTCTCCCCACAGAGGACTGGGTAGGTGACTGAGGCTCAGGAAAGCGTTTCCAGTCTACCTGTCCCTTCCTCCCTCTTCCCCTTACTTTCTCCCTCTCCTCCCTCAGCCTCCCCGCCCAACCCCAATTCCTTCTGTTAAAAGAGCCCAGGCAGCTGAACGAATCGAACTCCCAAAGATCTCTCCCTCCCACTACGATGCCCTGTAGGGGTGTCCAGAATAAGGCTTCCCTGCGGGTGATCCAGGATTAGCACAGGTGTGTTCCATTTCCAGCTCTGAGCTTCTGGAAAGGAGCCCCTATTTTAGTTGAAGACTCTTCTAAAAACCAGTGGAGAAGGATTTTCGGGAAAATAGCACCATAAATTGTGTGCAGATGCAAAACTAACAGGCATATGAAAGATTTGTATTTTGAAAAGAAAATCCCAGTGGGATCCTCTCAGCAGAAAATGAAAAGGTCTTCTTAACATTCAGTTGAACTATTAGAGCCATTTTTGCTGGTGCAAGCAGTAATACAGGTATGGCCACTGTCATCGTCCCAGATCTCAACACAGCAAATTAGCAAGGTTTTAACTTGGCTCCAAATATCACGCTAGCTGCTTGTCATTATGCAAAAAAGGGAGGGGGAAGGGAAACCAGCACCTACCGGCAAAGCACATTATAATTGTTTAAGCAGGCCCCACAAGTCATGCATTTCAATTATTTGTTCAAAGCAGCCTGCAATTAAGAGTTGCAAACAAGGCTTTTGAATGCAAAGTCAGACAATTAAAATGTTTCATGACTGCATTAGAGAAAGAAGTTCTGAATTAGCACTTTGAATACACAAGACCTCTTTTTCTAATCTCCATTCCCTTTCACTCTTTGAAAGGGAGAGTAAAGAGAGATACATTTTTTTTGTTGTGTTGTTTTTTTTTTTTTTGAAAGCCTGACGGATCCCAGGAAGATCGAACCATCCTAATCTTCCACTTGTACATTTGAATGTCTTTTGCTCCTTGAGAGATCATCCTTGTTGTTGCATAAAGGTCCAGGTGCCAGAACCCTTCTCCGAGGGGGGCCGTAAATCACTTTAAGCATCTCTCCTCCCTCTTGCCCCTCCACCCCCAACCTTCTTCCTCCTCCTTTGAAGAGGCAAGACTATTTGAGCCGGTGATTTGTGACTCTCAGGCACCCCAATGCGGGGTGAGCTAACAGACAAGATGTGGAGGCATGGGCTGCAGGACTGGAGGGGCGGGGGTCTGGGGATGCCGGTGGGAACGAATCCACAGTTGCTCCCCAGGGAAAGGCCTACATTAAATCATAAAAAAAAACAAAAAAACCCAACCAAAATGCATGGAGCAGCCCACGATCCTTTTTGGTAAGGAAGCTCCTCCTCTTAACTATCTTTTCCTGCACTTTAACGCCCCGTTTGCTCTGTTGGGACTATTCGAAGGGGTCTTTTCTCTCAGCCTTTATTTTTAATCTCTCAGAATAGACGAGAGGGAAGATGCCTCGCATAGATGGAGAAAAGTTTTCGCTCGATCTTCTCAGCGCTACATTTTTTTTTTCCCCCAGTAAAGTTTCCTGGAAGGAACTGTTTGGGGGAAATAATCTCAGAATGCCCTGCTCCCCTCTAAAAACAAACACAACAACAACAAAAAACAAAGCAAATGAAAACGCACAATATCGATGTCACGGAGACAAATTTTAAACAATCCAGGACATTTGAAGGGAAGTCGACTAAGCATCTATGTGCAATGTCTTTTGAGAAGAAGAATAGCATCAAAGTAGCGTTAACGGTGAATTCCCAGTTTGGGGCTGCTTTGGGAAAGGCAAGCCAGATAAATTCACTTAAGCCTTTTCCTGCTTCTGGAAAAAAAAAAAAGTAACATGATTTTTTTTTTTGAATATCAAGTGATTGTTATTCAACACGTTATTTAACAGCAAATGCTTCGCCTAAAAATGGGTTTGAGTTATTTGGCGAAGAGGGTAGTACATTGTGAGTTCTCTTTTCTTTTCCTTTTTTTTTCCTCGTGGACCGGCATGGTTTTTAAGTGATCCCTTCATTCTCTTAGCTTGATAGATATTTATATGGACAGATATTTATATATCTACAGTTTTCAAGAGAAATATTCCTTAGATGATGCTCAAACACCCTAAAAGTTAGAAAACTCATTATCATTTCTCTGGGTGTTACTGGAAAATCTTCAAGTTACTAAATAATTATCATTAATGCTAAATTGTATAAAACCTAAGAATTTTAATTCCTTCTAAAAAAAAACAGTGGCAACCCAAATACATTTCAAGTCTAATTGGATTAATTTATTTTTAAAATCCAGTATTATATTCATATTCAGTGTGTGAGAGAGTATTTGAAATGGATGAATGTCATTTTTTTTAAATGGGGTTTATTCATGTATTTAATATAGCCATGAAACTTTAAAAAATAAAATTTATTGGTTATTTCAACACAAGAAATGTTAAAAGATAAAAGAGACGAAGAAAAATGTTATTGAAATACCCTTGTAACATGAATAAAATGGTACCTGCCTATATCCTTTCTGTTCCTCGAAACAGCCTTGAACTCTCAGCCAGGAGTTTCATTCGGAAGCCAAGTCTAGCAACAGGGAATTATGTTTATATCATAAATTGGACCATTGGAAAACGACAAACCGTAAATTATCAGATCCTGTGGTTTTTATGTTGCTTTGCAATTTTCAGGCCTACCACACTGGCTCAATCATTCATTTTATGAGGTTCAACGTTGCGACTTCCTTCTCCCTAAAGGCTTATGATGTTGGAAGGCAGGTCGGAGACACTAAGGAGGGAGGGCAACATTAAACACTGACGAAGTCTGCCCGGAGAGTTAGCAGTTCTGAATGATCCTTAAAGAAGGTGGGTGAAGGGGAAGGTGGGTGGGGTGGGTCTCCTTGTCAGGTGGAATTCTTCTTCAACCAGATGTCATAAAATTACACAACTGATGCTGCCAAAAGAAAAATGACCTACTTTTCCCCGACTAAAGTTGAAATCCTAACACTCCCCACTCTGGCAGTTAAGTAATGAGAAGACATATTGAAAAGTCCAAGAGGTATGTCTGCTGACACAGAGAAGGAATCCCCTGTCGAGAAAGTGACACTAGCATTACCATATTAACTTCCGTTTACATGGAAACTTTCATTCCAAACCACTTGAAGACCCCAAGGTAGTGGGAGCTCTGCCACTGAAATGCCATCATCACTGGAATGGAAGGCGGGAAGCCAGTTGGCACTTGTGATATCTCAATAGGAGGGGAAGGAAATTTCTGGTGAAGGCAACCAATCCAGGACAAATGCTCTTTATGTGAGAGGACATGGAAATACTTCAAATTATCTACCTTCAAAAGCGCTGGATTGCAGTTTCTGAACGAGAACCAATTCTAGGGTCTGTGAAATAGGAGACATCAGGCTCTAAAGGCTTGGCTAAAAGGACTAGGTCTGTTCCCAGAAGCAGAATCAGGGGATGAAAGGAGGGAAATGCCAGAAAACCAAACAGGACAGGCATTGGAAGGAAAAAAGTACAGATTGAAAAATTAAGGGTCTGGAACTAGAAAGATATCTAACAATTTCCTATGGACAGAAAGATAAAGAGAGCAAAAGAGGACACTTGGAGCAACTTTACTAGAGTGGTTCAGGGTAAATTACGAACTGCCAAAACTGTCGACCATCTTCGTGAATGCAGAAAACTATTGCCGACATAACTGTTTTAGAGGGGCACTGAAGGGAAAAAAAATTGCACACATGGCAATGACATATTGGGTCTGTCCTCTGAAATTCAGATCTTTTTCCTTCCAAATAATGTAGGTAAGTCTCAATACGGGAGTTTTCAGTTCAAATCTGGGAACTGGAATGGCTGGGATGATTCAAGACAGGTGTTCAAAAACCTGAATCTACCAGCAGGATCAAGTACTAGTAATAATGACAACTATGATATTTGTTTAGCGCTCTGTGTCAAGCACTGAACTAAGCACTGGGGTACAAGCAGATCGGGTTGGACGCAGTCCCCGGGCTTTGCTCTCACACTGTGTGGGCTGCTCCACTATGGAAAACAGCTTTCTTTTTCAAGATACTTCGAGTTGTCATTTGGTGCATCTTTGAAGACAGCCCCTTGAGGACTGACTTATGGTAAAGCAGTGATTTTTTTCCAAACAAGGAGGAAATAAAACTGCCTGGATTCATTCATCAGGGAGCTGCACGAGCTAGTGGATAGAGCACAGGCTGGGAATCAGAATTCCTGAATTCTAATCCAGGCACTGCCATTTGCCTGCTGTGAGACCTTGGGCAAATCACTTAACTTCTCAGAGCCTCAGTTTCCTCATCTGTAAAATTCTCCCTCCTATTTAGAGTGTGAGACTCATGTGGAACAGGGACTCTGTCCTGCCTCATTATCTTTTATCGCCTCCAGAGCTTAGAGTAGTGGTCGGCACATAGTAAGTGCTTAACAAATAACACAAATAATATTATTATTTCATTTCTGGTGAATCTTCTCAAGGGATACAAGGCTGGGAAATTGGTTCGGAGTTTGGGGGTAGTAAATTTACATTTGCAGACCTACTGGGTTGCAAGCAGTATTATTAAGTGGCACAATATTTTTCTTTAACCAGAATAGCTAAAGCAATTGCCAAATTAGGTCTCTCTAGAAATGGGTATTTGGGTTTTTTCTTGTTTTTTTTTTTGTTTTCTGGTATTTGGTTGCTTTTTTGGGGTTTTGTTTTTTGTGTTTTGGTTGTTTTTTGGGGGGCGGGGGGCGTTTGGGGGGGAATTATTCCCTGAAGAGATTTGATCCAACTGGATCCATTTTTCCAATCGCTTACATAGCAAACTTTGTAATGCTGCTAATTACACCTACATCTGGCTAAAAGTGCATATAACTAGTCATAAAAAATCCATTATTTTTGAAGCATTCATCTCTGTCTCCTCCTCCTCTAGACTGTAAACTCAATTTGGGCAGAAAATGTGTCTGTTATATTGTACTCGCCCAAGCACTTAATCCAGTGTTCTGCACACAGTAAGCGTTTAATAAATACTACTGACTGATTTTTTTCTTTCTTCGGGATTCAAACTCCCTGAGGGCAGAATTTTTCATCCCAAGTAGACCATCACCAATCAGCAAAGATTCTTTCTGATTTGTCTCCTTTTAAATTTTCCTGTTCATTCTTTAAATTTGTGTCCTTGCCTCTATTGTTGTGATTATCACAGGTGCTTCATTTTCTCAAACCTCATGTCTAACCTGCTGAGGGAAATGTTTTCCAGGAAAAATAGCAGAGACAAATGCATAGCCTAAAATTTCTAGCTCATTCTTAAAATAGAAAATGAGCGGTGCTGATGTTCTTCCAAAAATTTTCCATCTCATTCAATAAATGGGATAACAGCTAATGTGCAGGTAAGGAATTTAGAAGTTTAAATTACAAATTCAAATTTCTATCACCTACGGGAATTGCATCAAAAATGCTGTTATAATATCAATATTTAGCAAGATTTTTTAAAACAGGCAATAAGATGTCACTAGAATAACTGATCTGGCATTTTCATAAGCTTTCTGCCAGCTTCAGCCACAATACACTTTACCTTTTATTTGACAGTACACAGAGCAACACAGGAAAAAAAGTAAACCATTTTACATAAAAGGATTAAATTAAAAGACATGGAGAATGGACAGTAGTTGGTTTACTTCAAAAGGCTAAAGTGAGCTTTGAAAGAATTCCAGAACTATTTGGCTGGTATAAGACATTACTATAGCTGAAGAAAGAGAGATTATTTTTCTGAGAGAATGACACCAAACTTGCATTCAGTTATCCAATTCTTTCCTCTCTGGCTTTACTTGCATAAAAATTCTACTTCCATTACTTTACTCTGCAATTCTTTCCAAGAAAGGAGATGAGGTGGGAAAACACATAATTGCCATGAGGGAATCCCTGGGGCTGAATTGGTGTTTTTTTTTTTTTTTAAAAAAAAAATCAGGTTTGATTTATAAACTGGCTGGTAATCAAGAACTGAATTCTAACTTTGAAATATGATCCTTCCTCTAATGTGCTATTTAGTAGCATGTTAAATACATATTAAGGATCAGTATATTTGATCTAATTACTAGTTAGAAGATATTTTGTTTTAAAATTAATAGTAAATTAATAAGAAGATAATCTACTCAAAGATCTCTTTCATTTTGCTAGGCAGAAATCTGCATGCACTGTTTTGTTTATTTCCAAGTGCCCTATATTACCAACCAATCAATGATGACAAATATTTTTACACCAGAGGAGATAGAAATACTATGTATTTGGTGAGAACTGTGAAATCATATTTTCGGTTCCCAAGATATTTTCCCCATTTTAAGACTATGGAATTTACAAAATGCTTTTACAGTTATTTATTTGAACAGGAGAGTGGCAAAGGATGTTAAGGTTTTAATGACAGCTATTGCTGGAACTTTCACGATGTTAATGAAGAGCTTTTGTCTGAGAAAATCTTACCAAGCAGCTGTTGTGTAATTTTTTACAAGGCATGTTTCATCTCATCAAGTGGTTTCTTTTTCCTAATGGAGCTAAATAACAATTAAGTCTAAATTGCTTGTAGCAAAGAGATCTCGGATGATTGGCTGTTCTGTGGCCCACCGCCTTATCAGTTTTAGTCTAACCACTCGCTTAGGGTCCTTTTAAACTCCTCAACTCAGGGCAGCAATTTCTTCTACTAGTGTATGTCATTTTGCCCTAGGTCAAAGTTTTGGGGAGGCACTGTATTTTAAGTAGCGACCTTTTAGGATACAGTGAAATATTTATGGCTACTGGATTGCCTTGTCCTCCAGGGATCATTCACAGCTGATCCCGAATCCTTGTATCCTGCCTAGGGGCCTGGGTGCCCCCCCTTACAGAACACCTGGTTTGGGGCAGTTTTTTTCCTTTCTACTATATGAATTCTAGTCCTTGACCAAAAGTAACTTCTTATTCAGCACTAGTCTAATTCTGAGAACCAGAAGTTTGGTTTAATGAAAGTAGACATCTGCCTGAGTGTATATGTGTGGTGGGATGGTGTTATGTGAAAAGTCTGCCTGACTTTTTTTTTTCTATTGATACTTTCTAAGCACTTACTGTACTAAGTGCTGGGGTAGGAACAAAATAATCTGGTTGGACACAGTCCCTGTCCCATATGGTGCTCACAGCCTAAGTCAGAGGGAGGAGGAGGAGGCATTCATTCATTCACTTGTATTTATTGAGTGCCTACTGTACAAAGCACTGTACTAAGCACTTGTTTAATCCATACGTTACAGATGAGGAAACTAAGGCATAGAGAATAAAATGAAAAAATAAATGATGGCATTTGTTAAGCACTTACTATGTGCAAAGCACTGTTCCAAGTGCCGGAGAGGATACAAGGTGACCAGGTTGTCCCACATGGGGCTCACAGTCTTAATCCCCATTTTACAGATGAGGTAACTGAGGCACAGAGAAGTTAAGTGACTTCCCCAAAGTCACACAGCTTACAAGTGGCTGAGTCAGGATTTGAACGCATGACCTCTACCAAGCCCGTGCTCTTTCCACTGAGCCACGCTGCTTCTCTAACTAGAGAAGTGAAGTGACTTGCCCAAGGTCTCACAACAGATAAGTGAGGGAGCCTGGATTAGAACGCAGGCCCTCTGAATCCCGGGCCTGTTTTCTTTCCACTAATCCATGCTGCTTTCCTTCTTGTGGAAGGGTGGTTGGAATCTCAGACTCTGAAGTACAGAAACCATAACCAATAATTATCAGTTTCCAAATGAATTGAGCTTATTGCTTGTACACATTAACAAATAGACCCAAGCACTCCCAATCCAGGGGAATTCTGAATATCCTGAGAGAAAATCAGGGATCAAAGAAACATTTATTTTTATGGTATGTGTTAAGCGCTGACTGTGTTCCAGGCACTGTACTAGCCACTGGGGTGAATACAAGTAAATCAAGTTGGACACAGTCCCTGTCCCGCGTAGCCTTCAGAGTCTTATTCTCCATTTTCCAGATGAGGTAATTGAAGCCCAGAGAAGTGAAGTGACTTGCCTAAGGCCACACAGCAGACATGTGGTGGAGCGGGTTTAGAACTCATGACCTTCTGATTCCCAGGCCTATGCTCTAGTCACTATGCCATATATTTCAGAGCTCAGGGTGGGCTTTTCTCTGTCCTGCCTTTTCTTTACCTGTGGAGTGAACTGCCATCAGCTATTAAATTCGAGTCCAGAATTATATCATAAACTGGGCACTCGGCAGCCTCAGAATAAGAGCACTTAGTTAATGTTGCTTGCTTGAGCACTGGAGTGTTCTTTTCTCTTTTTCATGGGTTAACACTCTTGTGAAAAATATATTTGTAACCATTTCTCTAACAAAGAGATAATTGCATAATGCCCCTTTCAAGGAAGTGAGGCTCAGGAGATTAAGAAAAGCACACAAGAAGTCAAATTTTTCTTCCTTCAAGTCTTACCTCCAGGATTCTTAAATTTATTTAGATATTGAATAGTATGCAACTCGCAGTCTAAGTCAGAGGGAGGAGGATTTAACCCCCATTTTACAGATGAGGAAACTGAGGCACAGAAAAGTTAATTGACTCGGCCAAGGTCACGTGGTAGACAAGTGGTGGAGCTGGATTAGAACGTGGGTCCTCTGGCTCACAGGCCCTTGTTCTTTCCACTAAGTCGCGATGCTTTCCTTCTTGGGGAAGGAATGTCATGGAGCAGGTGTTGCGAGGGAATGGGGTCGGTGGCAAGGCATTTAAAACCATTCCTGCTGTGTGGGGTGGGAGATGGAAGCTGCTAAGGGAGGTGAGGGTTTAAAATTGTTGGGTTCATGGTTTATGTTTATTTAAATTGAATGATCACCTCTTTACCAAAGGCTCAGAGGTTCCAGCTTGACTTTTTCTGCATCTTCTGCACAAAAGAGTTGCTGATCCCCTGATCTTCATGGGTACAGGTAAAATAGATTCTCTAGGATCCAGGAAGCAGTGCTATATAGTGGATAAAACATGGGCCTAGGAGTCAGAAGGACCTGGCAGTTCACTTCACTCTGCCTCAGTTACCTCATCTATAAAATGAGGATTCAGATTGCGAGTCCCATGTGGGACAGGGACTTTGACTATTTGTATCCAGCCTAGTGCCTGGCACATAGTAAGCACTTAATAAATACCACTGTTCTTATTATTATCACCTCCTCAACCCCTGCCTCACTCACCCAGGGTTTCACTCCAGAAGTAGATATAAAACAGGAGCCCAGAGAACAAAAAGTAGTATTTCCCCAGTTTATAGTTGGAGAAAGTTGAGTACAGGGAGAGGAGGTAACTTCTCAGTTCACCCAACAAGACCCTCGTTTTATCAGTCCCCTCTGCGCTTCCTCCTCTAAATGCCCTGGGTTCAGGGAAAGTCATCGCTAAGTCATGGAATCAGAATTCTGATAAAGCCCCATGAGGAGGGGGGCCCTTGCAGCGGAGTGAGTAAAACCATTATAACATCACCGAAGGGAGATGGAACATTTCTGGGGTGAATCTCTGCAATTAAAAGAGCCAAATGCTGAAATGCAGCTGGCAGCTGAGTCATCTTGGTTCCCCGATAGCGGTCCTGAAGAAAGAGATCATTAAAATCTCACTTATCTGTTGATCTAGCTCTCAGCTGCCTGATGCCTTCTGCCACCTTCACTGATAAGGGAAGCTTTGAAGTAGAACGCGAGTGTGAATTTATTGTTTTGTAAAGACTGGATTCCCGAACAGGTCATAAATTACCTTGTTAGACAAAGGCTTCTGGGGAAATGTAATGTGTTAAAATCCTTCAATGGGTGATTATCCTAACACATCTCTAGCACAGCAAATAATTGACCAAAAAAATTATACATTGCCAAACTCCCGGGACAGCAGCATCAAATAGGTTAGGCTTTGAAATGCTGGTGCGAACGTTTTCCTGAGGGATAAAATAGTGAACTGTATTTTTAGTTGTTTCTCAGCTTATGGGCAGGAATGTGGAGCAGGGCAGACAATTATCGGTCATCTGAAGCATGAGGAAGTGTCTTGGATCATTATATGAAGCTCACAAAAAGTGTCAAATTAGTATTACCAGAAACTGAAGTTTTCTCTCTCTCTGGAACAGGAATAACACAGGTTGTACAAACTTCTCCGTGATGCCTCTCGGCAAAGATGTAAAATCACCTCTTCTAAGATGGAGGGAGAGATGTTGAATGAGTTTCAATTATCCGTCCGGTTCCAAACCACAGTGCTGTTTTGTCATGATTTCTTTCCAGTCCAATTATGGAATTGAAATGGAGATTGAGTCTTTCACACTGGCTACTGATTAACCGTCATTTCTTGGGTCTGGATCACCTTGTGAGCCTTATTTGTACCTTGGTCTTTTTTGTTGGTTTTGATGATGTTTATGAAAGTGCTATGTGCCAGGCACCTAAGTGCTGAGGGAGATACAAGCTAATCAGGTGGGACAAAGTCCCTGTCCCCCTTGGGGCTCACAGTCTTAATCTCCGTTTTACAGATGAGGTAACTGAAGCACAGGGAAGTTAAGTGGCTTTCCCTAGGTCACACAGCAGAGAAGTGGGATTAGAAACCAGGTCCTCCTGACTCCCAGGCCTGGGCTGCATTGCATCCTCTATTAACAAATTCTTTGGACTACTAAGTAGTGCCTTACAGATATAAGGCAGAATGTAACTCCTCATCGATTCTCAGTCCACTAAGTAATAGTTCACTCCTAAGAGTCCACTACTCTGCACACAGTAAATGCTTTATAAGTACCGGGACCTTTGACTGGTTTACTGATTTACCTCTGAATCTGTGTAATCGATTCCACAATGATACAGAGTAAGACTCAGAATTTGAACTCAAGTCCGAGTGCCCTACTGTCAATGCATCGTGGGGCAACAGCGACTCTATAAGGAAACTAAATTGTCCTTTAATTCTCAAGGTTTTGATGGTTGTCCAATAGTTCCTCCACTTGAAATGATCACGCAGAGTTCTCATCGAACCAACCTATATTTGAATATATATTTCACATATCGCTGTTCTTTGATACTAAAATGAAATGCATTATTGACAAAATGAATCTCTGGGTATGGATATTATCGTTACTATTATTATTTTATTTGTTAAGTGATTCCTACATGTCAAGCACTGTTTTAAGCGCTGAGAAAGATAGAAGTTAATCAGGTTGGAAAGAGTCCCCATCCCACATGGGGCTCACAGTGTAAGAAGGAAGGAGAAAAGGTGGGAAAGGCTAGTGTGTATTCTACCTCACTTTGAGCATATAAAAACCATCCTTTGTTGTACTGCCATGTTTGCTGTTTGCAGTATCCGGTGCTCTTTTGCCTCCTTGTCTCACGATCTTCTGAAGCTTCTGCCATCAATCAGTCATATTTATTGAGTACTTACTGTGGGAAGAACACTATATTAAGGGCTTGGGAGAGTACAACCCAGCAATATAACAGACGCGTTCCCTGCCCGCAGTGAAAAAATCATTCCTTTCCTGGTTGCCTGAGCCATGAGTCTATCTGCTGCAAATGACTCCAATTTTCAACAGGGATGCAGCATGATCTGAGGTCGTGCTGTATCCTTAAAATGTTTCCTCTGCCTTGGCTTTGCATTTCACAGTTTCAGCACGCTGCTCAGCAGCTGTTTGTGTACCCGCTATCATCTATTCTCCTCCCAGGCCCCCATCCAACACAGCTGTGTTGTGCTTTGCATTCTTCAATGCTAAGAGACTGACTTTGTTCTAAGATTTCATTGTTTGTAATAGTGCCCTGCCATTTGATGTTGAGTGCGGCCCATAAATGAAGCCGATGGAACTCCTCAAGGAGGCGGATGTGGTGTCTGTAGGGAGTCTTGGTTTTGCAGCCTTAGAGGAAGCTGGACAGTCACACCTGAAACCTAAGATCACACTTGCCCTCACACTGTGACAGTCTCTAAAAGGATGAGTGGGCCTCCTTGTTCGATTTTCTGCTTCTTTGTCGGTTGTTTTACCGTTAGTCACTGTGCTGCCTAAGTAACAGAATTTGGGTTCCCAATATAGGCTATTTATTTTGTGTGCGGCTACGCCATTGCAGGCTAAAACATTATGATGGTTTTCTTTAGACTTATCATCAGACCATAAATCCTGGCTGATTCAGCAAAGCGGTTTACAGTTATTTCCATGTCTTCTTGGGAACACTGAGGACAGAGATCATGTCTACAAATTCTCTTGTATTGTTCTTTCCTAAGCACTTAGTTCAATACTCTGCACTCGGTAAGTGCTCAGTAAATGGCATTGATTGGATTAGAATGTGGTCATCTATGAACAGTGGTTCTTGAATGACTTTAGGACTTTGGAGGATGTTCCAAATCTGTTGAAATAGGGGAGTTTCCAGAGGGAGGTTCACATGCCATTCCCAACAGGACACTCCGATTCAAAAAGGGTTCTTATAGTTTTCCGTTCATGATGGTGAGGTTTAACACACTGATGTGTGACAGACACTTCATTCTCTTCTGTTGCGAGATTAAAACCCACCAGACACGATCTTCTTACGGGCTTTTTTTGAGTTAATATCGCCAAGATCTGCCCTTTCCTCTCCATCCAAACTGCTACCGTGCTGGTACAAGCTCTCATAATATCCCGGCTGGATTATTGTGTCAGCTTCCTCTCTGATCTCCCTTCCTTCTGTCTCTCCCCACTCCAGTCTATTCTTTATTCCGCTGCCCGGATCATCTTCCTGTAGAAACGCTCTGGGCATGCCACTCCCTTCCTCAAAAACCTCCAGTGGTTGCCGATCAACCTCCACATGAAACAAAAACTCCTCACTCTTGGCTTCAAAGCTCTACATCACCTTGCCCCCTCCTACCTCACCTCCCTTCTCTCTTTCTACCGCCCACCCTGTACACTCCGCTCCTCTGCCGCTCACCTCCTCACTGTCCCCCGTTAGCGCCTGTCCCACCGTCGACCCCTGGCCCACATCCTACCGCTGTCCTGGAACGCCCTCTCTCCTCACGTCTGCCAAACTAACTCTCTCCCCCTCTTCAAAGCCCTACTGAGAGCTCACCTCCACCAAGAGGCCTTTCCAGACTGAGCCCTCCTTTCCCTCTGCTGCCCCTCTCCTCCCCTCGCCCCTCCCACCCTCTGCTTTTCCCCCTTCCCCTCCCCTCAGCACTCTGCTCATTTGTATATATTATTTATTATCCTACTTATTCTGTTAATAAGGTGTATCTCCTGATTCTATTTACCTTGATGATGTTGTCTTGCTTTTGTTTTGCTCTGTTTTGCTTTGTCATCTGTCTCCCCCGTTGACTGTGAGCCCGTCACTGGGCAGGGATTGTCTCTATCTCTTTCCAAATTGTACTTTCCAAGCGCTTAGTACAGTGCTCTGCACATAGTAAGTGCTCAATAAATACTATTGAATGAATGAATGAGTGAGTGAAGCAGGGACTTTCAAATGTGCCCTTTTTTCCGAGTCCCTTCCCGTTTGAGTTGAGTTGTGAATTCCTAAATAGGGTGCCCAGACACTTGAGGCATATCTGTCGATCAGTTCATCAATGATATTCATTGAGTGCTGATGGTATTCAGAACACTGTACTGAGTGCTTGGCAGAGGACAATACATTAGACTTGGTAGATACCATCCCTGGCTTCAAGGAGCTTACAATCTAGTTGGGGAGAAGACTTTAAAATAAATGGCAGATGGCGGAAGCAGTGGAGTATAACGGTGTGGTGGCTTTGGGGAATAGGTTGGGATGACGAGGTTAATGAAGGAGGGATTCTTGGAGGAGATGTAATTTTGATAGGGCTTCGAAGATAGGGAGCATGGTGTTCTTTCAGATATAAAGGAGAAGGAAGGTCCATGCAGGAGCAAAGAAGTGAGCAAACAATTGCAGGCATTCACTGAGCAATTTGCCTGTGCAGAGCACTGTCCTAGATTCTCAGGAAAGTAAAGTAGAGGCAAAAATGCTATCCCTAACATCGAGGGGTTTACAGTCTACCAGCTATACAATCTAATCTAATGCTGCTCCTACCTCTTCAGCAATCAAAGAACCAATATCTGAGAAATATATTTTTTTAAGGCTTCTGTTTAGGTTAAGGTAGGATAATAGTAATAGTAACGTTGGTATTTGTTAAGCGCTTACTCTGTGCAGAGCACTGTTCTAAGTGCTGGGGTAGATACAGGGTAATCAGGTTGTCCCACTTGCAGCTCACAGTCTTAATCCCCATTTTACAGATGAGGTGACTGAGGCACAGAGAACTGAAGTGACTTGCCCAAAGTCACACAGCTGCCAAGTGGCAGAGCCGAGATTCAAACCGATGACTTCTGACTCCCAAGCCCGGGCTCTTTCCACTGAGCCATGCTGCTTCATATCAGTTGAAGTTCAGGAACTTTTTGCATCACTGATTGATTAGCTCAAGTTCCTTTTGTTTATTTGATTTGTGTCTGACTCAAATATTTTGATAAATAATAGGTCAGATTAGAGTACTAAGAATATCAAGAAGCTATTACAGTTTGTGGCAAATTGGTCCCAGATGGTAATCAATCAATCATGTTTACTGAACATTTGGGAGAATGCAATATAACAGAATTAGAAGACACATTCCCTTCCTACAAGGAGCTTACAGTCTAAAGGGGGAGACCGTCGTTAATATAAATAAATTATGGCTATGAACATAAGAGCTGTGGGACTGAGGAAGGGGTGAATGAAGGGTGCAAATTCAAGTGAAAGGGCAATGCAGAAAGGAATGGGAGAAGAGAAAAGGAAGACATAGTCAGGGAAGGCCTGTTGGAGGAGATGTGATTTTAATAACCCTTTGAAGGAGGGAAGAGTGCTTTTATTGGATATGAAAGCGATGGGAGTTCAAGGATAGAAACAGGACATAGGTGAGAGGTTGGTGGCAAAATAGATGAGATAGAGGTACAGTGAGTAATAATAATAATGTTGGTATTTGTTAAGCGCTTACTATGTGCAGAGCACTCTTCTAAGCGCTGGGGTAGATACAGGGTGATCAGGTTGTCCCACGTGGGACTCACAGTCTTCATCCCCATTTTACAGATGAGGTAACTGAGGCACAGAGAAGTGAAGTGACTTGCCCAAAGTCACACAGCTGACAAGTGGCAGAGCCGGGATTTGAACCTATAACCTCTGGCACCCAAGCCCCGGCTCTTTCCACTCGGCCGGGATTAGCATTATAGGAGTGAAGTGTATAGGCTTGGTTGTAGAAGAAATCAGGGAGGAAAAGTGATTGAGTGCTTTAAAGCCAATGGTAAGAAGTTTCTGTCTGTGGTAAAGAGTTTCTGTCTGATGCAGAGGTGGATGAACAACTCCTGGAGATTCTTGTGAAGTGGGGAAACACGGACTGAATGGGACTGTAGTAAAATGATCTAAGCAGCAGAGTGAAATATAGACTGAAGTGTGGAAATAGGCAGCAGGGAGATCAGCAAGGAGGCTGATGCAGTAATCAAGGCGGAATAGGATATGTGCTTGGATTACTGTGGTAACAGTTTGGATGGAGCAGAAAGGGCAGATTTTAGTGATGCTGTGAAGGTTGAACCAACAGAGTTTGGTGACAGATTGAATATGTGGGTTGAAAGAGACAGTCGAGGGTTTGGGCTTGTGGGACAGGGAGGATAGTGATGCTGTCTAGAATCATGGAAAAATCAGGGGGAGGAAGATGAGTTTTGTTTTAGGCAGTGACATTTGCCACAGATCATCATGGAAAATGCTAGAATTCCCTTTTAGAGGCAGAACCTAGCATATGATTATGCAACTGTACAAAGAGGTACCTGAAGTAGTAAATCCATTATTTTTCTAAGTACAAAAAAGCTCTTTTAGAGCAGTGTAGGATGAGATTTTTGGTTGAATTCTAGAAGGACAGAATTAAAAAATGCAAATGTTATTAACAAGGGACAGATTTAAATGCCACCACAAGGAGGTTGTTTCATCTGGGCAGCTCATCATGCTCCTGGAAGGGACAGTGAAAGAAGCCAACTATTGGTTTGACTGGAGAATTCCTCCTTGTAGAAGACTGAGACTGGGAGGCTGAAGCAGAATGAAAGACAACAGCAGGATGTTGGCAATAAGTTCTACTATAATTATTATTGCTATTGATAATAATATTAATGTGTTAAGTGTAAGTGTTTATTATGTGTCAAGCACTATTCTAAAGATCTGGGGTAGATACAACTTAATCAGTTTAGACCCTGTCCCAATCCCACCTGGAGCTCACGGTCTAAGTAGGAGGGAGATAGTTATCCAATCTCCATTTTACATTTGAGGAAACTGAGACACAGAGAAGTTAAGAGATTTGCCTAAAATCACACTGCAATTAATTGGCAGAGGTAAGATTAAGCCTCAGATCCTTTAGCTCCCAAACCCGTGATCTTTTCTCTAGGCCATGATTCTTCTCTAATGGAAGGAGTATTGGACAAGGAGAAGAGAGAATTCTATTCTATTCCAATTCTCATCATGTGATTTTAGACAAGTCTATTAACCCCTCTGGATTTTACAACTCAACTGAAGGATAATTCCTGCCTTCACCCTATTCCAAGAAGTGTCGAATAAAATTATCAGCAGAAGGTCAACAAGTTTCCAAGAGATGGATGATGAGGTTATAGAGAAAAAATTTAGGGATGTTAGCTAATACTGCCATAATCAATAAGGTGGACGGTTCAGTGGAAGCAGCATGGCCTAGTGGAAGGAGCATGGGTCTGGGAATTAGAGGACCTGGGCTCGATTAGACTGTAAACCCATCAAAGGGCAGGGACTGTCTCTATCTGTTACCGATTTGTACATTCCAAGCGCTTAGTACAGTGCTCTGCACATAGTAAGTGCTCAGTAAATGCTGTTGAATGAATGAATGAATGAGTCTGTCATTTTCCGGCTATGTGACCTCGGGCAAATCACTTAGCTTCACTGTGGCTCAGTTTCCCCATCTGTAAAATGGGGATTAAATCTTAGTCCCTCCTACTTAGACTGTGAGCCCCCTGTGGGAGAGGCACTGTCTCAAACCGGGATCATTATGCATCTGACCCAGGGCTTAGTACAGTGCTTGGCGCATGATAAGCACTTAAAATGTCATAATCTTCAGAATAACAACGGTAAACTCCTTGTGGATGGGTATCATTTCTACCAACTTTGTGTTTTATTCTCCTAAGCACTTAATACAATGCTCTATCCTGAGTGCTTAATAAATAGCATCGATTAATTGATTGATTCAACCATCTCCCTCTGTAGTCTGGAGAAACTATACATCTAAACCAATAATAATACCTTCCAGAGTGCTTTTATTTTTCAAAGTGTTTTCATGTTGATTATCTCATCTCACAACACAACACCCCTGTAAAGTAAGGAGAGGCAGGTAATTATATTATTAATACCAACTGGTGAATGAAGAAATTGATTAATTCCAGAGAGATGAAGTGATCTGCCCATGATCACAAAGAAGAGCAGAGGGAGAGCTCATTCATTCAGTCAGTCAATCGTATTTATTGAGTGTTTACTGTACGCAGCACTTGGGAGAGTGCGATACAACTATAAATAGACACATTCCCTGCCCACAGCGTGTTTATAGTCTGGGATTAGCATTTGGATCCCCGCCTCATAATAATAATAATAATAATGTTGGTATTTGTTAAGCGCTTACTATGTGCCGAGCACTGTTCTAAGCGCTGGGGTAGACACGGGAATCAGGATGTCCCACGTGGGGCTCACAGTCTTAATCCCCATTTTACAGATGAGGGAACTGAGGCACAGAGAAGTTAAGTGACTTGCCCACAGTCACACAGCTGACAAGTGGCAGAGCTGGGATTCAAACTCATGACGTCTGACTCCAAAGCCCGTGCTCTTTCCACTGAGCCACGCTGCTTCTCTAACTCCCTATGATGCTTCCCGGGTAGCACCTCGCATTCTTTATTTTCTTCCCAGGAATATAAATCAGCTCTTTCAAAGAAGCTCTACATTTAAGGTGGCATTTGACAGTAGTATAAGAGGAAATTCAATCATTACACAATCACTGGCAATCTTAAAAGCAAAGCTATGCTTCTTGTTTTTCTTCTTAAGGCACTTTATGACTTTAATTTCTCTTCCATAAGTCCTGTGAGTCCAATCATTATTTCATTACACGGATGGACTAAATTTTGTTAAAAAGGTAAAGGCTGGTGAGGCTGGCAAACCCAAAAGGAGGTGCTTTGGGTTTGAACATGAACTCACCTAGCATAACCTAATGCTCTTCTTCATGTTTCCCTTCAGGAGGCTTCTAATTTAAAATTACTCTACAGAATGGCAGATAAGAGACTACTTTTGGGTGTGTTTTGAGCTCTCATTTTGCACAGTGTCATGAGATCCTAGCAAGGCGCTGCTAACTGTGCCCTGGGTTCTACAGAAGAGATGGATAATTCAGAGAGGGAGAAATCTCTAAGGTACCAGACAAGAGACATATCCCCACTTTAGGAAATATCTTATTTCACGTCCTCAGGATAAACTTCAAGGAACTGTGTCAGCTTGAACACCTGCTTGGAACTTCTGGTTCATTTTGGTTTCTTCTGATGTGAAAGCTCCAGACACTAATTGGGAAACAAAGTTTCTTTGCAGATTGCTTCTAAATCAAGAGGGTACTGTAAGGGGAGTAAAATTCATATCCAAGACTTGGTAGTAAGCAAATCAGACCTGCCGGCCATACATCTTTGAGGATTGTTCAAATAAATGATTAACTTTCTTTCACAACATGTTTTTTTGCCTCTTCCTGGGACCAAGAAAATGGGAAATCATGTGAGCTACTGCAAGTGAAAATCGTAGTTGTCCTCCCGGATATCTACGGAAAGGTTCACTGATATTTGTTCTCCTTCCGGGCCAGGAGTACTAATGAAAGATCAAAATTGGACAAATTTTAACTATTCTCTTTTTAATTGAATGAATTCATCCATCACAAGACCTGAGTTTTAATCCCAGTTCTTCCACTTGCCTGCTGTGTGAATTTAGGCAAGTCAGTTAACTTCTCTGTCCCTCATTTTCCTCATCTCTAAAATGGGGATTAAATCCTACTCCCTCCTACTTAGATTGTGAGCCCCATGAGGGGCATGAACTGTGTAGACCTGATCATTTTGTATCTACCTCAGCACTTAGTACAGTTCTTGGTAAGGAGTAAGTACTTAAAAAAAACCATGATTATTATCTCTTAGATAAAACTTTTGCGAAGGCAGTAGCAAGGTAACTTTTAATTAAAAAATTCTTCATAGAAATTTCTGCATCCCAGATGATTGTGACATAATAATAATGGAAAATAATAATAATTATGGTATTTAAGTGTTTATTATATGCCAGACACTGTACTAAGCACAGGGGTGGACACAAGCACATCAGGTTGGACACAGACCTAGTCCCACGTGGGGTTCACAGTCTCAATCCCCATTTTATAGATGAGGGAACTGAGGCACAGAGAAGTGAAGTGACTTGACCAAGGTCACATAGCAGATAAGTGGCAAAGCCGGGTTTAGAACCTATGAAGGGCTAAATCAAAATTGCCTTGTTACATGGATGCGATCATCGCATCGTTGGTGGATGCTTTTGGCCTCCAGATGTTCAATATCTTTGAAGACTTAGAGAAGCAGTGTGGCCTACAGAATAGAGCATGGGCCTGGAGTCAGAAGGTCCTGGATTCTAATCCTGACTCAGCCACTTGTCTACTGTGTGATTTTGGGCAAGTCACTTAACTTCTCTGTGCCTCTATTACCTCATCTATAAAATGGCGATTAAGACTATAAACTCCATGTGGGACATGAACTGTCCGACCTGATTAGCTTGTAACTACCCCAGAGGTTAGATCAGTGCCTGGCACATAGTAAGTGCTTAATAAATACCATTAAAAACGAACACAAACCTTTCTGCTGCTTTTATTAAAGTGCTGAATCAGTGAACTGGTCTTGGCCTTTGCCACACCCAAATTCTTGAGCAAAATCCAAAAGAGAGACAGAGGAAGAAAGCTCTTAAAACATCACTGGTCTCTCAAATTGCTGCAGAGACCAAGACCTTGCAGTTTAGTAACCGAGAACCTCTTTCAGGGTCAAGCTTTTCTGAGAACAAACCCCTGTTCTGCAGAACACTTCCCATGGCAAAAGTAGGCTGGAAATACTGAGAGTGTGTTTTCTTTGTATTTGTGATTTTTGGTGTAGAAACAAAGTCATGTAAAAGCATCTTTTCTGGGCCTCTTTGGAAAAGTCTTTCTCAGGTAGAAAGATTAATTCATGAGGCATTCAGTTTGTTCCTGGGGGTTGGGAAGCAGCGTGGCTCAGTGGAAAGAGCCTGGGCTTCGGAGTCAGAGGTCATGGGTTCGACTCCCGGCTCTGCCACTTGTCAGCTGTGTGAGTGTGGGCAAGTCACTTCACTTCTCTGTGCCTCAGTTGCCTCATCTGTAAAATGGGGATTAACTGTGAGCCTCATGTGGGACAACCTGATTACCCTGTACCTCCCCCAGCGCTTAGAAGAAGCAGCGTGGCTCAGTGGAAAGAGCATGGGCTTTGGAGTCAGAGGTCATGAGTTCGAATCCCAGCTCTGCCACTTGTCAGCTGTGTGACTGTGGGCAAGTCACTTAACTTCTCTGGGCCTCAGTTACCTCATCTGTAAAATGGGGATTAAGATTGTGAGCCCCATGTGGGACAACCTGATTCCCCCGTGTCTGCCCCAGCGCTTAGAACAGTGCTCTGCACATAGTAAGCGCTTAACAAATACCAACATTATTATTATTATTAGAACAGTGCTTGGCACATAGTAAGCGCTTAACAAATACCAACATTATTATTCTTGGATGTGAAGCCAGTTACTCTATGCCACTGCAGTTTGTGAAAATGAGTTAGAGAGGTTATGTTGTCAAATTTCCAGGGGAAGATGCTTTTTGACCAATATTACTTGGGGAATTTGGAATTTCTGAACCTGGAGAGGAGGAAACTAAACTTAGGGTATGTTTCGAAAACAACGAATTGGTTGATTTTATTTAGTGTCAGTGACTGGACCCCTGTATGGCCAGTGACCGCCTCCAACTCTCACCTGGGTAATTTTTTCCCAGCACCTAGTACAGTGCTCCGCACACAGTCACTGTTTGATAATAATTATGGTATTTAAGTGCTTACTATGTGCTAGGCACTATACTGAGCACTGGAGTGAATACTTTCCCTCTTCAAAACCTTACTTAAAAATCACCTCCTCCAAGAGGCCTTCCCAGACTGAGCTCCTCTTCCCCCTCTACTCCCTCTGCCATCCCCCCTTTACCTCTCCGCAGCTAAAGCCTCATTTTCCCCTTTTCCCTCTGCTCCTCCACCTCTCCCCTCCCATCCCCACAGCACTGTACTCGTCCGCTCAACTGTATATATTTTCGTTACCCTATTTATTTTGTTAATGAATTGTACATCGCCTTGATTCTATTTAGTTGCCATCGGTTTTTACGAGATGTTCTTCCCCTCGACGCTGTTTAGTGCCATTGTTCTTGTCTGTCCGTCTCCCCCGATTAGACTGTAAGCCCGTCAAACGGCAGGGACTGTCTCTATCTGTTGCCGACTTGTTCATCCCAAGCGCTTAGTACAGTGCTCTGCACATAGTAAGCGCTCAATAAATACTATTGAATGAAAAGCAAATCGAATTGGACACAGTACCTGTCCCATATGAGGCTCACAGTCTCAATCAAACATCTTACAGATGAGGTTACTGAGGTACAGAGAAGTGAAGTGACTTGCCCAAGGTCACATAGAAGACAAGTGGCAACGTTGGGATTAGAACTCATGATTTTCTGAATCCCAGGCCCACGATCTGTCCACTACACCATGCTACCTTACCATTATTACTAAAACATGGCCCCATTTCATGGGGAAAGCATTTTGGGGTTTTATTTAACAGTGACAGAAGCCATTCCTGCAATGCATCATCCAAAGGAGCTGACATTTAGCATGCAAAATATCTGTGACCTATGGGCATTTTCTATTAATCCCATCCCCAGCCCCACAGAACTTCGGTACATATCTAGAAATATTACAGATTATTTACTTATATTAATGTCTGTCTCTAGACTGTAACATCATTGCGGATGGGGAAACAAATACTCTATTGTACTCTCCTAAGTGCTTGGCAAAGTGCTCCGTACACAGTAAGCGTTCGGTAAATACCATTGTTGATGATGATGACGATGATGATGACTTGAAATATAGATCTGTATTCTAGGAATAACAATTCCATTTGCCTTCAGCCTGTAGCTAAAAATTTTCCAGGGATTTTGAATCTATGTAAATGTTCACACCTTCAGTGAAGGGAGCGATAGAATCTTACCTGATGACCCAGAGAAGGAGGAAAACTGCATTTTTAACATCTAAAATAAGACCCAACTATCCAGAGAGCCTTTTCTTGATTGTATTCTGGTTCTGGCACTTCCCAGCCTGCTTAGATAAAAATTTAGTATGACCTTCTTTTGTGTGGTGTTTATTCGCCAATATGTTTCATGCCTCATTTGCCCTCAAAGTCACATTTTTATTCATCAGAGTATTTGCTCTAGTGTGTATGTGTGTGTGTGTGCGCGCACACACACACGGGGGGATTCCACGGTGAGTGAAATAAAACCTTTGCTCCTTATGTGTTGGCCAGCTGATGCGATATTTATTTTTTATCATGCCTCGTTATATGATTTCCACACTTGTTTTAAGACCAATAGTGATGCAGAAACAATTAAGGGCTTTACTTCAAACTGGTGGCCTTCGACCCAGATAAGATGCATAGGTCAGTTCCTCTTCAGTTAAAACCTTTTAATTGCGTCTACCCCAAATTGGTGAAAGTTGTCTCTGACCTGGAGCTTGATACCAGTTATCATGTACACTGATGGTTGCCATCTGCGGGTACCCATCCTTCATTTGAGTCAGTAGTTCTGTCTTGCCCTCACAGCGGGCACAAAGGCCTGAGTGAGGCTGTTTTCCTGGCAATTAATGAGCAACAACAGCACATAATTATGAAATTCAAAACGAGGGCTCCCCTTTCAGCAATGGGAGCTTTAATCTTGTGGGTTTTTTCTTTTTTTTTTTTCCTCTAGCAGAACTGGCCCCCTTGCCAGATTCCCCTTTCTTGCCAAGAAACCTTTTCACTGATTCTCTTTGGTTTCGGCTCCGTAGACTTTCCATTCTGAATCTCTTCCTCCCCCATCTCTTTTGGAACCACCTGGACTTCTTTTATTTCTGTCCCCTGTCTTGTCTAAATAGGTTATCCAAATCTCCACTTGCCTCTGAAATGCCTTCTGGGTTGTCTGATTTATTTGAATTTTCTTGCTTTGTAGGTTCATTAGTTTCCTTAATTTTTTCTTCCCTGGCTTCTAAATCTTTGTAGCGATTTTGTGGGATAAAAAGATATTCCCATTTTGTTTATTTGTAGAGAACAACGATAATGTCAAGAGGTGCTACTCAAAATCTGATGCTATCGGACAATTTCAGGACCAAAGTTCTGAATTTTTTTTCTTTCTGGTCATAATGAGGTTTAGTGGGAAACTGGTTACATAAAGCTCAAGGAACCTGAGTTCAGACCATTTGGTTTAGTAAGCTGACTTTCTTTGTATATTCTCTCAGGTTAGTGATGTTGATTTTGATTTTTTAATGATATTTATTAAGTGCTTCCTCTGTGTCAAGCCCTGTTCTAAGTACTGAGGTACTTCCAAGTTAATCAGGTCAAGTGCAGTCCTTGTCCCACTTGGGGCTCACACATGTAGGAGGGAGAACAGGTTTTGAATCCCCATTTTTACAGTTGAGGCAACTGAGGCACAGAGAAGTGAAGTGACTTGTACAAGGTCACACAGCAGACAAGTGGTAGAGCCAGGATTAGAACCCAGGGCCATTGACTCCCAGGCCCATGCTCTTTCCACTAAGCCATGCTGTTCTTCCATTTGTATTCATTACTGCTGAGGAAAGCTTCTCATGACCATTCCTGTCCAAACTAGTCTTGACGCGACTTAAGGTGAAGCCCCAGACCAGGATAGCCAACTGTTTCTTTCCTTGGAGGATCCTGGAAATCAACCGCATTAAAAACCTCATCTTTCTCTGTTTCTCATTTTGGACACCACCTCTAGCCTAGGTTACCTGGACCCTTTCTATTCTCTGTTTCCATAATTACGTCTGAGCTGTTAACTAGTAATTTCCTTTGAAAGAAGCATTGATTCATTCATTCAATCATATTTATTGGGCGTTTACTCTGTGCAGAGCACCGTACTAAGCGCTTGGAAAGTGCAATTTGGCAACAGAGACAATCCCTACTCAACAACGGTCTCACAGTCTAAACGGGGGAGACAGACAACAAAACAAACTGGCATCAATACCATCAAAATAGATAAGTGGAATCATAGATATATACACATCATTAATAAGATAGAGTAATAAATATGTACAAGTATACACAGGTGCTGTGGGGAAGGGAAGGGGATAGAGCAGGGGGGGGAGAAGGAGAAATGGGAATGGGAGGAGGAGCAGAGGGAAAGGGAGGGGTCACCCTGGGAAGACCTCCTGGAGGAGGTGAGCTCTCAGTAGGGCTTTGAAGAGGGGAAGAGAGTTAGTTTGGCGGATGTGAGGAGGGAGGGTGTTCCAAGTCAGCGGGAGAACGTGAGCCAGGGGTAGATGCTGGGACAGGTGAGAAGGAGGCACAGTGAGGAGGTTAGCGGCAGAAGAGCGGAGTGTGCAGCGTTGGCTGTAGAAGGAGAGAAGGGAGGTGACGTAGGAGGGGGCAAGGTGTCGGAGAGCTCTGAAGCCAACAGTGAGGAGGTTTTGCTTCATGCGAAGGTTGATAGGCAACCACTGGAGATTTTTGAGGAGGGGAATGACGTGCCCAGAGCGTTTCTGCAGGAAGATGATCCAGGCAGCGGAGTGAAGTATAGACTGAGCGGGGAGAGACAGAGGATGGGAGATGAGAAAGGAGGCTGATGCAATAATCCAGTCGGGATATCATGAGAGATCGTACCAGCACGGTAGAAGTTCGGATGGAGAGGAAAGGGCAGAACTTGCTGTTGTTGTGATGGTGAGAGCGGCAGGTTTTGGTGCCCGATTGGATGTGTGGGTTGAATGAGAGAGCAGAGTCAAGGATGACACCAAGGTCGTGTACTGCTCTGAGTGATTTCCACATTCCTGGAGCAGAGGAATTTTACTTTTGAAGACTTCAGGCACTGATCTGTTTCAGGCTCTGACCAAGGGCTCCCATACTATATGTACTATACTGGCAGTACAGTATATGTATATATACAGTACCGTTATATTGTGATGACACATATAATTCATGGGCTCCACAGAGAGTTTTAGAGAGTTGCCACCTGTTTATAATAAAAATGATGGCATTTGTTAAGTGCTTACTATGTGCAAAGCACTGTTCTAAGCACTGGTTTATTAAGCTCTACCACATCCCTGGTTCCTCTGGACTGTGAACTTGTTGGGTAGGGAATGTTTCTGGCAACTCTATCGTATCGTGCTCTCCCAAGTGCTTAGTACATTGCTCTACCCACAATAAGTGCTCAGTAAATATGATTGATTGATTGGGGCAGGCCTTCCTCTGCTGTTTAGCTGCAGGGATGTACTTGCTGTTAATAGATGAGAATGTCATGTGAAGCTTCTTTCTGGAGAACAGATTAAATAAGGTATGGTATAAACTGATTGCTTGAATGCAGTTCTGTGGGCACCAATGAATGGGTCAAGTTGGACTCCAGCACCTTCCGGCTCCTTGACCATCAGTGAAAAGGCCATTACCTAGAAACATTAAATGGCAGAGACGAGCATTATTGCTTCCAATAAACTCTGGAAGCAGACTGGCCTGGTGGGTAGGGCATAGGCATGGGAGTCAGAAAGATCTGGGTTTGAATCACTGCTCCACCACTTGTCTGCTCTGTGACCTAAAGCAATTCATTTAACTTCTCTGTGCCTCAACTACCTTATTAGTAAAATGGGGGTTAAGACTGTGAGCCCCATGTGGGACACGGACTGTGTCCAACCTGATTACCTTCTATTTTCCCCACTGCTTAGTCCTGTGCCGGGCACATAGTAGACACTTAACAAATGCCATAAAATAATCATCCTGGCAGTGGACCCATGACCTTGGAGATACAGTCACCCACCCTTTGATGGAGGAGTTAGGACCTGTGTCTGGTGATAAGTCTTTTCAGGGTTGATGAGCCAAAAAAATACTTCTTCGGGATTCATGGACAAATTCTGAAGGAGACTAGAAGAAGACTGAAAAGGAGCTCTTCATTTCTAAGCCCTTTGCTCCCATTGGAAATAGTTTTCCCCAAATTGAACAAACTTGCCTTGAAAATAGCTGCTCATTGAAGAAGAGAAAGAATTTGTTCCAGGAGGGCAGAAAAGAATGCTGGCTTTTATCAGCGGGTTCTGGTAAGACCAGGAGGGAGGAAAAGATGTTTCATCTAAAGTATCTCAGGTTTCTGTGCCTCGAGAACTCTCCTCTGAACATCAGAGAGCTGGACCAACATGAATCAAGTATCAGCCACCTGCTATGAAGGCAACAACGAGTTGGATCCCGGTGGGACTCACTGAAGCACAAGTGGAGCTTAGATTGGGACCGAGGAAAAATAATTATTCTTCGTTGAAGCTGAAACCTCCTCCCTTTCTGAGAGGCATGACAAGGAAGCCAGGAAAGAGAAGTGAGCAGTGAAATCTTTCTTCTTGCTAGAGCTGACAGAATGTGGATTTACCTGAGTCAAAATATCTAGCCATCCAGATTCAGAGAGAGGAATAGAGACTCTAAGCTTGTTGTAGGCAGGGAACATATCTACCAACTCTCTTACAATGTATTCTCCCAAGCGCTTAGTACAGCGCTTTACACACAGTAAGCACTCGACACATGTGATTGATGGATTCATTGATTGATCGGTTAGGAAAGAATGGGACGGAATAGAGATTATAAGCAATCAGAGCGAGGAAAACATAGTGGTTGAGGAATGGATGCGATGATTGAAATTCATATGAGAACTATCCATCTTCTGCAAATGGTCTTTGCTTTCTCCTCCATCACTTGGAATAAAGGTTACTAAAGTGAACGTTATAAAGGTCCTCATCTTGGTTGAGTCAGAGCTGAAATCAGTGATATTTACATTCAGACTTGGACAAGAGAGAGCAAGTTCTCCAGCTGCTAATTGGTGTAGTGCTGGAGGTACAGTGAGTAGGAGCCTTTGACATTTAGAGAAATAGACCAAATACTTTTAGCACACTAAGAACCTATTTTGGATTTATATTTATATATGTAAATATTCTCTTTTTTTTCTAATTTTGGTTTTTGTATTTATATAGCTACATTTTGCTTGGAATGCAAACAGTCTTGATTAACAATATTTATTTAGACTTAGGAGGAGTTTATCTTACCGTAAATTGATTTTTTTTTCATTTTCAGATACATACATTTGCTTTGCTAGACTGCAGAGTCACTGCCCTTACGATGAAGAGAGCTCCTTAAGGTGATTTAACCAAACAGCCCTGAAAGGATGCTGGGCTTATGGTAATTATCTTTATTCTTTAATTCCCTAGGGAATTGACTTATACCAGGCTTCAACCCCCAGCCCTAGAGACATATTCTATTCCCTACTTTAGTCTTCCCTTTCTCCTCCTATTTTTCTCCTATTCTTCTCTAAAATTCCCCCATCTTGAGTTTTTTTTCCAGAAGCCTTCACGATGACCATCTCCAAGCCATCCTCCAACTATTAAGTAATTAGTGCTGACCCCCAAAGTGAGGGTGGGTCCCATATAGGCAGAGGAGTCCTTGACCCCCAACAAGGCAAAGGGATAATCAGTCAACCAACTAATCAATCATACTTATTGAGCACTCACTGGGTGAAGAGCGCTGTGCTAAGCATTTGGTAGAATATAATATAAACCCTAGTCTGCCACACATCTTGCCACTGGTGGATGAAAGTGCAGATGGTGCCAAGGAGACCCTCCCCACTTCTCTCTACTGCTACACAAGTCAGATTATCATTTTGAAGTCCGAAATTAAATTATATCATGATATATGGTAACAGCGGAATAGCTCTTAGGAAATCCACTGCCTACCTTAACTTCTCGAGAGTACTACTTTATTTTTGTCCAGTGCTTTGCAAACTTTAAAAAGAGTACCAGAAAGTTACCTCATCTGTAAAATGGGAATAACATTGTAGGACCTGTGTGGGTCATGGTCTGCGTCCAACCTGATAAGCTTGTATCTACCCCAGTGCTTAGTACAGTGCCTGGCACATAGTAAGCACTTAAATAGCATTAGAAAAAGGAGCCTGCAAAGATTCCCAAGCCACATCTCATCTCTTCTTACCACATGTCAATACAATCACCCCTTTCTTTCTGAAGTTGAAACAGATGCACAAAAGAATCACCTAAGGTCATCAGAGATGGAGACGAATTTGACTTCCCCAAACATGACTTCTCCCAGGCTTTACCGCCCACCACTTTACCACCCAGTCTGGGGTACTTTTCAGAGAAAAGATTGAACGATTTATCAGCAGTGAACATGGTTGAAAGAAAGTGATCTTGCCGAGGCAGAGTTTTGTTCCAACTGAGGCCATCTCCATCTGATGCTGCTGCCAATTCATTTTCATGCAGAGGCCACATGGAGACACTTCTGATGCTTACCTTAACGTCAAGGTGGATGGGCTAGGAAACTAAGTAGTCTAGAAGTAGCTCTAGATTCATTCTTCCAATTCCTGGTTTTTAGATCCCATTCTGGATCAAATCACTGTGATTCCTTTGAAAGTGAAACCTCATTTTCTGAGATTACTTCTAGAGGTGGCCAGAGTGTGGGTTAGCAGTGGCCTAACTCACTTGAAGGTTTGGAGAGCTTCATGTGGAGGGGATATTTATTTTGTTCTTTGTTGCTCGCCTTTCCCCTTCGGGGCATCAGGAGGTGGTCTTGGATTGGGTCCCTGGGACAGTGTCCGAAATACTTCTTTAGTTCTAACACCCCAGCCGTTCCTGCCCTGGCTCATCCCTATTCAGAGACCCAACCTGAGGGACAAATTCCACACATCAGATAAAGAAATGTGGTCGAGGTCCTCGCCCTTGTTTCCCAAATAGGTCAATAGCCCAGAGGCTTTCCAACCTGAGACCGCCATTGAGCTTCGTACTTCAAGGTCTTGGTCCCCATCACCAAATGATAATAATAATAATGATGGTGATGGAACTTGTTAAGTGCTTACTATGTGCCAAGCACTGTTCTAAGTGCTGGGGTAGTTACATGGTAATTGGTTTGTCCCGCGTGGGGCTCACAGTCCTAATCCCCATTTTACAGATGAGGTAACTGAGGCACAGAGAAGTTAAGTGACTTGCCCAAAGTCACACAGCTGATAAGTGGCAAAACCGGGATTAGGACCTATGACTTCTGATTGCCAAGCCCGTATTCTTCGCACTAAGCCAAGCCGCTTCTCTGAAATTCAGCAGTGTTACATTGTTCATTATTTTTTATTATCATCATTTATTATTATTTATTATATATTTATCATTATTCATCATTTATTATTATCATCATTTATTATCATTATTGTTCATCAAAGAGGTGGTCAGCACTTTCATTGTGGCAGAGTATAAACTGGGCACCTGGAAAGCTAACTTCAAATACTTTACAGACTGAACATTATACATCAAATGAACCAATCATTCAATGTGGGACAGGGACTGTGTCCAACCTAATTAACTTGTACCTACCCTAGTGCTTAGAACAGGGTTTGACACATCAGATAAAGAACTGTGGGTAGGGTCCTCACCCTGGTTTACCAAATAGGTCAACAGCCCAGAGGCTTTCCAGTCTGAGACCGCCAATGAAATTTGTAGTCCAAGGTCTTGGTCCCCATCACCAAATCCAATGACCTGGTCAGCATAGATTGTGAGCCCGCTGTTGGGCAGGGATCGTCTCTATCTGTTGCTGAATTGTACTCCAAGTGCTTAGTACAGTGCTCTGCACACAGTAAGCATTCAATAAATATGATTGAATGAATCATGGCAGAGTATAAACCGGGCACCTGGAAAGCGGCCTGCAAACACTATTTGGGCTGGATTTTATACTCCAAATCAATCAATCATTCAATATGGGACACTGTGCCCAACCTAATTAACTTGTATCTACCCCAGCACTTAAACAGTGTTTGTTTGACACACAGTAAGAACTTAACAAATACCACCGCCCCCCCCCAAAAAATCAATCATGGTATTTATTGAGCACTTACTGTATGAAGAGCATTTTACTAAGCACTTGAAAGTACAGTACAACAGCTTTTATTCATTCATTCATTCATTCAATAGTATTTATTGAGCGCTTACTATGTGCAGAGCACTGTACTAAGTGCTTGGAATATACAAATCGGTAACAGAGACAGTCCCCGCCCTTTGACGGGCTTACAGTCTAATCAGGGGAGACAGACAGACAAAAACAATAGCAATAAATAGAATCAAGATAGCAATAAATAGAATCAAGACCTTTCAGACCTGTTCCCTGTCCACAGTGAGCTTACACTCTAGAGGGGGAGACAGACATTAATAGAAATACACAATTTATAGTACTTAATTTATAGATGTGTACATAAGTACTTTGACTACCATCTCTACGCAGATGACATGCAGATCTACATCTCCGCCCCGTCCTCTCCCCCTCCCTTCAGGCTCGCATCTCCTCCCGCCTCCGGGACGTCTCCACCTGGATGTCAGCCCGCCACCTAAAACTCAACGTGAGCAAGACTGAGCTCCTCATCTTCCCTCCCAAACCCGGTCCTCTCCCAGACTTCTCTATCACCGTGGATGGCACGACCATCCTTCCCGTCTCTCGGGCCCGCAATCTCGGTGTCATCCTTGACTTGTCTCTCTCGTTCACCCCACGCATCCTATCCGTTACCGAGACCTGCCGATTTCACCTTTACAATATCGCCAAGATCCGCCCTTTCCTCTCCACCCAAACGGCTACCTTACTGCTACGGGCTCTCGTTATATCCCGGCTAGACTACCGTGTCGGCCTTCTCTCCGATCTCCCTTCCTCCTCTCTCACCCCGCTCCGGTCTATTCTTCACTCCGCTGCCCGGCTCATCTTCCTGCAGAAACGATCTGGGCATGTCACTCCCCTTCTTAAACAACTCCAGTGGTTGCCTATCGAACTCTGCTCCAAACAAAAACTCCTCATTCTAGGCTTCAAGGCTCTCCATCACCTTGCCCCTTCCTACCTCTCCTCCCTTCTCTCTTTCCACCGCCCACCCCGCACGCTCCGCTCCTCCGCCACCCACCTCCTCACCGTCCCTCGGTCTCGCCTATCCCACCGTCGACCCCCGGGCCACGTCCTTCCGCGGTCCCGGAACGCCCTCCCTCCTCACCTCCGCCAAACCGATTCTCTTCCCCTCTTCAAAACCCTACTTAAAACTCACCTCCTCCAAGAGACCTTCCCAGACTGAGCTCCTCTTCTCCCTCTACTCCCTCTACCACCTCCCCTTCACCTCTCCGCAGCTTAACCCTCTTTTCCCCCCATCTCCCTCTGCTCCTCCCCCTCTCCCTTCCCATCCCCCCGGCACTGTACTTGTCTGCTCAACTGTATATATTTTCATCACCCTATTCATTTTGTTAATGAAATGTACATCGCCTCGATTCTATTTAGTTGCCATTGTTTTTACGAGATGCTCTTCCTCTCGACTCTATTTATTGCCATTGTTCTCGTCTGTCCGTCTCCCCCGATTAGACCGTAAGCCCGTCAAACGGCAGAGACCGTCTCTATCTGTTGCCGACTTGTTCATTCCAAGCGCTTAGTCCAGTGCTCTGCACATAGTAAGCGCTCAATAAATACTATTGAATTGAATGAATGAAGTGCTGTGGGTCTGAGGGTGGGGCCACAATTTCCATACTACGTAGAGCATTGAAGTACTAAGACTCAATCCTTTTCATTCTTTTTTCTTTTTCAAACTGCCTATGGAACTGGAAACTGCAGGTGGAAATGTTCTGGTGGCTACTGAGGAGCTTCTCCAGAGCCCCAGTGGCTTATCTGGACCCCAAATTTGGGGATGTTGCCACACACTATTCCTTTGGTGAAGGGTGAGAAGTATATAACTTCATCAATAGGGGCCACTAGCCTAAGGTTATTAAAAGCAGATGTTAGTAATGGAAGGAACCATTAAAGGGCTGTACACCTAGAGTGATTTATAATCCAGGATCTGAGGCAAAAAAAAATTAACTTATCACATGTCAGATCCCCCAAAGTATAGGACCATAATTAAGCTCATTTCAGAGCCTGTGTTTGAGCTCCCTGCCACTGGACGTCCGTTTGCTATATGTTCTGAAATAATTCTTTTCTTTGGCTACTTGTACTAAACCCACACTAAAGGGCCATATTCTGCTTTCCTAGCTAGTATTTTATAATGCTCAGTCTGAAATGACCTTTAAAAAGCCAGATAATATTTTATTTACCTTTTTTCTCCCATTTACTCTTAAATGTTAATGAAGGTAAGAGATTCAAATTCTTGCTAATAAAACATTTTAATTGACTCAAGTGTAACCATAACTGTAAATTGGCTACTTTGTATGTACGACCTTAAAGATTTTTAGTACGACTGGGCCATGCTGTGGGACTCTCCCACCCCCGCTCATTGCCAAATGCGATCTTGAAAGTTGGTAGCGTGGATCTTCTTTGTTCTTTCTTGGCTTCAAAATCAAGATGGACTTGTCTGTTTACCCTATGAAATGGATGCAGAGATGTTTAGGAATCCCCGGTCTCAGGAAAATTAGTTGTTATGCGATTAGACTAAACTTCAGTTTTAGCATTTCTGTGTCATGCCATTGATCATTGGAAAAATCTGCTGATTTAATGAAGAGGTGTTCTTAAAAAAGAAAATATAAGTCCTACATTTCCAAGTAAAGAATTAAACTTGTGGGAACGAAAACGGAAGCTATACACCCAGATCCTACGCCTCTTCCTCTCTGTGTGCTCCAGACTTCATTCCTGTCAAAAGATTCTCCCTCTGATAATAATTCTGGTATTGGTGCCAGGCACTGTACTAAACGTTGGGATGGGTACAGGCAAATTGGGTTGGACACAGTCCCTGTCGCACATGGGGCTCACAGTCTCAATCCCTATTTTACAGATGAGGTAATTGAGGCATAGAGAGGTGAAGTGACTTGCCCTAGGTCACACAGCAGATAAGTGGCTGTGCTGGGATTAGAACCCATGACCTTCCCAGGCCCTTGGTCCATCCAATACGCCATGCTGCTTCTCCGATGCGGCCTTTGGACAGGGACCATAAGCCTCCTTTCTCTGTGGGCCTGTAGAGAAGAAGCATGGCTCAGTGGAAAGAGCACAGGCTTGGGGGATTAAGACTGTGAGCCTCACGTGGGACAACCTGATTACCCTGTATCTTCCCCAGCACTTAGAACAGTGTTCAGCACATAGTAAGCGCTCAACAAATACATTCTTCTTCTTCTATATAACTCTGTGGGTGTATGTGCATGTTTGTGAGTATGTATGAAAGAATGAGGATGAGTGAATAAGTATGAAGACTTTCTTTACCATTCCCAATCCCCTTCATCACTTCTTCTAATAAACCTTTTGTCTTCCTATGGAAGAAAGGGGAAAATAACTATATGCATATATACATAGGTGTATTTACATATGCCACACACACATAATAATAATGATGGCATTTGTTAAGTGCTTACTATGGGCAAAGCACTGTTCTAAGCATTTGGGAGGATACACGGTCATCAGGTAGTCCCACGTGGGGCTCACAGTCTTAATCCCCATTTTACAGTTGAGGGAAGTGAGGCACAGTGAAGTTAAGGGATTTGAACCCGTGACCTCTGAGTCCCCAGCCCGTGCTCTTTCCATTGAGCCGTGTTGCTTTCAATGAAGTGATATTTCATTGAAATATATGTGTGTGTGGTGTATGTATATATTTATATATACACATATATATATGGTGAGAGAAGATGAGAGAGACAAAAACAGACCAACAAAGAAAGTTGTTTGCATTTGAAGATGGCAGTGAAGTTTTCTTATGGGTGCACTGTAGTTGGGAAGGCCAGGGTGGGATGTGTGTGACCACACAGTGCACACACAGGGATTATTCTCGTTCTAGTGTTATATTTCATGTTTTCAGTGTCAGACATCATTTTTGGTTTTGCCTCAGAGGTTTTGCTCACAAAGAGTTACTCCTTTTATGACTATAACATGCTAGCTAACATGGCCTAGTGGATAGAATACGGACCTGGAAGTCAGAAGGTTGTGGATTCTAATCCCCGTTCCAGCTTGTGTCTGCTGTGTGACTTTGGACATGTTACTTAACTTCTCTGGGCCTCAGTTCTTCATCTGTATAATGGGGATTAAGATGGTGAGTCCCACATGGGACATGGGCTATGGCCAACCTGAGTAACATATATTCACCCCAATGCTTAGTACAGTGCCTGGTACATAGTAAGCACTTAAGAAATTTTTTTTTTGGCGTTGGCCCAAGGCATTCAGCTGTAATGTTGCACTGTCTGAGACTGTGCTTTATTCTTTAAGTGATTGCTCCATTTCCTAAAAGAATGAGAGCTATGAAAGTATCTCTAACGAAAACCGATGGTAATGCTATTGGCGTTCACCTGCGGCCAGGTTATATTACAAAAGGGTTCAGAAATCCTGAGGGCAGAGCAGTTTCAGCTGATTACTGTGTTGGAATTTCTTTTCTGATCGTGGCATCGTTCATCAGGCTACAGTCAGGCTTGGATTGGAGGAGAAGATGAGTTATAGAAGAAAATAGGCTAAATGCACTCTCTTCTGATTGTTCATTCCCTCCAGCAGGAAAGGCCCCAAGCCCCGTAAGACTGTTTTCGTCTTGCCCTTCTCATCAATTTATCATTAGATCCAGTCTTTACCTGCTCCTCTTCACTTCTGTTAGTCTTTCATCTTCGTGTTAGGGAACAAACTGAGGGACATGGAAAAGACAACTGGCCACATTAAAACAGAAATTGCAATGCCTGTTTCTAATTTTTGCAAATGTCTGAACTAAACTGATATTCTGTCTCATCCTTATTCACCCTACTGCGGGGATAGTGCGGGTCGATTCGACTGGAGGGGAGAGTCGGTTTCTTTATTGAAATTAATTTTTGAGTTTTAGGCCTCATATTTTAGGAAAATCAAAGGGGACCTTAATTCCATTCAAAAGGTTGAAGAAAAATATGTTCCTGCTCCAAAGTCTCTCATTTTCCCCTTTGCCCATGTATGTTGAGATAACGATACCCTCAGGTTAATAGAGAATTAATCAGCCCCAAACTTCTACTGCGTTTTGGCAAATGACCATCTGTGACCCCTGCAGTCAGTTCTTACAAGTGAAATTCCCTTTTGCCTTGCTTCTTAGCCGTACACATTCCATTTGAGCTCACTTCAAGGATGAGAATAAAACTCAGTCAGGGACCAGATCTGAGCTATTAATCCAAAGAGATCCACCCTGGCTACTTAGATACTTGAAGATATTTTCATTCACATCACTAGGTGGTATTTTGAAGAACCCCATTTTTTTACCCCTAAAAAATTACAGAAGCAGCTGAGGGTATTTTTTTTTGCCCAAGTGGAGTAGTATAATTGTTTGCAGAAGGGAGAGAGTGATCTTCCAACCGGATGATTATTCTGAATTGTTTGCTTGTTTAAATAGAATAATTTTTCATTGCCTGACAGTGTTTCTATGCCTCGGTGAGTGAAAACTTCCTTTTAGTTTGTCAAGGAACGTGGTCCAGTAATGCTATCGTATTTCTTTTTATCATCCTTCAATCTCTCATTGCTCTCTGCAGCTTAAACATCATAGCAACAACCCTATAAAATTAGATAAGTGGTCTGAGACAAGAAAAAAAGAAATCTCCCAAGATCTTTCTCTTTCAAATTATGCTAATGAATTCTTCTTTCCCTTTTTGGCTTTACCCTCCTTTCCACCCCCAACCCACCCCCGCCTTCCACTCCGAATAAAGCATTCATCTCATGAGCCATTATCAGTTTTAAAGAAGCCAAATTTTGTAAGTCAAACAGTACAAACCTGCCCACTAAAACTTCTGGGAACAAAGGCCTTTGCAAAGCCGGTGCTCAGCTGGGCTGAGATTTGACTGAATTGTGGTAAATGCATTGTGTCGGTCATCTTACTGCGTGTGCGTAGCTTGTCGTGGTCTTTGAGGCCACACATTGTCAGGAGCAACCTAGGGAATGCAGAATTCGCCTGTGTCTTGTTAGAAAAACATTTTACACGTTTGGTAAGTTTACTCTTTAGAAAATGGCATTGGGAAGCAACATATTTGATTAACCCCTGCAAAGCCTTTGGGGACCTGGGAGCTTCTTGTTAATGAGAGATTGGGTGCAAAGTAACCAATACAAGATTGCACCGCCTCGTGGATTTTTCTTTGTCCATTCAATGACGGGAATTTGCTAATAACTTTCCACCAGAAGTCGCATTTCTCCACATCTCTACCTGAAACCGATCCCTGGATCTCTAGCTTGCGTGCCCGCAGATATTTTGCATGAAATCTGGTAGATGGGGAACAGAAGCTAAATTGATACAAAAACTCTTATGGGTTTCTGGGCTGGTTTCAACAATGTCCAACAAAACAGGTTGTCACGCTTGTGTGAGACAATATGATGCCATTCGAGTTTTTCCTCCTTTAGAATTTCTGAAGAAAGTTTGAAAATGGCTCTAGGGCTGTTCCTCAAATAGATTTCAGAGATGAGGAAAATGTGAGAATGCGTATGCAATCTTGGACAAATGATCTGCTCATATATTAAAAGGAGGATTGTAAAATGACTGCTGTGCCTTGCAATGAATGAATATTCAGTAGTTCCCTGCTGGGTTGGCTTTTCCTATTTGAACCAACTACTGTTCTGCCCCGTGATTCACTTGTTACCAAATTAAACTCTTTATGCACAAGGGAGATCAACTTTATAGTCAAATTTTGAAGTGCGAGCAGCTTTCTGGTCAAGGCACTGCGCCTGTCACAATCTTCATAGCCAACTGAATTAAGTTTAAAAAATCATCAGAGGATGTTGTTTTTCTCCTAGGCGCTGAGTAGTGTCCCTCTGTATATCAGGCATTTTTCTGTTGACACTACATATCACTTAGCAACCCAGTGAAAGGCCCTATATGCATTGATTGCACACAATTGTCTTTAAGGGTGGAAGTGTTAACTGAATAAACCCCCACGGGTGACCAGACGGTCATTCCTCTCATGTTGATAATCTGTTTACATCAAAATATTGTTTACTCTGCTCTCTGATCTTGTGAAATTTACATCAAGCTGAAGCGAGACAGTTACCTCCCCACCCCGACAACCAAGCACAGACAGTATTTACTTGCTAGGTAGATAAACAAGAGCAGGTTTGCACTCAGTTCTCCTTGATGGAGCATTGAAATGCATTTGACAGCTAACCACTGATGATAATGTCATCTTCATTCTATGGTTTTCATCAGGTTGGAGGAGTTACAAGCCAGTAATTACCCCATAAAAAGAGAATATTTCCCTTAGTCTTTGAATAGCCTTGGACTTCTTTGTAATTAAACTACCTGCTGAAAACCTTCCAGTTTATGATGGTGTAAAGAGTTAGGATTTTAAAATAATTGTAATAGTTCAAATAAATGGAATTAAAAGGAAGTAATTAGGGATGGAAATGTCGTTCAAGTTTTTTATTATTATCATTTAAAAAGATGCAAATTTCTAACTGAAAGAAAGGGTAGAAAAAAGTGTTTGAAATCTCTTACACTCAGTAATTATCCCGGAGGAAACCGTCTTGACCAAGGAAGGGGATTGCAGGGAAGTGGTGAAATAGTTATATCATCTTTCATTTTTGTCATCTGTCCACTGTATATTTAACAACTCTTCACTAAGCACCTTTCCAGTCCTTCTGAGATTGATGATGTTTCACAAGTTTCCACATTTTATTTAAAAATAAATCAGTAGCTTCAGTATCCAAACCAAGCATTTCCCTTCCCTCCTATTTGCCCTACCCACCCGTTCTCCCCGCTACATCCTGGGTTTGGAAAACTAGCATTTAAAAAGATCTCGGGGAACCAGTGGAGTTTTGGAAACATTTCAAGATTCTCCTCCAACCTTCACGTCTAATTTAAAGTGGTGCATTGGAAGTTATTTTCTTTTTCTTGTCTGTTTGAATGCCTATACTTCTTTCCCTACTTTGAAACTATAAAAAGAGGCACTCTGATATTCAAATTTCTAACAAGTAAAAAAAAAAAAACCCAAATGGAAACAAAAGATACTTTGAAAATCAAGCATGTCGCCTCAGTAGCTTGGTAGTTGTATCTGGGAACCTGAGATAATGAAATGGGTATCAGGATATCCGGATAATTATCTATAATAACTCTCTATATTATTCTATAATGGATTCTAAAGCTTTTATATCCAAGAATGGCCTCTCCTCTGACTTTCCTTCACCAAATGTGATGGAATTCTACAAGAAAAGCACCAATGTTTGGGAAACCCTGAGTTGTGAATAAATACTGAATTAAGAAACTAACTGCCTCCTGAATTCAGGAATTTGCCTGTGGGTTGAAGGAGAAGGCTCCCACTCTGAGCCTTTCTGATTCCAATAGTATGATCTGGTTAGTAAATAGTCAAACGAGCGAGGTTTAGACAGGAAGACCCTGCTTAAGAGAGATGGGTAAAGTCTATGGTGTATTTAATCTCTAAACAAGGAGTGAGTCATTATAATCAATCGTATTTATTGAGCACTTACTATGTGCAGAGAGCACCATACTAAGTGCTTGGCAGAGTCCAATAGAACAATATAACAGAGTTGGTAGACACATTTCCTGTCCACAGCGATCCAAAGGGCTCAAACTGTGAGCTTCCTATGGCACAGAAACTGTATTTGATCTGATAATCTCGCATCTACCTTGGCGTTTAGCACAATATTTGAAGCAGAGCAAACAATATCTCCCATAACTAACAAACAAGATAACATGAGAGCTCTTCTAGGTATTATGAGACTTTTAACACTTTTTTATACCCTGAGATATAAAATGGATAAATATGCTTGTGAGTGGATTTCCCCAAAACTCTGGATTCCCTTTCTGAACATTTAACCATATCACTTATCCCTTTGGCCTAGCTCCACAGCTAAATGAGTGGCTGCTTCTATAAACATTTCATTGCTACAAGTTGGATTTTTCACAGCATTAACTTTAACTACATGGGTGTTTGTAATGGAATAAAACTTCAAATTGATCTTTTACCATTTTTCTAGTTAAAGAAGTGGGAATAAAATGGAGACAGATGTACAGGTCATTTCATGGTAAAGTTGTTATCTTGTTAGGAAAGCTTTAGTTACAGGTAGCTTGTTGGTTCATTGAAAAATGCAAAAAAAAAAAAAAAGTGACTCTTTTTTTTCAGGCTGTAAATCTTAGCTCCTGTAAAGCAAAGCAGGAAAAGAAATAACCAACAGAATATTACAGAAATTTCAAACAGGTTTTAAAGTCACTGAACCAATTTAGTAGAAAACACTAACATTCTTTCAGTCAGCCTGAAAAGACCTCACTGTAGTGAATTACTGCAGCCTGAAAAGATAAAGAGCAAATCAGGAAACATCTGCTTGCTGTATCTTCCAGGTTCATTTTTACTGCTTTTTCACTGAAAATATTTTTTTTTGGAATAGTTTTCCAGCCACCACCAAAACTCAAAAGTTTCCTCACTAAGAAAAACTCTTTAATTGCAGGTGATAAAACTTGGGCTCTCTCAGAAGGATGAAAGAAAATGTAAAAACCTTTAGTATGTGACTAAAGTTTGGGATTTGAAACTCCTGGTGGTCATCAGGCAGAGGACTTGATCATTAATGTAGAGATCCATTACTTGATTTTCTTTCTTGCTTTACAAAAAAGCCTATATCCACCTATTTCGTCACTGTGTGCTTCCCTATTTTATCCAATCTGACAAAAATTTCAGGCCTCTAGGTCTAATGATGTTGACATATTAAAGTGCTAAAGGGAAGGCTGCAGAGAGAGCCCCTCCTTTTAGCTAAATGTTATCTGCTTAGACTAATATTGCAATTGCCACCCACTGACATAATTTGTTTCACAGTCACAGCCCCGCAGCATGAATCAAATGTTGACATTCTAATTTCATGCACACATGGGTGTTTGGCTGAGCAAGCCTCAGCTTCTGAACCATTCACTCTGTACCTGTGTAAATCAGGGAGACAAGGCATTTTCACGACAGCCTATAGAAGGAGTCGCTACCTTTTTGTGTGAGAAGTTCTGTCTGTTTAAAGGTATACGCCTCTACCACCCAGACCCCCCTGTCCCAACACTGCGTAAAACAAAGGCTGTGGGAGATGCTGTTTCGTTCCAAAAGCAGAGCTGACACACTCAGAGAAGAAACAGAGGGATTTTTCAGGGCTCTGTCTTGGAGGCAATGTAATGTGTATCCAAGGGAATCTTTAACCTTGGGATTTGGCCACTAACTTCTGAGCAGAATAAGCAGTTGCGATCGTCTCTCCGAGAAGCTGGCAATTGAACTCAAGGCTGGCGAGAGGGACAGGAAGGCTCTAGAAGGGGAGAAGGAAAGTAGTACGTTCGTGGCAAAGGAAGGGAGAAGAGTAGAGTTTGTGCCTCAGGTTGCACCTCCCCTGGGCATACTTGGAGTCAGCCAGAGCAGAATTGGCCCTCAACGAGGCCATAAAGTGCCACTGCGATTCGCTTGTGATGTGACTAGAAGGCTCTTCGGGAGCCCCCTGTTTCCCGCAAAGCTATTGCACATGGAGGCCTGGGTTTCTGTGACAGAATTAGAGATGGGGGCCTGCTTGGAATCTCTGGGTATCATTTGAAGGAAACTGATGGCCCTACCCTACTCGATGCAGCCATGGGCAGGAAGATTCAAGCCCCAAAGCAGCTAGAGACCGAGTCTTGCTTTTGACTACATCCACATTGGCTTTAGCAGTCACTGGGGCCGTAAACAGAGCGGGTCTCATCCCTCCAAGGAATTCACTGTGAAGAAGCAGAAATTTCTGCAAGTTTTTGTTTGGGGCTTATAACAGGTTGGCTTTCAAGGGATAAGGCCTACTCTTCAAATTGTTAAGTCATATCGCCAGAGGGGACTGGTCAGAAATCAGGTTAATAATAATGTTGGTATTTGTTAAGCGCTTACCGTGTGCAGAGCACTCTTCTAAGCACTGGGGGAGATACAGGGTAATCGGGTCGTCCCACGTGAGGCTCACAGTTAATCCCCATTTTACAGATGAGGTAACTGAGGCACAGAGAAGTGAAGTGACTTGCCCACAGTCACAAAGCTGACAGGTGGCAGAGCCGGGAGTCGGACTCATGACCTCTGACTCCGAAGCCCAGGCTCTTTCCACTGAGCCACGCTGCTTCCCCCAGCGAGTAGCCCTGGCCTGACATGGTTTGGGGGAAGGATTAGGGGTGAGTTTTTGACAGTGTTTGAGTTGAAATTTCCTGACGAGTAGAGACCGAATGCTCAAAATTGTCCGTGATTTGGGGAAAAAATGATAGCAATGGAGTCTCCCATAGTGTACGGTTTAGCCCCAGTACCGAGTGACCACACCGTCGAAGCAGAAGGGAAGGTGAATAGCATATTACCAATCTATTATTAAAGGGGCTCACCCTCTTGATTCCAAGGAATGGATGTTATTCATAATAGTTGCTGTAATTTTGCATTTCATTCACTACAACATCAGAGCCACACCTCTCTCCAACCCTGACCCTTGATCCAAGTGCTCTCTGTTCTGGTGGCCTAGTAATGGGCTGTGGACCGACTGTGTTAGATTGGGTTTCTCAGTCTTAAAAACGTTACTGGCCCTGCTACCCTTAATAGGACCCCTCTCAACTGCTGTCCACGATGCATATATTACGTGTTGGGGTAGATAGAGGGTAATCATTCCTTTTTTTCACACGAAGCATACAATCTAAGCAGTTAGCTTATCCCCACTTTGCAGATGAAGAAACTGAGGTTCCCCTCCTGACCTCCCAGTGGTAAGAGCCCGGGCTTGGGAGTCAGAGGTCATGGGTTCGAATCCCGACTCTGCCCCTTGTCAGCTGTGTGACTGTGGGCAAGTCACTTCGCTTCTCTGTGCCTCAGTTCCCTCATCTGTAAAATGGGGATGAAGACTGTGAGCCTCACGTGGGACAGCCTTATTCCCCTGTATCTACCCCAGCGCTTAGAACAGTGCTGTGCACATAGTAAGCACTTAACAAATACCAACATTATTATTACCTCTCAGGATATCTATTGTTTCTTTCTGGTTGGAGCAGTTTCCCAGGGACACAGGGCAAAGAGTGGTCTTCTGTAATTGCCTTGTACCTACTCCAGCACTTAGTGGACTGCTCATGCATACTAAGTGCTTAACAAATACCACCAATATCAATCAATAGTATTCATTGAGCACTTACTATGTGCAGAGAACTGTACTAAGTGCTCGGGAGAATACGACAGAGTTGGGAGACACATTCCCTGCCCACAGCCAGCTGACAGTCTAGAGGAGGAGAAAGATATTAATATAAATAAATGAATTATGTTGTGATTAAAGTTCCTGAAGCAACTCTAGCCTGGACCAGAGGAAGCCCCACTCTGCTTCTTCAGTTGCCTCTGTCCTCAGCTGTGTATCCATCTTGCTACTTGGCCCTGGGCTAGCGACATCTCTAAAGGCTAAGGCAGCTAGCACTGAGCTTATCCTCCTCTGGAATGCGTGCACCGTGGCACAATATTAATAGTAATTATGGTACTTGTTAAGCACTTACTATGTGCATCAAGGACTGTTCTAAGTGCTGGGGTGAGTAATCACGTTGGACACAGACCCTGTCCCACATGGGGCTCACAGCCTGAGGAGGAGGGAATAGGATTTAATCCCCATTTTAGAAATGAGGAAACTGAGGTACGGAGAAGTTGAGAGACTTGTCCATGGTTACACAGCGGACTAGTAGAGGAGCCGGAAGTAAAACCCAGGTCTTCTCTCTCCCAGGCCTGTGCTCTTTCCATTAGGCCATGCTGCTTCCCTATGCCTTCATCTTGGGACCAACAGCATTTTGGAGATGCCTCAGATTCTGCAGTGACCTCCCGCTGGCTCTGACTGGAAGGTGAAGGCAAAAAAAGTAGCTGTCAACCCGTCCTGTCTTCTTGAACAGACTGTAATTGGTAACAGGAGCCCTCAGTTTGCCTGGGGATATATTTGGGTTCTCTCTCATTCCCTCTTTCTACATGAAGGACTGGCCATTAGGCAGATGGATAGTTTCCAAAAAGAACAACAAAGATCATAATTCAGAGAATGGGCTGTCTCACTTAAAAGCTGGAGAAGCAGCATGGCCTAGTGGGATAGAGCCCTGGTCTGGGAGTTACAAGGACCTGGGTTCTAATCCCATCTCCACCACTTGTCTGCTGGGTGCCCTTGGGCAAGTCAATTTACTTCTCTGCACCTCAATTACCTCTGGGGATTAAGACTATGAGTCCCATGCGGGAAATGGTGTCCAACCTGATTATTTTTATCTACCCCAGCACTTAATACAGTACCTGGTACGTAATAAGCACTTAACAAACGCTATTTTAAAAAAGCCAAGGGGTTAAGGACTTTGTAAGTATAATAAACAGTGACTGAAGTGGCCAGACAAAACGTTTGAACACTCTTAACCCAGGTGGAGTTAAGGGTAGGTGGAGAATATTTAAGCTTCCAATAGGCAAAGTAAGAATGATCAGAGTTTAAATCAGAATAGACTCGCAGGAAAATGGGTCCATAATTGACATGGCCACTGGGAAGTCCTGAAGTTGTTTTAAGACACAAGTGTTTTATGATTAGAGAAGCAGCATTACCGGGATTGGTAGAGCATGTGTCATGGAGTCAGAAGGGCATGGGATCTAATCCCCGCTCTGTCACTTGTCTGCTGTGTGACCTTGGGCTAGTCGCTTAACTTCTCTGTGCCTCAGTTATCTGTAAAATGAGGATTAAGACTGTGAGCCCCACATGGGACAACCTGATTATCTTGTATCTACCCCAGTGCTTAGAACAGTGCTTGGCACATAGTAAGCGCTTACATTCCATAATTATTATTATCAGTAGTGTAACAAGCATTGAGTACCCTTCAGATGACCTAGTGGTTTTATAACAGCAAGAGAGCATGAATCATACTGTAGACTGTGAGATCGTACTCCTTACTCTGGACTGTGAGCATGTACTATTGGGCTCACTGTGGGTAGGGCATGTCATTGTTTATTGTAGTATTGTACTTTCCCAAGTGCTTAGTACACAGTAAGCGCTCAGTAAATACGCTGGAATAAATGGATGCATTTCTAATGAGCAGAGCAGTGTATTGAAATGCAGGGAATTCAGATACAGATCTTGCTGGGACAGAAGGGAGCAAAGCAGGTGGGCCAATAATAATGTTGGTATTTGTTAAGCGCTTACTACGTGCCAAGCACTGTTCTAAGCACCGGGGTAGATACAGGGTAATCAGATCATCCCCACATAAGGGTCACAGTCTTCATCCCCATTTTACAGATGAGGTAACTGAGGCACAGAGAAGTGAAGTGACTCGCCCAAGGTCACACAGCTGACAAGCAGCGGAGCAGGGATTAGAACCCACGACCTCTGACTTCCAAGCCAGTGGTCTTTGCACTAAGCCACGCCGGCCAATGAGAGGGTTTGACCGATAAACACTTTGGAGCCTGGGGACAAAATTCACTGAAGTTGGGGCATGTAGAAGATGACTTGTAGCAGTGAGCCCACATGGTTCCAGCCAGAAAAGAGAGCAGAGTTCCTCATGCGGTGGAGAAGATGGTAGACCCTGCCAGACCCAGTTCTTAATAATAATAATAATAATAATAATAATAACTGTGGAATTTGTTAAGCATTTACTATGCGCCAAGCTCTGTGTTAAGAGCTGGGATAGCTACAGAGATCAGCGGGGTGGCCTGGTGGAAAGGCACAGGCCTGGGAGTGAGAGGTCCTACGTTCTAAACTCAGGTCCATCACTTTCTTAACATGTAACCTCGGAAAAGTCACTTACCTTCTCTGTATCTCAGTTTCCTCATCGGTAACATGGAGATCGAATCCCTGCCCTTCCCTTAGACTGTGAGTCCTATGTGAGAAAGGGACTCCTCTAACCTAATTATCTTGTATTTACTCCAGCACTTTGCACGGTGTTTGACATATACCGTGGCTCAGTGGAAAGAGCACGGGCTTTGGAGTCAGAGGTCATGAGTTCGAATCCCAGCTCTGCCACTTGTCAGCTGTGTGACTGTGGGCAAGTCACTTCACTTCTCTGGGCCTCAGTTACCTCGTCTGTAAAAGGGGGATTAAGACTGTGAGCCCCACGTGGGACAACCTGATTCCCCTGTGTCTACCCCAGCGCTTAGAACAGTGCTCTGCACATAGTAAGTGCTTAACAAATACCAACATTATTATATACTAGGTGCTTAACCAATGCCCCAAGTAGTATTATTTAGTAGTATTATTTATTGCTACGATACAATAATAATAATGATAATAATAATTGTGGTGTTTGTTAAGAATTTACTATGTGCCAGGAACTATACTAAGCTCTTGGGTGGATACAAGCAAATTGGAAGTCCCTGTCCCATGTGGGGCTCAGAGTCTCAATCCCCATTTTACAGATAAGGTAAATGAGGCACAAAGAAGTAAAGCGACTTGTCCAAGGCCACACAGCAGACAAGTGGCAGAGCCTCGATTAGAACCCAAGACCTTCTGACTCCCAGACCCTCGCTCTATCAACCACGCCATGTTTCCCTGTCCCGCACAGGACTTGCCCATCTAAGGGGAGTCTTCGAAAAAGAGGGTAAATTTAGACTCCACAGCCTCTGCCCTCAGGAGCCGATCCACATTGACCAGGCTCCACCTTTGGGTCATGGCTGGGACACGAAGGGAAGGAAGGGAGGGGAAGAAAGAAGATGGGAGAGTCAAGAAGAGACAAGGGCACCAAAAGGGACAGAGGGCAGGAGCAGAAGAGCAGGCCGTAGAAAGGAATTGCAAGGGAGAGTGAAGAGAATGATGAGGGTACACTGCGAGATCCTCTGTAGACTGCGAGCTCCTTGTGGGCAGGGATCACGTCTACCAACTCTGATATATTGTACTTTCCCAAGCGCTTAGTACAGTGCTCTGCATACTGATAGACTGAAGGAGGAAAGGGAAGACCGTTCAGTGATGGGGTCAGAGCGGAGATCCACGGCTTCTAGAGGGATGTGGCAAACTCAGCCGCTAGGACTGCTTGTTTGGTGGCCTGAGGCGGGGCAGTGGTTGATTCTGGAGCCCAGGACAGGGACTTCGTTAAGGGATAGGGAGGCTGGAACTCTCTTATTTTGCCACACGGGGATACTGTGAGATTTGATGATGTCACATGAAGTAGTCTGGGTGCTTTGAGATGTGTTATGCCACATAGCACCCGAGGGGTGGCTCTGTGACCTTTCGTTTCAGGGGGCAAAACCAGGTGAAGGCGATCCTGGGTAACTCTCTGCGGATCATTATTTCCCTGGCCAGTAGCAACATGATTGGCTTAGAAATATAAAAATCTCTTTTTGACTTAAAAATGGACAGAGATACCAGATAGGTTCAGAGTCCAAGTTGGTAAACCAGGAGGATCTGGGTTGTTTTGGGAAGGTGCGGGGGAAAGGCAGGTGGCTCCTGGGGCATGAGGCCAGGCCAAGAATGGAGGTGAAGGGAAATGGGTTACCCCTGAAGCTAAGGACAGAGGGATCTGTGGCGCTAGGTCCTGAGCCAAGGAGGGGAAGCTCGGAGACCCGATTGCCCTGCACCATGACAGATGCCTAAGTTGCCCAGTTCGGACCCTCAGGGGATTTTCCTTGACCAGTGCCCGTCCACCCCTGCCTTTCAAAATGACAGCCTGGGGTTGGAAAGGCAGGCCAGCTTCCTGCAATTACCCCTACTTTACCCCATCCCTTAGGGTGAGTGCCCCTTTGCCCACCACTTGTCAACTCACCTCCTATTGCAGAGAGCCCAGAATCGTGGAATGGGATAGGGCCGAGCCTTCGGCTGCAATGCCCCCACAGCTACAGAAGGGCTGGGAGGCATGAAAGGGAAGGTACAAACATCCCACAGCCTCTCCCCACCTCCTCTATCTTCCACCTCCGTTAATGGTACTAACCCGAGAGAACAAAAGTAGAACCTCCCCTTTCCAGGGCGCCTGGATGGAAGGAGCGCCTGAGATGATAGGTTAATCGGCTCACTGGGGCTTGCTGTTACTGGACATAAAAAGGACCAGAGGCAAATGAGGCGGATGAGAGATGTTCTGTCTTCTGGTCACCCTGACTTGCTCCCTTTGCTCATCCCCCCTCCCACCTCCACACCCCTTATGAACATATCTGCAATTTGATTTATTTGTATTGATGTCTGTCTTCCCCACTCTAGACTGTAAGCTCGCTGTAGGCAGGGAATGTCACTGTTTATTGTTGTATTGTACTTTCCCGAGGGCTTACTTTGTGGGGAACCCTGTACTAAGCTCTTGGGAGAGCACAGTACAACAATAAACAGAAACATTCCTTGCCCACAGCGAGTTTACAATCTAGAGGAAGAGTTCAGCTTGCCCTTAGAGAAGCAGCGTGGCTCAGTAGAAGGAGCACGGGCTTGGGAATCAGAGGTCATGGGTTCGAATCCCGGCTCCGCCACTTGGCAGCTGTGTGACCTTGGGCAGGTCACTTAACTTCTCGGTGCCTCAGTTACCTCATCTGTAAAATGGGGATTAAGCCTGTGAGTCTCACGTGGGACAACCTCATTCCCCTGTATCTACCCCAGTGCTTAGAACAGTGCTCTGCGCGTAGTAAGCGCTTAACAAATACCGACATTATTATTGCGTATGTGCTAAATCTGTGGCTTTCAGGCATTTTAAATTAAAAGACCACCCCCAACCCCACAGCACTAATGAACCTAACTTTAAATTATAGGTTACAATTTATTCATTTCTATTACTGTCAGCCTCCCCCTCTAGACTGCAAGCTCATTTTTGACAGAGAACATGTCTGCTAATTCTGTTGTATTCTCTCAAATGCTTAGTACAGAGCTCTGCCAGTAGTAAGTACTCAGTAAATACCATTAATTGATTGAGAAAACAATGGTTGTACTGGGGAAACAGTGTGGCTTAGTGGAAAGAGCACAGGCTTAGGAGTCAGAAGTCACGAGTTCTAATCTCTACTCTACCACTTGTCAGCTGTGTGACTTTGGGCAAGTCACTTCACTTCTCTGTGCCTCAATTACCTCATCGGTAAAATGAGGATTAAGACTGTGAGCCCCACGTGGGACAACCTGATAACCTTTTATCTATCCCAGCGCTTAGAATAGTGCTTCGCACAGAGTAATGGCTAACAAATACCATCATTATTATTATTATCATTATTATTATTATAAGAATAAAATTCCCCATACCAATTAGGGACTTCTACTGCTGTCACACCAAGGCTTCACTCTGCCCTGTCTAGGAACAAGGGCAAATCCACTTAGCCTGCCCTGGTCCTGCAAAATTTTATTTGAACGTATTTTAAGATCGTAATGTAAGATCCTGGAAGGCAGAGAACATGTGTCTTTCTGCTGTCATAGTCTCCCAGGTGCTCAGTACAGGGCTTTCTACCCAGTAGGTGCTCAATAAATTGCACTGATTGATTAATCTCCACGGAAGCCAGTCAATGCTTTGGGAGCAGCTGGATTCCTCTTTGTAATGTTTTCTCTGCAGGCTGTCAATGCAGGTGCCAACCTTCTTGCTTTGTGCTGGGGGGCTTTTTGTTTTCTTGGATCCCCTCCTGGGTGTTCATATGCTCTGGGAAGCCTTTGGATCTGCCTGTGGTCTATCCCACACTGAAGAAACACTTCTGACCCTGGTAGCTTCTGAAGAGATAGCATAGTACGAACTTTTCTCCTTCTCTACTGCTTCCTCGAGCCTCTTCCTTTTCTCTTCCAGTCTGTTGTGAAGGGGCCTTTTCTCATCTCTGCAACTAGTCAAATCAGCTATTCCTTATCTCGGCGTATGTGGGTAATCTTTGCTTGATTTTATATGACAGCGGCAGATTCTATCAACATTTTATTAAGCGAAAACAAGCATGCTTTTTCTTTCACTTTTCTTGCTCTCGGTTACTTTCTGCCATCTGGTTAGGCCAGAAGATTCAGAAGGCTGGAAGGGAGAAATTTTATTTTGGGGGGTGGAGGTGGTGGGGAGGGAAGGAGGAGTGGGAAGAGGGATGAGGAGATAATGAGAATCTGGCAGAATGGTTGACTAACCTAGAGGGATAGATGAGAATTCTTATGTCAGTCAGTGACAATCTGCTGTTCAGTTAGGCTGCTTGGCAGGAGCATCACCAAATGTAACCAAAGCAATTAGCAGCAAGTTTCCATTCTATGAACTTTCAAACAAGAGGGAGCATAGTCTGCAGGATCCCCAGGCAGGCTAAGGAACGGTACATGGAGTGATTTGAGAAGACGACAGGGCAGTGCTGAGTTGGCACAAACTGATACTTCACTAGGTGGCCTTTCTTTAAGCAAGCTCCCAGTGGTATGCTTCTGTGGGTGTAAGGGGAGGGAAAGGAGGAGAATAAGGAGGACGGACAAGAATGGGAAAAGAAAAACTCCAAATCAAATTCAGAATGTTAAAAAAACTCTCGGAATTTTTTTTTTTTTCAAATAGACACTAAGTGGATTATGGAACATTTTGAATTAGGACAACCTGATAAACCAACGGGGCCTCAGAGGACTTAGTGGTACACTCAGAGAGGCTTAGTGGTGAATTCTTTCCTTTCATTTGTCAGGAATGTCCATTGTGCCAGCAGGTAGATGAAAAGAAAGCATCATTTGACTCAGAGCTGATGAAGAAGAAAGCCACACAATGCCACGAGGGGAGCATTAAGGACAGTTGGGGTTCTGTCATTGTTGCTTTGAAGAAAAACTGTAGCCACCATCCCAGAGATAAGCATGTATAAGATGCCCTCAGCCTAGTTCCACCTTGCAGAGGCTACTGGGTCCCAAAATGTACTATCTGACTAGATAGATTCTCTGGTGTGGTTGACCCAGTGGAAGCACTGTGCCACTTGAAAATAATGGTTTTCCCTGGAATATGTTTTCCTCTCAAATGATTTGTGATTTGTGGGGAGGGTGTCTCAATTCATAATATTGAGGATCAACTCATAATAAAAATTGTCTCCTCTGTGGCCCATTGGGAGAGAACAAAACTAATTCACCTTGAGCTTGTCTGTGTGGACGCAAGCCGGCTTGGTTCTTGAAAGTGCGCACTTCTGAACCCGGTCTCGGCAAAGCCAGCTCTGTTGTAAACAGGAGAGTCACTCCCAGGAAAGAATGTATGATGGCTTTGCAAAGCCTAAGAAGGAAGCAGAGAAGAGAATGATATTTTCCAATTTTGTGGATTCCCAGCCTCAACATTTTAGTGCCTATAAAGTCTCTTTGTGGCTTTGTGACCTAAAGTAGACATCTTCCCCATCCCCTTTACTGTTGGTTACTGTTTACCAACAGATTGTTGAAAATCAAAAACTTGACAGATCAGCAATGTTGAGCCCCCATGACTGATAAATCTATGTCATCCACAGTGCTGAAGTTGGAGGTTCAAGAGCTGAAAAAAATAAACCGCTGATTAATCTCACTGGAGTTACGGTTAGGGTAGAGATTAGGTTCACGGCTCAGATCAGGGTTAAGGGTACTTGATTTTGGATGGGAGTTAATATCGACACTTATGTCACTCGAAATAGAGCCAGGGTTAGAATTAAGGCTCTGGCTAAGGTTAAAGATTGGTTTTAAAGTTATCTTTAGGATTAGGGTTTAAAATAAGGGTTAGGGTAACCATTCAAGGGTTAGGGAAAAGGTCCATAATTGGCCTGTTCAACTCTTGGAGCTATGATTTAACGCTCTGTGAGGGGAACGACAATGCTAAAATCATTAATTGTTTGTTGTTGATTTGTTAATGCTTCTTTTTACTAAATTACAAGATGCTGATTTACTGATTAAGTGTTTTTTAAACTCAGAGAGATGACATTTATTCAGGGAATAAGAGCTTCGGGGAAATTTCTTTCCGATTCGGAAGTAAACTTCGTTTTGTGTACATTTCAGTAATAAATGAGCCCTCTACCTATAAAAACAAGCTGTCTCTCTAAAAAAGCAACTGACACTTTAGAGTTATTTTGTCCTTTGTCTCTCTTTTTCCTTGTTTGAAGACTTCCAAGGTAAAGCTCACCTCGAATTGGTAAAGAAAAATTTCAAATAGCATTTTAAAAACTAAATCTGCTCTCACCACCATTCCTCGCCCCTTTGTCCTTAATCTTGATTTGCCCTGTAGGTTACTCTTATCATAAAGACAGTATGAATGACTGTCTCAGCGCCTTTCCTCATTAATGCTGTTGGAAATTGATGAGTGGCTCTCTAGAACTGTGGATTTTTTTGGCAAGAATTATAGCCCCTATTTATTTTGGAGGACCCGTGCAGCTTTCTAAGTAAATATATGTAAAATTTTCCCCCCAAAATAAACATAACAAGTAATTGCCTGATATATGAAGTTGACATTTTGCCTTTGTGATTTGCTACGATATGTAAAAATCTAATTTCCTCAGTGGAATGATGCTACTATAAAAATTGAAAGGAAATTAGAATCAGTGGTTTACTTAGAAAATGAGCAATTGATTCTGTTATTATGTATCAATATTTATTCTTCAATTTCTTAAGTCAGTCTCAATTCACTTTACTGACTACTAAATGTATGGATAAATATAGTAGTAAGCATAATCATAACTGATATATAAAAGATGGGTTTGAATTGTACATTGTTATTTTCAAAGGAAGTCTGTGTTTTCAGAATGTATTTACAATGATCTTCGGTGAATCGTTCAGCACAACTGAATCTGCTTGAAATGAATCGATCAATTTGAATTTTACTTTCTCCCATGATTGCAGTCAAATGCTTGTGCAATTCAAACAGCTGGTTATGTAACACAATGACTACCATAAGCTTGAAAAAATGCAACTTTGACCACTGAGTATGAAGACAGAAAATATCCCCTCTCCCATTCCCCTACCCTCCCCACCCAACCCCAAACCAAATTAACATTATCCCAATTACTCACGGTAATGCAAGTAATTGGGTTCTAGATGGATATTGAAAAGTGTTTCAAGAAGGCAAAGATGGGCTCTGGCAACCTTTCAAAAAGGCATTATGTGAGGTTGAGCAGAGGGAGCGGGGGGCCTGTTCTGGCTAATATAACTTGGCAAGGCTGGAAAACAGGTTAGTCTGGTAGACCAGGGCCAGAGATGATCATAATAATTTTGATAAGTACCATGTGTCAAACATGGAGCTTAGAATTGAGTAGATATTGGTCAGCTCAGACACGGTCCCTGTCCAACAGGAGGGGGCTCAAAGTCCAGAAGGTAGGGAAAGCAGGTATTTGATCCCATTTCTACAGATGAGAAAAACTGAGGACCAGAGAAGTTAGGGACTTGCAAAAGGACACACAGCAAGCAAGTGGAGGAACTGGGATTAGAACTCATTCTATCTTTTTTTTTAGCACTTATTTATTCTTAATTATTAATTTAGTGCAAAGCCCTATACTAAGCACTTGACTTAGTACAGTCTCCTGATTCCCAATCCTGTACTTTTCCCATTGTCACACTGCCTCTCTACTTCTCAGTTAGCAAACCCAAGAAGGTTCAATCAATCAATCAATTGTATTGCCTGAATGCTTACTCTATGCAGAGCGCTGTACAAAGAACTTGGGAAAGTAAAATATAACTAAGTTGGTAGACATGTTCCCTGTCCATACTGAGCTTACAGGCTAGAGCAGAAGGCAGACATTAATATAAATAAATAAATCCTGGCTCCAACACTTGTCTGCTGTGTGACCTTGGACAAGTCACTTAATGTCTTTGTGCCTCAGTTACCTCATCTGTAAAATGGGGATCAAGATGGTGAGCCCCAAGTGGAACATGGACTATATCCAAATCGATTATCTTGTATTTTCCCCAGTGCTTAGTACAGTGCCTGGAACAGTAAGTGCTTAACAAATACCACAAAAATGAATAAGTAGACAAATTAATAAATGAATGAATAAATACATAAATTACAGATATGTACAGCTGCGGGGCTGAGGGAGGAGTGAATAAAGGGTGCAAATCCAAGTTCAAGAGCAAAGCAGAAGGAAGTGGAAGAAGAGGAAATGAGGGCTTAATCAGGGAAGGCCTGCTGGAGGAAATGTGCTCTGAAGGTTGTGAGAGTGATTGTCAGTTGGATATAAAGAGGGATGACCGTTTCAGGCCAGAAACAGGAGATGAGTGAGAGGTCAGCGGTGAGATGGATGAGATCGAGAAATAGTGAGTAGTTTGGCATTAAAGGAGCAAAATATGCGGGCTAGGTTAAAGTAGGAAATCAGAGAAGCAAGGAGGGAAGGTGCAAGGTGATTGGGTGCTTTTAGGAGTTTCTGGTTGATGCAGAGGTGGATGGGCAACCACTGGAGGTTCTTGAGGAATGGGAAAACGTGAACTGAATGTTTATGTAGAAAAATGATCCAGGCAAATCGTGAAGTATGAACCAAAGTAGGTAAAGACAGGAGGCAGGGAGGTCAGCAAGGAGGCTGATGCAGTAATCAAGGTGGGATAGGATAAGTGCTTGAATTACCGTGGCAGCAGTTGGAACGGAGAGGGAAGAGTGGATTTTAGGGAGTACACTCATGATGGTTTCAATTTTCTCAATCAAGTAAGTGGCCAGGTTATTAGGGGCATGAGATGGGGAAAGTGGGAGGATGGGGGATTGAAATTGGAGTTAAACATCTGCAACAAGTGGTGAGGGCAACGGGCATGGGACTCGATAAAGGTGGAGAAATAATGTTGCTGGGCAGAGTTAAAGCAGGCAAGGATAAAGTTGAGGTGGATGAGGTTGGCCTGGTATCAGGATTTCTGCCTGCAGCACTCTGTGTGTTGCAAAGCAAGTCTTGTGCAAGAGCTGAAAACTGCGACACAGACTCGTGCAATTACTCTGACAGACACATCATTTTATACTCATGATGCGTATAATGAGTATAAAGATTTTGAAGATCTTAATATGAAAAGCTGTGTGACCTAGTGGAAAGGGTATGGAACTGGGAGTCAGAGGACCTGGGTTCTAATCCTGGCTCCACTGTTTGCTTAGGCAAGTCATTTCACTTCTCTTCGCCTCAGTTACCTCATCTGTAAAATAGGGTTTAAGACTGTGAGCCCCACACGGGACATGACTGTGTCCATCGGCTTAGTTTGAAGCAGCGTGGCTCAGTGGAAATAGCCTGGGCTTGGGAGTCAGAGGTCAAATTGGGTTGGAATCCTGGCTCTGCCACTTGTCAGCTGTGTGACTTTGGGCAAGTCATTTCACTTCTCTGTGCCTCAGTTACCTCATCTGTAAAATGGGAATGAAGACTGTGAGCCTCACGTGGGACAACCTGATGACCCTGTATCTACCCCAGCGCTTAGAAATGCTCTGCACATAATAAGCACTTAACAAATACCAACATTATTATTATTATTGTATCCACCCCAGCACTTAATACAGTGTCTAACACACAGTAAGTGCTTAACAAATACCATTAAAAAATGAAAAAAACCTTAATCACACCAAACAAAGAAATAGGACATGTTTTGTAGTATCTCATTCTCCTGGTGCAATCTCTTGTTTTTCAGTGACTTTTCAAAGTGTAAGAAGGACTGGAATCCAGGGAAAAGGGCTCGAGTCCTAGCTTGGACACTGGCCTGGTCACTGGTGACATTTGTCTCTTAACCACACTGTACCTCAATTCCCTCAGCTGTAAAATAGACGTAAGATACCAGCTCTTCCTTCCTCTTAGGCTGTGATACCTGTGTACTATGGGAGCTGTGTTTGATCTCATTATTTTGTCTTTATGCCAGTGCTAGACACTTAGCACTTATAACATTAGTGCTAGACACTTGGTAAACACTGAATAAATATCATGTGACTGGCTTGGGCAAATCCGTTGGACTCCCAGACAACAGATTCCAGCAAGTCTTGAGCAAGAGTTGAGAACTGGAACACAGACACATGCAATTGCTCTGATAGACACATCATTTTATACTCAGGATTTTGAAGATCTTAATATGAAAAACTATGTGACCTAGTGGAAAGGGTACGGGAGGGGGGAAAAAAGCTACTTTGCTGAAAATTTTCTTATGCTGTGTGAGATATTGTACAGCTTAGAATAGTGCTTGGCACATAGTAAGTGCTTAACAAATACCATCATCATTATTATTACCTTTAAAATGTTTTGTTTCAAAATAATTCCAACTCTGTGTTCCTTGATTACTTTGCATCTGTCTCAACACTTAAACAGAGCTTGGTACATAGAAAGTGCTTAACAAATACCATAATTCTTATTACCATCATTAATTTATAATTATTTAATAATAATTAAATAATTATCATTAATGATAATAATAGTCCATTCTCCTTCCTTGGATAAATATAGAAAAAAATGGTGTTTGTTAAGTGCTTACTATGCATTAAGCACTGTACTAAACTGTGGGGTAGATACAAGCAGGTTGGACACAGTCCCCGTCCCATGTGGAGCTCACAGTCTCAATCCCCGTTTTACAGATGAGGTAACTGAGGCACAGCAAAGTGAAGTGATCTGCCCAAGGTCACATGGCAGAAATACGGTGGAGCCGGAAAATCAAAGGACTTTAATCCAACATTTGAATTGTCATTGTAGAGCTGCAAAGCATATTCTCGAAGTAAAACTTCTTCTCCCAGCATTCGGGACTATGCATTTGTAGAGAAGCAGCGTGGCGCAGTGGAAAGAGCACGGGCTTTGGAGTCAGGGCTCATGAGTTCGAATCCCAGCTCTGCCACTTGTCGGCTGTGTGACTGTGGGCAAGTCACTTAACTTCTCTGTGCCTCAGTTCCCTCATCTGTAAAATGGGGATTAAGACTGTGAGCCCCACGTGGGACAACCTGATTCCCCTATGTCTACCCCAGCGCTTAGAACAGTGCTTGGCACATAGTAAGCGCTTAACAAATACCAACATTATTATTGTATTGTAAAGATTAAAAGGAATATAGAGTTGGAATCATTTTGAAACAAACATTTTAAAGATAAGTACAATACCCCACACAGCATAAGGAATCTTTCAGCAGAGTAGCTTTTTCTCCCCATCTTAAATATGAAGAAAATACAAATTGTAAAGATTGTAAAGCCAAAGCTTTTCAGGAAATACCTCAGTTTGGTCTGTAGTCAGTTTTGTCAGTTTGACCAATAGGAGTTGGATTTGACATGTATCTCTTTTCCCTTCCGCTGAAATACTGAATGGCCGGCCTTCTTTTTGAGGGTCATAAGATCCAAATACACTCAAGCAAATGCAGCCTGTCTCTAGAATTCAGTTTGAGAAGTTTTCCACTGAGAATTTTAATTTTGATTTTTCAGCATTTCCCTTTAATAGCAAAGGCAGAAGGGGAATGTTTATATCTTAATAATGCGAATTTTTAACACAAATTTGCAGAAACAAATTGTCTTCATGAAATACCAAACAGTATTATGACAATTTATCTTCCAGTCACAATATTCTTTTAATATTTGCTCTTGAATGTCTTAAATGTAGTCATTCATTCATTCAATCACATTTATTGAGTGCTTACTGTGTGCAGAGCACTGTACTAAGCACTTAGAAAGTACAATTCAGCAACAGATAGAGACAATCTCTACCCAACAACGGGCTCACAGACTAGAAGGGGGCAAGAGACCACAAAATAGTTCAGGATAAAATGGGGCCTGGGCTAGGTATTCACTTGAGTTTCCTTTTAACTCCAATTACATTATCTACATACTGTCATTTCTGTATTTGCAGGAGGGTTGTGTTCCTAAAGAATGTTGTATTTGGGAAAATCTATTTTTAGTAGTAACCACGGAGGATAAATGGTTCTCAATTCCACTATAATTGGCATCTACATTCCTCTATCACTCTTATACCCACCACTAGCAAAATATTTCACACCCTTGCCACTAATGCATTTTACTCTATTAAATACTGTAAAGTTACAAAAACAAGAAGTACTGTCTGGGATAGTACAGTGTAGACTGAGAAACCTAGCAGCTTCACACCTTGACTAACACTATGAACGTGAACACAGCTATTTTTTTAAAACCTATACTGGATCTGTTTGTGCCAATTCATTCATTCAATTAAACATATTTACTGTGGGCAGAGCACTGTACCAAGTGCTTGGAAAGTATAATTCGGCAACAGATAGAGACAATCCCTTCCCCAAAACAAGCAATCTGTGGATTGTGCTATTCCCAGAACACTCTCATGTGGTGGGAAAACGTTCCCTAAAATTTCCATCATGTTATTTATATATGTAAATATATATATATATTTATATATTTATTTGTGTATGTGTGTGTGTATATATATACTTAGACTGTGAGGTTCATGTGGGGACAGGGACTGTGTCCACCTGACAAACTTTTATGTACGCCAGTGCTTAGAACAGTGCTTGACACCTAGTAAACATATAACAAATACCATAAAACAAAACAAACAAGTCACATAATGAAAACACTTAATAAAACAGAAAAGAGCATTAGACTAAAGCTAGGTCTCATGGGTTTTTGTTTAATCCTATATTTTGGAAGTTTGAGCTGAAGAAAATCCTGCCTAGCTGCTCTAATCTTTAGGGAAATTACCTTTATTTCTCATCCACCTCACTATGTTGGTTATGGAGCTATAAGTGAAGAGGAACCAGAAGTAAGAATAAGAAGAGAAGGCAAATAGCAAAGTGAGGTATTTTTGGTTTTTTGTTTGTTTTGTTTTTATGATCTTTGTTAGGTGCTTACTATGTGCCAGACACCAAACTGTGCTCAGGGGTAGATATAAGCTAATGAGGTTGGACACAGTCCATGTCCCACGTTAGGCTGACAGTCTCCAACTCCATTTTAACCGATGAGGGAACCGAGGCACAGAGACTTAAGTGGGTTGCCCAAGGTCACGCAGCAAGTGATGGAGCCAGGATTAGAACCCAGGTCCCCTGACTCCCAGACCCATGCTCTTTTCACTAGACCTTCTGCTCTCTACTGTAGCTCATTGTAACTCATAAGCATGGAATTTGCTAAGAAACCTATTTTCATTCCATCCCCCAGAACTGTACTTTTCAGAGGAACATATCACCAGTGTCAGACTGTGCTGAATTAAAGTTAGTCTTAAATGACAGCTGTGTGTTTTCAAAACAACCAATCGGAAGTTCTCTTGAAAGTTGGCAAGGGAATAGATGGGAAGGAAAGGAGCAACGCCATTTCACAGGAAGCCAAGGGGCTGACACGACCTTTGCAACAGTAAAGGATTGTCATTGAAAGAGTTTTCTTGCGGAGGGGAAAAGACAAACTCCTTCTCTCCCTTCCTGGCTCTGGTACAGTGAGGTTGCCAAAATTGGATCAACATGGTATTCGATCAGTTAATAAATCCGTGGTATTTATTGAGTACTTCCGAGCACAGGGAACTGTACTGAGCACTTGAGAGACTACAAAATAGCAGAGTCAGTAGACACGTTCTGAAGAATCTTCTATATCTAATTAAGCTGATGACAAGGCAGGCCAGAGAGGTAGAGAATGATTTATTTTAGGGTTTTCATTCATTCATTCATTCAGTAGTATTTATTGAGCGCTTACTATATGCAGAGCACTGTACTAAGCGCTTGGAATGTACAAATCGGTAACAGAGACAGTCCCTGCCCTTTGCCGGGCTTTCTGGTTTCAATCATAGTTCATGTTTTTAAGTCTCCACTTGAATTCCCATTTTACTTTTTTTTCAGTTTTTCCTTAGATTAAAACATTATTTGTCAGCAGTTGTGCTGTCAAAGTTCCATAGTACTTTAAAGGACTGGTGCAGATTTCCCTTTCAGATTCTAGCCTTTCTTCCTTTATTCCTTTTGAGTGCCTAGATTGGTGAAGAGTTCGCTTTGCTTATTCTAAATACTTTTGCAAGGTAGCTTCTAGTGTCCCAAAAATGAGAAGCCAAGGAACCTATCTATCAACCCTATTGTATTGAACTCTCCCAAGCACTTAGCACAGTGCTTCGCACATAGTAAGCACTCAATAAATATCACTGATTGATTGATTGACCGCATCCCCTCCAAGTTTCCTTAAAGTAACACTACCAAAGCTATATGGGGAAAAGACTGGATCATCTGAACAGAGAGAGCTTGTTTTCGAGAGCTTTGATGTCCCGGGGGAAAAAAGTCATCTGCCAATACAAGATTAAATTGAGTCAGTGAGGGAAAAAAATGACAGTGTTGATTTTGTGAGTGGAGGACAATACCCTAAGAATTTAGAGTATACATACAGGATACATAATCCATCTTTCTCCTGACCTCTTTGAACTGTCCCCAACCTTACTTATTTTGGTTATTGACTTTTTTCTCTTTTTTGTGCCACTTAGTGTTACCACAAAATCTTCCCCTCAGACTCCCCCGAGCTTCTACCCATCTATGACTAAATCATTACAGGCCACCTCAACTCATAGCTGGTGAATATAATCGTGATGTCCGTCTCAAGCAAACTTTCACTCGATTGAGCCGGCAGCCTTTTTATGAAGAAAATCTAAGAAATTAATTAATTAACTGGAACAGAATTTCACCTCTTTAACCTTAGCTCGTGAGCAAACCTGAGCTAAATAAACATCTGACCATTCAATCTCTTCCACTTAAGGTTAACTTGAGTTTATTATTCAGGCTACTGCCCTTGTGTATTAGGCAAAGCATAAATTACGCATACTAATTACCTTGGATGGGGCACCACTTTAATGAATTCTTTTAATTAAACTGCAACACAGTGGTTTTGCACAGGATGGTCAATATTTCATCCTTAAACTATGTTAACCTTCATCTTTGTCTGGGTGGTGCACATATCTAACAGAGGGTTTGTGTTTAATTCATCTAAGTATAGACACTTGGGCCAGGCTCACACTGACTATCACAGGAAAATTTGAAAAATGTTTCCCTTCTATTTCAAGGCTAAGAAATTAGATGCTTCAGTGAAAAGTTATGATTCTGCCAGGGATACAGAGGGGGGAAAAAAACCCTTGCAAAGCAAAACACCAATGAAATGATAGGTTGAAGGGGTCCAGTAGGTCTGACTTTTAAAATAAATGATAAGTGGATAGCATAGAAATGTATTTAATGTGGGCAAGGGCCACCATACTCTTTAGGCTGGTAAAATTACCTAACTTCTACAAATAAAAATTAGACTCTGCAATTTATCCTATTTAAAAATCTACGCTTTGTGATTACCTGCTAAAGGATATCAAAGCTCACATGAATCATGGAAATCCATAGATAGGCCCAAACTCTCAAAACTGTAGTAAGGCTGACTAGTTTGAGAATCTCTTTCTTTGGCCCCCCTCCTCGCCACAACCCCATATCTTAAAATGAATGATGCTCACAAAGGAAAAGGAGAAGAAGCCAGCACTAGTGGGAGGTAATAATAATAATTATGGTATTTATTAAGTGTTTACTTTATGCAAGGCACTGTACTAAGTGCTGGGGTAGATACAAGCAAATCTGGTTGGACACAGTCCCTGTCCCGCATGGGGCTCACAGTTTCCATCCCCATTTTACAGATGAGGTAACTGAGGCCCAGAGAAGTGAAGTGACTTGCCCAAGGTCACACAGTAGACAAATGGCAGAGTCGAGCTTAGAACCCATGACCTTCTGGCTCCCAGTCCCCTACTCTATCCACTACGTCATGCTGCTTCTCTTTTAGGTAGCATGGCCTAAAGGGAAGAGAGGATAAGGTGGAATCTAGAACTGAATCTGTGGGAAGCAGCGTGGCTCAGTAGAAAGAGCACGGGCTTTGGAGTCAGTGGTCATGGGTTCGAATTCCGGCTCCACCACTTGTCAGCTGTGTGACTGTGGGCAACTCACTTAACTTCTCTGTGCCTCAGTTCCCTCATCTGTAAAATGGGGATGAAGACTGTGAGCCCCACGTGGGACAACCTGATTCCCTTGTGTCTACCCCAGCGCTTAGAACAGTGCTCTGCACATAGTAAGCACTTAACAAATACCAACATTATTATTATTATTATTATTAGAACTGACTCTTCCACCAGCCTGCTCCGTTGGGCTAGCCACTTCATTTCTTTGTGCCTCAATTCCCTCAATTGTAAAATGAGGGGAAAATATTTGTTCTACCTCTCACAGTCTAGATAGAAAGGAGATTCCCAATTCATGGATGAGAAAAATGCTTCCCTAAGCACTGTGGATAGCATCTTTATAGGTAATCATCCAAATAGTAAAGGCAAATGTAAAAAATAGCTTATTGACAATCAAGTCAAGCCAGTCTGTGGCTTATCCAGATTATGAATGCTTCTCTGTCTTTCCCCTAAAAGTGTGTCTTATGTTCAGTAACTCAAATCTATCCAGTTTGCTATTTGTCAGTAATGCTGGTGAAAGGCTAAATAGGAGAAGTACCTGAAAATAGTGGCTGAAATGAGATTTGAACATTATCTATGGCAGCGATGACAATTTACTGACCTTAAAGCTATTTAAGATCATCTTTAAAAGTTCAAGAGGTCAGAAACACTACAAAGAGGGACTCCTGAACAGTGACTTGTTCCACCCTTACTCCCTTGAAAAACATGGCTGATAGAATTATTGATCGAATTCCACGGAGTTATGTGGACTAGACAAGCAGCTTGGCATAGTAGATAGAGTCCCAACTTGGGAGTCAGAGGTCATAGGTTCTAATCCCAACTCCACCACCTGTCAGCTGTGTGACTTTGGGCAAGTCATTTCACTTCTCTGTGCCTCAGTTACCTCAACTGTAAAATGGGGATTGAGACTGTATGTCCCACGAGAGACAGGGACCGTGACCAACCCAATTTGCTTGTATCCACCCCAGCACTTAGTACAGTGCCTGGAACATAGTACGTGCCTAACAAATACAGCAATTATTATAATGTGTCAGTGGGTGGGGCCAGACCTGGTTTCATTGTGGTTGTGGGGATTGGGAAACTAGGCTGGAGGACAATAGATTAATCAACCAGTGGCATGTATTGAGCACTTAATGTGTGCAGAGCACTGTAGTAAGGGCTTGGGAGAGTTGAGTCATAAACAATTTGCCGTCTAGAAGGAAAGGCAGATGTTAAAATAAATAACAGATAAGGAAAATGGCAAAGTATAAGGATATGGAATTAATTTTTCTGGGCCTGGAGTGAGTACCTAGTACGCCATGGGTACTGATTTAGGATCATAGGTGATGCAGAAGGGAAGGTGAATAGGGGAAGTGAGGGCTTACTGAGGGAAGACCTCTTGAAGAAGATGTGATTTTAGGACTTTGAAGGTGGCTAGAGGGGTGAATTGTTGAATATGAAGGAGGAGGGAGCTCTAGGCCTGAGGGAGGAAAGGCAGTGTGGCCCAGTGTCAAGGTATGGGGAGAGGAGGGCCAGGACCTTTTCTCTTGATCATGAGCCCAGTGTAAGATAAGAAATGTATTTAATTTCATAATCTTGTACTCTACTTAAGCACCAAGCAATTCACCAAGCCACACCCACTGTCTTCTCTCTCCTACTCTGGCCTCTACCAGGATCACAAATTTGAGGTAAAAAATAGGTCCAGCTGTACAAGGGGGGACGTACGCATGCGGAGTTAAGTTCGGAGAGCACTCTGGAAAGAAGGAAGGGGAGATTTGGGACTGCCAGACCCCTGAAGCCCACTATCCCAAGACTGCCTCATCACCTTAACCAAGGCCACCAGTGGATAGTTTGTGATTAGTGAAAGTCCCGAGCCATGGGCCAGGAGCCCAGGGCCATCAGCTGGTGACAGAAGGCTGCAAAGTGTATATTCTGTGGGAGCTGTCCAGGATCTGCAATTTGGCTTCAAAGAATTGCCAATGATGACATGTTTCAGTCAGCCAATCCTTCCAGAGGGATTCTGCCTACCAATATTATCCCTGCCTCCCAGTAGTCAAGGATTAGCTGTTCATTCTCTTCCAATTTTTCTGTCCTAAAAGAGGGGAAAGGAAAATACATGAAGCTTCAACTAATGATCAATGTCATGGCAACCATTATGTAATGGATAGATTAAGTTCAGTGTTACGAATTTTTTTAGACAAAATTCATTTTCACTGTCTATTGAGATATCCCCAGTCAACAGGTCCAGATCAGAAAGGAATTCGGCAGAGAGCAAGTAAGAATAAAATTAGGAAACCCAAACCCCATTACTTGTATTTCATTTCAGGGTAGAGCTGAGGGAGTGCAAGCTGGATTTCCAGGTCTCAAACCAATCGGTCTCAAAGTCCTCCCCTTCTCTAAGTCCATCAGTCATGGCCAAAATTTGGGCTCCTCCCATTACTGAGTGAAGTGACCCGTAATATAAGTACCCTATAGGTGTGCTGTAGAATGCTTCTTCCCAAAGGTCCTATTTTGACCTGATTGCACTGAATCTACCCATACTGCTTAGTTCACTGCTTGGCACAAAATAAGCACTTCACAAATATCGCATTTTTTCTTATTATTACTTTCTCTCTAGGGTTTTGTCCAAGAAGTCCTTCTTGTTAGATTGCCCTTTGACAAGAAAAGGAAGGCACTCTAAGGACTCTAAACCTTTCTCTCCACTATGAACTAACCCAAACGTCATGCTCTTCATTTCAGTTCAGTGAATAACCCATTGCGGAGTCTCAAACACTTTTATTACCCCTGTTCCAGGGAAAATTGGCTTCCAGCAGCTATTATTGTTATTCAATCAATCAATCATGGGTATTTATTGAGTGCTTACTGTGTGCAGAACACAACCTGATTCCCCTGTGTCTACCCCAGCGCTTAGAACAGTGCTCGGCACATAGTAAGAGCTTAACAAATACCAACATTATTATTATTAACACTGTACTAAGCACTTGGGAAACTGTATTACCATAGAGTTGGTAGACATTGTCCCTGCCCACAAGCACCTTACAGTCTAGAGGGGGAAGCAGACATTTAAATACAAATAGGAGAAATAACAGAGTATAAAGATATGTACATAAGTACTGTGGGGCTGAGGGTGAGATGAATTTCAAATGCTTAAGGGAAACAGATCTGAGTGCATAGGTGACAAAGGAAATGAGGGAAGGAAGTCAGCGAAGGTCTCTTGGAAGAAATGTGATTTTCGGGGCCTTTGAAGGTGGGGAGAATGGTAGTCTGATGGATATGAAGAGGGGAGGGAGCTCAGGCCAGAGGGCGGCAGTGGGAAAAATGAGTCAGAGGACTAGAGAGGAGGTTGGCACTAGAGGAATAAAGAGTGTGGATTGGGTTGTAGTAGGAGATCAGAGAGGTATGTTGGGAGGGGAAGAACTGATTGAGTGCCTTAAAGTCTACGGTAAAGAGTTTTTTGTTTGGAAGTAGTTGGACAACCACTAGAGTTCTTGAGAAGTGGGAAAACATGCACTGAACTTTTCTGTTTTGAGAAAAATGATCGAGGTAGCAGAGTGAAGTATGGACTAAAAGAGGCAGGGAAGTCAGTGAGAAGGTTGATGCAGTAAAGACAGGATATTTATAAGGGCTTGGATCAGCGTGAGAGCAGTTTAGTTGGAGAGGAAAGAGCAGATCTGGAGTTCTTGTGAAGGTGAAAACAACAGGATATTATGACATTGATTATTACTGAGATTTGGGAAATCATCTGCATAGAGATGGTAATTGATGCTGTGGCTGTAAATGATGATGACGATGATGGTATTTGTTAAGCGCTTACTACATGCCGAGCAATGTTGTAAACACTGGGGTAGATATAAGGTAATCGGGTTGCCCCACGTGGGACTCAGTCTTAATCCCCATTTTACAGATGAGGGAACTGAGGCAGAGAGAAGTGAAGTGACTTGCCCAAAGTCACACAGCTGACAAGTGGCAGACCCAGGATTAGAACCCACAGCCTCTGATTCCCAAGCCCGTGCTCCTTCCACTAAGCCACACTGCTTCTCAAATGAGTTCTCAGAGGGAGTGGGTGTAGATGGAGAATGGAAGGGGACCCAGAAATGAGCCTTGAGGAATCCCCACAATTAGAGGGTGGGTTGCAGAGAAGGAGACTGCACATGAACTGAGGAGTGGTGAGAGAGAGATATGAGGAGAACTACGAGAGGAAGCCAAGGTTGGATTATTTTTCCAGGAGACGTGGACGGTCACAATGTCAAAGTGAGTGGAGAGATAGAGGACGATTAGGATGGAATAGAAGTCATTGGATTTGACAAGAAGGAGGTCACTGATGCCCTGAGAGAGGGCAATTTTTGTGGAGTGGAGGTGGCAGAAGTCAGACTGCAGAGGCTTGTTGTAGATTTTAGTTGTTGTTGTTGTCAAGCACTTATTTTGTCATGCACTAGACTAGATAGAAGATAATCAGATTGGACACAGCCCCTCAACCACACAGAGTTCACAATCTAAGAGATAGAGAGGACAGGTATCTCATCCCCATTTTACAGATGAGGAAACTGACACTGAGCGGCTAAATGGTATTCCAAAGGTCAAACGGCAGGTCACCAGCAGAGCTGATCCATGCAGGTCTCCACTGTAAGCTGATAATGTTCACTCTAATCAGATATATCATCTCAGGAACAAACAACAAACCCTGGCCCTCACCATCGTTCTCATGATACCCACTCCCCTCCCCCAAAACAGGAATGCATTAGCCCTTTCTCGACCATATTCTATTTCTGGAGATGGTACTGCAGAGAAATTCCTGATTCACCCTCTGGTCTGAAACCACAGGGAAGCATGGAGGGACAAGGAGACCTTCCAGTGTGGGCTGAGCAGCCTTGACCCATTTAAGGAATCCTGCCTCCTGCCCATGTAGCACAAAAATCATAGAAACCTCTCTGAGCATCCATTTCCTTATCTGTAAATTGGGGATAAGATATCTGTCCTCTCTAACTTTTAGATGGTGAACACTTTGTGGATGTGGGCCTGTGTACAATCTAATTATCTTGTATCTATCCTAGTGCATGACATAATAAGTGCTTGACAACAACAACAACTGTAATGCAACAACAAGCCCCTGAAATCTGGCTTCTTTCTGTCCCTGCACTGATTGTTTCTATACAACAACACGGCTCCCGGGTTGAAACTCTTTTTCGAATTTTTTAAGTCTTCTACAAAGGTACATTAAAATATACGTGGTGGGGGGAATCATTTAAATGTATTTGAATATATTTTGGAATTACTCATTTTACCCCAGAAACCAAATTACTATTTCAGTTGCCTGTTCAAAATGTCAGGGATAAATTCTCAGATATTCATATACAGTTTTCGGTGACTTCAACGAGAGTTATTTTCGAGGGTCTGAAGGCAGCATTTGGCTCCGTTTCATTGCCCAGAAATATATGGGGCAACTCCTGGATATATGTAAATGTGTGCTTACTTTCAGGCATGCAAACGAGATGTCTGTTTATATTGTGAACACGTCGATATGAATGTGGGTGTGCAAGCATTAAAGATCTACGTTAAGGGCAAATGACTTCATCACCTGGTTGATCTCGGTGGTTCGATCACTTCGGCACGAATTCAGAGCTGGTTCAGTCTCTGTCCACTCCTCTTCCTTTGTACGTTGAGCTGAGTTCCCCGGGGGTCATTTTTTTGCTCCTGGCTTGCCTGAATTCAGTGTCTTCGGGCCGCACTCTTATGTAACATATGTTTGACACGCCATCTGGTCTTCGTGGATTTCCCAAGTGGCCACTCAGCAAAACCTGGCTCTTTGGCAGCTACAAGTGCCCACAAGCCCCTTGATTCCTTTCTTATCTAAGACAAGAATAAAAAATTTTAGAGTGTTAATGGGTTTAATTCAGAATAAAGAAGCATCTGGACGCAGGAATGGGTTCCTCAGCAAAATGGAGACCTTTCTTTCAGGAGATATGGAACTTAGTGTGGGCTCAAGCTGAAACCTATGTGCTCTTGGCACATATGGAACTAGTGAAATTTTGGCTTCCCAGTGGGCAAATGGGCATTATGCCATGCAAGCATAAGAGCTCGGGAGTACTTAGCCAAGAATCAGGGTACTGTAGGAGCATCAGAAAGCTTGTTCAAGTCAAAGAAAGTGGGGTACTGCCTTTTGTTTTGAGGGGATATGCCTATTGGCTAAAAGGGAGCCCAAAGGATATCACTGCTATTCAATCACTAAAATGTTTGTATCTCCAGAATTCTAAGATTCCTTTTATTGTTCCCCTTTCCATTCAGCCAAAGGGAGCAGGGCTCTTTGCTGAATCAGGATGCTGTTCACAGAGAATGGGAAGGGAGTAGAGTTTGCACTCAAACGCGACATATCTCTCTTTGGACTATTTTCATAGCTGGGGTTAGAGGATCCCATTTCAGAGTGGCATAAAACAGCATCGCTGGTCCACAGAAAGAGAAGGGAAGACCTGCTCGATCGGTTTGTTGAGAATGAACAGATTTTGTTTGTATGTCTATCAAAGACAAAGTAGAGTGTAAAGTATCTTAGAAAATATACAGAATAATTGAGAAGTTATATGCTGAGAGGCTTGTGGTTGTGCTTTTAAATCTTTTCTCTACACAGGTCTACAGCACTGTGTTTTGGTTTTAAAGTATGGAGCATATTTCAAACTCAGCATTTTCTCTCTTCCACTTGTTGAGCAGCATTGAAAAAAGAGAAATGCAAGTTCCTTCAATTAATGAATACAGAATTGCTGTATTCGGGAGTAGAATGGTAAGGATCCCCTCCGCAAAAGAAATCTATCCAGTTTGACAAATAGCTAAAACCTACAGACTTACATTGTGTGTTTTTAGCTCTGTTTATAATAATACTTTTTTCTCCAACCATAAGTAGTCTCGCATTCATCCTGGCAGTTGTGACATGCCACTAATTGTGTGGCACTCAATAAATAGCTTTCCTACTCCTAGGAAACTGTACGTGGATAGCCTCTGAGTAGGGCTCTTTAATGCTCAAGACTATGAATTCTTTCTGGTTTTTCTCATTATGGTCATTCTGGTTTTTCTCATTAGGGTCACTAAGAGCAAAAACAAGAGAGACCATACAATATGTATAAGTTCACTGTGGTGATTTAGCATTCCCTTCCAAATGGAACGTTAAGCAAATCCAAAATTTAGTCTCTCGAATACTTAGTACGGTGCTCTGCACACAGAATGTGATATCCCCCGGGGGCCAGCTTTGGGCCAGTCGCCCTTGGCCACACCTGGAAAAGCTTCACCATGACCCGTCTGTGGTGTTGGGGCAGGGGAGGAGGATGTGGGTGGGCAGGGGGAGACGGTGAGGGCCGGTGAGAGTCTCCCATTACTGATTGATTGATTGATCCAATGCTCTCCTAGGCCCCTGGAGATAGGATAGAAGTAACCTAGCCCAAAAGCTAAGAGCCATGTTGGTCTTTCAGTTTTGCAGGAGCGGGATTAGTTCGGCTGTCTTGAGGACCTGTAAAGAAGGCAGCATGACGTAGTGGACAGAGCACAGGCCTGGGAATGAGAAGGTCGTAGGTTCTAATCCCGGCTCCGCCACTTGTCTGCTGTGGGACCTTGGGCAAGTCACTTCACTTCTCTGTCCCTCAGTTACCTCGTCTGTAAAATGGGGATTGAGACTCTAAGTCCCACGTGGGACAGGGACTGTGTCCACCTTGATTTGCTTGTACCCACCCCAGGGCCTAGTAAGTGCTTAAATTTTGGTTGTCTTATGCTGTCGAGTTGTGTCAGCATGTGTCGAGTTGTGTCAGCATAGCGAGGTCATGGGCACATCTGTACCAGAAACCCTCACCTCCATCTGCAATCGTTCTGGTAGTGTGTCCATAGAGTTTTCTTGGTAAAAATATGGAAGTGGTTTACCATCGCCTCCTTCCATGCAGTAAACTTTAATCTGCACCCTCGATTCTCTCCTGTGCCGCTGCTGCCCGGCACAGGTGAGTTTTGACTTGTAGCAGATTGCCTTTCATTTGCTTGCCACTGGCCAAGTTAGGAATGGAATGGATATGCCTCTGCTTGACTCCCCCTCCTGTATGTAGTCAGGACTGGTAGAGTACTGGAAATTCTTCAGATGTGAACCTGAGAGGAGACTTAACAAATACCATCATTATTATTATTAAGGCAGGATACAGCCCTTGGAAAGCTGGGATATTTTCCATAGGTGACGTTTTAAGAAATGACAAAGGCCTTGAAAGGTATGTTTGGAGCAGAGATATGGTTATGGTTCCACTCCTTGCTTCGTACAACAAACCCTCCCCGTGACTCAAAATGACTGTGAACTGAAAGAACAGAAAATAGATATTTTAAGGCTAATTAATTAGCTAGAAAATGGTAAATAGCAGTGCCAATTAGTGAAAGATTCTGAAGATATTCTGAGAATATCATAGCTTGAGGTCTTAGTATTGTGCAGGGACAAATGGGGATCCAGGGTCCAGGTCCTTGGTCTAGCCTTGCCACCCAAGAGGCTGACTGGTAGACTTGGCTATGAAGTCTGGTTGTGGGCAGAAAATGGAAGTAGGTTTGTAAAACGCCTTGAAGGCAGAGGTCTAGATAGGGGCACAGAGGAACTAAAGCCTGAACCTTGGGATTTTTTTAATGGTATTTGTTAAGCGCTTACTACGTACAAGTCGCTGTTTTAAGCCCTGGGGTAGATACAGGGAAATGGGGATGAAGACTGTGAGCCCCATGTCGGGGCACGGACTGTTTCCAACCCGATTACCTCAGATCTGCACTGCTTAGAACGCGTAACTCAGTGGAAAGAGCCTGTGCTTCGGAGTCAGAGATCATGGGTTCGACTCCCGTCTCTGCCACTGGTCAGCCGTGTGACTGTGGGCAAGTCACTTAACTTCTCTGTGCCTCAGTTACCTCATCTGTAAAATGGGGATTAACTGTGAGCCTCATGTGGCACAACCTGATTACCCTGTATCTACCCCTGCGCTTAGAACAGTGCTCTGCATAGAGTAAGCGCTTAACAAATGCCACCATTATTAAATCCGGTTGGACAAGTTCTGGGTCCCAAATGGAGCTCACAGTCAAAATCCCCATTTTATAGATGAAGTAACTGAGGGACAGAGAAGTGAAGTGACTTGCCCAAGGTCACCCAGCAGACATGGGGCAGAGCTGGGATTAGAACCCATGACTTTTCACTCCTAGGCCTGCATTCTATCCGCTACGCCAAGCTCCCTAGCTCCACGCTGAGTTAGACCAGAAGCCCTGAGATATCTGGCTGATCCTACAAAGGTCATGGTCCCCTGAAATGTTGGGGAATGGATTCATTGTTCTAGGAATCCTCCCTTAAAGAAGTAGCGTGGCCTATTGGAAAGACCACAGACCTGAGAGTCAGAGGACCTGGGTTCTGATCCCAACTCCCCCACTTAACATCTGTCTGATCTTGGGAAAATTATTTAACTTTTCTGGGCCTCAGTGTCTTTATCTGTAAAATGGGGATTCCATACCTATTTTCCCTCCTACTTAGACTGTGAGCCCTATATGAGACAGAGACTGTTTCCAACTTGACTATCTGGTATTTGGTTAAAAATATCACATCCAGAAAGAGCTTGACAAATATCATTATTTTTATTGTTATTAGTATTATTATCCAGTCACGACCTAAATGTAGGCACAAGTAAGTCAGGCCCAGAGTTGCCCGGGCAGGAAAAGAACTGACGGCATTCATTTTATAGCAATTCTCTGCCTTTGGACTTCCAAAGGAAGCAAGAGACTTTTTGAATTCAAAGGCCCTCTGTCTTCAAGATCTAGTTGCCTCAATTCCAGAATTAAAAGTAAAATTCAGTCAGAAGCCGCATTATTGAGGGCTAAATAAATCTGGATTGTTGAATTATCTTGACATCTTGGAATGTTTACTTTAAAGTACCACAAAGTCCTGAAAGTATAGAAACATGGAAGAAGCTGGGGTGAATCCTCAGAAGGTGCAGTAAACCCCAGTAGCACGATTCTCAGAGGCTGGTTTGATTTCTAACACACTGGAAAGGTAATGAACATGCTTCTTGTTCAGTAGAGGAGCTCAATTGCTACCTGCATTCTGTAAGGCAACAGGGCAATGGTAGAAAATTTCCTTAGGATTTTCAATCAGACATTCTGGATTAGAGGACTCCTCTGCTTTTTGACTCACTGTAAGCACTAATTATGTAGTAATAGGGAATGCAATTTGACTCTGGTATTAATCGATTTCACATGAAAATAATGTAAAGTAGTAATCTGTCACCAAACAACCCTCCCAAAATTAGGAAATATATATATATATATATTACATGTATGTAGTTAATTTTATATAAAGAAAATTCTATATGAAATTTAAAATTCACTTAAACCAGAAAAATGCTTACTCCAACTCAAGTGGTTGCACTTGAATTACTAGGTCACACAATGATTGACTTGTATGCCAATCCAGAGACTAGTGTAATTGTCCAATTCACTGAATTTGGGTTCAGTTTGCTTCCAAATCTTGGCTTCTAGCCGCAATTAATAAATCGGATTTATTGAGTGCTTACCGTGTGCAGTGCACTGTACTAAGCACTTGGGAGAGTACAATCTAACGGAGTTGGTGGATGCATTCCCTGCCCACAAGGAACTTATAGTCGGGGTGGGGAAGCGGATGAATATTAATATAAATAATACAAATTATAGATACGTATGTAAGTGCTGTGGGGCTGAAGATGGGATGAATAACGGGAGAAAATCCAAGTGCAAGGATAACGCAGAAGGAAGTGGGAAAAGAATGTGACATAGCGAATAAAACACGGGCCTTGGAGCTAGGGGATCTGGGTTCTAGTTTCGGCTCTGCTGTTTCCTGCCGTGTGACCTAGGGCAAGTCAATTAACTTTTCTGTGCCTCAGTTTCCACAATTGCCAAATAGGGGTTCAATTCTGTTCTCCCTCCTACTTAGTCTGTGAGCCAAGTGGGACAGGGACAGCCAGCGTCAGACCTAATTGGTATCTACCCCTTACAATCACTTAGACTAGTGCTTGACACATAGTAAACACTTTACAATTAGCATAAAAAAGGCAGGGGGGAATAAGGGCTTAGTCAGGGAAGGCCTCTTGGAGGAGAGGTGATTTTTAATACGGCTTCGAAGGTGGGGAAAGTATCATTTCTCGGATATAAAGGGAGAAGGAGTTCCAGGCCAGAGGCAGGACGTGGGAGAAGGGTCAGTGGCAAGCTAGACAAGCTTGAGATGCAGCGAGTAGGTTGGCATTAGAGGAGCCAAGTGTGTGGGCTGGGTTGTAGTAGGAAATCATTCACCACAGCACGGAAGCTCAAATCCAATATGTAAGGGAGAAGGCAGATGAGGGCAAATCCCTAATTCTCCCATAGCCCCAAGGAAGCCCTGTGTATCAGTTCAAAAGTGTATAACCTTGGCTCTACTCTGGGCGCATGTAACGATGGAGATGGAAGGAAGTAGAAACTATTTATCATCAAAAGCATTTAACTTCCAAGTCTCCTATTGAGAAACCCCAGACCGGAGCAGCTGCTACCCACAATGTAAATGTAAAAAAAAAAAAATGCAAATAAGTCTATCAATACCTGTACAACTCTTGACTTTCATTCTGCTTCTTGGTACCACATTGAGTAGAATCCTCCAGATATATTTTAGTTGGTGCTTCTGTGGCCATGTGGAAAGGAATTTTTTGGTGAATAAAAAGGAATCACGCTGACTTTACTCGCTTCTGTTAGACTGTAATTCATTCATTCATTCATTCAATAGTATTTATTGAGCGCTTACTATGTGCAGAGCACTGTACTAAGCGCTTGGAATGAACAAGTCGGCAACAGATAGAGACAGTCCCTGCCGTTTGACGGGCTTACAGTCTAATCGGGGGAGACGGACAGACAAGAACAATGGCAATAAATAGAGTCAAGGGAAAGAACATCTCGTAAAAACAATGGCAACTGTAATAATAATGTTGGTATTTGTTAAGCGCTTACTGTGTGCCGAGCACTGTTCTAATCGCTGGGGTAGATACAGGGTAATCAGGTTGTCCCAAGTGAGGCTCACAGTCTTAATCCCCATTTTACAAATGAGGTCACTGAGGAACTGAGAAGTTAAGTGACTTGCCCAGAGTCACACAGCTGACAAGTGGTGAGCGGGGATTAGAACTGTAAGATGGTGGAGAGAAGAAACCAGATGCCTCACTTCTGCTGGGCTCCTTCAAGCACTTATTATAGTACTTTGAACCCAGTAGATGTTAAATAAATATTATTAACTGATTAATTTAATCCAAAACTGGTGAAAGGCTGTTTTCCAACCTTTTCTCTCCCTGTACCCTAAATAAAAGAAAGGGTGCCATATCTGATATAATTTTATTTTGGTATCTGTTAAGCACTTATTGTGTGTCAAGCACTATGCTATGCTCTGGAGTAGATAAAATATAAGCCACTTACAGTCCCTGCTCCATGTAATAATAATAATAATAATAACATTTGTTAAGCCCTTACTATGTATCAAGCACTATTTTAAGCACTGGGATAGGTACAGTCTAATCAGGTTGGACACAGTCCCTGTCCCACATGGAGCTCCCAGTCTTAATTCCCTTTTTACAGATGAGGTAACTGAGGCCCAGAGAAGTTAAGTGAGTTGCCCAAGATCACACAGCAGGCAAATGGCAGAGCTGGGATTAGAATCCAGCTCCTTCTGACTCCCAGGCTCATTTTCTATCCACTAGGCCATGCTGCTTCTCTAAAGAGACCCCATCCTACAGCACTGGAAAGTGTTTTTAATTGAACCAGGTCCTCTGACTTCCGGAGCCTGTATTGTTTCCGCTAGGCCATGCTGCTTCTGCAAAAACCTCTCCAAAAGCCTATTTCTGTGAAAATATAGTGCAGAAACACCTATTATACATCTTTATAATCTCAAAGAGCTGTTTTCTTGGAAAAAGAGTGCAGAATTTAACTTGAAAGATCAAATGGTCTTTTCTCACTGCCCCATAGTGTCTTAGAGTCCCGTGACTGACACCCATTCCCTTTATATTTTATTAGCACCAGAAGACTCAACTCATGCTACGTAGAGTAGAAAGGGAATAGAAATGACCAGACATTGAGGTTTACAAAGAAATCTGAATTTTTGAACAGTAAATTGGGGCATTAGGTAGACTTTGTTTTTTTTTATCCTGTAAAAATCTGCAATCTTGGTTGAAGTAAATAAACCAACACAGTAAAGAGAGCTGATAGCTACTCCATCTGTATTATGGCAAACAATGATGGCTGGAAGTTAAAGGTTTGATATATAGATCTATTTTTTGATTACCAGCCCTTGCCCCTGAAGAAAGTATTAAAATTTCCAGATGAGTAACCCAACAATAAATAGATGAGACAGTTGCTGTGAATATCTGATTTTTTTGCATAATAATGAGATATTGCTGGATAATGCACTTTGCAGTCCACAGTTTGTCTAAATTATCATTGTGATTGGTCAAAAGCATAAGAAAGATATACCAATAAAGGCACGTCAACTGTTTTATTTCAAATTGATTCAGTGTGGGAGTTGAGTTAGAATTTTATGGAGGGGGAAAAAAGACCTCTCTATTACACAAGTAACTTTTGGTACATGGTTTCTTCAGTGCATGCATAATTAAAGAAACCTAAATCCCAACTACCCCTTTTTGCCTGCATAAACATGAAGGATTCCTTCTTAAAGGCCTTTTAATATTTTGGGGATGCTAAAAGAAAATCAAATTTGGAAAGAGGGGCTCTGCTAGGAGAATTAAGATTTCATTTTTTGCCTGGAAATCACTAATGTACACGTTAGGCTAGTGGCAGAGTCTTTTGAAATAGCATTATAAGCCAATGCTGAACCTTATCGTCACTAAATCCCCACCCCCAGGGCTCTCTTCCCCATAAAAACACTAATGTTTGGACTGCCTTGGTGCTGACTAATGACCCCTGAACTACTTACACAAGCCGTGTTCCCATTTAGTGTCAGTTTCAATAGTGTTTACTTAGCCCCTGCTGTGTGGCCAGCGCTATACTGAACACCCACCAGGAGCAGAGGGCTGTACTGAGTTGACTCCCCCTCTGTGTGCAGAACTCTGTCCTGGGCTCTTTAAATTGGAAAAATTAAAAGAGGTCATCCAGATGACAAGGATGAGTCAAAGAAGCACCGTGCTTCCTTGGGTTCCAGGGAAAGGGCATTTCTCCCAAAGAGTTTCCATTGGGGTGAGAGAAGCAGCATGGCCTAGTTCATTCATTCATTCAATAGTATTTATCGAGCGCTTACTATGTGCAGAGCACTGTACTAAGCGCTTGGGATGTACAAGTCGGCAACAGATAGAGACGGTCCCTGCCCACTGATGGGCTTAGCAGCATCCTGGGAGTCAGAGGACTGGGGTTCTAATCCTGACTCGGTCACTTTTCTGCAGTGGGACCCTGGCCAAGTCATTTTCTCTATGCCTCGGTTATCTCATCTGTAAAATGAGGATTAAGACTGTGAGCCCCACGCGCCTTAGTGGAAAGAGCACGGACTCTCACAGTGGGTTCACATCCCGACTCCGCCACTTGTCAGCTGTGTGACTTTGAGTAAGTCACTTCACTTCTCTGGACCTCACTTACCTCATCTTTAAAATGGGGATTAAGCTTGTGAGCCCCACATGGGACAACCTGATTACCTTGTATCTACCCAACTGCTTAGAACAGTGTTTGGCACATAGTAAGTGCTTAGCAAGTACCATTATTATTTTTGTTGTCATTATTATTTATTGTGTGTACTGTGTCCAACCTAAATTTTGAGAAGTAGCTTGACCTATTGGAAAGAGCACAGGCCTGGAAATCAGAGGATCTGGGTTTCAATCCCAGCTCCATCACGTTCCTTCCTTCCTTCCTTCCTTCCTTCCTTCCTTCCTTCCTTCCTTCCTTCCTTCCTTCCTTCCTTCCTTCCTTCCTTCCTTCCTTCCTTCCTTTTTATTAAGTGTTCACTGTGTGCAAAGCACTGTACTAAGTGCTTGGAGAGTACAAGATAATGATGAACAGACACATCACCTACCCACAACAAGCTCACATTGTAGAGGGAGAGTCAGACTTGAATATAAATAAATTAACAAACAAGTTACGGATATGTACATAAGTGCTGTGGGGCTCGGCAGAGGATGAATAAAGGGAACAGGTCAGGGTGACAAAGAAGGGAGTGGGAGAAGAGGAAAGGAGGGCTTAGTCAGAGAAGGCCTCTTGGAGGAGATGTGCCTTCAATAAGGCTCTGAAGGGGAGAAGAGAAGACACGTATCTGCCATGTGACCTTGAGCGTGTCACTTAAATTGTCTTTGCTTCAGTTACCTCATCAGAAAAACGGTGATTAAATCCTACACCCTCCTACTTAGCCTGTGAGCCCCTTGTGTACAGACATTTTATCCAACCTGATAAACTTGGATCTACACCAGCACTGAGAACAGTGCTTGGCACAGAGTAAACCCTAAAAGAAAATACCATTTTTATGCTATTTTGGGGAGGCAATAGCAGTGCTTTCTACTTTCCCCACCTGCCTGAAATACCATCATCCTCAACTACACCAACACCACCCCGCCTTTTTCCAAACCCTTTTAAAAAAACCCATCTCTCTCATGGGAATATTACTTGATTGATCTCCCTTACTTCCTAATCATTCCAGTTCCTCAGCCATCTCAGATCAGTGTTTATTTCTTTACATCTTTATTTATGGATGTATTTCTTCACTTGAGTTTATAATTTCCATATATTTTCATCCTCTTTTAGCTATTATATATTTATTAATTTGTTAGCTTCTCTCCCAGATCCAGCAGGCTACATCTCTCCCCCACATTCAAAGCCCTCCTAAAATCTCATCTCCTCCAGCAAGCCCTCCGCAATTAATTTCCTAACACCGAAAGCCATATGCATCTATCAGCCAACTGTAGTACTTGTGAATTTTATTCCCAGCCTCAACCCCCCACGTGTGTATACATATCTGTATTCAACTATTTATTTCGACCCTCTAGTTGTATATATATTTACAATAATAACTGTAGTATTTGTTAAGCACTTACTGTGTGCCAGGCACTCTTCTAAGCACTGAGGTAAATATAAGATAATCGGGTTGGCCTCAGTCCCTGACCCCCATGGGGCTCACAGTCTTTATCCCCATTTTAAGGATGAGGAAACTGAGACCCAGAGAAGTGAAGTGACTTGCCCAAGGTCACATAGCAGACAGGTGACAGAGCCCGGATTCGAACCCATGTCCTCTGACTCCCAGGCCCCTGCTCTACCCACTAGGCTACGTTATGTTTGTCTCTCCATTATAGAGGTCACGGAATGTGCTGCTTCTTTACTTCCTGCTTCTCCGAGTGGAGACTCAATAAATACCACTATTATTCCTTCTATTGCTGCTGCTATTGCTACTTGCAGTTGATAGAGTTTGGGCCTGGGAGTCAGGAAGTCATGGATTCTAATCCTACCTCCACCACCCGTCTGCTGTGTGACCTTGGGCAAGTCGCTTCACTTCTCTGGCCCTCAGTTACCTCATCTATACAATAAGGATTGAGACTGTGAGCCCCACATGGGACAGGGACTGTGTCTGACTCGATTTGCTGGTACCCAACTCGGTGCTTTAGCACAGTGCCTGGCACATAGTAAGCGCTTAACAAATACCTCAGTTTTTTTGAAGCAGCCTGGCCTAGCGGCAAGATCACGGGCTTGGGAGTCATAGGACTTGGGCTCTGATTCTGGCTCCGCTACTTTTCTGCTGAGTGACCTTGGGCAAGTTAAGCGACTTCGCTTTGCCTCAGTTAGGAAGAGCACAGGCTTGGGAATCAGAGGTCGTTGGTTCTAATCCTGGGTCTGCCACTTGTCAGCTGTGTGACTTTGGGCAAGTCACTTCACTTCTCTGTGCCTCAGTTCCCTCATCTGTAAAATGGGGATTAAGACTGTGAGCCCCACGTGGGACAACCTGATTACCTTGTATCTACCCTAGTGCTTAGAACAGTGCTTGGCATATTGTAAGCACTTAACAAATACCAAAATTATTATTATTATTACCTCATCTGTAAGATGGGGAATAAGACTGGGACCCCCATGCGAAACAGGGTCTGTATCCAACCTGATTACCTTGCATCTACCCCGGTGCTTAGGACAGTGCTTGGCACATCGCAAGCGCTTAAGAAATGCTATAATTATTAATTATTATTATTTACTATTTCTACTATTACTACTACACTGTCTTCCCGAGAGTAGGAGAGGTGTCTTCCGCTATCGTATGTTACCCAAGGATCTAGCACAGTGCTCTGTACATAGAGGAATGATGATTAATGCTAATTATGATGAGGAGGCATAGAGGAGAGCCAGAGACAGGTCACTTGGAAGGTGAGAGTTAATTCAAAACTACAGTGAGAAATAAATCCATGCCGCCACCCATTCTCTCTACCCTTTGCCATTCTGCCTCTTCTTATCGGTAGAAGGGCAGAGCCCAACTTTAGGGCTACAAAGAGTAGTCCTGTTGAAACGCATCATATCCTAATAAGCTATTCCAGCAAAGAAAGCCACAGTTGGCTTAAAGAGGCCAAGTTTTATCCAGAGCCTTTTGCTTGGCAAAGCTGCAAGATTTCCAGTTAGCCGGGTGTCTCTTGGTAATAGAACCTTTGAAGGGTTTTGCACAGAATACTTTAATAAAGAGAAAAATAAATGAAGTGGCATGAAGGAGGAGAGGAGGGAAATTGGGAGGTAGCTAGAAAATATAACTTTTTTTAAAAAGCGAACACTTTGGAATAGCGAAAAATAAGAGCTCTGTATTCTTCTCAAAATCAGTGGAGCATCAGAGCTGCTATAAGTAGGCCAGCTTCTAAGAGAACACTGAAACCCCAAGATGTAAAATGTTGTGATCCTTTTGGGGCAGCTGATTCATCACCAGATGATGGACGTTTAATGTATTCTCTGAACAAAGTGATAGAAAATGGGTTTTTGGTCAAGGAGGAAATCCTTTTCAAAAGCTGCGTGGTCTAGTGGATACAGCACAGACCTGGGAGCCACATGAGCTGGGTTCTAATCCCAGCTCCACCACTTGCCTGCTGCATGACCTTGGGCAAGTCACTTAACTTTTCAGTGCCTCAGTTTCCTCAACTGCAAAATGGGGATTCAGTACCTGTTCTCCCTCCTACTTAGACTGAGAACCTCATGTGGGCCAGGGACTATATCTGGCCTCATTCATTTGTATCTAACCAGAACTTAGAAAAGTGCTTGGCACAGAGTAAGCACTTCTTAACAAATAACATAACAAAGCAAAACAAAAGAACACCAAATTTGAATCTCCCAGGTTTTCCATACCGGCTGGAGTCCTCTAGGGCACTGACGATCTCTGGGAGCTTAGTTTTTTTATAGACTTTCTCATTATCTGCTTAATCTGATTGACATTCATTGCCAGTTACATATTGTAGAGCATGTATTCCTCCCGTATATTCGTAAGTATGAAGAGAGATAGAAAAGAGAGAGAAAGCAAGTGTCATCCTTCATTTTTAAAAATAACACTACTCCTGGTGAGAGCCTATTCGTGTTTGCAAGTGTGATTGAAAAGATCAATCAATCACTGGTATATATTTAGTGCTGACTCTGTGGAGGACAGTACTAAATATTTGGAGGAGTACAACAGAGTTAGTATCCATGAATCCCTTCCCTCAAGAAGTTTACAGTCTAGCAGAGGAGATACATTAAAAGAAAGTTCGGGTGGGAGTAGAAACAAAGTTTGATTAAGATAAATCTAGGTTGAATAAAGTTCAGTTCTTTCTGAGGCATGAAATGAACTAGATAGCACTAATTTCATTGTCAATTCCACTGAAATTCTGATAATATCTCTCTTTGTAAATGTAAAAAAAAATGCAGTTTTGGAGTGGGAAGTTCCAGGTAGGAAAAATGATGTGAGCAAAGTTTTGGAGGTAAAACAGTAGGCAACGGTAAATTGAGTTTAGGAAGAATGAAGAGTGGGAGCTGGGTGGGACTGGGAAAAAGGAGTGGATAAATACAAGGGAGAGAGTTGATTTAGGAGTTTCTGCTTTAACATGGAGAGGAATGGGTAACCAGTGGAGGTTACCCTTGCTAGACTTTCCTTCCCCTCTGGTCTGTATGCTTGTTGCGGGCAGGGAATGTGTCTACCAATTCTGTTGTACTGTACTCTCCCAAGAGCTTAGTACAGTACTCTGGACACAGTAAATGCTTAATAAATACCATTGATTGACTGATGGATTGATTGAGTGGGGAGATGTGTGCAGAATAATGTCTTAGAAAACAGATCCAGGCAGCAGAGTAGAGTATGACCTGGAGAGCAAACAGGCTGGAAACATAGAAACCATTTAGGAGACTGGTTAAATATTGGAGCCAGGATATTCATTCATTCGATCATATTTATTGAGTGCTTACTGTGTGCAGAGCACTGTACTAAGTGCTTGGAAAGTACAGCATATGATGCATGCCTGGATCCAGGTGATCACCATTTGTTTGGAGAAGGGGCCAATCCAGGGAATGCTGTGGAGGCACAAAATGCAGCATTTTGGAATAGGTCGAATGGGAAAGTTGAAAGGGAATGAGGAATCAGAGTTTGTGGGCGTCGAGATAGGGAGAATGGTGGTGATGTTGTCTGTGATGGGGTAGTTAGGTGGAGAGGCAGAGGAATGGATTTGAGGAAAAAAAGAGTTCATTTTTATTCACACTTATTGAGCTTAGAGTGTCGGGGGGACATTTGTGTAGAAATGTCCTGGAGGCAGTGGGAAATATGGAGCTGCAAAGGGTGGGGGACGTCAGGGCTAAACTTGGGAGTCGCCCTCATAGAGGTGGGAGATGAAGCCACGGGAGGAGATGAGAACCCCAAGTGAGTGAGTGAGTGTCAAGTGGGACAAGGATGCAGAACAGAACCTTGACAGATACTCAGAATCAGTGAGCCCAACATGGAAGAGGAGCCAACGAAAAAGACTGAACAGAGCACGGTATGAAGACATAATAAAAGCCCAGTTGTAAGTGTAATAAATCTATCTAAAATGCAAAGAGTGCTCAGATGACTTCAGACCAAAATTTCATACATTTAAACTGCTCTCCCTCCTACTTAGACCGTGAGCCCCATCTGCGAACCTATTATCTCCTATCTACTCCAGCTCTTAGTTCGGTATTTGACACATAATAAGCACTTAACACCATTGTTATTATTAGTAGTAGTCAACTGGAGCCCCAGTATCTTTTGCTAACAGAGGTCAGACTCAGTGGAAGCCATACTGCTGATATCCTGATATATCCCTTTATTTGACAAGTCCCTCTGAAAAAGAATGGGAGATTGCGGGAAGCTTGGGAGAGCTTCAACGTCATTGCACAGTAAAATAACCCACGAGGATTCAGCTTTGAAAGAAGAAAGGTAGACTGTTAGCTCTTTATAGAAAGGGCCATGTCTACTAATTCTATCGTATTCTTGCACGTGCTTAATGCAGTGCTCTGCACAGAGTAAGCGCTCAGTAAATACCATCAATTGATTGAGAATCTTTCAAAATCCATGTTGACTGATCACTCTTGGTTACATATTCATCTGAATCACAGAAGTATAAGTTATTTTATTCCTCCACCTCTCCACCTTACTACCCCGTCACAGGCAACGTTATCACCATTCTCCCTCTCTCGAAGTCCACAGACTTGGACTTATCTTTGATTCCTCATTCCCTTTCAACTTTCCCATTCGACCTATTCCAAAATGCTGCATTTTGTGCCTCCACAGCACTCCCTGGATTTGCCCCTTCTCCAATCAAATGGTCATCACCTGGATCCAGGCATGCATCATATCCTGTACTTTCCAAGCACTTTTAAAAGGTGTCATTCAAAACTACAAAGGCTAAATTTGAGAGCAAAGCTGCTTAGGAGAGGGAAAAAGCATGGTTCAGTGCACCACGTTGGATTCCCTGCCCTTTCTGCCTCTTAGATTGTGAGCTCTGGATGTTTCAGACACTGTGTCTGATCTGAATGACATGGGACAAGCATAGTGCTGGGCACTTCTGAAGTATATAACGAATCACGAAAGGACCAGCATGGCGGAACCTCATTGACGGAACTAGAGGCAAAAGTGAATATTCCAAGTGTGGGATTTTGAGGGAGGTCTCAAGCAGGGCCATCCTTAAGGTAGGGCCGATTGGAACAGTTTTCCTGGGCCAATAACCTAATGGCCACCCCTTCATCCCCACCTCCACTGTTGAGCACAGCCCTAAGGAGATGCTCCCTTGTCCAGCAGTGTGGATCCCCTAGCTAATTTCTCCCCTCCTCCTGAACAGCCTCATGTGACAGTGGCTGTCTGGCATCTTTATCTCTGGGTTGGTTTGGTTGAATTGTCTACCAACCCTGTTGTATTGTACTCTCCCAAGGACTTAATACGGTGCTCCGCACGCAGTAAGCACTCAAAAAATATGACCGATTGATAATTAAAGAGTGGAGGTTTCATTCTTTCCCCCAGGCAGCAGAGTAAAGTAGGGCCTGGAGGCAGAGAGGTCAGCAAGGAAGCTGATGAAATAATCGAGGCGGGAAAAGTCGTTTGGTAGTTTAGATGGAGAGGAAAAGGTGGATTTTAGTGAAGTTGGAACATTGAACTGACAGGATTTGCTGACAGATTGAGTATGTGGGTTGAATGAGGTGAGTAGAAGATAATGCCAAGATTTCGGGCTTGTGAGATGGGGAGAATGGTGGTGCTGTCTACAGTCACAGCAAAGTCAGGGGGAGGACAGGGTTTGGGTGGGAAGATAAGGAGCTCTGTATTGGACAGGTTAAATTTGAGGTGTCTGCAGGACAACCAAGCAGATATGTCCTGATGCCAGGAGGAAGTGTGAGACTACAGAGAAGGGGAAATAACAGGCATGGAGATGTAGATTTGGGAATCATGTGCATAGAGATGGTAGCTGAATCCACGGGAGCAAGTGCGTTCTCCAAAGGAGTGGGCGTCGATGGAGGACAGAACGGAGCCCAGAACTGAGCCTTGTCTGCTGTGTGACCTTGGACGAGTCACTTAAATTCTCTGTGCCTCAGTTACCTCATCTGTAAAATGGGGGTTAAGACTAAGAGCTCCATGTGGGACAGGGATTGTGTCCAGGATGCTTAGCTTGCGTCTACCCCGGTGCTTAGTACGGTGCCTGACACATAGTAAGTGCTTAACAAACACCATAAAATAATAAAATTTTTAAAGTGAGTTACCCAGGCTCCATTCTCCCTTAGAGTTGTGAGCAGGGATCACGTCTACCAGTTCGGTTCATTCATTCATTCGTTCAATAGTACTTATTGAGCGCTTACTATGTGCAGAGCACTGTACTAAGCGCTTGGAGTGTACAATTCAGCAATAGATAGAGACAATCCCTGCCCAATGCTCACAGTCTAATCGGGGGAGACAGACGGCAGAGCAAAACAGAACGAATCAAAAACAAGACAACATTAGCACAATAAATAGAATCAAGGTGATGTACACCTCATTAGCAAAATAAGCGGCGTGGCTCAGTGGAAAGAGCACGGGCTTTGGGGTCCGAGGTCATGGGTTCGAATCCCGGCTGGGCCACTTGTCAGTTGTGTGACTTTGGGCAAGTCACTTCACTTCTCGGTGCCTCAGTGACCTCATCTGTAAAATGGGGATTAAGACCGTGAGCCCCACGTGGGACAACCTGATTCCCCTGTGTCTACCCCGGCACTTAGAACAGTGCTCGGCACATAGTAAGCGCTTAACAAATACCAACATTATTATAAGTAGGGTAATAAATAATATATACAAATGAGCACCGTGCTGAAGGGAGGGGAAGGGGAGGAGCAGAGGATGGGGTGGGGAGGGGAGGGAGGTGAAGCAAAGGGAAAGGGGGCTCAACTGAGGGGAGGTGAAGGGGGGGGGGGAGGAGCAGGGGGTGGAGGGAGAGCAGAGGGAAAAGGGGGGAGCTCAGTCTGGGAAGGCCTCTTGGAGGAGGTGAGCTGTCAGTGTATCGAAATCTTTCAAAATTGAGTTCATAGCCCTCTGCACACACTAAGCACTCAGTAAATTCCACCGATTGATCAACTGATGCCCCTGAATGCAAGTTAAGATGATACACCCGTCCATCTTCACGGCTGTTCTGAAAACCACCTCTTCCCCGGGGACATTCCCCATCTAACTACCCCCTCTGCCAGTCATGTCAGCCGCCCTCGGCACATGTATTTACTGATTAACTGCTCAATAGTTATGAATCAATGAATGAATGTTTTTCTCCATTTGTTTAGTTATTCATTTTTCCAATCGATGTCTGTTCCCAGTTGTCATTATGTTACTCCTGCTGCCCCGAATGTACGTATACAATCAGGGTCTACCTTATTCCTCTGTCAGTACATAGTTTCTAAAAAGTAGAACGAAAATAACAACTGTGGTATGTAAGTGCTTGCTATGTACCAAGCACTTATTAAGTGCTGGGGCACGTATAAGATAATCAGATTGGACGTAGTCCCTCTCCCAGGTGGGGCCCACAGTCCAAGGGGGAGGGAGAACAGGTATTCAATCTCCATTTAAATTATGAGGAAATTTAAAGATGAGGAAGTTAAGTGACTTTCCCAAGGCAACACAACTGGCAACTAGCAGAAATGGGTTTAGAACCCAGGTCTCCTGACTCCTTATTGCGTACTTCCTCTTGGCCATCCTGACTTTTATGTACTCTGGCAAGCACCTAACCCAGTGCTCTGCCCACAGTGCTCAACAAATGCTAGTGTGGAATTATTGGATTGAATTAAATTGAACAGGAGACTAATCATTGATTTTTAGATGATTTCATTTCCTATGTCAATAATAAAGGAAATTATACTTATGCATGTATTTTGTCGAAAAACATGAGAAAATGATGCATCCACCAGAACACAATTTTTTTTTTAATTTCTTAACAATAGCATACGAATTACTCCATTCCCCAATCTGACTTATTACACTATCTGACAGAAACCAGTCAGGGAGACAAAAAAAGCACAGAAAGACTAATTTTTTTTTAAAAAGTGTACAGGAAAACATCCACTCTTAGGGTTTCTGTTGGCTGCCCTTATTCCCACAGGACTCCAGTTTCCCATGCATGGATCGAGGGTTGCATGTGCCCTTGAGTGATTTTTTTTTTCTCTCTGACTTTTTATTTTGTATATGATCTGGCTGAGATCAAAGATCAAAAATAGCTGTGAGCTAACGCGCAGGGTTGTTTTTTTTTTCCTATTGAAGATGTATTTTTTTCATAGGACTTAAATGGAAGACAGGTCAGGAAGAAAATACAATTTAACGGCTTACAGCTCAGAACTAGAAGAAAACAAAGGAGAATAAGTAACAAAAGAGGGTTTCAAGAGTGTTACTGATGTAGTTTTTTTGGATAGCTCCTTATTAAGGGAACTGCATCCAGTTTTAGCCACTGTGCTTTAAATGGGATGTGGAAAAACACAGAATCCAGAGAAGAGTGACAAAGGTGATTAAAGGGATGAAAAGGGATGAGAAAAGGTTAAAGGAATTTAGATTGTTTATCTCAGGAAAGAAGAGGCTAAGGGGTGGCTTAATAATTAGATTGTAAAATAGACTGTGAACTCCTTGTTAAAATGCTAGCGCCTCGAGGGCAAAAATCATTTCTATGAACTCAATTTTGTACTCTCCCAATTGTTTAGTTAAGTACTCTGATCAGAGTAAGTGCTCAATAAATACTATTGGTTGCTTGACTGAATAACCGTCTTCAAGAAGATCAAAGTGTTCATCAGTCAGTCCATCAATAAATCAGTAGTAGTTATTAAGCGCTTAGTGTGTGCAGAGCACTATAGTAGGCAAGTCACGTGGCTCAGTGGAAAGAGCACGGGCTTTGGAGTCAGAGGTCATGAGTTCGGATCCCAGCTCTGCCACTTGTCAGCTGTGTGACTGCGGGCAAGTCACTTCACTTCTCTGTGCCTCAGTTACCTCATCTGTAAAATGGGGATGAAGACTGTGAGCCCCACGTGAGACACCCTGATTCCCCTGTGTCTACCCCAGCGCTTAGAACAGTGCTCGGCACATAGTAAGCGCTTAACAAATACCAACATTCTTATTAGTAGTAGTAAGGGATCCCTGCCTACAAGGAACTTAGAGACCAGAGTATGCATCTAAGAAGATATCTGCTTTTTTCTTCATTCCACAGGAGCCCCAAGAACGGCAAATAAATCACACTGAAGCAAGATCATTTGGGTTGGACATGGGAAGGACCTGTTTGCTGACAGAGCTAAAACACAGGAATGGGCTTCAAAGGGTGGTTTAGGAGTCTTCATCCTCGGAGATCTTTAGGAAAAGAATAGATTACTAATTCTCCTAGAAGAATTATCAGAGCAAAGGGCTGAACCAGATGATCTCTTGGGATCCCTTTCAGCTCTATAACAGTATGATTTAAATATTCAGTGTTAGGCCCTGAGATGCTCCAATCTGAACCGACAGTTTGCATTATTTCTCCATACCTCAAGGCCTTGCAGCTAATAGTTGTAATAGAATTCATTCAGGGCTTACGGTGTGAAAAGCACTATACAAAGCACTGCTCTGCACACAGTGAATGCTCAGTAAATACCGTCGATTGACTGGGAAGGACTAAATGGGTGAGAATTGCACAAGACCGCTTGCCCTCTGAGGGCTCACAGTCTAAGTATAAAAGGGGGGGGGAAAGAGCTGGGCCCAGGCACATGAGAAAAGATAAAATAATGACTGTACAAAAGCAACATAAAAACAAGGACTAGAGCTTAGTACGGTGCTTTGCATACCACAAGTGCTCAAAAAATATGATTCATTGAATGAATGAATGAATGAAAGGACAGCCTCTAGGTCTCTAGTCTGGAAGCGGCTTGTGGGCAGGAATCATGCCTACCAGCTCTATTGTATTGTACTCTCCAAATGCTTATTATAATGATAATAATGTTGGTATCTGTTAAGCGCTTACTATGTGCAGAGCACTGTTCTAAGCGCTGGGGGAGATACAGGGGAATCAGGTCGTCCCACGGGAGGCTCACAGTCTTAACCTCCATTTTACAGATGAGGTAACTGAGGCACAGAGAAGTGAAGTGACCCGCCCATAGTCACACAGCTGACAAGCGGCAGAGCCGGGATTCAAACCCATGACCTCTGACTCCCAAGCCCGGGCTCTTTCCACTGAGCTATGCCGCTTTTCTATTAGGGTCTATTATGGTCCTCTGCACACAGTAACTGCTCAATAAATACTACTGACTAATTGACTGACAGGGATAAACCCAAATATTTAGTGAAATGGTTTCATTTTTATGGGTTCTTCCATAATAAAGAACTTGGTTTGTTTTCAGTAACAATTACCAGACATTGTCATGTACAACGCACATCGCATATTGAGCCAGATTTTTCCCCAAACCAGTTACCAAGAATAATTAATAATAATGATGGTACTCATTAAGTACTTACTATGTGTCAAGCACAGGAGAAGCAGTGTAGGAATCAGAAGGGCCTGGGTTCTAATCCTTGCTCTGCCCTGTGTCTACTGTGTGACCTTGGGCAAGTCACTTCACTTTTCTGGACCTCAGTTACCTCATCTGTAAAATGGGGATTAAGATTGTGAGCACCATGGTAGACAGGGACTGGTTCCAACCTAATTACCTTGCATCTTCCACCAGAGCTTAGAACGGTGCTTGGTACATAGTAAGTGTTAGGGTTAGTACCATAAAAGTACCATGCTAGTACCATAATTATTATTATACAAGTTAATGAGGTTGGGCACAGTCCCTGTCCCACATGGGCCTCACAGTCTTAGTAGGAGGGCATAGGAGTCAATCCCCATTTAACAGATAGGGTAATTTAAACCCAGAGAAGTGAAGTGACTTGTCCAGGGTCATACAGCAGATATGAAGCAGAGCTGGTTTTAGAATCTAGGTCCTCTGACTCATTCATTCATTCAATCGTGGAAAGAGCACGGGCTTGGGAGTCAGAGGTCATGGGTTTGAATCCCGGCTCTGCCGCTTGTCAGCTGTGTGACTATGGACGGGTCACTTCACTTCTCTGTGCCTCAGTTCCCTCATCTGTAAAATGGGGATTAAGACTGGGAGCCTCACGTGGGACAACCTGATTACCCTGTGTCAACCCCAGCGCTTAGAACAGTGCTCTGCACATAGTAAGCGCTTAACAAATACCAACATTATTATTATTATTATTATTATGTACTGTGAGCAAAGCATTATACTAAGCACTTGGGAGTGTACACTATAACAATTCATTCATTTCAATCGTATTTATTGAGCACTTACTGTGCGTAGAGTACTGTACTAGGCGCTTGGAAAGTGCATTCAGCAATGAAGAGACAATCCCTGTCCACCTGGTGCTTACAGTCTAGACGGGGGGGAGACAGGCATCAAAGCAAGTAAACAGGCATCGACATAAATAAACAGAATTATAGATATATACATATATAGGTAAGTGCTGAGGGACGGGGGCAGAGAACAAAAGAAGCGAGTTGAGGTGATGCGGAAGGGAGGGAGAGCTGAGGAAAAGACTTAATCTGGGAAGGGCCCTTGGAGGAGGTGTGCCTTCGGTCGGGCCTTGAAGGGGGAAAGAGTGATTGGTGGATTTGAGGAAGGAGGGCGTTCCAGGCCAGAGATAGGATGTGGGCTAGGGGTCGGCGGCAAGACAGGCGAGATGGAGGCCCAGTAAGAAGTTTAGCACCAGAGGAGCGGAATGTGCCGGCTGGGATGTACAAGGAGAGAAAGGAGGTGAGGTAAGAAGGGGCAAGCAGACGGAGAACTTTGAAGCCAATAGTGAGGAGTTTTTGTTTGATAAGGAGGTTGTTAGGCAACCACTGGAGATTTTTTTGAGAGGGCATTGGGGTTGACATGCCCTGAACATTTCTGTAGAAAGATAATCCGGGCAGCAAAGTGAAGTATGGACTGAAGAGGGGAGAGGCAGGAGGTTGTGGGGAGAGAAGTGAGGAGAGAAAGGAGGCTGGTGCAGTTATCCAGTGGGGAGAGGATGAGTGATTGTACTAACGTGGTAACAGTTTGAATGGAGAGGAAAGGGCGGATCTTGGCGAGGTTGTGAAGGTGAGACCGGTAGGATTTGGTGACGGATTGGATAGTTGGGGTGAATGAGAGAGCGGCGTCAAGGATGCCACCGAGATTGCGGGTTTGTGAGATGGGAAGGGTCATCCGGAGTGGTGGGAAAGTTCGGGAGGGGACAGGGTTTGGGAGGGAAAATAAGGAGCTCTGTCTTGGACACACTGAGTTTTAGGTGGGGGCAGGACATCCAAGTAGAGATGTTCTGAAGGCAGGAGGAGATGGGAGTCTGGAGAGAGGGAAAGAGAACAGGGGAGGAGATATAGATTTGGGTGTCAATAAACAGCCACCCAGGCCTCTGTTCTTTCCGCTGGGCCGCTGTTTCTCTAAACCACACCCTGATGGTAAATCAAGGCTAAATTGGAGGCGTATGAATCTTGCGTGTCTAAGCCACAACCTGATGGTAAATCAAGTCTAAATTAGAGGAGTATGAATCTTCTCGTTCAGCTAGTGCAGTTTTTAACCTACCGCATCAGATTTACTACTGTTGTCAGATATCTCTACTAGTCCCTAAACAACTTGAAGGAGTTTATGAGCCCCACTCAGCCTCTAACTTACTACCAAGTACAGAGGAAAATAGAATCTCTCTGCTGCTTCCTCACTATCCTAAATGCATTTATTGAGCAACACAACCCTGGTTCCATGTCACACGGAGCTGGTCAGGCAGAGCTGCTCTGAGGAGGCTGAGCTGGATTAAGAAACCCCGGGGCCATTTCTCTTATTATGACATAGTCCTGGAGGTTGTCCGTGGCAATGAGCAGCATGGCCTAGTGAGTTGCAGCACGACCTAGTAGATAGAACCCAGGCCTGGGAGGCAGAAGTTCATGGGTTCCAATCACGGCTCTGCCACTCGTTTGCTGTGTGACCTTGGGCAAGTTACTTTACTTTTCTGTGCCTCAATTCCCTCATCTGTAAAATGGGGATCGAGACTGGGAGCCCCATGTGGGGAAGGGATTGGGTCTAACCTGAATTGCTTGTATCTACCCCTGCGCTTAGGACAGTGCCTGGCACAGAGTAAGCACTTAACATATACCATCATTATTATTATTGTTATTGTTATTATACAATCAGGGTCCACCCTGCCTTCAGTGTACAGGGAACCCCATCCTTAAACTGGCATGATTAGACTGTGAACCCGTTACTGGGCAGGGATTGTCTCTATCCATTGCCGAATTGTACATTCCAAGCACTTAGTACAGTGCTCTGCACATAGTAAGCGCTCAATAAATACTATTGAATGAATTTCCAGGGGCATTCTTAAAAAACAAAATGATCCAGAAAGGGTGTGTGCATGCACGGGTAGAGGTATGGGTACAAAAGAGAAGCAGTGTGGCTCGGGGGAAAGAGCATAGGCTTGGGAGTCAAAGGACCTGGGTTCTAATCCCAGATCTTCCATTTATCTTCTGCATGAACTTGGGGCAGTCACTTCACTTCTCTGTGCCTTAGCTCGCTTATTTGCAAAATGGGGGTTAAGACTGTGCACCCTATATAGGACAGGGCCCGTATCCAACCTGATTAACTTGAATCTATCCCAGCTCTTAGAACAGTGTTTGCACCTAGTGTGTGCTTAACAAGTACCATAATTGTTCGTGGTACACAGTAAGCACTGACAAATGCCATAAAAAAGAGATGAAGAAACTTGGACCTCTTTAATCATGGGTTTTACATTTACACACACACTCTCTCTCTCTTCATCTCTCTCTCTCCCTCTCTCTTCTTTCCCTCTCCTACTCACGTTGAGGGTGCAGCCTGTCTGGAATTTATGTCCCTGGTCATTAATAATGGGAGAGTTGAGCAATCCTTGTTGAATAATCCTGACCGTTGCAGCAAATTTGTTGCCAGTCCTGCAAGTTGGCATTCCCTAGGCCAGGACTGGGCTCTGACAAGCATCATCCTGTGGCATCACAGGGTGACCTGGCAGTGGATGTGTTCTTTTTCTGGGAGGGGAAACTACGAAGGAAGGATAGTGTAGGAAGAGGCCACAGTTGATGGAGGAGAGAGATGGCTTTGGATCCTGCTCTAGTCCTAAGGATTGAATTTCCTTGGTTCTGAGGACCAGGGATCCCAGTCAATCCTCTCTGGGTGACCCAACCCTGAATAATCTCCACCGAACTTGGCTGCAGAGCTAGTTGGGTTGACAGAGAAGCCTAAAGGCAGCTGTTCAGCAAGCAGCTGTGCTAATGCAGAGCTTCTGTTTCTTTGTAGGGCTCCTGTCTCAGAAAGACTGAGTGCCACAGGCCAGATGAAAGATGGTTTTTGCTGACTTCAGTATTGTCCGATTTGGAGTGGGAGTTGTTTATTTTGCTATAAAATTCTCATTTATTCTTACTCTTGAGATGGAGCTGATTTGCCCTGGGAAAATGACTGCATTACCGTTTCATCATTGGTACTCCGGTCAAGGATTTACATGTTGGAACAACGCTACCAGATCCTCCTCTCGTTTCCTCCTCTATGGAGGACAGCTATAGATGACAAAATGACAGGGGAGGCAGAGGGAGGGAAGAGAGGTGTGAAGTGGGGGAGAAGGTTGAGTGGGAATTTAAGGGATCAACCTGAAAATGAGAGTTTTATGATGACGACAGTGGACGTGTGGAAACCACTGAGAGAACCTTTTCAAAAAACAAACCAAGTTTTTAGTCGGAGCATTTATGAAATCAGGGCATAGATATGCATATATGTATCCATCTTATCCGAAGTAGACACCCCTGATGGTGAATTTCATCTAAGAGCGCATGTGTGGCTGAAAAGGCCAGTGAGGCTCCTCAGCCCCAGCCACACTGTTACACAGAAAAAGTCTGCCTCTTGCTATGTTGTCATTCTTAAGGACTGCAGCACCTGACACTGCTTTCCCTTTTGCCTCCTTCTCTCTCATTCCTTCAGAAACTTTGCTCAAAGAGAGTTACTCCTTTCTCGATGGCAGTGTCCCATGCTGGTTTATCTCCGGCTGTGAGGTCCCACTTTTCAGCTGGGATGTAGCCCCTTCTGAAGCTTTGCTCTACAGTTGAGTAAAACAGTTTCCTCTGCCTCCTTTCCTTTTGTGTTTCCCAATTTCAGCTCTCCGTACAGAAGAGCTGCAGTATGCTGTATGAAATCATCATTACTAGGCTGGAACACTAACGTCCCAGTGAACTTGTCCATTACATTGAAGGGGAATTTCAGGGGTCGATTTGACGTGAAATATTGGTATACGCCATATCCGCTTGTGATAAAAACAGATAGGAATTACTTCTCCTCCTTTTCTCCTTCCATGCCAGGGACAAGAACTCTGTTTTCTGTGTGAACCAACTCCTGTGTAAAACATTGCACCTGGACTCGTAACTACGTCGAATTCGATTTACCTAGCGGGGCTCGGGCTATTGGACCTGAGAACTTTCTGGAGTTGTGTTGGTAAAATGCCAGCCCAACTCAAATCATGATTTCAGGTTAATGTTTGCAGAGAAGCTTGTTGTGATGATCATAATCCATCAATCACCCGATGGTATTCGTGGAGCGCTTTATGTGTGCAGGGCACCTAATTTAGCACTTGGAAATTGTCGGTAGATGCAATCCCTGCTCTCAAGGAGCTTACGTCTACCGGGGGGAGACTGAAATGAAAACAGTTTACAACTGTCGTATTGTTAGGTGTGACCATCATTTTAATAATTATAAAAATGCAGCAAGCATTCAGGAGTATATTACTACATCTTGAACCCATCTAGGATTTTATTTCCCAAAGTACTTTCGTATCAACGTTCCCATTCCTTATTATGAGCAAAATGAATTTGTCTCCGTGACGTCAAAGATACATTTATAAAGAGGTAAGCAAATTAAGTGAGCTGACTTCAATTAGAAAGAGTGTAGATGTGTGTTTGTATTTGCAGGAGAAACCAGAGTAGCTTTTCATTTGGCTGTAGTGATTCTACTGAATGAGTTCAAATGCTAAGAGTTTCCTGTAATGTAAAATTATTCTTGACTGTAATGTCTCTCCAAGGAACGACTCTAATTAATGCAAAACACTCTAGATAGTACTTAATAAATACTAAGCCTCTTCTAAATAGCACAAAATTAAGAACTTTAATTTAATAGTACCTATATATAAAGTACATGTTAGCTTTTCAATTGTAATGTCAATCCATTGTGTATTATCCAGATGTGCCTGAAAGAGGGGAAAAAAAACCGCATCCATAACCACAAGGACCCTGAGCTTGGGAATAATTATTTTGCAAATCAATTCTGAACCCTTTTTGTGCGGGATGCCGTAGTAAACTAAGTCAATAGGGAACACTCTAGGGAAGAAATTAACTAAATAAATAAAAATAGACTTGCTGTAACGCATCAAGCAAAATCTCGTGTCCACCGGAAACCGATTCTTAAGATGACAGCATTAAAGAGGCTAGCCTAGTTTGCCTGCATTTATGTTCTCCTCTGGAGCGTCACATCTGAAGTCTGCCACTGATTCCTTTTCACCTATTTGTAGGTGAAATCATCTCTTCTTGGGATGAAAAAACATATATAAGGGAAAGGGGACTTTTAAAAGAGAATCGGCAACTCTTTGTCATGGTATTCTTAAAAGATTTCCTAGACATCCAGTTTGGTAGAGCGTATTTTAATTTACAGAAGTTCTGGCTTATTCTTTAAGCAAAAATTTGGGGATGTTTCTGCTAGATGAGAATACTTTTTTCCTCTCTTTAAATCTTTCCTCTGTCTTTCCTCTTCTTGTCCTCCAGGCTTTTGTTTTTTTAAATTATTTTACGAGAGGAGTAATTTGAAGAAACTTGATCACGTTGATCTTATTAAAGCTGAGACATGAAAGATGTTTATATTTCAAGTCAATTTGGAAATGACACCAGAAAAAGAAAAAAGTTGATAATTGAATGGACATTCCTGCTTGTTAACACAAGAATACCTTCCAATCAAAGTGTTTTTTTATTTGAAGTTAGAAACTTAATGTTTCCTCCTATCTTCAGTTATGACTACGAGCGCGAGAAGTCTTTCTGTTCTAATTTTGCTTCCTAGGTCTGTATTGCTAAAATGAAGAGCTACTGTCGTTTCTATCATGTGCCTTAAAAAAAGGGGGGTCGAGGGGACCTGTTTGTTTAAATAAAATATCACTGCCTGCCTTACAAAATCCCATGAAGAAGTAAAAGGACCCCCGCAGAAAGACGTTGTGATAGATCAGACTAGATGTTTTGAGAGAGGGGAGGAGAGGAGATCCTCCATTCGTATTCTAGCCAAAATGCTCAGTAACTTCATTTCGTGTTATGGAGATTATCAACTGCTTAATGTTTCATTAGTTTTAGAGTAAAATAGGTAACATGATGTGCTTCCTATATTCTTGGAGAAAGCTGGGAGGGTGTGTATGTGTGTATATGTGTGTCTACGCACGTGTGTGAATAGTCGATGTGTCGGTTCCATAGCTTACGTGTGAGTGAAGGAGAGACAATAAATCTCAAGAGTTGCCAAATACCGATGATACACAGATCTCAACTGAGAGTGCAAAGCTCAATAATTCAATCGATACCATTTCTAAAGGTAAAGGTAGAAAGTCGGTTCCCTAATCTATAAAGTTCGGGATTTGAGAGTGCTTTAATATATACATATTTGTATGTATATATAAAACCATATATATATATATATATATAATATATATTATCGCCTCTGTTTTGGGAGGTAAATTGAAACTATTATCTCCGAGCTCAATGATAGTTGGACATGACACATACTCCCTGTAAATCCCAAGGCCCTCACCAGCCCACCACTCCCTTCCCCTCCCCCATTTTTTTTTTTTTCCAGAAGCTAAGGATGCCGATGCATCTTGCACTGTAGTGCAAACAGACCCAAAAAGAGAGGAAGATAAAATGAATTTAAATTCCAAAGGGGTTTCAGAGCTGGTTTCCTAGTCCCCGAGTCAGCAATGTGTTTGTGAAAATTCAGCCTTTTTGTCTCTTAGAAAAAAGGAGCTAAATCTACATCGGTGGCCCAGTCTCGGTTTGCTATTCTTTGCATTTTCTATTCAAGTGAATGAGAGTGAATGAAGTAGCCGGGGACCCTTTATTTGATCTACTCAATTGCATAAAGTGACAGAATTCTAATATATTTGTTTAATGCTCTTCAATGGGCTTTCCTTTCCTTGCTTGCAAATGAAGCCTCATGTACAAAGTTTTGTCCCCCTTTTGGCAGAGGGACATATTTCATAACTTGGGCCATGGTTTGAAGTGATCTTGAGAGGAGTTTTAAACTCGAAAAGTGGGAAATAAAGAAACAGATGTGAAGTTATTGTAAATTCCTATAGTGGGCTCTGGGGCTATTGTGAACCCACTGCAGGCGGTCCACAGCCTCTTCCTTTCATGCTGTAATTGAAACATATTAATTAGATAATTTGTTGTTAGTTTAAACGAAACAAATACAGCTCCTTTAAGGCTTCCCAGCTCGTGGATTGGGGTTTTTTGTTTTGTTTTTGTTGTGGGGTGTGTGTGTGTGTGTGTGTGTGTGTGTTTAAAGGGAGAAAAAAAATGACATTTATATTAAGCCTTGAAGATCAACTCTGTGGACATAGCTGGGTTCCAGGACCTTCTAAAGGTACATCCTCTTCTTCTTCCCCACCCACGAATTGACTTGGAATTCTTTTCTCCTCTCCCCTTCTCCTTCAACCTCCCCCCACCCCCCATCAAATACCTGACAAGATTCATGTTTCCATGGCACAATCCCCATTTTTATTTATTTGTACTGATGTCTGTCTCCTTCCCCGCCCCCCTCCCCCCTTCCCCTCCCCCCACCCCCCCCCAGACTGTGGGCAGGGAATGTCACTGTTCATTGTACTGTCCCGATCGCTTCGTACAGTGCTCTGCACACAGTAAGCCCTCAATAAATACCATCGAATGAATGAATCCGTAAAATGGGGATTGAGACTGTGAGTCCCACTTGGGACAGGGACTGTATCCAACCCAATTTGCTTGTATCCATCCCAGCGCTTAGGACAGTGCCTGGCACATAGTCAGCCCTTAACAGAAAATCCGTAATGATTCCCACTTCCCTAAATAACAGCCACCCACCCCTTCTCCCTTATTCCCCTGTGGCCAGAATTCAGGGGTTCACTCACCAGGACCCCCTTGTATTCTCGGTGGCTGCATCCTCTTCGAAATCACAACAAACAAAGTGGAGTTGGCCGGGCAGCTGCAGAGACTAGTTAACTGCCCCGAGGACCATTCGGCATTCACCCAGGTGCCAGCAGACCCTAAAAACAGGCTTGGGCCACAACGGCGAAGAATGACGGGTTGAAGAAGGTGTCCTGATGCTGGTAACCCCAGAACCCAAATCAAATATCTTTGCTTCCAAACAATCAACTGGGGAGAAAAAAAAAAATCATTTCTCTCAGTCCTCCGAAGGAGACTCGAGTGGATTCTTCTTATTTGTCCTTCCTCCCCAAACCCCGTTGTTGTCGTTTTTTGCGTTTGTTGTTCTTTTTTTCTTCAGTTCTGCATTTATTGACTTTGGACTTGAGCCCCAGTGAGAGCTTTAATGAGACAAAGCAGTAAATTCAAACCATCGGGTGTATGAACTTTCTTATTGATGGTCGGGATCGAAATCAACAGCTCCCAGTTTTCCACTGGGGCAACAGGCTGTGGGCCTGGTTTGGATTTTGCACTCTTTTAAAAATTGTCAATATTCTCAGTCAGATCAAAATTGCAGAAACGACGTAAAAAAAAGGGGTGGGGGGGGGTGCAGGAAACTGGATGGGCACGAATGACTCTTGTTCCCCTCAGGGGGAACGGAAAGCTGGCTTATTTTCATACCTTTAAGCGAAGCCAGTTGCAGGATCTAATAAAAATAGATTTTTATTTTAGATGAAATTGAAGTAAACCTTTCGAATTTGATAATATTCTCTTCCTCCGAAAATGGATGCAGACACGACGTGTATACCTAGAATTAACTGACTACTGACTGATTCTCTTCAAGGGAAATGGGCTTCTGCTATAATTTCAGCCAATTATACTTGGTAAAAAATATCTGAGGCCTCGCTGAACCCCTTCAGATACCCACTTCATTGACACGGCTGTGCCCAGGCAGTTTATATTCGATCTCTCTGGGATGAACTGTTTTGGTACCTTCACGGAATGAGTTTGGTGTTGCCTTTTGGGAGAGAGGGTGGGAAGTGAAAATGCGTTCCTTGAAAATGTAGGTCATTTAAATTGGGAAAGTTGGTTGTTTTTTTTAAACGGTTTTAAATCCAAGTGTCCTGGTAAGTTTTCAGCGCTTTCTTTAGCTGATCTTGTTGATATAATCGTGGGTTGGACTTGATGAATGAGTTCAGTTGTCCCCCGTCTGACAAGCTTTAGTAGCTTCATGCATTTTAATCAGCCCAATGATTCATTTATTTTCCACCTATTTTTTTTTCTGTGTAAGATCCACGCTTTAAAAATAAATAGGTTGCAACACAATTAATTTCACTGTAGATTAATCTTAAACTTTCTTTTTTTTTGCAAATACCCTTCTGGGTATCGAGGAGATGAGGGGCTCCTCTTCCTGTTCGAAATGTATGGTATTGTATTGCAAAGTGTGTGTGTGTGTGTGTGTGTGAGTGCGTGTGTGTTTCACAAGGCATCTCTGTTTAATCATTTTACGCGGAATACATTGCCTGTTGGCTAAGGAGTTTGGTCTCAAGTGATAATAAGCATTTAGGCAGCTCATTGTCTTGTAACTTCGTATCTGAACATATACACACACATCTTTAGAAATATGACAGTCCCTTCGGTAGTTTCAATTAAGTTTGGGCCGTAAATTTCTGGTGATTTCAGATTCTCCCCAAATCTGAGAAACATAGATACTTAGAGAAGAGCCTGAGATGCAACCGTTTTCGCCTTTTTAATTAAAATAACCACGCGGTATTTTTTCAGAGTGAAATGAAATGTTGTTTTTAATTCCAAAGTGATGAGGAGGTTTCATTTCAAAAATACCGAAATATCTGACCCTGGGAAAAAAGGGGGGGGGGCAGGGGGAGCAATAGTTGAGATAATTTTTTTTTTTAAAAAAAAAGGGAAACAATGCAGTTTAAGGATTGAGCAAATCTAGTTTTACCCTACCAAAATAACCCTTTTACCTATTCTTAAACTGCACTGCTGTCCCGGAGATGTTATGAGCAGGATTAAAGGTAGGAAGCACATATGTCGAGGTAAATACGTTGCCATAATAAATTTCAAACTTTCATTCGAAAAGAATGTCTTTCTCCCAGGAGTTAGTTCTCCGGAGCTGTAATAGTTACACAGTCTCTTCACGCTTGCAATTGTATGTTAACACCTTCAACAGTCACCCGAAGAAATGTTTCTTGCCCCCCACCACACAGACAGACAGACAGACACACACACACACACTGATGGGGTGCAAAAATGGAAGAGGCTGCTGATTTTGAGGGGGGAAAGAATTTACCCTTTTAACCCAGGAGACGAGAGACATCGAGAAGTACTTTTAGCGAAGCATCAACCTTTCGAAAATGTCTTCACGTTAGTATTTTATATGCCAACAATTCAAAAAGACGAATAAGAAAGAAAATCTGACTTTACGTATTTTAATGAGAAAATATTATTTGGACGACTAGGTTCATAATTTAACGTAGACACTTTTTTTTTTTAATCCTTTGTCTTAACCACGCATGCTGGGAACGAGAACATCAATATTTAAAACGTCATGCTGACTCTGTACATCAAGGAAAAAGTGAGAGGATTTCTTTACGGCTCCGATGCCGCTACAACTTTTCTTCTTCTTCTTCTTCTTAACTTAAGCAGTTCACGAGAGAACAACAGTTCGGTGTCCAGCAAACTACCTAAAACTCTAAAAGGAATATAGCAAACAAAAGTGCATTTTACACGTCTTATCGTCATTCCTATTCACAAGCATTTACATCCCTTGGCGAGTTCTCTCAGCTAGGAAAAGTTCGGAGGGAAAACGGAAAGACTTGCCTAGACGAGAGATCTCTGGAAGGGGGCGGGGAAAAAAAAAGCTCATTTTACCGGCCGACTCTTCCCGCCCGGGGTGATATCTTCTGGAGGGTGCGCTTCTTTTCTTTTTTATTGCGTTTAGACAATAAAATAAATAGCTTTTTAAAAAGGGTCAGTAGGTCGATGGGAAAGTTCATCATTGGGATGAACTTTCCTCTCTCCCGTCCCGGTCCAAGCTGGGAGGCGCCTCCGCCGCGCTGCGGGAAAACGCTCACCTTGTCCCAGGTAGAGTCCGGAAGCCCCCCGCCCCCCCCAGGACCGGCCCGAGTTCCGCGTTTTATCCAGAGAGGGGGGCGTTATGTAAACAGTATCGGGTTTTTCGGTCCAACGGGACTCGGTGCGGACCCCGTCACACCCCGGGGGCGCTGCCCGAGGTCAGTGCCGGGGAGGGGGGCACCCGGGGGTGGGCAGGGGGGGGGGCGTCTAGGGTCTGGAGGGGGACGGAGGGAGGTCTGGGGGGGGGAGGGTGTGGAGGGGGGAAATGGGGAGATGGAGCGCGCCTTTCGTTTCCCAAAACTTCCGAGCGGTGACGGGGGGACCGACCGAGGGGAGCTGCGGGCCGAGGTGGGCACGGGGGGGGGGCGCCGATCTGCCCCCAGTTTGCCCGGGTGGGGGCTCCGGCTTGGGGGAGGGGGGGGGGGGGTCGGCACGGGGGCCGGAGGGGGCAGGGGATGCCCCGACGGTGCCCGGCTCCGGGTCAGTGGACGGGCACGGAGTGCAGGGCGGAGGCCGGGCTGGTGAGGGTCTCGCTGGGGGTGGCCGGGCTGCTCTGGCTGGTGGCCGTCTGCGACGAGGTGGGGCTGAGCGACGGCGGAGAGTTGGACAGCAGCGCGGGCAGCGGCGCGGGCAGGGCGGGCAGGGCGGGCACGGCGGCCGGGGCGGGCTTGATGGGCACGGGGATGGCGGGCAGGGTCGGGCCGCCGTGGGCCAGGGGTTTGAGGGGCACGGCGTAGGCGGCTCCGTAGTCGGCCAGGGGCCCGGAGGGGTCCAGGGGGCCGTAGACGTGGGGCCAGCCGGGGCCCAGGGAGGTGCCCATGGGGCTGAGCTGGCCGGGCAGCGGGTAGGCGGCGGCGGCGGCGGCGGCGGGCACGGGCGGCAGGGCGGAGAAGGCCAGCCCGCCGGGCATCTTGTAGTCGCGGGCGATGATGCTCTCGATGGCGAAGGGATGCTTGAAGCCGGACGGCTGGGCCACGCCGCCCAGGGCGTGGGCGTAGGCGGGCACCGGGGGCAGGTGGGAGCCCGAGGCGGCCAGGGCGCTCAGCCGCAGCTTGGTGGCCGCGTGGTGCTGCTGCTGCTGCTGCTGCTGCTGCTGCTGCTGCTGCTGCTGCTGCTGCAGGAAATGCACCGCCTCGGGGCCGGCCTTGGTGGCGGCCAGCGGGTCCGGCCGCAGGACCTTGAAGCGCTTGCGGCGCCGGAGGAAGCTGCCGTTCTCGAACATGTCCCCGCAGCTGGGGTGCAGCGCCCAGAAGCTGCCCTTGCCCGGCTGGTCGGGCCGCCGGGGGATCTTGATGAAGCAGTCGTTGAAGGACAGGTTGTGGCGCAGGCTGTTCTGCCAGCGCTGGGTGTGGTCCCGGTAGTAGGGGAAGCGGTCCATGATGAATTTGTAGATCTCGCTGAGGGGCAGCATCTTCTCCGGGGAGCTCTGGATGGCCATGGCCGTCAGCGAGATGTAGGAGTAGGGGGGCTTCTGGTCGCTGTAGGTGTTGCGGCCCGGGCGAGGCATCTTCGGACCCCCGACGGGACGCCCCCGACGGACCCCGCCGTCCCCCGACGGCCGGCTCCGCTCTGCGGGGGAGGGACGGACAGGTGGGCACCGCCGGGGCGAGGGGGCGGAGGCCTGGGGGGCGGGGAGGGTGGGTGGTTGAGTGGTTGGGTGGAGGTGGGTGGTGGGCTGGCGGATGGCCGGACGGTTGGGTGCTCAGGTGGGGGGGTTGGGTGGATGCTGGGTGGTGGATGGGTGCTCAGGCGGGTGGTTGGGTGGACGGTTGGGTGCTCGGGCGGGTGGCCGGGTGGACGGCGGGGTGCTGCTCGGGTGGACGGCTGGGTGCTCAGGTGGACGGCTGGGTGGATGGTTGGGTGGTGGAATAGGGGGAGCCGGCCCCCCGGGGAAAGGGGCCGAGAGGCTCCGAGAAGGGACACCCTCCCCTGGACGGAGCGGCCCCGGGCCCCCCCCCCCCCCCGTCGGTCGCCCGCCCCGGAGGAGGTGCCCGCCCGCCGGGGACAGATGGAGACGGGGCCGCGCCCACCCGCTCGCCTCGCCCCTCCCGGAGATGCCCACCTTAAAGTTGCTGGAAGTTGGCCGGGCGCATCGGGGATGCCGCCGCCAACCGCCTCCGGTGCCCGGCTGGGCCCCGAGGATGCCCACCCCGGACGATCCGCCGGGAGGGGGGGGGGGGGAAGTCTTCTCCGATGCCCGGGCCGGTGCCCTCCTCGCCCCCCAAACCCCGAGCTCCGCTCCCCGGACCCCCGCCGGAGGAGGCGGCCGCTGCAGGACCTGCTCTCTTCTCCTCCTCCTCCTCCTCCTCTTCTTCCTCCTCCTCTTCCTCCTCCTCCTCCTCCTCCTCCTCCTCCGCTGCGGCGCTGAGCTAAGTAGCTGCCTCCATGTCCTTCCTGTAACCATCTGATAGTTTTATGCGGTGACAGGAGCAGAAAAGACCCCTGTAGAGGCGCTTCATTAATGTGCCACTTCTTGGCTATCATATGACAATCGCCTTGGGAGGAGGAAGAGGAGGAGGAGGAGGGAAAAAGGGAGGGGTGTGGGGGAGGGAGGGGCGGTGTGTGTGTGTGTTGGGGGGCGGGGGGGGGGAGCTGGCTGGGACAGAAAGAGAGAGGAGAGAGAGAGAGAGAGAGGCATAATCGGGTTTCATTTACACCTATTTACACGGACACCTTGGGCCAATAGAAATCATTTCCATTTGAAGACAAGGCGAGGGGTGAAAAGGCTCAGCAACCGGAATTGAAGCGTGGTGGCACCCAGCCCTCCCCAGGCCCCCTCCCCAGGCCCCCCCAAACCCCCCAGCCCCAGTGCCTGTGAAGGTATGCCCCTTCCCCCCCCCCCTTCTCTAAGATCTGGGCTTCGCGCAGAGAGAATTAAGTCTGCGATTCACACTTACAGATGGAGCTACCGAGCAGGGCGGTGTTTGACATGGAAATGGCTCGGCTGGGGTATTCTGTTTGTTCTGCATTGTCATCTCATTCGTATTGTCGGCTAACTTAAGGCAGGGCTTTTTCTTCTCCTTCCTTAACGAGAGACTTTTCCCTTTCGCCAACTCGGACCCCCCTCCTCCCCCTGTTCGTGCCTCGTCGCCGGGGGTATGAGGATGAAAATGCAGACCGTTTCGCGGTGCCCCGCAAGGCTGGGCTCAAGTTCTTGCTTTCCCTGTGCGGCCCAAGTGGGGATGGGGGTGTGGAGTTTTAGCAGCATCGTCGTTATCGTCCTCATCGTTATGATCGTTGTTGTTGTTCTTGGTATTGTTATTATTAAGATTCAGGATGGTTGTCGAAAACTTGTTCCCCTGTCCTTCTTCTTCCGATCGTATTCATCGAGCGCTTCCTGGGCGCAGAGCACTCTACTAAGCGCTTGGCAAGTACAATTCGGCAACAGATAGAGACAATCCCACCCCAACAACGGGCTAGAGCTCATGTCGAGTCTTTTCGGGGAGGTGTTTTAAAATAAAAGTTCAGGGTTTGGGGGTTGTGTTGTTTTTTGTTGGGTTTTGTTTTTGTTTTTTTTTTTAAAGCAGCCCGTTTGGGTGAAACTCGCCAGTCTGTGCTTTGAGGTTTCCAGGAGCGTGACGGGACCCCGGGCCAAAAAAAAAAAAAAAAATGAGAGCTGCCAATACAAGGCAGATGGTACACTAACCGAGGGTTTTCCGGACTAGCCCCGTAGATCGATTTAGAAGAAGTTAGAGGATCGATTACATCCGGCGTTGAGCGGGGTGGGCGGGGGGGGGGGGCAAGTTTTGCGGCGCTCTGTCTGTATTTTCCGAGCAGAGAGAGGATTTCTGCGCTTTTCCGGCAGAGAGAGATAATTTAGATCCCCCTCGTCTATGTCCCTAGAAAATGTCTTGCAAATGCACACGCCCCACCCAAAACGACCGTAAGCTTCTGAGCCTGGCTCAGGGAAGCCTTTCAGGATTTGTGGGGCCCATCTTACCGGTGACCGATTTTGTTGAAGTGTTGCTTTCCTCTATTTCTCGATGTCTTTCTTTAATGATCTCTCTCTATATATATATCTATATATAACCTATACATTTAAATCGGCATAGACTAAACCCTAAACCAACCTCCCAGCGGGTGCGCTGTCCGTAAATATGCACATCCCGTGTTCACTGACCGTGTCCACAGGTTTTCCTGTCACCGTGTAGCTTTTCGGTGTTGCTTAAAAGAAATTTCCTTCCCTCTCTCATTTAGTTCAATTCCTAAAACCCGAGCAAAAATGTTATCCAAAATCCTGGGGGCGGTGAGGGTGGGGCGGGGGGGGGGAGTTCAAACTTTCTCTGGGGACAGAAGGAAGAGAGGTAAGGGGTATGGGGTGGGAGGGGACAGAGGAGGGTGTAAAGTTTTGACACCTTAAAAGAGCGTTTCAGAATTGTCTGAGGAACTTAGACAATGGGATTTGTTTGTGGTGGGGTAGATTATATGGGCTAAGAACAGACACCCACCCATTCCCCCCCCCCCCCAAAACCCCTGCCTCAGTAACAACATTTTCGGAGGTGGTCAATAACTCACCAAAACGTAACTTAAACACGACGAATTTAGGAGATTAAACAATTTCATTAATATTGAAATGGCTCCCGCGTCTGAGCGGGCTCGTTTGAGATGCAAGCGCACGTTTTTCAATATTAACAGAAGTACTTGAAGAAAAGAATAATGTCACCTTCTCAATTCAGCAAAAATAACTCGGCGGTGTGGGGGGGGGGGGGGAATGAGGGGAGAAGCGGGGAGAAAAAAAAGACTGATCCCCCCCCACCCCCTCGGTGGGCAGCAATTTTCAGAAGGAGGGTCTTTCCTGGGTAGATTAACGGCCAGTTATTCGTGGGCACCTCACCTAAGCCATAGTCTCCGAGACTACTTTATTGGAGCCGAGACTCATTAGCCCTGGAACCAGCGATTTTGAGCTGCGGGGCCGGGAATAGCTCGGCCAGTCCCGGGTGGGAGGCAAAACCTTCTCTCTGGGGAGCGAGAGAAACCCCCTCCGAAAACCCACTCCAGTTCCCGCAACGCAGGAACTGAACGCAAGGTTGTTTTCCCTCTCTAAAAGCCCCCTCCCCTCTCCACCGAGGGCCAACCCGATGCGCTATTGCCACGAGCAAGACAGAAGCTCACAGAGAGGGAGGGGGGATGCAGGAAGACCCTGGGGAGTTAAATTTAACTGCCCTGGGGAGTTTTAACATACACCCTCATTGGGCAGGGATTGTCTGTCTGTTGCCGAAATGTCCATTCCAAGCGTTTAGTACAGTGCTCTGCACATAGTAAGCGCTCAATAAATACCATTGAATGAATTCCCCTCCTGCCCCAAAGCCAACCCCCATGATTTTTTTTTTTCAACGAAGAACTTAAAAACTCGCAGGACTCTCTACTGCGTGGGGAAAAAAAAGAATTAAAAAAACACTTGGAGCGGAGGGGAAGAAGGCTAAATTGATAAATGATGTTTAAATTCGGGAAAGAAGGACGATATGATGTGGAGAGAGGGAGAGAGAGGGCCAGAAAGAGCGAGAAAGTGTGTTCTTATTTTAACAATTGGCATTTTGTTGTCTGGCAAAGGGGCATTGTGTTGCTGTCGAAATCATTGCTCAGGGTAAACAGAAGATTAACTAAATCCAAAGAGCGAAAGTGGTCGGGCAAAAACGCGAGCTTGAATAAATCTTTGTCCGTCTTCGCCGGAAAGCTGTAGTCACCGTCGAGTTTGGGGACGGTCCACGAAACCATCGGGAATTAGCAATACAAGAAATCTCTAGGGATTCCACCCCCCTCCCCCCGGAAAAAAAATACCCTTCGCTGGCCCGCACAGGTTGACCTTCGGGGTTTAAGAAAAGCCACTTACACCAGGGTCCGGGGCAGGAAAGCGCGGGGGGGGAGAGGGATGTCTCAGATTCCAAGCTAAATTTTGGCTGAAAGTGTGTCTTACAAGAGTCACCGTTCGCCCCGAAAACCCACGCGACCAAGAGGATCTCGGTGCAGGGTACAGCCCTGGAAGAGTGGAAATCTGCGAAGGGACAGAGCGAGGCATAATTTGGGAGAGCTTGAAAAGGGCATCGGGCTCTTTTGTGCAGAAAGCCCAGATCGGAGGCTCCGGGGAGGGGTGGAGAAAGTGGCCGGACACCCCCCAGAGTCAATTATAGCAGGGAGCGCAAGAAGGCGGGAATCCACCCCGGGCAATACATCGCTCGCAAGAACCTCGCCAAGGACACCTTTCTGCTCGGAGGGTTCGCAAAAGCCTCTTTTCCCACAAGCAGGACCACACACGGTTACAGATTTGGTAATAATTTATGCTAATTTTCCTCCATAAATCCACAATTCGCTCCAGTGGCACCCGGGCTGTTGAGAGAGGAAAAAGGAGACAGAGGAATGACAAATACAATATTGATTTTGATTCCTTCTCTTTGCGGGCAGGTGTGTTGTGCGTAAAAGTGAGGCGAGGACGAGAGGGCTTTCCTGTATTAAACGACAATACTGAACCTCCGGCACACATTCTGAGAAAATAGCCCCCACAGTCGTGTTAATATTTACAAAACACTGTGGGCACACGGAGGGTGGGAGGTTGGGGGTGTGGGGGGAGGAAGGAGCAAAGTACCAACCGACTTCTTAAGGTTTCCTAGGCTGCAAAACAATACCCTGTTCCTAACAGCCTTCCTCACTTGGAAAGTCAACTCCACTCTGAAGCACGGCAGGCATTTCAGCTAAGCCTCCTACTTTCTTCTCCTGACTCTCTTCTCTCTCTCTCTCTCTCTCTCTCTCTCTCTCTCTTTATCTCTCTCTCTTTCTCTCCTATCTCTGTGTGTCTCTGTCGTTCCCTCTCTGCTTTCCCGTCTCGTGCTTTTCCAGTTTCAACCCATCCCTGGGAGTGGAGGGAGGAAGGAAGAGAACAGATTTAGATATGGGGGGCGGGGGCGGGAGTTTCTCTACCCCCTCCGTGTCTCCTTCATTCTCCGCCTCATTCCTATTGCAATCGTATTTACTGAGCGCCTACTGTGTGCAGAGCACGGTATTAAGCGCTGCGCTAAGCGCTTACGTGGCCAGATTCTGAGTTTACCCATGTGATCTTGCGATTTATGAAAACCCAGAGAAAATGCTAGGGGTTGTGTCCCCTCAGGGCATTCTTTGCCAAATCTGCACTTTGGTGGCCTGTGAAACGACTCTGCTTTTCTTTCAGAGACTATGCCGTTTCTTTAAGTATTCGACAGTCAAATAAATTCCCCATCTCTGTCAACTCTCAATTAAAAATCCTCCTCCTGAATTCCTTAGAATCTATATTTGTTCGTCTTCTGGACCAGGTCTCCAGATGTCTGTATTCTCTCTCTCTCACTTTCTCTCCTGCTACCCTTCATCTGCTGCGACTCTCTGATTTTCTTAAGCGTTGCAACTACCCACGATTTTGGAGCCCGATTGTGGTGAAGAGCGAATTTGCATGCCGCAGGTTCATTCATTCAATAGTATTTATTGAGCGCTTTCTATGTGCAGAGCACTGTACTAAGCGCTTGGAATGGACAATTCGGCAACAGATAGAGACAATCCCTGCCCAATGACGGCCTCGCAAGTTTCATGCCATCATGCCTTATAGCTTTCGAGGTTTGGCCCATTATTTGCTCGGGAACAAAGAAGTAAAAAAGAAATCGCAGCACGTTGCAGAGCACCCGACATTGTTAGCGGAAGCAATTACTAGGAGCAGTTGAAAAATTCAGCTCCTCTGTTCCAGGAAAGTAACTTCTACCCGGGTTCTGTGTTCAAAACTAATCCCAGAAAAGTGATTTCTTGCTCCTCCTCTTCCCTCCTCTCCCCTACCCCAAAGTGTAAATTTATTGGAAGTTGCAATTCACCCTTTGCAGATTTGTTCTGGTCTGTGCGTTTGTGTGTACCTGAAGCTAAATCTGTTTGAACCGTTTAACTTGCCATACTGATATATTGACATATCACTAATGGCTGAAACGCAGGAAATGCTCCCTAAACAGCGTCCCCCCCCCCAGAATTTGGGGAACACAAAAGGACCCCCCCCCCATTCCTCTAGGGGGAAAAATGACTTTTTTCCGGACTTCACTCCATTAAGATCAAGTCCAAAATAATCTCGCTATCTTCTGTCTATTCTGTGTTTGCAAAGAGAATTTCCCTTTGGAGTTTTGAAAAATGTCATTTGGTCTCTGCTAGGTATAATTCCTCGATGTTTTAATATCCTCTATTTCCAGATAACTTCACTTCTCTGCTTGTAAACACTTGAATAGTTTTAAAACCTCCCAAATGCATTTATAAAAGTTATCTGGGAGGGTGGATGAAGTGTATTTTCGGTGTGAGTAAATCTGTGGTATCCCAAGCACTTTGCTGGGTCTGTACCTTTTTAAATAGAAGTCGCTTTTCCACATCTTTTTTTTTTTTGGAGGAAATATTGAAAATGCCACCTTAGTATTGAGGGGATTAACCTGCTTTTCTCCCAGCCCCTAACTCTGGTGTTAAGGCAGCAGTAGATCAACTGTATAATGTGTGCACTGTTTGGTCATTTGTACAAGCAGAACAAAGGTTGAGCTAAGCCAAATTGCATTGCACTTGTGAACCGAGTCCCAATGTGAAGTATCTTTTACAGCAGGGGGAATGAGAACAATTTCGTGTATGTCTAAAAGGGAATAACAAAGCCACTTTCTAGAGCATCTCAAAGTGAAGTAGTGAGGCGTGACATTCCCAGGGTGAGAAGGGACAAAAGCAGGGTCAGGGGGATGAAAAAGAGAATCAAACAGCCACTTTCACATGTCTGCCCTCAACTGCTGCACCTCTCCATAATAGGAAACAAATGTTGTAAAAAGGGGGATTGCTCCCATTCATTCAAAATAGCAAATGATAGCTAAACAACATTGTCAAAACTGAATCAACTTCTGTGCAGTACCACCCAGAAAAAGGTATTGTGTTTTGTTTAATAGCGGGGTGGAGCAAACTTTTTTTTTAAAGGAGGGAGGGTGCTGGGGGGGGGGGCGGGGGGGAGGGAAGAAAAACCACCCTCTACTTTCCATACCAATTTTCTTTATCCCCAAGTTTTTATTTGCTTCTTAAGATTTATTTTCAACTACTCAATACATGTGGTTGGACAGTAGCCCCCTCCTCCTGTCCTTGGAACTTTACTTTCCTGAAGGATTTTTTTTAAATAAACAAACAAAAAGGAAAGGAAAAAAAACCTTTTAGACTATAAACTGATAAAACCTCCAAACAGTGGGAGAACCTAAGCATATTTAACCCTCTTTCAGACGTGTTGTCAGGAGCCCCCGAGCAATTGATTGCAATACATTTGGGAGATAGACTCTAGTCTGGAGGCTAAATGCACTATTATTCATAAAGTTAAAATAATTAACGTCCCTGTTCGTGAATTGAATCCTGCTCCAAAGGGAACCAGTTTCACACCCCTAGTAGTTGTGAGGGGCTGCCGATAGCAAAGGAGATCGAAAAATGATGAGACCGTACTCAGAAATCCACAAAAATCCTACAGTGTTTTCAGCGAAACTGATCATATCTGACAGAGGAAATGCGTCTAACCAGGGCTAAACGCGCGGAATATGTGTTTTCTTAATTGCAGGAGCGGGATTCGTCAACCACAACTTCAGCTTTGAGATGTAATAACTCGAAGTGTTCCTGGGAAGGTTAAAACTATTTGATTTTTTTGTGTGTGTGTTTGGGCTTTTGTGGGTTTTTTTTTTTTTGTCTCACCGCGTCCCCCGCTGCGTTGCCACCCACAAAGCTGGTTTTTTAAAAAGAAAGAAAGAAAGAAGGCGGCTGAGACCCTCAATAACCTCCCCCCAACCAAGACGGGTTTTACACCTCGGAGTAGAGTTCAGCACTCGACCCTATGAGGGGGGAGCCCAAGCTCTGTGCTGGCTAGAGCATCCCCGGAAAAACAAAACAAAACCAAAAAAACCCCTTCTGGCCTAACTTGGCCTCGAAGCCAGGGGTCCAAAGCAGATCCAAGCTTGGAGATTCAGCTTTCCCTCCCGGGCTGAGTGGCGGTGGGCCGGGGGGGGGGGGAGGAGGACGGTTTTGGGGGGGTGGAGATGGGGGCAAGGAGAGAGAGAGAAAGACAAGAAAGGGTGGGAAACCCGAGCCTTCAAAAATAGTGTCCTCTTCCAACAGGTACCAGATGAAACTCCAGACACCCAAAGGGGCGAAAAAGTGAGGTGAGTTAGAGAGTTGTCCAAACCGAGTTAACTCGGGCGGAAGGTGTTAGGTTTCCACACGAGCCCGGCCCTGTCCGGAGTGTGAGTGTCAGTGTGGGTGTGTTTCTGTGCGCACGCGCTCTTCTCCATCTCTCGGTCTCTCTCAAACACACGCTTTGGGAAAAGGGGTCAGTCGGTGGGAGCTGGAGAGATGGAGCGAGGTTAGAAGCCCAGGGTGGAGTGTTAGCCTGACATGTTAGAGTGGACAAGACGATTAAGACCATTAGGAAATTTCAGCTCTTCTAAACAGCTGTTGACTTCTCTCAGCATCTTAACTCTCTTCTCCCCTCTCAGCTGAAACTTCTCTCCAAACATTCCCCGGTCTGGTTCCAGCGGGGACAAAACCCCGCATTTACCATCACCCCCAACACCCCCCCCCCCCCCAAACAGACACACACGCACATACACAGGCAGGCTGGAAGAATTTCTTTGACTCCGACTTGGACAAAACGCGCATCAGTTTTTTGGGGCCATTAGTTTATTCCATCCAGAAGGATCTGAGGGAGATTGGAGTCAAGAAACCTAGCGGCCTCTGAAATCGAAATAAAGGACACTCTAGACAGAATCTGTTTGGAGCAACATTTCGGAAGGAAAAGTCCTCATTGGAGCAGCTGATAGTCTGACCTGGCGAAGGTGAGTTGTGTGAGACGGGGCGGCCAGCTCAGACACACTAAAGGACTTAACTGATCTGGCTGAGTTTCCACAACACACCTGGAGGCCCCTCATCATTAATACTCCCCCATCATTAATACTCCCCCATCATTAATGATCTTAACACACAGGGAAGTCTGGGACTGGCATCTTTTTCTCTTTAAGTGACATACAAGAAGGGGGACCCTCAAAGAACCCCAGCTCTCTTTATCTTTCTTTCCTTTTCTCTCCCTCAACCCCCCTTTACTCTCTCTGCCCCTTCCGAGACAATTGCTCGTTTCAGAAATGACCCGTCAAGAGTAACTTTTTTATATTCCTCGTGCTTGGATCTCTCGGACCTGTTGATGACACCGAGTCATCAAGCGCAATGCATAACCGCTGAGATGGTTATGTAAACTGCTTGTGTATTTCACATTATCATCCAGCTATCTGGAGGCAATGTAGATTTTCTAAAGATCTAATGAATAAACAACCAGCAACTGCTGGCGGTGTAATTTACATTGTTAATGCCTACATGTGTTTAATAAATATGCATCTGTATATCTTCAAATAAACTCTTTTTGGTTTCTAACCTGTGGTGAGGGTTGGTTTTTTTTTTTTTTTTAGTTTTAATTTTTATTTAAGGAGACGTGTCCAAGAAACCGGCTTTCCTTTCGTCTCTTTGGCTTTGGAGAGGAGGAAAATTATCCGGTGCAACGCTGGATCGGGTTCGTAGTTATCGCGCCTCTGGCAGGCAAGGAAGCTGCCCGGTCCTTTAAAAAGTCATCGGTGGATCCGTGCTCCAAGGAAAGCGACACGAAGGAAAAGCAGCTTCCTGGGAAAGCTCAGTCGATCCATCAATCCGCGGGTTTGAATGAGCGCTTACTGTGTGCCGAGCGCTGTACTAAGCGCTCTGGAGAGTGCAATACAGGAGAATTAGCAGACACGTTTCCTCTCCCTTAAGGAGTTCACCTCGACGACCGTCCTCGCCGTGAATTCCGAAGCAAACGCGGCTTTTCCTTAGTTGTCTCTGTAGAGGCCATCCCTGCCCCGACTGTATCAGCTCTTAGAGACATAGCGGTGTGTGGTTTCGTGGAAAGAGCACGGGCTTGGGAGGCCGAGGTCGTGGGTTCTAATCCCGACTCAATCACTTGTCAGTTGTGACAAGTTAAGTCACTGGGTTAAGTCACTTCTCGGTGCCTTAGTTACCTCGTCTGTAATAGGGGGATTAATAATCATAGTAGTCATGTCGGTATTTAAGCGCTTACTGTGTGCCGAGCACTGTTCTAAGCGCTGGGGTAGACACAGGGGAATCAGGTTGTCCCACGTGAGGTTCACAGTCTTAATCCCCATTTTACAAAGGAGGGAACTGCGGCACCGAGAGGTTAAGTGACTTGCCCAAAATTACCCAGCTGACAGGTGGTGGATCTGGGATTAGTAGTCCCACGTGGGGATCACAATCTTAGAAAAGCAGCGTGGTTCAGTGGAAAGAGCCCGGGTTTAGGAGTCAGAGGTCATGAGTTCTAATCTTGCCTCTGCCACTTGTCAGCTGTGTGACTTTGGGCAAATTCACTTAATTTCTCGGTGCCTCAGTTACCGCATCTGTAAAATGGGGATTAAGACTGTGAGCCTCACATGGGACAACCTGATTACCTTGTATCTAGCCCAGCGCTCAGAACGGTGCTTGACACAGAGTAAGCACTTAACAAATACCAACATTATTATTATTATTAGAACCCGTGACCTCTGACTTCTAAACCCGTGATCTTTCCACTGACCCATGCTGCTTCCCTAGGACCGTAAGGCCCAAGTGGGACTACCTGATGACCTTGTATCTACCCCAGTGCTTAGAGCAGTGCTCGGCACATAGTAAGGGCTTAACAAATTCCATTATTATTATTATTGTTATAGGTTGGGAAGGTTCTCCATCCCTCCTTCTGCTCCTCCCCAACCATCTCCCCTCAATTTCTCCTCCCGGGAGATCAGGGTCCGCCTAGCAGAGTCTCTTCTCCCCCTCCTCCTTTTTGGTCCTCTTCTGCCTTGGAGGTGGGACCCCTTTCTTATTGGGGTCTGGGTTTCGACGACGATGTCGTGTCCCCCCCCCCCCCCCCCCCGCGTCTCGAAAAACCAGGTGCCACTTTTTTTTTAAAGCGCTGGAAGGGAAATGAATGTCTCATCGCTCCTGTCCTGCATGTGGAATACATTATTTTAATTAAGTCTATGGCGATTTACTTTCCTCTGAGATCTATTCTACGGTGCAATTAGGAACGTATTGGTGCTGCGACATATGAATATTCAGGAGCGTGTCAATTAATTAGCAGACAGAGGAATCTCATTATGGTGCTCAAAACCCTTTTAGTGTTAAGCAGAATTAAGGGGGTATTTGGCAATGCGCGGATTAGTGAATATTTTACTAGGTACTCATTTAACTTCATTATCATAGTACTTACACGACTCTCCGGTTTTATCAATTAAATTGCTCATTAATTGGTCCAAAAAGGATAAAAGTTGCATGGTACCCCCGGCCTCGCGTCGCCGGCATCTTCAAAATTACATTTCGGCCCCCGCTTCGAGGTCTCTTAGGAAGTAATTGTTCCTGGACAGGTGAGGGCCGCAAGGACAGTAGCGATCCTTATATTTCAGGGCAACTCGATCGAAAATACAAAGGTTAGCGCCGGTCCCGAGTTCGAGGGAGCGGGGGGGGGGGGGGGGAAGGGGGCGTTTCTGGTTGCACCTGCCGCTGAGTCCTTCCTCGGTGGGTTGGGGGGAAAGATGCTTTGAGAAGCAGCGTGGCTCGGTGGCAAGAGCCCGGGCTTGGGAGTCGGAGGCCGTGGGTTCTAATCCCGCCTCCGCCGCTTGCCTGCTGGATGACTTTGGGCAAGTCGCTTCACTTCTCTGGGCCTCAGTTCCCTCATCTGTGAAATGGAGATGAAGACTGTGAGTCCCAAGTGGGACAACCTGATCACCTTGTATCTCTTCCAGCGCTTAGAACAGTGCTTGGTACAAGGTAAGCGCTTAACAAATGCCATTATTATTATGCTGGAGAGGGGAAATTGCCCAGGGAAACTCGATCCTAGTTGGACCGGGAACAAAGGCGAACCACTCTCCCCCAAACAAGAGGATCTCTCCCCGCACCCCCTCCCCCGCTCCCGGGGGTGGCAGGATCCCGGAGCAGTGCCACGTGGTGCCTTCGAAGACCCATTCGTGGGTAATAATAATAATAATAATACTAATGATAGTATCTGTTAAGCACTTACTAGGTGCCAGGCACCGTACTAAGCACTGGGGTAGATACAAGCAAATCAGGGTGGACTCAGCCCCTCTCCCCCATGGGTTTCACAGTCTTCATCCCCATTTTACAGATGGGGTAACTGAGGCAAAGAGAAATGACTTGTCCACGGCCACACAGCAGACAAGTGGCGGAATCGGGATTAGAAGCCGTGACCTTCTGATTCAGAAGCCCCTGCTCTGTCCATGAGCCACTGGCTCACCCCTCTCCCGTTCCTCTCATTTTTCCGAAACCTCCCCAGATGGCCTTGGGATATTGGGCTGGGAAGAAATTAATATTTTCCTTGAGAAACAGGATAAAATAGGCATTGGCGTGAAATCTGCGGGCGCGGAGCGGGAGGGAACGGCGCAGGGCGGGAGAGAAGGGCGCAGAGCGGGGGAACGGTGCAAGAGCAGGGGAACGGCGCAGAAAGGGAGAGAACGGTGCAAAGAGGGAGAGAACGGCGCAGAGCTGGGGGAACGGCGCAAGAGCGGGAGGAAACGGCGCAGAGCGGGGGGAAACGGCGCAGAGAGGGAGAGAACGGTGCAGAGAGGGAGAGAACGGCGCAGAGCGGGGGGAACGGTGCAAGAGCGGGAGAAAACGGCGCAGAGCGGGGGAAACGGTGCAGAGAGGGAGAGAACGGTGCAGAGAGCGGGAGGGAACGGCGCAGAGCAGGGGGGAACGGCGCAGAGAGGAAGAGAACGGTGCAGAGAGCGGGAGAAAACGGCGCAGAGCTGGGGGAACGGTGCAAGAGCGGGAGGGAACGGCGCAGAGCAGGGGGAAACGGTGCAGAGCGGGAGAAAACGGCGCAGAGCGGGGGGAAGGGCGCAGCACAAATTTGCGCGTCGCTACGCGGCGCGTCCTGAACTCGACGTGTGGGGTTGTTAGCCAAAGGCGGCGGCGGAGACGACTTTCTTTCCCACCCCGTTCTTCGCAGGAACCTCCTGGGTTTGAAAGAGTGACGCGGGAAATCCACCTCCACCTCCTCCCGCCTCTCTCCTCTCCAAAAAGGTTAGAAAGACAAATATTAAAACTGCTTTCACAAAAGGGAGCCGCTAAATAGATCCTAAATTAATATGCATGTAAAATTAAGTAGCCGCATTTGGTGACATCAAAATAAGTACCTGGGAAACCGCGCACCTTCTGGGCATTGGGAACATATGCTGGAATTAGAGTTAATTGACTAATTACATAAATTAGGCATTCATTTTGCAACACATCAAGTATAAAAGATATCTCAATTAATTGCGCATAAATTACCAGGTGAAAAGGGGGCGGCGTCATAGCCGGGGGGCAGGCTCTTCCCCTCATCCCCCAGCCCTCCGGAAACGATTGGGTGTGGAGGCCTTTATGTCGCGACAGGGCGGCCCCAGTCGCGCCATGAGGAGCTGCCGGAGGTGATCAGGTTTGGCTACTGACCCCCAGGCCATCATTAACGCGAAGGAACAGCACTTCATTAAAATCAATTACGTGGCGTGAGATTGATTAGCTTTTGTCAGGAAAAAAGGGGAAAAAAAAAAAAAGATCCCCTCCTCTGCCTTGACTGCCCTTCTCCCTGTCTTGGAATCTCTGCGTTCTCTGTCCGTCTCCTCCCCTCCCCATCCGATCGGATGCCCGGGTTCCTTTCCCGGTTGAAAGGCAACCATCCTCAGACCTCAGGAATAATACTTTTCTTATGCATCACTAGGGTAGGACTTCACAGTTTGCCCCCTGGCTCCCTCTCCCCTACCAAAAAAAAAGCCACCTGCTAACTTTGCCCAATTTCCCTCCTTCCCCTCTCCAGTATAAAAAAAACCCAACATACAGGTAATAGAAGTAATGCTTTCCTTGGCAGCACTTTTCGTTCTTTCTCTCTCCTTCTAAATTTCTTTTCTCCATTGCTGAACGGAAGCAGCATTTTTGTGCTGCGCTCAGAGGAAGGAGATGGGTGAATGAATTACACTTCCTAATCTCGGTTTACGGTGAACTTCTCCAAACAGCCCAAACATAAATCATTCCAGTACTTAAGTCTTGCTCTATTTGGGGTGACAGGTCTAGTTTATGGCGTTTCAGAGTTCTGGGAGGAGTTGTTGTTTTGTACATACAAAAATATGACCATACCCTCTCCAACTTTTCACCCTATCCCATTCTCAGGAGATTCCTGCTACAATATTTCCAGAAGAGTTCTATAGGGAGACGGTGTCTTTCACTAAAGCAAACAGAAAAGCAGCCCGAAAATCTTGGAAAATGCTGGATTTGGTGTTGATAAATTTCCTCCTCAAAGGTGCTCTGGTAGCATTAGTTACAATGTAATCTTGACTGCTGATGGGCTAGAAAACAGATGAAAACCTGCCACATGGCTATCTTCTTATTGAGACAAAATGTTCATTTTGATGTAGCTGTTTCAGTTGCCAGATGCTGAAGGTACTTGAGGGAGATGTTGACAAGTGGATAATTGTCAGCAGAACTAAAACAGACACTTTGTTTACAGTTGAGCATGATTAATTGAGAGTAAATAAAACAACAGCACTCTTTAGAAAGTCACCATTCTCAAGTTCAAAGTAGGCTGTGTGTTTTTAGAAATACTGTATAAGTGGACTGATTTTCTGGAGGAAAATAAAGGATCTTAACTCTGGTCCATTAGCAAGATCATCGAAAGGGAAATGTAGCACACTATCAGCTTTTCTTGTTTTCCGAATTCAGGCATTTTGTCTACCTTTTACTATCAGTTTACAGAATTGGGTCATTAGATTTTCTTTTTCAGTCCATCAATCGGTTGTATTTATTGACCACTTACTGTGTGCAGAGCACTGTACTAAATGCTTGGTAAAAATAATGATAGTATTTGTTAAGCGCTTACTATGTGCCAAGATATAGGGTAATCAGGTTGTCCCACGTGACATTTTACACATTTTACAGATGAGGTAACTGAGGCACAGAGAAGTTAAGTGACTTGCCCAAAGTCACACAGCTGACAAGTGGAGTCGGGATTAGAACCCACATCCTCTGACTCCCAAGCCCGTGCTCTTTCCACTAAGCCACTCTGTAGAGTACAGGAGCCAGTTTCTAATCCAGGCTCTGCTACTTGTCTGCTGTGTGACCTTGGGCAAGTCAGTTTGCTTCTCTGGGGTTCAGTTCCCTCCTCTATAACATGGGGGTTAGGACTGTGGGCCCCATGTGGGACAAGGACTGTGTCAAACCTTGATTTGTTTGTATCCACCCCAGTACCTGAACCATAGTAAGCGCTTAACAAATACTACTGTTATTATTATTATTAATATTACTAAATAACAGAGTTGGTGGGCACACTCCCTGTCTTCAGGGGTGCTTACCGAAGCTTTGCATCAAGTCCTTCTCCTCCCCTCCCCGCAGGCAAGAAGTTTAAACAACCTGGTTTCAAAAAATCTACCTCCACTTCCCCTTCCAGTCATCCGAACTGTGTGTATTCAGTCAATGAAAAATGATTTAAAAAAACCAGCACTGACATAGTTCGCTTGAACTGATGTTGCCAAATCAGAGCCCATTCAATTCCACAATTTCACTTCGGTTTGCCAGAGCATTTTAATTCACAGTGACATTAATAAATTGCAGAGGTCAGACTCCAGCAAGCATCTCATGATCAGCAAACACAATACATTTTAATGTGAAACAGAAAACATGCATCTTTCTCTCTCTCTCCCTTTTATTATAGCACGGCTATGGCGAGACATACACATATCTTCAGATTTTTCAAATGCAGTGACTGGAATACGTTTAGAAACCGTATCAGGGCAGGCACATTTCTGGGTGACTTTGGTTCCGTTTGCTAATTTCAGTGCTAGGTCCTCGCTTCCACTACCTGTAACCGAAATGGGTTCCGTAAGATGTGGGGTGTGAGCGTTATTCATTCATTCATCCAATTGTATTTATTGAGCGCTTGCTGAGTGCAGAGCACTGTACTAAGCACTCGGAATGGACAATTCGGCAACAGAGACAATCCCTGCCCAACAACGGGCTCACAGTCTTAAAGGGGGAGAAAGACAGCAAAGCAAAACAAGTGATATGTCCAAACAGGGAAAGTGGTATAATTGGAATTATTGAGCAGTTTTTAGGAATGATGAATTGAAACATAAAGTTGGATGCTATATAGAGTGCCACTTGCCTTAGTGATCAGTAATAGGTCACAAGAAGACCTTAATCTGTGACTATAATCCCGAAATTACTTCATTTTGTAATTTCACTTCAGAAGAGACCGGTATATTATGAATCTGTCACTAGAAGGCGAATAGTCCATTCAGAGCAAAAAGAAATGCTGCCTTTTCTTATATGTGACATCAACTGCTTTGCCAAATTGTGACCGGTAGTCAGGGCTCAAAAAATGTTCTAAAAAGTTAATATGTAGCCAAATTTCTTAGCAGTCAACTAAGTGAAATACAAGTAGCCACAATCTGATAAATTCATTCCTTCATTCAATAGTATTTAATGAGCGCTTACTATGTGCAGAGCACTGTACTAAGCGCTTGGAATGTACAATTCGGCAACGGAGAGAGACAATCCCTGCCCAATGACGGGCTCGCGGTCTAATCGGGGATTAGATAAAGAGGAAGTACTTAGAAAAGCTGCACAGCCTAGTGAGAGAGAGCACGGACCTGGGAGTTGGAAGACCTGGTTTCTAATCGTGGCTCTGCTAATTGCCTGCTGTCTGCTCTTGGGCAAGTCATTCAACTTCTTTGTGCCACAGTTTCTTCAACTGTAAAATGGGAATTAATTACCTGCTCTTCCTCCTATTTAGACTGTGAACCTGGAGTGGGACAGGGACTGTGTCCCACCCGATTAACTTCTATCTACCTCTGCACCTAAAACAGTGCTTTGACCCGTAGTAAGCGTGTAACAAATACAATTAATATTACGGCTACTGGTAATAATATTCACAGGGGAGCTTCTGCTCTCTCTCTCACCCTCTCTTACTTTCTCTTCTCTCTCCCTCCTGGTTCCTTTCTTTAACTCACTCCCTCACTCTTCCATCTTCTTCTTCTCTCTCCCTTCCTCCTTCCACATTCCTGACTCTACACTGAGTAAAGGATTCTCTGCTATTGTAGAAGGTGGGGAATAAGAGAGGTCAGAAGAGCAAAGATGAGTTCACGAGGAGGGTGGGTGGCAGAAGCTGGAAGGACTTGAAGGAAGAGAGAGCAGTAAAGGGTCACAGGAAATTCAGGCCGCTTCTCAGGGGTGGACTGAGAGAGAGCGTTTAGGGTCGCACTTGGAAGAAACGAAGAAGAAAAGATACTCTACTGTGTTTGGAGGTTGAAGGGAGGTAGTCCAGAATTTTTATTTATAGACCTAAGAAATGCACTGAACAGGTATTGGTTGATTTTTGAATGTTCAAATGCTTGTAATTTCATTTGCTTTATATCAGAATCCATTTTATGAACTGTTTTCAATTCCAGTAAGAATTCAACCTGCCAAGGAGTTATGCCTAAATAAAGAGCAATTTAAGTTATTAATTATGGTATTAGTGATGGCACTATCAAATTTTTACTATATGTCAAGCATCATGTTAAATTCTGGGAGTGATGCATACAGTAGGCACTCAATAAATATGATTGAATGAATGAATTCCCACCTAGTTCTCCTACACTGTGAGAATTGTGTTCTTGAAAAGCCTCACATTTCGGGAAACCCAGTGTCTGACACTGCACGTATATGTATATGGGTACAACTATTTTTTCCAACACTGCGGTATGCTGTATCCAACAGGCTTGTATTGCCAGAAAACATTTTCCAATTTCCTAATAGCATTTAGCCAAAATACATAATGAAAAGACACATTATGGCAGATCTGAAGTTAATCAGGTCTGACCCGGCTCCTCTCCCTCATGGGACTCACAGCATGAGCGCCAGGAAGACCAGGTGTCTTATCTGCAATCTACAGTTGAGAAAACAGAGGCCCAGAGAGATTGAGTGACTTGCCCGAGCCCACACAGCAGGTTAATGGCCGTTCTGAGATTTGAACTCAGAGCTCCTGACTCCCAGTCCTGTGCTCTTCCCATTAAGACAGAGCAGCGTGGCTCAGTGGAAAGAGCCCGGACTTGGGAGTCAGAACTTATATAAGAGCTGTGGTGCGGAGAGCGGAGTGAGTGAAAGTTGTCAATCCAAGTTCATGGGTGTCACAGAAGGCAGTGGGAGCGGACAAAATGAGGGTTTAGTGGGGAAGCCCTCTTGGAGATGTGATTTTGATAATGCTTTTCAGGTGGCTTGTTCAGGGACTCATATTTAAACTGTAAGCTCATCTCTAAGGGTTTTATTGCATTCATTCTCTCCAAAACTCTTAGTACAATGCTCTGAATACAGTAAGCACTTAACAAACACCACTGATGGATTGATTCTACCAAGTTCAGGTCATTTCTTATTTACTTCTGGCACCTTCTGTCAGAGCAAGTGAAATAATAAGAAGAAGAAGAATAATGTTGGTATCTGTTAAGCGCTTACTATGTGCCGAGCACTGTTCTAAGCGCTGGGGGAGATACAGGGCAATCAGGTTGTCCCACGTGAGGCTCACAGTCTTAATCCCCATTTTACAGATGAGGGAACTGAGGCCCAGAGGAGTGAAGTGACTTGCCCACAGTCACACAGCTGCCAAGTGGAAGATCTGGGATTCGAATCCATGACCTGTGACTCCCAAGCCCGGGCTCTTTCCACTGAGCCACGCTGCTTCTCTAAATGAAAGCCCAGTAACCCTGTCCCTTGGTCCTGCATAACCTCCCCACTCTCCCACCCTGCAGTTTCTAGCCCAGGAGGATGCAAAGGGATGGGGCAGAAAATAATAGTAATCATAATTATGGTACTTGTCAAATGCATTCTGTGTGCCAGACACTGTTCTAAGCACTGGGGTAGATTGAACATAGTCCCTGTCCCACACGGGGCTCACTCTCTAATCCCCCTTTTACAGATGACGGATCCGAGGCCCAGAGAAGTTGAGCGACTTGTCCAAGGTCACCCAGCAGACACATGGATTAGAACCCAGGTCCTTCTGCCTCTCAGGCCCTTGCTCTATCCACTAAGTTACGTCGCTTCTCCAAGGAGCCCTGTGGAGCCACAAAAACATTGAACAGTGAAGGAAAATTGTCACAGTAGTACCACAGTGCCTGGCACAGACTAAGCGCTTAACAAATACCATTATTATTATTACTATTAAGCACCAGATAATGCTCTCTGTCAAAGAAGCCTCCAGTAACGTGCTTTCTTCATTCAGTGATGTACAGTGTATAACTGGGCATTAAGATAAGCTCTTTAACTCCTAATGACATCTAAACATGTATTACAAAATAATGTGTGGCTGCCAAACAACAGCCCGAGACAGGATGGCAGAGGGTTTGGGAAGATTTCAAAATATTTGAATTTCATGTTTGGATTTTGGACAAGGATTTAAATGCATTCTTTTTTATGGTATTTGTTAAGAATTTACTATGTGACAGGAACTGTTCTCAGTACTGGAATAGATGCAATTAATGAGGTTGAGCACAGTCCCTGACCCACGTGAGACTCAGCCTAAGTAAGAGGGAGAACAGGTAAAGGATCTCTGTTTTACAGCTGAGGAAACTGAGGCACAGAGAAGTTGTGACTTGTCTAAGGTCACACAGCAGGCAAGTGGTGGAAACAGGATTAGAACCCAACTCCTCGGACCTGTAGGCCCGTACTACTTCCGCTAGGCCACACTTCATTCTTATTGTTACCAAACCAGTTTCCCTATTTTCTAATTCAGGCAAGCCCTACCGGAGTCTTTTTGTGTTACTCAGATAAAGGACTGAACATCTCTGTGTCTCTTCATCCTCTCCCCCTTCTCCCCTCCCTGTTCCAGCACCCCACCCCACAGAAAGATAGGAAAAATACTATATAATAATAATAATGTTGGTATTCGTTAAGCGCTTTCTATGTGCAGAGCACTGTTCTAAGCGCTGGCGGAGATACAGGGGAATCAGGTTGGCCCACGTGAGGCTCACAGTGTTAATCCTCATTTTACAGATGAGGGAACTGAGGCCCAGAGAAGTGAAGTGACTTGCCCACGGTCACACAGCTGACAAGTGGCGGAGTCGGGATTAGAACCCACGACCTCTGACTGGCAAGCCCGGGCTCTTTCCGCTGAGCCACGCTGCTTCTCTATATAATAATCTGTACAGTGTTGATCCATCTCTCAGTGATGCTGGGAGAGAAATAGCCTCAGCCAAAGAGTTTGGAGGATTTACAGCGTGGCTCAGTGGAAAGAGCATGGGCTTGGGAGTCAGAGGTCATGGGTTCGAATTCCGGCTCCACCACTTGTCAGCTGTGTGACTGTGGGCAAGTCACTTCACTTCTCTGGGCCTCAGTTCCCTCCTCTGTAAAATGGGGATGAAGACTGTGAGCCTCACGTGGGACAACCTGACGACCCTGTATCTACCCCAGTGCTTAGAGCAGTGCTCTGCACATAGTAAGCGCTTAACAAGTACCAACATTTTTTATAAAGTGAGGTGTAGAGAAACAGTGTCAGGTAGGAGGAAGCATGGTTGGGACTGGTCAGCCCAAGGCCAGCCCCGACCTGAGAGGTGAGGAGTCTGCAGACTCTGCCCTCCCAGCAGTAGGGTTCAGGTCCTAGTCTTGCTGTTATTGCATTATATTTTACAGAATTTGACTGACTTTCTTCCCCAGGGTGCCTGTAGTCCCCGAACATGAGAGAAGCAGCGTGGCTTAGCGGAAAGAGCAAGGGCTTGGGAGTCAGAGGTCATGGGTTCTAATCCCAGCTCTGCCACTTGTCAGCTGTGTGATTTTGGGCAGGTCACTTAACTTCTCTGTGCCTCAGTGACCTCATCTGTAAAATCGGGATTAAGACTGTGAGCCCCACCTGGGAAAACCTGATAACCTTAGATCTCCCCTAAACGCTCTGGGCACATCACTCCCCTTCTTAAAAACTTCCAGTGGTTGCCTATCAACCTCCACACGAAAGAAAACCTTATCACTCTGGGCTACAAGGCCGTCCATCCCCTGGCCCCCTCCTACCTCTCCTCCCTTCTCTCTTTCCACTGCCCACCCCGTAGGCTCCGCTCCTCCGCCGCCCACCTCCTCACCGTCCCCCGTTCCCCCATTCTCGCCTATCCCGCCGTCGACCCCTGGCCCACGTCCTCCCGCTGTCCTGGAACGCCCTCCCTCCTCACCTCCGCCAAACTCACTCTCTTCCTCTCTTCAAAGCCCTACTGAGAGCTCACCTCCTCCAGGAGGCCTTCCCACACTGAGCTTCCCCTTTTCCCTCTGCTCCCTCTGCTGCCTCTGCCCCCCCCGCTTCACCTCCCTTCAGCTAAACCCCCTTTCCCTCCCTTTCCCTCTGCTCCTCCCCCTCTCCCTTCCCCTCCCCTCAGCATTGTGCTCGTCTGCTCATTTGTATATATTTTTATTACCCTATTTATTTTGTTAATGAGATGTACATCCCCTTGATTCTATTTACTGCTATTGTTTTTGTCTGTCCGTCTCCCCCGATTAGACCGTAAGCCCGTCAGTGGGCAGGGACTGTCTCTATCTGTTGCCGATTTGTACATTCCAAGCGTTTAGTACAGTGCTCTGCACATAGCAAGTGCTCAATAAATAGTATTGAATGAATGAATGGATGCTTGGCACATAGTAAGCACTTAACAAGTACCATCATTATTATTATTATTATCTAATGGATAGAGCATGGGTCTGGGTGTCAGAAGAATCTGGTTCTAAACCGCAGCTCCGCCACTTGTCTGCTCAGTTGCCTCTTCTGAACAATGGTGATTAAGACTGTGAGCACTATGTGGGACGGGGACTGTGTCCAACCTGATTAACTTGTACCTATCGAAGCGCTTAGTACAGTGCCCGGCACATAGTAAGCGCTTAACAAATAGCACAAAGAAAGGTATGAATACTGGCTCATAATATATCCTGTTTACATCCCCCGGTGGGAAGTGGCTGCCCAGTGGATTGAGATTCATGCCATCTCCTTTCTTCAACATTGCTTCAAAGGAAGACCACGACTTCTTAACCGGCCGCTTGTTCTTCTTGACAGTTGCTCCATTCAAGCTGTTTCGAGAGGCTCAGATGCTTCAAATGTCTCTTCCCCCACCCCCAGCTATCTCGTGATAAAGGAAGGTGAGGCAAATGAAAACACCATGTTAGAAAGAGGCGTGTCAGTTCTCCCATAATACCAATTGTTTGGAGTAATAGATTTTGGAAAGAACGCTGGTAGGGAATTAAGAAATGTTCTTCTGACAGTGGGCATCTACCTGAGCAGAACACTAGGTGATGTTAGAAAGAACGGTTGTGTGCATTCGGCGGCTAATATGTGCAGGCAGGTTTTCCACAAAATGGAGTTCGTCGGGAATGTCACCCCCATGTTACAGGAGAATCGAATATTTGCCTTTTGTTCTGCTGATCCATAGAAACCCCTGGGACCCTTATTTAAGGTTGTCTTCAATCTCTAGTGGTTTTTGGAACATTTCCTTGGAAAGGAACATGGAGGTACAAAATGTTATCATCATCATTATCGTCATCATAACAGTGGTATTTATTAAGTGCTTTCTATGTGCCAAATACTAGGCTAAGCGCTGGGGCAAAAACAACTTAATCAGGTTGGACATGGTCCCTGCCCTATATGGGATCATAATCTAAGAATAATAATAATAATGTTGGTATTTGTTAAGCGCGTACTATGTGCCGAGCACTGTTCTAAGCGCTGGGGTAGACACGTGGGAATCAGGTTGTCCCACGTGGGGCTCACAGTCTTCATCCCCATTTTACAGATGAGGTAACTGAGGCACAGAGAAGTTAAGTGACTTGCGCACAGTCGCCCAGCTAGGAGGGAGAACAAGTATTAAACGCTCATTTTACAGATGTTGAAACTGAGGCACAGAGAAGGTAAGTAGTTATCCCAAGGTTACACAGCAGGCAGAGCTGAGATTAGAACCCAGGGCCCATAGGCTCCCAGGCCTATGCTCTTTCCCCCAAGGCAGTGGCTAGAGTGGACTTTGGGAGAGGATAATTAGATATTCTATCTAGGGGGCACATCGTTTTCAAGAAGAAAACAAGAGCACCTCTACATTTGAAAGGAATGAAGGTATCGTTCAAGGAAGAACGAAGTTTAAGTTCAACTAGAAGATATAGTTTGGTTGGCTGTAACCTTGATCAGTTAGTTAATTGTGGTGGTGTTGTTTTCAGAGGGATGGAAAAACCTGAAGGCAAGCTTCGGTTTTCTTTATTTCAGTACTTTTGGAATAGGTCCCCTGAACTCGTCCTTACCTTTTAGTTTGGTTTTTAAAATCCAGTTACGCGTACACACAAAAAGATGAGGCTAAGATGTTTGTTAACGGAGGCTACCAGAAATTGCTACACATTTAACGTGGGTGACCTAGCTAACTCAATTTTTTCCTTCCCAGTCACCAGAGAGTATGTTTTCTCTTTTTAATTGCACAGACGACAAGACCTTTTAATTAAGGTGGCACATATGATAATCGTATATAGTAAAACCCACAAACGAGTAAAACTTAATAGCTTCATTAAAAACTAAGGTTAAAACGTTATCAATCCCACCATCAAAGCAAACGCAAGGCAGAGCAGTATGAGAAATACCTACGGACCCATGTACCAGGCCGAAAGCTAACTGACCCCAACAGAGATGTTATTCAGTAGCCCTCCTTGATTTAAATAAAATCTTACTCCTTTAGAGGCTTTTTTAAAAATGCAAATATTCACTCTTCCCTTTTGGGGGGACTGGCTCCGCTCCTTTATTTTAATGTGGTTTTATGTCCTGAAGCGTTAGCTAGGACTGATTCAGAGATAGATTTTTGGTTACTCTGAATCGCACCACGAATTCACGATATATTTTCCCCAGTTGAAGATACAATATAGTTATTATTTCTGTTTTCCAATTAGGGAAACATTACGTTCCAGAAATGGGTAGTAACGAGGCAAATCAGCGTATATCTAAATTTCTTGACCCCCTCCTCTCTTAATGTCTCTCCAAATTTCATTTGGAGCTAGATGTTTTCCCCACATTGAAACTGGTGGTCAGGTTCATTGGTTGATAGTTTTTAATGGCTAAATGGGTTGTCGCGGTTAAATAAAAGGCACAAAATGTCTTTCCACTCTTTTCACTCTACAACTGGCTCCCATCAGTCGATCAGTCATATTTAAGGAGCCGGTCGATATAGGAGGGGAAGAAAAATGTGTTGTGTTCACCTGCTCACTGAATGACCTCGGGCGAACTGATTCATGGCTCTACTGTCGCCTTACCTCCGATTAAAAAAAAAAAATGGTGGTACTTGTTAAGCGCTTACTATGTGCATAGCACTGCTCTAAGCGCTGGGGATACAAGGTGATCAGGTTGTCCCACGGGGGGGTCACAGTTTTAATCCCCATTTTCCAGATGAGGTAACTGAGGCACAGAGAAGTTAAGTGACTTGCCCAAAGTCACACAGCTGGCAAGTGGCAGAGCCGGGATTCGAACCCATGAACTCTGACTCCCCAGCCCGCGCTCTTTCCACTGTACCACGCTGCTTCCCTAGACTGTAAGCCCATCAAAGGGCAGGGACTGTCCCTATCTGTTACCGATTTGTACATTCCAAGTGCTTAGTAGAGTGCTCTGCACATAGTAAGCGCTCAATAAATACTATTGAATGAATGAATGAGTGCTTCCTGTGTGCAGAACATTATACTCAGTGCTTGGGAGAATACGGCGCAACAGAGTTGGTAGCCACGTTCCCTGCCCAAAAGGAGTTTACAATCTAGAATGTTGTCAAATGCAGGCCCGTGTAAGTCTGTGGCCTGCGTAGGATGTATAGATGCTCGGTATATTACCTATATTCATATTTTGTGTGTATATGCTAAGGCCTGGATGCAAATTGATTAGCATATGCATTTCCATATGGAAAGCTGTCTTTCATAATTGAAGAACACAGCACTGATGTCCATGCGGCTAATAGAGGTGTTGTGTAAACTCGTCTTTGTTTTCTCCTTTCATGTGCTGCTTCTGTAATGTGCCGAACAATTTCGTTCAGTTAATGCACGAAAGGGGAACTTTTTCAGCAAAGAGCTTTGTTTTTTCAGCATGTATTTAGTTTAGGGGAAATGAACCTCAGTGTAAGTAACTTCAGGGGGTACGTGGAAGCATTTTTTCCTCCCTGAATTATGTATTTAACAGTTTATTTTTAATCAAAATGCACAATGCTCTCAGTTCCCTTAGGGTTCTTTGTTATCAATTAAAAAATAAACCAGATTGTATAATTCAGCAATTCCTTGGAGATTAGATTAAAAAGCAACATGAGTTTTTACCTTAACGTAAGAAATACTGCATTGTTTACAAGATGAATATTTAAATAATAGAATTAGAATGAAAAGCGCTTTCTTATGGGGTTCTCTTGAAGAGAGCGAGACAAACACCTTGGGATGTAGAATGGAATGTGTTATTCACAAATCGAATTTGATATTAATGCGCTCTGCTGATCAAGTCCATTTTCTCTATTGACTAATATTAATCCTTGAATTTGCAAATACTAAACTTCTAAAAATTACCTTTCATGTATGATCTCTGGTGGTCATGCTGCATGGTATCGCCATAAACCCATCACTGAGCAGATTATTTACACTTGCTTTGGAAAATGAAGTTACCTTCAGGACATCTTTCTTAGGAAATTAGTAGAAATGCTGGTGGCCATTAAACCTGATCAGCTGGTATCACAGCAGGATGGTATGAAAAAATTACTTAATATTGCTTTGTTTACTGACTTCACCGAGGTTAACACATTAAGCACACTTATTCGATTGCTTAGCTACCTTGTGATGTAGATTATTGTGTTAAAATTCTGTGCTTTTATAAATATATGTAGCTCTTGTTTTAATTTTCCGAGTCTTGCTAATTCTATTTTTTAGCAGATATCAAGAGGATGTTTTAGAAATGAAGTTATAATGAGAAAATTTAGTGCCGGCAACTGACAAGGGATTATAACGGGAAAATCATAGAAGTGCTCCCGTTTTATGAGAAAGGAAGATAAAATAATAAAACAATGCATACGGGGGCAAAGATCTAGAGTCTTTGTGCTGTGACTTTTGGTATGTTGGGAAAATGATATCCTGTACCTCAGTTTCCCCATTTGCAAAATGCGGTGGACGGGAAACATTAGCTTCTTGCATGATAGGAATACTGTGAAGAGTTAGTTAAAGCATTTGGACACCCTTGGATGAAAGAAACAATTAATGTGCACACTATTAGTCTGTTCTATTCAATTATTGTTATAGAAAAAATTGCACCATGCAAGAGATGGGAAAAATATGCAAATCTGAAACCTTTAGTTATGCTTGGTAACTCCTGTTGATTTCAATGAAACTAGGAAATCTGACTCTGATTTTCCACTTTGGGCTTAATAAGTTTTAAATTTGTGGCTTTTATTTTTGTTTTATATAGTACTTATATAATATATATATATATACATATATATATATGCATATATGTATGTGTGTGTGTGTGTGTGTATATATATATATATGTACTCATATATAAACGGCTTTGAAAGGCGGGGAGGGCAACTGTCTGGTGGATTTGAGAAGGGAGGGTGAGACCAGAGGTAGGATGTGGGCCAGTGGTCGGCGGTGAGACAGGCGAGACTGAGGCACAGTGAGAATTTTAGCACCAGGGGACCCAAGTGTGCCAGCTGGGTTGTAGAAGGAGAGAAGTGAGGTGAGGTAGGCTGGGGGGCAAGGTAAAGCCAATGGTGAGGAGTTTTTGTTTGATATGGAGGTGGATAGGCAACCACTGGAGAGTTTTGAGGAGTGGGGGTGACATGGCCTGGAATGCCCTCCCTCCTCAAGTCCACCAGACAATAACTGCCTCGCCCCCCCCGCCCCCAAAGCCTTACTGAAGGCCCATCTCCTCCGAGAGGCCTTCCCAGACTAAGCCCCACTTTTCCTCATCCCCCACTCCCTTCTTTGTCACCCTGACTTGCTCCCTTTGCTCTTCCCCCCTCCCTGCCCCACAGCACTTAGGTACATTCTGTAATTTTATTTATTTATATTGATGTCTATGTGTATTGATGTCTCCCCCCCACCCCAGCCCCCGACTGTGAGCTCGTCGTAGGCAGAGATTGTCACACTTTATTGCTGTATTGTACTTTCCCAAGCACTTAGCACAGTGCTCTGCACACAGTAAGTGTTTAATAAATATGATTGAATGAATATGTACTATATTTCTATAGCCTATAAAAATCTCCTAGAATTAATTTATCTCACATCTTTAGTCAGAAACCCAGAAAAAAGAAATTGCTAATTTTTTTCACAAAATTTACCTGCTGAAAGATCACTTGTTCAGCCAGAAAAATATCTGCCTGATGTAAAATTTACCTTGGCTCTGATAAATGACTTCCGTCTGTGTTACTTATGTAGCGTGATTCCACTGAACAAACCAAATGTCCAGGTAAATTATTATTTTGGTGTATGGCAAAGCTGTTTTTGTTTACAGGCTACTGATTTTTCTATTAGAAAATACTTGGAGAGTTTATCTGTTAGATTTTCTAAATATCAAGAGTCTGAAACTTGGCTAAGTAAATGATGGTACTGAAAAGTGCTCGTCGTTTCGCGCTCAATTCAAAGTTCAAATTGTGAAACTTAGTTGCCCACTGTCTTTTAGTCAATAGTTTTTATTTAGCACCATCTCTCTGCAGCACATGTGTTTGGGAGAATACTGTTGAAGTGAAAGATGCACTCTAATAATAATAATTACGGTATTTAAGTGTTTACCATGTATCCCGGCTCTGCCCCTTGTCAGCTGTGTGACTGTGGGCAAGTCACTTCACTTCTCTGTGCCTCAGTTACTTCATCTGTAAAACGGGGATGAAGACTGTGAGCCTCACGTGGGACAACCTCATTCCCCTGTATCTACCCCAGTGCTTAGAACAGTGCTCTGCACGTAGTGAGCGCTTAATAAATACCAACATTATTATTATCATTACCAAAGACTGTAGTAAGAGCTTTACAATACTGTGATGTGCCAAGCGCCATGTTAAGCATTGGGGTCCATCCAAGATAATCAGATCAGGCACGGTCCCCTTCTCATTTGGGCCTCACAGCCAAAATAGGATGGAGAACAGGTATTGAATCCCATTTTACGGATGAGGAAAGTGAGGTGCAGAGAAGTTAGGTGACTTGCCCTAGTTCACCTATCTTTGCCCCCAAGGAAATTAAATTCTAACGGGGGGTCCTCTTTGCCCTCCCACCTTGAGCCATTTTCCCATCACCCTTCTGATGTTGCCCTCCCTGTTATTCCATCCTGACCATCCCCCCTAGACTGTAAGCTCTTCGTGGGCATGGAACTATCAATCGTGTTTATTGGGCACTTAATCTGTGCAGAGCACTGTACTAAGCATTTGGGAGAGTACGATATAACAGAGTTGGTAGATCCAGTCCCTGCCCACAGGGAGCTTAAAAGGAACCTGTGAAAGAGACGGAGAATGAACCTCCAGAGAGCTAGGAGGAGAAACGGGAGAGGACAGTGTCAGTAAAGCCAAGGTTGGATGACGTTTCCAGAAGAAGGGGGAGGTCCACGGTGTCGAAGGCAGCCTGGAGAAATGGGTCTACCAATTCAGCTGTATTGCACTCTCCCCAGCGCTTAGTACAGGGCTCTGCAAGTTGCAAGGCTCAAAAAATATCACTTCTTGATCGATCCCATCGATAGTCTCGTTATCTTTCTCCACATTTTCCCACTTCGCTTGCTCCAGTGTGCTTTGCACACAGTAAGCGTTCAATAAACACGATTGAATGAATGGTTCACTTTGCCACCGAACATGTGCCAGCAATAGAAGGCCCCATGCCTCTGAACTACGGCAAGAATGATGTCACCTATTGGGCCACTGTCAGCGGTTTCCACACCTTGCCCAGGCTTGTTTCTAAGTACCTCTGGAAGAAAAATAACACAGGCTTCACTTAATATGGTTTAGTGGGTAGAACACAGGCCTGAGAGTCCAAAGATGGCGGGTTCTAATCCCAGCTCCGCCTCTCGTCGGCTGTGTGACCTTGTACCAGTCACTTCTCTGGGCCTCAGTTACCTCATCTGTAAAATGGGGATGGAGACTGTAAGCCCCACGTGGGACAGGGACTGTCTCCAACCCGATTTGCTTGTTTTCACCCCAGAGCTTAGTACAGTGCCTTGCACAGAGTAAGTGCTTAACAAATACCACAGTTGTTATTATCAGTTTTATTATTATTAACAACCTTCAAATGGTCAACAACCTCAGGAGTGGGGTTGAACTGGGTTTGGAGTTGGGAGGCACTTGATGACCTCGAATCGTTGCAATAATTGTGATATTTGTTAAGTGCTTACTATGTGTAGTCAATGCTCAGGTAGACAGAAGGTTGCGTTTGCACCCTTTATTCACCCTTCCCTCAGCCCCACAGCACTAATGTACTTATCCATAATTCATTTATTTATTTATAATGATGTCTGGCTCCTCCTCTAGACTGTAAGCTCACTGTAGGCGAGGAATGTGCCTATCAACTCTGTTATATCGTGCTCTCCCAAGTGCTTAGAACAGTTTTCTGCACACAGTAAGCACTCAACAGATACGATTGACTGATTACTGAATCCCCATTTTGCAGATGAGGGAACCGAGGCCCTGAGAAGTGAAGCGACTTGCCCAGCGTCACAGCAGATACGTGACAGAGCTGGGATTAGAACCCATGTCCTCTGACTCCTAGGCCGGCTGTCTTTCTATTAGGCCACACTGCTTCCCAGTAATGCCCTACTGAGTGCTGACTTAATTCCTTTCCCTGATCAGTCAGGTTTGGATACTTGCTGAAAAATAGGGCAGAATGTAATTTAAAAGCTTTTATAGGAGAGCTGCATTTTCACACTTTGGCACTTAGAAAGTTGTCCTCTGACAGGAACTCATAGTTCCACAGATGCCAGTGATGGAAACTATGGAGCTGTGGATGCTCTAGAACTATGTGAAGAGTTAACATTAAGGCCCTGTGGCAGTCAATTTTGTATCTTAATAATAATAACGTTGGTATGTGTTAAGCACTTACTATGTGCAGAGCACTGTTCTAAGCGCTGGGGTAGATACAGGGTCATCAGGTGGTCCCACGTGAGGCTCACAGTCTTCATCCCCGTTTTACAGATGAGGTAACTGAGGCAAAGAGAAACGAAGCGACTCGCCCACAGTCACACAGCTGCCAAGTGGCCGAGCCGGGATTCGAGCCCATGACCTCTGACTCCCAAGCCCGGGCTCTTTCCACTAAGCCACGCTGAGCTCTCAGATTAGAAAATTATTCCTTTAGGTCTTGCTAGATTAATTTGGGGACAAAAGTTAAGAACCAACCGGTTGATTCAGGAGGATTTTAGATACACCTTGAGAAAGGATGGAAAACACTTTGACCAATACCTTGAGAACAGACCCAGAATGTGGTTTGGCTTTGAAAGCAAGATGACGTTTTGGCCTATGTTTTTTGCCCCACAGAGAAAAAGCAGGTCGTCTTAAAGATCGATGTTTAAGGAAGAGATCCAGACCGCCTCATGAATTCTGCCTCATCAGGGATGTGGCCTCCTCCCTGCTACCTCCTACTTCTCTTTTTTGCTGATGTACAACAGCTGGTGACTATGGTTCGCGGAGACTTCAAAGCCCACCCTGGTTGTTTGGGCAGTGTGATTCTTTGCTGCCGTAGAGATGAAACCTTTCTTGGCCCCATTTTTTTTTTTTTTTTGTCTCTGTGATTCTCTGTTGCAAAATGTCTCACAGACTGCTTTGGGGCTGTTTTTCATCCCTCACCTCTCTGAGACTGCAGGTTGTAAACCCTTTTCTCAAAACTTTTGATCTCACATAGCTCCATGCTACTGGGGAGTCAGAGCTCAATCCTACAGCTTTACTTAGATATTGTTGCCGACTTCTAGGGAAAGCCTAGCCGCGTGGCCCAGTGGATCGAGTCTGGGGCCCGGGAGTCAGGAGGACCTGGGTTCTAATGGCGGCTCTGCCGCTTGTCTGCTGCGTGACCTTGGGCAAGTCACTTCACTTCTCTGTGCCTCAGTTTCCTCATCTGTAAAATGGGGCTTCAAACTCTGAGTCCCTTGTGGGATGAATGAATGACATGGACTCTGTCCAACCTGGTTAGCTTGCATCTACCCCAGTGTCTAGTATGGCGCTTGGCACATAGTAAATTGCTTTGCCACTTGTCAGCTGTGTGACTGTGGGCAAGTCACTTAACTTCTCTGTGCCGCAGTTACCTCATCGGTAAAATGGGGATGAAGACCGTGAGCCCCACGTGGGACGACCTGATTCCCCTGTGTCTGCCCCAGCGCTCAGAACAGTGCTCTGCACGTAGTAAGCGCTTAACAAATACCAGCATTATTATTAACAAATACCATAAGAAAAAGAAAAATGAGCTGCAGGGAATGCATTATGAGTGTGACTGAGCAGACAAGAGGGAGGTATAGGATCTTTTAAAGAGAACATCTCTTCTGTCATAAACGATAGATCTTGATGAGGTCACAGAGGAGCAGCATGGCCTCGTGGATAGATCATGGGCCTCGGAGTCAGAGGGACCTGAGTTCTAGTCCCAGCTCTGCCACTTGTTGATTGGGCAAGTCATTTGTATTAATGTCCGTCTCCCCGTCTCGAGACCATAAGCCGCTGTGGGCAGGGAATGTGTCTGTTTATTGTTGTACTCTCCCAAGCACTTAGTTCAGTGCTCTGCACCCAGTAAACACTCAGTAAATACGAACGAATGAATCAATCGAATGAATGAACTTGACTTCTCGGTGCCTCGGCTACCCCATCTATAAAATGGGGATTAATACTGTGAGGCCCGTGTGGGACACGGACTGTGTCCAACCCGATTGCACTGTATCTACTCCAGTATTTAGAACGGTGCCTGACAGCCAGTAAGTGCTTAAGAAAATATTGATTTAAATTTAAGATCATTTTGATTTCAGAACGATATTGGTAGGTGAGCAGATATATAAAGATTGGACTGGAAGTATCAATGGGGACATTCCTGGAATTGGTACCGAATGTGAAACATCACCGGTGGGCTTCCATATGGTTTAGCCTAATGAGGGATTCATTTTGCTGTCTCACATTCTCGCATCTTTGGTTGCTCTAGAATGAGAACACCTGCATTTATCCAAATTCACATCTGTCCGTGCCTCAGATTTGTACCTTTTCCCCACTGTCAGCAGTTGGCTACCAGATGAGTTTTAGATAAATGGTCTCCGACTCATCTTCCCGGTGTCGTCTGATGCCGCTCAGATTAAATAATTCCAGCGGAGGAAGTTTCGGGGAGATGTTGCCTGCACTCTCTGCAGTTCATTGAACCCATATGGAGAACAGCTGGAAATATGGGTTTGCTACCTGAGGCCAGTGTTTGCGTCGCCAGCCGTGACTCCCACTTGCTGACCCTCATATAATGCATCGCGGTCGAAGAAGAGGCGCTCCCTCTCTTCCATTTTGTGATGAATGGCGTTACTTGTACAGTCTTGGTGAGTTTCCATATCTGACAGCTGTGAGTGAGGAGCCTAGTTAATAAATACTGCTGTGTACCAGAGGAAAAGGCGCTGCTCTAAAATGGGCTAGAGGATGGCGCCAACAGATGCAGGTCAGGGAACTGGTTCAGATGTGAATTAAAGAGATTACGTTTTCACCTGTGTGTGGTAGAGATATGTTTTGGAGTCAGTTGGAGTTTGAAATTCTTCCCTGACTAAGCCTTCCTTTCCTCTTCTCCCCCTCCCTTCTATGTCACCCTGACTTGCTCCCTTCATTCATCCGTTCATTCAAACATATTTATCGAGCGCTTACTGTGTGCGGAGCACCGAACTAAGTGCTTGGAAAGTACAATGGGGCAAAAGATAGAGACAAATCCTACCCAACAACAGGATCACAGTCTAGAAGGGGGGAGACAGACAACAAAACAAAACAAAACAAGACAGGCATCAATAGCATCAGTATAAATAAATAGAATTATAGATATATACACATCATTAATAAAATAAATACAATAATAAATATGTATGTATATACACAAGTGCTTTGGGGCAGGGAGGGGGATAGAGCAGAGAGAGAGAGAGAGTAGGGGCAATGGGGAGGGGAGGAGGAGCAGAGGAAAAGGGGGGCTCAGTCTGGAAAGGGCTGGGAAGGGCTCTGAAGGGAGAAAGTGTGCTAGTTTGGCGGATATCAGGGGGGAGGCCATGCCAGGCCAGAGATAGGACATGGGCCAGGGGTTGACGGCAGGGCAGGGGCAAACGGGGCACAGTGAGTAGGTTAGCGGCAGCAGAGGAGCGGAGTGTGCAGGCTGGGCTGTAGAAGGAGGGAAGGGAGGTGAGGCAGAAAGGGGCAAGGTGATGGAGAGCTTTGGAGCCAAGAGTGGGGAGTTTTTCTTGACAACCCCAGAGTCCTTCTGTCCAGATCTGTAATTTATTTATATTAATGTCTGTCTCCTCTTCTAGATTGCAAAATAGTGTGGGTAAGGAATGTGTCTGTTGTATTGTTATATTGTACTTTTCCAAGTGCTTAGTAGAGCGCTCTGCACAAAATGAGGGCTCAATAAGTAAGATTGTCTGACCGATGATTGACTGGCTTATTGACTGACTTCCCTTTATTTGATCTTATCATTCATGTTTTCCAAATGGGAGGGACTTGGGTGATTGTTTTGCCTTTGATTAGCTTAAATTGGTTTGTATCTTTTTTTTAAAAAGAAAAGAACCGCAAAGCCCAAGTGATCAAAATCTCATACAAAGACTCCTAACCATTGGCTTTAAGGTTCTGTATCAGCTTTCTTAACTATCCACTGTCTTCTGTTCCTCCTCCTTAGTATGTTCTCTTTTTATCTTCCAAACAAACCTCGGAAATGTAACTTGCTTGCAGGCTTGTTTACCTGCCTCTCATTGTTTATACCTTTCCCCCAACCTGGAACATCTCATTCCTCAATGCTGCCACAGCATGTTCTTCCATTCCTTCAAAGCTTTCTTTAATCAGTCAGTGGTATTTATTGAGCACCGACTAAGTGCTTGAGAAAATAAAATAGAATTGGGAGATGAGATCCCTTCCCACAAAGAGCTTACAATTTGGAGGTGGAGACAGATATTTAAATAGATTATAGATAGGCATAATGGGAGAGCATAAAGATATGTACATAAGAGCTCTGGGGATAATGCGGGGTTGACTCTCCAGTGCTTGAGGGATAAAGATTCAAATATATAGGCGGCACAGAATAGAGGGAGTAGAGGAGGGAGGGCAAATAAGGGAAATGAGGACTTCTGCCATGATTTTTTTTAAGATTCTTTAACTGCAAATAAGCTCTCTTGGCCAGGGGAACTTCGTAAGTCTATGAAAATATAATACAGAAGGGCAGAGATGTTTCTCATTAACTGATGGCTAATGAAAATCCCTGAGTTTTCTGCAAACTAAATGTCTTTTCATGTAGCACTTATTTAACACAAAAATGAAATTGGGGAATAAAAAAAGCAAAGTCATAACTACCAGAATCTAACAGGAATTGTGACTGATTTCTGACCTATAGGATATAACTATTCCTTTCTCACTAAACTATCTACTTGAAAAAGACTAGCCTTTTAATTGGAAGGAAGAAGAGAGAGAGGGATCTCTATGGAAGTGAAAAAGTCACCTCTTACAGAAGTTATCACCTTCCTGTTCATGTAATAATAATAATAATGATAATAGCATTTGTTAAAAGATTACTTTGTGCCTCACACTGTGTTACACACAGATGAAAACAAATCAGGTTGGATACTGTCCCTGTCCCAGATGGGGCTCACGGTTTTAATCCCCATTTTACAGATGAGAACCCTGAGGTGCAGTGAAGTGAAGTGATTTGCCCAAGGTCACACAGCAGATAAGTGGCAGAGCTGGGATTAGCACCCAGGTCCTTCTGACTCCCAGGCCCATGCTTTATCCATTGTCACACTGCTTCTCATCCGATCAGTTACCTTAGCACACTTAAATCTATTTAATTATTTGCTTGCTTATTTGCTTTTCAGGTCTCCTTCTACCTGTCATATTTTGCAATTTGTTTCTGTTTGTCTCTATTAGATTGTAAACTCAAGAGCAAAAACTGTATGTTAGCACTTCTATTGTATGTTTCCTAAGTAAGTAAGAGCTCAACATTGCTCTGAATATGTTCATTCAATAGTATTTATTGAGCGCTTACTATGTGCAGAGCACTGTATTAAGTGCTTGGAATGGACAAATGGGCAACAGATAGAGACGGTCCCTGCCCTTTGACGGGCTTACAGTCAGGCAGAGTCGATAGGGATGATAATAATACTGTGGTAAAATTGTATCCAGCAGGGTATGCATGCAGTTCAGGGGAAACAACATTGCAAGGTTTTCAAAATGATAAAACTATTAAATGTTAATAGAATTCTATGTAGGCGGAGCAATCTGCAAAGAGTGGTGAGCCGGCTTACTAAGGAATCCATCGCCTGGGTTTCGCTCTAAAATATTATTTATCAAGAATGACATGGCAGATATCAGAAAGCAATGTTCTGAACTATTGGGAACATAAGCTATATAGAGTACACTTATTTATATTCTGAATTTTGATGGACTGTCTGGCTGGTACTGTATAATCTCGGGGCTTCTTTCTACATCAGAACCTAGGAATGTTATTGCCGACGGTATCCTGTTCTTCAGCCCTAGTCTGTTTTCAGCAAGTCGTTGAGAAAACCGACGTATCATGGAATCTCCTTCCATGGAGGAGTTGCTATTTAAAACTGGAAATTACTAATTTTAATTTTGAGTATGAATACCATTTGAAATGGACATGTATTCATATTACTTTGGAATTCACTGTGGAAGCTGAGATATACGCTACTTGTACAATTTTTCCCTCATTTGATACATTTTCTTCCTTTTTTTTATGGTTTCCTAGGAGCCAAACACTATTTCAAGTGCTGGGGTAGATACAAGGCAATCAGGTTGGACACAGTCCCTGTCCTGCATTACATAACTCTCTGAATTAGTTATGAAACTCACAAACTTTACCGATTTGTAAATACAGTGCCACAATTTTGACATGCGCTATTCATGTAACGATTCCCTAATTTTTATATGAGGGTGCTCCATCTCTATAGCCTCTACATAGGCTTATAAAAAACGTATGATATTTCAGGATGGTCATGAAGGGATATGAAGAAAGCAACACTACACACACGGGCACGGCTGTCCATTTCGAAGCTCATAGTGATGATAATAAAAATTGAATTTGTTAAGCCCTTGTCCTGTGTCAAGCACTCTACAAGGTATTGAGGTAGAGAAGCAGCATGGCTCAGTGTTGGGACTCAGAGGTCATGGGTTCGAATCCCAGCTCTGCCACTTGTCAGCTGTGTGACTGTGGGCAAGTCACTTCACTTCTCTGGGCCTCAGTTCCCTCATCTGTAAAATGGGGATTAAGACTGCGAGCCTCACGTGGGACAACCTCATTCCCCTGTATCTCCCCCAGCGCTTAGAACAGTGCTCTGCACATAGTAAGCGCTTAACAAATACCAAACAAATACAAGGTATTCAGGTTGGACACAGTCCCTATCCCTCATGGGGTTCACAGCCTAACTAGGAGGGAGTAGCAGAGAAGCAGCGTGGCTCAGCGGAAAGAGCCCGGGCTTGGGAGTCAGAGGTCAAATGTTTGAACCCCGGCTCAGCCACTTGTCAGCTGTGTGACTGTAGGCAAGTCACTTCACTTCTCTGGGCCTCAGTTACCTCATCTGGAAAATGGGGTTTAAGACCGTGAGCCTCACGTGGACCAGCCTGATAGCCCTGTATCTACCCCAGTGCTAAGAACAGTGCTCTGCACACAGTAAGCGCTCACAAATACCAACATTATCATTTAAACCCCATTTTGCCGATGAGGAAACGGAGGCACGGAGAAGCTTAAGTGACTTGCCCAAGGTCACACAGCAGACGAGTGCCGATTAGGGATGAGAACCCAGATCCTCTGACTCTCAGGCCAGTGCTCTTTCCATTAGCCATGCCACTGATGGTGAAATCCTATTCATGCCTGCAAGTGTGGGTGACAAGACCAGTGAGCGACCAGTACTCCTTTCTGCATTCTTTGCGTGAAAAGACAGATCTTTGCTGCACTAATGAGTTTGTCCCATACAGAAGCTGTCTCTGTTTTTGAACCTGTCTCTTAGTACCCTGCTGAGAAGCAGCGTGGCTCAGTGGAAAGAGCGTGGGCTTTGGAGTCAGGGCTCATGAGTTCGAATCCCAGCTCTGCCACTTGTCGGCTGTGTGACTGTGGGCGAGTCACTTCACTTCTCTGGGCCTCAGTTCCCTCATCTGTAAAATGGGGATCAAGACTGTGAGCCCCACGTGGGACAACCTGATTCCCCTATGTCTACCCCAGCGCTTAGAACAGTGCTCGGCACATAGTAAGCGCTTAACAGATACCAACATTACCCTGATATTTGAGGAAGACTTTGTTTCTCTGCCTTCTCCTGATTATTGCCTGTCAAGCCTCTCTGTCTATTGTCCTGGCTTTCTAACGGTCTACCGCTAGCTCACATTGTGGAGTTGTGCTTCAGTGTGTGTCTAAATAATAATGTTGGTATTTGTTCAGCGCTTACTATGTGCAGAGCACTGTTCTAAGCGCCGGGGGAGATACAGGGTCATCAGGATGTCCCATGTTGAGGCTCACAGTTAATCCCCGTTTTCCAGATGAGGTAACCGAGGCACAGAGAAGTGAAGTGACTTGCCCACAGTCACACAGCTAAGTGGCAGAGCTGGGATTCGAACCCATGACCTCTGACTCCGAAACCCGGGCTCTTTCCACTGAACCATGCTCATTCTGGCCTCCTTGATCGTGTGAGAAACAGCGTGGTCTAGTGGAAAGAGCATGGACTTGGGAGTCAGAGGATTTAGGTTCTAATCCCAGCTCTGCCACTTGTCTGCCGTGTGACCTTGGACAAGTCACTTCACTTCTCTGTGCCTCAGTTCCCTCATCTGTAAAATGGGGATCAAGACTGTGAGCTCTATGTGGGACAGAGACTGTCTTGCTCAGTTATCTTGTATCTACCCCAGAGCCTAGTATAGTGTCTGGCACATAGTGCTTAACAAATACCACAATTATTCTAACATTTCTTATAATAATAATAATAATAATGATATCTGTTAAGTGCTTACAATGTGCTGAGCACTGTTCTAAGCATTGGGATAGATACAAGGTTATCGGGTGGTCCCACATGGGGCTCACAGTCTTAATCCCCGTTTTACAGATGAGGTCAATGAGGCACAGAGAAGTGAAGTGACCTGCCTAAAGTCACACAGCTGACAAGTGGCAGAACTGGGATCAGAGCCCACGACCTCTGACTCCCAGGCCCGGGCTCTTGCCACTAAGCCACGTTGCTTTTTATTATGATGTGAGCCCCCTTTCATTACATCATAAGGCAGGACCTGGGTTCGAACCCCCACTCTGCCACCTGTTTGCTGTGGGACCTTGGGCAGGTCACTTTACTCCTCGGGGGCGTCAGTTACCTCATCTGTAAAATGGTGATTAAAAGTGTAAGCCCTATGTGGGACAGGGACCGTTTCTAACCCCGTTAGCTCGTATCTACTTCAGTGCTTAGAACAGTGCTTGGCACGTAGTAAGTGCTTAAGAAATACCATAATTATTATTTGCTGTTTGAGTGTTGTGCTATAATCCATTCTCCTCATATATCCTGCCCAGTGGAAAGAGCACTGGTCTGGGAGTCAAAGGACATGGATTCTAATCCTGACTCTGCCACTTGTCTGCTGTGACCTTGGGCAAGTCATTTCTCTCTCAGTTACCTCATCTGTAAAATGGGAATTAAGGCTGGGAGCCCCGTGTGGAACATGGACTGTGTCCAACCCAATTAGCTTGTATCTACCCCATTGGGGATTAAGGGTGTGAGCCTCACGTGGGACAACCTGATACCCCGTATCTACCCCAGCGCTTAGAACAGTGCTCTGCACGTAGTAAGCACATAACAAATGCCAACGTCATCATCAACAGATGTCATCGTTATTATTATTAGAAGAACTAAGTGTGGGGGCTGGGTTATAGTAGGAGAGTAGAGAGATTAGATAAGAGGGGGCAAGGTGATTAAGTGCTTTAGCTCTGCCGCTTGTCCCCTGTGTGGCTGTGGGCAAGTCACTTAACTTCTCGGTGCCTCAGTTCCCTCATCTGTAAAATGGGGATGAAAACTGTGAGCTCCACATCGGACAACCTGATCACCCAGCATCCCCCAGCGCTTAGAACAGTGCTTTGCACATAGTAAGCGCTTAACAAATACAAACATTTATTTAAAGCCAATGGTGAGGAGTCTCTGATGCTGAGGTGGATGGGAACCCACTGGAGTTTCTTGAGGAGTAGGGAATCATGGTTTGAACATTTTTGAAGGAAAATGATTTGGGCGGCAGAATGGAGCGTGGACTGGAGTGGGGAGAGACAGGAGGCAGGGAAGTCAACAAGGAGGCTGATAAAATAATCAAGGCAGGATAGGATAAGTGCTTGCATTATTGTGGTAGCGTTTGGATGGAGAAGAAGGGGCGGATTTTGGCGATGTTCTGAAGGTAGAACTGACAGGAATTAGTAACGGCTTGATAGTAGCAAAGTAGAGTCTCAATCAGTGAGACATAACACTGTTTTTTTTTAGAGATCACCAAACGGAGTAGCCTGATGGCTTGCTTTATATCATCCTCAAACAACTGCGAACAATTTGATGCGTTTCCAGCTTCCAACATATTTTGTGAGTGGCGAACTTCATCTCACCTTGAACCTTACAACAGAAGGATTCATTCATTCAATTGTATTTACTGAGTGCTTACTGTGTGCAAAGCACTGTACTAAGCGCTTGCTTGGGAAAGTACGGTACAACAATAGACGCATTCCCTGCCCACAGTGAGCTCACGGTCTAGGGCGGGGAGACAGACATCGATACAAATAAATTACAGAAGACCAACCAATCCATATGTGAAAATAAAAAATATAGGGAGTATTATTCCATTGAGTAAAGAGGTCTGGAAGCATTTTACTCAGCAATATAGAGAAACAAAACAAAACAACTCAACCAAAGACCCTTTCAATCTTAGAGGAACATTATAGCCTAGGCAAAGGAGTACGAGCCTGGGAGTCAGAGACCCCGATTCTAATCCTGGATCAACCACTTGCCAACTGTGACCATGGAAAGTCACTTTTCTGTGCTTCCGTTTCCTCATCTCTAAAATGGGGGCTCAATACTTTTTCCCCCTTGTACTTAGATTGTGAGCCCCAAGAAGGACGGGATCTGTGACTGAGCTGATTAACTTGTAGGTGCCCCAGGATTTTGAACAGTGTTTGACACATAATAACTGCATAACACATACTATTAAAAAAACTTAAAAGAAAATGTAAAAGAAATGTTTGAGGCCAGTGCTCATCTTCAGCCATATAGACTTCTAATTTTGAAATCCTAGGAAGCAACTGACATTGTTTTTGAGGAAGCAAAAGGTCATGAAGAAAACAACCTGATGAGAAAAAACAGGGAATCCAACAGCGTAATTATAACAACTTGCCCAAGTTCCCATTTCACCATATTAATTTGTGAAATAAAAAAGTGGAAAGAGTGAGACCCCGAACCCCAAGAATATTCAGTGAACCTGGGACCAGCCCCCCCAAGTTGGATAGTCATCACAAAGGCACCTGGTTGGGTTGTATAGATGAATAGTAAAATTTTCTCAGTGAAAATCTTCAGTGCTATGTTGGATTCAGACAACTTTCTATAGAAAAAATATTTAAAAATTTGTAATAATAATAATTGTGGGATTTGTTAAGTACTTACTATATGTCAACCACTGTTCTAAGCACTGGGGAAGATATGAGATAAACAAATCAGACACAGTCCCTACCCCTCATCAGGCTCACCGTCTAAGTAGGAGGGAGAACAGGTATTGAATCCCCATTGTACAGATGAAGTAACTGAGGCACAGAGAAGTTAGGTGACTTGCCTAAGGTCACATAGCAGGCATTTGGCGGAGCTGGAATTAAAATGTAGTTTATCCATGAAATAAAATCAAACAACTTCTTGAGAAATGTCATTTTACCCAAGTTCTAAAATATAAATACAAATCTCAAATTGAATAGAGGTAGAATCAGACTGGGATTGTGCATTATATAATTAGTCTCATCTGGTTAAGAGTTCACTACGAGACAGTAAGAAGATTTTCTTTTTTGGTTTATCGTGCATTCAGTTTTTAAATCACAGTCAATGTTAATGACAGTGAATCAGTACTTTCCAAAGTACTATGAAGTTTAGCTTTTTAATTCGCGTATTTTAACATTTTCAAGTGTTTTTTAAACCATATTTTGAGGTATGTTATTATGCTCCTACAGCTAGACGCAGCAGAGATTCAAGGAATAAACATCTTCAAAATGTATTTTTTTTAAAGGGTGAAGAATATCCTTTAGAGTATTCCAGGATTCTGTAGGCTTCAGAGTATTACTTCATAAGCCAAGTTCTGAACTACTATGCCCAAAAGAGTAGACAAACTAGATTTCAAAAACATCACGGTAGGTTTTATAAGCAATACAGAAATATTTAGACTCCATATGACTGAGAAAGATGTCCACTTCCCGTGAGCTTCATTTCGCACTGTAAGAGTATTTGAGAAGAAAGCAGATGGCTTAAGAAATATTAGACTGAATAATCAATGGATTCTAAAGTTCCTTAAGACACAAAATTATTTAGGTTTAGACTAATTTTTTTGCCTCCTCCCCCGCCTTATGGAATGAGTATAAATTTATTATTTGTTAAGTGCTTTGTGTTAAGCACTGTTTTAACCACTGAGAGAGATATAAGTTTATCAGGTTGGACAGTCTCTGTCCCATATGAAGCTCACATCTAAACTGGGGGGACTGGGATTTAATCTACATTTTACAATTGAGGAAGCTGAGACTCTGAGAAGTTAAATTATTTACCCGAGGTCACACAGCAAGCGATCGGCAGAGCAGGGATTAGCACCCAGTTCTTCTGACTCCCAGACCTATCCCCTTTCCACTAGTCTGTGGTGCTTTTCAATAACATACATCCTTATACATCTACACTCATGTGTTCGTAGTTAATATGAACCAGTATCTTTTCCTTATGATTTAAAAATAGGAGTTAGAAAAGGCAAAGGTAATTTTGTTGCTTCATCTGTTTCAGTATAATCATATCAAATAAAAAAGCAAATGATTGATCTGATTGGTGTCTAAAGGCCATTTAATAGCTGCAAATAATCCGGACAAGTAAAGACCGGGGAAAGGTATTGATTTTGTGTCACATGAATGTAAGTAGAACATCTAAGCATTAAATAATGTTCCCAGGGCACTTTTCAATGTGACCAGCTGAAGCAGAAGAGCACAACATATTTAATGATCTGTACGACTCAGCCTCCTTGAGGTCAATAATATGTACTTAACCTTTAGGCTTTCCATGTTGTCTACTTGCCCAGCTGGTTTATGAAGTGTAGGTTAACATGATTGGGGATTTAGGGCAGTGATAACTTGATCTCTCAGACATGCGCCGCTGTTCCATATAAATGTTAAACAAATCCATTGTGGTTAGTCCTTGGCTTTTGAGAACAGTCTGCAGCAATTTTTCCTCCTTAAGCATAATTTACAAACCTGGACTGTGCACACATATCTGGTCCTACTACAGCCCTTTCCTTCTTCTTTACCTGTAACGTAGGAGAGCTGAAGAGATGCTGGATTCATTTGGTTTCATTATCTCCCCCAGCCTCTGCATATTCCCACCTGGCTGCCCGTCACCATTTAAACTCAGGGTGTTAACTTGACTCCCCATCTTCTCTCTTAAACCTTCTCCTCTTGGCCTAGTGGAAAGAGCCCAGGCTTGGGAGTCAGGGGACCTCCATTCTAATCCCAGCTCCACGACTTACCTGCCGTGTGACCTTGGGCAAGTCGCTCTGCTTCTCTGTGCCTCAGTTCCCTCATCTGTAAAGTGGGGGTTCAGTGCCTGTTCTCCCTCCAATTTAGGCCATGAGTCCCATGTGAGACCTGATTATCTTGTATTCACCCCAGCACTTAGTACAGTCCTGGGCAAATATCACAGTTGTTATTATTTTTATTCCTAAGTGAGAAAACGAGAGAGTTAGTTGTGGAGGGTTTTGTTCTGTTTTTTGTTTTGTTGTGGAGGGGTTTGTTCTGGGTTTTGAATTGTTCTGGTTTGCTCTGCTGTCTGTCTCCCCCGTTTAGACTGCGAGCCCCTCATTGGGCGGGGATTGTCTCTATCTGTTGCTGAATTGTACATCCCAAGCACTTAGTACAGTGCTCTGCACATAGTAAGTGCTCTATAAATGCTACTGAATGAATGAATTGAATGAATGAATGGAGGGTGCAGTGGACCAATCAGTTCTGAGGCCCCCTTTATCAGAGTCAGTGGATGGGGGTGGGTGGGCTAATAATTATGGGAGTTAAGTGCCTACTGTGTGCCGAGCACTGTTTTAAGTGCTGGAATAATAATATTTAAGCACTTCCAGTGTGCCAGGTATTGTAGTAAGTGCTGGTGTAGATGCAAACTAATCAGGTGGGACACGGTCCCTGTCTCATGTGGGGCTCACAGTCTCAATCCCCATTTTACAGATGACGTAACGGAGGCTCAGAGGAGTGAAATGACTTGCCCAAGGTAGCACAGCAGACAAGTGGTGGAGCTAGGATTAGAACCCGTGACCTTCTGACTCCTGGGTCCAGGCCAGCCCATCTTCTAAGCCCTGTCCCTGGCAGGAATGGCGCGAGGTGGGGCAGAGGACATGGCTTGGCCCAACAGTTAGAATATTGTGAACATCGTGGTGATTTGGCCCTGCTTTGGGTCATGAGGCTTTGAGATTAAGGACTGTTCCTCTCAGGCAGTAATGAGCTGCTATCCTTACTGCTGGCATTTAAAGTCTGTTTACACGAAACTTGTGGCACCCATTTGGGATGCTCCGAAATAAGGACGGACCTGGGCCCCGCGGCCTTCTCTGTTCCATTTAAGGGATGTATCTGCACAAACGACCCTAACGCTACTTGAGACAGTTGTGGTTGAAGTTGTAAAACCTTAACTGTTTTCACAACGTGGTCCCAGAGGGTGATATGGTCATATACGCTGCAATACAGTGCCTGATCAGTGTAGTCAGTTTTGGGAATGTTATGAGACTCCTTCACTGTGTTTTGTCAGAGGTTGGAGTATTAAAATGTGCTGAATATTCACTAAGGGCAGAGTTTCTTCCCATTCAAATGTGCTTGGACTCTTATTTGTGGAATTCTATCTGGTGGTTCCTGGGTCTCTCGTACTTCTGTTTCTCGGAATAGCTGAAATAATATTGGTCACTTGAAACTCACCCAAACATTTCCTTTTTCACATTGCACCGTTCTTGTTTTCCACTGATTTTCTCTATTTTTTGTGCCTCAGAATTATCATTTTCTTTCTTTCTCTTCCTGATCTATTATTAATTGTAAAGCAAAACAGAACGTGTTTGGTTAGAAGACTTGTGTTGCATTAAGGGGATGAATAAAGCTGAAACGTTTTGATCATCTGGAAAAAAATCATTTTCTGAGCCCTGTCAGCTAATTAAACTGGAGAAAAAGCAAATAATGTTATTATTTGAAGAATGAAACAGGGCATCCTGAAATTTATCAAGTTTAAGAGAAGAGCTGAGAAATGGATTTGTGAAGATTTCTGATGCTAAGTTGTAGCTTTTGACCACACTGCAGCTGGATACCTGCTCTAAATTGGCTGCCTCTGTAATTAAAAGTATCGATGTTTCGAGCTGACTATATCCTATTAGTAAGATTTTAGGAAACAAAAATTTAATTTATTCACATTCGATATGGTCTGTAAATGCCACCATTATATGCCTTCCACTGGCCTTTGATTAGCTATGGATTAATAAAACTTTTATACCTTCTTTGTCAGCCTCATTTTGAACTCTGTTTTTGCATACTGTAACTATTAAATAAATGAATTAGTGTCCAGAAGTGTGTCATGCATATTACCTAGCAGCAGGAAGCATAATACAGTGGTCAGCTCCCTAGGAACGTTATAAATCATAACGCATTCAGTAACCTGCTCATGTGGACCTATTAAAAGCATGATGATTTAGTGAAGCAGTATTTGTGCTTAACAATGGAATTTTAGCTAATTCAAAACAATGTAAATCATCTCCAATTACAGTATTTGAATATTCACAGTGGCTACAAGGATCTGTACTGTTGCCAGGCAAAAGAAAAAAAAAGCAGCTTCCAGAGGTTGACTGGAGTTTAGTATTCAGGTGGGTTCGGGTACCCTGCGTTAAAATTAAGATCAGCGTTGGGAAAAGATGTTTATTTGGCACAGCTGGCTTAATCTCCTCCAAAGCAATTTAAGGCATCAGAAACTGGAATGGGAGAAGGGGTTGGTGGGGGCACTGAGGTGTCCTCTTGTGCCGAAGAACTCAGATGGGAATGATAATTGTGCTATTGCCACGTGCTGAGGGTGATGAGGTGATGCTGCTATGTATGTAGTCCTATAGGCTGTTAAGGATTTCTTTTTTAATGTTGTCATCAAAGTTGTTTCAGATCAGTGTCAGTAACTTCTTCAGACTGAAGCTGCAGCAGTGTTCCCCTGGGTGCGATAGACTAGAATATGATCAGGCTTGATGCTCTTTCATGCTCAAAATATCTGAAAAGGCCTTACCGAGAAATAATACTGATTAGATCCTGGGAATTGGGGAACTACAGCTCAGGTGCCCCTGCGGTCAGTTTTAAGAAGCGCCATCCTTGCAGCAGCAGGGATATGTTAGCTGGCTCTTTGGCAGGAACTCCTCTTCATCCGAAAGTGAGTAAGAAGGTGATTGAGAGTGTGGTGTTTTTGATTTGAAGAGTTTATTCTGTGAATTTTGATCCTTGTATCTTTATTTCTTTTGAAAGATGTCCCAGTTCATATCATCTGATAAGGTCAGGCTACTCAACCTTCATTTAGTAAAAATAAGAACAAGAATGGTATTTGTTAAGTGCTTTCTATGTGCCAAGCACTATTCTGAGCACTGGGGTGGATACAAGATAATCAGGTTGTCCCCTGTGGGGCTCACAGTCTAAATCCCCATTTTATAGATGAAGTAACTGAGACAGAGAGCAATTAAGTGACTTGCCCAAGGTAATGCAGTAGACAAGTGGCAGAGTGGGATTAGAACCCAACTCCTCTGACTTCCAAGCCTGTGCTTTTTATACTAAACCATGCTGAGGCAAAATGGAGTATGGAAGACAGAAGTGGGAAATGTGTTATTATTATTCCTATTAATGATAATACTTATCACCATTGATAATGATAATATTGCACTAAGCACTGTCTGACTAAAATAATCAGATCAGACAGCCCCTGGCCATGATCACAGTTTAGCTGGGAGGAAGAATAGGATGAGGAAACTGAGACACAAAAACATTGTGATTTTTTCTCAAAGTCACACCTCAGGGAAGTTGGGGAGCCAGGATTAGAACCCAGCTTCACTAATTCTCAGGCCTGGGCTCTTTACATTTCCCAGATTTCACAAATCCCACATCAAGTGAAATTAAATCTATCTGCAACCATTAATAAACATTTAGCGAGCAGACCCATAGCGCTTGGCTGGGAACAGGGAGCTAAGGAATTTAGACAGAAACTATCCCTATCTTGATAAGGATAACAAGTTAGCTAAAAGATAGAGTAGCATAGGTGATGATTTCTTTCTCTCATCTCTCTCCAATTTCCTTATCCTTTTCAAGGTAGAATTAAAGAGTGTTTTTTTGTTTGGAAATCCGGTGTCCTACTACAGTGGTTTTGATTCTTCAGATAACACATATTAGCATTTCTATCTTCCTTTCCTGCGATTAGTTCCTCACAGTGACAGGCACTGAAATTAGTCTCACTAATCATTAGGTGCTGTTGCATTTTGGAATTCTTTCCCCCCAAGGCTGAGCTCTATAAACTTATATCATTTCATTATTGTTTTATCAATATTTTCAGTAATATTTAGCTAGATTGTCTCTTCCCAAAACGAGAACAATTTCCAGCCTTGGCTATGAAAAATACTGATTAAGACCCTACCTGCATGAGATTTTGAACCCTTACTATTTGCAGAGCTCTTGGGGGAGAGTACAGTACAACAAAGTTTGACACATAGTAAGTGCTTAACAAATACCATAAAAAAAAGAGTAGACACTGTCCCTACCCATAAGAAGCTTATAGTCTAGAGGAAGCTTAGAGTCTAGACCTGATCCTTGCCTTCAAGGAAACTGAAATCAAATCGGGGAGACAGACACAAAATAATTTATAAATGGGAAAAAAAGTTGGAAAGATGGAACATGGATGATTAAGGGACTGCGTAGCAGAATATGTTGGGTCAATATGTACAGAAAAAGTGATTGTCAGTGCATAAGTGCGGACATAGTACAAGAAGGCCGAGGTGAGGAGAAGGAAAATTAATCAAGGAATATACATATGCACCAGGTTTTTATGGTAAAAATGACACAAGTGGGAGTGACTGAAAAGACCAATATATGACTGGTAATCCATTCCTCACTGCATGTAAATAAAGGTAATTCCTTGACATCCGGATGAATTTGACACTTTGAGCATTTGCTGTTATATTCTAATCTGCATCTTGGTATTCCAGTCTCCCCGAGGTCTCTCCTTGAGAAATCCCTCTATTGTCTCAGCCAGCTGATCCAGTGCTGTTGTCTTCCAACTTCTCCTGCTGTACAGCCTCGCTTGAACATCTTGTCTTATAATATCGAGTCGTTTCCGACCCATAGCTACTCCATGGACACATCTCTCCCAGAGCCCCTCTCCTCCATCTGCAATGGTTCTGGTAGTGTGTCGGTAGAGTTTTTTTGGTAAAAATATGGAAGTGGTTTACCATTGTCTTCTTCTGTGCCATAAACTTGAGTCTCTGCCCCTCGACTCTTTCCCGTGCCACTGCTGCCCAGCACGGGGGAGTTTTGACCTGTAGAGGATTGCCTTCCACTCTCTAGCCACTGCCCAAGCTGGGAATGGAATGGACAGGGTCTCTGCTTGACTCTCCCTCCCGTAGCCGAGACCGGTAGAGTATTGGAAACTCTCTAAATGTGATTCCCTGAGGGGCGCTTGAACATAGGCTTGCCTTATTTTTTAACTTTTAGTTTTGTCCTCTTTGTTGATGAATGACCCATTTCATCTCGCTATTCGATAATTGCTTTGTTAGCCTCTCGGCATCTCATATTCTTTATCCAGTAAAGCGGTGCTACAATAGCTGCATTCTAGAAGCTTACTGATGCAAACCCCTCCCATTGCACGTAGAGTATGAAACACAGGGGATGTGGATAAGATGATGCAGAAACTAAATGTGTCTTCTGTGGATTGTTCAGGTGCCACACTCATTTGAAGGTTGGTTCTACTGCAGCTTGATGTAATTCTAGAGTTTCAACAATATGGAAGAGTTGACAGAAATAATCTCTGCTCACAAGGAGCTTGCAGTCTAGATGGTGAGACAGACATTCAAATAAATTACAGAAAGGGGAAAGGTGGTGAAAAAGCAATGTAACAATATCGATTGTGGATGTTGGAAATAATTTAAATGCTTGGGATAGCACAAAAAACTATTAATCGGGATGCAGGTATGATATTTTCTAGAGACTGTACAAAGCAAATTAGACATTTTTCCAGTTTTTGGAGTTTACAATCTAAAATTTAAAATGAAGAACAGCAATATAGGCAAACCCAACACAACTGTTCTAGTAGTCAGATAAATGCATACAGTTGCATTTTGCATTGCAAAAAAACAACAGTGTAAGCAAAAATCTAAATTTCTTCAGCATTTTCTCTTGGATTTTTATTCACCTATGTACATAGAGTCTGAGTTGAATAAATATGTTAACTACAGAAACATGCACTGATTTAGTAGAACATATATGTCACGGTGTGAAATTAAAACAAGTAATTTTTGCTTCAGATTTGAATTGTAGATACTCACCATTGACCTGTGATCCTCATTGTACTTTAAGAGGTTGGTGGAATTAGGACATTTTGTGAGTTTAGGCATTTCATCAGCAGAAACACTAAGGGGGGGGGGGAAGCACTTAAAATAATTGTGGAGTGATAAAGATTGGCTAATGGGGAAAATAATAAAGTAGCCTTTTTTATGCTTTCATGCTGCAAAAGTAGAAACCTAACATGTCTTATGTTTCTGCAAATCCTATTTATTGGTCAGTCAGCAGAATACTGACCTAGGTCCTGAAATACTGTGGAAGCGTTCAAAAATTCAGTACGTTATACAACTTCAAACTCTTAAATGTTAATCTTATAGTAATATTTATACCATTTCAAATTAACATGGTAAAATTTGATTATGAAGAAATTAAGCTACAGTTATAGGTGGCAAGCTCAAATTCTTTGTTTTAGTCCTTTACACTTTTTTTTTCTTATACTCAACCCAAACATGTTCTTAAATAGCCTCCTGGTGATTCACTGATATTAAAGAGGTTCTGAGATAATTCTATAGTTTCAACTTTTTTTTTCCTTATTTTACCCCTCAGCCATTTTTCTCACAGGTTTGAAGTCTGCTTATTTGAAATTCATCAGTGAGTTAATTCCTAGGGAGTTGCTCTCAGTAACAAATTGAACCCTAATTGTACAGTGATCCCGGTTGCTCAGTCAAGCTCTTAGAATAATCACTTCCTGAATTCACTCCGGCTTCTCCTGTAAAGTAAGTTGAGTCCCTTTGTGGACACTACAAAGAGTTACTCCGTGCTGTGTGGTTTGGCAGATTGTAAGTAACTGCAAGCTCACACCAAACTTTTATTCCCATTTCAGTTCATATCTGAATTTGCTTTAGAATTGGAGGAAGTTCTTTTGGCAAATGAAGGCGGTTTCAACTTTGCTATGAACATTCATCTTATCAATTGCCCAAGCGTGCAATTGATATATAATTAGAAAAAAATTACACATTTTTGCTGTGCGAATAGATTTCCTTTCAACTCATTTAGCAAATTAAATCTGTTGTTTTCCTAATCACAGATCTGTTAGGTGAATTCCTTCATTCCATCTGCCCATAAATAGAGTCAACTTGATGCCCATTTATGCCTCAATATATGCAGGGCTCAGATATCAGGCTGGGGAAGTCAGAAATGAACGAAGATAGAGTAACTCGATAAGGACTTGCAAAAGAAAAGAATCAAGTACAACGAGCACTGAAGGAGTAAGACTAACATAAGGCAGAACTGGTAGAGTGGGGAAAGAACATCTATGTTTTGGGAGTTAGTCACCATTTACATCTGGTCTTCTGCACACAGTATGTGCTCAGTAAGCAGTAATAATAATGATTGTGATATTTGTTAAGCACTTATTATGCTCCAAGCATTGTAGTATGCGCTGGGGTAGATTCAAGATAATCAGATTCTATACGGGACTCACATTCTAAGTAGGAGGGGGATCAGGTGGTAAATCCCTATTTTTCAGATGAGGGAACTGAGGCACAGAGAAGTTAAGTGACTTGTCCAAGGTCACACAGCAGACAAGTGGCAGATCTGGGATTAGAACACAGGTCCTCTGATTCCCAGGCTCTTGCTAAAGGTCCTTGTTTTTCCATAAGGTCATACTTAGCACTGATTGGTTCTGGGAAGTGCAACTAGGAGTTGGAAAAAGTGGGTGCTTTAATAATAATAATAATAATTGTGGTATTTGTTAAATGCTATGGCCAAGCACTGTTCTAAGAACTGGGGTAGATACAGAATAATCAGGTTGTCCCACGAGGGGCTCCCAGTCTTAATCCCCATTTTAACTGAGGCCCAGAAGTTAAGTGACTTTCCCCAAGTCACACAGTTGCCAAGTTGCCAAGTTGACAAGTGGTGGAGGGGAGATTAGAACCCATGACCTCTGACTCCCAAGCCCATGCTCTTGCCACTAAGCCATGCTGCTTCTCATAGCTGTACCTTAATTGGGATTATTGTAAACTGTGAAACCCTAAATCTTTGGATGCTTTGGGTTTGGTAGAAAAGGAAAGGATAAACCAAGAAAGAGGTTCTTGGAAATTACAGCAAAAAGGGGAGATTGAGATAAATGAATGGGAAGTAGATCCTAACTCGGAGTTTTAAAAATTAAAGGAAAATGTTTTTAGTAATTATTTTGTGAGCAATTTAGGATCACCAGTGAATTCCAAAGGAAACCTGTTTGTCAGTCTCGATGGCGAATGAACTTTTCAACATTTTCAACATTTTATCAAAACCCTACTTAAGTACTTATGAATATCCCTCCGAATCAATTTCTTCATACTGAAATGGGGAAAAAAAATCATGAGTTATTTTGATAAACAGCAATGGACACTAATAACATTTTAATGAGCTTTTAACATTTCAGAAAGGCCTCTTTTGAAACATATCGACTTATTCTTAATAAACAGGCACTACACGTGATTTAGAAGTAAGAAATGTGAACATGACACATGAACAAACTGGTCTTGGCATCAGATATCCTTAATAAAGCAGATTTAATTTATGCTTTTCTGAATTATACAATATTTCTCAGTGGCATTTAGGTAAAATAGAAGAGGTAAATTTGCATATAAAAATGGGTACAGCAAGTGAGCTATTCTTTCATTTGATAGGTTGCGTTGAAGAATGGAAAAATTAGAATCTGCTAACAAATGACTCTACCTGCTTCTTTGTGCTATTTTTTTCCACATGTCTTTTAGACATATATTACTTGCTCATCTATATTGACCTGAATTCCCAGTTCAAAGCATCTTTGTTAAATGGGCAATTTGTTCCCAATAGCATTGGAAACAGCTGCAAAAGGAGACATATATTTCATGTGCTGTGGCATCACGCCAGTATGATACTCCAAATATTGCTTTCAAGAACGCTTGCCAGTACCTTAGCGCACACCCAGCATGAAGCAGAGGCAAATATAACCCTTGTTTAATGCATATTCACAAGGTATCCCACTCTCTTGTGCAGTGTAATGAATGCCCACTGGGTAGTTTGCATCACTGTTCAAAACACACTAATGGCAACACCAAATGAAACTCATACTAAAATATTGTAATCAGATTCCTTGGGGCACCTTTTTTTTTTTCCAAGTGCTTGGTTCTTAGAGATTTTTCTCTTGGAAATGTTTTTCAAGTGAAAGTATTCAGAGAGACTTTAAAATATGAAAGCTACAAGAAGAAGAATTGTTAATACTACATTTAGGGTTTTGTTTAATAGGGAAGTGTCCAGTTTAGGACTGAAAACGGTCTTTCAAATTTCTGCTGCTCCTAATCACATGCATAAATAGGCTTTTCACCCAGTGGTGGACTAATTCATTCATCTTGATTGATAATTAGAACTGACAAAGAACAGATCAACACAAATCAAGAGGGTAAAAACATCTGGGACCCAGTTTAATGAGAATACCCCAAAACCTCTTTAGTAGTAATTGCATTGCAAGCACAAAATAGCTTTCACAGTTGCTCTTGCAGTTGTTTCAAATTAGCACCCAAGATGTGAAAAACAGGCTTATTGTGAAAATACTAGCAGGGAATTTCTACAAATTGTTAGTATTGTTGGACGACTATACGGAGTAACCTACTTTGGGCATTTGGATATAATTTCGGGAACTGTGATTGCAGGAAATAACTCAGATTCTTGCATATCTTTGATTTTGAACTCACCGAGGTGAGGGGAAGAGTATGGAGTACAGAGTACTCACCAGCTTCACACAGCTGTCGGCCCTAAGACTGGCGATCTGTGAATCCAAGTCTGTCAGTTCCTGAATCCTGTTCCTATTTTGCATGACTTGTACTTGCTATTCTGGAGTAATATGATGCATCGGAAAGTATACAAACACTGGTGGACCCCAGATGGTTCAGGGCAGGAGTTATACCGTCTCTTGACTGCAGTCCTGTCAGCAACTCAATTCCTGAACTGCAGAATTCCTTGACTGGACATTTTAAGAACATCTTAAGGCTGTATACATTCCCAAGCCATAAAGGGATGGCTTTCAGCTTCCTCTTGGCTTAACTAAATAGACTGGGTCTGAGTTCTAAACTGTCTGATGTACAAATTTATCTCTGCATTGGGAATTCCAGGCACCACATCAAAGCCCGAAGGGCAGGGAAATTTAAGGATTTAAGGCTCACATTTCCCCGTGGATTTCTTCAACTTTTTCATAAAAATATACTCCAGGGCATTGCAAGTAATTTGGCCTAGATTTTTCAGTGGTGAGAAGCAGGGTGGCATAGTAGAAAGAATGTTGGCCTGGAAGTCAGAGAATCTGGGTTCTAATTCCAGCTCTGCCAATTGCTTGCTGTGTGACTTGGGGCAAATCACTTAACTTGTTTGTGCCTCAGTTCCCTCATCTTTAAAATTGGGATTCAGTATGTCTTCTCCCTCCTGCTTTAGACTGTGAGCGCCCTATGGGACGTGATTAACGTGTACGTACCCCAGTGCTTAGTACAATTATGTTGTCTTGTTTTTGTCCATCTATCTCCCCCGATTAGACTGTAAGCCCGTCACTGGGCAGGGATTGTTTCTATCTGTTGCCGAATTGTACATTCCAAGTGCTTAGTACAGTGCTCTGCACATAGTAAGCGCTCAGTAATTACTATTGAATGAATGAATGCTTAGCACCTAGTAAGTACTTAACAAAACCATTATTATTATTCCTTCTTTCCTACTTCATAGTATGTCTGCTTCTACCTGAAGAATGAGTCTATGTCTTCCAAATCCTGCAAAAGAAGTTACTGCCAAATCCCAGAAGTCAAGATAGAGGAGGAGGAACAAGTCCTTGTTTAAATATAAATGTCAAACATAACTAGAAAATTGAGGGGTCATTGTGAGCCACACATGAGCTCAATTCTATATTCTTTTCTCTGGGGAATTTTCTTTTGAGCCCTCCTTTTTTATTGAGCACACAGAACCAAGTTAATAAAAGATCACACACAGTAGAATTGAATTTCTTTTTTTCTGAACATTCTTCCCCATTAGAAATTTTACTTTACAGTGGATACAAATCCAACCTTTGTAGGGTGAAGGTTTTGTGATTGACTGAAATTTTTTTGTCTTGAAGGAAAATGCTTAAACTTATTCTATCACCAAAGGCAAGAGAAGAATTGTTGGGCAGTAGGTACTAGAAAATCCACAGGAAAGGCAGGTCCACACAGAAGACAAATTTATAGACATCTGCTGCAGAAGGAAAGAGGGGTATTTAAAGCACACTGAATACTGCTATGAAAATAAAAGGAAATTAGATCATTTATTGTTCAGTCAAACACTTTAACAGGGCAGCTCCTTGTGTAATGTAAAAGAAAAATCATGAATAAATGGAAGTTAGGTACCCATAAAACAAGGATGTACTGTAGAGTTCTTACCTTTAAAGAAATTTTGGAGCCAAAGAGCTTTCCATCTTTATGTTATTTGAACTTTTGATTGGTGGAAAATCAGTGCTGAAATGGTGAAACACATTTTAGAAAGAACATCTTTAATTGCAATTGATCATTTGGGGCTCTCTTTCCCCCGCAAAGGGAATTTAAAAGGCTTCGGGGGTTTCTCCTACGTTGTTCCAAAGACCCAGGATTTTGCCTTGACCACATTTCATGCTGTTGGTAGTGATGAAAAGTCTGTTCACTTGTTCTTTTCTATATGATAATAGAACATTTGTAAACATGATGCTACTGTAGAAATGATTTCGATGGGAAGATGGTTGTTGACTGGTAATATACTTAGAAGTAATAATAAGCAAGAAGTATTCCATCTAGAACCCACTATATAATGTGAAATTGTGCATTACTGTTGATGAAATACCCCTTGAAATGCATAACTGAAACTAATCTCTTTAGTGGATTAATCACTTCCATCCAAAAGCCACCTGTTCTGTTGCTGGAACCGGATTGGTACAGGATTGTTTAGGCTCAGACCCAGAGCATAGCCTCAGCAAAGGAGAGAACAGGACATACCGAATTCCCATTAGACTTTTCAGTGGAATATTAGTGGAATATTCTAATATTGTACATATTAGAACTTCTATGACCTCAGGTTAAACAAGCTTTTTTTGGTATTAGCTAGCAGGGCACAATTGGGTGGGGTTGTGTATTGGTGAAAAATACCAAATTTTGATATGGTCCGTTTGTGACTTAATAATAATAATAATGTTGGCATTTGTTAAGCGCTTACTATGTGCCGAGCACTGTTCTAAGCGCTGGGGTAGACATAGGGGAATCAGGTTGTCCCACGTGGGGCTCACAGTCTTAATCCCCATTCTACAGATGAGGGAACTGAGGCACAGAGAAGTTAAGTGACTTGCCCACAGTCACACAGCCGACAAGTGGCAGAGCTGGGATTCGAACTCATGAGCCCTGACTCCAAAGCCCGTGCTCTTTCCACTGAGCCACGCTGCTTCTCCTCCGACTTCTGATACCTCAGAAAATGCTTAAGCAGTGTGATAAAATGTAATTTGTGTTTCTCAGTCTTCTGATTTTCTAAAAGATTTGGGTATTAATGACAATAGTTGGATGTTTACACTAACCTCTTAAATGTAATTAATCACAACATACGTATTTTGGTCAGCACCGGGCTCGGTGACGTAACTAGTAGTTAGGTTCAAACAATGAAAGAAGAGAGAAAGTCACCCTAAGTGTGGTAAAATAAAATGAGATGTCTTTTACCACTTAAGAAAATGCAGTGTGCAAGATTCTAAAGGGTTTGTTGCTAACAGAATTCCATTCTCTCTTTGACAGAAATGAGACAAAGATTTTGCATTACAAAGCCCCGAGTTTATATTCTGTAGAGAACCTGATGAATTTAGGGCCGAGGTGTAATTTGTTTTAGCAAGTAGTTAAGAAATTTATACCCTGCTGAATTAATTGGATGGAAACCAGAAAAGAACCAATAAATATTTGGCACAAAATATCTTTTTACTTTAAGGTCTGATTTCATCAGTGGAATAGGCAACACTTGTTTAAACATTAAATGGATACTATTAAAATTAAATTCACATGCTTTCTAAATAAAAATGATAGATGCATGCAGTGCTTTCTGATATTAAAGCTAAAGTAATGTGATCTTTGAAAAATCAGTAATCTTTGAAAAATTGGAAAGTTGTTTGAAAATGTCTCGAAACTGAAGATGGGAAGGAGTTTCTTTTGGTGTGTGTTTTTTTTTTAAAAAAAACCACACACTTGAAATCATTAAAATCAGTTTACTGCAAAGACTGTGTCGTGGATTTGCCAATACTATTATATTAGTGCAATTCCAAAATGCCCATAAGAACATAGGGCTAAGTCTCCAGACTTGTAACTACTCGTTCTTGCCACAAAATCATGTATATGTTGGTTTTATTATTAACTCTAGGTTTGAATTAGAATTCCCTATCTTACAGCTTGGAGCTAAAGTCTGTTTACAAAACAGTATTTACACTTGACTAATTTTGCAGATCAAACTAATTAAATCAATTAAACTGGTGATTAACCAAATGAAGGCTGATTGCAAAAATTAGTGGGTTTATTTTGGAGGACTGGAAGTAAGCTAATTACTGTAGTGATTACTTGAACCTGGAGTACTCTAAATGTGGTATAAATTGAAACCTCATAGTGAATTAGACTGGGAATTCATTACAGTTTAAAGCACTGTTAATACTATTCAGGCTGCTCCTCCTTTGGGAAAATTTCCACTCTGTGTTTTGTATACTGATAAACAATCATCTGGGTTGTGTACTTTTATGGAGCAATTGAATAACATAGTGTATGCAGACCCAAAGATATTTACTTTTAGAGTGGCATGCTTCGTGGTCGCACATTTTCGCAGTGGAGTTCTGCCAACTAAATTGTCAAAATAAGGTTTTAATGATGCATGATGGGAAATGTAGTCCAAGCAATGAGTAGCTTTCCTTAATAACAAAACCTGAGAGTGACCAGTCTATTTCAGTGAACGCTGTCACGGAAGAGGAAATCCTAGCATGGTTTCCACAGGGAGGTTTGTTAATAAGTAAGTATTGATATCTATATATCATGTACTCTACTAATTGCGTTTTAGAGCATATCATCCTAACAGACTATGAACGCAGTTGAGCATGAGTGCCACATTTTAAACTAATTTAAATATCACTGAACTTTCAGAGTTCTGCTTTTGTTTTAAATGTACAAGAATATTTACAGTAACAAATACCCTGGGTTTTGTGCATAGAAGCAACCATAAAACACATTCTTTTGAAGTTCGAAGGCATTAGGGTAGAAAGAGGTTCGTTTGATGCAGAATTTGGAAATGGAAGGATTTGTTAAACCCAATAACCAGAGTTGCACCAGGCAGCCAAATAGGAGCATGGAAAGTCAATGCGGAGTTGATTCTATTTATTGCCATCGTTCTCGTCTGTCCGTCTCCCCCGATTAGACTGTAAGCCCGTCAAAGGGCAGGGACTGGCTCTATCTGTTACCGATTTGTACAGTCCAAGCGCTTAGTACAGTGCTCTGCACATAGTAAGCGCTCAATAAATACTACTGAGTTGAATAAAAGCGTAATTGCAATGTTCCTTCCCTGAAAACTGAGACCTGGAAGTTTGGAATAATGAAATTTTCCATTTGGATTATATTTTGCATGAAAACTCACCTTCTATCTCTTCCATCCCCCATCCTCCTCTTGGAGTTGCAGAGAAGAACAGAGATTCCTGGAACTCTCTCCCCTCTCCACCTCAATCCCAACTACTTCTCCATTTTCCAGTAATGGCCTTGTGCATCACTGTTCTCATAGCACCTTCCAAATGCATCCTTTTCTGATGCCCACAGGAGTTGCCCAAAGGAAAGTATAGCAGTAATGGCAGCAAACACAACAGAATCCCTCAAAGGGCAAGCTACACACATATACATTTTTTTAAAAAAAATGGTATTTATTAAGGGCCTACTGCTTACCAGGCGCTGTAATAAACGCTGGGTTAGATCCAAGCTAATCATGTTGGACCCAGTTCATGCCCCAGATTAAGGCTCCCAGTCCTGATCCTCACTTCAGAGACGAGGTAACTGAGCAACAGAGAAGCTAAATGACTCGCCCAAGGTCACACAACAGACGAGTGTTACAGAGTGGATTAGAACCCAGGTCCTCTGACTCACACTGCTATTTTCACTGGGCCACATTGCTTCTCCTTATTAACTCTTTCAAAGATTTGTGTCTGCTGCGTTTCATCAATGGAGAAGCAGCATGGTTTAGTGGATAGAGCACAAGCCTGGGGGTAAGAAGGACCTGTCCTCTAATCCTGGCTCTACCACTTGTCTGCTGTCTGATTTGGGGCAAGTCACTTCACTTCTCTTTGCCTCAGTTAACTCCGCTGTAAAATGGGAATTAAGAGTGTGAGCCCCATGTGGGGCGTGGACTGTGTCCAACTTGATTAGGTTGTATCTATCCCAGCACTTAGTACAGTGGCTGGCCCATAGTAAGCGCTTAACAAATAACATTGAAAAAAAAATCATGTCCTCCTTGGACCAGAGGACTTCCAAGAGAGACGAGTAGTTTGCTCTCTGCGTTTAGGCTTCAGGATGGTTGTCCCTGGGTTTCCTCTCAGAGAGCCTTCCCTCCCACACAGCAAGGATCAGAACCATATTCTCAGAACAGAACTGCTTTGATATTTTGATTGCTGTTTATAGGTGGTTCATTATTCAAGGTAGAATCCTGGCTGAATGTTGTAGATGAATAAAGTGTTTTATTATGCTTTAATATCTATTGGTTTTTGGTGAAGGACAGTAGGAGGGTAATAATTTTGGAATGACTCCAGTATATCCTAATCAAACATTTTCATTAGAAAGGAGGGAAATTGGGAGGCCCAGGTAATGGACTTGGCTTGTCTCCACCTGTTGTTTCTAAATTTCTTTCGGCCAGGGATCGTGTCCTCCACCTCTATTATACTCTCCCAAGTGCTTATTACAGTGCTCTGCACATAGTAAATTCTCAATCTTTATTGATTCAATAGTATTCATTGAGCACTTACTGTGTGCAGAGCACTGTACTAAGCACTTGGAAAGTACAGTCCGGCTACAGATAGAGACAATCCCTATCCAACAACGGGCTCACAGTCTAGAAGATGGGGAGTGCTTATGTGCAGAGCACGGTACTGAGCTCTTGGGAGGGTACAATACATCGGAGTTGGTAGACTGAATCCTGGCCTATAATGATCTTACGGTCTTTGGGGGAGGCAGACATTAAAATAAAATATGGATATGAACATAAGTGCTGTTGGATTGAAAGTGGGGAGAAAATCAAGGGCTTAAAGGGTACTAATCCAAGTTTTTAGGGGGCTAAAGGGTACTAATCCAAGTTCTTAGGTGAGAGGGTAGAGGGTGAAAGGGAGAGAGGTTAGGAGAAATGAGGGCTTAGTTGGGGAAGATCTCTTGGAGGAGATGGGATTTTAGTAAGACTTTGAAGGTTGGGAGAGTGGTGGTCTTTCATATATGAAGGGGTTGTGAGTTCCAAGCCAGAGGGAGAATGTGGGCAAGGGATGGATGGTGAGATAGATGAGCTCTAGGTAGTGAGTACGTTGGCATTAATAAATCCCATTAGTTGAATGGATAGTCATTTGATTGAAGAAAGGACCTTTAGTTCATATGTAGCTGCTTCGGAAAATCACGTTTATCCATTTTTAGATGAATGAAGTATATTAAGTTGAAAGGACTCAATGCAATTCTTGACTATAGAATCCATAGTACAAACTGAATTTTCCTTGGCCTTGTGGACCAGAGATTTCGGGGCATCCTAACAGTTATTGATCGGTATACCAAGTGAGCAGAGATGGCAAATCTCTCTGTCGTGAGGCATTAAGATGAAGCGGTAAGCAAACTTTTCACAACTCAATGTCAATTAATTTACCTTGTCCTTAGTTGGAGGGGAAATACTGAGGAAGAACTGGGAACCCTTGGTATGTATTTTGTGGTCAAAGAAACATTCATCTTGTCCCCAGTCTTTCTCACAATAGTAATAATCATGGTCCTTGACTCGTCCCTCTCGTTCACCCCACACATCCTATCCGTTACCAAGACCTGCCGGTTTCACCTCTACAATATCGCCAAGATCCGCCCTCTCCTCTCCACCCAAACGGCTACCTTACTGTTACGGGCTCTCGTTCTATCCCGGCTAGACTACCGTGTCGGCCTTCTCTCTGACCTCCCTTCCTCCTCTCTCGCCCCGCTCCGGTCTATTCTTCACTCCGCTGCCCGGCTCATCTTCCCGCAGAAACGATCTGGGCGTGTCACTCCCCTTCTTAAACAACTCCAGTGGTTGCCTATCGACCTCCGCTCCAAACAAAAACTCCTCACTCTAGGCTTCGAGGCTCTCCATCACCTTGCCCCTTCCTACCTCTCCTCCCTTCTCTCTTTCTACCGCCCACCCCGCACGCTCCGCTCCTCCGCCGCCCACCTCCTCGCCGTCCCTCGGTCTCGCCTATCCCGCCGTCGACCCCTGGGTCACGTCCTCCCGCGGTCCCGGAACGCCCTCCCTCCTCACCTCCGCCAAACTGATTCTCTTTCCCTCTTCAAAACCTTACTTAAAAATCACCTCCTCCAAGAGGCCTTCCCAGACTGAGCTCCTCTTCCCCCTCTACTCCCTCTGCCATCCCCCCTTTACCTCTCCGCAGCTAAAGCCTCATTTTCCCCTTTTCCCTCTGCTCCTCCACCTCTCCCTTCCCCTCCCCACAGCACTGTACCCGTCCGCTCGACTGTATATATTTTCGTTACCCTATTTATTTTGTTAATGAATTGTACATCGCCTTGATTCTATTTAGTTGCCATCGGTTTTTACGAGATGTTCTTCCCCTCGACGCTGTTTAGTGCCATCGTTCTCGTCTGTCTGCCTCCCCCGATTAGACTGTAAGCCCGTCAAACGGCAGGGACTGTCTCTATCTGTTGCCGACTTGTTCATCCCAAGCGCTTAGTACAGTGCTCTGCACATAGTAAGCGCTCAATAAATACTATTGAATGAATGAATGAATACTTGTTAATCTCTTACTATGTGCCAAGCACTGTTCTAAGCACTGGGGTATATACAAGTTAATTAGGTTGGACACAGTCTCTGTCTCCCACAGGGCTCACATTCTTAATCCCCATTTTACAGATGAGGTAACTGAGGCCCAGAGAAGTGAACTGATTTGCCCAAGGTCACTCAGATATGTGGCAGAGCCGGGATTAGAAGCCAGGTCCTTCTGACTCCCAGGCTCGCGCTCTATCCGCTAAGCCACGCTGCTTCTGAGATGTTCCTTTCAAACCAATGTAACTACCCCTCTTTTTCCTAGATTACGATGAACCTGCAACGGATGGCATTTGTATCTTTTATCCAAATCCGGAAAAACAACCCATGTGCATTGATGCTCTTTTATCTGATATTTTTTGATGTAAATCCATTTATAGTGTGATAAGTTTACACTTAGCTGCTGCAGCAAACACGTTTAAATCTTACAGAAAAGTATCAGATCTTCCTAACCTGTTGCCAGTCACTACAGATTTCCCAGCGCCTCTATTCTCTCTGTATGTAGTGTCTATGAAACCTTGAAATTCTCATCCCTGAATAAACTCTAGCACAAAGCCATTGTTACTTGGTTCTGAGCTGCCTCGCAGGCTGAAGGTAGATTAGTTTAGCTCCTATGAGTGCTCTCTCATTCCTCTCTCCTAGAAGGAAGCTAAATGAGTCTAATTAGGGTCGCAAAAATTACTTCTCCCCTTCCAAGACACTTTTCCACACCTCTGCACTTTTACTCATTACAGCATTGGAAATGTTAAGCTAATTTGCATTTTATTATTTTAAAAAGCACAAGTGCAGGAATTAGATTACTAATATGAGATGTTAACACAAGCAAGGTAAATAACACAGGAAAGGCAAATTACAGCACAGTGACAAATGGACATATCTATGGTTGAGAGTAGCAAATATGTATCCAGCAAATGGATTTCATTGTCCCCTTGCATTAGGAGGATTTAATATTAGAGCTACGTATGAGGTCTCCACCCTAATAACTGGAGGCCTGTCTTCAAAATGGTGATTCTTATGGGAACCAACCTTGTGCCTTCCACTTTCATACCGCACTCAAATGGAACCTGCTTTACAACTTTCATAATCCATTCCTGCTTATAAGAACCCGCACACCTTTGTTTTCATTTGAGGCGGGAAGCAGCGAGAAACGTTCTTACCTATCCAACGGAACTCCAACCATAACCAATTCAGAATCTCCCAGCAGAAATTTATGTACACTTAATTAAAGAAATGCTCACCTTTGTTTACCTCTTCCTTTTAGCTACAAAAGACAAGTTAGCCAGGATATCTAGGCATGAGGATTTTACCTCTGATAAGGGAAAGTTCCCAGCCAGACATTTCCTTTTTCCTCTTTCCTGTTTCCACCCGGCAGCACAGCAGTACATTTCTCCAGCTGCCGACCTGACCTCAGGCTTTCTTAGAGGTAGAACAGAATAATTTCATTTCCTCTTGAAACTTCAGCCTTTATGCTATGAATGACATCCACTGCCTAACCCATCTGCCTGAGAGTGCGTGTGATCAGGTACAGAATTAAGTAAGAAACTACGGTTCTTTTTGGACCTCTTAGGTGAGGATGGTTAAAAATTTCTTTAATTAGGTGGCCCGGTTGCCATCTCAAAGGAATTTTCCTTGTGCTTGGTTCACCTTGAGCATCCACCCCAGTTTAACAATGATAATGCCAATAATAACAATAATAATAGTATTTGTTAAGTGATATACTATGTGCCAAGCTTTATGCTAAGTGTGGGGTAGATGCAAGATATTCAGGATGGATACAGTCCCTGTCCCCCATGGGGTTCACAGTCTAAGTAGAAAGGAGAACAGGTACTGAATCCCCACAGTCTGATTAGAGGAATTAGGATTTAATCCTCATTTTACAGATGAGAAAACTGAGGCGCTGAGAAGTTGTGACTTAGTCCAGGTCACGCAGCAGACAAGTGGCAGTGCTGAGATTAGAACTCGGGTCCTCTGACTCCCAGGCCCGTACTCTCGCCACTAGGCTATACTGCTTCCCACAGATAGCATTTATTCCACGTAAAGTATGTAAGACTCCTTAAATGCTCCTTAAATGTATCTGCCGGCTCCAAGAAAATTGAGTCCCTCTACTCATAACCATTTCTTGTGTTTCTGTTCTGTCCTTTCCATTAATATTAGAATATCCTCAAGAGACAGTGGTTTTTGAGACTTTAACCGAGGAATGTTTTACTATGGAAATCAATTAATAGTTAAGTGTCAAGATGCAATAGACTAATAACTGTTGTATTACAAAAGAGGATTTAATGAACTCCATTATTTTATTTTATTTTTTTACCAACTTCTTGTGAAAGAACTATAGGCTAGGTTTATTAATTTAATATTCCAGTAAGATAGACTAGGGAGGGGAAGAGTTAAAAAGAAGCAGTTCTAGGTAAAATTGTATCCAATTGGATGTAGGCTTCAGGAGTTGAGATCTAGTTAATAATAATGATGGTGGTATTTGTTAAACACTTACTACGTGCAAAGCACTGATCTAAGTCCTGGAGGGATACAAGGTGATCAGGTTGTCCCACGTGAGGCTCACAGTTTTAATCCCCATTTCACACATGAGGTCACCAAGGCACAGAGAAGTTAAGTGACTTGCCCAAAGACACAGAACTGGCAAGTGGCGGAGCCGGGATTAGAAGCCATGACCTCTGATTCCCAAGCCCGGGCTCTTTCCACTGAGCCACGCGATACACTCATATTTTAGACCACACCAAGGGCTAGAAATTACCGTAGAAATGCAGCGTGATTCTCATCAGTCTTTAGTTCCAATCATTGCCATTCTAGAATAAAGAGCTGCAGTTTTAGAAGCAGAAGAGGGTACAATTTTCAGCCAGAGAATTTGGAGCAGCAAGGATGGAATCAGTCACTCTAGTATTCATGATCAGAGAGCCAAGGTCTAAGCTGCTCTGCATAAATCTGGACAGCAACGGTTAATTTCAGTTTTGCTCTATTTCCCAGAAATGTGGTCATTTACTTCTCTGTGTAATACTCTTATCCAACATTACAGAACCGGCACTGGACCATGAGGGGAATTGTTAGATTTTTCCGTTTAGGAGTTTCCTCCTTTGTGCTTAAGATCTTGGAGGGAGTTCATTCAGTCAACAGTGTGGCAAGGGGCGCATTATTAGTGACAAGCCCGGTAGATTTCGGCTTGTCGAGAGAGGTCGATCGTGAAACCCTGAGGTGTATGAATCAGATAAGCATGGCACCAAACGGATGAAACTGTGAATTATGTTTCATGATTAGTGGTTCAGGCACAGCACCAAGGAGGTAGTCTTTTAAGGACAAGGTGTTCACAATCACTAGCCATCAGTTTCCATATGCACTCTTTTCCTGGAGGGTATTAACAGTATTATTCAAAATGTGCCAAAGTGGGCAGGATATCCCAAGAGTAATTGTGAGTTATGAGGTCATGGGGACCTCATTGCAAACTATTTGCAAAACTTAATTGGTGTAATAAATAAACTATGCATGTAAATTAGATTGAAGACTACAGTTATGAATTAGAGGAAGCCATTATCTTGCATAGTTAAAATGCATTCTCCCTGCCCCTTAATATTTATTTAGTTAACAGTTGATCTATACACCTTTTATTTCAAATATGCTAAACGTTCAGAAGGAAAGTAATTTCAAAATCAAGCAAAGGCATTAAACAAGGTCTGCTCCGGGCCAGGGTATAACTATTATTTCTGATAGTCACTTAGCTACTTTTAGAATGCCAATGAACTAGTATTCATGCCTGAGTATTCTTTTCCCTCTACCCTTAAAGTGGGAATGCAGTTTCCTAGAACACTTGGAAGCTTAAGGAGGAAACAAAAATGAATCTCTAAATGAGTGATATGACTGAGATACTTCCCATAGGTGTATTGACTAAAACAAACATGTGAGAACTGATATGCCACTGAAATTAAAAAAAAACAAAACAGGAAGGTGAAAGGCATTTCATTTACAAATGTATTGTCATTCCTCCCTTGACTCGGAAAGAACAAGCAAAGAGCCTCTTAAAGATCCATATAAAGATATATGTGTAATGAGAAAAACTGCATGTCTCGTACACCCAAATGCAGCTTTGATCATCATCCCCACCCCCCAAATCAAGTAATACATCCGCTTTTTTTTTTTTAAGCAGTAGATTGAATGAATACAAATGTCTCAGTGTTGTCACTTGGGATGCCACTTGATATATCCCATTTTCTAGACTCTAATTATTCCATTTGTAGACATGAATGCCATTTAGATGTAAGCTAATTCAGCATGGTAACTCAATTAGATTTGTACTGACTTGGATTTATGAAACATCAATGGATTCTTGGTGGGGCCAATGGGACTGCTGGTATTCATCCCTAAGTCTTACTGATGCTGCCTCTAAGGAGCTCAATTAAACATGCTAGGGATAAGAATGTTTTGTAACTGAATGTTTCACAATTAAACAAGAAGATTTTGTGAAGCTTAGCACAAATGCTCCAGTGTGGCCAGAGTACCTGATATTAATGAAAGTTGATTTTTTTTCTTTCCTTTACCCAGCCTGTCCAAGAAAGAAAATGCTTTTTGTTAGCAAGTTGAAATTTTTTAAAAAGCAAAAAGGCGTATTCTGAACTCAAATGTAAAGTATGTAAAGTATGCATTTCTAAAGTTGCACTAGCTTATCACTGACTTAGAAAAAAAGGCATAGATTCACTTCCAGAGAAGTGAAGACAGAGTTTCCAAAGTGGATACATACCCCACGCCCCTCCCCACACCCCCCATGCCGCCCGACTTAATTTACTTGCTCTGCCCCAAAACACTCTCTTTCAGTGGTCAAGGAGAGAAAAGCAATATTTATTTACTAAACTACAAACAACTTGTATTTAACATGATAAATAAAGAGCTTCTGCATGTCCACCTCTCCCACCTCCCTTCCAGTTGCTACCAAAAATCCTGTGAAAGACCTTTTTACCACTTGGTTATAGTTGCACAGAGATGTGGCAGAAATTAAAGAAAGTCCATTTCTGGTCTCAGGGTTCTTACACCTCGCAGAGGTAACATTAGTCCAGTATGTTGGAGCTGATCTGGCAACGTCACTTGACAAAATGAAATTCTTTTCTTGCCAGAAAAATAACTGCTTCAAAACCTGCAGTTTTTATATTGAATTTGATCCATGACACATCTTAATAATAATAATAATAATAATGTTGGTATTTGTTAAGCGCTTACTATGTGCAGAGCACTGTTCTAAGCACTGGGGTAAACACAGGGGAATCAGGTTGTCCCACGTGGGGCTCACAGTCTTTATCCCCATTTTGCAGATGAGGGAACTGAGGCACAGAGAAGTTAAGTGACTTGCCCACAGTCACACAGCTGACAAGTGGCAGAGCTGGGATTCGAACTCATGAGCCCTGACTCCAAAGCCCATGCTCTTTCCACTGCGCCACGCTGCTTCTCATGCTAGAAGTAGTATCTTCTAAGATACTTCTAAATCTTCTAAGAAGTAGCCAAAAAACCCTAATGTGTGGGGAGTACTGGCCTTCCCTCACTCAAACAGGAGAGGTTTCCTGGTTACAGACAATCTAGAGGTGACTTTGTGGGTGAGGGTCAGAATGGGGTTGGTGATGGGTGGAGACAAAGGAGGTTAAGTAAGTAAATCATAAAGTATGAATTTAAACTTAAGATTTGGGGCTGCAGATAGGAAATCTAGCTTTCCTCTATTCAGCCAGAGGAACCAGAGTATTGAAGTCCATAATTGCAGCATGTGGTTTTACCACCCTCCACATTTTTAAGTTTTCTTTCACCTGAAGCTAAGGGATTAAGAAATTTGTGTAGACCATTGCTATTCTGATGGCTGGAAAGCCCCATAGTTTTTTCTGAAGGCAAAGCACCATTAGGTATTTTCATTGCCCATACTTAAACAGATGTTAGGGCAAATCATATATGGATCTTGAAAGAGTTTAGATTTTGATCTGGACAAAAATTCTGGAGTGTTATATTTAAATTTGTATCCATAAATCTAGTAGGAGGTCTTTGATGTACTGACAGTGGACTAACAATCAATGGAAAACTATTTTATATCCATATATGGATGAAACCAGAAAGAAGCCCACCATCTCGATTTCTTTAATTTTCCAAGAATCTGGATTTGGAGGCTCATTTTTACTGAGTTCTCTGATCTGTGTTGAGGCTGTCCCAAGTAACACTCCATCCAAGAGTCCAGGCCTAGGAGTATGACCTGGGCTGTAATCCTAGCTTCACCACTTCCCTGCGTGTGACCTTAGGCGAGTCTTTTAACTTCTCTGGGCCTCAGTTTCTTCATCTGTAAAATGGAGATTATAAACCCTCTCTTCTTCCTGCTTAGGCTGTAAATCCCTTGGGGATCAAGGATTGTGTCCAACCTTTTTATCCTGTCTTTACCCTATTGCTTAATACAGTGCTGGTAACATAATAAGCACGTAGCAGATACCATGATTACTATTATCGGTCCCTCAGTTCGTTCACCGGATTCTCTGAGAAAGATGGGCCTAGCGTCCCCAAGAAAAAGACCCAGTCATTTCTTTAGATGCACTCACAGTGATCACTTTGATCTGCTGAGAGTCAGCATGTAGAAAAGTGGGCTTTTGGAGGCAGGTAGTATAGCAGCCGGTAACAATTACTATTTTTCTCCCCTATGCCTCTTCTTTGCCCTTAGTTGTACTCCCAGAAATGAGCTGGTGACCTTCTAGAGAAGCATGCAGCTAGAATAACTTGAGCCCGGATCCATTTTGTTTATCAGAATTAACTGTATTTATTGAGTAACCACTTTGTTCAGAGACCTGTACTAGGTGCTTGGGGAACATGCAGTAATAATAATAATGATAGTGGCATTTAATTAAGTGCTTACTAGGTGTTAAGCATCCAGTAGATGCTGTCCCCATCCTACACAGGATTCACAATCTATTTTTATGCCCATTTTAAAGATAAGGAAATTGAGAAAACCCCAAATCTTAATTTTCCATATCTCTCTCTTTTTCCTCCTTTTTCTCCAAACTTCCCCGTCACCCATATACTCGTTCCACACAGGACTCACAATCCATTAGCCCCATTTTACAGATGAGGAAATTGAGGACACAACCTGAAATCTTAATTTTCCATCTCTCTCTTTTTTCTTCGTCTCCAGGCCTCCCCTTCACCCAAATGCTCCTCGGGATTGGTTCTTGATAACCGGGCAGCTTCCTTTGATATCAGAATTATCCTTGGAGGAGGTAACTAGGCTATGTGAAAGAACTAACATTAGCTGCAGTGTCCTTTAAATTCTAAAGAATCTTATTTAAGAATTAAGCCGTGGCTCTCGGGGACTTACAGCCCTTTTCCTACCTGTCTCCCTAAGCCAGGTTATTACTGTCCCTAACAAAGAAACTGAGATCAGCTCTCTGTAATTAATGGTACAGAGCTCTTGTCTCTGTATTAAAGTTCTTCTTTTCCATTCTTGAATGCCTGGGATTACTGAACTCTAATATGGTATCAGAGTAGAGAGTAGACAGATATGGATACGAGAGGGATCCCCCAAAAGAAAGTAGTGATGGATAGCCTCCCCAAAGAACAGGGTTATGTAAATCAGGGCTAGCTACAGATGGTGTGGGAGGCAAGGGTCTCAGGAAACATCATCAGAGCAATGGTGGCTAAAAACGTACAAGTGCATGTTGTCGAAATTGGCATCTTTGTGAGACAAAAACACGGGCCTCCAGGTAGGGGGTGTGCCTCGGTTAGAGTTATATGACACTGTATGGGGATGCTGTGTTTAACCACAGTTTAATGTCATGACACTGCACAGAATGATGAGGCGGGATATTTTCCCCTCCTCAGGGGGGTTGAGATATCTGAAGGCGACCCCACGGGATATTTTTCACCCCCTCAGGGTGGTCAAGATGTCTGAAGATGACCCTGCTCTAAATATTCCTGTCAAGGAAGCTGAACCTGGATCTTTGGAAGAGCCCCTTCTACCTTTTAGGTGTCGAGCAATCTTGAAGAAAACTGAAGGAAGTTCAGGCAGAGGTTGAAACTGTATTTAGCAATTTGAAGGCTGAGGACAGGATACAAACAAAATCAAGGTTTTGGCTTTCTTGTATTTTGCGGGGAAAGAAGCACTCATGATTCACTGTAACTTCACATTTTAACTTCAGAGTATGGAAAAGTTTAAACGATATGGCTACATTAACCAGTTTAAAGAATATTGTGACCCAAAATAGAATGAGTTATTTGAAAAGCTCAACATTTCTATTAATTTACAATACTCAGAAGCAGCATGGCCTAGTGGATAGTGCACGGGCCTGGGGGTCAGAAGGACCTGGGTTCTATTCTTGACTCTTCCACTTGTCCGCTGTGTGACCTTGGGCAAGGCACTTCACTTCTCTGTGCCTCATTTGCTTCATCTGCAAAATGGGGATTGAGAGTGCACCCCACGTGGGACGTAGACGGTATCCAACCTGATTATCTCGTATCTACCGCAGTGCGTAGTACAGTGCCTGACACCTAGGAAGCATTTAACAGATATCATTTAAAAAAAAAGTTCAGTCAAAAGTCTGTAACTTTCACCACTGAAAAAGCCCCGTAAGATCTGTGCTCTGGGGGCATTAGCGGACACCAATGAGAGACAGAGCTATTGTGGGAATCACATGTAATGCATTACAACACACCTATTGTGTGAATGGGGAAAATCCCCAGCAAGAACTTTCCAGATTGGCAGAGCAGTAGATGTTGAAAGTCCCACCAGTGAACAATAATATACTTGGAAGCACCGTCTAAGCAGAAAGATGAAAAGAAGATAAGCAGAAAAGCCCATCTCTTAGGGGAGGATAACCAGCCGTGAAGGTTACTACCATAAGAGAAAGAGGTTAGAGGTTGTATAAGAGGTGTGGAAGCCACATGGGTTTCAGAGAACACCGTTCTTGCAGTTGGAAGGTATCTCTGTTGTTCAGTTAATCAGTCAGTGGGATTTACTGAGCATTTTCATTGCATTGAGCACTGTTATAAAAAAAAGAAAATGGAATTTTGACTGAGTGAAAGTTGGCTTTAGGGTTGCCACGAAGAGGGCAAGGGTCATCAAAGTTCTAGCCATGAAAATGTAATTTAAAATAACATTTTGACGACTGTAAGCTTGTTGTAAGCAGGGAATGTGCTACCAACTGGGTTGTATTGAACTCTTCCAAGCACTCAGTATAGTGCTCTGCAGACAAACTCACTGTGGGCAGGAAATGCATCTGTTTATTGTTATGCTGTACTCTCCCAAGTGCTTGGTACAGTGCTCCCCACACAGTAAGCAATCAGTACATATGATTGACCCACTGCCAGTAAGTACCATTGACAAAATGATGCTTAGGAGAGTACACTTATAATAAAGATGGTAGACATGATCCCTACCCTCAAGGATCTTACAACCTAGACGGGGAGACAGACATTAAAATAAATTACAGATAGTGGAAGCAGCAGAGCATAATAATAATGTTGGTATTTGTTAAGCACTTACTATGTGCAGAGCACTGTTCTAAGCGCTGGGGTAAGCACAGGGGAATCAGGTTGTCCCACGTGGGGCTCACAGTCTTAATCCCCATTTTACAGATGAGGGAACTGAGGCCCAGAGAAGTGAAGTGACTTGCCCACAGTCACACAGCTGACAAGTGACAGAGCTGGGATTCGAACTCATGAGCCCCGACTCCAAAGCCCGTGCTCCTTCCACTGCGCCACGCGGCTTCTCAGTAAGATCTTCTTACTGCTTCCACGCTTACTGCTTACGCCACGCTGCTTCTCAGTAAAATAGTAATAATTATTATGGTATTTGTTAAGTCCTTATTATGTGCCAAGCGCTGTTCTAAGCTCTGGGGTTGATACAAGGTATTCAACTGTCCCACAGGGGGCTCACAGTCTCAATCCTCATTTTACAGATGAGGCACAGAGAAATGAAGTGGCTTTCCCAAGGTCACACCGCAGACAAGTGGGGGAGCCAGAATTAGAACCCACATCCTTTGACTCCCAAGCCCGTGCCCTTTCCACTAAGCCACTCTGCTTCCCTTTTTTGTCCTTGTTAGAGACCACTAAGGAATTTTATTTTTTGTGAGAAATGTACTTGCTAATAGATGGGGGCCATCAGCTAGCCCTATTGTATTATTAGCATGTTTAATCACTGGGGCTGTGGCTTTCTCTGGCTAGATCAGCTCCCTCATAGTCACTGGGTTGTGGATGGAAAGGCAAGGACAAGAGAAGGCGTGAGCCTCGAACCTCGCTTTTCCCCCCTGAAGGTCTCAGGACCTTCCCCTTTTTCTGGCTTCCCAAAGTGGAGCCCAGATCCCCTGAACTGATTTGTTCGGGACTGTAGCATCAGACCAGAGCTCCAGGGAAGGGAAGAAGTTCTGCTGTGGGAAGGAGAGCTAGTGGGGGAAATTTTGCTCTAACTGGCCACGCTTGAGGGAAGCTTTTTTAGTCGGAGGGCGGGGAGGCCTGGAGGGGGAGCCTGTAGCAGCTGTGACAATTCACACAACCGGAGGATGCACTGTGGGCTAGTTGGAGGTATTAATAATAATAATTGAGTTCTTTATTAGGTACTTACTCTGTGCCAAAACTAGAGATAGGAGGACAAAGAGAATGGAAAGATGGATAGGTTAAGAAGTGCTCCAACAGGAGAGAACATTAAATCAATAAGTACGTAAATGCTAAGAGTAGGTGTGCTAATATAAATGCTGAGACTGTAATTGGGGGCCATGCTGTAGTGTATATACATATATAATATATACACACTCTATAATTATATGTATATATGTATATACACTATATAATTATAGCATTTTCCCCAATAAGTCACCACTCCCAGAAAGCATTGCACCAGTTTATTTGATTGGTGATATCCTCTGGGCAGGCAACGTGTCTGCTAATTTTGTTGTACGTACTCTCCCAAGCTTAGTACAGTGCTCTGCACGTACTAAGTTCTCAGTAAATACGACTGAGTGACAGAGTGAGGAACGCAGGTAATAGCTCAGTCTCCTCAACTAGGAGGGGTCTACCTACAAGCTGAGGTGAATGATGCTGCTTCTGCATTTCCCCTAGATCTACGACCTCTTTGCTCTGACCTAGAAACCTAAAGAGAAGCAGTGTGGCACAGTGGAAAGAGAACGGGCTTTGGAGTCGGAGGTCATGAGTTGGAATCCCAGCTCTGCCACTTGTCAGCTGTGTGACTGTGGGCAAGTCACTTAACTTCTCTGGGCCTCAGTTACCTCATCTGTAAAATGGGGATGAAGACTGTGAGCCCCACGTGGGACATCCTGATTCCCCTGTGTCTACCCCAGCGCTTAGAACAGTGCTCGGCACATAGTAAGCGCTTAACAAATACCAACATTATTATTATTATTATTAAAGGACTTAGACAGGACTTGCCTTGGATAAATCCGTACTGGTGTCGTTTCTCTTCCAACCCCTCAGCAGTCCTGAAGTCCCAGGGATCATTCATTGTTTTGGATAATCATGATGGCATTTGTTAAGCGCTTACTATGTGCCAAGTACTGTTCTAAGCCCTGGGATAGATACAAGGTTATCAGGTTGCCCCATATGGGGCTCACAGTCTTAATCCCCATTTTACAGAAGAGGTGACTGAGGCCCAGAGAAGTTAAGTGACTTGCCCAGACCCACACAGCTGAGGAGTGGCGGAGCTGGGATTAGAACCCACGACCTCTGACTTCCAAGCCCGGGATCTTTCCACTAAGCCATGCTTCTTTTGGACGGGAGTCCCCATCATCATGTCCTTTGCAAGGTACAGGTAAATCGAAGCTTTAGCATTTTTCTGGAAACACCTGCACGTAATAATAATAATAATAATGTTGGTATTTGTTAAGCGCTTACTATGTGCAGAGCACTGTTCTAAGCGCTGGGGTAGACATAGGGGAATCAGGTTGTCCCACATGGGCTCACAGTCTTAATCCCCATTTTACAGATGAGTTAACTGAGGCCCAGAGAAGTGAAGTGACTTGCCCACAGTCACACAGCTGACAAGTGGCAGAGCCGGGATTCGAACTCATGACCTCTGACTCCAAAGCCTGTGCTCTTTCCACTGAGCCACGCTGCTTCTCCACATCCTCAGGGGGTTAAAGGAAAAGATCATCTCTACCAATCAGTGATATTTATTAATAATAATAATAATAATAATAATGTTGGTATTTGTTAAGCGCTTACTATGTGCCGAGCACTGTTCTAAGCGCTGGGGTAGACACAGGGGAATCAGGATGTCCCACGTGGGGCTCACAGTCTTAATCCCCATTTTACAGATGAGGTAACTGAGGCCCAGAGAAGTGAAGTGACTTGCCCACAGTCACACAGCTGACAAGTGGCAGAGCTGGGATTTGAACTCATGACTTCTGACTCCAAAGCCCGGGCTCTTTCCACTGAGCCACGCTGCTTCTCTGAGCATTTACCGAGTGCTTACCACGTGCAGAGCATTGCACTAAGCCCTTGGAAGAGTACCGTACTGGAAGCTCATTGTGGGCGGGGAACGTGACTGTTTATTGTTAATTGTACTCTCCTGAGCGCTTAGTGCACACTTACTCTGAACACGGTAAGTGCTCGATCAACACAGCTGACTGACTGAAAGAGTGATGTGTTTCCTGCCCACAGCGAATTTACAGTCCATGTGGCACGGTGACAAATTTGGGGGAACCCACTGCTTGTACAGCGGTCAAGGATGTTCCTTTCCGCCATTTACCCGAAGACAAAAGCCGCTGGTGGTATCTGTCAGGGATCTGTAGAATACTCCACTCTACAGTTGAAAAGTTGGATGAAAATAAGAACTTGATCATGACTACAGAAAAATTTCTAACAAATTAATAGGCCCCTGTACTAGAAAAGTAATAAGTTCAGGGAAAATGTGAAAAGCATTTTATGGAATTATTTTTAGGGAGTAGTGTGTAGTTTAATATATCTATTTTCTCTATTGTTCTAATTATCCTTTCTGACTCTCAACCCGGCAGCCCCTGGGCATTTGGAAAGTTAATAGGGGATTTGAAGGAACATTTTTATTTCTGAGTGTGATCTAGTGCTTATTAGAATTGACGAGATTTTACGTGAAAGCTCCACCGGGCTTGTTGTGACGGTTCTGGAGGATTGAGGACAGATTTAAGCAGTTATTTTAGGCATGCTGGGGAGAGTTAGTCGAGGCATATTTCGGTGTAAGATTTGTAACTGTCTTTCACAACCTACAGTTCTAGGGAATAATTGGTGAAATTCTGGGTGTTTTTAGTAAGTATTCCCACTGAAGCCTATTCATTCCTGGAAGAAAACAAGAAGTGCATAAAAAAATTGGTCTGGAACTTTTTCTTCTAAGGGTATTTATTAAGCGTTTATTGTGTGCCAAATGCTGGGTCAGACACAAGATACTCGTATCGGACACGATTTCTGTCCTGCTTGGGTCTTACAAACTAAGAGGTAAGGAGAGCAGGTAGATAAGCGGTGTGGCCTAGTGGATAGTACACAGGCCTGAGTGTCAGAAGGACCTGGGTTCGAATCCCAGCTCCTCCACTTGTCTGCTGCATGATCTTGGGCAACTCACTCAACTTCTCCTACCTCAGTTACCTTATCTGTAAAATGGGGATTAAGACTGTGAACCCCATGTGGGACATGGACTATTTCCCACCTGATTAGCTTGCGTTTTAACACAGTGCCTGGCACACAGTAAGCACTTAACAGATGTCATAAAGATGGATAAATAAAACAAAAACAAACAAAAAGTTGGTGTTTCATTGTTACAAGGAACTGATAATGCTAAGATTGGAAAAGGGGTTATGAAAGCAAAAGGTTTGGCTGAAAACCAAATAATAACAAACTAAATACAAGTTTAAAAAATCAGTAATTCAATTAATGATATTTCTTGAGCCCTTACTACGTTCAGAGTACTGTGCTAAGTGCTTTGAAGAATACAATATATTGGATTTGATTATGGGCACCGGAGTGTGTCTGCCAACTTGGTTGTATTTTACTCTCCCAAGCTCTTAGTACAGTGCTCGGCACATAGTAAGCAGTCAATAAATACCACTGACTGATTGATAGGCGCATCCCGTCCCGTCGAAGGAACTTGAAATTATTATTACCATTATTACTGTTAGACATTAAGCACTTTGTGAAAAAGCACTGACCTAAGCAAGGGGTATAATAATTAATTCAGACATCATTCCCGCCCGGGTCAACTGGGGGTTTACAATTTTAAAGTTCATTCATTCATTCAATAGTATTTATTGAGCACTTACTCTGTGCAGAGCACTGTACTAAGGGCTTGGAAGTTCAGGGAGGAGAGAAGCACTGGAACTGAATCAATCAAAAATTTACCATGCCAGTGTTAACTGGGAAACAGCTGGGCATTACAACTGGGAGGAAATGGCCCTCACCATCCTCATTGCCCCAGTCAAGACTGTCTTTGGTCTCGATTAGACTGAAAACTGTCAAAGGCAGGGACTGTGTCTATCTGTTATCGATTTGTACATAACAAGCACTTAGTACAGTGCTCTGCACATAGAAAGCGCTCAATAAATACTATTGAATGAATAAACGGAGAGAACCTTCACAATCCAGATCGTGGCAAGGCAGGTTTCTGGTCCGGGACAGATATTCTCCTTGATGATAACTTCTTAAGTAGTCTAGGTCCATATAATCTCAAAACCTAACCTTTATAAAGACTTATTTTAATTTTTCTTGAGAAATAATGTGTAATAATAATAATTTTGGTCTTTCAGTGCTCACTGTGTGCCAAGCACTGTTCTAAGCACTATGTTTTATATAAACACCCTTGCTAATTTAAAATCTGATTTTAAAGTATGCTTTCTTGTTTTAAGTCTTCTAGGATCAACAAGAGATCGAAATATGGAAATGGGAAGGACATTGCTCTGCTCAAAGTAAGTACTCAATAATCGATTGACTGAGTTAAAAGCAGGAATTCTTTTACCAAAGCTGAGATCTGTGCTTGTTCTTGTATCAGTCGTGGGATTGAAGAAAAATAAACCCCATCTACCCATTTTCATATGGCCTGCTTTTTCCCAGTCAATCCCATCCTAATAACGTTGGTATTTGTTAAGCGCTTACTATGTGCCGAGCACTGTTCTAAGCGCTGGGGTAGACACAGGGGAATCAGGTTGTCCCACGTGGGGCTCACAGACTTCATCCCCATTTTACAGATGAGGTAACTGAGGCACCGAGAAGTTAAGTGACTTGCCCAAAGTCACACAGCTGACAAGTGGCCGAGCCGGGATTCGAACCCATGACCTCTGACTCCAAAGCCCGTGCTCTTTCCACTGAGCCACGCTGCTTCTGTAAACTGTAATGTACATTCTGTAATGTAATCCTAAACATTATTACTTTTCTTTCTTCATACCCCGTACCAGAAATGAATATAGGAGGTGCGTATTTTTTTAAGTGTTGGGCAGTGTGCTTTTTGGGAAATTGCTACCTTGACTTCCTTAAGATTGATAGGTGTCTTTGAGCAGAAACACTGCCTTGCTTTCTGATAGCTTCCAGTTTGGGAACAGAGAGGGCTACATTTTTAACTGAAGCATTCCCTTTCACCAGGGTACGCCACTTGGTGAGTGTTTACTGTGTGCAGCCTACTGTACTAAGTGCTTGGGAGAGTATAATGTAGGAGAGTTGGTAATAATGATGGCGATGACATTTGTAAAGCGCTTACAGTGCGTCAAGCACTATTCTGAGTGCTGGGCTAGAGACAAGCCAGTCAGGTTTGACACAGTCCCTGACTCACATGGGGCTCACAGTCTTAATCACTCTTTTTCAGATGAGCTAACTGAGACACAGAAAAGTGAAGTGATTTGCCCAAGGTCATACAGTAGAAAAGTGGCAGATCTGGGATTAGAACCCAGGACCTTCTGATTCCCAGGCCCTTGCTCTATCCACTAGGCCACGCTGCTTTCCCTGCCCACGGTGAGCTTACAGTCTAGTGGGGGAGACAGACATTAATAAAAATAAATACATTACCAATAGGTACATAAGCGTTGGGGGGCTGTACTAGACTGTAGACTCTAGACTGTAAACTCACTGTGGGCAGGGAATATGTCTGTTTTACCGTGCTCTCTCAAGTGCTTATTACAGTGCTCTGCACACAGTAAGTGCTCAAATATGATTGATTGAATTCCAAGTTCTTGTCTCCCCATCTAGATTGTAAACCCACTGTGGGCAGGGAATGTGTCTGTGGGGCTGTGGGTGGGGGGATGAAAAAAGGGGGCAAGTCAGGATGACGCTGAAGGAGTGGGAGTGGGTCCGCATCATGGCTGCACCTCCTGCATCCCCCGCTTCTCTTGCACCCCCTGAACCTCCTGTACCTGCCGCAGGAAAAGCCGACTCAACAACTGCTCTGCCAATAACATAGCATAGGGTGTCAGGAAAAACCAACAAACAAGCAAAATCTCCAAGATATTTCATTGGCCTTGGCAACTGGGAAAATTAGAATGTTAGACTTCATTGCTTGGAAATAAAACAAAACACCAAGAGTATAGTTTTAATGATGAAGGGTATAAGTGAAAATATGATTGTGCACCTCTCTTGGGAATGAGGCAAATTATTTGGTGCTGCTAAAGTTTTTAGTCTTTTGCTTCTTAGTCTAAAAAGGCAAAAGAAAGAAGTCTTTGAAATGGTTTTTGATGCAGTAGAAATTTCTACTGTCCTAGAGGTGAGAGAGTTCTTAGGGTAATAGTGGTATTCTGGCTGTGATTTCATTGCTTTCCTTGAACTAATTAGCCCTAGAAGTGAGGTGAAATTTGATATATACTGACTTGGAATTACTATATGTATATTGGTCCCTTTGTGGTATTTGTTTAAAAAACCTACTTGACTATGAGCTCAGTGTAAGCAGCAAATGAGTCTGATATAACAGACTATATAAGTGCTATATTGTACTCTCCCAAGCGCTTAGTATAGTGCTTTGCATTCAGTAAGCGCTCAGTAAATTTAGTTGACTTACTATGTGCCAAGGACTGTGCTAAGCACTGGGGTAGATACAATATAATCAAATAGGACCCAGCCCCAGTCCTACATGAGGCTCATAGTCTAAGTAGGAGGGAGAACAGATGTTTATCTTCATTTTGTAGATGGGGAAACTGAGGCACAAAGAAATTAAGTGACTTGCCCAAGGCCACAGGCAGATGAGTGACCCAGCCGGAACTAGAACGCAGGACTCTTGACTCTTAATTCTGCGCTTTTTCCTCGTGGCCACATTGTTTGTGCTTTTCTGGCCAGTGGATGGACAACGCTCCCTTAGGCTAAGGATTCTGAATCCTTAAAGCTGTTTGCTATTTCATTTCCCTCAAAAGTAGCTTCCTGAGAGGTTGGATTTGGGTGACCAAAGTTTATGTTTTTGTCTTGCATTCAGTGATTTTTCAAAACATAATGGCAGGCGACTTGATAACCAGAAAGAGGATTGTGAAAGTATGCCACTTGATATGCTTAGTAGTGGTGGTTTTAATTAAAAATTTGGACGAGTGTTTTATATCTGATGCCAGATAATCACTGATTGTGCCAATGAATAGCGGACTTGAAATTGCTTTATGTGGGTAAGCCATGAAATCATTTATTAAGAGTAAATCAGGGACTTTGCTGTTTCCTCCCACTTCTTGTTAAAAGTCTTAGCTAAATCAGACACTTATTCAAAACCCTTAGCTAAATCAGATTTTTAGCACATTAATATCTGCTTTTTGTTCAGTCTTTAGGAAACAAGCTACTGATTTTCAATAGGCAATTCTCCTAATACCTAGAATAACACCCAACAATAAGGAAGCTATCCTGGGAAGAGCATTAACTATTTCACACCACTACGGGACAGTTTTGGGTCCACTGACAGCATTCACTGACACTAAAGTGCTTTAAGTTGTTTCCTTATAGTCCGCATTACTTAATGCTCCTCCCAAAGTTCCTAACTCACTGCTTGGAGTTAACTTTGAGGGTTGGGAGGGGGGGACTCAGAGCGAATATGATCCATACGTCTTGGCACCAGGCTCAGGGCAAGCTGCCTACCCCCGCTCCTGTGCTCTGAGTGAAATGGGAATGACAGCTAAGTGGAAACCTTGATGGTTGCTTTGTCGATGACTGAATCGCTGCCGGTGCAGATAACAACCTTGCAGACAGGTGCGGACAGCAACCTTGCCCCTAGATGTGTTGCGAACAGCATGGCCTAGTGGATCGAGCATTGGCCTGGGAGTCAGAGGATCTGGGTTCTAATCCCAGCTCTGCCTCTTGTCTGCTGTAAGAACTTGGGCAAGTTATTTCACTTCTCTCTGCCTCAGGTCCCTCATCTGGAAAATTGGGGATCAAGACTGTGAGGCCCACGTGGGACAGGGACTGCGTCCAATCTGATTAGGTCATATTCAATCATATTTCTACCCCCAGCACTTAGTGTAGTCTCTGGCACGTAGTAAGAGTTTAACAAATATCATTAAACACACCCACCCACAACCCCCCAAAAAACAAAGCCTCAAGAGCTCCAATTCCAAAACCTAGTATTTCCAGGGTCCCAAACTGGAAAGTTATGGAAAGTAGGGAAGTTAGGATAGGATTTCCAAGAAGTGGAGCCAAACTCTAAACCACCCCACATTCCTACAGTAACAGGGATCCTTCCAAGGGAAATATCTGCCCAGTAAGAAAGGAATGCTGAACATGATTACAATTCAAAGCATCCCAAGCGCTTAGTACAGTGCTCAGCACACAGTAAGCACTCAACAAATTCCACTGGTTGATTAATTGTTTAAAGGACCCAGAGGTTTTTCTCTCTCTCTTTTGGAGTGCCATGGAGTATTGTTGTTTTGGCAAAGATCATTTCCATAGGACGTCACCTCAAGTGCCTCACAGGCCTTTCATTTTTACCTGGTGCCCTCCACAAAGCAGAGTAGTCGGAGGGTGAGTTAAGAGACGAAGGAGAGATGATGAGTCCTCTCACCTGAGGGTCTCCTAGCAACCCCAGGCCATCTCTGGGCACTGGCTTAAGCCGAGTTTGGGGTGATTGGCGTGCCTGGAATGGTTTTCTTGGTGGGAGAAATGGAAAGCAGGATTAGGAGCAGATGGCACATAACGACATCTCAATTCTGGAGAACACCAAAGAACTATTTCATTATGAGTAGTGTTTTCAAATTGCCTTCAGGTGTTAGTTTAACAGAGTAGAGGAAAAGGAAAAGTTAAAAAGATTTTTAAGATTTAGTAAAAGGGACAGATGGGTACAGATCGGATCCAGTAATAATGCCCTACGAACCTGTCAGTTTGTAGTAAAGTGACAAGAGCTAGCTGAGGGGAATCGTTACCCCATGTTTTATGGTGATGGACTTGTTCACTTTGATGAATCAACTAGTTTGACTTATTAGAAAAATGAAATGAAATATTTGCCTGATTCGGAATTTCCAAATGCCCCTTCAGGATAAAACTTTAATGCCTATTTAATTTCATAATGTGCAAAATCGTCTCCGTAAAATTATAGGTTTAAATAAATGTCACGGTACATTCTAGCTCAATGTTTTAAGTTCTTCATTTGAAATATTGCGGATCCTTTCTCTCGCCTTGCTAAATGTGGCCAGCAACATCGAGCTGCATTTAGAAAATGTGGAATTTTGAAGTTTTATTTTTCTTTTTAATGGCACTTTGAAAATGAGAGAAGTGTGCCTACAATCAGTATTGCTGCAAATTTCACTTCATCAAATTAATTCCTTGGAATCTGTGGTATTTGTTTACTGGATTTTGTGGGGGAAGAACCAGAGTTGCCAAGAGCCAGGTTTATGAAACTCCCCACCCCAAAATTTGCCTGCGTTTAAAATTTGCATCATGGGCGGCCGGTTTCTCTTTTCACAAGACACCACCTAAATGATGAAAAAGACAAAGCAAAAATCCATGCACAAACATTTAAATCTGTTTGTACACATTTGAAGAAAAGCTCTCATACATTTCCTAAAAACACACAAATTAATATTGCTTACTTTTCAGCGGGGGTAAATTAGGGTCTTGGAGACCTCCTTAGAATAGGCTGGAGTTAAATAATATTGCATGTTTTTCATTTTACTGTGATGAATGCAAAGCTATTAAATAACCTTTTAAAGAGTTGGTGTAATTATCTGTAAACAGTAACGTTACAAAAAAAAAGGTCAAGTTGTCCTGCCATTAGATGTTTATGGATATAAACTGGATTTATGTTTCCATAAAATAGGCACCGACTAACTAGATTAATTCTACACAAACTAAACCAACTGTAGTAATATTTAGACACAATAAAATGATTCCAATTAAAACAATTTTATTTTTTGTGTCATATTGATTAATGGTGCACTAAAATTAACCAGAGACCTTAAACTCAGAATGGTTGGAGAAAGGCATCTACATCTCAATATTATTACCAACAAGAAGAGCAGTTAAGTGAGATGGCTCTGCAATAGTATGAATATTTAATTAATAATTAGTCATGTAATTTCTCCTCAGGAATTATTATCCCTCAAACTGGTTTGTGAATTTAATTATTAGCAGCCTTTTTGTTTCCATGTCCCCTCATTACTGTCAGGATTGATGTAACATAAACTTCATTAAAAATTAAAGCAAGAGTCTTAATTACAAGGCTACCCTGACTGAAGTTAGAATTAGCCAACTCAGTGATGTGCAAATGAGTGCATTATTTAAGAAACATGCTGGAAGTAGTTATGCTAATGTAGAAGGTTCACAGTAGCAGACCTTTTCACTTGCAGTTGCATATTCATTAAATGCACTATGCAAATTTAATGTAGCAGCCTTAGTAATGCGTTGTTAATTTATTCAGATTTATTGAGTACGACTTGTAAAAAAAAAGTACAAATTTAATTACTCTATCTAGTAGAGATGATATTAGGAGATCGGAGAGGTTTAAAATGTGTTGATCTGGATTACTTCAGTTTGATGGAGGATGTGGTATCAAAGGACACAATTTTGATAACTGGGCTTGAAAGAATATTTGATTTACTTACGGAATGATCTAAGAAATCACTAAAATTGCACAGGCTCCTTCCCAATAGGAAAGTAAAAAAGTCTCAGTTGTATTAACTTAAGAGCTAAAGCAGTGCTGAGTCCACAGTCTAATGGATGTAATGACCCTATTGAGACCAGTAAAGGTTATATATTGAGATCTACGTGAAACAAACTGTCTTTGTGGAAAGTTCATTGGTTGTTAGGTGTTCCTCAACGACGCGGCAGATGATCAAGTCAAACAACAGGAATCCTATCTTCATTCTCCGGCCGAAATATCACGTGAGGTAGTGGCTAATTTGTTGGTGCTGGTTGACGTGATGTCTATTTAGCTTGCTGCCCAAATACGAAAGATTGTAAATTGTTTAATATTTATTTATATAAAAAAATTTCCATTCCTCTAGGAAGTGACTGCAAACAAGTGGATAAAGTGTAAATACAACTGTTATTACAATTAATAACTCTCGATACTTTTAATCTAGTGGGATCAGTGGGAACTGATGGAACTCACCTACTGAGAAGTTGAATGAGTGCAGTTTTACACGTTCTTAGCCTCATCTTACTAGTCACCACAGATAATTATCATACTACAACTGTCGACTTTGAGTGGACGTTGTTTTCAACTCTTCCAAATGAATCGGTCTTAGTAAAACACCCAAAATATGCTTTTGAATTCTGCCAGTAGGATCCTATTGCCTTAGCTTATTGTAAACTTAGAAAATGAAACAAGGCAAACAACCTCAACTTCTTGAAAATAGTGAAAAACTACAAACTATATTTGTGATACCACTATCTGAATTAGTGAAACTCTTGGAGAGAACTCAACATTTTTATTCTGTTAGGACCCCACTCATTGTACCCGACCAAAATATATTATCGGTATTAACTACACTTTTAATTTGTATTGCATATTACTTCTGGAGAGCTCCAAGTACCATTTCAAATATTCTCATAATTCCCAGCGATTCTGGCAAGAGGCAGCCATGTTATAATCTACATTTTTCAGAGGCAAGATTTAACTACAGAATGGCAAAGTGACTTTTTTTAAAAAAGACTAAGTGTTTACTATGTGCCAAACACTGTACTAAGCTCTGGGATAGATACAACAAATTATTTTGGTCCAGGCTTCAGACAGGCAAAAAGTTAAGGTAGACGGTTTACTTTCCTTTTTATAAGAAAAAAATAATTCCAAGGATGAAGATACAAAGGCACTTTCTAGTTCATATCTAGAAACCTAGGATGGGGAAAGGAAAGAATGTCATTAAAACCAAAATGTTCAACTTTCAAAATCCCATCTCCAAATATTAGAATTAAAGGGGCAAATTAGTAGTTGTTTAGCTGTTCCTAAAAGCTCAATTAAAAAAAAGTTCAGGTTTTCAGTTACCTTACTGTTTGGTTTTTATAGGCTCTATTTAAATGTTGCTAATGAACTTGTCTCTTCCAAATTTTGGAGAGTGTGAGTGAGAGAGGGATTGTATATGGCAAAAGTAATACTTAAAAAAAAATGAAGTTATGTATAAAAGCGCTCACCAAGTGTCAAGCACTGTGGTAGTTACAAGGTACTCGGATCAGACACTGTCCCCGTTTTACTCGGGGCTCACAGTCTAAAAGGAAAGGGTGACACTAAAGTCTTCCCCAAAAACCCAGTGGGGTTGAATGTCATAACTGTTAAAGACTGAGATTAGAGTCCATTAGATAATTGTCCTGTAGACTGTAAGCTTGTTATGGGCAGGGAACGTTTCTACTAATTCTGTTGTGTTGTATTCTCCCAAGCACTTAGTACAGTGCCCTGCACATAGGAAGTGCTTAATAAATGCCATTGATTGTCCATTTGACTGCTTTTATGGATTTTGAAAATATGTAATAATTCATGTGCTTTAGCTTTTTGTCTTTTCTATGATTTCTAATGAATAGCAATGCATTCAGTACTGAAATTTTTCCATGTACAAATTCCACATTTTTGTGATGGATGAGTTGTGTGGCTCAGGGTTAATCGAAGGGAAAAGTGGCCTAGTGTATAGAGCGTGGACCTGGGAGTCAGGAGGACTTGGGTTCTAATTCCAACTCCACCATTTGACTGTTGTGTGACTTTGGGCAAGTCACTTCTCTATGCCTCAGTGACCTCAACTGTAAAGTGGGGATTAAGACTTTGAGCCCTGTGTGGGATATGGATTATGTCCAGCCTGCTTAGCTTCTATCTACCCCAGTGCTTAAAACAGTGCCCGGCACATGATAAGTGCTTAACAAATACTATTTTGTAAAAAAGATGCGAGAATATCAGGTCCCACATGGGGTTCACAGTCAAAGTAGGGGGTAGAAGACATATTGAATCCCCATTTTACAGATGAGGAAACTGATGCACAGAGAAGTTAGGTGAGTTGCCCAAGTTCACACATAGTAAATATATGACAGAGCTGGGATTAGAACCCAGGTCCTCTGACTCCCAGGCCCATGCTCTTTTCACTCGGCCACGTTGATTCTCACTGAGGATAATATCCATTTAGGGGGACTAGCCCTCACACTGGTGGGCAGGATAGAAATTCAAAAAGACCAAGACCAGTTGAAAGTACAGTAAGAAACCAAAAGAATAAACAGCATTTTGGTCATCATCAAATATTAGGTTCCAGCTGTGTGCCGAATCTGAGTTTGTGATCCTGAGAGAGCGATTGTTAATTATAAGAAAAAATAGTCCTAGCCCAAAGATGGTTTGAAATCAAAGGGAGCCATTTCGTTTATAAAAATGAAATTGTCCTGAAGAATAAAGAAACTCCAGGAAAAAGAACCGTAACATAGATAATTTACTATTCCACCCATTTCCCTCTCAGCTCCATGAACTCAGAGACCAGGGTTTCCTCTTTTTGTTTATGGGTGTGTAACCCATTTTGTAAAAGCCCATCCTTGTTGCATCCTGCCTTGGCCCAGGACCAGGCAACAAAATGATAGAAAGTGGTAGCGGGAAAAGATTCTCAGGACCCACCAGAAGCAGCATGGCCTAGTGGAAAAAACATGAGTCTGGGAGTCAGAGGATCTGGGTTCTAATCCCTGCTCTGCCACTAGCCTGCTATGTGATCTTGGGCAAGTCACTTCACTTCTCTTTGCTTCAGTTTCTTCATCTGTAAAATGGGGATTGAATACCTGTTCTCTCTCCCACTTAGAACGTGAGCCCCAAGTATGGGTCCCTCTTTCTCAGGGCATGGAGTCTTCTGGTTATGGGGGCTGCAGCACCTGAGTGGAGTTCAGGGCCTTCGAAAGACTCTGGTCATGCAAGAGAAAAGCATCATAATAATCGTAATAATGGCATTTGTTCAGTGCTTACTAGGTGTCAAGCACTGTACTAAGCGCTGGGGTGGGTACAAAATACTTAGGTCCCATGTGGGGCTCAAATTCTGAGTAGGAGGGAGAACAGGTATTGAATCCCCCTTTTACAGATGAGGAAATTGAAGCACAGAGAAGTTAAATGACTTGCTCAAGATCACACTGCAGGCAAGTGGCAGAGTCAGGATTAGAACGCAGATCCTCTAACTCCCAGGCTCATTCTCTTTCCACTAGTAGACCCCAAGACAAAATAAATAGGTGATGGGGCACTGTGAAAAATGCAAGCCACCGCCAATGCCAATAAGTGGTCGCGCTTCCTATTTCCAGCACAGACATACAACATACAGACATAGGGCTCCCCAATTTGATAGATGCTGGAAAATCTGAAGAGAATTCACAGAAAAGCGGTGACAATAATGAGAGGGAATCAGATAACAGGAATGAGGAAAGGTTTTCCAAATGGTCATTATTTAACCTGAAGAAGAGAATGATAAAGGACCGTTTAATTACTTAGATCACTTACGTGGAAGATGGGGACCAGCTGTTCTCCATCTCCACTAAGGACAATGCAGGAGGAAGTGGGAATAAACCTCGGAGACTTAGTTGAGGATTCAAGGGAGGGCATCTGTTCAGGAAAGATTGATGAAAATGGAAGTGGGTCCTGAGGAACACAGCCACAAGAGAACAGAGTAGGATTGGGATTTGAGGCACCTTCAGGGATCCTCACCATGCCCCCCTCCATCCTCTCTGCCGTGGGTGTCCTCATCACTGCCAGCATTCTGCTCACTGGGCAGTGAAGGAGGAAGAGAATACGTAAGAAACTCCTCCAGGGAGACCCCTGGTTTTGTCCAGCTTCTAACCACTGGTCATGGGCATTTGAAAAAAGGCAGCAACAATAGGTCAGGAGTGCAAGTTATGCCAAGGGTACCCAAAAGCCCCGAGTAGGTATGGCCTGGTTGGGGATGATTGCGTATTTTTCTCTTCGAACAGTCTTTTAAAAGATCTCCCATTGTCCAAGATAGTAGGCGTCCGCCTTTTAGGTTAATGTCATTTTTTTCCCCTCGTCCTGAGTCTATCTCATTTGGGTTTCATTCTGCTTGGAGGCAGGAGAATGGACTACTTGGTCTCCCTAGGCCCTGCCTTCTATAATTAGGAAATTTTCTATTATGATAAAACACTTGAAAGGTGGGAGGTGAAGACTTATTTCAAATGCCACTTTAAATGCTACATCCAAGATGAAGTAAACAGCAAGAACATGTCATCCCGATTTTGACATTTTCATTAATAAAATGTGTTTGGCGGTTTGACTTCATGAAAAATGCGACTAGAAGCGTGGTAACTAGAACTGTGCTGTGCTACCCCAGAGAGCTGTGCTTAGTGGTCCATGGAGAAGATGACACTCAGTAAAAGGATCCTGAATTTAAATTTTCAGAGATTTGGAAAATTTTTCCAGCCATTTTAACCCCTGGGTACTTTCTTGCCCAGTTAGGCAAAATGGGTTCTCACGTTTGCGGCTCTTTGATCGCACTGACTTGTTCGTGTGATTTTGACAAATGGATTTTTTTTTGTGGGGGGGAGGTTTAGTTCTTGGGTTAATGCTGCATGTGATTAAAGAAAATTTTGAGTTGGAGCCCAGTGACCCTTCTGTGCTTAGCCTGTACATATAGCTTAGTGAAACGTAGTGTGGCCCTAAAACTATAGGATTAAGCTTGGAGGTAAATTTTCAAAATACAAAAAAGTTGTATTTTGAAGATCTGAGATTGCATTAACTGAAATGAACCCCCTCCACTCTCCTAAAACCCACGTCCTAACGATGGGTTATTTTAGAGAATTTATGATGATGATGAAGTGTCCTGCCCATGACGAATTGATTCCAGGGGAGGTAGCTTGCCCAGGGCTACCTGGCCTCCCTCCCCGCTGCCAGTCACGTGGCCACCGTGACAGGGGCTAGGAGTTAGTGGGTAATAATAACGATAATTATGGTACTATTGACCTACTATGTGCCAAGCACTGTACTGAACACTGCACTAAATACAACTTAGGTTGGACACAGTCCCTGTCCCACATAGGAGTCACACTCTTAATTCCCATTTTCCAGATAGGCATAGAGAAGCTAAGTGGTTTACCAGTGATCATACAGTAGACAAGTGGCAGAACTGGGATTAGAACCCAGGTCCTCCTGACTCCCAGGCCTGTGCTCTATCCACTAGCCAAGTTGCATTTGCAGCCAAAGTGACCCCATCCGAGTGGTGACGGCAGACTTCCCCGTCCCAGTTTGCCAGCTAGTCTAAGGGCTCATTCATTCATTCAATCATATTTATTGAGCGCTTACTGTGTGCAGAGCCCTGTACTAAGCGCTTGGAAGGAACAATTTGTCAACAGAGACAATCCCTACCCAACAGTGGGCTCACAGTCTAGAAGGGGGTGGGGGCAGGCAGCAAAACAAAACAAGTAGACGGGCATCGATAGCATCAATATAAATAAATAGAATTATAGATATATACACATCAATAAAATAAATAGAATAATATGTACATATATACACAGGTGCTGTGGGACGGGGAGTGGGATAGAGCAGAGAGAGGGAGTCAGGATGATGGGGAGGGGAAGAGGAGCAGAGGAAAAGGGGGGATCAGTCTGGAAAGGCCTCCTGGAGGAGGTGAGTTTTCAGTAGGGCTTTGAAGGGAGGAAGTGTGCTAGTTTGGCAGATGAGAGGAGGGAAGACATTCCCGGCCAGAGGTAGGGCATGGTGCTTTATCCATTAATGACATTTTCCCAGAAGGCACTCCTTCACACCTCTTTGTGTGTTCTTATGGTATTTGTTAAGTGCTTACTATGTGTCAGGCACTGTACTAAGCATTGAGGTAGATACAAGCTAATCTGGTTGGGCACAATCGGTGTTCCACACTGGGCTCACGGTCGAAGTACTGAAACCTCATCTTTCAGGATGAGGTAACTGAGACCCAGAGAAGTGAAGTGATTCACCCCAAGTCACACAGCAGACAAGTGGCAGAGCCTGGATTAAAGCCGAGGCCCTTCTGATTCCCGGGCCCGTGCTCTACCTGCTAGACCACACTGCATCACTATGACACTACTTGTCTCGGACACAGCGCGTGTCCCACATGGGGCTCACAGTCTTAATCCCACAACCTGTTATCTTTCTTCTTCAAGTGTCCTGGAGTCGTTTCTGACCCACAGGTACTCCATTAACACACCCTCTTCAGAATATCCTATCTTGTCATAAGGTCAATCTCGTATGTGTATCCATAGAGTTTTCTTGGTAAAAATATGGAAGTGGTTCACCATTGCCTTCTTCCTTGCAGTAAAAACTTGACTCTCCGCTGTTGTCTTTAATCAATTGTTTGATCACTTGTTCATCTGCCTGTGATTATTTCCCATGCCGCAGTTGAATCGAATTTGTCTGATGCTTCGACTTAGGTCTTTTCATTATGGGTAGCCCTATAAGGCATAGCTTTACGCTTCCTCAGGCTACACAGACTCTCCTGCTATAAGGCACTGATTCTCCCTCCTCCAAAATGGGATGTGGGCAGAGTTTGGGTATCTCACAGGACACAGGAGGACCGGGGATCCCTTAAGTTAAGTACAGTTCTCTGTTAAAGGTTCTGGAGACATCCAGAATGCTTTCGGATTTCAGAGGAGCTGAAGGATGTCACTGGAGCTGTTGAGAAGGACCATAGGGAGGGTGTGGGTGGAGAGCTAAGGGGAAAGCACTGATGAAAATCGCCATAAGCAGCTAACGGCTCGCCTCTCCCACTATCGTCACTTCCTTGGCCTTTTCTATAACAATCGGGTGCCCCTCAGAGTGAACTGGGATTAGAAGGTGAGGACACTTTTTCTCTGTAAAACTAAACTTTCTCTATCACCTAGTGTTGAGAGAGTCTCGGCCTTACCTCGGTCGTTCTACAGAAATGACGGTCCTAATCCGAATTTCTAATTGGAACGAAATCCACCTCGATTTATTCCTAAGGCCTCAGAAAAGCAGACCTACTACTTGGAATAAATTGAGGGGGATTCCAGTCCCATTAGAAATTTGACTCCATTAAAGTGTGCCATTAACCCACCGTAGCTGTCAGATTTGCAAAAGGGAAGTCGCTGCCCTTTTCTGTAAAGTAAAGGAGATCGTTAGGTCACTCTCAGGTTCTGGGTTTCCAAGCCAGTGACAGAAGTGACTTACGGAACTCCCGGTGGCAAAGAGGAAACGTGTGGTTTGCTTTGTGACTGGGAGCGTCACTCAGGGCACGTTGACAGAGAAGGCCCAGGAGGCTCGTTATGTCTCTCCGGTACATCTGTGTGCATTTCTGGGAAGACAGGTCCCCCCCCCAGACTTCTCCGGCGCAAGGTTGCTCTCCTCAGACAGGCTCGTTCCATCACCTTCAGTTCTCTTCAGACCCGCCGAAGGGGGAGGTGAGCTCTGAAATAATCACAGGAGAGGGCGGGAGTGTCTTTCCGAAGGATTGCGTTAACTCGATAGCAAGTCTGCTCCGTTCTTCCGTAGCTGGTGTTTTCACTGTAGGTTTAGACTGGAACCCCATCCGGAGAGCGTTCGACTGACCAGGAACTGCCCGACTGGGTCAGTCAGTCTTCGGTATTTATTGAGTGCTTACCGTGGGCAGAGATAGGCTGCTGTTGCGGCATCTTAAGAGGAGTGGGTCTTCTTACCTAATCGTGTGTATTCCCCTAAACGTATAAACCCCCTGTTGTGGAAAAGAAATGAGTGAAGGGATAATTGATCTCCCTGTCCAGCTGGCAACACAGGAGAATTTGGCCAAAGTGGGATGCCCAGCTTTGGGTGTTGGGTGAAGAGTAAAATTAACGGATTAGGCAATTGATGTGTGCGAGGCGGGGAGTGGAATGATTGAGCCTTTCCATGTACGGGATTTAATTAAGGAACATATTGGAGCCCCTACGTATTGCCTATTTAATTAGGGGAGTGCTCATTTCAGTTAACATGCGGGGCCTTTACCACTTTGGGGATTTAAAATCCGACTAGAGGTATATGGATGTCCGATCCCCGGGGAGGGTGAAGGAGTAGAGGGGGAGAGGCAGGGAAGGACTACCTTTCTAAGACTACAAATCCCAGCAAACCTTGGGCATGAGGGGACAATTACCCAGGTTAGCAGCCATACAACCCTACCGTAATAACAATAATAAAAATGGTATTTGTTAAGCACTTACTATGTGCTAAGCGCTGGGGGAGATAGAAGGTTATCAGGTTGTTCCATGTGGGGCTCACAGGCTTAATCCCCATTTTCCAGATAAGGTAACTGAGGCACAGAGAAGTGAAGTGACTTGCCCAAAGTCACATAGCAGACAAGTAGTGGGGCAGAGATTAGAACTCACTACCTCTGACTCCCAAGCCCGGGCTCTTTCCACTAAGCCACGCTGATTCTCTATGTCCAACCTGATTAACAAAGGTTAGCGAACGTAAAGCAGAGCATCATTTCTCCATTACCACTGGGAATGTCCAGATTTGGTGTGGCCACTTTTGGACGGCAAGGTGGCAGTGGGAAAAAAACTCGTGGTTTTGGAGAGGCAGAACCTCTCCAAAGCACAGGGCCCTCTATACTGAGCATGAGCAAGAAGGGATTGAACCCCCCTATAATAATAAAGTATTTGTCGAATTGTTGAGTGATACCTTAGCAAAGAACTTCACTGGATCTTCAAGCAGGATGTAAAAAAATACTGCTGTCTAGAAGCAAGCAGCTTTGGAAGGCATGTTCAACTATTCATTTTCACTGGGATTATGTCCATCCTGATCATCTTGTGCCTATCCCAGTGCTTAGTAGAGTGCTTGGTACATAGTAATTGCTTAATAATAGCATAATAATGCTACTCTGTTGCAATAAAATGACAAAGAACAGTAACATGGGTTTTGTCAGAGTCCAGAAACACTGGGTGCTTTCTCCCCTTGAAATATAGAAGGCTCAAAGGTATTAAGTAAATGAATGAATGAATGAATGAATGAATGAGTAGTGAGGAGCCAGCCAATTGACTATAGGAGAAAAAGGAGAAGCATTGTGGCCTAAGGGATAGAGGATGGACATGGGAGCCAGGGAACCTGGGTTCTAATCCCCGCTCTGCCATTTGTCTGCTGTGTGACCTTGGAGAGTCACTTCACTTCTCTGTCCCTCACTTATCTGTAAAAGGGAGATTAAGGCTGTGAATGCCATGTGAGACAGGGACAGTTTCCAACCTGATTAACATATGTCTATCTCAGCACCTAATAGAGTGTCGGACACAAAATGAGCACTTAAAAAATACCATAAAAAAGGGAGAGAAATCTAGGTGGCAAGTTGCCACTGCAGTCTTAACCATGCACATTAGTCGGCTATTTTCTTTCGGGATTTTTGCTAGCCTTGTCCAGTAAGAATCTTTAACCGCTGATGGCGTAGCCCCAGTAGATAATATCCTGCTTTTACAGCTAGGACCAGAAACTAGGTCTCCTAATTTACATGCTCTTTACGGTGAAATTTTGTCATTTTGAAATTGAAAGTATGGTCCCCCTTTTACAGATGAGGATTTTACAGATGTACCTCAGTTACAGAAAAGTTACATGACTTTCCCCAGGTCATACAGCAGGCAAGTGGCAGAGGAGAGCACCCAAGACCGTGCTCTTTCCACCAAGCTACACTGCTCAGACTGGACACTGTCCATGTGTCACAAAGAGTTCACAGTCTAAATTGGAGGGAGAAAGGATTTAATCCCCATTTTATAGATGAGGTAATGGAGGCACAGAGAAGTAAAGTGACTTGCCTGAGGTTCCACAGCAGATAAATGGCAGATGCAGGATTAAAACCTAGCTCCTTTGTCTCCCAGGCATATACTCTCTCATAAGGCCACGCTGCTTCTTAGTGGCATACCCTCAGGAACTCAGTGCCCATGCTCCATGTAAGTGGGGTGCCACCAAAACTTTGCACCTAGTGAGAGAGTGCTCTTCCTCCCCTGAGTTGAAAAGTACATGCTGGGTAAATCGGGAAGCATTAACATGAGCCTGGACATCCCCTCTCTTCCCATCCCACTACGTAGAGTATCAAACTCACTGTAAATGCACACAAACACTCAGAGATCACTGATGGGTCTCCCAAAGCGTTTTGGAATTGGGACAGATATCTGCAATTTTAAGGCTTCCCAATACCCCAGATGCAGATCAAGGGGATCCCTGAAGTAATTTGATCTGCCCCTGCCCTGCTGTGGTGCACTATTGTTGTTGGAAAATAGACTGTGGCAAAGAAACAGGCTCAAAACCACATGTGTCTCTAGCTTGAAGGCATTAGTGGGCTCCTCAGAATGATTTACTAGGTGATTATAATTAAGTGAACCGAAAGGTGTCTTAGTATTTGGCTCTTCGTCTATCTAGTTAACCTCTATTTCACTACGATTTTAAAGTTGTCTTACATATCACCACCATCCCCCCCGTCCTGCAAGGCTCATGACAACCTCCCAATATCTTACACTATTCAGGAAGGTGGTTGAGATGTGATAGTAGAGAAGAAAGGTTCCAGTTCTACTGATGCAGATATTTGGCTTTTGCGTGATAATGCCCCATCCCTTTGCTTCCTTTAGTCACCTCTCCCACGGCCCCACAGCACTGATATACATATCCGTAATTTATTTCTTCATAGTAATGTCTGTCTCCCCGTCTAGTCTGTAAGCTCGTTGTGGGCAGCGAACGTGTCTACTAATTTTATCGTATTGTAGTCTCCCAAGCGCTTAATACAGTGCTCTGCATATAGTAAGCGCTCAAGAAATACGATTAATTGATTGACCACTTTGACTGCAAATGGGTCAAGCACCTAAAAAAACACTTTGGTGTTCTTTTGCCATGTGCTATATGCTGTCTATTCACTTGTGGTACTTCAGACCTCAGCAGAAACAGGACTGGTAATGACAGAGGAGTGAGAGGGGTGAAATCATGATAATCAGTTTATTTACATAGGTTCTTAGCCCTGAAATCTCACGGTCCTGAGACTAGCAGCAATTGCTAACCAAAGACTAGATGAGAAGCAGCATGGCCTAATGCTTAGATCATGGGCCTCCGAATCAGAAGGACCTGGATTCTAATCCCAGCTCCATTGCTTGTCTGCTGGGTGACCTCGGGCAAGTCACTTAACTTCTCTGGGCCTCAGTTACCTCATCTATTAAATGGGGATAAAGGCCGTGTGCTCCATTGTGGGACATGAACTGTAGTCAGCGTCATTAGCCTGTATGTATAGTCAGTGCCTAACAAATACCATAAAAATGATTATAGGCCTGAAATGTCAGGAACCAGATTGAGCTATGGCCAAGTTAATGCAGGTGCTTAAGGATAAGGAGGGTGGAGGGATGGGGAGGGGTTCGAGCATGTTAGAGGCCCACCCCCAGCTGCAAAGAAATACAGCCCCAGCCTAGGTGGCTCAGGAGACCTGCTGGCCCTCAGGTTCCAGCTGGAAGTCGCCTCCATTGGTCAACCCACTCTTGCAGTCCTGTAAAATTGGGATGATAATAATATTTAAGTGCTTACTACTCACCAGGCACTGTACTGAGCACTGGGGAGAATACCGGCGACTTGGGTCGGTTACAGTCCTTGCCCCACATGAGGCTCACAGTCTTAATCCCCATTTTACAGATGAGGTGACCGTGGTCCAGAGAAGTAAAATGACTTGCCCAAGGTCTCAGCAGACAAGCGGCAGAGGCAAGATTAGAACCCAGGTCCTTCGGACTCCCGGGCCTGGATTTTGTCTGATAGGCCATGCTACTTCCCTATGGGGAGAAAGCCTGGAGACATGCAGGGAGAGAAGCAAAGGCAGAGGAGCATCCCCTCACTTGTTCTTGCCCCTCCTAGCTCCACCCCCCAAAACTTTGGCTATGAGGGAAGGTTGGCTGGGTCTGCAAGGAGCCGGGACGGTGTTAATAGCTGGAGCTGTTAGAGCTGATGGCCGAAGAATTAGCCAATGCTAGTGGATGGAGTGAGCGCTAAGGCCAAGGACATGCACTTTGCTGACACTGGGCCAGCCAAGCCACACACTGCTCGAGGGACTTGCTTCCTCCCGAGGGCAGTGCTTCCGGAACCTGGGCCTGGATCTCGGCTTCTAGGGATAACCTGCGCCCAGCAGAAGGACATGGTGGTCTGAGCCAAGCTGGGCTGGGGCAGTCCTGAGTGGGAGACGGTGTAGGGATTAGGAAGTTCCTTGTCAGATACTTTTGGAGCCTGGCAGTCTTGCGAATGGTTCTCACGTGTACATAGAATCCAAACACGCACCTGAACATGCTCACCTGAGCCAGAGTCCCACCAGCTGCTGGTGTCCTGCTCTGAGCTCTCAGAGTGAGAGAGTGAGTGAAAAAGAGATAGTGTGTGTATGGGTGAGGTTCAGGTGTGGGGGGGCACTGGTTCAGGGTAAGGGATTGATTTGGGGATGCGGACAGGATCAGGATGCAGTTGGAGAGATAGCTCTAATATCGTCATTTGCAGTGTGACTTAAGAAGTCCCCCATGGTTTGATGAAGCCCAGCAAAATCGATTAGCCTCTAGGCCCATGGCAGAGTTATTCCAGCCCTGAATGGAACCCCGGACACCTCTTTTCCTATACCGCGCACCTCATATCCTCTACTATGTCACACTGATTTCAGACTGGCTGTGTGGTGACTCACCTGGATGGATGTGTCATTAGCTTTCTCTTTGGAAACATCGTCAATGTAATTTTTGAGCACCTGCCGAGTGAAGGACACTGTACTAGGCTCTTAAGAGAGTAGAGCAGAAACAAGACCTATAATTACTACCCTCCAGACAGACAAAAATGATTGTATTCACAAATAACGAGAAGGAGATGAACAGTGTACATGATATAATACACATGAAGCAGGGGGATATAGCTGAATAAAAATGGAATGTACAGATGAACTTACACATGAAAATATACACATGTGCATAAATCTGAGGACTGGAATAACATTTATCAGTGCTGAGGAAGGAGTTGAGTTGATGTGATTTAAGTGTTGGGAATGAATCAAGGAAGGCTCCCCAGAAGAGCTGGAAAACGTGAAGGCTTCATGTGATCTTGAGGCTCCTGAGAAGCCACGTGGCCTAGAGGATAGAACTTGGGCCTGGGAGTCAGAAGGGTCTGGGTTCTCATTCTGCCTTTGCCACTTGCCTGCTGCATGACCATGGGCAAGTCACTTAGCTTCTCTGTGCCTCAGTGACCTCATCTGTAAAATGGAGATTATGACCTGTGAGCCCAGTGTGGGACATGGACTATGTTCAGACTTGATTAGCCTGTATGTACCCCAGTACTTAGTAGAGTGCCTGCACATAGTAAGAGCTTAACATATATCATTAAAAAAAAGATTTGCCCAAATCTCTTGTGAATTGGTTGGTCCTATCACCGGGAGATGTCTGCTCTGGTCCCAGAAAAGTCAAGAGCCCAAGGCTCTGGGGAAGTTTGTTGGCTCTGGAGACTTCTGGGGCTTTGGTCTCTGACTGATGAATATGGTGCATTTGGGTTGACGATCCCCACATGTTGGGGTCTCTAGATCTATGGAAAAGCCCTCTAACCTCCCGAAGGGGTGTGCTTATCCCAGGAACGCCTCAATCAGAACTAGAAGTGGCCCCATCCAAACCAAACATTTAGACAGAGTGCTTTTGGGGCCACAAGAAGCCAAATGGTGTTTTGCCCCTTTGATACAGTGAGTTTTAATCAAACCAAAACACTTGGATAAATATAGGACCGAGCAGCGTGGCTTAGTGGAAAGAGCGTGGGTTTGGAAGTCAGAGGACATGGATTCTAATCCTGGCTTTGCCACTTTGCTGTGTGACCTTGGGCAAACCACCTAACCTCTCTGTAAAATGAGGATTAAGACTGTGAGTCCCACTTTGCATAACCTGATTACCTTGTATCTACCCCAGTGCTTAGAACAGTTTTTGGTACATAGTAAGTGCTTGACAAATACCCTAATGATCATTATCATTATTGGATGCATCGTGTTGGCAGGTATGTGCGTTAACTGTGGGTTAACTATCTCATCTAATTTCAACAGAGTTCTCTGGAAGCATGAGATGGGAGGCATTGGGGAGGGAGGGAGGGGAAGAGAGAGAGAGAGAGAGAGCGAACGCACAACACCAGCCACTGCAGCTCTGCTCAGTGTAATTATCTCTTTCCAGTGAATAATGTGACTTCCACTCTGAGGCTGAGCCTTTGATAAAGATGGAATTAGTTTAATCAAGTTCATCAGTTTGGCCAGGCTTTTTCATCTCATCATCTCCCAGCATCCTCCCTGGCCTTCCCACTTCCCGCCTAGTTACATTAGCTGGGAGAAAAATTTATGACCTCGTTAGTTCTGCGTATTGGTTCACTTAGGACAAATTGGAGCTTAAAAATGTCACTCAACTTTGGCCTCTCGTGAAAGACTTTAACTCTCTGAGGACAGTTGCTGACACACATGTACTCTAGGGATGCCGATCTCTCCAAAGAATAGCCCCTATTAATTACAATAAATATCCGGGAGGTTATCTTTGTTTTCCCAGGAAGTGCATTTAAAGTTCATAGTTTTTGGAAAAGCTCACTTTTTTCCATCACTAACCTGCCTGATATGCTTAAGAAATACTATCACATAAATTCTGTTAAATACTATGACTGCTTGGCCAGCTTTACTTTTATTCTGCACAGCATTTCCATCTCAAGTCAGAGCAGTCCGGTAGTTTTCTTCTGTAGAGAGGAGTGTACACTTTCTGGCAATCCGATGTCCAAATCTATCACCCTGGGATAAATTGATTTCTGGTTTGACCTGGAAATCTACAGGCTAGTTTTTCATCTCCCCATGTTCTGCCAGTTATAACAGCAGCAGGTACTGCAATTCTGTTTTGTTTTAGGGTTTGATCCAGTTTGTGGCTGTACCTCAGGCTCCTCCTTGGTGGCAGATCTCTCGGGTTAAAGGTTGTATTTTCAAGTATTTCCTTTTTAATGGGGTAGCATTGAGTATTTCTTGACTTTCTCTTTCTCCAAACTCATCAGCAGCAGTAGAATTGCTGGTGCCCCATTGGATGCAGAGCAGGCTTCAGGAAGAACCCCCTGATTGGCTTTTATCATACCCCAGTGGAGATGAGGAAGAAAAGGAAAGGAGTGGCAAGAAAAGCTTCAGACTGCCTGTGGCCTTGGTGGAATTATTAATTCATTTAATAGTATTTATTGAGCACTTACTCTGTGCAGAGCACTGTACTAAGCACTTGGAATTGACAATAGGCAACAGATAGAGACAATCCCTGCCCATTGACGGGCTCACAGTCTAATCGGGGGAGACAGACGGACAAAAACAAGACAATATAATCACGATAAATAGAAACAAGGGGATGTACACCTCATTAACAAAATAAATAGGGTAATAAGAAATATATACAAATGAGCACAGTGCTGAGGGGAGAGAAACGGGGAGGGGGAGGAGCAGAGGGAAAGGGGGCTTAGCTGAGAGGCGTTGAAGGGGAGAAGGGGGAGGAGCAGCGGGCCGAGGGGGAGCAGAGAGGGAGCAGAGGGAAAAGGGGTAGCTCAGTCTGGGAAGGCCTCTTGGAGGAGGTGAGCTCTCAGTAGGGCTTTGAAGAGGGGAAGAGAGTTAGTTTGGCGGAGGTGAGGAGGGAGGGCATTCCAGGACATGGGTAAGATGTGGGCCAGAGGTCGACGGCAGGATAGGCGTGAACAGAGGACGGTGAGGAGGTGAGCGACAGAGGAGTGGAGCGTGAGGGGTGGGCGGTAGAAAGAGAGAAGGGAGGTGGGGTAGGAGGGGGCAAGGTGATGGACAGCCTTGAAGCCCAGAGTGAGGAGTTTTTGTTTCGTGCGGAGGTTGATAAACAACCACTGGAGGTTTTCAAGGAGGCGAGTGACGTGCCCAGAGCCTTTCTGCAGGAAGATGATCTGGGCAGCGGAATGAAGAATAGGCTGGAGTGGGGAGAGACAGCAGGAAGGGAGATCAGAGAGAAGACTGACACAGTTATCCAGCCGGGATATTATGAGAGCTTGTACCAGTATGATAGCCATTTGAACCGAGAGGAAAGGGTGGATCTTGGCGATATTGTAAAGGTGAGACCGGCAGGCCTTGGTGATGGATTGGATGTGTGGGGTGAACGAGAGAGCCGAGTCGAAGATGACACCGAGGTTGCGGGCTTGAGAGACGGGAAGGATGGTCGTACCGTCCACAGTGACAGGGAAGTCAGGAAGAGGACAGGGTTTGGGAGGGAAGATAAGGAGCTCAGTTTTGGACATGTTGAGTTTTAGGTGGCGGGCAGACCTCCAGGTAGAGACGTCCTGGAGGCAGGAGGAGATAACGAGCCTGAAGGGACGGGGAGAGAACAGGGGAGGAGATGTAGATTTGGGTGTCATCTGCACAGAGATGATAGATGAAGCCGTAGGAGCGAATGAGTTCACCAAGGGAGTGAGTGTAGATGGAGAACAGAAGGCCGAGAACTGACCCTTGAGGAACCCCTACAGTTAGTGGACGGGAGGGGGAGGAGGAGCCCGCCAAGGAGACCGAGAACGAACGGCCAGAAAGATAAGAGGAGAACCGGGAGAGGACGGAGTCCGTGAAGCCAAGGTGAGATAAGATGTGGAGGAAAAGGGGATGGTCGAGAGTGTCAAAGGCAGCTGAGAGGTCGAGAAGGATTAGGATAGAGTAGGAGCCATTGGATCTGGCAAGAAGGAGGTCATGGGTGACCTGTGAGAGAGCAGTCTTGGTAGAGTAGAGGGAATGGAAGCCAGATTGGAGGGGGTCCAGGAGAGAGTTGGAGTTGAGGAAGTCTGGGTTGTAGTAGGAGAGTGGCAAGGTGAGGTAGGAGGAGGCAAAGTGATTGAGAGCTTTATAGCCAATTGTGAGGAGCTTTTGCTTGATTCAGAGGTGGATGGGGAACCAATGGAGTTTTTTTTGAGCAGCAGGTGACATGACCTGAATGTTTTTGTAGAAAAATGATCTGGGCAGCTGGGTGAAGTATGGACTGGAGTGGGGAGAGACAGGAGGCTGGGAGGTCAGTAAGGAGACTAATGCAATAATCCAGGCAGGATGAATGATTGTATTAACGTGGCAGCAGTTCGGATGGAGAGGAAAGGGTGAATTTTAGCAATGTTATGAAGGTGGGACCGACAGAATTTAGTGACGGATTGAATTCATGGGTCGAATGAGAGAGAAGAGTCAAGGATAACGCCGAGGTTAGGGGTTTGTGAAACAGGAAGGATGGTGGCACCATCTCCAGTGAAGGGAAAGCCAGGGGGAGGGCAGATTTTGGATGAGAAGATAAAGGAATTCTGTTTTGGGCATGTTAAGCTTGATAGGTCTTGAAGTAGAGTTGTCTTGAAGGCATTATAGTGGATTTTATACAAATATCTGGTGGGTATGTGACCTAGAGAGAGAGAGAGACAGGGGGCAAGGTTTGAGGGCAAACAGGATGTTATAAAATAAAAGATCCACACAGTGTTCAGGAGGCTAGAAAGTGAGGACTGAGAGGAAGTAAAGATTCATTCATTTATTCAGTCATATTTACTGAAGGCTTACTGTGCAAAACACTGTAGTAAGCACTTGGGAGAGTACACTACAACAACCAACAGACACATTCCCTGCCCACAACGAGCTCACAGTCTAGATAAAACTGTGAAGAGAATAAAAGGAAGAGAAGAATGCATTAGGTTTGAGAGATCAGAACACTGGGAGAGAAAATGAAGGGAAAGTGCTAATGCCTGAATAATTTTACTGCCCAAGAAACCTTGTACTCCAAATTTGAATTGCTTAGGAGCATGTGAGTAACTCAGATCAGGGATTGTGTTATCTTCCATCCCGAGTGGTGGTACTATATTGGGCACTTGGGAAGTAAAGAATAGCAAAGCGACAATTTTCTTGCACACAAGGAGCTTTAACTCTATTGGTGGAGACAGAAAAATATTTACAAACTCTTAACAAAAATTGAGTAGGTACATACAGTACCAGAGTGAGTGCTTACGAGGACGTAAGTAAATGAGAAGGAACGTGGCCTAGTGGATTGATCACAGGCCTGAGAGTCAGAAGGACCCGGTTCTAATCTTGGCTCTGCCATTTGTCAGCTGTGTGACCTTGGTGAAGTCCCCTCGCTTCTCTGTGCCTCAGTTACCTCATCTGTAAAATGGGAATTAAGACTGTGAGCCCCATCTGGAATATGGACTGTGACTAATATCTCAGTACTTAGTACAGTGCCTGGCACAGAGAAAAGGCTTCATATATGCCATGAAAAAACCGGGACATAAGTGCTAGAGTGACTGAAGGGATGATTTGGCTTAGGGTGTTGGGAAACTAATTGGGGACGGTTTGTTGGATGATGTGAAATTTTTAGACAGGATTTGAATGTGGGGAGGGTCCTGATCCACATCACTCAGTCAATAGTATTGAGTGCTTACCGTGTGCAGAGCACTGAACTAAACACTTGGGAGAGTACAATACAATATAGCAGACACATGCCGTATCCACAATAAGATTACAGCCTAGACAATCATTGGTGTTTATTGAGCACTTATTTTGTGCAGAGCATTGTATTAAAAGCTTGGGAGAGTCCAATGCCGATGGCAGAAATGATCCCTGTTCTCTAGCATATTGACATGGAGCAGGGAGGGGTTCCAAATGCTTGAGAAATTATGATTTCAGCCCAGTTTCACTCAAATAAATCCAAAGTCCATCTTCCTCTAAGCTTGCTACTAAGGAGTCTCTGACCCACAGTGCCAAAAAGTGATGTTTAGTTGCATGGGATCCTAGGGAATTTCAAGGACTCTGGTACCAATTAAGTTCTATTGGTGAATTTTCCCTGCAAAAATTCGAGATGATTAAAAAAAAGGTTAATAAGATGCTTTTCTAAAGAAATGCTACTTACTAGTCTCTACTCACTGTCAGCCTCCCCTCATCTCCACTTTGACACATCCATGTTAACTAGAAAGTCCAAGTATCCAGTGACAAAGATACCTCAAATTTCTGGTTCTGACAAGGAGAGAACTCTGGAACACTCTTGGGATAGAAATGCAGGTTTCCTTGTGCTTGGAGCAACAGCTCTTCCCCGAGTTTATCTTGGGCTTACCCTGAGACTTTTACCTAGCGCTCAGGACAAAGATAAATAGCCTGGGCCTTCTGTGCTCCCTCCTCTTGCTGGAACACAGTTAACTATTCATTATTTTGGCAGTCTTCCTAAGCAAGGTCCTGAATTTCCTGGCCCCCTCTCTCCTTCCCCTTCCTCAATGCTATTATCAGGTTTTCACGATCTTTCTTTTTTTCCACTCTACACCGTTAGCTCCCTTTTTATTCTAGAATGGTACTTAAGGTATTTCGTAAGCACTTGCTATGCGCCAGGCCTGTACTAAGCACTGGGCTAGATACAAGATGATCAGAATGGACACAGTCCAGGTCCCACTTGAGACTCACAGTCTTAATCCTCACTTTACAGATGAGGTAACTGGAGCACAGAGAAATGAAGTGACTTGCCCAAAGTCACACAGTAGACAAATGGGAGAATTGGGATCGGAACCCCAGTCCTCTGATTCCCAGGACCAGAGTTTTTCCTCTAGGCCGTGCTGCTTCTCTGTTTCTACTTGTGAGCCGAGAACATGTCTGCTAACTCTGTTGAATTGTACTCTCCAAAGTTTTTCGTTCAGTGAGCACTCTGCACACAGTAAACACTCAGCGTGCCTCAGTGGAAAGAGCCCGGGCTTTGGAGTCAGAGGTCGTGGGTTCTAATCCCGACTCCGCCACTTGTCTGCTGTGTGACCATGGGCAAGTCACTTCACTTCTCTGGGCCTCGGTTGCCTCATCTGTAAAAATGGGGATTAAAAAATGTGAGCCCCACGTGAGACAATCTGATTACCCTGTATCTACCCCAGTGCTTAGAACAGTGCTCTGCACATAGTAAAACTTAATAAATACCATTATTATTATTATCAATAAATACCAATAATGGATTGATTGTTTGGAATGTGACTGGTTTGGGTCTCTCCTGGATGGCAGTGAGCCTTACCAGCTGCTTCTCTCTGAGCCAAGTCTTCTTTTGTTTGTTTTTTTTCTTAATGGTATTTGTTAAGAGCTTACTATGTGCCAGGCACTATACTAAGCTCCGCAGTTGATACAAGATATCTAAGCCAGTGAGCAGAGTTTATACTTTATAAATATCATAATTACAATAATAATAATAATAATAATGTTGGTATTCGTTAAGCGCTTACTATGTGCCGAGCACCGTTCTAAGCGCTGGGGTAGACACAGGGGAATCAGGTTGTCCCACGTGGGGCTCACAGTCTTAATCCCCATTTTACAGATGAGGTAACTGAGGCACAGAGAAGTTAAGCGACTTGCCCAAAGTCACACAGCTGACAAGTGGCAGAGCTGGGGTTCGAACCCATGACCTCTGACTCCAAAGCCCGGGCTCTTTCCAGTGAGCCACGCTGCTAACATAGTAATAATAGCATTTATTGAGCACCCATTGAGTGCAGGATACTTTACAAAGTGCTTGGAAAGTACAAAACAAGTGATCTATCAATCAGTAGAATTTATTGAGAGCTTACTGTTTGGCAAGCACTATAATACTACGACTAATAATAATTACAGGATTTGTTAAACACTTACTGTGCACCAGGCACTATATTAAGCGCCAGGGTGAATACAAGCAAATCGTGTTGGATCCAGTCCCCATCCCACTTGGGGCTCACATTCTTAATCCCCATTTTACAGATGGGGCAGCTGAAGCACTGAGAAGTTAAGTGCCTTGTCCAAGGTCACACAGCAGACGAGCGATGGAGCTGGGTTTAGAATCTAGGTCATTCATTCATTCAATAGTATTTATTGAACATTTACTATATGCAGAGCACTGTGCTAAGCGCTTGGAATGAACAAGTCAGCAAGAGATAGAGACAGTCCCTGCCGTTTGACGGGCTTACGGTCTAATCGGGGGAGACGGGCAGACGAGAACAATGGCAGTAAATAGAGTCAAGGGGAAGAACATCTCGTAAAAACAGTGGCAACTAAATAGAATCAAGGTGATGTACATTTCAGGTCATCTGACTCTCGGGCCTATGCTCTTTCCTCTAGGCTTTGCTGTTTCTCTAACTTCCTGACTGGTGAAGCTGCTCTGTTAAAGAGCAGGATGCCAAGGACCTTTAATTATGGCTTGATTTAAATTCATTGCACTGGATTGGTCACAGAAATGTTGATGTCACTGGGTAAAATATGATATCATTACCCAACATCCATATAACTTAATGAACAGACATCAGAAACTGGAGCCAATTAAGGAGAGATAGGGTCTGGCATCACCTTGCGAATAATGTCCCTGAGACATTTTTTACATTGATATCGTAATCGGTCAGAGCGCTTTCTCTAAGCATTGTACTAAGCATTTGAGAGAGTACAATGCAGCAGCGTTGGTAATAATGATAATGATATTTGTTAAACACTTACTATTCATTCATCATTCAGTTGTATTTATTGAGCGCTTACTGTGTGCGGAACACTGTATGGAAAGTACAGTTCAACAATAGAGACACACTGGGTTTACAGTCTAGAGGGGGGATGACAGACATCAAAACAAGTAAACAGGCATCAGTATACATAGAATTATAGATATGTACACATCAAAACAAGTAAACAGACATCAACATAAATAGAATTATAGATATGTACATATATACACAAGTGTTGTGGGGTGGAGGGGTAGAGCAAAGGAAGCAAGTCAGGGCGATGCAGAGGGGAAGGGGAGCTGAGGAAGTGGGTGGTCTAAGTCTGGGAATAAGACTATGTGCCAGACACTGTCCTAAGTGCTGGGGTAGATACAAACCAATCGAATTGGACACAATCCCTGTCCCACATGAGGCTCACAGTCTGAATCCCCATTTTACAGATGAGGTAACTGAGGCCCAGGGAAGTAAAACGACTTACCCAAGGCCACCCAGAAGACAAGTGGTGGAGCCAGGATGAGAACCCATGATTTTCTGACTCCCAGTCCCGTGCTCTCTCCACTATGTCATATCCTCCACTGAAAATAAAACTCTAAATCAAATGATCATCTCTGTCATTACAGTGTGGCCCCCAACTTAGAAATTAAAACATTTACACAGGTGACTTTTACATCTTCTCTTATGAACAAATGTGTTTTAAAATGGAAACCTTTTTTTAATGAGCAAATTTTATCCTTTCAGTTGTAAATGAATTTCCATTAGCTCAAAATTCTCTTATTCAAGTATGTGAACTGCAACATTTATGAAACTATCACTTGCATTTCACATCAAAGTACACCGCTTATTGTAATCAATCAGAGAATAAGTTGATTGTTCTCAGCTCAGTGAGCCTTTTTGATATCACCAGGAAACTGCGTGGTTCAGCTGGACAATCCTGACTTTGGTGTTTTCTTTTGGATAAGATGAAAACAGCAAGAGAAGCAGCCTGGCTTAGTGGAAAGAGCACGGGCCTGGGAGTCAGAAGGACCTAGGTTGTAAATCCAGCTCCGCCACTTGTCTGCTGTGTGACCTTGGGCAAGTCACTTCACTTCTCTGGGCTTCAGTTACCTCATCTGTAAAATGGGGATTAAGAGTGTGAGTTCCATATAGAACAGGGACTCTGTCCAGCCTGATTAACTTGTATTTACCCCAGCACTTAAGACAGTGCTTGGCACATAGTAAGTACTTAACAAGTACCATTATTATTATTATTATAAATAGCAGATGTATCTCAGGGAAATTCTCTTGTCTGTCCAAAATTCCTTTATTTTCTGGAAAGAAGCTGAGGGAGCTATGGTTTTTGACATAAGAGCTGGGTAAAATTTCTGATTTTTGTTTTCCATCTTTGGGAAAAATGTATATTATCAAAATACTGTGAAAATTTACTAAGCTTCATCAGAGACAGGATTCCTTCTCATTCTGACTTTTGGTTTTACCCAAATTGGATTCCCTGAATTTTTATAAAGCAGTTCAAACAATGCATCAGCCAGTCAACTGTTTGAGTGCTTACTGTGTGCTGAGTGCAGTATTAAGCACTTCAAAAAGTACAGTACAACAGAGTTGATATATGCAATCCCTGCTCACAGGGAGTTTTCAGTCTACAGCTTTTTAAAAAAAGGCCCTCCCACCTTTTTTTTTCTGGCATAGCTTTATTTCTACTAGTATACAGTTATCAAATAATTGTGTGTATCTGGTACTTAGCCACACACGTGCTTACTGTGTGAAGAGTGCAGTATTAAGCACTTCAAAAAGTACAGTACAACAGAATTGATACATGCAATCCCTGCCCACAGGGAGTTTTCAGTTGACAAATTTTTAAAAAAGGCCCTCTCACCTTTTTTTTTTTTTCTGGCATAGCTTTATTTCCACTAGTGTACAGTAATCAAATAGTTGTGTGTATCTGGCACATAGTCACACACTGACATATAGGTATTATCATCAGCTGCTTTTTATGAAAATTCATACCGTGCCTATAATTGAACGAATCATTGGAAAATCCCTTGACCCAATTTTATGAAATGCACGATGTGAAAACACATGATATTCCCGCCTGTAGAGCAGAATTCAGTAATTTCTGTAATGTGGATTCGAAAGTGGCATACCACAGCAAGGACGGAGAAGCAGTGTGTCTTTCTGGGTGCTAGGTTTACTATCTGGATGTTGGCTCTTTTTCTATCTCAGAGCAGCTGCCCTGGAGTGGCACGCCCTGGGTTTGGGGTTTTCTTATTGCTCTGAACTTTGTGTTGTCCAGGAGGAGGTCTGGCAATGAGGATCTGGAAATGTCAGCAATGACCAAAATACAATCAAGGCACTCTCTGAACCCAACATCCTGTTTCTACACTGCGGTCCTCTTTTGGAACAGCGGAACAGGATGGAAATATAGTCTACCAAAATATCTGGCTAAGGGAAAGAGCATGGGGGTGGGAATTGGGAGTCCTGGGTTCTAATCCCAACTTTTACACTGGATAGAGTGACCTTGGGCACATCTCTTAACCTTATCGGGATGGCCTCATCGGTAAAATGGAGGTAAAAATATCCGGTCTCCCTAACTCTTAAACTGTGTAGCCCTCGTAAGAAAGGAACTGTGCTCTGTCTGATTATTTTTTACCTACCCTAATGTTTAGCCCAGTGAGCACAGAGTTTGTGCTTTATAAATATCACAATTATGATAATTATGCAGTAGTAATAACATTAATTGAGTGTCCATTGGGTACAGTACATTTAATGAATTGCTTGGGCAGTATAAAACAAGCAATCCGTCAATAGAATTTATTGAGCGTTTACTGTTTGGATAGCACTATACTATTACTATTAATAACGGTGGTATTTGTTAAGCGGTTTCTGCGTGCCAGTGCTGGGTGGTTACGAGCAAATCAGGTTGGACACAGTCCCTGCCCCACATGGGGCTCACAGTCTTAATCCCCATTTTACACCTGAGATAACTGAGTCACAGCAAAGTGAAGTGACTTGTTCAAGGTCCACACAGCAAGACAAGAGAAGGAAGTGGGAATTAGAATCCAGGTTCTTCCGACTCCCAGGCCCGGGCTCTATCCATAAGCAGTGCTGCTTCTCTCACTAAGTGCCTTGGAGAGTAAAATACGGAAAGCGGGTAGATATGATCCCTGCTCGTAAGGAGCTCACGGTCTACATACGGGGAGACAGACATCATACATGCCGAGGAGAAGTATATATAAGTCCATAAATGCCAGAGATGGCTGATCTATATAAATGACATGGGTCCCGAGGAATCAGGGAAGACTTGCTGAAGGAGAAGGGATTTCAGGGCAGCTTTGCATATGGGAAGAGCTCAAGTCTCTTGCTTTGGAAGGGAGGGAGCTCCAGTCTCGGGAAACAGGGTGAGGGGAATGCGTCTACCAACTCTGTTGTACTCTCCTAAGCACGTAGTACAGTGCTCTGCACACAGTAAGTGCTCAGCAAATACAAATGATTTAGGGAAAGTGAGTGATTGTTGATTTGAGAGGGAGGTACAAATAGAAGATTATTATTATTCTTATATTTTGTTAAGGACTTATAGTGGGTCAAGAATGGTTCTACGCTCTAGGGAAGACGCAGATTAATCAGGTTGGACACAGTCTCTATCCCTCATGGGGGGCAGGTTCTAAGTAGGAAGGGTATTGACTCCCCATTTTACAGTTGAGAAAACTGAGGCACAGAGAAGTTGTGACTTGCCCAAGGTCACACAGCTACCGGTTGGCAGAGCCAGGATTAGAACCCGGGGCCTCTGACTCCTATGCCCCTACTCTTTCCACTCGACCGTGCTGCTTCTCGCGTTAGCTCGGAAAGAATCAAGAGAGCAAGGGGGGGAATAGTGAGCGGAGAGTGTAGATATGCGGTGTGGGGTGAGATTGAAGAGGACCTTGAAGACAGTTGTTTGGAATTTTTGCTTGATGTGGAGGGACCCAGGAAGCCAGTGGAGAGTTTTGAGAAATGGAGAGACGTGTGCCATGCGACCCGGAAAGAAGATTTGTGCTGCAGCATGGAGAATAGATTGAACCGAGAGAGACCCGAGGCTCACACGGTAGTCCAGCTGAGATATGACTAGAGCTTGTACCAGGTGCGTAGCTGTTTGGGTGTATGGAAGGTATAGATCCTGATGATGTTGCTATACACAACTAGATTTTTCTTTAATGTATTTGTCAAGTCCTTACTGTGTGCCAGACACTTTACTAGGTCCTGTGGTAAATGCAAGCTAATCAGGTTGGACACATTCCCTATCCCACACGGGGCTCACAGCCTTAATCTCTGAGGTACAGAGAAGTTAATAATAATGTTGGTATTTGTTAAGCGCTTACTATGTGCAGAGCACCGTTCTAAGCGCTGGGGTAAGACACAGGGGAATCAGGTTGTCCCACGTGGGGCTCACAGTCTTAATCCCCATTTTACAGATGAGGTAACTGAGGCACAGAGAAGTCAAGGGACTTGCCCACGGTCACACAGCTGACAAGTGGCAGAGCTGGGATTCGAACTCATGACCTCTGACTCCAAAGCCCGTGCTCTTTCCACTGAGCCACGCTGCTTCTCTAAGTGACCTGTCTAAGTTAAGTGACATGCCCAAGATCCCACAGCAGACGGGTTGTTGATCCAGGATTAGAACCCAGGTCCTTCTGATTCCCAGGCCCGTGCTCTATTAGACCACATGGTTAATTGCTATATTTCTACCAGAACAAATGTCTCAAAACTGTCAACTTCTAGGATTGAATCTGACTTTAACAGGGAGTAGAGGAATCCAATTCTTGCAGAGACCTAAATTTAATGAACCCGTGGGAATTGGCTCCTAACCGAGGGACACTGGAAAAGTCAGGGCCCACCTCACGAGAACCGTGACTGCTAAGAAAATGAGCCAGAGTTGGGCTCCGGGATTCTAGAGGGAGAGAGCGAGAAAGCCTTTGAAATGCCCGGTGGGTGGGCGGGGTTTGTTTCCACAGCCTGGATTTCACATCCAAGCTTTTCCCTATCCCTATCCCTGAGCATTCTCTGGGACAGGCCTTGTACCTTCCTTATATAAAAAGAGATTGTTATCCCCACTCACTTCAATGCATCCTAGGTTGTGTAGGCTAATGTGCACGTTACAACCCAATCAATCAATCAGTTCATGGCATTTAAGTACTTACTGTGTGCAGAGCACTGTACTAAGTCCTTGGGAGAGTAAAATACAGTAACACTTGGGGTAGACACGATCCCTGTCCTCTAGGAGGACACACTGTATAATTTGGCTCTCTTTTTTACTGTGGGTGTTGGGAGGGGAATGAGGGGACGGACCCTGGTCCTATTCAGCTAGGAAACCACAGATGACCCTCACAGATACTAGACAATAAGAAGTAGGTGACGACACATTTTGATGTCTCACGCTTTATTTACACTGGACATCCTTCAAGATTCAGTTCTGGTCCCCTTCTTTTCTCCATTTTCAACCACTCCTTCGGAAAACTCGTTCGCTCACGTGACTTCAGCTACATCTCCGTGCAGATGATAACTAAATCTACATCCCCAGCCGTGATCTCTCTCCCGTCTCGCATCGCCTCCTGCCTTCAAGACGTCTCTACTTGGATGTCCTCCCCTCACCTCAAACTTAACATGTTCAAAACAGAGCTCCTTATCTTCTCACCCAAACCCTGTTCTCCCCCTGACTTTCCCATCACTGTAGACGGCACCACTATCCTTCCTGTCTCCCGAGCCTGTAAACTCGGTGTTATCCTTGCCTCCTCTCTTTCATTCGACCCACATATTCAATCCCTCACTAAATCCTGTCGGTCCCACCTTCGCAGCATCGCTAAAACCTGCCCTTTCCTCTCCATCCGAACTGCTACCAAATTAATACAGTCGCTCTTCCTATCTCTCCTGGAGTACTGCATCAGCCTCCTTGCCGACCTCCCAGCTTCTTCTCTCTCCCAACTTCAGTCCATACTTTCCTCTGCTGCCTGGATCATTTTTCTACAGAAACGTGCAGGACATGACACCCTGCGTGATTGCCCAGTGATTGCCCATTCACCTCCGCATCAGAGAAAAACTCCTCACCATTGGCTTTAAAGCACTCCACCACCTTGCCCCTTCCTACCTCACCTTGCTTCCCTCTTTCTACACCCCAGCTCGCACACTTAGCTCCTCGAGGGCTAACCTTCTCACGGTGCTATGTCAGGCACTGAACTAAGCGCTGGGGGTAGAGCTTACATAAGGCTCACAATCCTAATCCCCGTTTTACAGATAAGATCACTGAGGCACAGAGAAGTTAAGGGACTTGCCCAAAGCCAACACGGCAGACATCTGGCGGAGTCGGGATTAGTGCTCTATCCACTAGTCTACGCCGCTCCTCAGTTGAGCGGTTTGTGAGCTTCCCGGGTGGGTAAAACCCAAAATGCCTCCATTTCACCCCTATCCTCATCATTGCTCATGAGAAAATGCAGAAGGCTGGAACTACGTGTACAAAATGAACCCGGCCCCGGCATTACTTCCACAGAATCAGAGGGGTATGGACATCTGAGTGGCCATCCACTCCATTAATTCCATAATGTACCAATTTGGATGGGACCAAACACTTTCTCTCTTCCTGAATAACAATGTGAGGGGTTTTTTTTCCAAACGGTCTTAGTTTGCTACTTTGAGTGGACGGCTGTAGTTATTCAGACAGTATTGAGACTGTAAACAAATGAAGCGTTGTACCTCTAATATTGTCATTGGCAGAGATGAAATTGGCATGGAAAATAGCAACAACTGCTTGTAGTAAAATATCTCTATTATCAATTTTCAGTCATTTCGATAGTATTTATTGAGCGCTTACCGTGTGTAAAGCACTGTACTAAAAGCTAGGGAGAACACAATATAACAGTAAGCAGACACATTCCCTGCCCACAAGGAGCCTAATATTTTGATAAGAAATCAAACTAATAGTGACCTGCTATCTTCTAGAGGGATTTATTTGAATAGGACTTTCGGAATAAGAATTCCTTTCCCGTCTGGTACTAAACACTGTCCCAGTGAGAGTGAAATATTGTGATTATCTTCTCCCCAACTCCAGCGACTGATAATCCTAATTCCCATCAAGCTGTCATGACCTTCAAACGACCTATTTCCAGGTAACAACAGGATGCAGGCAGGAGAAAAGAGACAGAGAGTGAAGCTCCTCTGAATCCCTCTTTTCAGCTTTCTTGATCCAAGAAATCTTTCTCACCGAACTAGTACCCTTCCAGTTTTAAAAGGAAAGCGTTTAACTGGTCAGAATACCCCTCAGGTCCGTTCTAGTTTATGTGTTTTTCAAATGGATTCCAGTTGTTTCCTGCTGTTCTAAGGAAAAAAAAGGGCTCAAATAAAAGGGGGGTTTCTTTTCAGGGGTGGAGGCGGGAAGGGGGAATTGATTAATTTGAAGAATGCATTATCCCGAGGATTCAGAGGATGTATACTCCTCCCCCCACCGTGTTCTCCCTTGGCACATTTCTTCCTGTAACATATACACTTTTTAATTTAATGAGTTCATTAGTCTATTATAGCTTTTGCATAGCTTGAATGGGTCAGAGCTGTGATGAATGGTTTATCAAGAAAGTAGCTCTAGGGTAGGATTTCATAGATGATATGGCAGCACCTTAATCAGGAAAACGAAGAGGGGGAGAGAGAGAAAGAGAGAGAAAAAGAGGGAGAGAAGGATTGGGTGGGGGGGGATAGGGTGAAGAGGGGAGGAGGACTTTGGAATCACCAAGAATTTCTTCTCCTGGGTCTCCTGACTCAGAAACATTAAAAAATCTAATGCAGCTTTATTCTCCATCCTCCTTTAAGCCCTAAATGTTTCTCTTTGGGACCTGGTCTGTAATAGACTGGGGCTTTAGGACCAGTATCTCCGAGAAGCCGCCAGTGTTCGAGAAGGGCCCTTGACACCATTCTGACTTAATGCTAGACACATCTGTAGCTACTTGGACAAAATTGACATTGTCTAGAGAGCAAAGCAATCACCTTGTGCAGCATTACGGAGCATTTACACTTGAGCCGTGCTACCAGACAGTAAATCTTGACCTTTAGGAGTTCAGAGATTAGATTTCGTTGCTGCAAGCGTTTGAGATATTGTTAGGAATTTGTTGCTATTCAAAGCAGATTTCAGGGGTTACCTATGGGTTTAATTCATCGCATCAATCATTTTTGGAAGGTTCTTTTAAAGCCAAGATAGCTTCAAATAAAAACTGGGATTACTTTTACATTGATTGTCAGTAGTTGGTGAAAAGCAAAAAGGGGGAAAAAAATTTCTTAAGATAGAGCTAAAGTTTTAGTATCCGGTACTATCCCAGTAGACAGCTGCAGTGGGAGGAAGAAAGGTGTTCGTTTTCTATCTAATGCATGTGTTATAGAGGTTGGGAGGCCGAAAGTGAGATTAAGGACTGATGACAGGTGAAGAAAAGCGGTCTCCTTCAGATTCCACGTAAAAATTACAGCATGTAAAAATTATTCAGGGTGACCTGATACAATAAGTTCCATTTAAGGCATTAAGATGTCAGTAAGGCTGTTCTAAAGGAGCTGCCTCATTAAAATGACCTGCTCCACTCTCCTATATGGGATTTGTGTATATTAGCCATAAATCAATCAGTGGTATTTGTTGAGTGCTTACTGGAGGCAGGACACTGTACTAACCACTTGGAAAGGTACAACAGGGTTGGCAGACTAAGCACTTAGAAGAGCACAGTACGGAGAAGCAGTGAGGCTCGGTGGAAAGAGCGCAGGCTTGGGAGTTAGAGGTTGTGGGTTCTAGTCCCGACTCCACCCTTTCAAGTCACTTCACTTCTCTGGGCCTCGGTGACCTCATCTGTAAATGGGGATTAAGAAATGTGAGCCCCACGTGGGACAATCTGATTACCCTGTATCTGACCCAGTGCTTAGAACAGTGCTCTGCACATAGTAAGCTCTTAAGTACTGTAATTGTTATTATTATTATTATAGTAAGTGCTTAACAAATACCATTATTATTATTATCATTACAATGCAACCGAGCTGATAGGCATAGTCCCTGCCCACGATAGGTTTACTGTCTAGAGGGGGAGACTGACATTAAAATGAAGTGCAAATACGTACAGAAAATGCTTTGGGGCTGAGGGTAGGGTGGACATCAAGTGAAGAAAGGAAACAGATCCAAATGCATAGGTGAAGCGGAAGGGAGAGGAAATGAGGGCTAAGGCCAGAAAGTTCTCTTGGAGGAGATGTGATTTTAATAGGGCTTTGAAGATGGAGGGCAGAGTGTTCTGTCATATTTCAATCAATCATTTTTCTTGAGGGCTTATAGTTTGCAGAGCACTTTACTAAATGCTTGGGAAAATACAATATTATAGAGTTGGTAGACACATTTCCACCCACAAGGAGCTTACAGTTAGAGGGGGAGAGAGACATTAATAGAAATGAGTAAATCAATCAATCAATAATGGCTATGTACTAAAGTGCTGAAGGTGAATAATAGGTGCAAATCCAAGTGCAAGGCCACACGGAAGGGAGTGGGATAAGAGGAAATGAGGGCTTAGTCAGGGAAGGCGTCTTGCAGGAGATATGCTTTTCATAAGGCTTTGAAGGTGGGGAGACTGATCCTCTGTGGAATGTGAAGGAAGCTCCAGGCCAGAGAGCGGATGTGGGCAATGGGTCGGCGGTAGGATAGATGAGATCCAGCTACGCTGAGTAAATTGGCATTAGAGGAGCAAAGTGTGCAGACAGGGTTGGAGCAGAAAATCAGTGGGTTAAGATATTCATTCAATAGTATTTATTGAGCGCTTAGTATGTGCAGAGCACTGTACCAAGCGCTTGGAATGAACAAGTCGGCAACAGATAGAGACGGTCCCTGCCCTTTGACGGGCTTACGGTCTAATCGGGGGAGACGGGCGGACAAGAACAATGGCAATAAATAGAGTCAAGGGGAAGAACATCTCGTAAAAACAATGGCAACTAGATAGAATCAGGGTGATGTACATCTCATTAAACAAAATAAACAGGGTAGTGAAGATATAAACAGTCGAGCAGAGGAGTACAGTGCTGAGGGGGTGGGATGGGAGAGGGCGAGGAGGAGAGGGAAGGGGGGAGAAGCGAGGAGGAGAGGGAAGGGGGGAGAAGAGGGTTTAGCTGCGGAGAGGTGAAGGGGGCCGGGGGAGAGGGAGCAGAGGGATAAGATAAGGAGGGCAGGTTGATTGAGTGCTTTAAAGCCTGTGGTAAGGAGTTTCTAAATGATGGGCAATTGATGGTGAATGGGCAGACACTGGAGGTTCTTGAGAAGTAGGGAGACATGTACTGAACTTTTTTTTTCGAAAAATAATCTGAGCAGCAGAGGGAAGCATGGACTGGAATGAGGAGAGGCAGGACACAGGGAGGTCCAAGGATTTTCCTATCCCATCTTGATTACTGTATCAGCCTCCTTGCTGACCTCCCTGCCTCCTGTCTCTCCCTGCTCCAGTCTATACTTCATTCTGCTCCCCGGATCATTTTTCTAGAAAAACGTTCAGACCATGTTTCCCCCCTCCTCAGGAACCTTCCATGGTTACCCATCCACCTCTGCATCAAATAGAAACCCCTTTCCATTAGCTTCAAGTCAATTAATCCCCTCGTCCCCTCCTGCCTCACGTTTCTGCTCTCCGACTACAACCCAGCCCAAACACTTCACTCTTCTAATGCCAATATACTCACACTGAACCTCATTCTTGCTATGTTGTTATACCCTCCCAAGGGCTTAGTATAGTTTTCTGCACACAGTATGTGCTCAATAAACACGATTGACTGAGTGAGGTCAGCGAGGAGGCAAAAGCAGTAATCGAGGCAGGATATAAGTGCCTGGATCAACAACGTAGCAGTTTGGATTGAGGGGAAAGGACAGATTTTAGTGATTTTTGTGAAGGATGAAACCACAGGATTTGGGGACAGGTTGACTATGTGGAATGAATGGGAGAGATGAGTCGAGGGTAATGCCAAGTTTATAGGCTTGTGAGGATAGTCGTGTTTTCTACGGAGATGGGAAAAATGCAGGGAGGACAAGGTTTGGATGGGAATATGAGTTCTGTTTTGGACGAGATAAATTTGAGGTGTCAGTGGAGCAGCCAGGTCGAGATGCTCTGAAGGCATGGACAAATGTGAGACTGCAGAGAAGGAGAGAGGTCGGGGATGGAAAGGTAACTCTGGGAATCGTTCACAAGAGATGGTAGTTGAAGCCTTGGGTGAGAATTAGTTCTCCAAGGGAGTAGGTGTGTTGGAGAATAGGTACAAATAATGTGGTCTAGTGGATAGAGCACGGGCTTAGGAGTCAGAAGGTCATGGGTTCTAATCCTGGATCTGTCTCTTGAATGCTGTGTAACCTTGGGCAAGTCACTTCACTTCTCCGTGCCTGTTACCTCATCTGTAAAATGGAGATTGAGACTGTGAGCCCCTCATAGGACAGGGACTATGTCCGACCCCATTTGCTTGCATCCCAGTGCTTAGTACAGTGCCTGGCCCATAGTAAGCACTTAACAAATATCTCAATTATTATTACTATAATTATTATTAGTTTTTGTCTGCATAGCACCAGACGGGATTCAAGAGCCCTAAGAGTCAGAGGCCTGGGCATCAGAGGCAATTACCACCCTCATGACAATCACATTCATCACTAGTGTTTATTGAGCATCCACTTGGGCCGAGCACTTGTAGCAAGGTTAGTTCTACTGTAATCCCACAATTACGCGCCACGAAATTTGGATATCCTTCAAAGGGCAGGGACTGTCTCTATCTGTTACAGATTTGTACCTTCCAAGCGCTTAATACAGTGCTCTGCACATAGTAAGCGCTCAATAAATACTATTGAATGAATGAATGAATCTGGGATTTCATCCCGCCTCCACCACTTGTCTGCTGGGTGACTTTGGGCAAGTCACTTAACTTCCCTGTGCCTCATCTCTAAAATGGATTAAAGTTGTGAGGCCCATTTGGGATGTGAACTGTGTCCAACCTGCTTATTTTATCTCCACTCCAAAGCTTAGTACAATGCCTGGCACATAGTAAGCACATAGAAAATACCATTTAAAAATCTTTTTAAAAGGGGAAAAAAGTCTTTTTTCCTTATCTTCCTTCATTGGCAATAGGTAAACTTCTCCCTGCCAAAATAGGTGCTGCATTTGTGACCCTATTTAATCCCAATGTCTTTCCTTAGAGGGATCAACGAGCTCTTAAAGAATCTTGTTACCTCTTTCCCCTCAAGGAAGGTTGAAAACAGGAATTATTACTCCCTTTACACAGATGAGAAAACTGAGACTCAGGAAGGGACATTGTGACAAGGGACAAAAACTTATTTCTCAGAAAAAAACTCCAAACCTTTAATGTTTTCTAATGGCAGAAAAGCGGCTCGCTCCTTCCATTCAAAAGGAGACCGGGAAACAGTATTTTATAGCTCTGGGACCAGATGGAAACTCCTGGACTCCATCCAACAGACAGACGTGGTTTTTGCCCATGTAATTGTGTGCTGATTGGCCCAGAAGGCTGCTTGATTGACATTTCACATCTTTCTCTTCTAGTTTCCCATTTCCTATTTCGAAAAGAAAGAGCAGCAAAAGATGCTTCCTGAAATAGCCAAAGGGCAGTGTTTTGGCGAGTTACCTGTATCAAGGTAATTAGTATAGGAATGGTATAGGAAGCAGTGAAATTCCAAGCGCTCTATTAAAAGCTGTTAAATGTAAATACCAGATAATCAGTTTGGACACAGTCCCTGCCCTAAATGAGGCTCACAGTCCAAGTAAGAGGCCATTTTACAGATGAGGGAACTGAGACCTAGAGAAGTTGTGATCTTCCCAAGATCACCCAGCAGACAAGGGATGGAAGCTTCTCTAGAGAAGCAGGGTGGCCTAGTGGATAGAGTGTGGACCTGGGAGTCAGAAGGAGCTGGTTTCTAATCTCAGCCACTTATCTGTGGTAATGCCTTGAGCAAATCACTTACCTTCTTTGTGCCTCAGTTCCCTCATCTGGAAAATGGGGATTAAGACTGTGAATCCCATGTGGGACATGGACTGCGTCCAAACCGATTAGCTCGTATCTACCTCAGTGCTTGGTACAGTGCCTGGCACATATAAAGGCTTAACAATAACCATTAAGTAAAAGGTTTTTGGACCCAAAGGTGGAGGTTGGTTGGAATGATTCAGAATATGGGCTTGGAAAAAGAATGTGTTGTGCATCTCTGCTGGTTTGAATTTTTCCAAAAAGGATTTTGGGTTGTTTTTGTTTTTGTTTTATGGTACCTAGCAGAGCCGGTTGGGCTGGGACTCCACAGTGGCTCAGGGGCTGAGATGACCCTCGTTGGTATGTGAACTGAAAAGTGGAAGTGGTCCATTAATAATAATGATAATTGTGGTATCTGTTAAGTGCTTACTATGTTCCAGTCACTGTACTAAGCACTGGGCAGCGGTGGGGGGGTTGGGGAGTGGAAATGCAAACAAATCAGGGTGGATACAATCCCTGTCCCACATGGGGCTCACAGTCTTAATCCCCATTTTACAGATAAGGGAACTGAGGCACTGACAAGTGAAGTGACTTACCCAAGGTCACACAGCAGGCAAGTGGCGGAGCCAGGCTTAGAACACTTGACCTTCTGACTCTCAGGCCTGTGTTTTATCCGCTAGGACATGCTGCTTCACACAGAGCAGCCCCCACTCGATGTCACATGGCAGACCTTGAACTGCAGGAGTGTCCCGTCCCGAACCGTGCCGTCCGTCCATCTGTCCCCGATGAGGCTCCGGGTGGGCTGCGGGACCGCTCCACAGTGCAGATGGAGAGGAAGTAGGCCACGTTCCTTCCACTCCAGTGCTCGGCTCGAGGGACGCAGCCTCTGGTTCTGCCCAGAGACGAGGGCAATTCCCGGCGCCCTCCTTGGGTGGCAAAGTGAGCCAGGGTGGATCTTGCCACTGCTGCGGCTTTCATCGTCTTGCCCCTTTCCGCATGTGATGACGGTTCATTCGTTCACTCATTCAGTCATATTTATTGAGCGTTTACGGTGTGCAAAGCACTGGAGTAAGCTCTTGGGCGGGCTCATTATCTTTAAATATCTTGCCCTTTGGCCCCATGCAGTGCCTGTCTCACCATAATGGCTGCTACAGTAATAACAATAATAATAATAATAACAATTTCTCCCTCTCTAGACTGTGAGCTCGTTGTGGGCAGGGAATGTGTCTGTTTGTTCTTGTACTGTACTTTTCCCAAGAGCTCAGTAGAGTGCCTTGCACACGGTAAGTGATCTCTAAATATGATTGATTGATTGATTGAATGAATGAATGAACAGTTATTATTGTGATATTTGTTAATCAATAGTACCTCCTGCATGCTGACTGTCTGGAGAGCACTGAACTAAGCACTTGGGAAAGTACAACAGAGTTGGTAGATGGGATCCCTGCTCATAAGAAGCTTACAGTCTAACACTTACTATGTTTCAAGAACTGTAACAATAACGCTAATAACTGTGAGATTTGTTAAGCACTTACTGTGTGCCAGGCACTGTAATAAGCACTGGGGTCGATACAAGAAAATCAGGTTGGACAGAGTCTCTGTCCCATATGAGTCTTAATCCCCATTTTCAGATGAGGGAACTGAGGCACGGAGAAGTGAAGCGACTTTCCTGGGGTCACACAGCAGAAAAGTGGCAGGTCAGGTCCTTCTGACTCCCGGGCCCCTGCTCTATCCACTTCATCAGCCTGCTTCACGTTGGTCACGGTCCCCATTCCACTTCAAACTCACTGTGTATGTGGGAGGGAGAACAAATACTGAATCCCCATTTTAGAGATGGGAAATCAAAAACTGTCCTCCCACTGTCTTTCCCGTCTCTGTAGACACCACCCTCACTCTCCCTGTCTCACAAGCCTTAGCATAATCCGTCCATCAATCAATCAGTGGTATTTACTGATCGCTTACTACGTGCAGCGCAATGCATTCATTCGGTTACATTTACTGAGCTATTACTGCGTGCAGGGTACTGTACTAAGCACTCGGAAGAGTACAATATAACAATAAACAGACACATCCCTGCCCACTACAGCTTACGGTTGAGCAGGAGACAGACATTAATATAAATAAATAAATTGCAGATATGTACATAAGTGCTGTGGAACTGGGAAGGGAGATGAGAAAAGGGAGCAAGTCAGGGCGATGCAGAAGGGAGTGGGAAAAGAGGAAAGGAGAGATTAGAAAGGGAAGACCTCTTGGAGAACACGCGGCTTCAATAAGGCTTTGAAAGAAGGGAGAGTAATTGTCTGTCCGATCTGAGGAGGGAGGGTCTTCCAGGCTAGAGGTAGGACCCGGGCGAGGGGTTAGCGGCAAGAGCCAAAGACAAGGAGTGTTTGAAAGATGTGAAGGGAAATGGCTAGGCACCGAGGAGTGGAGAGATGAATGCCGAGAGACCATTTAGAAACATCCAAGGATTCCCACGTTGAATAATAGTAAGCACCAGAAACACTGGACCCCATCTGTAACCCCATCTCCTTTCAGTCATTAAATCAACTCTAAGGGCAAATTTTGTGCTGGGAGCAGACTGTAAGCTCGTTGTGGGCAGGGAATGTGTCTGCAGACTCAGTTGTATTCTCCCAAGCGCGTAATTCGGTGCTTTGCACACAGTAAGTGCTCGATAAATACCATCGATTGATTTATTAAGTTTGTGCTGTATGCGGAGAACTGTACTAAGCGCTGGGAGAGAATACGCAGGGGGTAATTAGACACGGTCCCTGGCCCTTGCGATGGCGGGGGGCGGAGGGGGTGGATGGAAGAGGGAGCTAACGGTCCAAGATTCAGGTCCCATGACCGGCCCGGTGATTTAGCAAAGTTGTGAATAAATCATGAGTTTTGGTTAGTTCAGTGCTCCATCATCCAACTCATACCTCTCCCTACACATTTGGAATATTTTTATGCATATTTATAATTTTTGTATTCTAAACTGAATTCATATATTTACAAAAGGGCAAATACATATGCATGCACAAATGTATGTATAATAGAACATGATTACTGCTCCATTTTATTAATATGGACATATATATCAATATGTGCTCTCCCAAGTCTACCTTGGCATTTCCACCTGACTTCTAGTAAGGCAAAATTTAGGTTCACTGACACTTCCTGTGCCCAAACTGTCTGCGGCAACCTAAATAGACTGTTGTTTCCGTTTTCATTTACTTCTCCGTGGACTCAGAGATAAGGGCTGAGACTATTAGAACTCCAGGGTAAATCCTTTGCAGACAGTATTATCGGATGGGCTAATTTGGGTTTGTCCATGTTTATTTAGTCAGTGTCTTGTAGTCGGTCCACTCTTCAGAACTGCGGCGCCGGGAATCGTGGTATTTGAACCGCGGTCCCAAATGCAGACACATTCCGAGCTAATGCGAAAACTCTGTGGGGTGAAGGTTGTGAAAAGATGAGGAAGGGTCTGTTTTCAGGAGCAAAGCTTCCAGGATGTCCGGTCAGTCAATCGTATTTATTGAGCGCTTACTGTGTTCAGAGCACTGTACTAAGCGCTTGGGAGAGGACAGTATAACAATAAAACGGACACATTTCCTGCCCACAATGAACTTACAGTCCTTTGACAAGTCTCAGGCAGGTGACTGAGAACGAATTTCCAAGGGAAAGGCCTTCCAAATTGGTCCCTGGTTCAAGACTTTGGATCTCAGAACCTCCATTAGATTGCAAGCTCTTTGTAGGCAGGGATCGTATCTACCAACCGTATTGTACTCTCCTAAGTAGCGTGGCGCAGTGGAAAGAGCATGGGCTTTGGAGTCAGGGCTCATGAGTTCGAATCCCAGCTCTGCCACTTGTCAGCTGTGTGACTGTGGGCAAGTCACTTAACTTCTCTGTGCCTCAGTTCCCTCATCTGTAAAATGGGGATTAAGACTGTGAGCCCCACGTGGGACAACCTGATTCCCCTATGTTTACCCCAGCGCTTAGAACAGTGCTCTGCACATAGTAAGCGCTCAACAAATACCAACAAAAAAAAAAAAAGAAGTACTTAGTACGGGCCTCGGCACATAGTAAGCACTCGATAAATAAGCTATAGAGAGAACAGAAGAGAAGCGGTGCCTAATGGATAGAGCACGTGCCTGTGAGTCGGAAAGACCTGGGTTTTAATTCCGGCTCCACCACTTGTCCGTTGTACGGCTTTGGGCAACTCATTTAACTTCTCTGTGCCACTGTTTCCTCAACTGTAAAATGAGGATACCTGTTCTCCCTTCTATTTAGACTGCTAGCCCAGTGCTGGACAGGTACTGTGTCTGACGTAATTAATTTGTATCCCAGCACTAGGAATGGTGCTTGACACATAGTGAGCACTTAAATACCATAATAAAAAACACACTGGAGTTACACAAAATCCCTGACCACTGTGAACTTACAGTCTAGATGGGGAAAGATCATTCCCTGTTCTTCCAGGATTGTCATTCCCCGCACTCTTTTAGGTCATTAGATACCATGAGGAAAAGGTAAATAGGCCCATCTCATTACGAGGGACCTACTTAAGGCAATGGGAAGAATCTGGTTCATTATTTTCAGGGCTGGAAGAAAATATTAGGAGACAGCGTGTGTTACTGTACAGCATACAGTGACCCCAGAGCACTGAAAGGGGCATGTGATTTTATGTGTAGTTCAGTGGGGCATGTGAATTTATAAGCGGTTCCCTAAAATTTCATCCTCTTTTATATTTGCAGTTGCCAGATGCCGGTTCCTAGGCATTATAAATGATTGAAGCTAGAGGCTAGGTCTTCCTGCCTGGTCTCAACAAGTTCACCCTGATCTTGGGTTGCCTGCATTCCCCCCAGGCCTACGGTGAGGTGATATAAATCATCAATCCAGGATATCAAGCTTTGGGAAATGGTGGCATTTAATCACTTCTGATGGTTTACACACTTTTTGCTAGTTAATTCTGCAGAAAACACAAGTAAATGATGCAGAACTCACTAATGAATCAGACTAGAAATTTGCATTTTTCTGCTCTTCCATGTTTTTCTGGGGCACATGCAATTTCATCCCCACGGATTAAACAGTGCGGTCCTGATTTCTAAAGACGGATTCTACTGGTGACATCTTAACAGAACAGGGCAGCTTTTTTTGTGTGTGGAGGAGGGAAGGGATTTTTGGTGGGATATTTCCTGAGCCCCCTGAATCTTAACCTGGCTACTTGACTGGTGGTTGTGGGGAGTCTGGTGTAGAGCAAGCAGCACTTTTGACAACCTGCCTTAGAGCTCTGCCTTGCAGACAAACACAGGAGAAGCGTAACTGTTCAATGGCCTGGCCGCAGTCCTTGTTTACTGTTGAGAAGCAGCATGGCCTAGTGGAGAGAGCCTGGGAGTCAGAAGGACCTGTATTCTAATTCTGGCTCTGCCACTTGTCTGCTGTGTGACACTGGGCAAGTGACTGCACTTCTCTGGGCCTCAGTTACCTCATCTGTAAAACGGGAATTAAGACTGAGAGCCCCATGTGGAACAGGGACTGTGTCCACCCTGATTACCTTGTATCTACCCCAGTGCTTAGAACAGTGCTTGACACATAGTAAGCGCTTAACAGATACCATCATCATTATTTAAAAATATTGAGGTTTAGTATATTATGGAGCAGCAGTATTGGCTTTGGTCCATTCAAACCCAGTCACCGAGTGTGCAGTGTTACTTATTAAAAAAACAAAGAAACCCCCCCAAAACCCCAAACAGAACACTTATTTCACAGTTGACTCTATAGAGTAAAATGACGAGTGGCAATTGTGCAGTAGGGAACAGTATGGATGCCGGTTTACTTAATAATATAATAATAATAATAATTATTATAATTGAAGTATTTGTTAAGTGCTTACTATGTGTCAAGAACTACACTAAGCCCTGGGTTAGATACCTGATAATCAGGTCAGATACAGTCCTTGTACCACATGGAGTTCGCAATCTAAGGGGAAGGGAGAACAGGTATTTAATCACCACTTTACAGGTGAAGAGCATTCATTCTGTCAGTCGCATTTGTTGAGCACTTACCGTGTGCAGAGCACTGTATTAAACTCCCAGGAGAATACAACAATAAACAGACACATTCTCTGCCCACGAAGAGCTTGCATATGAGAAGTTAAGTGACTTCCCCAAGGTCACAAAGCCAGGATTAGAACCCAGGTCCACTCACACCCGATCCCAGGCTCATTCCACTAGATCATGCCCTTTCTCCAAACTTGGCTCCAAGTGTCCAAGAGCAGTTTTGGGGATCTCATCCCCCTCACTTTAAGTTGGTTTGGTGTGTTCTTTTCCGACAATCCGAATGCCAGTCGTTGATATTCCCAGAAATATAGTTGTTGGGCACTGTGAATTAGAGGGTAGGTTTCAAAATGCAGCCCAAAGGCTTACTGGAAGTGTGGATAGATAAGGTAGGAAAACAATAGCTAGTGAGAAAAGCTCAATGTGTTGTACATTAATTTACATTCAATAAAAACCTCCGAGCTATAATTAGCACATTTTTGTTAATATTGAGATTCTAGATGTCAGAATTAATCCTTGGGTAAACTAATTAAACAAAGATTTTTTTCTAAGCGTGCCAAACAATATTTTCTCCATTATGTTGAAAGTTCTCAAATGCCATTAGACTCAGTCCAATTTGCATTTCAAGTGTCAAATGATCTTCCATAACCAAATTGCTTGAATTCTACATCCACCTATTTATGATTTCACTAATCGTTTAGTTTTTCTCTTTTTCCAAATGTATTTAATGTTCTTACAAGGACATTGTTTTCCAACTGTGCTAATGTGGCTTCTTTAATCATACCTCTGCGTCTTTTTTCTGCATTTGCCGAATTGTTCTATATCGGATTGCCTCTTAAGATTTCCGCTTTTGCTGTCACACATTCAGAATCGAATTGTAGTGCTCAGCAGTGCCATTGTCATATTATAACAGGGAAAATGCTTCATCATGTGTCGTAGAATGAGATGAGATCCGCACTGAGGAGCTCAGGGATCAAGGTGGAGGGAAAACATTCATTTTTATGCATCGAGTCATTATGGAGGAGAAGGAGACATTAAGATTGTTGGAAAGTATTGTTCACATCTATTACTGACACAGTAAATATTTTTAAAGGGTTGCTGGCTCTGATCTGCTTTTGCCTTTCACCTCTGGATTTTTTTTTTAAAGTCTTGGAGTCTCTTTGTGGGTAGGGGACGTGCCTACCGATTTTGTTATATTGAACTCTCCCAAGAGCTCAATACAGTACTCTGCACACAGTAAGCACTCAATAAATGCAACTGATTAATTGATCGTTAGTAGAAACCTCCTTCAGACACCGGCACCAGCTTATGGAGTCCGGAAAAGACGATCCAAAAATAGACTGCCCATCTCGATACTGGATACGATGGTTTGGCATTTTCCGTGTAGTTTGAATTCTTCAAGTGGTTTATATAAGTTTTGCTTCCCACAGCGGTTTTTTTTTAAATTTCCAACCAGGGTGAGTCCTTGCTGAGTTGTGTCTCGTGATTATTGGTATAACTAGACTTACATCTCAGACTCTCAGTTGAGGTTCAAGCCAGTTTGCCACACTGTTCCTGTCGAAACACCAGACAACCAACTGGTTTGTGATTGCAGGTGAGACTTCTTTTAGTGCAGATGCTGTAGCCATCCTGGGTCTCATGGCCTTGGAGGACCCAGTTTTTTTTTTTTTAATGGTATTTGTTAAGTGCTTACTATGTGCCAGGCACTATACTAAGCACCGGGGTAGATGAAGATAATCAGGTTGAACAGTTCAAGTCCCATATAGGGCTCACAGTCTTCATCCCAGTGCTCTGCACATAGTAAGCACTCAGTAAATACTATTGAATGAATGAATGAATGAATCCCCATTTTACAGATGAGGTAACTGAGGCACAGAGAAGTTAAGTGCTGAAGGTCACGCAGCAGTTTTGTGCCGGAGCTGGGATTAAAACCAAAGTCCACTGACTCCCAGGCCCGAGCTCTTTCCAGGCTACACTTTTGGAGAGAATGGAGAGAAAATGACTTCGCTAACCCTCCCCAGTGACTTTTTGAGCTTGGCCATTCATCTGGACAACAGACTAGAGAATTCCGGAGAGGGCCATTTTCTAAGAGGAAGAAGAATGGTCATCAGTGAAAGCAACTAACCCATGCCAACCAGTTTACTCCAAGGGAAGGAAGTTGGGTGCCATTCAGTAAGGCCCCTGGACTTAGTCACCCGGTGCATGTTGCGATACCTGACCATCAAACCGAGCAGCTTGGCCTAAGAAAGCCCACTTTGGAATAACAGACTGGATCTTTCTATAATATACCCTTAACAGTCCTCCTGAACACCGGATGAGGAGATGTGTGACATTCAATCAATTAATCATATTTATTGAGCGCTTCCTGTGTGCAGAGCACTGTCCTAAGCCCTCGGGAAAGTACACTTTAACGCTATAACAGAGTCGGTAGACATGTTCCCTGCTCACAACTAGCTTACAGCCTAGAGGGATGGTTTTTATATTACATTAGGCCTGCAGCCTAACTAGACCGTAAGCTTGTTGTGGGCGGGGAACGTATCCGCTAACTCTGCTGTATTGTATTCTCTCAAAAGCTTAGTACAGTGCTCTACGTATAGTGCTCAATAAATAAATATGACTCATTTATTGATAACATGACGATTTCATCCAACCCATTAGTTTTCCAGTAGATTTCCACTAGATTTCCAGTAAACAGTCATCTCCGATCCTCATGTGGGCAGGGATCATGTCTACCTAATCTTTTGTATTATATTCTCCCAAGTGCTTAGTATAGTGTTATGGCCACAGTGAGCCCACAAAAAAGACCATTGATTGATTGAATGACAATGTGGCCTAGTGGAAAAAGCAAGGGCTTGCTTGTTGTGGGCAGGGAATGTGTCTACAAACTCTGTTAGGTTTTCGTATCGTGCTCTCCCCAGTGCTTAGGACACTGTTCTGCATACAGTAAACATTCAATAAATATGATTGATTGAAGGGCTTGGGATTCGGGAGACCTGACTTCTTATCCCAGCTCCTCCACTGGCCGGCTCTGTGATCTGGGACAAGTCATGTAACTTAGCCGTGCTTCAGTTTCCGCATCTGTAAAATGGGCATTAGATACCTGTTCTCCCTCCCCCTTGGAACAAGAGCACCATGTGAGGCAGGGACACTGTCGGATCTTACTGTATTACACCTACCCCAGCACTTAGTATAGTACTTGACATGTAGCACTTAACAAATATTATTATTATTATTGCTAGAGAAGTATTATTAATTAGAGAAATGGTGTTGCCTAGTGGAAAGAGCATGGGTCAGGGAGTCAGAGGACTTGGGTTCTCATCCCACTCCACCACTTGTCCGCTGGGTGACTTTGTGCAAATCACTTCACTTCTCTATGCGTCAATTCCCTCATCTGCAAAATGGGAATTCGGTACCTGTTCTCCCTCCCTTTTAGACTACGAGCCCCATGTGGGACCTGATTATCTCGAATCTACCCTAGGGCCGGGTACAGTGCTTGGCACATAAGTAAGCACTTAAATACCACAGGTATTATTATGATTATGATGATCATCGTTATCATGGTTGTTATTAACCAAGGACCAAGATTTCATCAGAAAAAGAAGAAACACCACCAATTTATAGCGTTTTCCTCGACTGATCTCTCTCATTCAATCTATCAAAAAATCCTGGCAGTTCTACCTCAACAGCATCTTTAGAGAGAGCGCCTTCCTCTGCATTCAAAGTGCTGCTTAGCTGATTAAAGCACTTACTATATTTCACTTTGACTACTGCATCAGCCTCCTTGCTGACCTCCCTGCCTCCTGTCTCTCCTTCCTCCAGTCCATACTTCCCTCTGCTATCCAGATCGTTTTAGCTTAAACAAGTTCAGTCCACAACTCCTCACTCCTCAGAAACCTTCGTTGATTATCCATCCACCTCCACATCAAACAGAAACTGTTCATCTTTGGCTCTAAACAACTCCCCTTGCTTCCTCCTACCTCATCTCTCCCATTTCTTACTTAGTCCACACACGCGGCTCCCCTAACGCCAACCTACTCACTGCACCTCGGATCTCATCTGTCTTTGCCCCGACCCCTTATCCATGCCCTTCCTTCGGCCTGGAACTCTCGTCCTCTTCGTGACCATCACTCTCCCCATCTTCAAAGGCTTATTAAAAACACATCTTCTCCAAGAGGCCTTCCCCAACTAAGCCCTCATTTCCTTTCCCGCCTCTCCCTTCCTTAGTGCCCTGTCACTAGGATTTGCACCCTTTAAGCCCCTGATTTTCACCCCATCCTCACCCTCATGACACTTATGAATATATCCATAATTTATTTTAATATCTGTCTCTCCCTCTAGGCTTTTGGTCAGAGAAGGTATCTACTAACTTTGTTGTTCCGTGTGCTTAGTATAATAATGTTGGAATTTGTTAAGCGCTTACTATGTGCAGAGCACTGTTCTAAGCCCTGGGGTAGATACAGGGTCATCAGGTTGTCCCACAGGAGGCTCACAGTTAATCCCCATTTTCCAGATGAGGGAACTGAGGCACAGAGAAGTGAAGTGACTTGCCCACGGTCACACAGCTGACAAGTGGCAGAGCCGGGATTCGAACCCATGACCTCTGATTCCCAAGCCCGGGCTCTTTCCACCGAGCCACGCTGCTCCTCTGCACACCGGAAGCACTCGATGAATACCCCGGATCGAGTGTTGTGTAATTGATTAGTTGCTCGGTAAATGTTACTATTACTTCAACGGTTATTATTATTGCTTCTGTTAACGTTATGTGTCATTTGCTAAGTGCTGAGTGACAGTTGTGACCTATAAATCTTATAAAATAAAAATACGAGCACTTTTCTAGGAAATGCCATAGAAGCATATGTACAAAAACCTGGACCAAAAAGTCTGTTTTCCTTGTGTGGTGGCGGGATTGGAACAGGAGCATCCTGAGTTTTTGAGTGTTGTCAGTGGTGTCACCCTAGGCTCTGTTCCCTCAAAGAAGAACAGGTAAATCAGGGAACACTGGTAGAACATTTACTCAAATGGCCTCCAAATAGTTTAGAAGGGACCGAAGGTGGAAAGGAGGCTTAGATGCAAGGTCTGAACACAAGAAATTTGATTTTGTCGGTTAGATCATGTGAAACGGGTGATTTAATATTATTCCCGCTGAACCTACAGTCTATACATTTTATTTCATCCCGCCTCATACAGGTCAGAAGATTGACTCGTGGATCACATGTAGGGAAACCACCTCAGAAATGACTAATTGGCCATTTCGTTCCCTTTCAGATTTGATCTGTTGTTTCCCTACTGACATCTCTATGGATGGTAGAATGATTGGATGGTGACCTAGTGGACGGAGCACTGGACTGGGAATCATTCATTCATTCATCCAATCGTATTTATTGAGCACTTACTGTGTGCAGAGCACTGTGCTAAGCGCTTGGAATGTACAGTTCGGCAACAGATAGAGACCATCCCTGACCAGAAACGGGCTCACAGTCTAAAAGGGGAAGACAGGCAACAAAACAAGGAGTCAGGAATCAGTACCATCAAAACAGGTAAATAGAATCGTAGCCAAATACGCATCATTAGTAAAATAGAGTAATGAATAGTATATACAAATATACACCAGAGCTGTGGGGAGGGGGAAAAGGGTAGAACAGAGGGAGTAGGAGCAATGGGGAGGGGAGGAGGGGCAGAGGGAAAGGGAGGGCTCCGCCTGGGAAGGCCTCCTGGAGGAGGTGAGCTCTCAGGAGGGCTTTGAAGAGGGGAAGGGAGTTAGTTTGGCGGATGTGAGGAAGGAGGGCATTCCAAATCAGCGGTAGGACGTGGGCCAGGGGTCGGCTGCGGGACAGGCGACAATGGGGGACCGTGAGGAGGTGAGCGGCAGAGGAGCGAAGTGTACGGGGTGGGCAGTAGAAGGAGAGAAGGGAAGTGAGGTATGAGGGGGCAAGGTGTTGGAGAGCTTTGAAGCCAAGAGTGAGGACTTTTTGTTTCGTGTGGAGATCGAGAGGCGACCACTGGAGGTTTTCGAGGAGGGGAGTGACAGGCCCTGAGCGTTCCTGCAGGAAGACGATCCGTGCAGCGGAATGAAGAATAGACTGAAGCGGACAGGGAGGGACAGGAGGATGGGAGATCAGAGAGGAGGCTGATGCAATAATCCAGTTGGGACATTATGAGAGATTGTTCCAGCAAGATGGCAGTTTGGATGGAGAGGAAAGAGCGGATCGTGGCGATGTCCAGAGACTGGGGTTCTAATCTCAGCTCTGCCACTTGTCTGCTGTGTGGACTTGGGTAAGTCACTTCAATTCTCTGTGCCTCAATTTCCTCAGCTGTACAGTGGGAATTAAATCCTGTTCCTCCTCCCCTTGGGCTGCACATTAATTCATTCATTCAATCGTATTTATTGAGCGCTTCCTATGTGCAGAGCACTGTACTAAGCACTTGGAATGTACATTCCCTTTGCGACAGGGATTATTTCCATTCTGATTGCATTGTACCTATCTCGACATTTAGCACAATGCTTGGCACATTGTAAGCACTTAGGAAATACCACAGTTATTATTATCATTGTTATCATTACTATTATTATAACGTCAATGATTATGAAATTCATACTTTCGGGGTGGGTACTACTGTCAGCTGAGATTTTTCCACCCACCATTTGGCTTCGTGGCAGGGCTAATTTTTAGTTCCGTTTTCCGTAAAGGGATCTGGATACATGTGGATAAAATTTCAAAATGAACGTAGACACGAGGATGGAATAATTTCAAGCATAAATGTCAAAGTTTGGAGAAAAATGGAAGAGAGCTACTAAGCGATACTCAAACATCTCAAGATGACAAAGAGCAGCTGTTGTTGACATCTGCACAGCCAGCTGCTGGTGCTTTTCTTGACAACTTCTTGGGTGATACATTGAGAGCACTGGCGGTTCAGAGCCGATGTAACAAGGCCAGAGTCTGCATATGCTATTCACTTGCGATACGTCGATTTCGAGGCCAAAAAACAATGATTTCACAGGCTAGAGTGGCTGAATGCCATTTGTACTTGTTATTACCTGAAGTTAATTCGAGAACCTATCAATTTGCTGTGAAATAGGTTACCAGTAGCACTAGCTTTGGTTAAATGAAACCATGAATTAATCATTAACCATTAACATTAATCATTCATATGCCCGCAGTCGTGCCTTAATGTGTCTCTTCGCTGTGCGGTTCGGCGAGAGGGGGAGTTAGAGAAATTTTGTCCGACAGCGCGAGGCTGTTTGGATACGGCACAGTGTAGTGTCCGAAGAAAGTCTGTGCTGGTACGTGTGTATGCAAGTAAGTATGTACAAGGTAGAGGATGCAGGATGTGATGAGTACTAGAGAACAAGTCTTCTTCATGTGGAATTTTGCCAAAACGCAATCCCTGAGTTAAAGGAGAAAACTGTGTGCATTCTGGATCTCTTTGTGTGTGGCTTTGCTTCTTTGGACATCATTTTATTTCTCCTTCAAGCTCTGTTTTCCCCAAATCTCACCCCTTTTCCAATCTCTTAATCATATAGACACGTTGCAAGAGCTCTGAGAAATTCTGGAAAACAGGATGCAGGTCTTCCCCCCAAGACGGAAAGCCACATCTTCTATATAGAGCCAGTCTCATGTCGGTGTAGAAAAGGCCACACGTGTAGGCCAGAGGTTGCAGAATCCTCGTGTGAGTCTCCCAGTCCATGCTTACTGGCTACAGTCATCTGTCAATCAAACAATCTATCAGTATTTATTAATAATAATAATAATAATGTCGGTATTTGTTATGTGCCGAGCACTGTTCTAAACGCTGGGGTAGATACAAGGGAATCAGGTTGTCCCAAGAAGGGCTCACAGTCTTCATCCCCATTTTACAGATGAGGTAACTGAGGCACAGAGAAGTTAAGTGACTTGCCCAAGGTCACACAGCTGAGCGGAGCCGGGATCAGAAACCATGACCTCTGACTCCCAAGCCCGGGCTCTTTCCACGCTGCTTCTCGTGTGCAGAGCATTGTACTAAGCACTTGGGAGAATACAACAGAGTTGGTAGACACTTTCCCTGGCCACAGCAAGTTAACAGTCTAAAAGGAATGATATAAAAAAATCAGATAAGGATATGGACAAAACTTGTTAATAACCTCAGGAAGGGGGTGGCATAAATCCAGAAGACGGGGAAGGAAGTAGAGGCAGCTGTTTCATCCTTTCTCTGCCTTTCCCTTCTTCCTGTTCCTTTACTCTAGTACAAAGAACACTGGCTGGAGAATTGGGGGATCTGTGTTCTAATCCCGATCTGCTGTGTGACCATGGGCAAATAACTTCTCTGTGCCTCCGTTTCCTCAACTGTAAAATGGGGATTAAATACCTGTTCTCCAACCTATCGATCGATGAATCAATCATTGGTATTTACTGAGTGCTTACTGTGTGCAGAGCAATATACTAAGCACTTGGGAGAGTATAATGCAACAGAATTGATAGACATTTTCCTTGCCCACAGTAATAATGTTGGTATTTGTTAAGCGCTCACTATGTGCCGAGCACTGTTCTAAGCGCTGGGGTAGATACAGGGGAATCAGGTCGTCCCACGTGAGGCTCACAGTCTTAATCCCCGTTTTACAGATGAGGTAACTGGGGCACAGAGAAGTTAAGTGACTTGCCCACCGTCACACAGCTGACAAATGGCAGAGTCGGGATTCGAACCCATGACCCCCGACTCCCAAGCCCGGGCTCTTTCCGCTGAGCCACGCTGCTTCTCCACACAGTGAGGTTGCAGTCTAGAGGGAGAGAGAGAGATGAACGTAAATAAGTTATGTCTAAGTACATGCAGTGTTGATAGCCATGGGAAGGAGCAACAGCGATCCAGAAGAGAGGGGAAAGAAGTAGAATCAGCTGCTTCCTCCTTTCTCTGCCTTTTCCTTATCCCCATCTCTTTAAAACAAAATCCACTGGAGGGAGAATCAGAGGAGTTGGGTTCTAATCCTAGTTCTGTCTGTGACAAAAGCAGCGTGGCTCAGTGGAAAGAGCACGGGCTTCGGAGTCAGAGGTCATGGGTTCAAATCCCGGCTCGGCCATTTGTCAGCTGTGTGAGTGTGGGCAAGTCACTTCACTTCTCTGGGCCTCAGTTCCCTCATCTGTAAAATGGGGATGAAGACTGTGAGCCCCACGTGGGACGACCTGATTCCCCTGTGTCTACCCCAGCGCTTAGAACAGTGCTCGGCACATAGTAAGCGCTTAACAAATACCAACATTCTTATTATTGTGACTTTGATCAAATCACTTAACTTGTTGCACCCTCTCCTGTGCAAAACGGGGATTTAATACCGGTTCCCTTCCCTCTAAGACAATGAGCACCATGCGGGCCGGGGACTGTGTCCGACATGATTATCTTGAACCTTCTCCACTGCTTAGTACAGTGCTTGGTGTATAGTAAATTCTATGCACATACCACTATTATTTTTAGGAAGTCTGGGGCTCCAGGGCAGTCTCTCTCCACCGGCTCCTAAGTCAAAGCAAACCCTGTCAGGGCCGGCCAACTGTCCCAAAGGGGAGCTAGTTCCCAATGCAGAGATGGCTGATTGGAAATGTAATGCTTCTGTAAGAGGTCCAACTGGCAGCCTCCGAGAAAGAGGGGACGGGAAATCAATCCCAGCCCGACCCACTTCCAAAGCCCTTACTGACCCTGGGCCCCCAACCTGCCGAAGGGCGTGAGAACTGCGGCTCAAGCGCTATGGCCACTCAACCGGTAGCGCCTCTGCTCGGCCTGCTAGCGGGGAGAAAGGCCCCTGTTATTGGCCGCTGCGGGTGCACGTGCTTTTCTTTTCATACAAATCCCTGGTAACCGAAGGCCTGGGCTCAGGATGCCAGGATGCCATTCAGCGGGCCGAGGAACACAAGAAGGAAGGACACCGAATGGAAATCCAATCCTCCGACGGTGATTCGAAGACTTAAGACTTTGCCTCGAAGTATTCATTCATTCAACTGTACCTATTGAGCACTTACCGCGTGCGGAGCACCGTACTAAGCAGTTTGGAGAGTACAGTATAAGAGTAGACGGACACATTCTCTATCCACGACGAGCTTACGGTTAAGAGGGGGAGACTGACATTAATATAAATGCATAAATTATGGATATGTACATAAGTGTTGTGGGGCGGGGAGGGCCACCGAGCAAAGGAAGCAAGTCAGGGAGATGCAGAAGGGAGAGGAAGAAGAGGAAAGGGGGTTTCATCGGGGAGGGCCTCTCGGAGGAGATGTGTCTTCAGTAATGCTTCGAAGAGGAGGAGAGTAAGTGTCTGTCGTTTAATGATGGTATTTGTTACATGCTATGCTCCAGGCACTGACCTAAGTACCGGGGCAGATACAAGCAAATCGGGTTGGACACAGTCCCTGTCCCGCATGGGGCTCACAGTCTCAATCCCCGTTTTTACAGATGAGGTAACTGCGGCTCAGAGAAGTGAATTGACTTGCCCAAGGTCTCCCAGCAGACAAGTGGCAGAGCCAGAAATAGAACTCATGACCTTTTGACTCCCAGGCCCACGCTCTATCCACTAGAGCATGGATATGAAGGAGGAGAGTGTTCCAGAGGCGGGACGTGGGTGAGAGGTCATTTAGGTTTCAGGGAGGTTTGATGAATTTGTGGGAGTGGGAAGGAGGGGAGCGTAGGTAGGTTTTTTCAATGTTCAGAACAATATAGTCATCAGCGGAAGGGAGTATTGTGTGCGGAAGTTATTCTGGGATTTTCTGAATGGGCGGGAGGAAATAAAGGCCTCAGTACTATTTAAAATCGAAGAGGGTCATTTAATAATTAATAATAACTGTGGTATTTGCTAAACGCTTACTGCGTGCCAAGCACTGTACTAAGAACTGGGGTGGATACAACCAGGAGTTATCCGCAGCTCGTGATTTGCCGTTGGGGCTTAGGCAAGGGTTTAGTTTTCCAGTCGCTTATTTTACAACAACAGTAAAATGGGGATTTAGACTCTGAGTCCCTACTGGGTCAGGGATTATGTCCAACCCGAATATCTTTTGTCTACCCCCAGAATTTAATACAGTGACTGGCATTTTACAGATGAGGGAACTGAGGCACAGAGAAGTGAAGTGACCTGCCCTGAGTCACCCAGCAGACAAGTGGTAGGGCTGGGATTAGAACCCATGACCTTTCGACTCCCAGGCCCGTGCTCTGTCCTCTGTGCCTTGCTGCTTGTGGAGACAGCACCATTTTCTTCCCTAGCGCACAAGCATGTAATCTTGGCATTATCCTTGACTCGTCTCTTTCATTCAACCCACAAATTCAGTGTCGCCAAATCCCGTCGGTTCTAACTTCACCACATCGCTAAAATCCACCTTCTCCTCTCCATCCAAACTGCTACTCTGCTGACTCAAGCACTTATCATGTCCTGCCTTAACTACTGCTTCAGCCTCCTCGCTGATCTGCCTACCTCCCGTCTCTCCTCACTCCAATCCATACTTCACTGTGCAGCCTGGATCATTTTCCTAAAAAAAAGTTCAGCCCACGTCTTCGCCGCTCTTCGAGAAATCCCAGGGGTTGCCCCTCCTCTCCAGCATCAAGCAGAAGGTTCTGTTTGAAACTCCTTGCCACTGGATTTAAATCACTCTATCAGCTTGCTCACTCCTGCCTTACCCTCCCTCGTTTTCTACTACTTGCCCTCCCTTATTTTCCCGGCTCTGCCACTTGTCAGCTGTGTGACTGCGGGCGAGTCACTTCACTTCTCTGTGCCTCAGTTCCCTCATCTGTAAAATGGGATTAAGACTGTGAGCCCCACGTGGCACAACCTGATTCCCCTGTGTCTACCCCAGTGCTTAGAACAGTGCTCCGCACATAGTAAGCGCTTAACAAATACCAACATTATTATCATTATTATTACTACGCACATTCTTCAGACTTTGCCCCTCTGACACCGGCTTAGTCGCTATACTTCGATCTCGCCTATCTCCCCTCCAACCCCTTGCCCACGTCTTCCCTCTGAATTTACTTGATTAGCTTGAATCTACCCCAGCCCTTAGTACAGTGCTGAGCACAGAGTAAGCACTAAACAAATACCATAAAAAAGTAAGAGGGAGTAGGAGAAAAGAGGGCTTAACAGCAGGGGGAATTGGGGAGTGGATGTGATTTTAATAAAATTTTGAAACGGAAAGAGATGAGAGTACAGTGCTGGGCACCAAGTAAGCACTTAACAAATACCATAAGAAAGTGAGAGAGGGTAGGGGAAAAGAGGTTTTTTGGAGTAGATGTGATTTTAGTACAGTTTTAGAGAGGAAATTCAGACAAGCTAAAGTGACTCGCCCAAGGTCACGCAACAGACAAATGGAGGAGCTGGAATTAAAACCCAGGTCCTCCAGACTCCAAGGCTTGTGCGCTAGATCACACCGCTTCTCATTGCCTATGCACTAGGACCTGTACCCTTTCAGCACTTGATGTTGACTCCACCCTCAGGCCCACAGCACTTCGGTGCACATCCAGAATTTATTTTAGTATCTCTCTCTCCCTCTAGGCTGTAAGATTCCGTGGGTAGGGAACACGGCTAACAACCCTGTTATCTAGTGGATGGAGCACAGGCCTGGGAGTCAGAATGTCATGGGCTCTGATCCCAGTTCTGCCACCGGTCTGCTGCGTGACCTTGGGGAAGTCACTTTGCTTCTCCATGCCTCAGTTACCTCATCTGTAAAATGGGGCTTCAGATTCTGAGCCCCGTGTGGGACAGGGACTGTGTCCAACCAATTTGCTTGTGATCCCTCCATTCCCCCAGCGCTGAGTACAGAGCCTGGCGTCTCCCCCGATTAGACTGTAAGCCCATCAAAGGGCAGGGACTGTATCTGTTACCGATTTGGACATTCCCAGCGCTTAGTACAGTGCTCTGCACATAGTAAGCGCTCACTAAATACGATCGAATGAATGAATGAATAGTAAGCTCTTAATGACTACTACAACTGTTATCATCATTTTCATTATTACTATTATTATCATACTCTCCCAAGTGCTTAATACAGCGTTCTGCTCACAATAAACAATAAATTTCTTTGACTGATTGAATATTCTCTTCAGCCACCCAATTTTGCATGGGTAGGATCTGATAGTCCGCGGCATCTTCTTCCAGAAAGGACAGTTATACAGTTATTCTTACATATATACAGGCAGCAAATGTGTCTACCAACTCTGTTATATTTTACTCTTCTGAGTGCTTTGCACAGTGCTCTGCCCACAGTAAGTGCTCAATAAATAAGTGCTCAGTGGAAAGAGCCCCGGCTTGGGAGTCAGAGGTCATGGGTTTGAATCCCAGCTCTGCCACTTGTCAGCTGGGTGACTGTGGGCAAATCACTTCACTTCTCTGTGCCTCAGTTCCCTCATCTGTAAAATGGGGATTAACTGTGAGCCTCACGTGGGACAACCTGATGACCCTGTATCTACCCTCACGCTTAGAACAGTGCTCTGCACATAGTAAGTGCTTAACAAATACCAACATTATTAATAAATATGATTGATTGATATCCATACCTACATATGTGACTGGCTTTCATGACCGGAGAAGCAGTGTGGCCTAGTAGAAGAGCATGGACCTGGGAGTCAGAGGACCTGGGTTCTAATAGTGGCTCCGCTAACTTGTCTGCTGTGTGACCTTGGACTAGTCACTTTACTTCTCTGTGCTTCAGTTACCTTGTCTGTAAAATGGGGATTAAGGCGACGAGCTCTCGGTGGGACGGGGACTGTGTCGAATCCCATTTTCTTGTATCTGTACACAGTACAGTGCCTGGCACGTAGTAAGAGCTCAACAAATACCACAAACAAACAACGAACAGCAACTTTCCCTGGAGCGAAGAAATAGGGTGGTAGTAAAGACCTGTGGTAAGAGGCAGGGTGTTGGCTCTCATCCCACACTGCTGTAGCGTCAGCTTGGAGTGAAGGAAACTGCTCGGTTACCTGAAAGAGCATTTAAAATTGCCCCCTCCCCCCCATCAAAATGAATAATTAGCTAGAATAATTACCCATCTTCCGATGAATTCACATACTGCTTTCCCCATGATGCTTTCAAGGATAACAGGTGTTGAGACTGCCTTACAGGGACAAAGATTAAAGATGATTTTATTACTCCGATTCCTCTAGGGAGCAAAATCTTGTGCTTTATTATTCTGTCAAGCACAGAATGCTCTAAACTGAGACCCGTTCTCCTTACGCAGGGCATTTTTGAAGCAGAGTGACTTTCTCAGAATGGAGCACTTAACTCTGGGCAGAGTACCGTGCTGAAGATCAGCCCGCAGGAAGTCTGAAACTTCTCTGGGCACCGACTCCTCTTTCTGATTTAGGACATAGTTGGGAGGTGACACTAGAGTCATTCAGCAACAAGTTTTCTCCACACTGAGATTTAGATAAATTAAGGAAATATCTGAACAGCTTAAAAAGCAGAAACTTAGAGACAATCTGACAAAACACTGCCCAGCTTTCTGACTTAGTTTCAGTATTTTCCAAAAGTGCATTTTGAAGACTTCTACTGGGAGTTCTCACATTTTGCAACTTTCCTCCAAATTTTCCCAAGTACTGCCTGGCTTCTTTTCCTTTTTATCTCAAAAGTCTCAGAAGCCATTTCAGAGACTCTAGTGAGTTCACAAGAAGAGTGGACCCATCTGGGGACTCGGGTGGATATTCTCAATCGATCGGTGGTATTTATTGAGTGTTTACAGTGCTCAGAACACAGTACTAAGCACTTTTGATCGTATTTGTGAAGTGCTTATTCTGCTTCGAACACTGTTTAGGGGCGGGGGCAGATACAAGTTAATCAGATCAGACACACCCCTTGTTACACATAGGACTCAGTCTAAGTAGGAATGAGAAAAAACATTGAATCCACATTTTGCAGTTGAGGAAACTGAGGCACAGAGCAGTTCTGTGACTTGCCCCGGGTTAGAAACAGGTAAGGGGTGGACCAGGGATTAGAACCCAGATCCTCTGACTCACAGGGCCGTGCTCTTTCCACCAGGCTATGCTGCTTCATTGGAAGCTCACTGTGGGCAGGAAATGTCTGCCAACTCTGTGGAATTGTACTCTCCCGAGCATTTAATACACTGCTCTGCACATAATAAGTGCTCAATAAAAACAATTGATTGAGTACAATGTGATAAGAGTTGATAGATATGATTCCTGCCCACACGGAGCTTACATAGCCTCCATCTCCTGAAAAATTGCCATCCTGTTCTCAAATTCAGTTCTCTCACCCCAAATATTGAAGATATATCTGTTGTGGGAAGCAGCGTGGCTCAATGGAAAGAGCCTGGGCTTCGGAGTCAGAGGTCATGGGTTCGACTCCCGGCTCTGCCACTCGTCAGCTGTGTGACTGTGGGCGAGTCACTTCACTTCTCTGTGCCTCAGTTCCCTCATCTGGAAAATGGGGATTAACTGTGAGCCTGACGTGGGACAACCTGATGACCCTGTATCTCCCCCAGCGCTTAGAACAGTGCCCTGCACATAGTAAGCGCTTAACAAACACCAACATTATTATTACTGGAAAGAGTACGGGCCTGGGAGTCAGAAGACCTGGCTTCTAATCCCAGCTCCTCCACTTGTCTGCCGTGTGAACTTGGGCAAGTCAGTGAACTTCTCTGTCCTTCAGTTCCTTTATTGGTAAAATGGGAAGTCGATATCGGCTCTCCCTCCTACTTAGTGTGGGAACCCCATGTGGGACCCGATTACCTTGTATCTACCCCAGTGCTTAGTCGAGTGCTTGACACAAAGTAAGCACTCGACTGTAAGCACGTTATGAGCAGGGAACATATCTGGTAATTCTGTTATACTCTCCCAAGCACTTAGTTCAGTGCCTGGAACATAGTAAACCCTTAACAAATACCACAGTTCTTATTACTATTATTATTAATAAATACAAAAATTATTCTTATCTATACATAACAGAGATAACTTTTTTGTTGACCTGTGCCTATTTTTTTTGGAATATGAATTATATCCTATAGTGTCTCGCCACACAAAAAATGTTGGGTGGGGAGAAATCTTGTCTTTTCACAGTGCCGTTTCTGAGTCCTTCTGAAAAACCATTCTTCTTCTCAAAAGTTTCCAGAGGCTTCTGCATAAAATGAGGCCTTTGATCATTGGCTTTAAACTTTCCCACAGAGCTGTGGGACTCCCAGTCTGTTGCCCGTCAAAGGGCAGGGCCTGTATCTGTTACCGATTTGTACATTCCAAGCCCTTAGCACAATGCTCTGCACATAGTAAGCGCTCAATAAATAGTATTGAATGAATGTTCCAGGAAGTCATGTAAGGAGCAGAATTCTTAGGCAGCAGCACTTGTTCCAGGCTTCAAACTTTGTCTTGTCTTATGCTGTCGAGTCGTCTCCAACCCATAGCGACACCATGGATACATCTCTCCCAGAACCCCCCACCTCCGGCTGTAATCGTTTTGGTAGTGTATCCGTAGAGTTTTCTTGGTAAAAATACGGAAGTGTTTTACCGTTGCCTCCTTCCACGCGGTAAATTCGAGTCTCTGCCTTCAAGTCTCACCCATGCTGCTATTGCCCAACACAGGTGAGTTTTGACTTGCAGCAGATTGCCTTCCACTCGCTAGCCACTGCCCAAGCTAGGAATGGAATGGGTAGGCCTCTGTTTGACTCTCCCTCTGAGTGGCGAGACTGGTAGAGTGCTGGAAACTCTCCAGGTGTGACCCTGAGCGGGACACCCTATTATTCCATCCCCTCCCTAAATAACGCTGGGGAAGCCTCAGTTCTGGGCTGTGACACTTATTAATTGGCGAAACAACAGTTCATTATCCACTAGTCCTTTGTTCGGGGATGATGACATAACTGGGAAGGAGGATTGTGACCTGGTAAATCTGACTGCTTTGGTTTGGATAATCACTAGCTTTTCTTACTCAAAATCATCGCTGGATTCCAGACTTAGTTTCGCTAATCCGTGAAGGTAGGGTTTTCTGCTATAATTAGCATTCCTTGAAAATTCTAGTCCTGCCAAGAACGGAGAACCAGTGAGATGCAAACAGACCATAGACTGTGCTTCCAGCTGCTTTTTGGATCTCGGAAACACCAGGTTGGAACTCGGTGTCAAGTTGGGATGGGTTTCGGCCAGTTGTCCCCAGACCAATGAAACGGTACTGCCCAGTGCATTTTTTATATATTCCCTCCTGCTCATTTCTGAATATGAAATGTACTTTGATGAATGCTGAGAACCTCTCGGAGAATGAATACATTCCATGTTCCATAAATATTCAGAATGCATTTATATTGGAAGTGGGAATATGCATTAAATTTAGTGAAGAGAGCCAGAGGTGGATTCAGAATTAAAGACTCTCTGAGAACAAGAAGAAAATCAGGGGGCTGGGATCATAGCTGGGCTCACATAATCTAGCAGGTGCTAACAACTGCATGACAGCACCCCCTTTTTTGCTGTGGCAAAGGTTCACAGATGTGTTTTTCATCAGGATTGCCCTCGGGACTCTTCCCCAAATGCCGGGTTTTCTAAAGGTGCATTAGGTTCTGATTTATGATTTTTCAGTAAGGGAGTGAGCCGCTGTTTAAAAGTGGGGAAGCATAGATTATCTAAGCAAAATTGGGACTCATTTTTTTTATGGCATCTGTTAACCGCTCACTATGTGCCAGGCATTGGATTAAGCGCTGAGGCAGATACAAGTAAATCAAGTTGGACACCGTCCCTGTCCCACACGGGTCTCATTTTACATCTCCATTTTGCAGGTGAGATAACCAAGGCACAGAAAAGTTAAGTGACTTGCCCAAGTCACACGGAAGAGAAGTGGTGGGAGTCAGGATTAGAACCCGTGTCCTCCTAACTTCCAGGCCTGTGCTTTATCCACTAGGCCATGCTGCTTCTGGTGTCTCGGAAGTTTTATTCCTTATTAGTTGAGCACGACTTGTGTTAGAGAAGAGGAATGGGTCACTGTATTGTTGGTTTTGATGTGCAGAATCGGCTAAGATTATCTTTGAGATAAACTCTCCTGTTACCCACATGAGTTTGGATGTTTTTTGTTGTTTTAAGAAAAGTTTGAGTCTGTTATAGGAAGTTTCCCTCTCCATCATGAATAAAATTATTTATCATTAGTTTAAACTCTCAGGACTGCACCCGGAGAGTTTCCAGTACTCTGCCAGTTTCAGCTATGGGAGGGAGAGTCAATTAGAGGCATACCCATTCCATTCCTAGCTTGGCCGGCGGCTAGTGAGAGATAGGCCATCTGCTACAAGTCAAAACTCACTTGTGTTGGGCAGCAGCGGCATGGGAGGGAGTTGAGGGTGGAGACTCAAGTTTTCTGCATGGAAGAAAGCAACTGTAAACCACTTCCATATTTTAACCAAGAAAACTCTAGGGATACACTGCCAGAACGATTGCAGACGGAGGTCGGAGGTTCTGGGAGAGATACGTCCTTGGAGTCGCTATGAGTCGGAGACGACTCGACAGCAAAAATCCAGACAAAAAGGCTCTCCACCAACTTTCCCCATATTACATTTCAGCTCTTTCTATCCACCACGCTGCAGCTTACACTTTTCACTCTTCCCATTCTAACTTTCTAATTACACTTCAATCAATCAATCCATCAACAGTGTTTATTAAGTGCTTATTATGTGCAGAACACTGTACTAAGCACTTGGGAGAATACAGCAGAATTAGCAGACAAGTTTCCTGCCCACAGTGAGTTTTCAGCGTAGGGGGGAGACAGTCATTAATATGAATAAATAAGTAATTCATAACATATAATTTGAATGTATGTACAGAAGAGCTGAGGGGGTGGGACGGATATCAGACGCCCAAAGGCCATATGTCTGTTTACTGTTATTCTTTCAATCATATTCACTGAGTGCTTACTGTGTGCGGAGCACTGTACTAAGCACTTGGGAAGTACAATTCAGCGACAAATAGAGACAATCCCTGCCCACAGTGGGATCACAGTCTAGAAGGGGGGAGTCAGACATCCAAACAAGTAAACAGGCATCAATAGCATCATTATAAATAAATGAAATTATAGCTATATACACAATATTAATAAAAATAAATAGAATTATAAATATGTACATATATACACAAGTGCTGTGGGGCGGAGAGAGGGGTAGAGCAAAGGGAGCGTGTCAGGCGATGGGGAGGGGAGGGGGAGCACAGGAAAAGGGAGGCTCACCTCCTAGAGGAGGTGAGCCTTCAGTAGGGCTTTGAAGGGAGGAAATGTGCTAGTTTGGTGGATGTGAGGAGGGAGGGCATTCCAGGACAGCGGTAGGATGTGGGCCGGGGACAACGGTGGGACAGGCGAGAACGAGGGACCGTGAGGAGGTTAGCGGCAGAGGAGCGGACTGTGTGGGGTGGGCGGTAGAAGGAGAGAAGGGAGGTGAGATAGGAGGGGGCAAGGTGATGGAGAGCTTTGAAACCAATAGCGAGGAGCTTTTGCTCTTATTTTACGCTCCCACGTACTTAGTACAGTGCTCTGTACACAGTAAAGCGCTCCATAAATATGATTGACTGACTGATGGGGATCAAGGGAGTTCAGTTCAGTGGAGAGGGAAGTGTTGAGTGTGCCCATTTGTGCATAAGGTGAAGGTAGTTTCAATAAAGAGACCAAATGGAGTAGGACAGCCGTAGATTCTGTAGACTCTAACGTCCACCTCCAACCCTTTGCTTATACTTTTTCTCTGCTTGAAACTCCAAAATCCTTTCAAATCCACAGGTCCATAGCTCTCACCATCTTTAAAGAGAAGAAGAGAAGCAGTGTGGCTCAGTGGAAAGAGCACGGGCTTGGGAGTCGGAGGTCATGAGTTCGAATCCCGGCTCTGCCACTTGGCAGCTGTGTGACCGTGGGCAAGTCACTTCACTTCTCTGTGCCTCAGTTACCTCATCTGTAAAATGGGGATCAACGGTGAACCTCCCGTGGGACAACCTGATGACCCTGTATCTACCCCAGCGCTTAGAACAGTGCTCTGCACATAGTAAGCACTGAACAAATACCAACATTATTATTTAAAGCCCTCCCAAAATTCCACTCCTCCCAGGAAACCTTCCCTGATTGATTTCCAATATCTTAACTTGCGTCAACTCCTGGGGTGACGCATGGCCTGGTGGAATAAGCCCGGGCCTGGGAGCCAGAGGACCTGGTTTCTAATTCCGGCTCTGCCAATTGCTTGTTGGGTGACCTCGGGCAAGTCATTTAACTTCTCTGTGCCTCATTTTCTTCAACTGTAAAATGGGGAGTCAAATCCTGTTCTCCCTTCTATTTAGAATGAGAGCCCCATGTGGGACAGGGATGATGTCTGACCTGATTAACTTGTATTTACACCAGTGCTTAGAACAGTGCTTGACACATAGCACTTAACAAATACCACAAAAAAGCCCCACCAGCCACGCTTAGCACTTAGGTATAAATGTATATTTAATTATATATTCAGCTATTTCAATCTGATCTATTCTTATGAAAGTGTATGAAAGTAGAGAACATGTGTTCTGCTACTGGTATACTTTCTCAACCACTTAGTAGAGCAACATTTTACTAAACCATCCTATTCACGATCCACTCTCTGTTAACTATGCACTTGTCTAGATACCCTTAAAGCACTCTACTAGTCATCTCGGCCCCACAGCACTCACCTGCATGTCCTGATACCCTCCTATTTCCTCTATCTGTAATTTATTTTAATGTCTCTCTCTCCCTTCAGACTGGTGTACTGGGCCTGTGCATGGATAGGCCTAGCTTTAGCTGCATCACCACATTCTAGTATCTTTTGGCGCAAGAAAAACACAATGAACCCCCAGTCAGTATAGGGAAGATGAAGTGCAAGAAATTTAGTTTTCTTGATCATAAGAATTAAGCTATTTTGGGAAAAGTCACCTGAGGCTGCTAGTTTTGCAGAACATTTGCAAATGCTATTGAAGTGAAAAGAAATCCCCCAAATTCATGGTATTTTAATGATCCAGCCTTGAAATTTAAATCAATTCCTACCTCATCTATTCAGTATATAAGGCAATGAAATAGTATCGGCAAGATTCAGTTGGGGTAAATAATAACAATCAGGGTATCCGTTAAGCATTTACGGATAGTATATAAGGCAATGAAATAGTATCAGCAAGATTCAACTGGGGTAAATAATAATAATCAGGGTATCCGTGAAGCATTTACTTTGTGTCAAGCATCATTCTAAGCGCTGGAGTAGGTACAAGTTAATTGGGATAAATGAAGAAGACCATAAATGGCATTGTCTTCTAAAGGCTGACAATTTTTTCTCTTCATCTGCGAAGGCACATGGAGAGTGTACAACATGATCAGCTGTCTTTTTCACACTAATAATAACAATGATCATAATAATTTAGGTATTTGCCGAGCACTGTCCTAAGCGTCGGGGTAGAAACAAGATAACCTGATCGGACACAATCCCATCTGGAGCTCGTGTTGTAAGTTGGAGGGAGAACAGGTACTGATCCCTATCTTGCAGATGAGGAAACTGAAGGATAGAGACGTTAAATGAGTTGCCCAAGGCAACACAGCAGGCAAGTGCAGAGGTGGGATAAGAACCCAGGTGAAGAGGTAGTAAGAAAGTGGAACTTCAGAGATGGTGAGGTTGGAGATCATACAGTGTGTTGAGATGATGAAATCGAGCGTGTGGCCAAATTGGAGAGTGGGCGAGGTGGGACGGAGCAGGAGATCAGTGCAGTTGATGAGCGAGAGGAAGGAGGCAGTGTTAAAGCTGTCAGGGAAATTCACTTGGATGGTGAAGTCCCCGAGGATCAGTGTTGGAAATCAAAAAGAGAGAAGGAAAGTGAGAAAGGGGTCATAATTCTTCAGAAAGTTGAAGTTGTGGCCTGGGATGGTAAATAACGACCCCAAGTAATTGGAGTGGGTAGTGGAGGAGGGCAGTGTGGCTTTCAGTGAAAGGGATGGGGGATGGGATTTTGTGAAAGCAGCACCGGGGGGGGGATAAAAAAGAAGCTAATGTGCCCTTCTTTCCCAGAGAGTTTTGGGGAGTGGGAGAAGATAATGCCCCTCTCTGGAGAGAGTGGTAGGTGAGACCATGTCATTTGGGGAGAACCAGGTTTCACTGACTCCCTTGGTGAACTCATTTGCTCCCACGGCTTCAACTATCATCTCTACGCCGATGACATCCAAATCTACATCTCCTCCCCTGTCCTCTCCCCCTCCCTTCAGGCTCTCATCTCCTCCTGCCTCCAGGACGTCTCCACCTGGATGTCTGCCCGCCACCTAAAACTCAACATGTCCAACACTGAGCTCCTCATCTTTCCTCCCCAGCCCTGTCCTCTTCCTGACTTCCCTGTCACTGTGGACGGTACGACCATCCTTCCCGACTCTCAAGCCCGCAACCTCGGTGTCATCCTTGACTCCGCTCTCTCGTACACCCCACACATCCAATCCATCACCGATGCCTGCCGGTCTCACCTTTACAATATCGCCAAGATCCGTCCTTTCCTCTCCATCTAAACAGCTGTCGTACTGGTACAAGCTCTCATAATATCCCGGCTGGATTATTGTGTCAGCCTTCTCTCCGACTTCCCTTCCTCCTGTCTCTCCCCACTCCAGTCTATTCTTCATTCCGCTGCTCGGATCATCTTCCTGCAGAAACGCTCTGGGCATATCACTCCTTTCCTTAAAAACCTCTAATGGTTACCCTTAAAGCACTCACTCTGGGCATCAAGTCTCTCCATCACCTTGCCCCCTCCTACCTCTCCTTCCTTCTCACTTTCTCCTGCCCACCCCGCACACTCCACTCCTCTGCCGCCCACCTCCTCACCTTCCACCGTTCACACCTATCCCGCCGTCAACCTCTGGCCCAGGTCCTCCTGCTGTCCTGGAATGCCGTCTCTCCTCACCTCTGCCAAACTAACTCTCTTCCCCACTTCAAAGCCCTACTGAGAGCTCATCTCCTCCAAGAGGCCTTCCCAGACTGAGCTTCCCCTTTTCCCTCTGCTCCCCCTCTGCCCTCTCCCTGTTCCCTCCTTCACCTCCTCTCAGCTCCCCTCACCTCCCCTCACCTCCCCTCAGCTAAGCCCCCTTTCCCCCCTTTTCTTCTGCTCCTTCCCCTCTCCCCTCCCCTCCCCTCAGCACTGTGCTCATTTGTATATATATTTTTATTACCCTATTTATTTATTACCCTATTTATTTTGTTAATGAGGTGTATATCCCCTTGATTCTATTTATCATATTTATGTTGTTTTGTTTCTGTCCATCTGTCTCCTCCGATTAGACTGTAAGCCTGTCATTAATAATAATAATAATGACGTTGATATTTGTTAAGCACTTACTATGAGCAGAGCACTGTTCTAAGCACTGGGGTAGATACAGGGTCATCAGGTTGTCCCACGTGAGGCTCACAGTTAATCCCCATTTTACAGATGAGGTAACTGAGGCACAGAGAAGGTAAGTGACTTGCCCATAGCTGACAAGTGGCAGAGTCAGGATTCGAACCCGTGACCCCTGACTCCCAAGCCCGGGCTCTTTCCCCTGAGCCACGACATTCCAAGCACTTAGTACAGTGCTCTGCACATAGTAAGCGCTCAATAAATACTATCGAATGAATGAGTGAATGATGGCGAGGAAGAACGGTGACTGGGTCAGGAACAGGTTAAGGATGAAGGGAAGCTCTCCCACGATGGAGCGGGTGTTCCACAGGCCACATTAGACTGAAGCTGTGGTGAGAGTGGACAGCAAAGTGGAGAAGCCTCTGAATAGTCTTCCCATTCTGCAGAATTTCAAATGAGGATTAAGCAGCAGTTAGCTATGAACTTTGCTTCCTAGTGCAGAAAATATGGTTTCCAGTGTGGCTTCAAAGTCTTATGTGAAAGCAACTCAATCCACTTTACCTTAGAGCCTCTCAGGCCCTCTGGTTCAGTGACTGTTTGGAAAGTGGGGTATTGTTTTCAAATCTTCCTCTTTGCCTCACGCACTCTGTATAATTTTCATAGTAAACTCACCTTCCCTGGTAGTTTTCTCCTCTCCTGGCTTATATGCTAATGTCCATTTCAGCTCTATTAAATAAGCTTCCGTTTGACGTTTGAATATCTTTGGTAGTTTTTTGGTATGTTCGATGTGGTGCCTCTTTCTCTTCAGAGGTTTAATGGTATAAAGTCAGTGGAAAAACTGAATTACAGAATTGGTGAATAACAATCGGTCAATCAGTGATATTTATTGAATGCTTACTGGGTACAGAACACTCTACTAATCTACTAAGTTCTTGGGAGAGAACATTACAGTAGAGTTGGTAGACATGTTCCTTGCCCTTAGGTAGCTTACAGTCTAGAGAGGGATAGGAATAGGAGGAGACTTATCCAAGTCCAAAATGCCAGGAAGAGAATTCCTATGCCCTTTCTCCAAATCTGCTGGGTCCCACTGACTTAACGTGCATATATGATGTATCTTCTTTATAGGGTGTTTTCGCCTAGGGCTCGGAACAGAATCAGTTTAATCAATCAGTGGTATTTATTGAACACATGCTGTACGTGGAGCACTGTAGTAATCATTGTGGTATTTGTTAAGCGCTTACTATGTGCCAAGCATTGCTCTGAGCACTGGGGTAGATACAGGATAATCACGTTGTCCCACGTGGGGCTCACAGTCTTAATCCCCATTTTACAGATGAGGTAACTGAGGCCCAGAGAAGTTAAGTGACTTGCCCAAAGTCACACAGCTGACAGGTGGCAGAGGCGGGTTAGAACTCACAACCTCTGACTCCCAAGCCCGCGCTCTTGCCACTAAGCCACGCTGCTTCTCCTTGGGAGAGTGCAATACAAAGGAGTTACTAGGCATGGTCCTTGCCCTTCAGAAGCTTACAGTCTAGTCAGAAACGAGGAAAAGGGAAATGCCCCACCTGGCCAGCCTGGTGGCAGAGGCAGAATGGTGACAAGGAAGGAAAAGAGGGGCCATTCTGAAAAAGGCCCAGGCTTCGCAGAGCGATAATGGCATCCTTGGGAAGCTCTTCTTTGGCCACGAGTCTGAAAGACGACTAGCCTACCATGACCATGAAATCTAGCCCTGAAATGAAAAGCTTAACCTAGTGGATGGCCTTCCTGTTTTAAAATATCTTAAAGGACAGATAGCCACAGAGCTAGAGCATTTAAATAGGTGAAAGGAGTCTAAAGGTTTGGTTGAGGACGGAGTCTCCTGTAGGAACAATGGTCAGCCATGGCCTTGGGACTCAGGATCCACATAGAAGAAAAGATGGTAGTCTTAATAGCTTGGGTAATGCCATTTTTTTATGACATCGGTTAAGCACTTACGGTGTGCCAGTCGCTGTACTAAACGCTGGGGTAGGTACAACCTAATCGGATTGGACACAGTCCACGTCCCATATGGAGCTTAAATTCTTACCCCATTTTCCAGATGAGATAACTGAGGCACAGAGAAGCAAAGTGACTTGCCCAAGGTCACACAGCAGACAAGTGGCAGGGCGGGATTAGAATCCAGGTCCTTCTGACTTCCGGGATGGTGCTCTGTCCGCTGGCCCGTACTGCTTCCTCTCATCCCTGTCATTCACGTTCCCATTACTCTTCTGATAATTGGAACACTCCCCTCCCTGCCATTTCCTATCCCTCTTCTTCTCTCCCACCTCCTTGAAAGAAACAAAAAAAAGGCTTCTAGATTAACCCCTCTGTGCCATTCCCAAGGAAATGCATTCACTTTCTTTTAATTTTTCATTTCTGGCACCCCGTGATGCGGGTCTCAGTTAAACAAATAATTCCGCAGGGAGCATTTGCACATGCTTTTGGGTGGTAAGAAATCAAACATACATTTCGGTGATTTATGGGTTTACCTTTTGAAAAGATATGGAGAATTTTTGTTAAGGCAAATATAGCCTGTGATTTTCATCTTGATCACTAATATGAGATTTATGTCCTCAGTCAATGAATATGGCAAGGTTAATAATTTAGGCCTGTTGACAGCTCTTCAATGAAGGAAGCATTTTTCTACAGTTAACAGCTGTATTTGGATGTTAATAAGTTTACTTAATGTCACTTCCCTTGTAATGTATGAATGCTTCTCCTGAAGAATGCATCTATGCATTGATTCTTGAGCTGAAGAACTTCAGCACATCAATCAATCAATGAATGGTATTTCAGCGCTTGTTACAACATAACGGAGTTGGTAGAGACTTTCCCTGCCCACAAAGAGCTTACAGTTTTAGGGGGGAGACATTGAGACAACATTCTGGTTAATTTTCCAAATCTAAAGTCAACTTGAAAAATGAGCAAGCTGAAGAATGAGAGAGTACTCAGAGTGGCCTTTTCTTAACAAAATTCACGTGACTCTTTAGAAAGTACATTCATTCAGGTTCAGTGGCCCCACCCTAAGACTCATCTGATTCATTTCAAGTCAAATAACATTTATCCCACGCAGCAGGCTTCACAAAACCCACATGAATAGTCTCCAGAATATGGTTGAAAATCTAGAGGGTGAACTCAGAGTTGGGGCAAAATATCAGTAGGAAGAGAATTAAGAGGCTGTTTATAGACAGGCTCCGATGTCTGTCAAATGACCAAAAAATAGAACCTATCACAGTAGCAACATAATAGGAAGGACCAGTATTTGTTGGTTCTCCAATAATAATGGTAATAATAAAGCATATTAAGTGTTTACCATTTGCCAAACCACTTTACTAAGCGCTGGGGTAAATTCAAGATAATCACATCAGACAGTCTCCGTCCCACTTGAGGTCCACGGTCTAAGGGGATAGGAAAATCCCCATTTTACAGATGAGGAAAGTGAGGAACAGATAAGTGGCTGGACCAAGGTTACATAACAGGCAAGGGGCAGAACTGGAATTAGAACCCACGACTCTTGACTTCCAGTCCTGTGAGCTTTCCATCAGGCCTCACTGCTTCCTTTCTAAGTTATGATTTAGAACAACTTGATTCGAAGGGGAATTTTGCTCTCCTGAAAGAAGTAATGGGAAGGCAATCAGGACTTCTTGGCAGTGTGAACACTCATATGTGATAGAGGGTTTCAGAACGTACTCATTAGCGAAGAGAGTAACAAAAAAGAAAATATTCATTTTCTGACTCTGTAAAGTTTTTGCTCTAGGCTTTGGCCTGCTGGTGTTACCGGTTGATGGAGAAGTCATCGGTGCCTCCAGCCTCCTACAGGAAACCCCCCAAAGCAGACAGAGCATCTTCTACCACTTGCCTTGCAGCACGATAGACCGGTGACATCTGGTCTCCGGCTCTCTCTGCAATCATAGGAAGTCAGCAAATCCCATTTTTCACTCCAGAAAGTAGCGTCAAGGGCCCGGAGAAGAAATATAAAGTCAGGTACACCTTTGGATTCAACCGCGCATGCATTATTTTCTACCTCCCACTTTGGGGCTGCTGTAAAGACACTGGAGGGAATCAACGTTTTTAGGAAAGACTAGGCCTCAGAGAGTCTGGGGATATGTGGCAGAAGAATATATGGGAGCCTTGTTCTGTTCTCGGGGATGGGAGGGCCAGGACCGGAGCCGGGAGGAGCTAGTGAGGGCCAAGGGCCTGGGAGTCAGAAGGATCTGGGCTTTCTAATCCCAGCTCTACCACGTGTCTGCCGAGCGACCTTGGGCAAATCACTTCACTTCTCTGTGCCCCAGTTTTCTCACCTGTAAAATGGGGATTAAGATTGTGAGCCTCATGTTGGACAGGGTCCGTTTCCAGTCTGATTTGCTTGTAATAATAACTGTGGTATTTGTTAAGCGCTTACTCTGAAACGGGCACCGGGGTGGGTATAAGCAAATTGGGTTGGACGCCGTCCCTGTCCCGCGTGGGGCTCACGGTCATAATCCCCATTTTACAGATGAGATAACTGAGTCCCAGAGAAGTGAAGTGACTTGCTCAGTGCCACAGGGCAGGCAAGTGACAGAGCCACGATTAGAATCCATGACCTTCTGACTCCCAGGCCCGTGCTCTATCCAATAAGCCATGCTGGCCAGCACTTAGAATATTGCCTGGTAAATAGTGAGAACTTAACAAATACCACTATCATTATTATTATTAATATTGTTGGTATTCACCACCTCTCTATTTTCAGAAGGAAATTCACCCCTTGCCTTGGAAAACAAGGAAATTCCGAAGGGCTGAATCTCTCCGCGTTCAGGGGAAACTTCTGACTTGCCACAGGCATGCACGTTTAGAAGCTGTGCCTGTGTCAAGCCACGTTCTCGTGGCTCAGAAACAATTGCTTTGGTGAAGTGTGTGCTGAATTTAGGGGACTTTAATGAAGCGTCTTCCACTCTGCTCCCATCCTTTGCCAGGGGAAGCGGGCTTGGAAAGCACTGATGCAGACTGCCATTTCAGGATGTGTTGAGGGCCCAGATTAAGTGAGGATGATCTCCTAAGGGCTGCCCTCTTTCCAGTAACTCCATCTGTTTACATAGAGAACTGCCAGGGAGATCGGTCAAAGGTTATATATTCTTCTCTCTACCCCCGAGGAGAGGAAAGCAGGACTATTTACGTAAAATAACTGCTAGTGAGTCTGGATTAAGGTAATAATAATAGCAATATTGGTATTGGCTAAGCATTTAGTATGTGCCAAGCACTGTTTCGAAAACTGAGGTAGATACAAGATAAGTAGATGAGACACAGTTCCTGTCCCACATGGGGCTCAGAGAACAGGTATGAAATCCCCATTTTACAGATGAAGAAACTGAGGTTAAGTGACTGGCCCAAGGTCGCACAGCAGGCGAATTGCAGAGCTGAGATTAGAACCCAGGTTGATGAAGGAACATGACTTTAACCCAATGTGTGAAAGAAAATGTGCTGAATTTGATCTCAATCTCTCTTATAATGGAAAAAAACAAAATGGGGAGGTAAAGTTCTAATAATAATAATAATAATGTTGGTATTTGTTAAGCGCTTACTATGTGCCGAGCACTGTTCTAAGCGCTGGGGTAGACACAGGGGAATCAGGTTGTCCCACGTGGGGCTCACAGTCTTAATCCCCATTTTACAGATGAGGGAACTGAGGCACCGAGAAGTTAAGTGACTTGCCCAAAGTCACACAGGTGGCAAGTGGCAGAGCCGGGGTTTGAACCCATGACCTCTGACTCCAAAGCCCGTGCTCTTTCCAGTGAGCCACGCTGCTTCTCAGTTCTACACCATCAAGGTATTTTTTAAAAGTGTTTTTGATGCGCCAGATGGATGGGAAATGGATGATTAATGGATCTCTTGAAACAGGAACTAGAAACATTAACGGTCCAGGCATCACCTTCGACAGTAACATCTACTGACAGTCAACCGTGCGCAGAGCACCGTATTAGGGACTCTGGAAAGTACAAAAGAGTTAAAAAACACAATTCTTGCCTTCAAATAGCTTACAATCTCGTGGGGAAGACAGACATATAAATAAATTACAGTTGGGGAAACGATAAACTATATAAACTATAAGCCAAAGCGCTTCGGGAACAGTGGATAACAAGTGCGTGGCAGCTGATGACAGTTGGTCCGTGAAAGGCGGGAAGATAAAAGTTTTCTTGGGAAAGGCCTCCGATACGTGCAACGGTTCTGTTGGTTGATTAGGGTGTAACTTCAAACCCTTCCCAGAAACAAGAGAATCTTCCCTTATCTCAAATATAATTAGCCATTTAAATGTCGCGGGTCAATTTATTAACACTTTATTCATCGGGGTGTAACTTTTATTAGGCTTTATTGCTAGCAGAAATTATATCCTACACAAATACAATAGAGATTTAAATGTTCTGTAGAATGAGCTGATGCTTCCTGACTTTATTGCACAGTACTGTAATGAACCTTGACCAGCCGAAGATTTGATAAGTGTAAAATATTACTGCCTGATGCTAATTCTGTTCCTTTTTAATGACTGATAATCCCTGTCGGTTTAGCGTGATAGTCACAATCCAATACTGTTTTCCCGTTATAAATGTGATTGTAACAGGAGCTATTAAGTGTGTCTGCATAATAAAATTAGTCAGGGAAGCTATGTATATTGTTTCCAGGTCTTTGGATTTTCATTATAGGAGTGGAACTTGTCGAAGTGTAAAGGCGGTAGTCAGCTCAGCCAAGCTCCCTACTACTTTGCAGCTTAACAAAGGAGTAATGATGCTACACTAAGAAGTCTGTTCTTACTGTTCTGTAAAATTCATCATATATAAATATAGGGTGTAGATTTTTGGAAGGGGAGAACATTTGGGTCATTGATTTGCCCAGCAAAGCTTCACAAGCCTTGAAAACTTAAACATGTAATCAATCATAAGGGCTAAATTTGAAAGGGAACTAGTTTCCATTGTCTGGCTCACTTTATTGCTCCTGGAAGCTATTATTCCCTCTAGACTCTGAGCTCCATGTGGGCAGGGCATGTGTCTACCAACTCCTGTATTCTCCCAACCATTTGGTACGTTGATCCGCACGCGGTAAGCGCTCAATCAATACGACCGACTGATTGCTTAAGAGAGAAGCTGGAATTGACCGGCAAGTTTAGAAAGAACTGAAGTGCGTAGATCTGATCCTGCAGTCTTTTTGACTTTAGTAAAGATCTTAGAAACACGGAGGTGGACACAGAGGTAAGAATTTCACTGCTAGGGAAAGGTGGAGAAATTAATAAGCCCATGAAGCAATCAGTAGTGTTTATTGAGTACTTACTCTGAGCAGAGCACTGTTCTAAAGCACTTGGGAGAGTACAGTAGCTTTACAGTCTCGCAGGGGAGACCGACGTTAAAATAAATTACAGGGAGGGGGAAGCGACAGAGTTTAACTTTACGAACGTAAGTGGCGAAAGTGGGAGAGGAGTGGTGAGTACTCGAGTGCTTAATTAAGCAGACGTACTGATTGAGCGCTTACTGTGTGCAGAGCACTGTAGTAAGAACACAAGTGCTAAAGTGGGAGAGGAGTGGTGAGTACTCAAGTGCTTAATTAAGCAAACTTATTGATTGAGCATTTACTGTGTGCAGAGCACTGTAGTAAGAACTTGGGTGAGGTGGAAGTGCTGGAGTGGCAGTAAGTTAGGGGAGAGAGGGTGAAGGGCTGGGTGATTAATCTGGGAAGACCTCCTGGAGGAGATGTGATCTTAGAAGGGCAACGAAGATGGGGAAAGCGGAAGACCCTTTTGTCATTCCCAGAGGTCTGTAGTCCATCTGTATTCCGTCCTCAAAAACCCCTAAGATGCTGTTGAGACCGTGAATCACCCCCTTCTCCCATTGACACTATCTGATCTTGGCTTTACTGACACTGTTCTCTCCTGGTTCTGTTACTTTCGCTCTGGTCACTGTTCAGTCCCTTTCACAGGCGCCTCTTCTGCCTACCACACTCTAGCTACAGTGGGGATGGGCTGGGGAAAGAGGCTCAAGGCTCAGTTCAGGGTACTTCTCAATCTATACCAACTCCCTCGGAGGACTCATTCACTTCCATGGATTCAACTCCCATCTCTATGGTGATGATTCCCAAATCTACATCTCCAGCTCTGAGCTCTCTCCTCTGCAGTCTCACATTTCCTCCTGCCTTCAGGACCTCTCTACTTGAATGTCCCTCTGACAGCTCAAACTTAACATGTCCAAAAAAAGCAGAACTTCTCATCTTCCCACCCAAACCCTCCCCTCCCTTTGCTTTTTCGCATCACCGTAGACAACACCACTATCTTCTCTGTCACACAATCCCAAAATATTGGCCTTATCCTCGATCCATCTCTCACATTCAATCCAAATAATAATAATGGCAATAATAAAGTTGGTATCTGTTAAGCACTTACTATGTGCCGACCACGGTTCTAAGCGCTGGGGGAGATACGAGATAATCAGGTTGTCCCACATGGGGCTCACAGTCTTAATCTCCATTTTCCAGATGAGGGCACTGAGGCACAGAGAAGTTAAGTTAGAGAAGCAGCGTGGCTCAGTGGAAAGAGCCCGGGCTTGGGAGTCAGGGGTCATGGGTTTGACTCCCGGCTCTGCCACTTGTCAGCTGGGTGACTGTGGGCAAGTCACTTCACTTCTCTGGGCCTCAGTGCCCTCATCTGGAAAATGGGGATTAACTGTGAGCCTCCCGTGGGACAATCTGATTCCCCTGCCTCTACCCCAGCACTTAGAACAGTGCTCTGCACATAGTAAGCGCTTAACAAATACAAACATTACTAGAACAGTGCTCTGCACATAGTAAGGGTTTAACAAATACCAACATTATTATTAAGTGACTTGCCCAAAGTCACACAGCTGACAGGTGGCGGAGCCGGGATTAGAACCCGTGATCTCTGACTCCTAAGCCCGTGCTCTTTCCACTGAGCCACGCTGCCATATTCTGTCAATTCTACCTTCACAGTATCTCTAGAATCCATCCTTCCCTCTTATTCCAAACAGCTACCATGCTGAGCCATATCCCACCTTGACTACTTCTTTAGCCTCCTTGCTGACCTCCCTGCCTCCTGTTTCTCCCCTCTCCAGTCCATATTTCACTCGGCTCCGTGGAACCTTTTTCTAAAAAAGGTTCTGTGCCTGTCTCCCCACTCCTGAAAACCCTCCAATGGTTGCCCATCCAGCGATATAGCAAACAGAAACCATCAGTTTTAAATCGCTCAATCAGTTCTCCCCCTTCTACCGCACCTCACTGACTTCCTACTACAACCGAGCCCGCTGACTTCGCTCCTCTCACTGCAAATTACTCACTGAAACTCGATCTTGTCTATCTCATAATAATAATGTTAGTATTTGTTAAGCGTTTACTGTGTGCAGAGCACTGTTCTAAGCGCTGGGGTAGACACAGGGTAAGCAGGTTGTCCCACGTGAGGCTCACAGTTAATCCCCATTTTACGGATGAGGTCACTGAGGCACAGAGAAGTTAAGTGACTTGCCCACAGTCACACAGCTGCCAAGTGGCAGGGCTGGGATTTGAACCCATGACCTCCGACTCACCAACCCCCTACCCACATCCTCCCTCTGACCAGAAACGCTGACCCCCTTCATATCTGGCAGACCACCACTCTCTTCACCTTCAAAGCACTCCTAAAATTGCATCTCCTCCAAGAAGCCTTCCCTGACTATGTCCTTGTTTCCCTTATTCACCTCCCTTCTTTGTTGTCCTGAGCGTTTGGATCTGCACCCCTTAGGTACTTGATAGTAACCTCACCCTCTGCCTCACAGCACTTATGTAAATATCCTTAGACTCTTCTATTTCCCCCACTTGTAATTAATTTAAATTTAATTTTTTGATTTTAATTTTTGATTTTGTTTAATTGGTCTGTCTCCCCCTCTAGACCGTGTCTACCAACTCTATCATCTTGTACTCTTGTCTTATGCCGTCGAGTCATTTCCGACCCATAGCGACACCACGGACACATCTCTCCCGGAACGCCCCCCTCCCCATCCGCAGTCGTTCTGGTAGTATATCCACTGAGTCTTTCTGGTCAAAATCTGGAAGTGGTTTACCATTGCCGTCTTCTGCGTAGTAAAAGAGTCTCTGCCCTAGACTCTCTCCCATGCCACTGCTGCCCATCATGGGTGAGTTTTGACTTGTAGCAGATGGCCTTCCACTTACTAGTCACTGGCCAAGCTGGGAATGGAATGGATATGCCTCTGCTTGACTCTCCGTCCCTTAGCCAAGACTGGCAGAGTACTGGAAATTCTCCCGGCGTGACCCTGAGAGGGGATCTTGTACTTATTAATGTTGGTATTTGTTAAGCGCTTACTATGTGCTGAGCACTGTTCTAAGCGCTGGAGTAGACACAAGGGAATCAGGTTGTCCCACGTGGGGCTCACAGTCTTAATCCCCATTTTACAGATGAGGGAACTGAGGCACCGAGAAGTTAAGTGACTTGCCCAAAGTCACACAGCTGACAAGTGGCCAAGCCGGGATTTGAACCCATGACCTCTGACTCCAAAGCCCGTGCTCTTTCCACTAAGCCACGCTTATTACAGTGTTCCTCACACAGTAAGCCTCAATAAATTCCACTGTTTGACTAAATGAAGGAGTTGTAGGCAGGAGGGAAGGTGAAATAATAATAATAATTACGGTATTTGTTAAGGGCTTACTACGTGCCAAGCGCCATTCTAAGTGCTGGGGTAGATACAAGATAATCAGGTTGTCCCCCATGGGGGCTCACAGTCTCAATCCCAGTTTTATAGAGGAGGGTAACTGAGGCTCAGAGAAGTTAAGCGGCTTGCCCAAGGTCATACGGCAGACAAGTGGCAGAGTCGAGATCAGAACGACCTCTGACTCCCAGGCTCTTGCTCTTTCCACTAAGCCACAAGTGAAGGATTGCAAGAGAGACAAAAATGAGACATGGTGAGTATTCATTCATCCGTAAATTGGTATTTATTGAGCACTTACTATGTGCAGAGCACCGTACTAAGCACTTGGAATGTACAATTCGGCAACAGACGGAGACAATCCCTTTCCAACAGTGAGCTCACAGTCTAAACGGGGGAACCAGAGCAACAGAGGGACGGGGGAGCGAGGGAGCTGAGTTGAGTGGAGAGGCAGAGTTTTGAGTGGATTTGTGTGAGAAATCCTGAAGGACAGAGAGTTAGTAGGTGGGAACACATCCATCTCCTGGGCCTTCCCATTTACTCAACTTTTCTTTTATGGTATTTGTTAAGCACTTACTACATGCCCAGCATCATAATAAACACTGGGGTAGATACAAGCTTATCAAGTCGGACACAGTCCGTGCCCCACCTGAGGCTCACGGGAGTAATTCCCACTTTACAGAGGAAGCAGCACGGCCTAGTTGATAGAGCACAGACCAGGGAGTCAGAAAGATCTGGATTCTAATCCCCTCTCTACCACTTGTCACTTCCCTCAGGGACTCTGAACAAACTGATTTGCTTGTATTCACCTCAGCACGTAGTACAGTGCCCGGCACGTAATAAGCACTGCTGTGTGACCGAGGGCAAGTCACTTAACTTCTCTGGGCCTCAATTACCTCATCTGTGTCACGGAGATTAAGACTGTGAGCCTCATGTGGGACAGGGATTGTGTCCAACCCGATTTGCTTGTAGCCATCCCGGAACTTAACAAGTACCATAATTGTGTATTTATCATTTATTATTTAATAAATAACACAATAATTAGTATTAGTTGAGGTAACTGAGGCACAGAGAAGTTAAGTGCTTGACCAAGGTCACACAGCAGAAAATTGGCAGAGTTGAGATTAGAACCCAGCAGTCAGGCAATTCTATTTATTGAGCATTACTAGGTGCAGAGCACTGTACTAAGCGCTTGGGAGAGCAGCGCTTATAACAATAAGCAGACACATTCCCTGCGCACAACAAGCTGTCTCACAAAGTGGGTCCATCTCTACGGCAACTTTGCGTCCAACCTAGATCCTTCTGACTCCCAGGCCCGTGCTCTTTCCACTAGGTATTTGTTAAGCGCTTACTCTGTGCAGAGCACTGTTCTAAGCATCGGAGGAGACACAGGGGAATCAGGTTGTCCCACGTGAGGCTCACAGTCAATCCCCATTTGACAGATGAGTCAACTGAGGCCCAGAGAAGTGAAGTGACTTGCCCACAGTCACACAGCTGACAAGTGGCAGAGCCGGGATTCGAACCCATGACTTCTGACTCCCAAGCCCGGGCTCTTGCCACTGAGCCACGCTGCTTCTCTAGGCCAAGCCAGGTGCTTCTCAGTTGAGTCTGCTCAAGTGCAAACCACTTGAAAATGATTCAATCAAACTAGTTCCTGAGTCCGGTTGGAGAGAAGTGAATGGTTTTTATAAAAGTTAGGGACCATGATGTCTCTGAACCGGGAAACCTCATATTTTTGGAAATTCTAGTCTTTTCTAGAGGAAAGAAATCCAACTAGATTACCCAACATCTTTGCTAATTCTTTCCGCTGGCTTTGGGTGGTATTATTTGTCATTTATGTAGCATTTCATAATTACTAAGCCCTCTAGAATCATCAGTAGTTATGTTATTAGGAATTAAGTTGTTCATTAAGCATCTGACTCCTCGGCACACCATCATTTTTCTACCAGCAATGTATCATTTTTCGATTGTTATCTCATCCAGTCACTGCCTTGTGCATGGCAAAAATAATGGTTCACATCAAGAATTGGGTAAAACTCACCCTGATCGCTATTTCCCGGGGTTTTCTCGATTAAAGAAAAGTTTTCCAAGCCGGTGGGTAATAACGATGGTTGTGATACTTGCTAAGCGCTTTACAATGTGCTGAGCGCTGTACTAGTTGCCGGGGTAGCTACGGCTCCGTCAGGTCGAAAACGGGCCCCGATCTGCATGGGATTCATAGTCTTAGGGTTGGACATCGGGTAGCTGTAGGGATGGGCCCAATTTGTGAGTCAGCTTATTGTGGGCAGGGAATGTGTCTGTTTAATGTCATATTGTGCTCTCCCAAGTGCTTAGTACAGTGCTCTAATAATAAGAAGAATTAGGGTATTTGTTAAGCGCTTCCTATGTGCCAAGCACTGTTCTAAGGGCTGGGGTAGATTCAAGGTAATCAGATGGTCCCACGTAGGGCTCACAATCTCAATCCCCATTTTACAGATGAGGTGAGTGAGGCACAGAGAAGTTGAGCGCTTGCCCAAGGTCACAAAGCAGACAAGTGGTGGAGCCGGGATTAGAACCCACATCCTGTGACTCCCAGCCTGTGCTCTTTCCACTAAGCCACGCTGCATCCCATTAAGCACTTGATATTCACTCCACCCTCAGCCCCATAGCGCTTACATAAGCAGCGTGGCTCAGTGGAAAGAGCGCCGGCTTTGGAGTCAGAGGATCTGGGTTCGAATCCCAGATCTGCCACTTGTCAGCTGCGTGACTGTGGGCAAGTCACTTCGCTTCTCCGTGCCTCAGTTACCTCATCTGTAAAAATGGGGATTAAGACTGTGAGCCCCACGGGGGACAGCCTGATTCCCCTGTGTCTACCCCAGCACAGTGCTCTGCACATAGGAAGCGCTTAACAAATACCAACATTATCATATCTGTAATTTATTAAGTGTCTGTTCCCCATCTAGGCTGCATGGTCCTGGTGTCCGGGGAACAGGTATCGTAGTCTCCCCAGCCCTTAGTGCAGTGCTCTGCACACAGTAAGTATTTAATAAATGCCACTGATGGATTGACTGACTGTAAATATCCAGGATCTGCCGGAACTAACGTTGGTGTCTTTCTCCTAGGAAAGCAGGTAATCTGAAATCCGGGTGCCTGGGAGACTGTGCCTCACCTGACTATCCTTTAGACTGTAAGCTCTTTGTTGGGAGGGAATTCATTCAGTAGTATTTATTGAGCGCTTACTATGTGCAGAGCACTGTATTAAGCACCTGGAATGTACAAATCGGCAACGGAACGGAGGGACTGTATTTCACCAGATCTGTTGTATTGTGCTCTCCCAACTGCTTAGTTAAGGGCTCTACGCACAGAAAGCGCTCAATAAATATGATTAGAGATGCAGCAGGCCTCAGTGGAAAGAGCCCGGGCTTGGGAGTCAGAGATCATGGGTTTCTGCCACTTGGCAGCTGTGTGACTGTGGGCAAGTCACCTAACTTCTCTGTGCCTCCGTTACCCCATCTGTAAAATGGGGGTTAACTGTGAGCCTCACCTGGGTCAACCTGATTCCCCTGTATCTACCCCAGTGCTTAGAACAGTGCTCTGCACATAGTAAGCGCTTAAATGCCAACATTATTATTATTATTATTATTATTTTTATGATTGACTGACTGTGTGAGCCTACACCCAGTTGTCTGGATGCAGGTGCTGGACATGAACAAAGAAACCTAGCATCCCATTTTTTAACCCTAACTTTTCTCTCCAAACGGAATGGTTACCCAGCATTCTCATGCAGGGTGACTTAGTGGGAAGAACCCGAGCTTGGGAGTCAGAGGTTGTGGGTTCTAATGCCGACTCTGCCCCTTGTCAGCGATGTGACTTGGGGCAAGTCACTTCACTTCTCTGGGCTTCAGTTACCTCATCTGGAAAATGGGGATTAAGACTGTGAGACCCATGTAGGGCAACCTGATCACCTTATATCGACCCTAGCGCTTAGAACAGTGCTTGGTAATAATGTAGGTATCTGTTAAGCGCTTACTATGTGCAGAGCACTGTTCTAAGCGCTGGGGTGGATACAGGGTAATGGGATTGTCCCCTGTGGGGCTCACCGTTAATCCCCATTTTACAGATGAGGTAACTGAGGCACAGAGAAGTGAAGTGACTTGCCCACAGTCACGTAGTAAGCACTTAACAAATACCATTATTATTATTTGCATCCATATTTTGCATATTTTCCAACACCCCAGTTAGCACTCTGAGTTGGTTCCATGAAAATACAGTGTTAAGCAAAAAACTACTAAATGATGTCTAGTTTCCCACAGAGATTAAGCTCATTCTGGACAGGGAATGTGTCTGTTTATTGGTGTGTTGTACTCTTGCAAGTGCTTAGTACAGTGCTCTGCACTCAGTAAGTGCTCAATAAATACGACTGAATGAATGAACGAACGAAAAAATGATCAAAGCAATATAGTAATTACAATAAGATGAACAATACAAACGCTTTCTGTGTGCCAAGCATGGGGCTAATCAGTCAATAGTATTTTTGGAGCGCTTTCTGTACTGAGCACTTGGGAGAGAGCAGCGAAGCTTGGGGAAGAACATAGGACCCAGCAGAACCTACTAACGGCCTGGCTCCAAGATCACATGAATCCACAACCCCAAACAGGAGCATCCATCAGTCAATCCATGGTATTCACTGCCAGCAGGACACTGGCCTAAGCCCTTGGGGGAGTATAATACAATAGAGCTGGTAGACCCAATCTCTGCCTTAGATTTTAACAATAAAAATAATAATAATGATAACTGTATAATTTGTTAAGCACGTACCGTGCGCCAAGCGCTATACCAAGCGCTAGGGTGGACCCGAACAAATCGGGTTGGACGCGGTCCCTGTCCCGCGTGGGGCTCACAGTCTCAATCACCGTTTTACAAGTGAGGTAACTGAGGCCTAGGGAAGTGACTTACCCGAGGTCACACAGCAGACAGATGGCAGAGCGGGGATTAGAACCCATGACCTTCTGCCTTCCAGGCCCGTGCTCTATCCACTACGCCATCCTGCTTCTCAATCTGAAGAATCGGAACCACTTAGGGAGTTTTCCGTGACTTCCCTTGTCCCGGATATCACCTGTTTGTTTCACCCCATTGCTTTTTTAACCCACATCTAAACTTCGCTGGGTAAGGGCCGACTTTAGATCGGGTGACCTCTCCCCAGGCAAAGATGCGGCTTTACCCGGGGTCTCTCGGCAGAACCGAGACGCGCCTGGCGAAGGGGCACCGAACAGTCACAGAGGAAAGCTGAGCAAATCCCAGCCAGGGCAGTGAGCCTCGGAATCGGTAGTAGATTCACGGATGTGCTGACTGAAGTTTAAGAGGCAGCTTAACAGATGTACAAAGCTGCAGATCAGAGGGGATCTGAAGCAGGTAAAGTTGCTTAAAGGCACAATGTGTCACAATTTAACAATTACACGCGTTCTCAGCCCGACAGAAACAGCAACATACGCTGAGCTCTGTGCTCCTGGCTGTGTAGGCATGCCAGGAAAATTGTAAAAACGCCATGCTGTGATATGTTGCTCTCCTGCCCGAAAGGCTACCATTAAGCTGCTTATTTACTTCACCTATTCAGGCAGCACCGTGGTTCAGAGTGCTACCTGTCTTCTTGTTGGAGAAATTAGGTGTGGGTGTCACAAGATTATTGCTGCCTATTGTTCTGTCTGCTGAAGGGGGGAAGGATGAAAACCCATCATCTTGAGTTGTTGTGTTTTGTGTGAAATGTGAGATGTCGTCTCAGTGTCATAACAAGATTTGGATGAACTGACTATATTAGAGTTTGGGGCACAATTAAAAAGGCAACAGATAGCAAAAGCAAAAGAGACAAAAATCACATCTGAAAGAAAATGGAACTCCCTGAAAGGACTGTGGGCTGGCAGGAGAGGTTATTTCCCTGTCACTGTGTATAAATCGGTGGGGTGAGCCGAACTGAAATGCTCAATAGTCAGTGCAGAAATGATCTTCAATTTGTTCAACTCTACTCAAAATATTTTTTATATAAATTGTTTTGCCCTCACATTTTTATGATATATGGAGCTGTGAACTCTAAATTAGTGTTAACAGAAATTGACAAGCACAGCATTAAAAAATAAACCAGCCAGCCCTACAGGCTTAATTATGGAGTGAAGAGTGTGATACATGCAAAGATCCCATTTCAAAATTTTACCACATACAATATAAATAAAAGATTATATCTTCCACTCGCAGTCTACAGATCAAAAGGAAAAGTCGTGAAACCACTACACTGATATTTATAATTATTTATTTTGCCCGAACCATTTTTTTTATCATAGAAATGTGGAGCTCTACATATGGAAAAAAAAAATGTTAACAGAACTATTTTGTAGTTGTGAGACCCATCGAGGAAGTCAGTCAGACAAAATGAATTCATTCTTGATCTATTAAAGATGCTGTCACGTATAACTATATTTAAAAAGGAGATTTGGGTTAACATTCTATTCCCGCATTATTTTTAAACACTAAAACCAAAGCATCAATCGATCATATTTATTGAGCGCTTACTGCGTGCAGAGAACATTACTAAGTGCTTAATAATAATTATGGTACTTGTTAAGCACTTGCTATAATAATAAAAATAATGATGGTATTGATTAAGTGCTTACTAGGGGCCAAGCACTGTTCAAAATGCTGGGATAGATTCAAGTTAGGTTGGACACAGACCTTGTCCCACATAAGGCTCACTCTCCTAATCCCCATTTTACAGACAAGGTACCCGAAGCCCAGAGAAATGAAGTGACTTGCCCAAGGTCACGCAGCAGACATGTGGCTGAGCCGGGATTAGAACCCATGACCTTCTGACTCCCAGACCCATGCTCTGTCCACTAAACTATGCTGCTTCTCAGAGTACAGTGGAATAGAATTCCCTGCTCTGAAACAGCTTACGGTCTAGAGGAGGTGACAGATGTTAATATAAATATATAAATTAAATTATGAATATGTACATAAGTGTTCTAGGGGGTGAAGAAGGGGTGAACAGAGGGTGCAGCTCAGTACGAGAAGCAGCGTGGCTCAATGGGAAGAGCACGGTCCTAGGAGTCAGAGGTCATGGGTTCTAATCCCGGCTCCTCCACCTGTTAGCTGTGTGACTTTGGGCAAGTCACTTAACTTCTCTGGGCCTCAGTTACCTCATCTGTAAAATGGAGATTAAGACTGTGAGCCTCACGTGGGACAACCTCATGACCCCGTATCTACCCCAGCGCTTAGAGCAGTGGTCGGCACATAGTAAGCGCTTAACAAATACCAACATTATTATTATTATTACAAGCGTAGTGTAGGAGGGAGAGGGAGAAGAGCAAACGAGGGCTTAGTCAAGGAAGGCCTCTTGGAGGAGATATGTTTTTAATAAGGCTTTGAAGGTGGGGAGAGCCAACGAGAGCACGGGCTTTGGAGTCAGGGCTCATGGGTTCGAATCCCAGCTCTGCCACTTGTCAGCTGTGTGACTGTGGGCAAGTCACTTAACTTCTCTGTGCTTCAGTTCCCTCGTCTGTAAAATGGGGATGAAGACTGTGAGCCCCACGTGGGACAACCTGATTCCCGTGTGTCTACCCCAGCGCTTAGAACAGTGCTCGGCCCATAGTAAGCGCTTAACAGATACCAACATTATTATTTAACCATCGTTGGATATGAAGAGGGAGGGACTTTTAGGCCGGGGCCAGAATGTGGGCGAAGGATCAGTGGTGAGATAGACGAGGTTGGGGTAGAGTGAGTAGTTTGGCATTAGAGGAGTGAAGTGTTGGGCCTGAAGTGTAGTAGGAAATCAGAGAGGTAAGGTAAGAGAAGGCAAGGCGATGGAGTGTTTTAAAGCTGATGATGAGTTTCTGTTTGGTGCAGAGTTGGACGGGCAATCACTGTAGGTTCTTGAGGGGTGGGGAAACAAGGACTGAACGCTTTTATAGATAGATGATCCGGACAGCAGAGTGAAGTACAGATTGGAGTGTGGAGAGACGGGTGGCAGGGAGATCAGCAAGGAGGCTGAAGCGGTAATCGAGGCAGAAGAGGATAAACGCCTTGGATTAACATGGTAGCAGTTTGGATGGAGAGGGAAGAGTGGAGTTTCACAATGTTGTGAAGGTTGAAGTGACAGGATTTGGTGACAGATTGAAGACAGGGAGGTAACCTGTCCAGCAAATCTATTGTTATTATACTCTCCCAAACTTAGTCCTGGGCTCTGCACACAATAAGAGCTCAAATAAATACCACTGATCGATTGATTGGGTAGGAATAAACCACATAGGTGCTAAGGGTGGGTACTGGGTTGGTTTGACTTGGGTGAATTAATCATGGAAGACTTCCTGGAGGAGGTGGACTTTAAAAAAATACAGTTCTGAAGTTGGGAGAGCTGTGGTCCGATGGATTTGGCAATGGAAGGGGTACCAGGCTGGGGAAGCAGTGTGAAGGAAGGGTTGGAGGCATGTCACTGTGGCTTAGTGGAAAGAGCACAGGCTTGGGAGTCAGAGGTGGTGGGTTCTAATCTCCACTTCTCCCTTCTAAGCGGTGTAACTTTGGGCAAGTCACTTCACTTCTCTGGGCCTCAGTCTGGAAAATGGAGATTAAGACTGTGAGCCCTACATGGGCAACCTGATTACCTTGTATCTATCCCAGCGCTTACAACAGTGCTTGGCACATAGTAAGCGCTTAACAAATGCCATCATTTTTATTATTATGTGAGTTAAAAATGAGGAGCAGTAAGAAGGTGCTTTTGAGAGGGGTGAAGAAGCTGAGCTCAGGAGCAGCGGAGGAAGGAAGTAAATATATAAGATGGAGAAAGCTGGTGGTGGATCTTATAGCCAGTGATGAGGAGTTTCTACTTGATGAGGCGGAAGATGGGCAACAGTTAAAGTTTCCTGGAAAGCGGAGAGGTGTGTGCTGAGGCACGCTTCGAGAAGACAATCTGTGGAGGTCCCAGAAAACAATGTAAACAAAAAATAATGGGCTTGAGATCCTCCAAATTGACCAAAATGACATAAATATATTTTAAAACAGTGTGGAAAAGGCACAGTAGAGCTACTTAATCAAATAAGGTTTTAAATGCCTACAAGTAATGAAAGATTTTAAGTTTTTGAGTAATATGTGAATACAGTACAGATACAATCCCGAGGTATACCCTTGAAGACTGTGAGCCCCGTGTTGGGATAGGGACTGTGTATCTACCCCAGTGCTTAGTACAGCATCTGGCACGTTGTTAAGTGCTTGACAAATACTACAGATATTATTACTATGTAGTCCTTAAAAGCATGGCTGAGTCGTGAACAGCCGTACCGTGAGGTATATTTGCCGATGGACCTTAATGCACCGTCTTAGGTTCTGTTCCAGAACCAACTACGATGTGATGACTGAGTCCCATTATATGTAAAAGGTAACAAGACATCCCTCCCCTCCTCCTTTTACCCTTGTTTACCCTTTACCCTTCCTTGTTTCTAGGGACTTTCCTGCCTCCCTCAACAGCAAGTTTGCCTTCTCCCTCCTCTGTCTCCCCACCTCCACACCCTACCACACATCTAAATGTCAAAGCGTTGTCTTTCACTGTCCCGTTAAGCTAAAAGGAACTCTGTGGTTACATATCTGCCATTATCAAAACAAAACAAAAGTCATTATCTGCACTATATTGAAATGGGCTTCATTCATTCATTCAATAATATTTATTAAGCACTTACAGTTTGCAGAGCACTGTACTAAGCGGTTGGAAAGAACAATTGGGCAACAAATAGCCACAATCCCTACCCAACAACGGGCTCACAGTCTAGTCAACTCTTTCATGTGAGTCAAAATTCTTCAAGGGGTGTTTAAACCGAGTGCTTAAGACAGTTATTCGAAAAGGAGAGAGCATTTTTTATAGTATTTGTTAAGTGCTTACTATGTACAAAGCACTGTTCTAAGCCCTGGGGTAGATATGAGTTAATCGGGCCAGATATAGTCCCTGTCCCACATGGTCAAGAAGGTGGGGGAAAAGGTATTGAATCCCTATTTTGCAGTTGACCAAATTGCGGCTCAGAGAAGTCAAGTGACTTGTCCAAGATCACACAGCAGACAAAAGGCAGAGCCAGGAACAGAACCCAGGTCCTCTGGCTCCCAGGCCCATGCCCTTTCCATTAGGCCACTGACAACAAAGACACCATCCTGAAGGAGAGCTAAAAAAAGAGCGTTATAATGGAAATGCTGTAAATGGATATCGCTTTGAGGCAGATTTCTTCAAATTGGTTAAAAAGTATTTAGTACCCAAAAAAAGCAACTTGGAGGATAAATGGCAGTATGGTATTTCCCCTTGGACTGTATTGTACATCTCAAAGGTCAATGTGTCCATAATAACAGACTCCACCAGAACGCGTCAGGATGTGATATTAATGAATGTTACACTGAAGTAATTCAAGTTCTGGGCATGATGAGTGCTCATTTACTTTGTTTTAAAGAGTCCTGGTTAGTAAATATTTTATTGGATAATGATTATATTTGATTATGCTGTGACAGAAGCAGATATGAATGCATCAAATCATTTTGCTTTGGTATCTCTAAAGCTGCAGCTCCATCACCAAAGCAGTTTGTGTCCCGTTTTAAGATTTAATAGAAAGATCCTTTCCATAATTTCCCTGAACTTGTGTTCGTGTACCACCTTTTCCAGAGGTTAAGTAGACAAAGGTCATTTGGGCAGGACTGTATTTGGTTTTATTTAAACATTTATTTAGGCAAAGGCAATTGCTGGAAAGTAATGCAAAAAATGACGTCTGGCTTTATGGATTTCCCCAAATTTGATGGGGAAAATTATTATTATTAGTGGCAGTAGAAGTTTTGTAGGCTGTAAGCTCATTGTGGGCAGGGAACATGTCTACCTACTCTGTTATACTGTACTCTCCCAAGTACTTAGTACGGTGCTCTGCACACAGGGAGCACTCAATAATACAATCAATTATTATAAAGCATTCTTTTATTCCATTTACCTTAATTATTTTTACATTAGCAATGCTTGAACATTGCCCCCATTCATCTAAAAAAAATAACTCATTGTGAATTCCGGAGCATGTTGGGTGGTAATTTAGGCATTCAAGATTTCACCATATCTCCCTAATTATTTGGTTTTGACAAAGCTGCCATCCGCACCTTATTTCACTCTCTTAACTTTGTGACTTTCTAGAAAGAAAAAATAAGGGAATCCAAGCAATACACTCTATCTTCTTACAGTACTGTAATGTGTTTTTGGATTTTCCGAAAGGATCGACTTTCAGTCATCTATCCGCCTCCAAGCTCTAGAGCCATCTGTTGCCTCGCCCAGGTTCCCATTAGTGGGGATGTTGTCTTTGAGCCCCGAGACTCTTCAACAGGAGCTGAGGCTCAGAGAGGCTGGGTGTTGAGAATAAAAATTAATTAATTAATCCATTCATTCATTCAATAGTATTTATTGAGTGTTTATGTGCAGAGCACTGTATTAAGCTCTTGGAATGTACAAATCGGTAACAGATAGAGACAGTCCCCGCCCTTTGACGGGCTTACGGTCTAATCGGGGGAGACAGACAGACAAGAACAATAGCAATATCCGGGATATAAAGCCATGCAGTGTGTCATGTTAGTAGCTGACAGGGAACAGATTCACCGAAAACCAGACAGTTTGGTCTTATCCTGGACCAGTGTCCATCCTACTAAAAGTTAGTGTACATCAACAAACTCCAGACTCTAAGCTTGTCCTCTAGACTGCAAACTCGCTGTGGACAGGGAATATGTTGTATTGCACTCTCCCAAGGGCTTAGCATGGTGCTCTGCACACAGTAAGTGCTCAGTAAATACCATTGATTGATTGATCAAAGCATTTCAGTACAGCATTAAAGTAAAAATGAAAAACACTGAATTTAAAAAGTGTAAATAGAAGTTTAAAAAAAGCCCCAAAGTAATGCTTTAACTAGGTGGGTTGCAGCCTATTTTCCCAATATTAATCTTCCTTTAGGTTCAGGTTGTCCCACCTGAGGCTCACAGTCTTAATCCCCATTTTACAGATGAGCTAACTGAGGCACAGAGAAGTTAAGTGACTTGCCAAGGTCACACAGCTGAGCGGAGCCAGGAAGTTAAATGCCTTGCCCACAGTCACACAGCTGACAAGTGGCAGAGCCGAAATTCGAACCCATGACCTCTTAGTCCCAAGCCTGTGCTCTTTCCACTGAGCCAGGCTGCTTCTTGATTGATCGATTCCTTCCTAATCAGTACTTCTCTTTGAGGATATCTGTCAAGATCACCTACATCTGTATGCCATACTGCCAAGAGGAAATTTTAAGGTAGTGCTATATGAGTACTAACTGGCCCAGATGGTCACAGGCTGATGAAGCATGAACATAACTAGGTGTTCCACACCTTTTGCTGTGGAAAAGAAAAAAACGTGTATTTTGTGAATCAGCATTTTGAGAAAGAGCGGTATGGGAGGGCCAAATATATCAATCAATCGATAAGTCAACCGATGGTATTTCTCGAGATCTGTGTGCAGAGCACACAGAAGCAGCGTGGCCTAGTGGCAAGAGCATGGGCTTGGGAGTTAGTGGTTGTGAGTTCTAATCCTGGCTCTGCCATTTGTCTGCTGTGCAATCTTGGGCAAGTCACTTAATATCTCTGGGCCTCAGTTATCTCAACAATAAAATGGGGATTAAGACTCTGAGCCCCACATGGGACAACCTGGGTACCTTGTATCTACCCCAGTACTCAGAACAGTGCTAGGCACATAGTAAGCGCTTAACAAATACCATTATTATTACTATTAGCACAGTACTGAATGCCAGGAGAGTGCAGCAGCAAGCTGAAAAAGACATAGTCCTTGCTCTCGAGGGGTTTACAGACTATTAGGGAGGGCTTATATTTTAAAGAGAAAACTTTTTTATGGTATTTGTTAAGAGCTTTCTATATATCAAACACTGTTCTAAGTGCTGGAGTAGATACAAATTAATTAGGTTGGTCACAGTCCCTGTCCCTTATGGGGCTCACACTCACACTTTGCAAAGTTCTTCACAGTTTGAGAGCCATTAGGAAACATTTGGGACTAGAGGTTTGATTTATGATTTATCCAAAGAACCTGGATTTTGTCTGTCTTGGCAAGAAGGATTGGACATCCTCTATCCACAGATACTTCGAAGAAGTCCCTCAGTTGTGAAACATAAGAGGAAACTTATGAAGAAATAGTTTGTAAATCGTGAAAATTGTTTTTTAACAGCTCTGATTGGTAGAAAGCACCACTTTACCTGTGATTAGGAAAAAATGAACTTCCCTCTAACCCAGGGACTTGTAGGATTACCATAAATTTGACAGTGGCGAAGGTGCGAAACCACTTCACCTATAGTTTTTAAGTATCTTAAAGTCTTTTTTTCCCCCTTGCTTTGTTTAGTCTTGCTGTTTAGCAGGTAAGAAAACTACCCCTAAATATTCATCATATTGAACTGCCGGACTAAAAAAGACATTCCAGACCTCTATTCGCAACAACCTTGATGCTCTTAGACTTAAAATGAAGAGTCATGTGATAGTTTTTCCAATCATCATAATAAAAATAATAATGATAGCATTTGTTAAGCACTTACTATGTTCCAAGCACTGTTCTAAGCAATGGGATAGGTACAAGGTAATCAGGTTGTCCCACTCTGGGCTCACAGTTTAATCCCCGTTTTACAGATGAGGTAACTGAGACAGAGAAGTGAAGTGACTTGCCCAAGGTCACACAGCAGACAAATGGCGGAATCTGAATTAGAACCCATGTCCTCCGACTCCCAAGTCTGGGCTCTTGCCACTAGGCCACTTTGCTGACTTCAGTAAGAGAGTCCCATAAAGCCGAACGCTGAGCAGTAATAACAATAACTGTGAAATTTGCTTACTATGTGCCAAGCACTGTACTAAACTCTGGAGTAGGTACATGATAATCGGTCCCACATGGGTCTCAGAGTCAAAGTTAGAGGGACAAGAGTTATTCCCATTTTACAGATGAAGGAACTGAAGTACAGAAAAGTTAAGTGACTTGCCCAAGGTCACACAGCAGGTAAGTGGTAAGTTACACAGTAGATAAGAGACTAGAACCCAGGTCCTCTGACTCCCAGGCTTAGGCCACGTTGCTTCACGTGCAACCATTTGGGAGGGCGACACCAGCTTGAAAGGCAAGGATTTAGGATAAAGGACGTTTGGTTTTTTTCTTAGATTCTGGGAAAACAAATAATTTGCTCTAAAGATTAAATCCTGTAGTATCTTTGGATTGGCTGATATCATGTACAGAACTCTTCGTTCTGTCTCGGGTGTCTTGTGAAAGACTTGAGAACCTATCTAATTGTTGGCTACTCCCCTCTCCCCGGTATTTGCCAGTGAGGATTTTAATGATTTCTTTGATGCTCCCCTGGACCTTCTTCTTCAAATGCCGTTGAGTTGTTTCTGACCCATAGTGACTCCATGGACACATCCTCTTCAGAACATCCCATCTTCTGTCATAAAGTCCTGCTATGTGTATCCAAAATTTTCACGGTAAAGATATGGAAGTGATCTGCCATTGTCTTCTTCCACGCATTGTCTCTGATCAACGTTCTGAGCCTTTGACTCTTTCCCACGTCGCTGCTGCCCAGCACAGGTGAATCGACTTTGTCTGATGCTCCGGCTTAGACCTTTCCATTACCGCTAGTCCTATAAGCCGTGGCCCTCAGCTTCATCAGCGTACGCGAACTCTCCTGCCGCGATTAGGCATCGATTCGTAGGAGAATCTGGGCCTAGCGATGTCTTATCTGCACCATGCTCTCTGCAAGCTACCACGTTAGTTAGCGCAAGCACTTTTCCTATCCCGCTGTAATTATTGCATCAGCCTCCTTGCTGACCTCCCTCTCTCCTGTCTCTCCCACTTCAATCTATACTTCACACTGCTGCCCAGGTCATTTTTCAGCAAAAGCATTCAGTCCATGCTTCCTTACTCCTCGGCAACATCCAGGAGTTGCCCATTCACCTCCGCATCAGACAGAAATTTCTTACCATTGCCTTTAAAGCACCTTGCCCCCTCCTACCTTTCCTCACTGCTTTCCTACTACAACCCAGCCTGCACATATCACTCCTCTAATGCTAAGCTACTCCCTGTACCTCGATCTCAACTATCCCGCCACCGACCTCTTGCCGACTGCCTGCCTCTAGCCCGAAACGCCCTCCTTCTTCATATTCAACAGACTATGATTCCTCCCCACCTACAAAGCCTTTTTAAAAGCACCTCTCATCCAAGAGGCCTTCCCCGACTACGCCTTCATTTCCTTTTCTCCCACTCCCTTCCGCATCACCCTTGTACTTGGATTGCACCTTTTATTCACCCCAACCTAAGCCCCACAGAACTCGCGTCCACATCTGAAATGTATTTATATTAATTGCCTGTCTCCCCTTCCGGTCCGTAAGCTCCTTGTGAGCCGGAAATGTGTCTTCCAACTCTGTTATATTATACTCTCCCAAGCACTTGGTACAGTTCTCTGCACACGGTAAGCACTCAATAAATACGATCGACTGAGGATTGATTGAAGAGGTTAATCTGTCCCACACTGATTTAAGTCTGAAATAGATACTTCATTGGAAAAGAATACCTAAAAGTACTTGTCCCAAGGAGGCTGAGATTCTCTTGAGGTGTAAGAAGCAGCTGTGATAGAAAGTTCTGGGTCAAAAGACTTGGTTAAAAAGATGATTTCGTTTGGAACATGTTGAGGGATATTGACTAATTTTAAATGGAACAGCAAATAGAAGAATTGTTTTGATAGGCCCTAACTACACAGTTTCCTGAGTCCATTTCTGCTGGCACCGAAATGGCTAATTAAAATATAAATGTATTAATGCAGTTGACAGCTAACCCAGGGGGATGTTTCTGCCGTTAATCATGCACTTTAACAATCTTTATTCTTTGGGAACAAATTCATAGTGATATTCGTTCATTCAATCATATTTATTGAGTGCTTACTGTCTGCTGACAACTGTAATAAGCGCTTGGGAAAATACAACAATAAACAGTGACATTCCCTGCCCACAACGAGCTCACAGTCTAGAGTGAGGGAGACAGACATCAATACAAATAAATAATGTTGCAGATATGTAAATAAGTGCTTTGGGGCTGGGAGGGGGAAAGAGCAAAAGGAGCTAGTCAGGGAGACTCAGAAGGGAGTGGGAGGTGACACAAAGTGGTGCTTAGGGAAGACCTCTTGGAGGAGATGTGCCTTCACTAAGGCTTTGAAGCAGGGGAGAGTCGTCGTCTGTCATAATAGAGGAGGGAGAGGGATCCAGGCCAGAAATCGAGGACATATCAGATATTAAACTGATTGTAAAATCCCACTTTGACTCCTCAGTTTTTTATGGTATTTTATAAGCGTTTACTATGTGCCCATCGCTGTACTACTAAACACTGGGGTAGATACCTGCAAATCGGGTTTGGACACAGTCCCTGTCCCTCATGGGGCTCTTGTCTATTGTGTGACCCTGGGCAAGTCACTTAACTTCTCTGTGCCTCGGTTACCTCATTTATAAAATAGGTATTAAGATTGTGAGCCCCATGTGGGACAGGGTCTGTGTCCAACTGATTACCTTGTAGCTACCCCAGTGGTAAATATAGTGCCTGGCACATTGTAAGCACATGACAATGCCACAGTTAATAATGTTTGTATTTGTTAAGCGCTTACTATGTGCAGAGCACTGTTCTAAGCGCTGAGCTAGATACAAGGTAAACAGGTTGTCCCCTATGAGGCTCACAGTCTTAATCCCCATTTTACAGATGAGGGAACTGAGGCACAGAGAAGTTAAGTGACTTGCCCACAGTCACACAGCTGACAAGTGGCAGAGTTGGGATTTGAACCCATGGCCTCTGACTCCCAAGCCCAGGGTCTTTCCACTGAGCCACGCTGCTTCCCCTGATAATTCCACAATTATTATTACTATTGTTAATAATGATAATACATACCAATGATTGATTGATTGATTGAAGTGGCTTGCCCAAGATTGCACAGCAGGCAAGTGGCAGAGCTGGGATAAGAACCCAGGTCCTCTGATTTCCAGGCCCATGCTTTTTTCCCTAGGGCAGGCCAGGTTTCCTCTGGTGAGCTTGTTGTGGGCAGGGAATGTGTCTGTTTACTGTTATATTTTACTCTTCCAAGCACCTAGTTCAGTGCTCTGCGTACAGTAAGTGCTCAGTAAATACGATTGACTGACTGACTGTCAAGAAATCACCCTGGTTGTGGCCTGGGGTCTCATTGTGTTAGTTTACATAGGCAGTGACCTATGATCTTTCTCACCTGGATGGCCACTGTTGGCATCCAATAATTCTTGAAACGCCCCACCTTTATACAAACCTGTATCATACCTGTATAATAATAATAATAGTTGTGGTATTTGTACACACTTACTATGTGCCAAACACTATACTAAGCGCTGGGGTAGATATAAGATAATTTAGGTTGGATGCAGCCACTCTCCCTCACGTCCCACTGTCCCCGCAAGATTCCACTGGAGCTGATGAGAATATAAATTGGGGCCGAAGATTCCCAGCGCTATGGCAAATCTGTTCCTAACCTGATTCTCCTTCCCTCTAGAATAATTAGAAAAAGTTCCCACCCACCCCCAAGGCCTATCCAGGGTGATCCGGTCTCTCCCTAAAGGCCTGGATACACTCGACACCATTTGGAGATTCAGCTGGGGAGGAGCAAGCGCGTTTTGTTTTCAGAGGGGAACTTCGCAGGTCTGAGAAGCATAGTGGCCTATTGGATAGAACACGGGCCTGGGTTCTAATCCCGGCTCCTCCTCTTGTCTGTCGTGTGACCTTGAGAAGTCACTTTGCTTCTCTGTGCCTCAGTTACTTCATCTATAAAATGGAGATTGAGACTGTGAGCCCATGTGGCAAATGGACTGTCTCCAAGCTGATTAGCTTGTATCCACCCCGGTGCTTAGAAAAGTACCTGGTACATAGAGGTTAACAAATACCATTTTATAACAGAAAAATGTCTGAGAATGTGTTCATTGAAACTAGAAAGTTGTTCAACTGTCGTACATCCTACCAGCTTGTGATAGTCATTTTGTCAAGTGATAAAATACCCTTCCATTCGTGCACTGGAGAGAGTTTGATGTAAAATCACTGCTTGTGTTTCTTTCTGACCAATGGCTTGCTTTTATGTATTCCTTACCAGTGAATTAAATATTGTATAAATAAATAAATACAGCCGAGTTAGCTGGCCACCTTTAGTATCTCCCATTATTCAGAGTAATGAAGGGTTTTTTCTCAAGGCTGTGTCGTTGGCTCTGTAGAAGAAAAATGGCTGGATCAGGTCAGTTTAGCTCCAACCCAGTGACACTTTGTCAATATTGTATTGGCAGTTCAGTTATGGTGGGAAACAAGAACATTATTTAGCTGCTGGGAGTTAGTAAATACATTGTTTATTATGTTGTCTACCATAAATCAGAACCGGGTACAAACAAAGGCACCAGCAGCTTGGAATAATTTTCCCCAAAAAGATCCCAAACAGCTTTCTTTGCTAGTTCATATTTTAGTATTTAATCATTTAAAAAAAATTAAAAGTAAATATTCAATATTGCTACAGTTTAGTGTAAAAACGAAAGGTCAAAAGGAAGCTCTTAATTGTGAAAAGGGAAATTAACTAGTAGAAACAATAATTTTAGCGACTAGGTGAATAGTTATTGACATGAGATTAAAATAAAGGTGTTAAAATATTGAATTTAGCAGAAAATGGAAGGACGTGTGACTTTTTAAAGAAATATTTGCTTATTCTAAGGTTGAAAGTAATATTGAGTAATAGTTATGTTAAAACATAATCTTTTTATTTGAAATATTTGGTTTACCCATGAAAAGAATTTTGTTTTTCTGCAGTAGCAGGAGCAAGGAATGTATATTTTTCCTCACATGGTGCAAGGTACTGGACTTATTTTTATCATTCTTTTTCTGCTATTCCCTCATCAAGGAGAGAAACCACAGCATCCCTCTTGTTGCGTAAACTCTTCAAAACTACGAGTGGTAATTTAAGCGAGTAATTGGAAATACTTATAACCTGCTTCTAGGTCTGGGTGTGCAGATCCAGGCTGAAATCTGAGGTGCTTAGGTCCGGGGTGGCCAGCCCAGCCACCAGACCACAGCGCATCATCTCTATCATACCTTCCCCAGGGCTTAGAACAGTGTTTGGCACAAAGGAAGCATTCTAACAGTACTTGATTGTGGTTCCAGAACTTGCCAAATGGTCAGGCCATCAAAAAAAGAAAAAAAAATGCAACTCAAGATAATCCAGTCCAATTAATCAGTCATTCAATCAATCTATCACATTCATTGGAAGGCTTACTGTGTGTAGACTACTGTACTAAGCACTTGGGTGAGTACAATATTGGTGTGGTTGGTAGATATATTCCCTCCCCACATTGAGCTTCAAGTCTAGAGGGGGAGACAGACACTAATATAAATGAATAAATAAGTTCATTTGAAACCAGTACCATTACCACTATTTCTTGATCAGCATCCTCAGTTCTGTCCCGAAATCGTGTTTCCTCGGGGTTGGCCACTTGGAAAGGGGCTGATGCAGAAGCAAATGAGGGGTGATTTTCACCTCACTGTCTTTCTGCCCTCCTGCCCTGCTGCTTTGTCATCCTTCTCACCCTCTCCTCTCTCTCTGGTCCCACACCTTCTTTTTTGACCCACCCCTGACTGGTGTAAGATGGCTCATTTGGGGTTCCCTTAGGTCCCCGCCCTGGACCAAGAACATCTTCACTTTAAAGAGGATAAAACTAAGCTCTGGAGAAATAAAAAGCCAACCAGAGTTAAATGTCAGCGATGAAAAGCTGAGTCGTTGGTTCAGATATTTCAAATGTTTCTCTCCTTCTTCCTCTTGAGGAAGTATTATGGGGACAATGTTGTTTAAGACCCGTTGAGTTCACAGATCAGACTATATATTTCTCCTTTAGTTCACCATGGAGATATTTTGAGAAAAGGCAGACTCCATGCAACAGGAACGCTGATTCATCTACAGCAGAGAAAGGAAGGAACTATGTCCCAGACCAAGACAAACTCATGAATTTGTAAATCAAGGGAAAGACAACTATATGGCCAATAAAAGATGCCTGTTATCTGTCCTATTTTTTAGAAGAGGAAACGACCACTCCGGTAGTAGGAAATCTGTTCAAAAATCACAGAGCGGTCAGAGGAAGAGGTGAGATTGTCTGCAACACCTCAAGTTTCTGTTCCTCCCTCTGCACCCCAGTATCTCTTTGCTCTTTTGCTCTGAAGAGAAAGATTTTTCCTGAAAAATCAAGCACGTTTTAAGACTTTCAACTGTTCATTCTGTTTTTGTGTCAGTGACGAACCTCTAACCACTTTAAATCACTCTTTTTAGATGAAACTATTTCTGCCTATTCATGACTTTTCATCCCTGAATTTTCTTTGGGCCCTTGGGCAGGACAGAAGAGTGAATTTTCACTCTGCATGATCCTGACTGGAAAAACTGACAGAGGTGATTTTGCTTGGGGAAAGGTAGGCCAGCAGTGATGTTCGTGAATTCTAGTTGGTCGTGACCTGAAAGTCGCATATGAATGCTCAACAATTTCATGGAAACTCTACAACAATTAGCAGGTTAGAGGGTGAAGCGTTAAAATCATGAACTCAACTGCCTGGTGTGAACGTTTCAAGTTACGGGGCTGAGGATTATGAGGCTCAGAGGAAAGCCGAGTGACCACAGAGGGTCATTAGTGGAAGAGTCAAGTTATCTTAGTTTACCCAGCTGGGTGTCCCGTCTAGCGCCCGAACCTAAGCTAACTGTCCAGGTATCCCCCGTCTTGAGGGTAATTAATATAAATGAGTTTCTCTCTGAGGTAGCAATGACACAGAACCCAGGGCACCAAGCAAGGAGGCCTAAATGTCCAGAAAGCAACTCTAATGCACCACGCTGCCACCCGCCATTAAGAGAGCAATTTACCATCCTCAAATCAGATATAATTCTACCACAGAATGTACACAGCAGGACCTCGAGGGCACTGAGGTGATTTCAGCTGAAGTATAGGAAAGGAGCAAGACTCCAGAGCTCTGAAAGATAAGGCACCCCCTCTGGAAGGAGAGGATAAAACTCGATTCTTACCCGTCAGTATAGGACATGATCTTTAATCACAAGCCTTTCCCTTTCCAAGCCATATTTGAACCCCAAAGACATGCATTCGGACAGGGTAATAGCACCTCAGTTTCCTCAGGTGATGAAACTTCGTGTTTCACCGGGCAGGGAAAGGAGGGGGAAGAGATAATAAGCTAACGGGAGTCCCTGTTGAAGATGAGATCTGCAGCCCTCGCTCACTTAAACCAGGTTCATGTTAGCTGTAACGAGACCACCCCCAGGTCCCGCGCTACCTCGGAGTGAATTTATGCACCTCTTCAAATGGCACGGAAACTCGGCCTACGTTAGTTGGATAATAAGAAAACAGAACCATCGGGTTGGATTACGCTTTGAGGTTATTGCCTCTGAGAGTAGCAGTCGGTCTGAGAAGGCGAGAGTGACTTAACTTTATGGTGCTGTGCGTTCCTGCTCACATTTTTCATCCAAAATATCATAAAATATTTCCACACCAGTAAGTATCATTATCCACATTTCAGAGGTGGGGAAACACAGAGAGGGTAATTGATTTTTCCAAAGACACAGCAAGCCTTTGCTCGTAGTTAAGTGCCCACTGTTCTGTGATGACCAAAACTTTTCTGAAGAACTTGGGCTGTCTCTAATTGGTATTCAATTTTTAAAAATGCCTTTCATTAAAAAATATAATTTGAGGAACTGGGTAATTGACTCACATTTGATTAAGGCAGATTCTATTGGATTAACATGATTAATAGATAAAATTATAATCAAACAGAAAGCAGTACAAAAGGTGACTAAGTCATGGATCATATTAAGATGCTAAATTTAAAAAGATTGATAGGCTAGGATTTTTTGCATTAGTAATATCATTTCACAGTAGATATCACACTGCTATGTTACAGCTAGTGGCATAATTAGGATGAAGTTGGTATTCGGGATTAAAAGATGTTTGGGAGATGTTTTGATTTAACAGCAAGAAAATCCCAACTGTTTGAGTTTTGATTTGATTCTCCTCAAATCACTGGGTTCAAACTGGGGAGTAATTCCTCAAGCAGACTGAAAATATGACACAACAGCGATTATTCTCTTCACAGAGCCAAGCGGTTTAATTTATCCATTAGACCTTCATAGGAACCCGCTTTCCTTTTTTCTACGTGGGCTAGAAAAGTGCAGTTTCAAAACATCTTTTTAGCAATTATAATATTTCATTAGAAAATCTCTCTCTTTCATTTACCTCCCACATCCAGTAGGTCTCTATGTCCTGCTGGTTCTTCTCTATTGCTTCGTGGATCTGGTCCAACCTCTTCACCCTGTACAAGCACTCTCCTGATATAAACCAAGTTATCTCACAGATGGATTATTCTAACAGGTTCCTGGTCCCTAGCCTCTCCCTTCTTCAGCCAATCTTATTATTATTATTAATTATTTTTAAAATTTTAATTGTATTTGTTAAGCACTTACCATGTTCTAATCGGTGGGGTAGGTACACGTTAATCAGACTGAATACAGTCACTGTCCACATGGGGTTCATACTCTAAGTAGGAGGGAGAACAAGTATGGAATCTCCATTTTGCAGTTGAGAAAACTGAGGCACAGAGACGTTAAGGGACTTGCCCAAGGCCATACAGCAAGCAAATGGCGGAGCTGAGATGAGAATCCAGGTCCACTGGCTCCTAGGCTCATGCTTTACCACTAGGCCATGCTGCTTCCTATGTGTGATTCAAAGGTCATTTTTCTAAAATAATAATAACTATGGTATTTGATAAGCACTTACTTTGTGCCCGGCTCTGTTCTAAGCACTGGGATAGATACAGGATAATTGGCTTGGACACAGAACAATCAGATCCCCTCACTCCCCTCCGTGGAAACCCCCAAAGGTTCCCCATTGCCTCATGCCTAATAAGATATCTCCTGACCATTTGATCATCCCTCTTTTATTATTATTATTATGGTATTTGTTAAGTGCTTACTACGTGCCAAGCACTGTTCTAGGAGCTGGGGTAGATACAAGGTAATCAGGTTGTCCCACGTGGGGCACAATTTACAGATGAGGTAACTGAGGAACAGCGGAGTTAAGTGGCTGGCCCAAGGTCACACAGCAGACAAGTGACGGAGCCGGGATTAGAACCCACATCCTCCTACTCCCAAGCCCATGCTCTTTCCACTAAGCCACACTCCTGAAGCAGGGACTCTACTCAGTTCTGCTCTCCGCTCTTCCCAACTGCTATTTATTATTGACTCCGTCTCCTCTGACCAAACACTCACACCATTCCTTCTTCATGAAACATCTTCCTTCCTCAGCTTCACCAAACTTTATCACTTTCCTCCAAAGCCACCTCCACTCTGTGACCATCCTCGACTAACCCTACCATTCCAGGTAGGCCATCCCTCAGCCAGCCACTTCAGCACTCTCTAAATCACCTTATCTACTTCTGTATGCTGACGTGCTATTTACTCAACTGTGTTGGTAATTTCTCTCTATTCTCCAGTTCTTTAAATTACATGTGCTAGTTCCCCAGTAGAATGGAGGCTCAGAGGCAGGAAATGTGTCTTTTTCTTCCTCTCTACATTTCCAAAGTGTCCATTAGAGTGTTCCGTCCGTAGGAGATACTCAATAACTATTGTTCGCTATAACTAGGGAAGGAGCCAATGAAATGGCAGGAACATATTGCATGATATATTACCAAAGCAGTTGCCCCCTCTTCTTCCCTCCCTGACCACCATCTTCATCCGTTTGCTCTCCAATGGCTTCTTCTCCACTTCTTTCAAACATGCCCCCATCTTCTCTGTTCTAAAAAATCCCCTCCTTTAACCCCCACGGGTCCCTCCTACCATTTCTACACAAACTCCTTGAGCGAGTTGCCTACACCCGCTGTCTCCAGTTCCTCTCCACCAATTCTTTCCTCGATCCCTCTCCAATCTGTCTTCCATCCCCTTCACTCCGCAGAAACCTCCTTCTCAAAGAGTCCAGATGATCTTCTTGCTAAATCTAACAGCCTCTGCTCCATCCAAATCCTTTTCGACCTCTCGGCTGACTTGAACACCGTTGACTACCCACTTCTCCTGGAAACGTTATCCAAGCTCGGCTTCACAAACATGTCCTCTCCTGGTTTTCTTTCCAGCTCTCTGGCTCCTCATTCTCAGTCTCTTTCAAAGGCTCCTCCTCTGCCTCCCATTCTCTAACTTTTGGGGTCCCTCAAGGCTCAGTTCTCTGTCCCCTTCTATTCTCCATGTACAACCACTCCCTTGCTGAACTCATTCACTCCCATGGCTTCAACTACCACCTCTTTGCAGATGATTCCCAAATCTACCTCTCCAGCCCCACTCTCTCCGTGTCTACAGTCTCGCATTTCCTCCTGCCTTCAAGACATTCTCTACTTGGATGTCCCATTTTACAGATGAGGTAACTGAGGCACCGAGAAGTTAGGTGACTTACCCAAAGTCACACAGCTGACAAGTGGTAAAGACGGGATTAGAGCCCACGACCCCTGACTCCCAAGCCCGTTCTCTTTCCACCAAGCCACGCTGCTTCTCCTTCCAGGCATGATCTTCCCGCCCATTTGCCACTGGACATGTTCCTTGTGAACACTAAACTACTGCCAATTTATCGGTGATTTATGACCATATCCACAGATTTCTTTTAATGACTGTCTTCCCTTCTAGACTGTGGGCAGGGAAGTTGTCTGCCAACTCTGTTATACTGCACTCTTCCAAGAGCTTAGTACAGTGCTCCGCACAGAGAAAGCGCTCAATAAATATAAGAGATTGAGTGACCAGGCTCTCATTTCCCCACCCTATTTCCATCCCCCCACACACATAATGTCACCTAGGCACTTCAATCTTCAGCCCCTAAATTCTTAGATATTCTCCGTCTATGTACCACAACAGCAGTGATGAGCATACAACAGACCTTTAAATTCTGTTGCTTCCCCCATCTGTAATTTAGGATTTGCTTTCTCCTCTAGATTGTAAGCCCTCTGGCAACAGAGATTGTGTGCACTTTGTCTACTGTATTTAGTACAGTGCTCTGCACAGAGTAAGCATTCAATAAATACGATTGAAGGAATGAATAAATACTATTGATTGCCTGATTGACTGAAAAGGAAATCTCATAAGGAGGTGAGTATGAACACTTTTTACTCACACCTGGCCCAAGAGGATGGTCAGTCTGGGGATGCCCATTCTCTCTTATTTTATCTGGGATCTCGCCTTTACCACCGCTCAGATGCAAGGGAAATGTACACGTTTTGGTTGGCTTTGTTAGTCTGGACTACAGTATCAGAAAATGTAAAGTGAAATTAAGAGCTCCTCGTCAGCTGGGAATGTATCTACCAACTCTCTTATATCGTACTCTTCCAAGTGCTTAATGCGGTGATCTGCACACAATAAGTGCTCAGTAAACACAATTCATGGATTGATTGAAAGAAAAGTACGATAATGCCAATCTTGAGGTGAAGTTAATATACTGTACTAAATATATATCTAAACCATGATTCTCCGTCTCACTAATAAGGACAGCGTAGACCAGAACAGGTTAGATTTGGGGGAAAGTGGAAAATGCAGTGCAAATACGAGATGCCACACTTGAAAGTGTCTTCTGTTTGGGAGTTGTTTAAGCTACATGGAGAGGGCAGGGGGAGTGTAAACCCTGATTCTGCTCAACAGGAAGAGTTGTTCAGTATCTCCATTTCAGGCTGTAGCATGAACATGCTCAATACTTTCAGCGATTTTCTAAAGAATAAAGTCCGACGTAGATAGACTGGCAACTCCGAGGTTACCGCTGGTGTGTTGCTGCTTTATCTCTAATTGAGAAATGTTCAGGGTTGGGATGACTCTGGAGTATAAACGGTTTGTCAGCTCAGGACACCGAGTGGACCAATTTAATACTTGCTGGAAGGGTTAGAATTTCTGCAGCCTTTGATCAGATCCTTTTTAGGTCAGTAACATTTAAAAGTGTAAAAAAAAAATCAAGTAATTGGAGAGAAACTAGATTCTTTGTGGCTAATTTGGAGAAGTGCAGATTAGATTGTTATGTAGCATTTTATCCTTTAATTGAAAAGGTTTCAAGATTTTCCAGGAGGTAGATTAATATTGATATCATATTATGAATTGCACTGTTTATTGTGCAAACATTCAACATCTTTTTTCTGCATATGCCCAAGTCACTAAAGCAGCAATAACTGGCATCTGCCTACCCATAACAGAATTATAATTAGAGTATCCTCACCTTGAACTAGAATGAAAATACATGAATTTTAAATTGGGGCGATATCACAGATGAGTCATTTAAACACACTTTGAAAGGAAGGCACAAACTGTGTTTAGAAAGTCTTTAATTTCATTACCTGTCATATTTTATAAAAGCCCTAATTTTCATGGAATTATTACACTGTCTAGGTGTAATCACTCATTAGCTGATAATAACTATAAGAATTGATTGAGCTGTAAATTTTTTAAATTGTAGCCCTAGCGTATTAGATTAAATATGCCAAATGTTTCATTTTGAGCATGTCAATTTCAATATTTTTCGACTTTCCTTCCTCCCAAGTTCTTCTTAAGATGTGGCACTTTCTCAGATATATTGTGATAGGTACAATTTTTGCCAGTCAAAATTAATAGTTATGAAAATGAAATCTGTTTTACACTATAACAACCTTTCATCTGCCTTAATACAACGCCCAGAATCCCATGATAATTTGGGGGTGTTAATATAATCCTTATTCCATTTATGAATGATTGGGTTTTTTCTAACACCAATAATTGGAAAATGATCTGAAAAAAATAATCCAGAAATCCAGATTGGTTCGGGTGATTATTTAGACATTTATTTTGAATGCCAAGGAATCATTCTCGGAGACACAAGCTAATCAGTTTGGACACAGTCCAGGTCCCACATGGGGCTCACAGCCCTAATCCACGTTCTAATAATAATAATGTTGGTATTTGTTAAGCGCTTACTATGTGCCGAGCACTGTTCTAAGCGCTGGAGTAGATTCAGGTTGTCCCACGCGGGGCTCACAGGCTTAATCCCCATTTTACAGATGAGGTCATTGAGGCATAGAAAAATTAAGTGACTTGCCCAAAGGCACACAGCTGACAAGCGGCGGAGCAGGGATTAGAACCCATGACCTTCTGACCCCTAAACCCATGCTCTTTCCACTGAGCCACACTGCATTTTACAGATGAGGTAACTAAGGCACAGAGAAGTGACGTGACTTGCCCAAGGTAACACAGTTGACAAGTGGTAGAACTGGGAATAGAACCATCCTATTCACCTGCTACTTCCAGTTCACACACTTCACTTCTCCCCACTATGCCCTTAGCTTGGAACTTCCCATCACAATCTGCCAGACCACAACTCCCCCCATCTTCAAACTCCACCCCCTCCAGGAAGCCTACAACAATCAATCATTTGTGTTTATCGAGCACTTAATACGTGCAGAGCACTGTACTAAGCACTTGGGAGAGTACAAGGTAACATAGCCTTTCTCATTTAATTTCACAATACCCCAGTTGTGTCAATCCAACACCCTCCCGTATGCCTCCTGTCCTTACCATCAACACTTATGTACCCTCTTCAACTCCCTTCTGTGTCACCCTGACTTGCTCCCTTTATTCAACCCCCGTCCCAGCCCCACAGCACTGACATATATATGTGTACTCTATTTATTTACCTTAATGTCTGTCTCCCCATCCCCTCTTAGGATCGCACATGGAGAGTTTCCAGTACTGTATCAGTCTGGACGATGGGAGGGAGAGTCAAGCAGAGGCCTACCCATTCCATTCCTAGCTTGGACAGCGGCTAGCGAGTGGGCGGCCATCTGCTACAAGTCAAAACTCACTTGTGCTGGGCAGCAGCGGCAGGGGAGAGAATCGAGGGCGGAGACTCAGGTTGACTGTGCAGAAGGAGACAGTGGTAAATCACTTCTGCATTTTTACCAGGAAAACTCTATGGATCCACTACCAGAACGATTGCAGGTGGAGGTGGGGCGCTCTGGGAGAGATGTGTCCACGGTGTCGCTATGGGTTGGAGAGGATGGCATTCATTCATTCATTCAGTAGTATTTATTGAGCGCTTACTATGTGCAGAGCACTGTACTAAGCGCTTGGAATGGACAAATCGGTAACAGATAGAGACAGTCCCTGCTCTTAGACGGGCTTACAGTCTAATCGGGGGAGACGGAAAGACAAAAACAATAGCAATAAAGAGAATCAAGGCGTCTCCCCCACTAAGCTAACAACTCTAAGGTCATTATGGGTAGGGAATGTGTCGGTTATATTGTTATATTGGACTCTCCCAAGTGCTTATTTCGGTGCTCTGCACACAGTAAGTGCTCAGTAAGTACAATCAACTGACTGATTGACATGTGCAGATGTATATTTTTATTCATTTATATATTTATTTCTATATTAAATTATTTTTCTATCACATCCTTACATAACTGTAGTTTGGCCTAGTATGTCCTTGTTCTCCCTCGTGCTCCAACTACTTGTAAATCATTTTGCCTTTCTTTCTTCCCCGTTAGATTTTAGCTCCTTTAAGATAAGTAGTGTGTCTTCTGTGGTATTCTTCCAAGTACTTAGCACAGTGCTTAACTCTCAGTAGACACTTCATAAATGCCACTGATTGCTTTATTGATTGTTTGAGGGTCTTGTTTCCTAGCAGAAACTCTGACATCTCTGTTTCAACCAGCCCACTGTTAGTATTTGAGTATATATTAAGGTCATTCATTCATTCATTTAGTGGCATTTATTGAGTATATATTATGTGCAGAACACAGTACTAGGTGCTTATAATGAAAGTAAAATACACAATCTCTGACCTTGAAGTTCTTACCGTCTAATAGGGGAGATGGGCAGAAGCAGATGGTACATCTAGATTGGGAACACAAGGGAAAACATAGTCATGGGATACGTCTCTGTATGTTCGCAATGGAAACCAAAAACAGACGCATCCAGTAACTGGGTAAATTTCTATACATGGGGATAGAAATAAAAACATAGGTACAACAAATAACAGGTTGAATCTATGCATTTATGTAAGTGCTGCGTGCAAAAATAAATCGCTAAATGCATGAATACAGATAGTGCCACAGGATAAAGTGATAGGGGAAGTGGTAATTAGTGACGAATGCTGTTACATGTCCCAACTTTCCCAAGGGCTTAGTATAGTGCTCTGCACTCAATAAGCATTCAATAAATATGATTATTAATAATGTAATTGACAATTATTATTAACTATTAATAATGATAATAATGGTATTTGTTAAGCGCTTACTATGTGCCAGGCATTGTACTAAGTTCTGGGGGAAGGTATAATCGGGTTGGACACAGTCCCTGTCCCACGTCTTGAACCCCATTTTACAGAGGAGGTAACGGACATAGAGAAGTTAAGTGACTTGCCCAAGGTCACACAGCAGAAAAAACCCAGAGCTGGGATTAGATCCCATGACCTTCTGACTCCCCGGCCCATGTTCTAACCACTACACCATGCTGCTCCTCAATTAATTGATCTAGGAATGCCTCCTAGAGGATGTGGGATTTCAGGTGGGCTTTGAGGATGGGGGAGGACGTTATCTGGTAGATTTGATGTTTTAAGGACCAGCTGTCACCAAATACAGGGTGAAGGAGGTGATCCCATAAATGCGGGGACCATAGAAAGGAATGCTGACTCAGGAGAATGGGCATTCCCATTTGGTCCCCCAACTTGTTCACCAGAGTGAAGACCAAAACCAGTTCAGAGATGCAGGAGGGTTGCATCCAGTGACATTGCTGGTCACGCGCTTGATCATACACCCAAATGAAGCTCACACACCCAACCGTAGCTCACTGTGCTGCTATAGTGCGAGCCAAGAAATAGGCTATTTCAGCGGGAGCAGCAGAAATCAGTGGAGCCTCAGGAAGCCGTGTGGCCTCATGGAAAGAGCGCAAGCCTAGGAGTCAGAGGACCAGGGTTCTAATCCCAATTATGCCACTTGTCTGCTGGCTGACCTAGGACAAGTCACTCAACTTCTCAGTGCCTGTTACCTCATCTATAAAGTGGGGATTAAGACTGTGAGCCCTATGGGAGACACGGACTGTATCCAACCCAATTATACCTTCCCCCAGAACTTAGTATAATGTCTGGCACATAGTAAGTACTTAATAAATGCAATGCAGTATAACAGAGTTGGTAGACACTTCCTTTCTCACAAGGAGCTTACAGTCTGGAGGGGCTGAACTTAAGAAAATAAAGAGATTTGTTATAAAAGAAAATCAGAAGATACTATTTTGACAAGAGAAAGCTGAAACCATCTGATGTGGCTGAACTCTTGCTACAAAGATCATTTTAGAAGTAATAAAACTTTTTTCTAAATGCTGACCTTATTCCAATTACATTCAAAGTAAAGGATGTGAGGTTCAACCACTTTAGATTCTTCAATTTCAAATGCCCACGTTTTCAACTTTACGAAGCATCTACTTGGGTAGAAGGTGTTAGTGAGAGAGATTAGTGTGATATTTTTGAACTTGGTATTTTTGAACTCTATTTTTCTCTACCTCCCCTTCACTTCCTTTTCCACTATCCAGCGCCTAGAACAGTGCTTGGCACATAATAAGCGCTTAACAAATACTATTATTATCATTATGATTTTAAAGATAGCTAGAATGCTTTCAGACCCTGAAGTCCTGGCCAACCCTGTATTTGACTTAGAGAAATCATAGATCTCTACAGAGATTCCTTTCTTGGAATTCCCTTGTTTGAATTTGATGAAATCCTACTTTGTTGTTCTCCTCCTAGGAAAGTGCAAGAATCTTTTGTCTCGTCTTATACCGTCAGGTGGTTTCCGACCCATAGCGACACCGCGGAGGCATCTCTCCCAGAACGCCCTGGTCTCCATCTGTGATCTTTCTGGTAGTGTATCCATAGAGTTTTCTTGGTAAAAATATGGAAGAGGTTTACCATCGCCTCCTTCCCCGCATTAAACTCGAGTCTCCGCCCTCGACTCTCTCCCGTGCCACTGCTGCTGTCCAGCATGGGTGAGTTTTGACTTGTAGCAGATGGCCTTCCACTCGGTAGCCACTGCCCAAGCTAGGAATGAAATGGGTAGACCTCTGCCTGACTCTCCCTCCGGTAGCCGAGACTGGTAGAGTACTGGAAAGTCTCCAGGTGTGACCCTGAGAGGGGCAAGAATCTTTTACTTCTGGTGTATTCACGTGAAAATAGAGCTGACCCCATGTTCTAGTCTGGCCGAGACTTTTGAAGGTTACCCCTCGCAATTATAGGAGAGTAAACTCACATCGAGAACAATGTGGCATAATAAAAGGAGCATGGGCCTGGGATTCAGAGTGTCTGACTTCTAATCCTGACTCTCCCACTTTTCTGCTGTTCGACCTTAAGCAAATCACTTAACTTCCCTGTGCCTCAGCTAACTCAACAGTAAAATGGAGATTAAGACTGAAGGCCCCCTGTAGGACAGGGGCTGTGTCCAACCAGATTATTTTACCTCAGCACTCATCACAGCGCTTGACACATAGTAAGCATTTAACAAATACAAGAATTTCTAAAAACAAGAATTGGACATTCTGCACTTTATAAATTTTGGTATTTTTGGTTCAGAAAAATAAAAAATTAGCAAAGAAGCCAAATTACTACCATCTTTTCTGAACACATATAGAATCTTTAGCCAAACAACTTGATAAAGGTCCTGAGTCTCCCTAGAACTCTTAAAGAATAAAGGAGTATTTTAAGCTCTTTTAGAACAAGGATCACATCTATTAACTCTACTTTGCTCTCCTAAATGCTCAGTATAGTGTTTTGCACAGAAGAAGTGCTTCATAAATACTTTTAGGAGAAGCAGCGTGGCTCAGTGGAAAGAGCACGGGCTTTGGAGTCAGGGCTCATGAGTTCGAATCCCAGCTCTGCCACTTGTCGGCTGTGTGACTGTGGGCGAGTCACTTCACTTCTCTGTGCCTCAGTTCCCTCATCTGTAAAATGGGGATTAAGACGGTGAGCCCCACGTGGGACAACCTGATTCCCCTATGTCTACCCCAGCGCTTAGAACAGTGCTCGGCACATAGTAAGCGCTTAACAAATACCAACATTAACATTAACAAATACCAACATTAATTACTTTTCATTGATTCATTGATTGATTGATTTTCCTTCCCTCCAAATCATCAAACTTTTTCAGGAATTTCGAAGAGATGCTGCTTTATTTATTTTTCAAATATCATTTAGAAAAACAAGGCAATAATGCCATCTTGGGGTTTCAAACATCACCACAGTCCACTTGAACCACTTATTCAAGGTGGAGAATATTCCACTTAGCCTTTCAGTATTGTTATCTCATCATTCTTTCCTCTCTGAATTCTTTTTACTAAGAACCTAGTACAGGACTCTGCAGGTAGTAAATGCCCAATAGAGACTATTGTTTGATTAGTTACCTAGTGTAAGTACTGTGATTCTTTGTTTTAAACCATTGTGACACCAAATTAATTTGCTAAATAATTTTATTATCATATTTCAGCTTTCAGAGATGGCTTTTCCTGACTTATAGTAATTCATTTTTACATGCTTTGGACTCTTGGGCATCTCGATAGGAATTTCTTCCACACCTTTACTATATGCTTTTGCAGAATGTAGAGAGCAATCAAAACTGTTTCTTTAGGGCCAGTTTCAGAAGCTGACCTTCTTCAGAAGAGTCTCCTTATCTGTAAACAGCCAGTGCTCCTTTCCACTAGAATACTTAAACCCCCCCAAATTGGAAAATTGAGGCACTTCTATACTTGGCAAATAAAGCAATCGAACAATCCAACCAAAGTATTTGATGAGAGCCTCCTATTTGCAGAACACTGTTATAATCACTTGGGAGAGTACAAAAGAATGAGAAGGTATGATTCGTACCCTCAAGGTGTTTAAAATCTAGCACGGGTGATGGTCAATAAGGTAAATTAATAGTAGTAATAGTTAGAGTAGGAATTAAGAGCTTACTAAGTGTCAAGTGCTATCCTAAGAGCAGGGTAAGAATAGAGATCAGAATTACAGCCAGAAGGAAATAACAGAGTATGAAGATATGTACATTCATGCTATGGGGATATGTGCCAGGATCCAAATGCCTAGGGAGTACAGAATTGCTAGAGTGCCCGTAGCGGGTGATAAAAGATGTAAATAAATGTGTGTAGAGAAGAAGCGTGGCCTAAGTGGACAGAACACAGGCCTGGGAGTCAGAAGAACTTTGGCTCTAGTCCCGGCTCTGCTACGTATCTGCCGTTTGATTATGGGAAAGTCACTTAACTTCTCTGTGCTTCAGTTCCCTCATCTCTAAAATGGGGATTAAGACTGTGAGCCCTATGTGGGACCGGGACTGTGTCCAACCTGATTAGCTTGTATCTGCCCCAGTGCTTATGTAGTATAGTGCCTGGCACAGAGGAAGAAATGTTAAAGAAACTTAGAGGGATGATGAGGTGTTCCGTTTTAGACGTATTGAGTTCGAGCTGTCGGTGGACTATTCATGTCGAAGTGTCCTACAGGCAGGAGGAGGTGCGAGACTGAAAAGACAGAGTCAGGTGTCTTGCGCTGGTGCTTGTGCTGGTGTCCTTTGAAAAGAGCAGTTGTGCTGTGATTGTTAGACCTCTTCTCCTAGTCACCACTCCTGTAAGGACAATGAGGGATTCATTCAGTGAAATTCGGGGGTGTATTGCCACAGGTTTCCCCAAACCACATCAAACAGTGGGTTTTTTTGGTCCTTGTTAAGGGCTTACTATGTGCCAAGCACTCTACTAAAGGCTGGAGTGGATAGGATAATTATTCATTCATTCAAATGTATTTATTGAACGCTTACTATGTGCAGAGCACTGTACTACTAATAATAATAATGTTGGTATTTGTTAAGCGCTTACTATGTGCCGAGCACTGTTCTAAGCGCTGGGGTAGACATAGGGGAATCAGGTCGTCCCACGTGGGGCTCACAGTCTTAATCCCCATCACAGAGAAGTTAAGTGACTCGCCCACAGTCACACAGCCGACGAGTGGCAGAGCTGGGATTCGAACTCATGAGCCCTGACTCCAAAGCCCATGCTCTTTCCACTGAGCCACACTGCTTCTCACTCTCACTCACTACTAAGCACTCAGGAAGAACAAATCGGCAACTGATTAGACAAAGAATCAGATTAGATACAGTTAGACACAGTTTCTGTCCATACATGGCTCACAGTCTAAGGGGGAGAGAAATCAGAGACATCCACATTTTGCCCTCATTTCCCAAAACCACATCAAAAAGTGTTTTTTTATGGTCCTTTTTAAGGGCTTACTATGTGCCAATCACTATACTAATTGCTGGGGTAGATACGATAATCAGGATAGACACAGTCTCTATCCCATATGTGGCTCCCAGTCTAAAGGAGAGATAAACCAGAGACATCTCCATTTTGCAGGTGAGGAAACTGAGGCCACACAGCAGATCACTGGCAGAGCTGGGATTAGAATAATAATACCGATACTTCTTAAGCGCTTACAATGATCAAGCACTGCACTCAGCGCTTGAGTAGATGCAAGTTAGTCAGGTTGGAAACGGTCCCTGTCCCACACGGGGCTCACAGTCTTAATCCCCATTTTACAGATGAAGTAACTGAGGCATAGAGAAGTTAAGAGACTTGCCCAAGGTCACACGGCAGACACGTGGCAGAGCTGAGACTAGAACCCAGGTCCTTCTGACTCTGAACATCTATATGATGCTTCCCAAGACTGATGGCTTGGGTAACGAATGATGGTGGCCGGATTTTGAATCATCAAGGAGTTACCGCTTTTTCAGTCCTTTGCAGTCCGGGGACTACTCTCCTTACAGGAGGATATTTCTGAGATAAAAACGATTTGGGTATTTTAATGAGCCTTAAGGAATTGGGCTTGTGCCACAATATAATAGTTGATGGCGTGCTTACTCTGTGCCAACACTGTGCTCATAGCTCATTCTGAACTAAAACCATCTCTTTCCCACTCAGAGCTCAGAATCTAAGAGACGGGATTTTTTTATCCATACTTTGTCCCCATTTTACAGGAAAGGAAAGTGAGGCACAGAAAGGTGAAGTACCTTGCCCAGAGTCCCATCAGACTAGAAAAATCATTAAAATCCCCAGCCTGTAGTTAAGCTTTTTAAAAATGACATTCCCATAGCTTGCTAGAATTTGGCCGTCAATCACGTACTAGTGAAAAGAGCATGGGCTGGGAGTCAGCGGATCTGGGTTCGAATCCCAGCCTCACCACTTGTCTGCTGTGAGATGTTGGGCAAATCACTTCACTTCTCTGTGCCTCAGTTCCCTCGTCTGTAAAATGAGGATTAAGAAAATGTGCGCAGTGTGGGACGGGGACTGTGTCCAACCCGGTTACCTCGCATCTACCCCATCGCTTAGCACTTGCCTGGCACATAGTAAGCATTTAACAAATACCACGATTATCATTATTATCATCATCATCGATATTATTATTACTGGGCGGTGAACCCATTGTTGGGTAGGGATTTTCTCTATTTGTTGCCGAATTGTACTTTCCAAGCGCTTAGTGCAGTGCTCTGCACACAGTAAGTGCTCAATAGATACGATTGAATGGATATTACTGGGCAGTGAGGGCTGGTGCCAAGCTGGGGTGAGCTTTGGATCCTGCATTTCGACCGGTGCCAAAGACGCAACCCAAGAGGTCTAGCGGGACAAACCGACAGTGGCCACAGTGGGGATCGAGGTGGCCCGCGCGGTCTGCACTATGTGAGGGAGATGACGCATCCTGCAGGGGGCTACTGAAACGCCTACTCCAGTTCCCCAAGCCGTCGGTACCCGAGGAAAGAACAGAAACCCTCGCCTTTCCCCATGCCACCGGGCCCCGACTTCAAAAACTCTCCATCAGCCGGCTGAACGACGGAATTCCGGTCGGCAAATAAAGTAAGTGAGATAGACACCTTTATCAGAAGGATGTAATTAGTGTTGATTCGCAGGCTTCATTTTTTTTCCCCCTAACCTTGACTCTGTGGTGATGGTTTTGTGCTTCCTTGGACAGTTTCTCCTTGCATCTGCATCGATTAAACCTTGATCTCATTTATTATCTCAGGAAATGGTCTCAAGGTCACAGGGCTGGAAATTTAATTATGGTGGCAGTATATTAAGTGGCACATTTAAAGATGCTGAATCGTAGTAATTAATTTTTTGGACGGTGGTCTCCGGAGGACAGGTTTTCCCTACACTGGGTGTTTAGACATCCATCACGGCCGTAGTGCTTGGCAGCTGTCTTTTAGCTTTAAACCGCACCGTTACTCATCTTTTACAACTGCCCTTAAAAACACCCGACGACTATATCCTTTTTATTGTAATATATGTCTGCCGCTCGCACTGAGCTATACTTCACCTTTGCTATAAAACGGGAACGGAGGTTGCAAAGTAGTTAACGGGTCAGCCCCTAAATTGAGACAACAATTACCCTTCCCTGACATCTAGTGTCAAGCCGTGAGATGTAGCGGCCGTGTGGAATCCAGCGGGCTGGAAATCTTGCATCTCCCCGGTGATTTAGGCCTCCTCGCCCAAAGCGCGGCGGCCCGGGCCGTAACGAGCGAGCACGGGGGATTAACTTGGCGTCGGCTGTTGATTCTGGGCTGGCGTGGGGTTATTGAGTGAAGCGGGGCCCTGCCAAGCCTTAAAAAGCTTGTAATGTATAAATGAAGGAATGGTCATTAAACGTGATGGTTCAAATATTAGTCAAGATGGGCCGGGAAGATATTTAATAGAGAGGAGTGAAAATACGAACTAAATTACAGGGATTCGTTTAAAAACCTGGCCGGTGCCCAGTGCCGGAGGGAGCCGGCCAAGCTGTTCGTCTAAAGGAGGCTGTCCCGTTCGGCATGGGAGAGGTTTATCGAGGTTCGGCTTGGAAAGTTCCTGAGGGCGTGGAAAAGGTTGAAGCCGGAGGGCATACCGAAGGAGAGAGAAATGGGCCAAGAATATGATTTGGGCAGTAACAAAAACATGCTTTTTAGGGCAATTCAGAGATTGGGCTGCGGGCTTCGGTGGGGATTTTTAAAGCAGTGGTACTGATCCGGGCTCCCCTTTGGAATTGTTAGTCACCTATTTTCCAATAAAATTGAAACCATCAGGTATGATCTCCAAAGAACCTCCTTTGCTCCTCTCCAATCCCACCCTCTTCCTGCCTACTCTTTGACTCGCCCATCCTTCCCACCAGTATTTCAAGAGATCTCCCACCTCCTCTTAAGATCTGCCCCTTCCATCACTGCTTCCGACCCGATCCCTTTGCATGTCATTAAAACTCTTACCGCCTCCCTTCTTCCCTCCTTAATCGCCATCTTCAACCCCTCACTGTCAAATGGCTCCTTCCCCACATGCCCATGAATCCCCTTATCCTAAAAAAACTCCTCCTCGGATCCCACGGTTCCCTCCCGCCAAATCCTCAACTCCCTCCTACCATTCCTTTCCAAACTCCTTAATAATTAGTATTAGACATTTAATAAATACCATGGATTGATTGATCAGTCTGTTACTCCTAATAGACTCTAGTGCTAACCTTCTCACTGTGTCTCCGTCTCGCCTGTCACAACACCGACCCCTAGCCCATGTCCTGCCTCTGGCCTGGAACGCCCTCCCTCCTCAAATCTGACAATTTTTTCTCCCCACCTTCGAAGCGCTTTTAAGGATACATCTCTTCCAAGAGGCCTTCCCAGACTAAGCCCCACGTTTCCTCATCTCCCACACCCTTCTGTGTCACCCTGACTTGCTGCCTTTGCTCTCCCCCCGCCTTTTGTTAGATGTGTTTTCCCCCTTTTGTTAGATTTGCTCTATGCCAATTAATACCACTACTATTCCTCTATTACTACTACTATTACCATTCAGAATATAATAACTGTGGTGCTTTAATGTGGGCTATAGTACAGTTTTTATCGGTTGATCTACATTAATCTGGTCCCACAAGGGCTCAGTCTAAGTAGAGGGAAAAACAGGTATTGAATCACAGACGACAAACCCGAAGCACAGAAAAGCTAAGTGACTTGCCCAAGATCACGCAGCAGGTAAGTGGCAGAGCTGGGATTAGAACTGAGGTCCCCTGACTCCCGGGCCCACGTTCGTACAATTCCCAATAAATTTTTCGAGTAAATGATAACTTCTCTCAAAACTGAATTTCATACAGACTTAGGAGACCTCTTCCAACTTTGGTTCACATCAGAAAACCCTGAAGAACACCTGATTCAACACTTTTCATCTGGAACTATTTCGGGTTGATGACGCATCATTGTCTGGACAGCTATTTGGGTGATGTGAAGAAGAAAAAACTGGGAAGAACTATGGGAAACAGAACTCCCACCCCCCTTGTTTGCTGACAACACACTTCTGCTAAACGGAAGCGCAGAGAAACACTGGACTCTGTCAGTGCGCCCATTAATTAGCGGGGCATAACAAATCACAGAGCGCACTCTGTGACACGTCAATTACACTAAAATCTGAGGGGACAAGGGTGGCCGGGGGAATCAGTAATGAGACACGGAACCACCCCTGGCTGATTAAGCCCGAATACTGTTTCTTTGCAACGGCAGTGAGACGTTGGGATAGAAATGCCCGGCCGGTTACTAAAAGGGCCAATCTCCCTGGTCCGCCCAATTTGAGAAGGCCTGAATGGAGCCTGGGCTTTGGGGGGACCCCACCATGGCTATTTCTACCAGTGTGGCCTAGCAGAAAGAACCCGGGACTCGGGGACCTGGGTTCTAATCCCAGCTCAGCCACTGCCCAGGTGGGTGAACAGGCGCAAGTCACTTAACTTCTCTGTGCCTCAGTTTCCTCATCTGCCAAATGGGGAGGGAATACCAATTCTCCCTCGCCCTTAGACTGTGAGTTCCATGTGGAATAAAGACCACAACTGACGTTATTTTGTATCTAACCCAGCGCTTAAGACTGGGCTTGGCACATAGTAGGTGTTTAACAAATATCACAGTTATTACTAGCCTGAATCAAAATGAATAATGCGAGTGTGAGGAAGATAAACCACTCTTAAAGAAACCAGATAAGGTGACTTATCTGAGGAGACTAAAGGCTTTCTTTTATAAGCTTGTCATTCGTCCCCCAGGCAAGTCTGAATTCACCTCTTTATACCATTTACAATATATATAAAGCCACCCATTCCTCAAATATCTGCTCCCTTGGAGCCAGTGGTCTCATGGCAGGTCATTCATTCATTCAGTCGCATTTGTCGAGCACTTGCTGTGTGCAGAGCACTGTACTAAGCACTTGGGAAAGTACAATATAACAACAAACACATTCCCTTCCCACAACCCCCTTAGAGTCCAGAGGCGGGCATAAGTCGGCCGAGCGGAAAGATCAAGGAGTGGGGGAAGCCCAGGTTTTAATCCAAGCTCTGATATGGACCTACTGTGTGTTCTTGCCAAACCTCTCTGTGACGCAGTTAATTCATCTCTAAAATGTGGATAACAGTCCCTCCCTACCTAAACAGCATGGCCTAGTTGATAGAGCACGGGCCTGAGAGTCAGAAAGATCTGGCTTCTAATTCCATCTCCTCTGCTTGTCTGCTGTGTGACCTCAGGCAAGTCACTTCTCTTCTCTGTGCCTCAGTTACCTCACCTGTAAAATAGGGATTAAGACTGCGAACTCCATGTGGGGCATAGACTGTGTCCAACCTAATTGTCTTGTATCTACTCCAGAGCTTAGTACAGTGTCTGGCATATAGTAAACACTTAACAAATATCATAAAAAAAAAATTCTGAGAAGCAGCACAAACTTGTGGAAAGAGTACAAGCCTAGGGAGTAGCGGACCTGGGTTCTAATCCCGGCTCCGCCACTTGTCTGCTGTATGATCTTGAGTTTGGGCATGACACTTAACTTCTCTTTGCCTCATTTGCCTCATCTGTAAAATGGGGATTGAGACTGTGAGCCCCTTATAGGATAGAGACGGTGTCCAGTCTGATTAACTTGTATCTATCCCAGCATTTAGAAGAGTGCTTGGCACATAGTAAGCGCTTAACAAGTACCATAAAAATGAGCATTATTATGAGGGCTTAACAAATACCACACTTATTAGTAGATTTGCTTTTGTCTTTATGTTATCTTAGTGTTTTATTTCATCTCCCATTATATGTCTGTCACTAATTCCTTCTCACCCTTCATTTTTAGACTGTGCTTTCCTCCCCAGCTCTTAAGTACAGTGCTCTGCACACAGTAAGTACTCAGTAAGTATTATGACTATTACTAATACTCGGCTGTGGAACTAGAGTGTATCCGAACCTATTACCTCGTACCTATGCCAGTGTTTAGTACCATGCTTGCTATAGAATATATTCTTAATTAAAAAAATACACAGAATAATGGTATCGATCCTGAAGGAAATAAGGAATTAGTTTGGCACCAGGATACAGGAGGCAGCACCTCTCTTGCTCTTTCATAAAATAAATATTAATAGTGATGGTATTTGTTAAGCACTTTCTGTGTGCCAAGCACCGTTTTAAGCACTGGAGTGGATACAAGGTTATCTTGTTGTCCCCCGTCTTAATCACCATTTTACAGATGAGGTAACTGAGGCTCAGAGAAGTCAAGTGACTTGCCCAAAGTCACACAGCTGACTAGGGGTAGAGTTGGGATTAGAACCCATGACCTCTGACTCCTAAGCTCTTGATCTTTCCACTAAGCGACGTTACTTCTCTAAATGGCAGTTGCCTCCCTAAAGTAATATTCAGGATGAAGAACTGGCTCCAAGAAGCCATTCTTTCCTCCCGAATATAAAGAATTATAACTTGGAAAAAAAAATTCCCCTAGCTTTTTAAGGTATCTGTTAAGCTCTATGTGCCAGACATTGTACTAAGTGGTGGGATAGATACAAAGCTGATCACGTGGACGGAATACATGTCCCTCTTGGGGCTCACGGTATTGATCCCCGTTTTACAGATCAGGTAACTGAGGCACGGAACAGTTAAATCACGGTCCCAGAGCAGACAAGTGGCAGTGCCGGGATTAGATCCTAGATCCTTCCGACTCCCAGACCCGTGCTCTGTCTATTGGACCGTGCTGCCTCTCAAGTAAAATATTTTTGTTAGTTTTTGGTAAGTAGAAAAATGGATAGCTATTTACCAATATCAAGTGTTTATATTAGAAAGATAGATATTTGTCAGCCAACTGGAAGTTGAAGATAAAGGAATATGCACAGCTGTTTGGGTTTATTCGATCCCATGTAAATTGGAGCTGAGCTCACCCTGTGCAAGAGGGTCAGCAAGCAAATGGGGGTCAGCTGGGAGTGAGGGCAAATGAAATCCTGATTACTTCTGGAGTCACGGTTCTGTGTTACTGCTCCTCGCTTCTCTTTTCTTTCATTCAATCTTATTTATCGAGTGCTTACTGTGTGCCGAGCACTGTCCTAAGCTCTTGGGAGAGTACAGTGCAACAGTAAACAGACACGTATCCTGCCCACAACGATCTTACAGTCTAGAGGGACAGCTTTTCCTCTAGGAATGTTCCAGAAAACCCTGCCTGGCGTGTCAAGGCAACTTCAGTGGGATCAGAGGCAAGTACACAAACTATTCGAGCATATTGAATTTCAACTTCTGGCCAAAGTTGCCTCTTGAACAGGCCTTGAGAGTCTCCATTAAATCATAGACTCCTTGTGGGCAACCACCTTATCTTGATCATTCATTCAGTCGTATTTATTGAGAGCTAACTGTGTGCAGAGCGCTGTACTAAACGCTTGGAATGTACAATTCGGCAACAGATAGAGACAATCCCTGCCCAACAACGGGCTCACGGTCTGTCGGTTCCTAACTGTCCAGTTCAGGGCTCTGGGTTTCTCAGTAAAGCAGCGCGGCTCAGTGGAAAGAGCCTGGGCTTCGGAGTCAGAGGTCATGGGTTCGACTCCCGGCTCTGCCACTTGTCAGCTGTGTGACTGTGGGCGAGTCATTTAACTTCTCTGGGCCTCAGTTACCTCATCTGTACACTGGGGATTAACTGTGAGCCTCACGTGGGACGACCTGATTACCCTGTATCTCCCCCAGCGTTTAGAACAGTGCTCTGCACATAGTAAGCGCTTAACAAATACCAACATTATTAAATGCTGTTGGTTTATGATTATGATGAAATCCTAATACAGAGCACTGAACAGTTTCATTTGTCACCAAAGAACAAGCCATTATTGATGAAGCAGCCTGGCCTAGTGGACAGAGCACAGACTTGGGAGTCAGAAGGACCTGGATTCTAATCCTACCTTGTCACTTGTTTGCTGTATGACCTTTATAATAAATAATGATGATGGTATTTGTTGAGTGCTTACTATGTGCCAAGCACTGTTCTAAGCACTGGGGTAGATAATAATAATAATGTTGGTATTTGTTAAGTGCTTACTATGTGCAGAGCACTGTTCTAAGCGCTGGGGTAGATACAGGGTCATCAGATTGTCCCACATGAGGCTCACAGTCTTCATCCCCTTTTTACAGAGGAGGTAAATGAGGCACAGAGAAGTGAAGTGACTTGCCCGCAGTCACACAGCTGACAAGTGACAGAGCCGGGATTAGAACCCACGTCCACTGACTCTCAAGCCCGTGCTCTTTCCACGCTTCTTCTCTATTAACTTCTCAGTGCCTCCGTTACCTCATCTGTAAAATGGGGATTAATACTGTGAGCCCCGTGGGGGACTTGGATTGTGTCCAACCTGATTAGCCTGTATCTACCCCAGTGCTTAGTACGGTGTCTGGCACAGAGTAAGAGCCTAACAAATACCATTAAACAATTAATCATATTTACTGAGCACTTACCGTGTAAAATATAACAGAGTTGGAAGACGTTCTCTGCCTACAAAGAGCTTACCGTCTAGAGGGGGAAGATGGAGAAGGAGAAATCATTGCAGTACAATAGAATAATGCCAGATTACACTATCACACCACTTGTATTTGTGTTGACCTTACGTCAAGAAACAAGCCATTTGGCTTTTCAGCTTCGCCAAGAACGCCTTATGTTCATAACGTTTCTTAGATGTAGATCCTGGTAGGGTGAAATTTATTTATGGTCCTCTACTGGGATTTATTTATTTGGGCCTAGTGCCTTGTTTGATTATAAGTTATTCTCTTGGTGATTTTCCTTTAAAACGCATTCAAGCTTTCAGGGCTGGGTGTCCATAAATTAAAATGTGTTATAATTATTATTGTTCCGGACGATCGAGAAAAATATCCTTTCGTCATTGCACAGTACATTAAATAAAAAAAGTTCACGTTTTATCCACTCCGCTCTATGAAAATGATGGGGAGGAAGAACCCTTGGCTGTTAGTCGGTGATAGATTCAAATCCAGCTAAATTCACATTTGCCACGACCTAATATTAATATCCATTAATGGATGTGATATTGATAAATTCCGGAAGGGAATTCACAGGGCACTATCGGGGCCTGCTGGGAAGTAGCAGCCACCCCGCCATCCGTCATCATTATAGGGAAGAGATACGGTCCACAAGTTGCCATTTGTTTATAGCGGCGCGTACGGCAAGGTGCACTCTCCGTTGATAGACTCAACCTAATTCTAGTTGAAACGGAGCGATCCGGGGAAGACGGGCCGGCACGCTGAGCTGGGAGAGGCTGAAAGAAGTTGGGGCTGGATTTTATTTTTTATGGTATTATGGGCATAGTATAATAATGATAACCATGCACTTTTCAAGCGCTTCTGTGTGTCAAGCCCTAGGGCAGAGCACTGAACTAAGCACTTCCCGTACAACAAAAGCCAGACACATTCCCTGACCACAAGTTCCATAATGATCATTATTTAGCTCCTCTAGGCCTCAGTTTCTACATCTGTAAAATGGGGATTCAGTACTTTTTCTCCCTCCCATTCAGACCGGAAGCCCTGCGTGGGACGGGGACGGTGTCCAATCTCGTATCTGCTGTGGTGCCTTGCATATGGTAAAGCGTTTAATAAATACCACGATGATAATGATGCTGCTTGCCGCTGCTGCTGTTTCCCACCGCTGATAACGCGTCTCAGTCCGATCACAATTTTTTCAGGTGAGGAATTGATTATATTGCTCCTGGTTTTCCCCAAGCCATTCTTCCTTTATCGCAACCTCCACTCAAGTTCCCAGTGGGAGATAGAATACAACTAATAAAATAATAACTGGGATATTTGTGAAGCGCTTACTCTGTGCCAAGCACTGTACTAAGCGCTGGGGTGCATACAAGCAAATGGGGTTGGACACAATCCCTGCCCCACGTGGGGCTCACAGTCTCAATCCCCATTTTACAGATGAGGTAACTGAGGCCCAGTGAAGTGACTTGCCCAGGGTCACGCAGCAGACGTGTGGCGGAGCCGGGATTAGAACCCATGACCTTCTGACTCCCAGGTCCGTGTTCTCTCCACTATGCCATGCTGCTTCTCCTAGTGAGAAGGTAGGAAGAGGTGCCGCAGATTATGAAGTGGACACAAAGTTTTCTTAAGGGCAGGGCTTATGCGAGTGAGAGCAGCGCAGTGCCCATCCCACACGGGTAGAGCCATGATGCAGCAGGCGCTTGCCGGGATCATCACTGCCCCTCTGGACTTGAAATTCATCTTGGGCAGGGAATGTGTCTGTTTAGTGTTGTAGTGTCCTCTCCCAAGCGCTTAGGACTATGCTCCGCACACAGTAAGCGCTCAGAAATACAACTGAACGAACCACTGCAGTCGTCTGTAAAAGCTGAAAACCTGAATTTACCTTTTTCTATCTACAGGACTTCATTTGTACCCCCCATGGAATGAATAATCGGTTGAGCATCGATAAAAAGTGAATAATAATGATTACGGTATGCGTTAGCGCTTACTCTGTGCCAAGCACTGTTCTAAGAGCTGGGGTTAATCGAGTTAATCAGGTTGGACACAGTCCCATTCCTCATGGGGCTTACGATCTAAGTAGGAGGGAGTGGGATTTAATAATGTCCATTTTACAGATGGGGTAGCTGAGGCAGAGAGAAGTTAAGTGATTTGCCCAAGGTCACACAGCAGACGTGTGGCAGAGCTGGGATTAGAACCCAGATCCTCTGACTCCCAGGCCTACTAAGCCACACGGTTTCTCTAGTCCAGAGGACTGTATTAAGCGTTCTATGGCTCTGTAGAAAGAGCCCGAGCTTGGGAGTCGGAGGTCACGGGTTCTAATCCCGGCTCCGCCACTTGTCAACTGGGTGACCTTGGGTGAGATACTTCACTTCTCTGTGCCTCAGTTCCCTCATCTGTGAAATGGGGATTAAGACTGGGAGCCCCTCGTGGGACAACCCGATGACCTTGTATCTACCCCAGCCCTTAGAAGAGTGCTTGGCACAAAGTAAGCGCTTAACAAATGTCATCATTATCATTTTATTATTATTATGCTTAAAAGTCCAACAATCAAGCAACAGTATTTATCGAGCGCCTACTGTATGCAGAGTACCATACTAACCACTTGGAAAGTGTAAGAATTAGAAGAAATTCATTCAATAGTATTTATTGAGCGCTTACTATGTGCAGAGCACTGGACTAAGTGCTTGGGATGAACAAGTCGGCAACAGATAGAGACAGTCCCTGCCGTTTGACGGGCTTACGGTCTAATCGGGGGAGACGGACAGACGAGAACGATGGCACTAAACAGCGTCGAGGGGAAGAACATCTCGTAAAAACAATGGCAACTAAATAGAATCGAGGCGATGTACAATTCATTAACAAAATAAATAGGGTAACGAAAATATATACAGTCGAGCGGACGAGTACAGTGCTGTGGGGATGGGAAGGGAGAGGTGGAGGAGCAGAGGGAAAAGGGGAAAATGAGGCTTTAGCTGCGGAGAGGTAAAGGGGGGATGGCAGAGGGAGTAGAGGGGGAAGAGGAGCTCAGTCTGGGAAGGACTCTTGGAGGAGGTGATTTTTAAGTAAGGTTTTGAAGAGGGAAAGAGAATCAGTTTGGCAGAGGTGAGGAGGGAGGGCGTTCCAGGACCGCGGGAGGACGTGACCCAGGGGTCGACGGCGGGATAGGCGAGACCGAGGGACGGCGAGGAGGTGGGCGGCGGAGGAGCGGAGCGTGCGGGGTGGGCGGTAGAAAGAGAGAAGGGAGGAGAGGTAGGAAGGGGCGAGGTGATGGAGAGCCTCGAAGCCTAGAGTGAGGAGTTTTTGTTTGGAGCGGAGGTCGATGGGCAACCATTGGAGTTGTTTAAGAAGGGGAGTGACATGCCCAGATCGTTTCTGTGGGAAGATGAGCCGGGCAGCGGAGTGAAGAATAGACCGGAGCGGGGCGAGAGAGGAGGAAGGGAGGTCAGAGAGAAGGCTGACACGGTAGTCTAGCCGGGATAGAACGAGAGCCCGTAACAGTAAGGTAGCCGTCTGGGTGGAGAGGAGAGGGCGGATCTTGGCGATATTGTAGAGGTGAAACCGGCAGGTCTCGGTAACGGATAGGATGTGTGGGGTGAACGAGAGGGACGAGTCAAGGATGACGCCGAGATTGCGGGCCTGCGGGACGGGAAGGATGGTCGTGCCATCCACGGTGATGGAGAAGTCTGGGAGCGGACCGGGTTTGGGAGGGAAGATGAGGAGCTCAGTCTCGCTCACGTTGAGTTTTAGGTGGCGGGTCGACATCCAGGTGGAGACGTCCCGGAGGCGGGAGGAGATGAGAGCCCGAAGGGAGGGGGAGAGGACAGGGGCGGAGATGTAGATCTGCGTGTCATCTGCGTAGAGATGGTAGTCAAAGCCGTGAGAGCGGATGAGTTCACCGAGGGAGTGAGTGTAAATGGAGAACAGAAGAGGGCCGAGAACTGACCCTTGAGGAACTCCAACGGTTAAAGGATGGGAGGGGGAGGAGGCTCCGGCGAAGGAGACCGAGAATGATCGGCCAGAGAGGTAAGAGGAGAACCGGGAGAGGACGGAGTCCGTGAAGCCGAGGTGAGATAAGGTATGGAGGAGGAGGGGATGGTCGACAGTGTCAAAGGCAGCAGAGAGGTCAAGGAGGATCAGAATGGAGTAGGAGCCATCGGATTTGGCAAGAAGGAGGTCACGGGTGACCTTAGAGAGAGCGGTCTCGGTAGAGTGGAGGGGACGGAAGCCAGATCGGAGGGGGTCTAGGAGAGAATGGGAGTTAAGGAATTCTAGGCATCGATCGTAGACGACTCGTTCTAGGATTTTGGAAAGGAAGGGTAGTAGGGAGATAGGACGATAACTGGAGGGGGAAGTGGGGTCGAGAGCGGGTTTTTTTAGGATGGGGGAGACGTGGGCGTGTTTGAAGGCAGAGGGGAAGGAGCCCTTGGAGATCGAGTGGTTAAAAATAGAAGTTAAGGAAGGGAGGAGGGCAGGGGCGACGGTTTTAAGAAGGTGAGAGGGAACGGGGTCCGAGGCGCAGGTGGAGGGGGTGGCACTCGCGAGGAGGGAGGAGATCTCCTCTGAGGATACTGCAGGGAAGGATGGGAAAGTAGGGGAGGGGGTCGGTGGGGGGGAGGGGAGAGGCGGAGGGGTGACTTTGGGGAGCTCAGACCTGATCGTGTTGATTTTCGTGAGGAAATAGGTGGCCAGATCATTGGGGGTGAGAGATGGGGGAGGGGGAGGAACGGGGGCCTAAGGAGAGAGTTAAAGGTCCGGAACAGTCGGCGGGGGTGACGGGCATGGGTGTCGATGAGGGAGGAGAAGAAGCTTTGCCTGGCGGAGGACAGGGCAGAGTTAAGGCAGGAAAGGATAAATTTGAAGTGTGTGAGGTCGGCTCGGTGCTTGGACTTTCGCCAGCAGCGCTCGGCAGCTCGAGCATAGGACCGTAGGAGGCGGACGGAGGAGGTGATCCGGGGCTGTGGGTTAGTGGAGCGAGAGCGGCCACAATGCTCCTTCGCCAAGTAGAGCAGAGGGCGAGGAAGGAACTGGCATCTAGCAATTTCGTGGATTTTGCAGTCCATGAGTTCCTGCCTGTAATATTGCCCCCAAACTGATGCCAAAAATTAAGAATGATGCAAAAAGACAAATGTTGGGGATTCGTTCAGTGTATTTTTCCATGACAATTCAAAGACAACATTTGAGGTGAATAAAATATGTCATTGGAAGGTGCTGAGTACATAAATGCCTTCGAACTTGGGTGTGGTCCATAATGCATTAATCAAAATGTTCATTCCGGCCACACGAAACCGACTCTCGGAACCCATTGTTCAGACCGAGCACCACGTGATTGAAATTCTCGTAACCATCCACCCTGAACTACATTCAACTTTTCTAAATGAGATTTTATTGAAACTGATTATGATTAGATAAATGGGTGACTTCACTAATGTATAATACAATTTTCAATTACATAGTATGTACAATAATTTACATTTCTTGTTTGATAGTATGATATTTATGTGACATATTCTGGATGAGATCTGATGCTGTTTACATAATGATCTTACTTTTCTCTTAGAGAAGATCTCTTTTTCATTTTCCTTTTATGCTCTATGGTGGTGTCATTCTGAGGTAAACATAGTATATTATATGACGTGCAGGTGAGACACTTCAATAAAACAATAATATAGCCCTGCCTTAAATCATTCTCATTTGGACCTGTAGATGAGGAAATACAGTATAGATATTTCACTTTTCACATACTATGGGACTGCAGAATGTTACAAAAAGTTAGAATTTTTTTTAAGATGTGAATGTTCCGTAATAGCTATTGTGGCAAAGTGACTTAGAATAATCATAAAGAACTCTCTTCTGGTATATATTGGATCAATAATAATATAGCAGTCCCAGTACCAAGACCGGTAACACGTATCATCACGGAGTTTTGTTTCTAACTTTAAAGTATAGCACCCTAGTTATATTATTAAATTCAGTGCATCATTCCCTTTCCGTATAATAATTGAAGACAAAATGCGAAATCGACAGTAAATGTAAAATGTTGGCACTATATAAAATATTTTCTTCAAAATTTGGTCAGTGTCCTTAGGGTGCATTATTTTCACAAAACCTGGGTCCTGGGTTAAAATCTGTTGCCCAACACTTGAGATTTGGGTACATTCACTTTAACCCACAATCTGAGTTGGAGGACCAATAAAAGATTAATATTCCTTTCTGCACTTTATGACCCATTCAATTTATCTGCCTTTCCTTAAATCGATAAAAATATGTTCCCAGCTGTTCCCATAGAGTCTTTAAGAAATACAACGATAATGGTATTTCATAAGTACCTTCTATGTGCCAAGTTCTGGGGTCGATACAAGATCATCAGAACGCAAACAGTCTGGGACCCATCCAAGGCTCACGTATGAGAGGGAGGGTGAACAGGAATTTTATCTCCATTTTACAGATGAGGAAATTGAGGCACAGAGAGGTTAAGTGGCAAGTGGCAGAGCTGGGACAAGAGACCGTGTCTCCTGAATTCCAGTCTTGGGTTTGATTTTTTTTTTAGTCTTGAGTTTTGGGGTTTTTTTGGTATTTGTTAAGCACTTATTTTTTATGGGATTTCTCAAGCAAGGCACTGTACTAAATACTGGGGTAAATCAGGTTGAACACACTCCACTGGGGTGCAGTCTTAATCCCCATTTTAGAGATGATGTAACTGAGGCACAGAGAAATGAAGTGACTTGCCCAAAGTCTCACAGCAGACAAGCGGCAGAGCTGAGATTAGAACCCAGATCCTTCGGACCTCCAGACCCGCGCTCTGTGCACTGGACCGTGCTGCCACGCTGTGTCAAGAACTGCGGTAAATACAAGTTAATAGTATTTGACACAAACCCTGTCCTACACAGGGCTCACAATCTCAGTAGAAGGTAGAACAGAATATTTCCCCTAAACCGTGCTGCCTCACAAGATGAATGATAAATATGTTTTATTTTTTTAAAAGCCTAAACCCATTAAATAATAATGATAATGTTGGCATTTGTTAAGCACTTACTGTGTGCCAAGCACTGTTCTAAGCACTGGGGTAGATACGAGGTAATCAGGTTGTTCCACACGAGTCTCAGTCTTTAGCCACATTTTACAGATGAGGTAACTGAAGCACAGAGAGGTCAAGTGATTTGCCCAAAGTCACACGGCTGATCAGTGGCAGAGCCCGGATTAGAACTCATGACCTCTGACTCTCAAGCCCGGGCTCCTTCCACAGTGCCATGCTGCTTATTCCAGCTAGAGGATTAATGGTCATCTAGGAGGCGAAAAATGCTTTATAGAAAATTTTCAAAGACACAGAATACAAGAATATCAACTGAAGTGGCCGAATTCTGTCAAGCACTTGCTTCTTCAAATGAAATAATGTTTGGTCGTTGGACCTTGGCACAGTGGAAGGCAAAGCATTTTGTTATTTTATCACTGCTTCTTCTACTCTCTGATGCTCTTTATCTGTTCTCAGACAACACGAAGTGACTCCCAACCCTTGATCTTGGACAGAGGAAAGCCCATTTGGGATGAGGGGTGAGAAAACCAGAAATATTTCTTTTCTCTTATTCAATTCACGGCAGATAGGTTGCATTGTCTATGACAATTCATTTCCTACCAAACTTCCAGATCTGCCAGCCCGCAAACTTCAGTTAGGTTGAACCAAATGCTGGACGTCAAGCGAATAAGGTTGACTTTGGTTTACAAAGCCTTCTCCGTTGATCACCGACAGATTTAGATCTCTTCGGGTGATTCGAACACTTACTTGCCTCTAAGAGAGTTCCGATGGATTCTAGCAGCACAGGGTAGTTGATTTGTTTTCCAACCCCACCTCTCACCTTAGCGTGGTTCTTTCAGTAGTGTGGTGGATAGAGCATGAGCCTGGGAGTCAAAAGGCTTGGGTTCCGATCCCGACTCCGCCACTTATCTGCTAAGTGACCTGGAGAAGGTCACTTCACTTATCTGTGCCTCAGTTACCTCATCTCTAAAATGGGGATTAAGACTGGGAACCCCATGTGGGACAGGGACTGTGTCCAACCTGATTTGCTTGTGATAATAATAATAATAATAATAATGACATTTGTTAAGCGCTTACTATGTGCAAAGCACTCTTCTAAGCGCTGGGGGGGATACAAGGTGATCAGGTTGTCCCGTGTGGGGCTCACAGGCTTCATCCCCATTTTACAGATGAGGGAACTGAGGGTCAGAGAAGTGAAGTGACTAGCCCAAGGGCACACAGCTGATGAGTGGCGGAGCCAGGATTAGAATCCCAAACCTAGATTCTGACTCCCAAACCTGGGCTCTTTCCACTGAGCCACGCTGCTTCTATGCACCCCACACTCAGTACGGTGTCTAGTGCATAGTAAGTGCTTAACAAATACCACTATAAGACTATTATTTTTTAGTATTATTGTTATTAATTTGCAAAAAGTTTAATTATATACATATACACACATATATATTTATGTGAGTATTGTCCATGGTTATGTGTTTGTATGAGAGAAGGAGAGAAAGAGATTTAATCAAGCTCTGGTATTTATTGAGCACTTGTAACGTGCAGAGCACTGAACTAAGCACTTGGGAGGGCCCGGTACCATAGAATTAGCAGATATGTTCCCTGTCCAGCCCCTGGTGGATTCTCCAAATGAATCCACTCCTTTCCACTCCTTGTGTGAGATTGACTCAGACACTAACCACCCTCTTGATCCTAATAAATGACTGACTGTCAACTACTGTTTTATTAGGGTAGTATTTCTGCCGTATTGCCAGGTATATTAACCATTCTGCCTCATGTACAAACTGACAGATTTAAAATGAATAGAAATAACTTGTTTTCTTAAAGGAAATGCTCCTTCACCTTGAACTACAGCATAGAATGATCGTTAGCACAAGAGGGAATTCCTCAAATATCACCTCGATTGCCTGAGTAGCAGGGAGCTGTGCTTATCCTTCTTCTTTTCCCATATAAACCTCAAGTGAAGAGAGAGCCTGCTACACGGTCATTTTGCTGGCCTGACTCGTTCTGTTTTTAAGACCTCAGCCGTAGCTTTTTCCCACAGAAAATAGTCTACTAAAGAATATAACATAGTGGGGTTCCTATGCAACTTTATAATTTCTGCTGATCGAATCGTCAGATATTAATCGATGTTTTTGGAGATGTGACTTAATAGTGTTTTAATGGTGAAACACATAAAAACCTTTAGTATTCCCCCTTCTCGGGGTTCCAGCATATTCATTTTCCAGCTGTCTTCCCAAACCACCTTAAAGGATTTTACCTTTGAAAGAGAGATCCTGCCCAGTGAGAGACTAAGGGTCGTGGCTACAGTGACTACATTTGGGAGAATTGAGGTCAGCTGGGGTGGGCCAAGTGGGTAGGGGGGCAGAGAGCCTCCAGGGGGATAAAATTTAAAGCAGATTTAAATGTGAAGCAGAAAAGGTAGGCTACGGTGATCCAATGAGGGACAGAAATTGAGAGAAAGGGAGAGTGGGGGAGAAGGAGTGAGAGTTGGGTCGAGAGAGCAGAGGGAACAGATAAAGGAGTTGTATCCTTTCTGGCTCACAAGCGTCATCCTTGACTCCTTTCTCTCATTCAACCCACATCTTCAGTCCATCACTAAGTCCTGTCAGTCCCACCTTCGCAACACTGCTGAAATCCACCCTCTCCTCTCCGTCCAAACTTCCAGCATGTCAATTCAATCGCTCACCCTAGCCCACCTGGATTACTGCATCAGCCTCCTTCCTGACCTGCCAGCTTCCTGTCTCTCCCCACTGCAGTCTATACTTCAATCTGCTGCCCCAGGCGCTTAGTACAGTGCTCGGCACACAAAAGGTGCTCAATAAATACAATTGAATGAATGAATGCCCGGATCATTTTTCTATAAAAAACCCTCGGGACATGTTTCCTCACTCCTCAAGAAACTCCAGTGGTTGCCCATCCAACGCCGCATCGAACAAAAACTCCATCGACTTGCCCCCTCCAACCGCCCCTCGTGACTCTCCTACTCCGAGAAGCAGCGTGGCTCAGTGGAAAGAGCCCGGGCTTGGGAGTCAGAGGTCATGGGTTCGAATTCCGGCTCTGCCACGTGTCAGCTGTGTGACTGTGGGCGTCACTTAACTTCTCTGTGCCTCAGTTACCTCATCTGGAAAATGGGGATTAAGACTGTGAGCCTCACGTGGGACAACCTGATCACCCTGTATCTACCCCAGCGCTTAGAACAGTGCTCTGCACATAGTAAGCGCTTAACAAATTCCAACACTATTATTATTATTACTACAACCCAGCCCGCATAGGTTGCTCCTCTAACGCTAACCTTCTCACTCTGCCTCGATCTCATCTATCCTGCCGCCGACCTGTTTGCTGTTGTACTCTCCCAAGAGCTTAGTACAGTGTTCTGTAACACTGTAAGTGTTCAACAAATATGACTGACAGATTGAATGAAAAGGACCAGGAGCCAGAAAGTGTACCAGAACAGCAGGAAGTGTGGAAAGAAAGAAATATGGACTGTAGGATTGAAGGAGAGAGGAGAGCTGCTTAGAGAAAATCAGAGAGAAGGCCGCAGAAGAGGCATCCGCAAAGCAGTGTGGCTCAGTGGAAAGAGCACGGGCTTGGGAGTCAGAGGTCATGGGTTCGACTCCCGGCTCTGCTGTGTGACTGTGGGCAAGTCACTTAACTTCTCTGTGCCCCAGTTCCCTCATCTGTCAAATGGGGATGAAGATTGTGAGCCTCACCTGGGACAACCTGATTACCCTGTATCTACCCCAGCGCTTAGAACAGTGCTCTGCACATAGTGAGCACTTAACAGATACCAAGATTATTATTACTTTCCTGATAGAAAGTCTAGGAATTACCAGGATTGCTTTAAGTTCATCGTTAGATCCCAGGGGACTGAAAATGCAGGTGAGGAGGATATATCAGTGTCGCAGCTTTTGCACCAATCCAAGTATTAAGCATGGTACTACTGTCAAATGAAAACACGGGACTTTCTCAGAAAACTCACTTTTGTGGGTAGCCCATCTCCAGAGTTCACAAAGAGAAGTTGGTGAAACTGCTAAAAAGAAAGAAGCCTTAAAAATCAAGGAGGAAATTATGTGACCTATACTTATAGACTCTGGACATATTTCAGATAGTAATGTAATGTGTGGTGACTTTTAAAGTAAGTCTTGCAATTAGAATTGTTTTACTGCATGTCATGTACTGCAGAAAAATAAAGCAAATAGTACCTACACTGGGGTTTTATTGATTTTTCCCAATTTCCCCAGAGCACACACTGGTAGGAAATGAAAATAGGACTCTTTCGTGGTGATGATAGAGCTACTATTCAGAGGTGGGTCCATATTCATATTTTAAAGATGGATCAAAGTCCCTGGGTTGGTTTCTGCTTATGTAGTCTTGTATTATTCCCACCTTGTAGCACAATCACAGGTCATTTGCTGCGTCCATTCTTCCTTCTGGATGTGAGATGTGGATTCTCCAAGGACCTGCCTTGGACTTCTAGATCAATTCCACCAGAGCCACTCACTTGCATCACATGGCAAGGTAGGATCCCGAAGAACCAAATTTTAGAATGCCGTCCAGGTGACCAAAGCAGCATTAGTCCCATCACACCTTCTCTGGGTGAAACCCATGAGGTTTCATAAACAGAAACAGATTATCCAAACAGATTCCCCACCCCTTGTCTGCTGTACGACCTCGAGCAAGTCACTTCACTTCTCCGTGCCTCAGTACCCCATCTGTCAAGTGAGGATTAGGCCTGTGAGCCTCATGTAGGACAGGGACTTTGTCCAATCTGATTACCTTGGACCTACCCAGTGCTTAGTACAGTGTCTGACACGTAGTAAGCACTTAAATATCATTTAAAAAATGCCAAACAGCCGCTCTAGGTGTGTTCCGATTGGGTAATTGTAAAGCCGGGTGGAAGGAAGAAGTGCTTTAAAGTCATCATGAAGCAATATATCCACTGAGATGGGAGAGAAGTTGGCAATTGGGAGGCAGCTGCAAAAGAAGATGGAGAAGCAGTGTGGTCTAGTGGAACGAGCATGGCCTTGGGAATCAGAGGACCCGGGTTCTAGTCTCAACTCTGCCAGTTGTTTCCTCTATAACCTCGGGCAAGTCACTTCATAATAATAGTAATGATGCAAATCGTTAAGCGCTTACTATATGTCAAGCACTGTCCTCACCCCTGGGGAAGATGCGAACTAATCAGGTCGGACACAGTCTCTGTCCCACATGGGGCTCACGGTCTTAATCTCTCTTTGACAGATGAGGTGATTAACTTCTCTGTGCCTCTATTACCTTGTCTGTAGAATGAGGATTAAATTCTCCCTCCAATTTTGACGGCGAGCCCCATGTGGGACAGGGACTCTGTCCATCCCGGTGAAGCGTGGCTCAGTGGAAAGAGCTTCGGAGTCAGAGGTCACGGGTTCGACTCTCGACTCTGCCACTTGTCAGCTGTGTGACTGTGGGCAAGTCACCTAACTTCTCTGTACCTCAGTTCCCTCATCTGTAAAATGGGGATCAACTGTGAGCCTCACGTGGGACAACCTGATGACCCTGTATCTCCCCCAGGGCTTAGAACAGTGCTCTGCACATAGTAAGTGCTTAACAAATACCAACATTATTTTATTATTATTATTATTAATTTGTACTTACCCTAGTGCTCAGAGCAGGGCTTGACACATAGTTGCTTAGCAAATACCGTTAAGAAAAGAAAAAGACGCATCAACACTGCGTGCTGCAATTAGAAATGGGATGCCTAGCCTGAAAGAGAGGCTCTTGGAAGCGTGGTGGTCTTGGAAGACATCAAGAGGGAGTAATGAAATCTGGGCCAGACCCTGTGAAAAACAAATTCAGCAACGCAGTGAGAATAGTCACAACCACCCTGAGTCTATAAGGCACACCCTCCTGCACCTATACAAAAACACACCTGAGATGCATCCGTTTGATAAAGCACTAATCATTTATTTGATAGAATGCCCACTGCAAATTGCTTGAACTGTCACCCGGAATCAGGACATGGGTTCATGCCATGAATGGCTACTCAGTAGTACTCCTCACTAGTTTATGGTTTGCCATGGATGATAGCCGCATTCTAACTATATTTTGGAAAGTAGGGGTATTTTCTTTAGGGAACAAACACAGAAGGACCTCTACTATAGAGTTGCTAATTGAAGGAATTTAACAAAAAGCATATTTAATACTTGGCAGAGTCAGGTTTTTATCATAGGAGAGTCCTAGAAAGAACGAAATGAAATCCTGCTGTCTTCATTTCAGAAAAAAAATGTCAATACTGAACCTCTGAAAACTTCGCATTTAATGGGTAAATGTAATATGCGTGGGCAACGACTCCAAAGCAGCGTGGCTCAGAGGAACGAGCCTGGGCTTGGGAGTCAGAGGTCACGGGTTCGAATCCCGGCTCTGCCGCTTGTCAGCTGTGTGACTGTGGGCAAGTCACCTCACTTCTCTGTGCCTCAGTTCCCTCATCGGTAAAATGGGGATGAAGACTGTGAGCCCCACGTGGGACAACCCGATGACCTTGTATCTGCCCCAGCGCTTAGAACGGTGCTCTGCACATGGTAAGCGCTTAACAAATACCAACATTATTATTATTATTATTATTATTATTATAGCGGTCAGGAGGATTCTGATCCAAACGGGCCTGACGAATGGAAGGGATAGAAGGTATGGAGTCTAGTCTCCCTTCTGGAAATTTTAGGGTGTTTCGGCTTACTGACCGATTTTCTTTTCAAGTGTCCTTGGGCTTCCGAGACCCGATGGTTTCAATCCTATTTGACTATCCCAGCATTTTCCGAGAAGCCCACTTAAAGAAACCGGCTCCAAATTGAAATTCTTCCGCTCGGATACTATCATGCAAACAACCGGGCAGAATTTATTTAACCTTCAGCCAACTGCTCAACCAACTTGAAATTATTGATAGCCCATCAGCAATGATCAAGATAGAGAGGCTAAATGAAGAGGTGCTTTTTTACAAGAGAACCATTGAGCTAGTAACGGGACTTGAAATGCCTTGTCAGCTCAGCTAGCATGGTCAAGGAGCTCAGCTGCGGGAGGGAAATAAAACTGTTAAGTTACGGCTGCCCTCCAATCAGTCACAGGGGTAATGATGTTTGGCTTTAGTCAGGTTATATGTCAGCAAATATACATCTCTTAGACAGCCTCTAAGAGTGCCTTAAGATTATGCTTATTGTTTTATATAGATAGGGGTAGGATGCTGATATATGGTGGTCAGAGGCCACTGAAATAAATTTCACCGTGTTCAGCAGGTAAAGTTAATCTCAATACAGGAGCATGTGAGCACCGTTTTGATCGACTATTCACTCCATCGACAGTGATGGGACATTTTTCCTCCGTTACGTCTTGTGCAGATCGCTTGGAGGTAGACCATTTTTTTTTCCCCACCGCTCAGAAATTTGTCTCTCTCTCCTACAGAAAACACATAAGGGTTGCAGTTTTGGGGATCTAGCAAAGTGAAAGGAAAATCCGGGTCTTGCTCCTAAAGCCCTCTGAAGAACTGAACACGTGTGCCGAGATGGAGGGACCGAGATGGAGACCGGAATTGCACCGAGGAGAGACCACGATCTTGGGAAAGGTCAAACTTCCTCAAGCAGGGGAGAAGATGCTTTTAGTGTTCTGCTCTCTGCCTGAATCGAGGTTTTGGGGCAGGGGGGTTGGGGGGAGAGTTGGGGAGTGAGGCTTTATGGATTCTGAAAAACAAATGCAGGCGCATCTTCTGGCCATCTGTCTTGAAGAGCAGCGGCCGTACATTGAAGCGGTCACGCGACGACTCCTAAGCACCATTTTGAGCTCTCAGTTTATAGCGCAATAACCTCTAGTAGCCAGAAGCTGGAACCAGGCTCAGAATGTATGTAACATAATGAGTTAGACCCACCCTAGTGTGCTGAAAAGCCGAATACTAATAATGATTGTGGCATTTGGTTCTGTGCTTACACGTGGCTTAGTGGAAAGAGCATGAGCTGGGGAGTCAGGGGTCGTGGGTTCTAATCCCACCTCCGCCACTCGTCTGCTATGTGGCCTTAGGCAAGTCCCTTAACTTCTCTGTGCCTTAGTTACCTCGTCTGTAAAATGTGGATTCAAAGTGTGAGCCCCTCGTGGGGACAACTTGATTACCCTCTATCTACCCTAACGGTCAGAGCAGTGCTCGGCACATAGTAAGCGCTTAACAAATACCACAATTATCATTATTATTACTATGTGCCAGGCACTGAGTGCCAGGGGAAGATTGGAGGTAATTGGGTTGCACCCAGTCCCTGTCCCAACATAAGGCTCACAGTCTTAATCCCCATTTTACAGATGAGGGAACTGAAGCCCGGAGAAGTGAAGTGGCTTGCCCAAGGTCACAGAGCAGGCACGTGGCAGAGCCGGGATTAGAACTCATGACCTTCTGACTCCCAGGCTCGTGCTCTATCCGTTATTCATTCATTCATTCGGTAGTATTTATTGAGCGCTTACTATGTGCGGAGCATTGTACTAAGCGCCTGGAATGTACAATTCAGCAACAGATGATAAGAGACAATCTATGCCACGCTGCTTCCCCTCCGTAAAATGGAGTGTGTGTGCCTAACCGTTGCAACTCCAGAGTGATGTGGTCTGGTTCAAAGCAATGGTTGAAATAGGATAATGGGGGATGAGCTCCTCCGTGAGAAGAAACCTTGCATCCAAGGATTTTCAGTTTGCTCTTGTATCACTCTCCATCACCGGGCCCTTTGCTCGTCTAGAATGCAAGCTCGTTGCAGGCAGGGAATGTGTCACATATTTTACTCTCCCAAGCGCTCAGCACAGTGCTTTACTAAATGCTCAATAGATACTAGATTCCAGAGCTTTTAGAGGGCCTGGATTGGAGGGTCTATGACCCCCCTACCTCCTGGAGACCACACTTAGGTAAAACTCTAGGTCTGGGTATGGCCTAGTGGAAAGAGAACAGCTTCACCTGTTGTCTACTATGTGACCTTGGGCAAGTCACTCAACCCCTCTGAGCCTCAGTTTCCTCTGCTATAAAGTGGGGATTAAGTACTCGTTCTCTCTCCCTCAGACCAACAGCTCCAGATAGTACAGAGATTCTGTCTGAACTGAATGTTTTGTATCTACCCCAGTTTTTAGCACAGTACTTAGCACCTGGCGGGCACCTAATTGTCACAAACACTGTTATTATTATTGCTATTATTATTACTGTTATTATTTTTATTCAAGCATTAAGTAGAGTGCCTGGCACATATTAAGCACTTAAAAATATCAGAATTATTATTATTAATTGTAATGAAAGATTAAAACTTGAGTAAGTTGCTTTCAAACGCAGTAAATCTGCCACTTGAAGTTTAAACATCTTCTCCTGAAAGATGACTCTTGCTTTACAGATGGAAAATGTGCTTCAAGAATCACGGTTCCCCTCATCCACGGGGTCACTACGCTTTGGATCTAAAGAAAACATCTTATGTTTTGTTGGAAATACATCTGGCTGGTTGTGTGGCAGAAAAGTGACTTTGTGCAATTCAATCAATCAATCAATCAGCGGTATTCATTCATTCAATAGTATTTATTGAGCGCTTACTATGTGCAGAGCACTGTACTAAGCGCTTGGAATGGACAATTCGGCAACAGATAGAGACAATCCCTGCCCAATGGCGGGCTCACAGTCTAATCGGGGGAGACGGACGGACAAAAACAAGACAACCTAATCAAGATAAATAGAAATAAATAGAATCAAGGGGATGTACACCTCATTACCAGAATAAATAGGGTAATAAAAATATATACCAGTGAGCATAGTGCTGAGGGAAGGGGAAGGGAGAGGGGGAGGAGCAGAGGAAAAGGGGGGAAAGGGGGCTTAGCTGAGGGGAGGTGAAGGGGAGGCAGAGAGGGAGCAGAGGGGAAAGGGGACGCTAAGTCTGGGAAGGCCTCTTGGAGGAGGTGAGCTCTCAGTAGGGCTTTGAAGAGGGGAAGAGAATGAATTGAAGTGTCTACTGTGTACAGAGGACTGTACTAAGCTCTTGAGAGCGAACAATACAGTAAAGTTGGTAGACAGGTTCCCTGCCCAGTAAGGAGCTGCCATTTTACAGGGGGACACAGACAGGAATATAAATGAATTATGGATAAGTACATAAGTGTAACCTCGGAGTCACACCTGGAGAGTTTCCAGTACTCTGCCAGTCTCGGCTATGGGAGGGAGAGTCAGGCAGAGGCCTACCCGTTCCATTCCTAGCTTGGCCGGTGGCTAGCGAGTGGAAGGCCATCTGCTACAAGTCAAAACTCACCCACGGTGGGCAGCAGCGGCAGGGGAGAGAGTCGAAGGCGGAGACTCGGGTTTACTGCATGGAAGGAGGCAATGGAAAACCGCCTCCATATTTTACCAAGAAAACTCTTTGGATCCACTACCAGAATGATGGCAGATGGAGAATGGGGCATTCCGGAAGAGATGCGTCCATGGAGTCGCTATGGGTCAGAAACAACTGGACAGCATAAGACAAGACAAGACATAAATGCTATGGGGCTGAGGGTATGTCCAAGTTACCTTGAGTTGTCGATGACGACCATCAGTTAGTACAGTACCAAGAATCGTTAAAGCGGTTACAGCATAGCACCTAATAATTTGACAATACCTTTTCTGTTTCTTTAGTCTTCTCTTTCCTCTCCTTTCTCTTTTGTCTTCTTTTGTGAAATCCGTGCATTCCTCCTCTGTATTTTTGAGAAAAATAATGCATCCAAACTCTCATCACCTTTTCTTCTTTGTACTTGAGGTGAAGGTAACTGATCTTACCTAGCTGGGAGCTCTTTGACGACTAACACGGAGATCCTGATGGGATGGAAAATCAACGGCTACATGTCTCTTCAAACTGACAGTCCCTTCGTCGCTCGGCTCTCCGACCGACACACAGTGGCTCCTCGGATGGGGAGCAAAGAGGCCGAGGGTCTGAGGAGGTGATGCTGGGAGGGTCGGACTTTCCGCAGACGCTCCTTCCGGTGGTATCTGCTCCTAGTTGATTCATCTAATGGTATTTATTGAGCACTTATTGTGTCAGTCAGACAGTCATATTTACTGGGCGATTATTGTGTGCAGAGCGCTATACTAGAACACTTGTAAGTATCTGGGAGAATATTATGTACCAGAGTTGTAGACACACTCCTTGCCCAGTTTGGGCTTGGGAAGAAGACCATGAGCAGTTCTAGGACAGGTTTGCTTCCACCTTCTCCTACACAATGCTGTTTTCAGAAACAATGACAACACTCTGTTTGCCTACTTTGCAGAGGTTACCTTCTCGTTGAACCCTGCGTTAATCGATCTAACGTATTTATTGAGTGCTCACTGGGTGCAGAGGACTCTACTAAGGGCTTAGGAGAGCACAGCGTATCACAGTTGGTAGACACGATCCAGACACACAATGAGTTTATAGTGTAGAGGGAGAGACAGACAATATAAATAAATAAATTGTGGAGACGTGCATAAGCGCTGTGAGGCTGAGGGAGGGGTGACTATAGTGTAGAGGGAGAGACAGACATTAATATAAATAAATTGTGGAGACGTGCATAAGTGCTCTGGGGCTGAGGGAGGAGTGAATAAAAGGTGGCAATCCAAGTGCAAGGGTGACCCAAAAGGGAGTGGGAGAGGAGGAAATGAGGGCTTAGTCAGGGCAGGCCTCGTGGAGGAGATGTGCCTTCAATTTTCAAGGTGGGGAGAATGATTGTCTGTTGGATATTGAAAGGGAGGGTGTTCCAGGCCAGAGGCAGGATGTGGGCGAGGGATCAGTGGCGAGATAGGTGAGTAGGTTGGTATTAGCGGAGCAAAGTGTGCGGGCTGGGATGTAGTAGGAGAGTAGTGAGGTGAGGTAGGAGGGGGCAAGGTGATCGAGTGCTTTAAAGCCAGCGGTGAGGAGTTTCCGTTTGATGCAGAGATGGATGGGTAACCACTGGAGGTTCTTGAGGAGTGGGGAAACGTGGACCGAAAAGTTTGGCAGAAAAATGATCCAGGCAGCAGAATGAAGTATGAACTGGAGTAGGATTGCACACTTAATGTGTGCAGAGCATTCATTTATTCATTCCTTCAATCGTATTTATTGAGCGCTTACTGTGTGCAGATCACTGTACTAAGTAATCGGAAAGTACAACTGAGCAGTAAAGAGAGACAATCGCTGCACAGACTGGGCTTACTGTCTAAAAAGGGGGACTGTCCTAAGCTGTTGGAAGAGTACAATAAAGCAGAGTTGATAGACGCGTTGGCTGCCCACAAGGAGCCTACGGTCTAGAGAGGGAAAACTTAAAGAGAACGTGCACTGTAGCACCTTTCCATGTCCAGTGGTACATGCGTGCGTATATTTATTTCTTCTGTTGCATCCTGCAAGCTTTTAATACGGTGCTCTACACAGACAGTGAGCGTCAATAATTATCGCTGATTGACCGACTGATCATTAATATCAGGATATCCAGGTATTTTTCAATGGTGTTTTATTCGAAACCTACTGTTAAAAGATGTGTTATGGAAGAAATGAATATATTTTCAAATTCACACTGCTTAGAAGTTGGCCATTTCAAGCATCGCAAGGATTTTATTGAATATTGCATAACGCAGTACACCTCAAAAGCACACCACATTCCTCTCCCTCATCTCAAAAAGTTAAGTCCACTGCTCTTCTTTTAGAAGTGGCACCAGTGGTATTTTTGAGACCGTTGGTACACTTGTCTCGCCTCGAATGACTTGTTGCTAATTGGTCTTGTCCCAGAAAATTTTACCTTCTGAAGACTGAGAATGATTTCATAACCAATTTGAAGTCATTATATTATAAATAGAACAGCTGTGCTGGCTTCAGGAGAATAATAGGACTTTAAAAGTCATTTTAAAAAACAGTTTTTTTACACCAACTGGGCAGGAAAAATGACATCAGTGTTTTGGTTCCATCTGACTAGTAAGTTTTCATCTGTCGCTATATGTATTCAAGTCCCTCTTTTCACACTTAGTTCTTCAAGGGTTATCGGATGTATTTGGGATAGGACACAGGTAGGAAATTAGGGAATGCTCTTCTAACCATGCACATCTACTTGGATAGGATGGGATGGTGGAAAAAAGTTTGTGTTCGCTTATATCATGCTGTCCCACGTACCATAGAGCAGAAGGAGTCAGAGAAGTTGGGTTCAAATCTCAGCTCTGTTCCGGTTTACTGTGTGACTCGGGCTGGGCCCGTTGCTTAACCTCTCTGAGCTTATTTTTGGAAAAGGGGGATAAAGTAGATTTTGAGACCATATGGGTCAGAGACTGGGTTTGATGGCCTATCCTTTTATCTACTCCAGTGCATAGCACTTAAATGCCATGCCGCCCACCTCCTCACCGTCCCCCGTTCTCACCCATCCCACCGTCGACCCCCGGGCCACGTCCTCCCGCGGTCCCGGAAAGCCCTCCCTCCTCACCTCCGCCAAACTCATTCTCTTCCCCTCTTCAAATCCCTACTGAGAACTCACCTCCTCCAAGAGGCCTTCCCAGACTGAGCTCCCCTTCTCCCTCTGCTCCCTCTCCCCCGGCCCCCTTCACCTCTCCGCAGCTAAACCCTCTTCTCCCCCCTTTGCCTCTGCTCCTCCCCCTCTCCCGTCCCATCCCCTCGGCACCGTACTCGTCCGCCCGACTGTATAGATCTTCATTACCCTATTTATTTTGTTAATGAGCTGTACATCACCTTGATTCTATTTATTTGCTATTGTTTTATTGAGATGCTCTTCCCCTCGATTCTATTTATTGCCATTATTCTTGTCTGTCTGTCTCCCCCGATTAGAGCGTAAGCCCATCAAAGGGCAGGGACTGTATCTGTTACCGATTTGTCCATTCCAAGCGCTTAGTACAGTGCTCTGCACATAGTAAGCGCTCAATAAATACTATTGAATGAATGAATAATTATAGGATGAGTTCTCCTTATCACAGAGTTCATCGGGATTGAAACCACACTTTTGTTTCTTTGTTTTGGTTTTTATTGCATTTGCTAAGTGTTTACTTTGGGTCAAGTACCGTTCTAAGTGCTGGGATAGATACAAGTTAACCAGGTCCTGACCAATTCCTGTCCCACATGGGGCTCACAGTTTAAGTAAGAGAGAGAGCAGGTATTTCATCCTCATTTAGTTAGGAAACTGAGGCACAGAGAAGTGAAGTGGCTTGCCTAAGGTCACATACCGGGCAAGGGATGGAGCTAGGATTAGAACCCAGGTCCTCTGACTTCCAGGCCCTTGCTCTTTCCACTAGGCCGCACCGCTTCCCAGCCGGGCCCAAGTTAGAGGAGAAAATGCCATATAAATGTGCCTGCCATTATTATCATTTACAGTAGGCAATAGGCTTATCAACTGGCCTAGGCTCTCAGAACAAGGACCTTGAACAAATACCGGCAAATCATATCTGAAAAATGAGGTTCTTCATCAGACTCAGAGGAGTAAATTTGCAATTATGGGAACTGGGCACCTAATCTTTAGAACGCAGCCCTGAAAGTGTACACTAAGTTCGCCTTTTTATATGCAAACTTTCAAAAATATCCCCGGGGTCAGTTTAATGGAAAAGAAGATGGATGGTGGGCCTTTGTAGTCTATTCCACCCTGGATGCACACACATATCTCCAATTAACTGAAACGGGAAATCCCAGCATGCCCTGCAATAAAAATCTGTTCTTTAATCGTTTCACTGTATTTTGTTTTTAGATTACACAGGCCAGCTTTTTTATCCGGCGTGGCCTAGTGGATAGATCATGGGCCTGGAAGTCAGAAGGACCTGGGTTCTAATCCCGGCCCCACCAATGGCTTGCTGTGTGACCTAGGACAAGACGCTTCACTTCTCTGCGTCTCGGTTTCCGCAACCGTAAAACGGGGATACCGTTCTCTCTCCTGTTTAGACCGTGAGTCCCATGCGGGATAGGAATGTGTCCGACCTAATTTACTTGTACCTTTCCCACTGCTTACGGCAGTGTTAGACAGATAGTAAGTGCTTAGCAGATACCATAATCAATCAATCCAAAGTCCAGAGATCAAAAAACCTGCCTGGAAGCAGCATCTCCAATTTTTAATACCGGAATCTGACAGGGACCTTGTCCAACCTGATTATCTCGTAAATATCTCGGTGCTTAACATAGTGCTTAGCACGTGGTGCTGAACTAATACTATAATTATTATTCATTATTATCACTTGACCCCACCCCCGCTTCCTTCCTGAAGGGCCTGGACCCAACCACCTCCAGGCCTACATTTCTCGAGCTACAAAACCCCACATATGGGATAAGCTTTTTGTGGGGTGGGAATGTGACTAATATTGTTGCATTGTTCTCTCCCAAGCGCTTATTCAGTGTTTTGCACACGGTAACCTCTCGGTAAATACCAATGACTGAGATTGATTGATTGATAGGAACCTTCTTGAGCAGGACAGGAGAAAAGACGTTCTCTAGGATGGTTTGTCCCAGGTGGGTAGTTAGGGTTTTATTTTAGACAGATTGGGATTTAGATGGTCTTTCTCCTTTCTTCTTTATGTATTGTGGAAGTTCATTTTGGGCAGGGAAGGTGTCTGTTATATTGTCATATTGTATTCTCCCAAGTACTTAGTACAGTGCTCTGCACAAGGTAAGTACTCAATAAATTTGATTGTGGGAGTTTTTATGATATCTGTTCAGCACTTACTATGTACTAAACTCTCTTCTAAGCGTTGGGATAGATTCAAGGTAATCGAGTTGGACAGAGTCGCTGTCCCACCTGGGGCTTCACAGTCTTAATCCCCATTTTCCAGAAGACAGAACTGAGTCCCAGAGAAGTAAAGCGACTGGCCCAAGTTCACACAGCGGACAAGTGGCGGAGCCGGGATTAGAACCCAGATCCCTCTGACTCCCAGGCCCGTGCTCTATCCATATCTGTAACCCGTAGCCTACCGTGGAGGCAGGGGAGGACGCACCCAGGTTTATTGAGCCCTTACTGTTTCCAGAGCACCGTACTTAACACTTGGGAAAGTAACACTTACAGAATCTGTAGACACGTTCCCTGCCCCAAATCAGCTTTGAATCTAGAGGGGGAGACAGACATTAATTTTAAAAAAATAAATTGCAGATCTATACATAAGTGCTGTGGGACCGAGGGAAGGGTGAATAAAGGGTGCGAATGCGACACAGAAGGGAGTGGGAGAAGAGGAAATGTGGCCGAAGAGGAAATGAGGGCTATGGGATGGTTTTTCCTAAGGTTTAGAAGGTGGGGAGAACGATTGCCTGTCTAGATACGAAGGGGGAGGGCGTTTCAGGCCAGAAGCAGGATGTGGGCAAGAGGTCGGGGGTGAGGTAGACGAGATTGAGAATATGTATTTCCTGGGGAGAGAAGAGACTATGGAAAAAATGCTCTGGACTGTGAAATATTTGGGACTTACTCCCGGCGTTGCTTTCTGAGTGGTGGGAGGGAAGGCTGTAGGGGAGGGGAAGTGGGTGGCAATGTCCTCCAAGGCCTCCCCTGGGACCACCATACCATCCTCATCTGTCCCTGTCCCCTGGACGATGAACACTGCAAGCTGGGGAAGGGCAGGGAGGGAGAATGATGATGATAATCATCATTTTGGTATTTGTTAAGCGCTAATTATATGCCAGGTACTATACCCAGCAATGGGGTAGATGCAGGATAATCACTTCCTATATGGGACTCACAGAGTAATTAGGAAGGAGAACAGGTGTTGAATCTCCATTTTGCTGATGGGAGAACTGAGGCCCAGAAAGGTTAAGTGGCTTGCCCGTGGTCTCGCAGCAGACGAGCGCGGAGCCGGAATTGGAACCCAGGTCCTCTGACTCCCAGGCCCCTGCTCTTTCCAGTGGGCCATGTTGCTTCTCAGCGGAAGAAGGCCGGCAGGTTTGCAGAAGCGAATGCAGGCGGTGGTTGCAGCCGCTGACTGGGGCCTCTGAGGAAGGAGTAGTCACTGGAGCCCGAAGGAAGTAAGCATGACGGGGCTGCGGGGAGAGAGAGGAAGAGGATAAACAAACTTCCACTCTTCAGTGGAGTTCCGGTGCTCTAAATCTCAACCGATCTATCCATCAGTGGTAGTTATTGAGCGCTTACCATGTGTAGAGCACTGTACTGTGAGCTTAAATCTCTCTGACCCGCCTTGATATCATGCTTCTTTGAAAGAAACAGGTGCATTTTGGGCCATTCCATTGTTAATGAATTGCCCGTTGAGGTTAAGCGTGATTATTTCAGAATATTTAGTCTCAGAGTTCTGAGCCCCTTATCTTCAGGGCCGGGTTTCAAGCCCTCAGCTGAATCTGTCTGTTCCTCTGTTAAATATTTGATCACTTTGTGGAAAGGCTTTGGTCTGGAAGGAACACTTGATCATTAATAACTTTGATTTTTTTTTTGTCTTTCTGAAACATGGATTGACATCTGCCTAGACTTCTCCAAGTCTAATGAAATTACTTTTTTCTGGTTTTCCCCCGCACGTTACCCTCCAAGTACTGGTAGTTGGGATCCACCGGTCAGTCTAAAGTCAAAATTCCTGTCTCTCTGGAGCTTGCGTATTTTTGGAAAGTAATTTGTTCACTTGAGATGTCTGCTTTCTAACAAAATCTAACACTTTTTAGTGGTATTTGGTAAGCACCTACTACATGCCAGATGCTGTACTAAGTGCTAAGGTAGAAACAAGCTAATCAGGTTGGATACAGTCCATGTCCCATATGGGACTTAACGCTCTTGATCCCCCTTTTCCAGATGAGGTAACTGAGCCCTAGAGAAATGAAGTGACTCCCCCCAGGTCAAACACAGGAGACCAGTGACGGAGGCAGGATTAGAACCCAGGTCCTTCTGACTCCCAGGCCCGTATTCTATCTAATAGGCCCCTTGATGCCAAACTGAAATTTTTGAGGGTTGGTGTTGTGCCAACAGGGATAGTAATAATAATGTTGGTATTTGTTAAGCGCTTACTAGGTGCAGAGCACTGTTCTAAGCGCTGGAGTAGATACAGAGTCATCAGGTTGTCCCACGTGAGGCTCACAGTCTTCATCCCCATTTCCCAGATGAGGTCACTGAGGCACCGGGAAGTGAAGTGACTTGCCCACAGTCACACAGCTGACAAGTGGCAGAGCCGGGATATTTACTAACCCTTCCATCTACCACCCTACCCCTGGTAAATGTGGCTCAGCACGTCCGCCTAACGGAGCAATTTGGATTTTCCAAACTTCAGCCCTGCCCCCTAACTACTACTCTTTGAGAAATACTGGTTTTTTTATGGTGTTGATTAAGCACTTTACTAAGTGCTGGGCTAGATAGACGTTAATCAGGTTGGACACAGTCCTTGTCCCACATAGGGCTCACGGTCTTAATTCCCATTTTACAGATGAGGAAACTGACATGCAGAGAAGTGATGATAATAATAATAATGTTGGTATTATTTGTTAAGCACTTACTATGTGCAAAACACTGTTCTAAGCGCTGGGGGATACAAGGTGATCAGGTTGTCCCCCGTGGGGCTCACAGTTTTAATCCCCATTTTACAGATGAGGTAACTGCCCAAAGTAATAATAATAATAATGTTGGTATTTGTTAAGCGCCTACTATGTGCCGAGCACTGTTCTAAGCGCTGGGGTAGACATAGGGGAATCAGGTTGTCCCCCGTGGGGCTCACAGTCTTCATCCCCATTTTACAGATGAGGGAACCGAGGCACCGAGAAGTGAAGTGACTCGCCCACAGTCACACAGCCGACGAGTGGCAGAGCTGGGATTCGAACTCATGAGCCCTGACTCCAAAGCCCGTGCTCTTTCCACTGAGCCACGCTGCTTCTCCAAAGTCCTTGGAGAAAGTCCTTCTCCAAAGTCTCCAAAGTCACACAGCTGGCAAGCGGCAGAGCTGGGATCAGAACCCATGACCTCTCATTCCCAAGCCTGGGCTCTTTCCACTGAGCCACGTTGCTTCTCTAGAGTAATTAGAGTAATAACAATAATAATAATGATGATGATGATGATGATATTTGTTAAGTGCTTACTGTACCAGGCACTGTTCTATGCGCTGGGGTAGATAGAAGATAATCGGGTTGGACACGGCCCCTGTCCCACATCGGCCTCACAGTCTTAATCTCCATTTACAGATGAGGGAACCGAGGCACAGCAAAGTTAAGTGACTTGCCCAAGGTCACCCAGCAGACAAGTGGCAGAGTTGGGATTAGAACCCATGACCTTCTGACTCCCAGGCCCGCGCTCTGTCCCTTATGCAGTGTTGCTTCTCTGAGGGAGTGCTCAACAAGAGAGCACTCTTGCACTCTCCCCAGGGCTTAGTAGAGTGCTCTGAACCTAGCGAGCGCTCAGTAAATATTCTTGACTGTATAAATACCATTAACTGATTGACTTGCAACTCCAGCCCTCGGCCAGACCCGCAACACTTCAGAAACAGCTGCTGTTCATGGGGTGTTCTCCTGGTCACTTAGCGGACTCTCTCAAGCACACGCTTGCGCGGTCAGAAGGCTCCGCCTGCCTACGTTGAAGTCAAAGGGTTTCTGCCCATCTGGATGATTCCCAACAAAGGTCGCCAGTTGCGTTGCGTTGAACTCAAAGCTAAAGGTTTGGGGGCCTTTAAGCTGTATTTCAACTGGGAGTTTCGTGGAAGAAATAAGCACTACTTTGGTCCCAGTCAGACCCACCTGCTCTTCTTATCGATCGGTCAATTTATAATAATAATAATAATGTTGGTATTTGTTAAGCGCTTACTATGTGCCGAGCGCTGTTCTAAGCGCTGGGGGAGACACGGGGGGACTCAGGTTGTCCCACGTGGGGCTCGCAGTCTTAATCCTCATTTTACAGATGAGGGAATTGAAGCACCGAGAAGGGAAGTGACTTGCCCAAAGTCACACAGCTGACAAGTGGCCGAGCCGGAATTCGAACCCATGACCTCTGACTCCAAAGCCCGGGCTCTTTCCACTGAGCCACGCTGCTTCTCTAATTGACTTATTCTAATTGATTTATTGACTGCTTACTATGTGCAGAACACTGTACTAAGCTCTTGGGAGAGTCCTATGCAACAGAATTAGAAGATGCCCTACCATTTTTAAAACTCTGGCACCCATCTATGATACTTTCCTTCGACAGTCTTCTCCCCAGGTCATATGCCCAACTACTCTCCCAAGTGCTTAGTACAATGCTCCACTCAGAGTAAGCACTCAGTAAATCCTATCGATTGATCAGCTGTCATCTCAGCCCTTCCGCGACGACTGCACACCGTGCACTCACACTCACCCATACCACTTAATAAGAAGGACGGTATCCGTTAAGCGCTTACTGTGTGCCAAGCGCTTTTCTAAGTGCTGGGGTAGATACAAGGTTATCAGCCTGTCCCACCTGGGGCTCACCGCCTTAATCCCCGTTTTCCAGGTGAGGGACCCGAGGCACCGGGCAGTTAAGTGACTTACCCAAGGCCACACAGCTGACAAGTGGCGGAGCGGGGATTCGAACCCATGACCTCTGACTCCCAAGCCCGGGCTCTTTCCATTGAGCCACGCTGCTTCTCTAATGGAACTAGAGCTCTCTCCAGTATACTTGCCTTCCCCTACTCCATCTGACAATCATATTCCTAATCCAAGAGTTTTGCAGCAGTTGTTATTTCAGTCACAGAACCTTAGCACGTCTTTCTCAGATCAAGGGCGTGTCTTTTCCAGTGTCCTTTCCTTGAAAACTGACTGAAACGATAATAACGATTGTCATTATTATTGATTATTATTCATAATAATGTGGTATTTAAGTGCTTACCATGTACTGCAGATTGGGGTAGGTACAGTGCAGCGTGGCTCAGTGGAAAGAGCACGGGCTTGGGAGTCAGAGGTCGTGAGTTCTAATCCCAACTCTGCCACTTGTCTGCTGTATGACCTTGGGTGACTTAGCTTCTCTGTGCCTCAGTTGCCTCATCTGTAAAATGGGGATTGAGACTGTGAGCCCTGTGTGGGGCAGGGACTCTTTCCCACCTGATCACCTTGTATCTACCCCAGTGCTTAGAACGGTGCTCGGCACATAGTAAGCGCTTAACAAAATACGACCGTCATCATCATCGCCACACTCTCCGTAGCCCAAAGTCATGGAGATTAAGATGGTAGCGTAGTAAATGAGAAGCTCAGATGATTCCGAAACTGATTAACCGTTTTTCAAGTTGCTTTGGACCACGGCCATGCATTCGCCGGCCCCTCCACCCCTAGATTTTCTAAACTATCGATCACGGTCTTGCCCGTCAAAGGGCAGGGACTGTCTCGATCTGTTACCGATTTGTACATTTCAAGCGCTTAGTACAGTGCTCTGCACATAGTAAGCGCTCAATAAATACTATTGAATGAATGAAAGTCAGAGAACTGGCAGCCGTGGTGCTGGCCTCTAGGTTGCCACCCAGGTCTGGCTTCGTTGAGCACTTACTGAGTGCAGAGCACTGTCCTGCGCACTTGGGAGAGCATAATAGAACAGAATTAGCAGGCACATTCCCTGCCCACAATGAACTTGCGACCTAGAGGGGGTGATAGCCATTAATATGAATAAATAAGTAATTTTAAATACAGAATTTAAAGCTGCGGGCGTAAGTACTGTGGAGTTGGGGAGAATCTCATATGTCTAAAGGTCACAGATCGAAGTGCATCGGTGACACAGAAGGGAGAGAAGCTTGGGGGAAAGAGGGCTTAATCGGGGAAGGCCTCTTAGAGGAGAAGTGACCGTAGTAATTCTTTGCAGATGGGGAAGGGTGGTGATCTGGTATATATCATCCGGCATGTGAGAGAGAAATCCTCATGGCACAGGACTTGGGACCGATGCCCTCCTTCTCTCACCTCCCCTGCCGTGACCCTGGCAGCGTGTGTCTCTGTGTTCCAAAATTCGTGAATTGAAAGCATTAAAAGGGAAATGAATTGTCTGATGACAGGCGCTAAGATCCCAGCCTTACTGCCAAGTTTTCGAATTGTGCTTCTCTTCGTTATATTTTTTTTAATTGAGATGAATGATTTAGCTATTTTCCAAAATTAAAGTTTTACAAGAGAGGTGCGCTATTATATCTTCCGTGATATTTGTCTTGCTTGAAAAGAGGTGCTTCATCACTGTCAGAAAAATCTCCCACTGTGGGTCCCGCTGAAACTTCCCAAACATTTAAATCCCATTAGCAGTGTCCCCATTGGAGGGAAAGCCGATTTAATTGGGAGTCAACACACATTTTAAACCTCTTTAAAAAAAAAAAAAACCGAATCTCAGAACCGGGGTATGATTAACCGAAAAGTCTCTCTGCGGCACTATGAGGAATAATTAAGCTGTAAATTTCATCTTTGTTTGCCAAATGAGAAACAATATTTTTTATCGTCGGCTTTTTTTTCAACTTTATCTGTCTAGATAAATATAATTAGGTAATGGATGATGGTTTGTTAGCATTTTATTTCCTGTGTTTGCAAGGGCATTAAGAGTGATCATAAAGCTCACAACAAATACAGTTGGTCTTCAGATTTTCAGAGGCGAGAACGTGACTTTAGTAAATCAGATGGACCCGGGCCATGCATTTTGCAAATTAACTCTTCCTATATTCTGGACCGGATCAGGCCCAGCTGATTTACATATACTAATTGCTAGTTCCCATTAAGTGCTGGGTGGTCACCTGTACAATAAATTTCACAAATTAATATTTTCATAGAGCAATTATTTTATACATACTAGAAACAAAGTAACTTGATCCAGGATGGAATTTTGGACCCCGAGCTAATTTTTCCTTCTTTCTCAAGAGACTCCTTTTGAGGACCCGGGTGCTGTAAACCAGGTTGGCCGTGAGAAAAAAATCTCTTGATAAACTGAAAAGACTTTGAAAGATCTAGAATTTCTTCACTTTTCAGATCTCTTGGTTAGGAAGATTAAAATTAGTCCTCTTTCTAATTTAGGAGTGAGATAGCCAGTCATTCCACTGATCGTATTCATGAGAGCCAGTATCTCTTCAATTCCATATTTAAACCTGCGTGATGCCTAAAGATACTGGTTCAGTTTATCGCTTGCTTATATTTCCCTATTTACTTTCCTAACTGGTTTTTCTTGGGACTTTTTTAAAAAAAACAACATTTAAACACCTACAGAACAGACCATTCCTTCTGAATCTATTTTTATAACACGCCTAGACCCATGATGGAGAAAAATCTGATCCAGTTGCCGCATTCTTCATATCTGAACGCCTGTAAAGGAAAGTAGCATGGCCTAAAGGAAAGAGCACAGGGTCTAGGAGTCAGAGGACGTGGGTTTTAATCCCCGCTCTGCCAATTGCTTGCCGGGTGACCTTGGGTGAGTCACCTATCTTCGCCGCACCTCAGTTTCCTCAACTGTAAAATGAGGATTAAATACCCGTTCTCTTCCTACTTAGACTGTGAGCTCCGTGCAGGACGGTAGCGGTACCTGACCTAATTAACTTGTACCTACCCCAGCACTTACAATAGTGTTTGACACATAGTAAATGCTTAGCAAATACCATAACCAAAAAAAAAAGGCAATTTAAGAAGCCAGGTAACGTTTGGCCTATTGGCATAGAAATAAACATTCGGTAATGGCGACCCAGGGCAAATGTGTAAGCTTGGTCATAGACTGTCAGTCACTGACTTCACAGAAAGCAAAGAGAACTAGAAACACTCCATCCAATCAATCAATCAAGCAGATTAACTGAGCTCTTACTGTACTAAGGACGTGGGAGAGTACAATGCGACGGAGTGAGTACAATACGATGGAGTTGGTAGACGCATTTTCTGCCCCAAACAAGCTCATAGTCTAGAGACAAAGTTACTGTCCTAGTTATTATTCAGTAAGTGAAATTAAGTGTGGAACCAACAGCACATCTTTACCTCTACAGGGACTTAGAGAAGCAGCGTGGCTCAGTGGAAAGAGCATGGGCTTTGGAGTCAGGGCTCATGAGTTCGAATCCCGGCTCTGCCACTTGTCAGCTGTGTGACTGTGGGCAAATCACTTAACTTCTCTGTGCCTCAGTTACCTCATCTGTAAAATGGGGATTAACTTGTGAGCCTCGCGTGGGACAACCTGATGACCCTGTATCTACCCCAGCGCTTAGAACAGTGCTCGGCACATAGTGAGCGCTTAACAACCACCAACGTTCTCATTATTACTTCTTTGCAAGAGAAGCCAGAATTTGAGGTGGGAATTGCAGCAGGGGTCAAATTGGTGAGAAAACCAGTCCCTAAGTATCAGAACATTAATCAGTGTTATGGATTGAGCACCTACCCCTAGTCAATCGAACGTCTTTCCTGAGCACTCAACTGTGGGCAGATCCCCTCTCAGGGTCACCCCTGCAGAGTTTCCAATACTCTACCAGTCTTGGCTACGGAAGAGAGAGTCAAGCAGAGGACTACCCATTTCATTCCCAGCTTGGACAGTGGCTAGCGAGCGGAAGGCTACAAGTCATAACTCAACCGTGCTGGGCGCCGGCGGCACACGAGAGAGTCGAGGGCCGAGACTCAGGTTTACTGTGTGGAAGGCGGCAGTGATAAACCACGTCCATGTTTTTCCCGAGAAAACTCTATGAATGCACTACCAGAAAGATGGCAGATGGAGAGTTCTGGCAGAGATGTGTCCGCGGTGTCGCTGTGGGTAGGAGATGACTCGACGTGGTAAGAGACAAGACTGTGTGCAGAGCACTGTACTAAGCGGTTGGGAGAGTACAATACAATCATAAACAGACTCATTCCCTCCCCATGATGAGCTTACAGACATTAATATAAATAAATTACAGATCTGTACATAAGTGCCGCGGGGCTGGGAGGGGGATTGAACCAAGGGAGCAAGTCAGGGCGACGCAGAAAGGAGTGGGAGAAGGGGCAAGGTGGTTGAAGGCTTTGAAGCCAACGGTGAGGAGTTGCTGTCAGATGCGGAGGTGGATGGGCAACCACTGGAGGTTCTCGAGGAGTGGGGAAACATGGCCCGGACGGTCTGCTACTACTAATAATAGCGGTATTTGTTAAGCACTGACTATGTGTCAATCACTGTGATAAGATACCAGTTTTGGACACAGTCCCTGTCCCATGTGGGGCTCACCGTCTTAATCCCTGTTTTACAGGTGAGATCAGTGAGGAAAAGTGAAGCCACTTGCCCAAGGTCACACAACAGCCCAGTGGTGGAGCCGGGATCAGAACACATGACCCTTTGACTGTTAGCCCCGTGCTCTATCCACTAATCCTTGCCGTTGGACTTGGCGGTGAACAACAGACACTTGGTCTCTACCTCAGTTGAATGGTGGAGGAAGACAGAAAAAGATTTGAACTGATGGGAACAGAAGGACTAAAAAGATATAACCCATAGTCAGATATTTCAGGATGAAGTAGCTGAATGAATAATTAAATGTATAAATAATAATAACTGTGGTATTTGTTAAGCACTTCCTATGGGCCAGACACGGTACTAAGTGTTGAAATCAGCAGCGTGGCTCAGTGGAAAGAGCCCGGGCTTGGGAGTCAGAGGTCATGGGTTCGAATCCCGGCTCCGCCACTTGTCAGCTGTGTGACTGTGGGCGAGTCACTTCACTTCTCTGGGCCTCAGTTACCTCATCTGCAAAATGGGGACGAAGACTGTGAGCCTCGCATGGGACAATCTGATTCCCCTGTGTCCACCCCAGCGCTTAGAACAGTGCTCTGCACATAGTAAGCGCTTAACAAATACCAACATTGTTAACTCTTGTCTTATGCCGTCGAGTCATCTCTCACCCATAGCAACTCCATGGAGAGTTCGGTCCCAGAATTCCCCACCTTCATCTGCCATCGTTCCGGTAGCGTGGCCATAGAGTTTTCTTGGTAAAAATCCAGAAGTGGTTTACCGCTGCCTTCTTCCGCGCAGTAAACTCGAGTCTCCGTCCTCGACTCTCTCCCCTGCCGCTGCGGCCCAGCACGTTTGAGTTCTGACCTGTAGCAGATTGCCTGTCACTCGCTAGCCACTAGCCAAGCGAGGCATGGAATGGACGGGCCCCCGCTCGACTCTCCCTCCTGTAGTCGAGACTGGTAGAGTCCTGGAAACTCTCCAGGTGCTGTCCTGAGACGTGAAGCGCTTACTGAGTGCCAAGCACCGTTCTAAGCTCTGGGGTAGATACAGGTTAATCAGGTAGGACACAGTCCCCCCGTCCTACAAGGCTCACACTCTTTATTCCGCATTTTTCAGGTGAAGCCCCTGAGGCCCAGAGAAGTGAAGTGACTTACCCAAGGTCACAGAGCAGACAAGTGGTGGATCTAGGATCAGAACCCAGGTCTTCTGACTCCCAGGCCCGTGCTCCATCCACTAGGCCATGTTGCTTCTCGGTAAATAAAAGTAAATGTGCCTATGTGCATGGATGTGTTTTTGTATAAAAATGCATAAAAATAAATATATGTTCGTAAGTGCCGGGGAGAGGAATAAAAGGCACAGGAAGTGCTGAGGGTGATTATTGAGTGGATGAGGCTGGAGTGGTGAGAATTAATCAGAAGAGGCTTCCTGGAAGGGCAGGTTTGGAAGATGGGGAGAGTTGTGATTTGGTCAGTAGGGGTGGAGGGGAAAGCAAAGAGAGAAGAGATTTAGGTAGGATATTCTGCCTCTTCTTGTAGCAACACAAGATGCTTGGAAGGGCAGTGTGATGGTGCCCTCCTTGGTATCTACACTCATGGTTATACATGCACCGTCCATCATCCTTACTTTTCCCCCTGGAAACCCATTACGAATCCCTTGTCCGCGAATTTATCCAACCCCATCCTGAACCTACCGAAATTTTCAGCCTGCCTGACCTTGTGTGGCAATAAATGAATAAGCTTACCACCTGCCGTGTGAATAAACGTTTTCTTTCGTTCCTAGCGAACCTACCACCTTCGGACTTCAGTGGGTGATTGACCCCCATGTCCTAGCAGGGGATTCGGTGAATAACCAGTCTGTTTTTTCCCCGTCCACACCCTCTGTGATTTCGTTTAATTCACATCCCAATTTGGACTTCATCTTTTCTGCAGTAACAGTGGTTACAGAGACCTGGAACCGATGAGGAGATTTTAGGGCTGTGAATTCTGCCAAATTGCTATATTTGAGATTGTTTCTCCGTGTCTCTCTGATCTCCAAGGACTCTTTCTCTCTTTTTCTCCAAATACTCATCTATCTGCCACAGCTCTAGAATAGGAAGAGGTCTTGTGGTCTCTGTGATTTCCTCAGGTCAGGACTTCACTTTTTGCGCTGTCACACCGCGATGATTTCAGTGGCATTTATCTGATAGGCCGTACTCCATCGCCACCTACTTCATCCATACACGTTTACGGTAGCAAGTAATTGGGAGGAGAAAGTCGAGAAACCTGGAATAATGATAATAATAATGGTATTTGTTAGGTAATGATAATAATAATGTTGGTATTTGTTAAGCGCTTACTATGTGCAGGGCACTGTTCTAAGCACTGGGGGAGATACAAGGTCATCATATTGTCCCACGTGGGGCTCACAGTCTTCATCCCCATTTTACAGCTGAGGGAACTGAGGCCCAGAGAAGTGAAGTGACTTGCCCACAGTCGCCCAGCTGCCAAGTGACAGAGCCGGGATTTGAACCCATGACCCGTGACTCCCAAGCCCGCGCTCTTTCCACAGAGCCACGCTGCTTCTTCACTTATTATGTGCTTACTATGGGCCAAGCACTGTTCTCAGCTCTGGGATAGATACAAGGTGATCAGGTTGGACACAGTCCCTGTCCCATGTGGGGCTCGTAATTCAGATAGATAGAACACTCTTTGGGAATTAGGAAATATTATTCTGGCAATATGCGTATCTCCAACTGGTAGAGAGGCTGCGTGGTCTAGTGGAAAGAGCCCGGGAGGCAGAGGGCCTGGATTCTAATCTCGGCTCTGCCATTTGTGTGCTGTATGATCTTGGGCAAATCACTTCACTTCTCTGTGCCTCAGTTTCCTCATCTGTAAAATGGGGATTAAAATCCTCCACTCTGCCACTTAAACTGTGAGCCCCGTGAGGGACAGGGCTCGTGTCCAACTTGATTATCTCGAATCTATCCCGGGATTTAGTAGAGTGTTTGGCACAGAGTAAGCTCTAAAGTATAATAATAATAACAATAGTGATAATAATAATTACACAATAAGGTGTGGGGAGGAACAGTGGTGCACATGTTTGCAGACTGTGCCAAGATGAGGATACTCGAAACACACATCTTCCTTAATTTGGGTTTTGTCTAGAATTAAGAGTAGAAGACATGATCTCTGCCTTCGGGGAGCTGAACATCTAGTCAGTGGTGGAGGCAGTCAGACCAACAGTGGAAGCAAGAGGAAAAACATGTGATACATGTGATAACTGTATACATTTTCATTACCCTATTTATTTTGTTAATGAAATGTACATCGCCTTGATTCTATTTATTTGCTATTGTTTTAATGAGATGCTCATCCCCTCGATTCTATTTATTGCTATCGTTCCCGTCTGTCCGTCTCCCCCGATTAGACCGTGAGCCCGTCAGAGGGCCGCGACTGTCTCCATCTGTTACCGATCTGTCCGTTCCAAGCGCTTAGTACAGTGCTCTGCACATAGTAAGCGCTCAGTAAATACTATTGAATGAAATACTGTTGAACGAATGAATGATAATTGTATTTATAAAGTGCTTACTATGTGCAGAAAAGTATGTAAAACTAAGTAAAATTGAATACAGAAATAGAGGGTGGATGGAACGATGTGATCAGAGAATTGGCAGTCTGTCGGGAGAGCACCTGGAAGGGGTAATTTTTTTGTTTTGGTGGGGTGGGTTTGAGTTTTGAGGGCCAGGATAAGCTCATTTGAGTGAGGAGGGAGTTCCAAGCAGGGAGATGAGAAGGGAAAGAGAGCAAAGAGAGGAAATGGAACGCTTAGTACGGTGCCTGGCACATTGTAAGCGCTTAACAAATACCATAGTAATAATAATAATAATAGTAAAAGAGGCGGGGAGGGGAAAGAAGGAGTGAGAAATTAACCATCCGTGATTGCTACGTCGGATATGTTTTGTTGAACACTTAATTCACTAAACAGATATCAGATTTTTCGGAGAGATTAACTCTGTTGTTTCACTTCATGCGATTTCTCAGCTACAGGGTACTTTCCTGTTTCAACGAGGGCAACGAATATTCAAGTTTTTAAAATTTCATCGGCATAGATAAAAGAAAATCATATCTACTTCTCTAACGGTTTTCAATACCTAAGTCCTCGTATATGTGCGTATGTATCTGTGTGTAGCAATAATAATAGTGATAGTATTCGTTCATTGCTTTCCGTGTGTTATGCATTGTTCTAAACACTAGAGTAGATATAAGCTAATCAGCCTGGACGTAGTCCCTGTTCCACAAGGGGCTCACAGTTTAAGAAGGACAGATATTTCATTTCCATTTTAGAGCTGAGGAAACTGAGTCACGAAGCAATTAAGAGACTTGCCCAAACATGTACAGGTATGTTTGTGGATCAAAATGTGCGTCTATCGGCGTGGCTCAGTGGAAAGAGCCCGGGCTTGGGAGTCAGAGGTCATGGGTTCGAATCCCGGCTCTGCCACTCGGCAGCTGTGTGACTGTGGGCAAGTCGCTTCACTTCTCTGTGCCTCAGTGACCTCATCTGTAAAATGGGGATTAACTGTGAGCCTCACGTGGGACAACCTGATTACCCTGTATCCACCCTAGCGCTTAGAACAGTGCTCTGCACATAGTAAGCCCTTAATAAATACCAACATCATTATTAATATTACTATCTATCTGTCTATATAGGCCAAGCACTGTTTTAAGTGTTGGAGAAGGTACAGGACAACCATATTGGACACAGTCCCTGTCCCATGTGAGCCTCAGAGTCTGATGGGGAAGGAGAACAGGTATTGCATTCCAGTTTTACAGATGAGGAAACTGAGGCACAGAGAAGTCAAGTGACTTGCCAGAGGTCACACAGCCTGCAAGTGGCGGAGTCAGAATCAGAACCCAGGTCCTCTCACTCCCAGGCCCTTGCTTTTTCCGCTAGGACCCTAGCTCACACCATCCCCCTATCTTGTAACTTCCTCCAGACCACAGCTCTCCCCGCCTTCAAAACCCACTATTTGAGCACAAGTGTGCTCTGCACATAATAAGCGCTTAACAAATAATGTTGGTATTTGTTAAGCGCTTCTTGTGTGCAGAGCACTGTTCTGAGCGCTGGGGTAGATACAGAGTAATCAGGTTGTCCCACGTGAGGCTCACAGTTAATCCCCATTTTACAGATGAGGGAACTGAGGCACTGAGAAGTTAAATGACTCGCCCACGTTACGTCTGTCACCGTGGCAGAATCCGTACTGGGGAGGAGAGTGCTTAGCTACCACCCGGTTCACAAAGGGAAGAATCGAGCCTAATTTTTTACTTCACTGAGGCAGGACGTCAGAGGCAAAAAGTTAAAATCCTCTGATTCAGACTAGCGTTAGTATCTCTTAGATTCCGGAAGGTTCCTCTGTTCTTTTTTAATATATTGTCTCTGCTGAGATTTCCTGTTTAATAGTGGGATTATAAATTAACTGAACTGTTAAAACAATGTTCCCCTCTGTGACCAGAAGAATTTGAAGTCAAAGTTAACAGCATTACCAATTTGTTAAAAGTTGAGCTCATTCCATGTTCAATATTTTTTTAATAACCACTGTAAATAACAGGCCATTCTGAAGTATAACAGATGATATCTTCTAAATCCTAATGATAACTGGCCTTAGTAATGGTCCTTCCTATAATAAGAGCCATTTGAAAAAATGATCATTTTCACAGAATATGCATATCCTTTCTAAGACCCTAAAGTTCTGGAGAGAGTCCATTCATTTAATTTATGGCTATGGAAGTTGCTCTAGGAATAATCTTTTACGATTCTGGTCTCATCGAGTATCTCGTATACTCGACTGTCTTTTTTTTTTTTAACTTTACATTTTCCATGTCCATCCCCGAATCAACGACACCATCTTTTTTCACTCATTCATTTTCCTGCCTTTCTCTCTCTCTGCTTCAGGCATTAATTACTACTCCCCGCAAAACTATGTTCTTGTAAGGAAATACAGCTTTTTTTAAGTCATATTTCTTTAATGCTTACCATCTGTGGCTCGGCGGAAAGAGCCCGGGCTTGGGCGTCGGAGGTCATGGGTTCGAATCCCGGCTCTGCCGCTTGTCAGCGGTGTGACTGTGGGCAAGTCACTTCACTTCTCTGTGCCTCAGTGACCTCATCTGTAAAATGGGGATGAAGACTGTGAGCCCCACGTGGGACAACCCGATCACCCTGTATCGACCCCAGCGCTTAGAACAGCGCTCTGCGCATAGTAAGCGCTTAACAAATACCGACATTATTATTATTATTACCAAGCACTGGGGCAAATACAAGGTGGGACACAGTCCGTCTCCCATGTGGGGCTCACATTCTTAATTTTACAGATAAGGTCCAGAGAAGTGAAATGACTTGCTCAAAGTCATACAACAGACAAGTGGTGCAGCTGGGATTAAAACCCAGAGCTTTCTGACTTCCGGGCCCACGCTCTCTCCACTAGGCCACGCTGCTTCTTAATATGTCGAAGTAATTAAGGAATCCGAAATGCCAGGGTTACGTGAATTTGAAGATCCAAGATCCCCATTTCAACTGATTTAAAAAATAAAGGCAGAAACTACCTCTCTTTCAAATTCACTATATACTATGCTATTTGAGTACTTATTTCTCCTATTTGTAGATTATTTTATGTTTGTCTCTCCAGCACAATCTGGAAGTAGACGATGTTTCTCCTTCTCTCCACACCCAGGGGGAGGATGCCTCGTTTCTATCCTGCTCACAAAGGTAATAGATGTAGCATCTTGGAAGAAATCTTGTTGCAAGGTGGATTTTAACCCGACTGCATCATTAAACATGAGCGTGGCCGGGTGGATAGCACACGGGCCTGGGAGCCGGAGGATGTGGGTTCTAATCCCGACTCTGCCACTTGTCTGCCGTTTGGGCGAGTCATTTCACGCTGTGGGCCTCAGTTTCCTCATCTGTAGAATGGGGATGAGGATTGGGAGCCCCCGGTGGGACAGGGATTGTGTCCATCCTGATTAGCTTGTATCTACCCCAGCACTTAGAACAGTTCTTAGCACATAGTAAGCACCTAACAAATGCCATTATTATTATTATTATTACCTCCTCCAGAAGAGCTTCCTTGATTAATATCAACTGTATATATTTTCATTACCCTATTTATTTGTTAATGCGATGTATATCGCCTTGATTCTATTTATTTGCTAACGTTTTAATGAGATGTTCATCCCCTCGATTCTATTCATTGCTATCGTTCTCGTCCGTCCGTCTCCCCCGATTAGACCGTGAGCCCGTCAGAGGGCCGGGACCGTCTCTATCTGTTACCGATTTGTCCATTCCAAGCGCTTAGTACGGTGCTCTGCACGTAGTAAGCGCTCAATAAATACTATTGAATGAATGAATGAATTAATTAATTAATGTTTCTTCTCTCCAGGTGACTATTGTCTCAGTACTTTTTCATCATCGAAACTATTCATCGAGTGCCCTGCGAAGTGCAGAGTACGTTAATAAACATTTGGGGTAGGTTATACTTCACAGATGTCATCCCTGCCCTAAAAGAGTTTTCAATCTAGTGGGGGAGGCTGACGCTGAAATAATTGGTGAATAGGAAGTTGAAGATGTAGTTTTGGGTGCATTAACGCTTATTTGAGTAGAACCAATAAATGCTAAGGATGATTGTTTATTACTATTATTATTATAAAAGTCTACGGGGAAACCTACCCACAACACAGTGGAACACAATACACATATATTTCCAAGGGCTTATTAAATATGAATCCTGTTATGTCCTTGTGTATATATGAGTCTAAGAGACTAACAGACTTATAGAGCATCTTTTCTTTAGAGAGCCCAATTCTTGACTTCCTTATCTCCAGTGATATTTATAAAAACAATAGCATTATCCCATTTATGGAATTATTTTTCCTTCTGTATATAGAATAGGCAAAGTTCAGTGACACAAGGTTCAGCAAGTGCACAGTTGGTGCAGAAGTGTTGAAATGGAATTTTGAAGGATAATCTGTGGTGAGGATAAATATGGAGGGAAAACTGGTCGAATTTAGTGACCGGCTGATTACGGGGGTTAAAAGAGAAGGCGGAATTAAGCACAGTGCCAATGTTACGGACTTCATTCGTTCATTCAGTAATATTTATTGAGCGCTTACTATGTGCACAGCACTGCACTAAGCGCTTGGAATGGACAATTTGGCAACAGATAGAGACAATCCCTGCCCAGTGACGGGCTCACGGTCTAATCGAGAAGGGGAGGTTTGGTGGTGTCAGAAGTGATGGGAAAGTTAGATGGAAGACATAATTTGGGAAGAAAGATGTGGAGTTCAGGGGAGGTGTCCTGGAAGCAAGAGGAAATGTGATTTGGCAGAAGAGGTGGGAGGTTGGGGGTAGCAAGCTTAGAACAGTACCTAAGTACTTAGTGCAATGCTCTACACACACCTAAGTGTCCAGTAAATAACATTTAATTGATTTACTGGAGAACTGATCAAGTTCCATCATCTATTGAGATCAAGGATATTTCAAGCCTATTTTTAAAACGTACTATAGAAAATCTATAAGGAAAGAAATGATAATAAAGTGCTCAGAATCTTTTAGAATCTTTTGAATATTTACTAATAATAGATACGTTATATGAGACCACAGTTTTCAAATGAATTAATTGTGGTATTGGTTAAGCACTTACTAAGATGTCAAGCACTAGTCCAAACAGTGGAGTTGGTGGTATTCGTTAAGCGCTCACTACGTGCCGAGCACTGTTCCGAGGGCTGGAGTGGATGCAAGTCGATCAGGTTGGACACAGTCCCCGTCCCACATGGGGCTTACAGTTTAAGTAGGCGGTAGAACAGATGACGAATGCCCATTTTATACATCGAGGAGACTGAGGAACAGAGAATTTAAGTGTGTGGCTCGGGGTCACACGGCAGACAAGAGGAGGGGCTGGGATTAGAACCCAGGTCCTCTGATTCCCGGGCCCGTACTCTTTCCACTAGGCCGTGCCGCTTCCCAAATAAACATTTGGCACGTAAGCACTCAGCACCAGGACACTAATGAGCTGAACCTTGTGTCACTGAACTTTGCCTATTCTGTATACAGAAGGAAAATAATTCCATAAATGGGATAATGCTATGGTTTTTATAAATATCACTGGAGATGAGGAAGTCAAGAATAGAGCTCTCTGAAGAAAAGATGCTCTCTGAGTCTGTTAGTCTCTTAGACTCATATATACTCAAGGACATAACGGGATTCATATTTAATATAGCCCTTGGAAATATGTGTGTACTGTGTTCCACTGTGTTGTGGGTGGGTTTTCCCATGGACTTTTATAAGAATAATAATGATAATAAATGGCAGTATTTGTCAAGTGTTCACTATGTGTAAACTCCTCGAGGTCGGGCAGCGTGTTTACCAATTGATGTAGCCCACGATCCATAAGCCCCACTCAGTGTTGCAACCGATTGCGGCCGGGAAGACAGTCGTTTATGCTTGTTTTGAACTTCCCGACCACATAGAATAGCCCATTACACCCAGTGAGTACTGCCGGCTTAGGGGAAACGGTACGGGCTTGGGAGCCCGGGGACGTGGGTTCTGATCCTGGCTCCGCCGCTTGTCTGCTGTGTGACTTTGGGCAAGTCACTTCACTTCTCTGGGCCTCAGTTACCACATCTGTAAAATAATAATAATAAGGATGGCATTTGGTAAGCGCTTACTATGTGCCAAGCACTGTTCTAAGCGCTGGGGGGATACAAAGTGATCAGGTTGTCCCACGTGGGGCTCACAGTCTTCACCCCCATTTTGCAGATGAGGGAACTGAGGCCCAGAGAAGTGAAGTGACTTTTCCAAAGTCACACAGCTGTCAAGCGGCGGAGCTGGGATTTGAACCCGTGACCTCTGACTCCCTAGCCCGGGCTCTTTCCACTGAGCCGCGCTGCTTCTCTAACGGGGATTAGGACTGTGAGCCCCACCGGGGGACAACCTGATTACCTTGTAACTACCCCAGCGCCGAGAACAGTGCTTGGCACGTAGAGCTTAACATATACCATCATCATCATTATCATTATTATTATTATTATTCCACGGCTACAACTATTACTTCTTCCACCGCTACTATTACAACAGCAACATGATGTAGCTTCAGATTTCGTGCACTGGGGTAGTTCAGAACCAAAGGCTTGTATGTGTGTGTGAATCTGTTATGTTTAGTATGTTAAGCATGTTTAGTATGTTTAGCGTGTTCAGTGCTCAGTACAGTGCTCTGCACCCAGTAAGCGCTCAATAAATATGATTGATGGAATGAATGAAATGTTTGTGTATGTCCATAAACTTTCTTGATGTATATTATATAGAGGAGATTCTGTGATACCTGCTTTTGCGTGCGACTCTATAGGCATTTCTGCGTTGTCTCAAACAGCCTAATTCTTTTTAAAAAAAAACATTCCAGAATGGTCTTTCCCACTTTTTACCTTGCTAAAACTTTTTATAATGGTAGGAAAGATGGAAATTAGTCTAATGAATAAATGAGGACAACGAAAAACTGGGCTACCTACACTGGATAATAGAATTTTAATATATTTCTCTTGTCGAGTTAGTGTATTTGTGTGATAATTTTATGTGACAGTGTAATTAAATTGTAAAACAATTCCCATTTCCTACGTATTTTATCTATTAATCATCATTTATTTCTTTACTTTCTTTTTCCGCAATAAATATTAGTGTAAGGAGAGTTAAATAAGTTAAACCAATGCAATTACTTTTACAGAATGAAATTAACTTCATATATCAATTTTTACTGGTTTGTATAGAGCACCTTCTCCCTGCCCTGTACAAATAAATGCATTTGTTGGGGTATATTTATGATGTCACCGTGGTTTCCATGTTTGCATTCCCTTTGAGTAATGATCCGTATGTTAAAACTTGACATTTTAACAGTATTTTCAAACAATTTCATTCATTATCAAATAACCATTTATTACACTATGGCAATTTCAAACCATTTGCTGAACCCGTTAGACACTACTAAACAATGATTTATCAACCAGTGTGCAAATTTTAATGCTTATCACAGCAAATAGAGAAAGTAACATTAAATAGTGACTTGACAACAGATCTAACTAAATTATCTTTCTTTTTTTTCAATCTTGATGTTCAGTAATAGCTAGTTTCCAATTTATAAATGCACTGAAAATTAAGAGAAGTAGATTAGATGGCTGTATCTTTGGGGCTTTTAAAATGTTAATTAGAAAACTTGGGGGAACGTACCCTGTATAAACCATTGCTGCTTACTTTTTCTAGTGGCGATATTTTAAATGCTGTGGGTGCTCACCTGGTTTGCTTTCTCTTATTAACCTCTCACCTCAGGAGAAAATCCTGCTCAGAAATTCCTCCTTCCAGGAAAGACACCCTGGGCCAGCCTCTATTCCAGGATCCAGATGGAGCGTGTTTTCTGAGCAGGTTTGCTACTTAGGATAATCCTATCTGCTTGCAACACGCAAGACATCACCAGTTCGTTCTAATCCTCGAGAGGTGTGACTATCTCAGGCTCACACGAGAACCGTGCGGAAGTCACTTTATCATTAAGAACTTTTACTAGAGGGGAAACCCTGCGTTTCACTGTTGCAAGAGGAATGTTTTCCCGTTCGCTGTACCCTATTTACAATGGCTGTGCCCCTGGCAGAATCTCTTAAACATGATCGCTACACCCAGTGTGGTAGAACGAGAGTGCTTGAACTGACCGTTTCGTTACCATCCCAGGAATTAGCACCGTTCTTGGCATTAGTAAGCACTTCATAGATTAATAACAATAATAATTTGGGGTGTATTTTAAAGACTTCCTCTGTGCCAAGCCTTGTGTCAAGTACTGGGGTAGATACAGATCAATCAGAGCAGACCCAGTCCCCGCCTTTGGGGGGGTCACCGTTTTAGAGGGGGAAAGAACAGGTAATCCCCATTTTGCAGACGAGGAAACCGAAATGCAGAGAGCTTAAGGGATTTATCCAAAGTCTCACCGCAGGCGGGTGGACGAGTCATGAATAGAACCCAGGTTTTCTGTCACCCTATCCAGGGATTTTTTTCCACTAGCCCATGCTTTCTTCAAGGCGAAAGAGAACAAGTTTCCAAAGACTTTAAATTCTCTTCACGTGAAGATGGAAGAGGTGAATCTAAATGAACTTTCCTTCACTAAGAGCGAGTTGGTATAAAACATTAAATACTTGGAAGGTTTGTGTCACAATGTGGGAGTTTCCTTCTTCCTTCACTTATCCATGTCCCCAGTGGACTAATTTGACACCCGTTGCGGAACAATTGATTTTATTTATGGAGACGTCGCATGGCCTAATAGGTAGAGCACAATCCTCAGAGTCAAACTAGGCTCTAATCCTCACTCTGCCACTTGTCTGTTGTGACCTTGGGCAGGCCACTTAAATTCTCTGTGCCTCGGTTCCCTCATCTGTAAAATGGGGATTAAGACCGTGAGCCCTCCGTGAAACACGAACTGTGTCCCACCCGATTATCTGGCGTCTATCCCAGAACACGGTGCAGTGCTTAGGAAGCGCTTAGTAGCATTAAAACATATTATCCAATCCCTAGCTATATCATCTGTCTATTAAAATTAGTAAGGTCAAAACTGAATTCTTCTTACAAAGAGAATTAGAAATGCAAGCATCTCTGGAAATGTTCCTTTCTTTTTGTATATTTTCTAAAGGGATTCACTTAATCAAGAAAAACTCTTACTGCATTTTATTGTTATGATGGATGTTGGTGTATGTATAAACTTTCTTGATTTATATTATATAGAGGAGATTCTGTGATACCTGCTTTTCCACGTGACTTGATAGGCATTTCCGTGTTGCCTCAAACAGCATAATTTTTTTTTTTTAAAAAAAAACCATTACAGAATGGTTTTTCCCACTTTTTACATTGCTAAAACTTTTTGTTGGAAAGATGGAAATCAGTTTAATGAATAAATGAGGACAACGAGAAACTGGGCTACCTACACCGAATAATAGAATTTTAATATATTTCTCTTGTCGAGTTAGTGAATGATCCCATTATACGCTTAAGAAAGACATAAATGAGTCCCCAGTTTCACCAGCTTTTGGAAACTGACTTTTTCCATTTATGTTTATTGAATACATCAAGGTCGGGCAAGATTGAGGAAATATATATTCTGACTCTGTCACTTTCTCGCTGTGTGACCTAGGCAAATCACTGTGAGCCTGTTGTGGGCAGGGATCGTCTCTCTTTGTTGCTGAATTGTACTTTCCGAGCGCTTTGTACGGTGCTCTGCATACAGTAAGCGCTCAATAAATACGACTGAATGAATGAATGAACGAACTTCACTTCTCTGTGCCTCAGTTTCGTAATCTATAAAATGAGGATTAAATAAATACCTGCTCTCCTTCCCCTTTAGACTGTGAGCCCCATATGGGACAAAGAAATGTGTCCCTCTGGAAAGAACAGAGGACATGAGTTCTAATCTTTGCTCTGCCACTTGTCTGCTGTCTTACTTCTCTGTGCCTCAGTTCCCTCTTCTGCAAAATGGGGATTCAATACTTGTTCTTCCTCTTCCTTAGAATGCTACCCCCATAAGGGACCTGATTATCTTTCATCAACCCCAGTGCTTAATAGAGTGCTCGACACATAGTAAACACTTAAATATTGTAGTTATTATTATTATCATTATCATTAATTGGATTGTTTCTACCCCAGAGCATTATGCTACAGTAAGCACTTGATAAATACCAAAATTCTTATTAAACACTAATAATAATAATGATGATGATGGTATTTGTTAAGCGCTTACTATGTGCAGAGCACTGTTCTAAGCGCTGGGGTAGACACAGGGGAACCAGGTTGTCCCCCGTGGGGCTCACAGCCTTAATCCCCATTTTACAGATGAGAGAACTGAGGCACAGAGAAGTGAAGTGACTCGCCCACAGTCACACAGCTGACAAGTGGCAGAGCCGGGATTCGAACTCATGACCTCTGACTCCAAAGCCCGGGCTCTTTCCACTGAGCCACGCTGCTTATTCTACCCATTAGCCACTTTTTTTGAACTAAAAAAAGAGTGGTAGGAACCGTTTACTGGTTGTTTGAGTCTCTTATCTGTTCACAGAATCTCCACTACTGGTGCGTATCATCCATTCGATCAGAATGGAGATTATTCCAGAAGGGTCTAGGCACTTTTCAAACCAAATTACCGTTTTCAAATTGGTGCTCTTAATAAATTTCTGTGACGGTACAGTGCCTTTTTTGGTTCTTGCATTACATTTAAGAAATTGCTTCCCCCTTGTTAAAAAAAAAAAAATCTGTGATCGGTTTTGTTAACCACAAATAGGACCCCCAGTTACTCCCCCAATATTTCAGGTTTGCCCTGTGTGCTTTTGTGTGTCTTTCTAAGGAAATAGAAAAGCAATTTGATTTGTATTAATCCCCGGTTAATAACAACATTTTCTCTGACTTTGGACTCATCTGGATTAGAGACCCCGAGGCACTTATTTCTCACTTCTCATTCCTTTGTACCAGAAATAAATTCTGCATACATTTTGGTAAGCGCCAATCAATCCGTGGTATTTTTTTTGAGTGCTCACTGTGTGCAGAGCACTGTACTGAGTGCTCGGAAGAGTACAATATGGGTTGATAGACGTGTTCCCTGTCCGCAAAGTGCTTCCAGTCTAGAGGACCGTGGGCAGTAGCGGGGCCTATTGGAAAGAGCACTGGCCTGGCACTCGGGAGACCCGGCTCTTGCCCGCTGAGTGATCTTGCTCTGTGCCTCAGTTCCCTCCTTCAAATGAAATTGCGTTTAAATATCTGTTTTCCCCTCTCCCTTTGATAGTGAACCCCATGTGGGACAGGGATTATGACTGACTGTATTACCTTGTGTCTTTCCTAGGGATTAGTACGTTATTTAACAGTAATAATGATAGAACTATTTGTTCAGCACCTACTATGGGCCAAGCCCCGTGCTAAGCCCTCGGGTAGATAAAAGCTGTGTTCCCCTGGGAAAATGACTTTACTTCTCTGTGCCTCATCTGCAAAATGGGGATTCCATCCCCGTCTCCCTCCTACTGAGAATGCGACCCCGTTTCACAGTCTGCTTTCAGTCTAAGCAGGAGGGAGAACAGGTACTGAAGACCCCGTTTTGCAGATGACGGGCCTGAGGCACAGAGAAGTGAAGTGACCTGTCCAAGGTCACACAGCAGGTAAGTGATAGAGCTGGGATTAGAGTCCAGGTCCTCGGTCTCCCAGATCTGTCCTTTTTCCACTAGGCCATTCTGCTAAGGCTTAACTGATATCACAGGCGTTGTTGTTATTGTCAGATACAGATGAATCAGGCCGTCCGATCTGAGGGAAAACCAAGGCCTCGGGTCCCCGAACGTAGCCTGTGGATCCTCTTCTCTGGCAACAGTAATGAGTGAGAGTTGTAGAGCTAAATTCCTCCAGCGTTTTTCAAGTTCATACATATCGCAAAGCGCTGTGGAACCCACACTGAGCACGCTCCAGCCCGGAGGTTAAAGAGAAAGCACGGAAGGAGCTATAGCCAGGCCGAGTGGTAAGAGCACGGGTTCTAATCCCGGCTCCGCCGCTCGTCTGCTGCGTGAACTTTGGCAAGTCATTTCACCTCCTCTGTGCCTCAGTTACCTCATCTGTTAAATGGAGATTAAAGCTCTGAGGCCCACATGGGACACGGACTGTCTCCGACCTGATTAGCTTGTATCTACTCCAGTGCTTAGTACAGTGCCTGGCGCGTAGCAAGCGCTTAACCGTCATTATCATCATGATGATTATTGAGAAGCAGCGTGGCTCCGTGGAAAGACCCCGGGCTTGGGAGTCAGTGGTCGTGGGTTCTAATCCCGGCTCCGCCGCTTGCCAGCTGTGTGACTCTGGGCAAGTCACTTCACTTCTCTGGGCCCCAGTGACCTCATCTGTAAAATGAGGATGAAAACTGTGAGCCCCACGGGGGACAACCTGATCACCTTGTATCCCCCAGCGCTTAGAACAGTGCTTTGCACAAAGTGAGCGCTTAACAAATACCACCATTTATGTATTTATTTTTATTTACCATTTACCAAAAAAAAAAAAAAACCCAAGCCAAAAATCCAACAAAATAAAAACAACAAAAAGAAGCCCTGGGGAAGGAACTGGGAGCACTCTTTGAATCATTTAGAGAGGAGAGTCCAAAACCGGAGATGGTGGAGTCATTTCTCGAAACGTGCCCAAGGAAAGCAGCAAAACCCCAGGATAAATGGTCAGCCTATGACTAATGTAAATTTTGCCCAGCCAGGTGGAAGTTCTGATTTGGGATGCATTTTCGTGACCCCAGAGGAGGTTGGTGGCGATGTGCGTAGGTAAAGTTTCGGTGCCACAATGAACACACGCCACTTTTTCTTTTCAATTAATCATCGGTTTGATTACAACTGCCGCAGGGTAATGATGCATCCGTTTACTGATGCAAGCCATTATCCTGTGCAGTTGTTAAAAAATGAAACTTGTCTTCTAAGGTCTACGGCAAAAATCTGTGTGACGAGTGTGTAATTCAATCCATGTTTTCCACAGGGGATCTTTATTCTGCATGGTCACCCCCTATCCCAAAATAATCACATCCTCCGTTTTACTTTCCGTTTCAGTCCGATCGAGCTGGGCTTCACAATTTGCATTTTCCCGACTTGTACTGGCTGGTGACGGCAGAACAATTACTGGAGAATCCAGAGCCGCCGTGAGTTGCAATTTGGTCTCGAAAATGTTTTCGTGTTTGATGCTTAATGGGGAGAATGGTGAAGAATTCCAGCCCAATTTGGTAGGGAAATAATTTAAAAATGTTAAATAATTTATTAGGAAAATCAGAAAAAAACCCAAATACTGCTGAATCGTCCTTATTTCTTTCCCCAGCTGTCTGTCTTCATCTTGTTCCCCCGTTAGATTACTGTAAACTACTGTGGCTCCACCACCTGCCAGTCTGTAACCTTGGGTGAGTCACTTCTCTGTAAAATGGGGGTTCAATACCTGCGCTCCCTCCCCCTTAAAATAATGATAATAATAAGTGCATTTGTGTTTGTGCAAAACACCGTTCTAAGCACTGGGGAGGATACAGGGTGATCAGGTTGTCCCACGTGGGGCTCACGGTTTGAATCCCCATTTTACAGACGGGGTAACTGAGGCCCAGAGAAGTGAAGCGACTTGCCCAAAGTCACACAGCTGACAAGCCATGACCTCTGACTCCCAAGCCCGGGCTCTTCCCACTGAGCCACGTGGGAGCCCATGTGGGAAAGGGACTGAATCTGATTTCATTGTATCCATCCCAATGTGTATAGTACAGTGCTTGGGATACAGTAAGTGCTCAACAAATCAATCAAAAAATATATATTATTATCCCTGTAATCAGTGACAGGGTCTGAATTCATTTTGTTGCTTTTGCGTCCAATTAATCTTCTCAGTGGTCTCCTTGATTCCAGTCACTCCCTTTCAAACCGTACTTCCCTCTGCTGCCCAGATCATATCATTCCTCACGCACCTCTCCTCAAAAACTTTTAATCGTTACCCGTTCCTCTCTGCGTCAATGGAGTAATGGTTGTGAGGCACTCCATTAACTCTCTCCTAACTTACCAATTCTATTTTTCCACTGCAGCCCAGTTTCCACTCTTCATTTCTCCCGATCTGACCTTCTTACCGTGCCTCATTTCCGACTCTTCCACCTCACGTCCGTCCTCCTACTTGCAACTCTCTCGTCCTTCAAATCTACCAGATCACAGCTTTCCCCATCTTCAGAGCCCTTCTGAAAACCCACCTCTTCCAGGGAACCTTCCCTAATCAAGCCCCATCATTTTTTTATAGCATTTGTTCAGCGCTTACTACGTGCCAGGCACTGTACTAAGTGCTCGGGTAGCTCCCAGCTAGTCCGGTTGGACACGGTCCCTGTCCCCATTTTACAGATGAGGTGACTGAGGCACAGAGAAGTTCAGTGACTTGCCCAAGGTCACGCAGTAGACAAGTGGCAGGGGCGGGATTAGAACCCAGGTCCTTCTGACTCCTAGACCCGTGCTCTATCCATTAGACCACACTTCCCAGGTCGCATCCATCCAAGCTCCTCTAGACTGTTAGCTCATCCTTTAGACTGTAAGCTCACTGGGGGCAGGCAATATGTCTGCTTAGTGTAATATTGTACTCTCCCCAGCACTTAGTACAGTGCTCTGCACACGGTAAGCGCTCAATAAATACGACCGAATAAATGAATGGTCACTTTTTTTTATTGGCATCTGTTGAGCTCTGACTGTGCACCAGGCCCCGTGTTAAGCGCGGGGACAGATACAAGATAATCAGGTTGGTCCCAGTTCACGTTCCACACGGGGCTCACAGTCTTAATTCAATTCACTCGTATTTATTGAGCGCTTATTATGGGCAAAACACGGTACTGAGCGCCTGGGAGAGTACAGTATAACAATAAGCAGACACATTCCCTGCCCACAGTGAGCTCACAGTCTAATCTCCGTTTTACAGATGAGGTATTTGAGACACAGAGAGGAGAAGTGACCTGCCTGAGGTCACACAGCAAATCATAATAATGTTGGTATTTGTTAAGCGCTTACTATGCGCAGAGCACTGATCTAAGCGCTGGGAAAGATACAGGGTCACCAGGTCGTCCCACGTGACGCTCACCGTCTTCATCCCCATTTTACAGATGTGGGAACTGAGGCACGGAGAAGTTAAGCGACTTGTCCACAGTCACCCAGCTGACAGGTGGCAGAGCTGGGATTCGAACCCGTGATCTCTGACTCCCAAGCCCTTTCCACTAAGCCACGCTGTTTTTCTCAATAAGCAGATCTGCAGACCTTAGCATTTGTGGAATTTCTCAGTTTATCCTGGCAGGCGCTTATTTATTTAACCTCCCGTGTCCTTGCCTTCAACAACTGTAGCATATTGCAAATATCAGGAACCTGTCAGTCTCCTCGTCAGCTTGTAAGGTATTTGAGGGCCGGGATCAAGTTTTTTACTCAATTACACTGTCCTAAGTGCTTACTGCACATAAATGGATTGTTTCCAAGTAAGTGTTGACTTTCAAAATCACTGGTGTTTGGACTCCAGGGGAAAGGAAGCCCTGCCCCTTCGTTGAGTAAACTGAGATCAAACCGCAAGTGGGAAATAATACCACAACAGAGCGAGATATGTTTGAAAAACAAGATCGCTAAATTAAACACCTCTTCATTCAATCTGAACGCAGAGCTCTTAAGCGATTCCAGATTGATAAGGTTAACGCTATTAGAACTGAAGGGGGCTTGTTGGATTCTTTCCCTCTCGTCGTGGGTGAAATCATTCGAGGGAGGGGGAGGGGGATTTATTAGAATTAGAACCCAGGGTTAGAAGCCAGGTCCTCTGCTTCCCAGCCCTGTTTTCCTTCCACTAGGCCAAGCCCTTGCCTGAAATTCCCTTTCCCTTCAAATGCACCAGATCACAGCTCTCCCCGCTTTCAGAGCCTTTCTGAAAGCCCTTCGCACGGTGCTTGGCACCTAGTAAGCACTTAACAAAGACCACAATTTATTATTCAGGAGTCCTTCCCAGTTCATTTTCCCTTCTCTCCAGGTTTAAACCCCCCCCCCCCCCGTCACTATTTCAGCACTTCTGCACCATCCCGTACACACCAAACTACATATTCGACAGTTTAAGCGAAGTTTCTCACCCACATATCCACCTCTCCGGTCTCTTCTTCAACCTCTGGGCTATTATTTTGGGTCTGTTCCCCCTGCTGAACTGAAAAACTCAATGAGCCCAGGGATCGTGTCTCTTTATTATTATGGTATTGTATTTAATAATAATGTTGGTATTTGTTAGGCGTTCACTATGTGCAGAGCACTGTTCTAAGCGCTGGGGTAGATACAGGGTCATCAGGTGGTCCCACGTGAGGCTCACGGTTAATCCCCATTTTCCAGAGGAGGTAACTGAGGCACAGAGAAGTGAAGTGACTTGCCCACAGTCACTCAGGTATTTGTGTGGCATTTACTATGTGCAAGCCCTGCTTTAAGTGCCGGGGTAGATACAAGTTAATCGGGTCAGACACAATCTCTGTCCCACATTGGGTTCACAGCTGAAATAGGAGGGAAAACAGGCATCGAATCTCTTAACTCTATCATGCTTTCCCAAGTATATATTAATGCTGGTATTTGTTAAGCGCTTACTACGTGCAGAGCACTGTTCTAAGCGCTGGGGGAGATACAGGGGAATCAGGCTGTCCCACGTGAGGCTCACAGTCTTCATCCCCATTTTACAGAGGAGGTGACTGAGGCACAGAGAAGTGAAGTGACTTGCCCACAGTCCCGTGACCTCTGACTCCCAAGCCCGGGCTCTTTCCACTGAGCCACCTGCTCTGCACAGAGTAGGAGCTCACTACATAACCTCTGATTAAGTACTGATTAAGTGTTGGTCACATATTAGCCCCTTAAGCCACGTGCATCATTTTTATCGTCATCGGTACGTACCGAGTACCTACTGTGTATCGAGGTTCTTGGGAGGCTAAGATAGGAATCGGAAGCCAACGATAGAAATCCTAGGCCCAGCCCTGACCCTTAAGCTTTACTATTCACTGAGCACCTACTTTGCAATCAAGCAGTCGGGAGGAAACAGAAGAATCAGCCGATACACTCTCAGCCCTCAAAGAGTTTACAGTATGCCCAATTGCATAAATATACAAAGGAAAATCGAGGATAATAATCTCCGTTTTTTAAAATGATATTTAAGTGCTTCCTATATTCATTTGACCGTATTTATGAAGTGCTCACTGTGCTCTAAGGACCATACTAAGTGCTCGGGAGAGTACAGTGTAACAACAAATAGAAACATTCCTGCCCACAGCGAGCTCACAGTCTAGAGGGGGAGACAGTGATATCAATTAACAAATAATGGATAAATGAATGAATAAATGACAGATATGTAACATGGATACATACGTGCAGCGGGGACGGGAGGGAGGATGACTAAAGGAGCAGGTAAGAGCGACGCAGAAGGGAGTGGGAGGAGAGGAGAGGAGGGCTAAGTCGGGGAAGGCTTTCGGCGAGGTGCCGTCAATGAGGCTTTGAAGTCGGGGAGGGCAATGATCCGTCCGATATGAGGAGGCCGGGCACCCATACGCCAGGCACTGACCTAAGTCCCGGGGTAGAGACAACATAATCAAATTGGACACAGTCCACGTCTCATATAGGCCTCACTGTCAAAGTATCGAATCCCCGTTTTACTGATGGGGTGACTGAGGTCCAGCCAAGTGAACTGACTTGCCCAAGGTCACCCAACAGACAAGTGGAAGGAGTCCAGGGCGGAACCCAGTTCCTCCGATTCCCAGGCCCACACTCTTCCCGAGAGGCGGCACCGCTTCTCGCCGTCAGTTCTTTGATTCTTGACAAGTGTGAAGACGCAACCTCCTCACTGGGTACATCTGTTGGAAATATAACCCACCGTCTCTCCTCCTCGCTCCCTTTCTAGAATTTGGGTACGTTGTGGATAGACCCTGGATAACGGCGGGGTGGTGTCCAATTTCTCTCTCTGGGATAGGGAAAGGACAATTCTCTTTGGAACGACTCCTTTGACTAATTCGTCGTAGAAGAGAAACTTGTCACTGTGCCAGAGACAGAACTGCTGCTGGGCTTTAGTTTTGAATTTAATAAAGTGAATAAGTGAAAAAACGTATACACGTTCACTTCAGACCGAAGTTATGAATAATTAAATGAATATATAATTGTACCCAGTTTTCCCCTCGAGCTCAACCGGCAAAGACATATTCAGTCCGTGGAAAAGCGGTATTCATATTTCTTTCAGAATTTGTAAGAAGTGAGCTGCCAAACATCACTGAATTAATCTGAATGCAAGGAAGAATATCAGCCTGATGATTAAAATATACAAGGGAGAGTAACATAGCATGCAACAGTTTTGTTTAATGTCTAAATCTGAATTAATACAAGTATTTCCTCGGCGCTGTCTGTCATTTCTTCCTTCCTTCATTGAATCGCAATCCAAGGTTCAAAGCTAAGGACCTCGTGTACAACATTAGACCTGTCATAGCAGTATACGCACACACAAATACACATGCTCACACAAATACACTCACATTCACGTCTCCTTTGTCCTCACCAAACACACACCTTTAGAGTTGTTCTTTGCGGTGCTGAGCCCAGACTTCTAGAGAAATTTGTTTTCAGCTCAGTAAAAGAATCTTCTCATTCAAAATAGATACCATCCAGTGGCAAATGACTTGAGCCACTTGATCTCAACTTGTTTTTCGAGCTTATTGAATTCATCTGTGACAAAAAATAGACACAGTAAACTCATCGGTGTTAGTTGGCTAATGTTAGATGCCATTAACGCAGCTAAAACACACGTGCGTCCTGTTAACGTTTTTAACCTGCAGTCGCATTTTCCCTAGCACAGTGGTGCACTGTGAACTCCGAAGAGAGTCACTTAATCCCTGCTTGGCCAAGGGAGTTTTGAAAACGTAAAAGAGGCTGACAGAAGTTCATCTCTAGGGCATGAGGGAGGTGAAAAGGGTGAAAGAAGACAGTAGTAGTTCTCTGATCAGTATCCTGAATGGATTGAGTTTTTGACCTCTTCTTTGCCTTCACGGTGGGATCGTTGAAAAATATTTCTTTCCAGAAACTGTGACGAAGGTGAGAAAAAAATAAAGTCACGCTCGCTTTCGGTAGAGGAGAAGATAAGACGGTTATAAATCTGTAGACACCCACTGAGTCAATGGTATTTTTTGAGTGCTTACTGTGTGCAGAGCTTTGCATTAAGCTCTTGGGAGAGTACGATATAATAGAGTTGACGGAAACGATCCATTCGTTCATTTAGTCGTATTTATCAAGCGCTTACTCTGTGCGGAGCACCGCACTATGCACTTGGGAGAGTACAAGATAACAAGAAACAGAACCACAAGGAGCTCGCCACCTACATCAATTAATCATTAGTATTTATTGAGCACCTACTTTGTGCAGAGCCCTGTACTAAGCACTTGGGAGAGGACAATAAAACACAGTTGGTAGACACGTTTTCTCCCCACAAGGAACTTACTAGGCTAGAGGGAAAGATAGAAAAATAAATCACCGGTAGGTACGTAAATGCTTTGACTCGTCTCTGACTCTTGTCTCCTGGATTTGGTTTTATTGCGACGTCCCGGTGATTGTCCTGCCACAGTATTTGCTAGATTCTCCCCCATCCTCTCCCCACATGTGGCTGCCATCTCGGTTCAAACTCTCGTCCTCCCTTGACTGCTTACTGCGTCAGCCTCCTCACTCCCTCACTGCCTCCATCCTCTCTCCTCTTTCTTCAGCCACCCCTACCCTCGTCTCCCTAAAGCGTTACTGAAAACACCGCGCTGTGCTCTTTAAAAATCTCTGACGACGGCCTCTCTCCTTCCACACCGATCACAACTTCTGGACCTTGGCTTCAAAACGCTCTCCAGCAGCTCAGCTCTCTTCCAAACCTTTCTTCTCGCTTTATACGCCGCACCTCAGTTCACACTCCTCACTCCTCCCAAACTACCTTGTGCGATGCTCCGGTTTTGATTGTCCCAACTCTGATCCGCTGCTCCTCACCTTCTTTCCCCCGCTGTCCGGAGCACCCTCCAGTCCCTAAATCCACTGAGCCACGTCATTCTCCATTTTTTGGAAGAGTTCAGTATAACGGAGCTGGTAGACACATTCCTTGCCCACAGTGAATTCAGTTTATTAGACTGTAAACGTCTCGAGGGCAGGGACTGTGCCATTAATATCATCTACTCTCCCGCCTGCCTCGTACGGCGCTCGGTGTTTAATGGGTACTCTATGAATACTATTAATTTATTGCTTTTTGTTTTAACCTGAGATATACAGACTCTAACTGAAAGTGTGCTAAATGGTGCCTCGCTGTTCTGAGAGACTCCGTGCTTCTCCTTAAGAATTTAATGCGCTACCCATGTGGTGAAATCTCACTGAAAGCTAATTGACACTTCCTCACAAAACCCTTCTTTAAAAAGGAGCGGAAATTGAGCAGTGATAAAGGGAAAGGATATGAGTTACCCATCCCCGGGTCTTGTCTTGCTTTTAGAGGTCTTACACAGCTGCTACACCCTCTCAGGGTCGCACCTGGAGAGTTTCCAGGCTCGACTATGGGAGGAAAGAGTGAGGCAGAGGCCTACCCAGTCCATTCCTAGCGTGGGCGGTGGCCAGCGAGTGGAAGACCATCTGCTCCAAGTCAAGACTCACCTGTGCCGGGCAGCAGCGGCGCGGGAGACACTCGAGGGTGGAGACTCGAGCCGCCCGCGCAGAAGGCGACCACGGAAAACCACTTCCGTCTTTTCACCCAGCAAACTCTGTGGATTCACTTCCAGAAGGATCGCAGATGGAGGTGAGGCCTTCCCGGAGAGATGTGCCCGTGGTGTCGCTATGGGTCGGAGCCGACTCGACGGCATGAGACAAGTCGTACGACGGCTAAATCACCTCATTTTTAACCCCTCAAAACTAATACATCACAAAATTGATTTCTTTCTCCTTGAAAACCTCTCCCACATGAATCTTGCGAGAATATTTAATAATAAACCATCCATTTACTTGGCACCATATTGAGAATTTAAATCCCATTCCCATATATCAGCACACATCAAGCTAGTTGTGGGCGGGGGAGGTTCTACCAACTCTGTTGTATTGTACTCTCCCGAGTACCTAGCACAGTGCTCTGCACACCATAAATGCTCAGTAAATACCATGGGTGACGATATCTTGATAGAGAAGCAGCGTGGCTCAGTGGAAAGAGCACGGGCTTTGAAGTCAGAGGTCATGAGTTCGAATCCCAGCTCGGCCACTTGTCAGCTGTGTGACTGTGGGCGAGTCACTTCACTTCCTCTGTGCCTCAGTTCCCTCATCTGTAAAATGGGGATTAAGCCTGTGAGCCCCACGTGGGACCTCCTGATTCCTCTGAGTCTACCCCAGCGCTTAGAACAGTGCGCGGCACCTAGTAGGCGCTTAATAAATACCAACATCATTATCATTATTACTATTATTATTCCAACTGCCTGCCTAAGACCTAGAAAGGGACAGGTACATTAAGTCCAAGTTTAAAATGAGAAAACTGAAGCATCCCAAGCACTCAATAGAAAGTTCTATCCATAGTGGGTGCTCAATAGATATTTTTGATTGATTGACAGCAGAAAGCCTGTGAACAGACAGGCTTGCCCAAGGTCCCAAAATTAGTGGCACAGTCAAGATTGCTTTTTTTTTTTCAGAGACCCAATCTAGTTTGTGCCAGTAGAACAATCCATCAGTGGTATTTATTAAGCACTTTTGGTGTGAAGAACACTGCACTACGCACTTGGGAGAGTAAGATGCAACAGCTTTTGTAGACCTGTTGTCACACCACTTTACTTATAAGGAGCTTAAAATGTTTGAAATCTGGAGTCTGTGAAATGCAAACTTCCAGCAATCTTGGAGGTTAGGAGAATCATTTGCATCTGTCAACCTTATTGCAATAATAATCATAATGTTGGTATTTGTTAAGCGCTTACTATGTGCAGAGCACTGTTCTAAGCCCTGGGGTAGATGCAGGGTAATCAGATTGTCCCTCGTGGGGCTCACAGTCTTAATCCCCACTTTACAGATGAGGGAACTGAGGCCCAGAGAAGTGATGTGACTTGCCCACAGTCGCACAGCTGACAAGGGGCAGAGCCGGGATACGAACCCATGACCTCTGACTCCCAAGCCCGGGCTCTTGCCACTGAGCCACGCTGCTTCTTAGCCACGTTATTGTACCCTTCCAAGCGCTTAATACAGAGCTCTGCTCATAGTGAGCTCTCCTAAAAATACCACTAATGATCGATGATAATAATCAGAGTTTTCGTTCCCAGTGGAACTGCATAAATACGCTTTTAGAAGATTGCACGTTTTTGACTATGGAGGAGGCAACCTTATAGACAGCTTTTAGTTAAGATTTTCAAATTCACCATCAATCCTTCCCCAAGCACCCAGAATTATATGTGACTATAATCTCTTTTAATTAACTGAAAAAAACGAACAAACTATTAGGCTCTCAAAGCTTCCTTGGCTGTCGAGCTACGCATTTCTTTCTTGTAAACAAAGGGCTCATTTTCCCTTCTAGGGTATTTGCTAAAAAATGTGCTTTACGATATTATTTTATGTCAACCACGAAATACAGGCTTTACTATAATATACCTTTTTACTCTAAAGATCAGTTCCATCCCCAAAGAGCAGAATGTCGAATAATCCCTTGAATTTGGTAAAATGTTTCTATTTTTCCAAAGCGCTTTCACATCAATGGTCTCATTTTATCTTCCCAGCATCTCTGCGAGGAAGGGAGAGACGGGTATCGTTACCCCACGTTACAGTTGAGGAATGTACAGGTTTCATTCAGCTCTATATTTTATAAATGTAGGAGTTTTACTCTACTGGACCCTTTCCTTGCAACGCTTCCTTAGATTCCGCTTAAACTGCATTTGCTATTTTTATTTTTAAAAGAAACATGTTTTGGAGATTCCACTGCGGGCCCAACCACGGATGATTCGAAGTAATATTCTGCCACCCTGTGGGCAACGGATTTTTCATTGTGGAACTCTAACAAGCCTCCATCCATCCATTTATTCATTCAGTCGTATTTATTAAGCCCTTACTGTGTGCAGAGCACTGTCCTAGACGCTCGGCAAAGTACAGTACAACAATAAACGGTGACACTCCCTGCCCATAAAGAGCTCACACTCTAGAAGCGTGGGGGAGACAGATATCAATACAAACCGGGATTACTCAGATATTTTTTAAAAAAAATAGCTTTTGGTGTTGTCCCCGTCTAAGGCCTTTTAAAAATGTAAACGGTTTAACGATTAGACCGTGAGCCCGTCACTGGGCAGAGATTGTCTCTATCTGTTGCCGAATTGTCCATTCCAAGCGCTCGGTACAGTGCTCTGCACATAGTCAGCGCTCAATAAATACGACTGAATGAATGAATCAAATTACAGATAAGGGCGGTAGGGCCGGGGGAAAGGGAAGAGCAAAGGGAACAGGTCACGGCAACCCAATCTGTTCTCCCCCGATGCTTATTTTCACTGCCCGTTCGGGTTAGAGAATTAGGGAATCGATCAACTGATCATGGTATTTAATTAGCGCTCACCGGGTGCTGCGTACTGTCCTGAGTGCTTGGGAAAGTATAATAGAATACAGGTGGAGGACGCCTTCCCTATCCAAAGGAGCTTCCTGTCTAGAGGAGGAGACAGGGATGATTAAAATAAATTATCAGATGTATATCTGTGTTGGGGGACTGAGGGTGGGGTGAAAATCCAGTGTTTAAAGAGCACTGAGGCAAATGCGTGGGTGACACAGAAGAGAGATGACTGAATCGGAGAAGGCTCGGGGGAAAGATGATAATAATAATAATATTGGTATTTGTTAAGCGCTTACTATGTGCAGAGCACTGTTCTCGGCGCTGGGGGACATGCAGGGTCATCAGGTGGTCCCACGTGAGGCTCACAGTTGATCCCCATTTTCCAGATGAGGGAACCGAGGCCCAGAGAAGTGAAGCGACTTGCCCACGGTCACACGGCTGACCGGTGGCAGAGCCGGGAGTCGAACCCATGACTTCTGACTCCGAAGCCCGGGCTCTTTCCACTGAGCCACGCTGCTTCCCTAAGTGGAGAGAGTACAGGCCTGGGAGTCAGAGGACCTGGTTCCTAATCCTGGCTCTGCTAATTTCTTGACTTCTCGGTGCCTCGGTTGCCTGACCTGTAAAATAAATTGAATTTATAACTGATCGATTAACCGTCGCCTCCCCTACTTGGACTGCGAGCCCCGTGTGCCACAGGGATTCGGGCCCGGCATTTAGGACAGTGCTTCACACACAGTAAGTGCTGAACAAAAGCCACTTTTTTAAGAAGAGCCTCTGAGGGGAGATGTGATCTTCCAGCGCTTAGAACAGTGCTCGGCACATAGCGAGCGTATAACAGATACCGTCATCATTATTAACAATAGTAATGTCGGTATCTGTTAAGCGCTCACTATGTGCCGAGCACCGTTCTAAGCGCTGGGGTAGACACAGGGGAATCAGGTCGTCCCACGTGGGGCTCACGGTCTTCATCCCCATTTTCCAGATGAGGGAACTGAGGCCCCGAGAAGTGAAGTGACTCGCCCGCGGTCACACAGCCGCCGAGTGGCCGAGCCGGGATTCGAACCCATGACCTCTGACTCCCAAGCCCGGGCTCTTTCCACTGAGCCACGCCGCTTCTCTAAACTATAAAGCTTTAGCGGTGGGGAGAGTGGAGGTCTGGCAGATATGAAGGAGGAGGGAGCTCTGATAATCCTCTTCCTTCTAGCTAGAATATGATGGGTTGATGGAAGAAAAGGCTTTGCGCTTGCCCAAGACACAGGTACTGCGTGTAATGCGTGTTTTTCTTCATACTGGCTTTATGGGAGACCTCAGCATATTATCCGCTATGTTCTGCAGTGAAAGATGCTGCAGCGAGAGGGAGGATGGCCTACTGGACAGATCCTGAGCCTAGGAGTCAGAGGTCCTGGGTTCTAAACCCACTCCACCTAGCCGTGTGACCTGGGGCAAATAATTTAGCTTCTCCACGGCTCAGTTTCCTCACACCGATGATCATAACTGCGGTATCTGTGAAGTCCTGGCCGTGTGGCCGACGCTAATTCCCGGAGGATACGAGCCAGTCTGTTTGGACAGTGGCCCCTGCCCCACGCGGGGGCTCGCGGCCTTAATCCTCCCTTTACAGACGACCGAGGCGCAGAAGAGATAAGTGACTTGTCCGAGGTCACACGCCGGCCCAGCTGGAATGAGAAGCCGGGTCGCTCCGACTCCCAGACCTGAGCTCTAACCGCTAGGCCGTTTTCTCATCTGTAAAATGGGATTCACTTCCCTGTTGTTTCTCCTAACGTGGACTGCGAGCCTCGTGGGAGACAGGAACCGCGTCTGACCTGATTAATGCGATTAGAGCCCAGCGCTTAGTCCGGGACTTGGTCCTTAATAAGTGCTTCACTAGTATCGTTATTGCTCTGAAGTTCATAAGCTAACTGGTAATTTAGGGAGGTAAGGTAGCGTACCCCGGGGGGAGGGAAGCCAAGATGAAAGTCAGAGAGCATGTTGAAAGGTTTTCGATCCTTATTGCAATGTCTGTTCCCTCTCGCTGTGCTATTACCGTGCGGGAGTGAGATCAAGGAGGCATAGATAGAGTGTGGGAGTAAGAGAAGCGCATCCTTGTTGTTGTTATTCTAGTTTACCTTAATGGAAAGCCTTCCTCTTCTTGACGGTGCTTTAATGGTATCGTAAATCCAGCCCCAGCTTCCTCCCGCCTGGGGTTAAGCTGTACTGGGATGTGCAAGCTATGCCGGTCATCTCTCATCTCCGCTCCCACCGTCCCCTCAGTCCTCCGACCCAAACTTAAATGGACTTCGTATTGATGTCTGTCTCCCCGCCTCCAGACCGTGAGCCCGCGGCGGGCGGGGATCGTCACTCTTTATTGTTATACTGTACTTTCCCAATACTGTTGAACGAATGAACGAATAAATGAAAGAGCACTACGGCCTAGTGGAAAGAGCACGGCCCTGAAAGTCAGGGGATCCTGACACGGTTAGCGCTCAGTAAATATGATCGGATGAATGAATTGAATTGAATCCAGGGAGAAAATCATTTTTCCCCTTTACCCGTCAGTGAAAATCAGACGAAATATCTTCCGTCGTTCCTATGGGTGAAGGGCCCGTTTTTTAATTTCAGGCCGTTTAGAATCCTCATTGTCAATGAAGCGGTCGCACTGAGCACGGTACTAAGCGTGCGGGAGAGTACGGTATGACGGAGTCGGTCGACGCGTTCCCTGCCCACCGGTAACATTCATTCGTTCAGTAGTATTTATGGAGCGCTCGCCGCGTGCCGAGCACCGTACCAAGTGCTTGGCATGTACAGTTCGGCAACAGGTAGAGACCACCCCTGCCCACTGCCGGGCTTGCAGGAGGAGCTCAGCTGCTTCCCATGAGGAGGACTCCCATCTGGCCTGAAAATCTAATTCCTCCACTTACTCCTGGATCTAACTCCCAGTCACTTTTTAAAATGATACCTGCTTCCCGGCCCCCTCGCCCCCAGTAATCATTATCACTGAGGTACTTAGGCGTCGACTGTGTGAACAGCCAGTGCACTGGGGTAGATAAAATCGGGTCGGACACGGTGCCCATCCCACACAGCACCAGCAGCCTAAAGGGGAGGGAGAACAGGTACTGAATCCCCATTTTACAGATGAGGAAAATGAGGCACAGAGACATTAAGCGATGGGCGTAAGATCGCCCAACAGACCAATGGCCGAGCTCGGATCAGAACTTGGATCCCCTGGCTTTCAGGGCCGTGCTCTTTCCACTAGGCCACAGTGCTCTTTCATTTGTTCATTCGTTCGTCCAATAGTACCTATTGGGTGCTTACTATGTGCAGAGCACTGCACTAGGCACCCGGAATGTACAATTCAGCAACAGGTGGAGACAATCAGGGGCTCACAGTCGAAACGGAGGAGACAGCAAAGAAAAGCGGAACAAAACTCTTACTGCTAGTGTTAGCCTCTTACTTTTCTCTTGCTCCTTCTCTATCTTCGAACACGCTAAAGTCTCCCGTCTACTAAATAAATCCCGTCTTTGACCCTTGGACATTTTCCAGCTCTCACCCCAATTCCCTGTTTCTCCATCGGTCAGAAGTCACGTGAATAAGCCGGATCCACCCGCTGACTCAACTTCCTCTCTACCACATCTTTTTCTCTACGTGCAGTCTCATTCAATAGTATTTACTGAGCGCTTACTCTGTGCAGAGCACTGTACTAAGCGCCTGGAACGGACAAATCGGCAACAGATAGAGACGGTCCCCGCCCACTGACGGGCTTACGGTCTAATTTCGTTAATGCCCCTTTCATTCTGCAGAGATCATGCTCATCCGAGTCCCAGCTGACCTCCTTTTAGATAAGTCTAAAGGGCTCTCATGTGCTCTTATTTTCTGCTGACTCCCCCTTCTCTCTAGAACCCTCTCTGGTCAAACCTTCACCAGGCTACTCTTGTCAGCTGTGTGACTGTGGGCAAGTCACTTCACTTCTCTGTGCCTCACTTACCTCACCTGTAAAATGGGGATTAACTGCGAGCCTCACGTGGGACAATCTGATGACCCTGTATCTAGCCCAGCGCTTAGAACAGTGCTCCGCGCATAGTAAGCGCTTAACAAATGCCAACAAATGCCAACATTATTATTCTACTCTTCTCACTTTTCACTCAAACCTGTGGAGAGTTTGTCTACTCTTGTGGTTTAAATGAATTCCATTCTGTCTCCCTAGGCCCATCTGTTGGCTTTTTTGTTATCTTGCATTTCCTCCTACCTCTGGAATATTTTCTCATGGGTGATCCTCTAGCACCTTAAACTCAAAAACGAATTCATCTTTCTCTCTTTCTCTCTTTTTCTCTCTTTCTCTCTTTCTCTCTTTTTCTCTCTTTCTCTCATTCTCTCTCTCTCTCTTTCTCTCTCTCTCTCTCTCTCTCTCTTTCTTTCTTTCTTTCATTCTTTCGTTCTTTTGTTCTCTCTCTCTTTCTTTCTCTCTTTCTTTCTCTCTTTCTCTCTCTCTTTCTCTCTTTCTCTCTCTCTTTCTTCCTTTCTTTCTCTCTTTCTCTCACTTTCTTTCTCTCTCTCTTTCTCTCTCTCTTGCTCTCTCTCTTGTTCTTTCTTTCTCTCTTTCTTTCTTTCTCTCTTTCTTTCTCTCTTTCTTTCTTTCTTTCTTTCTTTCTTTCTTTCTTTCTTTCTTTCTTTCTTTCTTTCTTTCTTTCTTTCTTTCTTTCTTTCTTTCTTTCTTCCATCCAGTCAGTCGTATTTACTGCGCGCTTGCTATTTGCAGAGCACTGTACTAAGCGCTTGGAACGTACAGTTCGGCAACAGATAGAGACCGTCCCTGCCGACTGACGGACTCACAGTCTAATCGGGGGGACACGGACGGGCAAAAACGAGACAACTTAATCGCCATAAATAGAAGCAAGGGATGGACACCTCATTAACAAAATAAATAGGGTAATAAAAATATAGACAAATGAGCACAGTGCGGAGGGGAGGGGAGAGGGGGAGGAGCAGGGGGAAAGGGGGCTTAGCTGAGGGGAGGTAAATCTACTCCCAATTTACCCATCAACAAAACACTTCATTGATTCACTCAATCATATTTATTGAGTGCTTACTGTGTGCAGAACGCGTACTAAGTGCTTGGGAGGGTACAATACACAGTGAATAGACTCATCCCCTGCCCACGACGAACTTACAGCCTAGAGGGGAGAGACAGACATCAACACGGATCAACACCTCCATGTTCTGAAAGCTCTCAACCTGACTCTATTTCACCTCTCATACTCAGTCTTTCTCTAAATCTGAGTTTTTCTCCACGACATTTCTGAGATTTGCCCCCTCGTCGACCGGTATCGGTCAATCGATTGTATTTATTGAGTGCTTACTGACCGGAGAGCAATTTGAATCTTCATCTCCCCGCTGGTTTATTGTATTATTATTCCCTGCTCCCTTTCTTCAACGTCTGTTCTCCGGAGTCTGTCCTACACTTCATTCATTCAATAGTATTGATTGAGCGCTTACTACGTGCAGAGCACTGTACTAAGCGCTTGGACAAAGACGGTAACAGATAGAGACACTCCCTGCCCTTTGACGGGCTACAGCCTAATCTAAACACACAGCCCAGGTCATCTTAAAACACTGCTCAGAACACATCACTCCCATCCTCAAAGTCCTCCAAGAGCTACTCATTTCTCACCAATAATAATAATACTTGCGGTGTTTGTGAAGTGCTTTCTATGTAATAATAATAATAATAATAATAATGTTGGTATTTGTTAAGCGCTTACTACGTGCCGAGCACTGTTCTACGCGCTGGGGTAGACATAGGGGAATCAGGTTGTCCCACGTATGTGCCAGGCACTGTTCTAAGCCCCGGGACAGAGATGAGATAAGCAGGTCGGACACAGTCCAATAGAGACCTCACAGTCCTAATCCCCATTCTGTGACTTTGGGCCAGTCACTTGACTTCTCTGTGCCTCAGTTACCTCATCTGTAAAATGGGGATTAAAACCGTGAGCCCCAAGTGGGACAACCTGATCACTCTGTATCCCCCAGAGCTTAGAGCAGTGCTCTGCACATAGTAAACGCTTAACAAATACCACCGTTGATTTTATTTTACAGATGAGGCAGCTGAAGTCCAGAGAAGTGGAGTGACTTGCCCAAGGTCACACAGCAGACAAAGTGGCAGATCCGGAATTAGGACCCAGGCCCTTCTGAACTCCCCGGCCCGTGCTCCACACACTAGACCGCACTGTTACCCCGCATGTAGAGAAACGGCCGCGGCTCAGCGAAAGAGCCCGGGCTCGGGCGTCAGAGATAATGGGTTCGAATGCCGGCTCTGCCGCGTGTCAGCTGGGTGAGCGCGGGCGAGTCCCTTCACTTCTCTGGGCCTCAGTCACCTCGTCTGGAAAATGGGGATGAAGACCGTGAGCCTCACGCGGGACAGTCTGATGACCCCGTATCTACCCCAGCGCTCAGAACAGTGCTCTGCACATAGTAAGCGCTTAACAAATACCAACATGGCACTGGACCTTCTAACAACTCTTAAAGCTCTCTACTAACTGTGTCCTTCTTATCTTTCCTTGTCCCCTCTCACTATGCTCTGGGTTGCACTCTTCGTCGTCTCATGCTAGCTCCTTAAGCGTACCTCACCCCTGATGGGGATGAAGCCTGTGTGCCCTCCGTGGGACACCCTGATTCCCTTGTATCTCCCCCAGCGCTTAGAACGGCGCTCCGCGCATAGTAAGCGCTTAACAGATTCCAACGTTATTATTCTCCCAATCTCCCCCAGCCCCCGGAACGGTGCTCGGCACATAGCGCTCAAAAATGCCGTTACTATTGTTGTGTGACTCTGGGCCAGTCACTTCACTTCTCTGTGCCTCGGTTACCTCATCTGGAAAAGGGGGATGAAGACTGTGAGCCCCACGTGGGACACCCCGATTCCCTTGTGTCTACCCCGGCGCTTAGAACGCCGTCGTGACCGCTGGGCCGGGAAAATCACGGTCGGGTCTGGCACAACCCTGTCTCCCCACGGGGCTCCCGGTTTAGCGGGGAGGGAGGACGGGTATTCAAACCCCATTTTACAGATGGGAAAACCGAGATGAGTCCGTGCTGGGGTAGATACGAGACAGTCGGGACACCCCGTCCCCCGTGGGGCTCACAGCCTGAGTGGGAGGGAGAACGGATGGCTAGTCAATCCCCATTTTCCAGATGAGGAAACCGAGTCCCAGAGACGTTCCCTGACTTGCCCGAGGTCATACGGCCGGGAAGTGGAAGAGTCACCGTCGGAACCCGCGACTCCCGGGTCCCGCGTTCACGCTCTTCCCGCTACTGGACGACGCCGTCTCGTCACCGCTGTGTCGCTCCGTCTCCCCTCAGGACCTTTGGGGTTTATCTGCCTATTTATTTCCTTTATTTGACGAGTTCGGTTTTATCGTTTACATCTCTGGCCCTCCTCTCGGTGCTGCTGCGTGCTTGCAGTTCTGCATCATCTGCGTGTCTTTCTTGCAATATCAATCTCCTCGAGGAGAGGGGCCGTCTTCCCCCACTCGACCGAGAAGCAGCGTGGCTCAGTGGAAAGAGCCGGAGATCACGGGTTCTAATCCCGGCTCCGCCGCCAGTCAGCTGTGCGACCTCGGGCGGGTCACGTAACTTCTCTGTGCCTCAGTCCCCTCATCTGTCAAATGGGGGTGAAGACTGTGAGCCCCACGTGGGACAAACTGATCGCCTCGTATCCCCCAGCGCTTAGAACAGCGCTCTGCACGTAGTAAGCGCTCAACAGCTGCCACGGTTTTGTTACCGACCCAAGAGTCTTCGAGACAGAAAATAATCGATTGATTTTCCCCACCTCAGTGTTCCCAGAAGACCCTACTCCAAGGATGCTGCGTCTATTCCACATTTAATAATGCTGGTATCTGTTAAGCGCTTACTATGTGCCGAGCACTGTTCTAAGCGCTGGGGTAGACACAGGGGAGTCAGGCTGTCCCACGTGGGGCTCACGGTCTTCATCCCCCTTTTACAGATGAGGGAACTGAGGCCCAGAGAAGTTAGGGGACTTGCCCACGGTCACACAGCCGACCAGTGGCAGAGCTGGGGTTTCGAACTCATGACCCCTGAATCCAAAGGCCATGCTCCTTCCACTGAGCCACGCTGCTTCTCTAAGCACACTGAGACCGAGAGCCCGTCAATGGGCGGGGACCGTCTCTATCTGTTGCCCGATTTGTCCATTCCAAGCGCTTAGTACAGTGCTCTGCACATAGTAAGCGCTCAATCAGTGCTATCGAATGAACGAATCTGCGGACATCGAGTCTGGTCTTGCGTGACCGGGGTGGCCCTTTTGGCCCATTCTGGCTTTCGCATCCTCCGTCCCCTTTCTGGAATTGACGCGGCACTGGGTTCCAATTTTACCGGCATTTTAAACCCCCGGCAACTCAGCCTGGCTCAGTGGAAAGAGCCCGGGCTCGGGAGTCAGAGGTCGTGGGTTCGAATGTCGGCTCTGCCACTTGTCAGCTTTGTGACCGTGGGCGAGTCACTTCGCTTCTCGATGCCTCAGTGGCCTCATCTGGAAAATGGGGATGAAGACTGTGAGCCTCACGTGGGACAACCCGATCACCCTGTATCTCCCCCCAGTGCTTAGAACAGTGCTCGGCACATAGTGAGCGCTGAACAAATACCCTTATCCCTCTGCTCCCTCTCTGCTCCCCCCCTCCACCCCTCAGCTAAGCCCCCTTTTCCCCCCCTTTCCCTCTGCTCCTCCCCCTCTCCCTTCCCCTCAGCACTGTGCTCATTTGTCTATATTTTTATTACCCTATTTATTTTGTTAATGAGGTGTACATCCCCTTGATTCTATTTACTGCTATTGTTCCTGTCTGCCCGTCTCCCCCGAATTAGACTGTAAGCCTGTCTCTGGGCAGGGACTGTCTCTATCTGTTGCCGAATTGTACAGTCCAAGCGCTTAGTACAGTGCTCTGCACATAGTAAGCGCTCAAGAAATACTATTGAATGAATGAATGAATGAAAGTCGGGCACAGTTCCGCTCCCGCATGGGGCTCACGGTCGTGGCTCAGTGGAAAGAGCCCGGGCCTGGGAGTCAGAGGTCATGGGTTTGAAACCCGGCCCTGCCGCTCGTCAGCTGTGTGACCCCGGGCGGGTCCCTTCGCTTCCCTGGGCCTCAGTGACCTCATCTGTCAAATGGGGCTGAAGACCGTGAGCCCCACGTGGGCCAACCTCATCACCTTGTATCTACCGCAGAGCTTAGAATAGTGCTTGGCACATAGTAAGCGCTTAATCGTTACCAACATTTATTATTTTTCCCCCCCCCCCCCCGTCTTACAGATGAGAGAACTGAGGCACAGAGAAGTGAAGTGATTTGCCCAAGGTCACACGGCAGACAAGGGGCCAGATGGGTCTGTTACATCGTTATTCTGGATTCTCCCCAGCGCTTGGTGCAGTGATTTGCACACAGTAAGCCCTTAATAAATAGGACTGTCTGCACGAAACAAAACCTTCTCACTCTAGGCTTCAAGGCCGTCCATCCCCTTGCCCCCTCCTACCTCTCCTCCCTTCTCTCTTCCTCCTGCCCACCCCGCACGCTCCGCTCCTCCGCCGCCCACCTCCTCGCCGTCCCCCGGTCTCGCCCGTCCCGCCGTCGACCCCCGGGCCGCGTCCTCCCGCTGTCCCGGGACGCCCTCCCTCCTCACCTCCGCCAAGCTCGTTCTCTTCCCCTCTTCAAAGGCCTACTTAGAGCTCACCTCCTCCAGGAGGCCTTCGCAGACTGACCTTCCCCTTTTCCCTCTGCTCCCTCTGCTCCCCCTCCACCTCCCCTCAGTTCAGCCTCCTTTTCCCCCCTTTCCCTCTGCTCCTCCCCCTCTCCCTTCCCCTCCCCTCAGCACCGTGCTCGCCTGCTCAACTGTATATATTTTTATCACCCTATTTATTGTGTTCATGAGATGCACACCCCCTTGATTCCATTTATAGCTACTGTTTTTGTCCGTCCGTCTCCCCCGATTAGACCGTAAGCCCGTCAGTGGGCCGGGACCGTCTCTATCTGTTGCCGACTTGTCCATTCCAAGCGCTTAGTACAGCGCCCTGCGCATAGTAAGAGCTCGATAAATACTACTGAATGAAGGAATGAATGAGTGGGCTCGATGCCTTAAGTCTGCTGGTCCTGATCCAGAAGGCCTTCCCAGACTAAGCCTCCCTCTTCCTCCGCTCCCCATCGCCCTGACCCGCTCCCTCTACCCTACCTCCCCTCGCCCCCGCGTCGCTTGCGTATCTAGGTGTAAATAATGGTGCAAATGATTGTGTGAATAATTCTCTTTATTTTTATTCATTATTTTATTCATCATCGATAATTCACTTTATAATGGCGCCACTGATGCCTGTTCACTTGTTTTGAGGCCCGTCTCCCCCCTTCTAGACTGCGAGCCCGCTGTGGGCAGGGGGTGTCTCTCTTTGTAGCTGAATTGTACTTCCCAAGCGCTTAGTCCAGTGCTCTGCACACAGTAAGCGCTCAAGAAATACTACCGACTGACTGATTGACTGACTGACTGACTGACTGACTGACTGACTGACTGACTGACTGAATGGATGAATGTTGGAAGCCCCTGTTCTGGTCCCCGTGGGGGGGTGGGGAAGAGAAAGAGCTAGTGGCGCATGCGCCAAAGACTCCCCTCTCCCTTTCCCCGGCGGGCGGCGCTGCCAAGGAAAGGCGCATGCGCAAACGGCTCCCCCTCGCCTCTCCCCGGCGTGCGGCGCTGCCTAAAGGGAAGGCGCATGCGCAGATACCTCCCCCTCGCCCTCTCCCCGTCGGGCGGCGTTGCCAAAGGGGGGAGCGCATGCGCAGACGCCCCCTTTCCCCGTCAGCCGCGCTGCCAGAGGAGGACGCATGCGCAGACGGCTCCTCCTCACCATCTCCCCTTCGGGCGGCGCTGTCTTGGGAGGGGCGCATGCGCAAACAGCTCCCCCTCGCCCTCTCCCCGGCGGGCGGGGCCGCCTAGGAAGGGGCGCATGCGCAGGCGAGTCCCGCTCGCCTTAGGGCCGGCGTGCGGCGCTGCCAAAGGGGGGCGCATGCATGCGCAGACGCCACCCCTTCCCCGTCGGCGGCGCTGCCAAAGGAGGACGCATGCGCAGACGGCTCCTCCTCGCCCTCTCCCCTTCGGGCGGGGCTGCCTGAGGAGGGACGCATGCGCAGCCGCATCCCTCTCGCCTTCCCTTTCCCCGGCGGGCGGGGCTGCCCAGGGAAGGGCGCATGCGCAGACGGCTCCCCCTCGCCCTCTCCCCTTCGGGCGGCGCTGCCTAGGGAGTAGCGCATGCGCAGACGCCTCCCCCTCGCCTTCCCTTTCCCCGTGGAGCGGCGCGGCCCAAGGGGAGGGCGCATGCGCAGACGCTTCCCCCTCGCCCTCTCCCCGTCGGGCGGCGCTGCCAAAGGGGGGGCGCATGCGCAGACACCTCCCCCTCGCCCCGTCGGGCGGCGCTGCCAAAGGGGAGGCGCATGCGCAGACGCCCCCCCTCCCCCGTCGGCGGCGCTGCCAAAGGGGAGGCGCATGCGCAGACGCCCCCCCTCCCCCGTCGGCGGCGCTGCCAAGGGAGGACGCATGCGCAGACGGCTCCCCCTCGCCCTCTCCCCTTCGGGCGGGGCTGCCCGAGGAGGGGCGCACGCGCAGACGCCCCCCCCCCCCCCCCCGTCGGCGGCGCGGCCGAAGGCGGACGCATGCGCAGACGGCTCCTCCTCGCCCTCTCCCCTTCGGGCGGGGGCTGCCCGAGGCGGGGCGCATGCGCGGACGCCTCCCCCTCGCCTTCCCCCTCCCCGGCGGCGGCGCCGCCCAGGGCGGACGCATGCGCGGGCGGCCGGCCCTCTCCGCGTCGGGCGGCGCTGCCCGAGGCGGGGCGCATGCGCCGCCGGGCGTCCCCGGGCCGGCGTGCGGCGCTGTCAAGGGGCGGCGCATGCGCGGAGGGCCGGCGGCGGGCCTCGGTCTCCCCGGCGGTCGGTCGTTCGGTCGCTCGCGGGGGGGGGGGGGGAGGGGTGACTTCCGGTGCGGCCCATGTCCGCGGCCGGCTGGGCGCCGCCGCCGGGACGGATCCCCGCCCGCCGGGAGGCCCGCCTGGAGGAGGAGGAGCAGGAGCAGGAGCAGGAGCAGGAGCAGGCCGCCCCCTCCCAGGTGGGTCCCGTCCCGCCGCCCGCACCCTGTGCCAAGCGCTGCGGCCCCGCGCCTCCTCCTCCTCTTTGGCTCTGCCGCCTGGCCTCCTCCCCTGCCAGGCGGGGACCCCCTCGTCGAGCGAAGATCGCCTCCCCTTAGGCCTCTCTTCCGCTTCCCCAGCGCTCAGCACGCAGCCGTCGCTAACCCGGGACGCGTCCGTAGCCAGAACTGTATTGATTTGCACGCTGTTGTTGCCCATGTACCTGTTTCGCCGGAGCCCCTTGTCGGGCAGGGATCGTCTCCCTTTATTCAATAATATTTATAGTATTTATTGCCGTATTTTATCCGTCTGAGCGCTTAGGGCGGCGCTCAGCACGCAGCCGTCGCTAACCCGGGACGCGTCCGTAGCCAGAATTGTATTTATTTGGACGCTGTTGTTGCCCATGTACCTGTTTCGCCGGAGCCCCTTGTCGGGCAGGGATCGTCTCCCTTTATTCACTAGTATTTCTAGTATTTATTGCCGTATTCTACCCGTCTGAGCGCTTAGGGCGGCGCTCAGCACGCAGCCGTCGCTAACCCGGGACGCGTCCGTAGCCAGAATTGTATTTATTTGGACGCTGTTGTTGCCCATGTACCTGTTTCGCCGGCGCCCCTTGTCGGGCAGGGATCGTCTCCCTTTATTCAATAGTATTTATAGTATTTATTGCCGTATTCTACCGTCTGAGCGCTTAGGGCGGCGCTCAGCACGCAGCCGTCCCTAACCCGGGACGCGTCCGTAGCCAGAATTGTATTTATTTGCACGCTGTTGTTGCCCATGTACCTGTTTCGCCGGAGCCCCTTGTCGGGCAGGGATCGTCTCCCTTTATTCACTAGTATTTCTAGTAGTTATTGCCGTATTCTACCCGTCCGAGCGCTTAGGACGGCGCTCAGCACGCAGCCGTCGCTAACCCGGGATGCGTCCGTAGCCAGAAGTCCCTTTATTTGGGGGCTAGGACGCGTCCGTAGCCATGATTCCGTTTCTTTGGGTGCCGTTGTTGCTCCTCTGCTTGTCTTGCGGGAGCCCTCTGTACTCCTCTGTATTCTACCGTCTGAGCGCTTAGCACAGTGCTCAGCACGCCCCCATCGCTAACTCAAGATACATCCAGATCCATGATTGTATTTATTTGGATGCTATTGTCGCCCCTCTACCTGTCTCGCCGGACCCAGTTGCTAAGCGGGAGTCGTCTCCCTTTGTTGCCCAATTCTACCGTCCGAGCGCTCAGGACGGCGCTCAGCACGCAGCCGTCGCTAACCCGGGATACGTCCGTAGCCGTAATCCTATTTATTCCGGTGCCGCTGTTACCCGTCCTCCTGTTTTGCCGGAGTCCGCTGCTACGCGGGAGTCGTCCCTCTTGGTTGCCGTATTCTACCTCCTGAGCGCTTAGGACGGCGCTCGGCACACGCCGGTCACTAACTCGGGACACGTCCATATCCACACTTCCATTTCTTTGGAGGCTGCTGTGCGGCCCGTCTACTTGTTTTGCCGGAGCCCGTCGTCGGGCGGGCATCGTCTCCCTTTCCTGCTGCGTTCTACTTTCCGAGCGCTTAGGACAGCGCTCTGCGCCCGGTCGGCGCTCGGTAACTAAGGATGGCCCTAGAGCCTTAATCGTTTCCATTCGTCTGATGCTACCGATGCCCTCGTTTTGCTGTCTCCCCCCCCTTCTAGTAACAATGCCGCCAACGTCGGTATCCGTTAAGCGCTTACCGTGTGCCGAGCGCCGGGGGAGACACGGGCCCGTCGGGGCGTCCCGCGGGAGGCTCCCAGGGAATCCCCGTTTTCCCGATGAGGGAACTGAGGCCCAGAGAAGTGAAGCGACTGGCCCACGGTCACCCGGCTGACGAGACGGGGAGCCCCTGGTTGGGCAGGGATCGTCCCTTTTCACCCCTGTATTCCACTTGGCCAACGCTTAGGACAGTGCTCTGCACCCGGTCGGCGCTCGGTAACTGAGGATGGCCCCGGATCCACAGTCCCGTTTATCTGGGTGCCGGCGATGCCCGTCCGCTCGTTCTGCCGGAGCCCGCCGCTGCGCGGGGATCGGGTCTCTCCTTCGCCGTGTCCCACTTTTTCCGAGCGCTTGGGACGGTGCCCCGCGCGCCGTCGGCGCTCGGTGACCGGCGACGGCCCCGTATCCGTAGTTCCGTCGATCTCGGTGCCGTTTGCTGCCCGTCCGCTCGTTCCGCTGCCCGCCTCCCCCCTTCTAGACGGGGAGCCCGCCGTCGGGCGTCTTCCTCGCCGTAGTCTACTTTCCCGGCGCTGCGGACGGTGCTCTGCGCCCGGTCGGCGCTCAGTGACCGACGGTGTCCCTGTGGCCGTAATTCTTTTTATTCGTTTCGATGCCGTCGGTGCCCGCTCGCTCGTTTTGCCGTCCCCCCCCCCCCCCCCCAGGTGGGGAGCCCCTCGCCGGGCGGGAACCGTCTCCCTTCATCGCCGTATTTTACCTTCCGGGCGCTTAGGACGGTGCTCTGCGCACAGCGGGCGCTCAGTGACTAACGCTGTGCGGATCTCCGCGACTCCATTTATTTCGAGGCTGCCGATTCCCGGCCGCCGATTCCCGGCCGCTGGTTTTGTCGTCCGTCTCCCCCCCCCCCCCCCCGTCTAGACCGTGAGCCCGCCGTTGGACGGGGATCGTCTCGATCCGTTGCCCGATTGTACTTCCGAGCGCTTGGGACGGTGCTCTGCACGCGGGCGGCGACCGATAGCTGATGGTGTGCCCATATCCCCCATTCTCTTTATTTCTCGTGATGCTGATGATGTCCCCCTACTTAATTACGTTGGTATCCGTCAGGCGCTTACTATGGGCAGAGCACCGTTCTAAGCGCCGGGGTAGACACAGGGGAATCGGGTCGTCCCACGTGGGGCTCCCGGTCTTCACCCCCGTCTTACAGACGGGGGAGCCGAGGCACCGAGAAGTGAAGTGACTCGGCCGCGGTCCCACAGCCGACAAGTGGCCGAGCTGGGATTCGAACTCATGAGCCCTGACTCCAGAGTGCCCGTGCTCTTTCCACTGCGCCACGCTGCTTCTCGTTTTGTTGTCCGTCTCCCTCCCCCCACTTCCAGACGGCGAGCCCGTCGCTGGGCAGGGACTGTCCCTGTCGCCGGGTGGCACTCTCCAAGCGCCTAGCACGGTGCTCTGCACATGGTGAGCGCTCAGTGAATACGACTGAATGACGGTCCGGACCCCCCCCCGGGACCTGCCTTTCCCCCCTCCCCTCTCCCACCTCCATTGCTCCCGTCATCATCATTATTATCGTCAGAGCGTTCTGTAAGCGCTTACGGTGTGCCGGACGCTGTAATGGTGATGATTATTATTGCAGGGTTTGTCAGTAATAATAATGATGGGATTTGTTAAGCACTTATTACGTGCGAGCCCTGGGGTAATAATAATAATAATAATGCTGGTATTTGGTAAGCGCTTACTACGCGCAGAGCGCCGCTCTAAGCGCTGGGGGAGACCCGGGGGAATCAGGTTGTCCCACCTGAGGCTCGCAGTCTTCATCCCCGTTTTGCAGATGAGGAAACTGAGGCGCGGAGAAGTGAAGCGACTCGCCCACAGTCACCCAGCCGCCGAGGGGCCGAGCCGGGATTCGAACCCCTCGACCTGTGACTCCAAAGCCCGGGCCCTTGCCGCCGAGCCACGCCGCTTCCGCCGTCGGGTCGTCCCACGTGGGGGCTCGCGGCCTCAGTCTCCGTTTGACAGATGAGGTGACCGGGGCCCAGAGAGGTAAAGCGGCCTGCCCGGGGTCACGCGGCGGACGGGTGGCGGAGCCGGGATTCGAACCCACGACCTCTGACTCCCGGGCCCGGGCTCTTGCCGCCGAGCCGCGCTGCTTCCCGGGTTTGCAGCGTGCCCGAGAGTGGCGAGAGATTTCAAAAAAGTGAAAGGCGCTGAGGATTTCCCGCAGCATGAGGAAAACGATGGAAGTCTATCCCCAGATGCTCCCCAACCGACATTTACTTTGCCATCCCGTGGCCCTTTCCCGTCACGACCGGGGGAAAAGATCTCTAGAACCTGGACGGGGCTCTCCGGTTTTCTCTCGAACCGCTTAGGATCCGAACGCCCCCCCCCGTGCCGATATCCTGCGAGGATTTATTTGCTTTTATCCTTTCTGGAGCGTAGGTTTCTGGTGGACGGGAGGTATGTCTTTTGTGCTGCCGTCTTTTTCCGGGGGCTCAGTCCAAGTCCGTTTCGCCGGGAGGCGCCGCAAACGCCGCCGTTACCCTCTGCCAACGCTGTGGGCCGGGGCGACGATAACGGATACCGACGTTATCGTCGTATGCCGTCGTTCTCGTCGGTCCGTCTGCCCCGACGAGACCGTGAGCCCGTCCGACGGCAGGGACCGTCTCCGTCCGTCGCCGACTCGTTGGTTCCAAGCGCTCGGTACGGTGCTCCGCACGGAGCGAGCGCCCGACGAACGCTCTCGCCTGAATAAGCCCCTCGTGGGCCGGGCAGAGAGTCTCCGCTCCGTCGTCTTGTACGTTCCCTGGCGGTGCGGCGCCCCGAGGCGGGAAGCGCTCGGTCGGTAGTCGCCGATGGATGGATGACGACGGATCAGCGCCCGCCTTCTTGATTCAAGCCCCCGCCCCGCTGGCCCCGGCGCTCGTCGTACCCCAACCCGGATCGCCGGCGTCCTCGGCCGCCCGTCTCCCCCGACGAGACCGTGAGCCCGTCGGAGGGCGGGGGCCGTCCCCGTCTGTGACCGGCCTGTCCGTCCCGAGCGCTCAGTCCGGCGCTCTGCACGTAGGGAGCGCTCCGCGAAGACCGTGGAATGGACGGACGGACGAACGGGCCCCCCTTCCGCCCCCCCCCGGCCCCGCGGCCCTCCCGTCTCCAGTCGGCGTTGGGCTCCGCTGCCCGGATCCGTATTCCGCGACGTGTTTCGGCCCGCGGCTCCCCTTCCCCTCTCCCCCGGAGGCCTCGGTGGTTCCCCCTTCTGCCGTGGCGTCGGACAGAAAGGCCGGGTTTCGAGGCACCGGGGCGCCCCTTGCCTCCCGACCGAGGCCCGCGCTTCTCCCGCTGCGCCGGGCTCCCGTCTCTCCCGCCTCCGACCTCTCCGTCCCGTGCCCCCTCCCCGGGCGCGGACCCCGTCCTCCGTTCGAATCGGCCGGTTTTCAAAGCTCTTCGGCCGTCCCGTCTCCTTCGGGGAGCCTTTCCTCGCCGGTGCGTCTTGTCCCGCGCCCCCCCCCCCCTCGACCGGTCCGGCGCCGGCTTCGCGCCTGGGAGCTCCGCGCCTCCCCTCGTCCCGCCGCTTCTCCGCCGGGGTTTTTTTCCGTACCCCTACCGGCGGGCCTTACTATTTAACGTGGGGAAGCAGGGGAAGCACCCGGGCCTGGGAGTCGGGGGTCATGGGTCCGAATGCCGGCCCCGCCACCCGTCGGCCGGGCGACCGTGGGCGAGTCCCTTCGCTTGTCTGGGCCCGGAAAACGGGGGTGGGAGACCGCGAGCCTCACGGGGGACGACCCGCTGATCCCGCCCCCTCCCCCGGCGCTTAGGACAGTGCCCCGCACCGAGTAAGCGCTCAACAGACACCCACGTTAGTGTCACTGTCCGCTACCTCGCGTCCTCGGCCGGTCAGTCGGCGATGTCGATCGAGCGCCGTGCCGAGCGCTCGGGAGGGGACGAGGCGATGGAGTCGACGGACGCGTTCCCGGCCCGCGAGGACCTTATAATCTATAAAACCTATATCCGTTCGTTGGGGCGTATTTACTGGACGCTCACCGGGTGCGGGGCACCGCGTCCGGCGCCCGGGAGAGTACGGGACACCGCCGTAACTCTCCCTCCCCTCGATTCTACTCGTCGCCGTGGTCCTCGTCCGCCCGTCTCCCCCGATGGGACCGTGAGCCCGTCGGAGGGCAGGGACCCGATCCGTCCGTCCCGAGCGCTCAGTACGGCGCTCCGCACGCGGTCAGCGCTCCCCGAATGGATGTAGGCACACGTCGCGCGCCCACGGGGAGCTTGCCCGCGTCATAGACGTTTGCGCGGGACCTCTCCGAGGAGTCCGGAGCTCCGGGCGTGTGTACGTGACAACCTCCTCGGGTGGAGGAAGGGGCCGGGATGAAATATACACGGGAGAGACCCTGCGGCTCAAAGCGAGGTCCAGAGAAGCGGAAAGAGAAACCGGCGTCCGCGACTCATCCCGTGCGTCAGCCGTCGCTTCTCCCCCGCCTCTAAGCGTATTCCATTCCACCTTCCTCGTCATCGGGCACTTGGTTCGTCCAGTAGTATTTACCGAGCGCTCACCGCGGGCAGAGCGCCGTACCGGGCGCTCGGAACGGACGCTTCAGCAACAGAGACGTTACGAGGCTCTCTTGGCATCCGTCGCTATTCCGACGGCATAAAAACCCGCCGCGTCGGCTCAGACCCTTCGGATCGGCGTCGCCTCCGGGCCGCAGGAGGGGGAGAAGCGAAGCGTGCGCGAGGGCGGACGGTCTGAAACGGGCCGGTTTCCGAGCCGCGCCCGGCGGGCGGCCTCCCGGCGGGTCGGACCGGAGGAGTCCGCAGCGTAAGCGGTCGTCCAGGTCGTGCCACGGTCGACTCCCCGACGCCAGCCCCGGAGCCGGAATCCCTCTCGTCCCGTAAGGGTGTCGTCGGGAGGGGCAGCTCGGTTCCCGGCCCGAGCTCGGATTTCCTGCGTCGCGCTCCGAATTACCCGGGAGAAGCGGGCTCGCTCCGCTACCGGTAGATCATCCGTCCGTTTTAACGCGTCCGCCTCGCAGATGGCGGACGGACGGACGGACGGACGGGGACGATGTCGGTGTTGGAGCGCCTACCGGGTGCCGAGCGCTGCTCTGAGCGCCGGGGGAGATACGGGGTCATCGGGGCGTCCCCCGTGGGGCTCCCGGTCTTCGTTCCCCGTCTTGCAGACGAGGGGACCGAGGCCCGGAGAAGCGACCTGCCCGCGGTCGCGCAGCTGGCGGTGGCGGAGTCGGGCTTCGCGCCCGTGACCCCCGACTCCCGAGCTTCTGCCCAAAACGACGGTTCCAAATGCAGGTCCCGAAGACCCGGCGCCATCTCGGGCGAGTCGCCTACCTTCTCCGGGCCCCGGCTTCGCCGGCGGTCAGATGACGACTCGGTACCTGCCCTCCCCCCTCGGACCGTGTCCGGTCCGGCTAATTGGCGCCCGGTAATCAGTCGGTGGTGTCCGTGGAGCGCTTCCTGTGTGCGGAGCTTTGTAGCGGGCGCTTGGGAGAGTCACTTCACCTCTCGGGGCCTCAGTTCCCTCCTCCGGAAGACGGCGATGGAGACCGGGAGCCTCCCGGGGGACGGCCCGATTCCCCCGGGTCTACCCCGGCGCTCAGAACGGCGCTCTGCACGGAGTGAGCGCTCAACAAATACCCACATCGTCATCGGTAGTAGTAACGTTACGAATGAATGAGAATGCCGTAGGAGAAGGGGCTACCGGGCTGCGTACGTGCAGCGGTTACCGTTTAGCGAGAGGGGGCTCGGGGGGGGGTTGCGCGGGGGAGGGACGCGGGGTACGGCGGAGAGTGGATGCGGAAACTCCAGGCTTCGTCCGTTCAGTAGTATCCGTCGAGCGCTTACTCGGTGCAGAGCGCTGCACTGAGCGCCTGGAGTGGACCGGTGGGCAACGGATAGAGACGGTCCCCGCCCGATAACAACGGTGATAATAGTAAGCGTGGGGATCGTTGAGCGCTTACCGTGTGCCGGTCGCCCTTCCAAGCGCCGGGCTGGAGACAAGATGATCGGGTCGGACGCGGTCCCCGGCCCACAGCGGGGCGCACGGTCCCAATCCCCGTTTTACAGACCGGGGAAGGGAGAGAAGTGAAGCGACTCGCCCGGGGTGACGCAGCGGACGCGGGTCGGGATCGGGACCCGGGTCCTTCCGACCCCCGGGGTCGCGCTCCGCCCGCCGGACCGCGCCGCTTCTCCGCCGGGCCGGGCCGCTCCCCGGCTCACGTACCCCAGCGCCCCGGGAGGCCGTGAGGTGGGCCAGAGCGGAACGGAGCCGGGTGCGCCGTCGCGCAGCCGAAGCGAGATGCGTTGAGGAAGGTCGGTAGTCAGAAGTCGTCGGAGCCAGGAAAACTAGATCGACGACTGCCCTTGCCCTGTTGGGTCTGCGCGTGGGGATCGGCCGCGGGCCGTCTTTCGACGCCCGAGGGTCTGGGATCCGTGGGACTGCCGGTCCGCGCCCCCTCCGTTGGAGGGTGCTCTCCCGAGCGCTGGGTACGGTGAGCGCTCGATAGATACGGCCGGATGGATGGAAGGGTTATTTTTTGAGGAACTGCCCTGCACTGCTCTCCCGGAGACTCGAGGGGGGCCGTCACGGGAAAGCCCCCGGACGCCCTCCGGCAGCCGGGAGCGGGCCGCCGCCGGTCAGAATTCCTCCGGCGGGTCGTGACGCCCTCCGGGGAGATGGGGCTCCGAAGCCCCTCGCTTCCCGACGATCCCTTCTCGCAGACGTGGATTTGGAACCGAGGGGGAGGTTGGCCCGTGAGGAAGTCAGGTCGTTTCTAGAAAGACGTCGCTGGCCGGGTTCGAGCACGGACCACCGGCCGCCTTTTACGCGTTTCTTACATTCCGAGCCGTCAGAGCTTCCGATGGGACGCTCGGGCCTCCTCCCCCGTTTCTTTATTTTTAACGGACCGGTCTCTGTCCCCGCGACAGTCCCCGTCTGCCGTTCCTCGCCGGCTCCGCCCCTTGCCGGCCGTGTGACCGTGGGCAGGTCGGCTTCACTCCTCTGGGCCTCGGTTCCCTCGTCCGTAAAACGCGGGTGGAGACCGGGAGCCTCACGCGGGACCACCTCCCTCCCCTGTATCTCCCCCCAGTTGAGCGAGCGCTTAACGGACGCCGACGTCATCGCTACCGTCGCGGCGGGTCCGCGTCTAACGTTCCCACCGTGGCTTGGGGCCGGGGATCTTCGGTCCCGTCCGGCGTTTGCCGTCGCCGGCGGATAGAGCCGGGGTGCCCGGGGGATCCGATCCTACCCGGTGTCTTCGCCGCGGCCGCGCTGGAGAGTCGACCCCTCTGCGTCGCCGTGTTGTACTCTCCGAGCCTCGGTTCGCTGCTCTGCGCCCGGTGAGCGCTCGGTAAATACGACCGAACGGGTGAAGAAGGTGCAGCCGGACCCCCGGGCGCGGGTGATGGTCGGATGAAAGGCGACCGTGTCTCTTGAGAGCCGGCTCCGTACGGAGAGCCGTGTTAGGTGCCGGGGGAGTGTCCGGGCCATTCGGTGGTATCTATTGAGCGCTCACTGCGTGCGGAGCACTGCGCCGAGCGCTTGGAATGGACAGGCGGGCAACAGGTGGAGACGGTCGCCGCCGTCCGACGGGGCCGGTTCCCGCGGGCAGCTCCGGGCACCCCCACCGTTAGAAGCGGCTGTGGCTCAGCGGCGAGAGCCGGGGCTCGGGAGGCGGAGGTCACGAGTCCGAATCCCGGCCCCCGCCACCCGTCAGCTGGCTGACTGCGGGCACGTCGCCTCGCTTCTCCGGGCCTCAGTTCCCTCGCCCGGAGAACGGGGATTAACCGGGAGCCCCCCCCCCCCCCGTATCTCCCCCGGCGCTTAGACCGGGGCTCGGCGCCTGGCGGGCGCCTAACGAATACCCACGTCGTCGTCGTCGCCCGAGTGGGCGATTCGAGAATTCGCGCGCGCGGACGGCGGCCCCCCCTCGGGTCACCCACGCCCGGCACGCGGGCGAGGAACCGCGGGCCCTTTTCGCCGCGGGAGCCGGGAACGAGGAGCCCCCGCGGAGAGCGGGCGGAAGCGAGACGGTCTGTCACCGCGCCGGCCGAAGGACCGCGCGCCCGCGGAATCGCCGTCGGCGGCTAAGGGCCGGGCCGTGCTCCCGCTGGTCGTCGAGGAGCCGCCGGCCGAAAAGGGAATCGGGAGCCAGCTGGCGGAGAGCGGGGAGGCAGGGTGTTTTCTCGGTTGCGCGCCAGGTGGACGGGCTCCCCGGCTGCGGCGCCGATCTTCCGTGCCTGGGAGACCTGAGCCCCGCCCCCCCCCCTCAGCAGCGCGGCTCAGTGGAAAGGGGCCGGGCTTGGGAGTCGGAGGTCACGGGGTCGAATCCCGGCTGCGCCCATAGTAAGCGCTTCACAGATGCCGTCGTGATCACTGTCATCGCGTCAGCTGTCCGTCGCGTCACCCGTAGGCCGTCTTCGCCACCGGACGGCGGGCGGGATCCCTTCGGTCGGTCGTATTTACTGAGCGCTTGCCGGGCGCAGAGCGCTGCGCTGAGCGCTCGGGGCGGGCGGACGCTCGGGCGACGGGTGGAGACGATCCCCGCCCCCCCCCGTCGGGCTCACGGGCTGAACGGGGGGCTCGCGAGCGGAGCCCGGGGCCGGCGTCCGTCCCCTCGCGTCGAAGACCGTTGCGCGGCGTCGACCGTCGGCCCGTCCCGAGCGCTTCGTACGGCGCCCTGCACGTAGGAAGCGCTCGGTCAGTACTATTGAGCGATGATACCACGTGACGGTAACGGCACCGAAGCGCTCGCTGTGTGCCGGGAAGCGTTCTGGGCCCCGGGGCCGACAGGGGATCATCGGGTTGGCCCCTGAACCGCCCGGGGCTCCCGGTCCTCATCCCCCTTTGGCCGACGAGAGAACTGGGATCCAGAGAAGGCGGGTGACCTGCCCCGGGTCACGCAGCGGAGAAGTGGGGAGCAGTGAGAAGCGGCGTGGCTCGGGGGAAGGAGCACGGGCTTGGGGGTCAGGGGTTCGAACCCCGGCCCCGCCGCTCGGCGGCTGTGCGGCTGGGGGCGAGTCGCCTGACTTCTCCGGGCCTCAGTTCCCGCGTCCGTAAGATGGGGGTGAAGACCGTCAGCCCCCCGTGGGACGGCCCGATTCCCCTGCATCTACGCCGGCGCTTAGGACGGCGCCGGGAACGTAGCAGGCGCTGAACAGACACCGACGTCGTCGTCGTCATCGAGCGGCGGGGCCGGGATTGGAAACCCGGCCCTTTCGGCGCCCGGGCTGCGGCCGGGAGGCCGCTTCCCTACGTCGTCGAGGCTGCGCCGGACGGGACGCCGGAGGAGAACAAGGGAACTGAGAGCGGGAAGCGGAGGGGCCGGAGGAGATGACGGCGGGACGCCATAGAACCGGAGCCTCGGGAGGCGGGCGCCGGTTGCGGCGGGGAGGGGACTCGGTCCCGCCGGAGCGGAGGCTTCGCGGGGATGGTGAAATCGCGGGGGGCGAAAGCCGGGACGGCGCCGGACCGGGAGCGAGAAGCGCGGCAGACCCGGCGGGGATCGGCCTTTGCGCGCGCCGTCGCCGGGCGGGGTGGGTGGGTCTCGTGCCGTCGTTTTCATCCTCTCCCACGGCGGCGGGAAGCGCGTGCCGGCCGCCTTCCCTCACGTGCCCCTGAATCCTGCCCCGGCGTGGACCTCCCTCCCGTGATCGGTCCTTTGTCCGAACCCTTCCGGCGCCTATTAATAATAACGCTGGGGTCTGCGAAGCGCTTACTGTGTGCCGAGCGCCGTTCTGAGCGCCGGGGTAGACGCGGGGCGGGGGGGGGATGGGGCCGTCCCACGGGGGGCTCACGGTCGTCGTCCCCATTTTTTTTTTACAGATGAGGGAACCGAGGCACGGAGAAGTGAAGTGACTCGCCCGGAGTCACCCAGCTGGGAAGCGGCGGAGCCGGGATCCGAGCCCACCGACTCCGGCTCCCGAGCCCGGCCTCTTTCCACCGTACCGCGCTGCTTCCTGTACCTTCCCCTCCTTTGATCTTGTCCCTCGTCGAAAGGGAGGCGGGCAGGATTCCAGGGGTGGCCACGATCGAACGCGGCGGTCAGACTACGCCGCGAGGAGCGGCGTGGCTCAGTGGAAAGAGCCCGGGCTCGGGAGTCGTCAGAGGCCGTGGGTCCTAATCCCGGCTCGGCCACCCGTCGGCTGCGTGACTGTGGGCGAGTCGCTTCACCTCTCTGGGCCTCGGTTCCCTCGTCCGGAAAGTGGGGATTATCCGTGAGCCTCCCGGGGGACAACCTGATGGCCCCGTGTCTGCCCCAGCGCTTACAACAGTGCTCTGCGCACAGTGAGCGCCGAACGGATACCAACGTCGTTAACCCCGTCGTCCTCCGTGGAGACCCGGATAACGCCCAGCGGTCCGTTGGCTTTATGTCCGTAACCCCCCGGTCTGTGAACTCTTGCCACCCTCCCGGCGGCAGTTTCGATATGCCCAAGTAACTGCCGCTGTAAGATCAAAAACGCCGGTCCTCTGTAAACGCGGACACGGTAACGACGATCACGTTGGCGTTCGTCAAGCGCTCGCTCTGCGCCGAGCACCGTTCTAAGCGCCGGGGCGGTCACGGGGGAATCAGGTTGTCCCGCGTGGGGCTCGCCGTCTTCGTCCCCATTTTACAGATGGGGGACCTGAGGCCCCGAGAAGCGAGGCGCCGCGCTCCCGCAGCCGCCGAGCGGCCGGGCGGGGGTTCGAACCCGTGACCCCTGACTCCAGAGCCCGGGCTCCTCCCACTGAGCCACGCCGCTTCACCCGCGTCGGGATGCCGATTTTTCCCGACGCGCCGCCCCTCCGAACTGGGAGGGGGCTGTTAGAGGACGGTTCCCGCGAGCGGTGGAGTCTGGCGACGTGACCCTGTTGAGGGGCGCCCGGCTCGGCGGGGTGAGCCCGAACCGCGTCCGGAGGGGGTCAGTTTTATACCGCGTCGGCGGAGATCGCTTGAGGTTTCAGTTCCTCATCCTCGTCGACAGTTGCGAGGGGAGAGAAAGATTGCCAGACCGAGTCCGCGGCCCAGCCGGATCCTGGTTTCGCCTCAGAGCGCGCGCGAGCTCAGTCCTCGTTTCGTTTCCGTTTCCCGTTCTTACGGCCGCCTGACGGCGGGCGGTTTCTCCCGCCGCGTCCGGGGTCACGGTGCCCAGCGCCCCGGGAGGGGACTCGGGAACAGGATGACCGACGCGTCCCCCCGGCCCGCAGCGAGCCGTCGAGCCGGAGCGGGGGACGGAGATTATCGTGAATAAATCGCGGAGGTGCACCCGAGTGCCGGGGGGGGGGGTGGCGGGGGGGCGGATAAAGCCAGCGAGGCGGGGCGGCGCGGAAGGGAGCGGCAGCGGAGGAAAAGAGGATTTAGTGAGGAAAGACCTCTCGGTGTGACCCCCGATAAGGTTGCGACGGCGCGGAGAGCGATCGTCTCTCGGATGGGGAGAGGGAGCGTGTTCCGGGCCGGAGGCGGGACGTGGGCAAGAGGTCGCTGGCGAGACCCCAGGGGTCGCCAGTTCGAATCCCGGCCCCGTCGGCCGTGTGGCCGTCGGGCCGGTCACTTCGCCGCCCCGGGCCTCGGTTCCCTCATCTCCCCCGTCTCCCCCCGGCGCTTAGAACGGGGCTCGGCCCGGAGCGGGCGCTCAACAAACGCCGACGGGATCATTACGGCGAATGCGTTGGCGTTAGGGGAGTGAAGCGTGCGGGCTGGATCCAAGTAACAGGGTGGGGAGGAGCTGGAGGAGCGTGCAGAGCGTTTCGCGGCCTTAAAGCCACTGGTAAGGAGTTTCGGGCGTAGAGCGTCACTTAATAACGTTGGCATTTGTTAAGCGCCCACTATGTGCCGAGCGCCGTCGCGAGCGCTGGGGGAGAGACGGGCTCATCGGAGTGTCCCCCGTGGGGCTCACGTTTTTAAATCCCCATTTTTACAGATGAGGTGACCGCGGCACCCGGCGGTCGAGTGACTCGCCCAGGGTCCCCCAGCGGACAAGCGGCGGAGCCGGGATTCGAACCCACGGCCCCGGACCCCCCCCCCCCCCCCCCCGCCCGGGCCCTCCCCGCCGAGCCGCGCCGCACCCGAACCCGACGCGCGGCGTCATTTGACTGCGGAGATTTCCGAGGAGACCCTTAAGGGAACCGTTAAGGCCTCCTTAATATCCGCCGAAATAGAACCACGGCCCCTCCGCCCTCCCTCGAGATGAGAAGTGATTAAAGGGGAGACCGTTTTCAAACGGGAAGAACCCGTATTCCGCCTCTGTTTTCACTCCGTCGTTCCACTTGTCGGTTCCTCGGTCACCTCACCCGGGAGCCTCACGCGGGACACCCTGATCGCCCCGCGTCTGCTCCGCTGCTTAGAACAGCGCTCCGCACGTAGTAAACGCTCAACGAACGCCAGCGTTACCGTTTCTGCTTTTCGCTCTGTAGCAGGGATCCCGCCCCCCGTCGCAGGGCACCACCTTCCCTCGGAAGGTCGTCGGCTGTAAATGGCAGGGTTTGGGCCTCCCCAGTCGCGTCCCGGCTCCGCCCCTCGTCTGCTGGGTGACCTTGGGCAAGTCGCTTCGCTTCTCCGGGCCTCAGTTCCCTCCTCTGTCAAAGGGGGATTGAGACGGGGAGCCCCGGGCGGGCCAGGGACCGCGTCCAACTCGATTCGCTCGTCTCCACGCCGGCGCTTAGTAAAGCGCCTGGCTCGGAGTGAGCGCCTAACAGATGTTGTCGTTACTACGGTTCGATAGTCTGAGGCTAGTCCCTCTCCTAATCCTGGCTCATACGCACGCCGCCCTTCCACTGCCTCGACCTCCGAAGGGTTTCGACTGACCGGAGAGTCCCTTTCAACCGTCGTTTCCTCTCCGTGAGCATTAGATGATGACCGGCATCGGCACGTGTGGCTGATTACACTCGGAATTTAGGTCAGGTAGGTCCTTAAATAGCGCTGACGTGTTCGTATCGCCGTCGGGTTCCGTATATTCGTTCGGCGGTGCTTTTTGAGCGCTTACTACGTGCGGAGCGCCGTACCAGGCACTTGGAATGGACGATTCGGCAACAGATAGAGACGATCCCTGCCCGATGTCGGGCCCGCGTTGGGTTGATTTTTTACGTTGTCTCGATTAATTGGGGGTTTTTTTTCCGATATCGGGGGGGCGCAAGCGATATATTTTTCGTCATTTCCTGCGGGAAGCGATACTCGGTCGGTCCGACACACCGTTTCTACGGAACCAGTTCTGGTAACTGCCACCTTCCTCCGTCGTGGGGTCACCGGGGGCCCTGCCGGGCTGGGGATAGAAGCCGCTCCCCGCGTGCGCTCACGCTCCTCCATCCCCGCCTAGGAAAGCCCTTTGGAAACCGGCCCCTTCTCTCCCGCCTTCGGGGGTCCCCAATTCCTGGCGCGTTCCGCCGTGGTCTTGGACTCATTCGTTCCTTCGGTGGTATTTGTCGGGCGCTTACTATGTGCCGGGCGCCCTTCGACGGGCTCACGGTCGAGTCGGGGGAGACGGACGGACGGGGACGATGGCGGGAAATAGAATCGAGGGGAAGGACGTGTCACGGGACCAGTAGCGAATAAATAGAGTCGGGGGCGATGTCCATCTCATTAACCAAATAAATAGGGTGATGTGGCTCAGTGGAAAGAGCCCGGGCTTCGGAGTCAGCGGTCATGGGTTCGAATCCCAGCTCGGCCACTCGTCGGCCCTGTGCCCGTGGGCGAGTCACTTCACTGCGCCTCGGTGACCTCATCTGGAAAATGGGGGTGGAGACTGGGAGCCCCGCGTGGGACCGCCCGATTCCCCCGTGTCTACCCCGGCGCTTAGAACGGTGCTCGGCACAGAGTGAGCGCTTAACAGATACCAACATCATTATTATTAAGACTCCTCCGTCCTCCTCTGTCCCCATCGAGACGGAACCCCTTTTGCGTGTCTGCGTTTCGTCGCCCCCGACGCGTCTCTCCCCGGTCCCTCATTTAAGCTCTTAGGTTGTGAGCCCCCCTCGGGGGACGAGACCTAGTCCCCGGGTAGTCTCTCCCAGCTCTTAGAACGGTGCTCTGCACACGGTTCATTTCATTCGGTAGGGTTCGTTACCCGGTCGTACACTCCAAGCGCTTACGCGTAGTAAGCGCTCAATAAATACCGTTGAATGAATGAATCCTGAGCGCTTACTACGGGCGGAGCCCTGGCCTAAGCGCTTGGAATGTACAGTTCGGCAGCGGACGGAGACGACCCCTGCCCCGTGACGGGCTCACGGTCGGAACGACGGTAGGCGTTCGTTACTGTTGACTGATTGACTCCTTATACGAACCCCTGATTCTTCGGGTCATAAGTAATAGTGAATGTTGAATGGATTTTCGGGCCTTCTTCCCTTTCCGTCCATTCTCTCCCCGCCCCGCCCCCAATTTTAGCGGTAAAAAGTGTGGCCAGAGGCAATCTTTTACAGCGCACGACATTTCGAATAGCCAGTTTCTAATTCCCGAGTCTCCGGATTACTCCGAGAGCCGTTGGGGAGGCAGCTAGGCATCCCCTTTTCGTGTTTCGCCCCGGGGTCGGGACCCTGGAAAACCCCGTGAGAGATGAACACCCGTAATCAAAGCAAATGGAAATCCGTCCTGTCCCTGTTTCTCCCCTACGTGCCGAGCACGGTGCTGGACGGTGGAAAGGGCCCGGGCTTGGGAGTCGGGGGTCGTGGGTTCTAATCCCGGCTCTGCCGCTTGCCAGCTGTGGGACTTCGGGCGGGTCGCTTAACTTCTCCGTGCCGCGGATGCCTCGTCTGGAAAACGGGGATCGGAACCGTGAGCCCCAAGTGGGACGATCCGATCACCCCGTATCGTCCCGGCGCTCAGGACGGCGCTTTGCACTTAGTAAGCGCTTAACAGATGCCGCCGTCGTTATTAACGGATAGCGTCGTCGTCGTCGTTACCGTGAAGGCCGGTCGCGTGTCCTCACCGCGATTGATAAATGGAGAGCGTCTCCGGTCGCAGACCCCGAAGTACTCCGAGTTGGCTAGAGGCAAATTCGCGTTTCGGCGATTCCGGTGGTTGCCCGACTTTGGAAAACGTGTATTACAGCTCTGTGCCGATTTCGTTCGCATTTATCCGGGTAGGAGGGGCCCCCTCGGGGAGATCTGGGGAAGATTTGAAAAGGAAATGCTTCAGAGAGGTGCCGTGGGCAGTCACCCAGTCAGTGGTATCGACTACTCCGTGCGGAGCACCGTACCGTGCGTTTGGGAGCGCGCCGGGGGGAGCGGCGTGGCTCCGTGGAAAGAGCCCCAGCTTGGGAGTCGGAGGTCACGGGTTCGCATCCCGGCCCCGCCCCCGGTCAGCTGTGTGACCGTGGGCAAGTCACTTCACTGGGCCTCAGTTCCCTCCTCCGGAAAATGGGGATGAACTGTGAGCCTCACCTCGATGACCCCGTATCTACCTCAGCGCTTCGACCAGTGCTCTGCACGCGGTAAGCGCTTCACAGATACCGGCGTCATCCTTATTACGTCGCGACCGAACCGGCAGACGCGTTCCCTGCCCGTGACGAGGATTCGGTCGATTCCGCCACGGTTCTCGTTCTTCGCTGCTCTCACTTTGGCTAGGGCGTCCCCGGGGAACCGGGGGATGTCGCGCCGACGAACCCGGGCGGATACGGAGTGCGGCGGCGTGGGATTAGATGTCCCGCCTCGTGAGCGCGGAGTCCGAGCGGGTGAAGGCCTCGGGATGAGTCCCCCCGAGCGGGGGCTTTTGCCGGAACACCACGCCGCTCTGCTAGGAGACCTGAATGTGTCCCGTGCGAAACAGCGTTGGCTCCGTTGTCTTCGAGACGTTCTTCCCCTCGACCCTGTTTGTCGCCAGCGTCCTCGTCCGTCCGTCTCCCCCGATCGGACCGTGAGCCCGTCGAACGGCGGGGGCCGTCTCCGTCCGTTGCCGACTGGTCCGTTCCAGGCGCTGGGTACGGTGCTCTGCGCCTAGTAAGCGCTCAGTGAATGCTATTGAATGAATGAAGAGCGGGTAGAGCCCGGGCCTGGGAGTCGGAAGGCCCCGGGTTCTAAATCCCGGCTCCCCCGGTGTGACCTCGGACGAGTCACCTCTTCAGTTCTCTGGGCCTCGGTTACCTCATCCGTAAGACGGGGATTCAGAGCGTGAGCCCACCGTGGGACAGGGACTGTTTCCAGCCCCATGAACCCGTGTCTGCCGCCGTGCTTAGAACAGTGCTTGGCACACAGGACGCGCGTACCGGGTATCGTCATGTTGATTATTATTTTCACAGGAGGGGAGCTTTAGCGAGTAGCTGACCCAAGTTCATCCATTGATTCGGTGGTATTTATTGAGCGCTTACTACGCGCAGAGCACTGGACCGAGCGCTTGGAACGGACAGATCGGCAACAGATAGAGCCGGTCCCTGCCCTCCGACGGACTACAAGGGCAGAAGATACGGCAAGCACGTTTCTATCCCGTTCTGGACCCCCCCAGCACCTAGCAGAAGCAGTCCTGAGCCCCTAAGCTCGTTGCGTGCGGGGAATATGTGTTTGTTTTTACACTGCGTTCATTCAGTCGTATTTGTTGAGCGTTTTAAATTTGTGCAGAGCATCGAGACCGCGGGAGAATACAGGAGACAGACACAATTCCCGGCCTAACGGTCTAATCGGGGGAGGCGGACGGACAGAACAGCAATAGACAGAAGTATAAATCCCAACTGCGGGTCCTCTCTCTCGTCCCCTCTCCAGGTCAGCGACTCCCCGGACTCCGTCGTCGACATCGAGACCCGGCTGAGAATGGACGGGGTGGAACTGAAGGAAGAGTGGCAAGATGAAGACTTCCCCAAGTAAGCGTCCACGTCCGTGACAAACGGTCGTCGGCGAGAAGGACGGCCATATCGGATGTTTTCACTCTGGGTTTTGGCCACAGTGCGGTGAAGGGACCGGGCTACTTCCTCCGACCACGCCTGCCTGCGTGGGCTGATCGCGCCGCCTTAGGAGAAGAAATCCACCTCCGCGCGCGTGTGCGGCATCGGAGAGGGCGAATGCAGCCGGAAGAGGTTTCCTTGAGTGGCCTTTTTGCGAGAGCGCGACTCTGGCATTATGGAAAACTGGCATTATAATACGCACCGGGCCTGTTCACGGCCCCTGGTTCCGACACCGCGTCACGTAATATCCGCACAGATACCCGGTGTGGGAAGAAAGCCACCCCTGGGGATACGGTGACCTGGGTTGTGAACCCGACTTCCTCATCTGCCTGCTCTGTGATCTTGGGCAAGCCAATTTATCCGGGCCTCGGTTTCTTCATCTATAAAGTGGGGATTAAGTACCCGTCCCCCCCCTCCCGCTCGGTCCCACAGAGAGGGACTGCGTTGGTGAACCCGTCACCGGGCAGGGACCGTCTCCGTCTGTTGCCGAATTGTATATTCCAAGCGCTTCGTACGGTGCTCTGCGCGTTGTGAGCGCTCAGTAAGTACTGTCGGATGAATGATCTGACCTATCTTGGACCCGTCCCAGGATTTAAGAATGTTGGTGTTTGTTAAGCGCTTACTATGTGCCGAGCACCGTTCTAAGCGCCGGGGGTGGACACAGGGGACTCGGGATGTCCCACGTGGGGCTCACACTCTTAATCCCCATTTTCCAGATGAGGTAACCGAGGCACCGAGAAGTGAAGTGACTCGCCCACAGTCACACAGCTGACAAGCGGCAGAGCCGGCATTCGAACTCATGACCTCTGACTCCCAAGCCCGGGCTCTTTCCACTGAGCCACGCTGCTCCTCTGGATTTAGCCCAATGCTTCGTCCCCTGTAGACACTTAACCAATACCACAACTGTTTACCTATTTTTGTTTCAGTAGCGCCGTTTTTAAAATGAGTAATAAGAGCCCATGGCGTAGAAGAAGTGACTGTGTGTCATTCCCGAGGTGTTTGGGGGGGGGGGGGGGCGGTTTTCGTTAATATTTTGAAGTAACTGACATCATGGCGAGTTAAGCCACGTGGTCGTTTGGCTCGTGAACCTATAATACTACGCACACTGGTCAAGGAAGACGTAAAATGGTATATTTAGCCGGTACTGGTTGACTAAGGCTGAGTTTACACGAACTTAGCTAGATGGAGTGGGCCGCTGTGCTAGGCCCGTGATTCGGTGAACTCTGGGCAGGTTTTGGTTTAAGCAGGAGCGTGCGGGCTCCCAGCTACGTACGTCAGCTGCCGCTCCTTGTCATCTGGCCGTAGACTACAATCCAGACAGGCAGGGTGGTCCAGCCTTGCCCGGGCTCAGTAGCCCCTGCCTCCGCCTCTGGCCCCAAATCCACCTCGGTTTGCAAGTTCACGTACGGGAATCCGTTCGCAAGAGATGCGTCGCTACGTTTCTGCTTTGAAAAAAGGAAAAGTAACGGACAGAAACGTTTGTCTTCCAGGCCGCTACCAGAAGACGACGGTATCGACGCAGATACACTGAGTGCAACTGGACAAGGGAGCCAGCCTGGTAAGACTCGTACTCTCGATTTATCCGCAAGTACAAGCATTTCCAGTTCTTCTCATCTGCCCACCCGGCCGATTTCCAAATGAAAGGTAGCATCGGGGTTCTGTCGATTTGGGGAGCCGTGTTTCCAGAGTTGTACCCCAGAGTTTCCTAAAGAACACGCGTGACACAACTCTTCCCTCTCCTTTTATTGATTTTCCCCCTAAGCATTCCCCGTGTGGACTTTCTGGTGTTCTCTTTTAAGCATCCTCGAATGGACAGTCAGGTAGCCTCATTCCAGACCTAATCGGGGTAAGACTTGAGTAAATCGTCACGTAATTATTTGTTCTGATAATAAGGAGTTTAAGGATTTTCTACCACTGAAAAAATCGAGCGACTTTACTGTTAGCTTGGATGCCTGACAGTGCTGGTGGAATCTAGAGGTATTTAGATGTCGGTACCTAGATGTATTCTTAAAACCCGATCGCTTTCCCTCAGCTCTTCGGGATGAACCTTTTTTTTTTTTTTTTTTTTTTTTGGGTATCTGTTGAGTGCTTACTCTGTGCCAGTCTCTGTACTAAGCGCCGGTAGAGAAGAGAAGCAGCGTGGCTCAGCGGACAGATCCCGGGCTTGGGAGTCAGAGGTCATGGGTTCGAATCCCGGCCCGGCCACTCGTCGGCTGTGCGACTGTGGGCGAGTCACTTCACTTCTCTGGGCCTCACCTCCCTCATCTGTCAAGTGGGGATTAAGCGTGAGCCTCACGTGGGACGACCTGATGACCCTGTATCTCCCCCAGCGCTTAGAACAGTGCTCCGCACGTAGTAAGCGCTTAACAGATACCAGCATCATTATTATCGCTTTGTCCCGTTTTTGTTCGTAATTCCCATTGCTCTGGGTCCCTCTCCTCCTTTAATCAGTGGTATTTATTGAGCGCTTACTCTGTGCAAAGCACTCTACCAAACACCTGGGAGAGTGCCGTACAGTAGATTCGGGATACGCCACCCCTGCTCTCGGGGAGCTTCCAGTTGGACCGGGAGCCCCGTGTGAGACGGGGACCGTGTCTTTCCCGGCCGACGATCTCTACGTATTTCAGTGGTCGGGAAGAACTGTGTGCTTGACACATAGTGAGTGTTCATTCGTTCGGTAGTATTTATCGAGCGCTTACTACGCGCAGAGCACTGTACTAAGCGCTTGGAATGAACAAGTCGGCAACAGATGGAGACGGTCCCTGCCGGTTGACGGGCTTACGGTCTGATCGGGGACTCGGTGCTTAGCGATATCATAAGAGAAAGGGGGTGGCGACAGATTTGCCAAAAAATTACGGCTAGGGGAAGCGGCAAAGTGGGAGGAGGTGTACGTAAGCGCCGCGGGGCCGGTGGTGGGTTAGCAGAGTGCTTGAAGGGTGCAGCCCTAAGCGAGTGGGCGAGGCAGAGGGGCGGCAGAAAGGATAGGGAAATGAGGGGTTAGTCGGGGAAGGCCTCTTGGAGGACATCCGATTTTCCGGTCTCGTGCCGTCGGGTCGTTTCCGACCCACGGCGACACCACGGACGCGGCTCTCCCCGACGGCCCCGCTCTCCGTCCGCGCTCGTTCCGGTAGCGTAGCCGTAGTTTTCTTGCTCGAGGTCCGGAGGTGGTTTACCGTGGCCGCCTTCCCGCCGAGTAAACTCGAGTCCCCGCCCTCGACTCCCTCCCGTCCCGCCAGTACCCGGCCTGCGTGAGTTTTGACCCGTGGCCTTCCCCTCGCTAGCCACTGGCCAGGCTCGGAATGGGACGGACGGGCCTTCCCGTGGCCGAGACCGGTGGAGGACTGGAAACTCTACAGGTGGGACCCTGAGAGGGGCATCCGATCTGAGGGGGACTCTAAAGATGGGGAAGAGTATAGTGGTCGGTCATGCAGATGGGGTGGGGGCTTCAGGCCAGAGGAAGGACGTGAGCGTCCACGCAGGCGAGAGCTTAACAGATGCCGTCATCATCTAAGGATGGAGGAGGTTGCTCTCGTCTGTAAAACGGGGATTAAGACTGTGAGCCTCATGTGGGACAGACAACCTGATTACCCTGTGCACCTAGTAAGCGCTCAACAAATACCAACGTCATTATCGGTAGAGAAGCAAAGCGTGTGGACTGGGTCGTTGCAGGAGATGAGCGAGGTTAGGAAGGAGGGGGCGGGCCGACAGAGGGCCTCAAAAGCGACGGTAAGGAGTTCGTCTCTCTCTGATGCGGCGGTGGACGGGTAACCTCTGGAGGTATCTGGAGGCACGGAGAAGTGCCTACTGAACCTAGAAACCCAAATTTCATTCATCAAGTAGCGATGCCCTTCTGTGGTTTTTATTTTCGAATGTTCCAAAATAGGGTTTCCCGGAATTTGTCTACGGGTTATGTTACGCTCGGAGTGGCTATTCCGAAATATCGGCAGTGCTGTGTTTTTCCTCTCTGGATCTGTCCCAACTGTGACATAAAATAATGTAGCGTTTTCCTTTTTCACTTTGCAGTTCCTTGTCCCTTAGAAGTTAATGGAAATAAAGTGAGGAAAAAATTAATGGCTCCGGATATTAGCTTAACACTGGATCACAGTGATGGTTCCATTTTGTCAGATGACTTGGATGAGAGCGGGGAGATTGACTTGGCTGGTTTGGATACTCCATCTGAGAACAGTAATGAGTTTGAATGGGAAGGTAATATTTCGCTGTATCTATTCTTTCGATACAGAAACTGTGTTTTCTCATGTTTCTCGTGTTGAGTGAATATAGTAACAAAGAATGTAAATAAGACCGTATTTGAACTGTGGGCTACTGTATGTACATTGTATACACAGTGTACGTCATGCGGCACAGAAAGTATACCCACGTATATTTTTTTTAAAACGTCAAGATTTTAGTCCGAATTTTTAGAGAGGTATGAATATTTAAAAAATTGTAGAGCCGGGGTTTAACAACTTATGAATTACGGGAGGAAGGCTTTCTTTTTTGATCAGATTATGGTGGAGTTGCATCGGCGTGTCATGATTCTTCCCAGTGCCTCAAGCTACAGCACTCAGACCGGTAGTTCTTAAGGATTTTGTCAGAAGAGTTCATAGTTACTTCTCCCAGTGACGGATTTTAACTCGATACCCTTTTGAAAACTCGGTAACGTACCGTCTGGAGGGAAACAGAATGGAATCTCTGGACGGAAAGCTCCCTGTGGACAGGGAATGTGGCTCCCAAGTGCTTCGTACAGTGCTCTGCACACGGTAAAGCCTCAGTAGTAAAGACCATCGATCGATCGATTGATCTAGGCTAAAATGACCCATGGTGGCATAGAGAACGTGACGTCGGGAAGGCAGTTCGCTCAGGGATGTAATATATTAAACTTAGAGTTGCCCAGCCAGCTTTGTTTCCACTTTTGCAAGACGGGAATTCCGTTATTTTTTGTTTCATTGTAACTGCTTTAAAAACTGCAGCTGGGGCATAAAGTGCTAATATACTGTTGGGACCATCGTCCCCTTGGTGACCATCCAGTTGGCTGAGCTGCGTTTTGGTCCTTGATCATTTAGCCAAACTGTCATTCGTCGAGACTCTTTGGGTATATCGGTAACCCGATATACCCAACGAGAAGCAGCATGGCTCAGTGGAAAGAGCACGGGCTTTGGAGTCAGAGGTCATGGGTTCGAATCCCGGCTCGGCCACTTGTCAGCTGTGTGACTGTGGGCAAGTCACTTCATTTCTCGGTGCCTCAGTTACCTCATCTGTAAAATGGGGATTAAGACCGTGCGCCCCACGTGGGACAACCTGATTCCCCTGTGTCTACCCCAGCGCTCAGAACAGTGCTCGGCACATAGTAAGCGCTTAACAAATACCAACATTATTATTAACCCTCTGAAAAACACCACTTTATCCTGGTCGACCATTTCAGAACCGCTAGTATTAGTCTAGTATCGTGAGAATATTAGGTGGGGATTTCGAGAAGACGTTACCGTGGCTCCAGATAAATGGCACTTCAGATTAGATTGTGTGGCTCCTTACCAAATGACCCTGGGATTAGAGCATCAGTTTCTTTGGCTTATGAAAACTGATGGTGAATTTCGAACGATGAAAGGTACTAACACTTTATTTTGCTCTGTATGTGGGAAGGGGCATCTTCTTTTAAGCAGTTCATTATTGCCTCCTTGCGGTGTTGGATCCTTTATTTTTATTTTTCTTTACTTTGAAGATGTTTGGTGTCAAAGTGCGAGCTTGTCGAAACTGTTTCATTTCTATCAAAATTATATTAATGTCAGCATTTTGCATGTAACTTCAGTACTTTTCAATGACGGCAGTTTTAAGTACCTTGTAGTATTTAAAGAAGAGAATGTTCATCGTAATATAGAAGAAGAGATGATATTCAAGACTTTCTTTGCTCTTTTTTTTTTTTTTTTTTTAAAGGGGAGGGAGTCCTTCCCTCACATTTGGTTCAGGAAATGACCCAGTAGAATATATAATATTTTATCGAGATGCCGAAATGGGATTCTATCTCTTTTTTTGTTTGTTTCTTGTTTTGTCTTTTCTTTCTTCCTTTAACGCTGCTGCCTTCATTTCCCCGGAAGGATAGTTTCCATTAACAGCCTTGTCTTGGAAACAGACAACTAACATACAGTAGGTTTCCCCCCACCCCCTTCCCAGCCTTTGGTAAGGACCATAATACCGAAAGAGAAAATCATTCATTCAGTTTTTAAAATGCGCCCCAATCTAAATTTTACGTAATGATTCGCTGCTTATGCATTGGTTGAAATTAATTTTTAATGAATTTACCTGCATGTAGGCCGTCAGATGCCTAAAGTGTATCGATTGCTGCTTCCCCGGAAATCTATATACTTAAATGAGAAACGATCGTGTAAGTTAACCATTTTCTATCTAGTGGACTAGTGCTGTGGGGGGTGATTAGGATTTTCTCTGATTCCATCATCAAACTGGCCAAAATCTGACCCGTAGGGAGCAAGTGGATTTTTGGCTGCTGTTGTTCAGTGAGATTTTATTAAGCGATTACTATGTGCCAAGCACTATTCTACCTCTGGGTTAGACTGAAAGTAATCACATCAGCCACGGTCCCTGCCCCACGTGGACTCTCAGCCTGAGAGGGAGGGAGTTAATCGTATTGAACCCGTTTTCCGGATGGGGAAACTGAAGCACAGAGAAGTTAGGTGACTTGCCCAAGGTCACACATTAGCCACGTGGCAGGGGAATTCTCCTGAATTCCAGTCCCTTACTGTTTCTCTTAGCCAAGCCGCCCTCCACAATTTGAATCTGGAATGCCCGTCCAGCTCTCTTACCGTTGAGAGTTTGGTTGTGGTTCATTTCAAATATCCATTGAACCTCTCCGTTTAATGGCATCTCGATTAGATGCTTTGCATTGTACTTTCTGTACTTATCTTTAGAAGAGAGTCCGGGCACAGATACACACGGTAGGTTGATTTTTCCCCTCCGTTTAAAGAACAAGACATCATCCGATTGGATTATTCAGAAGCTGAGTCTCTGCACAGGGTGCGATGGAAAATGAATTCAGCGGTCCAAGCAGATAGTAAAGTGGTTAACTTAGCATTTGATTTTATTTTTAGTTGTCCGTCCCAATATACGTATCAACTCCTTCATTTTGGCAGACGACCTTCCTAAGCCCAAAACTACTGAAGTAATCAGGAAAGGATCAATCGGTGAATATACCGCAACGGAGGAAAAAGAAGATGGAAGACGCTGGCGGATGTTCAGGATCGGAGATCAGGATCACAGAGTTGACATGAAGGCCATCGAGCCTTACAAAAAAGTTATCAGCCATGGAGGTGGGGAACCGTTTAACAGTTTTCCCCTCTCCCCTTCCTCCCCTCATCCCCCAAGGTCACCGTTTTCAATTTGGGGCAGCAGTTCTGAATATCCGGATCCTTCTCACTGTCTTAAATGCTCTCCTGATTTATACTTTCCCCTTTAACCTTGCCCTTGAATTTAGTGGGGAGCGCCTTCGTGCTGCCCACTCCCCATTTCCTCTGGGATGGTTGGGGGCCACATAACTATGGTGCTTCTCAAGTGCTTACTAGGTACCGAGCACTGTTCTAAGCGCTGGGGTAGATACAGTTCAGTCCGATTGGACAGACGCCCTGCTCCACGTTGGGCTCCCCCTCTTCCCCCCCATGTTACGGATGAGGTGACGGGCCCGGAGAAGTGAAGTGACTCGCCCAAGGTCGCACAGCAGACACGTAGAGGAGGCGGGGTTCGAACGCAGGTCCTTCTGACTCCCAGGCCCGCGCTCTATCCACGAGGCCACGATGCTTTCTCTACACGTGAAAGCCGCCTAGGGGTTCAGCTGCACCGTGTGCCTTACTGGTTGAGAGTCTGTTGTTCAATTCGGTCGTATTTATTGAGCGCTTCCCGGGTGCCCAGCACTGTACTGAGCGCTTGGGAGAGTCTAATTCAACCATCAACAGACACGTTCCCTCCCACGGCGGGCCTAACGGTCCTCTTTAGCGTTCCATGTTTTTCGTATCTCCGCGAAGACTTGGACACACGGAGACCCGGGGCCTTTTCTCTTTTATACACGAAGCAAGGTTCGGTTCTGCCGAAGCTTTCATTTTCTGCCGGCGTTTTAAGCGGTTGTTTCTAAACTGGCTTCGCAAATGGGAAGACGACCTGTCTCCAGTGTGGGAACGGTCAGGATTTGATCAGCCTCAAGAGGCCGTGGCTTCCCAGGTTGTCGACTAGGCCTGAAAGTGGAAATATGACTAATGGTGGTATTAAAGTGCTTACTGTGTGCAAAGCACTGTTCTGAGCGCTGGGGGGGATACAAGGCGATCCGGTTGTCCCACGTGGGGTTCACAGTTTTTAATCCCCGCTTTACAGATGGGGGAACTGAGGCCCAGAGAAGCGAAGCGACTTGCCCAAAGTCCCGCAGGTGGCGAGCGGCGGAGTTGGGGATTCGAACCCGTGACCTCTGACTCCCGAGCCGGGCTCTTTCCACTGAGCCACGCTGCTTCTCCAGAAAATATTGGAAATATTGTAGCTCCATGGTCTCCCATTCCCCCAGCTGTTTCTCGAAATTCTCAATTCCTTTCCTTTAGTCCCTGCCGCCCTCCCCGCCCCCGGCCCCTACTTACACACCTACACTTCTTCTCTCAGATATTATTCCACCAATATTCCCTTGGCTTGACGCTGTAGCTTCTTCCCTCACTTCCAAGTCTTTCGTGGGGACCATGGGCTGACTGAGAGTTATCAGGTGCCTGGGCCCAACTGGCTATGTGTGGTTTGTTTTAAATTTCAAGGTTCTCCTTCTTAATAATAATAATAATAACAATCATACTGTTGGTATTTGTTAAGCGCTCACTATGTGCAGAGCACTGTTCTAAGCGCTGGGGGAGATACAGGGTCATCGGGTTGTCCCACCTGAGGCTCACCGTCTTCATCCCCATTTTCCAGATGAGGGAACTGAGGCCCAGAGAAGTGAAGTGACTCGCCCCCAGTCCCACAGCTGACAGGCGGCAGAGCTGGGGTTCGAACCCATGACCTCCGACTCCCAAGCCCGGGCTCTTTCCACTGAGCCACGCTGTTAATGAGTGACGGATAGGGATGGGATTGGGAGAAATGCAAAGTGTATCCCATTTCTTGGGAGGGAGGAACTTTTGAGTCTCTTGGATTAAAGAAGCTGAGCTTTGGAATCTGTCATTCATTCATTCACTCGCATTTATTGAGCGCTTACTAGGTGCAGAGCACTGTACTAAGCGCTTGGAATGAACAGGTCGGCAACAGATAGAGACGGTCCCTGCCGTCTGACGGGCTTTCGGTCTGATCGCGGGAGACGGGCAGACGAGAACGATGGCGATAAATAGAGTCGAGGGGAAGAACGTCTCGTAAAAACAGTGGCGACTGAATAGAATCGAGGCGATGTACATTTCATTAACAAAATAAATAGGGTAATGGAAATATACACAGTGGAGCGGACGAGTACAGCATAATGTACGTTAAAAACCTGTGGCTATGAAATATTACGATTATGAAAAGCAGGCCGTGAAGAAATCGACTTCCATTCAGCCCTTCTAGTGGAATAACACTGTTATTTATTAATCCAGATCTCCGTACATTTCTTTTTTCAGGTTATTATGGAGATGGTTTAAATGCCATTGTGGTGTTTGCTGTTTGTTTTATGCCTGAAAGTGGTCAGCCTAATTATCGCTATCTGATGGACAATCTCTTTAAGTAAGTGACCTGTAGCCCATGGAGAGGTGCGGTTGATTATAAGAGGGAGGGTGGCTCTGGTAATGTAAGCATCATAACGTCAGTTTTTTACTTTTTTTTTTTTTTTTAACCTGCTTTGTGCCTGGATTGTGCACTTCAATTTTCTTAATAGTTCTTAAAACTGTTCAGATTACCAGATTGGCTCAGGGATAAATCGTTTGTTTGGTTTTTGTTTTTTTTAATTTGAGGAGGAAATAATATGTTAGCAATTCTGAAGGTACGGTATTCACTTGTTCTGACAGATACGTCATTGGCACTTTGGAACTGTTAGTAGCCGAGAATTATATGATAGTTTATTTAAACGGAGCTACTTCGCGGAGAAAAATGCCGAGTCTGGGTTGGCTCCGGAAATGCTATCAGCAGATTGACAGAAGGTAAGTACGAATCTTTCGTAGCATCGACTACGTCTCATTGCCTCAGTCTCTGAAATTATTTTGAATTTGTTTTCTAGTACAGAGTAAATATTCATTGAACAGCATGTATTGAGCCCCTACTAGGTTCAGAGCACCGTACTAAGCGCTTGGAACGTACACTTCGGCAACAGATAGAGACAATCCCTGCCCAGTGACGGGCTCCCGGTCTTAAGCGGGGAGACGGACAGCGAAGCGAAACAGAACAGAACAAGACCAAATAGTCAAACTGCCTGCCTTTATTTAAAAAGCAAGAATGTAAAAAGTAATTCTCCTAGGCCACCGGGTGTTTCCTTGCTGAACTCTGAATTAAAGGCGGCTCAGGTTACAGTACTCACGCTGTTTCCAGTGCCGCATGCGGGTGCCCAACTGTTTTTTCGGACGTCGAAGCTTAGCGTATCCGGAAGGGCGTAGGTTGTCGGAAAAACAGTACCTACTTCGGCCGTTATGCTCAATTCAAAGCGTGTAGTGAAAGCGCGCATTTAGGAGAGCTGCGTGTAATAAAGTCTTCCATAATTTAAGTACAGGGAGTGTTTCCCACCCTCCCCCGAGATCCTCTGAAGGAACAGTTCACGTAATTCTCCATCGTGATAAATCGCGTAGTAGCTTCCAAACGCCGATGAGCCGTGGTCTCCCCCAGAACGTGTATTCTCACCCTGATGAGCGGGATGCAGTTGCTAGTAGATTATTCCCTACCTACGTTCCGGCCTAATGCCTTTGGGAGAGCGGTAGGCGATTTGGGTCTGTGGGCCACAGGCCCGATTTTGAGTCCCCCGTGTCGCGGGCCTCCCGCAGTCTTCTTCTGGCTGACCTGTCATCTGTGGGGTGACATCTGTAGGCCAGAGTGCCACATTTTTCTCCCCTCTTGATTGAGGAGAGCCAGACCCGAATCCGCCCCGGGTGAACGGAACGGACTCCGGGTCAGTCCCCTGGATTCGAGACATTTGAGTTACCCTCCTTATGAAGAAGTTGGAGGTCTGCGGCGCGGGTCAGATCGGCGATCCCAGTCGCTTCTAACTCTAATGCCGGCGTTCGCTATTTCCGCTTTATTCATTTTTTTTTTTTTAGGCTAAGGAAAAACCTGAAATCTTTAATCATAGTTCATCCTTCTTGGTTTATCAGAACACTCCTAGCAATCACGAGACCTTTTATTAGGTAATATTTGGAAAATTATTTTATTTCAGGGAATGTAACTAATCAGTTGGGGGGCGGGGGGGGGGGGGGCGTATCCAATTGGAGAATTAACACGTAATATTTATTTCACAGCTCAAAATTCAGCCAAAAAATTAGATACGTCTTTAACCTGGCAGAACTAGCTGAACTTGTCCCCATGGAATATGTTGGCATACCAGAATGCATAAAACAGTATGTATGTTTGTTTGGGCCTTTTGGGGATGCTTTTGCTTTTGTTCCTGGCGTGCGAGGTACTCACCTTTTTAAAAAAAAAAAAAAAAAAAAATGCGGGAAACAGTTTTCGTTATCTTGGGAAAAGAACGTCAGGTTGGGATTTAAGAGTCGGAGTTTGTCTGTTTTGACTGTGACTGTGGGCAAGTGAATGTCATCTCTGGGTTTTAGTTTCCCACTAGTAAAATGTGCAGCGGTATATGTCACCTTAGGAAGAAATGTACTGCGTAGGTACGGTGCTTGTTCTCGTCATGGTTATTACTTAATTGACGTACCCTTGCCTCATTATTTTGAATTGCTTAACCCCGGGGAGGTTTCGAGCCGAAGGTATGGAAGAAAGAAAAGTGTCCTTTCTTTCGAATTACCTGGCATACGATGATATAAACCCAGTCCGATCATTAAATAATCATGAGGCTGGAGAAGCTGGAAGAGATCTTACGGTAAAGCGATGATTTCTCTCGTGGGGGAATGAAGCCTTTGGTCGTCTACTGTCTTAGGAAATCCTCTTCAGGTAAACACCAAAGAAGGCTTGCTTGGGTGGGCCACTGTAAAAACAGTTCCTATAGTTCACTAGCACTGTTTTGAGCCGAACCTTTTTTTTTTAATCAGTTTGCATTTGCATAGAGGAAGTCTGGTTGATTATTTTGTAATTCATTTCCTGGTATCTTTTTCTCTCTTTTGTATGGGAAGACCAAGAAGCTACAAAATGAATTATGCTTCTGACATGCGTATTACACTTCTAAGCTTTATAGCGCTCTGAATGTCTATTTTGGTAGCTTAATTTTTTTTTTTTTGTTCTCAAGTTTTTCTCGGTCGTCTTAACTTTTATTTACCCGAATAACTTTTCCCTACCAAGGTATGAAGAGGAAAAGTGTAGAAAGAAACGCAAAAGGTATATGCACACCTTGACTGGTTTGCATTTAGACTAGTCCATTTGCATCAAACTAACTCTTTCCTGACGGGTTAGCCTGCAGAAAAGGCGACTGCATTTGTAAATATAAACACGAGCTAGTGGTTCGATATCATGTCCAGGTGAGGAATAATGATTTTTTTTAAGTAGAACTTGGGTGCGCCTCTCTCGAAACTTGTCTCCCTCCATTCAGTGGACCGTTCTGAAATGGGGTCATTGAGTTGGACCACTAACGTCCCTTTGATCTCTCTCAGTGATACCTTATCGTCAGTTTTAGACGGGATGCACGGGCTTCCCCGTATCGTGGAAAATGTTAGAATTTCAGATTTTAGTTTCTCTCTGGGCCGTCTTTTAAAGGCCTCCGATTTACCGAGTCTTCGCTCATCTCATTCCCCCCCACTAGAGACTTTGTTTATATTTGCGATGCGTCGTTTCCTTGGCTAACCGGTGTATTGAATTTGCTGTGGGTGTAAGTTTAAACGGTCTGCTAACCAGTCAAGCAAATCCTACGTACGATGAAGTCATTTTAGAGAGTTACTGCTTGGTCACTGTGAAGTAACGGTCCATACCCCTCTGCTTTTAATTTCAAGTTTGATTCTGAGCCTTCCGCTTTGTGCGTAACTTACAAGGATAACTCATTATCTTTCTTTTTGTCTCACCAAAAGGAGGGGAGGAGAGGCATGAGGATAAAGTGGTAGCTGGGATTTTTTTGAATCGTAAACTCTCCATTTAAAAAATTAGATTTTATTCATTCGATAGTATTTGTCGAGCGCTTACTATGTGCAGAGCACTGTACCAGGCGCTTGGAATGTACGGATCGGCACCAGATAGAGACAGTCCCCGCCCATTGACGGGCTGCAGTCTAATTTTAGACGATTGAATATTCAGCGCCCCCTTTTAAAAAGCGCTAATTTTTTTCACGAAGGACTAAAGACGATATTTATTGTCGCAGAGATATTTAAAGATTGGGGGGGGGGGGGGGGCGGTAAAAAAAAAAAAAAAAAAAGCACAAACCAAAACCCACAGAAGAACCCGCAAGAATTCAGAATAATTCTGAGCAGTGAACTTTGTCCTCCAAGAAATTATTTGCTGTTTTTGTAGTTTATGACCACATTCTGGGCGTTCTGGGAAGCAGCCGATGTTCTGAAATGCATCCGTGCATGTCTTTTTAAATACACACTCAGATCCCCTATTACACTAGACAGGTGAGTCATGATATAGTGCTGACATATCGAATGATGCCACGCCCTTGCACACAGTCATTTATTTTACCAGCATCACGTAATGGTCTATCCAGTTACGTGTGTGTTGTCAGAAGAATTGTGTTCGATCCCAAACAGGTAGTGAGAACACTCCCCTCCGTGGGAGTCGGAATTTACTTGGGATCGGATTTCGAGGGGCTTTTTTGCGAGCCCCGATTGTCCACACAGCAAAAACCCGGTTAGTCCTAGGTCTTCCTCCCCCTACTAGATTATAACCGCCTGGTAGCAAATTAATAGCGTTGGTATTTGTTAAGCGCTTACTATGTGCAGGGCACTGTTGTAAACGCCGGGGTAGATACAGGGTCATCAGGTCGTCCCACGTGAGGCTCACAGTCTTCATCCCCATTTTAATAATAATAATAATGTTGGCATTTGCTAAGCGCTTACTCCGTGCAGAGCGCTGTTGGAAGCGCTGGGGTAGTTACAGGGTCATCAGGTCGTCCCACGTGAGGCTCACCGTTAATCCCCATTTTACAGATGAGGGAACTGAGGCCCAGAGAAGTGAAGTGACTTGCCCACCCTCACGCAGCTGACAGGTGGCGGAGCTGGGATTCGAACCCATGACCTCTGACTCCCAAGCCCGGGCTCTTGCCACTGAGCCCCGCTGCCTCTCTCAAATTAAGCAGCTAGAGAAATGTGTTCGTTCTTTTCAGGTTCCTTTCAAATCACATAACGCACTTCGGCAGCGTTGGCAAGTTAATGTCCCTTCCGTAGTCCTTCATTTATTACCAAGGCGAGATTTCAGGCCCTGGAGAGAGTAAAAATGTGGGGAACAGCCTGGCGCAGTGGATAGAGCACCGGCCTGGGAAGCAGAAGGGGCCTGGGTTCTAATCCCGGCTTCCCCACTTGTCTGCTGTGTGACTTTGGGCGAGTCACTTCACTTCTCTGTGCCTCGGTCACCTCATCTGTAAAATGGGGATTGAGACTGGGAGCCCCATGTGGGACAGGGCCTGCGTCCAACCCGATTTGCCTTTACCCACCCCAGCGCTCAGTAAGGTGCCCGACGGATAGTAAGCGCTTGACAAATACCACAGTCATTATTATAAATCTGAAGCCAGATAAAGTAGAATCCCTAGGGGGGTTTTTTTCCATCCAAACTTTTGCCTGAAAGGCTCTCCAGAAAAGAGCCTCCCACTTGCATTCCCTTCCCTCCCTGTTATATGCATAAATGCACAGTAGCACACTACTGAACTTTCCTATCTTGGCATGTGCTTAATTTTGGACAGAACAGCAATACTGGGCGTCTCCTATCTTTTTTAAAGCACCTAGACGCTGTACTAAAAGCTTTGGATCATCTCGTCGTCAAGAAAAGGCAGTCCATTCAGCCTGTAAATATCGTGAATGGCTTACCTGTCCCTTGCATTCTAGAAAACCATCTTCATAGGTCTCAGATGTCACTAGATGAGTAGGTGAGAGGAAATCGGTTTCAGAATTAATGGTGGAGCGCTCGTAGTTAGGGATTAAAACCTGGCGGGAGCCTATGGGTAGCAGATTTAAGTGTATACACTAAAAACACCAACAGGAATTTTACGTTTCAAGGAATTGGGTATTCAAAAACGGCCCCGCAAGCCGCATGAAAATCTTCAGAAAAGTCACGATGCATAAAATATGGAAACTCTTAGCACGTTCGAAATGCCTAAAAAATACGTCACACTTTTTCAAATAGCATCGACTTATGGGTAGCTGGGTACCATTTCCTACCATCCTCGGCAGGTGTTTACACGGCGTGTGCACCCTTTTTTTTTTTTTTTTTTTTGAAACCACCCGCTCAGCAGTAAATTGGCCTCGCCTCACACTGTAGACTGGGAAGCCGTGTGGCCTAGTAGATGGAGCACGGGCCTGGGAGTCAGAAGGACCTGGGTTCTCATCTCGGCTCTGCCGCTTGTCTCCCGCGTGACCCTGGACCGGTCACTTCACCTCTCTGGGCCTCGGTCACCTCCCTTACCGAACGAGGGGTGAGACGGTGAGCCCCGTGTGGGACGTGGACTGTGCCCAAGTGGATTAGCTCGTGTCCACCCCAGTGCTCGGAACAGTGCCCGACACCCGATAAGCGCTTAGGAAATCCCGTTAAAAAAAAAAAAAAGTTGACCGTCATGTATCGCCACTGTAATAACTGATGGTGATGACGGTTGTTTCGAGACAGCAGACGTTAGCTTAGCAACGTGTCCTTGTTTTGTCTCTTCGTAATGTCCTCTTCTTGTCATTTGGCATTCTCCCTCCTGGCCCTATCGCTCTCAGCTAGAAGAGAATTAACGTACCGAGAGCGATTGTCAAAGGTCACCATTTGAAACTGTGGCTACCCCCCCCCCCCCACCTCTTTGCAGAGCTTTTTTTTTTTTTTAACAGTTCGATATTTCCAAGTACTAAAAACGTTCCTCGGAGAAATCGCCGAGAGGCAGAGCAAGATAGCCACGGCTAGTACGAATGGTAGCTTGCTTGGTAGTCCGTGTCTCTTCACTTGGTGAAGCTTATTATTGTTATTTGACTTTATTTTTCACTAAGCAGAGTTGACCGAGATCTTCACGGAAAACAGGAAGAGCCGAAGAGCGAGCAGTAGGCTTGGAGTCCAAAGAAAAGACTGAAGAATGTGCAGATGGAATAATGCCCTTTTGTATTTACAGTGCATTTATTAGCCCCTATTTTTGTGTAACTTTTTTTCTCCTCCCCCCCCCCCCCCCCCCCCCATGGACTTTTATACAAAGAACTGTTTACTGCTGTCTCTTGGATTTAACTCTTTAATAGCTACTTAACTATTGTATTGTAATCGTTTTATATATTGCTAAATGTCAAAGAACCACACTTTTTTTTTATATGAGGCACTCTTGCAGTTGTTATCTAAATGATGCATGTTCTTCAGTAAAATATTTATATGCAGAAATGGTAAAGGAAAGAGATAATATATATTTTTATGACTTTTTGAGCAATATTTTATTATGTTCGGCACCTGCGTGGCGGATGAATTATGTAGGTGAACGAGGCCATGTAAATGACAGAAGTCATTCTTTTGTAAAAAAAAAAAACAAAACAAAATGCACAGTGGAATATTTCTTTGTGTTAGTGGTTTAAACACATTTCTTGTTTTTGAATATTGAGAGCCACGTAGCCTCGTTGTCACAGGCACACACGCGTATCCTTTAGGTGTCTAATACCGCGAGACTGCTTTGTTCTGCCACGTTGAGGCTTTCCCTTCTATTTCTAATGGGAAAAAGGAATCCTCATAATCATACAGATTTCCCTTTTTTTTTTTTTTTTTTAAGATAAATCAAAGCCATTTTAGGAATTTGGTCTTTGAAAGATATGGGGAATTGGGGTGCGTACGTGTAAGGCGATCCCTTCGCCTTTTGACCACAGATCAGAACTCGAGGTTGTCGTCTGTTACCGAATAGTCGCCGTTCAGCTTTCTCACCGACGCCAACAGAGCTCTCAGATGGGTGTAAAAATTCAGAAGATGAGGTGAGTCGTGCAATGTGAGAATCCCTTTATTAAAAAGCCGGGGTTTCTGTTTTCCGTGCCCGGCATGGGGTGTCTTCTGTAAACGTTCATTTCCCCGTTACTGTGGGTAGAAGCGGTTGAAGTTTAGTAATCGACAAAGTGTAGTTGTGTGTCGGTGTTCACGTTCGACACTAAAAAACGAGGTGCATTGCAAAACATCTGTGCTGCTTTGGAGGAACCGTCTGATGATGGGTAAATGGGCTTAACTGGGGTTATCTCTGCTAGGATAAATAGTAGGTGTGGGTGAATACGTTCGGAAAAAGTCAAATGTGGCCGTTCAGTTCTTGAGTAACAGAAAGGGGATGTGCCGATCAAGTCCTGAACTTAAAATTCAATTCAGCAAACCACTTTACCTGCTCTAAAGGGTATTTCGTAAAGGTCGGTTTTCCAACCTCTCATCTCCTCTGTGCCCTGGTTCAGATCTGAAACTGTAATATCTTTCTTATTATTAAATGTTTGCAAGCTGCCAAGATGTCCATGTTTTGAATGACACGACTTGCGTCCGCAGATAGTGACCAGATGCTAGCGACCTACCGCGTCCTGGAGAAAATCCGGAGCTGCCTCAGTAGTCTTAAGTAGGCCGTCCCTCAAACTTGTCTCTTTTAAGGATGGAATTCAGACCTCCTAATGATACTTCACTTCGATTGCAGGGCAGGAAGATTCATGTAGGCAGGCTGTGTCAAGTCACAAAGTCGTAGACCTCTCTCAAGCACCACAAAGGTTGGAAAGTTTTCCTAGGAAACCAGTCCGTTTCTTTAAGCCTCAGTATCCCAAGACTAAGAGTTGCGTCCTCCAAAGTGAAATATAAATATGGCATTTTGTCCTTAGCTCCTGGTCTCCGCGTTTATCAGGCTGTCACCGAATCGACCGCAGACGGTCTTTCTGTCCGAGTGACGTGAGATAGGTGCCTGGCTCTCTTTAGCTGTGTGTCGGGTCCTTTCGTGCTCTCTGCCTTTGGTCTCCTGCGGGATTTTGGGCCTGATTTCAGTGTGGTCCTGCTTTTCATTCCGAATTAGTTCCGTTCTGATGCGAAGGACAAGTCTGCCGCTGCTCGACAGCCTAGGAGGTGTGTCTCAGGTCCACAAACCTGGGACAACGAGAAGGGGAGGCAGCAGCTCCTTTTGGAGGCCCGCTTTTGACGCGGATGTCACTGGGCCCCGCGTGGCTCTAGAGTTAAAAGACGCGCAGAACGGTCACTGTCCAGTCTTTCCGCTTCAAATTCATTCCTGCACGGAAGGTGACAGGATTACACATCCGGTTCGTTTTCCGGCGGTACCCTCTGATTCCGAAAATTAGGCGGTGGACCGACGATTGGTGTGAGGGAATATTTTTCTCCAGCCCTTAAGTCATCTTCTGCAAAACCGGAGCGCCCCGGCTAGACGTTCCACTCTATTTATGGAACGAGTATGTGTCGCGGTGGGAGAGTTTGAGCTTGGGTGGAGGTGAGGCGAACCTCAAGGGTCCCTGTCAGCTCAGTAGCTCACCAGCAGTGAGAATTTGATGCTAAGTAAGGCAAGTTGGGTTCCCCGTAGTGGGTGGGAAGATAAGGGAGTGGCTTCTAGAGAAATGGAAGTATAAACAAACCCTGCTGTATTCATTCACCCTGTTTCCTGCAGGAACGGAAAACGGTCTCCCTCACTCTCCTCTTGCCTTCCTGTCCTGCCGACTTGTACGTAGTGCCTTTTTCACCAGTTCCATACGACGTAGATCTCTCAGACCTTTGATCCCCTCTCCGCACCCCAAATTGCACACGTTCCGTCGAGGTAGCACCTAATCGAGGCTACTCGGTAGTGAATCTTGATCCCAGAAGATCAGTCATCGAGGCGGAGAGGTTGTCGGGCCAGCCAGGTACATTATCAGAGCCTCCGCGTTGTCTTGCCTCCTTGCACGTAGGCCAGAATTGGATCCCAGATCTAAAACGTGGAACCTGAACCAAGCGGAGCATCAAAAGCAGTCAGTCACCTTGAATTTTCTCAGCTCGTTCTTACGGGGAAGTAAAAGCACATTTGCAATTTAGGTTGACACATTCTTCTGGATAACTTCAGTTAGAAGTAGGAAGCAGCGCAGGAAATGGGATATTTAGTGAATTATTTTCCCCAGTGACTATGCCTGCCGCTCTGAATATTTTAAAATCCGGCCTTGGAGCTGGTCTCATAAGTTCCAAAGATACTTTGCTTAAAATGACTTGGATATTCTTCTTGGGACCGGTAGTGGAATTGTACCCGTGGTAAGTGAATTGACTTTGAGTCTAAAAAAATTCCATTTCTATCACGGGGTTAAAGCCAAAGGCCACATAGGCATCGCTCGGTTTAACGTCGCTCGCATGTTGCTCCCTAGAACCAAGATGAGCGTTTAAGAGAAATCCCACCATTTTGTATTAAGAGAAATCCAGCCGGTTGCAATACGAGCACGTGAACGAACTTCGGTTTTCAATCGGATGGGCCACTGGGTCTTCCGATTTATTTGCCAGGAAATGTCTGGGGCAACCTATTTCTTAGCCTTTTTGGTTTTTGTTGCTTTTGGGGTTTTGTATTTTTGTCCTGGCATGTCAGGAGCAGAGTGGTTTGTGTTCTGGTCTCTTGCACTTCATGCTATCGTTACTGTTTGAACCTGAACCTTAAATAAATGAATTGCAAATCGTATTCTACCTCATTTATTCCAACCTTAACCTTGCAAATGACCTTTATTCTTGCCTTTCTGTGAACGTCTTCAGGGTCTCTCACCGATAGAAAAAAAATTCATCTTTACAATTGGACCTTTGTCCTTTTTTTTCCATGAACGGGACGAAGGGACTAGACCAAATCCACTTGTTAGATGGCAAGCTTTTAATGCTGAATACTCCGTTTAAAAAAAAAAAAAATCAATCAATTCAAAATGCTTGAGTTCTAGGCAAAATTAATTAGCATAATCTACCCAGGATTTCTTGGATCTCCCTCTCCAAGAGGCCACCACATCCTGGTCCGGGCACTCATCCCGGTGTGACTGTTAATATGGTGTCCTTACCTGTCTCTTCTTTCCTTTCCACTCCGTACTTTGCTGTTTTCTGTTGGTTTTGGGTGGGGGGGGGGGGTTAATGATGTGTTAAGCACTTACTCTATGGCAGGCATCGTCTTAAGTGCTGGGAGAGATCGAGTCATCGGGTTGAACACAGCCCAAGTCCCCGAGTGCCCTCTTAATCCCCCTTTTACAGAAGAGGGAACTAAGGCACAGAGAAGTTAAGTAACTCGCCGAAGGTCACACAGCAGACGAGTGGTAGAGCCGGCTTTAGAGCCCAGGTCCTTCTGCCTCCCGGGCCCGTGCTCCGCCCACCAGCCCAGACCGTTTGGATCCTCAATCCAAAACGTCGTTCTGGACCCATCTCGCCACCCCTCAAAAGGCTCAGTGTCGTCCCTCCGTCTCCACATCCAACGACCACGTCAGACCTTCGACCGTCAGCGTCTCCCACTACACCACAGCTCACGCTCTCCCGTTCTTCCCGAACTCACCCCATCTTCGACTCCGAGCCCTTGCTCAGCCCCACCCTCCTGCCTGAAATTTCCTTCAAGTCTGCCGGACCGGCAGCGCTCCGCGTTTTCGAAACCCTTCTGAAATCTCCCACGTCCTCCAGGGAAACTGGAGGGAAACTGGAAAGATCCCAGTTGATTTTTCTCCTCCCTGCTGTCATATCAGCACTTCTGCACTCAGATCATCGTGTTAGGCCTTTGTACGTATCATTCTCTATACAGTATGAGTATTTCTTCCGGTTAATTGTAAGCTTTCTCTCCCCCAATAAATCCTACATTCTTGTGGGCAGGGATCGGGAATCTACTGTTGGATTCTCCCGAGCTCTCGGTAAGCTCGTCGTGGAGGGCAGGGAACGTGCTGTTTGTTGTTATACTGTAATCCTCCAAGTACTGAGGACACTGCTGTGGGTACAGTAAGTACTCAATTGATACGATCGACTACAGTGCTGTGCAGACGGGAACTCGGTAAATAATATCGATCGATATTATTCCACCGAGCCACGAGAAGCAGCGTGGCTCAGTGGAAAGAGCCCGGGCCTTGGAGGCAGAGGTCACGGGTTCGAATGCCGGCTCTGCCGCTTGGCAGCTGTGGGACTGTGGGCAGGTCACTTCACTTCTCTGGGCCTCAGTGACCTCATCTGGAAAATGGGGATGAAGACTGTGAGCCCCACGGGGGACGACCTGATTCCCCTGTGTCTCCCCCAGCGCTTAGAACAGCGCTCTGCACACAGTAAGCGCTCAACAGATACCAACATTATCATCAGACAACCTGATGACCTTGGATCTACCCCAGCGCTTACAGAAATGCTTGGCACATAGTTAGCGTTTAACAAATATAATAATAATTGATAATGATAATTACGGTATTTGTTAAGCGCTTACTATGTGCAGAGTACTGTTCAATAGTATTTAATAGTATTTATTGAGCGCTTACTATGTGCAGAGCAGTGTACTAAGCGCTTGGAATGGACAGATCGGTAACAGAGACAGTCCCTGCCCTTTGATGGGCTTTCAGTCTAATCGGACCGTTCCGAGCGCTGGGGTAGATACAGGATAATCAAATTGAACCCCCGTGGGGCTCACGTTTTTTTTTTTTTAATCCCCGTTTTCGCTCATGTATAAGCTCACTTAAAAATGCTCTACCAAAAAAAAAACCCCCCAGAACAACAATCCCCGGCCATCGTGTCTATCAAACGCCTAACAACCTATAGTTAGAGAAGCAGCGTGGCTCACTGGAAAGAGCACGGGCTTCGGAGTCAGAGGTCATGGGTTCGAACCCCGGTTCTACCACTTGTCAGCTGTGTGACTTTGGGCAAGTCACTTAACTTCTCGGTGCCTCAGTGACCTCATCTGTAAAATGGGGATGAAGACTGTGAGCCCCACGTGGGACAACCTGATTCCCCTGTGTCTACCCCAGCGCTTAGAACGGTGCTCGGCACATAGTAAGCGCTTAACAAATACCAACATTATTATTATAGTTAGGAAGAATTGTGGCTGTAGGCGTGACTTCAGTTTCATTGATTTCCATCAGCCCCAGCACCAGCCTTGGAAAGAACTCAAATAGCAACAGCTGCGGGGGGAGGAATAATAATGATGGTATTTGTTAAGCGCTCACTATGTGCAGAGCACCGTTCTAAGCTTCGGGGTAGATACGAGGTTAATCAGGTTGTCCCACGTGGGGCTCGGAGTCTTCATCCGCATTTCGCAGTCGAGGGAACCGAGGTACGGAGAAGTTAAACGACTTGCCCAGAGTCACCCTGCTGACCAGAGGTGGGGCTGGGATTCGAACCCATGACCTCTGACTCCCAAGCCCTCTACGATTCTAGAGTGAGAACAAAAACTCCTCACTCTAGGCTTCGAGGCTCTCCGTCACCTCGCCCCTTCCTACCTCTCCTCCCTTCTCTCTTTCCACCGCCCACCCCGCACGCTCCGCTCCTCCGCCGACCGCCTCCTCGCCGTCCCCCGGTCTCGCCCGTCCCGCCGTCGACCCCCGGGCCGCGTCCTCCCGCGGTCCCGGAACGCCCTCCCTCCTCACCTCCGCCAAACCGATTCTCTTCCCCTCTTCGAAACCCTACTTAAAACTCACCTCCTCCGAGAGGCCTTCCCAGACTGAGCTCCCCTTCTCCCTCTACTCCCTCTGCCGCCCCCCCTTCACCTCTCCGCAGCTAAACCCTCTTCTCCCCCCTTTCCCTCTCCTCCTCCCCCTCTCCCTTCCCCTCAGCACTGTCCTCGTCCGCTCGACTGTATATAATAATAACGTTGGTATTTGTTAAGCGCTTACTATGATGGGCCAAGCACTGTTCTAAGCGCTGGGGTAGACACAAGGGAATCAGGTTGTCCCACGTGAGGCTCACAGTTTTCATCCCCATTTTACAGATGAGGTCACGGAGGCACCGCGAAGTTAAGTGACTTGCCCGAAGTCACCCAGCCGACGAATGGCCGAGCCGGGATTTGAACCCGTGACCTCTGACTCCAAAGCCCCTGCTCTTTCCACTGAGCCACGCTGCTTCTCTCTCTATATCTTCATCACCCTATTCATTTCGTTTAATGAGCTGTACACCACCCTGATTCTACGTGCCGCTGTTTTCATGAGACGTTCATCCCCTCGACTCTATTTCCCGCCATCGTCCTCGTCCGTCCGTCTCCCCCCGATTAGACCGTGAGCCCGTCGAAGGGCGGGGACCGTCTCTAACGATCTGTCCGTTCCGAACGCTTAGTGCAGCGCTCCGCACGTAGTGAGCGCTCAACAAATACTATCGAACGAATCAATGATTCCATCGGCACCTGTCTTCCCGACCCCGACGTCGGGGGGGGGGGGGGGGGAGATCACTCCGTCCCCACGGCTCTAGCACGGAAAGACTTCAACAGTCGATGGAGTTGAGGCCCTCTCCACTTTTAGAAGTAGCTCGGCCACGGCTGCGACTTTTGTGACCGAAGGAGTCTGAAATCCTGCTACTCCTTTCACGTCTGTGCTCGTCTTTGCCTTTCATGTTTCCTCTTTCCGCAGTTTTCTGCTCCCATCCTCCACCTCTCCGCGTTACTTCTTTGGTCGGGAGCCCCCGTGGGGGCCGTGGATTCCCTCTTCGATGGGTCGTACTTACTGAGTGCTTACTGTGGGCCGAGCACTGTACTGAGCGGGGGAGAGTCTCAGAGTAGAGAAGCAGCGTGGCCTAGTGGGTAGAGCACGGATGGGCCTGGGAGCCCAGAGGACCCGGGTTCCGATTCTGGCTCTGCCGTTTATGGGTTTGAATCCCGGCTCTGCCACTCGTCGGCTGTGTGACCGTGGGCAGGTCGCTTCACTTCTCTGGGCCTCAGTTCCCTCATCTGGAAAATGGGGATTAACTGTGAGCCCCACGTGGGACAACGTATCTCCCCCGGCGCTTAGAACAGTGCTCGGCACCTAGTAAGCGCTTAACAAATAATAATGTTGGTATCTGTTAAGCGCTTACTAGGTGCAGAGCACTGATCTAAGCGCTGGGGTAGACACAGGGGAATCAGGTGGTCCCACGTGGGGCTCACAGTTTTCATCCCCATTTTACGGATGAGGTAACTGAGGCATAGAGAAGTGAAGTGACTTGCCCACAGTCACACAGCTGACAAGTGGCAGAGCCGGGATTCGAACCCGTGACCTCTGACTCCAAAGCCCGTGCTCTTTCCACTGAGCCTCGCTGCCAACATTACCTTATTATCTGCTGGGTGACCTCGGGCAAGTCACTTCACTTCTCTGTGCCTCAGCAGCCTGGACTAACGGGAAGAGCACGGGCCTGGGAGTCCAGTTCTGGGTTCTGATTCCCACTCCGCCCCTTGTCCTTCATTCATTCTATAGTATTTATTGAGCGCCTACTATGTGCAGAGCACTGGACTAAGCGCTTGGAACGGACAAGTCGGCAACAGGTAGAGACCGGCCCTGCCCACCGACGGGCTTACAGTCTGCCGTGTGACCTCTGGCAAGTCGCTTCACTTCTCTGTGCCTCGGTTTCCTCATCTGTAAAGTGGGGATTGAGACCGAGTCCCCTATGGGACGGGGACTGGGTCCAATCTGATTGCCTTGTATCTATCCCAGCGCTTAGAACGGTACTTGGCACATAGTAAGCGCTTAACAAATACCATCGTTATCATCATCATCATCATCATGTCAGCGTGGCTCAGTGGAAAGAGTCCGGGCTTGGGAGTCAGAGGTCATGGGTTCGAATCCCGGCTCTGCCACTCGTCGGCTGTGTGACCGTGGGCAAGACACTTCACTTCTCGGGGCCTCAGTGACCTCATCTTTAAAATGGGGATGAAGACTGTGAGCCTCCCGTGGGACAACCTGATGACCCTGTATCCGCCCCAGTGCTCAGAAGAGGGCTTAGCACACAGTAAGCGTTTAACAAATAGGAGGAGGCAGCGTGGCTCCGTGGCAAGAGCCCGGGCTTGGGAGTCAGAGGCTGTGGGTTCTAATCCCAGTTCCGCCACTTGCCGGCCCTGTGACTGTGGGCAGGTCTCTTCACTTCTCTGTGCCGCAGATCCCTCATCTGTAAAATGGGGATGAAGGCCGTGAGCCCCACGGGGGAGGGCTTGGCACCGAGTAAGCGCTTAACAGATATGAGAAGCAGCCTGTTCCAGGAGCAAGAGCCCGGGCTTGGGAGTCAGGGGTCGTGGGTTCTCATGGTGACCTGGCCACTGGTCAGCCGTGTGACCTCGGGCAGGTCACTTCACCCCTCTGGGCCTCAGTTCCCTCAGCTGTAAAATGGGGATGAACAGTGCACAGAGTAAGCGCGGAAGAATAATAATAATAATGATGTTGGTATTTGTTAAGCGCTTACTATGTGCCAAGCACTGTTCTAAGCGCTGGGGTAGACATAGGGGAAATATGAGAAGCAGCGTGGCTCCGTGGCAAGAGCCCGGGCTTGGGAGTCAGAGGTCGTGGGTTCTCATGGTGACTTGGCCACTGGTCAGCCGTGTGACCTCGGACAGGTCACTTCACCAATCTGGGCCTCAGTTCCCTCAGCTGTAAAATGGGGATGAACAGTGCTGGGCACAGAGTAAGCGCGGAAGAAATATGAGCAGCAGTCTGGCTCCGTGGCAAGAGCCCGGGCTTGGGAGTCAGCGGTCGTGGGTTCACAGGGTGACTTGGTCACTGGTCAGCCGTGTGACCTCGGCCAGGTCACTTCACCAATCTGGGCCTCAGTTCCCTCAGCTGCAAAATGGGGCTGAAGGCCTTGAGCCCCGGGGGGGGGGGGTGTGGCCCAACCGCCCGCAAAGGCTGCCGGGACGGGGTGGGCGCCCCACCTCCTCCCGCCTCCCTCCTCTCGCGAGATGTGGCGGCGCGGCGGCCCCGCCCCCCCCCGCGCTCGGCTGGTGAAGGGGCGCGATGGCGTCACGTCCGGCGCGTCGCCTCCCGGCCCCGCCCCTGCTCCTGCCCGAAGCGGCGGCGGCGGCGGCGGCGGCGGCGGCGGCGGCAGCGGAGGAGGAGGAGGAGGAGAGGGAGGAGGTGGAGGTGGAGGTGGGCGGCGCGGACCCAGCCAGGCTGCGGCTCCGGTTCCGGCTCCGGCTCCGGCTCCGTCAGGTAATAAGGACGACGGTGTTTTGTGAGCGCTGGCCCTCGGTGGCGGGCTCCGGGACGGCGCGGGGCATGCCGGGACCCTGCTGCCCCCTCCCTTCCCACTCTCCTCCTTTCCCCTCCCCTCCCTTCTGCCCCCTCCCTCTCCCCCCCTTCCCCCCTCCCTCTCCCTTCCCCCTTCTTCCTGCCCTCCCCCCCTCCTCCTTTCCCCCCTCCCCCCTTCCCTTTCCCTCCTCCTCCCCCCCTCCTCCTCCCCCCCTCCTGCCCTTCCCCTCTCTCCCCTCCCCTCCTTCTCCCCTTTCTCCCCCCTTTCTCCCTCCTTCCCCCCCCTCCTCTCCCCCCTCCTCTCCCCCCTTTTCCTCCCCCCCTCCTCCCTCCCCCTCTCCCCTCCCCCTCTCCTTCTCCCTTCCCCTCTCTCCCCCCTCCCCTCCTTCTCCCCTTTCTCCCTCCTTTCTCCCTCCTCTCTCCCCCCTCCCCCCTTTTCCTCCCCCCCTCCTCCCCTCCCCCTCTCCCCTCCCCCTCCCTTCTTCTGTGTCCCCCTCCCCCCTTCCCTTTCTCCCCCCTTTCTCCCTCCTTCCCCCCCTCCTCTCCCCCCTCCCCTCCCCCCTTTTCCTCCCCCCTCCTCCCCTCCCTCTCTCCCCTCCCCTCCCTTCTTCTGTGTCCCCCTCCCCCCTTCCCTCTCCCCCCCTTCCTCCCTCTCCTCCCTTCCCTCTCCCCTTCCCCCTCCCTTCCCTTCCCCTCTCTCCTCCCCCTCCTCTTTCCCCTCCCCCCTTCTGCCCCTTCTCCCCTCCCCCCTCCCCCCCCCCACCCCCTTCTGCCCCTTGTCCGCTCCGTGACCTTGGCCAAGTCACTTCCCCGCTCGGGGGGGGGGGGGTGCCTCAGTGACCTCATCTCTCAAATGGGGACGGAGACCGACAGGGACCCCCTCACGGGGCAGGCCCTGGGTCCAACTCCATTTACTCCCATCCATCCCTCGGTTAAGCACCGTTCTAAGCCCCGGGGTAGACGCAGGGTCATCAGATGGGCCCACGCGAGGCTCACGGTCTTCATCCCCATTTTACAGACGAGGGAACTGAGGCCCAGCGAAGTGACTCGCCCAAGGTCGCGCAGCGGACAAGTGGCGGAGCCGGGATTGGAACTCAGGACCTCTGACTCCCAAGCCGGGCTCTTTCCGTTGAGCCGCGCCGCTTCTCTATCCACCCCAGCGCCTGGAAGATTGCCGGGCGCGTCGTGAGCGCTTAACCCGTCCCGTCGTCGTTAGTCGTTGAGCGCGTACCGTGTGCCGAGCGGCGGTTTAAGCGCTGGGCTAGATGCAGGGTGATGAGGTTGATCCCCGCGGGGCTCAGGGTCTCGAGCCCCATTTGACAGGTGAGGAAACCGAGGCCGGCCAAGTGGCCGGCCCCAGGTCGCGCGGCAGACGAGTCGGCGGGGCCGGGACTAGAACTCACGTCCTGTGACTCCCGAGCCCGGCCTCTTGCCGCCGAACCACGCCGCCTCTTAATAATGGCATTTATAACGATGATAATGGTATTTAAGCCCTTACTATGGGTCAGACGCCGTTCCGAGCACCGGGGTAGATACGGGGCGATCGGTTTGTCCCGGGTGGGGCTCACGGTCTTCGTCCCCATTTTCCAGATGAGGGAACCGAGGCCCGGAGAAGTGACGTGGCTTGCCCGAGGTCACACGGCAGACGGGTGGCGGAGCCGGGACTGGAACCCACGTCCTCCGACTCCCCGGCCCGGCCTCTTGCCGCCGAGCCGCGCTGCTTTTTAAGAATGGTCTTCTTCTAATGGCATTATAACGATGGCGTTCGTTAAGCGCCTGCTATGTACCAAGCACTCTCCTAAAAGCCGAGGTACATAGAGCGTGATCGGGAACGACGGCGACGGTATTTGTTGAGCGCTCACTACGTGCGGAGCGCTGATCTAAGCGCCGGTGGGGATACGAGTTGATCGGCTTGTCCCACGCGGGGCTCGCGGTCTTAGTCCCCGTTTTACAGATGAGATCACCGAGGCCCCCGAGAAGTGAAGCGGCTTGCCCGAAGTCACACAGCCGACCAGGCGTCCGTTCGCTCTTAGGTTGCGCTCCCGACCGCTTAGTGCGGCGCTTCGCGCACAGTAAGCGCTGAAGAAATGCGTTTGGAGTGCATAAAGGAGCAGTTTGGGATGCGGAAACCGTACTGACGATAATAATTAGTAATTATGGTATTTGTTAAGCGCTCGTTATGGGCAGAGCCCTCTTCTAAGCGCTGGGGGGGGGGGGGGATGCAGGGTCATCAGATTGTCCCACGTGGGGCTCACAGTTTTGTTTTTCAATCCCCATTTTTACAGATGAGGGAACTGAGGCCCGGAGAAGTGAAGTGACTTGCCCGAGGTCACACAGCTGACAAGTGGCGGAGTCGGGATTAGAACCCATAATAATAATAATAATAGTGATGTTGGTATTTGTTAAGCGCTTACTCTGTGCAGAGCACCGTTCTAAGCGCTGGGGGAGATACAAGGTCATCAGGTTGTCCCCTGTGGGGCTCTCAGTCTTCATCCCCATTTTCCAGATGAGGTCACTGAGGCCCGGAGAAGTGAAGGGACTTGCCCACGGTCACACGGCTGACAAGGGGCAGAGGCGGGATTAGAACCCATAATAATAATAATAATAATAATGTAGGTATTTGTTAAGCGCTTACTCTGTGCCGAGCACCGTTCTAAGCGCTGGGGGAGATACGGGGTCATCAGGTTGTCCCCTGTGGGGCTCTCAGTCTTCATCCCCATTTTCCAGATGAGGTCACTGAGGCCCAGAGAAGTGAAGGGACTTGCCCACGGACACACGGCTGGCAAGGGGCAGAGGCGGGGATTCGAACCCGCGACCTCTGACTCCCAAGCCCCGGCTCTTTCCACCGAGCCACGCTGCTTTCCAGTCACCGATCGCGCGATTAAAGGGTGTCTGTGTAGCCGCGGGAGTGATCGGTCAATCGATCGGTGGCATTTATCGATCGCTGGGCGGGTGCGGAGCAGCGGACTAAGCCCTGGGGAAGTGATTAAAGGGCGTCTGTGTAGCCGGGTGAGTGATCGGTCAATCGATCGGCGGTATTTATCGATCACTTGGCGGGTGCGGAGCACTTTGCTTTCTTCACATTATTTTTGACGCACTTACGCCGCGCCAGGCCCGTACTAAGCGCTGCGGTAGATGCAAGCTAATCGGTCTGAACGCAGTCCACGTCCCACACGGGGCTCGGTTTTAATCCCCTAAACTGTTGTGCTAAACCCCCGGGAGGGGACAGCGCAAAAGAATTAGACGCCTTCCCGCTCCTAACGGTCTAGAGGAAGCGTCAGGGTAGTAAAGAGAGTGAGCAATTGAATGCGCAGATATACAGAAGTGCTGAGGAGGTGTATAAATACATAATACTAAGAATGATAATGGTGGTATGTGTTAAGCGCTTACTCTGTGCTAGACGCTACCCAGCGTCGGAGCAGATGATGATGTTGGTCTTGGCTAAGCGCTTACTATGTGCGGAGCACTGTTGTAAGCGCTGGGGTAGACACAAAGGAATCAGGTTGTCCCACGTGGGGCGCACAGTCTCCATGCCCATTCGACAGATGAGGTAACCGAGGCCCAGAGGAGCGAAGTGACTCGCCCAGAGTCACGCAGCTGACAAGTGGCGGAGCCGGGATTCGAACCCATGAGCCCTGACTCCAAAGCCCCGGGCTCTTTCTACTGAGCCACGCTGCTGATCGGATTGGACCCCGTCCAGATGGCCCGCGGGGCTCACGGTCTCAATCCCCATTTTCCAGGTAAGCGAGGCCCAGAGAAAAGTGTCTTCTTCCCCCCCCCAGGGTCACGCAGCAGACGAGGAGGCGGAGCTGGGATTAGAACCCAGGTCCTCCCGACTCCCAGGAAGCGCCGAGAGGGGCCGGTGCGTTGACGCGGATTGGTAGCGTCGGGAGTTGAGCGGGGAAAGCTTCCTGGGGGAGGCGGAAATTTCGGTGGCCTTGGAAGATGCGGGAGGTCCGTATGGTGATGGATTGATGGGGCGGAGAGGAAAGACGAAATTTTTAGGCTGGAGGAACCCCGGCGCGGGCGAGAGGTCAGAAGCGAGTGAGTCGCGAGCGGAGTCCGACTCGAAGGCGAGGTGGGAGACGGGAAAAGCAGCGAAGCCGTGTGGTCTCGCGGAAGGAGCGTGGGCCGGGGAGGCGGGATCTGGGTTCTACGTGCGCGCGCGAGAAGGAGAGAGGGGAGGGGAAAAGAAGGCTTGATAAGCCTTTACCACTTTAGCGGGTGCTTTTCGTCAAATCCCGGGGTAGGGAAACCATCATCCAATCCGCCCCACTCCCCATTTCACCATCCACCACCCCTAAAGATGGTATCTTACCTCATTTTATGGATCATAATCATAACGTTGGTATCTGTTAAGCGCTTCCTATGCGCCGAGCACGGTTCTGAGCGCTGGGGGAGATCCTGGGTCATCAGGTTGTCCCCGGTGAGGCTCGCGGTCTTCGTCCCCGTTTTGCAGATGAGGGAACTGAGGCCCAGAGAATTGAAGCGACTTGCCCGCCGTCACCCAGCTGACAAGCGGCAGAGCTGGGATTCGAACCCATGACCTCTCGCTCCCAAGCCCGGGCTCTTTCCGCGGAGCCACGCTGCTCCTCTTCACGGATCAGAGCAGCAGCAGCAGAGCCTGGTAGCCAGGCGTCGGGCCTGGGAGTCGGAGGGACCTGGGTTCCGATCCTGCCTCCTCCGCCTGTCTGCTGCGTGACCTTGGGTAAATCAGTTCGCTTTTCTGGGCTTCAGAAATACAGACGTAGAAATTCCGAAAATTCAGAAAAAGGGAAATTGAGAAATACCTCGTCTGTGTAATGGGGATTAAGACCGAGCCCCGTATGGGACGCGGACCGTGTTCGGACTGATTGGCTCGCGTCTACCGCGGCGCTCAGTACGTGCCTGGCACGGCCTAAGTGCTTAAAAACTAATGTAAAAAAAGGAAATGAGCTTAAGGAAATGTCACCCGGCAGATCAGTGGCAGAGGTTGGGATCAGAGCCCAATCTGCACCGGACCAAGTGACCTCTAGATGGTTTCATGGGAGGCTTTTTTCTTTCTGCTGGTCAGATGGTTCGGTGAAAGATTTTGGATTGATAAATGCGATTGACAGCGGAGAGAGAAGGGCCTGTGGAGGAATGGCCCAGATCATCTTAACCAGTTATTTGGTGGCAGACGAGGAAGAAGTAAGGAAACTCACGTCTTGCTCAATTGAGAGCCCGTATCGCGGGTAATTGAGAGATGTGGGTGTTTATTAAGGAAAAGTCAAAGACCCTGCAACTCCTTAACCGTGGCTAAGACGCCGTGGTGTTTTCCTCATCTCCGAAAGTGGCTAAAGCAACGATTCTCCAGCGTCCCTCGGGAATATCTTTCTTGGAGGCTCACTTTTATGGCGTCTTGGAATACACCTGCTCTCTTGATTTAGGAATTAAATTAGCATGTGAAATGAAGGCTAGATGTTTCGGTTAAAAGCTGAGCTAGAGAAAATGAGATTACACAGCGAGTTTTAGGAAATAAGGAGCAGGCGTGGATCTCACACGCCTGGCCAGGTGAATCAGAGAGCGGAATGGGGGCGACAGTTCAGGAGCGGATCGGCCGGCGATTTTTCATCTCAGCCCGTCCGCTAAGATGTTGGCTCGGCCTGGCGAGAGGGAACAGAGGGTTCCTCCCCTCGACGTATCTAGCAGATGCGTTCTCCAAGCAGGCTTGGATGGGAGAGCCACCACCCAGGGAGTTGGGGAGGAAAGGAAGGGAGGTGGAGGGAGGAAATAATAGGGGTCTCTCTTCCCTCCTCAAGACTCTCCTTTTCCCACAGTTGGTCGCAGTTAAGGCGTGGCTTAATGATTGTGAATATCGAGGGACAGTGCTTGAGGAAAGGATTTGCCCATCAAAGGAGTCGGAAGGGTGGCCAGTTTGTAATGTTGGAAAGAGAGGGTAAGCTTCGTAGAGAAGTTGAGCCAAACCTCTTTCGAGTTCAGCCGCAGCACGTCCGTGTGCCCCGTAGCGGATCATCGGCTGAGGTGTGACAGCCATGTATTGGACCGAGTTCATCAGGATCTCCCGAAGCCACAGTTGAAGAGGCCAGAGGCGTACGCAGTGTGCTTGAGGTTTCTCAACCGATCTGAGGGTTCGGGTGGCCCCACGCTATGTATTTCCCTGCTCCGTTCAGCTGGGTTTTAGGGGGTGGGCGATCAGGCAGATGCGACTTGAGCTTCAGGTGGCTCGACAGAAGTGCGCAGCTGGGTGGGGGGCTCGGGGGGGGGGGGCCAACACGCGGGCTCTGCTGCTAACCAGGTTCGTACACCGTATTTCAGTCATGGGTTGCGTGATTGAACCCGTGATTCAAACGAAGCAGCGCGGCTCAGTGGAAAGAGCCCGGGCTTCGGAGTCAGAGGGCACGGGTCCGACTCCCGGCTCTGCCGCTTGTCAGCTGTGGGACCGTGGGCGAGTCACTTCACTTCTCTGGGCCTCAGTGACCTCGTCTGTCAAACGGGGCTTAACTGTGAGCCTCCCGTGGGACAGCCTGATGACCCTGTATCTCCCCCAGCGCTTAGAACAGTGCTCTGCACCTACTAAGCGCTTAACAAACACCGACATCGTTATTAGTGTTGTTGGGGGGGGGTGTCCGTCTGGTCTACCGTATAGCCGGGCAACTGAAGTAGCCTCGGTTCTCTTAAATACGTTCCGAGACCGAGCCGACTGTAAATTCGTCTTGGCCGGGCCATTTGAAATGTGATGGTAACAGAGCCGTCTAAGTCCGAAGCGATCGATCGTATTTATTGAGTGCTCGTTTTGTGTAGAGCACTGTATTAAGCTCTTGGGAGAGTACAGTGTAGTAGATTTAGTAGACAGGTTCCCTGCCCTCAAGGAGCTCACGGGCTGGGAGGGGAGACGGACTTTTAAACTGAGTAAGTCCCGGAGAGCTGAGGGTGGGGTGAATCAAGGGAACCAGTCCTAGCACTCCATCCTCTGCCCAGAATCGAATGTCTCTAAACTACCTCCTAAATTAATTTATAGTAACGGGAAACCCCCAGTTTCTGTGCAGAAAGAACTCATGTGTAGCAAAGGAGAACTAATGTACGGTGGGAAGCGGCGTGCCCTAATGAAAGAGCACGGGTTTGGGAGTTGGAGGCCCTGGGTTCTAATCCCGGCTCCGCCACTTACCTGCTGTGTGATCTCGGGCACTCTTCACTCCTCTCTGCCTCAGTTCCCTCATCTGCAAAAGGGGGATTCAGTACCCGTTCTTTTCCTACTTAATCTGTTAGCCCCGTGTGGGGCCTGAATATCCTATATCTATCCCAGCGCTTAGTACGGTGTTTGGCACAGAGAGCCACAGTTATTAAGTAGAATTATCAATCAGTGGCATTTATTGAGTGCTTACTCGCTGCAGAGCATTGTACTGAAACCTTGGGGAGGTACAGCACGGGAAGTTGGTAAGACCCGGTCTTTACAGTATGTGATGTGATGAACGATACGCTCATTTGTTCCAGATGTCCCGTTGGTTAACTACGGCTTGATGTTCTTTAGGGCCTCGATGAATGCCTGATACCTGGATGAAAAGCAAATAAACATCTCCATTCTTCATCTCAAGCCATGGCCTATCAGCTATACCGAAATACTACTTTGGGAAACAGCCTGCAGGAGAGCCTCGATGAGCTCATACAGGTAGGATGGGAGTCATCAGAAGAACACTTCATTTTGTAGTTATTTTTTTATAATCGGTTAAACGGGAAGAAAGTTTGGTCTGGTGGAAAGAAAAAAAAACCAGAGGCCTAGGATCCAGGATGCTTGCAAGGTAATCTTCATTCAGTCTTTATTGAGTACCTACTGTGTGCAGAGCACTGTACCGTGCGCTTGGGAGAGTAACAATAAACTGACACACTCCCTGCCTAGGATGAGCTGACCCGTTTTGTGACTTCAAGCAAATAACCTTTCTGTGTGGGCAGGGATCATGCCTAGCAATTCTCCCAAGACCTAGACAGTGCTCTGCAGTTAGTAAGCGCTCAGTAAATTCTGCTGGTTGAGTGGGTAAGGATGTTATGAGCTTAAATTGAGACAACTGATGTAAAATTTCTTTGGAAAAAATTGAAGGGCAGAAAAATTCAATTATGTGTAATTCGTTCTTTCAGTTGTATTTATTGAGCGCTTACCGTGTGCAGAGCACTATACTAAGCGGTTGGAAAGAACGATTCAGCAGTAGAGAGACAATCCCTGCCCACCCCAGATTCATATCTGTGAATTTCTGGTAGTTTAGTGCAAAAGCCCAGGGTGAGAACTATAAAATGTGAATTTTACTAGTGACTCTGCTGTTGACGGACCTTGGGAAAGTGGCTTCATTTCTCTGTCTTTCTGTCATTTTTATGTGTCTTTATTTCTCTAATCTAAATGAAGTTGTTCATCTCTATCCTTCCTTACACCAAAGGGATTCTATGAGGATACAATTTAATAACCAGAAAAGTGCTTTAAATTCTTAGGAAGATAGGAACTACATAAATATGAGGGGTGTTTTTCATTTTAATCATTATTATTATTCTTGATCCAAAAAAGAAATCAAGTGTCCCATTTAAGAGGAAGGCCTGAGAATCCGTTAAAGTGATCAGCTCAACTGGGATAAAACTTGCAGTTTCCAAAGCTTTTTTCCCCCGCCCAAACTAAATAAATTCTGCTAGAATAGTCATTCTGTCATTACAGTGGGGCGTATAGTTTTCAACTTTCTCATCATTGTGTGGTTCTTGGGTTTCAGCAGCTCTTAGATCAGATTTCTTTCTCAGTGTGGGCAAGCTTGCAGAGTAGGAGAGTAATAATCCTGACACCTGAACACTGAAATCACATTTTCAGGATACTGATACCAAGATCAGAGCACAAATCTAGAAACTTCTCTTCAGTTTACCGCTACATATATGTCATAGCATGTTGGCAGTTTCATTTAGGGTCAAAGTTTTAAATGCACTTTGCACTGGTGGAGAAATGATGGAGAGGCTTTTCTCTGCTGAAAATCAATCGGTAGCATTTATTGAGTGCTCTCTGGAGAGCACCGTACTAAGCGTTTGGGAGGATGCAATAGGATTCGTAGACAGGATCCCTGTTCTCAAGTAGTTTACAATCTGGCGGGTGGAAGGAACCGGCCCAAGGCAGCTGTAGCAGAAAAGTTGCCAAAAGTGGGAAATCGATCAACTTGATTTTTGAGCTAAGAGAAAGAAGGCTGTTACATTTGTTTCTATATTTTACTTTTAAGTCACGTCGGTAGAAAAATTAAAGATATTTCCTCTTTGAAAATAACAAGCCACCAAGATTACTTGCATTTTTTTCTAGTTTCCCGGAGACCAGGGATGACGGAACTCTAGGATTTGGGTCAAATTTAGCTCCCTACTCTGCCCAGTACAGCTCCTCTAACGTAAAGGATCGGTCTCCTTAGGAGTCTGCGCGTCCCCAACGGTTATTAAGGGTGACAGATATCTCTCCTTGAAACACTATCGTGCCAACTCCTTCTCCCCCCGCCCTTCCACCCGTTCAGTCTTTCAGAAGTGGGCATTCTACAACCCACCGGGCACCGTCATTTATTTCCAGTGGTCATCAACAAACCACAAACAAACATTTGGGCATCCTTGATATTTCTCCGCCTTGGTTTGATTCGTTCACTTGTTCGTTTATCATATTTTGCAGTATTGTAAAATGAAATGTCCCTTTCACTCATAGTCTCAGCAGATCACGCCTCAGCTTGCTCTTCAAGTTCTGCTGCAGTTTGACAAGGCTATAAATTCAGCACTGGCCCAGAGAGTCAGGAATAGAGTCAACTTCAGGGTAAGGTTACTTCGTCTTGACTTAGACCGTCATTTTTGCCTTTCAGGGTAGATTCCGCGTCGCGTGGAAGGAACGTGGCCCGGGGGAAAGTGCACAGGTCCGAGAGTCACAGGATCTGGGTTCCAGTCCCGGCCCTGCCACGTGCCTGATGTGTGACCTTGATCAAGTCACTTAACTGCTCTCTGCCTTAGTTTTCTCTACTGTAAAATCCTACTTGGGTGGTGAGCCCCGTGTAGGACAGGGACTGAGTCTCACCTGATTATCTTATACCCATCCAGTGCTTACGAACGGTGCTTCACTGACAGTAGACACTTAGCCAGTGCCGTAATTATCATCATCATGAAATCGCATCCTTTTCATGTAAGGGCCACCGCGGCATTCCCGGGTGATTTAACTTCAGGATGGAACAAGCCGTGATTCCCCCAAAATACATTTGAAACTTATTCTGTTTCACGTCTGACAGCATTGAGTACTTAACTGTGTGCAAAGCACTGTTCTAAGCGCCCGGGGGAAGGAGCAGCACATGGCTCAGTGGAAAGAGCCCGGGTTTGGGGGTCAGAGGTCGTGGGTTCGAATCCCCGCTCCCCCACTTGTCAGCTGTGTGACCGTGGGCAAGTCACTTCACTTCTCTGGGCCTCAGTGACCTCATCTACAAAATGGGGATTAAGACGCTGAGCCCCACGTGGGACGACCTGATTCCCCCGTGTCTACCCCAGCGCTTAGAACAGCGCTCTGCACATAGTAAGCGCTTAACAAATACCAACATTATCATTATTATTATTAGTGGAACGAAAATGAACCCAGAGTCAGAGGACCTGAGTTCTAATTCTGACTCTGCCACGTGCTTGCTGGGGGACCTCGAGCAAGTTACTTCTTTTCTGTGCCTCACTTCCCTCATCTGTGAAATGGGGCTGAATTACCTGGTCTCCCCCCTGCTTAGATTGTGAACCCTCTGTGGAACAAGAACTGTGTCCGACTACCGCCTCCTTTATCTCCCTGGATTTGAATTTGCAAAAGGAGGGAGGAGTGGTAGAGACGGCTCCTGGAAGCCAACCAGAGAAATTGACCAATTCAGATTTGCCGTCTTTAGTACCCAGCGTCGATTTTTGTTTTCCATTTATGTCATTTGTTAAGCACTTGCTATGTGCTTGGCGCCGCTTGCCAGCTGTGTGACTTTGGGCCAGTCACGTAACTTCTCTGTGCCTCAGTCCCCTCATCTGCAAAATGGGGGTGAAGACTGTGAGCCCCACGTGGGACAACCTGATCACCTCGTATCCCCCCCAGCGCTTAGAACAGTGCTTTGCCCATAGTAAGCGCTTAACAAATACCACCACCACCATTATTATTATTATTATTACTATGCACTGGGGTAGATTCAAGATAATCAGGTTGGATAAGGTCCCTGTCCCACACCAGGCTCACAGTCCAAGTTGGAGAGAAGAGGATTTAATCCCCATTTTACCAATGAGGCAACTGAGGCACAGAGAATAATCAAGTTGGTATTTGTTAAGCGCTTACTATGTGCGGAGCACTGTTCTAAGCGCTGGGGTAGACACGGGGGAATCAGGTCGTCCCACGTGGGGCTCACCGTCTTAAGCCCCATTTTGTAGATGAGGTCACTGAGGCCCAGAGAAGTGAAGTGACTTGCCCACGGTCACACAGCTGACAAGGGGCAGAGCCGGGATTCGAAGCCGTGACCTCTGACTCCAAAGCCCGAGCTCCTGCCGCTGAGCCACGCAAGCGAAGCGACTTGCCCCAGGTCACAGAGCAGACAAGTGGCGGAGTCGGTCCCCTCGTCTACCAGCCAACCATAAATGAGTCTCTTAGTCTGTTGATGTTGTGGTGTAACCGTCATCTCGGAGCGGACCGTATCGTATCGGTACATGCGAACTGGAAACCTAATGGAAATATGTGGTAAAGGCAATTTTGGGTGAGGTTAAAAGAAAATCAAATGAGTGCTCCAAGTTCAGTAGTTAAAGATGCAGACGATACTGTGGTCTCAGCATTTTGCAGATTTTTCGGGAAGGTGCTGGATAGAAAGTGGAGCGGGTGAAATTGCAGTCCCCCACAAATTCAGGATCTCTTCTCGCACCGTTCATACTCCTGTCAGCAAACGAGAAGCACTCCCAACTGGATAATGTGACTTCATTTCCTAATGCTGCCTCTGGTAAACATTCAAGGATTCTCTAATTACAGTCTTTTTACGAAGAGGGTCCGAAAGCACATTCACCGAGAGTAAGAATTCTTACGTGAACTTTTACTTGACAGCCACATGAGGGCATTCAAAATGCGTGGTAGTGAGCTAGGATTCCCATAGAAGTTGGGGAATTGTCCCCATTTTCCCTGGGTTTATGTGTAATGGCTTTTGTACATTAGCCAACAAGTGAATCGGGAACAATTAATTTTGAATCATTTCCTTCGGGTAATGTACAGCTAGGGTGGTGGCCCAGTTTTAGAATTGAAACCTGAGAAAACCATCTGTGTCTCCAGAAACTTGTGGCGGAGTTTTAGAAGTGGATGATAGGTGTTAGAGTTGAAAACAGTTATCCTAAAATTCCACTGATGCTTTGCTAAAATATCAGAATGTCTTTGTAGGTGATTATAAGTGGCCACTCTGAAAATGAAGATGGACTGAAGAATCATTTCTCATGCTGTGTGATTGCATTTTCTTCTATTTCAAGGGCTCCCTAAATACCTACAGATTCTGTGATAATGTGTGGACTTTTGTACTGAACGATGTTGAATTCAGAGAGGTGACAGAGCTTGTCAAAGTGGATAAAGTCAAAATTGTAGCCTGTGATGGAAAAAGTAAGTGTAACGAACTCTTCCAATTTTATAACCATCTGTGAAACAGGTTCCTTGAGATCCGACTTGTCTCTCTTCTCTGTCGTTAGAAATCCCTTGGTTCCGTATCCCATAAATTATGCCAGAGGGTGTTCCCCGAAACCGGGGTAGGCGGGTGGGATGGAAGAGGAAGAGGAGCAGAACTGATTGAAAATGAAGCTGCGCACACACTCTCCCTCTCTCTCTCAGTGGAAAGAGCCAGGGCTTGGGAGTCCGAGGTCATGGGTTCGAATCCCGGCTCTGCCACTTGGCGGCTGTCTGACTGTGGGCGAGTCACTTCACTTCTCTGGGCCTCAGTTCCCTCATCTGTAAAATGGGGATTAACTCTGAGCCTCCCGTGGGACAACCTGATTACCCTGTTTCTACCCCAGCGCTTAGAACAGTGCTCGGCACATAGTAAGCGCTTAACAAATACCAACATCATTATTTCTCCCCCCACCCCCTTTATCTGCTCATAATGATCTTTAAAGGCTACGCAGTCAAACAGGCCAAGTTCTGAATATGAAATGAGAAGTAGCTTGGTCTGGTGGGAAGAGCCCAGGCCTGGGTTCTAATCCTGGCTCTGCCGCTCATCTGCTGTGTGACCTTGGGAAAGTCTCTTCTGCGTGCCTCAGTTATCTCATCTGTGAAGTGGGGATTAAAGCTATGAGCCCTGAGTGGGGCCTGGACAGGGTCCAACCTGATTAGCTTGTATCTACCCCAGCCTGGCGCGTAGTAAGTGCTTAACGAATACCATTTAGAAAACAAACCGAAAAAACCCAAGTCCGCAGACCTGAATTTTCCTCAGCTCAGATTTCCATTCTTAAAACGTATCAAAGATTCAGTCTTCTGAATTTGAAGGTCTAGTTGGATGTTGGTGGAATAGGCTTGTCATCATATATGTATGGAAGTCTATGACCCCCTCATTTCATATATTCCAAATAAGGTATGCTTTTTCAGATTGTAAAGTAATTCAGGATTGATTTTTTTTTTAAAAAAACAACAACGATTTAAATTTAGCATTTTTGAGTTGTTCAGGGGTGGGGGGGGTGGCAAACCCTGTGAAATGGGCAATGGGGCAGCAGGGGAGGGTGGCAGTTATCGACCTAGGGCGACGGGGAAAGGTGTTTGTAGGGCAGGGAAGTGTCGGGAATTATTGCTGCCATTTAGATGCTACCTAACTAACGAAAGCCTTCCTTGGGGTGGAAGGAAAGCCTTGCTGCTGTTCTTTCCCTCCAGCTTCCTGCCCCCAGGGGCTGCTCCCTCATGGAGGTATCCTTCCTCCTCCGAGGTGGTGTCGGTTGTAATAGTAATGGTATTTATTAAGGGCTCATTGTATGCAGAACAGTCTCTGGGAGAGTGTCCATAGGTGAGAATTAGACATGGTTTCTGTTCCTCGTGGGGTTTACAATTTAAGGGAAGGGGAAAAGAGGGAAGGAGACAAATAAGGGGGTGGGAGAAGGAGCAGATGGCAAGCGGAAGAAGCTGCCCGGCTCCCAGACGTTCCGTACCACCCACCAATAATCTATTTTTTTTTTTGGTTTTTTTGGTGACCCGATTATAATCAAAATAGAGGGGGTATTTGAAGAGTTTTGTTTCCCCATGGTAAAGTTAACCATTTTGATTTTAGAACAGATGTGTTTTCTCCACTCAACTCCTTGGCATTTTCCCACTTTCAGTCGGTTTTATTTTTTTAACTTAGCTATGGTTTGATCAGGTTTGGGTTCATATGAGCAATGGTATAGAAATATTCCACAATAACCGCACCCGAATCGGGCAGAATGAGATGACCCCATGAAGGTGAGCACAGAGCTTTGACCGTGTGGTCTGGGCCCACCGAGGTAAGAAGAAACGAGCGATCATTAAATGAAGGAAATGGTCCACTCGAAAGGAGAGGGTCTCTCTGACCCTGACAGTCGCAACCAACTCTAAACTCTTACGAAAACAATTACTCCCAAGAATTTTAGGCACAGGTGGCTTTTCTTGAATGTTAGGCAAACAATTCTTTTAAATTCATTTGTTTTCCTGCCGGTTGTGCGTATGACAACAGACCATTCATTCTCTTCGAGGTTATGTTGAAATAATTGTCTTGGTACTCTTATCCCTCTGGTGGGGGCAAACTAAAGATCCTTGACCAGAATTTCTGCAGTGATTCCAGCATTCGATCGCCCCATTTCTATATTAGCAAAACCGTTTGGTGTGTGTGAGCTGAGTTGATTAGGATCATGTTAAGGTTTTATTGTGGTTTCTTTTCTGGGGGAAAAGTCAGTTGATGTGGACTGAATTGTTAAAAATAGACATGTAAAGATTTAGCTCAAAAAAGAAAGTTAAGACCTCTGTTAGGCCTGGCTAAAGTTTAGAAAATGTAGATGTAAAATGTAGAAAAAATAATGTCCACCGTATATTTGACGTAACACTCCTGAGTTGCCCGTGGGTTTCATCGTTTTCTCATAAGTATGCCATTCTGGCTCTCAGGTTAAGTTGCGAGAGGTAGAAGAAAGAGAAAAAGTTAAGTATTACAGTGTTGGCATAACATTAAGGGTAGGTACGGTGTGACAAGCTTGATCCACCTAATTCAATTATTCTGACCCTCCCTCCCCCCGATTATAAATCCCGGGAAGGTAGGAGAGCAAAGCACAGTGGACTTTAATAAACTAAAGAAGGAGAATGTCATAAATTGGTTCATGCATAAATTCATTCAATTGTATGTACTGAGCTCCTCATTCAGTCATATTCGAGTGCTTACTGTATGCAAAGCCCTATACTAAATACTTGGGAGAGTACAATACAACAATAAACAGACCTATTCCCTGCTCACCATGACGTTCCTATACTAAACGCAGGGGAGAGTACAGAATACCAGACACATTCCCTGCCCACAACAAGCTGACAGTCTAGAGAGGGAGACATATTAAAATACATTAATAAATTACCGATAGGTACATTAGTGCTGTGGGGCTGGGAGGGGGAATGAATGAAGGGAGCAAGTCAGGGAGGTGCAGAACGGAGTGGGAGAAGAGGGAAGGTGGGTTTAGTCAGGGAAGGCCTCTTGGATTAGATGCGCCTTCTTTAAGGCTTTGGACGGCGGGGAGAGTAATTGTCCGTCGGATTTGAGAAGGGAGGGTGTTGCAGGCCGGAGCCAGGACGTGGGCTGGGGGTTGTCGGAGAGCTAGATGAGATGGAGGTACAGTGAGAAGGTCAGCGTTAGAGGGGCAAAGTGAGTGAGCTGGGTTGTAGTAGGAGAGTAGTGAGGTGAGGTAGGAGGGGGCAAGGTGACTGAGGGCTTGAAAGCCAATGTTAAGGAGTTTCTGTTTAACGCGGAGGTGGATGGGCGACCGCTGGAGTTCCTTGAGGAGTGGGGAAATGTCCTGAGGGTTTTTGTAGAAAAATGATCCAGGCAGCAGAGCGAAGTATGGACTGGAGTGGGGAAAGACGGGAAGCTGGGAGGTCAGTGAGGAGGTGGGCGGAGTAATCAAGGTGGGAAGGGGTGAGTGATTGGATTAACATGGCAGCAGTTTGGAGAAAATTTGAGCGATGCTGTGAAGGCGGAACCGAAAGGATTCAGTGATGGGTTGAATGAGAGAGTCTAAGCATGTCAAGTATAATGCCAAGGTCATGGGCTTGTGAGATAGGAAGGCTGGTGGTGCTGTCTACAGTGATGGGAAAGCGAAGGGGTCTCTATGGGAAGATAAAGAGTTCTGTTTTGGACATATTAAGGTTGGGGCGACGGCGGGGACATCCGAGTAGAGGTGGTTTTCACCTGTGGAATGAAAAGCTAGGGATCAATTAAGTAATGCCCTCCCTCTACCTTCTTTCTTGAATTCTCTCCTTAGTTGCGTTTTTTTATACAAAGGAAATTTGTTTCAAGTTCAGTTACTTTTCTGAGTTCAGTGAGATTTAAGCTTTAGTATTTCTAAATGATGAAATTTTGAATTTCTCAGAAAAGCCCTCAATGTGAAAATCAAATGGACTTAGTGCTAATTTAATCTGCAATGTTTAACATTCTGTTTTCTTTTTTAGACACTGGCTCCAATACTGCAGAATGAATAGAAAAGTGGTTTATTGATTGCCATTTTATGTTGCTATGTGACACTTTCCGGAGAGAAGCATGGAAGAGACTGTTTTTATTTATTCTAGCAACACAGACACGAGCACACTGCTAGGCTACAAGAATGCCAGTAGGAAGAAGCATATAACTATAGTGTCCCGAGTACTTTTTGTGGCATGGAAAAAACATTACTTTTTTAAATGACAAATCAAATGTTGTTGCCTTGTTCTTGAAAATTTTCTTTAATAAACTCTTATTTAAAAAACTTGGGTGTTGTGAAAATTATTGAAATACCTAAAATGCACAGGAAGACATTCTATGAATTTCTTCACTACAAATGGAATTATAGTGATTATTGCTTAATTACATCCGTCGTCATTTCTACGAAAGGTTCCACAGAGGCATAATCAAACTGAGGGTAATTTAGAGTGAAACAGTCATCTTATTTTTGGAGTAAAAGCAATTAAGTACGCAAACAGTTGAGTGGCGGATACCTTGCATTTTCTCATTTCTCATGATAAAGCACTCTCGGCGGCGGTAACGTTTTTATATCTGAAATTGCAGGGCTTCCAACTCAGCGATCTTATTTTCCCAAGCACACAAAGAGCCCCGTTCCGTTCCCCCCGATAACTTTGTTGATGAGTACGGTCCGGTAGGGGACACAGAAGTATTGTAATCTAGATCGTAGTGTAGATTTGTAACTTGGGGTGACATATTGGTCAGGACAGGAGAAGCAGCGTGGCTCAGTGGAAAGAGCCCGGGCTTGGGAGTCAGAGGTCATGGGTTCGAATCTCAGTTCAGCCACTTAGCCGTGTGACTCTGGGCCAGTCACTTCTCTGTGCCTCAGTTACCTCATCTGTAAAATGGGGATTGACTGTGAGCCTCATGTGGGATAACCTGATTACCCTGTATCTACCCCAGCGCTTAAAACAGTGCTCTGCACCTAGTAAGCGCTTAACAAATACCAACATTATTATATTGGGGTTCCTTGCAACCTTGAAGAGCTGAATTTGCATACCGTTCAAGTAAGCTGGTGCCCGCTTCCTTCAGTCTGGTATTTATTGAACACTTAGCTTATGCAAGGCACTGTACTGAGTGCTTAGGAGCATACAGTAAGTTGGTAGACGTGATCCCTGTCCTCAAAGAGCATATATTTTAGTCGGGGAGAGGAGAATGAAAGTAGATTAAAGACCCGGGAGCAGCACGAGTATGAGGATCTGAGCCTATCCAGCCCTAATCTCTCCCCCTTTACAGTCTGACATTTCTTCCTGCCATCAGGACGTCTCTGCTGACACCTGAGACCTAACGTGTCCAAAATACGATGACACGCAAATTCATGAAGCGTTCCATATTTTTTTATTAAGTTGTTTCTGTCCGTCTCTTTCCCCCGATGAGACTGTGAGCCCGTCATTGGGCAGGGATCGTCTCCGTTGCCGAATTGTACATTCCAAGCGCTTAGTGCTATTGAATGAATGAACTCTGCCCGCCCCGAGCCCTGTCCACCCCTTGACTTTCAGTGTAGACAACGCCACCATCCACCATCCTCACTAACAAGCCCGTAACCATGGCGTTTTGCTTAGCTCATCTCTTATTCGGCTTCACAAGACCCTGATGGATCCACCTTCTCTACGCCTCGAGAATCCGCCCTGCTCCATCCAAAAGAGCTACCGTGCTGATCCATTCGTTCATTCGATCGTATTTATTGAGCGCTCGCTGTGTGCAGAGCACTGTACTAAGCGCTTGGAATGAACAACTGGGCAACAGAGACAATCCCTGCAGGCACTGATTTCCCACTTAGACTACTGCGCTGCCTCCAAACTGACCTCCCTCTTCCTCTCCCCTTTCCAGAGCATACTTCTCTGCTATATGGATCACTTTTTTAAATATTGTCCTTATATTTTATGGTATTTGTTAAGGGTTTATTATGTGCAGAGCACTGTTCTAAACACTGGGATAGATACAAGTTTTTGTAGGATGGACACAGTCCTGGTGCCACATGGGGCCCAAAGTCTAAGTAGGAGGGAGAACAGGTATTAAAGCTCGATTTTATAGATGAGGACGCCGAGGCACGGGGAATTTAGGAGGCTTGCTCATGGTCCCGCAGCAAGCAATTGGCAGAGCCTGGATTAGAACCCGGGTTCTTAGCATTATAAATCCATGGTGTTTTGGGGGAGACAACATGGCATAATAGAAGCAGCGTGGCTCAGTGGAAAGAGCATGGGCTTTGGAGTCAGGTCATGGGTTCGAATCCCGGCTCGGCAGCTTGTCAGCTGTGTGACTTTGGGCAAGTCACTTAACTTCTCGGTGCCTCAGTGACCTCATCTGTAAAATGGGGATTAAGACCGTGAGCCCCACGTGGGACAACTCGTTTCCCCTGTGTCTACCCCAGCGCTTAGAACGGTGCTCGGCACATAGTAAGCGCTTAACAAATGCCAACGTCATTATTATTATAATAGAGCAGGGGCCTTGGGAGTCTAACTGGGTTCTAACTCCAGCTCCGCTGGGTGGCCTTAGGCAAATGACTTGATTTCTCTGTGCCTCAGTTTCCTCATCTGGAAAATGGGGACTAAGACCGTAAGCCCCATGTGGGACAGGTCCAGTGTCCAACCTTATTTGCTTGTATCCACCCCAACGCTCTGTACAGTGTCTGGCACATAATAAGCTCTTAAGTGCCCCAATTATATTATTATTATTAACTTTCCTCTAATCCATGCTGTTTCTAAAGCTTCCCGTTTCTTGAAAACCTCCAATGACTATTCATCCACCACTGCATCAAACAGAAAAAACCCCTCACCATCACCAGTGGCTTTAAGGAACTCAGTTTGACCCATCCTACCTCACCTCTCTGATCTCTTTCTACCCACTCTGCTCCTCTAATGTCAATCTAATCTCTGTACCTTGATCTTATCTATCCCACTATCTGGCCTTTGCCCACATCCACCCTCAGGCTTAAAAATAATAATAATAATGTTGGTATTTGTTAAGCGCTTACTATGTGCCGAGCACCGTTCTAAGCGCTGGGGTAGACACAGGCGAATCGGGTGGCCCCACGTGGGGCTCACGGTCTTCATCCCCATTTTACAGATGAGGTCACTGAGGCGCAGAGAAGTGAAATGACTTGCCCACAGTCACACAGCTGACGAGTGGCAGAGCTGGGATTCGAACTCGTGACCTCTGACTCCAAAGCCCGGGCTCTCTCCACTGAGCCACGGCTTGGATCTCCCTCCTCCTTCCTATCCCACAGACCACCAGTCACTGTGTAGAGCAGTGTATTGAGCTTTTGGGCAAGAACAATACAGCAGAATTAGTAGATAGATTCCCTGCCCCTAATGAGTTTACACTCTCCTTGCCTTTGGAACCCTCCTAAAATCACAACTCCAAGAGATTTTCCCTAAACCCTCATTGCCCCTATTCACCCTCCCCTCTGCCTCGTTTATATATTTACGTTCCTCTAAGTCACTTTGATACCCCAGCCCCACAGCACTTCCTTAATAATAGTAATGTTGGTGTTTGTTAAGCGCTTACTATGTGCAGAGCACTGTTCTAAGCGCTGGGGTAGATATAGGGTAATCAGGTTGCCCCACGTGAGGCTCACAGTCTTCATCTCCATGTTACAGATGAGGTAACTGAGGTACAGAGAAGTGAAGTGACTTGCCCACAGCCACCCAGCCAAGTGGCAGAGCTGGAATTCGAACCCATGACCTCTGACTCCCAAGCCCGGGCTCTTTCCACTGAGCCACGCTGCTTCTCCTTACATACCTTTATGTTCTACCTCCCCTACCTGCAAGTTATTTTAATATCTGTTTCCCCCTGTAGACTCTAAGATCCTTGTGGGCAGGGATCCCATACCTAACTCTCTTGTATTTTCTTAAGCGCTTAGCAGAGTTTTTGCACCCAATAGGTGTTCGATAAACGCCACTGATTGATTGATTCGTGGCTCAGTGGAAGGAGCAGGGCCTTGGAAGTCAGAGGTTGTGGGCTCTGATCCCTGCTCTGCCACTTGCCAGCTGTGTGACTTTGGACAAGTCACTTCACTTCTCTGGGCCTCAGTTCCCTCATCTGTAAAATGGGGGTTAAGACTGTGCATCCCACGTGGGACAACCCCATTACCTTGTATCCCCCCAGCGCCTAGAACAGTGCATGGCACATAGGAAGCGCTTAACAAATACCATTATTATTATTATTCTAATTACATAAGCGCTTGGATGAGTGTCAAAGGGGTACAGATATTCATTCAGTATTTATTATGCGCTTACTGTGTGCAGAGCACTGTTCTAAGCGCTTGGGAAAGAACAATGCAACAATAAATTGACAATTCTTGCCCACAAGGAGCTCACAGTCTAGAGAGGGGGAGACAGACATTGGATGAAGGGTGGGGAAATGTGGAGTTAGTCAGGGAAGGCGTCTTGGAGGAGTTAGGATTCCAGTAAGGCTCTGAAAATGGGGAGAGTGGTGTTCTGTTGGATATGACAATAAAAACAATTATTATTGTTTTTATTTTTATTGTTTTTGTCTGTCTGTCTCCCCCAGTTAGACTGTAAGCCCGTCAAAGGGCAGGGACCGTCTCTGTCTGTTGCCGACTTGTACATTCCAAGCGCTTAGTATAGCGCTCTGCACATAGTAAGCGCTCAATAAATACTATTGAATGAATGAATGAAGGGGGAAGGAACGCCCAGACAGGTGGGAGGATGAGAGCAAATTGTTGACTAACAAAAAGGAGATTAAGGTACAGCCAAGTAGGTTGGCCTTCAGGGAGCAAAGAATGGGAGCTGGGTTTTAATGGGAGATAAATGAGGTTTCATAGGAGTCGGCGAACTGATCGAGTTGCTTATAGTTAATTTTGGGAAAGTGTCTTCTTGAGTCTGTAGCGGGGATCTAAATTAGCCAAAACAAGCGAAACCCTATTAGCTTTTTGTTAGAGGCAACCCTATAATCTAAATATCTGACTCCTGAAAATTTGCTTCTATTAGGATATTTTTCAGGACGTTTGAGAATAAACTCGCCCTTACTTCGTTTACTAACAGGGGCTAATGTGGCATTTTATTGATAGGTATAGACCTGTCGAAGAATAAAAAGCAGGGCGAGGCAAGTCTAACACTTGAAATCCGGGCCCACCGGGAAGCTGTTAGCAATTAGAATTGGGGGAAGGACTAAGGAGATAAAACCAATGGGAGCACGGGATCCGTTAGGTGCCAGGTGAAGCAGATTAAATTTGCCAGCTGAATCAGATTAAATTGGAACGTTGGCTCCGTCAACCCGCTTCATCCGAACCTCAACTAGTAGGGTGTTTGAGGGGGAAGGGGAGAGTGATCACCTGTTTTCTCTCCGTTAATTCCTCCTGAGAAAGACCTCTTCCAAGGAAAAGATATTTTTCCTGCACTCACGGCAGTGGACTTAATCTTCCAGGAGAACCAAGGTAGAAGCTGTCTTGAAATCAGTCAATTAATGGTATTTATTGAGTGCCTACTGTATACAGAGTTCTGTACTTAGAGCTTGTCTAAGATACCCCCCTCCTTTTTCTTTTTTTGCTCTGCTTTAGCGAAACGTTCTGGCTGCCTGAGTATTTAAAATCCTATCTCCTTATTTCTAACATCTCTTTTCTAGCTTAAAACTGAAGTTTGTACTCTTGTTGGCTTAAGCAAGCTCTTTTCACAGATTGATTACTTATAAGGTAAATAAGACTAGGCCCCTCCTGCTCTTCGCAGAAACGTTCTTTTTTTAACTAGGTGACTAGACAATAGCAGCCACTTTAAGGTAGAAGCCTTAAGGTAATTCTTCTGGTCATTTTCATTTGTACTCAAATCCGAAAGAATGAAAAAGTTGACTGCCCCCCCCCCCCCCTGTTTTTTTTATCCCTTGAATTTCATTATTAAGGGCAGCTTTCAGAATGATAGTAAGGGGGACTGGGTCGATAAACCAAGAATCCAAAGTTCAGAAACAATATGTCTCTTCAAAGAGACCTTTTGATTTCATTTCTAACTCAGCCAAAAGACTGGTGGGGAAACAACGTCTGATGGGGTTTGGGGCAATAAAGGGACATTGTGCAGTCACTGGCTTTTCTGTTTCTCTCCCTCACTGTGCCCACAACTTGAGGAAAAGATGGTGGGGGTGGTTGTGTTTTTAAAAACATAACAGCTTAGTGAAGGCTGTTGAAATCTTGTATTTTTCTTGCCCACAGAGCAAAATAATGTTGGTATTTGTTAAACGCTTACTATGTGCCGAGCACCGTTCTAAGCGCCGGGGGAGATACAAGGTAATTAGGTTGTCCCATATGGGGCTCACAGTTAATCCCCATTTTACAGATGCGGTAACTGAGGCACCGAGAAGTGAAGTGACTGGGCCAAAGTCACACAGCTGTTAAGTGGCGAAGCCCGGATTAGAACCCGTGACCTCTGACTCCTAAGATCGGGCTCTTTCCACTGAGACACGCTGCTTCTCAAAGATAGTAACCAGTCAATGATACTATTACTACTACTAACGATTAGACTGTAAGCCCGTCGATTAGACCGTAAACCCGTCAAACGGCAGGGACCGTCTCCATCTGTTGCCGACTTGTTCATTCCAAGCGCTTAGTACAGTGCTCTGTGCATAGTAAGCGCTCAATAAATACTATTGAATGAACGATGGTACTTGTTTAGTCCTTACTAAGGACTAAGTATTTTCCGAGTGCTTAGTACAGTGCTCTGCACAAAGTAAGCACTCAGGTATGATTGAATGAAGTGCTGGGGTTGATACAAGTCTATCAGGTTGGGCACAGTCCCTGTCCTAGCCGGGGCTCACACTCTTAATCCCCATTTTACAGATGTGGTAAATGAGGCACAGAGAAGTTAAGCGACTTGTCCAAGGTCACACAGCAGCCATGTGGTAGAGGCAGGATTAGAACCCAGGTCCTCTGACTCCCAGGCCCATGGTCTATCCACTAAGCCACGGACACTTACTATACGTAGAACACGTTACTCAACTCCTGTTTAAGTACGATATTATAGAGTTGGTAGACATCCCAGTCCTCTTGGAGCCGTTTTTTACGATAGTATTCAAGTGCTTACTATTTGCCAGGCACTGGAGGAGATAAGAGCAAGGCCTGGGGAGGCAGAGGTCATGGGTTCTAATCCCCCTCCATCACTTGTCAGCTCTGACCTTGCGCAAGTCACTCAACTTCTCTGTGCCTCGGTTACCTCATCTGTAAAATGGAGACTAAGACTGTGAGCCCCACGTGGGACAATGTGATTACCTCGTATCTACCACAGTGCTTGGCACACAGTAAGCACTTAATAAATATCACAATTATTATACAGCATAATCAGGTTAGGCATATTGGATTCGACTGTAAACCCATCGAAGGGCAGGGACTGCATCTGTTGCCGACTTGTACATTCCAAGCGCTTAGTACAGTGCTCTGCCCATAGTAAGCGCTCAATTAATAAAATGAATCAATACTATTGAGTATTCCCTGTCCCACATAGGACTCACAGCTTCAATACCCACTTTACAGATCAGGTAAATGAGGCACAGAGAAGTCAAGTGACTTGCCCATGGTCACACAGCAGGTATGTGGTGGAGAGTGGACAGTAGAACCCGGGGCTTTCTGACTCGCAAGTCTGTGTTGCTTGCTACTCCTCCCTCCTACAATTTACACTCTAAAAGGGGTGACAGAATTTAAATGACAGTTTGGGGAAATAGAATGTAAGGATATTTACATACCACTGGGCTGGGATAGCAGGAAGTCACTATTTCCAATTCCGGCCATTAGTGAATACTACCTTTCTTTACCTTTTAATCAAGCGGTATGTGTCTGTAATCGCAAAGCGTGGAGTGATTACCAACAATTATCACTTCCTCAGAAACCTGAAATCCCACTTCTCCCAAATCAAACTCGGGAGAGGCTTTGACCAACTGTCTGCCCTATGACGACCCACTAATGGAGCTCCCATTCTGGGCCCCTGAATAATGTTGGTATTTGTTAAGCGCTTACTACGTGCCGAGCACTGTTCTAAGCGCTGGGGGAGACACGGGGGAATCAGGTTGGCCCACGTGGGGCTCACAGTCTTAATCCCCATTTTCCAGATGAGGGAACTGAGGCTCAGAGAAGTTGTGACTTGCCCACAGTCACACAGCTGAGAAGTGGCAGAGCTGGGATTCAAACCCATGACCTCTGACTCCGAAGTCCGTGCTCTTTCCACTGAGCCACGCTGCTTCTCCTTAGGGGAGGAAGAGGGGGTGAAGACTAATTCCCACCCACAAAAAAAATAAATCCTCCTGCCCTTTGACTGCAAGCTCGTTGTGGGCAGGGAGTGTGTCTAATAATAATAATAATGTTGGCATTAAGCGATTACTAGGTGCAGAGCACTGTTCTAAGAGCTAGGGTAGACACAGGGGAATCAGGTCGTCCCATGTGGGGCTCACAGTCTTAATCCCCATTTTCCAGATGAGGTAACTGAGGCGCAGAGAAGTGACTTGCCCACAGTCACACAGCTGACAAATGGCAGACTGGAATTCGAACCCATGACCTCTGACTCCCAAGCCCAGGCTCTTTGCACTGAGCCACGCTGTTGTACTCTTCCAGGTGCTCAGTACAGTGCTCTGCACACAGTAAGTGCTCAAATACCTTTGATTCTGCTGGGGGAGGCCCTGAAGGCAGCTTTTCTTCCTCCTTACCCCTTCAGTGGAAAGAGCCCGGGCTTGGGAATTAGAGGTCATGGGTTCGAATCCCAGATCTGCCACTCGTCTGCTGTGTGACTGTGGGCAGGTCACTTAACTTCTCAGTGCCTGTTACCTCATCTGTAAAATGGGGATTAACTGTGAGCCTCACGTGGGCCAACCTGATTCCCCTGTACCTACCCCAGCGCTTAGCACAGTGCTCTGCACATAGTAAGCACTTAACAAATACCAACGTGATTATTCTTATTATTTGGGGTCTGTGTGCTTCAGGACTGGAAAGCAGTTTGGAACTTGCAAACTTGAAGACCCAAAAAACATTTGACCTGGCCTGAGTGAAAAACTGCTGTCCATCTTTTACCCGAGTGTCTTTGTGAAATGAAAACTCGTTAATCAGAGTCCAATTAAGGAAAGCCTACGGACTTCTCGGTGTTCCGCTTCCTGCCTAAGTGAATTATTGAGGTGATTTTTGTTAGTGTGACTGATGGTTTATTACCTCCAGCCCTCTCTCTTCCCCGCCGGACAGGGTCGTAAATCCTTTACAGTTTGATTAGAACTTCATTTTCAGAAATTATGTTATGGATTGAGGAGGCACAAATTGGAATGGTGAAAAATGCATTTTTAATTTTTAAATCGTGCGGAGCACACACGAAGGGACGTCTTACCACCCTTGCTTCTAGAATGAAGCTTGGCTCTGTCCAACTTGGGGGTGTGGAGGCAGAAGGGGAGATGATCAGTGAGCTAGATGTGCTCATTCCCGCAGGATATTAAGGGGGACAGGACTATTGGACTATTCAGTAGTACTTGAGCACTTCCTATGTGCAGAGCACTGTACTAAGCGCTTGGAATGTACGAATCGGCAACAGATAGAGACGGTCCCGGCCCATTGACGGACTATAAGGGTAGAAGATACAGCAAGTACGTTTCTATCCTGTTTTGACCCCCTGACACCTGGCAGAAGCAGTCCTGAGCCCCTAAGATCGTTGTGTGCAGGGAATATGTATTTTTATACGGTATTCATTTAATCGTATTTATTGAGTGTTTAAATATGTGCGGAGCATTAAGACCACGGGAGAATACAATAATAATAATAATAATGATGTTGGTATTTGTTAAGCGCTTACTATGTGCCGAGCACTGTTCTAAGCGCTGGGGTAGACATAGGGGAATCAGGTTGTCCCACGTGGGGCTCACAGTCTTGATCCCCATTTTACAGATGAGGGAACTGAGGCGCAGAGAAGTGAAGTGACTCGCCCGCAGTCACACAGCCGACGAGTGGCAGAGCTGGGATTCGAACTCATGAGCCCTGACTCCAAAGCCCGTGCTCTTTCCACTGAGCCGCGGCACAACAATGAACGGACACAATTCCCTGCCTATAGCGATCTTACAGTCCAGAGCGTAACCACGGCATTTAAGTGCTTACTATGTGCCAGGCACTGTACTAAGCACTGGCGTGGATACAGGCAAATCGAGTTGGGCAAGTTCCCTGTCCCACCTGGGTTGTGCAGTCTCAATCCCCACTTTACAGATGAGGTAACTGAGGCATGGAGAAGTGAAGTGACTTGTCCGAGGTCACAGAGCAAGTGGCAGAGATGGAATTAGAACCCATTACCTTCTGCAACTCGGGTCTGTGATCTGCGTACTACACCATGCTGCTTATTGTACTCTCTCAAATGCTCGGTACAGTGCTCCGCACACAGTAAGCGCTCAGCGGAAAGAGCACGGGCTCGGGAGTCAGAGGTCGCGGGTTCAAATCCCGGCTCCCCGCTTGTCAGCTGTGTGACTTTGGGCAAGTCACTTCACTTCTGATGCTTCGGTGACCTCATCTGTAAAATGGGGATTAAGACTGTAAACCCCGTGTGGGACAACCTGATCACCTTGCATCCTCCCTAGCGCCTTGAACAGTGCTTTGCACATAGTAAGTGCTTGACAAATGCCGTCATTATTATTATTAATAAATAAGATTGAATGAATGCAGTGGTGGCAGAATGAATGCCAGCTTGATAGAGTGGTGATGTACCCTCTGTTTCTCCTTCTCCTGCTAAGGAGTCCTGGAACTAAAGGACCCCTTCGCAGAAGGGGCTCTCTGCAGCCTCCCCGTAAAGGAGGCTTGCCATAGACTCTCCCCGAAAGGGGCTCCCCCAAGTCTATAATAATTAGAATTAGGATATTTAAGCACTTACTATGTGCTAGGCACTGTACTAGGTGCTGGGGTGGATACAAACTAAGCAGTTGGACTCAGTTCCTGTCCCACATGGGGCTCAGTCATCCCCATTTTAATAATAATAATGTTGGTATTTGTTAAGCACTTACTATGTGCAGGGCACTGTTCTAAGCGCTGGGGGAGATACAGGGTAATCAGGTTGTCCCACGTGAGGCTCACAGCTAACCCCCATTTTACAGATGAGGTCACTGCAGCACAGAGAAGTGAAGTGACTTGCCCACAGTCACACAGCTGACAAGTGGCGGATCCGGGAGTCGAACCCATGACCTCTGACTCCCCAGCCCGGGCTCTTTCCACTGAGCCACGGTTGAGGGAACTGAGGCATGGAGTAGAGACTTGCCCGAGGTCCTGAGGCATGGAGAAGTGACTTCCCCAAGGTAACACAACAGACAAGTGGCAGAGCTGGGATTAGAACCCGTGACCTTCTGCCTCCTTGGTCCGTGCCCTCTCCACTCGGCCATGCTGCTTCTATACACCTGCCAGTCTGTGGTGTAGGGTCCTAGTTCTCACTGGCTTCACTGTGGCTACCAAGCCTGGGATTTTATTTTACTAAATTGCCTTTCTAAGCCGAGTTCCTGCGCCGGCTGATTAGGCTAGAATGCGGATTCAGTCTACAAGGGGGAAGTTTGGCCTTTCCCTGATTTGGAGAGAGCGGGATCCGAAGCAGTGTCACATTCCCAGACCCTGTCCTGACCGGCAGGAAATCTTACCTGTTGTCTGGACCCGAGCCATTAGCGCGGAAGCTTTTTGTTGATTGGGTGTGGACACTGATTTCTCCAAATACTTTGGTCTCTTCTGATCAGGGCAGCAGCAAACTACTGGTGCGTGTGAGGCAGAGCTCAAGGATCATTTTCTGTTGTCGTCGATACGGTGTTTGCTGAGCAGTAACTAAGCACCAAGCACCGTTCTTCGCACTGGGTTAGACGCAAGGTAGTCAGGTTGAACACAGTCCACGTCCCACGTGGGCTCACCGTCTTAATCCCCATTTTGCGGATGAGGGAACTGAGGCACGGAGAAGTGAAATGAGTTGCCCAAGGCACCTCAGCAGACGAGTGGCATAGCTGGGATTTGAACCCAGGTTCTTCTGACTCCCAGGCTCCATTCATTAGGCCCTGCTGCTTCCCAAATGTGATATTATGAGTCAAGACCCAGAATGGAAAGGTTATTAATAATAATAATTGTGGTATTTGTTAAGCACTACGTACCAGGCAACGTACTAAACGATGTACCGCATGGGGCTCACGGTCTTTGTCGGGTTTGGAGGTTTTTTGGACACAACTGCTGGGTTTCTACCTTGAGGTGGGGCAGCTATTCTGTAATCTTTGTTTACCAACAGAGTTTCTTTTATTTAAAGACTGAGCATCTGGGTCTAGAACAGTAGGCAGAGAAGAATTGTTGACTCTTTTCCCAGATAAATTGTGCTTCATTCTTCATGGTTTGGCTCTTTTTCTCCTGGAAAACCAAATTAGTGGGGTTGGCTTTTTTCTTGCTCCAAATCTAAGAAACCCAAGGAGAGGAAATCAGTATTTTTATTTTTTTTTTTTAATAAAAAGCAAATTCTGAAGCCTGACTCTTGTCTTCAGCCTTTCCATGCGGTATCCTTTTAGTACAGAGTGACAGTCAGAATGGCAAATGATTAGAATGGCAGAATGGCAAAATTAGAGAAGGAGCACGGCTTAATGGAAAGAGCAGGGGCTTGGGAGTCAGAGGTCATGGGTTCTAATCCTGGATGCACTATTTGTCTGCTGTGTGACTGTGAGCAAGTCTCTTAACTTCTCTGTGCCTCAGATCCCTCATCTGTAAAATGGGATGAAGAATGTGAGCCCCAAGCGGGACAACCTGATCGCTTCGTATCTACCCCAAGGCTTAGAAAAGTGCTAGTCACATAGTAAGCGCTTAACAAATACCATCATTATTATTATTCAAAAAATGAGCCCTGCCTGCTTCCCTACCAAAAAGCTTGTGGCTTAATGGGTAGAGCACAGGCCTGGGATTCAGAAGGATCTGAATTCTAATTCTGCCACTTGTCTGCTGCAAGACCTTGGGCAGGACACTTCACTTCTCTGTGCCTCCCTACCCTCATCTGTTAAAATGAGGATTAAGAGTGTGAGCCCCATGTGGTGCAGGGACAGTCTGACCTTGATTACCTTGTATCTACTCCAGTGCTTAGAACAGTGCTTGGCACATAGTAAGGGTTAAACTAGTACCATAATCAACCTTCAGAGTTCCACAGCTGCTTCTATTGCCCCTAAGGGAGAAAGTCTGGGGCTGGAGACAGTGAGGAGGGTGAATTCCACCATCAATGATGTCTCCTTCAGGCCAAGAAGAACTTAGTCTTTTTTATCTATCTATCTGGAAGCAGCGTGGCTCAGTGGAAAGAGCCTGGCTTGGGAGTCAGAGATCATGGGTTTGAATCCCCGCTCTGCCCCTTGTCAGCTGTGTGACTGTGGGCAAGTCACTTAACTTTTCTGTGCCTCAGTTACCTCATCTGTAAAATGGGGATTAATACTGTGAGCCTCACGTGGGACGACCTGATTGCCCTGTATCTCCCCCAGCGCTTAGAACAGTGCTCGGCACATAGTAAGCGCTTAACAAATACCAACATTGTTATTATTACTATCTAGAGCTGTCACTGATGCTCCAAAAGATTCCACTGATTATGGTGGTATTTAAGTCAGGACTAAATGCCTAGCACTGTACTGAGTACTAGGGTAGATAGAAGTGAATCAGGTCCCACATGGGGGCTCACAGTCCAAGTAGGAAGGAGAAGTACTGAATCCACATTTTACAAAGGAGGAAACCAAAACCCTGACTTGCCCAGGGTCTCCCATCAGGCGGCTGGCAGAGCTAAGATTAAAACCCAGGACCTCAACTCCCAGGGCCATGCTTTTTCCTCTAATGGGAGAAATGTATGACTGAAAGGGCCACTGTGGAAACCCAAGTCCCAACCATGTAATGAAAAGACCCACGTGCCAATGCGTCTCCGTTTTGCGGTGCCTGGCAGTGTGTTCGTTTTTGCCAGGGAAGCAGCGTGGCCTAGTGGAAAGAGGACCTGGGTTCTAATCCCTTTTCTGACACTGGCCTGCCATGTTACCCTAGGTAAGTCATTTGATGCATCTCTGCCTCAGTTCCTTCATCTGCAAAATGGGGATTCAAAACTTGTTCTACCTCCTGAATAAACTGTGAGCCCCCTGTGGGACCTGATTATCTTATATTTACTACATAGTAAGTGCTTAACAAAAACCGTAAGTATTGTTATTATAATTTTGTGTTCTCATTTAAGTTCCCTTCAGCTTCTGTCTGGGCTTTCTTGATTGCTGTATGGCTGTTGGTAACAACTGGCTCCCTGCTATCAGCTGGACTGCAGAATTGCCCGAGGTTGAGTTTTATCTTCTCTCTTTCCTTTTGATTTCCCAGTTTCTACTGACCACGCACAGCAGCTGTTAAGGTATCCCCACCCTGTCCCTCCTCCTCCCCGAGCCAGCACAGCTGAACTGTGAGCAGAGCTGCAGCTCAAGGAGACTGCCAATCGATCGATCAGTGATATTATTTGAACACTTACTGTGTGCAAAGCACAATTAAATATTTGGAAGCAGAGAGGCCTAGTGGGAAGAGCATGGACCTGGGAGTCGGAGGACCTGGGTCCTAAACTCGGCTTCGTCACTTTCCTGCTGTGTGTCCTTGGGCAGGTCACTTCTCTGTGCCTCGGTTTTCTCATCTGCAAAATGGGGATTCACTTCTTCCTCCTACTTAAATTGTGAGCCTCTTGTGGGACCCGATTATCTTGTATTTACTCCAGCTCTTGGGACAGAGCTTGGCACATAGTGTTTAAAAATAACACATTTTTATCATTATTATTATTATCATCATTGGTGAGCTTTATATTGTGGGCTCAGTGAGATAGGTAAGTTGAGGATAATGCCAAAGTGATGGGCTTGAGAGAGAGGGAGGATGGTGGTGTTGTCTACAGTGATGGGAAGGAGAGGAATTGCGTGGGAAGTTTGAGGAATTTTGCTTTGGACATATTAAGTTTGAGGTGCTGGTGGAACTTCCAAGTAGAGTTGGCCTGAAGGCAAGAGGAAATACGAGAGTGCAGAGAGGTCAGAGCTGGAAATGTAAAATTAGGAATCATCTGATAATAATGGAAGTCATGGGAGTGAATGAGTTATCTAAGGGAGATGGAAAACAAAAGGGGACCCAGAACTGAGACTTGAAAGACTCCCCCCATTAAGAGGTGGGGGCCAGGAAAGGAGCCTGTGAAAGAGGCCGAGAAGGAATGACCAGTTAGAGGTAGGAGGAGAACCATGAGAGGACCGTGTCCGCGAAGCCAAGGTTGGGTAATGGTTCCAGGAGAAGGGGTGGTCGACAAATTCCGAGGCAGCTGAGAGGTCGGGGAAGCCTAGGATGGAGTAGAGGCCGCCGGACCTTTGAGAGAACAGTATTTTGGTGGCGTGAAGGGGTGGAAGCCAGGTAGACTCTCACCCATAATGACTCCCTGGACATATCTCTCCTACAGCGCCCCGCCTCCATCTGCAGTGGTTCTGGTAGTGTATCCGTCGAGTTTTCTTGGTAAAAATGTGCAAGTGGTTTACCGTTGCCTTCTTGCACACAGTAAACTTGAGACCGCCCTCGACTCTCTCCCATATTGCCGCTGCTGCCCGGCACAGGTGAGCGTTGACTTGTAGCAGATGGCCTTCCTCTCGCTAGCCACTGCCCAAGCTAGGAATAGAATGAGTATGACTCTGCTTGACTTTCCCTCCTGTAGCTGAGACTGGTAAGGGACTGGAAACTTCAGGTGTCATCCTGAGTTCTGCCTTTAGGATATCTCTATTTGGACAAACCATGGACACCTCAAACTTAGGTCTAAAAAAGAACTCCTATTCCCACCCAAACCCTGTCCTATTCACCCACTTTCCCATCATTGCAGATAGCACTATTCATGCATTCATTCATTCAATTTTATTTTATTTTTTGAGATCTTACTGTGTGCAGAGCACTTTACTAACCCTGTCTCACAAGCCTGTAACTTTGGCATTATCCTCGACTGACTTCTCTCATTCAACCCTCATATTCGATCTATCATCGAATCCTGTCGTTTCAGCCCTCCCAACATCGTCCAGATCTGCCCTTTCCTCTTCAACCAAACTGTTAGCAAGGGCCTGGGAGTCAGAAGGTCACGGGCTTAATCTTGGCTCCACCACTCGTCTGCTGGGTGACCTTAGGCAAGTCACTTAACTTAGAGAAGCAGCGTGGCTCAGTGGAAAGAGCACGGGCTTTGGAGTCAGGGCTCATGAGTTCGAATCCCAGCTCTGCCACTTGTCGGCTGTGTGACTGTGGGCAAGTCACTTAACTTCTCTGTGCCTCAGTTCCCTCATCTGTAAAATGGGGATTAAGATTGTGAGCCCCACGTGGGACAACCTGATTCCCCTATGTCTACCCCAGCGCTTAGAACAGTGCTCGGCACATAGTAAGCGCTTAACAAATACCGACATTATTATTATTATTATTATTATTAACTTCTGCGTGCCTGTTACCTCATCTGTAAAATGGGGATGGAAACTGCGCGCCCCATGTGAGACAGGGACTGGGCCCAACCTGATTTACTTGTATCCACCCCAGTGCTTAGTAGAGTGCCTGGCACATGTTGCTTAATAAATACCACGGTTATTATTCCTGCCACCAGGTTAATTGAAGCACTTATTCTACCCCACCTAGAGTACTGGTAGAGCCCCACGTGGGACAACGTGATTGCCCTGTATCTCCCCCAGCACTTAGTACAGTGCTCTGCACATAGTAAGCGCTTAACAAATACCACCATTATGATTACTGCTTCAGCCTTCTTGCTGACCTCCTTGCCTTCTGCCTCTCCCCTCTCCTGTCCATTTTCACTGTGCTACCCAGATCATTTTTCTACAAAAACACCCACTCCAGGTCTTCCCCACTCCTCAAGAAACTCCGGTGGTTGCCCATCTGCCTCCACACCGAACAGAAACTCCATACCGATGGTTTTAAAGCACTCAAACACCTTGCCCCCTCCTACCTCACCTCACTACTTTCCTATTACAACCTAGCCCACACACTTCACTGGCCCTAATTAATGGCCATCTACTCACTGTATTTCGATCTCGTATATATCTCCCCACTGACCCCTCACCCAACTCCTGCCTTTCAGGTACTCCCTCTTCTTATCTGCCGATTACTCTCAGCACCTTCGAAGCTTTATCGAAAGCACCTCTCCTCCAAGAAGCCTTCTCTCACTAAGCCCTCATGTTCTTTTCTCCCTTTGCCTTCTGCATCACCCTGATTTGCTCCCTTTATTTCCCCCCCCCCCCCCCAGCTCAGGTCTTATGTACTCATCCATAATTTATATTAATGTCTGTCTCCCTCTCTAGACTGTAACTCTTTGTGGGCAAGGGATATGTCATATTCTTAATAATTATTGAAGTATTTGTTAAGCACTTACTACGTGCTAAGTGCTGTTCCAAGCACTGGGATGATCAGGCTGTCCCACGTGGGGCTCACTGTCTTAATCCCCATTTTACAGATGAGGGAACTGAGGCTGAGAAGTTAAGTGGCGTGCCCAAGTCACAGAGCAGACAAGTGGTGGAGCTGGGATCAGAACCCATGACCTTCTGACTTCTATCCATTACACCGTGCTGTTCCACTCTCCCCGTGCTTAGGACAGAGCTCTGCACACAGTAAGTGCACGTTAAATATGATTGATTGGAGCGCCTTGTTGTTTACTTTGGGTGCCAGATACTGCTGGGTGGTAACTATGACTATTATCATGCCAGTAATCATTTGAGCAGGTTTTAAATCATCTACTAGGCTTTGTAAATTGCTTATCATGGGGCCTTTTCATCATCCTGTCTTGTAGATAGGAAGTGTTGTCTGAATGGAAAAGAATCTGGGGCAAATGTGACAGGGGCCATACCTTGGGCAGACTAGTAGACCCTTGAAGGAGGAGGATGAGGTGGTTGCCATTTGAAGGGGCGTGGCTTAGTGGAAAGAGCACAGGCCTGGGTGTGAGGGGTTGTGGGTTCTAATTCCGGCTCTGCCACTTCTCAGCTGTGTGACTTTGGGCAAGTTACTTCATTTCTCTGTGCCTCAGTTACACGATCTGTGAAATGGGGATTAAGACTGTGAATCCCAGGTGGGACAACCTGATTATCTTCTATCTACCCCAGTGCTGAGAACAGTGCTTGGCATATAGCGCTTAACAGATACCATCATCATCATTTTTTGTCCTCTGCCTGCCCTCTCTCTAATGGGCATTTGGAGAAAAATTGGGATATGGGATTCGATAATAAGCCAATCCGTGGTATGGAAGTAAGCACTTTCTGTGAGCACAACATTTCTGTGAGCTTGGAAGAATAAAATACAAGAGTTGTGAGACTGGTTATTTGCCCACCGGGGGTTTTCGGTCTCGAATATAAGCTCATTGTGAGTGGGGAATGTTTCTGTTTGTTGTTATATTGTACTCCTCTAAGCGCTTAGTACAGTGCTCTACACAGAGTAAGCACTCAAATACGATTGACCGAGGAGACCGGTATTAAAGCAGCGTGCTGTAGTACAAAGAGCAGAGGTCTGAGAGTCAGAAGGTATTGAGTTCTAATCGCAGCTCCACCACTGGTCTGCCGCATGACCTTGGGTAAGTCACTTCACTTCTCTGGGCCTCAGTTGCCTCATCTGTTTAAAAAAAAAAAAAGGGGGGGGGCGGATTAAGAGTGTGAGCTCAGTGTGGGACAGGGTCTGTGTCCAACCTGATTACCTTGCATCTACGCAGTGCTTGGAACATAGTAAGTGCTTAAGTACCAATTACTACTATTGTTGTTAAATGATGGATGTGTACACAAGTGGGGTGGGGTGAGTATCAAATGCCCAAAGGGTACAGATCCAAATGTATAGGTGTGGCAGAAGGAGTAGGGAAAATGAAGGCTTAGTCAGGGAAGGCCTCTTGGAGGAGATGGAATTTTAATAAGACTGAAGGTGGGGGGACTAGTGATCTAATGGATGTGAAGGGGAGGGAGTTCTAGGCCAGAGGGTGGACATGGCCAAGGGATTGGTGGTGAGAGAGCTGAGGTCAAGGTACATTGAGTAGGTTGGTGTTTAGAGGAGTGAAGTGAATGGGCTGGGTTGCAGGAGGAAATCAGGGAGGTAAGAGGTTAATTATTTTAAAGCCAGTCATAAATAATTTTTATTTGATGTCCAAGTGGTTGGGCAACCACAGGGGGTTCTTGTGGAATGGGGAAACGGACTGATTTTTTTTTTTTTAAGAAAAATGATCTGAGAGGAATGAAGTATGGACAGGAGTGGGAAAAGACAGGATCAATGAGTCAACTGTATTTGAGCACTTCCTCTGTGCAGAGCACGGTATTAAGTGCTTAGAAGAATACTGAATAGCAGAACTGGTAGACATGCTGCCCGCCCATAAGGAGTTTACAGGGAGACAGATATTCAAACAAAGTATCGGTATGTAAGCAGCACGGCATAGGGGATGGATCACGAGCTTGGGAGTCAGAAGGTCATGAGTTTTAATCCCGGCTTGCCCAGTTGTCTGTTTTGTGATCTTGGGCAAGTCATTTCGCTTCTCTGTGCCTCAGTTATCTCATCTGTAAAATGGGGATCGAGACTGTGAGCCCTACAATAATAATAATGTTGGTATTTGTTACGCGCTTACTATGTGCAGGGCACTGTTCTAAGCGCTGGGGTATACAGGTTTATCAGGTTGTCCCATGTGAGGCTCACAGTCTTCATCCCCATTTTACAGATGAGGGAACTGAGGCACAGAGAAGTGAAGTGACTTGCCCACAGTCACACAGCTGACAAGTGGCAGAGCCGGAATTCGAACCCATGAACTCTGACTCCCAAGCCCGGGCTCTGTCCAACTCAATTTGCTCGTGTCCACCTCGGGCATAGAGTAAGTGCTTAACCAATAGCATTATTATTACCATTACAAAAGAGCTGTGGGGCTGAGGGTTGGGTAAATATCAAGTGCTCACAGAGTACAGATCCAAGTTCAAAGGTGGCAAAAGGGAGAGGGAGTAGGGAAAACGATGTCTTGGTTGGGGAAGACCTCTTGGAGGAGATGCGTTTTAGTAAGGTTTTGAAGGAGGAGAGAGTGGCCGTCTTTCGGATATGGAGAGGAGGGAATTATTGAATACTTTCTTTTTTTTTTTCTTTAAGGAAAATAAAACATAGTGAAGTACTGCCTGGAATAGGGAGAGTAAGGAGGCAGAGGCAAGATATGGTAAGTGCTTGATTCAATGCAGTGGCAGCGTGGTTGGAGAGGAGAGGGAGGATTTTAGTTATGTCGTGAAGGTTAAACCAACAGGATTGGGTGACAGACTAAATAAGTGGGTTAACTGAGAGAGCTGAGTTGAGCACAATTCCCAGCTTATGGGCTTGTGAATGGGAAGAATTGCGGTGCTGCCTAGGGCGATGGGGAAAGTCAAGGGAGTCAAGGTTCCGGGTGGGAAAATGAGTTCTGTTTGAACGTGTAAAGTTTGTGTCAGCGGGACATCCAATTGGAGATGGCCTGAAAGCAGGAGGAAATATGAGACCGCAAAAGAGAGAGATCAGAGCTGGAGAGGTAGATTTGGGAATCGTCCATATAGAGATGGTGTCTGAAGCCATGGGAACGAATGAGTTCTCCAAGGGAGTGGGTGGAGATGGAGAAGAGAAGGAAACCCAGAACTGAGATGCCCACAGTTAGAGGTTGGGAGGGCAGAGGAGGAATCTGGGAAAGAGACTGAGAATGAATGACCAAAAGATAGGAGGACCACCACTGGCTTTAAAGCTCTCCGTCACCTGCCCCCTCTCCCCCCTCACCTCCCTTCTCTCCTTCTACAGCCCAGCCCCCACACTCCACTCCTCTGTGCCGCTAACCTCCTCACCGTGCCTCCTTCTCGCCTGTCTCACGGTCCACCCCTGGCCCACGTCCTACCTCTGGCCTGGAACGCCCTCCCTCCTCACATCCGCTACGCTAGCGCACTTGCTCCCTTCGAAGCCTTCCTGAAAACTCACCTCCTCCAGGAGGCCTTCCCAGACTAAGGCCTCCATTTCCTCCCCTCCTCTCCCCATCGCCTCGACTCGCTCCCTCTGCTCTATGCCCTTCCCCGAGCCACAGCACTTGTGTATATATGTACAATTCATTACATTAATGATGTGTATATATCTATAATTCTATTTATATTGATGCTACTGATGCCTGTTTACTTGTTTTGAGGTCTGTCTCCCCCCTTCTAGACTGTGAGCCCGCTGTTGGGTAGGTTGCTGAATTGTACTTTGCAAGCACTTAGTACAGTGCTCTGCACACAGTAAGTGCTCAGTAGATATGAATGAGAGGGCAGTGTCATTAATACCAAGGTTAGATAATGTTTCCAGGAGAAGGGGGTGGTCCACAGTGTCCAAGGCAGCTAAGAGGGCCAGCAGGGTTAGCATAATAATATGGGTATTTAAGCGCTTACTATGTGCAGAGTACTGTTCTAAGCGCCGGGGGAGATACAGGGTCATCAGGTCGTCCCACGTGAGGCTCACAGTTAATCCCCATTTCACGGACGAGGTAACTGAGGCCCAGAGAAGTTAAGTGACTTGCCCACAGTCACACAGCTGACGAGTGGCACAGTGGGAACTCGAACCCATGACCTCTGACTCCAAAGTCCAGGCTCTGTCCACCGAGCCACGCTGCTTCTCTAGAAACCGTTGGATTTGGCAATCAGGAAGTCACTGATGACCTGAGAGAGGGATGTTTCCGAGATGTGAAGAAAGTCTAAATCGGATTAGAGGAGTGGAAGTGGAGGCAGCAGGTGTAGACTACTGGCTCAAGGAGTTAGGAAAGGAATTGTAGGAGGGAGCAGCATGGCCTGGAAGTCAGGAGGTCATGGGTTCTAATTCTGCATCCACCACTTGTGTGACCTTGGGCAAGTCATTTCACTTCCTCTGGGCCTCAGTTACCTCATCGGTATAATGGGGATTGAAACTGTGAGCCCCACCTGGGACAGGAAATTTGTCTAACCCGATTCATTTGTATCAACCCCAGCGCTGTGGAAAGTGCCTGGCACATAGTAAATGCTTAACAAATACCAAAATAACAAGAATAGAGAGGTGAGGTGGCTGTGGGGTCAAGGGAGGGTGGTGGTGGTTTTTTTTTTCCCATTAGCGAACATTAGGGGAGATGCTTGAAAATAGATGAAAAGAAGATCCCTGGAAGACAAATTGTTGATGATGATGGTGAGATTTAGGTTTGGGCTCAGTGTTTTGGTAAAGTATGAAAGGATGGGATCAGAGGAGGTGGGAGATCTCTTGAGGGACTGCTGGGAAAGATGGGCCAGTTGAAGAAAGGGCAGGAGGAGGAAGGGACTCAAGCGGAGCAGGAGAGATTGGAGGGAGATCATGTTTGATATTTTCAGGTTTATCAGTAAATTATGTTGCCAGGTGAGGAGGTCAGTGTTGCTTATTATACTGCTCCTGGATCTCCTTGACGAGAGACCACAGCAGAGGAAAAACGATCTGACTAGTCCTTAGGGCAAATATTTGATCCTCAAACAAGGGAGTGACTTTTTGTTTTTTTAAGTTTGCAGCAGCATCAGATAAACCACAGCCATCCAAACCTGTTGGTGACAGGCTGGGACATTTTCAGCCAGATATTTTCCCCCAGGGGAAAGCTAGCTTTTACAGGGTGTGAAAGCATGTGATTTTTTTTTTTTTTTCAAGAGTGGGGTCAGAGTTGGGTGGAAGAATCTTTAAAGCATTCCATCACTTGGCCCCGTCTTACCTCACATCACTATTACAGCCCAGGCCTCACACTTCGCTCCTCTAATGCCAAACTTCTCACTGTGCCTTGAGCTCATCTACCTCTCAGCTCACCTCTCGCCCACGTTCTGCCTCTGGCCTGGAGCCCCTTCTCTCCTCATATCCAACAGCAGCATGGCTCAGTGGAAAGAGCCCAGGCTTGGGAGTCAGAGGTCAGGGGTTCGAATCCCGGCTCTGCCACTTGTCAGCTGCGTGACCGTGGGCAAGTCACCTCACTGAGCCTCAGTGACCTCATCTGGAAAAAGGGGATTAACTGTGAGCCTCACGTGGGACGACCCGATTCCCCTGTATCTGCCCCGGCGCTTAGAACGGTGCTCTGCACATAGTAAGCGCTTAACAGATACCAACATTATTATAATTATTCTTCCCGCACTTCAGAACCTTAGTGAAGGCACATCTCCTCCAAGAGGCCTTTCCTGACTAAACTTTCCTCTTCTCCCACTCCCTTCTGCGTCTCCCTGACTCGCTCCCTTTATCCACCCCTCCTCCCCCAGCCCCGCAGCACTTATGAACATATCTGTAATTCATTCATTTATATTAACGTCTATCTCCCCTTCTAGATAGTAAGCTCACTGTGGGCGAGGAATGTATCCGTCATCTTGTACTCACCCAAGCACTTACTACAGTGATATTACTTGCATGCAGTAAGTGCTCAATAAATGCGGTTGACTGACACGAGAGGAGGAAAGGAAAAAAGGGAGAGGAAGCCAAGGAAATTGATTCACGCTCCTCCTCTTCCACTTGTTCGTTTCTTGCTTTCACCGAGCACCACGGCTGACCTTGGACCTCGCCGCACGGCTAACCTACAGCTTCACGAGAGGAGCCACTACCAGGTCGCCTGGGGTAGCTACTTGGCACCCCGGTGGAAAGAGCCCGGGCTTCGAAGTCAGAGGTCACGGGTTCGACTCCCGGCTCTGCCACTTGTCAGCTGTGTGACTGTGGGCGAGTCGCTTCACTTCTCTGGGCCTCAGTGACCTCATCTGTCAAATGGGGATTAAGACTGTGAGCCTCCCGTGGGACGACCTGATTCCCCTGTGTCTCCCCCAGCGCTTAGAACGGTGCTCTGCACGTAGTAAGCGCTTAACAAATACCAACATTATTATTAGCTACCAGGGGTTGGCTCTGGAGCCAGCTGTCCTGCTGCGGACACACGAGCGGCCTGTCCCCATCAGGTGATCTGGGATGTTTCTGCAGTAGCAGGTAACCCAAGGCCCCAAGGCAACGTGGGAGTCGTATGGCCCTCAGAGAAGCAGCGTGGCTCAGTGGCAAAAGCCCAGGCTTGGGAGTCAGAGGTCATGGGTTCGAATCCTCCTCTGCCACTTGTCAGCTGTGTGACGTGGGCAAGTCACTTCTCTGTGCCTCAGGTACCTCATTTGTAAAATGGGGGTTAAGACTGTGAGCCTCACATAGGACAACCTGATGACCCTGTATCTACCCCAGTGCTTAGAACAGTGCTCTGCACATAGTAAGAGCTTAACAAATACCAGCATTATTACTATTATTATGATTATTATGGCCCTGGGGGCAACCATCCCTGCTATGGCTTCAATCGATGGCAAAGCAGCGCGGCCTAGTGGATAGAGCACAGACCTGGGAGTCAGAAGGACCTGGGTTCTAATCCCAGCTCCGCCACCTGCCTGCTGTGCGACCCCGGGCAATCACTTCACTTCTCTGTGCCTCAATTACCTCACCTGTAAATCATAGGAATCATGGCATCCGTTAAGCACTTACTATGTGCCGTGCACTGTACTAAGCGCTGGCGTGGATACAAGCAAATCGGGGTGCACCCAGTCCCTGTAGGGCTCACAGTCTCAATCCCCATTTTACAGATGAGGGAACAGAGGCTCAGAGGAGTGAAGTGACTTGCCCAAGGTCAAGTGACAGAGCCGGGATTAGAAGCCATGACCTTCTGACTCCCAGGCACTGTCCACTACGCCATACTGGAGATTAAGACTGTGAGCCTCATGTGGGACAGGGACTCTGTCCAACCCGATTTGCTTGTACCCACCCAGCGCTTAGTACTGTGCCTGGCATTATCGAGCACTTAGTGGATGCAGAGCGCGGTACTGAACGCTCGGGAGACTGCAGGGGCAGCGTGGCTCAGCAGAAAGAGCCCGGGCTTTGGAGTCAGAGGTCATGGGTTCGAATCCCGGCTCTGCCGCTTGTCAGCTGTGTGACTTTGGGCAAGTCACTTCTCGGTGCCTCAGTGACCTCATCTGTAAAATGGGGATGAAGACTGTGAGCCCCACCTGGGACAACCTGATTCCCCTGTGTCTACCCCAGCGCTTAGAACAGTGCTCGGCACATAGTAAGCGCTTAACAAATACCAACGTTATTATTATTACAGTATAACAGAGTTGGTAGCCACATTCCCAGCCCACAAGGGACTTAGAGTCTAGAGGGGAGATGGATATTGAGTGCCATCCTGGTCTTGGGAGGGGCCCCTGAATCCCACAAGCTTCCTGGACGAGGTTGTGGCAGGAGGTTGGAAAGCTGAACCCCAAAGTGTTTCGGGATGGGGAACTAATAATAATTACGGTGTTCGTTGAGCGCTTACTATGTCAAGCATTATTCTGGGCGCTGAGGTGGAGAGAAGTTATTCAGGTTGGACACAGTCCCTGTCCCACGTTGGACTCACATTCTTAATCCCTGTTTTTTTACAGATGAGGTAACTGAGGCACAGAGAAGTTAAGAGGCTTGTTAGAGGTCACATAGCAGACAGAACTAATAATAATAATAATGTTGGTATTTAAACGCTTACTATGTGCAGAGCATTGTTCTAAGTGCTGGGGCAGATACAGGGTAATCAGGTTGTACTAAGTGAGGCTCACAGTTAATCCCCATTTTACAGATGAGGTCACTGAGGCACAGAGAAGTGAAGTGACTTGCCCACAGTCACACAGCTGACAAGTGGCGGAGCCGGGAGTCAAACTCGTGACCTCTGACTCCGAAGCCCAGGCTCTTTCCACTGAGCCACGAATCACCCTGACTCTGTTCGCACTCAGTCCCAGTGCCTGGAGGGGGTTCAAAGTAGCAACGGTGTCTTCTTCCAGTCTCCTCCCCTCTCATGCCTTCCCTTTCTTCTTCTTTGTTGATGGTATTTGTTAAGCGCTGACTTTGTGCCAGGCATGGGTAGATAAGTGCCTGGCTAGATACTAGGTAATCAGGTTGGACAGTCCGTGTGCCACATGAGGCTCACACTCTTCATCTCCATTTTACAGATGAGCTAACGGAGGCACAGAGCAGCTAGGTGTCTTGCCCACAGTCACACAGCAGATAGATGGCAGAGCTGAGATTAGAACTCAGGTCCTTCTGAATCCCAGGCCCATGCTCTATCCGCTAGGCCATGCTGCTTCCTTCTGCTGCTTCTGGCATGGAGCGAGAGTGGAATTGTGCTGCCATCTTGGTTCGACCACTGACCTTTCCCACTCCGGGGCGGTGAAGGAGGTTGGTTACGCCTTCCCGCCCCCGCTTACAAAGCTAAGGTGCTTATCTCTTGGCAGTGAATGGTGAAGCTTTGAGTTATACAAATTGCAAAGGGTGGTTTTCTAACCCCCAAGGCAGGGCGCATCTCTTTTCTATTGTTGCGTATACTCTCCCAAGCCCCCTCTCAGGACCGCACCTGGAGAGTTTCCAAGGACTCTACCGGTCTCGGCTGCGGGAGGGAGAGTCAAGCAGGGGCCTACTCATTTCATTTCTAGCTTGGGCAGGGGCTAGCGAGTGGAAGGTTATCTGCTGGAAGTCAAAACTCACCTGGGTTGGGCAGCAACGACATGGGAGAGAGTCGAGGGCGGAGACTTCAGGTTTGCTGCGCTGAAGGAGGCAATGGTAAACCGCTTTGGTATTTTTACCAAGAAAACCGTACGGATGCACTGCCAGAATGATTGCAGATGGGGGTGGGGTGTTCTGGAAGAGATGCGTCCATGGAGTCGCTACGGGTCGGGGGCAACTCTACAACATGACAAGACTCTCCCAAGCGCTTAGCATACACACTAAGCACTCAATATATACAACTGATTGATTACAGAAAGGTCAAGATCAAAAAAAGTCTTTAAGATCTCCAAATAGAATCAGCCCCATGGCGTTCCTTCAATAACCCAGTATGGACCGCATTCCACCGTGGAGCCAAACCCAACCCTGAGGTGAGCCAGCAGACAAGTTACTTGTCTCTGCTCTCTATCAGAGTGAAATCGAGTTTCCTGGGCGGTTGAGGTTACTAAAGTGCCTTGGGGGACTAGAAACTGCACCTCCAGACCTTTTGCTCTTGCCTCCAAGAATGATTAGAAAATTTATAGGGGGAAACCTGCCCCACCTGTTGACAGAAGGAAGATAATCGATGGAGCAGGGAGCGGGTGGAATTATTAGCAGAGTCCAATCTGGAGGCATTGGAGGATATTCATTGAGAGCTTACTGTGTGCAGAGCACTAAACTAAGCACTTGGGAGGGTACAATACAGTACAACTTTCCCTCTCTGGACTGGAAGGTAGTTATGGGCATGGAATATGTCGTCTTGTTGTCTTACCGTATTCTCCTAAGTGCTTAGTACAGTTCTCTGCACACGGTAAGTGCTCGATAAATCTGATTGATTATAGTATAACAGCTTTGGTAGACACATTCCCTGCCCACAATGAGCTTACAGTCCAGAGAGGGAGGCAGACGTTAAATAAATTACGCATATGTACATCGGTACTTCGAGGCTGAGAGAGGGATGAATAAAGGAAGCAAATCAGGGCAACACAGAAGGGAGTGGGAGAAGAGGAAGTGAGGGTTTAGTCAGGGAAGGTCTCTTTGAGGAGCTGTGTCTCCGAAAAGGATTTGAAGGTGGGGAGAATAATTGTCTGTTGGATATGAAGAGGGAGGGAGTTGCAGGACATGGGCTAGAGGTCGGCGGCGAGATAGATGAGATTGAGGTACGGTGAGTAGGTTAGCCATACTTTGGTCAGGAATTCCTTCGGAATCCTTTCAGGCTTATTCTGGTCCCCGAAACTGGCTGCAGATGGACTCTTACCACAAGAAATAGAGCCTAGGGAGCCCCAGGAATGCTCAATCTCAGGGAGTAAAGATTCAGAGCAGAGGCAACTTAGAACACAGATCTCGGATGCCTGGGCCTTTAAGTCTCTCTTGAATCAATCAGTGGTATTTATTGAGCGCTTACTGGATGCAGAGCACTGAACTAAGCACTTGGCGGAGAGTACACCATAACAGAGTTTTTAGACACATTCCCTGCCCTCAGTGAGCTTCCAGCCTTAGAGAGCTTCCTTCTCCTATTGCCAGCATCAACGCTCTACGCTCTGCATTCAGAAAGCGCTCAATAAATCCCACTGGCTGATTGACGTGACCCCGGGAGGACCTCACTCCCTCCCCCTCACGGAAAACGGACAATGGGATCTGATGATCTCATGTACAGCTCATGATACTCAGGTGAACACCAGCTTTCCACCTGTTTTGAAACTGCCTTATCTGAGCGCTTGTTTGTGCACCTTAAATACCTTGATAAATGTGCACTTTGTCACATTAACAATTAAGATATGGGGGAAAAAATGGGTCTTTATCAGCAGCAGGACAATCAGCTCTGTGAGTTGGAGGAAGTTACTCAGGATGTCAGCCTGCCGCTCTCAAAACACCAGCTCTAAGAGCTGGCATCAAAAAATAAAAATGGAGCGAGCCGGCAGTCTTGTGTGGCTTCTGTCAGACCCAAATCACTTATTTTTTGAGTGATTCTAGTTCCAATAATAATAGCAACTGTAGTATTTGTTAGGTGTTTTCTACGGGCCAAGCAATGTATTAAGCGGTGGGAACAAGGAAATTGGGTCGGACACAGTCCCTGTTCCACATGGAGCTCCCGGTCTCAATCCCCATTTTACAGTGAAAGAGCAGAGGCACAGAGAAGTGAAGTAACAAGACCTAGGTCACACAGCAGACAGGTGTTGGAGATGGAATTAGAACCCAGGTCCTTCTGACTCCCAGACCCATCCTCTAACCTCTAGACCATGCTGCTTCAATCTCCAGTTGAGCAAACTCAGCAGAGATCTGCTTCTGCTTTCCTCAGTTCCTCGGGGAAAGAAAGTCTCTTTCTTTATGGTATTTATTAAGCGCTTACTATGTACCAGGCATTATACCAAGGGCTGGGTTTGATACAAGCTATTCAGGTTGGACACAATCCCTGTCCCACATGGGGCCTCCGGTCTTAATCCCCATTTTACAGAAGAGGGAGCTGAGGCACAGAGAAATAAAGTGACTTCCTCAAGGTCACACAGCAGATAAGTGGTGGAGCCCTCTGGGCTCACCCCTAACTCCCTATTAAGTCTGTTCTTGTAGTGGGGTGTCCCTTCGAGGAGGGGGGGTCTTCAGGGAGGTCTCGGAGGGGGTCTGAGGTTCTTCTCTGCCTCCTGCCATCCCTTACGGGAAGCAGCATGCTCTAGTGGCAAGAGCTCGGGCTTGGGAGTCAGAGGTCGTGGGTTCTTATCCCGGCTCCCCCACTTATCCGTTGTGTGACCTCGGTCAAGTCACTTCACTTCTCTGTGCCTCAGTTGGCTCATCTGTAAAATGGGGATTGAAACTGTGAGCCCCGTGTGGGACAGGGACTGTGTCCAAACGGACTGCCTTGTATCTACCTCAGTGCTTAGAACAGTGTTTGGCACATAGTAAGTGCTTACCAAATACCAATATTCAGCGTGGCTCAACGGAAAGAGCCCGGGCTTGGGAGTCAGAGGGCATGGGTTCGAATCCCCACTCTGCCACTTGTCAGCTGTGTGACTGTGGGCAAGTCACTTCACTACTCTGGACCTCACTTCCCTCAACTGCAAAATGAGGATGAAGCCTGTGAGCCCCACGTTGGACAATCGGATGATCTGGTATCTACCCCAGGGATTAGAACAGTGCTCTGCACATAGTAAGCGCTTAACAAATACCAACATTATTATTATTATTATCTGATCCTGACCTCTGCCCCTTACTCTCTCTGGCTATGGCCCCGGGGGAGGGACGGCATTAATGCACCACTAGAGGGGGGGTAAAGAGATGAGGCTGGTGTGAGTTTGGAAGGGTTCTGGGCCTGGCAGGACTGAGGAGGGGCTTTCCCTTGCCTGTTCTCTCTGCATCCGCCCCAGCCCAGCCTTGGCTATTTGATTTGGCACCCAAGATGATGGATGCCATGTGGCGGTGCAATCAATCATTTGTATTGATTGAACATTTTTTAATAATAGTAAATAATAATTGTGGTATTTAAGTGCTTACTGTATGTCAGGCACTCTACCAAGTGCTGGGGTAGATATTAAGTCAAAGGGTTGGACGCAATCCCTGTCGCAAATGGGCCTCCCAGTCTTCATCCCCATTTTACAGGTGAGAGAACTGAGGCACAGAGAAGTGAAGTGACTTGCCCAAGTTCACCCAGCAGACAAATGGCAGAGCTGGGATTAGAACCCAGGTCCTTCTGACACCCAGGTCCATGCTCTATCCTGTAAACTACACAGCTTTAACATGTGCCGAACAGTGTTCTAAGCACTAGGGAGAGTGCAATACAACTGTAGGACATGATTGCTGCCCAGCAGGAGCTTAGTCTAGAGGAATAAAGTTAGCTTTACTAAACTCAAGAAAGGGGTCAAATGTCAAACTTGTGCGGTTCCTCGAAGAGTGAAGCGCTCCTCTGGATCACCAACCGTAACTTACTCCAAAGGTGTTGTCGAATAAATATTGCTCTTCAGTGGGCGGTTGTGACGGTTGTCGGACCACGATCCCTGTGGCTGAGAGACGAAGAATAGGGGAGAAAAATCCAAGAAAATCCAATGACTCGATTCTCAGACTTTAGCGATTGCCAATGATGATAATGATGATGGTATTTGTTACGCGCTTACTATGTGCAAAGCACTGTTTCTAAGCGCTGGGGAGATACAAGGTGATCAGGTTGTCCCACGTGGGGCTCACAGTCTTAATCCCCATTTTCCAAATGAGGTAATCTCTCCTCCTACACCTGGAAGGCATTTAAGCGACACATGGTATCCTGATTTTTAGGTAATTAAACAGTGGTATTTATTAAGCCCTTTTTGTGTGCAGGGTACCCTACTAAACACTTGGGAGAGTTGTAATAATAATTATGGTATCTGTTAAGCACTTACTCTGTGCCAAGCAGTGTTCTAAGGGCTGGGGTAGATACTGTCCCACGTGGGGTTTACGGTCTTAATCCCCATTTTGCACATGAAGTAAGTGAAGCACAGAGAAGTAAAGCGGTTTGCCCGAGGTCACACAGCAGAGAGGTGTCAGAGCTAATAATAATAATGTTGGTATTTGTTAAGCGCTTACTATGTGCAGAGCACTGTTCTAAGCGCTGGAGTAGACACACGGGAATCAGGTTGTCCCACGTGGGGCTCACGGTCTTAATCCCCATTTTACAGATGAGGGAACTGAGGCACAGAGAAGTTAAGTGACTTGCCCACAGTCACACAGCTGACAAGTGGCAGAGCTGAGCTGGGATTAGAACCCAGGTCCTCTGACTCCCAAGCCCATGCTCTTGCCATTAAGTCACACTGCTTCAACAGTACAGTGCAACACAGTTGGTAGACCTGTTTCGTTCCCACCAGGAGATTACAGTCTAGAGGGACGAGACAGGTATCAAATCGGGATATAGGCATAAATGTTGTGGGATTGAGGGTGGGGTGAATATCAAGTGCTTCAAAGGAACAGATGCAAGGGTGACGCAGAAAGGAGAGGGAGTGGGGCATCTCAAAAGATTGCGCCCAGCTCTTTCTCTCGTCTTGTGTCCTTACAGAAGGAGATTAAATTGGTCTGACACAATTTGCTCTTCCCAGAGTCATGTCAAAGCTCCTCGTAGCCCACTGTCTTCATTTATGGTGGATACAATAGAGGAGACAATGTGCCCTGGAGGAAAGAGCTTGGAACTGAGAGTTAGGAAGCTTGGGTTTGAATCCCAGTTCTGCTTCTGGCCCTCTGGGCAACCTCGAGCAAGTCACGACACTGAAACATAATAATAATGTTAGTATTTGTTAGTAGAAACATTACATTAAGCCGCGTGGCTCAGTGGAAAGAGCCCGGGCTTGGGAGTCAGAGGTCGTGAGTTCGACTCCCGGCTCTGCCACTTGTCAACTGTGTGACTGTGGGCGAGTCACTTCGCTGAGCCTCAGTGACCTCATCTGGAAAAAGGGGATTAACTGTGAGCCTCACGTGGGACGACCCGATGACCCTGTATCTCCCCCAGCGCTTAGAACAGTGCTCTGCGCATAGTAAGCGCTTAACGAATACCAACATTATTATTACATTAGGGCTTTTGTACATAATTATTGTGGGGCTGAGGGTGGGTTACAGATACAACCTGATCACCTTGTATCCCCCCCAGCACTTAGAACAGTGCTCTGCACATAGTAAGCACGTAACAAATACCATCAAATGTATAAAAGGATACAGATTCATTCATTCAATAGTATTTATTGAGCGCTTACTATGTGCAGAGCACTGGACTAAGCGCTTGGAATGAACAAGTCGGCAACAGATAGAGACGGTCCCCGCCGTCTGACGGGCTCACGGTCTAATCGGGGGAGGCGGACGGACGAGAACGATGGCGATAAATAGAGTCGAGGGGAAGAACGTCTCGTAAAAACCGATGGCAACTAAATAGAATCGAGGCGATGCACATCTCATTAACAAAATAAATAGGGTGATGAAAATATATACGGTCGAGCGGACGAGTACAGTGCCGAGGGGATGGGAAGGGAGAGGGGGAGGAGCGGAGGGAAATGGGGGGAAAAGAGGGTTAAGCTGCGCAGAGGTGAATGGGGGGCGGTAGAGGGAGTAGAGGGAGAAGGGGAGCTCAGTCTGGGAAGGCCTCTCGGAGGAGGTGAGTTTTAAGTAGGGTTTCGAAGAGGGGAAGAGAATCGGTTTGGCGGAGGTGAGGAGGGAGGGCGTCCCGGGACCGCGGGAGGACGCGGCCCGGGGGTCGACGGCGGGACGGGCGAGACCGAGGGACGGCGAGGAGGCGGGCGGCGGAGGAGCGGAGCTTGCGGGGTGGGCGGTAGAAAGAGAGGAGGAGAGGTAGGAAGGGGCGAGGTGATGTGGAGCCTCGAAGCCTAGAGTGAGGAGTTTCCGTTTGGAGCGGAGGTTGATGGGCAACCATTGGAGTAGTTTAAGAAGGGGAGTGACATGCCCAGATGGTTTCTGCGGGAAGATGAGCCGGGCGGCGGAGTGAAGCATAGACTGGAGCGGGGTGAGAGAGGAGGAAGGGAGATGAGAGAGAAGATCCAAGGGCATAGATGTCACAGAAGGAAAAGGGAATAGGGGAAATGTGGGCTTAGTCTGAAAAGCCCTGTTTTTTTCTTTAAATGGTTTTAAAGTGCTTCCTATGTGCCAAGCCCAGTACTAATGCTGGAGTAGATTCAAGCTAATCAGGTTTGACACAATCCCTGTCACCCATGGGGTTTACGGTCTTAATCCCCATTTTAAAGGGGAGGTAACTGAGGCCCGGAGAAGCTTAGTGACTTGCCCAATGTCACACAGCAGAAAAGTGGCAGAGCTGGGATTAGAACCCAGGTCCTCTGATGTGATTTTAGAAGGATTTTGAAGGTGGGGACACTTGTATATGAAGGTGGGGTGGTGGGGGGAGGGGGAATTCCAGGCTAGAGGGAGAATACGGGCAAAGGATCAGTAATAAAAGTAGATAAGTCTGGCCTAGTAGATGATATGTCAGGAAGAGCCCCCTGCCTTCCTGCCTTGACTATTTTCTGAAAGGTCCACTTAAAAAAAAAATGTTTTGATCTTATTTTAAATCCAGTCTTCCGGTGGGTCAAAAGCCTCTGATCTTGAGTTCCAGCTCTAACGTAGTGTTGCCATGTTACTGATTAAGGTTCTTCAAAGATCTGTCCTTCAGTCGTCGTAGCCAGGATAATGATATCGGTGGTGTTTATTAAGCTCTCACTATGTGCCAACACTGTACTAAGCGCTGGGGTAGGGACACAGTGTGGCTCGATGGAAAGAGCATGGGCTTTGGAGTCAGAGGTCATGGGTTTGAATCCCGGCTCTGCCACTTAGCTGTGTGACTTTGGGCAAGTCACTTCTCTGTGCCTCAGTTCCCTCATCTGTAAAATGGGGATTAAGACTGTGAGCCCACGTGGGCCAACCTGATTCCCCTGTGTCTACCCCAGCGCTTAGAACAGTGCTCGGCACATAGTAAGCGCTTAACAAATACCAACATTATTATTATTATTACACGCTGATCGGGTCGGACTCGGTCCCTGTCCCACAGAGGGCTTACTTTTAAGGAATAATAGCTTGCAAAATGGGAAACAGAAAAGGAGGAAGACAGAGGAAGCTAAAGTAAAACAGAGACTCTGATCAAATTGCAACCCTGCTGAAGGCAGAGTTAATTGAGGCATACAGGCTCTGTTTTTGATAGGTCAGATTGGGCTGTGTTTTGGGGTTTTTTTTAATGACATTTTTTAAACACTTAGCCTGTGCCAGGCACTACACTAAACCCTGGGGTAGATGCAAGGTAATCAGATTGGAAATAGTTCATGTCCTACGTGGGGTTCACAGTCTTAATCGCCATTTTACGGGTAAGGTAACTGAGGCACAGAGAAGTTGTGACTCGTCCAAGATTGCGCAGCAGGCAAAACGCAGGACCGCTCTCACCCTTGGGGTAGGGTCTCGGGCAAGGGACCGACCACTCAGTACCGTTGATGAGGGAGAGCTGAATCAATCTCTTTCCGCTATGCCAAGTTGCTTCTCTAATGCTAGGAGAATGGGGATTTTGAGCATTTGCCGGAATTTTCTGACTGCTCGGCACGATTACCGACGTTACCAAGCGAGGGCCTCACGGGCCACTCGCACAGACTGTGGGACTGAGAATCTTTGTGCAGAGGCACATTACTGATGGCACTGGTGATTTACGCAGTGCCGTTAATTCCAGCCAACCCGGCTGCTTGTAAGATTGCCAACTGCTGAGAGGGATTTTTACTAACAGTGTGAAGAGGTTCCCTGGCTTTCCAACTTTTTAACTTACACAGTTTTATGCGACGTAATGGATGATATTTATTGAGCATTTGGTGATTGTACACCAGTTGTGGTTTCTCTTTGTTCCAGAGCTAGTTGATCCTGAGCCCCGAAAGGCATTGAAATCCAGGCGAGAAGAGGCTTCGGGGGAATTTTTTTTATTGGCATTTAAGTGATTACTATGTGCCAGGCACTGTACTAAGCACTGGGGGAGAGAGAAGTTAATCAGGTCAGACACAGTCCCTGCCCTACCTAGGGCTCACAGTCGTAAACCCGATTTTACAGTTGAGGTAACTGAGGCACAGTGATGTTAAGTGATTTGCCCAAGATCAAACAGCAGATAAGTGGCAGAGTCAGGATTAGAACCCAGTTCCTTCTGACTCCCAAGCCTGTGCTCTCTCCACTAGGCCATGCTGTTTCTTACTAAAAACCACAGCTCTCCTCCCCCCACACTCATTTTCCACCCTGCCTGCCTTCTCTTGCCCCAGAGCTCTAAAGTGGACCTTCTCCCCGAGGTCAGCTAACTTGCAGGCAGGAGGAAAAGGTACTGAGGAGGAGAGGAGACAAGAAAAGAGATGGGGGAAATAACTGTATTTAAGTGCTTACCATGTGTTAGGCACTGTTCTAAGCGCTGGGGTGGATACAGGTAAATCGGGTTGGACCCAGTCCCTGTCCCACATGGGGCTCACAATCTTAATCCCCATTTTACAGATGAGGTAACTGAGGCACAGAGTTAAGTGACTTGCCCAAGGTCCCACACCAGGCACGTGGCAGAGCTGGAATTAGAACCCAGATCATTCTGCCTCCCTGGCCCGTGCGTGGCTCAGTGGAAAGAGCCCGGGCTTCGGAGTCAGCGGTCATGGGTTCGACTCCCGGCTCTGCCACTCGTCAGCTGTGTGACTGTGGGCGAGTCACTTCACTTCCCTGTGCCTCAGTTACCTCATCTGTAAAAGAGGGATTAACTGTGAGCCTCGCGTGGGATGACCTGATTACCCTGTATCTCACCTTAGAGGGCTTAGAACAGTGCTCTGCACAATAGTAAGGGCTTAAATACCAATATTATTATTATTACTGTAGTTCGCATTTAACAGCCATTATCATCATGATCAGCTGGTGCTTCTCAGGAGAATCATCTGAAAAATGACCAAGGGAGTGGGAGCCAATACCTTGGCAGGTGGGGAGGAGAGGGAATATCCCAACCCAGCACGGGAACTTGGGAGGCTGCCTGCAGTAGCTCGCAGCTGCGGACTCACCTGTGCTGCTTGTAGCTGTCGTACCTTGAACCTCAGAGCCCCGAGGAGCTGGAAATTCTGCTCTTCCAGCCACGGTACCCTATAGATCTTTGCTTTCGTCTTTATGGTGGTCTAGCGTTTTGTTTCATCTCTCCTTAAGTATTTGCTACCAGTCCCCTCTGGACTGTAAGCTTGCTGTGGGAGGGGAATGTGTCTGCTTGTTGTTGTACTGAACTCTCTCAAAGGCTTAATAGAGTGGTGTGCACACAGGAAGCCTTCCAAAGCACTTAGTACAGTGCCCTGCACATAGTAAGCTTCCTATAAATACCACTATTTGAGTGACCAGAACTCCCACAGTCTATCTCTGCCAAAGAACTCAGGGACATTTCACAACGTGGGATAATATTGACTGGCTATTTGACAAGATGGCCGTGTTGAACATTAAGATTCAGGAAGCATCGTGGCTCAGTGGCAAGAGCCCGGGCTTGGGAGTCAGAGGTCATGGATTCTAATCCCGGCTCCGCCACTTCTCAGCTCTGTGACTTTGGGCAAGTCACTTAACTTCTCTGTGCCTCAGTTACCTCATCTGGAAAATGGGGATGAAGACTGTGAGCCCCACGTGGGACACTCCCCCCCGCCCCACTCAGCGCTTAGAATAGTGCTTTGCACATAGTAAGCACTTAACAATTACCATCATTATTAAGAGGCCAGCATAAGCCGCTCTGAGGCCAGAGGAAGGAATGGATAGAGTTCTGACTCAAATAAAAATGCGCTGGTAAGTGTGTGACAACTGTATCACGTATTAATAATGTAATAATGTTGGTATTTGTTAAGCGCTTACTATGTGCAGAGCACTGTTCTAAGCGCTGGGGTAGATACAGGGTGATCGGGTTGTCCCACGTGAGGCTCACAGTGAATCCCCATTTTACAGATGAGGGAACTGAGGCCCAGAGAAGTGAAGTGACTCGCCCACAGTCACACAGCTGACAAGCGGCAGAGCCGGGAGTCGAACCCATGACCTCTGACCCTGAAGCCCAGGCTCTTTCCACTGAGCCCCGCTGCTTCCGTATTAAGAAAGCGCGTTCAGGGAAAATCCTAGAGAATGAGTGAAGGATTGTGTGAGCTTTCAAATGGAAGCATTACGCAACTGCGAAGAGGCAATGGCTAACTCTTTAGAGGAAATGCGCATGGTCATCTCTTAATGCTTATTTGTATATCGCTCAGGGAGCTGAAACTGAGTAAAGTGGTGTCAAAATATCAAAGATTGGAATTTTTTGCTTCAATTATCTTAAACATAATGAACAGATCTTATAATCTAGGAATTGATTGATTTCTGGGCCGGAGACTGTACAGAAAGAACAGCGGTTGGCCTCGGAGCTGAGCGTTTACTGGGGAAAATGTACGCTGTTTCTCGAATCATCAGGGGTAGGTTCAGTCAACAAAGACAAGACCAGGAGTGATGATTGATTTATTTTGGGATCATTTCTTCGGAAATAAAAAATGATTGCCCTTCCCTGTGCATTTTTCTGTCCTATGCTTACACAGTAAGTATTAATGTTGTTTAGCCTTCAGAAGGAGACCTCACTTAGATTCAAATATCACACCATCCTGATTTTCCAAAAGCAGTGTTTTCTTTCAAAGTAAATTACATTTATTTATGTGGAAAGTGTTGGCATCAAGTAAAAAATATCACTCCCCTGAAATAAATACAGGTCAAAAGAATAGCTCTAGCAAACAGTCATCTCGCCGCTTGGATTAAACCCAGGCTGCACATCCTTAATGGATCCGCTTGAGAGATCTCCCAGATTATTTTGTGGGAGTTCCAGGGGGTACCAGGTTCCGCCATTTGCTGTCTCTCCTTTGGAAGAGAAAGCTATATCATCTAACTGTGCAAACAAAGAGTTGCGGAACACAGATTTATTTAATCAAAGAATGAAACTCAGGTACCAAGAAACTGGTGGGTTTTCTAGCTCTCTCTCGCGGATTTGCTGTTTGATACATGCTGGGCTGTCCCAATTCCTGTATATTATCATCGTTGTGAATAATGACATTTATTAAGGACCTAGAATGTGCTCTAGGTTCCTGGCCTCCAAAGAGCTCCCTGTCTAAGCAGCAGGAGGTAAAACCCATAGAACGACCAAGAATATGCATTCTGCACCCACCGTGCTAAACTCAAGTTCAGTGAGTCAAATTAGCATGCGGCTTTTCGGAATCCCCGATTATCAAATCAGAGGAAGAAAGGCCCGTTCTGTCGTCTCCTACTTCACCGCCAAAGGAGTGCTGGGAACAGCCATTTTTGGGTCCACCCGTCTCCCTTCGTAGGTTGACTTACCCCTCTGAAAGCACCTAGCCCGAAGCTCTGAGCGATAGCTACCGAGACCGTGAGAGCCCGGTCCAGAGTGGAGAACCACAGATTGTACCGACTGCGCTCCGCTGCTGGGCAGTAGCAGTCAAATCTGGTTGTTCTGACTAGAGATTGGAGTTCTCCCACCCCATCTCCGGGCACGCCCTCCCTCCCTGCAGCCGGGATCGTCTCTCAGAGCGCCCTTCCGTAGACGGCCTTGTGGCGCAGGTATTCCTCCAGGCACTGGAGCGCGTTGTCGTCCACCTGGGGGTCAAACTTGTTGGCCAGCAGGTGATGATTCTGGAGCATCCAGTGGAGGTCTCCGGCCCCGTAGATGCAGACGGCCCGCTGGTGGGTTCCCGTGCAGGGGGCGTAGGGTGCCCCCTTGCCGACGTCTCCTTCGTGGCCCATCCACTTGACCAGCCGGGCGATGGCGTTCAGGTCGGAGGTGTGGTACTTGGAGTGGTGAGGGATGGAGCCCGGCATCCAAGGCACCCGCTGCAGGGTGGCCCAGAGGTGCTCGTCCGGGCTGTACGTGTCATTGGTCCACTCGATCAGTTTTCGGGCCCGCGGGTTCTCGAAGAGATGCTGGACGAAGCTCCTGCAGGCCACGAAATAGGCGTTTCCGGTGAACATGGGCACGTTGTCGGGTGGGGGGCCCTTCTCCATCTTCATCTGGAACAGCGTGTTCTTCGCCACCATGTAGCGGTGTTTCCACCGGCTCCTTTTGTAGGCCGAGGGCACCTCCGACTCCATGCTGTTCTTCCCGTTCAGAACTTTCAGAGACCGCACCATCTCAGCGTTGGTCTTGATGGGGAAGTCCGTCCCGCAGGTGTTTAAGAGGTACTTCCAAGGCACCGGACTCCGGAGCAGGTCTTCCATGCAGTTGAGATCCGCTTGCACTCGGGACCAGGAAGCGTAGACCACGGCTACGAGTTTAGTGGCCACGAAGACGTTCGGGAAGCACGAGGTGATCGCCCTGACTGCCTCCTTAAAAGGCTCGGGAGACTTCTCGTCAATGTGGACGCAGTACACGTTCTGAGGGGCGTAGATGGCCCTGAGGAGTCTTTCAAAGTTCTCGATCTTCTGGTGGATCACCATAGAATAGGCGATGGGAAAGTTCTCTTCCTCCTTGCTCAGGGGGAACTGGATAAATCTTCGCTCGTTCTTGAAGTCACTGCAGTCTTTGGTCATGTGGAGGTACTGGGTTTCTGTGAGGGGTACCCTCTTCGCTTCCAGACTCCGTAAACTGGCCTCCTCCAGGGCACTCCTGTCCCCTTTGATGATCTGAGAACAGTTGATCCGATTCTGGGGAGGCAGCTTCAAGGCCCGGTAGAGCTGATCCTTACAGTATTCGTTCCCAAGGTGCCGCGTATCCACTCCCAGGTCGGTGTAGTCGCAGTTCCACGTGGATGAATATTTCAGAGTGGCCATGGCCAGCAAAGTCAGACACCCCAAAGCCAAAAGGCGGTACTTGAGCGCTTTCTTCACCCACACGGCCATCGTAGGCGGTTGGCGATGAGGTCCCCTTCCGGTCCAAGGTACTCTTTCGCCTTCAAATCGACACGGGTTAAGACTCTGGGGAGCCCCAGGTGGGTCCCAAGCTGGTCACCAGAACATTTTTGTTCTTTAGGCAAAACTCCCCAGTCAGAGCAGGTCTTAACTCTCAGGTCTGACGAACGGCACCGGGCCACAGGCTCCAGATACTCAGGTGGGGACTGAACCTTGGAATCACGGATCCATCTCTGGAGAGAGAAGGCGAAGAAAAGCCAGACACACCCCCAAGGCAGCAGGAACTGAAAGTCTGACAAGAAAGAGGAAGTTGACACCCTTTATTCTTCTCTGTTTTCCCCACCCCCCGCTTTATTGCGTAGCTCTGGGTTATCTTTAACCTGGACTTTCTGGTCAATCTAGTAGCCGAGCTCCATCCTCGAATCTGTAGCTCCGCTGCCAGGATCTGAACGGTTCTTGAAACTCTTGAAATAGTGACGCAAATCAATTTCTTAGCAAGTTCTCGCTCCTGAGGCATTTTAACGAGACACATTTTGTCTTTGGTAGATCTTTTGTCGATGGTGGCGGGTGGGACCACACTCTCTACATTTATGGAAGAGAATTGGGGAAAATCTTAGAGACTTTTAAAGGCAGACAAATGATCCCGAATCTTATTTCTTTCCTTTGTCTTGAACGAGCTAAGTAGATGGCTGGGTGTATCAACCCCACTGGTGGGGACAGACTTGAGAGTGGGAAAAAAAATGCCAAAAGAGAGTAAAATCTGGAAATTGAGCAAAACTGTCAGTTGTATAGCTGCTTCTGTGATTCTCAGCATTTTTAATTGTCTGTGCCTTTCATCGTATCTGGGCTCCTCTTTCCTTGTCTATCCACATGCTGCACCTATTCCACTTTCCGTTACGGTTTCCTCACCTATCCTAGCCGCCAAGGATCCCAAGCTACTCGAGAACTTCTGAGTCTTGGAAATGACCTGTGTAGTGTCTTTCTGCGGGTCTGGGTATTATTTTTGTCCTGCAAACACTAAGCTTATGACCTCCCTTAAATATTCTCAGTCCCATATTAAGAACATTGATCCAATTATTATTTATAATGGAAAAAAAGGTTTGTTATATCATGAATTTACTTTAAAATGTGCACAGCACAGTGTCTTTCCTTTCAGTAGAGGAATTGTTGACGTCCAAGGATACTGATTAATTCTCGATCACTGTTCTTTTCTTTAGTTAGTTATTCTAATCTTTTTTATTTTTCCTGCCACTCCTTATGAAAATTAAAACAAAGAGAGCTCTCCGCCTAAGGCAACCGTGATGCTCCAGAGATGAGCTCACTTCTGTGTCGTAGTGGATAGAGCACGGGCCCGGGGCTCAAAAGTCATGGGTTCTAATTCCAGCTCCTCCACTTGTCAGCTCTGCGACCTTAGGCAAGTCCCTTCACTTCTCTGGGCCTGAGTTGCCTCATCTGTAAAATAGGGATTGAGATTGTGAGCCCCACATGGGACAAGGACTGTGTCCAACTTGATTTGCTGTCTCCACCCCAGTGCTTAGTAGAGTGCCTGACAATAGTTAAGTGCTTTACAAATACCACAGTTATTATTATTTTTCCAATGGGTAATAAAAGAATCCTGCCACAGCATTGACTTGAGTAATGAAAAAGTATTTGCAACCTAGGGTGGGGGGGGGGGGGCACAAACTGCAATTTATTAATAGGTTCGGGAACCTTGTACTGTGACTATAGAAGTTGTTGGAATTTGTCCTGAAAAACCATCGTGCGTAGCCCCCCAGTCGTAACAAAATAATAATGGTAGAGAAGCGGCGTGGCTTAGCGGAAAGAGCCCGGGAGTGGGAGTCAGAGGACGTGGGTTCTAATCCCGCCTCTGCCACTTGTCTGCTGTGTGGCCTTGGGCGAGTTACTTAACTTCTCTGTGCCTCAGCTACCTCATCTGTAAAATGGAGATTAAAATTGTCAGCCCCATGTGGGACAACCTGATTCCCTGTATCTACCCCAGCGCTTACAACAGTGCTTAGCACATAGTAAGTGCTTAACAAATATCATAATTACTAATACTGCTTATTACTATGTGGCAAGCACTGGGGTATATACGAAATACTCAGATCAGACGTCGTCCCGATCCTAAAAGGGACCCATGGTCTGAGGAGGAGACTTTCTCCTCCATCGAAGAGTTCGGCCCTGCTCATCCCCGGTGTGACTTGCAACTCCGCGAGGAGTTTATAGAAAAGCAGTGTGACCTAGTGGATGGAGAGCGGGCCTCGGAGTCAGAGGACTTGAGTTTTTTTATTCCCAGCTCCACAACGTGCCTTCTGAGCGACCTTGGGCAATTCCCTTACCTTCTCTGTGCCTCAGGTCCCTTTATCTGCAAACTGGGGATTCAGTACCTGTTCTCCCTCCTCCTCAGACTGTGATCCCCATGTGGGACCTGATTATCTTGTCATCTATCTCAGCACTTAGAAACTTAGAACGGTGCTTGGCAGCGTGGCAAAAAAGATAGAGCACAGGCTAGGGAGGCAGAAGCTTGTGGATTCTAATCTCAGTTCCGTTACGTGTCTGCTGGGTGACCTTGGGCAAGTCACTTCACTTGTCTGTGCCTCAGTTACTTCATCTCTAAAATGGGAATTGAGGCTGCGAACCCTACGTGGGACAGGGCCTGTGTCCAACCTGATTTGCTTATATCCACTCCAGTGCTTACTTCAAGGCCTGGCACACAGTAACCACTTAATGGATTCCATAATTATTATTATTGCCACATAGTACGTAACGAACTATTATTAAAAGTATTAATGCTACTACTAATAATGTGTTCCTTGGCCATAGCGGGGATTCCTGTTCCTCCATTCTTCCTGTGGGGCGGCCTTATCTGACAGTGTTGCAGGAAGCTCTACTTTCCCGTTTTTCTTTTCTACCCCAGCCTACCCTACACCTTCTCAGGAACGGATTAACACTCTTAATGGGTCTGCTGGGATTTGATTCTGTGAGGCCGCCCGACTCCATGGGAAGCCGCTGTCCCACTGTTCATAGGTGGTGTCATTAAATTGCACATCTAGGTTCCCCCGCAGTGGACGCCCCTCCCCACCCTCCTAATAGCAACGGTGCGATAAATGTCACCGTAAGCGGGGCCGGCTCCATCTGCAGTCCTGCCTCCAAGTCCCACCTCCAAGTCCGAGGCCCGATCAGGAAAGGATTTTGCTCTTCTTGGGCCTCCTGCTCTAGACCGTCAGCTTGTTGTGGGCAGGGATTGTGTCCACCGACTCTATCCTATGGTATTCTCCCAAGTTCTTAGTAGAGTGTTCTGCACACCGTAAGAGCTCAGATACCCTTGATTGACCAGGCGTGGGGCGGACCCTCAGCCCGTGAGGGGATGGTGATCTGGTATTCCCTCTCCTCTCCCTCTCCAACCACCCCCAACCCATCCCAGTAGAAGATGGAGGAGTTGAGGCGCAGGGAGGGAGAAGAGAAAGAGCGGGCTCCGGGTAGTGGTGGGATTGAAGTGGGATTGGGTGGGATTGATCCTGGCCCCCATCCAGCCCCCACCCAAGGAGGGGCTAGGTGAGACCCCCCCGGCAACAGGTCCCACCCCTGGTGGCAGGGAGCAGGCACCCAAAGAGAAATGCTGGTTGACGGGGGCCCACAGTGACAGCAGGCCAAAGGAGACCACCAGTCCGTGTGGCCTGCAGGGTAAGAGAAGCAGAATGGTCTAATCACGGGCCTGGGAGTTAGAAGGTCCCGGGTTCTAATCCTGACTCTGCCACTTATCTGCTGTGGGACCTTGGGCGAGTCATTTCACTTCTCTGTGCCTCAGTTCCCTCTTCTGCTAAATGGGGATTGAGACTCTGAGCCCTACGTGGGAACGGGACTGTGACCGACCCGATTCGTTTATGCACACCCCGGCGCTAACTACAGTGCCTGGCATATGGGAAGTGCTTAACAAATACCAGAGTTATTGTTATTATCAAGGGGTGGTGGTAATTTGCATCGTATTTTGTGGTTCCCATCCCAGAGAGCCCTGGCCCTGGGGCCAGAGAGGTGAGGTTAACCCTTCTTTCCCCGGCCACGACTCCCTCCCTCGTCCCCGTTTGCCTTCAGGGAACGGATACAGGGGAGATCAGGTGGGGAAAGGGCTTGGGGTGACCCGGTGGATGGTGTGTGGTCATGTGGGAAGGGAGTTGGTGTGTGTGGGGGGGGTCTCGGCTTGCCCTGCCCGAGAGCCGGAGACCCTCTGATTGGCAGGACTCACCTGAGGACGGCCCCTCACCTGGCACAGACACTGAGGGCACTCAGGCCCCACGTAAGTTGAGTTGGAAATGTGGAAGTGGAGAGAGAAGAACAGACACAGGAGCAGTGTGGCCTAGTGGAAAGAGCAGGGGCCTGGGAGTGTGAGGACTTGGCTTTGAATCCTAGCTCTGCCACATGCCTGCTGTGTGGTCTTGGGCAAGTCACTTAACTTCTCTGTGCCTCAGGTACCTCATCTGTAAAATGGGGATTAAGACTTGGTGCCCCATGTCAGTCAGCCAACATAGTTATTGAGCACTTTCTGTGTGCAGAGCACTGTACTAAGCATTTGGGAGAGTACAATATAACAATAAAAAGACACATTTCCATCCCACAATGAGCTTACAGTCTAGAGTGACAGGGACTACGTGGGACAGAGACCACATTCAACTTAGCCTGCATAAACGATAGTGCTTGGTCCCTAGTGAAGGCTTAATAAGTACCCTAATTATTATGAGGTGGGGGTTGAGGCCCCCACAAGCCCCTTTCCCTGTGGAAGCCCGGCTCTGACGTGGGTTCCCCAGGACTGAGTCGTACCCCCTTCCTCCATGGGTTGGGAGACAACCCCTCAACCCTCCCCGGCCTAGGCCCAGGGTGGGAAGGAGAGAGGGAAGGGAGAAGGGACAGTCAGGGTGACCGTTCTCGTTGCCATGTCTACGACAGCAGCAGTTGTTTCCACCCTGACCCAGCCTGGACCCGTTCTCACAGCAGGGCCTGAGAGGCGAAGGTATGTCAGGTCACAAGAGGGAACTAGTCATGAGACACAATTCTAGTGAAAGAGTTCACGGGGAAGGCACAAAACCTAGTACAGAGCTGGAGGAAGGTCTTCCCAAATCGGGGGCATTCATGGGGCGGGGCTGGTTTTTTAGCCCGACATCCTGGTCTTGCAGCCCCTTAAATTCTTGCATCTATTTGGGCCTGTGCGTTATCCAAGCGTGCTTCTATCACTCCTTATTCTAATAAAAGACCGTAAGCTCACTGTAGGCAGGGAACATGTCTACCTACTCTCTAAGAAGCAACGTCGGCTAGTAGAGCATGGGCCGGGGAGTCAGAGGGACCTGGTTCTGCTGGGTGACCTTGGGCAAGTCACTTAACTTCTCTGCACTTCATTTCCCTCATCTGCAAAATGGGATTTCAATATCTGTTCATTCATTCAATAGTATTTACTGAGCGCTTACTATGTGCAGAGCACTGTACTAAGCACTTGGGATGAACAAGTCGGCAACAGATAGAGACGGTCCCTGCCGTTTGACGGGCTCACGGTCTAATCGGGGGAGACGGACAGACGAGAACGATGGCGATAAATAGAGTCGAGGGGAAGAACGTCTCGTAAAAACCGGTGGCAACTAAATAGAATCAAGGCAATGTACAATTCATTAACAAAATAAATAGGGTAACGGAAATATATACAGTTGAGCGGACGAGTACGGTGCCGAGGGGATGGGAAGGAAGAGGGGGAAGAGCAGAGGGAAAGGGGGAAAAGAGGGTTTAGCTGTGGAGAGGTGAAGGGAGGGTGGTAGAGAGAGTAGAGGGAGAAGAGGAGCTCAGTCTGGGAAGGCCTCTTGGAGGAGGTGAGTTTTAAGTAGGGTTTTGAAGTGGGGAACGAATCAGTTTGGCGGAGGTGAGGAGGGAGGGCGTTCCGGGAGCGCGGGAGGACGTGGCCCGGGGGTCGACGGCGGGATGGGCGAGACCGAGGCACGGTGAGGAGGTGGGCGGCGGCGGAGCGGAGCGTGCGGGGTGGGCGGTAGAAAGAGAGAAGGGAGGAGAGGTAGGAAGGGGCAAGGTGATGGAGAGCCTTGAAGCCTAGAGTGAGGAGTTTTTGTTTGGAGCGGAGGTTGATAGGCAACCACTGGAGTTGTTCTCTCTCCTACTTAGACTGCGAGCCTCACGTGGGTCCTGATTGTCTTGTAACTCCTCCAGTGCTTAGTACAGAGCTTGATCCTTAATAACTACTTAATAAATGCCATTATTATTATTAGTAGTTCCCTCTGGGCTATGATAGTGGTGGCTGCCTTACAGGCGTCTCTCTCTCCCCACAGGATTCTCTCATCTCACCCCCTTGGATCCATCACTTGGCTCCAGCAACTCAGTCCACCTACCTCCTGGCTCAGTTTTCATCGTTCTCCTATCTTACTTGTCAGGTACTTCACCCAATAACATTCAGCCTTCCCCGATGGACAGATGTCGCGTAGAAAGAAGACGATGCAATTTCATCCTTAGTGGCATTCTTCCTTGTTGTTCAGACTTCTGTATAAAAACTAACCCAATCCCTCTAAAATGATTTCAGACTAACATCTGAGAAGAGAAATTTCTAATAAGGTTAACGAGTCTATGAGAAAACACTCTCACATCAGATTCTCTCCTAGTTGACTAGAAAGACATTTTGCCAAGTGTTTGGTAAGGTTGATTTTTTTCCTCCTAGAATCAATCAATCAGTGATATTTATTGACCGCTTATCATGTGAAGAACAGTGTACTAAGTCCTTGGGAGAAGACAGTAGAACAGAATTAGTGGATGTGTTCTCTGCCCATAAGGAGCCAAGGGGAATGCAGTTTAATCGTGTTTACTTGACACATAGACTTCATTGTGTTCATACAGTGACCTGGCAGGGTAAAGAACTGGCACACTTTTTAATTTTATTATTATTCCCTAAGGAAAGATAAAGCAGCCTACAGCCAGGGTAAGGGGATAGGTTGGATAATTGCTTCCTCTGTGTTAGGCACTCTTAAACCCCGGGGTAAATATAAGAAAATGCGATCAGATGTTAGTTCCTCTCACATCCAGGGCTCACAGTCTAAGAAATAAGGAGAATAGGACTCCCCCACTTTACAGATGAGGAAACTGAGGTTCAGTGACATTATATGGCTATTTAATTGTGGTATTAAACACTTACTTTGTGCCAAACATTGCATTAAGGACTGGGGTAAATACAAGCCAATCAGATCAGACACAGACCCTACCCCACATATGGCTCGCTGTCTAAGGGAGAGGGTAAACTAGCATTTAATCCCCAAATTACAGATGAGAAACCTTAGGAACAGAGAAGTTACATGACAGGCTCAAGTCCATGCAGCAAGCCAGAGGCCAAACTGGGACTAAAACCTAAATCTCCTGACTTCCAGCCCCAGGCACCGAGGACACACCATTTCAAATAATAGTGAAGGTTTTCTGGTGGTTGGTTTCTTGGAAAATATGTTGGAGTTGGATGTCTGTCATGAACTCTGGACCCATGAGTCTTAAGCCCTTCCTTGCTAAATTAGGTCGGCAAACTTGTGGACCTTAGTTAAAAATGAAAACCCTTCTCTACTCCCTCAGTCTATTGCCTCTTAACATTTCTTTGGGAGATTCAACATGAGAATCTATAAATCTGTCAGAGCTAAGATCTTCACTGGGGTTGGCACTTGGGAAATGTCCCAATCCGAGTTGGTATAGAAAGGGTGGGGAGATGGTGGGAGGAAAGCATTCCTCTGCCTTTTCCCTAGTATGGAAATCCTTAGTTCTTCACTTAAATATGGTGCTTGTTAAGAGCTTACGGTGTCCCCAGCACTGTTCTAAGCGTTGGGGTAATACAAGTCCCCCCCATCCCACATGGCTCACTCTCTTAATCTGCATTTTCCAGGTGAGGTAACTGAGGCTCAGAGAAGTGAAGTGACTCGCCCAAGGTTACCCAGCAGACCTGGGGCGGAGCCGGGATTAGAACTCAGGTCCTTCTGACTCCCAGGCCCCTGGTCTATCCACTAAGCCTGCTGCTTCACATCTAATTTGACTTTTAACTTCCAAAGATAGCAGTCAATTTTGCCTGGTGGACAATGGCATTATTAACAATGCGATTAGGAAAAGCACAGTTCCTCTTTTGTCCTTTCAGGAGTTGTTGCCTTGGGGCCTAGCAGAATAATTTTGTGAGGGGTTCTAATGTCACCCTTATTCTTTCTGTCTAGCTTTTTTTTTTTAAATGACGGATAAGGAAAGGCCAGCAGCCACCTGGCAGCTGTGTAACCTTTGTCAAATCACTTAACTTCTCTGTGCCTCAGTTCTCTCATCTGCAAAAGGTAGATTCACTACCTGTTCTCCCTCCTACTTGAGTTTACGGTCTATTGTGTACCTACCCCAGTGCTTAGTACGGTGCATGACACATAGTAGGAGCTTTATGAACACCGCACTTAGAAATCCTATCTAGAACATTCCTCCAGGATTGGCTTCCTCATACCTACTGTTCTCTCCGAAGACTGATTGTTTAAAATAATTAATCTTATTAGTGGTTAGAGCACAGGCCCAGGAGTCAGAAGGACCTGGGTTCTAATCCCGGCTCTGCCACTTGTCTGTTGTGTGACCTTGGACAAGTCGCTTAAATTCTCTGTGCCTCAGTTACCTCATTTGTAAAATGGGGATTAAGACTGAGCCCCATGTGGGACAAGGACTTCATCCAACCTGATAAACCTGTGTTTACCCCAGTGCTTAGTACTTACCTAGTACATAGTAAGTGCTTAACAAATACCATTAAAAAAAAATAAAATCTCACCACCTCTACCTCCTCCTTTCCTTAGGTCCTTCTCTCAGACATATTTCTCTGCTTCTCTAGGGTGGCTCCTATTTTGAGGATCAAAACTTTAACCCTATTTTTTCTGAGTGACTGCACCGAACTTATAAGAATTTGAGAAAAGACAAAACTTATTTCCTCCAAAATCAATCAATGATATTTAATGAGTGTTCATTCCATCATATTTACTGAGCATTTACTGTGTGCTGGGCACTGTACTAAGTGCGTGGGAGAGTAAACTGAGACAGAAACTGTGTGCAGAGCATTGTACAAAACACTTGGGAAAATGCAGTACCGGAGAGTTGGTAGACATGATCCCTGCCCGCAAGGAGTTCACAGTCTAGATCACCTCATGCCAAGGGGTACTTCCCGTCATTGGGCAGGGATTGTCTCTATCTGTCGCCGAATTGTACATTCCAAGTGCTTAGTACAGTGCTCTGCACATAGTAAGCGCTCAATAAATACTGTTGAATGAATATTTCTAATTAAATGTTGCACCACCCTCCTGTCTGACTTCCCTGCCTCCAGCTGGTCCTAGTAGAAGGAGAAGCAGTGATGTGCAGAACACTGTGCTAAACTGGGAGAGAATGCACAGGTGGGAATTGAACCCGCTCCCTATCCCTCAAGGAGTTTACAATCTAATACGAGGTCACCCTCTGATTATTAAGCTATTTAGCGATTCCGGGTTTCGAGCGCTGCAGAGGTTTGTAATTCTGTTTCTGAGGACGAACTGCCTACTGAATAATGACTGCGCATGTGATCGGCTTAACAGCATATTCCAGGCTTTACTATCTCCGGTTGTTGATTCTTGCCCCCTAGGCCCGGCCTGGCCTGGGTGGTTTCTGGGCAAGGTCTAGAGCTCAGCTCGGCCTGGTGTGAGGTAGGGAATGGAGAGTCGGGAAGGGAATGACAACTGAGACAATTATGAAAATTGTTGACCAACCAGAAGGAATTCACAGATTTTAATAAATACATGAATATATTACTATAATGATAATGTTGGTATTTGTTAAGTGCTTACTATGGGCCGAGCACTGTTCTAAGCGCTGGGGTAGATACAGGGTAATCAGGTTGTCCCACGTGAGGCTCACGTTCTTCATCTCCGTTTTATAGATGAGGTCACTGAGGCACAGAGAAGTAAAGTGACTTGCCCACAGTCACCCAGCTGACAAGCGGCAGGGCCGGGATTCGAACGCATGACCTCTGACTCCCAAGTCCATGCTCTTTCCACTGAGCCACGCTGCTTCTCATAATTATACAGATCCACACTGAGTTATAGTCCTGGATGCTTGAGGGGGGAAAAGATGAACCCGGTAGTGGCTACAGGAAAACAAGCTTTGATGGTGGGGCCTCCCATCATAAGTGACCGATGATTCTAAGTCCAGTCATGGGGAGTTTGGGTGTCCTCTAGACTGTAAGCTCGTTTTAGGCAGGGAATGTTTCTGTTTATTGTTATATTGCACTCTCCCAAGCGCTTAGTACAGTGGTCTGCACACAAGAAACGCTCGATTGAATGAAGGGGATGGAATACCGCCGGAAGGAATTTGTTATAGTGTCAGTGGTTTGTACTTTCTCAAGTGCTTAGTATAGTGCTCTGTATATAGTAAGTGCTCAATACCATTGACTGACTGACTTGATCGGTGTCCTTCACGCTCTCGCCTCGTGCCAAATGGAGGCAGTGAGTGCAAAAACCAAGAAAGCGGGCAAGGGAGAGACACGTTGGGAGGTGCACAAGAAAATTTCAAGTCCGTATGCATTTACGACTGGTCTCATGCCGTAGTGTGAGAGACCATTAAGCTGTTGCCTGAGCTGTTACTTTGGTAACCATTGCGCTCTTCACCTCCCCACGCTCGTTGGGTGCAGGGAATGCGTCTGTCCTATGACTATATTATACTCTACCAAGCACTTAGTACAGTGCTCTGCAAGCAGTAAGTGCTTAGTAAATATAATAGATTGATATTTCATCCAGTTATCTTCAGGATTCCTGAATGGCTCTGGAGAACTGGACTTTGATTATGACAAAACAACTGAGTTGATTTTTTTTTTTTTAAATTTCAGCTTGGTCACCTACCGGGGAAATGCAATAAAATGGTTGAATTCGTTAAAGAGATAAAACAGTTCTGGGATGTCACGTGGATGATATATTTATTGTACCTGGGTACACAGCTGAGAATCGCTATGCTTATAATTAATACTAATAATGGTACTTAAGCCCTTACTATGTATCAAGCAGTGTTCTAAGCCCTAGGTATGCTAAGGTCTTTGGAAGCAGGGAAATTCTGTTTATTGTTGTAGTCTCCCAGGTGCTTAGTACGGTGCTCAAATACCACTGAATAAACGAATGAATGAAAGGTTGTTCCACATGAGACTCTTAAAACCCATTTTACGGATGAGGTAACTGAGGCACAGAGAAGTGAAGTGACTCGCCCAACGCCACACAGCAGGCCAGTGGAGGAGTAGGAATTAGAACCCGGGTCCTTCTGTCTCCCAGGCCCTTGCTCTCTCCGCTAGGTCATGTGGCTTCCTTTGATATATATGCTTATATCAAGGGTGCTCATTGAGCATAGGAAAATCTTGCTCTTGGAGTGGGGTTTGTGAGCAATTTGCATCAGGCCATCCGGACCCCACCCCAGGAACTGTGGGGAAGAATCCAGGGGGATTGCTGGAAGCCCGTCCTTTCCCACCAATCCTCTCACCATTTCTTTGCCAGCCTCTGAGCTGGAAAACCTGTGCTCCTCATAACTTACTCTCCCACCAGCCCTCCTTCCTCTCCTCTCCGAAAATAATCGTGCCATTTGTGAAGCCCTGACTATTCACTGAGGGCTGGGTGGGTACGAGATAATTAGATTGGACACGGACACTGTCCCACAGGGGAAGTGACTTGCCCAAAGTCACACAGTAGGCAAGTGGCAGAGTCCGGATTAGAACCGGGTCCTCTGACTGCCAGGATTGTGCTTTTTCCACTAGGTCATGCTGCTTCTCTCCATCTCTGCCCTAGTCAGCTCTCTTCAGCCACCCCTTCCAAGAGGAGCCGCACCGCCTAGTGGAAAGATCACCGGCTTGGGAGTCAGAGGAGCTGCGCTCTAATCCAGACTCTGCCATTTGTCTGCTGCGTGATCTTGAGCGAGTCGCTTAACCTCTCTGTGTCTCAGTTTCCCCAACTGCAAAGTGAGAATTCAATAGGTATTCTCCATCCGTCTTAAACTGTAAGCTCCACGTGGGACAGGGACGGTGTCCTGCCTGATGAACTTGTAGATTGACGCCAGCGCTTTGAACGGTGCTTGTTTTATGTATATCTATGCGTAGATATAGCTATAAACACTGACCAAATATCATAATTTTACTGTTACCCTGGGGCAGCTTCTGCTGCTATTTCCGGGGCTCCCACTCCCTGCCCTCCCACTTGTCCATTTCTCCCCCTGCCCCCTCCTTCAGCATCTGCGTCTCCTCTCCCGCCACTCCACCTGCTACTCGTCCCCCTGCTCTGGCCATCGCTGATCCCCTCCCTCCTCCCTGCTTCCAGTCCTGATTGTACCCCACTCTCTTGCCCCTCCTCACCATCGGCTTTAAAGCCCTCGATCACCTTGTCCCCTCCTACCTCTCCTTGCTACTCTCCTGCTACAACTCAGCCTGCCAACTTCACTCCTTTAATGCTAACCTGCTTATTATACTTCGATCCCACTTCCTTGCTTCGGACTTCTCACCCACGTCCTACCTTCGGCCTGGAATGCCTTCCCTCCTCATAGCCACTCTCGCCCACCTTCCAAGTCTTTCTGAAGGCCCATCTCCTCCAAGAGGTCTTCCCTGACTAAGCCCTCCTTTCCTCTTCTCCCACTCCCTTCTGCATCGCCCTGACTCGCTCCCTTTATTCATCTTCCACCCCAACCCCTCTGCATTTGTGTTCAGATCTGTCCTTTTGGTTATATTAATCTGTTGTCCCCTCTAGACTGTAAGCTCATTGTGGCAGGGGATATATCTGTATTGTTGTACCTCCCAAGTGCTTAGTACAGTGCTCTGCACCCAGTAAGTGCTCAATAAGAAGCACGTGGTGTAGTGGGTAGAGCACGGGCCTGGGAATCAGAAGCTCCTGGGTTCTATTCTCAGCTCTGCCATTTATCTGCTGTGTGACCTGAGGCAAGTTACTTCACTTCTTTGTGCCTCAGTTATCTCAACTGTAAAATGGGGATTTGAGACTATGAGTGGGACAGGTGCTGTGTCCAATCTAATTTGCTCGTATGTACCCCAGCGCTTAGAACAGTGCCTGGCATGTAGTAAGCGCTCTGCAAATACCATTGTTATTATTACTGATGAACGCAATTGACCGATCGAGTCTTGACCCCTCTTCCCTCCATCTCAGAACACTGTAAGCAGTCCTGTGACCCCATGTGGGGCAAGGGATTGTGTCTGACCTGATTTTCTTGCATCTACTCTAGCATTTCTGTCAAGACCTGGAACGCTGTAAGTACTTAATGAATACTGTCATCATCACTGAATCAGAAAAATCCATGCAACCTAACATTCAGGGTCTGGAAATGGCAACGCAGGTGCTCAGAGAATTAGTGTGACTTTGTCCTCTTTGAACTCTAACTGTATGCTAGAAATATCTTTTTTTAATGGTATTTGTTAAGCCCTTACGATATGCCAGGCACTGAGCTGAGAGCTGAGTTAGATACAAGTTAGACTGGACACAGTCCACGTCCCAAATGGGGCTCCCAGTTTTAATCCCCATTTTACAGATGAGATAACTGAAGCTCAGAGACGGTCACACAGCGGACAATTTGCAGAGCTGGGATTAGAACCCAGGTCCTTCTGATTTCAAGGCCCGTGCTCTATCCACTAGGTCAAGCTGTTTCTAATATTTCATTTAACATCATAGCTTTCCTTCTAAGTCATCACAGTTTTTCAGCCACATATCTATTTTACCCTTCATTTCCCTCTAATATCTAACCCCTAATGAACCCCTCATCCATTCCTGCAAAGTATTCTCACAATTATTAAAGTTTTCTACTTGAACAGTTTCCTGTGGCCAACAACTTCCATATGCCTACCATCTGGGCTGTGAGGAAAGCTTGCTTTTTGTTGTTTTGAACCTACTGCCTTCAGGTTTCCCAGATTTCCCCCTCAAATTGTGATTTTTACAATTATGGTATTTAAGTGTTTTCCATGTACCGAGGACTGTTCTAAGCGCTGGGGTAGAGACAAGCTAATCACGTCTCACAGGGGCTCACAGTCTAAATAGGAGGAAGAATGGGCATTGAACCCCCATTTTGCAGATGAGAGAACTGAGGCACAGAAAAGTGAAGTGACCTGCCCAGGGTTGCACAGCCAACACATGGCAGTGTGCGAGGTCTGCAAAAGCGCCAACACCCATTTGTTCTTTTCATGAAGGAAGCTAAGGTAATTGCTCCGCTTCCTCCTCCACCTGTCATCTTGAAAGAAGTCTTTCACTACCTGGTTTTGAAAGTCCTAAAGAAAACAAAATTGAATGTCACCTGTGACTTTATGGGGAAATTTAGGATTCAGTGAAGAAGGATTTAAGCATTGTTGGAGTGCCAAATCCTCTAGGCAAATAAGGAAAATCTTTAATGTAACAAACAAAGCAGATACACTATTCCTTCTAATGTATGGTAGCATTATTCTGGATGACAGAGTGGTTTTGCTTCAGAGATTCTTTAAATGGAATTCTGACTAAATTCCCTTAAAATTAGAAGACAAAAGTGACTTTAATACAAAGGTAAATAAACATTGAAAAAGCTTAACTTCCTGTTGACAGAAAATGATCGTGGTATTTAAGTGCTCACCGTGTACCAAACCCTCTGCTAAACTCTGAGGTGGTGCACAAGAGAGTCAGGTCGGACACGGCATCTGAGGCTCATGTGACCCCGCAGTTTAAGTAGGAGGGGGAACATATTAAATTTTCATTCTATAAATCAGGCGGACTGAGGCACAGGGAGGTTAGATGATTTATCCAACATCACCCAGCGGGCAAAAGCCCAGAAGAGGGATTTACTAGTTGATATAGTAAATTTAGAGATTTAGATTTAGAGAAGCAGCGTGGCTCAGTGGAAAGAGCCCGGGCTTGGGAGTCAGAGGTCATGGGTTCGAATTCCGGCTCTGCCTCTTGTCAGCTGGCTGACCGTGGGCAAGTCACTTCACTTCTCTGTGCCTCAGTTACCTCATCTGTAAAATGGGGATTAACTGTGAGCCTCACTTGGGACAACCTGATTACCCTGTATCTGCCCCAGCGCTTAGAACAGTGCTCTGCACCTAGTAAGCGCTTAACAAATACCAACATTATTATTATATCGCAGCGTGGCGCAGTGGAAAGAGCACGGGCTTTGGAGTCAGGGCTCATGGGTTCGAATCCCAGCTCTGCCACTTGTCGGCTGTGTGACTGTGGGCAAGTCACTTCACTTCTCTGTGCCTCAGTTCCCTCATCTGTAAAATGGGGATTAAGACTGTGAGCCCCACGTGGGACAACCTGATTCCCCTATGTCTACCCCAGCGCTTAGAACAGTGCTCGGCACATAGTAAGCGCTTAACAAATACCAACATTATTATTATTAAGTTAGCAAAGGAAGAGAGGTGTGAGGGGATAAAATATATAACTGGCAGGTTTTATTAAAAAAAGAAAGAGAGGATAGTCGTTTTACCTCTTCAGTCCTTCTCTTCCCTCTTTCATTTTCTCCTGCCTTCAGTACCTTTCCATTTGAATGTTCTACTGACACCTCAATCTAAACATGTGCAAAACCGAACTCTTCCCACACAAACCCTGTCCTCACCCTGTCTTTCCCATCACAATAGACATCACTATATCCAGTGCTTACTACAGGGCCTGGCACATAGTAAGCGCTTAACGAATACTGGTATTATTGCCATTATTCTCCCGGTCTCACAAGCGTGTAACCTTGGCGTTATCCTCGACTTATGTCTCTCATTCAACCCACATATTCAGTCTGTCACTAAATCCTGTCTGTTCAACCTTCACAACAATGCTGAAAAAAGCACACTTTTTTCTCCATCCAAACTGCTATCACACTGATCCAAGCACTCATCCTATCCTGCTTTGACTACCGCATCTGTCTCCTCGCTGACCTCCCTACCTCCTCTCCCTCCCCACTCCAGTACATACTTCACTCTGCTGCCCGGATCATTTTTCTAAAAAAAGGTTCAGTTCACGTCTCACCACTCCAAGTAGGTCAGCCAGTCAGTCAATCATATTTATTGACCTCTTACTGTATGCAGGGCACCGTACTACGTGTTTGGGAGAGTACAAGGAAATCTGACAACAAGCTTACAGTCTAGAGGCGGAGACAGACTTTAATATGAATAATAATAATAATGTTATTTGTTAAGCGCTTACTATGTGCCGAGCACCGTTCTAAGCACTGGGGTAGATACAGAGTAATCAGGTTGTCCCACGTGAGGCTCCCAGTTAATCCCCATTTTACAGATGAGGTAACTGAAGCACAGAGAAGTGAAGTGGCTTGCCCACAGTCACACAGCTGACAAGTGGCAGAGCCGGGGTTTGAACTCATGACTTCTGACCCCCAGGCCCGTGCTCTTTCCACTGAGCCACACTGCTCCTCTAAATAAATTACAGAGGTGTAGATAAGTGCTGTGGGGCTGGGAGGAATAAAGGGAGCAAGTCCAGGGCGATGAAGAAGGGAGTTGAAGAAAAGGAAAAGAGGGCTTAGTCAGGGAAGGCCTCTAGGAGGAGATGTACCTTCAGTGAGGCTTTGAAGCGGGAGAAAATAATTGTCAGCAGTGAGGAGGGAGGGCGTTCCAGGTTAGAGGCATGGCACGGGCGAGCCATCAGCGACGGGATAGACGAGATAGAGGATTAGTGAGAAGGCTAGCATTAGAGGAGCAAAATATTTGGGCTGGTAGGCAGTAGGAGAGGAGCCAGGTGAAGAAGGAGGTGGCAAGGCGATTGGGTCCTTTAAAGCCGATGGGAGGAGTTTCTGTTTGACGCGGAGGTGAACAGGAAACCATGGAAGATTCTTGAAGAGTGGGGAAACATAGCCTGAACATTTTTGTAGAAAAACGATCCGGGCAGCAGAGTGAAGAATGGACTGGAGTGGGGAGAGACAGGAGGCGGGGAGGTCAGCAGGGAGGTGGATACAAGTAATCAAGGGGGGATAGGATAAGGGATTGGATTAACATGGTAGCAGTTTGGATGGAGAGGAAAGGACAGATTTTAATGATGTTGTGAAGGGCAAACCGACAAGATTTAGTGCTGGATTGAATTTGTGGGTTGAATGAAGGAGGGGAGTCGGGTATAACACCAAGATGAAGGGCTAGTGAGACAGGAAGGTTAGTGGTGTCGTCTACAGTCTCAAGAACCTCCAGTGGTTGCCCATCTACCGCTGTATCAAACACTCGATTGCTTGCCCCACTTCTACCTTGGAAACAGCGAGGCCTAGTGGATAGAGCACGGACCTGGGAGTCAGAAGGACCTGGGTTCTAATTCTGGCTCCACCACTTGTGTCCTATGTGCCCTTGGGCAAGTCACTTACCTGTGCCACAGTTACCTCACCTGTAAAATGGGGATTAAGACTGTGAGCCCCATGTAGGACAGGGAGTGTGTCCAATTTGATTTATTTATATTCACCCAAGTGCTTAGTACAGTACCTGGCACATAGCACTGAAATGCCCCAGTTATTATTGTCCCTTTGCCTCGCTGATTTCCTCCTACAACCCAGCCCTCACACCTTGCTCCTCTAACGTCAACCTACTCTTGCACTTTGATCTTCTTTATCTCGACTCCAACCGCTTGCCCACTTCTCACCCCTGATCTGGAAAGCTCCTCCTCCCCATCCATATAGGCCAGACCTTCTCTCCACCTTCAAAGCCAAGAAACCTTCCCTGATTAAATCCTATTTCCCCCTATTCCCTCCCCCTCTGTGCTACCTATGCATTTGGATCTGTGCCCTTAAATCACTTGGTAATCACCCTCAGCACTTATGCACACTTCTGTTTTTTATTTTAATGTCTGTCCCCACTCAAGGTTCTAAGCTTGTTTTGGGCAAGGAACGTGTCTACCAATTCTGTTGTATTGGACTCTCCCAAATGCTTAGTACATGCTCTGCACACAGTAAGCACTCAACAATTACCACCGATTGAATGATTTGCCACTGAGACACTCGAACACCGTGACTGCAAAAGCCTCCTCAAGAAATAAAACAAAAATGGAATTTAAAAGGCATTTTACTGGGGAAAAAATAGAAAGGCAAAACTAGATTCATGGTAAGCGAAAGATGGGTAGCAGAAATAAGGTGATGAGAAAAGCAAGTGGAAGTCAGAAGCAGAAATGTAAAAGGAAGCGCAAATAGAAGCCAGTTGTGAGAGAATGAGGAAACAGGTCTAAAACAAACAACTGTGTAGAAGCCACCAGGAAAGGAATCCAGTTAAATCCTCAACCCTCCCTAAGGTTAAGCCACTTCCATAGAGGGAGACATTGTGGCTTGGGTTGAAGGCAAAAAAGACAGAATTGAGAAATGGTTCGTAAATTTTGGAGGGAGATGGGAACAACCTGCAGGTTGTTACGCACTGAATTTCTGATGTGAGTGGGACAGGTCTGGGACTCGTCTACCAACTATTGTACTTCCTAAATGCTTAGTACAAGTGCCGTGCACACGGTAAGCTCTCGGTGTACATTATTGATTGGGCAGTGAATGTGATGTTTATTGTTATTTTGTACTCTCCCAAGTGCTTATTACAGTGCGCTGCGCACAGTAAAGGCTCAGTAAGTATGACTGACTGACTAGATTGATTTGTGCAGAATAGAATGCATTTCTTCTTGGTTTTTTTTTTTTCTGTTTTAGGTTATTGTCAGGCGCTAACACCGAACCCAGATACCACAGATGCTAGCTGGCAGGCACTCTGAAGGGGCTATGGCAAAAGCTTGAGATTCAGTAGTATTTATTGAGCGCTTACAATGTACAGAGCACTGTACTAAGCTCTTGGAATGTACAATTCGGCAACAGATAGAGACAATCCCTGACCAATCCCTGAGCTGAGGTTAATTTCCCTGTTCCTAATTCCCACCAGCAGGATGGCACAGGACAGTTGACTACAACTAAGTGTACCAATCTCCCCACCTTGAAAGGCTTCCTAAAGCCATCTCTCCTCCAAGAGGCCTTCCCCGACGAAGCCTCCATGTCCCCTACTCCCTCTCCCTTCTGTGTCACCCTTTCATTTGGCTGTGGACCCTTTAAGAACCTGACATTCAGCCCACCTTTAACCCCAAGCACTTGCGCACACACACGTCGTTTAAGAACACTTCTTTGCACACAGTAAGCGCTCAACAAATGCCATCATCATCATTCATTTTTATGTCTGGTTCCTCCTCTAGACTGTAAGCTCTAGGTGGGCGGGGAACACGTCTACCAACCTGGTCGTATTATACTCTCTCGAGCGCTCAGTGCAGTGCTCTGCACATAATAAACGCTCAATTGGTACCATTTACTGATTAAGCGATACTCCGCCGAATCAAGTGCTTCCGATGTACAGAGCACCGTGATAAGTGCTGGGGAAGAGATGCAGTGTTTTAGACAAATTCCTGGCCCTCAGAGGATTCAGAACATAGGGTGGATGGGAGAGGAGAAACCCCCAGGAAAAGAGTGATGAGAGAAATTCAGCAAAATGAATTACAATAAGAATGGCGATACCTTACCATTGGGAGCACTTTCCCCCTCAATCCGTGGTTTTTGTTGAGCACTGTACTTAGTGTTTGGGAGAGTACAGTACAACAGAGGCGCTGACGAGATCTCTGCCCTCAATCATATTTATTGATCACTTTCCATATGCAGAGCACTGTACAAAACGTGGGAGAGTACAGTACAATAGAGGCAGTGGGCACGATCCCTGCCATCAATAAATCACATTTATTGAGCGCTTAGAGTACACTGAGCTCTGCGTTAAGCATTTAGGAGAGTATAGCATAACCGAATTGCTAGACGTTTCCTGCCCACAATGAGCTTACAGTCTAAAGGGGGAAGACAGACGTTAAAATAAATTATGGATATGTATGTAAGTGAAGTAGGGGCTGAGGGTGTGGTTAATAGCAAGTGCTTAAACCAATCAGTCAGTGGTACTTACTGGGCACTTTAATAATAATGATAATGTTGGTATTTGTTAAGCGCTTACTTTGTGCCGAGCACCGTTCTAAGCGCTGGGTTAGATACAGGGTAATCTGGTTATCCCACTTGAAGCTCACAGTCTTAATCCCCGTTTTACAGATGAGGTAACTGAGGCACCGAGAAGTCAAGTGACTTGCCCAAAGTCACCCAGCTCACAGGTGGCGGAGCCGGGATTAGAACCCACGACCTCTGACTCCTAAGCGCGGGCTCTTTCCACTGAGCCACCCTGCTTCTCTGCACTGAACAACCACTGTACTAAGTACTTGGGAGAGTGCAAAGAGTTGGCAGACACATCCCCTGCCCACAGTGAGCTTATGATCTAGAGGGGAAGACAGACACTGAAATAATTTATAATATATAATTGAAAGATGTGTAAGTAAGTGCTGTGGGATTGAGGGTGGGGCAAATTTCAAATGCCTCGAGCTCACAAATCCAAATGCGAGTTGATCAAGGTGAGCTGACCAGCCAACGTGGTAGCTATGGTTATGGGCTACTGATCATTTGTGATACTCTGCTGGAAATGAATCTGGTAGCAATAGCGGTTGGAGCTTGTTTCCCTCCTATTCAGTCGTTTTAATTGAGCAGTTAGTGTGTGCAGAGGACTGTTTTAAGAGCTTGGGTGAGTACAGTAGATCTGAGCCTGTAGTTTGGTTTATGCGATGACTATTGCCTGCAGTGGGAGCGTGATAGCAACTGGCTATCTATGATCCTTTACATGATCTGAAATATACGCTTCCACTGCTCTGTTGGTGTGCTGTGACACTTCTTATTTTATTCTCTGTTTCACCACCATCATAAATCCTCCGACCCTTCCTGGTGTAAATCTATTTCATAATCCCAATTCACTGTAAAAGAAATGGAGTTCAAACTGTCTACGAAGCCAGAGAGAACAGAAGCCAACTGGTAGCAGAGTTCTAGAATTAGCATTCTCAGTTTCCTGACATTTTTGCTCCCATGCCTTCTTGCTCCTTAATTCTGCCTTAGTTTCCCTCAGCAACCTTTGACCTGTTTAGTGCTTCAGTTTCTTGGGCAGTTAAATGAGAATAAGATATTCCTAGCTCCCTCCTTACCTCCTGAATTGCTTGAGTTTCCTCGATGAAAAGTGCTTTGTAATGTCATCACATACATTATCCTTCAGAACTTTGTCCCCCGATTAGACCGTAAGCCCGTCAGAGGGCAGGGACTGTCTCTGTCTGTTACCGATTTGTCCATTCCAAGCGCTTAGTACAGCGCTCTGCACATAGTAAGCGCTCAATAAATACTAATGAGTGAATGAATGGTATTTATTAAGCACTTGCTATGTGCCAGGCACTGTACTAAGAACTGAGGTAAATACAAGTTAATCAGGCTGGGCACAGATCCTGTCTCGCATGGGGCTCACCGTCTTCATCCCCATTTTACAGATGAGGGAACTGATTTGTTTGTAAATTTTGGAGAGAGGCTGGAACAATCTGCAAGTTGTTACACACAGAGTTTCTGATGTGACTGGGACAAGTTTGGGGCTGGGCCTACTCATTATTGCACTTCCTAAATGCTTAGTGCAAGTGCTGTTGCACACATTAAGCGCTCAGTGTACACTACTGACCGGGCAGGGGATGTGATGCTTATGGTTGTACTCTCCCAAGTAGTTATTACAGTGCTCTGCACACAGTAAAGGCTCAATAAATACAATTTACTGACCGACTACATGATTTGGGCAGAATAGAACCCATTTCCCAGGTCACACAGCAGACAAGCGGTGGAGCCGGAATTAGAACCCAGGTCCTTCTGACTCCCAGCCCCGTTCTCCGTCCACTAGGCCACGCTGCTTCTTGGTGTGGAGGGGTCCTGGCAACCTCCCAGCTTGGCTTCACCGGTGTTAATCCTATAAATCATACAAGCCACACAAAGGTTGTGTTGAGCCCATGAGGGACGGGGACTGTATCAGTCATTCTGAGCGTTCTGTACCTATTATTCATTCATTCAATAGTATTTATTGAGCGCTTACTATGTGCAGAGCACTGTACTAAGCGCTTGGAATGAACAAGTCGGCAACAGAGACAGTCCCTGCCGTTTGACGGGCTTACGGTCTAATCGAGGGAGACGGACAGACGAGAACAATGGCAATAAATAGAGTCAAGGGGAAGAATGTCTCCTAAAAACAATGGCAACTAAATAGAGCAGACGAGTACAGTGCTGAGGGGATGGGAAGGGAGAGGGGGAGGAGCGGAGGGAAATGGGGGGAAAAGAGGGTTAAGCTGCGGAGAGGTGAAGGGGGGGCGGTAGAGGGAGTAGAGGGAGAAGGGGAGCTCAGTCTGGGAAGGCCTCTCGGAAGAGGTGAGTTTTAAGTAGGGTTTTGAAGAGGGGAAGAGAATCGGTTTGGCGGAGGTGAGGAGGGAGGGCGTTCCGGGACCGCGGGAGGACGCGGCCCGGGGGTCGACGGCGGGACGGGCGAGACCGAGGGACGGCGAGGAGGCGGTCGGCGGAGGAGCGGAGCGTGCGGGGTGGGCGGTAGAAAGAGAGAAGGGAGGAGAGGTAGGAAGGGGCGAGGTGACGGAGAGCCTCGAAGCCTAGAGTGAGGAGTTTTTGTTTGGAGCGGAGGTCGATGGGCAACCACTGGAGGTGTTTAAGAAGGGGAGTGACATGCCCAGAGCTTTTCTGCAGGAAGATGAGCCGGGCGGCGGAGTGAAGAATAGACCGGAGCGGGGCGAGAGAGGAGGAAGGGAAATCGGAGAGAAGGCCGACACAGTAGTCTAGCCGGGATATAACGAGAGCCCGTAGCGGTATGGTAGCCATCTGGGTGGAGAGGAGAGGGCGGATCTTGGCGATATCGTAGAGGTGAAACCGGCAGGTCTCGGTAACGGATAGGACGCGTGGGGTGAACGAGAGAGACGAGTCAAGGATGACACCGAGACCGCGGGCCCGAAAGACGGGAAGGATGGTCGGGCCATCCACGGTGATAGAGAGGTCTGGGAGAGGACCGGGCTCGGGAGGGAAGATGAGGAGCTCAGTCTCGCTCATGTTGAGTTTTAGGTGGTGGGCCGACATCCAGGTGGAGACATCCTGGAGGCAGGAGGAGAACAGTTCTTGGCACCTAGTAAGCGCTTGACAAATGCCACCCGTTATTCTTATCGTTTTGTTTACTTCAGTTTGTTCCCCAAGTGCTTAGGGCTGCACACAGGAAGAGCTCAGTAAGTACCGCTGAGGAGATTTACGTTTCAGTCACGAATCTGATCCCAGTGGAGTTAAATGTGTGAAATGAGTTAAATCCCCTCTGCTGCCCATATTGCAAATCACTCTCCCCCTTCCCCTTGCCCATCTGGAAGACTGGAAATTCGGTTGTAAGCAGCTTACCAAGACTGTGCAGGTTCTCATATAGTGAAGCAGCCTCGAGACCATTCTCTTAACCCCACAGTCCTTATGTCCGTATCCTTATCCTCTGCCATTTCCCCTGTCTATAATTTATTTGAATGTCTGTCTCCCCCTCTAGACCGTTAAACTCCTTGTGGGCAGTGATCCCGTCTACCAGCTCTATTATATTGCACTCTCCCAAGCGCTTAGCATTGTGCTCTATACACAGTATTATTATCATTATTGTCAAGTCTGTCAAGTCATTTCCAATTCATAGAGTCTCTATGGATAGGTTTTCTCCAGAACATGAGTACTCTGCCGTTATCATCATTATGTTGTCTAACTGTCTAGCTGCTGGTCTGACTCTTTCACTATTTCCCAGGACTTCTCCTTGCATTAGTGTCTTCTCCAGGGAATTAGTTCTCCGGATGATATGTCCAAAATACGGTAATCTATATCGAGTCATTTGGCCTTCCGAAAACCATATTGGCTTAATATGCTCCAAACCCCATTTGTTTGTTTTTCAGGCGGTCCACGATATTCGCAAAAACCTTCTATAACACTACATTTCAAGAGAATCGATGTTCTTTCCATCCTTTTCTTCTCTGTCCAGCTTTTGGATCCGTACTTTGTCGCTGGAAGCATCACAGAATTGACGGTGTGTAGTTTCCTGGCAATTGTTACTTCAGCACATTTTCTGATTTTTTTCCAGGCTTTTCATAGCCAATCTTCCTAGCATTAATCATTACCTAGTAAGTCCTCAACAAATATCAATTGATTAATGGACAGTCCCATTTCTCTGGGCTAAACTTCCAGCCCATGACGACAGGCTGGGAGAGAGATCAGGGAGGGAGCACAGCTATTTTGTCCCATTTTACAGAAGAGGGAACTGAGGCACAGAGATGTTAAGTGCCTTGCCCAAAATCACATGGCAGAGAAGTGGCAGGGTTGGGATTTGAACCCAAGTGTCTGACTCCCAGGCCCGTGTTCTTTCCACTAAGCCACACTGTTTCTCAAGCCTGGAGAAACCCCTTTCCCGGTGGGCCGGCATTGACAAATACAAACCACCTGGTGACACTGACCATTTAAATGATGGTGCTTGACTCTAAGCTCTTTGAGGATGAGAAACCTGCCTACCTATGTTATTGTTACTCTCCCAAGCAGTCAGTACTGTACATGGCACACAGTAAGCATTCAATAAATAGCTTTTGGTTGATATCTATACGGGAGAAGTGTAGGAATGGAGATTTAGATTATTATTATTTTTTTTTAGAGTTTGGCAACACATCGCTAGTGAGCCTAGAGAAATCTCCACCGCTCTGCTTGAGTCCCCCTCACTGCCTCCCTCCAGAATAATAATAATAATGATAGTGTTGGTATTCGTTAAGCGCTTACTATGTACCAAGCACTGTTGTAAGCGCTGGGGTAGATACAGGGTAATCAGGTTGTCCCATGTGAGGCTCACAGTCTTAATCCCCATTTTACAGTTGAGGGAACTGAGGCATTGAGAAGTGAAGTGACTTGCCCACAATCACACGGCTGACAAGTGGCAGAGTTGGGATTCGAACCCAAGACCTCTGACTCCCAAGCCCGTGCTCTTTCCACTGGGCCATGCTGCTTCCCAGAAAAGTTAAATTGCATGAGAAGCAGAAGCATCTATTGGATAGATTAGCAGCCTGGGAGTCAGAAGGACCTGAGTTCTAATCCCAGCTCTGCCACTTGTCGGCTGTGTGACCTCGGGTGATCACTTCACTTCTCTCTGCCTCAGTTACCTCATTTGTAAAATGGGGATTAAGACTGGGAGCCCTGTGTGGGACAGGGTCTGTGTCCATCCCAATTATCTTGTATCTACTCCAGGCCTTAGCACAGGACCTGGCGCAGAGAAAGCCCTTAGCAAATACCGTTATTATTATTATTATTTTTATGAAAGCCTGATCCTCACTTGAGGTCTTTCAGGATCATCCACTCCCTGCAGGTGCTTAGTTAATACTGATGGCTGAAAAGCCAAGAAAAACCATGTCTGCTTCTCCTTCTGTTTACTCTGGGTTTATAAATTTCTCTTGGCAGACGTGTTCTCACGGGATACACCCATCAGAAATAAGTAACCCCTGGAGATAAGGAGGCAACACTCTTGGCCTCTCTGAAAATCTGGTTGATTCATCTGATTAAATAAGTTTTAATGAGAGAAAAGATGTCCAGCTTGATTTCTCAGAGAGTCTTTCCCTTTTCTCCAGCCGCTGGATTACCCACTCACTTTTTGACTGGTGGGGTGTGAGAGGGTTGAGGCGTTTACCTTAGGCCTCCCGTGGACGTAAGCAAATGCTTAAGAATTAGGTTTCATTGGATGCCATAGGGAGGTCACCTGAAAAACGATGCCCTTGGACGGTGATTGAAATCAATGTGGGCCAGGAAACTCACTCAATTGTATTTATTGAGCGGTTACTGTGTGCAGAGCACAGTACTAAGCGCTTGGGAGAGTACAATATAACAGACTTATTCCCCGTCCACAGTGAGCTTACAGTCTAGATGGGGGGAGACTGACATTAATATCAATAAATACATAAATTACAGATAAGTACATAAGTGCTGTGGGGATGGGTCGGGGCGGGGGGGGGAGGAATAAAGGGAGCAAGTCAGGGCGACTCAGAAGGAAGTGTCAGGATGTGGATGAGAGATCTGCGGCAGGATAGATGAGGTCGAGGTACAGTGAGAAGGGTACGGTGAAGTGTGTAGGCCACGTGGTTAGTAGGAGAGTAGCGAGGTGAGGTAGGAAGGGGGCAAGCAGGGAGTGCAGCCCCAAGTTCCCTCCCGCTGCCCTTCTGAGAGCAGCTGTCTGAGGTCTCCCGCTCTTCACTCCAACCCCAGAACTCTGGGGCCGGCTGCAATAGAGGGTAATAGTGACTAAGGGCAGAAGAGTGTTTATTGTTGTATCTCCCAAGCGCTTAGTACGGTGCTCCGCACACAATAAGCACTCAATAAATATCACTGAATGAATGAAAGGTGAGGGGCAGGAGGCAAGAGATGATGTGCTGCTGTTTCCAGCGGGCTTCGGTTCACCTCAATCAGAAGTATTATGAAGGAGCGTGGCTTAGTGGAAAGAGCACGGGCTTGGGAGTCAGAAGTCATGAGTTCTAATCCCGACTCGGCGCTTAGCTGTGTGACTTTGGGCAAGTCACTTCACTTCTCTGTGCCTCAGTTACCTCATCTGGAAAATGGGGACTAGGACGGGGAGCCCCGCATGGGACAACCTGATGACCTTGAATCTACCCCAGTGCTTGGCACAGACAAAGCGCTTAACAAATAGCATCTTTATTGTTATTTTTTGAACACTTACCGTGTGCGGAGCACTTTACTAAGTGCTTGGGAAAGTACAGTAGGGCAGAATCCCAGCCCACAGGGAGCTCACATCCTATAGGAGGGGGCCGATGTTAAAATCAGCTGTAGGTAAGAGAAATAGGAGAGTATAAGAGTATTTACGTAAGTGCCCTGGGATTGGGCTGAGGATCAAAGTGCTTAAGGGGAACACAGCCAAGTGCGTAGTCGAGGTAGGAGGATGGATGGAAAGGGGAAATGGGACTTATCCATCGATCGTACTTACTGTCAGGGGTGGTTACAACTTCTGGTTACAGTGACTCTGAAAGGACCAGCGGATTCTCCAAGCACAGTGGTCATTCTAACCCATGGCTACCAGGCATAGCCACGTGGAGATCTAGACTGTAAGCTCGTTGTGAGCAGGGAATATATCTACCAACTCTGTTAGTTTGTGCTTAACTTACTACTCTGCAAAGAGAAAGCACTCAATAAATAACACTGATCTAGAAGCAAAATTGCCCATGCCTGAGCCAAATAAACTTATTCTCGTCACCGCTTATGCTCAAATGACGCCATCTTGGTGTCAAAGGGATATCCTTCCCTCCCTGTCTTCCTCTTTATGTGGTTTCAGTTTGGTCTAGGTGCCTTTCGGCTGCGACTTTCTCGCCAGTTGACTAGCAATTGGCTTTCCGAAGTCAGTTAATAATAACGGTACTTGTTAAGCAAATAATATGTGCCAGGCACTGTTCTAAGCGCTGACCTAGATACAAGTCATTCAGGATGGACACAGTCCCTGTCCCACATGGGCTCACACTATTAATCCCCATTGTACAGATGAAGTAACTGAGGCGGAGAGAAGTTAAATGACTTGCCCAAGGTCACGCAGCAGACCTGCGGCAGAGCCGGGATTAAAACCCAGCTCCTTCTGACCCCTGGGCTGGTGCTCTATCCGCCAAGCCACGCTGCTTCTCTAGCCATTTCTCTTCCCTGTTGGACGATGGCCTGGGTGTCGGCCCTAACCTTTCTGCCCACTGCGTTACCGGTACGATCACTTCCTCCAGAACGGGTGACGCTTGTATTGGAGGGTTGGAAGGGGAGCAGTCTTTGGACCCCAGAGAGCAAATACTTCCTCCAGACCTGGAGACGGCACATCCGTAATTGGAGAGTTATCGTGTAATTCCTTCCGTGAGTCTCGACTCTGTAGCGGAGAAGGACAATCTTAGCATTGTCCGTGGTCAGTGAAGCGGCCGACCCCAGGGTTAGGGTTCCAATTAGGCGTCTCTCCTGGTTTGGTCTATTTGTTGGCCTTTGGTCGGATACGTTATATGTGCGGACATTTAACAATCTGCAAATGTTTTCACTTGTTCAAAGGAAGTCACGCTATTCACTCGATGTCTTTGTCCTTATTTCTGTCTCTTTCCGCTTCTCTCTGTGGAATTTGCGCCTACATTTGACACCGGCATTAAAGCTTCCACACAAGTTTTCTTCGCTTGTTGGGACTTTTTACTTGTCTGGTGAGGGGCAGGGGGGAGAAGCTCTCGTCCCCCTCATCCCTCTAGGTTTGGGGTCTCTTTCTCCTAATATGTTGCGTTGCTATCATCATCGCCAATAGTACTGAGTGACAGTTTAGTGCTTGATCAGTGGTACTGATCCAGCACTTAGTACAGTCCACTGCACATAGTAAGCACTCAATAAATACAATTGAATGAATGAGGTTACTAGGTGCAAAGCAGTATGCTAAGCACTTGGTAGAGTACGGTACAGTAGAGTTAGTAGACATAATCCCTGCCCTCGTGGAGTGGGAAGTCACTAATGGACAAAGCCCGGGCCCGGGAGCCAGAGGACCTGTATTCTATTGCCGGCTACAACACACCCCTGCTGGGTGACCTTGGGCAAGTCATTTAACTTCTCTGTTTCCTCAACTGCAAAATGGGGATTCAATACCTGTTCTCCCTCCTACTTAGACTGCGAGCCCCATGTGGGAGAAGGAACTCTATCTGGCCTAATTAGCTTGTATGCAGCAGAGGCCATTCCTGACTAAGCCCTCCTTTCCTCTTCTCCCTCTCCCTTCTGCGTCATCCTGAATTGCTCCCTTCCTTCATTTCCCCTTCCTGCCCCAGCCCCACAGCACTTCTGTACATATCTGTACTTCATTTATTTATGTTAATGTTTGTCTCCCCACCTCTAGACTTTCAACTCCTTGAGGGCAGGGAATGTATCTATTTATTGTACTCACCCAGCACTTAGCACAGTGCTCTGCACACAATAAGCGCTCAATAAATATGATTGAATGACTGTTTGAGGCACATAAGCGATTAACAAATACCATAAAAAATGAGCATACAATATAGCGAGGCAAGCCAACATTAAAATAAATTACACGTGGGGGAAACAAATGAGTGTGAGGATATGTAAGTGCTGTGAGGTGTATGGGGTTGCGGATAAGTACCTAAATTCTTAGCTGGGATGGACTCAAGTGCATCCGTGAGGCAGTCGGGAGAGGAAATAGGGTGGGGAGATGAGAGGTGAGTCAGGGAAGGCTTTCTGGAGGTGATGGCTTTTGGTAAGGTTTTGAAGATCAGGAGCATCATGGTCTGTTGTATATGAAGGGGGAGGGAGTTCAAATCAGCCACTGTTGGCTTTATTAAACAACATCTTGTTCATTTATAAAGTTTACCTAGATCTAATGGTTTTCTCTTCATCTCCATTCATCTATCTTTTGTTCAATTCTTTACAGCCCTTTCCGTGCCTTCTGCTCTCCATCTCTTTAATTCTACTCTCCTAACACTTAGTAACAAAGTTATTTTTCTTATAGAGGAATGGAAAGGACATTTTAACACCTCGCTTACCTTACCAAAGCCAGAGTCTCTTGAAGAACAGACCAAAAAAAAAAAATAAATAAAAAATCTTCAAGCATTTTCCAGTAGCTTCCAGAATTGAGCTAGGTCACATTCTAAAGGGCCAATCTGGTTTTTTGAAATGGTCTCTAGGAGCCTTGTCCTCAGCCATGAAGAAGAAACTGCCAAGGGTGAGACTACATCCCTGAGTGATCACCCTAATGAACATGAATAATAATAAAAATAGGATTTGTTAAGCGCTTACTATGTGTCAAGGACTGTTCTAAGTGCTGGAGTTGGCACAAGGTAATTAGGTTGGACACAGTCCCTATCCCAGTGGAACTCACAGTCTGTCAGAGGAGAATTTAATCCCCATTTTATGGATGAGGAAACTGAGGCACGGAAGGGTCTTTTAATTGTGTTAGGTACTTATTCTGTGACAAACACTTTTCTAAGCACTGGTTTAGGTGCAAGTTAATTAGGTTGGATACAGTCCCTATCCCGCATGGGACTCACAGCCTAAATAGGAGGGAGAACAAATATTTAAACCCCATTTATACAGTTGAGGAAACTGAGGCCCAGAGAAATTAAGTGACTCGCCCAGGGACACACAGCAATTGGCAAAAGTGGGATTACTACCCAGGTCCTGTCTCCTGGGCCCATGCTCTTTCCACTAGACCGTGCCGCTTCTCTAAAGTTAAGTGACTTTGCCCAAGGTCAAACTGCAGACGAGTGGCAGAGCCGGATTTAGAATCCAGTTCCTCTGATTTCCAGGCCCGTGCTCTTTCCTCTAGGCCACGATGCTTCAACATTTCCACTGAGGGCTAGGCCAGAGCTTCTCAAAAGATTACATTCAGTGGCATATTAAACACAGTAGCAGAATATGAGTTTCCCATTCAATAACTTCCCCATTCCATACATAAATTCCCTCCCCCTTATATAACCCCCTATTTTTTCTATACCCATCATCACCCCTCTTTACCCTCCACTCCCGAATCCAGCAAGGCCACACTGCTTCAAACATGGTGGCACGCAGATATTTTCACAGGCTTCCGGGGTGGCTCCGGTTAGGCGGGGTCTGGTGTGTCTCCTGTGTCCTGCCGCCACCCAGGGCTGTCCCGTAAGTGACTTCCCCAAATAAACCACTTTTATATAGATCTCGCTAAGCCTGACCGGTGTGGTCTGCTTCTTCTTCTGGAATCTGGGCAACTCGACGGCATGTGCCGTTACAGGTGGTTACTATTCATTCAGTCAGTCGCGTTGAGTGCTTATTATGAGCAAGGCCCCGTCCTAAGCCTTTGGGAGAGTTGTTGTTGTCTTATGCTGTCAAATCACGTCCGACCCGTAGCGACGCCATGGACACATCTTACTCAGAATGCCCCATTGCCATCTGCGATCGTTCTGATAGTGTATCCATAGAGTTTTCTTGGTAAAAGCACTGAAGCGGTTTACCACTGCCTCCTTCAGCATAGTAAACCTGAGTCTCCGCCCTCGACTCTCTCCCGTGCCGCTGCTGCCCAGGACAGGTGAGTTTTGACTTATAGCAGGTGTCCTTCCACTCGCTAGCCGCTGGCCAAGCTAGGAATGGAATGGATCTGCCCCTGCTTGACTCTCCCTCCCATAGTCAAGACTGGTAGAGGACTGGAAACTCCAGGTCCTTCTGACTCCCGGACCCGGGCTCTGTCCACTGGGCCACACTGCTTTCAGTCTTTGAAAGTCAGAATCTCTATCTGATTTCTATCATGGGCAAACCCCAGATTCCTTTGCCAGGGCTATCGATCAGTAACGATCAGCACCAGGAGAGGTGTGATTCCTTTTGGGCATCACTCAGTGGTTGGGACCTCCTCTCCAGGTTGACATAAGCCCATCAGCGACTACCTTTTGCGTGTAACTACTGAGCCAGCTGTGTGTTCACCTGCTAATGATGTGGTCAAGACACGCTTTCCCTGTTGTGGAAGAGAAGATGAATCAGTGGTATTGTGTGCAGAGCACTGTACGAACGGCTTGGGGAGGTAAGATACAGGCGAGTTGGTAGACACGTCCCCTGCCCACAAGGAGCTTAAAGTCTAAAGGGAAATAGACACTAAAATGAACTCCAGATCTGCACGTAGGTGCCGTGGGACGGAGGGTAGGGTGAATATCAAGTGCTTAAAGGGTACAGACCCAAGGCCATGGATGACACAGAAGGGAGAGGGCATCTTGAAAGATTCCATCCAGCTCATCTCTCTCTTCCTCACTGTCTGGCGTTGTCAGAGAAGGAGATTGAATTGGTCTGACGGAATTTGCTTGTCACAGAGTCATGTCGAACCTTCCCGTACCCTACACTCTTCATGATTCTAACCACTTGAGGCATCTCACCTCTTCCACTTTTCCCTCTGATAAAACGCTAGGGACCCTCTAGACTGGAAGCTCACTGGGGGCAGGGAACATGTCTACCAACTCTGTTGTACTGTACTCTGCCAAGCACTTAGAACAGTGCTCTGTACACAGTAAGCACTCAATAAATATGATTGAATAATTGATTGATTGGTCTCTTGAGGGTCAAGGTCTGTGTCTGACACATTAGAGGAGGCAGTGTGGTCTGGAGGAAAGCGCTCAGGACTGGGAGTTAAGAAATTTAGGTTGGAGTACAGCTCGCCTACTGGCCTGGTGTGTCACCTTGGGCAACCTCTCTGAGCCTCAGGTTCCTCATCTGTCAAATGAGGGTAAAAATAGATAAGCCCTGGGTAGAGCAGGGACTTTGTCCAGTCTGATAACCCTGTGTCTCCCCCAATACATAGTAAGCATTCAATAACTGTGCAGCAGAACTATTTTTCATTTCTCTTTTGGCTTTTTCCATATGGATGTTTAAACCAATATTTGAAATCCTCATTTTCCTCCAAAACCTAATTCTTGGGGTCCTTTCTGCCTCATCCCTTTCATAATAAAAATTACGGTATCTATTAAGCACTAGCTACTATGTGACAGCCACTATTCTAAGCACTTGGGTAGGTTCAAGTTATTTAGGTCAGACCCAGTCCCTGCCCTACATGGGGCTCAGAATCTAAGTAGGAGGGAGAATAGGTATTGAATTCCCAGCTCAGTGTAGGCAGGGATTGTCTCTCTCTCTTGCTGAATTGTACTCTCCAAGCGCTTAGTACAGTGCTCTGCTCATAGTAAGTGCTCAATAAATACAATTGAAGGAATGAGTGAGGCAGAAAGAAGTCAAGTGACTTACCCAAGATCCCACAGCGGGCAAGTGACGGCGCTGGGATTAGAATCCAGGTCCTCTGAATCCCAGGCCTTTGCTCTTTCCACTAGGCCATTCTGCGTCCTGTAGTCTAAAAATGCACACTCTACACTAGAATGAAGGTGACTGAATCATAAAGTTAACAGACTGGTTAATCGGTGGTCTGCCTTCCTAACAGATTGGCTGTCAAAAAGAACACACAAGGGCTAGACAGCCTGCGGTGAAAAAGATTTCGCTCTGAAATGGGCACGAAGCGCTCAAAGTCGAATAGAATGAAATGTCATTAAGCCGTCATGGAGATCAGTGAACGTCGACGAGAAGCACGGCACTGAACTCGTCGACAAGCATTCGTGGAGAAATGAACTAGGTGAGTCAGATAAAAGGGTGATTGGTTATATCATTTAGGTAATTGTAATTACTACATTATCATACCATCCTTGATTTCTGGGTCTCATCTAAACTCTCAAGCCTATCAGAAAGGAAGGCAGTGTCTACATAGTGCTCTTGTTTGGGTTCAGTAAGCATGACTAACTGATCATTCCCATGGCGGCTTCCTTAGGACGTAGCTTTTAAATACAATCTTTGATTTCTGGGTCTCCTCTCGGCTCTGAAGCCTGCCAGAGAGGAAGACTAAGTCTACACGAAGTTCTTGTTTTATTTGACCGGGTTCAGTAACGTGTCCAACTGAGCGTTCCCGTGGCACCTTCCTTGGGACAGTTCTTTCATTCAGTCCTCGGTTTCTGGGCTTCATCTAAATTTGCAGCCTGTCAGAAAGGAAAGCACCGTCAGCATGAACTTGTTTCATTTGGCTGGGTTCAGAAAGCACGCCCAGCCGATCGTTCCCACGGGAGCTTGTTCCTCTTTCTGCCTTTTGGTGGTAGATACAGCAGTCGTTATAATCACCGCCTTCCCTACCTCCACCCACCGTCCCTACTTCCAGCATGCTCTGTCCACACCAGACGGGATTAAAAACTGCTCCTGCATCTTCTCACACTCCTCTATAACCACCAAGAAAAGCCCTATGGTGACCGCCCCCTTGCCTCCTGTCCCTGAGGGTCCCTGCCCCCAGCATGCTTTGTGCAGGGCATACCGTGAATGAAAGTTGCGTCCGCACACTCTCGGACTCCTCCGTTACCACCGAGAGAAGCACTGTCCCATTCTCACACTCCTCCGTCACCACCAAGAACAAAACTGTGGTAATTGCCCCCTTCTCTCCCATCACTGAGGGTCTCTGCCCTGCGCCGGCCAGTCCAGGGATGCAAGCTGCTTCTGCATGTTCTTAGACTCCTCCACCACCACTGAGAAAAGCGCTGTGGTAACTGCCACCTTCCCTCCTGTCACTGAAGGACCCGGTCCCGGCACGCTCTGTGTACACTGGGGTGGGGATAAGAGCTGCTTCCCCATGTTCTCCAACCCTCCGTCGCCACCGCTGACAAATGTACCATGTAACTAACCGCCACCTTTCCTCCCACCACGAAGTATCCCTGCTCCCGGCGTGTCCCCAACCTGCTCTCCAACTCCTCCATCCTCACTGAAACTTGGAGCATATTTTGTCTATTCATTCATTCAATAGTATTCATTGAGCACTTACTATGTGCAGAGCACTGTACTAAGTGCTGGAATGTACAATTTGGCAACGGAGACAATCCCTGCCCACTGACAGGCTTACAGTCTAATCGGGGGAGACAGACAAAAATAGTAGCAATAAATAGAATCAAGGGGATGTACATCTCATTAACAGAATAAATAGGGTAATAAAAATATATACAAATGAGCAGATGAGCACAGTGCTGAGGGGAGGGGAAGGGAGAGGGGGAGGAGCAGAGGGAAAGGGGGGGGAAAGGGGGCTTAGCTGAGGGGAGGTGAAGCGGGGGGGCAGAGGCAGCAGAGGGAGCAGAGGGAAAAGGGGAAGCTCCGTCTGGGAAGGCCTCCTGGAGGAGGTGAGCTCTCAGTAGGGCTTTGAAGAGAGGAAGAGAGTGAGTTTGGCGGAGGTGAGGAGGAAGGGCGTTCCAGGACAGCGGGAGGACGAGGCCCAGGGGTCGACGGCGGGATAGGCGAGAATGGGGGAACGGGGGACGGTGAGGAGGTGGGCGGCGGAGGAGCGGAGCCTACGGGGTGGGCAGTGGAAAGAGAGAAGGGAGGAGAGGTAGGAGGGGGCAAGGGGATGGACAGCCTTGAAGCCTAGAGTGAGAAGTTTTTGTTCCGTGCGGAGGTCGATAGGCAACCACTGGAGGTTTTTAAGAAGGGGAGTGACATGCCCAGAGCCTTTCGGCAGGAAGATGAGCCGGGCAGCGGAATGAAAAATAGACTGGAGTGGGGAGAGACAGGAGGAAGGGAGATCAGAGAGAAGACTGACACAGTAATCCAGCCGGGATAGTATGAGAGCCCGTAGCAGTAAGGTAGCCGTTTGGGTGGAGAGGAAAGGGCGGATCTTGGAGATATGATAAAGGTGAGAGCGGCAGGTGTTGGTGACGGATCGGATGTGTGGGGTAAATGAGAGAGCCGAGTCAAGGATGACACCAAGGTTGCGGGCTTGGGAGATGGGAAGGATGGTCGTATTTATACTGGGCTTTTAGCAGTTCATCATTTCTATTGTATCTGTCTCCAAACCCATCCCCATACTTAAACTTTCAATTTGTGAGCCCCCCGAAAAACAGGGGCCATTTTAATTTCCACCTTTGCATTTACTCGGCCTGTTTAGTTCAGTTCTCTGCACACAGTACGTGCGTGGAAAGCAGCATGGCCTAGTGGATAGAGCACAGGCCTGGGAGTCAGAGGGACCCGGATTCCATTCCCAGCTCCACCACTTATCCGCTGTGGGACCTTGGGCAAGTCGCTTCTCTTCTCTGGGCCTCAGTTTCCTCATCTGTAAAATGGGGATTGAGCCTGTGAGTCTCACATGGGACAGCACTGTGTTCAACCTAATCTGCGTGTATCTAACCCACTGCTTAGTATAGTGCCTGGCACATAGTTAAGCGCTTAACAAATACCATAATTATTATTATTATTATTTGTGCGCTTAGTGTGTGCAAAGCATTGTACTAAGTGCTGGGAGAGGACAGTAGGCATGTTCTCTGCCCACAGCGAATTTATTGCCTAGAGTAATGATATTGATTTTGTCGACTGCTGACAACATTCTGTACTGAGTGGCTGGGAAAGTACTCTAAAAGGAAAGAGGATATGCACCCTGCCCACAAAGATCTTAAGCTTCTCTTGTATCTGCCCCAGCGGTTATTACAGTGTTTGGCACATAGTAAGCACTTAAAGGAGAAGCAGTGTTGCCTAGTGGCTACAGCGCAGGATTAGGAGTCAAAAGGACCTGGGTTCTAATTCCAGCTCCTCCCTTGTCTGCTGTGTGACCTTGGGCAAGCCACTTAACTTCACTGTGCCTCAGTTATCTCATCTGGGGATTAAAACTGTGATCCGCAAATGGAACATGGACTATGTCCAATCTGATTAGAGCGTGTCTACCCCAGTGCTTAGTACGGTGCCGGGCATGTGATTAGCATTTAACAAGTGCTATAAAAAATCCACCATGATTATATTCTAAAAATGGAGGCAAAAAACACCCAAACTATGTACAAGTAGTGAAAGCAGGAGGAAGAAAAGCATCGGCTAGCAAGTGGAATGAATAGGCCAGGATAAATAATGGAATGGTTAAGTGAATCTGCATATATACATGCATGAGTTCATACATACAGGCCTAAGGGCTAAGGATGGATATTAATACATAGAGATTGGGTAGCTGTTGGCTTGATTCAACTCGAGGCATTGGGAAATGGGGAAGGTGTGCTGGAAAAGGTGGAATTTTAGGAGGGCTCTGAAAATGGGGGATTTGCCATGGGGTGAGGGAGGACCTGAAGATGGGGGAAGCTACGAAGTTGGTGACAGTGGGCTTGATGGGCTACATAAAGGTCTAAACAGTCTACGGATTGAAATACCGACTTTGTGAGGACTGGGGAATTGGAAGAAACACCAAATCCAGCAAACTGGATATTAGGGGTGTAGGTAGGAGTGTGTGTTCCGTCTCCAGCCCTCACTTCTCTCTCTCACTGCAAACCCGCATTTCCTCCTCACCTCAAGGCATTATCTACTTGGATGTCTCGCCGACGTCTCAAATTTTGCAAGTCCAAGATTGAACTCAGCTTCCCTCCCAAACCCTATCCTCCCCATGTCTTTCCCATCACTGTAGGCGGCACCACCATCCTTCCTGCCTCACAAGCCGATAACCGTGGTGTCATCCTCGACTCCTCTCTTGCATTCAACCCGTATATTCCAACCATCTCTAAATCTTGTCAGTTCGACCTTCACAGCATTGCTAAAATCTGCCCTTTCCTTTACATCCAAGCTGCTAGCACATTAATCTAAGCACTTATCCTATTCCAACTCGATTTCTGTATCAGCCTCCTTGTGGACCTCCCTGCTTCCATCTGTCTCACTCCAGTCCATACTTCACTCTGCTGCCCAGATCATTTTTCCCCAAAAACATTCAGTCCATGTTTCCTCACTCCACAGGAATCGGCCAGCGGTTGCCACTCCACCTCTTCATCAGACAGAAACTCTTTACCATCGGCTTTTAAAACCCTCAATCACTGTGCACCCTCCTTCCTCATCTTGCTAATCCCCTATTACAACCCAGCCCACACGCTTCGCTCCTCTAATGTTAACCTTCTCACTGTACCTCAGTCCCATCTATCTCACCACCCACCACTCACCCAGGTCCTGTTTCTGGCCTGAAACACTCTCCCTCTTCATATTTGATAGAAAATTACTCTCCCCTTCTTCAAAGCCTCATTGAAGGTGCATCTCCTCCAAGAGGCCTTCCCTGGCTAAGCCCTCCTCTCCTTTTCTCCCCCTGCCTTCCGTGTCACCTTGACTTGCTCCCTTTATTCATTCCCCACCCGAGCCCCACAGCACTTACGTACGTATGTGTAACTTTATTTATATTAATATCTGTCTCCCCCTCTAGATTGATTACAAGCTCATTTTGGACAGAGAATATAATAATAATAATTATGGTATTTGCTAAGCACTTATTATGTGTCAGGCACTGTATGAAGCACTTGTATCCACACCAGTGGATACAAATACTACAATTATTATTATTACAAACAAATTGGGTTGGACACAGTCCCTGTCCCATGTGGGGCTCACAGTCTCAATCCCCATTTTACAAATGAGGGAACTGAGGCCCAGAGAAGTTAATAAATGCTTTTCCTAAGTCTTGCTCACAGCAGATAAGTGGCCGAGTTGAGATTAGAATCCACAACCTTCTGACTCCCAGGCCTACGCTCTATACATTTTCCATGTTGCGTCTGTTATACTGTTATAAGTACTCTCCCAAGCACCCCTCTCAAGGTCGCAACCGGACAGCTTCCAGTAGTCTACCAGCCGTGGCTACGGGAGAGAGAGTCAAGCAGAGGCCTGCCCGGTCCATTCATAGTTTGGTCAGTGGCTAGCGAGTGGAAGGCCATCTGCTACAAGTCAAAACTCCCTCATGCTGGGCAGCAGCGGCAGGGGAGAGAGTCGAGGGTGAACACTCAAAAGTTGACTGCGCGGAAGGGGGCAAAGGTAAACCACTTCTGGATTTTTACCAAGACAACTGTATAGATACACTCCCGGAACGATTGCAGATGGAGAGCAGGGCATTTTAGGAGAGCTAATAATAATAATAATAATAATAATGTTGGTATTTGTTAAGCGCTTACTATGTGCCGAGCACTGTTCTAAGCGCTGGGGTAGACACAGGGGAATCAGGTTGTCCCACGTGGGGCTCACAGTCTTCATCCCCATTTTACAGATGAGAGAACTGAGGCACAGAGAAGTTAAGTGACTTGCCCACAGTCACACAGCTGTATCCATGGTGTTGCTAAGAGTCAGAAACGACTCAACGGCATAAGACAGGCCTCTCCCAAGCACTTAGTACAGTGCTCTGCACACAGTGAGTGCTCAATAGATATGATTGACAGCTTGACTGCCCGCAGGGAGCTTACAGTCTAAGTGGTGATGGCTGCTTGTCGCACCTGCGTTTGTTTCCCATTGGCTGGATTCCATTTTGGATTCTCTTGGGGGGTCACCTTCTTTCCCAGACTTCTGTTCCAAGACAGTCACTCTGTTTTGGCTTCTCTGGATGGGTTGGGTGTGAGGCAGAGTGGCTTAGTGGCTAGAGCACAGGCTTGGGAGTCAGCAGGTCATGGGTTCTAAACCCGGCTCGGTCACGTGTCTGCTGTGTGACCTTGGGCAAGTCATTTCACTTCCTCTGGGTCCTCAGTTATGTCATCTGTAAAATGGGGATTAAGAGTGTGAGCCCTATGTGGGACTGTGTCCAATCTAACTTGAATCTACCCCAGTGCTTAGCACAGTGCTTGGCACATAGTAAATGCTTGAAAAGTACCATCATTATTATGGTATTGAATGAATGGTGTTCAAATGTTTGCTGAATGCGGACCACCGTTCTGAGTGTTTGGGAGAGTACGAGACAGTGGAGGAGACAGATGTCCTTGAGAAGCTTACCGTCTAGTAGGGGAGACAGAACCCAATTTGCTTGTATCCACCCCAGGGTTTAGCACGGTGTCTAGCACATAGTAAGCACTTAATAAATACCATAATTAATACATTAAAATAAATTAAGGATCGATACCTACATAAAGGGTGGAGGGTAGGGTTGGCATGACTACCGACGTGGTTCGGGAGGACAAACCCAGTTACATAGGTGACCCGGGAGGGGAGGGTAAATAGGGTGGGGAGACGAGGGGTTAGTCAGGAAAGGCCTTTTGGAGGAGAGGTGACTTTAGTAGGGCTTTGAAGAGGGGGAAGAAAATGTTCAGACCTGTGAGCTGAAGGAACAGCCTCAAAAATGACATGTGACGCACCCACTTCTCTTTGATTTAACTGGACACTGGATCACTTAGAAGCTTGGTACTCAAAGGACTTCACCAAGGGCCTGGCTTTTTTTCTAATTCTCAGTGATTGATATTTATGAGTCATAATTACCAGAATGGTATAATTAACTCCCTCTTTTCTTTTTGAAAATTGTCTCGTCTTTCAAACACCAACACTTCCTGTGTGCCTCATATGGGACAGGGATTATGTCCAACGTGATTATCCTGTAGCCAGACCTTAGAGTGGTTGGTGTATAATTAGTTCTTGGCAGGTGCCGTTATTATTTTTTTTTAATGGTATTTGCTAAGTGCTTGCTAGTTGTCAAGTACTGTTCTAAGCCCTGGGGCACATAGAAGTTAATCAGGTTGGACACAGTCCTGTCCCACACTGGGCTCACAGGCTAAATAGGGGAGAGAGAGAAAGAGCAGATCTTTAATCCCCATTTTACAGTTGAAGAAACTGAGGCACAAAGAGGTTAAGTAACTTGCCCCCGGTCACACGGCGAGTAATTGGCAGGCCTGGGATTAGAAGTCGGGTTCTCTGATTCCCAAGCCCGTGCTCTTTCCACTAGCTCATACTGGGAAACTGCTGGGAAGGGGAGCAGCGTGGCTCGGTGGAAAGAGCCTGGGCTTCGGAGTCAGAGGTCATGGGTTCGACTCCCGGCTCTGCCACTTGGCAGCCGTGTGACTGTGGGCAAGTCACTTCACTTCTCTGTGCCTCAGTTACTTCATCTGTAAAATGGGGATTAAGTGTGAGCCTCACGTGGGCCGACCTGATGACCCTGTATCTGCCCCAGCGCTTAGAACAGTGCTCTGCACATAGTAAGCGCTTAACAAATACCAATATCATTTGGGGAAGCAGCGTGGCTCGGTGGAAAGAGCCCGGGCTTCGGAGTCAGAGGTCATGAGTTCGACTCCCGGCTCTGCCACTTGTCAGCTGTGTGACTGTGGGCGAGTCACTTCACTTCTCTGGGCCTCAGTGACCTCATCTGTAAAATGGGGATTAACTGGGAGCCTCACGTGGGACAACCTGATTCCCCTGTATCTGCCCCAGTGCTTAGAACAGTGCTCTGCACATAGTAAGTGCTTAACAAATACCAACATTATTATTATTATTATTATTATTATTATTACTGCTTCCCTTCCTGTTAATACTGTTTTACCCCCTGGCTGGCCAAGGGAAGACCTCTGTTAACCTCTCTTCCCTTCCCCTTCCACCCCATGCCACCTTGGCCTGGGAGGGAGTTGAACAGGGTTTTCAGGCTTCCACAAGGTTTAGAAAGACTTTGGTTGTGACTGGACCCCCCAAATCCCACAGGTTCTCTTGACCCACATCAGTCAGTCAGTCCCTTGTACTTATTGAGCACTTCCTCTGTGCAGAGCACTAATAATAGTAATAATAATGATGGTATTTAAGCACTTACTATATGCCAAGCACTATTCTAAGTGCTGGGGTAGAGACACGGTAATCAGACTGTCCCAAGTGGGGCTCACAGTCTAAATCCCCATTTTACAGATGAGGTAACTGAGGCACAGAGAAGATAAGTGACCTGCCCAAGGTCACCCAGCGGGCAAGTGGCGGAACCAGGATTAGAGCTCGTGACCTCTGACTCCCAAGCCCGGGCTCTTGCCACTAAGCCACTCTACTTCCCTATATACTATATTAAGCGCCGTACCGTATACTATGCTAAACACTTGGGAGAGTACAATATAGTAATATAACAGGCACGTTCCCTGAGGAGCTCCTCGTCTAGCTACAGTTCCCCGCTGCTCCTCTTGGACTTCTCACCGGCCTTGGATTTTCTGGTTGACTCTGTTCTTTCACCGTTTCATCTCTCTTTGAGTGTCTGTTGCCAAATCTGCCCCTGCCTTCCCATTCTTTGGCCGTGTCTACCAACTCAATATGATTACCAACGTGACTTTCATTCAGTCAGATTTCTCGAGCCCTTACCCTGTGCCGAGCCCTGTACTAAGCGCTTTGGGAGAGTACAGTATAAAAATAAGCAGACACATTCTCTGCCCACAGCCGGCTTATAGACTAGAGGACTTAGTACAGTGCTTTGACACTAAAAAGCCTATAATCAACACTGTTGCTAGTAAAGGATGGTCTTTCAGAAATGAGAGGACCGTCACCTAATAGCTGGAACTGCACTGGGTGGTTTTTGCGTCCTTAATAATAATAATGATGTTGGTATTTGTTAAGCGCTTACTATGTGCAGCGCGCTGTTCTGAGCGCCGGGGTAGATACGGGGGTCATCGGGCTGTCCCGCGTGAGGCTCACAGTCTTCGTCCCCATTTTACAGACGAGGTAACTGAGGGACAGAGAAGTGAAGTGACTTGCCCTAAGTCACGCAGCTGGCAAGCGGCGGAGCCGGGATGATGATGGTATTATTAATCAGTCAGTTATATTTGTTGAGCACTTACTGTGTGCAGAGCACTAATAATAGTGATAATCATGATGGCATTTGTTAAGCACTTACTATGTACCAGGCACTGTACTAAGCGCTAGGGTGAATGCAAGAAAATCAGGCTAGATTTAGTCCCAGTCCCACATAGGGGTCACAGTCTTAATGCCCTTTTGACGGATGTGGTTACCGAGGCACAGAGAAGTGAAGTGATTTGCCCAAGGCCACACAACAAACAGCGGCGGAGTCGGGATTAGAACCTATCACCTTCTGACTCCCAGGCCCGTGCTCTATCCACTACGCCGTGCTGCTTCTCAAATTCCTAATTCCTTCTAATGCCTTCCTCCTAATTAATTAATTATGGTAGTTGTTCAGCACTGTGTTCCAAGCAGTGTATTAAGCACTGGGGTAGATAAAATAATAATTAGGTTGGACACGGTTCCTGTCCCTCATGGGTGGCACAGCCTAGTATAAAGGGAGTAGGATTTATGAGGAAACTGAGAGCCAGAGAACTTAAGTGACTTGCCCAAAGTCACACAGAAGATGAGTGATAGAGGCAGGATTAGAATTCAGGTCCTATAACTCCCAAGTGTGTGCACGTGGTATTTGTTGAGCAGTGCAGTGTAACTCAGCACTTGGAAGAATAAAATACTATTGAGTTGGTAGACACAATCTCCACCCTCAAGGAACTTGCATTCTAGATGGGGAGGCAGACGATAAAATAAATTACATATAAGGGAAATGTTAGAGTGTTAGGATATGTACTACTACTAATGATGTTGGTATTTGTTAAGCGCTTACTATGTGCAGAGCACTGTTCTAAGCGCTGGGGGAGATACGGGGAAATCAGGTTGTCCCACGTGAGGCTCAGTGTCTTCATCCCCCATTTTACAGATGAGGTAATTGAGGTCCAGCGAAGTGAAGTGACTTGCCCACAGTCACACAGCTGACAAGTGGCAGAGCGGGGATTCGAACCCAAGACCCCTGACTCCCAAACCCGGGCTCTTTCCATTGAGCCACGCTGCTTCTTTGAAGTGCTGTGGGGTGAAGAATGAGGTACTCGAAGGGTACAGATCCAAGACGAGGGGAAGGGGAAATGAGGTGGGAAGTAAATACGTTAGGACCTAGAGATGCCACCATCCTGAATAGAGAGAAGCCAAGGTCTCTTATTTAGTTTTGATGGAGTTCAGTCACTGAAGAAACCCTAGGCACTTGCGACGAGAAATTGTGGAATTCACAATTCACATCAATTCACATCATCGCACAAGATGAGAGAAGGTGTTTAACTCCCAAACAGGGGTTGGAAGCAACATGGTCCAGAGGAAAAAGTTCGGAGCTGGGAGTGAAGTGATCCGCTTTTAAATCCCAGCTCTGCCTCTGGCTTGACTTGTGACCTTGGTCAAGTCACTTAACCTCTCTGGGCCTCCATTTCCTCACCTGTAAAATTAATATTAATGTTGGTATTTGTTAAGCGCTTAGTACGTGCAGAGCACTGTTCTAAGCGCTGGGGTAGACACAGGGGAATCAGGTTGTCCCCCGTGGGGCTCACAGTCTTCATCCCCATTTTACAGATGAGGGAACTGAGGCACAGGGAAGTGAAGTGACTTGCCCACAGTCACACAGCTGCCAAGTGGCAGAGCTGGGATTTGAACCCATGACCTCTGACTCCAAAGCCCTTGCTCTTTCCACTGAGCCAGGCTGGTTGGGATTAACATCCTGTCTTCCCTCTTTCCCTCCCTCCCTCTTAGATGGTGAGACCCTCATGTGAGACAGTGACTGTGAACAATCGATCAATAAGTGTTTAGTACAGTCCGTGGCACATAGTAAGCATTCAACAAATATTACTATTATTTTTAATAATGATCAGATTTTGATTTTGAATGACGACTTTAGGGAAGGAGTGTGGTCTAATAGAAAGAGCATGCACCTGGGAGTCGGAGGCCCTGGGTTCTAATCCTGCCTCTGCCACGTGGCTCAGTGGAAAGAGCCCGGGCTTCGGAGTCGGAGGTCATGGGTTCGACTCCCAGCTCTGCCACTTGTCAGCTGTGTGACTGTGGGCAAGTCACTTCACTTCTCTGGGCCTCAGTTACCTCATCTGTCAAATGGGGATTAAGACTGAGAGCCTCGCGTGGGACAGCCTGATGACCCTGTATCTCCCCCAGCGCTTAGAACAGTGCTCGGCACATAGTAAGCGCTTAACAAATACCAACATCATCACTTGTTGGTGAGTGACCTTGGAGAAGTCACTTTACTTCTCTGTGCCTCAGTTTTCTCATCTCTAAAATGGGGATTAGATTCTACTGCCTCCTACTTAGACTGTGAGCTCCATGTGGAACTGGGATGAGGTCCAACCTCATTATCTACCCCAGTGGTTAGTGCAGTGCTTGAAAATAGGAATCTCTTAACAAATACCATTAAAAAAAAAAAAAAGAGTACAATCCAATGCTTCCTCGAAAACAATGATGAAAATCAGTTCTGGTCCACAAATCTGACAAACACTTAATCAGACTGGACACAGTGTTTGTCCCACAGTCGGAGTGAGCTTCCATCAGTCAATCATACTGAGTGCTTCTCCGCCTTCTAGACCGTGAGCCCGTTGTTGGATAGGGATTGTCTCTACCCGTTGCCAAACTGTCCTTTCCGAGCGCTTAGTGCAGCGCTCTGCCCACAGCACTCAGCGAATACGGTTGAATGAATGGATACTATGGGCAGAGAACGTACTAAGCGCTCGGAAGAGTACGGTTTAACAGAGGAGCGGTGTCGCTTAGTGGAAAGTGAACAGGCTTGGGAGTCAGAGGACCAGGGTTCTAATCCTAGCTCCGCCATTTACCTTCTGTGAGCCTTGGGCACGGCAATTAACTTCTCAGGGCCTCAGTTCCTTCATCTTCAAAATGAGGATTCAATACCTGTTCTCCCACCTACTTAGACAGCATATTCCAGGGGGATCCTGATTATCTTGTATTTACCCCAGTGCTTAGCGCAGTGCTTAATCAGCTCTTAACAAGTAGGGAGAAAGAAAAAAGAGTCCCGATCCACTCCTTCCTCCGAAAGAACCACGAAAATCGGTTCTGGTTCACATACCTGCTCAAGACTTAGACGAATCCAGGGGTGTTTCAGGTTATTCAGGTAGCGAAGCTAATGAGGATGGGATGAATGCACAGAAAACTGGAATCAGCGTGAACCGTCTAGGTCGATGGAGAGGAGGGGCAAGTTGGAGTTCAGCTAGTTGCCACCTCTTTGAAGTCCAAATGTATTTTCTAGAATGCTCTTGATCGGAACACTGCCCATCAGCTAGTAGCTCCCTGCTGGATTTTGCTCTCTGGATTTTCTTGATGTGATCTATCTCCACCCAATTCTCCCAAATTTTCCTCAGCTCTCCTCGATCCCATCCTTCTCCAATGTTGTCTGAACTAAAGAATGTGGAGAGCCGAGGAAAGGAGGAGTGAATGTGTGGAGAAGTGGCGTGGCCCAATGGATACAGCACGGGCCCGGGCGTCACTAGGACCTAGGTTCTAATCCCGGCTCCACCGCTTGTCTGCTGTGTGACCTTGGGCAAGGCACTTCACTTCTCTGGGTCTCGGTTACCTCATCTGTAAAATGGAGATTACGGCTGGGAGCCCCATGTGGGACACTGACTTGGTCCAACCTGATTACCTTGTTTCTACTCTAGCGCCTAGGGCCGTGCCTGACGCATAGTAAGCACTTAACAGATGCCATAAAAAAGCACGTATGTGGGGTTATAATAATAATTGTGTTTTTTGTTAAGCACTTAATGTGGGCCAGGCATTATAATAAGTGAGGGAGGATAGAAGCCAATAACCTGGAAGAAGTATCTTTCCCACGTGGGGCTCCTAATCTCAATCCCCATTTTACACATGATATAACTGAGGCACAGAGAAATGAGTGACTTGCCCCAAGGTCTCACAGCAGAGAAGTGGTGGAGCTGGCGTTGGAACCCCACGACCTTCTGACTCCCAGGCCCGCGCTCTATCCACTACGCCACGCTGCTCCTTGGGGTGCAGGTCCATTCAGAGAGTAGTCCTTCCCTCCCTTTTCCCCCACCTCACTCCCTCTTAGCTCGGGTCTTGCGATTGCTCTGAACTACAGCACTGATCCTTTTGAGGCTCCCAGAGTCCCACTCCTGGCTTTACCATTTAGATACTGTATGACCGTAGGCAAGTCACTTAACTTCCTTGGGTCCGTTTCCTCATCTGTAAAATGGGCGTTCAATCCCTGTTCTCCCTCCCCCTTAGACTGGGAGCCCCATATGGGACAAGGACTGTGTCCCGCCTGATTGTCGTGTCCCTGTCCCAGTGCATAATACAATGCCTGGCCCTTAGTAAGTGCTTAGCAAACGCTCTTATTATTATTATTATTATTAGTGTTATGTGTGGCTTAGGCATGCTTGGAGACCGGAGGCTGATCAAAATGACCTGCAGTCTGTTCCAACACTTGCAATTTAGATTTCTACCTCTCTCATTTTTCGATCAGTTTTGACTTGGAAACATGTGTTTATGAGGAATATATATTTGCTTCAGGCAAGTTCTCTTAGGCTTGAGTGCTGAAGAATGAAGGAAGATGGGGAGCGCGACTTCAGATAGGGTGAAGGTTTTTTGTAAAGATGGATGGGACTGGTGCATGTTTCGTGGAAAACCGGGGGGATCTGATCATTTTCTTCAAGGCTCAACTCATTACCTCCAATATGAGTACATGATTATGGAGAGCCTACTGAGTGTGGATGATTCTAGTGGACGCCCTGGAAGCAGCATGACCTAGTGGAAAGAGCACGGAGCTGGGAGTCGGAGGACCCTAGTTCTAATTCTGGCTCTGCCACTTGTCTCTTGTGTGACTTTGGACAAATCACTTCACTTCTCTGTGCCTCAGTTACTTCATATATAAAATGGGGATTAAATCCTTCTCACCCTGACTGAGACTGGGAGCCCTTGGAGGGATAGGAACGGTGTCCAAATTGTCTCATATCTACCCTAGCACTTAGAATAGTGCTTAACAAATACCATAAAAAAATTACCTTAAAAAGAGTAAGGCATTGCTTGTGGAATGATGTTGAGATTCAAGATTCCTCTAGACTTGTTGTGGGCAGGGACTGTCTCTCTTATATCACTGTGTTGTCCTTTCCCAAGCGCTTAGTACAGTCCCTGCACACAATCAGCGCTCAATGAATACTAATGAATGAATGAAAGTCCGTTTCACCTTGGCCTGGCCTCCTTATTTGTTCATTCATTCAATAGTATTTATTGAGCGCTTACTATGTGCAGAGCACTGTACTAAGTGCTTGGAAAGTACAATTTGGACAAAACAGTCAGTCCTTGTGTGACTGTTAATCAGGCAATCACTCGCTGTTCCTGGGAGGAACATCAAGGGGGAATGTTTAAAGAAAAACAAAAGAATATGGGCAAATCATGCTTTCTTGCAAGTTTGTCATAGAGTTGGTTAAGTCAAAGACACTTCCTGTCCCCCTTTTTCTTTCTAGTTAAACTAGTTGGGTAATTTATCCAACCCAAATGATTTCATGATACCGCACATTCCCCTTAGATAAAGATCTTGACTCTTTTGTGTTGAATACCACCAAAGCTTGGCCCTTAGGCGTTACCTGGACAGTCCAGTTTTTCTGGGATTCTTTGACTATCCCCTCATCATCAGCATGAACAGCTATTAGGTGATTCTCACTCAGAGAATCACCCCCGGGGTACCTCCCTCTGACCCGATTCAATCATTCCTTCCTTGCCCCTTTGCTGGTTCTGGAAGCAGCCGGAGGATTCGACCAGACGCTGGTCTCCACCCACCCAGGAGGATGCATAGTAATAATAATAAATAATGATAATTATTATGATGGTACTTTAGTGCTTACTATGTGCCAAGCAATGTTCTAAGCACTGGGGTAGATACAGGTCAGTCAGGTTGGACACAGTCTCGGTCCCACATGGGGCTCATACTCTTAATCCCCATTTTATAGATGAGGTAACTGAGGCCTGAGAAGTGGAGTGATTTGTCCAAGGTCACACAGCGGACATCTGATGGAGCCAAGATTAGAACCCATGTCCTTCTGACCCCCAGCTCTATACTCTACCCACTAAACCATGCTGCTTCATAGCCTCCCAAGGAGATGGCCCGCTCGGGTTTGTGTGGGGGCAAAGAATGCTTCTATGTGGCATGTGAAAGGAAGTTAAATGCTTCCCCCTTCCCCAAATGGGGCCTCAATCCCCTGCAATTATAATTGTGGTCTTTAAATGCTTTACTATGGGATTCATCTCTCATTCAACCTGCAAATTCAACCTGTCACCAAATCCTATCAGTTCTACCTTCACAACATCCGCCCCTTCCTCTCCATCCAGCCCGCTACTAGGCCGATCCAAAAGCCTATCCCGTCCCACCTCGACCACTGCATCGGCCTCCTCGCTGACCTCCCTGCCTCCTGTCTCTCCCCACTCCAATCCATACTTCGCTCTGCTGCCCGGATTGTTTTACTAAGAAAAATATTCAGTCCATATCTCCCCACTCCTCCAAAAGTTACACTGGTTGCCCGTCCACCTCTGCATCAAACAGAAACTTCTTACTGTCAGCTTAAAGGTCCTCAATCAGCTCTCTCCCTCCAACCTCGTCTGGTTGATCTCCTACAAACCAGTATGCACACTCTGCTCCTCTGGCACTTATCTACTCTCTGTACCTCGATCTCGTCTATTCCACTACCAACCCCTTGGCCACATCCTCCCTCAGTCCAGCGGTCCACCATTCATCCATTCAATTGTATTTATTGAGCGCTTACTTGGTGCAGAGCACTTTACTAAGCACAATTTGGCAACAAATAGAGACACTCTCCCCACCTTATAAACCCTCCTAAAAACACAACTCCTCCAAGATGCCTTTCCTGACTAAGCTTTCATTTTCCCTGTCTTAATAATAATGCTAATAATAATAATGTTGGTATTTGTTAAGCGCTTACTAGGTGCCGAGCACTGTTCTAAGCGCTGGGGGAGACACAGGGGAATCAGGTTGTCCCACGTGGGGCTCACACACTTTTAATCCCTATTTTACAGATGAGGGAACTGAGGCACAGAGAAGTGAAGCGACTTGCCCACAGTCACACAGCTGACAAGTGGCAGAGCCGGAAGTCGAACCCATGACCTCTGACTCCGAAGCCCAGGCTCTTTCCACTGAGCCACGCTGCTTCTTCCCTCTCCTCTGCACCGACTAGGCTCTTGGCTGTGCAGAGGAAGCAGCATGGTGTAGTGGATAGAGCACGGGCTTGAGTCAGAAGGTCAAGGGTTCTAATCCTGGCTCTACCGCTTATCTGCTGGGTGACTTTGGACAAGTCATTTCACTTTTCTAGGCCTTAGTTATCCCATCTGTGGGAAAAGAAAGTGGGGATTAAGAGTGTGAGCCCAAAATGGTACCGGGATTGGGTCCAACCTGATTAATTTGTTAGAACAGAGCTTGGCACATAGTAAACGCTTAACAAGTACCAAGATAGTAATAATAATAATAATAATTATTAGTACCCAATGCTGCTTTCGCACCATCCCACCTCCCTTCCTTCCTTCCAAGCCCGTATCATCCGCACCCACTCCAGATTCTACTACGCTCTCCAGGCCCCATTTCCAACTGTTGGAACCATTCTGATCCTTTTCTCACTTTCCTTCTCTCTTTTTCCATGCCCACACTGATCCTTGGGGACTTCAATATCCACATAGATGTTCCTGATGACCCTTCCGCTGCCCGCCTTCTATCACTCCTCAACCTCACTGACCTCCTGCTTCATCCCTCCTCATCCACTCACTAACCTGTGCACACACTCTATCTCATCATCTCTTGCCACTTTACAGTCTCTACCCTTACCAACTCTGAAATCTACCTGTCCAACCACAGCTTCCTCACCTGCCTTCCCTCCCCCACACCTCCTCCCCGCAAATATGCGCTTGTTCCCCCGCAGACACCTCCGATCTTTTGACCCCATCCACTTTTCTCCAGTCGTCATGCCTCATTTAGTGTCCATACCCAAACTACTTTCCCCTGATGACTAACTGATTCCCTCAACACCACCCTCTCTACTGAACTCCTTCTGCAACCCAGGTCTCACACTTGGCTCCTCCGATGCTAACCTTCTCACTGTGCCTCGATCTCGCCTATCTCGCAGTCGACCCCTAGCTCGTGACCTGCCTCTGGCCTGGAATGTTCTCCCTCCTCAAATCCAACGGACAAATACTTTACCTCGCTTACAAGCTTTGTCGAAAGCACATCTCTGAGAGGCCTTCCCTGATTAAGCCCTCCTTTCCTCTTCTCCCACTCCCTTCCTATCACCCTGAGTTGCTCCCTTTGTTCTCCCCCCCGCGCCCCCCCCCGATCCAAGCCCCACAGCACTTATGTACAAATCTGTAGTTTATTTGTATTGATGTCCTGTCTCTCTCCCCACACCTGAAGTGCACCCTCCCCCAGTCCCCGCCAGACTGAAAGCTCCCTGTGGGCAGGGAATGTGTTTATTGTTATATTGTACTCTCCCAAGTGCTTAGTACAGTGCCCTGCACCCAGTAAGTTCTCAATAAATATGACTGAAGGAGTGAATGAACTCAACTCATTCGCTCCCCTATCCCTTTGGGGATTTCATGCTACTAACCTACAGCCCTAGATCACCTCCACAGTCTGCTTTCTCTGCTCTTGTTCATGAACCTCAGAGCATTGCTGGGGGAAATTGAGATACCAGGCTGATCTCGCCCATCTCATATTCATTATTGTGTGATTTAACTCTACTCTCTCCTCTGCTGGGCAAAATTAATTTGCCTCCTTTATTGATACCCATGCCCCTTGCCCTTGCCGGTTTTCCAGATGTTTACCTCCTTTCTCAAACCTCACGGCCCACCTCCCCATCTCTTGCCCTCGTTGACCTTGTCCACCTACTTTTTTGAGAAAATTGAAGCCGTCAGGTGTCATCTGCCTAAAATCTCCCCCGCTCCTCTCCAGTCCCCTCCTCCTCCTGCCCCTTCTTCAACTCTCCCATCTTTCCCAGCAGTTTCTCCAGAGGAGACATCCTGTCTTCTTTCAAAATCCACCCACTCCACCTGTCCTTATGACCCCATCCCTTTGCACCTGATCAAAGTACTTGCCCCCTCCCTTCTTCCCTCCTGACTGCCACCTTCCACCTGTTCACTCTCCCTTGGCTTTCTCCCTATTGCTTTCCATTCGCATGTCTCCCCCATCCTAAAACAAACGCTCCTTTGTACCCCCGCTTCCCTCCAGTTATCACCCCATCTCCCTCCTACCATTCCTCTCCAAATTCCTTGAGCAAATGGTCTACACCCACTGTCTCAAATTCCTCTCCTCCTATTTTTTTCCTTGACCTCCTCCAATCTGGCCTCTGTCCCCTAAACTCCACCAAAACTGCGCTCTCAAAGGTCCCAAAAGCTCTCCTTCTTGCCAAATCCAGTGGCCTCTACTCCATCCTAATCCGCCTTGACTTTGACACTGTCGACCATCCCCTTCTCTTGGAAACAATATCCAACCTTGTTTTCACTGGCGCTATCCTCTCCTGGTTCTCCTCCTATCTCTCAGGTCACTCCTTCTCATAGGATTCTCCTTTGCTTCCCACCACCTAACTGTGGGAGTCCTTCAAGGTTGAGTTCTCAGTCCCCTTCTATTCTCCCTCTTCACCCACTCCCTTGGAAAACTCATTCACTCCCAAGGCTTCAGTGATGATCTCTACAATAATGATCCAAAATCTACCTTTCCAGCCCTGACCTCTCTCCTCGGCAGTCTCACATTTCCTCCAGCCTTCAGGACATCTCTACTTGGATGTCCTACTGACACCCCAAACTTAACATGTCATTCATTCAATAGTATTTATTGAGCACTTACTATGTGCAGAGCACTGTACTAAGCGCTTGGAATGAACAAGTCGGCAACAGATAGAGACAGTCCCTGCCGTTTGACGGGCTTACAGTCTAATCGGGGGAGACGGGCGGACAAAAACAATGGCAATAGAGTCAAGGGGTAAATAGATACCCCAGTGGTTAGTGCAGGCTTGATAGAATCAGGGTGATGTACATCTCATTAAACAAAATAAAATAAATAAGGTGGTAAAGATATATACAGTCGAGTGGACGAGTACAGTGCTGAGTGGGATGGGAGAGGGGGAGGAAGAGAGGGAAGTGGGGAGAAGAGGGTATAGCTGCGGAGAGGTGAAGGGGGGTAGAGGGAGCAGATGGAAAAAGGGGGGAGCTCAGTCTGGGAAGGCCTCTTGGAGGAGGTGAGTTTTAAGTAGGGATTTGAAGAGGGGAAGAGAATTAGATTGTCTGAGGTGAGGAGGGAGGGCATTCCAGGACCGTGGGAGGACGTGGCCCAGGGGTCGACGGCGGGATAGGCGAGGTGGGTGGCAGAGGAGATAATGATGGTATTTGTTAAGTACTTACTATGTGCCAAGGATTGTTCTAACCACTGGGGAAGATATAGGTAATCAGGTTGTCCCACGTGGGGCTCTCTGTCTTCATCCCCATTTTACAGATGAGGCAACTGAGGCCCAGGGAAGTGAAGTGACTTGCCCCAAATCACACAGCTGACAAGTGGTGGAGCTGGGATTAGAACTTATGACCTCTGACGCCAAAGCCCAGGCTCTTTCCACTGAGCCACGCTGCTTCTCATCTTCCCACCCAAACCCTGTCCTCCCCCTGACTTTCCCATCACTGTAGACAACACCACTACCCTCCAGTCTGAAAACCTGTAACTTTTGGTGTTACGCTCAACTCATCTCTCTGATGCAGCCCACATATTCAAACTGTCACTCTATCTGTAGCTTCAACCATCACAGTGTTGCTAAAATCCACCGCCTTCTCCATCCAAGCTCCTATCGTGTTAATCCAAGCATCTATCCTATCCCACCTTGATTACTGCAGCATCCTCCTTGCTGACCTCCCAGCCTCCTGTGTCTCCCCACTCCAGTCCATACTTGACTCTGCTGCCCGGATCATTTTTCTACAAAAACATTCAGTTCATGTTTTCCCACTGTATACGAGTCTCCAATGGCTGCCCATCCACCTCTTCATCTAACAGAAACTCCTTACCATCTGCTTTATAACACTCAATCACTTTGCCGCCTCCTACCTTACCCTGGTGCTTTCCTACTACAACACAGCCCTCACACTCTGCTCCTCTAATGCCTGCTTACTCGCAGCTTCTCGATCTCTTCTATCATGCCACCAACTTCCGTCCACGTCCTGCCGCTGGCCTGGAATGCCCTCCTTCTCCATATCCGACTCACGATCAGTATCCCCTCCTTCAAAACATTATCGAAGACACATCTCTTCTAAGAGGCCTTCCCTGACGAAGCCCTCAGTTTCTCCTCTCCCACTCCCTTCTGCACCACCTTTGCATCGGGATTTGCACCGTTTATTAATCCTTCCCTCAGGCTCACAGCGTTTATGTACATATTCGTAAGTTTTTCTATTAATGTCTGTCTCTCCCTCTAGACAGTAAACTCTCTGTGGGAAAGCAACACGTCCACCAGCACTGTAATACTGGTACTCTTCCAAGTGCTTAGTACAGTGGTCTGAAAGCAATAAGTGCTTAATAAATATGACTGATACCCTGTAATCAATTTAATACTCACCCCAGTCACACAGCATAGCTCGCTGTGGGCAGGGATCATGTATTTTAACTCTGTTATACTCTACTCTCTCAAGCACTCGGTACAATGTTCTAAACACAATATAACACAATAAATGGTTGATTACTTCCGCAAATATTTAGTAAAGTGCTCTGAGCCCATTGTTGGGTAGGGATTGTCTCTATTTGTTGCTGAATTGTACTTCCCAAGCACTTAGTACAGTGCTCTGCACACCATAAATGCTCAATAAATACCACCAAATGAATGAATGCTCTGTAAACAAGTAAGTACTCAATAAATACTAGCGATTCATGTGCTAAGCACTGTTCGAAATGCTCAAATAGGTATAAGATAATCAGGTAGGACACAGTCCCTCTCCTAAATGAGGCTCAGAGGATAAGGGGGAGGGAGAATAGGTATTTAATCCCCCTTTTTCAGGTGAGTAAACTGAGGCAGGCTAGGTTAAGTGTCTTGCCCAATGATAGAGTTTGGAGCATCTCTGAAAAAAAATCTACTTTATTAACAAATGTTCTGAAAAGACCTCTTGACCTAAATACAAAATGATATTTGATTTGTCATGTTTAAAGCAAAATTAGGACAGTTGACAGATTTACTTTAGAGACTTTTTTTTAAAAGTTACAGTGGCCAAAACTCAGACATTCTACCTCAGTAAGGAAGGTCTACTTCTCCAGATGGCTCTGCAGAAACATTTCAGAAATTGAGAACAAAGGCATATTTTTCAAGTTGATTACCAAAAACCAGATCATTAGTAATCTCTGCAGAAATGGGACTCCATAGCAAATCACAACTAAGATGGCCATGGAAGAATGATGTGGAAAAATGAAATTACCTTCTTTTGAATTCCCAATAGACAATGAGATTCCTACTTTTGGCCTCTAAGCACGATAAATGGCCCTCTCATATTACTCTCCTGAGCTGAGAAAGTCTGGTTTTAAGTTGTTTTCCCAAAATAGTGCTGATCAGATTAGCCTCATGACTAGCTAAACCACTTATGGCTCCAGAAATTTGCTCCCAATTCCCATTTAAGGCATACCCATATTACGTACCAGAGGAAACTCCTTAAAAATGTTCTTACCAGCTGAGTTACTCTAACAGACTATACAAAAACCTCACAGATTTTATAGGGAGATATATATCAATCAGTGGTACTTACTGAGCACTTACTGTGTGCAGAGCACAATACTACGGGCTTGGGGAGTACAATACAACAGAGTTGGTAGACACATTCGCTGCCCACAATGAGTTTACAGTTTAGAGGGACTGGTTTTGGTCTTCAGACCAAAATATCCATATTGATAATGAAAGTCCAGGGCCACTTAGCCATAGTTTCCCACACTCAGCATTGCTCTATGGTCCTTAATAATAATAATAGTAATAATGATGATGATGACATTTAAGTGCTTACTATGTGCCAAGCACTGTTCTCAGTGCTGGGATAGATACAAGATTATCAGGTTGTCCCACTTGGGGCTTACGGTCTTAATCCCCATTTTACAGATGAGGTAACTAAGGCACAGAGAAGTGAGGTGACTTGCCCAAGGTCACACAGCAGACATGTGGTGGAGCAGGGATTAGAAGCCAGGTCCTGACTCCCAGGCCCATGCTCTATCAAGCCCAGAAGTCAACTTCGGTCTCAACAATCATCCATCTTACTCCTTCTTTGAAAGAACACTGCTAGCTAATTTAAAAGAAGATTGTAGGCAGGACCATCCTACGAAAGCATAAGGGCTATTACAGGTTAGAGGGATCTTGGGGATTGTAGGGGAGGATCAGAACTGGTTTGTTTTTAAATGGTATTTAAGCATTTACTATGTGCCAGGCACTGTTCTAGACTCTGGGGTAGGCACAGGATAATCGGGCTGGACGCAGTCCTTGTCCCACATGGGGCTCGCACTCTTAGACCCCATTTTGTAGATGAGGTAACTGAGGCCCAGAGAGGTGAAGTGGCTTGCCCAGGGTCACCCAGCAGACAAGTGGTTCTAATCCCAGCTCTTTCTGATTCCCGGGCCCGTCCTTGATCCACTGGGCCATGCTGCTTCTCCACCCTTGTGTCCAGAGGTCTACACGGGGGCCTGCAAATGGTGCAGAGGAAAATGGGAGGGCAAGCAGCTGGGCTAAGCAGGAGTGACGAGGACACTGGTGATTTAGGCCTGCAAATATTTGGCATCCCCTTGAGGCTAGTGCCAAGGAGAATTTGGGGGACAAGTGGTGGTGGTGGTTTCTGGACCTGTCTACATGGACTCAGCTGGGGGAGAGAGGGATGTGTAGATGGATCTTCTGCTCTTTAGTAATTGTTGAGTGCTTTCTATGAGCCAAGCACTGTACTAAGCACTGGGGTAAGTAGAAGATGATTGGATTGGACCCAATCTCTATCTCTTGCAAGTTAGAAACAGTGGAGCTGGGATTTGAATCCCGCTCTCCACTGACTGAAGTAGCTGAGGTAACCCAAGCCTTCCACTCCCAAGAGGATAATCCTGTTCAAAGGGTGTTGTTCTTAATTGCAGGAAGGAGGAAACAGGTGGAAGGAGAAAACTTCCCCAGCCACACCCCCCCTCCGCCTCAGGCCCCCAAACCACTCACCAGCTACTCAGCAGCTGGCAGTTCTGGGATCAGTATCATTGAGGAAACCCCTTCATTCCCCCTGGAGTTTGAAAGTCAATTGTTAAGGCTTCTCCGTATAGGAAAACAAAACATCAGTTGGTTACCTCTGACCTCAGTCATGCTTTGCACCTGCCAGTTTACTGCCTTTCCTTTGAATGACCTCTTTCTATGTTCAGATCTTCTCCGTTAGTGGGACCACATTCTAAAAAATTAGATTATATTAGATTAGATCTAAGAGGTAGCATGGCCTAATGGAAAGAGGATGGGAATGGGAATCAGAGAACCTGGGTTCTAATCCTTACTTTGCCACTTGTCTGCTTTGTGGCCTTGGGCAAGTCACTTAACCTCTCTGGATCTCAGTTACCTCATCTGTAAAATGGGGAGTCAATATCTTTTCTCTTTCCTACTTAGACTGTGAGCCCTGTGTGGGACAGGGACTGGATCCATCCTGATTATCTCGCGTCTACCCCAACGTTTAGAACAGTGCCTGACACAAGGTGCTTAACAAGGCCAGAATTGTTTACTGTTTCAAAGTCCTCTGCTCCAGTTTTCTCCTTGACTCCCTCCTATCTGGTTTCTTACCCCTTCATTCCACAGAAACCACCCTCTCAAAGGTCACCAGTGATCTCCGTTTTGCCAAATTCAACGGCCTCTACTCCATCCTAACCCTCCTCAACCTCTCAGCTACCTTCAACACTGTCGACCACCCCCTTCTGGAAATGATATCCAACCTTGGCTTTACTGACTCTGTCCTTTCCTGGTTCTCCTCTTGACTCTCTGCCCGCTCATTCTCAGTCTTCTTCACGGGCTCCTCCTCTACCTCCCACCCCTTAATACCAGGGGTCCCTCAAGGTTCAGTTCTGGGTCCCCTTCTATTCTTCATCTACACCCACTCCCTTCAAGAACTCATTGGGTCCCAAGGCTTCAAATACCACCTACAGCCCCGATCTCTCTCCCTCTCTCCAGTCTGTCATCTCCTCCTGCCTTCAAGACATCTCTACTTGGATGTCCTCCCATTACCTCGAACTTAACATGTCCAAAACAGAACTCCTTATTTTCCCACCAAACGCTGCCCTTCCCATGACTTTCCCATCATTATAGATGGCATCACCATCCTTCCTGACCCACAAGCCCGTAATCTTGTTGTTATCCGTGACTCCTCTCTCTCTTTCAACCCACATATTCAACCTGTAAACAAATACTGTTGGTCTCACCTTCACAATATCGCTAAAATCCGCCCTTTGTTCTCCATCCAAACTGCTACCATGTTACTACAGTCACTCATCCTATCCCTCCTGGATTATTGCATCGAACTCCTGACTGACCTTCCAGCCTCCTGTGTCTCCCAACTCCAGTCCATACTTCACTTTGCTGCCCTGATCATTTTTCTACAAAAATGTTCAGGACATGTTACCCACCTCCTCAAAATACTCCAATGGATGCCCACCCACCTCTGTATTGAACAAAAACTCCTCACCATTGACTTTAAAGCAGTCCATCACCTTGCCCCCTTCTGCCTCACCTCACTTCTCTCCTTCTACAACGGAGCCCACACACTTCACTCCTCTAGTGCTAACCTTCTTGCTGGGCCTCGATCTCTCCTGTCTCACCACGGACCCCGTCCCACCTCCTACCTCTAACTGGGAACGTCTTCCCTCCTCAAATTCAACAGACAATTACTCTCCCCCCCATCAAAGCCTTAGTGAAGGCACATCTCCTCCAAGCCCAGACTAAGCCCCCCTTTTCCTCATCTCCCACTTCCTTCTGCAATCTCCCTGACTTGCTCCCTTTGCTCTTCCCCGCCCCAGCCCCACAGCACTTATGTACATATCTGCAATTTTATTTATTTGTACTGATGTCCGTCTCCCCACTTCTGGACTGTCAGCTCTTTTGTGGGTAGGGATTGTCACTCTTTGTTGCTGAATTGTACTTCATTCATTGAATCAATCATATTTATTGAACCCTTACTGTGTGCAGAGCACTGTACTAAGCACTTGGAAAGTGCAATTCTACAACAGAGACAATCCTTACACCACAAGGGGCTCACTGTCTAGAAGTGGGGAGGCAGACAACAAAACAAATCAAGTAGATGGTCATCAATAGCATCAATAGAAATAAAGATAAATAGAATGATAGATATATACACAACATTAATAAAATAAATTGAGTATGTACATGTATACATAAGTGCTGTGGGGTGGGGAGGGTGGTTGAGTGGAGGGAGGGAGTCAGGGCTATGGGGAGGGGAGGAGGAACAGAGGAAAAGGGGGCGGCTCAGTCTAGGAAGGTCTCCTGGAGGAGGTAAGCGTACTTTCCCCAAGTCCTTAGTACAGTGCTCTGCCCACAGTGCTCTGCATATGATCGAATGAATGACTGGATGAATCCGGGCAGCAAAACACATCGAGGTTCTGGAACGACTCCTACTTCGACAAATGGAAAATGCCAAGAGGTCTTGGTTCCTGGGAAACTCTGGTTCTTGGATGTCCTCTCAGGGAGGAATTGGGGTGACAGAGACTTGCCTGGTACTTGACGCTGCACCCCACTGAGCCTAGCTGGGGAGGATCAGCTCACCCAGTTTCCAGGCAAACGGAAAAGCCGCGTGGCCTAGTGAAAAGGGCACAGGTCTGAGAGTCAGAGGACCTGGGTTCTAATCCTGGCTCTGCCATATACCTGCTGTGTGACCTTGGGCAAGTCATGTAACTTCTTGGTGCCTCAGTTTCCTCCTCTGAAAATTAAGCATTCAATACCTGTTCGCCCTCCTACTTGCACCTTGAGCCCCATGTGGAATAAGGACTCTATGTGACCTGATTATCTTATATCTGCTTAGTATAGTGCTTCGTACATAGTAAGGGATTAACAAGTAACTCAGCGTTATTATGAACTCCTAGTGATCAGTCATATTTTTTGAGCACTTACTGCGTGCAGAGTACTTAGAAGTGAACCTGAAATATGACTGTGGTTGCATCAGCGTTAGATTATGACAGTGAAATTCTGTGAAAGCTTTATGAGTATGACTCCGGATAAGACCTTGCTGATCCAGAACACTCATCTCCTTTGAATCTCCCGTCAAAGGGCAGGGACTGTCTCTCTCTGTTACCGATTTGTACATTCCAAGCGCTTAGTACAGTGCTCTGCGCATAGTAAGCGCTCAATAACTACTATTGAATGAATATTTTCTCCTGCTTCAGCATGCATGGTCTAGTGGATAGACCACGGGCCTGGGAGTCAGAGAACTTGGGTTCTAATCCCTGCTCTGCCACTTATCTGCCGTTCGGCGTCGGGCAGGTCATTTAACTTGGCTGTGCCTCAGTTCCCTCAGCTGCAAAATGGGTTTCAATATCTATTCTCCCTCCTACTAAGACTGTGAGTCCCATGTGGGACCCATTATCGTATATCCACCTCAGCCCTTAGTACAGTGCTTGCCACATAGTTAAGTGCTTCGTGGGCTCCTCTTCTCCCTCCAACCCCCTAACTGTGGGTGTCCCTTAAGGTTCAGTTCTGGGTCCCCTTCTATTCCCCAACTACACCCACTTCTTTGGAGAACTCATTTGCTCCTATGGGTTCAACAACCACCTCTATGCAGATGATAACCAAATCTACATCTTCAGCCCTGATCTCTCTCCCTTTCTGCCTTTTTATCTTGCTTTCAAGATATCTCTATTTCAGTGTCCTGCTGTCAGTTTGAAATTCACATGTCCTAAACAGAATTCTTCATCTTCCCACTCAAACTCTGTCCTCTCCTTGACTTTTCCTTCACTATAGATAGCACCACCGCCCTCTCCGTCTCCCAAGCCCACAACCGTGGCATTATTTTTGACTCTCTCTCACTCTACCCACATATTCAATCTATCGCTAAATTCCGTAGGTTCCACCTTGACAACATAGTTAAAATCCACATTTTCCTCTCCATCCAGACTATTGCCACGTTAATCTCAGCACTATCCTATCCTGCCTTGATTACTGCTTCGACCTTCTTGCCAACCTCCCTGCCTTTTGTCTCTCCACCATCCGATCCATACTTCACTCTGCTCCCCTGATGATTTTTCTAAAAAAAGGTCCAGTCCGTCTCTCCCACCTCCTTGAGAACCTCTAATGGTTGCCCATCCACCCCCACATCAAACAGAAACTCATCATCAGCTTTAAAGCACTCAATCACCTTGCCCCCTCCTACCTCACCTTGCAACTCTCCTACTACAACCCAGCCTGTACACTTCACTCCTCTAATGCCAGTGTATTCACTGTATCTCAATCTCATCAACCTCACCTCCGGCCTCTCACCCATGTCCTGCCTCCGGCTTGGCTCTCCCTCCTTTTCCGTATCCGCTAGACAATTACTCTCCTCCCCTTCAAAGCCTTATTGAAGGCACACGTCTTCCAAGATTTCCTTCCCTGGCTAAGCCCTCCTATCCTTTTTTCCCCACTCCCTTCTGCATCACCCTGACTTGCACCCCCAACAACCCCCCGAGCCCCACAACATTTATGTATAATATCTGTAACTCATTTATTTTCATTAATATGTCTCCCCCTCTAGACTGCAAACTTGTTATGAACAGGGAATTTGTCTGTTATATTGTTGTGTTATACTCTCCCTAGCACATAGTACCCTGGACACAGTAAGTGCTCAATAAATACAATTAATTGATTGATTAACAAACATCACAATCATCATATCTACGTGGACTACCCGCAGACACCTCAAATTCCATATGTCAAAAGCTTAACTGAGCCCCCCAAAGCTTCTCTCTGCCCCCACCTTTCCCATTACAATGGACAGTGTCTTTATTCTTCCCAGCTCTGAAACAGTGACATTATTCTTGACTTTTCTCCCTCTTTCAACTCCCGTATTCAGTTTGTCACTAAATCCTGTCGCGAATTTTCCTCCACTGTGATGTTATTTTTGAATGTTCCCTTTCTTTCAGCCCCCATATTCAATGTGACACTAAAACCTGTGGGATATTCCTCCTCAGCATTCCCAGGGTCCACACCTTCCTCTCCGTCCAAACAGTCACCGTACTAGTCCAGGTTTTGGTCATAACCCAGTATGACAACCACATCGACCTCCTCACTGATCTCCAAATCACTAGCCTTTCCCCTCACAAGTCCAGACTCCACTAGCTGTTTGGATTATTTTCCAGTAACATAACATAAGCATTCTCTATATGTCTCCCTAGTTCTCAAAAACCTCCACTGATCTCTGCATTGAACATGAACTCCTGACTCAGCTTTCTTCAGCATACTTGTCCACTCTCCTCTCCCACTATCCGTCAAATCAGTGGCATTTATTGAGTGTTTATTATGGGTAGAACACTGTACTAAGTGCTTGGGAGAGTACAATACAGCAGAATTCTGCCCCAGCTTGCACATTTCAATCCTCTCAAGCAAATCTACTGACTGTAACTCACTCTGACTTCTGCCTCTAATCCTTTTACTGGCTGGTGCCTTTCATCCTGCCTGTCTCTCTCTCCCCCTTTATATCAGGTGGACCACTACTTTCCCTACCTTGAAAGTCTTTGTGAAATAATGTCTCCTCCAGGCCTTCCGTTCTTAATTCTCCTCTCCCCAAAATTTATCCCACCCCCACCTCCAACCTCAGGGTTTCTGTGTCAATACACTTCTAACACTTTTCCTTCACTTGTATTTACTGAGCGCTTACTGTGTGCAGGGCACTGTATTTTTGTACATACCCTTTTTACTTAGGCTCTCAGGCGCCTTCAAATCCGCCTTCTTTCTGTAAATTATTTTTGGGTCCGTCTCCCTGGCAAAATTGTAAGTTCCTTGAGGGCGAGGACTGGTTCTACTTATATAATGTGCTCTCCCAAGCATGTAGGACAGTGTTCTGCGTCGCAACTCCAACCTCTGAGTGGATGATCCCCAAATCTATATCTCCAGCCCTGTCTTTCTCCTTCTCTGCGAGTTTCGTATTTCCTCCTGCCTTAAGGACATCTCTACTTGGATCGTTCAACCATATTTATTCATCATCAGTGTTATTTATTCATTCATTCGATCGTAATCACTGAACGCTTCCTGTGTGGAAAGTGCTATACTAAGTTCTTGGGAGAGTACAGTATAACCAACAGACACATTCCCTGCTCACGATGAGCTTACAGTTTGAAGATGAGCTTCCAGCCTAGTTTACTGGGAGCTCACTATATGCAGAGCACTGTATTGAGCACTTGGGGAAATACAATGCCACAGAGCCGGGAGCCATTTTTTGAGCGCTTAATATATGCAGAGCCTGCGGATATCCCACCATCACCACAAACTTCTATCCAAAACAGAACTCCTCCTATTTCCACCCAAACCCTGTCATCCCCCTGACTTTCCCATCACTGTAGACGGCACCCACATTCTTCCTGTCTCACAAGGCTGTAACCTTAGCATCCTCCTCAACTCATCTCTCTCATCCAACCCATGTATTTAATCTGTCACCAGATCCTGCCAGTTCAACCTTCACAACATTGCTAAAATCCACTCCATCCTCTCTAACCAAACTGCTACCATGTTAATCCAAGCTCTTATCCTATCCCACCTCGATTACTATATCAGCCTCCTTGCTGACCTCCCTGCCTCCTGTCTCTCCCGACCCTACTCGATATTACGGTCTGCTGCCCGGATGATTTTTCCTCAAAAATGTTCACTCCATGTTTCCCCACTCCTCAGGAATTTCCATTGCTCACCTCCACATCAAACAGAAATTCCTTCCCATTGGCTTTAAAGCATTCAAATCAGCTTGCCCCTCCTACTTTACCTCTCTGATTTCCTGCTACAGGACAGCTCATGCGCTTCTCTCCTCTAAAGCCATCCTACTCACCGTTCCTTGATCTCGTCTATTTCACCACTGGCCCCTGGCCCATGTCCTGCCATGGGCCTGAAACTCCCTTCCTTTTCGATTCCAACAGACAACCAGTCTCCCCACCTTCAGAGCCTTATTAAAATCACAACTCCCTTAAGAGGCCTTCCCCAGCTAAGCTTTCATTTCCTCTTCTCCCACTCCCTTCTGCATCGACCGTGCACATGGGTTTACTCTCTTTATTCACCCCTCCCTCACTCCCACAGCACTTATTTACTAGCCATAATTTATTTATATTAATGCCTGCCTCCCCTACTAGACCGTAAGATCACCGGGGGCAGGGAACATACCTATCAATTCTATTATACTGTACTCCTCCAAACTCTTAGTACGGTGTTCTGCACATAGAAAGTGCTCAGTAAATACGGTTGATTGCACGAAATAAGTCAGCAGTTCCGCCATTCACCTGCTGGATGATCTTGGCCAAGTGACTTAGCTTCTCTGTGCCTGAGTTACCTCATCAGTAAAATGGGGATTAAGACTGTGAGCCCCATGTGAGATAGGGACTGTGCCCAACATGATTAGTCAGTATCTACCCCAATGTTTAGTGCAGTGCCTGGAATGACATAGTAAGCCCTCAAATAAAAAATGGCCACTATTGAGCAATTTGAAAAAGCCACTAACATTGAGAGAGGCTTAGAAGTTTGGATCCAAGGGTGGGGAGTTGGCAATCTCTAGCCGGTGAGTCCCCTTCTGTGGAGAGACGCCACGGACTCACTGAGGGAGATGCCGCCGGTCTTCTCTCTACAGCTTTATGGGTAAGAGTAGCTGTCCCGCCTCTCGATCTGTAAACCAGAAAGGGGCTGAAATGGAGCCAAGATGGTGGCTCCAGTCCTTATCCCCCCACCAGAAGATATGCCCCCACCCAGCCAAGTTGCCACCCGGTGGAGTGGCAGGGTGAGTTGGAGCTTCTCGATCCCCACCCGGCTAGCATCCCTCACACCCTCCACCTGCCCGCTGCCGCCTTCAGTGAGGAACAGCAGCCGGAGACGAGCCAGTCAGGCTGGGCGGTGGACCGGGGGGCTTCTCATCCCCACTGGGGGCCTCAGGGGTCTTGTGTGCACAGAGGGTAGCAGCAGGTGGCCTGCAGTCCGGGCGGGCAGTGCCAGGGTAGGAGACGAGGACAGCTCTAGTGTCGGGCGGCATGGGCACTGGACAAGACAGAGAAACATTCAACTCCAGTGCTCCCTGGACTGGACCAAAGGGTGAAGTGGTGGAGGAAGAGGAGGATGAAAGCAACCGGGAGTAAGTTTGCTCGTTCTCTCTTTCTCTCTCTGTCTCTCTGCGTCACTCTCTCCATTGCTCTCCTTTCGTCCCCCTCCTCTGGTCTCTCCTCTCCCCTTCTTTAGCAGGGTTGGACCCAAGGGGGATTGAAAGGCCATCCTTCTCACTTCCTTCCACCCCTCCTTGCCCCACTTGTCTCACTGAAGGTAATGGGGAGAGTTTCCTTCCCAGTCAGTCCCTGAGTACACTGCCCCAGAGGCTACAGTCAGAGGAAAGAAGGGCAGGGATGGCAGCCTGATCTCACCTCTGCCCTGGTGGGGTCTCGAATGGGAGGAGCTCGGGAGAGCCAAGGGAATCGGGGTGCTGGAGTGGCCTAGCGTGGAGCCGAAATTAGGCGATAGCACATCGGACAAGTCGGAGATGGAGCCCAGGGCTGCTTTGTTCAAGTTGTTGCTTCGAGATCCATCCAATCAGTCGGTCAAAGTATTGATTATTAGCTGTATGCAGAGCACTGTTCTAAGCACTTGGTAGAGAACAACCCATACATGCATAAACACCTCCCTCCTCCCATCCCTTCCTCTCCCCACCTTTAATTCCCTTCTCTCCTTCGTCCCCTTCCCTCTTCCTCCTGCTATTCTCTTTCCCTCCCAAGTCCCATTAGAAAACAATGATATAAGCCCAATATTAGCTTTCGGTTCTTCTTACTGCCATTTATCCTTTCACAATTTCATCTCCACATCAAAGAAAAGGGCGTCGTTGTATTTCTGCAGTGTGACCGGATTTTGCCTTCCACCTCCTCAAAGGTTTCATTTTGTTTGGCTATTCCGCACCCACAGCAGCCTCCACCAGCTCTCTAACAACCCCTCCCTGAAACGGTAGAGCCCTGGGTATATTCTGAACATCTCCCTTTGAGCAGAACCTTCTCAGTTATAAAGCACTGAGGGCCTCAGATCGTCAAAGCCTACCAAGGGAAAGAGGCTTCCCATCTCTTCTCTGATTCCTCCCTACCCAACGCCCTGACTTAAAACCGAGTCACTGGTCAAAATGAACAAACTGTGTACCGGGGTTGGTCAGAGGGTGTTGATTTTAAGCCGGATCTGTTTCCCCAGTTCCTGAATCGATCGTATTTATCGAGCGCTTACTGTGTGCAGAGCGCCGTACGAGGCCCTTGGGAGAGTACAGTATTCTCTGCCGAAAACCAGCTTAACGCCTAGAGATACTAAATGCTGAGTACTGGACCTGTCAGAAAGTGAAAGTTAAACAAATGCAAAGAGCAGAAGTGATAAACCTTCTATCTACAAATCTGAATCAGGACCTAGAATTAGGTGAAAGGAAATCAGTGAATTGTTCAGAAGAATTATCAAAGAAAACTCCAAGGTACACAAGGGGTATTGAGCTCCAGAGGGCATAAAACTTTTTTGCAGCAGCTGTTATTCAAGAAAAATCAATGAACATAGGATTTATTTGTTTGACAGGTGGGGCTTATGCGGCAGATGTGGAGCTAGGGGGTAGGGAAGAGAAGCTTGGGTGTAGTCATTGGCACCCACAAAGCAGCATGGCTTAGTGGAGAGAACACGGGCCTGAGAGTCCGAGGACCTGGGTTCTAATCTGAACCCTGCCAGAGGTCTGCTGTGTCACCTAGGGCAAGTCACTTCACGTAGCTGTGCCTCAGCTTCCTCATCTACAAAATGGGGTTTAAGACTGTGAGCCCTACGTGGGACAGGTCTGTGTCCAATCTGAATATCCTGTATCTACCCCAGCACTTAGAACAGTGCCTAGCACCCAGGAAGCACTTAACAAGTATCACAATTATTACTATTGAGAAGCTGCATAGCATAGCGGATAGAACATGGACCTGGGACTTAGAAGGTCTTGGGTTCTAATCCTCGCTCCGCCACGTGCCTGCTGTGTGACCTTGGGCAGTCACTTCACATCTTTGGGCCTCAGTTCCCTCATCTGTAAAATGGGGATAGAGACTGTGAGTCCCACGTGGGGCAGGGACTGTGTCCAACCCGATTTGCTTGTATCCACCTCAGGAAGTAGTACTGTTATTATTATTATTAATAATAGTAACAAATAAGACCAGGGAGGAAGAGTCCCTGTGACCAGCTCTGATTCCCTGTCAGTCCATCAGTCAATCAATGGTATGTATTGAGTGTTTTCTGTGTGCAGAGCACTGTACTAAGCACTTGGGAAAAAACGATTGAACGGAGCTGGTAAATATGAAATGGAGTGATCCTGGAGCTCAGGTCCTAGATTAATTCAACTGTGGGGTGGAGTGTGGTGGGGAGGGGTGTTGAAGGATAGAGGTCCCCCCTCCCCACTGGATCCGCATTTCTCCACGGTCTCCACTCTTCCCATTGGGATATCAAAGTGCTCCTTGCCTTGCATTTCCTGGCAGGTGGGATTCTGCACAACTCTCTGGGAGGGTGGGGAGGCGGGGGAAGGGAGGGTCTGTGACTCTCCCCCCCTCCCCGTCCCACCCCCACCACCCACATCATTACCCTATTTATTTTGTTAATGAAATGCACATCACCTTGATTCTATTTACTTGCTACTGTTTTAAGGAGGCGTTCTTGCCCTTGATTCTATTTATTGCCACTGTTCTTGTCCGCCTGTCTCCCCCGATTAGACTGTAAGCCCATCAAAGGGCAGGGACTGTATCTGTTACCTATTTGTACATTCCGAGGGCTTAGTACGGTGCTCTGCCCATAGTAAGCGCTCAATAAATACTATTGAATGAATGAATGAATGAACATCACCGACATTAGCACCTTGGCAGATCTTCAGGGTCCCTGTGGCCAGCTCTGGTCCCTGTGGCCGGTTCTGGGTCTCTGCCGTTGCCCTTGGCTTCCTATTCTGGCCTTTGGCTAGCCAAAGGTCAGATACCTCATTACGTATGTAAAAGTTTCTAATGGGCAGCCTGACAATCATTTTCCATTAATGTAGTGGCTAATCTTCAACATCCATTCAAAAAATGATAATAATAACTGTGGTATTTTTAAGCCTTTACTATGTGCTAGCTACACTGTAACTAGGAGCTGGGGTAGAAGCAAGCAAGTTGGTTTGGACACAGTCCCTGTCCCACGTGGGACTCACAGTCTTAATCCCATTTTACGGATGAGAGAACTGAGACACAGAGTAGTGAAGTGACTTGTCCCAGGTCACACAGCAGACAAGTGACAGAGCTGGGATTCTAACCCAGGTCCTTCGGGTTCCCAGGCCTGTGCTCTATCCACTAGGCGACTCTGCTTCTCACACACAGATGTGTATGCCTCTTCTAAAGGCCAGGCCAGGCGTTGCCTTTCGGAGTTTAAACTGTAAGCCCGTCAGTGTGGGCAGGGATTGTCTCTCTCTGTTGCCGAATTGTACATTCCAAGTGCTTCGTACAGTGCTGTGCACATAGTAAGTGCTCAATAAATACTATTGAATGAATGAATGAGGTTAGAGTCAGGGCGGGTGGATTGGGTCAGAGCTGAGCACGGTCGGACTCCCTCCACCTCATTTGTTCATATTTATTCGGCATACAGAGCACGGTTCCGGAGACGCGGTAGCAGACAGTGAAACATGTGGTCCCTATCTTTGAGGTTCTTACATTCTAATAAGGGTGATAGGCGGATACAAATTGCATACGTAAAGTGGGAACAGGAGGCAAAAACATATGGTATCGTTGGTATCAGAAATCTTAAAAGGAAAAAAGAATAAATGGATTAAACAAATAAGTTTTAACCTTGGGGCGATAGGGCAAGGGGAGATGGCTATCTGTTGAAGGCCACCTGGAGGAGAGTTCTCAGGAAGACTTTGAAGGTGGGGAAAAATATCAATATTTGTGGCATTCGTTACGTGCTTCCTAGGTGCCCGGCACTTTACTGAGTGCTGGGGTTCAGGCAAGATAATCGGGTTGGACACACTCTCTGTCTCCCATGGGGCTCCTGGTGTAAGTGGGAGGGAGAACGGATATCGAATTCCCATTTTACAGATGAGGAAACTGAGCCACAGATAGGTTAAGTCCTTTGCCCCAGGTCACATAGCAGGCAAGAGCAAAGCTGGGATCTGAACCCAAGACACCCGGTGGATTGGGAAGGGGCGGGCGTTTCAGCAGAGGGAAAGGTGTGAGCGACGGATGGCAGACAGGAGCGTTGGAGAATCAGGAACAGTATTTTAGGAGAAGTCAGCCAATTGTATTTATCCATTCCATCGTATTTACTGATCGCTTACTATATGCAGAGCACTATACTATGTGCTCGGGAGACTACAATATAGCAATTGTATTTATCGAGCGCTTACTATGTGCAGAGAACTGTACTAAGTGCTTGGGAGAGTACAATATAACAGACAGTGGTATTGTAGGAAGGCAACCCGGGCAGTGAAGTGGAGCAGAGATTGAAGGGGAAAGAAGCTGGAGGAAGGGCAACCTGTAAGGAGGCTAAGGCAATTTAATAATAGTAATAATAATCATGATGGTGGTATTTGTTAGGCGCTTACTATGTGCAAAGCACTGTTCTAAGAGCTGGGGAGATAGAAGGTAATGATGTTGTCTCACGTGTGGCTCACAGTTTTAATCCCTATTTTACAGATGAGGTAACTGAGGCACAGAGAAGTGAAGTGACCTGCCCAAAGTCACAGAGCTGGCAAGCGGCGGAGCGGGGACTAGAACCCACGACCTCTGACTCCCAAGCCCGGGCTCTTTCCACTGAGCCACGCTGCTTCTCAATTTCTGCTTCTCAGATTTCTAACCAGTCCTGAAAACCCAACTCCTCCGGGAGGCCTTCTTCAACTAATTACAACCCCCCAGTCAAGTCATCCCCAAGCTACCTTTAGCTCTTGGTGAATATAACAATTTAATTTAATCCCCCTAGTTTTGTTATCTGTATATTCATTTACTCATAATCCGTTGTAGTTTTGTTTTTCCTTCTCCCCTCCTGATTTGCATTTGCCATCTGTCTTCCTATCGCCTCCATCCGATTATACGCTTAATAATCGTAATAATAATGATTGTATTTATCAAGTGCTTACTAGGAGTCAGGCACTATTCTAAACGCTGGGGCAGATACAAGATGATCAGTTTGGACACAGCCCCTGTCCCACACGGAGCTCACAGTCTTAATCCTATTTTATAGATGAGGAAACTGAGGCAAAGATAAGTTAAGTGACTTGCCCGAGGTCACACAGCGGCCCAACTGGTGGAGCCGAGATAAGAACCCAGGTCCTTCTGACTTCCAGGCTGGTGCTCTAGAACACTCCATAGTGCTGGTGATTCCTTTACTGTGCTCGCCAAAATGCCACATAGAATGTTCCAGGCGCGCAAAAAATATTCAGTGACTACTATGTATCGAATGGATAGCTATGACGATGAACTAAGGTTGAGAGAAAGGGGCAGATCCTGGAAGTACGTCAGAGGGAAAATTAGCAGGATATAGAGTCGGATGGAGAAAGCCCTAGGGCCGGGAGTTAAGTAATTCTTGGGGTGGGGATTCTGGGAATTGGTGATTTCCTGTGTTTCATCACTTAGGAATCAGATTAACACTTCCCCCTTTCGATAGTCTACTGCTCCCTGCGTCCTTCTCTGGAAAACCCATGTGAAAATGCAGATTATCCACGAGCCGCAGGGCGAGTGCCGACCTGAGAGCCGAGAACTGAGAATGTTGGTATTTGTCAAGCGCTTACTACGTGCAGAGCACTCTTCTAAGCGCTAGGGTAGATACAGGGGAATGAGGTTGTCCCGCGTGAGGCTCACAGTCTTCGTCCCCATTTTACAGATGCGGGAACTGAGGCTCAGAGAAGTGAAGTGACTCGCCCACAGTCACCCAGCTGACAAGGGGGCAAAGTTGGGAGAAAGCGGAACGGGGAGGTCAGCGTGAGACCGAGAGGCCAGGCCAGAGGATGGAGGGATGGAGAATGAAGACGTGGCCCGGATGCACCATCCCGTGGAGGGGCAGTGACCTCAAATTGAGCTCACTTGCCGGAAGTCATTATGTGGGGCCCCATCCACGTGTGTCCGTGTGTGTGTCCATGCGCGCGTGAAAGAGAGCGTGCTTGGGACTGTGCGACACAAACACAGTTGTGTGTGATGGGCATGCTTGGGTGCGGGAGATGCAACCACACCTGTGTCTGAGTACTCCCCCTAGTTATTCTGTACTCTCCCAAGCCCTTAGGACAGCGCTCGGCACACAGTAAGCGCGCGAAGAAGCAGTGTGGCTCAGTGGAAAGAGCGTGGGCTCGGGGGTCCGAGGACGTTGGGTCTAACTCCGGCTCTGCCGCTTGTCTGCTGTGCGACCTAGGGCGAGTCTGTGTGTGCAAGCCTCGATTGCCTCAACTGTAAAATGGGAGTATTCCATTTTTTATTCTATTTATTGCTGTTGTTTTAATGAGATGTTCATCCCCTCGGTTCTTTTTATTGCTACTGTTCTTGTCTGTCCGTCTCCCCCGATTAATAATAATAATAATAATGTTGGTATTTGTTAAGCGCTTACTAGGCGCAGAGCACGGTTCTAAGCGCTGGGGTAAACACAGGGGAATCAGGTTGTCCCACGTGGGGCTCACAGTCTTAATCCCCATTTTACAGATGAGGGAACTGAGGCCCAGAGAAGTGAAGTGACTCGCCCACAGTCACACAGCCGACAAGTGGCAGAGCTGGGATTCGAACTCATGAGCCCTGACTCCAAAGCCCGTGCTCTCTCCACTGCGCCACGCTGCTTCTCAGACTGTGAGCCCGTCAATGGGCAGGGACCGTCTCTACCTGGGGCCGATTCGTACATTCCAAGCGCTTAGTACAGTGCTCCGCACATGGTAAGCGCTTAATAAATACTATGGAAGGAGTGAATGAGTAAGACTCTAAGCTCGACGTGGGACAAGCTGATTATTACCTCGTATCTATCCCAACTCTCAGAACAGTGCTTGGCACATAGTAAGTGCTAAACAAACACCATCATTATTATTTTTAATAATGAATACGATTGAATGCATGATTGAGCATGCTTTGGGTATGAGAACACCTGTGTAGGAATGAGCATGCTCAGGTGGGTGACCCAATCAATAAATGATATTTATTGAGCGCTTACTGTGTGAAAAGCACTGGACTCTAGAGAGTACAGTACAAAAGAATGGGTTTAGACAATCCTGGCGTACAAGAAGCTTATGGACGAGGGGGAGACAGATATTAAGATAATTTACAGCTCGATAGGTTCGTAAGCGCTGCGGCTCGGGGAGAAGGGGGAATATCAAAAGTGTTTAAGGGGCAAAAATGTGTGATGAAGCATGTTTGTGTGTGTGTATGTGTGACACAAGCACACCTGTGTGTGAATCAGCACGCTTATATGAGTGAAACACAAATACACTTGTGTGTGAAAGAGTATGCTTGTGCGTAAAGAGTGTCTGTGTGTGAGAGAGGGGAAAAAAGGGGGAAGTTATTTAAAAAAAAAAAAAAAAAAAAGAAATTCAGACCTAGGAATAAATTCGAAGGAGAATAGGCTAAAAAGAGAAGGGCTGTGGATGTGAAAAGAGGAAGAAAGAAAAAGGAAACCTATAAAAAAAAAGAGTTTTAAAGGCTTCAAGAGTCTGCAAACATAGTAATAATAATGTTGGTCTTTGCTAAGCGCTTACTATGTGCCGAGCACCGTTCTAAGCGCTGGGGTAGATACAGGGTCATCAGGTTGTCCTACGTGAGGCTCACAGTTAATCCCCATTTTACAGATGAGGTAACAGGCACGGAGAAGTTATTAATAATAATAATAATGATGTTGGTATTTGTTAAGCGCTTACTATGTGCCAAACACTGTTCTAAGCGCTGGGGTAGATACAGGGGAATCAGGTTGTCCCACGTGAGGCTCACAGTTAATCCCCATTTTACAGATGAGGTAACAGGCACGGAGAAGGTATTAATAATAATAATAATGATGTTGGTATTTGTTAAGCGCTTACTATGTGCCGAGCACTGTTCTAAGCGCTGGGGTAGATACAGGGTAATCAGGTCGTCCCACGTGAGGCTCACAGTTAATCCCCCTTTTACAGATGAGGTAACTGAGGCACAGAGAAGTGAAGTGACTTGCCCACAGTCACACAGCTAAGTGACTTGCCCACAGTCACACAGCTGATGAGTGGCAGAGCCGGGATTCGAAATCATGACCTCTGACTCCCAAGCCCGGGCTCTTTCCACCGAGCCACGCTGTGAAGATTCCCACATTTTCAATGGGAATTGAGACACGGGATTTTTAGAATTAGAAGCCTTACCTGACCATGTCACGCTCTGGGTGGGATCGAAAACTGCCTGGCTCTTTTCTTTTCCTATTAGGTGGCTTAGGCCTAACAGCCTGTCTCATTTACTTATGAGGGTGGCGTGTGTCTGAAAAGACTGACAGCGTCGACCACACCACAGATTCACAACGCCAAGGCTCCATCCGCGTTCGTGAGTTTTGCTGTTTTCCGGTGCCTGGCGCTGGTCTCCTCATCACTTCAGGTCACGGTCCTCTGGCAACTTCTGCTTGTACCGAACCACACCTTTCCGGAGAACAGCTTGACAGGAGTTAAGCTGCTGTGGTTGTGTGATGTCCTATTTTGTTAATGAAAAATACGTCGCCTGAATCCTATTGATTTGCTGTTGTTTTCATGAGATGTTCATCCCCTAGATTCTATTTATCGCCATCGTTCTCCTCCGTCCGTCTCCCCCGATCAGACCGTGAGCCCGTCGAAGGGCGGGGACCGTCTCTATCTGTTACCGATTTGTCCGTTCCAAGCGCTTAGTGCGGTGCTCTGCACATAGTAAGCGCGCGATAAATACTACTGAATTGAACGTACTAGAATCCTGTCCTGGTGCCGGGCGTCACTGCCAATCTGATGCGTTCGCTGGTTCCCCCTGGTTTTTTGGTTGGTCCGTTTCCCCTCCCGAAGCAGTAGCTGGGGGGGTCTCCACTCTCTTCACTTGTCCCACCGGCGGAGCTGGATTAGGGAGAGCCCGGCTTCAGAGGTCATGGGTTCGAATCCCGGCTCTGCCACTTGTCAGCTGTGTGACTGTGGGCAAGTCACTTCACTTCTCTGGGCCTCAGGTCCCTCATCTGTAAAATGGGGATTAAGACTGTGAGCCCCACGTGGGACGACCCGATTCCCCTATGTCTACCCCGGCGCTTAGAACAGTGCCCCGGCACATAGTAAGCGCTTAACAAATACCAACATTATTATTATTATTATGCCCGTAGGAGAGCTTTGTCCCCGGCGGTAGGGGAGGCTGCATCCATGTGTGGGTCTTTGGGAGGGAATCTCTTCCACCCGTGCTGGGGGCCAGGTCCATTTTTTGAGAAGCAATGTGGCCTAGTGGGGAGAGCTTGGGCTTGGGAGTCAGAGGATCAGGGTTCTAAGGCCGGCTCTGCCAGTTGCTTGCTGGGTTACCTTGGGCAAGTCACACGATAATGATATTTATAACAACAATAGCTGTGGCATTTTGATGCTTACTATGAACCGGGAACTGTGTTAAGTGCTGGGTGGATAGAGGCAAATCTGGTTGGGCACAGCCCCGTCCCACTGACAGTCTTAATCCCCATTTTTACAAGATGAGGTAACTGAGGCACAGAGAAGTGAAGTGACCTGCCCAAGGTCACACAGCCGACATATGGCAGAGCTGGGATTAGAACTCTGGTCCTTCTGACACCCAGGCCCGAGCTCTATCCACTAGGGCATGCTGCTTCTTACCTAACTTCCCTGTGCCTCAGTTACCTCATCTATAAAATACGGATTAAATCCTCCTCCCTCCAATTTGCATCTATCATTCACTCCATCGAATTTATTGAGCGTGTACCCTGTGCAGAGTCCTGTCCTAAGCGCTTGGGAGAGTACAGCAGAACAATAAGCAGACATATTCCCTGGCCGCAACGAGCTTACACTCTAGAGACTGACATTAATATCAATGAATACCTTAAATTATGGATATGCTCATAAATGCTATGGGGACCGAAGGAGGGCCCACATAATAACGATGATGTTGGTATTTGTTAAGCGCTTACGCTGTGCAGAGCACTGTTCGAAGCGCTGGGGTAGATACAGGGTCATCAGGTTGTCCCACGAGAGGCTCACAGTCTTAATCCCCATTTTCCAGATGAGGTAACTGAGGCACAGAGAAGTGAAGTGACTTGCCCACGGTCACCCAGCTGACAGGTGGCAGAGCCGTGATTCAAACCCATGACCTCTGGCTCCCAAGCCCGGGCTCTTTCCACCGAGCCACGCTGCTTCTCCTAGCGCAAGGATGACGGAGGGGAGTGGGAGAAGAGGAGATGAAGGTTTATAATGTTGGTAATAATAATGTCGGTATCTGTTAAGCGCTTACTATGTGCCGAGCGCCGTTCTAAGCGCCGGGCTAGACGCGGGGGAATCAGGTTGCCCCACGTGGGGCTCACAGTCTTCATCCTCATTTTACAGTTGAGGTAACTGAGGCCCCGAGAAGTGAAGTGACTTGCCCAACGTCGCACCGCTGACGAGCGGCCGAGCCGGGATTCGAACCCGTGACCTCTGACTCCAAAGCCCGTGCTCTTTCCACCGAGCCACGCTGCTTCTCTGGTCAGAGAAGGCCTCTCGGAGGAGATTTGCCTTTAATCAGGTTTTAAAAGGTGGGGAGAGCAAACAACTGTTGGATAGGAAGAGGGAGGGAGTTCCAGGACGGAGGCAGGATGTGGGTTAGAGGTTGGCATTGAGATAGATAAGATCGAGGCACGGCGAGTAGAGTGAATAGTAATAATGGCGGTAATAATAATGGTATTCGTTAAAGAACTCACCATGTGCCAAGCACTGAACTAAGCGCTGGGGTGGCTATAAGAAAATCAGGTTGGACCCGGTCCCCGTCCCCCGTGGCGTTCACAGTCCTAATCCCCGTTTTACAGATGAGGGAACAGAGGCTCAGAGAAGTGAAGCGACTTGCCCGAGGTCGCACAGGAGATGACTGGCGGAGTGGGGATTAGAACCCAGGTCCTTCTAACTCCCATGAGGCGTGTTCTAGCTAGTAGGCAACACCGCTTCTCCGGTAGAAGAGTGGAGTGTGTGAGCCCCATGTTGGGATAAAGACTCTGTTCAAACTACTGAATTTGTAATAATAATGATAATGTTGGTATTTGTTAAGCGCTTACTATGTGCCGAGCACTGTTCTAAGCGCTGGGGTAGACACAAGGGAATCAGGTTGTCCCACGTGGGGCTCCCAGTCTTAATCCCCATTTTACAGATGAGGGAACTGAGGCACAGAGAAGTGAAGTGACTTGCCCACAGTCACACAGCTGACAAGTGGCGGAGCAGGGATTCAAACTCATGACCTCTGACTCCAAAGCCCGTGCTCTTCCCACTGAGCCACGCTGCTTCTCTATGTATCCCTGCGCTTAGAACAGTGTCTGACACACAGTAAGCACTTAACAAATACCATATTAAAAAAATTCATGCTTCTTTTCCAATAATAGTTGTGGTTTTTGCTTACTGTGCACCAGTCTCTGTATTAATAATAATGTTGATAAACATGTTGGTATTTGTTCAGCGCTGACTATGTGCAGAGCACTGTTCTAAGCGCTGGGGTAGACACGGGGGAATCAGGTTGTCCCGCGTGGAGCTCACAGACTTAATCCGCATTTTATAGATGAGGTAACTGAGGCACAGAGAAGTGAAGTGACTTGCCCACAGTCACACAGCTGCCAAGGGGCAGAGCCGGGTTTCGAATCCATGACTTCTGACTCCAAAGCCCGGGCTCTTTCCACTGAGCCATGCTGCTTCTCATAGTTTTAAGATAAGGAGGATGAATCCAGTCCCTTTCCCATATAGGATTCACAGTCCAAGTAGGAGGGAGAGCAGGTATTGAATCTCCATTTTACAGTTGAGGAAACTGAGGCCCAGAGAAGGTAAGTGTCTCGGCCAAGATCACACAGCAGGCAATGGTGAAGCTGGGATTAGAACCAAAGTCGTCTGAATCCTGGGCCTGTGCTCCTACGGAGAAGCAGCGTGGCTCAGTGGAAAGAGCCCGGGCTTGGGAGTCAGAGGTCGTGTGTTCGGATCCCGGCTCCGCCACTTGTCTGCTGGGTGACTTTGGGCAAGTCACTTCCCTTCTCTGGGCCTCAGTTCCCTCATCTGTAAAATGGGGATCAAAACGGTGAGCCCCAAGTGGGACAACCTGATCGCCTCATTTCTATCCCGGCGCTTAGAACAGCGCTTGGCACAAAGTAAGCGCTTAACAAATATCATCATTATTATTATTATTATTTCACTAGGCCACATTGCTTCTACAATTTGCACACTTTGGCAGGAACAACCCCATCCCTGTCTCCTTGATATTTACAACAGCATGAGAAGAAGCATGGCATAATGGCTAGAGCACGGGCCTGGGAGTCACGAGGTCATGGATTCAAATCCAGGCTCCGCCATTTGTCTGCTGTGTAACCTTGGGCAAGTCACTTCACTTCTCTGGGCCTCAGTTATCTCCCCTGTAAAATGGGGATTAAGACTGTGAGCCCCACGTGGGACGGGGACCGTGTCCAACCGGATCTGCTTGTATCCATCCCACTGCTTAGCACGGTGCCTGGCGCATAATTAAGCACTTAACAAATACCATAGTCATTATTATTATTTATGCTCTGTCGTGTCAGTGCAACACAAAAGAGTAAATACTATATCACAATATTCTGGTATTTATGCCCATCTTCAGAACTTACATATATATGCCTATTCAGTTATTTATTTTGCTACTTCATCTTAACATATGTGTAACATGCATGTAGAACATATGTACCATAGGTGCTTACATTTTTGTTCTTTCAGATGCTCCCATGACAGTATTCATACAAATTTGTGTCCATCGTCCCCAATATTCTGCAATCTCTTTGAGGGTAGGGAAACTGGGTTTTGCTTTTACACTCTTCTTCCAGGCACTTAGTACAGTGTTCTGATTTTTGCACTGTTCTCCCAGGTGCTCAGTACAGTATTTTGGGTCTAGAAGAACTGAATAAATCTCATTTACTGCTTGATAGCTCTGCAAGTCCCATTACAGGTTTCTGGTAGGTAAATCAATCCATCAGTGGTATTTATTGAGTGCTTACCTTGTGCAGATTGAGAGTAAAATGCAACAGGGTTGGTAGATACCTATCCTGCCCACAAAGAGGTAACCATCTAGAGGGAAAAGCTTACACCTCCTCCTTTCCCCCGAGAAGCAGTGTGGCTTAGTGGACAGACCCACACGGGCCTCGGAGTCAGAAGGACCTGGGTTCTAGTCCCGGCTCCTCCGTTTGCCTGCTGTGTAACTTGGAGCAAGTCACCTCAGTTACCTCATCTGTAAAATGGGGATGGAGACCTCGAGCCCCGTGTGGGACAAGGACCGTGCTTAACCAGATTAGCTTGTGCGTACCCAGCTCTGAGAATGGGGTCTGACGCGGAGCATTTAACCAATACCATAAAGAATGGAGGTTACCATTTAGAAGGAAGAGCTTGAATCTCCAATGCTCTGCACATAGTAAGTGCTCAAAAAATGTTACTGATTATTGAGCAGCAACAGTTCCTAGTGAGTGTGTACCTTGTTGCTAGGTGCTTGGGGAAGATGCCAAGTAATTGTCCTAATAATGACGATGGCATTTGTTAAGCGCTTACTATGTGTCAAGCACTATTCTAAGCACTGGATGAGATACAAACCAATCCTACGCGGGGCTCACAGTCTTAATCCCCAGTTTCCAGATGAGACAACTGAGGTCCAGAGAGGTGAAATGACCTGCCCAAGGTTGCAGAGCAGACAAGTGGCAGAGCCCGGATTAGACCCCAGGTCCTTCTAACTCCAAGGCCCCTGCTCTAAAAACAATGTTCATAATAACGATAATTGTATTTGCTAAGGATTACTATGTGTCAGGCACTGTACTAAGCACTGGGGTGAGTACTAGCGAAAGGTTTGGACGTAGCCCCTGTCCTCCATTGGGCTCGCAGTCTCAATCCCCATTTGACAGATGAGGTAACTGAGGCCCAGAAAGATGAAATGACTTGCCCAAGGTCACACAGCAGGCACATGGTGGCGCCGGGATTTGAACCTACGACCTTCTGACTCCCAGGCCCTTGCTCTATTCACTGCACTATCCTCCTCCCACGAGGCCCTGGAAGCCCTGCCCTCGAGGAGAAGGGGTAAGCAGAAATTGGTTAATATGCCACAGTCAGGGATGAGGGTATAAATACAAGCTCTAAGGGAAGAAATAGCAACAAAATCACTGGAAAATACTTTCTTGCTGAGCTGCTAGTTGATGACATGACTGGGGAGGTTTGGGGGTTGGTCAGAGAATGCTGGAGACGCAGCATGAACTAGAGGATAGAGCCCGGGCCGGGGAGTCGGAGGATCCGGGTGCTAATTCTGGCTTTGCCAATAGTCTGCTGTGTGACCTTGGACAAGTCACTTTACTGCCCCTTGCCTGTTTGCTCATCGGTAAAATGGGGATTCGATACCTGTTCTCCCTCCTCCTTAGGCTTTCGGCCCCACGAGGGACAGCGGTTGCATCCAATCTGATTATCAGGTATCCACCTAAGGGCCTAGTACGGTGCTTGGTATATTGTAAGCCCTTAATAAATGTCATTATTAGTTTTCTGTTTCCTGGAGGAGGTAACTTTTAGAAGTGTTTTGAAAAACGAGTCTCGGAAGCTCCTGAGGCAGTGCTGGTCTTTGAGGCTGGGGTAGAGAAGATCCTTGACCCTTTGCTTTCTTTCAACTCCCACATTCAGTCTGTTCCTAAATCCTTTAGTTTCTCCTCCACAACGTTTCCCAGATCTTCGTCTTTCTCCTCCAAGCAAATAACCACACCTTCATCAGGGACGGACTTGCCATATTGAGAGGCAGTGAGGCCTTGTGGAAAGCCCAGGCCTAGGAGTTAGGGGAACTGGATTCTCATCCCGGCTCCTCTTCTTGCCAACTCTGTGACCGTGGGCAAACGACTTCTCTTTTGTGGGCCTCCATTTCCTCACCTGTAACACGGGGATTGAATTCCTCTTCTCTCTCCCTCCTTGCCTATGGGGGAGAGGGACTGTGTCTGATCTGACTGTGTTGCATTTACCTCAGCACTTAGGTTCAAGATCACGTTCATCTACTTATATTGCATTTTCCCAAGCTCTTAGTACACTGTCTTGCACACAGGGTATGTTCAAAAAATACTATTATTGGAAGAGAAAAGTAGAGGAGAATCGAATGCCAGAGAGGCATGTACGACAGAGTAATAATAATAATAATAATAATAATGTTGGTGTTTGTTAAGCGCTTACTATGTGCAAAGCACTGTTCTAGGCGCTAGGGGGATACAAGGTGATCAGGCGGTCCCTCATGGGGCTCACAGTCTTCATCCCCATTTTACAGATGAGGTAACTGAGGCCCAGAGAAGTGAAGTGACTCGCCCAAAGTCACACAGCTGACAAGTGGCAGAGCCGGGATTAGAACCCCTGACCTCCGACTCCCAGGCCCGGGCTCTTTCCGCTGAGCCGCGCTGCTTCTCTGTAACTTTATAAATCCATCACCCTGTCATGTAGTACTTTGAAGTCGGGTGAAGAAAGGGAATTTTCAATCCTTGATGTACACAAAACATTTTTGGGTGGTGAGAGGTTGGCTCATTTGACCTCTAATGGATGACGTTTTTGGTTCCACATAACTGCCCAAAGTCTACTTGCACCATCTCAAATATGTGCGAACCCCATTCCTTTCTTCTGGCATCAAGCCTCAGCCGGTTTCCATCAGTCAATCAATCAATCGCATTTATTGAGCACTCATTGTGCACAGAGTCCTATTGTAAGTTCTTGGGAGAGCACAGTATAACAGAGTCGGTAGACACATTCTCACTGTAAGCCCGTCGCTGGGCAGGGATCGTCTCTATCTGTTGCCGAATTGTAATAGCCAAGCGCTTAGTACAGTGCTCGGCACATAGTAAGGGCTCAATAAATACTATTGAATGAACGCACGAACTTCTCTTAATTGCTTTTAAACATCGAAACCGCCACCTAGCTTAGTCGAGACAGGCAGCTAGTCCAGTAGAAAGATCTGACAGCAGGACCCTCTGTGTGATTGCTCATTTGGTCTGTTTCGTGAAGCGGCGTGGCTCAGTGAGAAGCGGCGTGGCTCAGTGGAAGGAGCGTGGACTTTGGAGTCAGAGGTCATGAGTTCGAATCCCAGTTCTGCCACTTGTCAGCTGTGTGACTGTGGGCAAGTCACTTCACTTCTCTGGGCCTCAGTTCCCTCATCTGTAAAATGGGGATTAAGACTGTGAGCCCCACGTGGGACGACCCGATTCCCCTATGTCTACCCCAGCGCTTAGAACAGCGCTCTGCACATAGTAAGCGCTTAACAAATACCAACATTATTATATTGGAGAAGCAGCCTGGCTCAGTGGAAAGAGCATGGGCTTTGGAGTCAGGGCTCATGGGTTCGAATCCCAGCTCTGCCACTTGTCGGCTGTGTGACTGTAGGCAAGTCACTTCACTTCTCTGGGCCTCAGTTCCCTCATCTGTAAAATGGGGATGAAGACTGTGAGCCCCACGTGGGACGACCCGATTCCCCTGTGTCTACCCCAGCGCTTAGAACAGTGCTCGGCACATAGTAAGCGCTTAACAAATACCAACCTTATTATTATTCTCCAAGATACTATGTCAGGGGCCTGTCTACCTTTGGTGGCTCTTGTCTTATGCAGTCGAGTCGTCTCCAGCCCATAGCGACACCATGGACACACCTCTCCTAGAACGCCCCGCTCTCCATCTGCAACCCGTGGTTCAGTGGAAAGAGCACGGGCTTTGGAGTCAGAGGTCACGGGTTCGAATCCCGGCTCGGCCACTTGTCAGCTGGGTGACTTTGGCCAAGTCACTTAACTTCTCGGTGCCTCAGTGACCTCATCTGTAAAATGGGGATTAAGACTGTGAGCCCCGCGTGGGACGACCCGATTCCCCTGTGTCTACCCCAGCGCTTAGAACAGTGCTCTGCACATAGTAAGCGCTTAACAAATACCAACATTATTATTATTATTATTATTAATAACCGTTCCGGTAGTGTATCCATCGAGTTTTCTTGGTCAAAATCCGGAAGTGGTTTTCCGCTGCCTCCTTCCATGCAGTAAACTCGAGTCTCTGTCCTTGATTCTCTCCCATGCCGCCGCTGCCCAACAGGGCTGAGTCTTGATTTGTAGCGGACCGCCTTCCACTCGCTAGTCTCTGCCCAAGCTAGGAATGGAATGGACGGGCCTCTGCTTGACGCTCCCTCCCGTAGCCGAGACTGGTAGAGGACTGGAAACTCTCCAGGTGCGACCCTGAGAGGGAGTCGTGGTTCTTAGGAATAGCCTAATTTGTTGGGGTTTCCTTCTAAGAAACAATATTACTTCAAGGGCCCCGGGCACAGGCAGGGTGAGGGGTTTTCCCTTGAGAAGGAAATCCAAGCACGAACTCAGGTTCGAGGAAATGCGGGGCTGTAGTTTCGTTGGAGGGAATGCAGGGCCGATAATCCCAGAATGGAGGAAATTTCACCTTTGTTACTTCCCCCTACCTTGTAATTTATTTTAGTGTCCTTCTCCCTCTTGGAGGGCAGGAATCGTGTCCACTTATTCTGTTGAACTCTTTCAAGTGCTCGGTAGTGTGTTCTGTTCCAAATAAGGTTTCAGTAACTACTCTTGGCTGATCGACTGTGGGCCAAATCCCGAGCCCCCTACCTTTGCCCAGAGCAAAGTTCTAGGTTCCGTAAGCTCTCTCTCTTGTCCTGCCAGGGCTGAAGATTTCTGCTTCTCTCTCTCTAAGCTGTCAGCTACTCGTGGGCGGGGAACTCGTCCACCATCTCTGTTATACTGTACCCTCCCCAATGTTTAGTACAATGTAATAATGTTGGTATTTGTTAAGCGCTTACTATGTGCAGGGCACCGTTCTAAGCGCTGGGGTAGACACAGGGGAATCGGGTTGTCCCCCATGGGGCTCACAGTCTTATTCCCCATTTTATAGATGAGGTAACTGAGGCACAGAGGAGTTAAGTGACTTGGCCACAGTCACACAGTTGACAAGTGGCAGAGCTGGGATTCGAACTCATGACCCATCTGACTCCAAAGCCCATGCTGCTTCTCTGATGCTTCTCAATGTACTGCACAGAGTAGGCACTCAATAAATACACTTGATTGACTAATTGATTCACCTCCCTTTTCTCCATTTATTACTCTTGCTTTCTTTCTTTGTCAGTGACTTGCCTCAGAGGCTCTTACTGACCTCCTATCCCTCGGAGGAAGCTTGTACCCAGGGCCCCCCACAGAATTCCCATGAAACAGGAAGGCACAGACTTTACTCTCCCCATTGTAAAATAGGGGAATTTTGGTCCAGAGGTTGGGGCTTGCCCGAGGTTACCCAGCAAGTCAGTGGCAGTAAAGTTCAGGATTTATTCCTATTCCCAGTTTTTTGCTCCCACACTCCTTCCTATACCACACTGTCTCCCAAAATAGTAGTCCCAGGAGGAGGTGATGACGATGATAGTATTTGTTAGGCGCTTAATATGTGCCAAGCACCCTTCTTAACACTGGGGTAGATCAATCAATCATATTTACTGAGCACTTACTGTGTGCCTAAGGGCTTGGGAGAGTACAATATTACAGGATTAGTAGATACATTCCCTGGTGTGGAAGCAAAATGATCAGGGCCTTGCATTTGTCCCTTCTCTTTAGACCATCCCCTCTAAGCTGTTTTGCCTCTAAGCCTGCTTTACTGCCTCGCAACCATCTTGTTCAAGTGAACAAGAGTAACTGTGGTGACCAGAGCCCTTAGGAGTACTTAGCACAGTGCTCTGCACACAGTTAATGCTCAGTAAATACGATCGAATGAATCGATTAATGAGTGGTAGGATGCCAAGGGGTGGAGTGTGATAGGGCTTTAGGCCTGGACTCCATTTTGCCTCTCACTCAACCCACATATTCGATCCATCTCGAAATCCTGTCAGTTCAGCCTTCACAGAATTGCTAAAATCCTCCCTTTCCTCTCCATTCAAACAGCTACCGCAAGTCCGAGCCCTTATCCTACCCTGCCTTGATTACTATATCAGCTTCCTTGCTTAACTCCCTGTGTCCTCCACTCCCGTACTTCACTCTGCTGCCCGGATCATTTTTCTACAAAAATAATAATAATAATTGTAATGTTGGCATTTGTTAAGCGCTTACTATGTGCCAAGCACTGTTCTAAGTGCTGGGGTAGATGCAGGGTAAATCAGGTTGTTCCTCCTGGGGCTCACAGTCTTCATCCCCATTTTCCAGATGAGGTCACTGAGGCACAGAGAAATGAAGTGACTTGCCCAAAGTCACACAGCTGACAGGTGGCAGAGCCGGGATTAGAACCGGCGGTCACTGAACCCCGAGCCCGGGCTTTTTCCACTAAGCCACGCTGCTTCTCTGAAAAATGTTCAGACCATGATTCCCCACTCATCCAGAACCTCCAGTGGTTGCCCATCCACCTCCCCATCAGACAGAAACTCCTTACCATCAGCTTTGAAGCAGTCAGTCACTTTGCCCCCTCCCACCTCACCTCACCACTCTTCTACTACAACCCGGCCTGCACACTTCACTCTTCTAATGTCAACCTTCTCGCTGTACCTCGATCTCATCTTTCTTGCCACTGACCTTTTATCCCTGTCCTGCCTCTGGCCTAGAACGTGCTCCCTCTTCCTAACCAAGAGATGGTTACTCCTCTCCCCTTCAAAGCTATATTGAAGGCCCACCTCCTCCATGACTCAACCCCCCTTTCCTCTTCTCCCATTCCCTTCTGTGTCTCCCTGACCTGCTCCCTTTATTCATCCCCCCTTCCCAACCCCACAGCACTTAGGTACAGATCTGTAATTTTATTTATTTCCATTAATGTCTGTCTCCCCCTCTAGACTGTAAGCTCGTTGTGGCCAAGAACGTGACTGTTACATTGTTGTTTTATACTCTCCCAAGAGCTTAGTACAGTGCTCTGCACAGAGCAAGTGCTCAATAAATTCAGTTGACTGACTGACTGCCTGGCCAAGTCGCTACTCACTCAGAGCAAGCATGTAACATTTTCTCTCTTCCTTTGGGCACCCTGTCCAGATGTCTGCCTTATCAGAGAGCTTAGAATGTCAAGGTCTCGAGACAGGAACGAGCTGGGCCTCCCGCTTATCGGTGGTATTTACCCACCTGACCTTAATAACGAGGAGAACAAGGCAGGGCCGAGAAAATGTTCAGAGAAGAAATATACTGCTGCCTGACTTAGAGAATATAGCATACATTTTTGCTCCCTGATCACACGCGAAGCTGGGCTGCTGTGCCAACTGTATATAAAGAAACTCTGTATTAATAATAACGTTGATATTTGTTAAGCACTTATTATGTGCAGAGCACTGTTCTAAGCGCTGGGGTGGAACCAGGGTCATCAGGTTGTCCCACGTGAGGCTCGCAGTCTTAATCCCCATTGTACAGATGAGACAACTGAGGCCCAGAGAACTGTATTACTAGGAGTTGAGCTGGTTTTGGCCAGCAGGGAAACTCTTGTCAGTGAACCACCACTCCCTACTAGTGCTGGTAGAATTAAACTCGTCTCCGTCCTACCCACTTGAACACCACGCAGAGTCTGTGAAGTTTTCTTTTGCACTGGCCATAGTGAGCTTCAAGTCTAGAGGGGCGACAGACACTGATAGATACATACGGACTGTGGGACTGAAGGAGGGGGGAGTAAAGGTTAGAAGACCAGATGCAAAGGTACTGCAGAAGGGAATGGGAAAAGAGGAAATGAGGGGTTAGTCAGGAAGGCTGCTTGAAGGAGATGTGCTTTGAATTAAGTTTAGAAGGTTGGGAGGGCGGCCATCGGTCGGATATATAGAGGGAGGGAGTTACAGGCCGGAGGCAGGATGAGGGTGAGGGGTTGGTGGTGAGATAGACAAGGTGGAGGTATTCATTCATTCAATAGTAGTTATTGAGCGCTTACTATGTGCAGAGCCCTGTACTAAGCGCTTGGAACGAACAAGTCGGCAACAGATAGAGACGGTCCCTGCCCTTTGACGGGCTCACGGTCTAATCGGGGGAGACGGACGGACGAGAACGATGGCGATAAATAGAGTCGAGGGGAAGAACGTCTCGTAAAAACAACGGCAACAGTGAGTAGGTTGGCACTAGAGGAGTGAAGTGGGAGGGCTGGGTTGAATAGGAAATCAGGGAGGTGATGTAGGAAGGGGCAAGATGTTGGTATTTGTTAAGCGCTTACTATGTGCAGAGCACTGTTCTAAGTGGTGGGGTAGATACGGGGTAATCAGGTTGTCCCACGTGGGGCTCACAGTTAATCTCTCTTTTACAGATGAGGTAACCGAGGCACGGAGAAGTGAAGTGACTTGCCCACAGTCACACAGCTGACGAGTGGCAGAGCCGGAATTGGAACCCATGACCTCTGACTCCCAAGCCCGCGTTCTCTCCACTGAGCCAGATGATTGAGGACTTTTAAGCCGACGGTAAGGAGTTTTTGTTCGATGTGGAGAAGGCTGGGTAAGCCTTGGAGGTTCTTGAGGAGTGCGGAGACATGGACTGAATGTTTCTGTAGAAGAATGATCTGGGCTGCAGGGTGAAGTGTGGACTGGAGTGGGGAGAGACAGGAGGCAGGGAGGTCAGCAAGGAGGCTGATGAAGTCATCGGGATAGGATAAGTGCTTGAATTAACATGGTAGCAGTTCAGATGGAGAGGACAGGGTGTATTTTAGGGATATGAAGGTTGAACTGACAGGGTTTGGTGATGGATTGAATATGTGGATTGAATGAGTTGAGGATAACTCCAGGGTTAAAAGTTTGTGAGAGAGGGAAGATGGCGATGCTGTATACAGTCATGGGGAGGACAGAGTTTGGGTGGGAAGATGAAGATTTCTGCTTTGGACATATGTCACTTTACCACTAGAGGCCAGAGACTGCCTTCAGTTTCTGAGGAAAACTCAGTGAAGAACTTTGGAATGCTTGGCTCCGGGGGATAGAGCACAGGCCTGGAAGTCGGAAGGTCATGGGTTCTAATTCCGGCTCCTGTCTGCTCTGTGGCCTTGGGCAAGTCACTTCACTTCTCTCTACCTCAGTTACCTCACCTGTAAAATGGGGATTGAGACTGTGAGCCCCACATGGGACAGGGCCTGTGTCCAACTCGATTTGCTTGTACCCATCCCAGTGCCTGGCACAAGTAAGAACTTGACAATTGCCATCAATTTGATTATTAAGTTCTTACTCTTACTACTGCAAAGCACTTAACAAATATCCTAATTACTCATTATTATTGTTATTGCTACTCTGCAAACATCCTTTGACCCCTCAGCTCTTCCCGGGGGTTCTGTTTACCTTTAAAACGTCTCTTCTGTACTTGGAAAATTCTCTAAAGCTTTGAGATCTGGGCAGAGCAGACCCTGAACTTTTTCAGGACCTGTTGGTCGCATTCTGGGTTGGGCTCCAAAATTCCTTCCTGGGCAGGGCTCTAGGAACCGGAGCCTTACCACCCTGCCCTGCCCCGAGAACAATGAGAATTAAGTGTTTACTGTGTGTTAAGCTCAGGGGTAGATGAAAAGCTGGAAGATTGGGTAACAACGGTCTTTGCCCTCCGCAGAGCGGGCAGTGAATTTTAATCTGGTTTTACAGAGGAGGAAACTGAGGCCCAGGGAGGTTTAAGCGACTTGTCCAAAGACCTATAGCAGGACAAGGGCAAAACAGGGACTATCAGTCAAGGGTACTGAGTGCTAATTATGTGCAGAGTACTGTTCTAAGAGCGTGGAATAGAGTTGCTAAACATGATCCTTGTCCTCAAGGAGTTTACAGTACAGTGGGGGAGACACTCATTAAAATAAATGCCAGGGGAAGTGGCAGAGAATAGGAATATGTACAGAAGAGCGGGGGGGTGGGGGGGCTATCAAAGTGTTTAAGGGATCCAGACCCAAGGGCAGATGATGTAGACAGAACCGGCTCTGCCACTTGTCAGCTGTGTGACTGTGGGCAAGTCACTTCACTTCTCTGTGCCTCAGTCACCTCATCTGTCAAATGGGGATTAAGACTGTGAGCCCCACGTGGGACAACTTGATTCCCCTGTGTCTACCCCAGCGCTTAGAACAGTGCTCTGCACATAGTAAGCGCTTAACAAATACCAGCATTATTATTATTATTATGAATAGCAGAAATGAAAGTTTAGTCAGGGAAGGCTTCTTGGGAGAGCAACCTCGAGAATGAAAACCGACCCTGTTATCTTGAGAAGCAGCATGGCATAGTGGATAGGGCACGGGCTTGGGATTCAGAAGGTCACGGGTTCTAATCCCAGCTCTGCCACTTGACTGCCGCACAAGTCACTTCACTTCTCTGTGCCTCAGTCACCTCATCTGTCAAATGGGGATTGAGACTGTGAGCCCTGTGTGGGACAGGGATAGTGTCTAACCCCAGCGCTTAGTAGTGCCTGGCACGCAGTACGCGCTTAACAGACACCATCATTATTAGCATTGTTATTACGCTCCCAAGTGCTTAGGACAGTGCTCCGCACGCAGGAAGTGCTCAATAAATATGACTGGGGGCTATGATTTTAGGAGGACTTGGAAGGTAGGAAGGGTGGTGGTCTGCTGGCTGTGAAAGGGGAGGGAGTCCCAGATCAGAGGGAGGAGGTGGGCTTGGGGTTGGTGGTGAGATAGATGACCCAGGCCTATGCTCTGTCCACTACACCATGCTGCCTCTCTGACCCCGGCAACTTAATAGAGACACGGGTGGGCGCAGAGGTAGCAACCCCGGAGGCAGGAGAGAGGGGCAGGTGGAGGCTAAAGCTTGAGAACAGTAGAGAAGTGACGACAGCTTTGGCTAAGACAGAAACATCGCTCCCATCTTGGCCCGTCTCTTTCCGCACAGTCAGCTTGGAAACAGGCCAGCCCTGCCTGAGTTGATCAAGTTGGGCGATGAGTGATTCGGAAATTGGCCCAAGTCCTCGGTTTTAAAGTAGAGATGCAGGCAGCTAGGAGAGGCGATCATTCCCGGATAAAGAGCCGACAACCTCTTCTTGGCCTAGTGGATAGAGCTCGGGCCTGGGAGTCAGAAGGACCTGGGTTTTAATCCCGGCTCCGCCACCAGTCTGCTGTGTGACTTTGGGCAAGCCCCTTAACCTCTCTGGGCCTCAGTTGCCTGATCTGTGAAATGGGGATTTAGCCTGTGAGCCCCATGTGAGGCAGGGACTGTGTCCGACCCGATTAACTTATATCTACCCCAGTGCATAGAACGGTGCTTGGCAAATAAGTGCCTGCCAAGTACCATAGTTGTTATTGTCAATTGATTTAATCATTAATGGTTTAATCCATCAATGATTTATTCCATCAATGGTATTTATCGGTATTTATTGATTTATAGAGAAGCAGCGAGGCTCAGTGGAAAGAGCACGGGCTTTGGAGTCAGAGGTCATGAGTTCGAATCCCGGCTCTGCCACTTGTCGGCTGTGTGACGGTGGGCGAGTCACTTCACTTCTCTGTGCCTCAGTTCCCTCATCTGTAAAATGGGGATGAAGACTGTGAGCCCCACGTGGGACAACCTGATTCCCCTGTGTCTACCCCAGCGCTTAGAAGAGTGCTCGGCACATAGTAAGCGCTTAACAAATACCAACATTATTATTGACTTCTCTGTGCCTCAGTTACCTCATCTGTAAAAAGGGGATTAAGACTGTGAGCCCCACGTGGGACATCCTGATTCCCCTGTGTCCACCCCAGCGCTTAGAAGAGTGCTCGGCACATAGTAAGCGCTTAACAAATGCCAACATTATCATTTATTAATCACTAGCTGTAGGCACAACACTCTATTCAGGTTGGGAGAGTACAAGAGGCTGGTGTGGTCAGGCATTGTCTCTCTTTATTGCTGAACTGTATTTTCCAGGTGTTTCCTACAGTGCTGTGCACACAGTAAGCGCTCAATAAATACAACTGAATGAATAAATGAATGAATTGGTTGACCCCTCCCCTTACCACAAGAAGCTTATAGTCTAGAGCGGGAGACAGATGTTAAAATAAGTGATGGACATGTACTTAAGTCCTGTAGGGCTGAGGAAGGGGTGAATATGAGGTGCTTAGATAGTACAGATCCATGGGGCTGCTTATTGTAGGCAGGGAATGTGTCTGCTATATTGTTGAGTTGTACCCTCCCAAGTGCTTAGTACAGAGCCCTGCACATAGCGAGGGCTTAATAAATATGATTGACTGATTGATGATGTGGATCGTCTTTCAAGTGAGGCTGGTCCAGGAGACAATACGGCAGATGATCGTGGCTCACTGGAAAGAGCACGGGCTTTGGAGTCAGAGATCATGGGTTCGAACCCCGGCTCTGCCACTTGTCAGCTGTGTGACTGTGGGCAAGTCACTTAACTTCTCGGTGCCTCAGTCACCTCATCTGTAAAATGGGGATGAAGACTGCGAGCCCCACGTGGGACGACCCGATTCCCCTGTGTCTACCCCAGCGCTTAGAACGGTGCTCGGCGCATAGTAAGCGCTTGACACATACCAGTAGTAGATTAGCATGTTACTTTTCTTATAGAGGAATAGAAAGGACATTTTCCTTACCAAAGCCAGAGTCTCTTGAAGAATAGACAAAAAAAAAAAAAAACTTCAATCATTTTCCAGTAGCTTCGGGAATTGAGGTAGATCACATTCTAAAGGGCCAATCTGGTTTTCAAAATGATTTCTAGTAGCCTTGTCCTCAGCTGTGAAGAAGAAATGCCCAGGGGGAGACTCCATCCATGAGTGATCACCCTAGTGAACATGAATAATAATTAGCATAGTTATTTGTTAAGCACCTACTATGTGCCAAGCACTGTTCCAAGTGCTGGAGTTGATCCAAGGTAATTGGGTTGGACCCAGTCCCTACCCCAGTGGAACTCGTATTTTGTCAGAGGGGAATTTAATCCCCACTTTATGGATGAGGAAACTGAGGCACAGAGAAGAGTTTTTTAATTGTATTAGGCACTTAGTATGTGACAAACACTGTCCTAAGCATTGGTGTAGGTTCAGGTTAATTAGGTTGGATACAGTCCCTGTCCCGCATGGGACTCACAGCCTGAATAGGAGGGAGAACAGGTATTTAATCCCCATTTTTACAGTTGAGGAAACTGAGGCCCAGAGAAGTTAAGTGATTTGCCCAAGGACACACAGCAGCAATGGGGAGCCCGTTATTGGGCAGGGATCGTCTCTCTCTGTTGCCGAACTGTACATTCCAAGCGCTTAGTACAGTGCTCTGCACATAGTAAGCGCTCAATAAATACTATTGAATGAATAGCTGAGCACCCGTTTGGGCCTTGAGTCACTTCTTGGCTGTCCATGACGGTCTGACTGATAGAGTTTATGGTCAACAAGTTAAAAATAAAAATTCTGATGTAATTAATTATTGAAGTGTTTTCTAGGCTCCCCAGAGAGGGTGTAGACTTATCCTCTCTCATCTGTGTTCATTAAAGTTCTGGGTACCCAATCCCGTATTCAAGGCTGCATCTTCATAAAAAGTGTGGATGGGATTTAAGATTTCCTCATGAGACTTTTGGACTTCACTAAGGATTTTGGGGTAGAAAAAAAAAAAAGAGTCTCTTCTTTGTCTTTTATTCAAATACTTAATAATGGTGTCTGGTAATTGTAGCTTACCCTGCCGGGGATCCTGTCAATCTTCAAAGAAGTCCCCCATACCGGTTTCTCCAGTTACCTCAAATAATTTGAACTGTCGCACCATCTAGTGGCCCGGTCTAGTTGCAATGCTGATTTTTAAAAATAAAATTACCTGAAATTAAGTTAATGGCAATGATAATGATGGTATCTGTTAAGCACTTACTATGTCCCAAGCACTGTTCTGAGCGCTGGGGTCTTGCCTTGTGTTACGCCGTCGAGTCGTTCCCAACCCATAGGGACACCACGGACACGTGTCTCTCAGAACGCCCCGCTCTCCATCCGCAGTGGTTCCGGTAGTGTATCCATAGAGTTTTCTTGGGAAAAATACGGAAATGGTTTGAAGCGGCGTGGCTTAGTGGAAAGACCGCGGGCTTGGGTGCCAGAGGTCATGGGTTCTAATCCCGGGTCCACCACTTCTCAGTTGTGTGACCGTGGGCAAGTCACTTAACTTCTCTGGGCCTCAGTTACCGCTTCTGTAAAATGGCGATTAAGACTGCGAGCCCCACATGGGACAAACTGATGACCTTGTATCTCCCCCAGTGCTTAGAACAGTGCTCGGCACTTAGTAAGCTTTTAACTAATACCAACATTATTGCTATTATTATTACCATTGCCACCTTCCACATAGTAAGCTGGAGTCTCCACCCTTGACTCTCTCCCATGTCGCTGCTGCCCAGCACAGGTGAGTGTTGACTTGTAACTGATGGCCTTCCACTCACTAGCCACTGGCCAAGCTAGGAATGGAATGGGCAGGCCTCTGCTTGACTCTCCTTCTCGAAGCCTACACTGGTAGACTACTGGAAACTCTCCAGGTGCGACCCTGAGAGGCAAGCGCTGGGGTAGATACAAGGTAATCTGGTTGTCCCACGTGGGGCTGACAGTCTTAATCCCCATTTTATGGATGAGGTAACTGAGACACAGAGAAGTGAAGTGACTTGCCCAAAGTCATTCAGCTGAGAAGTGGCAGAGCCGGCATTAGAACCCACGTCCTCTGACTCCCAAGCCCTTGCTCCTTCCACTAAGCCATGCTGCTTAATCACACCAAAGTATTTACTGAGTATCTACTATGCGTCTAGTTTTGCATTAAGTGCTTTGGGGAATCCAAACCGCGGAAGAGCCATGGTTCCTGCCCTCAAGTTGCTTACAGTTAAAATAATTAAGGGTAAAGGTATTCGATTAGCCGAAATCTTTTAGTCAAATACAGACATTTCATCTGTATGTCCAAAAAATATAACAAATCCGGTTGTCTTTCTTTTTTTAAAAAAACCTTTAACTTGAGCTTGGGCTATGCTTGTAGAAGAAGAGAGTTCCTAGAGAGAATTTTGGAATTTTCTTTCTCACTCTTGCTCTGCCACTTAGTTGAGTGGCCTTGGGTATGTCATTAACCCCAGCAACTTAGTTTTGGTATCTGTTAAGGGAAGATCGTAGTGTCTCCCTCAGAGGTAGGTGGAAAGAACACACGGTTGACTGTGAGGTATTTGTGGGCAGGGATCACATCAACCATCTATTGTATTGCATTTTCCCAAGTGCTTAGTATAATGCTCTGTACACCGGAAGCACTCAATAGATTCATTCGTTCATTCAATCATTTATTAATCCCTTACTGTGTGCAGAGCACTGTACTAAGCGCTTGGGAAAGTACAATACAGCAATAAAGAGTGACAATCCCTCCCTACAACGAGGTCACAGCCTAAAGGCAGGGAGACAGACATCCGTACAAATGAACGGACAGCAATATAAATAAATGAAATTACAGATATACAGATATGTGCTGTGAGGCGGAGAGAGGGGGTAGGGCAAATCAGGGTGACGCAGAAGGGAGTGGGAGATGGGGAAAAGTGGGGCTTAGTCCAGGAAGGTTTCTTGGAGGAGATGTGCCTTCAGTAAAGCTCTGAAGGGCGAGAAAGTAATTGTAGGGCGGATTTGAGGAGGGAGGGCCTTCCAGGCCAGAGGTAGGACGTGAAGCCGGGTCCGCGGCTAGAGAGGGGAGATAGAGGCACAGTGAGAAGGTTAGCACCGCTCAATAAATACCATTGATTGAATGAGAGGTCACGTCAAACCCTTTGAGGTCAAAGAGAGAAAGGTGCCTGCTATTGCAAGTTTATTAACGAGTCTGATTTAGTTGTATGGCCAAGTAGCACAGATGCGCAGTGAGCCCGTTGTGTGTTTGAAGATTCAAACACATCAAGTTTAGCCCGTAGAAAACTCATTTTTTATATCTTTGGCAGCAGTCGCTCTCCCAGCAGCCTTTCAGAATAGGCAATGTTTTGCAGCTCATTTTCCATGAAGGTAAACAGAGTAATAATAATAATCATGTTGCTATTTGTTAAGCGTTTACTATGTGCAGAGCACTGTTCTATGCGCTGGGGTAGATACAGGGGAATCAGGTTGTCCCATGTGAGGCTCACAGTCTCATTTTACAGATGAGGTCACTGAGGCACAGAGAAGTGAAGTGACTTGCCCACAGTCACACAGCTGACAAGTGGCAGAGCCGGGATTCGAACTCATGACCTCTGAGTCCCAAGCCCGGGCTCTTTCCACTGAGCCACGCTGCTTCTCTAGCATGGCCTGGTGGATAGAGCACGAGCCTGGGAGTCAGAAGGACCTGGTTTCTAATCCCTGATCTGCTGTGTGACCTTGGACAAGTCACTTAACTTCTCTGTGCCTCAGTTATCCCATCTGTAAAATGAGGATGAAGACTATCAGCTCCATGTGGGACAGGAACTGAGTCCAACCTGGTTTGCTTGTGTCTACTCCAGCACTTAGTACAGTGTTTGCTACATAGTAAAGCACTCAACAGATGCTATAATTTTTATTATTACCGTTACTATTAGAAAGTGATAACTTCCTCCAGGCTACACAGTGAGGGCCCAGGCAGTCTGGCTCCTGGATAGTACATTAAACACTAGCTAAGAGTTCTGAAAGAAGATTACTTCATCATTTATAGGGTCAATATTGCATTTGTCACATTTATCGCAGAGTTAAATGGACAAAATACAGAGTTTTTCCATGCAACCACCTCAGAGACAGATCATAGTTGTCTACTCAGGGTACAGGGTAGTTGCCCGAATTAGGCAGTGTGATCTAAAAAAAAAAAACCTCATCCACCTCATTATTTGCAGGCAGAATCAGCGTTATAATCAAATCAACAGTAACCATTAGCCAAAGCTTGCTCTACCTCTATATTGAAATCAAGCAGGAAAAAGTTTGCCTGCAAAGATTCTGTAGATTTTCACACATTCTCAAAAATACCCTACCACAATTCTCAAAAAAACCCCCAAAAGACTCAATATATTTCTCTACAAACTATAGGATTGTAGCATGAGGCTCACAATCTAAGGGAGAGAGACAAAAGGTTTTTACTTCCCATTTTACAGATGAGAAAACTGAGGCCCAGGGAAGTGACTTGCCCAGGGTGAAACCACAGGCAAGTGGAGGAGCCAAGATTAGAACCCAGGTCTCCTGACTCCCAGACCCGAGGTTTAATTTTTTTCCATTAGGCAATGTTGCTTATGGTGCAAGCTACCTAATCCATTTTCTTGAGAAATAATACTTGCGGTATTTATGAAGCACTGAAACGATGTGCCAGGCACTATGCTAAGCAGTGGGGTGATAATGGTATTTGTTAAGCGCTTACTATGTGCCAAGCACTGTTCTAAGCGCTGGAGTAGATACAGAGTAATCAGGTTGTCCCACGTGGGGCTCACATTTTTCATTCCCGTTTTACGGATGAGGTTACCGAGGCCCAGAGAAGTGAAGTGACTTGCCCACAGTCACGCAGCCGCCAAGCGGCAGAGCCGGGATTCGAACCCATGACCTCTGACTTCCAAGCCCGGGCTCTTTCCACTAAGTAGCTTTGAGATCATCAGATCAGGGCTAGACCTAGTCCCACATGGGGCTCGCAGTGTAAATAGGAGGTAGAATTATGTCTCCTTTTTAAAGGGAAGGTGCGTGAACTTCTCACCTTTAAATTAAAAATCTGATCTTCCCGATGCCTGAGTAATAGCTTGTCCGCTTCGGTCCGAAAGGAGGCTCGGCTTTGTTCCAAGTTCTGAAGCCCTCCGGCTGAAGAACTGGATAATCCACTTGCTTTAAACATGATTCTGCTGAGGAGAAACCTCTGTCGAGCAGATAAACTCAGTATGAATTAAGAAATAGGGATTAGGTAAGAGGTCACGGCAATTAGTTGCCTACTTAGTTCGATGTATGATTAATTACGGCATTTCACTGTAATAATAATGATAATGTTGGTATTTGTCAGGCGCTTACTATGTGCCGAGCACTGTTCTAAGCGCTGGGGTAGGTACAGGTTAATCAGCTTGTCCCGCGTGGACATGTAAAGAAAAGATTACTGAGAACAAGCACCTCAGTGCAAGAGGCTCCAAGAAAGCACATTAAGGAAAAGGCCTCCAGTTATGTACTGTGTGGATGCTACAGTACAGGGAAGCAGCGTGGCTCAGTGGAAAGAGCCCGGGTTTGGGAGTCAGAAGTCATGAGTTCGAATCCCAGCGCTGCCACTTGGCTGCTGTGTGACTGTGGGCAAGTCACTTCACTTCTCTGGGCCTCAGTTACCTCATCTGGAAAATGGGGATTAACTGGGAGCCTCACGTGGGACAACCTGATTCCCCTGGATCTCCCCCAGCGCTTAGAACAGTGCTCTGCACATAGTAAGCGCTTAACAAATGCCAACATTATTATCATCTTTATAGGCAAGGACCTACAGGGCAGGACAGCTCCCAGTTTGCCCCTTTACAGGAAGAAATTTTTTTGACTATTTTGACCATTGATTTTAGAAATGAACACCTTAAAAACCAGACATTCAGTCTCCAGTCTTAGCCGGCGGTAAAGGGATTTTCCCCAGCTCCCCTGTGCTCTTGGCCAAGCTTTTATCACTTCTCCCGACTCTTTTACCTTCAGGGGCTTGTCAGTTTCCCGGCAGGCCCTCGTCCAATTTTCTGTCTCTTTCCCCAGGTGATAGACTGATTCTGATTATGGAACTGCTTATTAAAACCTTAAAATAGATACCACTTTCCTCTGATGAGGCGTTAGCCTCGTCACCGAGAACAAGACTGATTCTACATCTGTCCTTGCCCCTTCCCGTCCTCCCCTTTTCCCTGCGGTACAAGTCCCCTCAGCTGCCATTTCGGAGCGTGGTGGGGTTCCCATGGAAACGCCCCAGGGCCATCTTTGGAGCTCAAGAAGCTCATATTCACGCATTTCCCCCCCCGTTCAGCCGAACAGAACCTTGGAATATCCCCGACTGCTGGATCCTTATAACCTAGCTTGATCACATGATACTTTCTGTAGTTGCTTGGATTTAGACTCCCGAGGAAGCCCAAATTGCTTTTAGTTGATTCACCAGAAGGCGCAGGAGCCTTAGGTACAAAAGGACAGCCTGGGGCCTGGCTTCAAGGACAACTTTCCCTAAACGCCGTTTGATGATCACCGAGACCCGGGGGGAGGCGAATGTCGCATAAGCGATTCCTCGCCCTTCTGGAGTGTCCTCATTTCACGTAAAAGCTGAACTTTTACCGAAAGCTTCCTCTCTAGGAAAGCCAAGTTGTAAGTAAACCGTCAAGGAGCCGTCACCTTTCTTTTGTAAGCTCTGTTGGCTTCTCGTCCGTGGTCCGGTTGAATTTTCAGCAACGTTCAGTCGTATTTATTGAGCACTTCCTGTGTGCAGAGCACTCTTCTGAGCAGTTGGGAGAGTACGATGCAACAATAAATGGACACATTCCCTGCCCACAGTGCGCTTACAGTCTTCGGTGGTAAGCACTCTTCATCCCCCTCAGCCTCACAGCGCTTTTTGTACTTATCCATCATTAACTTGAAAGTCTCTCTCGTCTTCTAGAAGGTAAGCAGCGTGGTTCAGTGGAGAAAGCCCGGGCTTGGGAGTCAGAGGATGTGGGTTCTAACCCTGGCTCCGCCACTTGTCTTCTGTGTGACTTTGGGCGAGTAACTTCACTTTTCTGTACCTCAGTTTCCTCATCTGGAAAATGGGGATTAAGACTGTAAACCCCACGTGGGCCAACCCGATTACCTTTTATCTACCCCAGCGCTTAGAACAGTGTTCTTAACAATACTAGCATTATTATTAAGCAACGTGAGGGCAGGTAACATGTCTACTAATTAGCGTGGCTCAGTGGAAAGAGCACGGGCTTTGGAGTCAGAGGTCATGAGTTCGAATCCCAGCTCTGCCACTTGTCAGCTGTGTGACTGTGGGCGAGTCACTTCACTTCTCTGGGCCTCAGTTCCCTCATCTGGAACATGGGGATTAAGACTGTGAGCCCCACGTGGGACGACCCGATTCCCCTGTGTCTACCCCAGCGCTTAGAACAGTGCTCTGCACATAGTAAGCGCTTAACAAATACCAACATTATTATTATTATTATTACTCTTCCATGCAGTTAGTACAGTGCCCCGCTCCTAATAAGTGCTCAATAAATACCACTGATTGATTGAATGTGGTCCCGAGTTGAGAAGTTTCGCATGCCTTTCCAGATGTATCTGTTCTAAATATATCTACATGGGCCTTGCGTTCGAACTCTGGCCGAGCCCGAGCCTAACTCTTTAATTACTATCATTATTGTCCATATTTATTGTTATTACTTAATGATAATAATGATGGTATTTGTTAAGCGCTCGCTATGTGCCAGGCACCGTACTAAGCACTGGGTGGATACAAACAAATCAAGTTGGACGCTGGCCCTGTTCCACATGGGGCTCACGGTCTTAAATCTCCGTTTTACAGATGAGGTAACTGAGGCACAGGGAAGTGAAGTGACTTGCCCAAGGTCACAAAGCCAACAAGTGGTGGATCTGGGATTTGAACCCATGACCTTCTGATTCCCTGGCCATTTACCCATCAGTCTCCGGGGAGGGTGACCTCTGTGGTATACGTGGGGTTATGTCACATTCAAAAGGGAGTCAGGTTGACAGAGCCTTCCCGGCATTTGCTGGGTTTAGTAAAGGATTTCCTTGGAGTTGGTGTTATTTACCTCCCAATCCACCTTTCTTCTTTGATCATCAGACATCGTCGTCTTCCTCTCTTCTTCGGGAAGAGGAGCAAAATTAAGTGCACCTCCGCTCCACTCTGAGGGCATCTGACAGCATGAAGTTGAAGCCCAACATCTTTCTCTGTGTCTGCTCATTCGTGTGTGTGTGTAAGTAGTAGTAATAATAATAATAATAATGTCGGTATTTGTTAAGCGCTTACTGTGTGCAGAGCACTGTTCTAAGCGCTGGGGGAGATACAGCGTCATCAGGTTGTCCCACGTGAGTCTCAAAGTTAATCTCCATTTTACAGATGAGGTCACTGAGGCACAGAGAAGTGACTTGTCCACAGTCATACAGCTGACAAGTGGCAGAGCGGGATTCGAACCCGTGACCTCCGACTCCCAAGCCCGGGCTCTTTCCACTGAGCCACGATGCTTCTCTCGGGCAGGTGTGACCTGTCTAGATTTGAAATTCAGTGCGAGGCCCATGGAGACCCAACCGAGTCACAGCCCCTCTGATGCTTAATGAGTAACACTAGGGCAAAGCTAAATAGAAATGAAATGATCCTGGAAAACCCTGTGCTTATTACTGTTTACAGCAAGATCCGCCTCCAGTTAGTGGACGGTCTTCTATCTTTTCTGGGAAAGAAGCTTAATGGCACATAATAATAATAATGATGATAATAGTAGTTGCTTACTCTGTGCCAGGCATTGTACTAAGTGCGGGGTGGGAATACAAGGAAATCGGGTTGGACACAGTCCCTGCCCCACATTTGACTCCCAATCTTACCCCCCATTTTACAGATGAGGTGACTGAGGCACAGAGATGTGAAGGGACTTGACCAAGGCCACACAGCAGACGAGTAGCGGAACGGGGATTAAAAGCCATGACCACTCGAGGGAGATGTCCTTGGGGGATATTATAATCCGGTAGTTTTGCCAAAACGAGAAGACTCGGGCATGAATCCCTCCTAAGTACTCCAGCATCTTCCATCTTGATCCTGGTCCCGTTCTGAACTGAACCACTGAAACTGAGTTGCGTGAGAACAACGGAATTGATCTCCAGGCTCTAGATGGCTCCAAAAGGCAACATTTCTACTCCGAAATATGTGCTCGCCAGCGGTCTTCCTCGAAAAACACTTCACTGTTATCCTCGGTGGAGTTCGACGGAGACGATTCCAGCTCCGGCTCGGAACATCGCGGCACCAGAATGATGTAATTTATGGAGCTTTCAAAATTAAGGGCCTTCAACAAGATCCCCGAGTGCAGTTTTATGAAAAGCTTTGCGATTACAGATTGTTGGGAAGCATTCTTTAGAAAGTAATCACTCTGAATTTTAGTTACTGGAGACAATGTGCAGACCTTCCTCCAGTGGATTCTGTGCCCTTATAATAATAATAAAAATGATGATGGTATTTGTTAAGTGCTTTCTACGTGCCGAGCACTGTTCTAAAGGCTGGGGTAAATACAAGGGAATCAGGTTGTCCCACGTGGGGCTCACAGTCTTAATCCCCATTTTACAGATGAGGGAACTGAGGCACCGAGAAGTGATGTGACTTGCCCCAAATCACACAGCTAAGTGGTTGAGCCGGAATTAGAACTCATGGCCTCTGACTCCTGAGCCCTTGCTCTCTCCACTAAGCCCCGCTGAATTTGTCTAGCAACTCTGTTGTATTCTCCCAAGTGCTTAGTACAGTGCGCTGCACACAGTGAGCACTCGATAAACGTGATTGATTATATTGGGACAATGTGACACCAGGGTTTGTGCTGCCCCGGTGGTAGTGAGGTACCTGATTCTGCTGAAGATCATAATAATAATGTTAATAATGTTGGTATTTGTTAAGCGCTTACTATGTGCAGAGCACTGTTCTAAGCCGCTGAGGTAGACATAGGGGAATCGGGTCGTCCCACGTGGGGCTCACAGTCTTAATCCCCATTTTACAGATGAGGGAACTGAGGCCCAGAGAAGTTAAGGGACTCGCCCACGGTCACACGGCCGACAAGTGGCAGAGCTGGGATTCGAACTCATGAGCCCTGACTCCAAAGCCCGTGCTCTTTCCACTGAGCCGCGCTGAAGATGAACTTTGTCACTTGGCAAAGATTCCTCGTTTATCTGTGCCTCACTTGCCTCACCAACTCAGCCTGTAGGATCGTGGTGAGGATTTATTTGTCCCATTCATTCATTCATTCATTCATTCAATCGTATTTATTGAGCGCTTGCTGAGTGCAGAGCATTTATTCAATCGTATTTATTGTGCGCTTACTATGTGCAGAGCACTGTACTAAGCGCTTGAAATGTACAAATCGGCCACAGATAGAGACAATCCCTACCCAACATTGGGCTCACAGGCTAGAAGGGGGAGACAAACAACAAAACGAAACAAGTAGACAAGCATCAATACCGTCAAAATAGATAAATAGAATCATAGATATATACACTTTAATAAAATAGAGTAATAAATATGTGCAGATATACACAAGTGCAGTGGGGAGGGGAAGGGGGTAGAGCACAGGGAGGGAATAGGGCCAATGGGGAGGGAAGGAGGAGCAGAGAGAAAGGGCTCAGTCTGGGAAGGCCTCCTGGAGGAAGCGAGCTCTCAGTATTCATTCATTCAATAGTATTTATTGAGCGCTTACTATGTGCAGAGCACTGTACTAAGCGCTTGGGATGAACAAGTCGGCAACAGATAGAGACAGTCCCTGCCGTTTGACGGGCTCACGGTCTAATCGGGGGAGACGGACAGACAAGAACCATGGCACTAAACAGCGTCGAGGGGAAGAACATCTCGTAAAAACCGATGGCAACTAAATAGAATCGAGGCGATGTACAATTCATTAACAAAATAAATAGGGTAACGAAAATATATACAGTTGAGCGGACGAGTACGGTGCTGTGGGGATGGGAGGGGAGAGGTGGAGGAGCAGAGGGAAAAGGGGAAAATGAGGCTTTAGCTGCGGAGAGGTAAAGGGGGGATGGCAGAGGGAGTAGAGGGGGAAGAGGAGCTCAGTCTGGGAAGGCCTCTTGGAGGAGGTGATTTTTAAGTAAGGTTTTGAAGAGGGAAAGAGAATCAGTTTGGCGGAGGTGAGGAGGGAGGGCGTTCCGGGACCGCGGAAGGATGTGACCCGGGGGTCGACGGCGGGATAGGCGAGACCGAGGGACGGTGAGGAGGTGGGGTTCGAAGAGGGCGAGAGAGTTAGTCTGGCGGACGTGAGGAGGCAGGGCGTTCCGGGACAGCGGGAGGATGTGGGCCAGGGGTCGACGGTGGGACAGGCGTGAACGGGGGACCGTGAGGAGGTTGGCGGCGGCAGAGGAGCAAAGCGTGTGGGCTGGGCTGTAGAAGGAGAGAAGGGAGGTGAGGTAGGAGGGGGCAGGGTGATGGAGAGCTTTGAAGCCAAAGGTGAGGAGTTTTTGTTTCATGCGAAGGTTGATAGGCAACCACTGGAGGTTTTCGAGGAGGGGAGTGACAGGCCCAGAGCGTTTCTGTAGCGAGGTAATCCGAGCAGCGGAGTGAAGTATAGACTGGAGCGGGGAGAGACAGGAGGATGGGAGATCAGAAAGAAGGCTGATACAATAACCCAGTCGGGATATTATGAGAGATCATACCAGCAAGGTGGCAGTTTGGATGGAGAGGAAAGGGTGGACCTTGGCGATGTTGTGAAGGTGAGACCGGTAGGTTTCGGTGACGGATTGGATGCGTGGGGTGAATGAGAGAGCTGAGTCAAGGACGACACCGAGGTTGCGGGCTCGTGAGACGGGAAGGATGGTCGTGCCGTCCACAGTGACGGGAAAGGGAGAGGACAGGGTTTGGGAGGGAAGATGAGGAGCTCTGTCTTGGACGTATTGAGTTTTAGGTGGCGGACAGACATCCAGGTAGAGACGTCCTGAAGGCAGGAGGAGATACGAGCCTAGAGGGAGGGCGAGACAAGAGGGGAGGAGATATAGATTTGGGTGTCATCTGCGTAGAGATGATATTTGAAGCGGTGGGAGCGAATGAGTTCACCGAGGGAGTGAATCTAGACGGAGAACAGAAGGGGATCTAGAACTGACCCTTGAGGAACCCCTACAGTTAGTGGATGGGAGGTGGGGAGGAGGAACCCGCGAAGGAGATTGAGAATGACCGGCCAGAGAGATAAGAAGAGAACCAGGAGGGGACGGAGTCCGTGAAGCCAAGGTTGGTTAATGTGTTGAGGGATGGTCGACAGTGTCAAAGGCAGCTAAGAGTCCAATGTTATGAGTAACTCCCTCAGTGGATTCTTCAGCCCGCTTAGGATACATGGTCAGTGAGAAGGAATCTGTTAACAATCAACCAATCAATCATATTTATTGAACACTTACTGGGTGCAGAGCACTGTACTGAGCGCTTGTGAGAGTTCAGAATAACAGTCGATAGACACGTTACCTTTGAAGAGCTATCTCTAGAAGCAGCTCATCTCACCAGCTTTCAGGGAACTTGTGATGTGTGATGAGCCCTCACACTTGGCTCCTCTAGCGTCTTCTTTCTCGCTTGTCTCACTCGTTTTCACAATTTTGTCTATCTCCCCACTGATTCCTTTTCTCGTGTCCTCCTTCTGGCCTGGAACTCCATTCCCCTTCTCCGTATATATCAGACCAACATTCTCCCCACCTTCAAAGCTTTAGTAATACCACTTCTCCAAAGAGGCCTTTCTGATTAATCCCTCTTTTCCCCGGCTCCCTCTCCATTCTGCATCATCAGTGCGTTTGGATCTGTGACCTTCAGGCATTTGGTATTCACCCCACCCTCAGCCCCACAGCACATACATATGCATATATGTATGTGTGTGTGTGTATATATATATATATATATATATATAAAACTAGAAATTATATCTTGTCTTATGCCGTGGAGTCATCTTCGACCAAAAGCGACGCCATGGACACATCTCTCCCAGAACGCCCTACGTCCATCTGCCATGGTTCTGGTAGTGTATCCATACAGTTTTCTTGGCAAAAATACGGAAGTGGTTTATCATCGCCTCCTTCTGTGCAGTAAACTTGAGACTCCACCCTCGACTGTCTTCCAAGCTGCTGCTGCCCGGGACGGGTGAGTTTTGACTTGTGGCAGATGGCCTTCCACTCACTAGCCACTGCCCTGGCTAGGAATGGAATGGGTAGGCTTCTGCTTGACTCTCCCTCCCATAGTCTGCTTGACTCTCCCTCCCATAGAGAAGCAGCGCGGCTCAGTGGAAAGAGCCCGGGCTTCGGAGTCAGAGGTCGTGGGCTCGACTCCCGGCTCCGCCGCTTGTCAGCTGTGTGACTGTGGGCAAGTCACTTCACTTCTCTGGGCCTCGGTTACCTCATCTGTAAAATGGGGATGAACCGTGAGCCTCACGTGGGACAACCTGATTACCCTGTATCTACCCCAGCGCTTAGAACAGTGCTCTGCACATAGTAAGCGCTTAACAAATACCAACATCATTATTATTATTATTAGAGTCGACACTGGTAGATTACTGGGACTTCTTCAGGTGTGACCCTGAGAGGGCAGAAATTGTATCATTATTTATATTAAGGTCTGTCTACCCCTGTAGAATGTAATCTTATTAAGGGCAAGAAATGTGTCTACCAACTCTGTTGAATTGTATTCTCCTAAGTGCTCAGCACAGTGTCCTGCGCACAGTAAGTGCTCAAATGCTATCGATGAAGGTGATGATGACTAGCTAGACTCCGAGTTCCTCCCCTGGACTGTTAGCTCCTTCAGATCAGGAACTGTGTCTACCGAATCTATTGCACTCTGCCAAGTGCTTAGTACAGTGTCCTGCACTCGGTAAGTGCTCAGTAAATACCACTGATTGATCCATCAGCTGGATTCTTGAAATGTTGCCCTAGAACATTCTGGACCATAGACAAGAGTCAGCAGGGAGACAAGTTTTTGAATGGGTGGGCATGGTGGAGGCTGGGATGCTAATCCCACAGGGTAAGGGTGTGCCCTATACCCCCAATTAATAATAATAATAATAATGATGATGATGATGATGGTATTTGTTAAGAACTTACTATGAGTCAAGCTCTGTTCTGTGCTGGGGGAGTAATAAGCTAATTAAGTTGGACACAGTCCATGTCCCACATGACGCTCGTAATATTAATCCCCGTTTTCCAGATGAGGTAACTGTGACATAGAGGAGTTAAGGGATCCACGGGTGGATCACAGATTCCACAATTAGAATCCGGGTCCTTCTGACTCCAAGGTCCATGCTCTATCCACCGGGCCACGCTGCTTATTGAGCACTTACTGTATGCAGAGCACTGTACTAAGTGTTTAGAAGAGTGCAGTAGAGTTGATAGATTTGATCCCTGCCCTCTCCATATATCGGAGTAGCAATAATACCGCGTGAATTGCCCATAAAATGCCATTTGGAAGGTGTCTCTCCGCTAATACCCGGAAGCCTGCTACTCGGGTTTCTAAAAGTCATAGGTGTAACTGTTTTCAATAAATAACAATACTTGTAATATTTATTAGCGCTTACTATGTGCCAAACACTTTACTAAATGCTGGGGTAAATACAATTTAAGCAAATTAGACAGAATAACTGTCCCACATGGGGCTCACAGTCTAAGTGGAGGGAGAATAGATATCTTAGCCTCATTTTCCACAGGTGAGAAAATGGAGGCACAGAGAAGTTAAGTGAATTTTTAAAATGGTATTTACTGAGTGCTTACTATGGGCCAGGCACTGTACTAAATGCTGGGGGCGATACAAATTACTCAAATCCAACAAAGTCCGGGTACCCCATGGCGCTCTCAGTCTTAATTCCCAGTTTACAGCTGAGGAAACTGTGGCCCAGTGAAGTGACTTGCCCAAGGTCACACAGCAGACAAGTGGTGGAGCTGGGATTAGAACTCAGGTCCTTCGGATCCCCAGGCCTGTGCTCTATCCGCTAGGCCATGTTGCATCTCTTGTGGGTCACTTCTCCCAGGAAGGAGAAACGAAGTATCAACTGAGAGGCACAGAAAGCTTAAACAGCAAACAACACTGAGACATCGTCTGCAAGCAGAGAGAAGACGCCCCCCCATTCTCTGTCCTTAAAACTATCACTAAGGCGACCTACTTGTGGTCTAGTGGTTAGAGCACAGGCCTGGGCGTCAGGAGGACCTGGATTCTCATCCCACCTCTGCCACTTGTCAGCCGTGTGAGTGTGGGCAAGTCACTTCACTTCTCTGTGCCTCAGTTCCCTCATCTGTAAAATGGGGATTAAAACTGTGAGCCCCACGTGAGACAACCCGATCACCCTGTATCTACCCCAGCGCTTAGAACAGTGCTCTGCACATAGTAAGCGCTTAACAAATACCACCATTGTTATTATGATCAGTTACCTCATCTGTAAAATGAGGATTAAGACTTGGGGAGACGCTGCTTGCGAGAAGCAGCGTGGCTCGGTGGAAAGAGCACGGGCCTTGGAGTCAGGGCTCATGAGTTCGAATCCCAGCTCTGCCACTTGTCGGCTGTGTGACCGTGGGCAAGTCACTTAACTTCTCTGGGCCTCAGTTCCCTCATCTGTAAAATGGGGATTAAGACTGTGAGCCTCACGTGGGACAACCCGATTCCCCTATGTCCACCCCAGCGCTTAGAACAGTGCTCGGCACATAGTAAGCGCTTAACAAATACCAACATTATTATTATTATTATTATTATTGGGGATCGAGCCTCACGTGGGACAGAGATTGGGTCCAACATGATTAATTTGTGTCTACACCAGAGCTTAGAACAGTGCTTGGCACATAGTAAGTGCTTAACAAGCACAGTAATAATAATAGTTATTATTAAAGCACCATCTAGTTCATTGGCTACTTTATTATGAAAACTGCTTGGTTGGAAAGTACTGTGTCACGACTTTCATTTGAGTCACTGATGTCACCCAAACGTCCGTGACAAATCATCTTCATGAGTGTGTGTTGCGGCACATATAATAATAATTATTATGGTATTTGTTAAGTGCTTAGTATGTGCCAGGCACCGTCCTAAGCTCCGGGATAGATAGAAGCAAATCGGGTCGGACAGAGTCCCTGTCCCATGTGAGGCTCGCAGTCTCGATCCGCATTTTACAGATGAGATGACTGAGGCCCAGAGAAGTGAAATGACTTGTCCGGGATCGCACAGCCGACATGCGGCAGAGCCGGGATTAGAATCCATGACCTTCTGACTCCCAGGCCTGTGCTCTCTCCACTGTGCCTTGCTGCTTTGCAACCAAAGATACTTAAAGGTGTAGAGAGTACTCATTTATTGAAGAGAATCTATGTCAGTGGGTGACCCATGGGAGTGTCCCAGCAGATGTAAATAAAATTCCCCAAGAACTACAAGATAACTGAGTAAATTTAATGAATGAAGAATAAAAAGAGGAAGGAGAGAAAAAAGGAATTGATCACTACGCTTGGTCCTATGACTTCTCATTGCTAGACTACGTCATCCGTAGGCAAACAGCCACAACCGCTCTGATCCGTCGATCCGTCAGTGGAACGCTGGTGGTGTGCAGAGCACAGAATGTTCCGGAAGTTGGGAAAATCGGTTTCTGCTCGCTTGGAGCTCCTCTTGGGCACGTCCCGGTCCTTGGCCCACTCTCCGATAGGTAGGGCATAGCTTTCAGACTAGAATCCGGGGAAAGTGTCTGCTAATCCCGGCTCGGCCACTTGTCGGCCGTGTGACTTTGGGCGAGTCACTTAACTTCTCGGTGCCTCGGTTCCCTCATCCGTAAAATGGGGATTAAGACCGTGAGCCCCACGTGGGACAACCCGATTCTCCTGTGTGTACCCCGGCGCTTAGAACGGTGCTCGGCACATAGCAAGCGCTTAACAAATACCGACATTATTATTATTATGAATTCTACTGAAGCGCTTAACAAATACCGACATTATTATTATTATGAATTCTACTGTATTGTTTTCTCCCAAGTGCTCTGCAAGTGGTTCGCGCTCAGTAAATGACACCGATTGAGCGATCCCTTTGACAGCGGAACTGAGGTAAGTAAACGGGTCGTTATTCCAACCCACCCTGACATTCCGGACTGGAGGGCGGATAAGCTTGCGCTCTCTCCACCGCCTCAATCCCCCCACCCTACCCTCTCAAGTCCTCGTCCTCCCTCTTTAAGTCGACCCTCTCTTCTGCACATCTGCAGCTCCAGAATGTCTCCCCCTGTTTCTCTGTAGCTCCTTTGCTCACAACTCCATGTCCTTGAGTTTTTCTTCACCCTCACCCCCCTTGAACGGGCCAAAGTTGGGCCTGCTTCGGTACTCGTGCTTTGGTGTGTCAGAAGTTGCATTTGTGGAGGGAACCACATATCGAGGAAAAAAATAGTACCTGAGTGGGAGGGAAGATTGGAGGGGGAGGGTCGGGGGGTGCGAGATCAGAGAGGGGTACGTGGGGTTGGTGGGAAAGAGGGAAAAAAAATTTCAAAAGCCGCAGTTGGGACGAGTGGGCAGGAGTTTTGAAGAGGCATATGAAAGTGCAAGGTGGAAAGGGATTCAGAGCAGGGAGGGGGTGGGAAGCGAACAGATTTATCCGGACACCAGCGGGGGATACCAGAGTGGCACAGAATGACACATGTACTTCCAGTCGGAGTAAAAATCGACCCCAGTATCTCGGAATAATAATGATAATGTTGGTATTTGTTAAGCGCTTACTATATGCCGAGCACTGTTCTAAGCGCCGGGGTAGACGCAGGGGAATCCCACGTGGGGCTCACAGTCTTAATCCTCATTTTACAGATGAGGTGACTGAGGCACCGAGAAGTTAAGTGACTTGCCCACAGTCACACGGCTGACGAGTGGCCTCTTTTCCACCAGTCTCTCAGCTGGAGTTCCCAGAGAGTCCCTGGAATTCAAATTGTTTCACTGACACCCCTTTAACTAATCAGTTGCATTTGTTGAGTTCTTACTGTGTGCAGAGCACTGTACTAAGCTCTTGGGAGAGTACAGCGCAACAGTACAACGGACGCACTCCCTCTCCACGACGAGCTTACGGTCTAGACGGGGAGGCAGACGATTTCAGTAAATAAATTATGGATATGTACATAAATGCAGTGGGGCTGGCAGGGTGGAGGGGAATGAAGGGAGCAAGTCAGGGCGACGCAGAAGGGCGTGGGAGAAGAGGAAATGAGGGCTTATCAGGGAAGGCCTCATGGAGGAGATGGGCCTTCGATAAGGCTTTGAAAGTGGGGAGAGGACTAGTCCGTCGGATAGAAAAGGGAGGGTGTTACACGCCAGAGGCAGGACCTGGGTGAGAGGTGGGTGGCAAGATTGATGAGATCAAGGTACAGTAAGTTCATTCAATAGCCACCTGTCAGCTGTGTGACTGCGGGCAAGTCACTTCGCTTCTCTGGGCCTCAGTTCCCTCATCTGTAAAATGGGGATGAAGACCGTGAGCCCCACGTGGGACGACCTGATTCCCCTGTGTCTACCCCGGGGCTTAGAACAGTGCTCTGCACCTAGTAAGCGCTTAACAAATACCAACATTATTATTATTATTGTGAGTATTTACTGAGCGCTTACTAGGTGCAGAGCACTGTACTAAGCGCTTGGAATGGACAAATGGGTAACAGACAGAGACGGTCCCGGCCCTTTGACGGGCTTACAGTAAGTAGGTTGGCATTACAGGGGCGAAGACTATGGGCTGGGTTCTAGTAGGAGAGTAACAAGGTGAGGTAGGAGGGGGCAAGGTGACTGCGTGCTTTGAAGCTGATGGTTAGGAGTTTTTATTTGCTGCAGAGGTGGCTGGGCAACCACTGGACGTTCTTAAGGAGTTCTTGAATCTATTGTGCCCCGAATAGATTAAAGTTAGCCACGTATGAAAGCGAGGAGTGTCCTTTAGTGTTATTAGGTACTGCAACATAACATGACACACCCTGTGCTTTTGAATTTTTATGCACAATACTGTCAGAACACAATTCGAGAGTTGTCAGCACTGGGGAAGGCTAGCAGCAGGAAAAAAAAGCATGTCTTACTTTTTGTCTCCGTAGGGAGTTAGAATGAGAGTGCGGTATTTGACTGAGAATTCCTTTGTTCAAATAAACTGGAGAAATGATAAAGAATGAACCCTGCTACCATGGTCACATAAAGCACCGGGGAGAGGGTGTGTGGGCTTTCTCTGCTTGGCCTATTTTACCTTCCAAGGGAAAGAAAGAAAGGGAGTGAGAGAGAAATATTCAGTAAAAGAGGCTTACAATATTTGAGGTCTTCTACCCTAAAGTAGAAGACACTGAAATAAAGATCACAGAAGAGGCTCAGACTTCAGATTGGATTTAGAAATCAGTTTAAGCAGTTTTTTTTCCTGCAAGGAAACTATTATTTTTAGCCTCTGTCCACGAGTGTCAAAAATCCGGGTGAGGCAGAAAGAATGTGGCATTAAAAAGCAATAAAGCAGTGGGGTTTTTTTCCTTCAAAATTTTCTATGTTCATTTGTATATTCATATAACGTGCTGGATTTTCTCTGGGCTCCTCAAACCCACAAAATAGATTAGTTGCTGATTTTGAAAAATGAAGATCTCTGGCAAATCTCTTTTAAGAACTTGTAATAAACTCCTGAGACTATTTAGAAAGACATCTTGCTAAAACAAAAATAGCTTTGATGAGAAACCTCATTTTTTCCCGCCCAGTAAGTTGTTCTAGAAGCCTAATCAAGGGTGGGAACCTAATAATTGATCCAAGCCGTGACTGTCAGACTTGTAAAAGATCAATTCGAACATCTGACCCCCCGTGAGCATTTCCATCTCAATTGGAAAAGGACAATAGAAAGTAGGACTTCTAGAGAGCCATTAATTGTACTTGCAAGCAGATGAAGGTTTGTACAGGTCAAATGTGTTTATTATGGGCCTAGTGGAGGGGACTGGGACCGGGAGTCCCAGGACCTGGGTTCTAATCCTGGCTCCTCCACTTGTCTGCTGTGTGACCTGCGGCCAGTCACTTCACTTCTCTCTGCCTCAGTTTCCTCATCTGCAAAAGGGGTATTAAATGCCCAGTCTCCCTCCCCTTAGATTGTGAGTCCCATTTGGACCAGAGTCTGTGTCCACCCTAATTACCTTTAATCTCTCCAGGGCTTAGTACAGTGCTTGGCACTTGAGAAATTGTACAATTATTATTATCACTGCCCTCCAGTTAATGCAGCGATGACGATGATATTTACTAAGCACTGACTATGTGCCAAGCACTGTTCTGAGCTCTGGGGGGTGATATAAGGTGATCAGGTTGTCCCACGTGGGCCGCTCAGTCTTAATCCCCATTTTACAGATGAGGTAACTGAGGCCCAGAGAAGTTGTGGCTCGCCCAAAGTCACACAACCGGTAAGTGGCAGAGTCGGAATTAGAACCCACGACCTCTGACACCCAAGGCTGTGCTTTCCCCACTGAGCCCCACTGTCATTTGCTTGTCACTGGACAGAGAGGCAAAAATGATTTACAAATAGAGGGAGCAGGATAATGATAATAATAATAATGTTGGCATTTATTAAGCGCTTACTATGTGCAGAGCACTGTTCTAAGCGCTGGGGTAGATACAGGGTCATCAGGTGGTCCCACGTGAGGCTCACAGTTAATCCCCATTTTACAGATGAGGTCACTGAGGCCCAGAGAAGTATAGTGACTTGCCCACAGGCCCACAGCTGAGGAGTGGCAGAGCTGGGATTCGAACCCATGACCTCCCAACCCCGGGCTCTTTCCACTGAGCCATGCTGCTTCTCAGCATTGCAGGATAGGTCTAACAGTTGCTTGGGAAGTACAGAAGAACAAATGGCCCATTCCTTGCCCCCGAGGAGGTTACGCTAGAGCAGGAGAGATGGACATAAGCTCCTTTATGGGCAGGGAACCTGTCACTTTGTTATTCCCAGGGACGGAGTACGAGGTACTTGGACCAAGTAGGCATTCAGTGAATACTGTTATTACTATGACAACTCGAGTGTTGTGACTCGAGTGTTGTGAATTAATCAGGGCAGGTTTTCCCCAGGAGATGGAGAGAGAGAGCAGTGACCTGCCAGGTTTGTAGAGGGAGGGAATTCCATGCCATGTTTTGACTGGAACACTGGTAGGGAATTGGGAAATGTTCTTCTGATAGCACAGGTCTATTTCTGGATTCGGTGCAACCAGGGGAGGAAGAGAATTGGCTTGGGCAGTGAGGATTACAGTGCAAGATGGCCTGTTGTACGGTTTTGTGAGAATGGGTGTATTTGGTACAGCCTGATAATCAATCCTGTATTTATTGAGCACTGACTATGTGCAAAGCACCCGTATCTCCCCCGGCGCTTAGGACAGTGCTCGGCACATAGCGCTTAACGAATACCAACATTCTTCTTCTTCTTCTTATTATTAAACTCTTGGGAGAGAGAGAAGCAGCGTGGCTCAGTGGAAAGAGCCCGGGCTTGGGAGTCAGAGGTCATGGCTTCGAATCCCTGGTCTGCCACTTGGCAGCGGTGTGACTGTGGGCAAGTCACTTCACTTCTCGGGGCCTCAGTTACCTCATCTGGAAAATGGGGATGAAGACTGTGCGCCCCACAGGGGACAAACTGATTCCCCTGTATCTACCCCAGCGCTTCGAACAGTGCTCTGCACATAGTAAGCGCTTAACACATACCAACATTATTAATGAAACAGACACATTCCCTGCTCACAGTGCACTTCGTTCATTCGGTCTTATTTGTTGAGCACTTGCTGCATCCAAGCACTTAGTACTTCGGAGTGTACAATATAATGATAAAAGACACATTCCTTGCCCCAGGAGAAGACCGACATTAATATAAATAATAGCAGAGCAGAGTTGGTAAACATGTTCCCAGTCCACACCTAGCCTAGCTCAACCCTCTGTTTCTCAGCCAAATGTGTCATCACCGTCGAAGGTTGACCAGAGTCTTGATTAGAGCCCTGAGTGCTAAGCAGCGTGGCTCAGTGGAAAGAGCCCGGGCTTGGGAGTCGAAGGTCATGGGTTCGAATCCCGGCTCTGCCACTCGTCAGCTGTGTGGCTGTGGGCAAGTCACTATACTTCTCTGTGCCTCAGTGACCTCATCTGTCAAATGGAGATTAACTGTGAGCCTCACGAGGGACAACCTGATCACCCTGTATCTACCCCAGCGCTTAGAACAGTGCTCTGCATATAGTAAGTGCTTAACAAATACCAACATTATTATTAAATCCTGGGAAAACAACTCATTCCTCAAAGGCCTCTGTGCTGTTCATTTACAAGCTTGTAGAGGCCCAAATGGCTTGGGATGCCCGAGGGGTTTTTCCACTTGTGGGCTTAAACCCATAGAGAAACCCCTCTTAAAGATCCCTTGGGCAATGTATTGGGAGTAATCTTTGGAGCAATTTAAGTTTATTCAGCATCATTAAGAGCATAATTGAGCAACTTTAAAAGTATTTATTTATTCTTTATAATAATAACAATAATAATAATAATTGGGGTGTTTGTAAAGTGCTCACTTTATACCGGGCACTATATTAAGCACTTGGGGTGCATTCAAGCCAATCAGGTTGGGTACAGTCTCTGTCGCAAGTGGGGCTCAAAGTCTCAAACCTCATTTTACAGACGAGGGAACCGAAGCACAGAGAAGTGAAGTGATTTGCCCAAGGCCACACAGCAGACAGGCGGCGGAGCTGCGATTAGAATCCTTCATCTTCTGGCTCCCAGGCCTGCGTCCAATCCACTAAGCCATGCCCGTTTATGGCTATGAAACAACTAGGTAGCACCTTTCTGATTTCCCTTAGTGGACTAGCCTGGCCTCAATCAATCAATCAATCAATCAATCATATTTATTGAGCACTTACTATTCATTTATTCATTCAATCATACTTATGGAGCACTTACTGTGTGCAGAGCACTGTACTACACATGCTTCAAGACTGTAAGCCCGTTGCGGTTCGTGATTGTCTATTGCTGTACTTTCCAACGCTTAGTACAGTGCTCTGTACACAGTAAGCGCTCAATAAACACGGTTGAATGAATGAATGACGATACAACGCCAAACGGACACATTCCCTGCCCACCATGAGCTTAAAGTCTAGAGAGGGAGAAAGTAATATAAATAAATAAATTACAGATATAATAAATACATTACAGATATAATAAATAAATTACTATGTGCAGAAGACTGGACTGAGAGCTCGGGAGGGTAAAATACAACAGAATTAAGGGACATGTTCTCTGCCCATAATGAGCTTATTCACTGGGATGTCAGAATTTTAGGCCTTTAGTGTTCTGGGGTAAGTTCAGAGAAACAGATGGGAAATAAATGGCTAGCTGATATGAAATGGATCCAGGGCTATTGTTCAAAATCACTAAAGCCTTGCTAATTGCCTAGCCCAACAATTCCCAAATTGTCCCTTCAAATGGTTGTGGGAACAAATTTGAAGTGGAAATAGATGGGATTTTATTTCATTGTTTTTCCTCTTAAATCTTTGATCTTCTGGGCATACAGGCATACCCCATGGGACAATCGCATCATCGTGCTCCTTGAAAATGGGGCTGTATTGTGAGTTATACACTCCTCTAATCTTGCCTGTTATAAACTAGAATCCGTTCCAGACTCTGCAGAAGTGTCATATGCAATTATTTTACCTGCTCTGTACTGGAATGATAAATGTCACCGAACTATTAAAGATTATTCAAGTAATTAAACGTTTTAACGTCCCAATTTTGGATAAATGAGTTGTAATGGGATTATCAATAAATCCTATTTATTGAGCTCCTATCTATTTTACACAGACAGCTTCGGTGTCTGAGTCTTTGAAGATCTGCAGTAGTAGAAGCTTGTTCGGTTGACTCTGCTAGGGGTTTTTTTCCACTTTAATAAATAATCTGTCCATTTTAGTTTGACTGCAGACTTCTTGTACAAAGAGAGCACTTTGTAGACGGCTAAATCTTTCTGAACCACAACTTGACCACCAACCTCCTCACCTGCCTTCTCTCCCACCCACCTCCTCCCCACAAATCTGTGCTGTTTTCCCACAGAGACATCCAATCTTTTGACCCCATCCAATTTTCTCAAGTTAATGTGCCCAGTTAGTCTCCATATCCAAACTGCCGTCCCTTGATGACCAAACCGATACTCTGAACACCACCCTCTCTACTGAACTAAAATCTCTCGCTTCCCTATCCCTTTGTCAATCTTGTACCATTAACCCAAAGCTCTGGATCACCTCCACAGCCCATCTCCTTCTCTCTTGTGCATGAGCCGCAGAGCGCTGCTGGTCGAAATCCAGATAACAGGCCGATGGCGTCCACTTCAAGTTTATCCTTGTGTACTTTAACTCTGGACCCACCTCTGCCTGGCCAAATTATTTCTCCATCCTTATTGACACTGTTCCAGTTGTTTAACTCCCTTTTCAACCCCCCTGTTCTCCTGAACTCCCCCATCCCTTGCCCCTAATGACCTGTACACCTACCTTATTGAGAAAATTGATACTCTCAGGTGTGATCTACCTAAAATCTCTCCTGCCCCCCCAGCCCCTCCCCTCTTCTGCCCTTTCTTCACCTCTCCCATCTTTCTCAGCAGTATCTCTAGAGGTGCTCTCCTGTCTTCTCTCAAAATCAGCTCCCTCCACCTGCCCATCCTACCCTATTCCTTTACACCTTATTAAAAACTCTTGACCCCCTCCTTTTCCCTCCGTAACTGCCATCTTCAAGTTTACTCTCCCTATGGCTTACAAACATGCCCGTGTCTCTCCTATCCTAAAAAAACCCCTTCCTTGACCCCGTGGCTCCCTCCGGTTATCGCTACATCTCCCTCCTATCATTCTTCTCCAAACTCCTTGATTGAGCTCTATCTACACCCTCTGTCTTAAATTCCTCTCCTCTGATTCTCTCCTTGACCCCTTCCAATTTTGCTTCCATCCCCGTCACTCACAGAAGCCACTATGTCAAAGGTCACCAGTGATCTCTTTCTAGCCAAATCCAATGGCCTCTACTCCATCCTAATTCTCTTTGACCCCTCAGCTGCCTTCAACACTGCCAACCACCCCCTTCTCCAGGAAAAACTATCCATCCTCAGCTTCACTGACACTGGCCTCTCCTGGTTTTCCTCTTATCTCTCTAGCCGTTCATTTTCAGTCTACTTCATGGGCTCCTCCTCTGCCTCCCACTCCCCAACCGTGGGGGTCTTCCAAAGTTCAGTTGTGGATCTGCTTCTATTCTCCACTCCCTTGGAGAACTCATTCACTCCCATGGCTTCATCTACACCTCTATGTGGATGATGACTAAATCTACTTTTCCAGCCCTAATCCATCTACCCCTCTTCAGTCTTGCATTTCCTCCTGCCTTCAAGATATCTCTACTTGGATGTCCTCCCATCACCTTAAGCTTAACGTGTCCAAAACAGAGCTCCTTATCTTCCCACCTAAACCCTGTCCTCCCCGTGACTTTCCCAACACTGTAGATGATACCACCATCCTTTCTGTCCCACAAACCCGTAACCTTGGTGCTATCCCTGACTCCTCTCTCTCATTCAACCTGTATATTCAATCGATTACTAAATCCCATTGGTTCAACCTTCACGACATGACTAAAATCCACCCTTTCCTCTCCACCTAAACCAGAGCTTAGAACAGTGTACATAGTAAGCGCTTAACAAATACCATAATTATCATTAATCCAATCGTTTAACCTATCCCACCTTGATTACTGTATCAGCGTCCTTGCTGACCTCCCTGCCTCCTGTCTCTCCCCACTCCAGTCCATACTTCACCCTGCTGCCCAGATCATTTTTCTACAAAAACATTTAGGCTATGTTTTCACATTCCTCAAGAACCTCAAGCGGTTTGCTCATCTACCTCCTCATCAAGCCCAGCTCCTTACCATCGGCTTTAAAGATCTCAATCATCTTGACCCTGCTACCTCACCTCGTTACTCTCCTATTACAAACCAGCCTACACATTCCACTTCTCTGATGCTTACCTTCTCACTGTACCTCGATCTCTTCTATCATCGTCGACCTCTTGCCCACGTCCTGCCTCTGGCCTGAAACATCCTCCCTCCTCGACGTCGACACGATGGCTCTCCTCCCCTTCAAAGCCTTATTGAAGACACATCTCCTCCAAGAAGCGATCCCTGACTAAGCCCTCTTTCCTTTCAACTCTCTTCTGTGTTTCCCTGACTTGCTCCCTGTATTCATTCCCCACTCCCACTCCTACAGCGCTTAATTACATATCTGTAATTTATTTATTTACATTCATCTCTGTCTCCCCTTCTAGACTGTGTCTGTTGTGGGAAGGGAATCTATCATATTGTGCTCTCCCACGCTCTTAGTACAGCACTCTGCATACAGCGAGCACTCAATAAATACGATTGACTCCCTGACTGAATGGTTCTGAGGGTTTTTGAAGTCCTCCTCCGCTAGAATTGCCTTCTTCCATCCCATTTACTGATGCAAGAGTTTTTATCCCACAGTGTTAAATGGCAGTTGAGAAAGTAGAACTCTCATGCGAAGGGAAGCTAAATGTCCCCACGGCACCTCAACACCCCAGTAACTGTAACTGTGGTATTCTGGTGCTTACTATGTGATTCATCTCTCTCATTCAACCTGCATATTCAATCTGTCACCAAATCCTATCGGTTCCACCTTGATAAGATCTCTGGAGTCTGCCCTTTCCTCTCCTTCCAAACTGCTAACATGCTGATCCAAGCACTTATCCTCTCTCACCTTGATATCTAAATCAACCTCCTCTCTGATCCCTGCTTCCTGACTCTCCCCATTCCAGTCCATACTTTGCTGCCCAGATCATTTTTCTAAAAGAAACATTCAGTCCATGTCTCCCCAGCCCTCAAAAACCTCCACTGGTTGTCCATCCACCTATGCATCCAAAAGAAATTCTCTACCACCAGCTTCAAGGCGCTCAACCAGTTCTTTCCTGACAACCTTACATCGTTTATTTCCTATTGCAACCTAACCCACGCACTCTGATCCTCTAACACCAACCTTCTCTATCTACTCTGCCACAAACCCCTTACCCACATCCTCCCTCAGGCCTGGCACTCTCGTCCCCCTTCTCTTCCAACAATCCATCACTCCCCACCTCCTTCAAAATCCTCCTAAAATCACATCTCCTCTAAGTGGACTTTCCTGACTGAGCCCTCATTTCCCTATGCCCTCTCCCTTCTGAGTCCCTTGTGAATTTGGATCTGTACCCTTTAAGCACTGGATATTCACCCCACCCTCAGCCCCATAACCCTTAAATGAGCAGCATGGCTCAGTGGAAAGAGCCCAGGCTTGGGAGTCGGAGGTCATGGGTTCTAATCCCAGCTCTTCCGCTTGCCAGCAGTGTGACTTTGGGCAAGTCACATAACTTCTCTGCGCCTCAGTTACTTCATCGGCAAAATGGGGATTAAAACTGTGAGCCCCACGTGGGACGACCTGATCACCTTGTATCCCCCAAGTGCTTAGGACAGTGCTTTGCACATAGTAAGCGCTTAACAAATACCACCATTGTTATTATTAAATCCATCATTGTTTTTATGCCTGTCTCCCTCTCTTTTGTATGCTCCTCTCCCAAGTGCTTAGTGCAGTACTCTGCACATAGTAAGTGCTCAGTAAGTACCACTGATGATCTATTTCAGCCTCTGATGGTAATTATCTGGATATTTAAAGTCTGATGAGGTCCTTAAGGACCCTGATTCCTCTGACCGGGACGCAATGAATTTATTAGCATTTGCATTATCCATTTTTAAATGGTGGTTCCTCTACACATTGGCAGCTTCTTTGGTGATCTGTTCAGGGGTCTGGCTCTGAGAAATCTGAAGCACACACTGGGCAGGGCTTCCTTTCCCATATCCATACCCTGTTGATTGTACCATTTCAGCCCAGGTGAGAAGGGGAGGAAAGAGATTTACTTACTCGTAGCAAAATGATGATGGCATTTGTTAAGGGCTTACTGTGTGCAAAGCACTGTTCTAAGCGCTGGGGAGGATACCAGGTGATCAGGTTGTCCCACGTGGGGCTCACAGTCTTAAGGATAGCCTGGGTTATGCCTGAAACTGAATGATACCATTATAAGTTATTTTTCCATGGAAAACATGATATCTATGGTAGAGAAGGACAGGAAGAATGTGTTTGACTGATATTAACCAAAACTAAGCATCAACGTTTGAACCAGTAGTTTCCAGCTCTATTACTTGCCTGCTCTGTGACCTCTGGCAAGTCACTTAATGCCCCTGTGACTCAGTTTCCTCATCTGCAAAATGGGGATTCAGTGCTTATTCTCCCTCCCCCTTAGAACGTGAGTCCCCATGTGGGCCAGGGGTTGCGTACCACCTGTTTATCTTGAATCTACCTCAGTCCTTACTACAGTGTTTGGTGCAGAGGAAATGCTGAACACCTGCTGCAAGTATTATTATTATTATTAGTAGTAGTGGTAGTAATCATTATTTTGATCATATCCCAAATAATACCCCTTTATTGGTATTTATTAAGCACTTTATTTTCAATTATTGCACTAAGTGTTGGGGTACATACAAGCTAACACAATCCTTGTCCCACATGGGGCTCACAGTCTATATGCCAGTTATTCAGAGGAGGAAATTGAGATCCAGAGAAGGTAAGCAACTTGCCAAGGTCACATAGCGGACAAGTGGCAGAGCCCAGATTAGAACTCAGGTCCCTCTGACTCCCAGGCCACACTGTTCTTTAGTACCTTGAATTCATCTGCGCTTATATTTTTTCAAAGAACTTTCACATCAGTTATCTCATTTTTGTCTTCACAATTTTTGCCCTCACAGCTTCCCTGTGAGGCAGGTGTCATTACTTGCCATTATTTTTACGAGATGTTCTTCCCCTTGACTCTATTTATTGCCATTGTTCTTGTCTGTCCGTCTCCTCGATTAGACTGTAAGCCCGTCAAAGGGCAGGGACTGTCTCTATCTGTTGCCGACTTGTTCATTCCAAGCGCTTAGTACAGTGCTCTGCACATAGTAAGCGCTCAATAAATACTATTGAATGAATTAGCGTCATTTTACGAACGAGGAAATTGAAATGAGAAGATCAAAGAACTAGGAGGCCAAAAGAAGATAAAGACTAAACTGGCTAAGTTACATCCCAGCCCGACTTAAAAATTCAACTCAAAAGCTCCTTTCAGTTTTCCACATGAAGAGAAACGGTTATTACTTATTCTGGGGTCACCCTTGCAAAGCTAGTGTTCTCAAACTGTTCCAAGCAGTTGGTCCAAGGTGTTTTCTTTCCCCTCTCCTTCCTTCTGTGAAGAACATAAAACCATAAAAAATGTCATGTGTCCATTAAGCCCCGGAGGTCAGGAGGAACAGGGTGGCGATTGCAATCCCTTGCCACACATTCTAGGAATTGTGTCGTCCCATCTAGACTGTAAGCCTTTTGTGGGCAGGGAGTGTGTCTACCAACTCTCTTATACAGAGGTATAGTTCTCTCTCAAGTACAGTACAAACAGTGCTCTGTACACAGTAAGCGCTCAATAAATACCACGGATTTCTGTAACATCCCTCCTTGGTTCAGATGTAATTCATTATCAAACTTTCTCATCTCTGTGCCCAAACCCTATTTGAGCTTGACCTACCTAATGCAGCTTTATCAGCTTTAGCGGCTCTGAGTACAGTATTTCCTACAGCGTGGTGGCTGCCATCTTCAAACCTCAATGAGTGCTCTTCTTCCTAGTGGGATGGACTTTACCAAATGATTTTGGGATCGCCTCTCTTAACGATCTTGTAAATCTCAATTACGATCCCTCTTTGCTTCAGTTTTCCAGAATGAAGGTCTGGAGATTTACAGTCTTACCCTCATAAGAAAGCTTCTCCGTTGCTCAGGCCATCTTGGTTACCTGTCTCTGTACAGTCAATCCATCGGTCGATGGTATTCGTTGAGCTCCTACTGCATTAAGCATTTGCGAAAGTACAGTACAGTTGGTGGACACCGTCCCGGCCCTCGAGGAACTTCTCCAGCTATTCAGTGGCCTTCCTTAGTCATGGCAACCAGAATTTAATCGGTCAATAATATTTATTTAGGACCTATTGTGTGGAAAATGCTGTTCTTAGCACTTTGGGAGAGTGAAGTTCTGATTGGACTGTAGTATGTATACCTCAGTGCTTTGCACATAGTAATCCCTTAACAAATGCCATATTATTATCAATCAATCATATTTATTGAGCATTTGCCATTCATAGAGCACTCTAGTAAGCACTTGGGAGAGAACAGTATAACAGACTGCCCACGACAAGCTTATTATTATTATTTTCAAAGTAGAGTTAGAAGACATGATCCCTGCCCTCATGGGGAGACAGACGCAAAATCATTACAGATAGGAGGAAGAAGAGAATGGTTATGCGGCCGAGTAAGTGTTCGCATAGTATGTAAGTTTGTGTACAGGAGTGTTCAGGGTGATTGTGGATGTATTAATTTGGTGGTGTAAGCTGATATAGCGGGGAGGATGTGGCTTGAGAAGAAGAGAAGGTATTCCCAGAAAGACTTCTGGAGGAGGCAGAATTTCGGAAGGACTTTGCAAATGGAAGCTATGGGCTTCGCTGACTTGAGGGGGAGGGAGTTCAGACTTGAAAGGGGAGGATGTGCTAGGCAGGAGTGAAGCTTAAGCCAAGGTTTGGAGGTGGGAGAGACAAAAATGAGGCCTAGTATGTAGGGAGGTGTGGGAGGATGAATAGGACCTAGGGGGCAGCTGGGAGAAAAGAGTGGATAATTAAGATAGAGAAAGCTGGTCAATTTTCCTAAAGCTGATAATCAGGAGTTTCTACTTAATGTAGAGAGGAATAGGAGGAAGAGACATGCAGGATACTATTTTACAGTTTCACACAGTATTACTGGTATGGATGTATTATATAAACATACCTGGGGTATTTGTAAATTCCTTACTTTAGGCCAAGCACTGTATGAATAACTGGGGTAGATGTGAAATGAGCAGGCCAGACACAGTCCCTGTCCCACATGGGGTTCACAGTCTAAGTAGTGGGGAGAACAGGGAGTAGAATAGCCTACTGGAAAAAGCATGGGCCTGGGAGTCAGAGGTCCCGAGTTCTAATGCTGGTTCCGCAACGTGTCTGGGGGGTGACCTTGGACAGGTCACAACTTATCTGTGCCTCAGTTTCCTCATCTGTAAAACGGGGATTAAGTAGTTCTTTCTACTTAGACGGTGAGCCCCATGTTGGATAGGGACTGTGTCCAATCTAATTACCTCATATCTACCCTAGTGCTTAGTACAGCGCCTGGCACACAGTCAACACTTAATAATGCCATTAAAAAACAAAAAAAACCACCCAGAAAACCAAAAAAACCCCACCAAAGCAAAGCAAAAAAACAGGTGTTAAATCCTCAGATAAGGAAATTGAGGCAGAAAGAATTAAGTGACTTGCCTTAGGTAAGACAGCAGGTAAGTAGCACAGCCTGGATTAGAACTCAGGCCCTCCAACTCCTAGGCCTGTGCTCTTTCCACTAGGCAAGACTGCTGTCTTTTGGTTTTATTATTCTGCAAAACAATGTCTTTTATTTTGATGATGATGCCCATCATTTTGTTGACCTTTTCGATTGTTGCATTCTCTTAGACTGATGATTTGAGGATTGGATGTGTTTACACAGAGACAGAGAGGATGTCAAATATTAAATAAGGAGAGTGTGTTATTCACCATGCCCTCCCCACAGGGAGACTTTTCTCAATGATCTGCTCAGATCAATCAATCAGAATGTGCAGAGCATTCTACTAAGTGCTTGGGAGCGTACAGTGCAACCCACATGTTCCCTCCCCAAATGAACTTAAGGGAGTCTCAGAGAGACTCATTTAACATCGAACCAGGTTGCTTTTGCCTAGGCAACTCATCTCCACAGGGCAGAAACAAACGTCGTGAAGCAAATCGTTTAGATAGTGAGATTAATGAAATCATCTATTCCATTCTGGGTGGGAGAGTGAGGAATTTTGTCCCATCATGTTGTCACTTGACAGAAAGCAGGTGGGACCAGCAGAGCACAATCTGTTGGCTGAGACGCTCAGGGACTTTTGGGACCGGGGCCAGAACTCCGGGCAGCCTATGGGGGCTGTGCTTGTGCTCGGCTAAGCTCGGGAAGCCCGACCCTGTGATGAGCGTGTGTGAGAGGGAGAGAAATAGAGAGATTCATGTGTGTGTGTGTGAATGTTTGTATGTCTCCAAAAAATGATAGAGTGTCCAGCATCTGTGTGAGAGGACGTGTGTCTGTGTGACGGTTAGGACTGTGTGAGCTTATGTGTCGGCGTATCTTTGTGAGGGTGTGCATGTATCTGTCTCTCCATCCTCACAGGTGCTTGGACCATTGGTTATGCCCCCCGACCCACTCTGGAAGACCCACCCACTATCCATTCATTCTTTCATTAATAATTAATCAATCAATCGCATTTATTAAGTGCTTAGTGTACGCAGAGCACTGTATACTAAGCACTTGGAAAAGTACAATACAACAATAAGCGGACACATTCCCAGCCCACAACGACCTCACAGTCCACGGGGAGGGGGGAGATGGACATCAATACAATTAACTAAAATTAAAGATATATATATGTTTTATAGATCTGTGTGTGTGGCGGTCGGGGGGAATAGCAAAGGGGGCAACTCAGGGTGATGCAGAAGGAAGTGGGAGTTGAGGAAAAGTGGCGCTTAGTCTGGGAAGGTTTCTTGGAGGAGATGGGCCTTCAATAAGGGTTTCTCGGAGGAGATGGGCCTTCAATAAGGCTTTGAAGTGGAGAGAGAATAATTGTCTGTTGGATTTGGGAAAAGAGGGCATTCCAGGCCAGAGGCAGAAGGTGAGCCAGGGGTCGGTGGTGAGACAGGTGAGCTGGAGGCACAGTGAAAGGGTTAGGACAAGAGAAGTGAAGTATGCGTGCTAAGTCGTAGAAAGAGAGAAGTGTGGTGAGGTAGGAGGAAGCAAGGTGAAGGAGTGTTTTCAAAAGTCAGTGATGAGGAGTTTTTGTGTTATCCCACTTTGATCCTCAGAAAATAAGATCATTTTGGGGGGAAGGCACCAGTTGATGATATCCACCCCACTGATACCCACTCCAGCGTGCTGCCTTCCAACATGGAGGTTTAGTGTGGACCATGTTTTGAGCACTCCACTAAACTGCAAGCTCCTTCCAGGCAGGGATCTTGTCTACCAGTTCTATTGCATTGTACTTCCCGAAGTTTTAGAACAGTGCTCCGCTTACAATAAGTGTTCAGTAAATGCCATTAATTGATCTGGGTTTGGGATCCTGTCAGGTAATAATAATAACTGTGGTATTAGTTAAGCGCTGACTATGTGCCAGGCATCGTACTAAGTGTTGGGGTGGATATGAGGTAATTGGGTTGGACGGAGTCCCTGCCCTACATGGGACTGAAAATCTTAATCCCCATTTTCCAGATGGAATTGAGGCACAGTGAAGTGACTTGCCCCGGGTCACACAGCAGATAAGTGGCAGAACCAGGATTAGAACCTAAGTACTTCTGACTCCCAGGCCCATTCTCTCTCCACTAGGCCACGGTGCTTCCCTGTAGGTTCTTGGGGCAGGACCATTCCACGATTCAGGTATCAGCTCCTTAAGGCACACAGACTGCCTTGAAGACATATCTTTGGAAGATATTTAGCACCTCCCTGCAGATTATTAATAATAATAATAATAATGCTGGTATTTGTTAAGCGCTTACTTGGTGCAGAGCACCGTTCTAAGCGCTGGGGTAGATACAGGGTAATCGGGTTGTCCCACGTGAACCTCACAATCTTCATCCCCATTTTACAGACGGGGGAACTGAGGCCCAGAGAAGTGAAGTGACTTGCCCACAGTCACACAGCTGACGAGGGGCAGAGTCGGGCTTGTCTGTAGAAGTAGTAATAGTATTTATTAAGCAGCTACTGAGGGCAGAGCACTGTAATAATAATAATAATACTACTAATGTTGGCATTTCTAAGCGCTTACTCTGTGCAGAGCACTGTTCTAAGGGATGGGGTAGATACAGGGTCATCAGGTTGTCCCACGTGAGGCTCACAGTTTTAATCCCCATTTTACAGATGAGGTAACTGAGGCACAGAGAAGTGAAGTGACTCGCCCACAATCACACAGCTGACAAGTGGCACAGCCGGGAGTCGAACCCGTGACCTCTGACTCCGAAGCTGTACTGAGCGCTGGTAGAGAATACTTAGGTAGCAACCTGACATGGTCCCCGACCCTCGGCGGGGGCTAAAGGCTGGGCTCTCCAAGGGTGAGCCTAAGATCCGCCCTAGGTGGCTGTCTCAAGTAGCTCTCCACTGCCCTCCGAGAAGACCCCTCAGACTGGTTGTCGTGTTCCCTTCCACCCCCAATTCTCTCTCTCTCGAGATCATTTCTATTTCCTGCCCAGAAAATCAGCATTCAAATGTTTTCAGACTTCATCGTTTCAGCTCCCCAGACAGCAGCACCTTTCATAGACTTCCCACCCTCTGGGTCCTGGCATGGTTAAGTTTCTCTCTGGGAAGATAGACCCAGGTTGTTTGACAGAGGGTGCAATCAGTGCACCTAATCAGATACCAGAAGACTGCAGAGGCAACCTGGTGCATTATGAAGAGAGAATTAGAGCTGGAGGGAGAGATGGAGAGACATGCAGAGAGACAAAGAGAGAGGGAGAGAAAGAGAGTATGTAGGTGTGTAGGAAGAAGTGGGTGGGAGTCATTTGCTTAATTGCTACTCCTGGCCTCACTGAATTTTCTCTCCCTTTACTCTTTTTTCCCTGAACAGTATTTATAACTGATCCATTCTTAGAGTAGCAATGACATTGCAGTCTTCCTTTCAGCTGAATATGGAATTCCTGGCTTGCTATCTAGCTGAAAGAGCCAGGAACCATACAAAGCTTCAGCACACTCATTTCCTGCCTTTTCTCTTCTTCCTTTCCACCCCCACCCCCTCCCATTTCCCCCTAACTTTCCCTTCCCATTGCTTCAGATGGTTTTTTAACGTTTCTCTGGATGAGACCAAAAAAACCACACCACCCAACCCCCAAAACCCACATGCGCTCCTTAACTCCCTTGAGGTACTTCTCACGGCGGGGAGATGGGAGTTCTGGAATCCTGGCAAGTCTCCAACTTAATCAGCAACATTCGGTCTGCCCAAAGTCTTCCATGATTCCCAGAAGTTCGTCTGTGTTCTGTTGCAAGCCCAGAGACTGGTTACATTTGCCTACACTGGGCCGCCCTTCACAACCTGTTGCTCAAAAACCTTGAAAGGGAAAATTATATTTTTATATGGTGTCTGAATACTCTGTGATGTGTAGAAGGCTGATTACTCAGGATGAATTCACACGCCTTTTGTGTCTTGTTGTGTTCCTGAAGTCAGGAAACAAAATAAGGGAAGGACTGGGGGAGGAGACGAGCACGCTTTATTCACTGTGAAACCTCAAATCCGCAAACTGCGACCTCCTCCTCAGCTCAGTTTCAGACAGTGAGTGGAGAGGAAATATTCTGGTGTTATAAAGCTATGACATGTCTTCTTCCAAGAATCTCCAAGTTACTTCATCTGATTCCATTTTCAGCTCACAAAATGTCCTGAGAGAAAATCTTGGGGCAGGAGAAATGTTCCCCATTTCCCACATGAGAAAAGCAAGTTAAACTTGTCGCCCTCCAGACTGTAAACTCACCGTGGGCAGGGAATGTGTCTAACCACTCTGGTGAACTCTCCCAAGCGCTTAGTTCAGTGCTCTGCACACAGTAAGCACTCAGTAAATACCACTGATTGATTGGTTGATTAATTGCGCTTGTCCTTGGTCCCTGGCAGATCCAAGAATAAACAGAAGAGAGACAGTGATATCCAGTCCACATGCCAGGAAAGGATTCCCTAAGACGAAGGTGACATGGATTTCTATAATTCCCCTTCAGGATAATCCCAATTGTCAAGGTTTTCCAGCCCCTTATAATTTGTCAGGAGAGAGCTTTCTTTCAGCAAGAGATATCGAAAGTTGGTAGCCCTGAGCCAGAAGTCTACAATCATGAGCCTCTGTTTTTTCTTCTCTGCCCCTGATAAAGTGGAAAGGTTGATCCGGCATTTCTTTCTTTCTTTCTTGTGTGTTTTCTAACAGCATTCGCCTAAACAACGTTTGTCTAAATCAATACATGGGGCTGGCCTAGTGCAATCATGATTTCTGGTGGCAGTTTTGCCCGCTACGCGACATCCGGGCAGGAACTGTGAGTGCCCGAGATTGGATTATTACAGCTGGGAGCCGTTCTCATAAATTTCTTCTCCTCAGTAGGAGTGCTGAGTGCAAGCTGGTGGCTTGCCAGCTTCAGCTGCTCCATTGTTAATTTCTCCTCATACTATTTCTTCTGTTCTGTGGTTCCAAATGCCTCCCTCTGGGGACTGGCTACCTTACCCTAGGGAACAGCCGGTCTGGAGAAAATCCAGCGAAGGCGACAACCCGAAATGGTGACCAGGGAGGATAGGGGTGACAAGTACGACTTCCGCCAGCCCACCACGGGGCTTGCTCCAGTTCTGGAAAGGGTACTTGTTATCCAAGGCAAACATCACTTGTCTGGGAGAACCGTCTGGCCTGCTGTCACTACTGGGGAAAACAGGCTAGGAATTAACAGAGTGTGGCCGAGGCCTCACATACAAATCCGATCGGCTCGGAAACCTCCAGGGTAAGTGTTTCCAGGAGCATGGAATACTGGGGAAAGTCAAATGTGGGAAGCAGCATGGCCTAGTGGAAAGACAACGGACCTGGGAGTTAGAGGACATTTTTAATATTCTCACCCTGGCTCAGCTAGTGGTCTACTGCGTGACCTTGGGCTAGTCACTTCACTTCTCTGTGCCTCAGTTCATCATTATTTGCCATCGAGTTATTTCCGATGCATAGCGACTCCGTGGCTATACTTTCTCCAGAATGTCCTGTCCTCTGCCATGATCCGCAACCTTTCTAACGGTTCTTCCGTTATCGTTAGTATGGTCTTGATCCATCTCGCTGTTAGTCTGTCTCTTCCACGTTTTCCCTGGACTTCTCCGAGCATTAGTGTCTCCTCCAGAGAATTAGTCCTCCTGATTATGTGTCCAAAATATGCTAATCCAGGTCTAGTCAGTTGGCTTTTGAAAGGTTGAACTGGCTCTAAAATCCATTTGTTTTTTGGGCAGTCCGAGGTATTAGCAAAAGTCTTCTCCAACACCACATTTCAGAGGAATCAATGTTTTTTTGTCCTATTTTTTTTTTTTTCCACTGTCCAGCTTTCGGATCCATACCTAGTCACTGGAAACACCATACAAATGACAATTTGTATTTTTGTGGCAATTGTTACAGTGGCACATTTCATGACAGCGGCACATTTCATGACTTTTTCCATGTTCCTTAGTTTGCTCATCTGTAAATGGGGAGTAAATCCTACGCCCTCCTACTTAGACAGTGAGCCCTAGGGGGGACAAGAACTGTCCATCCTGATTAACTTGCATCTACTCCAGCACATGGCAAGCTCTTAACAAGTACCGTTATTTTTTTTTAATCACAGTGCCATTATGGGCACTGTTTCCAAGCCATATGGAAAAAAAAATTTCTCAGCTTCACCAGAGCTAGAGATCAATTTCAGAGGAGTTTTATTTTCCTTATGAGTGAGCAAGGGGAAATGGCTCCAAGTGAAGGAAGAACCTTTTAACTCCCAGGCAGGACTATGAAACACATCCCGGCTATCGGCAGTCAATCGGTTTTGAAGCAGAGAGCGAGTTGTGTGAGCAAGTCCTGTTTGGGTCAGGTTGGTTCTGTTGCTTCTAGAACCATTTGAGTTTTTCACTAAGTCTAAGCAAGGAGAGTATTAAAAACATAGTAATAATAATAATAGTATTTGCTCAGTGCTTTCTATAGGGAAGCAGCATGGCTTAGTGGGAAGAGGACGGGCTTGGGAGTCAGAGGACGTGAGTTCTAATGCCGCCTCCGCCACTTGTCTGCTGTGTGACCTTGGGCAAGCCACTAAACTTCTCTGTGTCGGTTACCTCATCTATAAAATGGGGATTAAGACTGCAAGTCTCACCTGGGAAAAACTGATTACCTTATATGTACCCCAGCGCTTAGAACAGTGTTTGGCACATAGTAAGCGCTTAACAAATACTATTATTATTATTATTATGCGTCAAGCATTATTTCTAAACCCCGGGGTAGATACCAGATAGTTGAGGTCAGACGCAGTCCCCATCCCTTATGGGGCTCACAGTCTAAGCAGGAGGGAGAGCAGGCATTAAATCCCCATTTTTCAGCTGAGGAAATAGAGGCACAGAAAAGTAAAGTGACATCTTTGGAAATGATTCCTGTCATTAGGCAGTGAGTGAATTCTCAAGAGCTATAGGAGCAAGATGGGGAGTCCCAGGGGTGTCTGAGCTCACCTCTCTAAGCAACCTGGTTGGTGGTTAAACGAAACTTGTAATGCAGAACAATAGGCCCCACATGAGCTCAGCATGATCTAGTGGAAAGGGCCCGGGAGTCAGAGGACCTGGGTTCTAATCCCTCTTCTGACAATTGCCTGTTTTCTCTGACTCCGTCCAAGATACTTTTTCTTTCCTGTGGCTTAGTTTCCTTATCTTTTAAAATAGGATTCAACTTTTTTTAAGGTATTTGTTAAACACTTACAGTGTACTGGGCACTGTATAAGCACTGTAGTAAATACAAGCAAATCTGATTAGACACTCCCTTAATCTCCATTTTACAGACAACAGAACTGAGGCACAGAGAAGTGAAATGACTCGCACAAGTTCACACAGCAGACAAGTGGCAGAGCCGGCATTAGAACCCTCATCCTTCTGACTGCTAGGCCCCTGCTCTAATAATAATGTTGGTATTTGTTAAGCGCTTACTATGTGCCGAGCACTGTTCTAAGCGCCGGGGTAGACGCAGGGGAACCAGGTTGTCCCACGTGAGGCTCACAGTCTTAATCCCCATTTTACAGATGAGGTAACTGAGGCACCGAGAAGTGAAGTGACTTGCCCAAAGTCACACAGCTGACGAGTGGCCGAGCCGCGATTCGAACCTGTGACCTCTGACTCCAAAGCCTGTGCTCTTTCCACTGAGCCACGCTGCTTTATGCTGCTTCTCTATTTGATACCCATTCTCCCTCCTGCTTAGACTGTGAGTCCCTGGAACAGAAACTGCGTCTGACAAACTGATTACCTTCTATCTACCCCAGTGTTTAATACTGTGCTCGGTACAAAGTAAGAACTCGACATTTACCGCCCTTATTACTAAGATGAAGCCTGGAGCGGTACAGCTTTCCTACTTGATTTGGGTGTCAGCTAAGAATGCAAGGGGAGGTGTCACGGCAGGCACTTGAAACAAAGTTGCCAGGGTTGCAAGTAATGACCTTTCGCCTGAAACACCGTCTTCCCTTGGGCAGGCACGAAGATTGCTTAAAGCCTTCTTGGTCATTAGAGACGCCTGCAGCGGCTGCTGAGGGAGAATATCTGAAGTGGGAGTGAAGGAGAGGCGTGAATCAGGAAGCCAGAAAACCCCTTTCCTCTTCCTCTCTCCCTCCCTCTGCCCGGCTGAGCTAGCTGTTCCCCGTGTCAGGAAAGGGGCAACAGAAGAGGACCCCTTGTCGTGCGCTCTTCGATTGGCTCGGACCGATTGTCATTTTGAGCAAGAGGCAGAATAATAACAACGGTTGTGGTATTTGTTAAGCGCTTACTATGTGGCAGGCACTGTACTAGGCACTGGGGTCGATACAGGATAATCGGGTTGGACATAGTCCCCGTCCCACGTAGGGTTCACGGTCTTAGTCACCATTTTCTAGATGAGGTAACTGAGGCATAGAGAAATGAAGAGACTTGCCCAAGGTCACACAGCAGACAAGCAGTGGAGCCGGCATTAGAACCCAGGTCCTTCTGACTCTCAGGCCTGTGCTATATCCACTAGCCCATGTTGCCTTGTATCGTAGCCTCCCGTGCTCTGCACACGGTAAGTGCTCAAAAACTACCATTGATTGAGTGATTTAATGCCCTTCTAAAGTCACACGTCCACCAGAAGGCCTTCCCTGATCTCTCATCTCCTCACTTTTTATCCCTCCATATGCAACTTCAGCACTTGCAGGTTACCTAAACACTTAGATACTCACCCCCTTAATCATTTACTTAAATACTTATCTTTACCGTCTATTACTCCTTCCTCTCTGAAATTTATTTTACGGTCTGCCTCCTCCATAGATTGAAAACTCCTTGAGGACAGGGATGCTACTGTGCTGCAGCGTGGCTCAGTGGTCAGAGCCCGGGCTTGTGAGTCAGAGGTCATGGTTCGAATCCCTGCTCTGCCCCTTGTCAGCTGTGTGACTGTGGGCAAGTCACTTCACTTCTCTGGGCCTCAGTTCCCTCATCTGTAAAATGGGGATTAAGACTGTGAGCCTCACGTGGGACAACCCGATTACCCTGTATCTACCCCAGCGCTCAGAACAGCGCTCTGCACATAGTAAGCACGTAACAAATACCAACATTATTATTACTGTTATTATTACACTCTCCCAAGAGCTCAGTACAGTGCTGTGCAAAAAGGCACTCACTAAGTAGTACCGATTGCTTTAGGCACCATGTTTTTAACTCACCACCATCACTGGGTCATCGATGCCTCTTCGAGTTTAGATGGCCTCACATCCGCCTCTTCATGCTACTCCCTGAGGGGGTTGCCAGCATGGCCTAGTGGATAGAACGTGGGCCTGGGGAGCCAATAGGACCCGGGTTCTAATTCCGGCTCCGCCACCTCTCTGCTGCGTAACCTTGGGGAAGTCACTTCACTTCTCTGTGCCTCAGTTACCTCATCTGTAAAATAAGGATTAAGACGGTGAACCCAATGTGGAACGGGGACTTTGTCCAACCCATTCATCTTGTATCTCCCCCAGGGCTTGGTACAGGGTCTGGCACATAGTAAGCACTTAACAAGTACCTTAGTTGTCATTGTTATTAGCAGATGCCAGTCCTTGGCTTGGACCCATTTCCCTGCAAACTCCTCCCTCTTCCCCTTCTTCTGGTGGCCCCTGGGCATGCACTAAAACTGGTCAGTGAACTTCTTTGTACCCAGGGCTTGCATTTTAAAAATGATATTCGAGGCAGACTTCCTTGAAAGCACGTTCTGAAAACCAAAAGCAATTAAGCTAAAGCTGCAGGAGAGATTTCTTGGGTGATAATACCTCATGGGTAATACACCTGGATGGATGCACGATAGCCTGTGAAAGATGTAATGTGCTTTCTAGCACTCCCTAAATTTCAGGGAGGTTTACTTGGAGAGTTGTGATTTCCTTACTTTGCAAAGCACCGAATTGCCTTTCTTAAGCATCCTAATGTGGAGGTGAGAAAACTGGGGCCTGCAGGGATTTGAAGGGCACACGAAAGAGAAATCATTTACTGAGGACCCCCTGGGAGAGAGCCCTTGAACTAGGTACTGAGAAAATTACACTATTATAGAGAAACAGCATGGCTAAGTGGAAAGGGCTTGGGAGTCAGAGGTCATGGGTTCTAATCTCGGTTCTGCCACTTATCAGCTATGTGACTTTGGGCAAGTCACTTCACTTCTCTGTGCCTCAGTTACCTCATCTGTAAGATGAGGATTAAGACTGTGAGCCTCATGTGGGACAACCTCGTGACCGACCTTTTATCTACCCCAGCACTTAGAACAGTGCTTGGCACCATGGTAAGCACCTAACAAATGCCATTATTATTATTATAGAAGATTTGAATTTGCTTATATGACTAATAGTAGAGTGGCTACTTTCCACACAGCACTTGGGAAGATCCCAAACGCATCTAAACAGAAGATGGCCTCTTTCAATCTAAGTGAGGGGAGAGACAAACATAGAAATTCTTAACTTTAAAATCAAAGCTACCCCTTCCCTTCCCCGTTCCCAGTGAGAACAATCAAGTCCCCAGTGATCTGACTGCTTTAAAGCTCTGCCTCATTTCCCCCCACAGCTTTTTCATTCGGCGAGGTTGGTAGGGCTTAGGCACCATGATGAAGAAGATGACGATGATGATGGAGCCTGAGGGGCCAAGCCTCTGAGAAAGCTGGTTTCAGTCCCCACTCCAACAGAGCTCACAGTCTACAGCAAAGGCCATAAACATATATAGAAAATTTCAACTTCCTAAAATGTGGAAACCTAGAATAAAGGCAAATATCCACCCACAAAAACCCTCAAAGAAGAGGCTCCTCTTGGAGGGATAGAAGCTCTGTCCTTGCTCAAGGTTTGAGTTTTTCACATTTCCCTCAATTTCAGACCCTGAATGGAGTTTTGCTCTGTCTGCTTGTCTGCCCCAGCTGGGAATGTGCCAGTGGTGACACGGTTTCCTTGAAGGGTCCTGGGATTTGATGGGTGCAAGATGAATGGTTTGAAGGATGAGGGAGGAAGTGTGCTCAGTGAGCAAGTAACCAAATTGAGCCCAGAAAAGTCATCAAAATCATTCATTCATTCATATTTATTGAGCGCTTACTGTGGAAGAGTATAGTTCAACAACAAACTGACGCATTTCCTGCCCACAGTGAGTTCACAATCTAGAGGGGGGGGACAAACATTAATGCACATGAAATAAATAACTACATTAGAGAGATATACCTATGTGCTGAGGGGATGGGAGGGAGGATGAAGGAAGGGAAAAAGAGCCATGCAGAAGGAAGTGGGAGAAGAGGAGAGGAGTGCTGAATCAGGGAAGACTTCTTATAGGAGATGTTTAGAAGCGGGGGAGAGCAATTATCTGTATGCTATGAGGAGGGAGATAATTCCAGGCCAGAGTTAGGATGTGAGCCACAGGTCAGTGGCCAGATAGATGAGACTGAGGTACAGTGAGAAGGTTAGCATTTGAGGAGCCAAGTAGCAGGCTGGGTTATAGTAGGAAAGTAGTGAGGTGATTTGGGATGGGGCAAGGTGATTGAGGGCTTTAAAGTCAATGGTCAAGAGTCTTTGATGTAGATGTGGACGGGCGACGGCTGGAGCTTCTCGAGGAGTGAAGCAACATGGTCTGAACATTTTTGAAAGACCATTATCCAGGCAGCGGAATGGAGTAATAATGTCGGTATCTGTTAAGCACTTACTATGTGCAGAGCACTGTTCTAAGCACTGGGGTAGATACAGGGTAATTAGGCTGTCCCACATGAGGCTCACAGTCTTAATCCCCATTTTACAGATGAGGGAACTGAGGCACAGAGAAGTGAAGTGACTTGCCCACAGTCACACAGCTGACAAGTGGCAGAGCTGGGATTCGAACCCATGATCTCTGACTCCCAAGCCCGGGCTCTTTCCACTGAGCCCCGCTGGGGAGAGACAGGAGGCAGGGAGGTCAGCAAGGAGGCTGATACAATAATCAAGTCGGGATGGGATAAGTGTCTGCATTAATGTGGTAACTGTTTGGATGAAGAGGAAGGGGTGGATTTTAGCAGCGTGTGAAGGTAGAACTGATAGGATTTAATGATAGCTTGAATATGTGGGTTAAATGAAATGCAGTCAGAAATGCCGGGGACCACGAGGGCTGTAGATAATGGTTTATTCATTCAATAGTATTTATTGAGCGCTTTACTATGTGCAGAGCACTGTACTAAGCGCTTGGAATGGACAAAACGGCAACAGATAGAGACAGTCCCTGCCCTATGACGGGCTTACGGTCTGATCGGGGGAGACGGGCAGACAAAAACAATGGCAGTAAATAGAGTCAAGGGGAAGAACATCTCATAAAAACAATGGCAAATAAATAGAATCAGGGTGATGTACATCTCATTAAACAAAATAAATAGGGTGATGAAGATATATAGAGTTGAGCGGACGAGTACAGTGCTGAGGGGGTGGGACAGGGGAGGAGGAGAGGGAAAGGGGGGAGAAGAGGGTTTAGCGGCAGAGAGGTGAAGGGGGTGGGTAGAGGGAGCAGAGGGAAAAAGGGGGGAGCTCAGTCTGGGAAGGCCTCTTGGAGGAGGTGAACTTTAATGGTGACTCACGGAGAGTTTATTTTCCTTTATGGTATTTGTTAAGTGCTTACTGTGTCTCGAGCACTGTTCTAAGTGCTGGGATAGATACAAACTTATCAAATTGGACACGGTCTCTATCTTGGCTCACAGTCCAAGTAGGTGAGAATAGATTTTTAATGCCCATTTTACAGTTGAGGAAACTGAGGAACACAGAAGTTAAGTGACTTGCCCAAGGTCACATAACAAGCCATCGGCGGAGCTGGGATTAGACCCAATTCCTCTGCCTCCCGGTCCTGTGCTCTTTCCACTAAACCATGGGATGATAGAGATAGTTTAGGATTCGAAAGAGGAGAAAGAGACAGAAGGAAGGGGTGAAGTAGAAGGAGGATAGCACTGTAGGAGCCAGGGGCAGAGCAACTCCTCTCCTTTCCTCCAAGAGATGGGGGAAATGGGAATAGATGAGACCCCCTTCAAAAAATAGCAGCAGGTCAGTCAGAAGCCTAAGGTGAGACCCAAGTCGGGCTTTGGAGTCAGAGGTCATGAGTTCGAATCTCAGCTCTGCCCCTTGTCTGCTGTGTGACCTTGGGCAAGTCATTTCACTTCTCGGTGCCTCAGTGACCTCATCTGTAAAATGGGGATGAAGACTGTGAGCCCCACGTGGGACAACCTGATTCCCTTGTGTCTACCCCAGCGCTTAGAACAGTGCTCGGCACATAGTAAGCGCTTATCAAATACCAACATTATTATTAAGGAGGAGGTGTAAAAGGAGGAAGAAGAAGAGAGGTGAGTGAGTTCGGAACAGGTCAAGGATGAAGGGGATTATATGCAAATATGTCCCCGATGGACGTGAGTTGTGGGAAGGGAGGGTATGATGGAGAGAAACCAGAGTGTGGGACACGGGGTAGTTATGAGGGGCCAGATGGTGTTTTAGATGGGAAGATTTGGACGTTTGGGTGGAGGTGGGAGGAGTAACAGGGACGCGGAGAAAGGAGCAAAGGGCGTGGGGTGATGAACCATTTAACACAAGATCCTCCCTCTCTCCAGAAGGTCAGTTACTCACTGCCTCAAGCTCCTTGAAGTTCGAAAATTTGGAACCAGTCAATGGATTAACAAATCCGTGGTCTTTACTGTGTGTTTATTGTATGTGGAGCACTGTCTGTGGAGCACACTGTACTAAGGACTTGGGAGAGTATATTGAAATAATAATGTCGGTATTTGTTAAGCGCTTACTATGTGCCGAGCACTGTTCTAAGCGCTGGGGTAGACACAGGGGAATCAGGTTGTCCCACGTGGGGCTCACAGTCTTAATCCCCATTTTACAGAGGAGGTAACTGAGGCACCGAGAAGTTGAGTGACTTGCCCAGAGTCACACAGCTGACAAATGGCGGAGCCGGGATTTGAACCCGTGACCTCTGACTCCAAAGCCCGTGCTCTTTCCACTGAGCCACGCTGCATTTGGTAGGCATTACCTCAGGCCTCAAGGATCTTACAGTCTCGTGGGGGATCAGATGTTAAAATAAATTACCAATAGGGGAAGCGGCAGAGTAGATGGGTATGTACAAAAGTTTGTAGGGCTGGGGAAGGGGTGAGTATCAAATTGCTTAAGTGACTATCACAGCCAAATACACAGAGGATCTAGAAGGGAGGGCAAATAGGGAAATCAGGGGTGAGTCAAGGAAGGCTTCTTGGAGGAGATGTGATTTTAGTAGCGCTTTGAAGATGGGAGAGTGATGGTCTGTCAGATATAATAATAATAATAATGATATTTGTTAAGCGCTTACTATGTGCAAGCACTGTTCTAAGGGGTAGGGAGTATCCAGCCCAGAGAGAGGATACAAGCAAGGTGAGATAGACAAGACTGAGGTGCAGGGAGTAGGACGGCGTTAAAAGAGCAAAGAGTGTCAGCTGAGTTTTAATTAATCGATCAATCATATGTATTCATTTCTTACTCCTCCCTCTAGCCTGAAACACCGTCCCTCTTCATATGAACAGACACTCACTCTCCCCTCCTCCAGAGCCTTATTGAAAGCTCATCTTCAAGAGGCCTTCACTGACTAAGCACTCATTTTCTCTTCTCCCACTCTCTTCTGCACTCCCCGTGCACTTGGATTTTCACCCTTTATTCTCCACTCCCTCAGCCCCACAGCACTTATGTTCTTATCCATAATTTATTCATTTATATTACTGCCCTCTCTCAGGGTCACACCTGGAGAGTTCCCGGTACTCTACCAGCCTCAACTACGGGAGGAAAGAGTCAGGCAGAGGCCTACCCATTCCACTCCTAGCTTGGGGACTGGCTAGCGAGGGGAAGGCAATCTGCTACAAGTCAAAACTCCCCCGTGCTGGGCAGCAGCGGCATGGGAGAGAATCGAGGGTGAAGACTCAAGTTACCTGCGCAGAAGGAAGTGATGGTAAACCACTTCCATATTTTTACCAAGAAAACTGTATGGATACAGTACCAGAACCATTGCGGATGGAGGTGCGGCGTTCCGGGAGAGATGCGTCCATGGCGTCGCTATGGGTCGAAGGCGACTCGACGGCATAAGACAAGTCAAGATATTAATGCCAGTCCCCTTCTCTGGACTGTAGGCTTGTTGTGGACGGGGAACATATCTACCAACTTTCTTATAATATACTCACCCACGCACTTAGTACAGTGTTCTGCACACAGTAAGAGCTCAATAAATGCAATTGATGGATTACAAACCCACTGTAGTGGGAGATCTTCTGTTTTTTTAAGAGAGTACTTAAGGGAGTAGGTGGTGATGAGGACTAGATTAGCCAGGAACATGTGGCTCAGGGCCCTGGATCATCGGGGCCACCACAGTGGCCTGGGAATCAGAATAATCTGGGTTCTAATTCCACCTCTGCCACATGTCTTCCATGTGACCTTGGGCGAGTCACTTAATTTTTCTAGACCTCAGTTACTTTACCTGTAAAATGGGGATTAAGAGTGTGAGCCCCATGTGGGACAAGGACTGTATCCAACCTGATTACCTTATATCTACCCTAATTCTTAGAACAGTGCTTGGCACATAGTAAGTGCCTAACAAGTACCATCATCATTATTATTATGATCTCAGATGATCTCAGCAGCTAGACTTTGCCTCTGCCTGGGCAATGGCTATACCGAGGAACGGTGAATGATCCCCTGAGGAAATTTCTGTGCTATTTCTTCTTGAGACCTTGCAAAAAGACCAACCTGTTCTGCTTGAAGAAGAATGTCTGGACTGCTAACCTCCATCCTCTCTCACTGGGAGATCCAATGCTGTCCATTTTCCCTTGCGTTTTCCAAACGGAGAGTGGAGCTAATCCCCTCCAGCTCTTGATACATTTGGGAAGATTAATAGGCTATTTTATGAGTTTACCAGATGCTGTATGAATACAAATTATTTTGTCAAATCCACAGTGATAGATGGGTCAATCTTGGCCCTAAGCTCTCCCAGTACATGCAGAAGCTAGAGTAGAATGAGGGAAAGATGCTGCTTAAATCTGCCCCTCTTGGGGAGCAGGAGACCGTATTTTTTTAAATACTTTTAAAAGGTATTTATAAACCTGATTTAGTGTACTGAAGGTGAAGAAGGCATATTTACGGTGATATAAACAATTTGTGGTGTTGCAAACCAAATAAAAAGGGAAGATGAATCGAATCCTGACTTCCATCATGGACTTGCTGTTTGGTTAACCCAACTTCACAGGGTCGTTGGGAGGATCAGACAGATTTTTATTTATGAAGCATAGTCAAGTCAGCACTGAAAGTCAAGTTTCTACCCATATATCTCATTATTGAGGATGGCATTCTACCAGACCTTTTTTTTTTTTTACTGAATGAATAGCGCTTTGTGTGACTAGCCATTTGAACTTTCTTCTCTTCTTCCCCAGGCTATTTCTGGTCTGGAGAGCCTCTTCAGGAAAGGAGAGAGCAACACTTCATCTTCTTTTTCATTTTACTCAATAGAATAGTTGTGTTTACCTAGCAAATCTTCTAATAAGGCATGGAATGAAATGACCCACTTCCTTCAATAAAGTTTCCCAGAGTTCTTTTAGAGTGGGTTAGCCAAATGAAGCTGTTACCACCTTTCAATTGCAGAAATCTCTTATTTTAAAATAGTATTTGTTAAGTGCTATATGCCAGGCACTTCCAGTAAGCACTGGGGTAGATAGAAGTTTAGGCATAGTCCATGTCCCGCATGGGGCTCACAGTATTAATCCCCATTTTGCAGATGAAGTAAACAAGGCAGAAAGAAGTGAAGTGACTTGCCCAGATCACACAGCAGACAAATGGCAGAGCCAGAATTAGAACCCAGGTCCTCCGACTACCAGGCCTGTACCCTTTCCACCAGGCCACGCTGCTTCCCTGTTCCTTTTGTTTAAAATCTATAAAAAAACCCTAGAAATCCCACTATTTACCAAAATGGAACTAGATAGGTGTTGTGGTAAGAGTGGGAGAGTTAGGTTTGAGTTGACGAGGCAGGATACGTCGCTGCCCTTCATAATCAAAGAAGATGCGGCGGATGGCGAAGCCTGATCCATATGTGAGGAATTGGCTGAAAAGACTCAGGTGAAATTAACACATCCTCCAGAATCATTTACAAGAAAGGGCAGAGGTTTTGCTTTGGAGAGTTAGTTCAACATCAGGCTTGTCTCGATTGTCTACTCTGCCTTTTTATGTCCTGGTCTTCACTAAGCCTCTATTCCAGAAAAGCAAGATCTCCCCTGATTTCTACTTGCCAGGGCTTTCTTACAGTCCTGCCAGGTCAGATTGTTTGAGAAGGTGCTTTCCATGTCTTTAAAACTTTTTTTTCAGTCCTCTGGAATTACACAGGTCCACTTGTCACAGCCACATGTGGGGCACCGCACAGCCTTGTAGACCTTAAACTCGAAATGGGACTAGATGGCACCAGTCTTCTGACTTGAGTCTCCTGACTTGCAGCCTCCTGAAGCCCATTCTGGTTTTTAAAAATTAAAAATTTGGCTTTTTTTCTCTCGATCTGTGCACTGTTGAATGGCATGTTGCTTAGGTAGCAGAATTTGGTGACCACTTTGAATTCTGTATAGTCGGTGAAGAGCTTTGGTTGTGTATAGCATTTTCCTGAGTTTCTTTTTCTTGGTCAGATTTATTCCCAGATCATAGTACTGTGCTGCATCTCCCATGGACAGACATGTGGTGAAGCCAGAATTAAAACCCAGGTTCACTGACTCCTAGACCCATGCTAGGATCTTACATACCGGATTTATCTCCAACTCTATAGGGGTTCCCCACTTTTTAACCCCAGAGGCATGGAAAGACTGTGATTTTCCAGTTTCACAGACCCCTCTAGAGAATGGGCCCTGGAGTCAGAAGGCCCTGGGTTCTAATAATAATGATGTATTGTTAAGCGCTTACTGTGTGCAAAGCACTTCTAATCCTGGCTCCCCTACTTTTCTGTTGTGTGACCTTGGTTAACTCACTTCATCTCTCTTGTGCCTCAGTTACCTCATCTATAAAATGGGGATTAAGACTGTGAGCCCCATGTTTGGACAAGGTCTGTGTCCAACCTGACTAGGTTGTATGTACCCAGAGCCTTGAACGCTGGTTGACGCAAAGTAAGAGCTTAGCAATTACCATTATTGATATTATTATTATTAAGTAAACTCAAGAGTCCCGAGAGCCACTAATCCTAGAAGATTCCTCAACGTCATTAATCCAGGGCCAAGTCGAATGGCCCGAAGAGCTGCACAAAGTACTTCAACTCCCTTGTTCAGAGATGACTGAATCTTCACAGGGCTTCCCGTGACATTTTCTCTTCTCTCACACAATTCCTAAAATAAATCTCATCTAAGATAAGCTTTTGCCAAAGAAAGTGACAGATATATCCTGCTTTGCATATGATGACTAATAGTCCACAAATGTCCCCAAAGAATTTCACTGGATCTAGTCTTCTCTGCAGCTCTTACTACCTGAAGTTTGGCATATTGCTTTCTTCTTCTTTCTGTCTCATTACCGACTACTTTACTCAGTGCAACCCCCTCTGCTACGGACACTCCTGATTGGAAGCAATTGCTGCTATGGAACATCTTTTTTTCGTGTCAGTCTTCTACCAAGTCACTCAAGACAGATTGTCTAGCTCATGCTAAACCTAGATTTGTTCATTCATTCACTTGTATTTAATGAGCGCTTACTGTGTGCAGAACTCTGTACTAAGAGCTTGGGAGAGTACGATACGATAAACAGACACATTCATTCATTCAATCGTATTTATTGAGCGCTTACTATGTGCAGAGCGCTGTACTAAGCACTTGGAATGTACAGTTTGGCAACAGATAGAGACAACCCCTGCCCAATAACGGGCTCACAGTCTAAACAGGGGAGACAGCAAAACAAAAGAACAAAACAAGTAGTCTGGCTTTAATATCATCAAGATAAATTAACATTCCCTGCCCACAGTGAGCCTACAGTCTAGAGGGGGATACAGATATTCAAATAAATAAATTACAGATGTGTTTCTAAGTGCTATGGGGCTGGGAGGAGGGGATAAATGAGGGTGATGCAGAAAGGAGAGGGAGAAGGGGAAAGGAGAGCTTATCAGGGAAGGCCTCCTGGAGAAGTGCCTTCAATAAGGTTTTCAAGGTAGGGAGAGTAATTGCCTGTCAGATTTGAGAGGGGAGAGCCAGAGGTATAGGCAAGCATTTCTACCTACTCCATATTCTCGCTCTTTAATTCATTCAATAGTATTTATTGAGCGCTTACTATGAGCAGAGCACTGTACTAAGCGCTTGGAATGGACCAATCGGCAAAAGATAGAGGCAGTCCCTGCCCACTGATGGGCTTACAGTCTAATCAGTTTAATCTTCCCCCCTCCACCTCATCATTACGTCTTCTTTCTAGAGAGAGAGAATAGAGATTGTCTCTCCATCCCTGACACAATCTGACTCTGGTTTAGAGAGTAGGGAGGCATGGGCCACCGGGAAACGGGAGCCAAGAGCAGGGACTCTAGACTCTAAGATCCCCTGTAGACGTTAAGGCCCTCGTAAGCCGGGAATGGGTCTGTTATATGGTTATAGTACACTCTCCCATGTGCTTAGTACAGTACTCTGCAAACAGTAAGTGCTCAGTAAATATGATTGACTGGAAAAGGAGGAGGAAGAGTTGAAGGGATCAGTTGGAAGGATCTAGGGAGGCAGTGCCAGCTAGCGCTTGAGAATGAAAGAAACCAACCTGTTTTTTCTTCTGTTGTATGCTCCCAATTCTCCAGTTGCATGTTCTGCACACAGTAGGTGATAGTGTTGTTGATGATAATGGTGAAGGGAAAGAGGCATCTCTAGGGTTGGGTGTACTGGGGTAATTGATCTAGGTCCTGTGACTCCAAGTCCCAGATCATTTGTCCTTCCTGGAAAATGACAGCGCTCCTTGAACCTGGACAAATGGCTCCAGGGGCTTATTTAGCAGGGAAGTTGGTAGAGATGAAGAAGAGGGTAGTGTTTTCAGAGTGGAATTTCTCACCTTAAGGTAGTTCAATCCATAGTTCTCTGTCTCTCCCTCCCCTCCTGGACCTTCAGCCCTTCCACTGATGACCGTAAACTCATTGTGGGCAGGGAATGTTCATTCACTCAATTATATTTATTGAGCACTTACTGTGTGCAAAACCCTGTACCAAGCGCTTGGGAGAGTACACTATAGCAACACAGACAGAGTCCTTCCCACAACGAGCTCATATTCTATAGGGGGAGACAGATATTAATATAAATAAATAAATAACTATGGTTATTGTTATATTGTACTCTCCCAAGTGTTTAGTACAGTGCTCATCATACGGTAAGTGCTCAATAAACACTATCGACTGACTGACTGACTGATGACATGGCTTAACTTTTCACTGCCCTAAGGGTGATCCTTCCACTGGGACAGGATGGGGAAAAGAAAAAACAGCAGAGTCAGTCCTTGCCAAGGAAGTCTGGGGGTAAAGGCCAGGTACTGGCAGAGTACTGGCAGAAAGAAAGGCAGAAGAAAGGGTGGCTGTGGGGGCAAGGACAGAAAAACTCAGAAATACACTGGGTATTTATGCTAGCATTAGTTAGAAAAGCCAGATGATAAAAATCATTGATTTTTGGTAAATAGAATTGGTATTTCCTAAGTTCTTAGTTGTAGTACTTGTTAATTATGGTACTTGTTAAGCACTTACCATGTGCTAAGCACCCTTCTGGGCACTGGAGTAGATACAACTTAATCAGGTTAAAGAGAAACAGCGTGGCTTAGCAGAAAGAGCACGGGCTTGGGAGTCAGAGGTCATGGGTTCAAATCCTCGACTTTGCCACTTAGCTGTGTGACCTTGCGCAAGGCACTTAACTTCTCTGTGCCTCAGTTCCCTCATCTGTAAAATGGGGATGAAGACTTTGAGCCACACATAGGACAACCCAATTACCTTGTATCCACCCCAGCGCTTAGAAGAGTGCTTGGCACATAGTAAGCGCTTGACAAATACCAACATTATTATTATTATTAAGTTGGACACAGTCCCTGTCATTCATTCATTCACTCATTCAATAGTATTTATTGAGCACTTACTATGTGCAGAGCACTGTACTAAGTGCTTGGAATGTACAAATTGGCAACAGATAGAGACAGTCCCTGCCCATTGACGGGCTTACGGTCTAATCGGGGGAGACAGACAGACAAAAACCATAGCAATAAATAGAATCAAGGGGATGTACATCTCATTAACAAAATAAATAGGGTAATAAAAAATATATACAAATGAGCGGACGAGCCCAGTGCTGAGGGGAGGGGAAGGGAGACAGGGAGGAGCAGAGGGAAGGGGGGGAAAGGGAGCTTAACTGAGGGGAGGTGAAGCAGGAGTAGAGGGGCAGCAGAGGGAGCAGAGGGAAAAGGGGAAGCTCAGTCTGGGAAAGCCTCTTGGAGGAGGTGAGCTTTAAGTAGGGTTTTGAAGAGGGGAAGAGAATCAGTTTGGCGGAGGTGAGGAGGGAGGGCATTCCAGGACCGTGGGAGGATGTAGGCCAGGGGTCGACGGCGGGATAGGCGAGAATGGGAGATGGTGAGGAGGTGGGCGGCAGAGGAGCGGAGCGTGCGGGGTGGGCAGTAGAAAGAGAGAAGGGAGGAGAGGGAGGAGGGGGCAAGGGGATGGACAGCCTTGAAGCCTAGAGTGAGAAGTTTTTGTTCCGTGCGGAGGTCGATAGGCAACCACTGGAGGTTTTTAAGAAGGGGAGTGACATGCCCAGAGCCTTTCGGCAGGAAGATGAGCCGGGCAGCGGAATGAAGGTTAGACTGGAGCGGGGAGAGACAGGAGGACGGGAGATCAGAGAGAAGGCTGACACAATAATCCAGCCGGGATATTATGAGAGCCCGTACCAGTAAGGTAGCCGTTTGGGTGGAGAGGAAAGGGTGGATCTTGGCGATATTATAAAGGTGAGACCGGCAGGCCTCGGTGACGGATCAGACGTGTGGGGTGAACGAGAGAGCCGAGTCAAAGAGGACACCGAGGTTGCGGGCTTGAGAGACGGGAAGGATGGTCGTACCGTCCGTAGTGATAGGGAAGTCAGGAAGAGGACAGGGCTTGGGAGGGAAGATAAGGAGCTCAGTTTGGGACATGTTGAGTTTCAGGTGGCGGGCCGACATCCAGGTAGAGACGTCCTGGAGGCAGGAGGAGATACGAGCCTGAAGGGAGAGGGAGAGGACAGGGGCAGCCACACTGGACTCACACACTTAATCCCCATTTTGCAGATGAGTTAACTGAGACCCAGAGAAGTGAAGTGACTTACCCAAGGTCACACAGCAGACATGTGACAGAGGAGGGATTGGAATCCAGGTCCTTCTGACACCTAGTCCTGCGCTCCATCCACTAAGCCATGCTGCTTACTTTGTGAAGAGCACTGTCCTAAGCATTGGCAAAATTACACAGGTGAAAAATGTGCTTGCCAGAGTACAATAGAAACAAAACACATATTCCCTGCCCTCAGAGGTCTCATCCAATTTCCTCACTGCGCAGGACACATGGTATGAAACAAACATGTTGATGAAACACTTAAGAGGTACAATTTTCTTCCCTTAATACAAAAAAAATTGAACTAGATTTGCCGTGGAATATGCCATCATGTAAACCTGAAATTAGAGGTTTCTAGTTTGGAGATTCGAAGACTCCCTTGGCAACCCATCCCGAGGATATCCTGAAGGTCAGGGAGCTTTCTCTTCTATTTTCCTCAAGCACTGGACTTAAATCTCGCTCATTAGAATTAGAATTTGCTTTCTCTTGCCGGAGAACATCTGGTAACTATCTTCCTTAATATCCTTCACTTTCCCTCAGCACCTGGCCCAGCGCTCCGAACAAGACAAATAGTCAATAAATGCTGATGATGAAGATGTTACCCTGAAAAAATCGCTCCCTAGTCTTCTCTGCATCAGACTAAATCATCTCGGTTGTGCCAGTCTTTTCTAATAGGTCCAATTTTCCACCCTATTTTTCATCCTGATTACCCTTTTCTGTTGTTGTATTCTCAGACATCTTGAAATATTGACTCCAACTGGTCATATGGAAGCTTTCTAGTAAGTACTTTTGTGGTATGTGTAGCAGTAGGACGTTTGGGTGTGTTTTATCCATTAGAAATGACTCTATCAACTGCTGTTTCTAAAATAAAACCATTCGGTGACTGCAGAGTTCTCCATGGCTGTTCAATTAGGTCTGCTAGCCTCCCCTCTCTATAATTGATTTTAGTGTCAGTCTCCCAAGTGTCTTGAGAGCAGGGGTCTTGTTCACCAATTTGATGGTATTGTGCTCCCCCAAGAGCATAGTACAGTGCTCTCTACACAGTAAGCACTCAGTAAAAATTGATTGCTTCATCACTGCTTGTAGATAAGAACAGAATAGCCCCCACTACAACCCAGTCCTCTCGCACCACGATCTTGTCACCCTCACCACTGACTCCTTGTCCGCACCCTCCCTCTGGCCTGGAGCTCCCTACCCCTTTATTCGCAGAAGATCATCACCCTCCCCAGCTTCAGAGCCTTTCCCCAACTAAGCCCTCATTTTCCCTACCTGCCCTTGCTTCTGAGTCACTTATAGACATGGATCTGTACCCCTTAAGAACTTGTTATTCACCCCACCCTGAGCCACGCAGCACTGATCCACGCGCTACCATTTTCCCTTTCTGTAATTTATGTCAGTATCTGTCTCCTTTTCTAGTCTGTAAACTTCCTGTGGGCAGAGATCATGTCTACCAACTCTCTTGTGCTGTACTTTCCCAAGTGTTCAGGTCAGTACTCTGCACACAGAAAGCACTCAATAAGTACCCTTGATTGACTGACTTACAATAAAGTAAGTAGAGAAACATCCCTCCTCCCTCAGAGTTTACAGTCTGGTGAGGAGACAGACAAAATCAATTATAGGTGGGGGAAACAACCACGTATGAAGATATTTGCATAAATGTTATGAGGATGAGTGGGGTGAGTTATTAAGTGTTTAGAGGTTGTGGCCATAGGATGGGCAGAACAGAAATTAGGGAAGGCTTCCTGGAGGAGATATCATTTTAGTAGGGCTTTGAAGAGATGGGTGGCTCGTCAGATGCCAAGGGAGGGGAAGTTCCAGGCAGAAGGGAGTGCGGGAGCAAGGGGTAAGCAGCTTTTGGAAAAGCAAAAAGGTTAATCATTCTAAGAATTGCTAGTCAAAGAATGGAAAGTAAGTTCCTTGAACCCTCCGTTGATGCATGGCTCCCTCCAGTTATGACCCCATCTCCCTCAAACTATTTCTCTCCAAATTCCTCGATTGAGTTGTCTACACATGCTGCCTCCACTTCCTCTCCTCCAATTCTCTCCTTGATCCCCTTCCAATCTGGTTCCTGCCCCCTTAACTCCATGGAAAGTACCCTCTCTCAGGTAAACAATGACTTTCTTTTTGCTAAATCCTTCTTAGAATGATAGCCTCTACTACAAGCTAATCCTCCTCAAGCTCTCAGGTGCCAAGCTGTGTGGACCACCCTCCATTCCTGGAAACATAGTCCAACGTTGATTTCCCAGGCACTCTTGTCTCCTGATCCCCCTATCTCTCTATTTTCCTAAAATAGCTAAAATTGGCCCTTTCCTTTCAAACTGTTACTTTGCTTTCCCAAACTCTTATCCTACCCCACCTTGACTACTGCATCAGCCTCCTCACTCACCTCCCTGCTTCTGTCTCTCCCCTTTCCAGTCCAACTGTCACGCTGCTGCCCAGATCATTTTTCTAAAATACGTTCAGTCCACGTCTCCCCTCGTCACAAGAACCTTCAGTGGTTACCTGTTCACCTCTGCATCAGAAACTCCTTACCAGTGACCTTAAAGGACTCCATCAGGTCTCCCCTTCCTACTTTACCTCTTTGATTTCCTGCTACAATCTTGCCCACACACTTCACTCCTCTATTGCAAACCAACTCACCGTACCTCGATCTCGTCTATCTTCCCACTGACCCCTTGCCTACGTCTTCCTTCTGGCTGAAGCTCCCTCCACAGACAATGGTCCGCCACTCTACCCAGCTTCAAAATCTTATTAAAAATCACATCTCCTCCAAGAGGCCTTCCCAGATTAAGCCCTTATTTCCCCTACTCCCGCTCCCTTCTGCATCACCAGTGCATGTGGCTCTGTGCCCACCAAGAGCTTGATATTCATCCCAGCTTCAGCTCAACAGCACTGATGTACAGATGTGTAATTTAATTTAATGTCTATCTCCCCATCTAGACTGTAAAATCCTTATGGGCAGGGACTGTGTCTACCAACTCTCCCAAGTGCTAAGTATCATGCTTTGTATCCAGGGATCACTCATTAAATGGCATTTATTGGTTGAAGGGAGGAATTATTTCTACTAACTCTAGTGTACTCTCCAATTGCCTAGTAAAGTGCTCTGCGTAAAGACTATACAGTGCTTAATACAGTGCTCCGTATCAGTGAGCACTACGGATTGATGTCAGTGTCTTGAGGGATTCCTGAAGCTACTACCCAAGACTTTTGAAGGATAGAATCAGTTCTCCATTTTCAAATTGGGTTTATAATAATAACAAAATCGAATTGAACAAAAGTGTCCTCTCTGCAAGAGTTTTGAGCTATGGGAATTGACAATTTTAAGGGCAGATATTCCGTACAGTAAATCTCCAGAGCAGATGGCCAATTCAAATGCCATCGAGGAAATGGGGATAAATAACTTCCTACTAGCCTGGAATAGAGTTAATTCTGAAGGATTTGCGTTGACTTAAAAGAGGGAAATCCATATGGGCTTAACTGGATGCTAAAATGATCCCAAAGTGATTGCTTGGGAAGCAATTTCTCTCATGGCTGGTAGACACAGGCATATTGCAACTGGTCATGAAATAGTCTTCCGTGATGATGGTATTGCTCTTCTTTGGGAGTTTGGGGTCTCAGGGCACCAAATATGACTTCAAAATAAGTGATCTTTCTCTCTTAAATTTGAGTTGAGAAAAATTCATTAAAAATGTGTTAACAAACTTCTTTTTGAGCCCTCATTCTCCAAACCCAAGCAATCGTAAAAACAAAAGACCACTAAAAGCCAAGTGGGTCAATGGTAAGTAGGTTCTGTCCTGGCATGGTCAGGCTGGGAAACAATCAATCAATCAATGACAATGTCATTTATTGAGTGCTTACTTTGTGCAGAGCACTGTTCTAAGCGCTTGGGAAAGTACTAAATGGAATTGGTAGACCTGTTCCCTGCCCCCAAGAAGCTTACAGTCTAGAGGAGGGGCTTACAGTCTAAAAGAGCCATTCTACCTCTGACTTGTACACCCTCCTTTTAATATTAATAATGATGATAATGATGGTATTTGTTAAGCACTTATTATATACCAGGCACTGTACTAAGCTCTGGAGTGGATCCAAGCAAATCAGGTTGGATAGAGTCTGTGTCCCACATAGGGCTCACAGTTTCAATCCCCATTTTACAGATGAGGTAACTGAGGCACAGAGAAGAGAAGTGACTTGCCGAGATCACCCAGAAGACTAGTGGTGGAGATGGGAATAATAATAATAATGTTGGTATTTGTTAAGCGCTTACTATGTGCAGTGCACTGTTCTAAGCGCTGGGGGAGATACAGGGTAATCAGGTCGTCCAACATGAGGCTCACGGTTAATCCCCATTTTACAGATGAGGTAACTGAGGCACAAAGAAGTGAAGTGACTTGCCCACAGTCACACAGCTGACAAGTGGCAGAGCAGGGAGTCTATGACCTCTAGACTCCGAAGCCCAGGCTCTTTCCACTGGGCCACGCTGCCTCCCTAGAGGATTACCAAAGAAGGGAGTCAACTAGGCTATATAGAGAAAGAGAATGGACCTGGGAGTCAGAGGACTTGGGTTCTCTTTCCAGCTCTGACACCTACCTGCTATGTAACCCTGGACAAGTCACTCAACTTCTCTATGCCGCAGTTACCACATTGTATATTGGGGGCTAAATACCTTTTCTCCCTCCTACTTAGACAATAAGCCCTATGTTGGGAAGGGACTGTACTTGATATAAACTTATTGTATCTACCTCAGTGCTTAGTACTGTTCTTGGCACATAATAAATAGCACAGTTATTATTATGAGGCCAAGGAGCTTCCTCTTCTTCCCTAATCTTCCCATCACACGGTTTTCCTTTCCCTCTTTCTAGTGATTTCCAGTCAGCGATATTCCCCACTTCCTTTTCACCATGTTGAAACTCTAATTAGAGCCTTTCCTTGGCTATTTCAGGTGGATAGGGTCTTTGTAGGTCCTTAAGGAAATTACAGAGTTGTGGGGAAATTGAACTAGGTGTGGAATAAGACATTGTTATACTTCATTAATTGCCCACTTTCAGTTGGATTTCCAAGTTAGAGCAAGTCTTTTTATGTTATTTTCAATTTCCTTGGCGTATGCGGTGAGTCATTTTCATATTTCATATTCTAATAAAACAAAATAAAAAGTGGCCATCGAGGCCTCATTTGTTTAGCAATAAACCCAGAGCGAGCAGGAGCCAAAGGATCTTGAATCTCAAACTCGGCTCCAAAATAATGGACTCCCTTTGGGGCCATTTGGTAAGTAACCCATAGTCAAATGTTAAAAGTTCTCTTAGATTCATTCAGTTGAATGAATTTACATTCTTTTTTTCTCCTCTCCCTACCAGAGACTTATCCAGATAATAGATCCAGCCAATGATCTTGGGAGCTTGGGAGAGTACAAAACAGCAGAATTGATAGACATGTTCCCTGCCCACAAGGAGCTTACAGTCTAGAGGAGGGGCTTACAGTCTAAAAGAGCCATCCTACCTCCAACTTGTACACCCTCCTTATAATAATAATAATAATGATGATGATGATGATAATGATGGTATTTCTTAAGCGTTTACTATGTGCCAGGCACTGTACTCAGCCCTGGGGTGGATACAAGCAAATCAGCTTGGATACAGTCCCTGTCCCACGTTTTTAAAGTCATCGTAAGGGGCTAGGTGACTTTGAGTGAGTTATCACTTGGGTGCAAAGTTTTGAAATAATGAACAAAATAAGGAGCGGAAGAGACGACTGTATTTGTCTAAGGGAAGATGCCCTCCTCATTAAATTGTTTCAAGTGACAGTGCCAGAGAATAAAGAAAAGCACTCGGTCCTTCAAGGGGTGGAATTAGAACAGACCCTTTTAATAATAATGTTGGTATTTGTTAAGCACTTACTATGTGCAGAGCACTGTTCTAAGCGCTGGGATAGATACAGGGTAATCAGGTTGTCCCACGTGAGGCTCACAGTTTATTCCCATTTTACAGAAGAGGGAACTGAGGCACTGAGAAGTTAAGTGACTTGCCCACAGTCACACAGCTGACAAGCGGCAGAGCTGGGATTCGAACCCATGACCTCTGACTCCCAAGCCCGAGCTCTTTCCGCTGAGCCACGCTGCTTCCTTTTCTGAGCTGTCATGTGATGGCGACTCTTGCGAACTTACTTGAGAATTCAGTAATATCCGTAAACTACCTTAAACCTTTGATTTACAGTGTGGCTTAGAGAAATAATACCACATCCTGACACGAGGGCAGAAGAAAAGGACAATTTGTGTCCATTCTTCAACCAGTAAGTTGTTTAGTTTCCTTCTGCCTTGTTGTTGAAAGTAGAACTTATAAAGCAAAAATCATAGCCACCCTGATTACCTCTGCTTCTGCACAGAAACCACTAATTGCAAACATCTTTACGTCCCCACACTTTGGAGTCCCCGCTAATTCACATACTTATGCGAAACTGACCAAAGCTGCGACCCTAAATTAGCTAGAGCACTTTCAGGATAAGCACTTACCTGTTTCCGTATTCCATTGACTTCAACAGGAAATTATCTCACGTTAATATATGCATTACAAAGCTGGGTGCACACAGATCTGGAAATGATGAAGTGAAAATGACCGTGACTGGATCTATTGTCTGGGTAAATCTCTGGTTGGGAGAGGAGAAGAAAAAAAAGTAAATTGGAATTGTTCATGAAATCAATCAGTGGTATTTATGGAGGGCTTACTGTGTGCAGAGCTCTGTACTAAGCGCTTGGGAAAGTAAATGCATCAGAGTTGTTCGATACCTGCCCACAAAGAGCTTATGTCACTTGTATTTGGAAAAACAGTGAGTGGAGGTTATTTTCAGCTGGCACGGGCTCATATGTGATTTAAACCGAGTATAGGTATTCAAATTCTAAAGTCCAGAAGAGCCTGGGCTTCGGAGTCAGAGGTCATGGGTTCGACTCCAGCTGTGTGACTGTGGGCAAGTCACTTAACTTCTCTGTGCCTCAGTTACCTCATCTGTAAAATGGGGATTAACTGTGAGCCTCACGTGGGGCAACCTGATGACACTGCATCTACCCCAGCGCTTAAAACAGTGCTCTGCACATAGTAAGCGCTTAACAAATACCAAAATTATTATTATTATTATATTTTGTAAGTTATAAATCGCTCCATGTTTTCATTTCTCTGCAATTGTTGCCCCTAAACAGCTTTCGAGTTGGGCTGCCTCTCTTTTTGTCTTATAATATTGACTTGGAAAACAGACTTCTGAATTATCATGTAAAGTGGAATATAAGCGATGCTCCATTGACTCTCATAGAACTCTAGCTCGAGATTTTCTGGCCATTCTAACGATCTAACTTTCATAGCCTTATGGACCTTTAAGAAGGAAAGACCTAGCCAATCATTCTTAAAGAAGGATCAGCATGGCTCAGTGGAAAGAGCCTGGGCTTAGGAGTTAGAGGTCATGGGTTCTAATCCTCCCTCCGCCACTTGCCAGCTGTGTGACTTTGGGCAAACCACTTCACTTCTCTGGGCCTCAGTTCCCTCATCTGTACAACGGGGATTAAAACTGTGAGCCCCACGTGGGACAACCTGATTACCTCGTGTTCTCCCAGCGCGTAGAACAGTGCTTTGTACATAGTAAGCGCTTAACAAATACCACCATTATTATTATTATTAAATATTAGCCATTCTGGAGCTAGTCATTTAGAATATCTCCAATTTAACCATCCTGGTTTGTCCTTGGGATTTTCACTGTAATAAGAGTCCAAACTTTCCAGTATTCATTTGAGCTAGTTAGTTGGGACAAAGAGAGGGTAATGGAACCAATCAACAGTATTAATTCTTCTTCCTAACCTCTTTCCCCCTGTTTTGTGGCCCAGGAAAGAGAATAATGATAATTCCCTCGCAATTATTTTCATGCCAAGCTTTAGAGTCCATCTGGGGTTATGGGATGTTTCTAATTTTTTGTTCACAGCTAGACTGAAGGTTTGCTTTTATTGACAGTTTCCTTTGGATTTCTCCTCCTAGTAGCTGTCTCTCAGGCAATCATTGGTATGTATTGAACACTTAATGAGTGCAGAGCAAGGGGAAGCAGCGTGGCTCAGTGGAAAGAGCCTGGGCTTCGGAGTCAGAGGTCATGGGTTTGACTCCCGGCTCTGCCATTTGTCAGCTGTGTGACTGTGGGCGAGTCACTTCACTTCTCTGTGCCTCAGTTACCTCATCTGTAAAATGGGGATGAAGACTGTGAGCCTCACGTGGGACAACCTGATTCCCCTGTATCTACCCCAGCGCTTAGAACAGTGCTCTGCACATAGTAAGCGCTTAACAAATACCAACATTATTATTAAGTACTAAGAATTTAAGAGAGTACACTACAGCAGATCTGGTAGCTACGTTCCCTGCCCGTAAGCCTCTCCAAAATACTGTGGCAATAAAACTTCATGGAGGGAGGGAGTTAACAATAGTCTAGGTCAGATGTGGTATCTACCTCCTCGTATGAATTTTAACATAGAAATGCTGGTACCTAATAATAATAACAGTGGGATTTAAATGCTTACTATGTGCCAAGCACTACCATAAGCGCTGGGGTAGATAAAAGATAATCACGTCAGATATAGTCTGGGCCCCACTTGGGGTTCATAGACTAAGTAGGAGAGATAACTGTTTAGCCTGTGAGCCCGTCGTTGGGCAGGGACTGTCTCTATCTGTTGCCGAATTGTACATTCCAAGCACTTGGTACCGTGCTCTGCATATAGTAAGAGCTCAATAAATGCGGATGAATGAATGAACAAGGATTGAATCTCCATTTTACGGATGAGGGAACTGTCGCGCAACACCCGAGGTGACTTGTCCAAGGCCACGCAGCAGGCAGGTGACAGAACTTGGATTAGATAAAGTTTGATGTCTGATGTCATCGTCTTCATCTCGTACAGGATTACCGTTGCATTCTTGAGAATTTAAGTCAATGCTCTTTGGTTTTGGTTTCTGAGAGTAGCTCTCAGATGCCACTTGGCTCTCATCCCGTTCCATTCTCAATGGAAAACAAGAAACCAGAATGGAGAACTAAAACAACACATACTGAGACCCAGCAGACGTCGCTTGTCTGTTGTGTGACCTTGACAAGTCACTTCATTTCTCTGAGCCTCAGTTACCTCATCTATAAAATGGAGATTGAAACTGTGAGCCCCATGTGGGACAAGGACTGTGTCCAACCTGATTATCTTCTATCTATCCCAGCCCTTAGAACAGTGCTTCACACATAGGTAGCACTTAACAAATGTCATCATTTTAATTAATAACAGCAAGAAAGCCCTTAACATGAGACCCCAAAAAGAGCTAAAACAATACCTGCCCCCTCCCTCAGCCAGTAATTATAGTAATGATAATGATAATTATTGTATTTGTTAAATGCTTACTTTGTGTCAAGCACAGTGCTAAGGGTTGAGTTAAAGTTAATCAGATTGGACACAGTCCCTTTCCCACATGGGACTGACAATCTAATTAGAAAAAAGAACATGTATTTAATCACCATTTTACAAAAGAGGAAACAGACACAGAGAACTTAAGTGACTTGCCCAAAGTAATAGTAATAATAATAATTGTGGTATTTGTTTCGCACTTACTCTTTGCCAGACCTAAGCACTGGGGTAGATTTGAGGTAATCAGGTCCCATATGGGGCTCACAGTCTAAGTGGGAGGGAGAACAAATGTTGAACTCCCATTTTGCAGGTGAGGGAACCGAGGCACAGAAAAGTGAAGTGAATTGCCCAAGATCACACAGCAGGGCATTTGCAGAGCTAAGATTAGAAGCCAGGTCTTCTGTCTCCTGGCCTGTGCTCTTTCCATTAGGTCATCTTGCTTTTCATATACAATAATGAATATCTGCGTATATAATCGTGGTATTGTTCAACGCTTACTATGTGCCAAGCACTGCAGTAAATGCCGGGGTAGGTACGATGCAGTAAAGCAATCAGATCAGACACAGTCCCTGTCCCACATGAGGCTTACAGTATTAAGTAGAGGGAATAGCAGGGATTCAATCCCCGTTTTACAGCTAAGGAAACTGAGGCACAATGAAGTCAAGTCACTTGCCCATGGTCACACAGCAGGCACGTGACCAAGCTGGAACTAGCACCCAAGTCTTCTGATTCCCAGTCCTTTGCTCTACCCATGAGACCTTGCTACTTCTCATCATTACTCTATGTAAAGCACTTTACTGATTGCCTCTCGGTGCCTCAGTTACCTCATCTGTAAAATGGGGATTAACACTGTGAGCCCCACGTGGGACAACCTGATTGACTTGTATCCACCCCAGTGCTTAGAACAGTGCTCGGCACATAGTAAAGCACTTAACAGATACCAACGTTATTATTATTGTTATTATCATTATCATCATTATATCCGTTAAGCATTTACTCTTTGTCAGACGCTGTTCTAATTTCTGGGGTAGACATAAGTTGGGTTGGACAGAGTGCTTATCCCACATGGGGCTCATCATCCAAGTAGGTTTGAATCTCCATTTTGCAGATGAGGGAAAGCAGACACGGAGAAGTGAAGTGAATTGCCCCTGCTCACGCAACAGGTAACTTGCAGAGCTGGGATCAGAACCCAAGGTCTTCTGACTCCCAGGTCCGGGCTTTTTCCATTAATGATAATAATAAATATAGTATTTGTTAAGCACTTACTATTTGCCAGGCATTGTTCTAAACTCTGGGGTAGATACAAGCAATCAGGTTTGACACCGTCCCTGTTCCACAGAGGGCTCCCAGTCTTAATCCCCAATTTTTCCGTTGAGAGAACTGAGGTGTGAAGTGCAGAATAGAACAGAGAAGTGAAGCAACTTGCCCAAGGTCACACAGCAGACAAGCGGTAGAGCTGGGATTAGAACCCATGACCTTCTGACTCCCAGACCCGTGCTCTATCCACTAGATCACGCTCCCTCCTTGTCACTCTTGATGTGCCAAGTTTTCCAGTTATGGACCAGGGTGCAGAGGCCTGGATGTACTTTCCCCCCAAAACAATAAAAAAAAAAAAATGAATCGGCCAGCTAGTCCCTGACCAAGACTACCCCAAGAACATTCCTTCTTGTCTGCCTGTCTCCCCCGATTAGACCGTAAGCCCGTCAAAGGGCAGGGACCGTCTCTACCTGTTGCCGATTTGTACGTTCCGAGCGCTTAGTACAGTGCTCTGCGCATAGTAAGCGCTCAGTAACTACTATTGAATGAATTCCTTCCACACCCACAGTCTCTCCCGTCGAGAAGATTAAAATCTACTGGGGAAGAAAGACACAAAACCAGAAGAGTTTAAAAATTTGTATATAAATGCAGTGGACTGAATTAGGCCCTACTGCCCTCAGGATGCTTTCCTGATTTCCTTGGAGCCAGTGCCACCTCAGAGATCTTTACAGCAGATACTTTTGGCTCCCTGGACAACCCAACTGCCACTTCAATCAATCAATCATATTTATTGAGTGCTTACCGCGTGCGGGCTACTGTAATAAGCGCTTGGGGGACTACAATGCAACAGAGTTGGTAGACAAGTTCCCTGCCCACAAGCTTAATAATAATAATGATAACGATGGCATGTGTTAAGCGCTTACTATGTTCAAAGCACTGTTCTAAGCGCTGGGGAGGAGACACGGTGATCAGGTTGTCCCTCGTGGGACTATCAGTCTTAATCCCCATTTTACAGATGGGGTAACTGAGGTGCAGAGAAGTGAAGTGAATTGCCCAAAGTCACACAGATGACAAGTGGCTGAGCTGGGATTTGAACCCATGACCTCTGACTCCTAAGCCCGGGTTCTTTCTACTGATCCACGCTGCTTCTCACTCTAGCTTACAGTCTAGAGGGAATTTAAAGTCCAGGGGGATTCCAGTGGAATGAGTGAAGCATCTGAGGAATATGCGAATCGCTAGAATGCTCACATGGATAATGATTACGGTATCTGTTGAGCACTTACTATAATTATAATAATATTGATGGTATTTAAGTGCTTACTATGTGCCAGGCGCTGTTCTAACCGTTAGGGTAGAAACAAGGTAATCAGGTCGTCCCACGTGGGGCTCACAGTCTTAATCTCCATTTTACAGGTGAGGTAACTGAGGCCCAGAGAAGTGAAGTGACTTGCCCAAAGTCACACGGCTAACAAGTGGCAGAGCTGGGATTAGAACCCCTGACCTCTGACTCCCAAGCCTGTGCTCTTTCCACTGAGCCACGCTGCTTCTCCACTAAGCCACACTGCTTCTCTGTGTCAGGCACTGTACTAAGCCCGGGATTGATTTACATCCCTCCAGCGTTAGGTGGGTCAGCTGGTGAGTTAACTGTTTTAGTGGGATCAATCAATCCTTTGATCATATTTGTTGATCACTTTCTGTGTGCAGAGCACTGTACTAAGCTTTGGGGAGTATAGTGAGATACATTCCCTGACTACAAGGAGCTTACGATCCAGAAGGATCCAATAGATGCAGGCTGGATACTATATTCTGGGTGGGGTGTGACAGAAGATGTTAAAATCAGAGGAACTGCGTGGCTTAGTGGAGGGAACCCGGGCTTGGAAGTCAGAGGTCATGGATTCTAATCCCGCCTCTGCCACTTCTCAGCTGTGTGACCTTGGGCAAGTCACTTCACTTCTCTGGGCCTCAGTTATCTCATCCGTAAAATGGGGATGAAGACCGTGAGCCCCACGTGGGACGACCTGATTACCTTGTATCTACCCCAGCGCTTAGAACAGTGCTTGGCACATAGGAAGCACTTAACAAATACCAACATTATTATTATTCTTATTGCATGATCAAGGATTCTGTCATCTAATCTGAAATATTATCAGTTGAAGCATTTCTGCTGGCTTGATCTTAGTCTCGGACAGTCCTCTTCCTCTCCCTGAAGTTCATTCATGAAAGATAATTTATTATTATCCTACAGTACCTGGAGTTTACAATGAGTTCGATCATTGAACCAGCCCTCATCCTCTTCCCATTTTTCCCTCTGTGAAATTGTCATCTTACATATCTTTTGAGAAGGCGATTTGCAAACGCAAGAGAGTCTCGGGTTCTGGACTCTCTCCATCTTCATCCATCATTCCAACTCTTATGTGGTGTAATAAACTTAGGGTGAAGTTTTTATGTTTCTTGTTTTATGGAAACTACTTCTTGATCCTATCCTTACCTCTAAACCTGAAAACTATTAAAGTCCTATTTCTAGGTTATAAATATGAACAAGAATACATATTCATCTCAATAAATGCTGGGTTTTTAAACATTTCCGCTTCTACTACTTTCTCTGAGACACACTGTATTGTTTTGGTTGCTTTTTCCCTTGTTGATAATATTCAGGGTTTTTTTTCTTAATTTTATTACTGTGTAACCCAAGAATTACAGTATTAAAAAAAATCGGTACTTTTTTGTCTGCTTTTGCACAGAAAAAAATGGAATGGTGGTTTTTTTAACTTATTTTTCTTTTTGGTATTTCGATCCTCTCAGTAATGGAAAGTCAAACAACATCCCTAATTAATCATTGGGGACCTTCGTTTTATTAAAAACATCAAGTCAGTATGCCCCACGATATTTAATGGTAAATAAAAAGTCTACTCTTTTGTGATTCAGACATTATTAGATATTTGATATTTTTTATTAATCAAATAATTGTATTTATTGAGCACTTCCTATGCGCAGAGCACTGTACTAAGATTTTGGGAGAGGACAGTTGGTAGACTGATTCTGTGCCCACAATAAGTGCTATGAAGATTGAGCTCCTTCTTTCTGAGAAATGTGAAGATTTTTCAAATACATTTCAAAATCCTGTTCTTTTAAACTACCTCCACTCTGTTCTGACCAATTCATTCCATTCCATCCCATTAACTGTTTATTTTTATTCAGGATTTCTCATTGGAATCAATCAGTCGGTGATATTTTTATTGTTTGTTTATTTTGTACAGAGTACTGAACTAAGTGCTGGGGAGAGTAGCGTACATCGGTAAACCTGGTCTGAGTCCTCAGGGAGCTTCAGACTCGCGGCAGAGCCAGTTTTTAAAATAAATGGGATGGGTTGAGTACGGTAAGTGTTTTAGTGGGCGGGACTAAGTGCATGGGAGAGGCAAAAGGGGGGAAAATAGGGTTGGTACTGGGAAAGAGAGCTTAGTCAGGGAAGGCTTCCTGGAGGAGAGATTATTTCACTAGGGCTTTGAAGTTGGAGAGAGTGCTGGTTTATTGGATATGAAGGGGGAAGGAATTACAAGCAAGAGGAAGGGCATGAGCAAGTGGTTGACGGCGGTTGACCCAAGAGCACGGCACAGTGATTAGGTTGGTGTTGGAGTGAAGGGCGTGGGCCGGGTTGTATTGGGAGAGGAACGAGGATGGGTAGTGGGGAGAGAGCTGGCTGAGTGACTTGAATTTGATGGTGAGGAGTTTCTGCTTGATGTAGTGACGGTTGGGGATGATGGAGGTTTTTGAGGAGTGGGGAGACACATGCAGACGCGCAGAATGATTTTTTAGGAAAATGAAACAGGCAGAAGAGTGAACTATGGACTACAGAGAGGAGGGGCTGGAGGCTGGGAGGTCAGCAAGGGGCCTGATGCATTGGCCCGCTGGTATCTTTGCATTCAGTCGTTGGCTCCCTGGGGGCAGAGACCTCTAAGCCTTAACTTTGGTAAAATACTCAGTGGTACTCGGTAAATACAATTGGATTGGTTAGATGCAAGAGGTCTGGTTCTTGGCATCTCTCTGTCCCACAGGCTTGTGTGTTTTAGGGATTGTTGTTCAGCTGAATGATCGTTACAGTGTAGTTCCTAAGGTTTATGACCTCTGTAGGCAACTACTCCTGGAAGAGCTCACCTCCTCCAGGAGGCCTTCCCAGACTCAGCCCCCCTTTCCCTCTGCTCCCCCTTCCCTCCCACCCTCTGCTCTTCCCCCTTCCCCTCCCCTCAGCGCTGTGCTCATTTGTATATATATGATTTATTACCCTATTTATTTTGTTAATGAGGTGTAGATCTCCTTGATTCTATTTATCTGGATGATGTCTTGTTTTGTTTGGTTTTGTTCTGTTTTGCTTTGCTGTCTGTCTCCCCTGTTCAAACTGTGAGCCCGTCACTGGGCAGGGATTGTTTCTACCTGTTGCCGAATTGTATATTCCAAGCGCTCAGTACACTGCTCTGCACATAGTAAGTGCTCAATAAATACTATTGAAAGAATGAATGAATAGTTTGGTAGTATTGAACAATCAATTAATCTTTCTATTGTATTCACTGAGCGCTTACTGTGTGCAAGGCACAGTACTAAACGATTGGGAGAGTACAACACAACAATATAACAGAGTCATTCTCTGCCCACAAAGAGCTTAATGAATCATATTTATTGAGAGCTCACTGTGTGCAGAGCCCCAAACCAAACACTTGAGAGAGTATTCGTTATTCATTCATTTAATCATATTTATTGTGTGCAAAGCACTATACTAAGCACTTGGGAGAGTACAGTGCAAAAACAAACAGGCACAGTCCTGCCCACAATGAGCTCCCAGTCTAGAGAGTACAGTATAACACAATAACAGGGTTAGTAGACTCGTTATCTGCTCACAAAGGGCTTACATTCCTGAACCTGTTTGGCAGCAGTTTGGTTGGAGAAGAATAAGCAAATTCCGGAGATGTTGTAGAGTGAGAATCTTCACCACCTCCAGATATGGGAGAGTGCACAGCGTGTACGGCAGGTTAGCTGGAGGAAGGGAGAGCTAAGCCTGTTAGGTACACGATGAACAGGGGAAAGGATTAGAAGAAATGTCTGGGAGAAGATGGAAGTGCTGGAGGAAGGGAGAGAAGAGGGAGAAGGGAAGGGGGCAGGAGCAACAGAATGACTGAAGGATAGGCAACATTTTTCCTTCACTAACTCAGCTTTAACGCAAATGGAGAAATACAAATTAGATATCGGCTACTTGCCAATGACTCAGTTCCACAAGTATAGTGTCTTGTTAATAACAGTAAATAGAATTGTGCTAGCCACTAGCTCTCACACACTCAAGTCATGTTTTTATTTCATTTTCCCAATGTTTTTGAAGCTGGGGGAGATAAGTAAGGCCTCTCCTTGAATAAATGTGTGAGCTTGAACCTTTGATCCAAAACAAAAAATGAAGATATAAGAAGTTTGGAGAACTCTATTTCATACCGGATGGTAAATCAAGGGCAGTTGGACCCTGATTACCTTACAGATAAGCAGACCGGCTTTTACTCGGTCTTTCAACCTCACCCCGAAGTGACCAGCTCTATAAAGATTTTCTCCAGATAAGAAGGCCACAAGATTTATAGAGCAAAGGGCAGTGTTTCAAACATGAAGAATAAGATCGTTTAATGTAGGTGACCTTAGTCTTGACAATAGAGAAGGAGGGAAAAAAGGAAACATTTGGCAAGAAAACCCTGCTTCACTTCTCCAGTAAATGTATGAATAGGCAAAAGTTGTCTGTTGCCTTCCAAATTCTCTATAGGTCTCTCGGGGACAATGCCTGTTACACCAAGGCCAGAAATCTGAAAGCCTCAGGTTGAGTATTAGTCTTGATGCTGATGGAACAGGCATCTCCTTGTGGGTCTGTAAAAACTGAGCTGAAAGCCTGTCAGAAGCAGCCTTTTTCCTTTCTTTTTAAAACCAGATGTCCTGTCCTGGGCTCCATTTGAAATGGGGACCTGCGGGAGCTGAACTTTGGTTGGTGGGAGCTGGGGAGTCAAATAAAACTTTCAAACACCAGGAAGTGCCATTAAAAAGATTTTCCCAGGAGCTGAACGTCCAGAGTCTAGGTGGGAGAATATTCCATTTGAGAAAAATCACCCGAATGGACTACGCAGCTAGGATCCTGTTTAATATCACAACCACCTTCTGCTTAAGAAGAGGGTGTGATGTCATTTTGAATTTCTGAATGACCAACTGGGCTGAATTCCACCTACTATGAACATAGACGAACTGTTATGTTGCCTTTTCTAGAACAAGGATCTCTTCAGAGCGGTATGCCTTTCTCGTAAATAACCGATTACTTAACCTAGCTGTTTTTTTCCCCATTGCAGGTAGCGAGCTCGCTCCACCACACAAAGCAGGGTCATCCAAGCTATTTAAGATGAAGGAGAAGGGTGTCTTCAATCAGTCAACCGATCAGTGGTATGTATTAAGCACTTACCGTGTACATACCATTTTACTAAGCGTTTGGGGGCTGTACAATAAAAATGGAATTGGTAGACACGATCCTGTCCACAGAGAACTTATAGTCTAGAGGAGGAGCTTGCACCACCGGCAACTTTAGACTCATCCTGGGAAGAGGAAAAAAAAAAGAAGTAGGAGTGGAAAGAACATGGGTTTGGGAGTCAGAGGTCGTGGGTTCTAATCCTGACTCTGCCACCTGTCTGCTGCGTGATCTTGGACGAGTCACTTGTCTTCTCTGTGCCTCAGTTACCTCATCTTTAAAATGGGGATTGAGACTGCTAGCCCCATTTGGGAAAGGGACCATTTCCAACCTGATTACCTTGTATGGATCCCAGATTAAGCCCGCCTTGTCCTCTGCTCCCCCTCCCCTCCCCATTGCCCGAACTTGGTCCCTTTGATCCCTCCCCCCTCCCCACTCTACAACCCTTGTGTATATATGTACATATTTATAATTATAATCCTATTTACTTTTATTAATGACGTATATATCTATAATTCCATTTATTTATAATGATGTTATTGATGCCTGTTTACTTGTTTTGATGTCTGCCTCCCCCCCGTAGACTGTGAACCCGCTGTGGACAGGGATTGTCTCTGTTGCTGAAATGTACTTTCCAAATGCTTAGTTCGGTGCTCTGCACACTGTGAGTGCTCAATACATATGGTTGAATGAGTGAATGACAAAATGGAAAGTAGAGGGAAAGGTAAAGCAAGGGTGGGGCAGAGGGAATGAAGTAATCTATTCTTAACCCATGTACATCTAGTCCACTGGATAGTCAACTCTTCAGATATATTAATGCTAATTTCTGCTTTGCTTGTGTTCTTCCTACTATGGCTGCCTGTCTTCCTCATTAGACTGCACGATCCCTAAGGACAGAGCGCTTGTATCTTGCATCTATTGCACACTCCCAAGTGTTTAATCAGTCGTATTTACTCAGTGCTTACTGTGTACAGATTGCTCAACTAAGCACTTGGAAGAGTACAACAGAGTTGATAGACACAGTCCTTACCCTCCTGGAGCTGACAGCTGTGGTAAGCAGTAGGTGCTTAATAAGTACGATTGTTTGAGTGCGGGGTAGGTAAAGGGGCAGAGGAGAAGGGTGATGGAGCAGCAGGGGGAGAGTAGATGGCTCAGGAAAGAAAATGCAGGAGAAGAGGCAGCAGCGGGCATGACGGGTAGGGGATGAAGGAAGAGACAGTGCAGAGAGTCGGGAGTGTGGAGAGAAGGAAGAAGAAAGTATAAATTTTACCTTCCTTTTCCCTCTCTCCTTTGATGTAATCTTTTTTTTTTTCTTCTGGTTGTTCCTCAGGTCCTGTTTATTCTCTGCCACCTTCCGATGGGTGAGAGGAAGCCAGAAACAATGAAGGGCTAGCTCATCCAGCCTCACCAACCGACATGGCACCGGGTTGCAAAATGGAGCAAGACGCTTCAAGGAACTTTTTCCTTCCACCTCTCACTTCCAGCTCCGTGCATGGGCTGAGAAAACAAGGCAGCCCCTGTCGCTCTTCAGGCTGCTGGCACTAATTTAGGAATCAGTGGTATTTATTAAGTGTTTTCTGTGTGCAGAGCACCGTGCTAAGCACTGTTCTATTAATGGTATGTGTTAAGCACTTTGTACCGGGCACTGTTCTAAGTACTAGGTAGATACAAGCTAATCAGGTTGGACACAGTCCATGTCATTCATTCATTCACTCAATATATTTATTGAGCGCTTACTGTATGCAGAGCACTGTACTAAGCGCTTGGACAATACAATACTGCAATAAAGAGAAAAAAATCCCTGCCCACAATGGGTTTACAGTCTGGTGGGGAGGGGAAACAGATATCAGAACAAGTAAACAGACATCAATAAAAATAAACAGAAGTATAGATATAGGCATATATACATAAATGCTCTGAGGAAGGGTGGAGGGAAGAGCAAAGGGAGTGAGTAGAGATTACACGGAAGAGAAGGGAAGCTGAGTAAGAGAGGGCTTAGTCTGGGAAGGCCTCCCGGACCCACGTGGGTCTCACAGTCTTACTCCCCTTTTTACAGATGAAGTAACTGAGGCCTAGAGAAGTTAAGTGACTTGTCCAAGGTCATACAGTAGATAAGTGACAGAGCCAGGTTTAGAGCTCAGATCCTCTGACTCCCAGGTCTGTGTTTCTTCCACTTGGAAATGTTGTTTCTCACTTGGAGAATACAGTTCTATAAACTTCGTGGCTATGATCCCTGCCCTCAAGGAGCTTACAATCTACTGGGAGAGACATAGATTAAAATAACTTACAACTAGGAGAAGAAGGATGCTTTCATCATGCCGTGGGGCTAGGAATCGGGTAGTATCAAAGCGCTTACGGGCTGTGACACCAAGTGACCAGAAACCACTGGGCAGTGGAAGGGTATGCCCTCACCCCATGGAGTGGTTGGCAAGCTATCAGGGGTCACCCTGTAGGCCTCTAGCGACCGCAGGTTTGTTGGCTGGACTTTGTCATTAGAAAGGCAGGAGGAAGCTTTCAAGTCTTTGCTCAGTGGTCTTACCCAAGAGCCAGGACAATTCAGTGGAGTCAGTAAAAGTGTTTGTTAAAACACATCTGGGTTGGCAGGCCTGGCAAGGAAATCACTAATGAAATCCAATCAATTGGCTTAGATAGCCGCTTCTCTGATCAGTACGGTGAATCAAAGATGACAGACCGGTATACTGCACACTCGGCATATGTACACATTTGTAATATACAATATACAGACACCAAGTTACAGCCGCCTCATGATTAACATACTACTCACGGATACATATTCAGCATCTGGAGCCATTACCTCATTTGGGATTTTACTGCTCTGTTACGTCATCGATGAGCACTTGGGTGATTGAGATTTATAAATGACTTCATATCCCCCCCCAAAAGCTGCGTTTGTTAATAGTATTCATCGTTTCTCTATATAGTCTCTTCCCTTCAGGAACTTCAGGGTGTTTTTCAAGCATTTATACTTTTCCTTGCCTCCCCTTCTGAGTGGATTTGCTCCCTTTATTCACCCCTCCCTCAGCGCTCAGCAATTATGCACATATCCATAATTTTATATATTTATATTAATGTCGGTCTCCCCCTCTAGACTGTAAGCTCGATGTGTACAGGGAGCATGTTTACCAACTCTGCTATAATGTACTATCCCAAGCACTTAGTACAGTGCTCTGCACACTGTAAGTCCTCAGTAAATACAATTATTTGATTGACTGATTGGTCTCTCCTTCGAGAGACATTCTTCATCAAGGATATGAGTGGTTGATGATGATCACTGAGCTTGAGCTTGGAGAAGAAGTGTGGTTTAGTGGCCTCTGCTCCTAGAAGTCAGAAGGACCTGGGTTCTAATCCTGACTCTGCCACACGTCTGTTGTGTGACCTTGGGCAAATCACTTAACTTCTCTGGGCCTCAGTTACCTCATCTGCAAAATGGGGATTAAGAGTGTGAGCCCCATGTGGGACATGGACTGTGTCCAACCCGATTAACCTGTATCTTCCCCAGTGCTTAGGACAGTGCTTGACACGTAGTAAGTACTTAACAAGCACTATTATTATTATTATTGGTTTTTATTCCTTGCTTGTCTCTCTATGGAGTAGAACAACCTCACACAATGGCAACGATAGAGAAGGAGAGCAGATAATTACGCAGAGGGGGAAGGAACATGGCTCGATCCATGACTCTTTTTCTCCATCCAAGATAAACATCCAGTGAAGGAAGACAGGAAGGGAAGAAGGGAGGAAAGACCTTGGCTATTGAAAGAGCAACCAAGTTCACATGACAGAAACCACAGAGAAGGCAAGGCTACTGAGAGAGTAGTGAAGTTCATATGGCAGAAACAATACTTACTGGTAAAACTCAATACTTTTTGACGTCTTCGAGCACGATAAATACACATCCGTTTGTATGTCGAGAACTGAGTTGATTGAAGCAAATCTTAGGTAACAAATATGCCTGACTTTCCTTTTTTCATACCCCGGCACGGGAGAAATTCAGGACTCTCCTCGTGCAAAAGGAGAGGAAAAAGGAAGGAATTACCTCAATTTTAAAAAAAATCTCATCTCCGAAATATTATCTAATCTGGCAGATTTTCACAGCAATCAAGAGAAAGTATTTTGCCAGGGATGAAACTTGGTTTGAGATCTAACTTCTCCTTCTCCGATCACAGCTTTGCTTCTGTTAGTTGGAGAGGGAGAAAGTTTGTCCTGTTGCAAGACCACTAAAAATTCATTTGAAAAAATTACAGAAAAAAATTCCCCAAACCATTATTTCTGTGACCTATTCCAATTCAGCACTTAGGTGAACTGAGCAGCAGGAGAGTTTTTCATTACGGCAATTTAGCGCAATCTCTAGCATTTGCCATTTGTGTGCACAGTAAACACACCTTGGCCCTCAGTATGCTACTGTTTCTTCAACTCCACCTCAGTTTTATCCCATCATTTCCCTTTGCATTGTCTCCTTCAGTACATATTAACTGTAATATGGCCTTTTTCATAATAATATTTATAAAATGTAGCAGTTCTAGATGAACCGATTTACCCTGCAATGTGTAAAGACTTTTGCTTCTGTTGAGCTTATTGAAGCTACATATAATATATGAATTTTCAGGCTGAGTTTGGAGCCAGTACACAAGACAGACTCTACTCTAGAAGGTTTGAAGGTTTCGAAAGAAAATTGATTATTCTTCTTCTCACACCAATTAAGGACTTATTTTCCAGTTGCCACTCCTAGTGTTCACCTAGAAAAGTGTTAAATTTCAAAGATTTTTGTCTGGGGTAAATCCCACGGAAATATATTTATTCCAGAGAATTAGAGGGCCGAGAGCTGACATTTTGTGTTTTTCCTTGCACCTGTGACTGGGAAAGATCTCAAGCAATATCAATACAGGGCCCAGATGATAATCCAGTAAAGTCTCAGTAAGTGTGATTGAATGAATGAATAATTCCTCTTCCTAGTGGAGATATTCCTGGAAGTTCCAGCATCCTAGAGTGTATCCTCTGGACATGACCAGTCTAGAATGGGATAAATCACAACTGAGAAGCAGCGTGGTCTGGTGAAACGAGCAAACGTCTGGGAGTAGAAGGTGCAGGGCCCGAATCCCCGCTTTGCCATTTGTCTGCTGTATGACCTTGGGCAAGTCACCTAACTTTTCTGTACCACGGTTACCTCATCTGTCATATAATAATAATAATGGTAATTGGTAATACTATTGGTAATATTGGTAGTATAGGTAATAATAATAATAATGATAATGATGGTATCTGTTAAGCACTTAGTATGTGCCAGGCACTTTACTAAACGTTGGGGTGGTTACAAGCAAATTAGGTTGGTCACACTCATAGTCTTAATCCCCCTTTTACAGATACGGTAACTGAGGCCCAGAGAAGTGAAATGACTTGCCCAAGATCCCTCAGCAGCCAAGTGGCAAAGCCAGGATTAGAACCTAGCTCCTCTGACTCCCAGATCGTGCTCTATCCACTAGGCCAAGCTGCTTTCCATGGAGATTAAGACTGTGAGCTCCATGTGGGACCTAGACTGCATCCAACCTGATTAGCTTGTATCTCCCTTAGCGCTTAAGACAGGGCCTGGCACATAGTAAACACCACGAATAGCATAAACAACAAAAAACACCTAGCTCCGCTCCAACGTAGTAAACCTGGAGAGACAGTCTTATTCAACCAAACCCGCAGGCTTTAATTGCATGTTGCTAAGGAAGAACTACCATCTGGAGTGGTAGTTAGCAAAGGGAATTTGATTTCTGCCAGTGAGGATGCAGATAGCAGTTGGTAGGGGGTGTCGGAGAGATGCGTTCGAGGGAGTGAGTCAGTTCCGAATCGTCAACTCTGTCTCCTAGGAAGGGCTTCCTGGCGGAGAATTTTAGACTCCAGTTGTGTCATGACCGAGATTATTCGCGCTACGGGTTGGTTAATGTTGTGAATCTGTGGCATGGCATTTTACTGTTTCCCCTTAGCAGTTGCTGACTGGATCAGTTTGTGCATCAGTATGCTGCCTGGGCATGACTTCTCTGGATATATCCGTCAGAGTAAGCGCTTCTGGGTTTGTTTCCACCAAGACGTCTCGTGCCCCGTCAGGTGCTTAAATGTGGTAGAAGTCAGTAAATTTAGGCCACTTAAGGACTATACCAATGTCCCAGACCTCCAGACACAACTTGGTTATCTAGTAACGTGATCAGGCCATGTTACTGTAGAAAGCAAGCAGGTACACGACGGTGAAGTGCATGGGTGACTGGGGAATAAAGGTTCGAGCAAAATGGTCTCGAGTCACCAGCTGCAAATACTGTTATTTCCTGAAATAATGAAATGAACTTGGCATGCTGGGAACAAAAGTCCTTTTGAGAAAGGAAATCGACGGGAATAGGATACTTCAGTTCTCAGGGGCACTTTCAGAAGTCTACAAAGAGAATTTTCAATTCCTCAGCGAAAATGATTTCTACAGGTCCCTGCAATACACATAACTGATTTGCTTTCACTGAGGCAGATATTAAAATAATGCCTTTCATTTCCTCTCAAACTGGAAATTTGTGCCTTAAATGTTCTAGTTTATTGCCCATTTCAGAGGGCTTCCTACGTAACGCTCTAAAAGCACACTTTCTTCAAGCTCACGGAGACCAACATTTTTTGTGTGTGTGCTGGGAACAGGCAGTAGAACCAAGAAAATACAAAGCCGGACCAAGAGGTTTGATCCCCAGTTGTCAGTTTTATAGAGCCATAACGGCTGTGAGCGTCACATCATCTGCAGTTTGAAGAAGGCCTCAGTTAAACTCTGCAACACAATGTTTTGGGCCCTGTTCTTATTCAGCTGGTACTGGCATGGTTGAGAAGCAGCGTGGCTCAGTGGAAAGAGCCCGAGCTTGGGAGTCAGAGGTCATGAGTTTGAATCCCGACTCTGCCACTTGTCAGCTGTGTGACTGTGGGCAAGTCACTTCACTTCTCTGTGCCTCAGTGACCTCATCTGTCAAATGGGGATTAACTGTGAGCCTCACGTGGGACAACCCGATTACCCTGTATCTACCCCAGCGCTTAGAACAGTGCTCTGCACATAGTAAGTGCTTAGCAAATGCCAACATTATAGGGGGTTGCAGTGTGGCTCAGTGGAAAGAGCCCGGGCTTCAGAGTCAGAGCTCATGGGTTCGAATCCAGTTCTGCCACTTGTCAGCTGTGTGACTGTGGGCAAGTCACTTCACTTCTCTGTGCCTCAGCTACCTCATCTGTCAAATGGGGATTAACTGTGAGCCTCACATGGGACAACCTGATGACCCTGTATCTCCCCCAGCGCTTAGAACAGCGCTCTGCACATAGTAAGTGCTTTACAAATACCAACATTATTATTATTAAGAAAAAATGGTCTGGTTCAAAGTGTGTGAGTTCTCAAGATCATGGGTTCTAATCCCGGCTCCACGACTTCTCTACTGTGTGACCTTGGGCAAGTCACTTCTCTGTACCTCTGTTACCTCATCTGTAAAATGGGGACTGAGACTGTGAGCCCCACAAGGGATAGGGACTGTGTCCAACCCTATTTGCTTGTATCCACCCCAGGACTTAGTATGGTGCCCGGCACCTAGTAAGCGCTTAACGCATACCACAAACAGAGCTTATAAAAAGCCAGAGGATAACGGGAGTGAAAGAGGGGTTCTATTATCTATCATTTCCTATCCTGACTAATTAAGAAACAAAAGGTTAGGATAAATTGCCGTTTTTCAGAATGAAGAAGGGTCAACTACATGAGTCCTCCCAAGAGGTGAGTGCCAGGACAAGTTTTATTTCATGTCTTAATAATGCTATGGAGGAGTCAATGTGCAGAGAAATCTCGAAGGTTGCAGATGACAGTCAGCTCTTTTAGGGGGTGAAATGCCCTGGTGACGGGAATAAACTCCAGGATAATCTCAAAGAACTGAATGAGTGGCCAAAAAAAATGAGCAGATGACTTCCACTGTGAGCCACTGCACCCAAGTAAAAATGATCTAAATTACAAGAGCATGCTGATGGGGTCTGAGCTATTAATCACAACTCAGTCAACCTATGGTACTGATTGAGCACTTCCTGTGTGCAGAGCACTGTACTAAATCCTGGGAGGGTACAAGCAACAGAGTTAGCCCTACTCACAAGGATCTTAATAATAATAATGTTAATAATGTTGGTATTTGTTAAGCGCTTACTATGTGCAGAGCACTGTCCCAAGCGCTGGGGTAGATAAAATGGCAATCAGTTGTCCCACATGAGGCTCACAGTTAATCCCCACTTTACAGATGAGGTAACTGAGGCCCAGAGAAGTGAAGTGACTTGCCCACAGTCACAAAGCTGACAAGTGGCAGAGCCGGGGAGTCGAACTCATGACCTCTGACTCTGAAGCCCAGGCTCCACTGAGCCACGCTGCTTCCCCTAATCTTACAGTCTAGAGGGGGAGAGAGAGACATTAAAATAAATTACAGATGCAATAATAATTGTGGTATTTGTTAAGTGCTTACTGTGTGCCTGACACTGTACTAAACGTTGGGGTGGGGACAAGCAAATCAGGTCGGACACAGTCCCTGTCCCACCTCGGGCTCACAGTCTCAATCCTCATTTTACAGATGAGGTAACTGAGGCACAGAAAAGTGAAGTGACGTGTCCAAGGTCACAAAGCAGACAAGTGGCAGAGCCGGAATTAGAACCCAAGGCCCTCTGAGTTCCAGGCCCGTGCTCCAGCCACTGCGCTGTGCATATGTACCAAAGTGCTGTGGGGCTGAGGGTGGGGTAAATATCAAGTGCTTCGAGAGTACAGATCTAAGAGCGGAGGTGACATAGAAGGGAGAGGGAGTAGGGGAAATGAGGGCTTCATCCAGGAAGATATCTTGTAGGAGATGTGATTTTAAAAAGGCTATCCTATTGTTCTTGTCTGTCCGTCTCCCCCGATTAGACCGTAAACCCATAAAGGGCAGGGACTGTTTCTATCTGTAACCGATTTGTACATTCCAAGCGCTTAGTACAGTGCTCTGCACTTAGTAAGCGCTCAGTAAATACTATTGAATGAATGAATCGAGACAGCACTTATGTACAGATGCGTAATTCATTTATTTATTTACATTAACGTCTGACTCCCCCTCTAGACTGGAAGCTCACTGACAGGTAATGTGTCTGTTTACTGTTATATCCTACTCTCTCAAATGCTTAGAACAATTCTTTATATTCAGTAAGCGCTCAATAAATACAAATGAATGAATGGATGGGACATTTTTCACTATTCTCTTAATTTAGGTTTCGTGCGTGGGAGTTGTCCTAAAGATGAACCGATATGCATGACCAGGAAGGGAAATGAAAAAAAAAAAAAATAAAAAGCAAAGTTTTGTCACTATTTCAAAACCATATTCCTGGAACTCTGTGTGCCATTCTGGTTGTCCCATCTTAGTTAGGATGCGGTTGAGTTGGAGAAAGTACAGAGAAAGAAACCAAGTTGATCAGGAACAGCTTGGTCTAGTGGAAAGAGCGCGGGCCAGGGAGTCAGAAGATCCGTGTTCTAATACTGGCTCTGACACTTACCTGCTGTGTGACCTTTGGCAAGTGACTTAACTTCTCTGTGTCTCAATTTCTTCATCAGTAAAATGGAAATTCAGTACTTGTTCTTCCTCCTACTTAGGCTATGAGCCCGATGTGAGACAGACACGGTGTCTGATCAGATTATTGACATCTACTGCAGCAGTAAAAATGGGGATTGGCACATAGTAACAGTGTTTGACACATAGTAAGTGCTTAACAAATACCGCTATTATTATTATTAATAATAATGGTAGAGAAGTTTTCTCCAGAGGATAAACCCAATGAATTTGTGTGCTCTCTAGTCGGATAGAAGGCTGAGAAAAGACATGATTGAAATCTACACAATCATGAAGGGAAATGAGAGGATGAATACAGAATAATTTTTTACAGAATCGAAAGCACTGTGAATAGGGGACCCCCTACTGAAGGTAATAGGGGGTAGGTTTAAAAAAAATGAAAAAAGGAAACACTTTTTCACACAACGGGTGGCAAACATATGGAATTTGTTAGCACCTGAAGTTGTGCAAGCAGGAGATATCTGTAGGTACCAGAGGAAGTTGGATAAATTTATGGATGCCGTTAGTTCTGGATTACCAGAGGGAAAGCCAGGGATGACGAGAGTTAGTTGGTATCACCATGAACTTTGCCTTCAGTGACAAGGAAGGGAACCATCACATCATTTCTCCAACCAACCTGTTGTCACTGTTGGAAACACAGTACTGATCTGGCTGGACGACTGGTCTGACCCAGTCCAGTGTACTGGACTCTTCTCGCTAAGGAAACTTCACATCTCCATTTAGTCCAGTCAGGGGTATTTAATAATAATAATCATGGTTGAGCATTTACTATGTGCCAAAAAATGTACTAAGCACTGGCTAGGTACAAGATAATCGGGGTCCACATGGGGCTCACAGTCTAAGTAGGAGGGAGAACAGGTAGTGAATTCTCATTTGGCAGATGAGGGAACTGAGGAGCGGAGATGTGAAATGCCGTCCAAGATCACAGAGCAGGTACGTGGTGGAGCTGTTATTAAAACCATGGGACCTCTGATTCCCAGGCCTGTGCTCTTACCACTAGGCTATGCTTGAGTGCTTACTGTGTGCAGAGCACTGTGAAATGTTCTTCCTCTTCAGGAAAGAGAGCAGGAACTAAAATTGGACTCTGATCCTGATCAACTCCTTTCTGTCCCTCTAGACTGTAAGCTGGATGAGGACAGGAAGAATGTCCACCAACTCTGTTATAGTGTGCTCTCCCAAACACTGAGTACAGTGCTCTGCACATAGTAAGCACTTAATATATACAATGAATTGATTGATTCTTCCATTCCCAGATTGTTGCTGATGCCGATTTTCATTTCCCAGTCCCCTGAAAGGAAAGAACTAGAGAAAGACCTAGTGAATGTCTTGGGTGGCAAATCTAAATCCCAAAGGAGAAGTTGGAGCTTGTTTTAATAAAGCTACTTTTTGATCAATATATGTGACAGGATGATAACCAACAACAGCAGCCGTAAAAAATAACTGAGTGTGTCCAGTGTTCAGAGCACTGTACTAAGCGTTTGGAAAATACAAAGAGTTCGGAGACACAAACCCTGCCCTCAGTTACTACCTAACCAGGGAGGCAGAGACTTCAAAACATCACAGAGAAGGGGAATATTAGAGTATATCTGTTACATACATAAGTGTTTCACGGGCTCTGGTGACCTTAAAGTTTAGGGATTGTGGCAGGGCTGAGGTGGGAAGATTAGAGAGTACTGACAGGTCTCCTGTCAATCAGGCAGTCAATCAAATGTATTTAGTGAGTGCTTACTGTGTGCAGAACATTGTACTAAGCATTTGGGAGATTACAACAAAATAACAGAAACATTCCCTTCATTCATTCATTCAATAGTATTTATTGAGCGCTTACTCTGTGCAGAGCACTGTACTAAGCGCTTGGAATGTACAAATCGGCAACAGATAGAGACAGCCCCTGCTCTTTGACAGGCGTACGGTCTAATCGGGGGAGACAGGCAGTCAAGAACAATGGCAATAAATAGAATCAAGGGGAAGAACATCTCATAAAAACAATGGCAAATAAATAGAATCAGGGTGATGTACATCTCATTAAACAAAATAAATAGGGTGATGAAAATATATACAGTTGAGCGGCTGAGTACAGTGCTGAGGGGGTGGGATGGGAGAGGGGGAGGAGGAGAGGGAAAGTGGGGAGAAGAGGGTTTAGCTGCGGAGAGGTGAAGGGGGTGGGTAGAGGGAGCAGTGGGAAAAAGGGGGGAGCTCAGTCTGGGAAGACCTCTTGGAGGAGGTGAACTTTAAGTAGGGATTTGAAGAGGGGAACAGAGGGGGAGACAGACATTGATATAAATAAATTACAGATACGTACATAAGTGCTTTGCGGCTGCAAGGGGGGTTGAATAAAGGGAGCAAGTCAGGGTGACGCAGAAGGGAGTGGAATTAGAGGAAAGGGGAGCTTAGTCAGGTAAAAGGAGTCACTTCCTGGAGGAGGTGTTATTTCAGGAAGGGTTTTTGAAACCGGGGAGAGCTCTGGCTCGTCGGATATGAATGTGGAGGATGTTCCAGGTCGAGGGGAGGGCATGAGCAGTATGTCTGCATTGGAAGAGACTAGCATAAGGTACGATGTGTAAGCTTCAATAGAATGAAGATTGCGAGCTGGGGGGTTGTGGGAGAGAAGAGCGGATGAAATAGTTGATCGTTTTGCAGACTATGGTCAGGAGTTTATGCTTGATATGGGGAGGAATGGGCAACCATTGGACGTGTTTGAGGAGTTGGGAGACAATACCGTTTTTTAGAAATTGAGTGACAGAGTGAAGAATTTTTGGGAAAGATTGGAGACTAATGAAGTAGTCAGGCCTGAATAACACACTGTATCAGTGTGGTAGCTGTTTATTAATAATAACAATAATAATAATGATAATAACGGTGGTATTTGTTAAGTGCTTACTATGTGCCAAGCACTGTCCTAAGCACTGGGGTAGATACAAGTTAATCATGTTGAGACGCAGTCCCTGTCTTGCACAGGGCTCACACTCTTAATCCCCGTTTTACAGATGAGGGAACTGAGGCTAGAAAGTTAAGTGAGTTGTCCAAGATCACATAGCAGACACGTGGCAGAGTGAGGATTGGAACCCAGATCCTTCTGACTCCTGGGCTCGTGCTCTATCCACTAACGCATGCTGATCCTCTTTGACCACAAAAGAAAGGGGTGGATTCTGGAAATATTGAGGTGGAAAAACTGACAGAATATGGTAGAAGACTAAATAATCAGGATAATAGTAATAAGCATGATTATAATAATATGTCTTAAGTGCTACTATGTGCCAAGCACTGAACTAAGTGCTGAGGCGATAAAAGATAATCAAGTCCCACAAAGGGCTCACAGTCTAATTAGGAGGAAGGACAGGCATTGAATTCCCATTTTACAGTTGAGGAAACTGAGGCCCAGAGAAGTGAAGTGATTTGTCCAAGGTCACACAGCATACAGATGGTGGAGCTGGAATGAGAACTCAAGTCCTCTGATCCCGAGGCCTGTGATCTTTCCTCGGTGTAGGGAAGTAGAAGAACGGTAGAAAGGTAGCACAATCTGCCTGTTTACTTGTTTTGACGTCTGTCTCCCCTCTACTAGACTGGGAGTCCGTTGTTGGGTGGGGATCGTCTCTATCTGTGACCGAATTGTACTTTCCAAGTGCTTAGTACAATGTTCTCCCCTCTCAGGTCCGCAACTGGAGAGTTTCCGATATTTTACAGTCTCAGCCACGGAAGGGAGAGTCAAGCAGAGGCCTTCCCGTTCCTTTCCTAGCTTGGGCAGTGGCTAGCGAGTGGAAGGCCATCTGGTACAAGTCAAAAATCACCTGGGCAGCAGCTGCATGGGAGAGAGTCGAGGGTGGAGACTCAAGTTTACTGCGCAGAAGGAGGCAACGGTAAGCCCCCTCCGTATTTTTACCGAGAAAACTCTATGGATACACTACCTGAACGATCGCAGATGGAGAGCGGGGCATTTTGGGAGAGATGCGTCCGTGGCGTCACTAGGGGTTGGAGATGACTTGACAACGTAAGACAAGACGAGTACAATGCTCTGCACGCAGTAAGTGCTCAGTAAATACGATTGAATGAATGAGTGCATGAATAAAATAGAAGGTGGAGCCAGAAAGGCAGGAGATAATAGCAACTAGTCATCGGAGCGGGCTGTAGAGAGCGATGATGTGGGCTTCGAAGGAGGAGAAGGTAAGGGATGGAGGAGGAGATGGGATGGAGGAAAAGTGGTATTAGGGGGAGAGGAGCAGGCCAGGTCCTTCCCCTTTCCCCTTGAGTCAGGTGGAATGGGAAAAAGTAAGACCCTCGTCCTCCTGGGGAGAGAGTGGAAGAATAGACAGGGTCAACTTAAGTGAGCCAATCTCATTGACAACAAGAAGCAGTAAAAATTGGGTCAGAAACAGGTCGCAGGTGAGTCTGCCCATGACGGAGCCGTGTTTCACGGGCTGCATTTAAATGGGGTTGTTGGGAGGGGACCGAGAAGGGGTGGAGCGGAGGTGTTGGATGGGAGTCATCTGATGGGTCACCACCCTGGGGATGGGGGTCTTGGGGTAGCAATGACCGGAGGATAGAGACGTGTTGAGCAGGCTGTAGAATGAGGGCCGTCAGGGTGAAGTCCTGAAGTGTCCAGCCTTTGGTCCTGAGTGACCACGGCTTCAAGTCCCAGGTTCTGGGAGAGTGCAGCGTCCCAGCACACTTGAGTTGAAAAGAGATGATCCTTTAGGTTTCAGAGCCTGGCAGAGAAGCAGCATGGATAGGGCACAGGCCTGGTAGTCAGAAGGACCTGGTTATTCATCCCAGTTCTGTCCAGCTGTGTGATCTTGGGCACTTAACTTCTCTGTGACTGCTTTCTCATTTGTAAAATGGAGATTAAGACAATGAGTCCCTTGTAGAACATGGGCTGTGTCCAACTTGATGAGTTTGTACCTACCCTAATGCTTAGTATGGTATCTGACACATATTAAGGCCTTAACAAGCTCACTGAGGGCAGAAAATGTTTCTTTATTGTTGTATTGTACTCTCCCAAGTGTTTAGTATAGTGACCTGCACGTGGTAAAATGCTGAATGAATGAATAAACAAATACCATGGAAAAAAAAAGGAAAATGGCTTTTGTTCCCAAACAAAATTCCATTCCACTGAGCTAGCTCCTCCTTGGCTTCTCCTAAATTGTCACCTGACCCTTTATAAAAAACAAAAGAGAGAAGATTGGGCTTCGTCTGCGGGAAAAGCTGATTTGGAAGAGTTAATGTTTAGAAAAAAGATAAAAAAAGAAAAAGAGCATCAAGTGTTTTCCAGCTGGGTATCTGGTCTCTGAATTCTGGCTGCTAAAGTTCTGATATTCCAGATCACATCTGTGAGGCGATTGTTGTCCTTTCAGGGATCATTCCAAAATACACAATTAAAAATAATATTTCATTCCTTTCTCTTCCAAAGTAATTTGCAGTTTACAATAGACATTTGGGCAATGGGCAGTTTAGATAATCTCATCTCCTTTGTTTTTAGTCACACTTGGCATTTCAGGGCTCTTCTGATGGTAAAACCCAAAAGAGGATCATCCTTCCCAACCCGCGCTGTGTGCCAACTTGCCCACAGAAATGAGGTGTGCCATCTAGCTGCTCTAGCTCTCTGACACAGTCCTTATTTTTTCCTAGGTTTCTCTGATCCCAAGCTTTTGGCAGGGAAAGGCAGAGGCTCCTTTTTATTATTAGAGCGGGAGGGGTTTTCTCTCCCTGGGTGGGCAACGAGCCAGGGAAAATGCCCCATTTCCTTGAAAACCACCAAATGCATTTTCCATTGTTCACTAAAAACCTTTTCTTTGATAGTCTCACTCTTCATTTCAGGAAACCAACCTTGTTGGATAGTAGGCTTGCTAATTTGATGGGATTTCATAATTCGCAAGGGCTTTGCTTGTTGCCAGTGCAAATGAGCACGTTTCTGCTATCTTTTTACATCACATCACTCAGATCAAAGACTTCGGTAAATGCTTAATAGCCAATTACTGCCTCAAAAATCCATTCCGTATGGTGATGACTAACACAGGAACCCTTTTGGCCTCATAAAGGCAAAGACTGGAGAGGGAAAAACCCCCCCACAAAACTATAAAAGCAGGAAAGAAATTCCTTTTGCCCAGGGCAAATCACTGAGATGGTATCTTTTCAGGAGGCAAACTGAAGAGTCCCCCCCATCTCTTTTTGTGGCATATGTTTAGCACTTACTATGTGCCAGGCACTGTACTAAGCGCTAGGGTAAATACAAGCTAATCGGGTTGGACATATTTCCTGTCCCACACTGGGACTCGCAGTCTTAAACCCCACTTTACAGATGAGGTAACTGAGGCCCAGAGAAGTTAAGTGACTTGCCCAGGGTTACACAGCAGGTAAGTGGTGGAGTCAGGATTAGATTCCAGGTCTTTCTGACTCCCAGGCCCGGGCTTAGCCATTAGGCCATATATCCCCCAGTGTTCCACACTTCCCTGGGAACCTTGTATCGATACATGAGTGGATGCAGTCTGTTGCTTAATCAGTCAATCAGTTGCATTTATTAAGTGTCTCCTGTGTGCAGAGCACTGTACTAAAGGCTTGGGAGAGTACATACAAAAGAATGGGTAGGGACATTCCCTATCCATAAGGAATTTACAGTCTATAGGCTGGAGCTTTCAATCTCTATGCCATTTGGTCAGGACGGTAGTGGAAGATGAGAGAGAGAGGATTCAGCATGAGAAACAACATGGCCTAGTGGATATCGCACAGGGCTGGGAGTCAGGAAGACCTGAGTTCCAATCCCGTTCACTTGTCCGCTGTGTGACCTTGGGCAGGCACTTCACATCTCTTTGCCTCAGTTTCTCATTTGCAAAAGGGGGATGAAGACTGTGAACCCTACATGGGACAGGGAAGTGGCCAACCCCATTTGCTTGAATTCACCTCAGCGCTTAGTAGAGTGCCTGGCACATAGTAAGTGCTTATCAAATACCACAATTATTATCATTATTATTATTATTACTTGTTGAGTGAGGGTCCTGACTCTAAAATCAGGTAAAAGGGGCCGGGTGTTTTCCTGCCCCACCAGCTAATGATGCTTTAGAGTGGAAATGAGCTCCTTCCTACAGCTCTGCGGTCCCAACTCATTCTTTCGTTCGTTCATTCAGTCTTATTTATTGAGCACTCACTGTGTGCAGAGCACTGTACTAAGCTCTTGGGAGAGTCCAATAGAAGAATAAACGGGCACATTCCCTGCCCACAGTGAGCTTACAGACTCAACAGACAAGAGACAGAGTTGGTCAACACGGCTGTCCACAGCTGAATCCAAGATGTATCCAGTCAATTAATAATATTTATCGAGGACTTTACTGGGCGACAAGCACTGTACTTTTATTTGTGGGCAGGAAACATGTCCGCCAACTCTCTTACACTGTACTTTCCCAAGCGCTTACAGTAAGTCGCTTTAACTTCTCTGGGCCTCAGTTACTTCATCTGCAAAATGGGGGTTAAAACTGTGATCCCCATGTGGGAGATGGATTGTGTCCAACCTGATTATCCTGTGTATAACCCAGAGCTTAGAACAGTGTCTGGCTTCTTGTCTTATGCCATCAAGTCGTTTCCGACCCGTAGCGACCCCATGGACACGTCTCTCCCAGAACGTTCCTCTCTCCATCTGCAATCATTTCAGTAGTGAATCCATAGAGTTTTCCTGGCAGAAACACAGAAGTGGTTTACCACTGCCTCCTTCTGCGCAGTAAACATGAGTCTCAGCCCTCGACCATCTCCCATACCTCTGCTGCCCAAGACAGGTGAGTTTAACGTGTAGCAGATTGTCTGCCATTCACTAGCCACCGGCCGAGCTAGGAATGGAATGGATTTGCCTTTGTTTGACTCTCTCTCCCATAGCCAAGACTGGTAGAGTACTGGAAACTCTCCAGGTGCGACCCTGAGAAGGGGTCTGGCTCCTAGTAAGCGTTTCAGAAATACCATTTCAAAAAATTTGATTGGGAAAATACAGTGCCTGAGAATTTATGGATGTGATCCCTGCTCATGAGAAGCTTGCACTCTACAGGGAGAGACAGACATTAAAATAGATTAGGGATAAGGGAAATAGTGGAGAAAAAGGACATTTACATGAGTACTGTGGAATATCTGGTTGGTTAGTCCTTATGAACCGAGACATGGAAAAGTTGAGTCTTTGATCTGGGCTACTTCTCACTTCTGCAGTGAAGCTGGTAAGGAGATTTCAGGAATGGAAACCTGGACCACAGAGAAGTTACCTCCGTGTCTCTCTCCATGTATACTCAGAGTGTTTCAATGTGCCAAACACAACCCACTTCATTTTATAAAAATATTTCAGCGGTAGTTATCCTCATAAAAAACAGAGCCGCAGTATTAGTGTGTTGAAACTACTAAAAATTAGAGGATTTTTTAAAAATGGTATTTAAGAGCTTACTGTGTGCCGGACATTATACTAAGCAACCCATCGGTCTATCGTACTGAGAGTTTACTTTGAGCAGGGCACTGAACTAAGCACTTGGGAGAGTATGACACAACAATTCAACAGACACATTCCCTGCCCACAGCCAGCTTACAGTCTAGAGGGAAGCCCTGAGGGAGATACAAGCTAATCAGGTTGGACCAGTCCATGTCCCACTTGGGGCTCACATTCTCAATTCCTGTTTTTACAGATGAGGTAACTGAGGGTCAAAGAAGCTAAATGACTTCCCTGAGGTCACACAGCACATAAGTGGCAGAGCGGAATTAGAACCCAGGTCCTCTGACTAGAAAGGCCGTGCTTTTCCCCCTAGGCAACACGGGTCCAGATTTGCTCAAGTAAGCCCAGCTTCTTCTTTCTCCGCTCAGCAGTGGAGATTGCCAGCTACTGTTCTCTACTTGGGCTGAAAGCGATTCATACCAGCGGCAGCTGGGTGTTCTGAAAGTGCTTCTCTCAATTCTGCACCCGTGGGCTTACTGCCTTTTGGCTTCTATTCCCATACAGCTCCAGGAGAATTTATAATTTGGATCATGAAGAAACCCTTCCCACCCCTCCCTCCTACCTCTGTTTCACTTTTATCGTTTCGGAAGGGCAGGCTCCTAAGGTGCCTTCCTGATCAGCGGAAACCCAGATGCATTTGTGTGAAAATTGTCAAATGAACTTAGTGTGGAAGTCTTCAGTTTTGTGGGAGTGAATTAGCAGACAGCCTGTTCAGCAGCCGTGTAGGACGAGGGAAGGGGCTCGCTTAGGCATTCTGCAGCTGTTATCTTATCTTTCCAGGGCCCTGTGGAAAATCCATCTTCAGCTCTCTGCAAGTTATCCTTGAGCATTCTGGCTTCTATTAACCAAATACTATTTATTTTATTTAGATCAAAGCAGTAGGGGTGCAAAGACGTTGCTCTGCAAGCATGCTATGTGTGCCAACTATATAATGTTTACTTGGATTCCTTTGTATGTTTTAATTGAACAATTATATTTGAAAAGCTTTGGCTTTTGGGAATGACATAAGGTGGAAAAACCTTTTCAGTGGTTAGATTGTTGGCTAGAATCGAGGGTTAAAGGCCACCAGGAAAAGATTTCAAAGCAAGTTATTTTAATAGCGTGGCTGAAGGGAAAGAGAACGGGCTTAGGAGTCAGAGGATGTGAATTCTAATCCCAGCTCTGCCACTCGCTTGCTGTGTTACGTAGAGCAAGTCACTTAACTTCTCTGTGCCTCTAATACCTTGTCTGTCAAATGGGGATTAATTTCTCCTCCCTCCATCTTAGACTGTGAACCCCATGTGGGACAGGAACTGGGTCCAACCTGATTAACTTGTATCTACTACCAGCACTAAGAACGATATTTGGTACATATTAAGTATTTAACAAATACGATTAAAAACGCGATTTTCTTGTAGCTATACTTGAGCTTAATACAATGCTTGGCATGTAGAAATATTGTTTTTGTTATTATTATTGATAATAATAACGAATTCAACCCGCAGGGGAGAAAAGCAATCAATCTTATTTATTGAGTGCTTTCTCTATGCAGAACAGTTTACTAAACACTTGGGAGAGTACAATATTATAACAGACACATTCCCTGCCCGCAGTGAGCTTAGAGTCTAAAGGGGGAGGCCGACATTAATGTAAATCAATAAATTACGGCTATGTACTTAAGTGCCGCGGGGCTGAGGGAGGGGTGAAAAGAGGGAGCAAATCCAAGTGCAAGGGGGCTGCAGAAGGGAGAGGGAGAAATTGGGAGAGGGAGCTGAAGATAAGGAGCTTATTGCTGAATTGTACTTTCCCAAGCCCTTGGTACAGTGTTCTGCATATGGTAAGCGCTCAATAAATACGATTGAATGAATGAATGAATGAATAAGGAGGAAAGTTACTGTAGTTGTGAAATAGGAGGGTAACTACTAGAGAGAAGTAGTGGGGTGGGGGGTGGGGGGGCGGGGGGGCTCCCAGAAGAGGACACTACAGCAAGGAGCACTGTTTCCAGGCTTGTGGTTGTTTCCATTTGTCCTTCCAAAGTCTCCTACCATGCCTCTCCCATTTCTCCCTGATTTGACGAAGCTAACTGCCCACAGGATCCCGAAGTGCCTGGGCTCTTTCAGTCAGTCAGTCAGTCAGTCAATTCTATTTACTGACTGCTTACTGTGTGCAGAGCACTGTACTAAGTGCTTGGGAGAGTACAATATAACACTGGAACAGACACATTCCCTGCCCACCACGAGCTTATAGTCTAGGGGGGAGACGGACGTTAACGTAAATAAATTTCACATATGTACACGGGTTCTGTGGGCCCGGGAGGGGGGGAATGAATGAAAAGAGTGAGTCAGGGTGATGCAGAAGGGAGAGGGAGAAGAGGAAAGCAGGACTTAGTCACAGTGACCAACACTGGCCGATGTGCATAGGTTGTGTTTGAGGGGGACATTGTCGGAGCTGGTGGTGGGATGGCAAAAATCTTGGGTAGGGGTTCAGGGAACGGGGAAACTCTTGGCAAGAGGGTTCCTTGGCAGATGCTGCAATTCTAGCTACAACAGGCCCTAACCAATCCTCAGTTGACTCTGTGTATAACTGCTGATTTATCCTCACGTTATCTTTACAAATTAATTTTGTGGAAGTTAAAAATCCTCCAGTTTTATTTGGGTCTCTAGTGGACTGGGCTTTCAGGGTCTGTGGGAAAATATCAACAGAACCTTTGGGTAAACGGTGGCAGGTTTTGGAAAGAATCTTTGGTAAGTGTCTGTGGAGTGAACGAGTCACGTGGCGAGCTCTTGGTTCTAAAGAGCACCAAGCTGGATTCTTACAAGGAAACTATGGCAACAATCTTCATTCTGAAGAGTAACAAACTGGGTACTTTCAACTTGTCTTTATTACGCCCTGAATGTTTGGTAATATATTGTCAGCCATATTGAAAAAGGCACGAAAGTTACCTATGAATGTGACATTTTCTCCAGGAAAAAAAGCAGGACAAAAACAGGCATGTGAAAACATGCACTCTACACTTCCAAGTAAATTACTGTTTTTCTCTGAGGTTTTTCTGTCACCATATAACCACTTCTTTCCGATGTGGGTTTCCAATTCCCCAAGTAAGCAAAACAAGAATCTTCCTTTTCCGTCTATTTTGGTTTTTGGTGGGACAGCAACACAGTAAGGAAAAAGTTTAATGAGAAAGAGAAAATAGCAATTTAGGTGGCCTAGGGAAACCATTTAAAAACTCAAACGGCAGCTAACTCCTTCTTTTAAGTGCTCAGTACAGTGCTCTGCACACGATAAGCACATAATAAATACAATTGAATGAATTACAAGCCCTGATTTTGAATGAAAACAAATATGTATGGAGGGCTTTGAGAAAGAGGAGGTGGGTGCTGAGCAACATTTCAGAAAGCTGTGGTATATGGACTGTCTACGGACCCTTGAATTCCTTTACCCCACATCTCTACCAGATCTCATTTCTCCCCTCCTCCGCAGCCCTCTTAAAAATCCCAAACCTCCTTCGCTAATGATCAGTGCCCCAAATCTTATCAACACTTCAATAATAATATTGGCATTTGTTAAGCCCTTACTATGTGCAGAACACTGTTCTAAGCGCCGGGGTAGATACAGGGTCATCAGGTTGTCCCACGTGAGGCTCACAGTTGATCCCCATTTTACAGATGAGGTCACTGAGGCCCAGAGAAGTGAAGTGACTTGCCCACAGTCACACAGCTGACGAGTGGCAGAGCCGGGAATTGAACCCATGACCTCTGACTCCGAAGCCCAGGCTCTTTCCACTGAGCCACGCTGCTTCCCCGACTTTAGTCACTTTAGTCACCTCCTGCATTGTGTATTTATTCATTTATGTCCATCCTCAACACTGGCGTGTGCTTGTGTGTGTGTGTGTGCAGCGTAGCCTAGTGGATAGAGCACGGGCCTGGGAGTCACAAGGACCTGGGTTCTAATCCCAGCTTTCGAAATTAAATGCAGAGATTATTTCCTGCTAAAATCAAATCTTTCTACATCATCCTTTTGGGAAGAATCGGGACTCCTCCCCAATTGAAAGATCAGCTGAGACACCGACTAGTGTGTCTAGGGTCAATCAGTGACGGATCACAGATAGAGGGGGTGAAGCTACCAGGAGTAGTGGGAGAGCACAAAGACTCAAGCATGTGACTGCTCTTTAGTCATTACATTTCTTTGAATTAAACTGAAAAAACGGATCTGAGAAATTCAGTCTTAAGTTTTCTTAGACAACCGCTTGTAGGGATTTGACTCAGTTGTGCCTTGAATAACAATAATAATAATTTTGGTATTTATAGCGGTAGTTGTTAAGCACTTACTATGTGCAAAGCACTGTTCTAATCGCTGGGAGATACAAGGCGAACAGGTTGTCCCACGTGGGGTTCACAGTTTTTAATCCCCGTTTTACAGATGAGGTAACTGAGGCACAGAGAAGTTAAGTGACTTGACCAAAGTCACATAGCTGGCAAGCGGCGGAGCCAGGATTTGAACCCATGACCTCTGACTCCCAAGCCCGGGCTCTTTCCACTGAGCCACGCTGCTTCTCATTTAAATTATTTATTCAATTATTAAGTTATTAAGGTATTTAAGTGCTTACTATGTGCCAAGCACCATTCTAAACTCTGGATAGATAAAGGTAATGAGGTTGTCCCACGTGGGGCTCTCGGTCTTAATCCCCATTTTCCAGAGGAGGTAACTGAGGCACAGAGAAGTGAAGTGACTTGACCAAGGTCACAAAACTGACAGTGGCAGAGCAGGGATTAGAAATAATGACCTCTGACTTCCAAGCCCTTCCTCCTTCCACTGAGCCACGCTGCTTTCTGAAAACACATTAGGATCTTGGGCCACTTGACAATGGTATCTTTCTTACTGTTTTATTATTCCACATTGCTTAAATATACTCACAGGTCTCTGGACCCTGGGCAGGGTCACTGTCTATTCTGTAATAATAATAATAATGATGATGATGGTATTTGTTATGCACTTACAATAGACAAACCACTGTACTAAGAGCTGGAGTAAATGCAAACCAATCGGGTTGGACACAGTCCCTGACCCATGTGGGGTTCAAAGTCTCCACCCTCATTTTACAGATGAGCTAAAGGAGGCCCAGAGAAGTGAAGTGACTTGCCTGAGGTCACACAGCAGACAAGCGGCAAAGCCGGGATTAGAACCCATGACCTTCTGACTCCTAGACCCGGGCTCTGTCCACTACACCATGCTGCTTCTGTACACTGAGCATGGGAGAAGAAGAGGGTTTCAACTACAGCATGATGTATTTGGTGGTAGCGATGGGATTTATTGAGCACCTACTGAGTGCAGTGTACTGGACTAAGAGCTGAGAAAGTTTGATAGAAGCACAAGACACATGCCTTGCCCCCGAGGAGCTTAATTCTTTCACATGAGGCAGATAGAGAAGAAATGTCTGAGTTGTAACAATATACAAGTGCTGAGGTTGAGCATGAGCAGATAAAGTCAGAGGTCATGGGTTCGACTCCCGGCTCTGCCACTTGGCAGCTGTGTGACTGTGGGCAAGTCGCTTAACTTCTCTGTGCCTCATTGACCTCATCTGCAAAATGGGGACTAACTGTGAGCCTCACGTGGGACAACCTGATGACCCTGTATCTCCCCAGCGCTTAGAACAGTGCTCTGCCCGTAGTAAGCGCTTAACAAATTCCAACATTATTATACGTTGAAGAGGCGGCAGAAGGGTTATTAAGCACTGGGCTATTAGTAATTAGGAAAGGCTTATCAGAGGAAGTGGGGTTTTTAGGAGGGCTTTCAAGTGGGAAGGCTGAGGTCGAGTGGACTGGGGGAGTGAAGGGAATTCCAGGCCCCCGGGACAATGTGAGCAAGGGGTTGGAGGTGGGAAAGGCAGCAGTGGAACACAGGAGGAAATTTGGGAAGATGAAAGAGTGTAAGCAGCATAGTAGGGAGTGTGAAGAGCTAGTGAAGAAGGTGGGGAGAATTAGTGGGGAACCTCAAGGCTAATGGTAAAATAAAAAAAAAAATAAATTGTGGTATTTGTTAAGCGCTTACTATGTGCAAAGCACTGCTCTAAGATCTGGGGGATACAAGGTGATCAGGCTGTCCCACGTGGGGCTCACAGTTTTTGAATCCCCATTTGACAGATGAGGTAACGGAGGCACAGAGAAGTTAAGTGACTTGCCCAAGGTCACACAGCTGACTAGTGGCGGAGCGGGGATTAGAACCCGTGACCTCTGACTCCCAAGGCCGGGCTCTTTCCACTGAGCCACGCTGCTTCTCTAGGAATCTGGCGTGGAGAGAGATGGGTAATAACTGGAGGGCTTTGAGAAAGGGGAGATGAATGTAGCCAGTCCCTTGAATTTCTTTTCCTTACAGATCCACAAGACCTCAATTCTCCCCTGCTCCGCAGCCCTCTTAAAATTCCAGGCCTTCTTGGCTAATTATCAATGTCCCAAATCTTATCGACATTTCGGTCTCCTCCTGCGTTTCTGTATTTATTCATTTATGTCCATCCTCAGCTTGTGTGTATGTGTGTGTGTGTGTGTGTGTCTGTGTGTACTGCATTGCCTAGTGGATAGAGCACCGGCCTGGGAGTCAGAAGGACCCGAGTTCTGATCCAGGCTCCACCACTTGTCTGCTGTGTGACTCTGAGTAAGTCTTTTCACTCCTCGGTGCCTCGGTTACCTCATCTGTACAGTGGGGATTAAGACAGTGAGCCCCATGTGGGACAGGGACTCTGTCCAACCTGATTACCTTGTATCTACCCCAGTGCTTAGAACAGTGCTTGGCACATAGAAAGCCCTAACAAATACCATTATTATTATTATTTTATTATGGATGATTCCACTGCTTGAGAACACCGCTATGTCTGTCTCTCCCCTTTAGAGTGTCAACTCCTTGTGGGCGGGGAACATACCACGTGCTTCTTATGTACTTCCCAAGCGCTTAAGAGCCCGGGCTTGGGAGTCAGAGGTCATGGGTTCGAATCCCGGCTCTGCCACTTGTCGGCTGTGTGACTGTGGGCAAGTCACTTCACGTCTCTGTGCCTCAGTTCCCTCATCTGGAAAATGGGAATTAACTGTGCGCCTCCCGTGGGACAACCTGATGACCCTGTATCTCCCCCAGCGCTTAGAACGGTGCTCTGCACATAGTAAGCGCTTAACAAATGCCAACATTATTGATAAGGTGCATAATATTCACTGTTCAAAAAACACCACCATCACTACTACTGTTTCAGAAAATACTCTGAACTGCAAACCAAATGTCGTGTGGAACTAACGTTTCAAGAGCGAACAACTTCTGTGTAGACCTAACGTAGCGGGAAACTAATCGTGTGCAGGATCAATGTTGTGTCGAGATAGTGCTGTGCAGGGGAAGAAGTTTTGTCAGGGAGCAAGGCTGAAAAGGAAAGCTAATGTGAGAAAACAAGTGTTAATCAATTCAAGCCGCGTTCACCCTCAAGAAGGGGACCCGTTTAAGCAAGGGGCTCCGTTCACTGGCCTCCCTCAGAGGCTCTACATCATTTTTGGACTCTGTTATTTCCTCCTGACTAAGGTACTCCCTGGAGTTAAATTAGGCATTTAAGGAAGTGCACTAACTCATGTAAGCCATGAGGGGACTATTTCATGTACGGTTGCTTGGAGGCCTCTGAGAATTTACAGGATCAGATTGCAGGCCACTGACTAGATTTCCAGCAATAGGAATTGCTGGAGGATTGGTAACATTCTAGGGACCGTCACTGTGGGGTAGACTGAGGGAAAAGTCAGAGGTGGGACAACTATCCCCCCTCTGCCACTTGTCAGCTGTGTGACTGTGGGCAAGTCACTTCACTTCTCTGTGCCTCAGTTACCTCATCCATAAAATGGGGACTAAGACTGTGAGCCTCATGTGGGACAACCCGATTACCTTGTATACCCCAGCGCTTAGAACAGTGCTCTGCACATAGTAAGCGCTTAACAAATACCAACATTAATTAATTAATTATCCTGTCAGGGAGCGTGTCTCCCAACTCTATTATATTGTACTATCCCAAGGATTTAGTACAGTGCTCTGCATACAATAAGCACTCAATAAATATCCTTTATTGATCTTGAAAAAATACAAAAAATGGCACTGATCACCGGGTTAGTGGGGCAAATGTCCCTGGAATAATTCAATTGCTAATATCTATCATTTTTTTAATGGTATTTGTTAAACACTTACTGTGTGCTAGGCTCTTTACTAAACACTAGGGTAGATAGAAGCTAATCAGATTGACCACAGTCCATGTCCCTCATGGGACTCACAGTCTCAATCCCCATTTTACAGATGAGATAACTAAGGCACAGAGAGGTAAAGTGACTTGCCCAGGTGACACATCAGGCAAGTGGCGGGACTGGGATTAGAAGCCAGGTCCTTTTGGCTCTCAGGCCCATACTCTTTCCACTAGGCCCTGCCTCTTCCCATGGTGACTTATCCCGGGGAAGGATCTGACTCATATTTTCCTAGGATATTGTTGGGAATTGAGAATCATCATTAGCTTGGATAACTGGGCTCATCAACCTCAGTACATAATGCAATATGTAGGAGAAGGACTCATGGAGAAATAAATCCCCATAGAAGACTGAAGTTTCTGTAAAGTAAATACGTTTAAACTTGACTCCTCCAATTATAGTATCATTTCTTATATGACATTTTCTTCATCTTTTGGCAAATGTATCCACATTTTTGCCAATTGAAAATAATTTTAGCAACCACAATGTTTATAAAAATTATTTAGAACTCCTGAAGACATTGGTTTCAAAACCTATGTCTTAGTTCCACAATACTGATTGGTTTAAATAAAAAATGAGCCAGGCATTAGCAAGTCTTTTAAGAACTTTATTTTTGACTGATCTATTAATACGATAGCATTTTATACCTTAGATTTGCCTTCAATTTCAAAATATCCTAATAAGAGATTCTCAGCAAGTATTAGGTAAAATATTTTAAAATAAAGAATTAGTCAAAACTCCTATGCAGTTAGTGTTCCTGATAAACAAGGTGGGTATAGGGAATTAAGATTGGAATAATATCTCTTTATGGCATTTGTTAAGTACATAGACTCACACAAGTCACTAGGATTCTGTGGCTACAGGAGCAGAATTTCAAGCTCCTTGGGTCTCAGAGTTCGGGATTTACCGACAGACGCAGTTATTGCTGGAGCAGTCACTATCTTCCTGGGGTTTTATGGAGGAACCAGGCTGTGGGTGTTTTTGTCTTTTCCACCAGGCCGGTGGAAGGCCGGATTCATTTATTCATTCAATTGTACTTATTGAGCGCTTGCTGTGTGCAGAGCACTGTACTAAGCGCTAGGAAAGTACAGTTCAGCAACAAATAGAGACAATCCCTACCCAACAATGGACAAACAGTCTAGAAGGGGGGAGACAGACAACAAAACAAGACAAGTAAACAGGCATCACTATAAATAATAGAATTATAGATATGTACATATCATTAATGAAATAAATAGAATAATAAATATGTACATATATACACAACTACTGTGGGGTGGGGGACGGGTAGAGCAGAGGGAGGGAGTCGGGGCGATGGGGAGGGGAAGAGGAGTAGAGGAAAAGAGGGCTTAGTCTGGGAAGGCCTCCTGGAGGAGGTGTCCTTTCAGTAGGGCTTTGAAGGAGGGAAGTGGGATGGAGTCTTCTCAGTGGTGCAGAGGAGAGACAGGAGGCTCAGGTCCTCTGGCTCCCAGTGCTCTTTCCACTAGACCGTGCTGCTTCTCATTTACCACAAGGACCTAATCAGGTCCAAGGGTCCGATGGCCAGTTTAATGACAGACATTCCAGTTTTTAACTAGTCCTTCCTTGTCCAGTTTAGATATGGCACTGGGCACTTTTCTGTCCAGTATTTTTAGTTTCAGTGCTCAATCCCTCCCCTGTGACCCCAGCTCAGTTCCTGGCATGGAGTTCTCTAGACGGCAAGCGCGTCGTTGGAATGTGCCCGTTTATTGTTATACTGTACTCTCGCAGGTGCTTAGTAGAGTGCTTTGCACACAGTAAGCACTCAATAAATACGATTGAATGAGTGAATGAAGTTCCACGGCTTAGAAGTGTGAAACAAAGAGGGAGGCAGAGACCCCTCTGGAAAAATACTCTAAGTTTTGGTTCTGCCACTTGCTTTCTGTGAGATCATGGGTAAATCACTTAACTTCTCTGTACCTCAGTTTCCTCATACGAATAATGGGGGATTCAATACCATGAGCTCCATGTTGGACAGTGACTGTGTCTGACCTGATTATCTTGTATCTATTTCAGTGCTTAGTAAGCACATAACAAATAGTGCACTTTTTATAATTCTTAGTATTACTTCCTCAAAATGGATACATATCACATCAACACCTCTATATGCACTATTCTCATGCACCCAGAGAGGTGTTAAGCAGCATAAAGACTTCATTCTCCAAAACGTTCAGGACCTGTTTCCCCACTCCTCAAGAAACCTCAGTGGTTTCCCATCCACCTCCACATCAAATAAAAGCTCCTCAGCATTGGCTTCAAAGCACTCAGTCACCCTGCCCCCTCCTACCTCACCTCTCTACTCTCCTACAACCAAGACTGCACATTTCGCTCCTCTAATGCCAGCCTACTCCCTGTGCCTCGATCCCGTCTATCTCTCCTCTGACCCCTCTCCGATATCCTGCTTCTGTCCCGGCACACCCTCCCTCCCCAAATCTGACAATTACTCTCCCCTGCTTCCAAGTCTTATTGGAGGCTCATCTCCTCCAAGAAGCCTTCCCTGACTACGCCCTCAATTCCTCCTCTCCCATTCCCGACTGAGTCGCCCAGGCTTGCTCCCTTTATTCATTCCCCTCTACCAGCCCCACAGCACTTCTGGTCCATATCTGTAATTTCTTGATATGAATGTCCATCTTCCCCTCTAGACTGTAAACTCATTGTGGGCAGAGAATGTGTCTGCTTATTGTTGATCGTACTCTCCCAAGTGCTTAGTACAATGCTTTGCACATAGTGAGCTCTCAGTAAATACGATTGAATTAATGAATGAATGAATTGATTAATATTACTGAACTTGGTACACCTCTCCAAATCTTAGGTATTTTGGGATCTGCTCTATCCAAGAGGCATTTATTTTAACTAATCATTCCCAGGCCAATTTGAGCTCTCCAAAACCAACCTATTGTAGTTATCTAAGGAAACAGATCCAGCTAAGAAGCAGCATGATCTAGAGCATAAAACATGCACCTGGGAGTCAGAAGGATCTGTGTGGCAATCCCCGCTCCGCCACTTGTCTGCTTTGTGACCTTGAGCAAGTCCTTTAACTTTTCTGTGCCTCAGTTACCTCATCTGTAAAATGGAGATTAAGGCTGTGAGCCCCTTGTGGGACATGGATTGGGTCCAACCTGCTTAACTCGTATCTACCCAAGTATTCTGTACAGTACCTGGCACACAGTAAGCACTTAAATAATATTAAAAAAATGTGACAACAACTGGTACCAGTCACCCTTTCATTGAGCGGACGAGTACAGTGCTGTGGGGATGGGAAGGGAGAGGTGGAGGAGCAGAGAGAAAAGGGGAAAATGAGGGTTTAGCTGCGGAGAGGTAAAGGGGGGATGGCAGAGGGAGTAGAGGGAGAAGAGGAGCTCAGTCTGGGAACGCCTCTTGGAGGAGGTGAGTTTTAAGTAGGGTTTTGAAGAGGGAAAGAGAATGAGTTTGGCAGAGGTGAGGAGGGAGGGCGTTCCGGGACCGCGGGAGGACGTGACCCGGGGGTCGACGGCGGGATGGGCGAGACCGAGGGACGGCGAGGAGGTGGGCGGCGGAGGAGCGGAGCGTGCGGGGTGGGCGGTAGAAAGAGAGAAGGGAGGAGAGGTAGGAAGGGGCGAGGTGACGGAGAGCCTCGAAGCCTAGAGTGAGGAGTTTTTGTTTGGAGCAGAGGTCGATGGGCAACCACTGGAGTTGTTTAAGAAGGGGAGTGACAGGCCCAGATCGTTTCTGCGGGAAGATGAGCCGGGCAGCGGAGTGAAGAATAGACCGGAGCGGGGCGAGAGAGGAGGAAGGGAGGTCAGAGAGAAGGCCGACACGGTAGTCTAGCCGGGATATAACGAGAGCCCGTAACAGTAAGGTAGCCGTCTGGGTGGAGAGGAAAGGGCGGATCTTGGCGATATCGTAGAGGTGAAACCGGCAGGTCTCGGTAACGGATAGGACGCGTGGGGTGAACGAGAGAGACGAGTCAAGGATGACACCGAGATGGCGGGCCCGAGAGACGGGAAGGATGGTCGTGCCATCCACGGTGATAGAGAAGTCTGGGAGAGGACCTGGTTTGGGAGGGAAGACGAGGAGCTCAGTCTCGCTCACGTTGAGTTTTAGGTGGCGGGCCGACATCCAGGTGGAGATGTCCCGGAGGCGGGAGGAGATGCAAGCCTGAAGGGAGGGGGAGAGGACAGGGGCGGAGATGTAGATCCGCGTGTCATCTGCGTAGAGATGGTAGTCGAAGCCGTGAGAGCGGATGAGTTCACCGAGGGAGTGAGTGTAGATGGAGAACAGAAGAGGGCCGAGAACTGACCCTTGAGGAACTCCAACAGTTAAAGGATGGGAGGGGGAGGAGGCTCCAGCGTAGGAGACCGAGAATGATCGGCCAGAGAGGTAAGAGGAGAACCGGGAGAGGACGGAGTCCGTGAAGCCGAGGTGAGATAAGGTATGGAGGAGGAGGGGATGGTCGACAGTGTCAAAGGCAGCAGAGAGGTCAAGGAGGATCAGAATGGAGTAGGAGCCATCGGATTTGGCAAGAAGGAGGTCACGGGTGACCTTAGAGAGAGCAGTCTCGGTAGAGCGGAGGGGACGGAAGCCAGATCGGAGGGGGTCTAGGAGAGAATGGGAGTTAAGGAATTCTAGGCATCGATTGTAGACGACTCGTTCTAGGATTTTGGAAAGGAAGGGTAGTAGGGAGATAGGGCGATAACTGGAGGGGGAAGTGGGGTCAAGAGCGGGTTTTTTTAGGATGGGGGAGACGTGGGCGTGTTTGAAGGCAGAGGGGAAGGAGCCCTTGGAGATTGAGTGGTTAAAAATAGAAGTTAAGGAAGGTAGGAGGGCAGGGGCGATGGTTTTAAGAAGGTGAGAGGGAACGGGGTCCGAGGCGCAGGTGGAGGGGGTGGCACTTGCGAGGAGGGAGGAGATCTCCTCTGAGGATACTGCAGGGAAGGATGGGAAAGTAGGGGAGGGGGTCGGTGGGGGGAAGGGGAGAGGCGGAGGGGTGACTTTGGGGAGCTCAGACCTGATCGTGTTGATTTTCGTGAGGAAATAGGTGGCCAGATCATTGGGGGTGAGAGATGGGGGAGGGGGAGGAACAGGGGGCCTAAGGAGAGAGTTAAAGGTCCGGAACAGTCGGCGGGGGTGACGGGCATGGGTGTCGATGAGGGAGGAGAAGAAGCTTTGCCTGGCGGAGGAGAGGGCAGAGTTAAGGCAGGAAAGGATAAATTTGAAGTGTGTGAGGTCGGCTCGGTGCTTGGACTTTCGCCAGCAGCCCTCGGCAGCTCGAGCATAGGACCGTAGGAGGCGGACGGAGGAGGTGATCCGGGGCCGTGGGTTAGTGGAGCGAGAGAGGCGGAGGGAAAGGGGGGCGAGAGAGTCGAGATGAGTAGAGAGGGTGGAGTTGAGAGCGGAGACCTGATCGTCGAGAGTGGGAAGACAGGACAGGGCGGCGAGGTGAGGAGAGATGCTATTGGAAAGACGGATGGGATCGAGAGAGCGGAGGTCTCTGTGGGGCAGTAGCGAAGGTTTGCAGGGGGAGGGAGTGTGAAAGATGAGGCAGGTGAGAAGGTTATGGTCAGAGAGAGGGATTTCAGAGTCGGTGAGGGAGGAGATAGTGCAGCGGTAGGAGATGATGAGATCGAGGGTGTGACCGAGTCGGTGAGTGGGCGCGGTACGGTGGAGGAGGAGGTCGGCAGAGTCGAGGAGGGATAGCAGGCGGGCGGCAGAGGAGTCGTCGGGTACATGCGTATGGATGTTGAAGTCTCCGAGGATCAGAGTGGGCAGAGAGAAGGAGAGAAGGAAGGTGAGAAAGGGGTCAAGGTGGTTGAAGAAGTCGGAGGTGGGACCGGGAGGGCGGTAGATGACGGCGACAAGTAACTGGAGTGGGTGGTAGAGGCGAATGATATGGGCTTCGAAGGAGGGGAAGGAGAGGGAGGGGGGAGGAGGGATAGTGCGGGAGCGGCAACAGGCCGAGAGGAGGAAGCCGACGCCTCCTCCCTTACAGGTGAGTCTGGGGGAGTGGGAGAAGGAGAGGCCTCCGCTGGAGAGAGCGGCGGCGGAGGTATATGTTTTCGTTACCCTATTTATTTTGTTAATGAATTGTACATCGCCTTGATTCTATTTAGTTGCCATTGTTTTTACGAGATGTTCTTCCCCTCGACTCTGTTTATTGCCATCGTTCTTGTCTGTCCGTCTCCCCCGATCAGACCGTAAGCCCGTCAAACGGCAGGGACTGTCTCTATCTGTTGCTGACTTGTTCATCCCAAGCGCTTAGTACAGTGCTCTGCACATAGCGCTCAATAAATACTATTGAATGAATGAATGAATGAATGAATAGGTCTGAAAAAAGGATTAAAACTGATTCTATGGCAGCAGGCACGATTTCACTTGAATTCATTCACTTAATCAAGAGTATTTATTGCGTGCTTATTGTGTGCAGAGGCCTATATTAAGTGCTAGGGAAAGGGAAATAAAATTTGTAGCCCTAATCCTTTTTTTTCTTCAAATGACTGTTTTCTCTTGTAACCTTAATCCAAGGCTTCATTTTCTTGAACAGAATGGTGGATGAGGCTTTTGACCTGAAATTTGAGTGGTGTATGAGAATTAGAAATCCCCTAAGGTGCTTCTTGGATATACAGGGCCTGGACTAGCCGTTTGCATTGCTCAAACCCACTGGATTTTAACATTTTAATTTGCTTTGACTCTGAACGTGGTGTCACTGATATTTCTTCATATAAACTCTTGATATTTATACTTAGTACACGTCTAATGTTGAATGGAAAGTTTTACTTCTGGAAATTCTATGCTAAGAATTGTTGTTACTTTCTCCTTCTGCTCTACCTTTTGGCTGGAAAATGCTAAGATCAGGAAAGAGAATTCATGAGTGTAGATAAGCAGTAAATTAGGAAGAAACTTACATTAACGTTGGTGTATTAAGCAAGCGACTGACTATCTCTCCGCCGGAGGATACTGAAAAGTTACTCCGGGGAGCTAGTTGATCGAAATATAAGCCCTGATGACCCTGAAATGGAATTACATTAAAAGATTCTGAGACAATATTAAGTATTGCAGTTCAATTAGTTCTATTTTGCCTGTGATTCAACTGCCAAGAGAGATTCAAATATACCTTGAACCTGTTGAAGATAAGGAGAGAGAGTTTGGTCTGTAGATTAAAGGCTTCTGACCAAAGAGAGGACTGATGTTCAGTGTCCTGTCTTGAGAACTGTCCTGAAAGGTGCCCAAGAAAACCTGGATCATATAGTGAAATCATAATTCCACCAATGACCGTGCATATGAGCCCCAACCGGATTAGTTTTTATCCACCCCAACCCTTAGAACAGTGCTTGGCACATAGTAAGCCCTAAACGTCCCACAGTTATTATATATGGTCCCCCGTGGAATATGAAGTTTCTATGGCTACTGAATATTGGCACAGTGTATTTCGCATTATGGGAAGAGCTTTTCCGAACAGCTTTTTCACTGGCTCCTAAATTTACTCGTTTTGTTAAACTTTTTCATCTTTACTTTTGGTGAATGGATCTAGAATGTTAACTCATTTACCTATCATTTGAAAATCAATCAACCATTCATATTTATTGAGCTTTTACTATGGGCAGAGTACTGTACTAAGCACCACTTGGGAGAGTACAATATATAAGCACTTGAGAGAGTTGGTAGTCACGTTCCCTGCCCACACCGTTCTTGAAAAGGAAAATAAAACTTGATGCCTGGTTTACCCAGTCCATTAAACAAGGTAACAACCTGTGGGGCTAAACCGAGGATATTTATGTCACATAGGGAGGTGAAGATTAAATTTAATGGTGAAGAGCTCTTTTTAGAAATAGTATTCTCTGCATTTTAATCCTGTAATTCTTTCTGTACCCCACTGCCACTCCCCAAAAGCTTTTCCGCAATGAAAGCCAGTCTTTCACCTTAGTTTTGCCCCTTTATTCTTTCTCCTTGCCTTTTCCACCCCTCTGCTTTCCCTCCCTCCTTCACTCTCCTGAAGGGAAATCACTTTGTGCTGTTGAAGTTTTCATTCACAGTGGCCTAGGGAAAACTGACAAAGAACGTTTGATGGTCTTGCTCATGGAAACTCAAACTCCTGCAGGTGGAGAAGCAGGATAGCCTAGTGGATAGAGTATGGTGCTGGGAGTCAGAAGGACCTGAGTTCACACTTGTCTGTTGTGTGACCTTGGGCAAATCACTTAACTTCTCTGTGCCTCAATTACCTCATCTAGGAATTCTTTCTGGGACACAGGCTGTGTCGAACCTGATTAGTTTGTATCTACCCCAGTGCTTAGTGGAGTTACTGGAACATAATAAGTGCTTAATAAATGTCATTTACCCCCCAAAAATGTTGCCTCAATTGTTGGGAATTGTTGGTTTGTTCCCTCTAGACTGTAAGCTCACTGTGGAGAGGGAATGTATGGTCTTATTTTTGTGCTGTACTCTCCCAAGTGCTTAGTACAGTGCTCTGCACAGAGTAAGTACTCAATAAATAAGCTTTTTTGAAATTTCACAAAATGCACTAATGTCTTTTGAGACGATCCCAAAAGCAGAATCTCAGCACTGCTGCAATTCTTCGTCCTGTCTTGCTTTGTTACTCAAGAATAGGGGATCATATCAGCAAGTTCTCCATTTTAGTTCCCTGGGAAGGGAAATTAAGAGGGATTTGCATGCTTTTCTTGACTGAAAAAGAAGATACGGGGTTGAATAACGATGCCCTTGAAGCAACTTCATGAATCTAGTCTTGGAGGATATAAATTAGGCTCTGTTCCCAAACCTCTAGAAAAGTAAAACAAAATTCCTTTAGGTGCTGTTTTCTGGAATGATAAATGTCACCAAACAGTTGCTTCATTTTTATTAGGGTAATTCAAAGCTTAACATCACAATATTAAATCAATGAGGAGTTGTAATATGATTATGAAATTTTTCTGCTGACTATGGTGGTGGTTTTACAATATTAGAGCAGAAATTGTCCACTTTATGCTGACCTGCAGCCTTTGTTTCTCCTAAAAGTGCATAGTAACTCCTGTACACTTTGAAATCCATTCTCCCGAAGAGTCTTCCTCTTTGATCATAATTACAAGTGCATTCATTTCCTAAGAAATTTATGTCAGACTTTTCAATCCCAAGATTTTAGCTGGTGGTGGAGAAACTGTAACTTAATTTGTTTCCTCATCATGTAACAACATATTTAGTTGTCCAAGTTCCCTGAAGTACTTTTTAGAAACGATTCTGCTGAATGAGATGCCATTAACTTACCTGCATCTCCCTCATCTATTTCTAAATTAAGCTGAGCAACTCCTATGGTTGTCTGGTCAGAAGTCTCTTCAGCTGCTTGAAATCTGCCCCCAAATGTAGGTAATGATTCTTCCTAGATCCACTCATTATCAATTGCTTGACAAATGTGGTGTTTGTTTAGCTTTTACTACTTATCAAGCACTGAGGATAAATGATAATCAGGTCAGACACAATCCCTGTCCCAAAAGGGGCTCACAGTCTAAGGGGGAGGGTGAATAGTCTAGTTTCTCCCTAGTTTAGTCTCTCTCTCGTTCATTCATTCAATAGTATTTATTGAGCGCTTAATCTCTGCAGAGCACTGTACTAAGCCCTTGGGAAGTACAATTCAGCAACAAACAGAGACAATTCATGCCCACAACGGGCTCACAGTTTAGAAGGGGGGAGACAGACATCAAAACAAATAAATAGGCAACAGTAGTATCATTATAAATAAATAGAATTATAGATATATCCATATCATTAATAAAAATAAATAGAATTATAAATATGCACATAGGTACACAAGTGCTTTGGGGCGAGGGGGGGTAGAACAAAGGGAGCGAGTAGGGGCGGTGGGGAGGGGAGGAGGAGCAGAGGAAAAGGGGGGCTTAGTCTGGGAAGGCCTCCTGGAGGAGGTGAGCTTTCAGTAGGGCTTTGAAGATGGGAAGTGTGCTAGTTTCGTGGAATGCCATTGAGTAATATCTAATTTGCAGTGACCTCATGGTTACATCTTCTCCATCCTCTATCATATTCCACAGCCCAGTCCACAGCTCCTCTGCCATCGTAGTCATGGTCTCCATCCATCTAGCTGCTGGTCTGTCCCTTCTGGCATGGATATCCATAGAATTTTTTTGGTAAAAACAAATGGCCTTTTCTATTAATAATAATGATAATAATAATAGTAATAGTACTTTGTTAAGCATTTACTATATGCCAGGCACTGTTCTAAGTGCTGGAGTAGATACAAGTTAATCAGGTTGGACACAGTCCCTGTCCCACATGGGGGTCACAGTGGCTTAGTAGATAAAGCACAAGCCTGGGAGTCAGAAGGTTCTGGATTCTAGTCCCAGCTCTGCCACTTGTCTGCTGTGGACCTTGGGCAAGTCAGATAACTTCTCTGGGCCTCAGTTAGCTCTTCTGTAAAATGGGGATTAATAATGTGAGCCCTACATGGGACAGAGACTGTGTCCAACCTGACTAACTTGTATCTACCTCAGCACTTAGAATAGTGCTTGGCATAGAGTAATGACTTAACAAGTACCATAATAATTATTATCATTTATTATTTTACAGCTGTGCTGAGGCACAGAGAGTGAAGCGACTGGCCCACAGTCACACGGCAGACAAGAGGTGGAGCGGGGATTGGAGTACAGGTCCTTCTGACCCCCAGGCCTGTTCTCCATCCACTAAGCCACATTGCTTCCTGTCCTTTATTCCTTGCAGGAAAAATGAAAGTCTCTGCGGTTGTCTTTTATCATCATTTCGATCACTTGGTCATTCGCCTTTGATGCTTTCCCATTCCGCTGCTGCCCAGCACAGGTGAATCCACTATGTCTGATGCTTCGGCTTAGACCTCTCCTTACGGGCAACCCTGGAGACAGAGCATCTCTCAGTGGCGTAACTCTAAGCTTCATGGGTGTACGCAAACTCTCCCGTCACAATCTCCCTCTTAGACTCTGAGCCCCATTTACAATCCTCTAGACTGTAAGCTCAGAGTGGGCAGGGAGCTTGTCTGCCTCCTCTGTTGCGTCATACTCTCCCAAGCCCTTAGTACAGTGCTCTGCACAAAGTAAGTGCTCGGTACATTCTACTGACGGTGATGGTAACAGGCATTTAATCCACATTTTACAGATGAGGTAATTGAGGCCCAGAGGTGTTTAGTCATGTAGCAGGCAAGTTGGGAGCCAGGATTAGAATTCACGTCCTCGGACTCCCGGGCCTTCACTAGGCCACGCTGCTTCTCACTGTGCTTGTTTCATTTTACTTTCACCCAGGGCATGGGGAAAGATTTACTTACCTGTAGTGCCTGGGCAGAACTCTGTGGGTGGCTGAGGAGAAGGCACGAATCATTCATTCATTCATTCAATCATAATGAATGAGCACTCACTGTGTGCAGAGCACTGGACTAAGCACTTGGCAAAGTACAATGGAACAATAATCAGTGACGATCCCTGCCCACAAGGAGTTTACAGTCTAGAGGGAGGGAGGGAGACATCAATACAAATAAATAAAATTACAGATATGTACGTAAGCGCTTTGGGGCTGAGAGGGGAAAGAGCAAAGGGGGCAAGTCAGGGTGATACAGAAGGGAGTGGGAGATGAGGAAAAGTGAGGCTTAGTCTGGGAAGGCCTCTTGGAGGAGATGGGCCTTCAATAAGGCTTTGAAGGGGGAGTAATTGTCTGTCAGATATGAGGAGGGAGGGCATTTCAGGCCAGAGGCAGGATGTGGTCTGAGTTGTCGGTGAGATTGGAGAGATCAAAGCACACTGAAAAGGTTAGCACTACAGGAGTGAAGCTTGTGGGCTGGGTTGTAGTAAGAGAGTAGCGAGGTGATGTAGGAGGGGACAAGGTTGTGGACTGCTTTAAAGCCAGTGGTGAGGAGTTTTTGTTTGACACAGAAGTGGATGGGCAACCACTGGAGTTTTGGAGAAGGGGTGTGACGTGTTGAAAGTTTTCAGAAGAATGATCCGGGCAGCAGAGTAAAGTATGGACTGGAATGGGGAGAGAGAGAAGGCTGGGAGATCAGCAAGGAGGCTGATGCAGTCATCCAGGCGGAATAGGATGAATGGTTTTATTAATGTAGTCGCAGTTTGGATGGAGAGGAAAGGGGGATTTTAGCGATGTTGTGAAGGTGGGACCGACAGGATTTGGGAAAGGATTGAATATGTGGGTTGAGGGACAGATAAAAAAGAATGTTTTAATATTGTGATTTAATAACGACTTTATTATTATTTTCACTTTCATAATGACAATAATATACAGTAACATATTTTGAGAATTTATGTATTTTATACCCATCCTTAGCACTTTTATATAAATATTTATATATGTATTTATAGTACTTATTGAGCACCTACTGTGTGCCGAGGAGTGCACTAGGTGCTTGGGAGAGTCCAATATAAGAGAGTTAGTAGGCAAGTTCCCTGCCCACAACAAGATCTCAGTACATTCATTTATGCAATCATCAATTATTTACAGGGGTTTTTCAAACTGTTTTACACTTCTTTCTACTGCTCCGACCATTTGTAAATGCTTTGAGTCTATTTCCTCCGTTACATTTCCGCTCTTTGAAGGCAGGGCACAGGAGTCTCACTTTTGCATAGCATAGTGGTTGTATTCTGTGGGCACTCAGTACGTACCAATGATTGACTGACCAATCATACAAACACAGACATACACACACAAATAATAATGTTGGTATTTGTTAAGCACTTACTATGTGCAGAGCACTGTTCTAAGCTCCAGGGTAGATTCAGGGTAATCAGGTCGTCCCACGTGAGACTCACAGCTAATCCTCATTTTACAGATGAGGTAACTGAGGCACAGAAAAGTGAAGTGACTTACCCACAGTCACACAGCTGACAAGTGGCAGAGCTGGGATTCAAATCCATGACCTCCGACTCCCAAGCCCGGGCTCTTTCCACTGAGCCATGCTATATATAATATGTATATATATATATATGTATATATATATATATATATATATATTTGTTAAGCACTTACTATGGGAGGATCACTGTGCTGAGCACTGGGGTGGATATACTATATGCAGATTAGACCCCGTCCCTTTCCAGCAAAGGGCTCAAAGTCCAAGAGAGAGGGAGAACAGGTTTCTTATCCCCATTTTACAGATGAGAAAACTGAGGTACAGAGAAGTTATGGCCTGCCCATTGTCCCACAGAATGCAAGTGATGGAGCCAGGATTCAAACCCCTGTGTAGAACAGTACAGTACCTGCATTCAATTAAAAGATAATGTAGTGAATGCTCCACCTAATTTTATAAATAAATAAACTTAAATGTGGACATTGAAGCTCCTTGTCCAATTGCTGACTTTAACTTTAGAAGAAAACGAGCTACATATTTTGGGTTGTTACTTTTCCTTTTGTCCTTAATTCCTAAGGAAAACAGTGGGGCAAAGTGGCTTGAAATTACTTATTGAAATTAATTTTTGATAGAGTTAGGGCTCTAACTTTAGAGTTCTTGATTCCTATTCCAAACTCTTAGACTATCTTTTCACAGCATTAGAGAAACTTTACAACAAAATCCATCAGGAGAGAGCTCCCCTATGATAAAATAGTATTAGTATTTAATGGTATTTGTATTTATTAAGCACCCACTTGGTCCAAAGCACTGTGCAGCCCTCTTGAAAGTACAAAACCAAGAATCAACCAGTGGCATTTATAAAACACTTTCCGTGGGCAGAGCACTGTACTAAACGCTCCAGAGATTAAAATTGAGAAGGAGGTAATAATAATAATATTAATTATTGTGGTATTTGTTAATCACTTTCTTTATGCCAGGCACTGCACTAGGTGATGGAGTAGATACAAGCTGATCAGATCCCATATGGGGCTCACAGTCTAAGAGGGAGAACGGGTACTGAATCCCCATTTTGCAGGTGAGAGAACTGAGGCGTAAAAAACTTATGAGATTTGCCCCAGATCACCCACTGTAGAGGTGGAATTAGAACCCAGATCCTCTGACTCCCAGGCCCATACTCTAGGCCTTGCTGCTTCTCATAATAATAAATTCAAAAACAAGAACAAAAATAAAAATAACATTTAGGGTTACTCACTAACTAGGTGCCAAGGACTCTACCAAGCTCTGGGGTAGAGAAGCAGCATGGTTAGTGAGAAGCAGCGTGGTTTAGTGGAAAGAGCCCGGGCTTGGGAGTCGGAGGACATGAGTTCTAATCCCAGCTCCGCCACTTATCAGGTGTGTGACTTTGGACTCTGTGCCTCAGTTACCTAATCTGTAAAATGGGGATTAAGACTGTGAGCCCCACGTGGGACAACCTGATTACCTTGTATCAACTCCAGCGTTTAGAACAGTGCCTTGCACAGAGTAAGCGCTTAACAAATACCATTATTATTATTATAATCATTTATTCATTCAGTCAGTCATTTATGAAGGGCTTACTTGTGCGGAACACTGTACTAAGCGCTTGGGAGAGTATAGTATAACAATAAACAGACACGTAGTGATCTTACAGTCTAGAAGGCAACACAATCTCTGTCCCACAGGAGGCTCACAGTCTAAGTAGGAGAGACAACAAGCATTGAATCCCTTCTTTACAGAAGAAGAAACTGAGGCCTGCGTAAGTTAAGTGACTTTCCCAAGGTGACACAGCAAGCCAGTGGAAGAGGCGGGATTAGAACTTTTTGATTCCCAGGCCTGTGGTCTTTCCATTAGACCATGCTGCTTCACAGAGTTAGGGATAAAACGGGAAACTCTTGCTGGAGAACGGGCTTGAAAAGTCGGGAAGAACCAGGTGGCCTGTCTAACGTGGGGAGGGAGGGAGGGAGGAGTTTTCTGTCCAAGCCCTTATTTCTCCTTTCCCCCTTCTTCTCTGCGGCGACTATGCACTTGGCGGTATACAACCTTAAGCCCTTGGATGCCCACCCTAGCCCCACAGCATTTATGTACATATCCTTTTACTCTAAAAAAATAAAAATGGTGGTATTTGGTAAGCGCTTACTATGTGCAAAGCACTGTTCTAAGCGCTAGGGGTTACAGGGTAATCAGGTTGTCCCACGTGGGGCTCACAGTTTTAATCCCCATTTTACAGATGAGGTGAGGCACAGAGAAGTTAAGTGACTTGCCCAGAGTCACACAGCTGGCAAGTGGCGGAGCTGGGATAGTATTTCCCCCTAGTTGAAATTTATTTTAGTGTCTGTCTCCTCCTGCGGACTATATAATAATGTTGGTATTTGTTAAGCGCTTACTCTGTGCAGAGCACTGTGCTAAGCGCGTGGCTCAGTGGAAAGAGCAAGGGCTTTGGAGTCAGAGGTCATGGGTTCGAATCCCAGCTCTGCCACTTGTCAGCTGGGTGACTGTGGGCAAGTCGCTTCACTTCTCTGTGCCTCAGTTACCTCATCTGTCAAATGGGGATTAAGACTGTGAGCCCCACGTGGGACAACCTGATTCCCCTGTGTCTACCCCAGCGCTTAGAACAGTGTTCGGCACATAGTAAGCGCTTAACAAATACCAACATTATTAACATCATTATTACAGGGTAATCAGGTCCCAGGTGAGATTTACAGTTAATCCCCGTTTTAGAGATGAGGTAACTGAGGCACAGAGAAGTTAAGTGACTTGCTCACAGTCACACAGCTGACAAGTGACAGAGCCGGGAGTCGAACCCACGACCTCTGACTCCGAAGTCCAGGCTCTTTCCACTGAGCCACGGCAGGGACGGTGTCTAATAACTCCATTGTATCACACTTTCCCAAGAGCTTAGTGAAGGATTCTGCACAAGGTAACCTCTGTTTGTTTGTTTGTGTGTTTGTTTTTATGGCATCTGTTAAGCCCTTACTATGTGTCAGGCACTATACTAAGCACTGGGGTTGATATTATCCATGTCCCACAAGGGGCTCACAGTCATAATCCCCATTTTACAAATGAGGCAACTGAGGCATGGAGAAGTGAAGTGACTTGGCCAAGGTCACACGCCAGACAAGTGGCGGAACTGGGATTAGAACCCAGGTCCCTCTGACTCCCTAGTCCCGTGCTCTACCCTCTAGGCCATGCTGCTTCTCAACCTCTCAGTAAATACTCTTGATTGATTCATTAATTCCAAACCAGGGGAACAATGTGAGTGAGGGGAGAGTCGAGGACAAGGACTAGTTTCCAAAGATTCCGATGAGGCATGAAGTAACTTAAAACACCATCAAAAGATTCCTTAACCAAAAACTCCCATACGATAAAGTTCTTCAAAGCAAGTCCTTAAAAATAATTTTTACAACATTTTTTCCCACTCTAAAATGATCCTGACGGTGTTTTGAACATATTGAAGAGCACCACGATTTTGTTTCTAAGATATAGCTTCATCGTGTTCCTCCTTTATTAGTAATTATAAGAATTTTATTACATGGAAATTCTTGCCTGGAGGCTAGCAAATTTCAGATGGATATCTTTGAACAAAGGCAGGGAGTCTGGTGGAACTTATATTCCTTAGTTTTGCACCACTTTTCCCATGCTATATAATTGGCTAGTTCTTTTGAACAAAGTAGAGTATTTTTTAAATGAGAAAAAAAATTTGAATGAATACCACTATTCTAGTTTCACATATAATTTAGTTAAAAACATGGAAACATAAAATTGAAAATACGAGTTTTCCAAAAGAAGCTTTAAAAATTGTGACCCGAATCAATCATGTTGAAAATAACTAATCCGAAGCCTAAAATCAGTACCAGAACATTATAGGACACATGACCTCAGTGCTTTCCATTCGATTCCTGGAGAATGAAAATATGCACTCTGTGGCTCTTTCCTTTATGTTCTAAAGCTGCAGAGGGAGAAGAGCTTGAAAGCGGGGAATCATGTCACTGTCAACTAAAGCCAGGTTTTCCATTTTGCAAGAGTGGCTGACGGTGTGTACGGTCTCAAATATTATTATTATTATGGTATTTGTTAAACACTGACTGTGTATCAAGCACTGTTCTAAGCACTGGGGTAGACACAAGTCCCTGTCCCACATGGGGCTAAGTAGGAGGGAGGAAAGGTTTTGAATTCCCAGTTGTATAGATGAGGAATTCATTCGATAGTATTTACTGAGCGCTTACTATGTGCAGGGCACTGAACTAAGTGCTTGGAATGGACAATTCGGTAACAGATAGAGACAGTCCCTGCCCTCTGATGGGCTTACAGTCTAATTGGGGGAGACAGACAAGAACAATGGCAATAAATAGAATCATTAAACAATAGCAAATCAATAGAATCAAGGTGATGTACATCTCATTAACAAAATAAATAGGGTAATGAAGATATATGCAGTTGAGCGGACGAGTTCAGTGCTGAGGGGAGGGGAAGGGAGAGGGGGAGGAGCAGAGGGAAAGGGGGGAGAAGAGGGTTTAGCTGCGGAGAGGTGAAGGGGGGGTAGAGGGAGCAGAGGGAAAAGGGGAGCAGAGGGAAAAGGGAGAGAAGAATCTGAGGCACAGAGAAGTGACAAGACTTGTCCAAAGTCACACAGCAGGCAACTGACAGAGCTGGCATTAGAAACCGGCTTCTCTGACTTTCAGACAGTGCTCTTTCCCCTAGGCCATGCTACATAGGAAACTGAGGCATCTGGGGAAGGAAGGATATTTTGACATTTTCTAGCACCCCATTTCAAAGCTTGAAGCTCCCTAAGCCCCATACTGATTTGGCCAAGGCAGGATGTTATAGGAGTGACAGTCAGAGGACCTGAGTTCTTATCCCCACTCTGCCATTTGTCTCCTGTGTGACCTTGGGCAAGCCATTTAACTTCTCTGTGCTTCACTTTCCTCATCTATAAAATGGGGATTAGGACTGAGAGTCATCTGTGGGCTAAGAACTGTGTCCAACCCAATTATCTTGTATCCCCAGCATTTAGTTCGGTGCTTAGCATATAGTAAGCCCTTCAAACTTTGCTCCTCTAATGCTGAGCTTCTCACGGTGCCTCGACCTTGCCTCTCTCACCTTGTCCACATCCTGCCTCTGACCTGGAAAGCCCTCCCTCCTCAAATCCAACGGAGAATTATTCTCTCCCCCTTCAAACCCTTATTGAGGGCACACCTCCTCCAGGAAGCCTCCTCTGACTAACCCCCCTTTCCTCTTCTCCCACTCTTTTCTCCTTCTCCCTCACTTGCTCCCTTTGTTATTCCCCACTCCCAGCCCCACAGCCCTTGAGTACATAGCTGAAATTGATTTATTTGTATTCATGTCTGTCTCCACCTGCCTAGACTGTAAGATCACTGGGGGGCAGGGGACGTGTTTATTCTTGTACTGTACTTTCCCAAGTGCTTAGTACAGTGCTCCGCACACAGTAAGCGCTCAATAAATATAATTGAACACCATTTAAAATACAAACGAGCAACCCCCCCAACTCTGTTGTACATTCCCATGTGCTCAGTACAGTGCTTTGCACACAGTAAATGCTCAACAAATACCGTTATTTGACTGATCAGATTGTAGAGCAGGGATAGGACTGTTCTCTAACACCCTGCAGAGGAATGTGAAAGAGAAATTAGGGCCTCCCCTGAACACTGTACTGTTCTTCCTGCTTAGTACTTCCTCTTATGTAGGCATTTACAGATGTCCTCTAGTGAACACATTCTCATTTCTCAAAGGACTCTCCGTAATTTCTCTCTGCCTTTTCAGAGACAGGAAGAACACATTCTCTTGCCTGACCATATTACTTTTAAAAGAACTTAAAGAAAATGCAGCCTTGACCTCAGTTTAAGCAAAAAGAGATCCCTGTGAATATTGATAGTGGTTGTTTTTACACATTCTTCAGTCTTTTAAATTGCTATTCTTCACTTATTTCCTTTTTGGGAGCTCCTTGGCCACCATGTTTCTTTGTGTTTCAAGAAATTAATCAAATCTGATTGTATCATAGTTTCTTTCCCCATGGAATCATCCCATCCCTGAGTTGTTTAGCAAAATAATAGTAATAATAATGATAATGACAATAATTGTTTAGCAGTTATTATGTATATAGCACTGTACTAAACGTGAGGTAGATACATGAGAAGCAGTGGCCTAGTGGAAAGGACACAGGCCTAGGAGTCAGAAGGACCTGGGTTCTAATCCTGACTCTGCCACATGTCTTTTGTGTGACCTTGGGCAAGTCACTTGACTTTTCTGGTCCTCAGTTACCTCATCTGGAAAACGGGGTGTAAGACTATGAGCCCCATGTGGGACGACCTGACTACGTTGTATCTACCCCGGTGCTTAGAACAGTGCTTGACACATAGTAAGCACTTAGCAGATACCATCATTATAATTACAAGGTAATCAGGTTACACAGAGTTCTTTCTGTACAAGGGCCTCACAGTCTTAGGGGGAAGGAGACCAGGTATTGAATCTTCATTTTACAAATGAAGAACCTGAAGAAGCGATGCTCATTGTGACCAGGGAACGTGTCCGCTAATTCTGTTGTATTGTACTATCCCAAGAGCTTAGTAGGTGCTTTGGACGTAGCAAGCGATCAATAAATACGACTGATTGACAAAGCGACTTGGCTAAAGTCATTCAGCAAGCAAACGGCGGAGCTGAGATTAGAACCCAGGCCCTCTGACTTAATAACAGTTACGGTATTAAGCACTTACTACTACTACTACTAATAATAATGACATTTGTTAAGCGCTTACTATGTGCCAAGCACTGTTTGAAGCGCTGGGGGGATACAAGGTGAGCAGGTTGTCCCACGTGGGGCTCACAGTCTTCATCCCCATTTTACAGATGAGGTAACTGAGGCACAGAGAAGTTAAGTGACTTGCCCAAAGTCACACAGCTGACAAGCGGTGGAGCCGGGATTAGAACCCATGACCTCTGACTCCCAAGCCCGGGCTCGTTCCACTGAGCCACACTGCTTCTCTAACTGTGCTTCTCTTCTTCTTACTGTGTGCCAAGCACTGTTCTAAGCTCTGAGGTAGATACAAGATAATCAGGTTGGAGAGAGTCCCCGTCCCACATGGGGCTCGCTTTCTTAATCTCCATTTTTCAGATGAGGTAACCGAGGCACAGAGAAGTAAAGTGACTTGCCCAAGGTCAGGCAGCAGGCAAGTGGCAGAGCCGGGTTTAGAACACAGGTGCTCTGACTCCCAGCATATGCTTTTGCTTTATTGCTATTGTTTTTGTCCATCTATCTCCCCCGATTAGACTGTAAACCCGTCAGCGGGCAGGGACTGTCTCTATCCGTTGCCGCATTGTCCATTCCAAGCCCTTAGTACAGTGCTGTGCACATAGTAAGCGCTCAATAAATACTACTGAATGAATGAAAGTGCTTTCTGTTCTTTCCACTAGTCCATGCTGCTTCAGTCCAGAAGTAAAGAGGTAATCTTCAATCTAAAAAAAGGCCCTGATTAGTGGTCAGGGAGGTCACTGTCCAGTTATCCTCTGGAGGAAGAGAGGGTGGTTCTTTAAGAATACAGCCTGGTTCAGCGCACTGCAGATTTCCTTTAAGGTCTCAGCATCAGCAGAGTCCAGCCGGCACCCGATATCGATCCGTCTGTGCTCCGGCCCTGCTCTGCACTGTCATCTCCACAGCCCCCTCTGGAGAAACAGCCCTGCCTGTTACATCTAGCATTCCCTGCTAATTACATCTCTTGCAATTTCCAGTGTCGTTTGGAGTCACGGAGGGGAAGGGAAGGTGGAGGGCGGGGAAGGAGCAAAAAAAAAAATGGGAGGAAGGGAGGGACAGAGACAGGAGCGGAAGGATTCAAGAAAGGAAAAGTGGCAGCCAGCCTGTGTGCCTTTGATTGCAGACTGTCATACAAAATGCAAATGTTAATTGGGATTTAAATTATATATCGAATCTTGCTTCCAGTGGGCTTCTCTTGCCAGAAATTGCCGATGTCCCGACAGAAGCATTTATGGACAGAAGAACACGGTGCTGGTTTTTTTTAAAAAAAAGGCCAGCTCCCCCTTAGAGTTGGCTATAGGAGGCAATTGAATTTTCTTGTCCTATGCCGCCTAGAAGAGTGAGCCGTGGGCTGGGAAGACGCAAAGGGTGAAAGACTGAGTGTTTAACGGCCTTCTGGGGAGCTTTTTCATGGCTCCCTCAGTGACTCATTCATTCATTCGTATTTATTGACTGCTTACTGTGTGCAGAGCACTGTACTAAGCACTCAGAAAGTACCATACAGCAATAAAGAGAGAAAATTCCTACCCACATTGATTGCTGGACAGATTCTGTTGAGAAGGACGCCTCCCTCCTCTTCATTCCTCATTTAGATTACGAGCCTGTCATTGGGCAAGGATTGTCTCTATCTGTTGCCTGATTGTACATTCCAAGCGCTTAGTACAGTGCTCTGCACATAGTAAGCACTCAATAAATATTATTGAATGAATTCCTCTTCCCTCCCCAGTCAATCAATTGTATTTATTGAGCTCTTACTGTGTGCAGAGTACTGTAATAAACACTTGGGAGAGTACAGTAAACCGGACTCGGTCCTCCCTCATCCTCTCTTCTTCTCTTACTCCTCCCACCTTCTCCCTCATTTTTCCTCCTCCTTCTTCCTCTTTCCTTCATTACACTCCTCCCACCTCCTTCTTCCTCCTTACTCTGCCTCCAGTCAATTAATAATATTTAGTGAGTGCTTACATCGTGCAGACAGACCAGTGTACTAAGCGCTAGGGAGAGTACAATAGAACTGTTAGCCTCTTTCCACCTCTCTCCTCCTCCCTTCTTCATCTCTCCCCCGGCCCCCAACAGAAGATCTAATCAATCATCAATCACTCAGCCAATCTATCCATGAGGGACACTTTGCTGTCAGGTCAAAGAAATCCCAGATCCAGGTAAGGATAAATCACGGTCTGCTCAACATTCCATCTTTCGTTACCTAGCTCCAAATAGTGGTCTCTTAGCACATCTTTTTATGTCATGAGTGCTTTCTCCCTACCCCACTTTGCTCAGTCCTCCTTTCACTTATTCAGGGGTATTTAATCATTCAGTCATATTTACTGAATACTAACTGTACGCAGAGCATTGTAGTAAGTGCTTGGAAAATACAATTCAGCAATAGAGAGAATCTTTGTCCACACCCGGCTTACAGTCTAGAATGGGGGAGACAGACATCAAATCAAGTAAAACGGCATCAATATAAATAAATAGAATTATGGATATATACATATCAAAACAAGTAAACAGGCACCAATATAAATATAATTATAGATATGTACATATATATATATAAGTGTTGTGGGGCGGGGAGGGGGAAAAGCAAAGGAAGCGAGTTGGGTGACGCAGAGGGAAAGAGGAGCTGAGGAAAAGGGGGACTTCTTAAGGGAAGGGAAGGGAAAGGAAGGGGAAGGGAAGGGAAGGGGAAGGGGAAGGGGAAGGGGAAGGGGAAGGGGAAGGGGAAGGGGAAGGGAAGGGGAAGGGGAAGGGGAAGGGGAAGGGGAAGGGGAAGGGGAAGGGGAAGGGGAAGGGGAAGGGGAAGGGGAAGGGAAGGGAAGGGAAGGGAAGGGAGGGGAGGGGAGGGGAGGGGAAGGGAAGGGAAGGGCTGGGCCATAACTGGAGGTTACTGTGACAAGTAGGGGACATAAACTGATTTATTCATTTATTTTTGTGTGACTAATTATCTGGGAAGGAGAGTGAAGCATTGAAATGGTAAATCACAGCCCCAAACAATTCAGGGTTGCAGTGTCCTTTCGGGAGACCACTGTAGCAGACAGATCAACCTGACAGCCAAACCGGGGAGAGGGTTTACTGTCTACAGCAAAGTCTTCATGAAGATCAAGATTTCAGAGCAAAGAGACAAAATTAGATGCAGGCCAGTTAGTGGCACAGGAAGGCAGTCTTTTAGGCCACATTCTTATACAAGAGAAGATTCACACCATCATAGCATCATCATCATTAGAGAAGCAGCGTGGCTCAGTAGAAAGAGCCCGGGTTGGGAGTCAGAAATCATGGGTTCTAATCCCGGCTCCGCCGCTTGTCAGCTGTGTGACTTTGGGCAAGTCACTTCAGTTCTCTGTACCTCAGTTACCTCATCTGTAAAATGGGGATTAAAACTGTGAGCCCCATGTGGGACAACCTGATCTCCTTGTATCCACCCCCAGCACTTAGAACAGTGCTTTGCACATAGTAAGCGCTTAAAAAATTCCATCATTTGTTATCATCTAAAATGACAGACAGTTTTATGCATGTGTGTGCATATATGTGTGTATAATTGATTTAAGTGTCTGTCTCCCCCATTACATTGTAAATTTCTCGAGAAGAGGGATTGAGCACCTACTATGTGCAGAGCACTGTACTAAGCACTGGGGAGGTATATGGTAAAAGATAAATAAGACTCGAAGGTAGTGCTGGGAGGTTGGCAACAGGTGACACAAAGATGAACACACAACCATCTAAGAACACAAGGATAGTGACAAATATAGTAAAAATATCAGTTCACTGTGGTTAGAAGGAGTTGTTTTCAGGTTTTTCACTGCCCAGGCAAGACTGTTCTGAGTCCAGGTCAAAGCAGCCACAGCCAAAAACCTTCCCAGAGTTCTAAAATTTGTGGAGGCAGGCTGAGGTTCTCATGGTTTAGTGGGAATTGATGGTATTTACTGAGCACTTACTACATGCAGAGCAGAGGCCTGGATGTCAGAAAACTTCATTTCTGTTCCCAGCTCTACTTCTTGCCTGCTGCATGTCCTTGGACAAGTCATTAACTTCCTTGTGCCTCCATTTCCTCATCTGTAAAACAGGGACAAAATACTTGTTCTCTACCGCTTTTAGATGGCGAGTTCTATAGTAATAATGTTGGTATGTGCTGAGTACTGTTCTAAGCGCTGGGGTAGATACAGGATAATCAGGTTGCCCCACATGGGGATCACAGTCTTAATCCCCATTTTACAGATGAGGTAACTGAGGCACCGAGAAGTTAAGTGACTTGTCCAAAGTCACCCAGCTGACGTGGCAGAGCCGGGATTAGAACCCATGACCTTTGACTCCTAAGCCTGTGCTCTTTCCTCTGAGCTTCGCTACTTCCCTAAGACCTATGTGAAACAGGATTTGGGTCTGAGTACTCATATACATATCTGTAATTTCTTTATTTATATTAATGTCTCTCTCTCCCTCTAGATTATAAATTTATTGTGGGCATAAACTATATGTTTTTATTATATGTGTTTATCCTACTCTCTCAAGCACTTAGTACAGTGCTTTGCACACAGTAGGTGCTCAATAAATACAATTGAATGAACGATAGATCTACCTTAGCATTTAGCACAGTAGTTGGCCCATAGTAAGCACTTGAGAAATTCCATTTCTGAGGGCTTGCAAGGTACAGAACACTAACTGTCAAAAGAGTGTAATGGAGATTAAAAAGAAACCATAAACACTTTGTACTCAAGAAGCTTACAATCTAATGGGGAAAGGACAAAAATGAATTTCAGATAGGAGGAAGAAGAGATTAGCAAGGTGGATTTGAGATTGAATAAGTGCTTAATGAGCAGAGAGCATATTCCCTCTGCTCCCTCTACTTCCTCCTTCACCTCTCCGCGCCTAAACCCTCTTCTCTCCCCTTTCCCTCTGCTCCTCCCCTTCTCCCATCCCATCCCCTCAGCACTGTACTCGTCCGCTCGACCGTATATATTTTCATTACCCTATTTATTTTGTTAATGAGATGTACATCACCTTGGTTCTATTTATTTGCTATTGTTTTAATGAGATGATCTTTCCCTTGATTCTATTTATTGCCATTGTTCTTGTCCGTCCGTCTCCCCCGATTAGACCGTAAGCCCGTCAAAGGGCAGAGACTGTTTCTATCTGTTACCGATTTGTACATTCCAAGAGCTTAGTACAGTGCTCTGCACATAGTAAGCGCTCAATTAATACTATTGAATGAATGCATAAATCAATAGTAACGTGTATTCAAGGCAACTGAGGGGGTGTAGCGCAGAAGCAGTAGTTGCAGGATACACTATGGAGAGAAGAAAATTGGGAAATCCCTCTTGGAGGTAGTGGGATTACAAGAGGGGTCTGAGGCTTGGGAGAGCTGTGGTTTAGTGGCTTCCAAAGGGAAGGAAGGATACAAGTGATGATTATCTGCCAAATTGTGTCAGGTGCTGAAAAAGAAGAGGTTCATGTTGGAAAGAGGCAGATGGTCATTAGGAGAACACAGACCTCCACCCTTCACCCCCCCCAAAGGCTCAATACGGCCTTTTGGAAGACCCATCTGTCAGGTCCTCTTGGGTTGGGACTCTCTAGAGAGGAAGCATATGAATTCTTTCAGTCCACTACACAGGTGCTGCTCAGCTCCCAGTACTGCCAATTTATTAAAAAAGAGCTTGGAAGAGATGATTCCTCACAACACTCTTTAATTGGGCCTCAGGCCTAGTAGAAGCTCTCAGGGGAATCGGCTAATGGGTTGATAATGCTGCACATGTCTTGACTCGGATCTTCCTCCGGATTTTGATGCCAATCAGTCAGTCATATTTACTGAGTGCCTACTGGGTGCAGAGCACTGTACTGAGCACTTGGGAGAGTACTATATAACAATAAAACAGGCACATTCCCTTCCCAAAGTGAGCTTACAGAGGGGAAGACAGACATGAATAGTACAGAAGGGCTGTGGGGTTGGGAGGGAGGATGAAGAAAGGGAGCAAGTCAGGGTGATGCAGAAGGGAGTGGGAGAAGAGGACTTAGGGAAGGCTTCTTGGAGGAGAAGTGCTTTCAGTAAGGTTTTGAAGTTGGGGAGAGTAATTGTCTGTCAGATATGAAGAGGGAGGGCATTCAAGGGCAGAGGAAGGAGTGGGCGAACGGTCGGTGGAGAGGTAGATGAGATCAAGGTACAGTGAGAAGGTTAGCATTAGAAGAGCGAAGTGTGTGGGCTGGGTTATGGTAGAAGAGTAGTGAGGTGAGGTAGGAGGGGACAAGGTGATTGAGTGCTTTAAAGCAGGCGGTGAGGAGTTTCTGTTCAGTGTGGAGGTGGATGCACAATCACTGGAGGTTCTTCAGGAGAAGTGAAACGTGGCCAGAATGTTTTTGTAGAAAAATGACTCGGGCAGAAGAGTGAAGTATGGACTGGAGTGGGGAGAGACAGGACACAGGAAGGTCATCAAGAAGACTGTTCTGGTAATCGAGTTGGAGAGGATAAGTGCTTGGATTAAAATGTTAGTAGTTTGGATAGAAAGGAAAGGGTGGATTTTGGCTGTGCTGTGAACGTTTAACAGGCAGACTTTAATGAACTGAATGTGCAGGTTGAATGAGAGAGAGGAATCAAGAATAACACCAAGTTTATAAGCTTGTGAGACAGGGAGGATGGTAGTGTGATCTATAGCCAAGGAACGGTCAGTGGGAAGTCGGGGTTTTGGTGGGAAGATGAGGGGTTCTGTTTTGGACGTGTAAAGTTCGAACTGATGGCAGAACATCCAAGTAGGGATGCAGAGATGTCTTGCAGGCAGGATGAAATGCTAGATTACAGAGAGGGAGAGAGATAAGGGCTGGAGACACAGATTTGGGAATCATCTGCCTAGAGGTGGTAGTTAAAGCCATGAAAGCAAATGTATAGATGGAGAATAGAAAAAAATACTTGGTATTTGTTAAGCGCTTACTATGTGCAGAGCACTGTTCTAAGAGCTGGGGTAGATACAGGGTCATCAGGTTGTCCCACGTGAGGCTCACAGTTAATCCCCATTTTACAGATGAGGTAACTGAGGCCCAGAGAAGTGAAGTGACTTGCCCACAGTCACACAGCTGCCAAGTGGCAGAGCCAGGAGTCGAACCCATGACCTCTGACTCCGAAGCCCAAGCTCTTTCCACCGAGCCACGCCGCTTCTCAGACCTGAACCTTGAGGAACCCCCAAGTTAGGGAGTGGGAGGCCGAGGAGAAGCCCGCAAAAGAGACGGAGAATGAGCGGCCAGAAAGTTTCTCTCCTATTCTTCTGAAAAATGTTATGGTTCTGGTGAAGGGTTACTCCATTCCTGAATTATTTAGAACTCTGGCTATGAATGCCATGATTTGTCAACTTTCTCATGGCACTCATATCTGGGGGTAATTTCTACTCAGTTGGTAGAAGATATTGATTCTATTTGATTGATTCTCGATTCTATTTAGTTGCCATTGTTTTTACGAGATGTTCTTCCCCTTGACTCTATTTATTGCCATTGTTCTTGTCTGTCCGTCTCCCCCGATTAGACCGTGAGCCCGTCAAACGGCAGGGACTGTCTCCATCTGTTGCCGACCTGTTCATCCCAAGCGCTTAGTACAGTGCTCTGCGCATAGTAAACGCTCAATAAATACTATTGAATGAATGAATGAAAGATATATGTCTGAGTATAGTGGCAGATTCTAAAGCTCACACATTAGTTTCCAAAAGGAACAGGGCAGGCAGGGAAGACAAATTTAATGTAACTGTCTTCAGTTTGAATGACCCAAATGTATGGCTTTTACTTCAGGCAGGGAAAGGAATCAGGGGGCCACACTTACTTGAGTCGGATATAAGGCTGCTAATGGGGATTGGTCTACACTTGTTGTTGGGCTTTTTTATTCCCAGAGGAAGGTTCACTTGGCAGGAAGACAGACCCGATTTCAAAAAGAGGAATCAAAATGTGGAAGGCAGAAACAGTCTCTCCCTTGATGTCCTCTCGGAGAGACAGGGTCAGTAGAACTATGCTCAGCTGAATCAGAGTATTTGTGAAGCAGTTTGAAGCCACTGAATCAATTATATATTCAACATGGAGTAATCATGAATCCTAGTTGCTACCTTATTAATGTAAGGCAAGTGATAGTGCCTTGTGAATTTAGGGTAATTTTGTTCAGAAAATTAAATCAGCATTCATTTTTCATTCCATAAACATCAGTCAATCAGTGGCATTTTTTGAGCGCTTACTGTGTGCAGAACACTTGTATTAAGCACTTGAGAGAATGCAATAAAACAGACTTGGTAGATGTTCCCTGCTCACAAGAAATTACAGTTTAGAGGGAGAGAAAGACATTATTATAAATGGACACTATATTTTTATTGTATATATAGTGTATATATATATTGTGTGTATATATATATGTATATATATGTATATACATATATATATATATATAGTGCTTAGGGATACAGGGGGGTGGTGATATCAAGTGCCTAAAGGGAACAAATCCAAGTGATGTAGGAGAGGGAGGTAGGGGAAAGTAGGGCCTAACTGGGGAAGACCTCTTGGAGAAGAAGCAATTTTAATAAGGCTTTGAAGGTGGAGAGAGGGATAGTCAGTCTTATATAGAGAAGCAGCATGGCTTAGTAGAAAGAGCAAAGATTTGGGAGTCAGAGGACGTGAGTTCTAATCCTGACTCTGCCACTTGTCTCCTGTGTGACCTTGAGGAAGCCATTAACTTCTCTGTGCCTTAGTTCCCTCATCTGTACAATGAGGATTAAGACTGTGAGCTCCAAGTGGGACAACCTGATTACCTTGTATCCACCCCAGTGCTTAGAACAGTGCTAGGCACATAATTAGTGTTTAACAAATACCATCATTATTCTTATTATTATTGTAGATGGGGGAAGGAGTTCCAGCCAGAGTGAGGATGTGGGCAAGGGGTTTGTGGTGAGATAGATAAGAGCAAGGTACAGTAAGTAGGTTTTATAGGAAGTTGGCATTACTCTGTACACAGTAAGCTCTCAATAAATATGATTGATTAATTGTCTAATTGATAGAGGATTGAAGTACACAAACTGGTGTATAGTAAGAAATTAGTGAGGCATTATAGGAGGGGGCTAGCTGAATGGATTCTGTGAAGCCAGTGGTAAGGAGTTTCTGTTTGATGCAGAGGTGGATGGGTAACCACTGGAGGTTCTTGAGGAGTGGGAAAAACATGGACTTTAAAAATTTATTTTTTAGTGATCCAGGCACCAAAGTGATGTATGGACTGGGGTGGGGAGAGACAGGAGGCAGGGAGGTCAGCAAGGGGGCTGATGAAGTAGTCAAGGCCCCATAAGACTAGTGCTTAGATCAGCATCGGAGCAGTTTAGATGGAGCGGAGAGGGCAGATTTTAGCGATTCTGTGAAGATAGAAATCAGCAGGATTTGGTGATGGATTGAATACGTGCATTGAATGAGAGAATAGTCAAGGATAATGTCAAGGTCACGGGCCTGTGAGACTAGGGGATAGTGGTGTAATAATAATAATAATAAGTGTGGTATTTGTTAAGTGCTTACTATGTGCCAGGCACTTTACTAAGCACTGAGGTGTATACAAGCAAATTGGGTTGGACATAGTCCCTGTCCCATGTGGGGCTCACAGTCTCAATCCCCACTTTACAGATGAGGCAACTGAGGCACTGAGAAGTTAAGTGACTTGCCCAAGGCCACACAGTAGACAGGTGGTGGAGTCATGATTAGAACCCATGACCTTCCAAGTCCCAGGTCCAGGCTCTATCAGTTACACCATGCTGCTAGACTGTAAGCTCGTTATGGGCAGGGAATGTGTCCGCTTATTCTTACATTGTACTCTCCCAAGTGCTTAGTACAGCGTTCTGCTCATTGTAAGTGCTCAATAAATATAATTGAATGAATGAATGATTGAATGAAATGTTGTCTACAGTCTTCCCCATCACAGGATGGGGTTTGGGTGGGAAGATGAGGAGTTCTGTTCTGGACATGTTTAATTTGAGGTGTTAGTGGGACAACCACGTAGAGATGTAACCAAAGCAGGAGGAAATGTGAGACTGCAGAGAAGGAGGGAGGTCAGAGTTGGAGAGGTTCATATGGGAATCATTCACAGAGAGATAGTAGTCAAAGCCATTAGCAAAGATATCTAAAAATAAATCCTACATTTATAATAATGACCATCACTGTTGCTGTTTTCATTTCATCATCTGTATTAATTCTTCTGGACAGACAAAGAAGAAAAACTGCTTATAAATCAACGAACTGGGAAAAACACTTTCCTGAAAAAATAATAGAAACCCTCCAAGCTTATTTTAAAGAGAGAAATTGAAGTCTTACAGTTACTTCACATATAAGTAATAGGAGTCAGAATTGAGGGTGGTTTTGATGAATTGGAAATCCATTTTTACATTTAAATGAAAAACAAAAGTGTTTGTGATTTGTCTGTACCTTATTTCCATTATTTATACCGCAAACAGAAATTGGAGAACCCAAAATAACTTGGAATGAAGAAGATAGGAGCAGAGAAATGAGCAGGCCTAAAATAATAATAATAATGATATTTGGTAAGCGCTTACTATGTGCCGAGCACTGTTTTAAGCACTGGGGTAGATACAAGGTAATCAGGTTGTCCCATGTGGGGCTCACAGTCTTAATCCCCATTTTATAGATGAGGTAACTGAGGCACAGAGAAGTTAAGTGACTTGCCCACAGTCACACAGCTGACAAGTGGTGGAGGCAGAATTAGAACCCACGACCTGTGACTCTCAAGCCCGTGCTCTCTCCATTAAGCCACACTGCTTTCTCTGGGCACCATGTCTTAATTTAAGTTGCATCTGTCGTGGCAGGGCAGTTGCATGAGGTATTCATTGTACTTGGTTGTATCCCAACCCCAGAATGTAGAATCCTCTCGTAAATATTAATTTTGCTGCTTAGATGTGTACAGATGTAAAGGTTTGTCTCAGTGTGGTGGTGACAAAACAGCTATTTGCTTTGAGACCTGTAGGGATAAGCAGACGTTTTAAAAACATTTTCACAGGCCAGCTGCCACTTACCAGCAATGAGTTGGAAACATTTACAAAAAGACAGTCTAGTTTCAAGGCCAGTGCAAGCAGGGAAATTTCACAAGGCTGAGAGTGGGGGTGAGGGGGTGGGGATGGGGTGGGGGTGGGAGAGTAGGAAGGGAAGAAAAACAAAAACAGCATGGTTTAGTGGATAGAGCATGGATGGGGAGAAGCAGCATGGCTCAGTGGAAAGAGCCTGGGCTTCAGAGTCAGAGGTCTTGGGTTCGACTCCCGGCTCTGCCACTTGTCAGCTGTGTGACTGTGGGCAAGTCACTTCACTTCTCTGTGCCTCAGTTCCCTCATCTGTAAAATGGGGATTAACTGTGAGCCTCACGTGGGATGACCTGATTACCCTGTATCTACCCCAGCGCTTAGAACAGTGCTCACAGTAAGCACTTAACAAATACCAACATAATTATTATTATTATGGGTTCTAATCCCGGCTCCGCCACCTGTCTGCTCTGTGGCCCTGGGCAAGTCTCTTAAATTCTCCGTGCCTCAGATAATCTCATCTGTAAAATGAGGACTATGATGGTGAGCCTCATGTGGCACAGGGACTGTGTCCAAACTGATATGCTTGTATCCACCTCAGTGCTTAATACAGTGCCTGGCACATAGAAGCACTTAACCAAGAATGCTGTTATTATTAATAATAATAATAATAATAATAATAATGATAATTTATGAGAAGTTTAATGTCTAGCAGCAGTGGCAAATGTAGAGGCAACTAAACATGTGATATGGTTTGGAGATGTGATGCTCAGGGGGAAGTAGATGCTACTGACTTGTTCATTCCAAGCGCTTAGTACAGTGCTCTGCACATAGTAAGCGCTCAATAAATACTACTGAATAAATACTATTGAATGAATACTGACCGCTCAGAGGCAGAATCAGCTTGGGAAAACTGAAAAAATGTGAGGACATTTGCTAGCTTTGGAGACAAGCATGCTGTGTTGAATAACTTAACCCATCCCTACAGCACTTCCTTAATCAATCAAGCAATCATATTTATGGAGCATTTACTATATGCAGAGCACTGTGCTAAGGGTTTCGGGATGTACACTATAGCAGTGACTGTTATAGACACAGTCCCTGTCCACATTGAGCTCAAGGTTTAGTGGGGAGAAAGATGTTAATATAAATGAATAAATTATGGATGGGGACATAAATGCCATGGGGATGAGAGAGAGGTGAAATTAGGGTGCAAATCCGAGTACAAGGGCGACAAAGAAGAGAGAGGGAGAAGGGGATATGAGGGGTTAGTTCGGGAAGGTCTCTTGGAGGAGAAATGTTTTTTAATAAGATTTTGAAGGTGGGGAGAGGGGGTTGTCTGTCACATATGAAGAGGCAGGATGTGGGTGACAGGTTGGCGGCGAGAGAGACGAGATGGAGGTATAGTGAGTGGGATGGCACTAGACTGCGGGCTGGGTAGTAGGAGAGCAGAGAAGTAAGGTAGGATGGGACAAGGTGATGAAGTGCTTTCAAGCCAATGGTGAAGAGTTTCTTTTTGATGTGGAGGTAAATAGGCAACCACTGGAAGTTCTTGAGGAGAGGAGAAACATGAACTGAATGTCTCTGTAGAAAAATGATCTGGGCACCAGAGTGAAGTAGGGCCTAGAGTGGGGAGAGACAGGAGGCAGGGAGATCAGCAAGGAGGCTGATGTAATCAAGGCAGGATAGGATAAGTGCTTGGATTAACTTCGTAGCAGTTTAGATGGAGAGGAAAGGGCAGATTATAGTGATTTGGTGAAGTTTGAACCATCAGGATTTGGTGACATTGAATATGTGGGTTGAATGAGAATGAGAATCATTACAATATTGCTATAATAGTATCAGTTATGGTATTTAAATGGTGTTTACTATATGTCAAGCGCTGAACTAAGCACTGAGTAAATACAAGACAAACCGGTCGGACACAGTCCCTATGCCACTTGGGGCTCACAGTCTAAGGGGGAGGAGTACAAGTATTTAAACCGCATTTAATAGATGAGGAAACTGACAGGGAGGATATAATTCTGTTCTAGTGGGAAAGGCATGAGTCTGGGATTCAGGAGACCCAGGATCTAGGCCCAGTTCTGCCGTGTAATAATAAAGTAATAATGATAATAATAATGATATTTGTCATATGCTTACTATGTGTCAAGCACTGTTCTAAGCACTGCGGTAGATAGAAGTTCTGTCTCCTAGACTGGGAGCCTGTTGTTAGGTAGGGATTTTCTCTATTTGTTGCTGACATAGTTTCCAAGCACTTAGTACAGTGCTCTGGACACAGTAGGCACTCAATAAATATGATTGAATGAATGAATGAATGAATGAATAGAAGTTAATCAGATCAGACACAGTCTCTGCCCAGGTGGGGCTCAGTCCAAATAGGAGAGAGAACAGGGATTGGATCCCCATTTTACAAATGAGTTAATGAGGCACTGAAAAGTTAAGTGACTTGACCAATTTCACACAGCAGGTGAGTGGCAGAGGCAAAATTAGAATTCAGGTTTTCTGACTCCAAGGTCCTTACCCTTTCCATTAGGTCTTGTTGTGTGATCTGAGCCTGCTGGGTGATCTCTCTGGGACTCAGAGTTCTCACCTGGAAAATGGGGATAAAATGCACTACAATGATAATAGTAGTGCTGCTCATTAAATGCCCACTTCCTGTGTCTCTAGGCACCATGGCCGGCTTCAGCGGATCAGTGAGGCAGTCACCTCAGGGTACATACGCTATGGAAGAGAGTGGCTACAGGAAGGCTGTGATTAAAAAATTGAAAGCACTCAGCCTCCCTCCACCCTAATCAGAAAGAGTGCTTGTGTTCACAGGAGCCTGGAAAGGTAAGACAGTGAATCTGGAGCAAGGGGAGAAGCAGTATGCCCTAATGGAAAGGGGACAGAAAGCCCTCCCTCTTCAGATCTGACAGACAAATTCTCCCCCACCTTCTAAGCTTTACTGAAGGCACCTCTCCTCCAAGAGACCTTCCCTGACGGAGCCTTCCTTTTCTGTCACCCAGACTGGTTCCTTTTATTCATTCCCCCCTCCCAGCCCCAAGTTCTCATGCACATATCTGTAACGAATTTATTTGTGTTCATAATAATAATTATTATGGTATTTGTTAAGGGCTTACTATGTGCCAGGCACTGTACTAAGCGCTGGGATGGATACAGGCAAATCGGGTGGAACACAGTCCCTGTCCCATGTGGGGCTCACAGTCTCAATCCCCATTTTACAGATGAAGTAACTAAGGCACAGAGAAGTAAAGTGACTTGCTCAAGGTCACACAGCAGCCCTGGTGGAGCCAGGATTAGAAACCAACTCCCAGACCGGTGCTCTATCCACTACACCATGCTGCTTAATGCTGTTTCTCCTATAGGCTGTGAGCTTCTTGTGAGCAGGAATGTGTCTGTTATTATGTTATACTCTCCCAAGTGCTTAGTTAGTCGCTTTGCACACAGGAAGCACTCAACAAATATGATTGGATGAATGAATGAATGAACTTGGTACAGTGTTTTACACACAGTAATTGCTCAGTAAATATGATTGATTGACTGACTAAGTCAGGAAACCTGGGTTTCTATTTCTGGCTCTGCCACTTGCCTGCTTTGTGACCCTGGGCAAGGACTTAGCTTCTCTGTGTCTCAGTTTCTTCATCTGTAAAATCACTAACCGTTCCACTTTAGACTGTGAGAGTCCTCTATAGGGTAGGGAAGGTGTCTGAGCTGCATATATTGTGGATAATCCATATTGTGCAAGTGTATATTACACTTTTACATTTATATATATATATGTAATATATATGTAATATATATATTTATATTACACTATTACATTTATGTACCTATCTTTAAATCATAGGAAGAGAGCTTGTCTGCTGATTCTGCTGAATTGAACTCTCCCAAGTGCTTAGTACAGTGCTCTGCACATAGTAAGCACCCATTAAATTCCACTGATTGATTTATATTATGTCTATGTGAGAGACACCAAGACATGTATTACCGTTTTTGTAGGCCTTCTAAAACCATTTGACACCACCACTAGATCTGTACTCTGGAAGTTATTTAGCAAATAGAGATGCCCTGATACGTTCATCAAGGTTTTTTTTATGGTATTTGTTAAGCACTTACTAACTGTCAGGCACTGTACTAAGCAGTGGGGTAGATACAAGCTAATCAGGTTGGACACAGTCCCCGTCACACATGGGGCTCGCCGTCTTAATCCCCATTTTCCAGATGAGGGAACTGAGGCACAGAGAAATTAAGTGCTTGCCCAAGGTCATGCAGGAGGTAAGTGGCAGAGTCAGGATTAGAATCCAGCTCCTTCTGACTCCCAGGCCTGTGCTGTATCCACTAGGCCGTGCTGCTTCTCTATATGCAAAGTGCACGGTAGAGTTTTACGTACAAAATCCATTTCTGGCTCTAACGACCACAACCAAGTGTCGTTACATGCCAAAGTAGTGAGCAGGTAGTTGCCAGGTTAATCACCTGGGTAGCCACTGTGATTTTTGCTGTCTTCATTATCCAGGTTTTGATCTGAACCCAAGATGCTGTAAGCGATTTTTCAGGCAGAAACCTCCCCCCACTGATGGCATAGCCCCAGCAGACATCCCCCTGCCTCTGGTTGCTTCACCCGCCCCACCCATTGAGAAGAGTGTGTCAGAAAATGTAGGTGGATATCCACGGGTTACCCTATAACCAAAGGAAAATGCCAAACTTGATCACTTGCCTTGAAAAAGAACATACTTAGGGATAAAGCTTAGAAAAAATGTAGATCCTTCAGTCTCCCCTCCCTTTCTATTGATTGAATTTAGTCTTTTAAGAGGCCTTGTCTGTCAAGATAGGAGACGTGAACTACTCATGAGAAGCAGCGTGGCTTAGTTGAAAGAGCAAGGGCCTGGGAGTCAGAGGTCGAGGGTTCTATTGTTCTCGTCTGTCCGTCTCCCCCGATTAGACCGTAAGCCCATCAAAGGGCAGGAACTGTCTCTATCTGTCACCGATTTGTCCATTCCAAGCACTTAGTACAGTGCTCTGCACATAGTAAGCGCTCAATAAATACTATTGAATGAATGAATGAATAATCGCGGCTCCGCCACTTAGCTGTGTGACTTTGGGCAAGTCACTTAACTTCTCTGTGCCTCGGTTACCTCATCTGTAAAAGGGGGATTCAGACTGTGAGCCCCATACGTGGGACAACCTGATTACCCTATATCTACCCCAGCGCTTAGAACACTGCTTGACACAGAGTTATCGCTTAACAAATACCATTATTATTATGATTTGGGGAGATTGCCTGTTCTCATTTCAGGATACATGACAAAAAGTCAACAGCTCTGGTTCTGACGGGCTCTCCAAGCCTCTTGGCTTCAGTATATTGGATCCAAATCTCACTGCCTGCATGGATTATCAATTAATTAATCATATTTTTGAGCACTTATTATGTGCAGAGCACTGTACTAAATATTCGTGAGAGCACAGCACAACATAATTTAGCAGACACGTTCCTTGCCCAAACAAGCTTAGTCTAGAGAGTATTTCAGTATAGGTAAATCCTGAATGGAACCCTACAGAATTTTTAACGTGCACGAAGTAATCGAGAGGGTCAGGAATCCCTTGATTGTCCTCCCTCCATCCCCTCATTCCATATTCTTCTGGCTTGAAATTCCAAACCCCAAACCTGACAGACCACAGTCCGCCCCCAGTACAAAGCCCTTCTGAAGCCCCATCTCTTTCAACAGGCCTTGCCTGATTATTTTCCCTACATCGGAAGCAGCATGGCATAGCGGAGAGAAAACGGGACTGGAAGTCAGAAGATCATGGGTTCTAATCCCGGCTCCACCACTTGTGTGACCTTGGGCAGGTCACTTCACTTCCCTGTACCTCGGTTCCCTCATCTGAGAAGTGAGGATTGAGACTGTGAGCCTCATGTGAGACAGAGACTGTGTCCAACCCGTTTTGCTTGCCTCCAACCTAGCGCTTAGTTCAGGGCCTGACACACAGTAAGTGCTTAACAAATACCACAGTCATTTTTATTATTATATAAAGTCGTCTCTGACCCTTATGTATCTACCTGTAAGTAGATATTATTTATACTCTGAGCTCCATGTGGGACAGGGACTGTGTCCAACCCGATTAACTTGGTATCTATCCCAGTGTATCTAACAATGCTGGACATATTAAGCGCTTAATAAATGCCATTATTATTACTAACCTTCATCCTTAGTGCTTATATTTGGAGAAGCAGCGTGGCTCAGTGGAAAGAGCACGGGCTTTGGAGTCAGGGCTCATGAGTTCGAATCCCAGCTCTGCCACTTGTCGGCTGTGTGACTGTGGGCAAGTCACTTAACTTCCCTGTGCCTCAGTTACCTCATCTGTAAAATGAGGATTAAGACCGTGAGCCCCACGTGGGACAACCTGATTCCCCTATGTCTACCCCAGCGCTTAGAACAGTGCTCGGCACATAGTAAGCGCTTAACAAATACCAACATTATTATTATTATTATTATTACATGGCCTAGTGAGTAGACCATAGGGCTGGGAGTCAGAAGGACCTGGGTTCTAATACCGCTCTTCCACTTGTCTGCTGTGTAGCCTTGGGTTAGTCACTTCTCTTCTCTGTGCTTCAATTATCTCATCTGTAAAACGGGGATTAAGACTGTGAGCCCCATGGGGGACAGGGACTGCGTCCAACCTGATTAGCTTGTATCTACTCAATTCTTAGAACTATGTTGGACACATAGTAAGTGCTTAAGAAACGCCATATATGTAAAAAATGCATATTTGTTCATATATCTATATATGCATTTATTCAATTATTGATTTGGATTAATCTGTTTTTAAGTACTCTTTTCTACCTCCCCCATTGGTGTTTAAGCTCTTAGTTGGTATGGAATGTGATCCTTGTTTATTTTCTTCTTCCCCAGTGCTTAGTATAGTGCATTGATTACATCAATCAATCAATTGTAATTATTGAGCGCTTAATGGGTGCAGAATACTATACTAAGTGCTTGGGAGAGTACAGTATTACAATATAACAGACACACCATGGATTAGTGGAAGGAGCCCAGGCTTGGGAGTCAGAGGTCATGGGTTCTAATGTCCACTCTGCCACTTGTCAGCAGTGTGACCATGGACAAGTCATTTAGCTTCTCTGTGCCTCAGTTACCTCATCTGTAAAATGGGGATTAAGACTATGAACCCCATGTGGGATAACCTGATTACCTTGTATCTACCCCAGCACTTAGAACGGTCCTTGGCACATAGTAAGCGCTTACCAAATACCAACGTTCCCTGCCCACAACAAGCTTATGTCACAAGTGGGTGCTCAGTAAAAACTACTGTTACTCCTTTCAGTTAAAAGACAGAATCCTAAAACTATTCATTTCCATGCATTTTTTTTTTCTACAAAACCACTCACGTTTTTGAAGAGGCTCATTTGTCTTTTTTGTCAAATGATAATCAGAAACTATCAATTAAACTTAGCTCATGCATGCTTACTTCCAATTCTCTTGCTGACTTTAATCTATTTTTTTTATAACAGCCTAAATTCAACGGGGTTGTAGATTCAGAGGAAGTAGTATTGAGAAATATGAGAAGACAGTGTTAACCATGTTAACCCAATAAAATTTCTGTGGTCTTAATATCTTCTGAAAACTACTTGCTAAGTCTCTCCAAAATGTAGTTTGTTTGCATAGAACCTTTAGGTTAAAATCACCTTTAAAAATAGTTTAGAAATTTTGTACCTATCAAGAATTTATATATTTTAGAGCACTCAAGAGTTAGTAGACATGCTCACTGCCCACAGTGAATTTACACTGTAGAAGGCGAAACAGACTTGAATATAAATAAATAAATTTTGTCCAAGTCCTTTTGGGAAAACTAAATCCCTAATGAGATCTTATGTGCTATGTAGGATGGAAAGAATGAGGGAACAGTAGGATGAGGCCAGGCCGGGGCATCATGAGCATGGCAAAGTGGAAAGAGAATGGGCCAGGAAGTCAGGGGACCTGGGTTCTAATCCCAGTTTACCCAATAAACCAGTTATGTGACCTTGGACAAAGCCCTTAACTTCTCTGGCCCTCAGTCTCCTCATCTGTAAAATGGAGATTCAATTCTTTTGCCCCCTTTTTCTTAGACTATGAGTTCCATGTGGGCCAGGAATGTTCTCCAACCTTATTATCTTGTATCTACCCCATCGCTTAATGCAGTGCTGGGCTCACAGTAAATGCTTAAAAAAAGCCACAGTTATTATTATTCCTTTTTCCATATGACTGGTTCTCAGGGCAAGAATCATTTCCACCAAATTCCCTATGTTAGGACTGATTCTTCATTAACGTAATAATCTGCTTGAGTGACAACTGCCACTTGCATGTGCTGGCTCTTTGGCACTTATCTGCTAAGGCCTTGGAAGGATTAAAATATAGATGGGAACAAAATAAGCCTTGACCTTGAGAGATGTTTTGGCATCATTTTTCTCCCTTTTAGGTACAAAAGTTCAATAAATAACAAAACACCAGCTATATTTTTCTTTCTCAAAATGAACTTGTATCTTACTAAGTCTCTCACACCTTGGGTGGCTGGGAACAAGGGTTGCCCTGATGCGTTGCCACTTGTCTAGGCCTAGAGACTGGCAATCGATCTATCAATCAATAAATTGTACTTATTGAATACGTATCATGTGCAGTGCTCTGTACTAAGAACTTGGGAAAATGCAGTATAACAGAATTGGTAGACATGTTCCTTCTGAACTACAAGCTTGTTGTGGTCAGGGAATGTGACTACCAAAGTACAGTGCTCTGCACAGAGTAAGCGCTCAATAAATACGATTGAATGAACGAATGAATGAATCCTCTGTTGAACTCTTCCAAGAACTTAATTCAGAGCTCTGCACACAATAAGCACTCAATAAATTGACTGATCGATTCCCTGCCCGCAAAGAGCTTACAGTCTAAGTAGTCCATTCTGATTACTATGGTGTAGGGCGGAAAGAGAATGGGGTGAAAGAAAGAAAGGATGTAAAAGGCTCAAGTTCAGCCTGCCAGTGAGGAAGGTGCACTAATATCACATTTCCCTGGCCACACTTTTTGGCAGAAGATATTTTGGTACCCCGATTTGACTAGCTCTGCACAGATTCCAGAGCAGAGAGACATTCTGCATTAGATAATTAATTCAACAAAATACACCTGGGCTGCTGGAGCCCAGCTATTTGTTTTGGATTCCCATTGAAGATCCCATTGAGTTAGGAGGAGGCTTGCTGACAGAAGCTCTATCTGGCCTTTTCCGTGTCCTTTCTGACACTATTTTCTGAGGCCTACATAATCGTATTTGCTCAGATCATTTGGATCAAGAAAAGGATTTTGCCCGAATTGCTAAAATGGCTGCTTCCCACGTGCTGTGACTCATATTTGGTTGGAGATCGCTGTGACCCCCAACACAGAGCACTAGCAGCTTTTGTGATTGTGGTTCTCCTTGGGGATGTAGAGTGTGAAAATAAATTGGGGGAAAAGTATGTCCTTCTTCATTTTCTTAATGAAATGTGTCTCACTGAAAACACCTCTTTCTCCTGCTCTTTACCTGTGGAGCTCTGGCTGGTGCAGGGTTTTTTTTGTGTTCTTTAATATATGAGTTATACATCTCCATTACTTTCATGGAAAAATCTCAGGTGGCTACAGTGTAATTTCTAAATACTTCAACATGCTTGAGAGCCTGGGTGTTTTCACATGTGTTTCTGCATTTAGGATAGTGGGAGCTGTGTGCCTCTGAGAGCTACAGAACTGGGCACCATTCATTCTAGAGAAGAGGACATCTGTTTTGTATTTGGAAGGTATTGAGCTCAACTCCTGGTAATATTTCATTCTCCTCACATGTCCAACAAGCACAGTTGCTTTGCGGTGAACCTGGCTTCAACGCTAGGAGATAGACTTCCTCCTCGGCCTTCGTTGTTTATGATCCTGTCTTACCATCCGATGTTGAGGCTAATCCCTTTGTGACACGGAGAAACTGCTCAAGATGTCAGATGTGGCGTTTGTAGGGATTCAGGGATCCTCCTTGGAAGGAGGTTGGAAGGCTCCACAAGTCAATAACACCCTCAGCTGGTCTGGATCCAGGGACTAGGTTTCCTCCACACTCTGCTTGAGAGCAACCCCAAGGATGTGCAGGCTTTCTTGATTCCATTTTATAATTCCTGGCATAATGTGGTGTGGTTGGTCATTGTGCTGTCTAGGTAACAGAATTCTGTGACGGCATTTGGATCTGCATTGCCAGTAATCATTTTGTGCTGTGGGCTTGGCTTCCCTGGTGCTGACTGATACATACCTTCATTTTTCTTCAGATATAAGGTCATGGAGAAGCAGCATGGTGTAGTGACTAGTGAACATGAGCCTGGGAGTCAGAAGGTCATGGGTTCTAGTCTCAGCTCTGCCACTTTCTGTTGTGTGATCTTGGGTAAGTCATTTCACTTCCTTCATCTGTAAAATGGGGATTAACACTGTGAGCCCCAAGTGGGACAGGGACTGTGTCCCACCCGATTTGCTTATATCCACCCCAACACTTAGTAAAGTGCCTGGCACATAGTAAGCACTTAACAAATGCCACAATTATTAGTGTTATTCCATCACCTACTATGCATTTTTTTAAAATGGTACTTGTTAAGCACTTACACTTTTCCAGGCAAGGTACTAAGCACTGGGTAGGTACAAGATAATCAGGTTGGGCCCACATGGGACTCATGGTCTAAGTTGGAGGAAGGAGGATTTAATCCCCATTTTACAGATGAGGAAACTGAGACTCAGAGAAGTGAAGTCACTTGCCCAAGGTCACACAGCAGGCAAGTGGTGGAGGATGGATTAGAATCCAGATCCTCTGACTCCCAGATCTGTGCTCCTTCTATCAGGTCATTCTGCTTCCTATTTGTGCCTCTTTTTGTGGGGTGTCTCAAGGATGCAGTCGACTGTCTATAGAAATTCTTGAAAGAATTATTCACTGAGGAAGGAGTTTCCCAGAGGAGCAGGAGCATATTCTGACAAGCTATGACCTGTTGGATGTCTCCTGTGTCTTCCTTAGCCTCTCTCAAGTTCTAGGTTTCAAAATCCTCCATGCTTATTTTGCCCCCTTTTTCTTAGAGCTATTATAGCTTATAACCCATCTCCCGTATCCCCTCAGGGTCACATCTGGAGAGTTTCCAGTTCTCTACCGGTCTTGACTACGGGAGGGAGAGTCAAGCAGAGGCCTATCCATTCCATTCCTAGCTTGGTCAGACGCTGGTGAGTGGAAGGCAATCAACTAAAGGTCAAAATTCACCTGCGCTGGGCAGCAGCTGCATGGGAGAGAGTCGAGGGTGGAGACTCCAGTTTACTGTGTCAAAAGAGGCAATGGTAAGTCACTTCTGTATTTTTACCAAGAAAACTCTATGGAAACAGTACCAGAATGATTGCAGATGAAGGTGGGGTGACCTGGGCGAGATGTGTCCGGGTTGTCGCTATGGGTCATACATGATTCCGTGGCATAAAACTACAACAACATTTCATCTATCTTGCTGCCGATCCCTTTTCCACAACCTTCCTCTAGCCTGGAACTCTCTTCACTTCCATATATGCCAGATCACTACTCTCCCCACTTTCAAAGCCTTATTAAGATTACATCTCCTCTAGAGGCTTCCCCCCATTAAGTCCTCCTTTCCCCGGCTCGCCCTCCCTTCTCCGTCGTCCATCCACTTGGATCTGTGACTTTTGGATATTTGGCATTCGCCCCACCCCCAACCCCACGGCACTTATTTACAGATCTCTAATTTAGCTGTTATAAATTATTTATTCACGTTAAAATCTGCCTCCCCCTCTAGAGTGTAATCTCATTATGGGCAGGGAAAATGTCTGCTAATTCTGTTGTTTTGTACTCTCCCAAGTACATAGGTAGTGCTCATTTATTGTTTCATCAAAAATCAAGCTTCTGAATCTCGGAGTCTTTTTAGCCTTTATCTCTCTCCTCTCTATCCTGTTCCAGTATACCAGAGCTTTTTATTAAGTATCCTAAACCTGCATCTTCCAGCATGGTTGCATAGTACCATGCTTTGCACACCGTAAGCACTCAATAAATACAATTAAATGAATAAAACAAACTGAGCAGGAGTAGGGACATGATTCAGCCCTGCATCCCCCAGCGGTAGTGGGGAATGGATACACAGAGCACCTTGCTATAACATATCCAGGCATGGCATCATTAAGTATTAATTGATTGATCAGTGGTATTTATTGAGTATCTACTGTATGCCTAGCACTATACTAAGTGCTACGGAGAGTACAGTGCAACAGAGTGAGTACACAAGTCCCCTACCCATCAGGAGCTAACAGGTCTTGGAAGCATGGCCTAGTGGATAGCATACAGGCCTGGGAGACAGCAGGATCTGGGTTCTCATCCCAGCTCTGCCACTTGTTCGCTGAGTGACCTTGGTTATGTCATTTCACTTCTCTGGGCCTCAGTTACCTCAACTGGAAAATGGGGATTAAGACTGTGAGCCCTGTGTGGGACATGGAATGTGTCCCACCTGATGACCCCAGTGCTTAGAACAGTGCCTGGCACATAGTAAGCACTTAGATACAATTAACTGCCTTTCCACCCCCCCAAAAAAAAATCCCCCCAAAATCTTGATGAACTTTTCAGGGGAGTTACATTTGCTAAATAACTTCCAGAGTCCGGATCTAACATTAGTGTCAGATGCTTTTATAAGGCCTAAAAAACAGTATACAGGTCTTGGTGTATTCCATCCACTTTTTATGTCTCTCACACCCAGCAGAGATCATTTCCTCCAGGACACACAGGGATGAGAAACACACATTGTGATTCTGGGACTGAGCAGTTGACGATATTCTCGAGTAGTTGATGCCGAAATCCTCTGATTAGGATCTTGCCAGCAAAGGGAGAGTAATAAGCTCATTGCTGGCGGGGAGTATTTCTACCAACTCTGTTCTACTGTACTCTCCAAAGTGCAGTGTTCTGCACCCAGGAAGCACTCAATAAATATGATTGATTGATAAATGGGCAGTCTGATGTTTTGCCTTTTTTCCTGGAGATGTGATGATGGTGACATCTTTGAGAGAGTATGCGTCTACCTCATTGTAGATGCTTAAGCAGGATGAAATTTGTGTAATTTGCACATAGTAAGCTCTTAACAAATACCATCATTATTATTATTATTATGGATATAATAATAACAACCATGGTATTTGTTAAGCAATTACTATGTGGCAGTCACTGTACTAAGTGCTGGGGTGAATCCAAGCAAATGGGGTTGGACCCGGTCCCTGTCCCATGTGGAACTCACAGTCTCAATCCCCATTTTACGGATGAGGTAAATGAGGCACAGAGAAGTGAAGTGACTTACCCAAAGTAACACAGCAGACAAGTGGCGGAGTCCGGATTAGAACCCATGACTTTGTGACTCGCAGGCCCGTGCTGTATCCACTATGCCGTTGTCGACCTCAGGTAGTATGGAAAAGGGGAGGGTGCTTTATACCTTTTCAGGGATCCAGCTGCTACGGTGACTTTCTCAGTAGAGGGGACGAATACTACCAAGACCGTAAGCTCATTTTGGGCAGGGAATGTGACTGTTTATTGTTGGATTTTACTCTCCCACCAGCTTGGTACAGTGCGATGCATACAGTGAGCACTCCATAAATGCAGTTGACTGACTGGCAAGATTGGTTGGTGACAGACAGCTAGCCGGGCCATGTTGGGAGCCTGAAGTTCATTGGGTCTGGTTTCAATAGAACTGGGCCTGTTTGGCTCAACCAAAAAGGGTCAGGCTGAGCTGGGGTCAGGAAATCATCGGAAGTACCACGGCCTATTGAGAAGCTGTGTAATCTAGTGGAGAGAGCACAGGCCTGGGACATAGACGTGTGACTGTGGGCAAGTCACTTAACTTCTCTGTGCCTCAGTTACCTCATCTGTAAAATGGGGATTAACTATGAGCCTCACGTGGGACAACCTGATGACCCTGTATCTATCCCAGCGCTATGAACAGTGCTCTGCACATAGTAAGCGCTTAACCAACACCAACGTTATTATTATAAAAGGACCTGGTTCTAATCCCAGCTCTGCCATTTACCTGCTGGGTGATCTTAGGCAAGTCACCTCACTTCTCTGCGCCTCAATTACTTCAGCTGGAAAATAGGGATTAAGACTGTGAGCCCCATGTGGGACATGGACTGTGTCCAACCTGATGAACTTGTATCTTTCCAGTGCTTAGTACAGTGCTTGGCACATAGCTAGCACTTAAGAAATACTATTTTAAAAAATCCACCCGGGGCGGATACAAGCAAATCAGATTGGACATAGCCCCTGTCCCCCGTGGGGCTCACAGTCTCAATCCCCATTTTACAGATGAGGCAACTAAAGCACAGAGAAGTGAAGTGACTTGCCCAAGCAGACAAGCGGTGAAGCTGGGAATTTTAACCTATTACCTGCTGACTCCCAGGCCTGCACTCAATCCACTATGTCATGCTGTTTCTCAACCTGCTTCTCAGGTTTTTCAAGATGAGACCTGATGGGCTATACACCAGTGGGTTCTTTTTTTTTTTTTTAATTAGGAAAACGCGCTCAAATGGCAGAAAGATTTTCTGCAACGATAGTTTTAATGCAATGTTCCAGAAGGTGAGACTGCCTTAAGACTCAGTCACCCGTCCTTGTTGGTTCCTTTAGAAAAGGGTCATTTGTGGTTTTGTGGGTCTAGGTTCAGCGATGCCTCCCTGCCTTTTAAGAGTGAATCTAGCTCACGTGGAAAAAAAAAAGGTATTTTCCTCAGAAAGCACTTTTTTTATGGTATTTGTTAAGTGCTTAGTATGTGTCAGGCACTGCTGGGGAAGATACAAGATAATCAGGTTGGACACAGTCCTTGTCCCACATGGGGCTCACAGTATTAATCTCCATTTAAGAGAGAGGTAACTGAGGCACAGGGAAGAGAAGTGACTTGCCCAAGGTCACAAAGCAGACAAGTGGCAGAGCTGGGTTTAGAATCCAGGTCCTTCTGACTCCTAGGGCAGTGCTCTATCCACTAGGCAACTCTGCTTCTGAACTATATTTGGGATCAACTGTAACGTATAGAGAAAATGCCAAATAACATATTGGCCCCAAATTCCTAATTACATCAAAAGTAATCACATCTCTTATCATACATCAATCACTTTTTTAAATAGTCATTAAATGCTTACTTTGTCCCAAGCACTGGAGTGGAAACAAGATAATCAGGTTGGACACAGGCCTTGTCCCACGGGGGGCTCACAGTTTAAAAAGGAGGAGTATGATTTAATCCCCATTTTACAGATGAAGAAACTGAGGCACAGAGAAGTTAAGTGACCAGCCCGGTTACGCCGCAGACAAGTGAGGATCAGGATTAGAACCCAGGTCCTCTGTCTCCCAGGCCCATGTTCTTTCCACTAGACCTTGCTGCTTCGAGAGCGTACAATACCAAGAGTTGGTCGATACGATCCCTGCTCTCAAGGAACTTACAATCCGCATGCTGACTGTTTTGAGATTGACAAATATCTAACAGCTTTATATTTTTGTTAATGATAGAATGTTCTGAAATCTTAATTTTGAAGTCACACATGGATCTATCGGTGACTTGCCCAAGGTCACACAGGAGACAAGAGGCAGAGCTGGGTTTAGGACCCATGATTTTCTGAATCCCAGGCCCGTGCTCTATCCACTACGCCATGCTGCGTCTTCCCGTAATAATGGTTGTGGTATTTGTTAGGTTCTTACTATGTGCCTAAAACTGAGGTCAAAAGAAGGTAATCAGGTCAGACACAATCCCATCCCACACTGGGCTCACAATCTTAATTCCCATTTTACCCATGAGGTAACGGAGGTCCCGAGAAGTGAAGTGACTAGATCGAGGTAACACAGCTGAAAAGTGACGGAGCTAGGATTAGAACCCAGATCCTTCTGTTTCACAGTCTGTGTTCAATCCACTAGGCCACAATGGATGCCTTTCTGACTCAGTTTTCACAGAACTGAGATAAATAAAAGCGACTCCTCCATAATCCCTTCGACTTCTAACCTGAAGGAAAATTTTATGACTGACATCAGATAAAGCAGTCACACAGAATCTTATGAAAGGAATAAAGTTCTAGGTACATTATTAAACCAAGGAACGAATCGTTCCCATCTTAAACTGAACTTGGTGATGCTTACTGTGGGCAGGTAATTTGTCTACCAACTCTGTTTTATTGTACTCTCTCAGGCACTTAGTACAATGTTCTGCAGACAGTAAATGCTCAATTAATATGATTGATTGATGCTGCGGTACTCCTCACGATGACACCTTCAGAAGATGAGGTTCACTAAGGGAATGAAAGTGCTCCTTTTTTTTTTTTAAAGTTCTACGTTCACCAATCACAGATGGAATTTTTAGGCCTAGATCTAAACAGAGCTGCAGGCACAAAATTAGGGGTGAAGTCACCAGATAATTTAAATCAAGACTTTAAAGTTAATTTCTCTACTCCGCTCATAAGATAATGAGCATTCAGCATCTTATTCTACAAGTCGGGTTCTGACCTGCTTTTCTGGGTGGCGAAGGGTACCTTGAAAATGTTTTTCTTGGCTGGCAAATTATGAACAAATTCCTTTCCCCTCTCCAATTAACATCTGAAAGGAAAAACTCCAAGATGGCAGTGCTTTGAGATGTGGATGCCACCAAGATGGCAGGAGGCCTTTATCACTCATTTGGACTGTCCTCACCTGCCCATTTTTCATAAGCAAGCGGGCCTGATGCCAAGAGTAGCGCTAATAATGATTATGCATTATTGTCTGCTGTGTTTGGGTAGAACAGAGCTGAGTCCCAAGGCAGGGAGGAGTGTGTGTATGTGTGGTTTTTTTCTTCTAATTTGCATCCAAGTGGGGCCAGTGTAGCAGGAATTTCTGTTTGCTTTCCCAAGCCAGGAAATAAATCACTGTCAGAAGGAACATCATTCACATGAAAGCCACATTTTCCTCCCTGCCACACCAAGCTGGCTTTAGCTTAGTGTTAATGCCGCAGCACAATTTTTAAGCCCCTACGCAAATAGAATTTTGACACACTGGTGAAACTAATGAATGGGACATAAATGCTTTTCCTCCTCTCCTTCAGTCATTTTAGGGCTATTTTGAAGCTCATAGATTGTGAGATCCACTTCCCTATGCATCAACCAGAAACTTATCAGTATGTGTCAATCGATCAATAGTATTTTTAAGTGCTTATTGTTCAGAGAACCACCGGTGCTTGGGTGAGAAAAATATGATATAATTGGTAGACAAAATCCCTGTCCTCAAAAAGCTGACAATCTAGTGGGGCAGGTTACTTCTTTTTTAATGGTATTTGTTAAATGCATGCTAGGTGCCAAGCACTGTTCTAAGCACTGGGGTAGATGCAAGTTAATCAGGTTACACATTTTACAGATGTGGTAACTGAGGCCCAGAGAAGTAAAATGACTTGTCCAAGGTCACCCAGAGGACAAGTAGTGGAACAGGAATTAGAACCCAGGTCCTTCTGACTCCCAGGCCTGTGCTCTACCCACTAGGTTACACTGCTTCTCAGTGTAGTAAGGTTCCTGACCAGAATAATAATAATGGTATTTTTTAAGTACTTACTATGTACCAAGCACTGTACTATGCACTGGGGTAGATACAACCATCTGGCGCTCACAGTCTAAGTAGGAGGCCCATGGTCTTTCCACTAAGCCATGCTACTTCTCATTTAAAAAAACAAAAACAAAACTGTGGCGTCTTCCATGTTGCCCTGGCTCAACAGTTATCCTGAAAATAGCTGGCATTTGGATAATGAAGACTGCAGTGGCTACTAAGGGAGTTTTTCTGGTGGCCACAGTGGCTAGTGGAAAGAGCACGGGCCTGAGAGTCAGAGGACCTGGCTTCTAGTCCCAGGTTCATCACTTGTCCTTGACTCCTCTCTCTCATTCAACCTACAGATTCAATCCATCACTAAATCTGTCAGTGCCACTTTCGTAACATCACTAAAATCTTCCCTTTCCTCTCCTCCAAATTGCTACCACGTTAATTCCAATCACTTATCTTCCACCTTGATTACTGATTCAGCCTCCTTGCTGACCTCCCAGCCTTCTGTCTTTCCCCGCTCCAGTCCATATTTCACTCTGCCGCCCAGATCATTTTTCTATAAAAGTGTTCAAAACATGTTTTCCCACTCGTCAAGAACCTCCAGTGGTTGCTCATCAAATTCCACATCAAACAAAAACTCCTCACCATTGACTTTAAAGCCCTCGATCACCTGACCCCTCCTACATCACCTTGCTTCTCTCCTACTACAAGCCAGCCCGCACATTTTGCCTCTCTAACGGTAACTATCTCACTCTGCCTCGGTCTCATCTACCTCGCCTCTGGCCTGGAACGCCCTCCCTCCTCAAATCCGACAGACAATTGCTCTCCCCAACTTCAATCCCTTATTGGAAGGCACATCTCCTCCAAGAAGCCTTCCCTAAACTCCCCTTTCCTTTTCTCCCAGGCCCTTCTGCATCGCCCTGATTTGCTCCTTTTATTCATCCCCGCTCTCTGTCCCACAGTACTTACGTATATATCTGTAATTTATTTATTTATATTCATGTCTGTCTCCCTCTCTAGACTGGGAGCTCATTGTGGGCAGGGAATGTGAGCCCATCTTCTAGACTGTGAGCCCAGTGTTGGCTAGGGATTGACAATACAGGTTGCTGACTTGTACTTTCCAACCGCTTAGTACAGTGCTCTGCACACAGTAAGCGCTCAATAAATACGATTGAATGAATGTGTCTGTTTATTGTTATACTGTACTCTCCCAAGGACTTAGTACAGTGCTCTGCACCCAGTAGGCACTCAATAAATATGATTTAATGCACTCGTCTGCTCTGTGACCTTGGGCAAGTCACTTAACTTCGCTGTGTCTCAGTTCCCTAATCTGCAAAATGGGGATCAAGACTGCGTCCATGTGGCACAGGGACTGTGTTCAACCTAATTAACTTATAGCTTCCCAGGGCTCAGAAGAGTGTTTGACATTTAGTAAACGCTTAACCAATACCATTAAAAAAAATACTCACTGACCTAAGGCACTACGAGACAGCATTAGCGGTACGCTGCATTCACCTTAGCTATAAATAGATTATGTACATAGCATTTTTGCGTGCTTTTTCCACTCCACCCACCGACATGTTTGCCGCACCCCCTCTTCCAATCGGAAACACGACTTGAAGGGAGGAGAGAGTGTGTCTGTTGTTCTGTTCTATGGTACTCTCTCAAGCACTTAGTACAGTGCTCTGCACAAAGTAAGCACTTGATAAATATGATTGACAGCAGTCAGACCTACACAAACCACTAGCTCTCTGACCAGTTCCTTCACACAGGTTCTCGCTCTCCAAGTCTTCGGGACAGGCCTGATGTTCATCCATCATTTAGAATGGAAGTTTCATTCATTCAATCGTATTTATTGAGAATTTATTGTGTGCAAACCACTGTACTAAAAATCCTTCAATCAAGCTGTTAAAGTCTTGCTCTACCTCCTGCTCCTTTTACTCATAAATAATCTATGTTTGGTCTCCCCCATTAATTAATTTTTTTTTAATGTCAGTGTCTTCCCCCTTTTTAAAAATTCTTTATGGTATGGTATTTAGCGCTTACTATATGCCAGATACCGTACAAAGTGCTGGAAATGGTACTAGCTAATCGGACTGGACGTAGTCCCTGTCCCACATGAGATTGACAGTCTTAATCCCCATTTTGCAGATGAAGCACTTGAGGCACAGAGAAGCTAAGTGCCTTGTCCCGGATCACACAGCGGACAAGTGGTGGGGGTGGGATTAGAACCCAGGTCCTTCTGTTTCCCAGGTCCAAGCTCTGTCCACTAGGCCGCGCTGCTTCTCCAGGAATAATAGTATTATTATTAGTCGTAGTATTTATTAGGCATATAGAGGTGGGAATTAGAGTTGGACACCAACCCTTTAGGGGCTCATAACCGTAACGTCAAGAGCAGTGAAACATTAAAACTACATAAGGGACAGGGACGAATACAGAGTGCACAAAAAAACACAAAGTCAGTAGGAAGCTGTGACTAGAATTTCAGACTCCTCATGACTCAAGTCCATGACATACCATGACCTTCCCTACACTGTAAACTTATCGTGGAAAGGGAATGAGTCCATTAAATCGTTATACTGTAATAATAATAATGATCCAGGTATTTATTAAGTCTTTATTATGTGCCAGGCACTCAGCACCGGAGAGGATACAAGTAAATGACATTATATTGTTATACTGTAATAATAATAATAATCCAGGTATTTATTAAGTCTTTATTATGTGTCAGGCACTCAGCACTGGAGAGGATACAAGTAAATTGGGTTGAACACAGTCCCTGTCCCACGTGGGACTCATGGTCTCAATCCCCATTATACAAATGAGGTAACTGAGGCACAGAAAAGTGAAGTGACTCACCTAAGATCACAAGCAGACATGTGGCCAAGCTGGGCTTAGAACCCATGACCTTTTGATTCGCAGGCCGGTGCTTTATCCGTTATGCCGTGCTGCTTCTCTGTTCTCTGTACTGTACTCTCCCAAATGCTTAGAACAGTGTGCCGCACCTAGTAAGCGCTCAATAAATATGATAGATTGATTGGGTTATAAGAGGTCTCGTGCTGCAAGTGGCCGCTCTCTTTCTCACGGCGTGCGGAGGGCGGGCAGTTTGAGTTTGATTAGCAGTGGTGGGGGGAAGGGGGCAAGGGCACGAAGGGAGGTGAGACTGCAATTGCCGGATGTTTTGCTGGGCCGCAGCGGTGATAAAGGTCTGAAAAGGTAGAGCAGCGGATTTTATACCCCACCTGGCCCACACAGACCATGCTGGGGGTAGGCGGTCCTATCAGCCCTGGTGGAGCCGGCTGAGAGTGCTCAGGGAATGATGCTGATGATGATGTTGGTATTTGTTAAGCGCTTACTATGTGCAGAGCACTGTTCTAGGCGCTGGGGTAGACACAGGGGAATCGGGTTGTCCCACGTGGGGCTCACGGTCTTAATCCCCATTTTACAGATGAGGTGACTGAGGCCCAGAGAAGTGAAGTGACTTGCCCACAGTCACACAGCTGACAAGTGGCAGAGCTGGGATTCGAACTCATGACCAGGCTGCGTTCGGCAGATGTTTCACTGTGAGCCCTGAGCGCAGAAAACGGGTCCTTTCCTTCTAGTGTACTCTTCCGAACACGTCGTACCGTGTTCCACGCACAGTAGGTACTCAATAAATTCAATTATTGGATTGATATCTCCTTTGGCATCCCTGTGCTTTTCTCTCACCTCTTTTCCTTTTGTAACAGGTTCCATTCTTGGTGGTCCAAAGTGAAGGTAATTTGAAGTCCTGAAGGGGGAAATGTTTTTAATGGTATTGGTTGAGTTAATAGTAATAATAATAATGTTGGTATTTGTTAAGCGTTTACTATGTGCAGAGCACTGTTCTAAGCGCTGGGGGAGATACAGGGTAATCAGGTTGTCCCAGGTGAGGCTCACAGTTGATCCCCATTTTACAGATGAGGTAACTGAGGCCCAGAGAAGTGAAGTGACTCGCCTACAGTCACACAGCTGACAAGTGGCAGAGCCGGGAGTCGAACTCATGACCTCTGACTCCGAAGCCCGTGCTCTTTCCACTGAGCCACGCTGCTTCCCCACTGAGCCACGCTCAGGCACTGTACTAAGCGCAGGGGTAGATACAAGATAGTCAAGTTGGGTACAGTCGGTGCCCCACATGGGGCTCACAGTCTCATTCCCCGTTTTACAGATGAGGTAACTGAAGCACAGAGAAATTAGGTGACTTGCCCAAGGTCACCCAGAAGACAAGTGGTGGGACTGCGATAAGAACCCACATCCTTTCTCTGACTCCCACGCCCAGGGTATTTCCACTTGATCACACTGCTTATCAGATTTAAGGAGAGAAAAGAGTTAACAAGGATCAGACCAGTTCCCAGCATCTTAGAACAAGGAGGAATAGGGTGAAAAGTATTGGAGAGAGAAAAAAAAGAGCGTCAGGGGTGAGGAAAGAAAAGGGAGAGCCCCTTCTGCTAGGAACGTGACACAGAAAGCAACTCGGACAAGAAGTGTGGCCTAGTGGGTAGAGGATGGCCCTGGGAGTCAGAAGGACCCGGGTTTTAATTCTGCCTGGGCCACCTATCTGCAGGGTGACACTGGGCAAGTCATTTCACTTCTCTGTGTCTCAGTTACCTCATCTGTAAAATGGGGATTAAGACTGCGAGCCCCAGGTGGGACAGGGATTGTGTCCAACCTAATTAGCTTGTATCTAGTGCTTAATATAGTGCCTGGTACACAGTAAGCACTTAACAAATACCATCAGAAAAAAAAAAAGACAAAGATGAGGCTGGGGGAGCAATCAAAAGTATCTGAGTGCTTACCGTGAGCACAGCACTGTGCTAAATGCTTGGGAGAGTTCACTACAACAGAACTGAGGAGACAGATTCCCTGCCCGTAAGGAGGTTACAGTCTGGAGGGGAAGCTCAGGTATTAAAAGAGGAAGGGCCAGGGGGATAAACAGGAGGTAAAGTGGGAAAGACTGTAATAATAATAATAATAATAATGTTGGTATTTGTTAAGCGCTTACTATGTGCAGAGCACTGTTCTAAGCGCTGGGGGAGATACAGGGTCATCAGGTTGGCCCACATGAGGCTCACAATCTTAACCCCCATTTTACAGATGAGGTAACTGAGGCGCAGAGAAGTTAAGTGACTTGCCCAAGGTCACACAGCTGACAAGCGTTGGAGCAGGGATTCGAACCCGTGAGCTATGACTCCCAAGCCCAGGCTCTTTCCACTGAGCCGGGACCGTAAGCTCGTTGTGGGCAGGGAATGTGTCTGCCAACTCTGCAGTGTACTCTCCCAATGCTGCGTTACAGTGCTGTGCACTCAGTAACCGCTCCATAAATGGGAAGCGGCTTGGAGTAGCGGCTACAGCACGGGCTTGCGAGTCAGAAGGTCATGGGTTCTAAAATGAAGTCCGCCACTTCTCTTCTGGGTGACCTTGGGCAAAACACGGGGCCCAAGTGGCTTAGTGGAAAGAATACGGGCTTGGGAGTCTGAGGACACGGGTTCTAATCCCAGCTCCGCCACTCGTCTTCTGTGTGACCTTGGACAAGCTGTTTAACTTCTCTGAGCTTCAGTTATCTCATCTGCAGAATGGGGATTAAAAGTGTGAGCCCCATGTGGGACAACTTGATTACCTACCCCAGTGCTTAGACAGTGCTTGGCACCTAGTAAGCGCTTAACAAATACCATCGTTATTCCTTCACTTCTCTGTGCCTCAGTTACCTCATCTGTAAAATGGGGATTTTAAAGTGTGAGCCCCATATGGGACAACCTGATTACCTTGTATCTACCCCAGTGCTTGGCACCTAGTAAGCGCTTACCAAATACCGTCATTATTCCTTCACTTCTCTGTGCCTCAGTTGCCTCATCTGTAAAACGGGGCCTGAGACTCTGAGCCCCACAGGGGACAGGGACTGTGTCCAACCCGATTTGTTAGTAGCCATCACATTGCTTAGTACAGTGCCTGGCACACCGGGAGCGTTTTAAATACCTTGATGAGGATGATTTTTTATCATTAGGAATACACTCGATTGATTGAAAAGAGGGTTTGGGAGGAGGGAGGGAGCTGATTCAAGAGGAAAGGAGAGGGTTCTTCTTGCTGGAGCTGGTGGTTGGGGCAGGGGGGGTTTTTGGAGCAGTTTGGAGCGGGGAGCTGCTGACCAGCTCTTTTGGGTGGGTGGGGGGGATAAAGGGGGGGGGGGGGTCTGCCAGTCCGGTGACGTCAGGGCCAGGAGGTTGGGGGGTTGGGGAGGAGGAGGAGGAAGAGGAGGAGGAGGAGGCAGGTTGGAGCTGAGAGCTTTCTGCAGGGGGAGGGTGGGCCTTGCAGGCCGGTGACGTCAGGCCAGGGGGAGGCGGCTCTTGCTCGCAGAAGCTGCTGCAGGGAGAGACAGACCCAGGGACCCAAAGATCCAGAGACAAGCAGCTGCCCTTCCAGGCGACGGACAGAGCAGGAGGAGGAAAAAAGAGAAGGAGGGAAAAGAGGAGGAGAAAAAGAAGGAGGGAAAGGAGAAGGGGAAAAGGAGGAGGAGGGAGAGGAGGAGGAGGGAGAGGAGGAGGAGGAGAAGAAGGTACTGGAGGAGGGGGAGGAGGAGGAACCAGCAACCTCCCCCCCCCCCCCCCCCCCCCGGATGATTGAGAGCAGCAGCTGAGAGCAAGGCAGAGAGGAGCCAGCTGATTCGATTCCCCTTAGTTTAAAGCGAAAGAAAATGGAAGTCGGTTAATAAAGCGATCGCAGCGTCCGGAGCAGGTAAGGAGACGCTGAGCCTCCCTCCTCTTTCCTCTGGGGGTCACCGGGTTCTGGAGGGAGGAGGGGATGGGGGTCACTGCAGGGGGAGGATGGGACAGGTGCACCAATCCCCCTCCCTCCTTAATCAACCCCCCCCCCCCACCTTTCTCCCTTAGCTTCTTTTGCAAATCCAACCGATGCGTGCCAGCTCGTCTTTGCTTATAGGAAGGTCCCAGCTTTGGGGGGGGGAATCAATCCATCAGGGGTATCTATCGAGCACTTACTCTGGGCAGACCACTCTACTAAGCGCTGGGGACAGCACGATCCAACAGAATTAGCTGACACGTCCCCTGCCCCGAAGCAACGGTTGGTCTAGGGGGGAAAGGTTAAGAGGTGGCATTGGACAGGTTAGGGTTGACCTAGAGCCTGCTCCTTTTCTTTTATAAATCCAACATCTGAATCTCTGTCTTCTTCCTTCTCCCCTTTTCTCCAATCCCCCCGACATGGACAGCTCTCCCTATCCCTTCCCTTCAATAATGAGATTCTGGAAGTAATTCTGCATTGCAGGATCTTCCATCGAATTCGTTATTGTTTTGCTGCTTTCCCTGCAAATTCTTTTGATGGGGGGGGGGGACCCACCAAGGTTCCCCTCCTTGTGCAAAGGAACCAACTGGGAAGGTGCCGGGATGTGTCTTGTTGCTGGTGGAGCTTCATCCTCTATCTGGGAGAGAACTCTGGAATACTAGACGCTCCTTTCCTCTCTCAGTCCCCTTTTCCCAAACCAGCACGTGATTCCAGGACTATGTAAGTAAGTCTCCTGGAGGTGATGCCTTTATGTAGATCTTTTATACGTTAGGAGGCTACTTGAGAATATATCCAAGCAGGCTACCTTGACAAGAATTAAGGCATTGATAATGGGAGAGAAATTATTCCGCTCTGGGTTCTTAAGACATTTATCAGCTTCCTTAGGCTGCCATAGAAGACAGGCCACAGTGGATGAGCATTTACAACTAGATTTCTGAAGCTTTGATGTGATTCACCTGTCTAGGGACTAAGTTGGGTAACTCCCGGCTTTCTCTGGTGACTCTTTACTGGAGAGGGAAAAAAAAAATCACATCTGCCGTGCCTTGGATGCCCCTTTAAATTTGAGAAATGTCAATGATGTCATCATTTATCAGAAACTTTCTGTCTTGCTGCAGCCATTTGAATATGCTCTACCCCGATTTAGAAAATCCCATAAAAATCCAATACAGATCGAAGGCAACAGATTGTATTTTAATACGTTTGCCGTGACCTTCAGCAGTTAAAATGGATAAGAGAAAATGCTTGCCTGTAGCCTTGGGGGTTTTGAGGGCAGGGACAGGTGAATTGATGGGGAAATCTTTAAGCAGTGATGCTTACAAACTTGCTGGATCCTTTGCCCATTGAATTTATGATCCATTCATGGTGGAGCACCCCCCCACCTCCCATCTGATTTTTAAGAGAATCAAGCCCCTTCCCTAGGCATCCAGAGGATGTGGTGAATACTTAAAGATATCGCCAAAGATATTGGCACTTTTTATTTCAGGAATGGGGGAGGTGAAGGGTTGGGAGATTGTAAATTCCTTGTGGGCAGGGATTATGTTTACCAACTCTATTGTCCTCTCTCAAGCACTCAGTGCGTGATCTGTACACAATAAGGGCTCAAGGCTCAATAGATACCTTTGATCGACCAGACTATCACTCTTAGAGTTAGGCTGGAAGCCTTTGGTTGAGTCTCTGAATCAGAGAGAGCCTGCTCATTGAAAGACATAAGTGTTTGAAGATATCTTTCTTGTCATAATCTCCCTCCCTTTATTTCCCCAGCTCCCATATGTAATGTAGGTCAGGGGTGAACAATAGCCCACAATGAGGATTTGAGGAAGACGGGCAGTTTGTCTTAATGTGTTGTAAGTCATAGGTTTGCATGACATGGTCCCCTTTTTAGTGAAATTTGGTTTCTGAGACGGTGCCAAGTTTCTCTGACACTGAGAAACTCACATCATGGGAGACAATTGACAAGGACCACAGTAGTGCAGTAATCATGCACTATAAATGTTTTATAAATATAACCCTTTTGAGAGGATAGGAAGATATTTTCATCTTCCTGACACGGTTGAAATTTGAAAGGAATGGGCTTAGGAAGAAGAGGTTTTTAGCAGCATGAAATTACTCCTGTGTCTGGAGTGATTATTAGTTACAACTTGTCCCCTTCCCTACTCCAAGAAGCCCGTGGCTTTAGTGATGCTTGTAATGTCACTCCCATTTGCTGGCGAGGGTCCCTCTGACAAGAGAAGTCCGTTGAAGTGGCCCGTACTTGGTCACCTGTGAGGAATGGTGGTTGAACAGAATATTAAAAACTGAGATGTATGTGTTCTCCCTCCAGACTGTGATGTTTCAGCAAAACTGAAAGGTTTGGCCTCACCTATTTTATGGTAGCACTAAAATAATTTCAAACATGCAGCAGTACAAAAACTTATTCTGTGTGACTATGGACTGATGCATCAGTCAAAAATATGCTACTCGTGGACAAGAGAAGACTTGGCTTGCGTGTTTCGGCATCTTATTATATAATTCATTATAAAAGTCCCTGAAGTTAATGAACGTAATAATACCAGATTTTCATTTGCAATCAGGTTTGCTTTATAGGTTCTGTTCAGACTGACAGGAGTTTTCCATAAAGCATATAGGTCTTTCAAAATCCACCTGGTGCTTATATAAGAGAATTTAAATGTTCCAATTAAATCCGGAAATTTTTAGACTGGGTCAAGACTAACACATTAGCAGACAATTCAGCTCCCCCAATAATTTGCTTGAAAATGTCCTGTCCTTTCTATTGAAAGGGTACGGTTGGTATTTTTTGGGGTTTTTTTTTATTGTTTTGGCTAGGGCGGGTTGAGAGACGTAGTAGATGATGTTTTCAAAATTTATTTTAACATTTAAGAGTGTTTTTATTCTCTCCATACTCGCTTTTCGTGTTTGGTCTTTTTAAGAGACTGCAGTTTTAACTCTCACCTCTCCTGTCCTCAGACCCTTGCTCTCATGCCTTCCACCTGCCTGAAACTCTCTCTTCAAATTCACCAGACCACAGCTCTCTCCATCTTCAAAGCCCTCCTGATTAGTTACTCTCTTCCTTCATCTCAGAACTTCTATACTCACAGCCACTGATATCCATTCCAATTTGGGGGGGAGAAGGAGGGAAGCTATTGCTCAAACTGCTTTTTGAGGTAGACTTCCAGACTTGCCTATCCTGGGTCCCTGGAAAGATTTTAGAGTTTCCAGCCAGAGAAGACCCCAAATGGTGGCTTTTTTAAAAATCCTATTTGCCTCTCCCTCTCAGCCGTCATTTTTCCTCCCTTCCCGCAGATCGCTCCCTTCTTTTAGAACCAGTCCTCCAAATGAAAAATCAGTCCCTCATTTTACAGCCACCTCTGATCACACCAATTTATTTATTCACCTATTAGAGCATGTATTGGTTCACATATCTGTCTTTTCAATCTTCCACTGTAGAGGTTTTTTGGTGTCTTTTTTGGTAGATTAAATAGCTCCCTGAGAACAAAGACCGTGTATCTTACCAATACTCTCTCTCTGAACCGAAGAACGGCTCTACCGAGCTCCAAAGCTCAAAGTTCAGTGCTGTGCATATAGTAGGCACTCAGTAAGTACTATTAATTGTTTGGTCCCCTTTGGGTTGTGAGCTTTTGGAAAACCAGTAGGGGGAGTTCTCATCTTGGTTTAAGGGGCATGTGAAAACATTTTTTCAAATACCTCACCACAGTGGCTGCACATGGAAAACCTCTAGAATTAGCATGGAAAGACTCACTTGAGCACAAACTAGAGCAGACCTTTTAATTTTGACAGTTGGACGGGCATCTTGTGGACTGACGTGTGGTAGCTAAGACACTTATGTCACTATCGATACTTTAAAATTCAAGGCCTTGTCTGCCTAAGTACCAGCGGGAAGGTGACTCTCTTTCCCTACCGCTCCCCTCTTATGAATCGGTAGTATTTATTGACCGCTTGCTCTGTGCAGAGAACTGTACTAAGTGCCCACCTTCAAAACCCTCCTAAAATCTCATCTCCTCCGAGAGGACTTGTCTGATGCCCTCGTTTCCCCTACCCGTGCTCCTCTCCGTGTCGACTGTACCCCAGCCCTACGGCACTTGGGTAAATATCTTTACAGTCTACTATTTCCTCTGACTGTAATTTATTTTTATGTCTGTGTCTCCTTGAGAACAGGGATCGCTTTTGCCAACTCTCTTGCACTGTACTTTTCCAAGCTCTTAGTACAGTGTTCTGCACACAATTCTCAATAAATTCCGTCGATGGATTCAGTAGCTTTAGTAGAGCTCATCCCTATTCTCAAGGAGGTCACAGCCCAGGAGGGTCTCATATGCTACGGCTCGGCAGGGACTACACTCTGAGGACCTAAATTGATCCAGCTTGAACCCAACAATTTTGACAGGCTCACAAGATTTTTACCAGGGGAATCCCAAGCTCTCTGAAGATTTCCCAACTCTTTAGGGTCGATTTACTCCCACATGGCCAACTTTTTTAAAAGGGATGTGGTCTAGTGTTGGACAGGGAAGTGTTTCTGGAGTCGCTTGGCTGTGGCTCCCACCACTCAGAGAGTAGCAGGAGCAAACAGAGTCAGCAGAGTCCCATAAGTCTTCATCTGTCTTGGTCTTGACCACTGGCTGGGCTGTTTGTTGAGCTCCCGGCCCTCCTGGCCCGCCTCTACCCAGCAGGTGATGAACCAGAGTGAAGAAGGAGGATTTCTCAGTGAGAGCCAGGCCAAAGTCGACTGGGTGGGCTTGGGGTGCAGCCCAAGAGGGCCCTGCAGACTTGAGTTTGTGTGGACTCCTCAAGTCAGTCATTTATTGAGCACCTCTTAGGTGCAGCACACTCTCCTAAGCGCTACACTAAGACATTATAACAGACACATTCCCTGCCCACAACAAGCTTACAGTCTAGAGGGGGAGACATTAATATAAATTACAGATATGTATAAATGCATAAGTGGTCTAGGGCTGGGAGTGGGGATGAACAAAGGGAGCAAGTCAGGGTAATGCGCAAGGGAGTGGGAGAAGAGGAGGTGGGGGCTTAGGGAAGGCCTCTTGGAGGAGATGTGCCTTCAATAAGGCTTTGAAAGGGAGGTTGGGAGAGCAGTTGTCTGTCGGATATGAGAAAGGAGGGGCCGGAGGCAAGATGAGGGTGAGAGGTGGGCAGCAAGATAGACAAGTCAGTGCAAGCTGGTGCTGGACCCTCGGCTAATAATAATACTAATAACTATATTTAAGTGCTGGTATGTGCCTGACACCATTCTAAGCGCTGGGATGGATGCAAACGAATAGGGTTGGACACAGTCCCTGTCCCGTGTGAGGCGTTCAGTCTTGTTCCTCATTGTACAGGTGAGGTAACTGAGATCCAGAGAAGTGAAGTGACTTGCCCAAGGTCACACAGCAGACAAGTGGCAGAGCTGATATTAGAACCCATGACCCTCTAGCTCCCAGGCCCATGCTCTCTTCCCAGTGGCCAATGACTTGCTGAGGTGATCCCCACAACACCCCTTTAGCCACTCTTACTGGCTCCTCCTTATCGGGAATGGCAGACCACTCTTGCAATTATTTCTTCATTTTTCTTCCCGGAAAACAAAGGCAGTAGAAAAAACACACAGCCTGTAGTTTGAATGTAGTTAATTTGACTTTTAGTATTTGCCAGTTTATTTAACAGCAGGCTCCCCTGTGTGGAATTAGGTTAGATAAAGGCATTTTACTTGTAGCTGCTAAGCTCAGACAGTAAAAACTATGGCACAGTAGGTTGCTCACTTATATTTCTCTTAGCGAATGAACTAGTAAAACATTTCCCTATTCCTTAGGTGGTTATTAGGAATGATGTGAAATGTTAATTAAAGAAAAAAATCACAGTTGCCTTTTCCCCCTTACCTCCCCTTCTCATGCCCTAGAGCAGGCCAACTACTGATGGAAGAAAGGAGAATAACAGTTAAAATGTAACTTTAAAATATATAGCTTCCAATGTACATTAAGATATGGGTTTTTTTTTATTATGTTCAATGGCGTTTCCTTTTCTAACAGATACATGTAAACTGGAACTAATCATCCCTTTAATAAACAAAGGTAGATTGAAAGAAAGAGCTTTGACAGCCAGTCCTAAATATTTAAATACTGCAACCTCTGACAATACTGTAACTTGATGAGTATTGGAAACAGGTTGCATTGATGGCTCTCAGAAGCTGTCCATTCCCATTCTGCAATCAGAGTGATTCCTTTGAGAATAATTTCCCGGGCTGACTTGGAAACGGTTCTGTCCTGACGGAGCCCGGAAACAGCCTGCCTCCTGTCTTGAGTTTTTGGATCTCCAAGGGAGCCAGAGGGCAGTCGATTCCCTTTCCATCCCTACGATGGGCTTGAGGAAACCTCCCTGGAAATGGCCTGAAAAATGGGGACTAGTTGAGGATGAGAGCCCCTCTCTGTTCCTCTCTCTGCAGGCCTCTGCTTCAGGAAGGATTTGGGCTTCTTTTGGTCTCTTTCCTCCTTAGCAACTGCAGGATGGAGGGACGTTGCCAATCCCACCTCTGGTCCGGGTGTGTCTGGTGAGCTGCTCTCGGACCTGGCCTGGACCATGGAAGCCATGCCGGATTGGAAGTTGAATCTGCTCTAAATGAGATGTCATTGTTCACATCTCTGGTGGTTATGGTGGGTTGTGAGGACGTGTTGCAACTGGAATGACAAGTCATGCAAAAATCCATTCCTTTTCAGCAGAGCAGTTCCCCTGGCCAGAAGCTCAGCTGTTGTTGAGCAGTAAGCATTCAAGAGAAGCAGCGTGGCTTAGTGGAAAGAGCACGGGCCTGGGAGTCAGAGGACCTGGCTTCTAATCCCGGCTCCGCGACTTGTCTGGGTGACCTTGGGCAAGCCACTTACCTTCTCCATGCCTCAGCTACCTCATCTGGAAAATGGGAATTAAGACTGTGAGCCCCACGTGGGACAACCTGATTACCTCGAATCTACCCCTGAGCTTAGAATAGTGCTCGGCACATAGTAAGCGTTTAACAAATACCATCCTTATTATTATTCAGTAAAGGCTATTGACTGTAGTGGCTGGAAGTTTTGGTTTAATGCCAGCACAATCCGGTCTCTCAGCAGCAGGACTCTTCGTCTGGGCCTCGTGTGTGACAGGGATCGTGTCTCCTACTTGAGAAGAATAGTCGGTAGTTCAGTGAAGAGAAAACTTGTTAGTTTCATATTCCGTTCACTTTGAAATAACAATCAGTCACATTTGTTAAACACTTCATGTGTGCAGAGCTCTGTGTTTAACACTAGGGAGAGAGTGCAGTGTAAGGGAGTTGGTTAACATGTTCCCAGCCCACAAGGAGCTTACGTGCTGGAGGGGAAGAGGGACATGAATATAAATAAATTATGGATGTATACGGAAGTGCTTTGGGGCTGAGGTTGGGGTGAATAAATGGGGCAAATCCAAGTGTAATTAATAATACTAACATTTATTGTGCACCCATTGACTGCAAAGCATTGTACTAAGTACCACAAAGTACAAAAGTAAGTGATTCATTTCTCATCCACAGGGAGCTGAACTCTACTGGAAGAACCGGACATAAAAGTATTTAAACGCAGCAATCCTAATAATCAAATGTGCAGTAGAATAAATGTATAGTCATAAGTGCTGTGGATAAGCGTCAATAGGCATGCAAGTGATAGGGATGACTGTTAGGAGTTTGTATGAGTTGGGATACCGGGAATTAATCAGGGAAGGCATGATGGAGGAGGCAGACTTTCAGAAGAGCTTCGAATATGGGGAGGACAGCAGAGTTGGCGGGGAGGGAGTCAGAAGTCTGCACAAGATAGAGGTGGGAGAGATAAGTACGTCTAGAAGTGTAACTGTGAGGAAGAGAGAGATTGGGTTGGGAAGGAGTACGTTAAGACGGCGAATGCGTAAGATGAGGTGAGTTGGTGAAAACTCATGAAGTCCACTGTGAGAGCTTTTTGCTTGATGTAGGCGGTCGCTTTGGGAAGCTGATCCTGGAGGTAGTCCTTAGGATAGATTGGAGTGGAAAGAGGCTCGAAACAGGGAGGCCAGTGAGGAAGCCGGTTCAGTTGTTATGTTGGCTGTACCAACAGGTCTGGGTTGAGCTGTGTAGGAAGAACCGACCGTGTTTTTTATTTAATGCCTGTGAAAACATTGGAATAATGTATCCAACTCTAATAATGTTAATAATGTTAGTATTTGTTAAGTGCTTACTATATGCAGAGCACTGTTCTAAGCGCTGGGGTAGATACAGGGTAATCAGGTTGTCCCACGTGAGGCTCACAGTTAATCCTCATTTTACAGATGAGAGAACTGAGGCACGGAGAAGTTAATTGACTTGCCCACAGTCACACAGCTGACAAGTGGCAGAGCCGGGAGTCGAACCCATGACCGCTGACTCCGAAGCCCAGGCTCTTTCTACTGAGCCACGCTGCTTCCCCTCCATTAGTGCCATCTCAATTAGTCAGTTGAAGGCAATGAGTTTTGAAAACTTTGCATTTATTTGTGTCATTCAATGTTTTTACTTGTACTAAATGTTATTGAACAGTTTACTAAACCTGGAAAATGTCAGCTTTAAATGCCCTATGATATGAACTTTAAATGTGTCATTCTTCACATAAACTAATCTTTACTGTTGATTGTTATACAATATTTTGAGTGTGTTCTTTGTGGACCATGCTGTGGGGTTCAATTTACATAGCTTATTCTTAGCCAGTTCTTCCTGCAAGAAATGAAAGCCAAATCCATATTTGAATTGATCTGATTATGATGTGGTCTTTTATTGAATATAAAACTTGATTTTTTTTTCAAATTCCTTTCGTAATCTAGTGTTTGCCTTGGAAAGGTTTGAATGGTTGACTTTAATACTATTAACGTTATCATCAACAACTGAATTTAAAATTTTGAGGTTGTTTTAAAAGATTTGCCAATGTGCAGACCAGATTTTGCATAATAGTTTCTTCCAATTTTTGTGTAGCAGACATGTATTCAGTCATAATTTTTCCCCTTTTTGAACCCTTCCATGGCTGGTTCTAAATGAGGTGTAGCCAGAGACCTGCATGGATATCCACACTGTACAGGATCAATCGTTCAATCCCTAGTGTTTATTGAGCACTTACCGGGTGCAGAACACTGTTCTCAGCACTTGGGAGAGTACAATACAGTTGCCAGACATGATCCGTGCCCACAAGGAGTGTACGGTTTATCTGGGGAGAATAGGAGAGGATCCAGGGCTTAGTTTATGTTTGTGGTAATTAACTTTTTTTGATTTTTAAGTTGGGATGGATGCACCTCATGGGCAGAGCCCTGGGCAGTCACTCCTGCTGAAATCCCAAGTAAGAGCATGGTCTAGTGGTTAGAGCATGGGCCGGGGAGTCAGAAGGACGTGGGTTCAAATCATGGTTCTGCCACTTGTCTGCTGTGTGACCTTGGCCAAGTCGCTTCACTTCTCTGTGCCTCGGTTTCCTCATCTGCGAAATGAAGATTTAGACTGTGAGCCCCAAGGGGAACAGGGACTGTGTCTAACCCAAATTGCTTGCATCCACTCCAGTGCTTAGTAGAGAAGCAGCGTGGCTCAGTGGAAAGAGCACGGGCTTTGGAGTCAGAGGTCATGCGTTCGAATCCTGGCTCGGCCACCTGTCAGCTGTGTGACCTTGGGGAAGTCACTTAACTTCTCGGTGCCTCAGTTACCTCATTTGTAAAATGGGGATTAAGACTGTGAGCCCCACGTGGGACAACCTGATTCCCTTGTGGCAACCCCACCGCTTAGAACAGTGCTCAGCACATAGTAAGCGTTTAACAAATACCAACATTATTACAGTGCCTGACATATAATAAGCACGTAAAAGATACCAGTTGTTATTAATGGGTGCTGACAAACCTTGGCTCGTGAGGCAGGCTGACGTTTGAGGTCCTGGCTCTGGATCTCCTGGAAATTTTTCTCTAGCTACGTATGAGGGCCACCATATGCTCGGTGGCAGAGAGTGTCCAAACATACCCAGCGGGAAAGCGGAGGGATGTGACTTTGAGATAATGCCCCAATCCGCTTTCCGTAGCTTCTTGGTTGGGAGACTCTGATTCCGACCATCTTTTCGCAACCTTTTAGCCCAGCTGCTCAGCTTCCTCTCTTCTGGTTTCTCAGTGTGACTGGTTCATGATGAAATATAGTCATAGTCTGGATTTTGATTCTAGATTGTGATTTTGGCCAATCATTCTTATGGGCAGTTCTGAGGCCCAGCACTACTTCTTTCTAAGTTTAGTGGCAGGAAGTATGTCCTATAACTTGAAGCAGTTAGTACAGTGCTCTGCATAGAGTCAGCGCTCAATAAATTCTTCCTTTTTTTCTTTGTCCCTCAACCTTTCCCCCTCAGCTGTATTGCTATGCCGTTGCAAAGTGTCCACACCCTCCACTGTTCTGGTTGTGTTGTAGGCTGTGAGTGGATTTGGAAGAATCAGTTGAAAGGGTGCAGTGTGGTGGAAATATATCTACCAATCAATCAATCATTTATTCATTCAATTGTATTTGAGTGCTTACTGAATGCAAAGCACTGTACTAAGCATTTGGGAGAGTGCAGTATAACAACAAACACATTCTGTTTAGAGAAGACTGTACTAAGCATCTGGAAGAATACAGTACAGCTGAGTCGGTAGACACGTTCCCTGCCCACAAGCTTACGGTCTAGTGGACGAGTTTCATTTTTCCCCTCCTCTTTCCTCAGCAAATACCCATGGCCATATCCCTAGCATACCTCTAAAGATTCATTGTGTAAGCTTAATAATGTTAATAATTGTGGTATTTAAGTGCTTTCTATGTGCCAGGCACTGTACTAATTGCTGGGTTGGTTAGAAGCTAATTCATTCAATAGTATTTATTGAGCGCTTACTATGTGCAGAGCACTGTACTAAGCACTTGGAATGGATAAATCGGTAACAGATAGAGGCAGTCCCTGCCGTTTGACGATCTTACAGTCTAATCGGGGGAGACAGACAAGAACAGTGGCAATAAATAGAATCAAGGGGAAGAACATCTCATTAAAACAATAGCACATCAGGTTGGACAACTTCACCAGAGAAAACAAGATCCCTCTTCATGCTGCTGTGCTACCTTTTCCCATCTTGTCTCCCCTATGTTTGTTTTGGATACAGACCCAGCCTTCTGAAACCATAGCCCGTCAAACGGCAGGGACTGTCTCTATCTGTTGCCGACTTGTTCATTCCAAGCACTTAGTACAGTGCTCTGCACATAGTAAGTGCTCAATAAATACGATTGAATGAATTCTAGGGACAAACTCAGGAACTTTTAGGGATTTGGCATAAATAAAGATTGAGGAAAGAGACCCCTGACTTGGGACCCTTGCAATCCTTCCCAAATATTGACATTAAAATTTAGTATTTGGTAATAGTGTCTGTTCCGTTAATTTGTCCAGCAACTTGTGGACAAAATTTAAAGTTCCCATTTGTCTGTAATTTTTTTTCAGAAATATGTAACATTTTCTATATAATCTTCAATTACTTGGGAAAGATGGTAATAATAATGTTGGTATTTGTTAAGTGCTTATTATGTGCAGAGTACTGTTCTAAGCGCTGGGATAGGTACAGGACAATCAAGTTGTCCCACGAAGGGCTCACAGTCTTCACATCATATCTATCTTGTAGCACTTTGTCAGTCGTCAATATTTTAAAACCACAGTATTCTAAGTTCTCTGCATTTACATTAAATTATTTAATTCAATAATCTGGATTGTACATGCATTAGTTAAGTAAAATGTGAAGTATTTGTAATATAGATTTTCTAAATTGTTTTCATTTCACTGTAAATACAGTGAAAAGCAATGTATCATCAAAGTATTACATATTTTGGTACTGATGGTTTAGGCATTAAATATGAAGACTAGTTTATTCTGAGAGGAGATACTTTGATACCGGAGAAGATATTTCACATACTGTACTGCGGTGCTTACGTTGGATAGCAGAATTTATTTTCAGCATAGTCATGTATGGTATGCCATATTATATGTTCATTTTTAATTTGTACTTCTGCTTCATGAATAATTTTTAATTTTTGAGAGGTTTTGGTTGTGATCTACAAGCTCTTGAACAGTTACCACGCTCATGACAATCACATTCATCACTAGTATTTATTGAGCACTCACTTGGGCCAAGCACTTATAGCAAGGTTAGCTCTACCGTAATCCCACAATTACAGACCACGAAATTTGGATACAGCGTAATAGAACGATTAAGGCATGTTCTTCCCATAAGGGTCTTTTGGGCATAACTTTATCCAGAAGTTGGTGCAAGTAGATTTGGGGTAGATAGAGGCAGTTGTGGGCATGTGCAGGGCACGATTTAAGACCTGTTGCTGCTTGCTAGATACCTCTCCCTGCCCCCCTCCTTGAAAATAATTCAGTACTTTAGTAGGTGGCTAACTTGATTTCAAACATTGAAATATTTACCATTCTTTTTCAATTAGTATTGTATTGTTTAATTGTATTTAAAAGGTAATTGCTGTAGCCAGTGACTTTTTTCTTGGCCTTTTTCAGTAAAAAATCTATATTAATCGAGGGAGGCTTTATTTGCAGTTTCTCTTCATGTATCATATGGTAAAGAAAGTAAAAATGAGATATGTAATTTGCAGTAAGAAATATCTCCACTGGAGGATCATCAGGAATTAAGGGAAAAAAATGTTTAAAATGAATAATTTTAAGGGCATTCAGGGAGGGAAACCAAGGTTACAAGAATCTCCAGGAGCGAAGGGTGCTGCATCTAGGCACTGGTAACATAATGATGTCAGGAGAGAAGGTCAGAGCTATTTGGAGCTCTCTACATGGAGGCCTCATGTCACCCAAGAAGGAGTTGATTGTTTCTCTTCAAAGTCTGGGGGACACTGTCCTGATTGTGTTACATCCAGCTTGGGGCCACCTCAGAATTGTAAGGGGAAACTGGAAGGAATTCAGAAAAATCCAACCCAAAGCGATTAGGGAATATGGGCTTTGGCAGAGGAAGAGCAACATGAAGGTGTTAAGCTATTTATAGCTTGAGTAAGTGGTTTCTAAAGCTGGCTTGTGAGACCAGCCAACACATGCTAAAAGGAGAGGAATTTGTTAGCCTGGTTCGGGATAGCTAGACATAATGGGATGACACAGAGTTAAGAGAGTACCCAAGTAGACTAACGGGCCAGGAAAAGTGAGTTTTTGTGAAGCCTTAAGGCACTCTTCATAACATGCTACTTCAAAAACAGGATACTCACCCCTCCTTCAGAATCCAAACTCCTCAAGGGCAGATACTTAATCTTATAGTAGGAAAACTACTGCTTTACCACAAAAAATAGTAATATTTATTAAGAGACCACTTGGTATGGTGCAGTGTAAACGGTGCTTGGGAATTACAGAATAAACAAGTGACACATACCCTGTCTTCAAGGAGCTTCCACTCCAGTGGGAGAGATAAGGTAGACAGAGAATATTGAAATCATACCTCTCTGCACCCATACTTAGGTGCCTTACATTTTTGAAGATGATGCTACAGATGGTGGGATCCATGCCAAGCTTGCTGGGTATGGATGAGAAAAGAGATGAGGCACTGATACGCTCTTCCGCATTTATTCCACAGGAAGCTGCGGCGGTGTTTTGCAGTTACAGAAAAATCAGAAGCAAGAAAGTTTGAGGAGAAGTTCACTTTGAGTAATGCATTTAGAGTGTGCCTGGTCTAGACTTTAAACCTCAACGAGGGAAGCAGGGGAAAAAAATTGTGTTTTTTGTTCAACACCATGTGCGTGCCATAGTGGATAGAGCACGGGCCTGGGAGTCAGAAGGTCTTGCGTCCCGGCTCTGCCACTTATCTCCTGAGTGACCTTGGCAAGTCAGTTCACTTCTCTGTGCCTCAGTTACTTCATCTGTAAAGTGGGGATTGAGACCGTGAGCCCCACATGGCACAGGGACTGTCCAACCCGATTTTCTGATATCCACTCTGGTGCATACAGCAGTGCCTGGAATATAGTAAGAGCATAAATACCATTTAAAAAATGACTGTTGATTGGTCTAGAATCAGTGAGCTCCTAAGAAAACAGGAGAGTGTCTCTCAATTTGCTTGGATTCCCCCTCCCCCAGTGCTTAGTACTGTGCCTGGTACATAGTAACGCATAACAAATACCATAATTATTATTATCATTATTATATGCCAAGCATTCTACTAATGCTGGGTTAGATACCATATCATAAGGTTCCATCTGGGGCTCACAGTCTTAGGAGGAGGGAGAACAGCTTACTGAATCCCCGTTTTATAGGTGAGAGAACTGAAGTACAGAGAAGTGAGTGCCTTTCCCATAATCACACAGCAGACAACAGACAGAGACGGGATTAGAACCCAGGTCTTCTGACTCCCGGGCTTGTTCTCAAAATAGAACAAGTTCGAGAAGAACGGAAGGGCAGGCCCAACCTGCTGCCAAGGAAGCAAACGTCGGAAGGTTTGTGGGTTACAGCTCATATCTTTGAGTGTGTAGATTGGAGGGGCAGATGCACTGTCCTCTCGGGCTGCTGACGACAGTGTTCCTTTGTTTTAGGAGTTAGTATCAATGAAAGTCTAACTAGAACACCGTGTTGAGTTAGATACTTTATAAGGGAGAGACCTAACTCAGAATAAGTTGCTGCTCCAAAGTTTAATATGTTGAATGAGCAAATAGACCTGAACAGACTACATTTCAGACTGTCAGTTCTGGCCTCCACCTGCCCTCCTCATCCTCAAGAATTCAACACATTTGCCAAAGTCCAAGCTGACGGAGAGGGTGAGTTGGCAATTATCGGGCCAAGTGAGAGATTTGCATTCCCAGATGCTGACTCCAGCAGAGAAGACAACCTTCTGGTGCTGCTGCCATTCTTCACTAATAATAATTATTATGATAATGGCATTTGTGAAGCACATATGTGCCAAACACTGCATGAGGCACTAGGGTAGTTGATAAAAGGAATAATAAAGTTTGGGCATAGACCCTGTCTCTCACCCGGTTCATAGTATGAGTAGGAGGGAGAACAGGTATTGAATCCCCATTTTGCAGATGAGGAAACGGAGGCCCAGAGAAATTAAATGATTTGCCCAAGGTCCCCCAACAGACAGGTGGCAGAGCTGGAATTAGAATCCGTTCCTTAGACTCCCTGGCTCATGTCCTTTCCGCTAGGCCACACTACTACTACAGTCGATTAGACTCTAAGCCCGTCAACCGGCAGGGTCTGTATCTGTTGCCGACTTGTTCAATCCAAGCGCTTAGTACAGTGCTCTGCACATAGTAAGCGCTCAATAAATACTATTGAATGAATACTTTATTCCGTTCCAAGCATAGCTGTGGCTATAAGATGTTGGTGACTTTCTATGCTTACTGTTCTCCCTCCTCTACTTGGAACTTGGATTTGCTCCTTCTCTTCACCCCTCCCTCAGCCCCACAGCACTTAAATTAATATCCATAATTCATTTATATTAATGCCCCTCTAGACTGTACACTCTTTGTGTAAAGGAATGTGTCTACCTACTATTATACTGTACTTACCCAAGAACTTCATACAGTGCTCTGCACATGGTAAACACTCAAATGCTATTGATGGATTAGAAAAAAATACCATTTAAAAAGAGCCAGATTGGCTTGATTTGGGGTCCAGATTCTGGGTAGGCACCTCAATGTGTTATTACATCACTTTGAACAATTTCATTGCTTTTCAGATGTCTTGGGACATAGCTAAATATGAAGCTGGTGGGATAGTAGTAATAATAACAATAATGTTGGTATTTAAGTGCTTACTATGTGCAGAGCACTGTTCTAAAGCGCTGGGGTAGATACAGGGTCATCAGATGGTCCCACGTGAGACTCATAGTTAATCCCCATTTTACAGATGAGGTAACTGAGGCACAGAGAAGTGAAGTGACTTGCCCACAGTCACACAGCTGACGAGTGGCAGAGCTGGGATTCAAACCCATGACCTCTGACTCCCAAGCCCGGGCTCTTGCCACAGAGCCATGCTGCTTAGAAATAGTATCTATTACAAAATTCTGTATTAAGCACCGAAAAGAATACCCAGGTGGGCCGTAGACCTGGTCTCCATCCCTCAAGGGTTTCGCTGTCCATTCATTCAAAAGTATTTAATGAGCGCTTACTATGTGCAGAGCACCGTACTAGGCGCTTGGAATGAACAAGTCGACAACAGATAGACAGTCCCTGCCGTTTGACGGGCTTACAGTCTAATCGGGTGTGTGCAGTGTAGTCTAAGAGTGTAAGTACGGAGAAGGGACTGGAGACACATCAGGAATGATGAAACCAAACCCCACACAGACAAATGCTGGCAACAAAACCAAAATCAGGAGGGTGCTGTGGCTTAGAGGAGCCAAATTTCAGGCTACCTGGGGATCAGACCTCTGGGTTTACCCACAGCCACCAGGCTTTCCAAAGGTTTGTGGAGGCCTCACATCATGGGTGTGTGCAGGAGCGGTTTTTATCCTTGGCATGGTAGGCACGGAGCATGCTACGAACAGGGAACCTCAGTAACTGAAGGGAAAGTGGCAATTATCACACATGGTTTTCTCAGTGGTAATGGAGAGGGGATTCCCATGTTCTGTGGAAGCCTGATGATGTGTGCCCATCCATGGGGAAAATTTCTCACTGGATCCCAAAGATTGACTAGTAATACTTTAAAAATCTGGATATAATCAAATGAATAAGTCCTGATGACATACATTCTCCGATATTAAAGTCAGTTGTTGCTTTAATAGTGAAATCATTAGCTTTTCTGAAAAACCATGAAAGGTCCATGAAGTGTTGAGTTTTTGGAGTTTTAGTATCATCTAAAATGGTTAAAGGATCACCTTGGAGATTGCAGGGTATTTTTACTTATCAGGGAAGATCCTGGCATAAAACCTCAGACATGTAATTTGCAAAAAACTCCGAGAAAAGAAGGAATTGGGTAATCACACAAGTGGTTCTCTGAACATCCAGAGAGATGAGACCAAGAGAATCGCTCAACTGTATTTGAGTGCTTACTTTCTGCCGAGGCCTGAACTAAGCTCTTGGGAGATTACAGTATAATTGACACATTCCTTGTCCACAACGAGCATACTCTCTGGGGCTAGGGGTGGGTGGGTGACACAAACAATATCAATAAATTACAGATATGTATATAAATGCTGTGGAGCTGATGCTGGGGGTTGAATACATCAGGGTGATGAAATAGGGAGTGAGAGAAAGGAAATGAGGGCTTAGGGAAGGCCATCTAGAAAAGCGATAGACCTTGTTGATAAGGAGGAAGCAATAGATGAAATCTACCTAATCTCCACTAAAGCTTTTTAAATCTATCACACATAATTCTCTATCAACAGCTACAAAAAAAATGGTCTGGGACATAGGTTGGGGCGCAGCTAGCGGCTCCTTACCAAACCGATGAAACACATTGAGCAAAGTGAAATGATGAGGTTGACGTGACGGAGTCACCATGGCATTGCGGCCATGCCTGACACCGGCCCCCGTTCCCCTTATTACGTCTACCACTGACAAGGGGCAGGGGAGCACGTGTCTGTGTTCTGCGATGGCACCAAGCAGTAGGAGGTTGCTGACGCGGTGGGGCCCGGAAATGTAATTCAAAGTGATTTTGATGGAGCGGGGAAATGAGTGAACACCTGCTGTAGGGAAACCTTTTGGGGTGGGAGATTGCAAGAGAAAGTTATACCCGGAATGGAAGATTTAATTGGCTACTAGAAAGAAAAATTGTGGAACTGAAATTAAAAAAGAAAATCAGATTGTCTATCATGTTTATTGTAGTTTCCATTTATTTGTAATTTCCATTCGGTCATGCTTCGGGGATGATGAATTCAAGATTTTTAAAAATAGGTACCATGTCATATTTCTTATGGTAGATATGAACTGCCAATGGTCCTGCAGAATGAGAAGCTAAGTTTCCATTGCTCCTTCAGGGAGTCCTTTTTCTAGGAATTTTTTTTTTAACTCATGTCAAAGAAATGTCAAAACATTTGAAATTTGCTAGGACATTAAAAAAAAACCCTCTCCCACATGGCATTTTAACATTTGTGGACTGGGAATTGAGGAGCAGTATGGTTTAGTGGGTAGAGCACTGGCCTGGGAATCAGAAGGATCTGCGTTCTCATCCCAGGTCCGGCACATGTCTGCTGTGTGACCTTGGGCAAGTCACTGACTTCTCTGTGCCTCAGTTACCCCATTTGTAAAATGAGGATTGTCTGTGAGTCCCATGTGGGACATGGATGGTGGCGTCCAACCTGATTAGCTTGGTAGGACAGTGCCTGGCACGTAATAAGCACTTAACAAATACCATTAAATAAAAGGAGGAAAGACAATAATAATAATAATAATAATGGTATTTAAGTACTTAGTATTTTCCAGTACTAAACACTGGGGTGGATACAAGCAAACCTGGTTGGATGCAGTTACTGTCCCGAGTGGGACTCACAGTCTCATAACTCAGTTTACAGATGAGGTAACTGAGACCCAGAGAAATGAAGTGACTTACCCAAGGTCACATAGCAGACAAGTGACAGAGCTAAGATTAGAACCCATGACCTTCTGACTCCCAGGCCCACTATCCACTATCCCATGCTGCTTCTCAAACGATCCAAACATAAGATAGGAATGAGTGGATCACGGAGTCTAGTTTCTTCAGAACCACTGGAATTCAAACACTTTTCATAGTGTGGATGAACCAGCTCCCTCTCCCCTCTGCAACTTCTGTCCACTTGGATTTGTGTCCTTTGGGCATTTGCTATTCACCCCACCCTCAGCCCTACAACACTTAGAAACATCTCTATAAATTTTAATTAGTAACTCTGTATTATGTATCAATATGTATATAATTATATATTTGTCTCCTTCTCTAGACCAAAAGCTTGTTGTGGGCAGGGAATGTGTCTGCCAACTCTGTTGTATTGTTCTCTCCCAACCACTTAGTATGGTGCTCTGCATACAGTAAGCACTCAATAAATATCATTGATTTTTTGATTTTTACCCCACAGTGCAGCCAGATCGTGTTCCTGAGAGGTGTGGATGTATCCTGACTGGTTGTTGTGTTTCTGTAGATTTACATGCATTTAGTTCAGATCTGTTCCAGGATCTACCCCAGAACGATGGCCAAGTCCTTTTGACGTATTCCTTCTTCTCATTGTCTGCTGTCTCTCCAGGAATTTATTTTCGCTGTTTGATCTTTATTTCCAGTCTCAGAGGGAGAACTGGGCCGATAGGCTGAGTTCAAATTACATGTCAGGGGTCAGGCAAGCCATAAGGAAAGGGAGGTGGACAAGTGAAGGAGCGGGACAGGCAGAGAAGTAACTTTCTTGCAGTAACTGGTTGTACATTGTGTGCAGGGAATATATCTGCCAACTCTGTTTTATTGTTTTCTCCCAAGTGCTTAGTACAGTGCTCTGCACACAGCAATTGCTCAAAAATACCATTGATGGATATGGTGGACCTCTGAGGTGAATCAGTCAACAGACATATCCCCAGTTGGGCATAATATGGGGTGATTGTATCCTGGAGTATGCCTGTACAAAGCTTATTTTATAATTGTTATATGCTTAAACTTAGAGAAGTCTAAGATCAGAACATTGCCCATTGATCACAGTGCTGTGAACATTTTACATTATGAACCCTTGTGAAAGTGGTATCTTAGCTTGTATGCTGCTGGGGACTCACCGATTATCTGAATCGGCAGATTGGAGATATTTATTGAGTGCTTACTGTGTACTTAATCCAGTGATCTACATACAATAGCTCTCAATAAATGTCAGTTGATTGATTTTGCTCCTATATTGGCCTACGATTCCTCTTCATCCGGGTTTTGGTGTGCAATTTCCGTCACAAGGCTTTAAGAAGGACCAAATGAGAGGGAGAAAGGATTCAGCTAAAATGATCAGTGGGTTGGAGTAGCTTCCATACAAGGATAGATTTAAAAGATTAAACTGTCAGAAAGCGGTATTGAAGTTTACGAAGTCTGGGAGAAACTAAATACTTGTAGAACTTGGTAACCGTTAAAATATATTCAGAACTCAATCAGTGTCAGCTGAAGGGGTGTGAGCCCAGTATATTCTTCCATTCTTGATTTGGGATAGTTTATTAGTGACTAATTCATTGGTGAATCTAATCCCTCCTGAATGTTCATGGTCACCTGGGGAAAAGAAGACCTAAGAGCAGCCCTCTGGTCATCTGTGTTCACATCAGCAATGGAACGTTTTTTTCTGGCTTGTTCTTTTAAAGGTGAAGCAGGTGGTTTCTTCACATGAGTGCTTCATGTCAGGACCTAGGCAGTCTGGCAGCTGAGGTTATGCCCTGTCTGTAGTCAGATTGCTTCTAAAAATTAAGAATGTAATATTGTCTCCAGTCTCTGTTGGTGGTAATGTAGTATATTCCATGCCATCAAGGTTTGAAACCTTGATAGCTACTACAGATTTGAGGATCGTCTCTCCATCTACCTTTCTTTGCAGTTGTTTATGAATACCTCCTCTGGCCCTTATCACTTGTGAAGACAGCTTTACTTGTTTCTGCAGAATTGTTGTGAAATGGCCAACCAGCACAGGTTGGTTTTTTGAGCACTTATGTGCAGAGCACTGTACTAAGTGCTTGGGAGAGTACAATACAACAGAATCAACAGCCACGTTCCCTATCCATAAGGAGCTTAGTTAATCCCGGCTCTGCCACTTGTCAGCTGTGTGACTTTGGGCAAGTCACTTCTCTGTGCCTCAATTACCCCATCTGTAAAATGGGAATTAAGACTGTGAGCCCCACGTGGGACAAACTCATCCCCTTTTATCCCCCCCAGCGCTTAGAACAGTGCTTTGCACATAGTAAGCACTTAACAAATGCCATCATTTTGTATTTACTATCAGATATAATTGCTGAAGTGGATTGTTGTTGGATAGGAAGATTAATAATATTTGTGATGCCAGAAAGTAACAATGTCAAAGAACCTCCTTTCTATAGCTCTAAAATCAAGTGATGTAGGAAAATAAATGTTCTTACCATATCAAAGAACTAGTGGGAGGGGGGAAATGTAGGTCTTCAATAAGTAGTGTTCAATAAGCACCTATTATGTGAAGCACTACATTGAGCACTTGGGAAAATACAGTGAATGCAGTGGGCACATTTCCTTATCAGAAGGAGCATGCAATCTACTGGGGAGACAGAGCACAGACCTGGGAGTCAGTAGGACCTGGGTCCTACTGTGACTGGGGCAAGTCACTCCACTTCTCTGTGCCTCGTTTCCCTCATCTGTAAAATGGGGATTAAAACTGTGAACCCAATGTAGGACAGGGACTGTGTCCAACCCAATTACTTTGTATCTACCCCAGTGCTTAGTAAAGTCACATAGTAAGCGCTTATCAAATACCACAATTATTATTAGTACAATTATTATTACATGGAAAAGGATTCCCAAGTAGTGGAAACAGTAAGAAGGAAAGGATCAGATAAATAGAAAAACTTATATCCCAGGATCTTTGAATGTAGAATTGAATAGACATATGCACAAAATTTAAGAGTTCCTGTTGAGTCCATAGGAGTTGGGGTTTGGGGAATTACTAGGGGAAGGCTTCTGGAAAGGGCGGGCTTTTATAAGGGCTTTGAAATACAAGTAGCTGGAATTTGGAGAAAGGGAGTTTCAGGCTGAGGGAACAGAAAGGGAAGAGTCGAAAGCAGGGTACATTATAAAACTGATTTTGGAAAGCTCGACTTAAGCTGGTGAGTAGCAGGTGAAGAGAGCCGATACATAAGATGGAGAAAACTTGTGGAGGGTGTTGAAGTCAGCAGTGAGGAGTTTGTGTGTGAGGAAGGTGGTCAGCAGTTGGAGGCTTTTGAGGAGTGGAAAGACACATGCTGAGCATCGTGATTGAGGAAGGTGATATGAGGATCTACATGGAATAAGGGGTCAATTTTCAAGCCTACCTGATCACTTTACATGATTCTTGTCTCTAGCACCACCAACTTGTTGCACCTGGCTTTCCACCTGCCTGGAAAACTATGCTCCTGATCCCATTTCAAGGCTCTTGAGAAATCAGCCTTCCTCCAGGCAGCCTTCTAGAATTGATCTCTCAATTTCCCACCTTATTTCCTTCCCTACCGCCACTTCAGCACACCTCCTAAGCACTCGGGTACTCACCTGGGTCTCATGTATATACATATCTTTAAACTCTGATGCTTTCCCTTCTAATTTGGTTTTGGTGTCCAACTCCCCAGCTAGATTGAGGGCAGCCATCTTGTGTACAGATGCTGTTGTGTTCCGCCGACCGCTTAGTACAATGCTCTGGAAGAGTAGGAACTCAAAGATGATTATTCTAGGCAAAATAACGGCAAGGAGCAATCAGTCACTTGTATTTATTGAACACTGACTGTCCAGAGCACTGTACTAAGTGCTTAGGAGAGTACAGTACCACAAAGTTGTAAGAAATGTTCCTGGCCCGCAATCTGGAAGAAACTTGCCATAAGCTACCTCATTCCCATCACTAACATGGGCCAGCTAGGGTGGGTGCAAGGTTTTTTTTTTTTTTTGATTTGTTAAATCTGGCTCATCGGTTGAATGGGAAAAATAAGTAGATGGAAAATAATGCATGTGACACAAAAGAGAAAAAAACGGAGCCAAAGACTTATCTGTATTGTTATTACAGATGCTTGGGGAAAAATATGACCTTGATTTCTTGTGCATTACCAGGTAACTAAAGTGAAGCAAAAAAAATCACTAAAAATGGAAATTTATATTCAGGTATTTATTTTAAGGCAGCAATAGATAAAACCTGGCTAAAATAGTGAGTGAATGTTTTCATCACTATTGTAGTAAGCACTTATAGAAGGCTCTTTAAGGAAATGGGGCTATTTAGGAATGTCCAAAGTGTATTTTCATGAAGATGCATTTTTAACCTTTTTGTAATTCAAGGCCACAACTCTCTTGATAGATTTCTCAGGGGACTGGCTCAGGACATCGCATAAACAAGTATTCCTTTGCTTTGGCTTGGCCACCGACATGTATGAAAGTAGGTGAATTTTCTGCCAGTGGAAGCTGAAAGGCCAGGTTTAAAATTGGAGGGCTCTTAACCAAATTTACTTGATCAACTCTTCTCTCTCTCTCTCTCTCTCTCTCTCTCTCTTTCTATGCTTGAACTGTTAAATTAGGTCACTGCATATGCTGCATGTTAAATAAGAAGTAAAGCTGTACCCAGACAGTGAAAGCGACACTTGTCTACTCCAAAAATCTATTGATACAAGCATGTTTGAGCTCTCATCTATTGTTCTTGTATCCTCCTGGGTGGGCAGGCCCTCCCAAGAACAACATTAAAGTTTGTTTTCCTTCTTTCTTCACATAAGACTCTCTGGAGTCTTAGAGAAGCAGCGTGGCTCTGTGGAAAGAGCATGGGCTTGGGAGCCAGAGGTCATGGGTTCGAATCCCAGCTCTGCCACTTGTCAGCTGTGTGGCTGTGGGCAAGTCACTTAACTTCTCTGGGCCTCAGTTACCTCATCTGTAAAATGGGGATGAAGACTGTGAGCCCCTCGTGGGACAACCTGATTACCCTGTGTCTACCCCAGCGCTTAGAACAGTGCTCTGCACATAGTAAGCGCTTAACAAATACCAACATTATTATTATTATTGGACCCAGTAAAGTCTGTGTGTTTAATATTTTTCTGCAACATTTTGAGTACCTTTATAATCTCCTCTCATCCTACTTAAAACATTATATTATTTTAAAGTTAGTCATTTTTGGTAACATTGGTGATCAGTGCTTGATGGGACAGTAAATGATCCAGAGAATTGTGAATTCTGCTAGTGTTCTGCTCTTGCATCGGAAATGATATGATTAATAACGATGGTATTTAAGTGCTTACTATGTGCAAAGCACTGTTCTAATCACTGGGGGGGATACAAGGTGATCAGGTTATCCCACTTGGGCCTCAGTCTTAGTCCCCATTTTACAGATGAGGTAACTGAGCCACAGAGAAGTTAAGTGACTTGCCCAAAGTCATCCAGCTGATAAGCGGCGGAGCCGATATTAGAACCCATGACCTCTGATTCCCAAGCCCCTGCTCTCTCCACTGATATGAGCACCTTACCCCCGGAAAAACTTAGAAACAGTGTCTCTACTTGAAGTAGGTCAGTATTTTGTCACTCAGCTTTTGATAAAACTCACAAAATTAGTCATGGTAAACTTAGGCAAGTCTCAGATCGTGATCTTAAATGACATCAGTCTGCTTACCTGAAACCCCTGAAGGGTCTTCTAATGAAGTAAGTTGAGAGCACAGGGAGTTCAGTTCTGTCAAGGTGCATGCTATCTCTTTTTGTTTCATCTAGAATGCAATTTTATTACGGTATTTAAGCACTTGAAGTGTTTGGTAATAATAATGTTGGTATTTGTTAAGCGCTCACCATGTGTAAAGCCCTCTTCTAAGCACTGGGGTAGATACAGGGTAATCAGGTTGTCCCACGTGAGGCTCACAGTTAATCCCCATTTTACAGATGAGGTAACTGAGGCACAGAGAAGTGACTTGCCCACAGTCACACAGCTGACAAGTGGCAGAGCTGGGATTGCTCTGCACATAATAAACACTCAATAAATTCCATTGATTGATTAAGTGCCAGACACTCTCTACTAAGCACTAGTGTAGATTCAAGACAATCAGGTTGGACACAGTCCCTGTCCCAAATAGGGCTCATAGTTGTAATCCCCATTTTACAGATGAAGTAAATGAAGCACAGAAAAGTCAAATGACTTCACAAGGACACAGCACACAAGTGGTGGAGCCAGAATTAGAACCCAGGAGCTCTGACTCGCAGGCCGGTGTTTAGTCACTGAATCATATTTATTGAGTGCTAACTGTGTGCAGAGCAGTGTGCTCGGGAGAGTGTAGTACCCTTTGCTCTAGGCCATGCTGCTTCCCTAGGACATTAGGCAGTGTTTGTTCGACAGTAAGCCTATTGGATGCAGTGTCAGAAAAAGAAATCTGTGACCTCAGACAGCGTCAGAGCGGAGGAGGTTTTCCTTAATGTGGAGTTTTGCAAGAACACGCCTCCTGCTTTCTGAGACAACTGTGTTGAGAGCCTTTAAAAATCACCTGTTCACTTGCAGAAAAGATGGCCACAGGGTGATTAAAATGCAAGCTCTCATATCATCCATCCTTTCTGGGGATCAGCTGAGAGTTAGAGAGATGTGCTGACATTTAAAATAATCATATCAGCGAATGCTTTTGGAGGGGGATTTTATGGATGCCAATTCCCCAAAGGTGGCCATTCTTCCCATATGCCATAAGGGAGGGTTTTGTGACAAGGCAGCCTCAGCTCCCTTAAAACGTAGATGTATATTATCTCTCTTTTTTTTTTTAGATCAGAGGAAACTGAGGCACGGAGAGGTTAAATATCTGGCCCAAAGTCACACAGATGGCTAGTGTCAGAGCTGGGACTACAAGCTGGGTCTCCTGATGCTGACCCCCGCCCTTTCTACTAGGTCATATACTCTCCTGTTTTTTGCTCATGTGGACATATTGGACAGAAGGTGTCTAAAGCAGAAAATGGATTACAGACCACTCCAGGAATAGCGTGAAACCCAGAGAAGCCACAAGACTCAAAGTTGAAAAAATAATAATTACAGTACTTTTTAAGCACTTACTATGAGTCGAGAACCATGTGCCTAGTACAGTGTTTGAGAAGCAGCGTGGCTCAGTGGAAAGAGCCCAGGCTTGGGAGTCAGAGGTCATGGGTTCTAATCCCAGCTCCACTGCTTGCCAGTTGTGTGGCTTGGGGCAAGTCACTTAACTTCTCTGTGCCTCAGTTACCTCATCTGTAAAATGGGGATTAAAACTGTGAGCCCCATGTGGGACAACCTGATTCCCCTGTATCTACCCTAGTGCTTAGAACAGTGCTTTGCACGTAGTAAGCGCTTAACAAATACCAACATTATTATTACAGTGCTCTGCACATAGTAAGCGCTCAATAAATACTATCGAATGAAACATGTTAAGCACTGGGGTAGATACAGTATACCTAGGTTGGCCACAGTCCCCTGTGCTACATGGATCTCTCCCGATAAGGAGGGGGCAGTAAGATTTAAGCCCCATCTTACAGTTATGGAAACTGAGTCATAGAGAAGTGACTTGTCTATGGTCACACAGTAGGCAAGTGGCAGAGCCAGGATTAGAACCCTTGATCTTTCCCCTAGGCCACACGCCTTTTCTTGTCAGATGTAGGAGTTCTGAGCTAGATATCAGCTTTAGTTTCAGTAGGAGACTCTCTGTCAGCAGCCGCAGAAGGGATGAGGTATGCCCTGGGAGCCTGTCTCTGCAGTGGAGGAGTTAGAACACTCAATATTCATGATAATGACATTCTAAAATAAATTGTTTGAAACCAGCCCGGGCCATTATTTCTTGTTGTATCTCTCCCCGCGGCAATCCCTGGTACAATTTGAGCTCTACGGCGTGCATACAGGCTGTAGTTTCTAGCCCGTAGGCTCACTGTGGACAGGGGATGTGATTTCAAATCCTGGCCTATTGTACTCCCCCAAGCACTCAGTACAGTGTTCTGCACACAGTAAGTGCTCAATTAATGTCATCGATTGATATGATGGCAGTGTCCATTCCTATCTTTTCCAACCCCTAGAAAAGTCGGTGGAGTTAGCTGCAGATTTCCATTAATAATAATTTTGGTATTTAAGTATTTACTCTGTGCCAAGTACTGTTCCATGTGATGGGGTAGATACGAGGTGATCAGGTTGTCCCACGTGGAGCTTACTGTCTTAATCTCCATTTTACAGATGAGGTATCTGAGGCACAGAGAAGTTAAGTGGTTTGCCCAAGGTCGCTCAGCAGAAAGGGGCTGAGCAGAATTAGAACCCACGTCCTCTGATTCCCAAGCCCGTGTTCTTTCCCTTAGAATAAACCTTCCCTATTTCTGGATCAAATCTGTTAAGTAATGAATAGCCCATTCATAATGGGCTACTGGGAGAACAATTAAAGATGTTATTCATTCAGTCGTATTTATTGAGCACTTGGTGTGTGCAGAGCACTGCACTAAGCACTTGGGAAAGTACAATGCAACAGTAAACAATGGCATTCCCAGTTGCTGCAGTCCTCCTTGATGATAATCATAATAACTGTGGTATTTAAGTGCTTACTTTGCCAAGCACTCGTCTAGATGCTGGGGTATTTGCAAATAAATCAGTTTAGACAAAGTTCTGTCCCATGTGGGGATCACAGTCCTGATTCTCATTTTATGGATGAGGTAACTGAGGCACAGAGAAGTTGAGTTGCCCAAGCTCACCCAGCAGACGTGGCAGAGCCAGGATTAGAACCTACATTCTCAGACTCTCAGGCCTGTGCTCTTTCCTCTAGGCCGCACGTCACTCCGAACTTCCTACTGCTAGATTGAAGGACAGAGACGGGATGTACCATTGGTCTGATGGAGGACGGGCATTGTTCATATTCTTATGTTCACATTTTGCCCATCCCAAATTCCTCCAAGGAACAAGAGGACTCCTGTATTCCAAAGCATGGTCTCTGGTCTCTCTAGATGATGCATGGGTGACAGTGTTGCTGTCCTGAGAGTGAGCGGCAATATTAGTGATAATAATGATAACTGTGGTATTTTTAAGTGTTTACTATGTGCCAGACACTGTATTAAGCTCTGGGATGGATACAAGCAAATCATGTTGGACACAGTCCCTGCCCTGAATGAGGCTCATAGTCTCAATCCCCATTTTACAGATGCAGTAAAAGAGGCACCTAGAAGTGAAGTGACTTGCCCAAGGTCACAAAGTAGACGAGTGGCGGATCTAGGAACAGAACCTAGGTCCTTGGGAGTCCGAGGCCTGTGCTTTATCCACTAGACCATGCTGCTTTTCCAGTGGGGAGAAGGCCAAAGACTACATCCTACATTTGGACAATTTGTCCTGGGTTTTGACTAGATTTAAATGTAACATGATATTATTCATTCACTAGTATTTATTGAGCGCTTACTATGTGCAGAGCACTGTACTAAGCGCTAGGAATGTACAAATCGGTAACAGATATATTATGAAAGAGGGAGTTCTGGTCATTTCTTTCTTAAAAGCTGTAGTTTGTAACAAATGTATTATCTAGCTTGTCATTTTTTAAAAATGGTATTTAAGTGCTTTCTATGCATCCGACACTTCTAAGCGCTGGGGTAGGTACAGGTCCATCAGGTGGAACACAGTCCCTGTCCCCCAGGGGGTTCAGAATCAAATAGGAAGACCAGGTATTGAATCCCTATTTCACACCTGAGGGAACTGAGGCACAGAGAAGTGACCTGCCCAGGGTCACCCAGCATACAAGTGGAAGACCTAGAATTATTACCCAGGTCCTCTGGCTCCCAGGCTCGTACCTCTGTCCACCATGCCGTGCTGCTTCCCGTTGGTTGTCTACGTTGCCCTTAAAACAATGAATTTCATTTTAATATCTACCAAGTTAGATCCTCCTGAGTCTTCCCGTGCAAGTTGGAATGTCTAACCTCTGTGGAAGCACTTTGTCTCCTCTAAGAATTCACAACCAAGAACATAGAATCCGCGCGTAGGATAAAATAGAACGTGACCTCAGCGATAGTAGCCCCACTGAATGTTCTTGAGGCCCTGACGTCCTGACTTTGACTTGGATCGTTCATTAAAAAGGCAGAAAGATTAACTTGACTTTGGGAATGGGTCATTTTGGGTCTTGAATATAAAGAGGTGGAATAAAAGCAAGCAGTTCCGTCGAAGGAATAGAAAGCTTTTGAGGTTTCAGAAATATTGAGACGCCATCCTGTTTTCATAATAAGAGCTTACTAATTCTAGTTCAATCAAGACCAGAACATCAATTAACAGTATTTTTATTGGTATTTAAGAGCTTACTATGTACCAGACGCTGTTCTGTGAGCTGGTGTAGATCCAAGCTTATCAGGTTGAACGCAGTCCATGTTTTGAAGAAGGCTCATGGTCTTAATCTCCATTTTAGAGATGAGGTGACTGAGGCACAGAAAAGTTAAGTGACTTGCCCAACAAGACTAGTGGCAGAGCTGGGAGTAAAACCTCTAGAAACAGGACATGGGGAGGCTGGTACTTCCAAGAGAAATCAGGTGACACCCTCCCTTCCTCACCCCACCGTCATTTTTCTTTGTCCTCGCTGTGGTACTCCTTCCCATCGCCTGGTCTTGACCAGTTTCCACTAGAGGCCTGTGGTGCGTCGTCTATGTTCTGTGTCGCTCGACTCGGTTACTCACTTCCTTCTGATGGTCAGTATTTTCCTTCAGCAACAGACCCTTTGCTGCTTTCCCATTCCTGGCTTTTCGTCTTGCCCCTGTGGCCTTCTGCCTTAAATACTGTTTACAGTCCTGGCTTTCCACCTTACATTCCTCTTTAATAATAATAATGTTGGTATTTGTTAAGCGCTTACTATGTGCAGAGCACTGTTCCAAGCACTGGGAGAGATAACAGGGTAATCAGGTTGTCCCACGTGAGGCTCACAGTTAATCCCCATTTTACAGATGAGGTAACTGAGGCACAGAGAAGTGAAGTGACTCGCCCACAGTCACACAGCTGACAAGTGGCAGAGCTGGGAGTCGAACCCGTGACCTCTGACTCCGAAGCCCAGGCTCTTTCCACTGAGCCACGCTGCTTCTCTTTGCAAACCTGGCCTTCTTTCTACCTACCTGGCCTTCTCTCTACCTTATAGACTTCCATTCATTCATTCAATAGTATTTATTGAGCGCTTACTATGTGCAGAGCACTGTACTAAGCGCTTGGAATGTACAGATAAGATTACAAATATGCTTAATAATAATGATAATGATGGCCTTTGTTAAGCACTTGCTAGGTGCAAAGCACTGTTCTCAAGTAAACCTGGCATTCTCTTTTACATTGTATATATAGATGTATTGGGAGAGAAGCAGCATGGCTCAGTGGAAAGAGCCTGGGCTTGGGAGTCAGAGGTCATGGGTTCGACTCCCGGCTCTGCCACTTGTCAGCTGTGTGACTGTGGGCGAGTCACTTCACTTCTCTGTGCCTCAGTTACCTCATCTGTAAAACGGGGATTAACTGTGAGCCTCACGCGGGACGACCTGATTACCCTGTATCTACCCCAGTGCTTAGAACAGTGCTGTACACATAGTAAGTGCTTAACAAATACCAACATTATTATTATTGTTATTATAATACAGGACCCCAGCTCCTCCCACTGCACGTGGTAATAACAGTTGCTACTTATGGTATTTAAGTGCTTACTACGTGTCATGCACTGGGGTGGATACAAGCAAACCGAATTGTACGTAGCCCCTTTCCCACGTGGGTTTTACAATCTTTATCCCCATTTTACCGATGAGCTAACTGAGGCACAGAGAGGTGAAGTGATTTGCCCAAGATCACACAGCAGACAGTGGTGGAGAAGGTATTAGAGCTCATGACCTTCTGACTCCCAGGCCCATGCTCTATCCATTAATTTCCCAATAAATATATAATAATGTTGGTATTTATTAAGCGCTTACTATGTGCAGTGCACTGTTCTAAGCGCTGGGGTACATACAGGGTGATCCCGTCAAACGGCAGGGACCGTCTCTATCTGTTTCCGACTTGTTCATCCCAAGCGCTTAGTATAGTGCTCTGCACGTAGTAAGCGCTCAATACGTACTATTGAATGAATCAGGTTGTCCCACGTGGGGCTCACAGTTTTAATCCCCATTTTACAGATGAGGTCACTGAGGCCCAGAGAAGTGAAGTGACTTGCCCACAGTCACACAGGTGACAAGTGGCAGAGCCGGCATTCGAACCCATGACCTCTGACTCCCAAGCCCGTATTCTTTCCACTGAGCCACGCTGCTTCTCTGGAGGTTGGAGAGGAAAACCATAAACCTACAACTATTGGTGCCTCCTTCAAAACCTCTTCCTAGAGGCCTTCCCTAAGCCCTCTTTTCCTTTTCTTCCACTCCCTTCTGCATCTCCCTGACTTGCTCCCTTTATCCCCCCCCCCCCCCGCAGTCTGACAGCACTTATGTACATATGTACATTTTATTTATACTAATATCTGTTTCCCACTCTAAGCAGTAAACCTGTTGTGGGCAGGGCAAGTGTCTTCTATTGTTATATGTACTCTGCCAAGTGCTCTGCACACAGTAAGTGCTCAATAAATGCAATTGATTGACTAAAGCTTTTTCCTTATGTGAGTGCAGTTTTTTTTTATTCTGAAGTAGGGAAATGAGTGTTAGTTGTTTAATAATAATAATAATGCTCGTATCTGTTAAGCACATATTATGTGCCAAGCACTGCTCTAAGCGCTTGGGTAGATACAAGGTAATTAAGTTGTCCCATGTGGGGCTCATGGTCTTAATCCCCATTTTACAGATGAAGTCACTGAGGCACAGAGAAATGAAATGGCTTGCCCAAAGTCACAGCTGACAAGTGGCAGAGCTGGGATTAGAAATCACCAAACTAACTTCCTCTCTTCAAAGCGCTACTGAGAGCTCACCTTCTCCAAGAAGCCTTCCCAAACTGAGCTTCCCCTTTTCCTTCTGCTCCCTCTCTGCTCCCCCTCTGCCCTCTGCTCCCCCTTGACCCTCCCTCAGCCAAGCCTCCTTTTCCCCCCTTTCCCTCTGCTCCTCCCCCTCTCCCTTCCCCTCAGCCCTGTGCTCTTTTGTATATATTTTTATTACCCTATTGATTTTATTAACGAGGTGTCCATCCCCTTGATTCTATTTATCGTGATTGAGTCGTCTTGTTTTTGTCCCTCTGTCTCCCCCGAGTAGACTGTAAGCCTGTCAATGGGCAGGGATTGTCTCTCTCTGTTGCCGAATTGTCCATTCCAAGCGCTTAGTACAGTGCTCTGCACATAGTAAGCGTTCAATAAATACTGTTGAATGAATGAATGCGTTAGAGCCCTCGGCCTCTGACTCCCAAGCCCGTGCTGTTTCCGCTAAGCCACGCTGCTTCTTATCCTTACTATGATGGGGGTACCCCTTTGGCCACATATTTTTTTTCAGCTTTGTCTCAGGGACTCCCTCAGAACAAAGAGTTAACTGATGCGACCATCTCAATGAGAAACGTGTTGAAACTCCTGGAATTTTGCCGCTGTCAGGCTTTGCTGAGTCTATAAAGCCACTCTCATCTTTATATGTGGTTTGTGTAAAATGCGCTCTCTGACCTGCATGTGACCTTCCATGGTCTAAAGAAGTCTTTCCGCCTTTCGGTATCTACAAATCTACATCAGGGGACATATGGAACTAAAGTGCTTTACTGGCACAAATATCTCGGTGTGTTACAGTCACATAAAGGGCATCTTTGTGTCGAACTGACCAAGTTATTTTTGTTGGAATGAGAAATTGGGGCACCTACCAAACTTGGAACTTAGGGAGGGGAAGTGTGGAATTCAACACTCCTCCCCACCAGGGCGTCCTGAAACATCCGTTTTGACAAATCCCAAAGTGTTGAAGGAATCAGACTGAAATGGTTCTGAGCATGCTCCAGCCGCGCTGTGGCGGTCAACTAATTTTAAAATGAGTAAGAAAAGCTGGAGGACAGGCCTTGGGCCAAATAGAAGGAGTGGTGTAGCCAAAACCGTCCCAGTTCCGGACACTCGGGGGATTTTTCTCAAATCACCTGGAGACCCGAGAAGCAGTGTGTTCTAGTGGAAAGAACACAGGAAGTACACATGGGGCAGAAAGAATACTGTAATTTATGGATGGGAATGGAAGCAGCGTGGCCTAGTGAATAGAGCGCGGGCCTGGGAAATAGGACCACCTCATATTTCCGACTTGTCACTGGGCCAAGTACTGTGCTCAACAGCCAGTAGTATTCTAACAAATGGATGAAAGTCCCTTATAAAAATGGCCATTTGCACCCTTTCACTGGGTGCTTTTTTAAAAAATATAACATTTGTTAAGCACTTGCTATGTGCCAGCCACTGTACTAAGCATTGAGACCGATGCGAGCTAATCGGTCCATGCCCCACATGCTCACAGTCTTAATCACCATTTTAAAATGTTGGTATTTATTAAGCGCTTACTATGTGCAGAGCACTGTTCTAAGCGCTGGGATAGATACAGGGTAATCAGGTTGGCCCACGGGAGGCTCACAGTTAATCCCCCTTTTACACATGAGATAACCGAGGCCCAGGAAAGATAAGTGACTTGCCAGAAGTTGCACATCTGACAAATGGCGGAGTGGCATTTGAACCCAGGTCATTCTGACTCTCAGGGCTGTGCTCTTCAATTTGATTTTATTTAACAATACTGAGAATTAATGAAGCAGATAACTCTACAGAGCACATACTGGTTTATTCGTTCTAAGGGTCCAGTGGTTTTTTCTCATTGCTGGTATAAAGACTGTGGAAATCTAGAGAGAAGAAAATGTACTTGTGACTTTTGGTGCTTTCTTTTAGCCTGGTTGGGCAGTTAGGTGCTTGAGTTCCACGTTCCATGAGAGCTCACCGGAAATGAATCCCTATCTCAATACAAATTCATAATCCATTTGATCTTTTGAGATCCAATCACACTCTAGGTACAAAGACAAAAAAATGCAAACTTTAAGAAATTCTGGAACCATCTAAAACATATAGGTGTCATGGCCCCGGCTCTATGAATATGTTGTGAACTGAAACGGATCGATTTTGGGGAAGAAAAATCAGGGTCAGTCGAATGTAAGTCGGGAAGCGTGACGCTCTTTGGGAGTGAAATGTTTGGTCTTTTGCAGCATTCTTTATAACCTGACTGGAAGATTGAGTTCACTGAAGGATTTTCAAGTTGGCTGACTGTCACGAATCCTCAGATTCTAGAAGTCTGTTGAGGTTAGAATTTCTGGGAGAAGAAGCCAGGGGGAACTTTTTAATTTTTAAGGTACTTGTTAAATGCTTATTTTGTGTCAAGCACTGTTCCAAGGGCTGTTGTAGATTCAGGCTAAGCAGGTTAGACACAATCCCTGACCTGCATGGGGCTTCCAGCCCACAATAAGAGGGAAAACGGGTATTTAATCCCCATTTTACAGTTGGAGAAGTGGCACGGAAGTTAAGTGACTTGGCCAAAATCACACAGCAAGCAATTGACAGAGCTGGGATTAGAACCCAGGTCCTCCAATTCTCAGACCTGTACTCTTTCCACTAGGCCATGTTGCTTCTGGAAACTGAGGTTTGGTCATTTAAGTGAGTCACAGTCATTTCCAGCCAGTATTAAAAAAAACAAACAAAAAACTTAAGTAAATGCTATAAGAATTTTCTGGACAGTTAAGATTTTACTGCATTTTAAAATAGCATATAAAATTACTTGGTATTAGACCAGTTTAAAGGAAAATGGCCTATTGATGGCTTTGGTTAGAACTGTCACTGATTGAGAAGTAGCACAGTGTGGTGGATAGAGCACAGGCCTGGGAGTCAGAATGTCATGGGTTCTAATCCCAGCTCTTCAGCAGGTTTGCTGAATGATCTCGGGCAAGTCAATTTATTTTTCTGTTCCTAAATTACCTCATCTGTAAAATGGAGATTGAGACTGTGAGCCCCACATGGGACAGGGACTGTGTCCAACCCCATTTGCTTGTTATCCACCCTGAAACCTAATACAGTGCTTGGCACATAGTAAGCACTTAATAATACCACAGTAATAATGAGAATTACTATTATTATACATGTTTGTAAATTTAGTGGAAAGAGCACAGGCCTGAGAGTCAGGACCTGAGTTCTAATCCCAGCTCCGCCACTTCTCCCGTGTGACCTTGGGCAAAACACTTAATTCTCTGTGCTTCAGTTTTCTCATCCACAAAGTGAGGATTAAGACTGTGAGCCCAGGAGGGACAGGGACTGTGTCCTACCCTATTATTCCGTATCTATTCCAGCACTTAATATAGCACCTGGAACATAGTAAGCGCTTAAGTATCAAAATTATTTGTATTTTTCTTCTTCTTCTTAACATTATTATCTGAAGAAAGCAAAAATCCTCCCCAAAGCCACACTGCTTTTTTATGGTCCAGTGCTGAAGACTCAAAGTTAATGAGTTGCAACTATATTTTTTATGGTATTAAATGTTTACTATGTTCCAGGCACTTTAATAAGCACTGGGATAGATACAAGCTAATCATGTTGGACACAGTCCCTATCCTCGATCTCAATCCCCACTTTACAGATAAGATAACAGAGGCACAGAGAAGGTAAGGGCCCAAGGCCGCACAGTAGAGAAGTGGCGGAGCCAGGTTTAGAACCCAGGTCTTTCTGACTCCCAGGCTTGGGCTCTATCCACTAGGCCGTGCTGCCTCTCACTACATGATGTCAGTGCATTCCCTGAATAATAAGATTTAAAATGCTCAGTAGAGCATAAAAAAAACAAAACCTTTGACTTCTAATCACTGTGAGGACCATTAAATTGGGATTATACTCATGGCTGTAGCATCAAACAACTGCTGGATGAGAAATTTGGCTTTGTAGCAACAGGGTTATTTTGATTGAACTGGGTGTGTGTCTTGGAGAAATCACAAGATTAAGATATTTTGCTTAAGCAAGAACCAAATCCTCACTCTTCAGGCTTTTTTTTTTTTCCGGTTCTGGCTCTTTGCACGGAAACCAGTTTTGGGGAGATGAAGATCGAGTCTTCTTTCCTTTTGTGTGAAATCATGAAATCACCTCTCCGTTTTTAGGTAGCCAGAGGGAGTGGTTTTCCAAGCATCTGAAGGTTAATAATTCCTTTGTGCCCATAGCTTCTGACATGGTGGTAGATTCGGGAACATGACTGTCAATTAAGGAACCATTCATTTACTTCCTATAGAAATTTAGTTGCATTTCTTCTTGTCTAGAAGCATCAAGTGCCTTATTGATATTCATTCATTCGACAGTGTTTGTTGAGCTCTTATTGTGTGCAGAACAGTGTACTGGGAAATTACAGAGCTGGTCTCTGAGGGAAATCGCAAAATGTGAAGACATAACTTGATCCCTGCATTCTTAATGCAGAAATGCAGGATTAGCACAAATGATGGACAGCGCAATAAGGGAGAATGAATTGCCTGACAGGTACGGCATTAACGAGAGAGGTATGTGCAAAGCCAACGTTTATGCACCATTTAAGAAGATGAACTAGTGCCGAAGGGAAGATGAGGTGACTTGCCCGAAAACAATCAGTGGTCAGAAATTGAACTTCGGTCCCGTGACTTCCAGTCTTGTTCTTGATTCTTAGGAACCGGTGTGGTTCCTCCCAAACAGATTTAAGCCCCAGGAGGCCCAACAGTCATTTGCAGAAGTCTCCACCGAGTCTCGACAAGTCAATGTGGATGAGAGAGAGGGTCTGGCCTAGTGCCGTGTCATGGCCTCGTGACCAAAATGCATTTCCCTGTTTGCAGATACCTGCGCCGGGCTCTCCCATCTGAGTGGAAGCTCCTTGGGGGAAGGAAATATCCTCCAGGTTTATCGATCAATCGCTTGTATTTATTGAGTGCTTACTATCTGCAAAGCACTGTACTAACTACTTGGGAGAGTATAATACAACAGAACTAGCAGACACACTCCCTGCCCATCACCAGAAGCAGCGTGGCTCAGTGGAAGGAGCCCGGGCTCGGGAGTCAGAGGTCATGGGTTCTAATGCCGACTCCGCCACTTGTCAGCTGTGTGACTGTGAGCAAGTCACTTCACTTCTCTGGGCCTCAGTTCTCTCATCTGGAAAATGGGGATGAAGACTGTGAGCCTCACGTGGGACAACCTGATGACGCTGTGTCTACCCCAGTGCTTAGAACAGTGCCCTGCACATAGTAAGCGCTTAACAAATACCGACATTATTATTATGATGAGCTCACAGTCTAGAGGGAATTTTTATCTTGTCTTATGCTGTTGAGTCATCCCCAACCTACGGTGATTCCATGGACATGTCTCTCCCAGAAGGCTCCACCTCCACCTGTAAATGTTTGGGTAGTGGATTCGTAGAGTTTTTTTGGTAAAAATCCAAAAGTGGTTTACCGTTGCCTCCTCCTGCACAGTAAACCTAAGTCTCCACCCTCAATTCTCTCCCCTGCTGCTTTTGCCCAGCACAGGTGCCTTTTGACTTGGACCAGATTGCCTTCCACTCGCTAGCCAGTGGCCAAGCTAGGAATGGAATGGGTAGGCAGCAGAGGAGCAGCGTGGCTCAGTGGAAAGAGCACGGGCTTGGGAGCCAGAGGTCATGCGTTCGAATCCCGGCTCTGCCACTTGTCAGCTGTGTGACAAGTCACTTCTCTGGGCTCAGTTCCCTCATCTGTAAAATGGGGATGAAGACTGTGAGCCTCACGTGGGACAACTTGATGACCCTGTATCTACCCCAGTGCTTAGAACAGTGCTCTGCACGCAGTAAGCGCTTAACAAATACCAACACTATTATTATTATTAGGCCTAGCCGAGACTGGTAGAGTACTGGAAACTATCCACGTGCCATCCTGAGGTGAGAGGGGATCTTACCACCTATGTATCCTTTCCCCACTGCCTACTATTGTGCAGTCAGTTGAATTTATTGAGTGCTTATTCAGCAGCACGGTGTACTGAGTACTTGGGAGAAGACAACAGAGTTAGAAGTTGGATGTTACAGTGAGAGAAGCAGCGTGGCCTAGTGCAAAGAGCACAGGCCTGGGAGTCAGAGGCCCTGGGTTCTAATCCTGGCTCTGCCCCCTGTCTACTGAGAAGCAGCGTGGCGCAGTGGAAAGAGCACGGGCTTTGGAGTCAGGGCTCATGAGTTCGAATCCCAGCTCTGCCACTTGTCAGCTGTGGGACTGTGGGCAAGTCACTTCACTTCTCTGTGCCTCAGTTCCCTCATCTGTAAAACGGGGATTAAGACTATGAGCCCCACGTGGGACGACCTGATTCCCCTGTGTCTACCCCGGCGCTTAGAACAGTGCTCTGCACATAGTAAGCGCTTAACAAATACCAACATTATTATTACTCTGTGACCTTGGGGAAGTCACTTCTTCTTTGGGCCCAACTTGCCTCATCTGTAAATTGGGGAGACTGTGAGCCCCATGTGGGACATAGACTCTCTCCAACCTGATTAGCTGGTATCTACCCCAGGGATTTACTAATCATCGTGTGCCTGACACACAGTAAAGCACTAAACAAATAGCATAAAAAAGACTGTCATTCCTATAAATTGTAAGATCCTTGGGGGCAAGGAATGTCTCTTGTTTACTCTCCCTCATTCTTAGTGCTAAATTCTGCACTAGTAGACACTCAGTAAGTACCACTGCTTGATGGGGTTTCTTTTTCAGGTTATTTTTATGGTAAAATGGCATCCTTGTTCTCTTTGCACTGTAATTGCCACTTTGATTTTTTTTAATAATATGCAAGCACTTACTACATGCTAAACACTGTACTAAGGTCCGGGGCAGATAAAATATACTCAGGCTAGAAACAGTTCCATATGAGCCTCAAGGTTTAGGGGAGGGAGTAGGATTTTTAATCCCCAGTTTTACAGATGAATAATCCCCAGTGTCACAGAGAAATTAAGTGATTTACTCAAGATCTTACAGCCCGGGAGAGGTGGCTCTGGGATTAATGATAATAATGTTGGTACTTGTTAAGCGCTTACTATGTGCCGAGCACTGTTCTAAGCGCTGGGGTAGATACAGGGTAATCAGGTCGTCCCATGTGAGGCTCACAGTTAATCCCCATTTTACAGATGAGGTAACTGAGGCACAGAGAAGTTAAGTGATTCGCCCACAGTCACACAGCTGACAAGGGGCAGAGCAGGGATTCGAACTCATGACCTCTGACTCCCAAGCCCGTGCTCTTTCCACTGAGCCACGCTGCTTCTAGATTAGATTAGAACCCAGTTGTCGTCGTCGTCGTTATTTGTTAAGCACCGTTCCATGCGCTGGGGTAGATACAAATGAATCAGGTTGGACGCAGTCCCTTTCCCACCCAGGGCTCATAGTTTAAGTTCCTGTGACTTCCAGGTCTGTGTGTTTTGCACTTGCCCAAGCTGGCATTTTTTTCCTTCCTCTTTGCTCTTTCATGTCTCACGCCTATTCTTAATTGATCCAGAGCTCCTTAATTAAAAGCATGCAACCTAATGGAGAAAAGCCATTCAGTTCCAGCTGGAGACAGACGCGTTCGTGAGACCCTGAGGGGCTACTGAGACGTAGACTGGAGAACACGTGAGACCCTGAGGGGCTACTGAGACGTAGACTGGAGAACATGACACGTTATTCAAGGCCTTTCGTGAGACGGGGGGCCAGAGTTTAGGGAAGAGTTGTCATTGACTTGAACCCAGTCCTGAGGACGGAGTACTCGGCTAGCTGATATTGCTATTTGCATTTGCTTCCTGGGTTTTCTCCGCTTTTGCTCTTCCTCTCCGTGTTGTTTTTGGCGGATGTTTTTGTTATGGGATGCATAGGAAGTGACCGTTCCTTTAGGGATGGGGTGGTTTGCAAATCCAGTAGGTACGTAAATTTTTCAAGATGGGAATCGATACCGTCTGTCTGGAAGAGATGGCGGCAGGGAAAAGGCAGTTGAAAGTAACTGATGGAGTCTTATCCATTCGGGTAGTCCTGAAGTTATCCGCGCTGAGACGTTTTGAAAACCTGTGGTTCAAATGGACGTGGGTTGCAGGTGCCAGCTTTGTGGGGGGCAAGGTCTCCGTGGGATAGACCTCCGAGAGGCCGATGCTGCTTGCCCCAGTTATATTTTGGGCAGAATGGGCAGCCCTTAGGTAGAATTGAGCTGTTGGCCCACCGCTGCTACTCATCTCATTCTCTCAGAGTCAGTCAATCGTATTTATCGAGTGCTTAGAGTTTTGGGAGAGTACAGTGCAACAATTTAACGGACACGTTCCCTGCCCACAAAGAGCTTACAGTCCAAAAGGGCAGCTTACAATATATATACAATATATATTATTATAATATATATTATTGTAATTTATCATAAATAAATTACAGATGCATCAGAGTATTGGGATCAGGAGCAAGAGGCTCCATTGAATTGGTTCTTCCCCATCTCCCTCGGGATTCTCAAAGTCCCCTGGGGGCAAGCCACTAGGCTGCCTTACCCCTGTGCGGGCAGCCAGTGACTCCTCTCCCTCGTCTCCCTTCTGCATCATCCTTGCACTGTGGATTTGCACACTTTATTCACCCCACCCTCAGCCCCATAGCCCTTGTGCACCTATCTGTAATTCATTTATTTGAGGTCTCTTTCCCTCTATATTGTATCTTCCCTGTGGGTAGGGAACGTACGTGGATGGAGCACGGGCCTAGGGGTCAGAGGACCTGGGTTCTAATTCCGGCTCTGCCACTGGTCTGCTTTGTGACCTTGGGCAAGCCACTTGACTTCTCTGTGACTCAGTTTCCTCATCTGTAAAATAGGGATTGACTGTGAGCCCCACGTGGGACAACCTGCTTACCTTGCATCTACCTCAGTGCTTAGAACAGTGCTTGGCACATAGTAAGCACTTAACAAATACCATTATATTTATTATGTGGGGCAGGGACTGTGTCCATCCCAGTTTTCTTGTATCCACCCCAGTGCTTAGTACAGTGCCTGGCACACAGTAAGTGTTTAGCAAATACCAGAATTATCATTATTATTATTATTACTACCAACTCTGGGACAGACAACCATGCTGCCTCACCTTTGTGGAGGCAGGTTCATTCATTCATTCAATAGTATTTATTGAGCGCTTACTATGTGCAGAGCACTGTACTAAGCGCTTGGGATGAACAAGTCGGCAACAGATAGAGACAGTCCCTGCCGTTTGACGGGCTTACGGTCTAATCGGGGGAGACGGACAGACAATAACAATGGCACTAAACAGCGTCAAGGGGAAGAACATCTCATAAAAACAATGGCAACTAAATAGAATCAAGGCGATGTACAATTCATTAACAAAATAAATAGGGTAACGAAAATATATACAGTTGAGCGGACGGGTACAGTGCTGTGGGGATGGGAAGGGAGAGGTGGAGGAGCAGAGGGAAAAGGGGAAAATGAGGCCTTAGCTGCGGAGAGGTAAAGGGGGGATGGCAGAGGGAGTAGAGGGGGAAGAGGAGCTCAGTCTGGGAAGGCCTCTTGGAGGAGGTGATTTTTAAGTAAGGTTTTGAAGAGGGAAAGAGAATCAGTTTGGCGGAGGTGAGGAGGGAGGGCGTTCCAGGACCGCGGGAGGACGTGACCCGGGGGTCGACGGCGGGATGGGCAAGACCGAGGGACGGCGAGGAGGTGGGCGGCGGAGGAGCGGAGCGTGCGGGGTGGGCGGTAGAAAGAGAGAAGGGAGGAGAGGTGGGAAGGGGCGAGGTGATGGAGAGCCTTGAAGCCTAGAGTGAGGAGTGAGCAGGTGGGGAGCCCTCCCTCCCAGCACTTTTGTACTTATCTGTAATTTATATTAATGTCTGCCTGTAAGCTGCTTGTGGGCAAGGAAGGATTCTACTAACTCTGCTTTGTTGTACTCTCCCAAATGCTTCATACAATTCTTTGCACAGAAGTGTTCAATAAATATCATTGATTACTTTCTCAAGCGCTCAGTTCAGTGTTCTGCACACAGTAAGGGCTCAATAGATTCATTCATTCATTCAATAGACTTTATTGAGCGCTTACTATGTGCAGAGCACTGTCCTAAGCGCTTCGAATGTACAAATCGGCAACAGATAGAGACGGTCCCTGCCCATTGACGGGTTTACGGTCTAATCTAATAGATGTGATCGATGTTGTGGAACATCCAGGGCTCCAAAGCCACAGTGTCAGTCCAAGGCTTCGAGTGCTTAGTACAGTGCTTTGCACTCAGGCAGCACTCCATAAATGCCATTGGTTGATTGACTGCAAGTCTGTTCTGGGCCCAATTCCCACCATCTCCTCCAGATGATGGCTCTGATACTTGTGCACTGGCAGCAGCAGGGATTGAGTTAGTGGGGTTACCAGGGTTCTAATCCTAACCCTATCAAGTGTCTGTAGAGTGACCTTGGGCAAGTTACTTCTCTTCTCGGTGCCCATTATCTCATCTGAAAAATGGGGAATAATAATAATAATGTTGGTGTTTAAGTGCTTACTATGTGTCCAGCGCTGTTCTAAGCGATGGGGTAGACAAGGGTCATCAGGTTGTCCCATGTGAGGCTCACAGTCTTAATCCCCATTTTACAGGTGAGGTAATTGAAGCTCAGAGAAGTGAAGTGACTTGCCCAAAGTCACACAGCTGACAGGTGGCGGAGCTGGGATCAGAACCCATGACCTCTGACTCTTAAGCCTGTTTCCTTTCCACTGAGCCACCCTGCTTCTCTGAAGACTGGGAATTAAGATTAAGACCGGGAACCTCATGTGGGACAGGGACCGGCCAAACTGGTATCCTTCTATCTACCCCAAGATACTTAGAACAGTGCTTGCCCCACAGTAAGCACTTAACAAATATCATTATTATCATTATCATTATGAATGGTCGCCCTCTGACTGGATGGACTGGGAGTGAGGCAGGTGGATGGATCTCCTTGATGGTGTCCCAGAGGAAAGCCATGAGGAGTTGAGGACAGCCATGGCCAAGCCCAGGAGCACCTTGACCTTCCTCTCCCGGTTCTCTTCTTTTCCTGTCACCCCTCTAGATGGTAAACCCGTGATGGGCAGGGAAAGTATCCACTAATTCTCTCGTATCGTACTCTGCCAAGCACTTAATGCTCTGTACATAGTAAGCACTCAGATCTCACTGACTGACTGAGCCCTCCCCTGACCTCCTTTCTAGCTATTCCTTTTCCACCTCATCACCTAATCCTTGAACTACAAATTTGGCAGTCCAACTTGCATTCTAAAATTCAGAACTCGCTGCTCAGAGTTGGCCTCCTTCCAAGAAAGTAATAAGTAGTTACTTGGGAGAGTACAATATAATAATAATAATAATAATGTTGGTATTTGTTAAGCGCTTACTATGTGCAGAGCACTGTTCTAAGCACTGGCGTAGAGACAGGGTCATCAGGTTGTCCCACGTGAGGCTCACAGTTGATTTAAAGCCTCATTTTCCCCTTTTCCCTCTGCTCCTCCACCTCTCCCTTCCCATCCCCACAGCACTGTACTCGTCCGCTCGACTGTATATATTTTCGTTACCCTATTTATTTTGTCAATGAATTGTACATCGCCTCGATTCTATTTAGTTGCCATTGTTTTTACGAGATGTTCTTCCCCTTGACGCTGTTTAGTGCCATCGTTCTGGTCTGTCCGTCTCCCCCGATTAGACCGTAAGCCCGTCAAACGGCAGGGACTGTCTCTATCTGTTGCCGACTTGTTCATCCCAAGCGCTTAGTACAGTGCTCTGCACATAGTAAGTGCTCAATAAATACTATTGAATGAATTTTACAGATGAGGTAACTGAGGCACAGAGAAGTGAAGTGACTCTCCCGCAGTCACACAGCTGACAAGTGGCAGAGCTGGGATTCGAACCCATGACCTCTGACTCCCAAGCCCGGGCTCTTTCCACTGAGCCACGCTGCTTCTCATAACAGATATAACAGAGTTGATAGGTTCCCTGCCTTCGAGGCGTTTACGGTCCACTGGGGGAGACGGATATTAAAATTAAAGCTAGGGGAAACTACAGACTATATAAGAATAGTCCTTAAGTGATGTGTGGGTGCGGAAGGAAGGGGTTAGTGAGTATGGACCCAAGTGCATAGAAAACATATAAGGGAGGGCGAATAGGGCCGGGGAAATGAGAGGTTAGACAGAGAAGGCTTCCTGGTGGAGACACGCTTTTAGTCGGGCTCTGACGATAGGGAGGGTGGTGGTCTGTTGTCTACGAAGGGGGAGGAAGCTCCAGGCAGGAGGGAAGGGGCCAAAGGCAAGCGAGGCAAAACTAAAGGGCAGTGAGAAGGTTAGTGTGAGATGAGCCAAGTGTGTAGACTGAGATATATTGGAAGAGGAAGTGAGGAAAGGTAGGAGGGGAGAGCTGACAGATGCCTTAAAGCCGATGGTGAGTTTCTGTTGGACGAGGAACTCTTGGGGCTTTTTGGGGAGCTTTTTGGGAAGTAGGGAGGCTCAGGGAGAAGGATTTCTTTGGAAAAATGATCTAGGCCGCAGAATGAAATATGGACTGGAGGGAGAGAAGTCTGTACTCAAAATATCGAATGTTGGATTTATCTTTTACTCTGAAAATCCATTTGCTGCTCTAATTTAGAATGATGTCGAATATGTGATTTTTTGCTACTGAGAATACTGTTTCCCACAACTGCATTTGAAATCTGGGGCTAGGTCTGCGTGGCCGGCAAAAGGACGTTATTGTGAGGCAGCCTTCTCAATATTTAATAAATGAAACTTTCTGTGCATCATTTATAATGGGCCCAAACCCTTCTCCATTTGTTCTACCTTTCACTTAGCAGAAAGTAACCTTCTCTAAGACTCCAGAAGTTGACAGTGCATTGACCTTATATATAAAAGAGTCAAAGAACATGGTCTAATCTTGCTAAACAATTCCTGCCCTTCACTAGGGTTTAAATGAGTTCAAGCAATTTACTGCCGGCCCGCCTACACCGGCATCGACCCCTTACTCCCGCAGAAGCATCAACAGTACGATTAAACAGCATCAGTAATATTGTCTTGAAGCTGAGTCTTTCTGAAAGCCTTTATGGGGTGTTGGAGACTTCAAATGACCGTGCGGCATTTTTTTTAGATGGAGTCAAGGTTTCCATTATCCTTTATGGCCGAGCCGTTAGATTTCCTAGCAACCACTTCGAATGTGCAGGAGTATGATTTCAAAGAGGGCTCACAAAAAGGTAGAGGAATGAGAAATACAATCCTCAGGAAAAGTCTATACTTGCATCTCCTTTATGTTTAAGAAACCAGAACATGTCTTCTGCTAAGTATTTCAGGAAATAATCCATACCTCGTCAATTTAGACTTTCATTCAGATATTTCCTCCCGTGGATCTTTAATTTTTTTTTTTATGTTTTGCAGTCAGTAGTTTACCTTGGATATGGCTAATCATGCAACATTGATTTATCCTAAAAGATCAAATCATTTTAAACGCAGGTGCTCTTAGGAATTTTTTTTTTCTTAGACGGATTCCTTCTCAATTCAGTTATTTATGACAGTTTTGGGGATGTCTACTTTTAGAAGAGATGTCCAGCATTTATTTTTTATAACCTAATGTTTCTATCGTGCTTTCCCTCCTCTCACTCTTCTCCTCCTCCTCCTTCCTCCTTAAACTTCTACTCGGTAGGGTACCATATTCCTCCACTGCTCTTAACAAAGTAAAATTGATAGAACCCCAATCTTCTCAGAGATGGAGTTTTTGTAGGTAACAAGACCTATAGGCAGACCAGCTTAAACACAAATTCTCACTCTCCTTGGTAAAATGTCGTGTCGGGTGGAGTGGGTTTTGTGTAATTGGGCATCCAAGCTCCACTTCCGCTTCAAGATGGATGTTTATTACAAGTAGTAGTGATCAAGTAGTAACTCTAGAAGCAGTGTTTGGAGGGTCCTTTGAGGGGTGTGACTTAGCCTATTTCTGACTTCTCACTTTCCTTCTTAATTGTGGTATTTAGGTGCCTACTCTGTGCCAAGCACCATACTAAGGGCTGGGGTAGATAGAAGACATGCAGGCCCCACGTGCGCCTCACATTCTAAATAGGAGGGAGAACTGGTTTAAATCCCCATTTTACAGATGAGACAACTGAGGCACAGAGAAGTGACTTGCCCAAGGTTAGCACCCATGTCATCAGACTCCCTTGGCCCATACTCTTTCCAAGAGGCATACGTGAAATTGCTGCGACATTTGAAGTTGTAGATCCTCCGGCTAACGAATATATCCTTGAGCATCACGAAGAGTGAAGGGTGTTTGGTTTTTTAAATGATTTTTAATTCCATATCATAAATTTAACCCAGATTTTCCTTGACGACCACAATTCAATGCTGCTACTGATTAGTACACAATCCTACACTGTATGTACAGACCAGGGAGTGTCGAGACAAATCAGTGAAGTGAATGTGTCTTTTGGAAGTTTGGTGACAAACTTCATACCATAATAATTCTGATACTAATTGTGGTAACTGTTGAGTGCTCACCAAGTCCCAAGCACTGTACAAAGCACTGGGGTAGAGAGCGGTTAATCAGGTCAGTCCCTGTCCCACATGGGACCACAGTCTAAATAGGAGGGAGAACAGGAATTGAAAACTCCATTTTAGCGAAGTGCTTCTTATATTGCCAAACACGCTACTAAGCGCTGGGGTAGATATAATCTTGTTCCACCTGGGGCTCACAGTCTAGTAGGGAGTATGGGATATTTTATAGATGAAGAAGCAGGTACAGCAACATTGAGTGATTTTCCCAATGTCACTCAGCTGGCAAGAGGCAGAGCTGGGATTAGGCCCCAGGTGTCCTGACTTCCAGGCCCATGCTCCTTCTGCTAGGCCACATTGCTTTCCAATATCAAAAGCCTTCAAGCTTGTGACGAAGTTCAACTTTCTCCACGGCTGGGCAATTGCGATTTACCACAGACATTCCATCCAGCTTCTCTACACCGCTCATTCAGCGGGAGCCATAAAATCCAGGCTTAACACCAGATGGACCACTAGGAATGGGATCTTGACAGGTCGACCAGCATGTAGTTGATCCTGCCTACGGTGCAGCCTTGCTAGGTGGAATTGGGAAAATTTGTTTATTAATCATAATCACTGTGGCATTTAAACTCTTACTTTGTGCCAAGCACTCTTCTAAGCACTGGTAATCAGGTTGAACACAGGGGGCTCAGGGGGCTCCCAATCTTACAGATGAGGTAATTGAGGCACAGAGAAGTTAAGTGACTTAGACACAGCAGACATGTGGCAGACCGGAATTAGAACCCACGACCTCTGACTTCCCATGCTCTTTCGTCTAGGACATGCTGCTTCTCACCCAGGCAACAGCTACCTGTTGAAGTGAAGCACTTGTACGCAGGGGATTGCAGAACCCAAGTTGAAAGCGGTTAATGAAGCATATTTTGGAAGACCAACCAACTTTTGGGGGATACCTGTAGGATTTGATATTTGCTTCAGCCTCACAGCACTTTTGGACATACCTATAAATTGTATATTATAAATTTATTTACATTAATGTCTTTCTTCCCCCTTTAGACTGTAAGCTCATTGTGGGGTTGGAAAGTATCAACTCTCTTATATTGTACTCTCTCGAGCACTGGTCTGCACATAGTAAGAACTCACTAAATACCATTGTTTAACTGCTCAAATACCATTTATTGATTGGTTGAGACAGGCCAGCCTGTTCTTTACGAGTCACAAGAAGGGGTGCTCTGCCCGTCAAAGGGCAGGGACTGTCTCTATCTGTTGCCGATTTGTACATTTCTAGTGCTTAGTACAGTGCTCTGCACATAGTGAGCGCGCAATAAATGCTATTGAATGAATGAACAGAGATGACAGAAGATCAGCGGACATGTAAAATTCTGACTTGAGATTTACTGATGTCCAGAGCTCCGGAACACAGCCACCCAGCTTTACCATCCATTTTGGCTGTGAGGTTTGGGATAATCAGGGATGACAGCACTCTGGCTAAGTGAGATGTAGGGATAATCAGAGATCCTCTATGAAGACTTTTGCAGAATACAACTGAGTTCTGCCTTTTACCTTCTGTGTGACCCTGGACAAGTCACTTAACTTCTCCTTGCCTCTCTTTCCTAAACTCTAATACCAAATAAAATCCTACTCATTTCTACTTAGACCGTGACCCCCATGGGAGCCCCACGTGGGACAGGGATCCTAACCAACCTGATTGTCTTGTATCTATCCCAGTGCTTAGTACAGTGCTTGGCACATAGTGCTTCATAAATGTGTAATTAATAATTGTAACAGTCTGGCATAGGTTAACAGACCCAGAGAGAAGAGGATCATGGAATGCTATTATTATTATTCATTGTTGTTGTTAGAGAAGCAGCATAGCTTAGTGGATAGAGCCCAGACCTAGAAATCAGAAGGACCTGGGTTCCGATCCCAGCTCCGCCACTTGTAGACCTTAGGCAAGTCATTTCACTTCTCTGTGCCCCAGTTACCGCATCTGTAAAATGGGGATTAAGACTGTGAGCTCCATGTGGGGCAACCTGATTACCTTGTATTTACCCAGCACTTAGAACAGTGCTTTGCATATAGTAAGCGCTGAAGAAATACCATTATTATTATCATTGTTAATGGATTCCCCATGGAGGCAAACTTGAAAAACCTCGGAATACAACTAACATCTGAAGCATCTTACTAAAAAGACCTATAATCTCTGTGGGCTCAGTTTCATTAACATCTATGTAATGGAGAGGCTGCCTGCTGAGTTGTTGACTTTGTTAAATGGTTTCATGAGATATCATTTACCACTATCAGTGTATATTGGCTACCCATCATAAAGTACTGAGTAAATCACCCAACAAAAAAAGAGAATTCTACTTTCTAGTAAGGTGAAGAGATAACCAGATTGGTTTAGAAAGGAAAGTCTTTTTCTACTTCTCTCTAAAAAAAAAAAAAACAAACTAGGGGAAATATGAAAACAAGTAACTCATCAAAGGTTAGTAACAATACCAACTAAGCTAGAAAGTTGTTTTGAAAATAAGGTATTTAAGTGCTTACTATATGCAAGGCACTGTACTAAGCACTGGGATGGACACGACTCAATCGGGTTGGACAGAATCCCTGTCCTGTGTTCATTTATTCATTCATTTGAATCTGTTGAGCATTTACAGCGTGCAGAGCACTGTACTAAGCGCTAGGGAAAGTCCAGTACAACAATAAACAGGCACATTCCCTGTCCACAAGGAGTTTGCAGTCTAGAAGGGTGGGGCTCACAGTCTCAGTCCCCATTTTACTGATGTGGTACCTGAGGCATGAGAAGTGAAGCGACTTGCCCAAGGTCACACAGCAGACAGATGGAGCCAGGAGTAGAACCCATGACCTTCTGACTCCCAGGCCCATGCTCTATCCACTACTCACAGCTGGTTTTTGCTATTGAGAGGGACCTAAGGGACCTCTGGGTGTTGAGCCAGAGACCAGAAATTGTTATTCAAAAGCTGCGTTATTTTATCATTTTCTTCTAATCTTAGTTGATCTAGAAACACCAACACTTGTATTCTGTTGTTGTAAATCCATACTCATCCTTGACTAAGTGCATTTAATGTACACTAGGCTCTTAGTGTTGTATTTAATCTTCCATGACTGTCACCCAATGCAGTAAATACTAGATTTTTGAAGGCAACCGTTAACAGATGTGGCAATCACACTTTATCACCTTCAAATAAATAATTGCTGTGACTGGGTAGTAAGTATTTCAGTAACTTCTTCCTCATCTTGATCAACACCCCTCACGGCCACCCCCCGTCCCCCATCCTTGTATCCTTTTGAGGAAGATGAGGCATCTCTTTTGGCAATGGGTAATCATTGCAGGTGACTGCCCTAAGTGAATCTGGTTCTCACTCTTCTCCAAGTAGAAATGATCCTACTCTAAATAATTCACAGAGCACGGGAGGAAAAGAAAATGCCAAGTCATATGAATTAGTCTGTGTGAACTTTAATCTTGCAGTGGATTTTTTTTTTATTGTGGTGTGAAACACCAACCGCAGATTAAAAATCAACTGCATAAACCCCTGGGGCTTGGGAATTTTGGAGTGGATCCAAAAATGTTAAAATATCAACACTTATTGGAAGTTAGTAGCCTTTTTGCTCTTAGGTGGAAGTTTTGAGGACCAAGTGATGTGTCTAATCTTGGGCAATTTCCTACCAAATCAACCCTCAAAAATGGTGGGGACTAACAACAAAGTATCCCCCAAAGAGCCAGACCTGACAGCAGGTGGGAACATACCTGATCTAAATCCATGAACTATACAGAAATGCAGTTGTCATTCCCTGTCCTTGCTGGAATCCAACTAATCTTCACAAAGATCTAGGAGGAGGGGGCAAAAGGAGGAGATCAAGTCAGTCCTCTTTCAAAGAGGAAGAAGCTAAGGCCTCACAGGGTAGAGCTTGGCTGAAATCATTTCTGCAGAGGGCAGGGCTGAATTTGGATGGTGTGGTGCCCTGACCATCATTTTTACCACAGGACCAAACTGGCTGTCTTTAACACCTGAGTGCTCTGTGAATCAGTAATGAAGGGAAGACATTGGGGCCTAGTGGGAAGAGCCTGTGGCTGGGTATTGTGAGACTTGGGTTCTAGTCCCACCTCTGCCACTAGCCTGTTGGGTGCCATTTAACCTCTCTGTACTTCAGTTTTCCCATCTGTTAAATGGAAAAACTCCCGCTTTCATTCATTCAATAGTATTTATTGAGTGCTTACTATGTGCAGAGCACTGTACTAAGCGCTTGACTCGAGACCTGAGCCCCTAGTAGGTTATGTTCAATCTGGCTTTCTTGTATCCACTCCATTCAGTCAATAATTGCTATTAAATGCTTATTTTGTGCAGAACCCTGTTCTAAAAACTTGGGACTTTACAATAGAGTTAAGAGACAGGATCTCTGCCTTCAAGGACCTTACAATCTAGCAGAAAATGTAGTATAGTAGTTGGATGTAATTTGTTTTTCATCAGTATTGTCATTGTTATCATTGGATGTTCAGCATTGTTCTTAACCTTCATTTCATCATGGGTTCTTTTCATTACTTTGTTTTAAAGTAGTACTAGATGTAAAATGAGAATTTGTTGTGCGTGTTGGAATCAAATGATGATGGAGGGATGTGAACCTTTTTATTGTTGTTGTTTCTTGAATTCCTTGCTTTCTGTTGGATCGGTATCTTTACATCCTATAATCCTTTTTGCTGTTACATTTTTCTGGAGTTTTTCCCACTTAGAAAAGGAGAAAAAAATTCACCAACTGGTTCCCCAATTTGTCTTCTGGGGTGGCTTTTAGGACCTGTGATGATTTAGTCTTGTGAACCCAGCCCCCTCTAATCAATGAATCAATCAATGGTGTTAATTGAGCACTTATTATGTGCAGAGCACTATCCTAAGCACTTAAGAGAGTACTTTACAACAAAATTAGCAGAGAGGTTCCCTGCCAATAACAAGTTTACAGTCTAGATGGGAAGACAGACATTAATATGAACAAATAAGTAATTTATAATATATAATTTAATTTAAAGATATGTGTGTAAGTGGTATGGGGTTGGGGGTGGGATGAATATCCAATGTCCAAAGGTCACAGATCCAAGTACCATCTTGTATTGTGCTTTTAATCTTGAATTTGTGCTTCTTCCTCTACTGCTGTCAAAGACGGACTTCCACTGAAAAAGGAAGTGTTTTTTACCATGGGGTTAAAGTCTCAGTTAAGTTGGAAATGGCCCAATCTATGCTCAGACCAAAAGGAGAGTGGAGTGGAGAGGGAGACCTGGAGGATTTCATTGGACCACCCTTAGAACAGAGAGAGTGTCTGCCAAATCTGATCCGTTGTACTCTCCCAAGTGCTTAGTACAATGCTCTGCACTCAGTAAGCACTTAATAAATATGATTGAATGAATGATTGGACACAGTCCCTTAGCCCCACATGGGACTCATTGTAAGAGGGACAACAGGTATTGAACCCCCATTTTACGGATGAGGAAACTGAAGCCCCCAGAAGTTGTGAATTGCCTGCAGTCAAGTTAGGCAAGTTGGGGAGGCGGAATTAGAACCCAAGTCCTCTGACTCCCAGCCCTGTGCTCTTTCCACTAAGGCCACACGGCTTCCCCAAGAAAAGTGTCTGGTGAGCAGGGATGGCATCTACCAAGTCTCTTGTAGTGTACTTTCCCGAGCACTTAATACAGTGCTTGGCCAAAGTAAATGCTCAGTAAATACCATTGATTATTAAAATTAATTTACTTCTATTGGTTGATGTAATAAATTAATTCACTGACGGTTGTATTCCCCTCCCTACTTTCCCCACCCCCCTCAAAAAGAATAATTACAAGGACTTATCATTTTGCCAGAGATCCTACGGGGGATATTTTGGCAGGGGTTTGAGAACCTTTAAATAAGTCCTGTTAAGAATATTGTTTCTATAGCCCCCATTTTTTTTTAAGATAAATGTTTTTACTTTTATTAAACTCAGAGCTAAAGAGTTTTTGCTCCACTGAACTGTAGGCTGTTTAGAATGTCAGAAAATTCTAAACTGTGCAGATTCCAGAGGAGGGAGGAATGCAAATTGACTTTTTCAGACCAGTTGCCTAGTGAAGTGACTTCCTTTCACTCTTAGAAGTGTCCATTGAAGGGCTTTTCCCATGCTGTGCTCTGCTCATTAGCGGATGAACAGAAAGCTAAAATGTTCTGTCATAAGGGAAAGTCCATTAGCAAATGATCTCAATTGGAAATGTCCTTGAAGGCTGTCTTCCTTTCCCTTTACCCCTTTCTTTTCTGAGCCCAGTGTGAAAGGCCAAGCAACTCTCCGAGTTAGAATGAAAATGTTGCAAGAGTTCAACTAGAGAAAATTATGGAACCTGTAGGATTGTCACATTTATTCAAGATTTACAGTGCACCAAGAATTCCGTGCTAGCCCTGGGGTTAGATGTATGATTTGAAAAAAAAAATGGTATTCATGAAGTGCTTACTATGTGCCAGGCACTGTACTAAGCACTGGGGTGGATACAAGCAAATCAGTTTGGACCCAGTCCCTGTCCTGCATGGGGGTCACAGTCTTGATCTCCATCTTACAGATGAAGTAACTGAAGCCCAGAGAAGTTAAGTGACTTGCCCCAGGCCACACAGCAGACAAGTGGAGCCGGGATTAGAACCCATGATGTTATGACTCCCAGACCTGTGCTCTATCCACTAGGTCGTGATAATCAGGTCAGACACAATCCCTGTCCCACATGGGGCTCACAGTCTAGGGGGAGGAGAGAACAGGTATTTACTCTCCATTTTACAGGTGAGAAACCCACAGTGAAGAGAGGTCAAGTGACTTGCCCTCGGTCACGCTGCAGCCATGTGGTAGAGTTGGAGCTCGAACTCTGGTCTCCTGTCTTGTAGTCCCTAGCCCTTTATACCGGGCCAAATTGCCTCCCCAGAATGTCTTTAATATAGATGGGGTGAATTTAGGGCAAAGGAGATGAGGGTTAGCTGAACCGGATTAGAGAAGCAGCGTGGCTCAGTGGAAAGAGCCCGGGCTTGGGAGTCAGAGGTCATGAGTCTGAATCCCGGCTCTGCCACTTGTCAGCTGTGTGACTGTGGGCGAGTCACTTCACTTCTCTGGGCCTCAGTTACCTCATCTGTAAAATGGGGATTAACTGTGAGCCTCACGTGGGACGACCTGATTACCCTGTATCTACCCCAGCGCTTAGAACAGTGCTCGGCACATAGTAAGCGCTTAACAAATACCAACATTATTATTATTAAGAAAAGGAAGTGTACACCAAACAGGCCAATGAAATGTTTGAGACCAGGGAATGATTTTATATGTAAAAAATTGATTATCTATTTCTGAGGTCAAAATTTAGGGTTTGCTGATGACCCACCAATGTAATAGAAATAACTCCTTTAGTCCCCATAATGGACGGGTATAGCATTCTTAGCAGAGATCCGATGCCAATTTCAGACTCACGGCACCAATCTTGGGCTCCTAGATAAAGATAGGGATGTTCCGGAAGTCAGGTTGGGAACAGAGCTGTGAAATTCAGAGGAGACTTCAATATGAAGGTATATATTACAACCGAGAGATCTTGTCCCCTATACCTTGTTGGCTTGTCTTCTCTTTAAGCGAACGTATCTTAAAGTCACCTGCTAGCGCTGACCGGTGATGGCAGGCAGTATTTATGCCTCAGGCCTTTGGTGTGTGCCTGCAATTGCTTTCAGCTGAGCTTTGTTTGGATCTTTAAATTTCACAGCGAATCCATGATGTGCTCAAGCCTCTCTTCTAGCACTTCCAGCCTTCCTGGTGTCTTACCATGCTACTGAGACGTCGCCTTTGCCAGGTATCAATTTGAACCAGCAGATATTTGCAGAATGAGGGGTGACCTCTCCGCACGTGACTACAGTTGAACACCCAATCTCACACCATGGTTTGGATGATAATCAAAAGTTTTTCAAACTCCCCTGTCTTCTGTACTGGTAAGGATTAGGGATGGGGGTGGCGGATAAGGAAGGAGTTGGCTATTCACCTGGGCTAATTAGCGATATTCATCACTCTGGGCCCAGATGTTGAGATTAAATAAGGGAGTGATGTCTGCTCTGCCAAATGGCAGCCTGAGTCTTCTTACACAGCAGATTTCACTAATTGACATTCCTTAGTACATTTTTGCCTTTGGGGCTGACAGCTAGCAAATCTGCCGACAGTAAATGGAAAATACGAAACCTCTTGAAGAGAAATGTCACTCTGATACTTATCAGAGAGGACAGGGCTCAGGTGGCAGTGGCCCATTATTCTAACAGATGAAAAGGGCACGAGATGGAGAATTTTTATTTTTTCATTCATTATCCTGAAAGGCAGGAAAAGATTTTCACTGGGGTTGTTGGTCAATTTTAATGATTGGCAGTGGACACTGATGGATTTTCCATTTGGTCAGCAGAGTCACGGCTCCTGGTGACCAATTTTGGGCCATGCTAATGTGCATTGCTCTGGGAAGCCACCTCAGCTTGTCCCTGTTATTCTGGACTACATTTCCTAGGATTCCCTATCTCATTTTCCCGGTGCTTATATTGGCCCAAGCAAGCATCCACTCCTGTTGGATGCTCCTCTTCTCCCTCTACTCCCTCTACCACCCCCCCTTCACCTCTCCGCAGCTTAACCCTCTTTTCCCCCCATTTCCCTCTGCTCCTCCCCCTCTCCCTTGCCATCCCCTCAGCACTGTATTCGTCCGCTCAACTGTATATATTTTCATTACCCTATTTATTTTGTTAATGAAATGTACATCGCCTCGATTCTATTGAGTTGCCATTATTTGTACGAGATGTTCTTCCCCTCGACTCTATTGCCATTGTTCTCGTCTGTCCGTCTCCCCCGATTAGACCGTAAACCCGTCAAGCGGCAGGGACCGTCTCTATCTGTTGCCGACTTGTTCATTCCAAGCGCTTAGTACCGTGCTCTGCACATAGTAAGCGCTCAATAAATACTATTGAATGAATGAGTGGCAAAACGGAGATTCACTCCTGAAGGAATATCACCACAAGTAAAGGAAATGCTCTGTAGCAAACTGAAGTTTATTTCCTCCTTTTCTTTGTTTTTGGCTTCCTCTCATCCTGATTTCTGTCTTCTTAACTCCAGGTCTATGCTATTTCCTTCTATTCCTCCTATGTATATCTGTCTTTCTGTCTCTCTTTCTCTCTGCCTCCTTCTCTCTCTCCCACTTTCATTCTCCCTATTAATCAACTCACCCTCCCATGTTCTCAATCAATCAGTCAGTCCTTATTGAGGATTTACTGTGTGCAGAGATCTGTACTAAGTGCTTGGGAATGTTTTTACCAACTCTATTACTATCAATCAGATAATTGAGTGCCTACTATCTGCACATATAAAATGCAACAGAACTGTACTCTTTCGAGTGCTTAATGCAGTGCTCTGCGCACAGTAAGCATTCAATAAATGTTCGATTATATTGTAACAATTCTGGTAGAAATGTTCCCTGCCCACAAAGAGCCTGTCGCCTCCCCTCCTTCCCAGAAGGATGTCAGAAGAAAAGAAAAATATGAGGAGCAGCCAGAAAGCTTAGAACTGAGTGTACATAATTATCATAATGATGGATTTGAGGGCTTACTATGTGCCAAGCACTGATGTAGGCGCTAGGGTAGATACAAGCTAATCAGGTTGTCCCACGTGGGGCTCAGTCTTTATCCCCATTTTACAGATGAGACAACTGAGGCAAAGATGAGTTAATTGGCTTGCCCAAGGTCACAAAGCAGACAAGTGGCAGAGTTGGGATTAGAACCCATGTCCTCTGTCTCCCAACCCCGTGCTCTTTCCGTTAAGCCAAGCTCCTTCCCCGCCCACATGCATGTCCATGTCATAAAAGCATGTATGTCCATGCTTATCTCTCTTAGAATGGAAGCTCTGGAAGGCAGGGTATTCTTTGTGTGAGTATTGATACATATAAACCAGATTGTTCCCACTTGTGTGATGGCCACATAGTGCCAATACCTGTATAGTGGCTTGGAGGTGGTGGTCCCTGTAAATGATTCCACCTCTTTTGTTTGAACACAGCCACGTCCTTTCTGTGGAGCCCCAGCCCTGCTTCCATGAGACTGGGACAACCAAGTGAGATCCCGGTAGGTAAGGATGGTGATCGCTGACCTTTTTTTTTTTTGCCTCCCCCTCTCCCCTCTTCCCTCCAATGGACTGCCACTGCAGCCTCATCCCCAAGGGGTGACCCAGAAAAGATCCATTTCACTGTGGTGACCCGGATGGAAATAGAGATCAGAGAAGCAGCATGGCTTGGGTAGAGAATGAGCCCATGAGTCAGAGGAGCTGGGTTCTCATCCTAGCCCTGCCACTTGTCTCTTTTGTAACCTTGGGCAAGTCATGGAATTTCTCTGTACCTCTGTTTCCTCATCTGTAAAATGGAGACTAAATCCTACTCCCTTCTACTTAGAATGAGAGCTCCATGTGCAAAGGGACTGTACCAGACCTGATTATCTTGTATCTACTCCAGGGCGTAATATAGTGCTTAGAATTTAAGAAGTGCTTAATGAATACTCATTCATGTGAAGCAGCATGGCCTAGTGGAAAAAGCATAGACCTGGGAGTCAAAGGACCCAGATTCTAATTCTATCCCCACCCCTTCTCTGCTGCGAGATCTTGGGCAAGTCACTTGATTTCTCTGTGCCTCAGTTCCCTCATCTGTAAAATGGGCATTAGGACTGTGAGCCCCCTGTGGGACATGGACTGCATCCAGCCTGATTAGCTTGTACCTACCCCCGTACCTAGTACGGTGCCTGACATATAATAGAAGCTTAACAAATACCATTAAAACAATATCATATAGTTGTGCTGAGAAGAACAGCAGAAGACCCGCGAATGGGAATTCTGAGAGCCAGTGGCTGCCGGAGCCATTGATCCGTTTGACACCTCCTGCTCCAGCTGTTCCATCCTAACAAATCAATTGTGTTTATTGAAACGCTTACTTATGCAGAGCACTGTAATGAGAGCTTGGGTGAATACAATATAACACGGTTGGTAGACCCGACCTCTGCCCACTACGAGTTTGCAGGGATGAGGATGTCTAGGTGGGTTGGGGGGTGCGGAGAGGGAGGGGAGGGAGGGAGAGAGCAAGCGTGTGTGTTTACACTTGTATGACTTAATTAGAAATACATGGAGGTGGGAGAAGCAAATATATTGAGATTGCTCAAAACACAGGGGTCTCAGTGTCAGGAGGTCACGGATATATGTAGTCAGTAGTTTCCTAGACGTGAAAAAAACAGAGGCACACATACAATCCCTTGTGGAACTCCATTTGTCCCTAAAGTCAAGCTTCTTTTGTAGCATTTTTTTTTCTTTGGGTCTTTGAATCTCACTTAGGCCCCAGAGCTTTTATCACGTCGGCCTTTAGGGTGACAATATAGTGTGCTCTTAATTTTTTAATACTCTTAAATGGTGTGCGGCACCAGGTCAAATGAGAGACTTTCTGAGAGGCAGAGTTTTTTTTTTTTTTGTTCTGTGCAGTTGGGCTGTCGTTTCCCTCTTCACTGTAACAGCCATGGCTCAAATGGACCGTTTCAGGAGGGGAAAGCGTTCTGTTTCTTAACTGAAGCTTGTTGACCCTTGTATAATGCTTTTGTAGAAATCCAGTCACCGATGTCAGACATAAACCCCCTTAATGCTTTTCTGAGTGTGTCTTTATAAAAGATGTTTCTTTCTCATCAGCAGTCATTTGTTAACTATATTTACAAGCCATGGTGGTGCCTAATAGGACTTTAACCTGCTAATCTTAGGTGGAAAAGTAAAATATTTTGAAAAGGAAAACGATTCTTAAGTGTTGTGTATTAAGATATATGACAGGAATATTTTATTTGCTATTTTCATTAAGAACATATACAGAAGATCTAAGGGTGTAAAGGATTTTTGGAAGCTAGATCCCCTTTATTGCTTAGTTAGTCTATGATATTTATTGAGCATTTACTGTGTGCAGAATTCTGCACTAAGCACTTGGGAGAGTACAAAACAACAGAGTTGTAATGTAGTTGAATTGAAAAATTTTAAGAAAGATGAGGGCAGGAAACATGTCTACCAACTCTGTTCTATTGTACTCTCCCAAGTGCTTACCCCACTGCTCTACATTCAGTAAGTGCTCAATAAATTCATTCATTAATAGTATTTATTGAGCGCTTACTATGTGCAGAGCACTGTACTAAGTGCTTGGAATGTACAAATCGGTAACAGATAGAGTCCCTGCCCTTTGACGGGCTTACGGTCTAATCGGGGGAGACAGACAAAAACAATAGCAATAAGTAGAATCAAGGGGATGAACATGTCATTAAAACAATAGCAAATAGAATCGAGGTGATTAGCAAAATAAACAGGGTAATGAAAATATATACAGTTGAGCGGATGAGTACAGTGCTGAGGGGAGGGGAAGGCGGAGGGCGAGGAGCAGAAGGAAAGGGGGGAAAAGAGGGCTTAGCTGAGGAGAGGTGGAGGAAGGGTAGAGGGGGAGCAGAGGGAAAAGGGGAGCTCAGTCTGGGTTTAAGAATAAATGGTTTAAGTGATTGCATAGTGGCACTGAGAAAAGGGGTTTCTAATCTTACTATTTGGTTTTCAAAAATTCAGTTGCTATCTCTCACACAGTAAGTGCTCAATAAATGTGATGGGTGGATTTTTAAGGAGTACTAATATTACATAGTTCAATCAGAGAGAATTAATAGATTACTGGGAGAGAGCAGTCTTAGCTTTAGGATATAGCTCAAGTTAAAGAATTCTTACAACAAGAGTAATTGGAGGATGCGAACCAAACTTTAAATGATGGAAAAGGAAGTGTCTGCTGTATCCCACATGCCAGCTGAGAATTATGCCGTCCCTTCTTTTCTTCATGCATTTCAAGAATTGATTTGCAATCCATTAGATTCACTGTTAGTTGAACTTCAAGATGTAGTTGTTTCTGCCTGGATATCATGAAGAATCTAGTTCAAAATTGGCTTAGGTCAGATCAATTTCAGATAGAAGACACCCAAGAAATATGGGAATTTAGAGCCATTGACTATCTGAGCATATAAGATACTTGATATAAATTGCATTCACATATCCCAAGCTAGGCCATAAAAACAGCATAATCCCCAAACTTCTTCTTCTCTGGCCTCAAGTGTTTACGATCCCCAAATGGCAGCAAAAATTCAGAAGTGTCTGAAGTAGAGCATATCAAAAATTAAGAGAAAATTGGTAGAAAAATATGTACGTTAAAGCTGTCGTAAATTTGATCTGAGGAAGAAATGAAAGAAGGGACACTGGGAGAAAAAGTAGCATGGCCCACTAGAAAGAGCCTGGGCCTGGGAGTCAAAGGAGACGTGCTCTGACACGTTCTTGCTTTGTGACCTTGGGCAGTCGTCATTTCTCTGTGCCTCAGTTATCTCGTCTTTAAAATGGGCATTAAGACTGTGAGCTCCATGTGGGATATGGACTGGCCAACCTGATTACCTCTTATCTAACCCAGCGCTTAGAACAGTGCCTGGCACATAGTAAGTGATTGACAAATAACATAAAAAAGGTAATAATAATAGTAATGTTGGAATTTGTTAAGCGCTTACTATGTGCCGAGCACTGTTCTAAGCGCTGGGGTAGACACAGGGGAATCAGGTTGTCCCATGTGGGGTTCACAGTCTTAATCCTTCCTCATTTTACAGATGAGGGAACTGAGGCACCGAGAAGTTAAGTGACTTGCCCAAAGTCACACAGCTGACAAGTGGCCGAGCCGGGAAGGTAGAAGGTAGGAGGGCCAGGACAACAGTTTGAGTACCCAGCGGCCGTGTCAAACCAAGAGTGGTGACAGTCCAGAAGAGTCACTATTCTACATACAGCAAGTGCTCAATAAATACTACTGATTGATTGACATTCTGGAAATGGGCATCAGGGTCCCCCTGGCAGAAGCTGGAATGCCAGACAGATTGGATTAGTATGCCACCACCACCTGTAGGAAAGCCGATGGAGAGTTGTTGATGATGGGTGTTACTTTCTGAAAGGCAGAAAAGATTAAGGGTAAAAATGTTGGTTAAATGGGCTGGGATGAGAATTGGAGGAGAAAATAAGAAGTAGGATGGCCCAGTCATCTGGTTTTGTAATAGCCCAGTTCATTTTCAGTTGATCTGTTCCCTGCCCATTGTGAATGTGGAACTACATGGGAGGGCGCGTGGCTCAGTGGACAGAATAAGGGTCTGAGAATCAGAGGACCTGGTTCTACTACTGGCTTCGCCACTTGTCTGCAAGGCAAGTCAATTCACTTCTTCGGGCCTCGGTTCCCTCATCTATAAAATGGGGATTAAGACTGTGAGCCCAGTGTGGGAACTGATTAGCTTTTATCCAGCCTAGCACTTAGAATAGTTCCTGGCACATAGTGAGCGCATATCAAATACCATTTAAAAAAACTCCAAGGTCACCTTTATCCTGGAGAAGCATTCTTGGTACAGGAGAACTGGTCAGACTCAAGTAGAGCACTGTGAAAATCCTAAACTCCTTGTGGGCTGGGAAGCCGTATACCAACTTTGTTGTGCTGTGTTCTCCCCCGAATTTAGTACGGTGCTCAGCACACAGTAAGCATTCAATAAATACCATTGATTGATTGAAAATTGTATCCAGGTGATGTCATGTTTGTCTTTGTGGTTGTATTTTAGGGTGCCGTCGCTGGCCGCCATATCTAGGTAGAGGAGAAGATGATAGAAGCAAGCCAAAGAAATACAAGGGAATGTGAATGTTCTTTTGGGACAATGCCCTTATTTTTTAAGAAAACACACCAACTGCTCCCAGTAATTGATATTTAAGCTCTTACTATGGGTAGCACTCTACCGAGTCTGGTGTAGAATCAGGATAATCGGGTCGGACACAGTTGGATCAGCATAATAGCAGTTTAGATGGAGAGGGAAGGCAGATTTCAGCTGTTGTAAAGATAGAACCAGCAGGATTTGGTGACAGATTGAATATGGAGGTTGAATAGCAGAGATGAGTTGATGGTAATAATAATGAACGATTTTGGTATTAAAGCTGTTACTATGTGTCAAGCACTGTATGAATAGCAGAGATGAGTTGATGGTGGTAATAATGAACGATTTTGGTATTAAAGCTGTTACTATGTGTCAAGCACTGTACTAAATGTTGGGGTAGATACAAGATAACCAGGTTGGAAAGAGTCCCTGTCCCACATGGGGCTCACAGTCTTAATAGAAGTCATATGATGTAATTCTCATTTTACAGATGAGGAAACAGACGCTGAGAATTTCATTTGTCCAAGGTCACACAGCAGACAAATGGCATAGCTGGGAATAAAATCCAGGCCCTCTGATTCCCAAGACTGTGCTCTTTCCACTAGACTCCACTGCTTCCCGAGAAGAATTTTGAGGTTACTGGCTTGTGAGGTGGGGAGGGTAGTGATGTTATCTAGAGTGATGAGGAAGTCAAAGTGGACAGGGCTTGGGTGGGAAGATGAGGAGTTCTGATTTGTGTTTAGTTTGAGGTGTCAGCAAGTCATCCAAGTAGAGATGTTCTGAAGGCAAGAGAAAACCCGAAACTGCAGAGAAGGAGGGAGGTAGATTTGGAAATCATCCATGTAGAGATGGTAGTGGTAGCCATCGGTGCAAATGAGTCCTCTGAGGCAGTGGGTGTAGAATAGAAGGGAATCCATACCCGAACCTTGAGTGATTCCCACAATTAGAGAGTGGGAGGCAGAAGAGCCTGTGGAAGAGACTGAGAAGGAGCAACCGGAGAAACAGGAGGAGAACCAGGAGAGGACAGTGTCTAGGGTTGGAATAGGTTTCCAGAAGGGAGTGGTCCATAGCATCAAAGGCAGCTGAGAGGTTGAGGAGCATGAGGATGGAGTAGAGGCCATTTGATTAGACAAGAAGAAGCTCATTCATTGGTGACTTTTGAGAGGGCAGTTTCTCTGGAATGAAGGGGCAGAAGCCAGATTAGAGGGGACCATGGGGAGAATTGGGGGAGAGGAAACGGAGGCCGTGGGTGTAGACAATTTGCTCAAGGAGTTTGGAGAGAAGTGGTAGGAGGGATTTTGGGAGATAACTGGAGGGAGCCATGGGATCGAGGGAGGGCTTTTTGTTTTTAGGATAGGGGATGTTTAAGCAGCTATGAAGTCAGTGGGGAAGAAACCACTGCAACGTGAATGGTTGAAGATGGCAGCCAGGGAACAGAGAAGGGAGGAGGCAAATGTTTTGATAAAGTGCAAAGGGATGGAGCCACAGGTTGGAGGGCGTGGATTTTGAGAGGAGGTGGAATATCACTGCTGGGAAAGATGGGAGAGTCAGAAAAGGGAAGAGAGGAAGATACAGGGATTGGGGGGAGCAGGGAAGGTTTTAGGGAGATCACACCTGACAGTTTCAGTTTTATCACTTTTTAGTGATACTTGGTCAGGTCATTAAGGGCTGGTTATCTTGTATCTACCTTAGTACCTGGCACTAGATACTTATTAGTTAAGTGAGGGCTTAACAAATGCCACAATTATTTTTCTGGTAGGGAAGAGAGAATCCAAGGACTTGAGGTTTGTTTTAAGGGCTCACTGTGTTTGTCCCTTGATAAGGGGATTAGAACTGGGCCTCTAAAAATCATGAACTCCCGTTCATTCTCCAAACCAGTTCAGATTCAGTCCAAGGCTATTTTCAAACAATTACTCTTAGAGTGAAGGAAGATGAAGCGAATAGGCAAAAAATGATCACAGCAGCAGCGTGTGGAGAACAGAGCTACAGGCAGATGCTGAGAGCAGAGGCAGTGACTCCCTTTAGCAGTCGTTGGTCTTTTCGTAGCGTCAGTCTGGATCCGCTGTCTTTTACCTCTGCTTCTCAATGCCACTCACCTGATTTTGTGGTATTTACCAAGCGTTTAGGTGCCAGGCACTGCTCTAAGCACTGGGGTAGATCTAGGCACTGCTCTAAGCACAAGCTAATCAGGTTGGTCACTGTGCAGGTCCCACATGGGGTTTACAATCTTAATCCCTATTTTACAGGTGAGATAACTGAGGCGCAAAGAAGCTAAGTGACGTGGCCAAGGTCACCCAGCAGACAAGTGGCCGAGCTGGAGTTAGAACCCAGTTCCGTCTGACTGAAGGCCCCTGCTTTTTCCAATCAATCAGTGGTGTTTATTGAGCACTTACAGTGTGCTGAGCACTGTACTAAGCACTTGAGAGAGCACAGTAGAACAATATGACAAACATTCCCTGCCCACAAGCTTACAGTCTGGGCCATACACTAGGCCATGCGGCTTCTGGAAAGTAACAGTATGGCTCAGTGGAAAGAGCTTTGGCTTGGGAGTCAGAGATCATGGGTTCAAATCCTGGCTCTGCCTCTTGGAGAAGCAATGTGGCTCAGTGGAAAGAGCCCGGGCTTGGGAGTCAGAGGTCATGAGTTCGACTCCCGGCTCTGCCACTTGTCAGCTGACTGTGGGCAAGTCACTCTGCTTCTCTGTGCCTCAGTGACCTCATCTGGAAAATGGGGATCAACTGTGAGCCTCATGTGGGACAACCTCATGAACCTGTATCTACCCCAGTGCTTAGAACAGTGCTCTGTACATAGTAAGCGCTTAACAAATGCCAACATTATTATTATTATTACTGTCAGCTGTGTGACTTTGGGCAAGTCATTTCACTTCTCTGTGCCTCAATTACCTCATCTGTAAAATGGGGGTGAGCCCCACATGGGACAACCTGATCACCTTGTATACTCCCCAGTGCTCAGAACAGTGCTTGGCACATAGTAAGTACTTAAGTGCCATTATTATTAAGTAGAGTCTTCCTTCAGCATTATGGCTCCTTGGTTGCCATATCCGTTTCTGGCCCTGACTAGAATTTCTGTTCCAAGTCCAGGGAAAAGCCTGTGCTTCTACTTTCTCTCCTTGGGATAGATTGCAGGAGTGCTCTGGGCTACAGACCCCTAAGAATCCTTGTTACTTGGGCTGGGATGGGGCTGAAACTCTCACTCATCGAAATTTTCTTTTTCCTCCCTACTTCCCTTCCCCGGTGAAAAGTATCTCTGAATTTTTTCTACAATCTGACCCTCCCAAATAGTTGCATTACAATTAAATTGAAGTAATTCTTGGTTTTGACATAAGAAGGGCTGGAGAGCTTCTTGAGTAGAAAAAGCTCTATATAAAGTACTCTTCTATGCCATTATAGGAATACTAATAATAATAGCAACCTTTCCTGAGAGAAATTCAAGCTTCTAGTTTGACATTTATAGTGTCCTTCAATATTTACATGGGACTTTATTGGTTGTTATTTGATCCTTGAAATTGCTTTTTAAAAGAAAAATGGAATCTCATGACACTTATATGTGATTGATATTCAGGATCCTGGGTTTACCTAATGTAGAGAAACAGCTGGTATCAGATTAGGTCTGCTGTAGTCATATGAAAAATGGTCAGAGGGTTTAAAGAAGATCTCCTAGGCTAGGCAAAATGATCCTCTCTGAAATCTGATCCTTTTAAGTCAATTAGTGATTGAATTGGTTAAGAAGCAGTGTGGTCTAGTGGATAGAACGTGGCCCAGGAATCAAAAGGACCTGGGTTCTAATCCCAGCTCCGCCACTTAGCTGCTGTGTGATCTTGGGCAAGTCATTTCACTTCTCTGGGCCTCATCTGTAATTGTGGGCAGGGACTTGTTCATTCCCAGCACTTAGTACAGTACATAGTAAGTGCTCAATAAATACTATTGAATGAATGAATGGAATGTGTCTGTTTATGGTTATATTGTACTCTCCCAAGCACTTAGTGCAGTGCTCAGCACACAGTAAGCGCTCAATAAATACGATTGGGACAGGGATTCTGTCCAAACTGATTCGCTTGTATCTACCCCAGTGCATAATACGGTGACTAGCACATAGTAAGCACTTAACAAATAGCACAATTATTATTATTACCCCAGCGCTCAGTACAATGCCTGGCACATAGTAAATGCTTAGCAAATACCTTTAGTTCCTGCTGGTCATGGCCCAAGTGTATAGGGAACGTAGGAGCCGAGAATGGTTTGGTTGTAGCTGGTTATAGCACTTTTCAGTTCTAGTTAATCAATCAATGGTATTTATTGAGGCACTGCTGAGAACAAAGCACTGTACTAAGCACTTGGGAGAGTATAACCAAAACAAGCTCCTATCCTCAAGGAAATGAAGGTTTGACAGGGGAAGACAGGCAGAAATCATTTACAGATGAGAACTGAATCAAGGGCCTCAGAGTTTCCTGTCCTTTAGTAACTTTTACCATCTAGAAAAGTGGAAATTATTTACAAACATAGAAGGAGCAGCCCTTAAAATGTTTCAAGGCAACGGAGGCGGGAAGTGGTTCTAGTGAGCTGTATATATTTGAGAGGAAATGTTAGAGAAGGGTTTCGGGCAAAGTTACCAATGCCATTTTCCTTCCCGGCTAAGAAGATTGGGAAGAACATTTAGCTTAGAGCAGAAAGGCTAGGTAAGTGTTCATTCTTCAGGATTGCTAGTTTTTCCCTTTACATTTTACTCTAGACCCCTCGCTCACGCTGTTTCCCTGGTTTGGTTTTCCCCCCCCACCCCCGCTCCCAAATCTGATATCAATCAGTGGTATTTATTGAGCATTTTCTATGTGCAGAGCACTGTGTGAAACACTTGGGAGAGTGCAGTACATCCAAGTTAGCAAACATGTTCCCTCTCACAGTGAGCTTACAGTCAGGAGGACCCCAGCCCTCTTCATATTCACAGCCCTCCTGAAATACCATCTCATCCAACAAGCTTTCTTTGAATTCCCAGCATCCCATATTAATCTTATTTATTGAGTGCTTATATGAACTCATTATTAGCATGTATTACTTTAGATTGTCAGCATGCCGTGGGCAGGGAATGTGTCGGTTTGTTATATTGTACTCTCAAAGTGCTTAGTAGTGCTCAGTACACAGTAAGCACTCAATAAATACGATTGACTATGTACTCATATGTACCCATCCCCAACACTTATATATGTGTGCTTATTTGGTTGTACATTGTTATTTACTTTGATTAATCTGTTTATAATAATTTCACACTGTCTCCCGTACTTGAATATAAGCTCTTTGAGGCAGGGAATGTGTTGCTTCTTTGCTTTATACATCCCAAGTGTTTAGTACAGTGTATTGTCCCCATTGAGCACTCAAGTGGTTTCAAAGCTCTCCATCACCTCGCCCCTTCTTCCCTCACCTCCCTTTGCTCCTTCTACCTCCCAGTCCACACGCTTTGCTCCTCTGGTGCTAAACTTCTCACTGTGCCTCGTTCCCTCCTGTGCCGCCATCGGCCCCTGGCCCACGTCCTACCTCTGTCCTGGAACGCCCTCCCTCCTCAAATCCGCCAATCACACTTGCCCCTTCAAAGAGCTACTGAAGGGTCACCTCCTCCAAGAGGCCTTCCCAGACTAAGCCCCCCTTTTCCTCAGCTTCCCCCCCCCACATCGCCTCAAACTCACTCCCTTTGCTCTACCCCCTCTCCCTGCCCCACAGCACTTGGGTAATAATAATAATGTTGGTATTTGTTAAGCGCTTACTATGTGCAGAGCACTGTTCTAAGCACTGGGCATATTTGTACACATTTATAATTCTATTTATATTGATGCCTGTTTACTTGTTTTGATGCCTGTCTCACCCCAGCTTCTAGACTGTAAACCCAGCGTGGGCAGGGATTGTCTCTCACTATTGCTGAACTCTACTATCCAAGCGCTTAGTACAGTCCTCTGCACACAATAAACAATAAATATGATTAAATGAATGAATAAATACATGCTATTCTTGCTGTATTTATAATACTTTAATAGTATTATATAGTATAATATATTATAATAGTATTTTTAATACTGCAGAAATTGTCAGAGCGGAAGCCTTAACAGAGCTGTTGCTAGTACGAAATAAGGTTCGCCCCATAGGATTGACTGAATCATTGCAACATTGTTTAGAGGCAGAAAGGCAGCATTTTGACCTAAAATCAAGTTTAGTTTTTTTACCCGAGAGCTACCAAAATCCTTCAGCCACTTGTAGAAAACAATTTCTAGATGTGGACAAATTCATTTCAGGAGAAATAACTCAGTTTTTTGACCCCTACCATCAGGGTTATTAGGTTGTTTTAAAAGGAAGCGGAGGCGCCTTCGCTAACCCTATTCTGTGCTGGAATGTATTTAGCATTCTGTTTTCAACAACCAGGTGATATAGCTTTATGAGTGTCTGTTAAATAGGCACGTGATAACAGAGGAAAGCCTTATGGGAATGGGGTTATGCCTTGTAAACAGATTTCACTGAGTTTTACCGACAGCCACATCATATTTCACTATTTATGGGTCCTTTTAAGGAACCTATTGATTTTTTTTCCTTTAGTCTCAGCATTAGAAGGGAGTGCATTTATGAGTTTAAATGCACCCAACTCTCCTTCCTTCCTTCATGGCACCGACTAGTATTACAGATGATTCCTTCCCGCTAAATAGAAGTGGATACTGATTATTAATTATCAATTTCTGCCTGTCACAGCTCATTTTCACATTTCCCCATACACTTAGGTTTATTCCACAGAGAAGGGGAGGAAGAGAAGAAATATCAAACTTTCAACACAAGAAGGAAACAACAAAAATGTTTGCCAGAAGTTACCTCCTTTCAAAATATGTGTAGCCAAATATGCTGCTTCCATTTGAAGATGGGATGGAAGTTTGGAAAAAGAGAGGAACATGTAGAATTAAAAAAAAAATTCCCAACAGTTTTGGAAATAAGCCTCAAATTGAGATGTAATTTATTTTTTGATGTTAGATGACCACGAGTAAGCAATGAAGTGTTTAGTTTAAAAATGGACTATTAGGGAACGTACACTAGCAGTAAAGTATGTATCATGGATTAGTATATTAGGAATACAGTATTAGTAAATTGAGAGTAAGCTGTTCCATCTGACCCTCAAGAGCAATGTCTCTGTGTGCATTCTTATTGTGTCTTTTTCAATTATACTTAATGGCCAGAGACCTCAATCTGAAATAATGATGATGATGATGGTATTTGTTAAGCGTTTACTGTGTGTCAAGCACTGTTCTAAGCCCTGAGGAAAATACAAGTTAATCAGGTTGGTTAAAATCCCTGTCCCATATGGGGCTCACAGTCTTAATTGCCATTTTACAAGTGAGAGAACTGAGACACAGAGAAGTGACTTGCCCAAGGTCACATAGCAGACATGTGACAGAGCTGGGATTAGAAACCAAGTCCCTTTGACTTCCCAGCCCATGTTCTATCCACTAGGCCATTCTGCTTCTCTTAAAGAAGCGTGGAGGCTCCATGAACCTCAAAGTGACACCGTTCTTGGCTGTACTAGAGTATTTTTGAATCTCTAAAAGTTGGATACCATCTGTCAAGAGCAGTATTTGCATCCCCTATAAGATTTGAAGCTTTATTAATTACTTTTGTGGTGACCTGGGCCTACCACTTGACTGATCCATGAACATGTCCATAAACATGATTCAGTTGGCATTTTCCCTGCTGAGAGTTGGTAGTAGCTAGCTATATATGTACTTTAAGCAATCCTTATGACTGTCTTTTCATCTCATTCAAAAAAAAGAAGAGTTTGTGATGGTTTCTAATGCTGGGAAATGTGATTTACACAAGTTGGTCAGTTTTAATTTTCTTCATTCCCAAGTGCTTATTCAATGCTCCACTCATAGTAAGCACTCACTGCGTATCATTGATTGATTTTTTTAGATTCATTTGTGTGAAATTACTCATGAAGAAATGTTGGGGGTTATTGGCCTTTACTTTTATGGCCATATAATAATGCCCATAAGTTTTCATTTCTTGGGATAGTTTTGAGAGATTTTACACACATCTTGCTTTTTTGAAGTGCTCAGATGATGGCAGGAACCAAATCACTACTTTTGTAGATGTGAGATTTTTCTCTAGGTAAATTTGTAAATTTACTTATTTCAAATCTTAAAAACATTCATGCAGAATAGTGACTGTATAGAACTTTGCTACATTACACTGTTTTCAGTAATTTAATCTTTTTTTTTTAGTTTGGGTAGACTTTAAAACTCTGTTCTTAAAGTAAAGTCTGTGGCAATTTTGCATTATCTGTTCCCTCATCCTCATTTGTAATTAATTCTCTTGGATCTAGTCCACATCTTGAGTACATTTTGATTTAACAAATCTGAAGGTTTGCATTCTGCAAAATTAATTCTTACCAGCGATTGATTTTATTTAATCTTTTTTTTTTTTGCTATTTTTCTTGCAGTTCGGGGGGGTTATATTCACTAGGTCTTTCTTACTGAGTTTAAATGAAATAGTGTATAATTCTAGTAAAACTACTTTTTTTAAGCATCTCCAGCATTTTATTCATCATGAATTGTGGAAGACGATTATGCAGATTCATTGCAGACTATGTAGAATGTGGCCAAAATGCTATCAATGTAGGTGCCAGTGGCAATAGTAATAATAATTATGGCTTTTGTTAACTGCTTACTCTGTGCCAGGTACTGTACTAAGCGCTGGGGTGGATTCAAGCAAATCAGACTGGACACAGGCTTTGCCCCTTGTGGGGCTCACAGTCTCAATCCCCATTTTACAGATGAGGTAAGTGAGGCACAGAGAAGTGAAGCCACTTGTCCAAGGTCACACAGCAGACAAGTGGTGGAGCTGGAATTAGAACCACGACCTGCTGACTCCCAGGCCTATGCTCTATCCACTATGCCACGCTGCTTCTCTGGTAGAGAGAACAATGATAAAGAATTGAGACAGCTAATCTTTCCATTTATAATGGCAAAGCTTTAGCTTCAGCCTTAGGGCTATCCAACTTGTACGAATAAGAAATTAAGTCTTTGATAGCAGATGAAGCTTCTACTAGCTGAGGATACAATGCCTTAAAATCAGACTTTTTTCTTTGCTTCAATGCTGATCCCTCCTTTTAAAAGGACCAGGACAACACATGTGACTTCATTTAAAGGCAGGCATCGTTTTTTATCAACTCTGTTGTACTGCACTCTCCCAAGGGCTTAGAACAGTGCTTTGCACACAGTAAGTGCTCGATAAAGATCGACTGATTGCTAATTCATCTGTCACTAAGCTGGGTTTTGCCTGTAAGAAACAGCAGTCAGAACAGTTTCTGGACCTTTTATATTAATGATATATTAAAACTCTACTGCCAGCAGTATATTATGTAAAGTATATTATATCTTAAAATATACAAAATGTAAGATATACATTTTTGTAGCTTTTGCTGCTTACAATCTTGAGGCTGCAGCAGTAAGTGTGGCGTAAGCAACAGGAGCTTGGACTCTGGGTAATATTTTTTTTTCATAATTTCCCGTCAACGTGTTTATATTCTAAGGCTAATTTTAAAGAACAGTACTAATTCATTGCACACTAGCTATGCGGACAAAATATGACTTTAATTTTACTTGATCTTTAACATGTTGCTGGAAATGAAGCTTTGTTTTTCCATAGTGCCACATAATGTATTTCATAAATCTCCAGTTTAATAGATGACTTTCCTATAATTAAATGGAGTAATTCTTTTTGTTCAGTTCGTTTGCTAGTGCCGTGCTTATTACTTTGGGATTAAAAGAAATCGGACCGTAAAATTCCGCTTTATTAGTTTTTGTATGATGGATCAAAAATCCTGTAATTTCAGTTTAACTCCTAAGTGCTAAATAAAATGATTGCCGGTGCAAATTTAGGTATCTGGGGCCTGAGTGTAATTTCACCCTCAATACATCAAAAGAAGTCTGAGCCTCTAACTCTAACAACCCTGTTAGGTTATATTGATTGGAATTGTGCATCTGGAAAAAAACCTTACTTTTTAAGGTTTGCATTTTTATTGCACTTATATTCCCGTATAACAGTATTAATCTGGATACCACATGCTGGGCTTTCAGTCAGCGGTATTTTTTGAAAGCTTACTGTACCTTTATTTATTGAAAGCTGGACACCGTACCTTTAAGTGCTTGAGATACTGCAGTAGAGAAGGCCGACACATTCCCTGCCCAAAGGAACTTGCTAACTTTATATATTTTTTTTGCATTTATTACATGTCATGCTATGATTATTTGTAGATTTTCTGAATCTTTGTAAATCCTGTGCTTACTTGTAGACCATTTTAAGTGTCTGAATTGAAATTGGAGGGCTGATATAGCCAACAAATAAGTCGTAGCTGTTGGTTTGTGACATTAAAGCCTTGCCGGATGATTGAAGAGAAAAGCTGGCTCTTTGAGTCTAAAAACAGTCTTCCTAAAATTGGGTAGAGTGTTAGGTTTTAGGTGAGTTTTGATATCAAGGATTTCTAAATGATTTCATTATCATCTTTAATAATTTTTTCAGTGTTCTATCAGCAAAATATCACCCTTTGAGAACATATTTGTACTTATATTGAAAATAAAAGCAAAAGTAACTTGCATCTATAGTTTTATCTGGTTTTCTCGTAATTTTTAAAAGGTGGTTTTAATGAAACAAAAAATCTATACAGAAAATGCATCTATTATGTATAAACTCTGCCATTTCTGGGTAAACGGATCAGGCCCGTTCAGTCTCAGTGGAATTTCCCTTTCAAAATGAGGATTTTACTTAACTCTGAAAAGCCAATATTTGCTAGAATTTACAGCATCTTAGTGGAAATACTTTACCTATTGCTATTTCCAAAACCTTCTGTACAGACTAGACTCATTGGTAGAAAAACAAAGGATATTGAGAGACGAACAGTTCCTTAATATTAGGAGAATCCAGTCTGCATTTCTATCCCTGTTTGTGTCTTGTCTTAATATGGTCTCATGGTTGTCTTTAGGTTCTGTATTACAGAGATTCCTCTAGACTGTAAGCTCATTGTGGGCAAGGAATGTGTCTATTATTGTTGTTGTTTGCGCTCTCCCAAGCACTTAGGAGTCTACCCTGCACCCAGTAAATGCTCAATAAATACGAATTAATGACTGATCACAGTTCATTCCCTAACAGAGAGAGAATTTAAATGGAGGGGAAGGGGGTGAGAGAAGAAAAAGGGGAATAGTGCACAGAGCTAATTCGAAATAAGGCTTCAATAAATTTCCATTTTGGTTTGCATTTTATATCCATATGGCCCAAATCTTACCCTCCCTGTGGAGCAATTACCTTGCTCTCTGTCAGGAGAGCAGAAAAAAGATTTGCACGCTCACAATTATTTACATACTGCTGAGTTCTTACATGTTGAAGCTAGTCTTAGCTTGTACTGGTGGCGCCTTCTCTGATTCCGGAGGCCTCAGTTTGATTCTCTAGCACCTGGAATGAGGCCTTCTTTCCAAGGCAAAAATAATTCTGGCTCCCTTCCATCTTTTTTGGTCTCCTTCTCTCCCATATTTCACTCCAAGGCAGCCACTTGTCTGTTTTAATACCGGACCGTCTGGATTTCAGGTAATTTGTCACCAAGTCTGGTACTGATGTGACATCAGATGGCTCAGTCTGGTATTTTTATTGTTAATGCCCAGCAACGATATACGTTCTGCAGATTCTAGCGGAGAGCCTTTCTTGTTTGAGTCCCATTGATGTCTTTACTTATGTGGCTTGAGCCATCCATTCATTTATTCAGTTGTATTTGTTACACACTTACTGGGTGCAAAGCCCTGTGCTTGGGACAGTGCAGTACAACAAAAGGACACATCCCTGCCCACAAAGACCTCACAGTCTAAAGAGGAAGTTAGACAATAATAAACCTAAATAAATAAATTAGATACATAAGTGTTGTGTTTCATCTGATACTTGCACCATAATGAAACTGTCCAGTTTCCAAACAAACAAAAAAAGAGTCCTCAGCAATGGATAGACATACCAATTCATGTCAGTCCCTCAAGATATTTAGAATCTGGTTTTAATGTTTTATATTTTAAAGTAAATCACTTTTAAATATATGTGTTGTGAGCAGGGGGGAAGGGGGATCGGCAAAGATGCGTCCAGAATTCTTGCATGCCTCTGGTAAACCGCGCTTTTTCACTCCCATCACTCCCAAATCACATTTATTTAAGTCATGGAAACCACATCACTTTCCCTCTGAAAAAAGAGCGCATGAAGAGATCTGAGTTTTGGGGGTTGTGCAGTTGAGATCCAGAACTCTGGAAATTCAAGGAAGAAGAGGCATCCCAGACCCTGTCGATTTAACCTGTACTAAAACTCCAAGTTTTAGACAGGTAGCAAGAGCTTGATTCACTCTTTCAGGGTCCTGGGGGGTGGTCTTGCTGTGAGTTTTCATGGGTCTGGGAGAAGACAAAGCTTGATAAATATTATATAACTGAATGGTTGTAGCAAGAAAAGCAGCAGCTTTATGCTCATTGGCAAATAGAGGCGTTTATAGAGAAAGCACTTGCTTCACAGTGGCAAAGACCACGAAAAGTTCCAATGACCATTCACAGGAATGGAAGAGATTACTTTGAGACCAATGGTCCATCCAAACCAGTATCCTTTTGGCCTAGTAGGTAGAGCATGGGCCTGGTATTCAGAAGGACCTGGGTTCTAAAGGCTGCTCCGCCACTTCTCTGCTGTGTGACCTTCAACAAGTCACTTCACTTCTCTGTGCCTCAGTTTCCTCATCTGCAAAATGGGCATTAAGATTGTGAGCCCCATGTGGCACAGGGACTGTGTCCAACCTCACTGGCTTGTATCTATCCCAGCGCTTAGAACAGTGCACGACATAGAAAGTGCTTAATGAATACCATCCTTAACAATAGGACGAATGTTGCTTTCCTTGACATTTAGATAGACAACAAGCTTTATTAATAATGATGTTGGTATTTGCTAAGCGCTTACTGTGTGCAGAGCACTGTTCTGAGTGCTGGGGTAGATACAGGGTTATCAGGTTGTCCCACGTGAGGCTCACAGTTAATCCCCATTTTACAGATGAGGTAACTGAGGCCCAGAGAAGTGAAGTGACTCGCCCACAGTCACACAGCTGACAAGTGGCAGAGCTGGGAGTCGAACCCATGACCTCCGACTCCCAAGCCCGGGCCCCTTCCACTGAGCCATGCCGCTTCAGCGTGCCCAGTAAACATACTAAACATCTGGGCTGCATTTCAAAACTTGGGCCAGTTTATATTCTGCTTTCTGGAGAAGCAACGTGACCTAGTGTGGAAAGAGAATGGCCCTGGGAGTCAGAGGACCTGGGTTCTGACCCCAGCTCTGCCAAAAGCTTGCTGTGTGACTTGGGCAAGTCACTTAAGTTCTCTGAGCCTCAGTTTCCTCAACTGTTGAATGGGGGCTTAATACTTGTTCCCTCTCCTACTTAGATGGTGGAACCTCATGTGGGACAGGACCTGTGTCCGACCTAAACTGTGTCCAACCTGCATAACTTGCATCTACCCCAGGACCTAGAGCAGTGCTTGACACATAATGAGCATATAAGAAATACAATAGTAATAATAATAACCTAGTAGTTGCTTGAACCAGTGCCATGTGGGTTTTGGTATTTTGGGGGGTTTTTTTGTTCTGTAAAATGGTTTTCAGGTCTACCCCCTACCACTGGCCCCAGGGAGATGTCTGTGGCGGGTCGCTGATGACAGGTGAGGTTTTGAATATCCTGAATTAAACTGTAGGAAAATAAATCTCTCTCCCTCCATTGAGACCTTGTGCATTTCTCCTGTGTTGCACCTGGTCTCGCAATCAACCTGGAAGCTGAAATCCTGACTCTGCTGGCCAGCACAAGCCTCCTGCACAGTGATACCATCCTGTTTATGTTTAGAAGTAAATTCTTTAGTGGCTACCCATTATGAAAACAAATTGAAGTTGGAAATTTCTGAATAATCAGTGGTATCTGCTTTCTAGGCCTATTAGTGGAAACCTGAGTCTCCTCGACAGATAAGAATGCTTCTTGAAGGGAACAACTTTTCTTTTTCCATTGAATTTGTTTATTTTTCACGGTAAAGGGGTGAACTTTACTGTGGCTCTTTAGGTTCTTAAGAAATCATTATTGTATATCATATGTAGGAGCAGCATGGCCTAGTAGTAGGAGAACAGGCCTGGGAGTGAGAGGACTTGAGTTCTAATCCTGACTCTGCCATTATCCTGCTTTGTGACCTTGGGCAAATCACTTCTCAGTGTCACGGCTGCGTTACTTGTAAACTGAAGATTCAATACCACTTCTCCCTCCTATGTGGAGTTGTGAGCTCCGAGTGCGATAAGAATTTTTTCCCCACCTGATTGACCTGTATCTACTCCGGTACTTAGAACAGTGCTTGACACATATAGTAAGTTTTTAACAAATACAATTAAATATATACGTGTGTGTGTGTATACATATATACATATGTTGTGTCTGTATGTATGTATGAGTTCGTGTCTATCTGTGTGTGTGTATACACAATCTATACAATCTGTTATTAGTGTTTCCTATTCTTTCCCATGATCGCTGGTAGGATTTGTTCCTGGGCACTACTTCCTGGGATGAAACACGACCCTTTAAGCAACCCGGCTATTCTCTGTTGACAGAGAAGCCGTTGTGCTTTGATCTGAAAACCAGCCACATTGCTTGGAAATTCTGTCTTTTCTGTATTGTATACTACGCCCCAATCTCCTGTTCTCATCATCCACCCAGCTACACTGGCTGGTTTATGTTGTGAGCTGAGTCATTAGGAGCGACTATTAAAGGCAGCATTTAGGGGCCTGGAGAAAGGAACGGGAGGTTGCGGAAGGCTCGGTTACGTTCTCTGGAGTTCTGCCTCAACGGGCCGTCGGGCCCTGGTTTAGCATCAAAACTGTGCCTCAGATTCATTTCCTGAGCTGAGTTTCCGGGCAAGGCACTGAGTTGGAATTGTTTTCTCTCTGGGACTGAAAACATCCTCCATGATCTAGACCGTGAAAATAATAATAATTGTGCTATTTGTTAGGCACTTATTATGTGCCAGTCCTCTAGATGGTAAATGTGCTGTGGGCAGGAAATATATCTTATAACTCTGTTATACTGTACTCTGTCAAGAGATAGGTACGGTGCTCTGCACACAGGAAGGGCTCAATAAATACACTTTGGATTTTGCCATATGAGATCATCAGGTTGGACAAAATCCCTGTGCCATGTGGGGCTCAGAGTCTAGGGATATTTAATTCCCATTTTACAGATGAGGAAACTGAGCCTCAGATAAGTTGAATGATTTGTCTAAGGTCACACAGCAAATTCATTCATTCCTTCAGTTGTATTTATTAAGAGTTTACTATGTGCAAAGCATATACTAAGGGCTTTTATGTAGCACAGCCGGGATTAGAATCCACATCCTCTGTCAGACCTGTGCTCGTCCGCCTAGGTTATTCTATTTCTTATGATCAAAAAAATCCCCATTTTTTTTTTTTTTTTTTTTTTTTTGCTAAGTCTTTAACTTGGGATGGAAAACTCAAGGTGAAAATAGTCAGAATCTCAGATCTGGTGCGTTTGAATTGGGACATGGAGGAAAATACACCAGCTGTAGAGAAGTTGGACCCTTTCCAAGTTATATAGAACTATTTCTCCACAAGGCCCTCTTCTTTCTCCCCTTTTCCACTGGGGAGGGTGATGATGAAGCCTGAAAGAATCAGGCTTTCAGAATGTCCCTTCTTCAAGAAGAACAATAGCATATTGCAGTATTTTTCAGTATGGCTTTGGGAATTGGGATGATGATGGTATTTGTTAAGCACTTACTATGTGCCAAACTGTTTTAAGTGCTGAGGTAGATCCAAGTTAATCAGGTGGGATACAGTCCCTGTTCCACGTGGGGCTCACAGTCTTAACCCCATTTTACAGATGAGGGAACTGAGGCCCAGAAAAGTGAAGTGACTTACCCAAGGTCACCCAGTGGACAAGTCCTTCTGACTCCCCGGCCCATGTTCTGGAGAAGCAGCGGGCTTGGGAGTCAGAGGTCATGAGTTCTAATTCCGGCTCCTCCACTTGTCAGTTGTGTGACTTTCGACAAGTCACTTAGCTCCTCTGTGCCTCAGTTACCTCATCTCTAAAATGGGGATTCAGTCTGTGAGCTCCATGTGGGACAACCTGATAACCTCATATCCATTCCAGTGCTTAGAACAGTGCTTGCCACATAGTAAGAGCTTAACAAATACCATCATTATTATTGTTCTTAGGCCATGCTGCTATTGGGAATTGGGTGATCTGGGATCTAGTTCCAGCCCTGCCAATTGGGGAATGACTGACGAAGCCATCTTCAGTGCTGAAGGTTCCTGATGGAAGCAACTCCTACGGCATTTGCCGGGGCGGAAGGCCCAGCGGGAATCTTGAACCACAATTAGGCCAAGTGGAGCCAAGACCCAGCAGCCCTCTCGGTCTTGGCTCTGCAGCCCGGCCTTGCCACTCCGTTGAAGCCACTTTGACCGTAAATTTATCTTGGCACGCATCTCCATCCTGTCCCCACCTACTTGCTTGATGCCCTCCGGGCCACGGCAGGAACACGACCAGCCGGGACTGAAGAGTGTCAGTGCTACTCAATCCGCTGTCATGTTGTGATAAGCGCTGGGGTGGAAACAAGATAATCACTTCAGCCACAGTCCTTGCTGCCCCTGGGGCTCATGGTCTAAGCCCCTAGAGAGTTTAAGTTCCTTGTGGGGCAGGGAATGTCTATCAACTCTGTTATATTGTACTTTCCCAAGCATTTAGTGCAGTGCTCTGCACCTGAACAGTAAGCATCCAGTAAATACAATTGATCGATTATGAAGTTTTGGAAATTGAAGCCTAGAGAGATTAAGGGTCTTGCCAAAGGTCAAATAGTAGGCCTGGGTCTTGTGACTGCCAGGAGGCTCTTTCCACTAGGCCAGTACTGGCTGTTCATCCCAAGCGCTTAGTACAGTGCTCTGCACATAGTAAGCGCTCAATAAATACTATTGAATGAATGAATGAATGCTAGCATTTTGCTGTGAACTCCACCTTCTTAGATCTGGTTCAGTAGGAAAGCAGGGATAATCATTGGCCCTTGTTAAGGTTTTTTTTTTCTTTTAAAACATCTATGTTTAAGACTAAACAAAATTTCAGCTCCCCCTTGAAAGCTTGATACCTTTGAATGTGGAATATATATATATAAGCAACCAACCCATAATCCATGTCCCTATTTGAGCAAATTGAAAAACTTCTGGCATGCTACAATATGTTCTCTAAGAAGAAAAGAAATGCATCAAAAAACCTTGCTTGCAAATAGGAATTTATTTGTTTCAAAGGCATTTTGCAAATAGCAGTAGGAATGTGCCAATTTATTTCCCTCTCCCGCTTTCTGTTTGCCTGCCTTCATTTGACGGCAAGAGCCTGAGACGTAGGGAACTGCAAATCTAGATAGTTCAGTGCGTTCGCTTTATGGGCATTGTACTGAGCTGCTTTAGGAAACATTTTGTCCAGATCTGACCTAAAATCTTCAGGTTGTTAGCATTTATGAGAGCCTTTCAGAAGAAGTCCAGTAAAGCCCAGAGAAGCAGTGCGGCCTAGTAGAAAGAGCAAAAGGACCTGGGTTCTAATTCTGACTCCACAACTTGCCTACTGTAAAAGTTGCATCAAGTCACCTAACTTCTCTGTGCCTGTTGCTTCATCTGTAAAATGCGGATTTATTTCCCTTAACCCCTCCCCTCTAGACTGGGGACAGGGATTGTGTCTGACTGGATTAATTTGTATCTACTCCAGTGCTTAGTACAGTGCTCGGCACAGAGTAAGTACTTAAAGACCGTTACTATTCTTCTTGTTGTTGTTGTGGTTGTTAACATTAATATGTATGAAACCTCAAATGAAGTAGCTCAATGAAAAATCAATCTTATTTGAGCCCTTATCGTATGTAGAGCACCATACTGAGCAGGTGAGAGAGTACGGTATAATGGAGTTGGTTCATTCAATCATATTTATTGAGCACTTTCTGTGTGCAGAGCACTGTTCTGAGTGCTTGAGAAAGTATAATACAACAGTAAAGGGACACAATCCCTGACCACAACGAGCTCACTGTCCAGAGGATAATGATGGTATTTAAGTGCTTACTATGTGCCAGACACTGTATTAAGTGCCAGGGTGGATACAAGCAAATCGAGCTGGACACCTGTCCCACGTGGGGCTCACAGTCTCAATCCCCATTTTACAGATGAAGTAACTGAGGCACAGAGAAGTGAAGTGACTTGCCCAAGGTCACACAGACCCAAGGGATCAGGATGAATCCAAGCTCTCGGACTTGTGGGACGAGGCTGTTGTTGAGTTTCGTCCATTGACATTTGGGAAGCCAATGCCCAGGGTAAGCGGTGTTTGAGGGTGGCATTCCAAATCTCTTCAGAAGTCTTCTTCTCCTTTCCCGGCTCACATTCATCCAACTTGAACCCACCATTATATATCTTCCTGATATCCGCGGGGAATTAGTTTGATTATATAACACCGGTGTCGACGCACTGTTGGTGGTCCATCCGGTTTCCGCTGTTAGATTTGCCTCTGCAGCACCACCGGTGAAATTCTTCCTAAAGCCCAAATAGGATGCTGCTCAAGAGAAGCAGTGTGGCCTAGTGGAGAGAGCACAGGACCGGGAGTCAGAAAGACCTAGGTTCTAATCCTGGCTCTGCCACTTTTCTGCCGTGTGACCTCGGGCAAGCCGCTTTCAACTTCTCTGTGCCTCTATTCCCTCATCTGGAAAGTGGGGATTAAGACTGTGACCTCACGTGGGACACGGGCTGTGTCCAATTTGATTACCTTATATTAATCTCAGCACTTAGTAGAGTGTCTGACACATAGTACGTGCTTAACAAATATTATTTAAAAAAAATAGTCCAAGCTGTGCAGCTAACTGCTACTGCCTTATAGATGGTTTGACTGATCCGGAGTTGAAGTATTGAGAAGCAGCATGACTCCGGCGGAAAGTTCCTGGGCCTGCTAGTGAGGGACTAATCCTGACTCTCCCCCCATCTCTCACCCCTCAACTTCTTTCAGACATCTAGGGTCCTGACCAACTTTTTTCCAGGGGACAAAATGCTTTTGCTAATGTACCTGAAATTTCTAAATCAAACTTCTTTTCTTCTCTCCTAAACCAACAGCTCCACTCTCCCCATTGATAAGTCCACTATCCCCTTGTGCCTGAAACCCACCACTTTGGTGATGGTCTACGTGCCTCAGTGCCACTGCCCACACCTGCTGAGGTTCATTCATTCATTCAGTAGTATTTATTGAGCGCTTACTATGTGCAGAGCACTGTACTAATCGCTTGGAATGGACAAATCGGTAACAGATAGAGACAGTCCCTGCCCTTTGACGGGCTTACAGTCTAATCGGGGGAGATGGACGGACAAGAACAATAGCAATAAATAGAATTAAGGGGATGAACATCTTATTAAAACAATAGCAAATAAATAGAATTAAGGTGATGTACATTTCCTACCTCTCCTCCCTTCTCTCTTTCTACTACCCACCCCGCACGCTCCGCTCCTCCGCCGCCCACCTCCTCGCCGTCCCTCGGTCTCGCCCATCCCGCCGTCGACCCCCGGGCCACGTCCTCCCGCGGTCCCGGAACGCCCTCCCTCCTCACCTCCGCCAAACTGATTGTCTTCCCCTCTTCAAAACCCTACTTAAAACTCACCTCCTCCAAGAGGCCTTCCCAGACTGAGCTCCCCTTCTCCCTCTACTCCCTCTACCACCCCCCCTCCACCTCTCCGCAGCTTAACCCTCTTTTCCCCCCATTTCCCTCTGCTCCTCCCCCTCTCCCTTCCTATCCCCTCAGCACTGTACTCGTCCGCTCAACTGTATTCTTGAAGTAACAACTTCATTACCCTATTTATTTTGTTAATGAAATGTACATCGCCTCGATTCTATTTAGTTGCCATTGTTTTTACAAGATGTTCTTCCCCTCGACTCTATTTATTGCCATCGTTCTCGTCTGTCCGTCTCCCCCGATTAGACCGTAAGCCCGTCAAATGGCAGGGACTGTCTCTATCTGTTGCCGACTTGTTCATTCCAAGCGCTTAATACAGTGCTCTGCACATAGTAAGCGCTCAATAAATACTATTGAATGAATAAATACTCTTGAATTTCCCTGCCCCGCCCACAGCTGCTGAGGTTCCTCCCCTCCCCGCCCCCCAGAAGCATTTGTGGATCCGATCTTTTCTCTCCACCCATTCATCCATTACCCTAATTCAATCGCTCATCATATCGTGATTAAGCTTGTATCAGCCTTCTCGATGTTACCTCCTGGTTCCAGCTTTTTCCCCCATTTTGGACCATGCGACACATTGCTCCTGCACCTTTCTCCAGTACGGATCTTCTTTCTCCTCAAAATCTTTTTTTTTAAATTCTATGGTACTTGTTAAGTGCCCAGGCACTCTAATAAGCGCTGGGAAATATACAAGCTAATCAGGTTGGAGACGGTCTGTGTGCCACGTGGGACTCACAGTCATAATCCCCATTTTAGAGATGAGGTAACTTAGGCACAGAGAAGTGAAGTGACTTGTCCAAAGTCATCCAGCAGACGAGGGGTGGAACCAAGATAAGAATCCAGGTCCTGCAGTTCCCAGATCCGTGCTTTTTGCATTGGGCCACGCTGTGGCCAAGTAGTTGCCCCGTTTGACCACATCCAAAGAAAGATCTCTTTCCATTTCCTGTAAGGTTGTCAACCTGTGGCTGCCAGACCTTATGCGTGCCTCTCCGTTCAAAGTCCTATTACAGTCTCATCATCTCCAACAATAGCGTGGCTCAGTGGAAAGAGCCCGGGCTTTGGAGTCAGGGGTCGTGAGTTCGAATCCCAGCTCTGCCACCTGTCAGCTGTGTGACTGTGGGCAAGTCACTTCACTTCTCTCTGCCTCGGTTCCCTCATCTGTAAAATGGGGATGAAGACTGTGAGCCCCACGTGGGACAACCTGATTCCCCTGTGTCTACCCCAGCGCTTAGAACAGTGCTCGGCACATAGTAAGCGCTTAACAAATACCAACATTATTATTATTATAATAATAGTGGTATTTTTAAGCACTTACTATGTGCCAAGAATTGTACTAAACTCTGGAGTAGATACAAGATAGGCAGGTGGAACATAATTCCTCTCCTTTATGGGCTCACATCTAAGTAAAAGGGAAAAGAGATATTGAATCTTCAGGTCACGGATGAGGGAACTGAGGCACAGAGCATTTAAGTTACTACGGACATATTGATTGAGCGCTTACTGTGTGCAAAGCATTGTACTCAACGCTTGGCAAAGTACAACAGCAGACATTTCCTGTCCCCCAAAGCTCACAGTCTAGAGGGGAAGGCAAATATTAATATTCATAAATGAATAAATAACAGATATAGAAATAAATTACAGATCCTTACCTTTGGTCACACACGAGGCAAGTGGCAGAGCCGGGATTAGAAATTTGGTCCTCCGACTCCCAGGCCTGGGCCCCTTCCAAAGGACCATGATGTCAAACTTTCCCCGATTAAATATTGGTGCCCGTATTTTTATCAGTCCTTCAGCCTCCCCCGACCCCACTGCACTCATGTATGTGTGTCCATCCTCGGGACATAATTTTGTTCATATGGCCGTTGGATATTTCTGTCTGTCGGTCTTATAAGCTCCTCAATCAATCACACAGCTGTCACTTGCTTTGCGTGTGCAGAGCAGGGTGCTAAGTGCTTGGAAAACTACAATACAACAGAATCGGTAGATGCGATCGTTGATAAGGAAGGTGATTTTTGCTTCTGTTGTATGTCTTATGCACTGAGGTCAGTGTAAGCTCGCTGTGGGCAGGGATTATGTCTAACCAGCTCTATTATATTGTCTCAAGTGCTTAGTACAGTGCTTTGTACACAGTAACCGCTCAAATACGATTGCCCCACACCCTCGCGGTATAATTGCCACTATGACGACTACTACTTTAGGGAAAATGGGTAAGACAGCAAAATTCTCAGGAGTTAAAATCATTTTAGAGTTTGTATAAGGAAACCTAGCAGTTCTCCTCTAGAGTGTAAGCTCCTGGTGGATGTGGAAGCAGTGTGGCCTAGTAGAAAGAGCGCACGTCTAGGAGTCAGGGGACCCGGATTCTAATCCCAGCTCCACCACCTGTCTGCATGACCTTGAGCAAGTCACTTAACTTCTCTGTGCCTGTTACCTCATCTGTAAAATGGTGATGAAAACTGTGAGCTTCTAGAGAGAGTGCAGCGTGGCTCAGTGGAAAGAGCCCGGGCTTCGGAGTCAGAGGTCGTGGGTTCGACTCCCGGCTCTGCCACTTGTCAGCTGTGTGACTGTGGGCAAGTCACTTCATTTCTCTGTTCCTGTCACCTCATCTGTAAAATGCGGATTAAGACTGTGAACCCCATGTGGGGCAACCCGATTTCCTTGTGTCTACCCCAGCGCTTAGAACGGTGCTCTGCACATAGTAAGCGCTTAACAAGTACCAACATTATTATTATTATTATATAGGACAGGGACTGTGTACAACCCGATTATCTTGTAATAATAATAATAATAATGTTGGTATTTGTTAAGCGCTTACTATGTGCCGAGCACTGTTCTAAGCGCTGGGGTAGACACAGGGGAATCAGGTTGTCCCACGTGGGGCTCACAGTCTTAATCCCCATTTTACAGATGAGGGAACTGAGGCACAGAGAAGTGAAGTGACTTGCCCACAGTCACACAGCCGACAAGTGGCAGAGCTGGGATTCGAACTCATGAGCCCTGACTCCAAAGCCCGTGCTCTTTCCACTGAGCCACGCTGCTTGTATCTATCCCAGCCATTAGTACAGTGCCTGGGACATAGTAAGTGCTTAACGAATACCACTAAAATTTTTAAATGGGAGCATTTCTCCCAACTCCATTGCATTGCAGTCCGCCAGGCGCTTAGTTCAGTGCCGTGCACACAAGTAGGTGCTCAATACGCTCTATCGATTGGTAACTAAGAAAGGGTGGAATTGACCAAAGACTGTCATTGCGAAAAGAAATCCTGCTAGATAGATGAAAACAAAAATGCGTCTGCATGACTGGGGAAGTGTCACTGTACATCGGCAATGATGATGGACTGTGAGCTCGTGGTGGGCAGGGAATGTGTCTGTTGTACTCGTCTTAGTGCTTAGTACTGTGCTTTGCACAGTAAGTGCTCAATATTCATTCATTCATTCAATAGTATTTATTGAGCGCTTACTCTGTGCAGAGCACTGTACTGAGCGCTTGGAATGAACAAGTTGGCAATAAATCAATATGATAAATACGATTAATACTTCATTAATAATGAAAGAATTAATAATGCTCAATAAATATGATTGAATGAATGAATGATGATGACAATTTGTTCAGAGCAGAGAAACTGGTTCCCCCAGCCATTCCTTCCTCTCACTGACGGCGTATTTATTTCTCGCTCTGTATTTCAAGTCAGGAGAGGTCCAGTGATAAATGTGTAAGTGAGATTAGCAAATGCCTACCATAATTCTGCAGGAGGACAGGGCTGTTTACAGGGATACTTCTAAGGAGACGGAAGTGCTCTGCACATAGTAAGCGCTCAATAAATATGATTGAATGAATATTATCAACAAGCATTTTTTTCTTTTTTGAGCCAATATTGAGGGTGTGGCAGTGATTAATGAGGACTTGAGGCTGTGAACTCACTGCGGGCAGGAAACATTTCCACCAATTCTGTCGTGCTCTCTCTAGTGCATCTTACAGTGCTCTGCACACACTAAGCGCTCAATAAATACTGCTGTTGGATGCTAACCGATAGTGTAGGAGTAGCCACTGTGGACAGATTTCTGTACCCTGTGTTTATAAGAACGTATCTTGGAATTTTTGCTTTCCAAAGCTATATAGAGAAGTTAGAAGAGATTATACAAGTTTACGTACGTAAACATGTTCATTCAATATTCAATAGTATTTATTGAGCGCTTACTATGTGCAGAGCACTGTACTAAGCGCTTGGGATGAACAAGTCGGCAACAGCTAGAGACAGTCCCTGCCGTTTGACGGGCTTACGGTCTAATCGGGGGAGACGGACAGACGAGAACGATGGCAATAAACAGCGTCGAGGGGAAGAACATCTTGTAAAAACAATGGCAACTAAATAGAATCGAGGCGATGTACAATTCATTAACAAAATAAATAGGGTAACGAAAATATATACAGTCGAGCGGACGAGTACAGTGCTGTGGGGATGGGAAGGGAGAGGTGGAGGAGCAGAGGGAAAAGGGGAAAATGAGGCTTTAGCTGCGGAGAGGTAAAGGGGGGATGGCAGAGGGAGTAGAGGGGGAAGAGGAGCTCAGTCTGGGAAGGCCTCTTGGAGGAGGTGATTTTTAAGTAGGGTTTTGAAGAGGGAAAGAGAATCGGTTTGGCGGAGGTGAGGAGGGAGGGCGTTCCGGGACCGCGGGAGGACGTGACCCGGGGGTCGACGGCGGGATAGGCGAGACCGAGGGACGGCGAGGAGGTGGGCGGCGGAGGAGCGGAGCGTGCGGGGTGGGCGGTAGAAAGAGAGAAGGGAGGAGAGGTAGGAAGGGGCGAGGTGACGGAGAACCTCGAAGCCTAGAGTGAGGAGTTTTTGTTTGGAGCGGAGGTCGATAGGCAACCACTGGAGTTGTTTAAGAAGGGGAGTGACAGGCCCAGATCGTTTCTGCAGGAAGATGAGCCGGGCAGCGGAGTGAAGAATAGACCGGAGCGGGGCGAGAGAGGAGGAAGGGAGGTCAGAGAGAAGGCTGACACAGTAGTCTAGCCGGGATATAACGAGAGCCCGTAATAGTAAGGTAGCCGTTTGGGTGGAGAGGAGAGGGCGGATCTTGGCGATATTGTAGAGGTGAAACCGGCAGGTCTCGGTAACGGATAGGATGTGTGGGGTGAACGAGAGGGACGAGTCAAGGATGACACCGAGTGCTCTTTATCAGATATTGAAGATTACAGGGAAAAATTTATGCTATGAACTCTCCCTGTAATGGACATAAATTATTGGAGAATCCCGCGTGGAGGATACCCGTTGAAGTAAGTGCGACATTCAGATATAACTCCTCCTCTTCCACTGCTCCACCACCTCGTATCTACATGCTCATTGCGGGAAACATGTTTCCAAAGCAGTGAAAAGCACATTATGGCAAGTCACTTACCTTCTCTATGCCTCGGTTACCTCATCTGTAAAATGGGGATTAAATCCCTCTCCCTCTGACTCTGAGCCCCATGTGGGAGAAGTCTATTTTTATGGTATTTTGGTGCTTACTGTGTGTGAACACTGTTCTAAGCGCTGGAATAAATATAAGTAAATTAGATTAGACAAAGTCTGTGCCAACCTGATTACTTGGTATTTGCCCCAGCGCTTAGAACAGTGCTTGATGTACAGTAAGAGCTAATAATAATAATGTTGGTATTTGTTAAGCGCTTACTATATGCAGAGCACTGTTCTAAGTGCTGGGGTAGATACAGGGTAATCAGGTTGTCCCACGTGAGGCTCACAGTTAATCCCCATTTTACAGATGAGGGAATTGAGGCCCAGAGAAGTGAAGTGACTTGCCCACAGTCACACAGCTGACAAGTGGCAGAGCCGGGAGTCGAACTCATGCCCTCTGACTCCGAAGCCCAGGCTCTTTCCACTGAGCCACCTGCTTCCCCAAATAGCATAATCATTACTGCTACAGAAGGAATAAACCCAGGAGAGGGGTAAGTCTCTGATGATTATCTCTTCAGATACTTTTGTGCCCCTAAGTACGGTTGCTTCAAGTTTAATTCAGTTTAGATAAAACTCTAAAGATAAAAAAGTATAGCTTATGGAATTTGCCCAGGTGTTATGGGAATTGTTTTATTCCACATGACTATACAGTCTATCAGTAAACCTAGTGGTGGGATTTTTGGGGTAGGTTATGTTAATATTTGTATAGAAAATATACTATGGGGTCTTGTGAATTCTCTCCAAACTTTGCATTGTTCTGTGCTCACTGACTCATATCAGGGAGCGTTAGAGGAAAAAGAGCAAAGGGAATAAAGCGTGAAATAATCTGAGGTCCACCAATTCTCACAGAGGGACCAGCATCCTGTGTGGTTATAATGTACAAAGCATTTCCACTTGCATTTAGAAGAGGCTTAGGAAACTGGATCGGTTTTGCTGTACACCTAAGAGGGCTTAATATTGTAATATGTTCCTTTTTTACACTAACTTTAAAATATCACATTGCATGAATTTTTTTGTTGTTATTAAAAAGACCCTGACATTTTTCATATCAAATGTCTCAGAAAAATAAGCAGTCTTTGTGCTGTTCTTAATACGAGTTGAAAAATAATTCATGGCAGTAGTAGAAAACAAACACACTCATTGTAATTGAGTCACAACCTTGGCGGTATTTTGAAGACGACATCACTAATAGTGGCGTTTCCACAGGGGTGCTTGTGTGGCAGAAAAGGACAGTTGTGTGACCTACAATCCCAACCACACCATGCGTACGCAGAAACTGTCCCCAGCTGTGCTGTTGTGTTGCTGCTGTAAGATAATTCCTTGTGCTGTCAATCTTCATTCACGCCATCACCGATGAAATCGGACCCTGAAAATGATGAGAAAGAGAAATGGCACACGTAGTTCATATAAACTGAATGCCATTATTTTCAATTAAAAAGTTACTCTTTCTATCTGGAATCAAAATCGGATATATACCCTCTTCTCAATGTAAAGAATTATTCAAATTCAGAGAACCGGGTGCACCCACCCACAGGACTCCTCAAAGAGACTAAGGCACTCAAACTCATGTATATTTTTAAAATTGCTTTTGTAACATTTTTAGCCACGTTCTTGATTGCAACTACTTAGTGTAAATATGGCAAAGTGCGTCTTCTCTCTCCCCTTCAGTTGTAAATTTTTCAACCACAGAGACTGCGGTTTTTTTACGTCAGAAGATTCCATAGTACCTAAATGATTCATTCAATAGTATTTATTGCGTGCTTACTGTGTGAAAAGCACTGTATTAAGCAAAATGATATGTACATCACCCCGATTCTATTTAGTTGCCATTGTTTTTATGAAATGTTCTTCCCCTTGACTCTCTTCATTGCCGTTGTTCTTGTCTGCCCGTCTCCCCCGATTAGACTGTAAGCCCGTCAAAGGGCAGGGACTGTCTCTATCTGTTGCCGACTTGTACATTCCAAGCGCTTAGTACAGTGCTCTGCACATAGTAAGCGCTCAATAAATACTATTGAATGAAGGAAGGAATGAATTTGGGAGAGGACGATGTAACCACAGATACATCCATTGGTGGCATTTACTGAGCGCTTACTGTGTGCAGAGCATTGTACTGAGTGCTTGGGAGAGTACAATATAACAGAGATAGTATTTTCCCTGTCCTCAAGGAGCTTAAAGTTTAGAGGGTGACACAGGAGTGTAGGTCAGTACTCTGAAGAAATGGGTCTTTATTAAGTAATGATAATTAAGTCAACAAAAATGTTGATATATCAACCAAGCCCTCTTTTCCTCCCTGGACAAGGGTGACCCCCACTTTCTATTTTATCATTTGCTGGCGCTGGGCTGGGAGTGGTCAGCTTATTGTCGATTAGTGACAAGTGATAATGATAATTGTGGTATTTGTTAAGCGCTTACAGTGTGCCAGGCACTGTACGAAGCACTGAGGTGGATACAAGAAACTCAGGTTGGACACAGTCTCTGTCCCACATGGGGCTCACAGTCTTAATCCCCATTTTCCAGAGGAGGTAACTGAGGGACACAGAAGTTAAGTGACTTACCCAAGGCCACACAGCAGAAAAGTGGAGGAGCCAGAATTAGAACCCAAGAACTCCCGACTCCCAGGCCTGTAGTCTACCGACTATGCCATGCTTTGTCTATTTCCAGAGCGGGGGGAAAAATGAAATAGTGTAGCACTGGTCCCAGATGCTCAAATTCACCCCTGAAACCTAACCTCCAGGGAGTTGATTACATGCCCGAAGCACTCATATTTTTTGTGTAATCACTTCATTCTCCAAAGACAAGTCCTGTGGCCAGCCAACTGATTGTAATTCCAGAATTTCCATCTGGGACCAAAGGGTTTAAGTGACATTGGGGATAAGAATTATCTTATCTCTATAGGGCAGCTGGGAAACAAGCAAGTACAAAGACTTTGGCTTAGCCAAGTGTGAAATGCCATTTGGAAAAATACAATCAAGTGCAGTTCAGTTTTGCATTAATGTCTCTCTCTCCTACCAAATCTGAATGCCTCACAGAGCTGGATAACATAATAAAGTTCTAGGCAGTAGCAGGGGAGGTGCCTGGAGGTTTTTGAAAATGGAAGGGTGGGGAGAAAGAAAACCACTATCTTTGCAGAATGTTTGAATGCCGGCCGGTGTTTGAATGCTGGCCGGTCTCCAGGAAGGAGATTGGACTTGATGACTTTTTGAGGTGTAGTCGAAACCTGACTTTGTTTAATAGAGGGCAGGAAATGAATATATTTTACCTTTAGTTTATGTGACTAGTGCCAGGGAGATGTGAGAAAGTTGCCATTTTGAGCAGCAGCAGCAGCAGAAGAGAAAGCTGTTAAACAACAAAAAAAGCTGTAAGGTCTAGTGGGGAAAAGACTGAAAACTAATGCTAGACCAGTGGAATGAAAATGAGCAGAAAGCACGAAGATTTGAACAAATAGTTCTCTCCCGAGATTAAGCCCCCAGAAAATACGGTTGATGGACTGTAAGCTCTTGTGGGTAGGGATTGTGTCTACTAACTGTATTGTATGCTCCCATGTGCTTGTTACAGTGCTGATGCATATCGTTGTTTGATATCTTCTGAAAAGTGGGCTGCAAAATCAAAGTGAGATTCCTTGCACAGCCACAGATGTAATCAGAATATGGTTAGAATGCAAAGTAGCGTGGGAAGTAGTAATGTGGCCTAGCAGAAAGGGCATGGGCCTGGGAGTCAGAGGACCCGGGCTCTATTCCTGACTCTCTTATTTGTCTGCCACATGACTTTGGGTAAGTCACTTGATTTCTCTGTGCCTCACTTACCTCATCTGTAAAATGGGGATTGAATCCCCGTCCTGGTTTAATAATAATGTCGGTATTTGTTAAGCGCTTACTATGTGCAGAGCACTGTTCTAAGCGCTGGGGGAGACACAGGGTCATCAGGTCGTCCCACGTGAGGCTGACTTAATCCCCATTTTACAGATGAGGTAACTGAGGCCCGGAGAAGTGAAGTGACTTGCCCACAGTCACACAGCTGACAAGTGGCAAAGCTGGAATTCGAACTCATGACCTCTGACTCCCAAGCCCGTGCTCTTTCCACTGAGCCACGCTGCTGATTTAGGCTGGGAGCCCCCATGTAGGTCAGGGATGGTGCCCAACATGATTACTTAGTACCTACCCCAGTGCTTAGAACAGTGCTTGACACATAGTAAGAGCTTTTGTTAACGAAATGTACATCACCTTGATTTTATTTAGTTGCCATTGTTTTTACGAGATGTTCTTCCCCTCGACTCTATTTATTGCCATCGTTCTCGTCTGTCCGTCCCCCCCGATTAGACTGTAAGCCCGTCAAAGGGCAGGGACCGTCTCTATCTGTTGCCCACTTGTTCATTCCAAGCGCTTAGTACAGTGCTCTGCACATAGTAAGCGCTCAATAAATGCTATTGAATGGAATGGAATAGCTTAACAAATATCATAATATTAAAGGCTATATAAGGAGTAAACTCAGGGCGAGGGGTGATTCTCTGATGATTGCCTTTTCAGAGAGGCTTTCTCTCTGAACTTTCTTTATGCCTAATAATAATTGTGGAACTTTTTAGGCACTTCCATTGAGCCAAGCACCGAACTGAATTCTGGGTAGATACAGAATACTAAAGTGGGACATGCCCCCGTCACACACGGTGGCCCCAGTTTAGGGGAGAGGGAGAACAGATATGAATCATCTTTTTCCAGATGGGAAACTGAGGCACAGAGCCATTTAACTTGCCAAGATCACACAGGAGGCAAGGGGCAGAGCTGGGGTTAGAACCCAGGTTTCTGGAGTCCCAGGCCCGGGCTCTGACCACTAGTCCATATTGCTTCCCAGTCCTCCCAGGGAGTCAGAGCTCCACTCTTAAAACAATACGGTCACGAGATTTCTGGTGTGTTTCTGAACTTGAAACCAATGTAAGTTGCTTTTATACATGCATGCCACAAAAGGTAAGAGCCATATCTGCTTGCCTGCCACTCTTCCACAAAATATTCTCTATGGGGGGGAAAAATGCTTCTTGCACATATCCATCCAGTTGCCGTTCAATTTAAATGATTTGCCTTATTCCATCAGTGACATGATGGTAATGCAATAGCTTTCCCTTATGAAAAACAAATGTTTCTCTTGCTGACTGGACAGAATAGGGATAAAATGTTTACATTGCGAGGCTGTCTTGGAGTGAAAATGAAATCTATGCAGCATTCTTTTCCAAATGCATTAGCTTCTCGATGGCAAATTGCTTGACCCTGAATGGGTGTGTGGGCATGGCAGGTCAGATGCTCGTTGGATGAATCTATGCCGTAGCTGAAATGCAATTTAGTGACCACAGAAGAGAACCTGGCCCACAGGAAAGAATTCTGCCAAGAGGCCGTAACCCTGGGAATTCAACCGTAAGTGAATTTTCCGAGGGAGGATGATAACCTTAAATATAGTTTAAATGGGTCTGTGGAGTGAAATGCAAAACTTTAGGTTAGGGAACACATTTGTAGATCACTTTTATCATCAAATAACGTATACCACGTTTACGATATGCCTTTTTTACGTAATCTTTCTTTTTCTAATATGATTTTTAGCGACTTTTCGCATGCCAGTGCGAAAAACAGGTGAGAATTCAACCAACGTTTCAAGTTGTATTTCAGCGATATGGGAAGAACATGATAGAGAGGTAGGAGAAAATGGGCTAGTTTTTGAGAGAGCAATTTGTATTTTGAGTTTTGCTGAGCTACGATGGTTTTATCGTCATCAAATGATTATCTACCGAGTATCTGGGGAAGAGTAGCAAATGACTCGGTAATTGTTTACGGTGTAAAGTTACTTGGAAAGACAGGTTTCCTGCCCTCTTGGGGCATTCAAAACACTGTATTCTAAAGGTCAAGATTCTCTCTGACAGTCGATAAATACTATTTATTGAGCGTCTACTGTGTGCGGAACACCTTACTATATTATTGGGAGGTTCAATGGAAGGAATACGATTGAATGAATGATCCCTGCCCTCGAGGAGCTTACAGCCTGACTAGGGGGAGAGATGTAAAAATAAACTATGGGTAGGAAAAAATAGTATCCATGAATAGTATTTATTGAGGGCTTACTGTGTACAGGACCCTGTACTACGCATTTAGGAGAGTTTAACAGAGGCTGTAGATGTGTTCCCTGTCTATATAATATCGATCAATCACTTATTTTATGCTTTTGGGGTCTGAGCAGTGTATTAAGCATCTAGGAGAGTGTGATAAGGTTCCCTCTGCTCTTGAGGAGTTTACAGTGTAGCAGGGGGAGACAAACACTTAAATTACAGGTAAGGGGTAGCAACGAAATTTGAAGACACGTGCACAAGCGCTACTGAGGGAGTATGCAAATGAGAGAGTATAAAACCACATACGAATGTGCTAAGAATTTTGTTCTCTGAAAAAAGAAGGCAAAAGTGATGAGGAAAAAAAAGTAGAAAACAGGACAAAACTGATGACTCATTTTGGAGAGGCATAGCTGGCATCTGTTTCCGTTTTCATTATGTTTCTGTACCCTCATTTTGCATCCATTTCATTTTGGGAGAACATGTGGGGCTAAGAATATTTCACAGAAATGTGTTTTGAGGAGGAACTGGAAAGACGAAAGACGGCGAGCAAACAGATGCTCTGGATTTCTTTTAAGTTGTTTTCAAGATCCAAGACAGTAAGGAAGGCAAAAGAGGGTTCTCGGACACATCTGAGCAGAGCGAGGAGAGCAGATGGAAGTATGAGTATCATGATGATTGTGGTATCCGTTAAGCAGTTGCTACTATGTGCTAAGCCCCACGGTAGATCCAAGATAACCAGGTTGGACACAGTCCCTGTCCCATATGGGGCTCACGGTCTAAGGAGAGGGAGAAGAGATATTTAATCTCTATTTGAAAGATGAAGAAACTAAGGTATGGAAAAGTTAGGAGATTTGCCCAAGGTCACATAGCAGGTGGCAGAGCTGGGATTAGAACCCAGGCCTCCTGACTCCCAGTAGAGGATTCTCTGAGAATATGGGAAACAACTGGTACAGGGCAAAGCAGATTCCAGCCAGAACTAATTATCTGCCATCAACTACCTGGCTTCACTGTTTAGAACAGAACACATAGGTGTTTCAAGGGCCAGAAATAAATGTGAAAGGATTTCATGACTCTTCTGCTGAATTAATGAATTATCTGACAAATAATAATAATAATGTTGGTATTTGTTAAGCGCTTACTATGTGCAGAGCACTGTTCTAAGCACTGGGGTAGATAGAGGGTCATCATGTTGTCCCACGTGAGGCTCACCGTTAATCCCCAATATACAGATGAGGTCACTGAGGCACAGAGGAAGTGAAGTGACTTGCCCACAGTCACACAGCTGACAAGTGGCGGAGCTGGGATTCGAACCCATGACCTCTGACTCCCAAGCCCAGGCTCTTTACACTGAGCCACGCTGCTTCTCCATAATAAGAAAATAAGAAAAATATTAAGATTAATAATAAGAAGATAAGAAAAGGAGCAGAGAAAGATTAGCCTCACTTAAACAATGACTATAATCCCATTTGTCCCCCATTTCCAACCTGTGAACAGAGTTTCTGAACCTGCCTTGACTTTCTGATGGAAATATGAGAGCTTAGAACAGTACTTGGCACATAGTAAGTGCTTAACAAATACCAACATTATTATTATTATTATTATTATTATTATTATGTGAGATAACTGGCTAAAAATGGAAAAAATCCAACATCCCTGGTTTGCATTGCCCAAACCAGCAGGTATATATTTCCATGGCTTTTTTGTTGGATGCTCTCCTACTTTGGAGGTGCTTTGTACATTTAACTTGAACTGTTTGCAGTTTGGTGAGTAATCTTCATGTATCTATTCCAGCATCTACTTATATGTCTCTTCTTGGATTCTGTTTTGGGAAATATTTACAGTAGGGGTTGATCTCACCATAATTCTGGTTCCACACCGACCTGTTGTAACGTCTTGTTGAGAAGCAGCATGGCGTAGTGGATAGAGTCCGAGCCAAGGAGCAGAAGGTGATGGGTTCTAATCCTGATGCTGCCTCTTGTCTGCTGTGTGACCTTGGACAAATCACTTCACTTCTCTGTTCCTGATATCTCATCTGTAACATGGGGATTGAGACTCTGAGCCCCATGTGGGATAGGTACTGTGTCCAGCCTGATTGACTTATATTCTGCCTAGGACTTAATTCAGTACCCGGCACACAGTAAACAGTTGTTAAATATCCTTATTATTATCACTAGTATTATTACCTTGTACACATTCTTGTACATCTGTAGATTTATAAACCAGAGGTTGATCAGAATGGTAGTGTATGGATTAGTATTTAGGAATACTCTGGATATTTGAAGTTCCATGGTCAAGAGTTTTGGGTTGATTGTGGAGAAACCGCTGAGAGCTTGAGGAATGTGAGGGTTTTTCTTTTGTGACTATAACTCAATGGTTAGTGGTAATTTTTTTTAGCTGGGGTAACTCTACCGATTACAGTAGCAGAGAGCTGATACTAAAGCTGTTTCAACTTCTTGCCTGTTTCCTAGAAGATGTTATAGTGGCTGTCTGGGGAGGCCAGGGCACATCTCGTGGTAAAACTCTGGAAGGCTATCGGACTTTGATAGTAGTATGGATTTAAGATGTATTTCAGTAGGCGTTGACAACGCTGGATCGAATTCCATCTTGAGTTCTGCCCTTACGGTTTCGTTGCCATGAAAGGGTGTTGTGTGCTTGGCTCAGGGACAGGAATGTGAGAGTGTGGTTGAGAATGTCTGCACTTTGAGAGGTGCAAAAAAACATCAAATGGACAATGATTAATGAGAAGGACAGAGTTATTCTGATTTATTTTCCAAGAAATTTCTAGTTCGCAAGTTACAGGGAAGACCCTGATAATTTTTTTTTTAGCCTTGCCCTTTGACTTTCATGCTTGAAAAAAACTCCCTCTTCATACCTTAGTGTGCAAATGAGTTGAGATATAGTTTAATGCAGTGAGGAAGATGCACCTTCAAATGAAGCGACCAGTTCTGTTACTCTGACTTGAACCGAAAGAGATGACATACGATTTTAACATTCGGCACCTCAACTTTCTCCTTTTGCAAGAACTTTTTCAACTTGTTATTTTTAGCCAGTAATTTGACTGTCTCTCCTTATCCCGGCTGGTCAGGATCACGGACGATTAAGAATCACTGGACACTCCAACTCTCAGGTAGCTGAAGTTATTCAGTGAAATGTTAAAGAGTGCCAGAGGGTGTTGTGTGATGGGATTGGAAAAGAGGAGGGAGAGTCACTTGGGTTGGTTGCTATTTAGGCTTATAATTTGTTGACATCCAAAACGACTCTGCAGCAGAACTGGTGTAACAACCACGGTCTCCCCATGGAACTTCTCGGGCTTGGAAGGGGGCCACGAGACCATACTTGGGGAATTGAATTAATGAAGAACCCGCCGGTGACATCTGAAAGGCAGGGAGGGAGGCACGTGCCTGGATTTACAGGTCACAGCGTTCTGTGTTCCTCAGACTTCGTTTTCTTCTTCTTTATGGTGTTTATTAAGTACTTACTATGTGCCAGGCACTACTCCAAGCACTGGGATAGACACAAGTAATCGGGTTGGACCCAGTCCCTGTCCCACATGGGGCTCAGAGTCTTAATTCCCACTTTACAGATGAGATAACTGAAGCCTAGAGAAATGAAGTGACTTGCCCAAGGTCACACAGCAGATAATAATAATGGTGTTTTTTAGGCATTTGCTATGTGCCAAGCACTGGGGTAGATACAAGATAATCAGATTGTCCCACATGGGGCTCGCAGTCTTAATCCCCATTTTATTCATTCGTTCATTCAATAGTATTTATTGAACGCTTACTATGTGCAGAGCACTGTACTAAGCGCTTGGAATGTACAAGTCGGCAACAGATAGAGACAGTCCCTGCCCTTTGAAGGGATTACAGTCTAATCGGGGGATACAGGCAGGCAAGAAAAATAGGAATAAATGGAGTCGAGGGGAAGAACATCTCATGAAAGCAATGGCAACTAAATAGAATCAGGGTGATATACAGCTCATTAAACAAAATGAACAAAATAAATAGGGTGATGAAGATATATACAGTCGAGCGGACCAGTACAGTGCTGAGGGGAGGGGACGGGAGAGGGGGAGGAGGAGAGGGAAAGGGGGGAGAAGAGGGTTTAGCTGCAGAGAGGTGAAGGGGGGTAGAGGGAGCAGAGGGAGAAAGGGGGGAGCTCAGTCTGGGAAGGCCTCTTGGAGGAGGTGAACTTTAGGGATTTGAAGAGAGGAAGAGAATTAGATTTTACAGATGAGGTGACAGGCACAGAGAAGTTAAGAGGCTCACCCAAAGTCACACAGCAGATAAGTGGCTGAGACGGGACTAGTACGCCGGTCCTCCGACTCTCAGGCCCATGTTCTCTCTGCTAAGCCATGCTGCTTCAATTTAATGCATCTTTTTGATGGACTTCATTTATTGCATAAGTGGCCTTTGTTTCTCAGCAGTTTATGGAGAAGGTTCACCGAAGAGTGCTATTCATGCTGTTCCTCTCCTGTGAAAGTAACACAAGCAATCCATCAAACAATCGTATTTACTGGGCACTTCCTACATGAAGAGCCCTGTACAATGGGCTTCCCTGCCCACAATGCATTCAGCGTCCCATCCATTCTTCCCAACCTCTCCAGCCACGTGAGCTTTTAATCAGTCGAGCAATGGCATTTTTTGAACACTTATTATGTGCAGAGCAATGTACTAAGCACTTGAGAAAAATAATCGTATTTATCCAACACTTATTGTGTGCCGTGCTTGAGAGAGTACGGTATATTAATATGAAAAGTTGATAGACATGTTCCCTGCCTACAGCGAGCCTACAGTCTAGAGAGGGAGACAGTCACTACTATAAATAAATAAATGATTGATAATAATAATAATGTTATTTGTTAAGCGCTTCCTATGTGCAGAGCACTGTTCTAAGCGCTGGGGTAGATACAGGGTAATCGGGTTGTCCCACATGAGGCTCACAGTTCATCCCCATTTTACAGATGAGGTAACTGAGGCCCAGAGAAGTGAAGCGACTCGCCCACAGTCCCACAGCTGACAAGTGGCAGAGCCGGGAGTCGAACTCATGACCTCTGACTCCGATGCCCAGGGTTTTTTCCACTGAGCCACGCTGCTATATAAGTTCTGAGGGAGGGGTGATGAGAGGGAGCAAATCCAAGCGCAGGGGAGTAGAGGCGGTAAACACAATCCTGGTCCACAAGAAGCAGTGTGGCCTAGTGGTTTGAGCACCGGCCTGGGAGTCAGAAGGACTTGGGTTCTAATCCAGGATCCATCGCTTGTCTATAGTGTCCCCTTGGGTAAATCACTTCATTTTTCTGTGACTCAGTTACCTCTTCTCTAAAATGGAGTTTAAGACTGGGAGCCCCAAGTGGGACACAGACTGTGTCAAACCTGATTAGCCTGAATCTTCCCCAGTGCTTAGTACTACGCCTTGCACATAGTAATCATCTATCAAATAGCGTAAAAATTAAAAAAAAAAAGGAGCTTGAATCTTGGAATCTGAAAATTTGACTCTAAGCTCCAGACTATAAGCTTGTTGTAGGTGGGGAATGTCATATTATTATATTGTACTTTACCAAATACTTAGTACAGTGCTCTGCACCAAGTAAATGCTCAATCAATATGACTAAGGGGGAAGCAATAGCAAGACATTAAGATGGAGGTCAGAGAGTCCCCAGAATCACCCATGGAACACACCCAGGTGCAGATTTCTTGCTCAGCTACCTACTCTGTTGGGGTGTCAGTAGATTTTAGCCAAGTAAGTTGATTCAAGGCCAGAGGCATCCTGTGCGAACTTGGTTGGAGAGGACTCTTGGGTATTCTGGGTGCTTTCTTGCTATTGAAGCGATCCTTTTATTTTCCTCTTAGATGGGTATTAGTCAGGACAAGATTGGCAGCTGAAAGCAGGCTGTGGGAAGAATTCCTAAGTGTGTATTCTGCTGCAGAGGGAGGAGAGGGCCCTGGTAGGGGAAGGGATTGAAGGTTGTAGGCCGATGGAATTATTATCTCGGAGAAGCCTTGTCAGCATATTAGGGTCTGGAATCTGGATGTGTTTTCCGGCCTCCACCGGTATTCACCCCAGACTCAGCATCACGACATTTCTGTACATATCCTACCTATGGGTGTCTGGCAAGGTTCAGTCCTGGGTCCCCTTCTAGTCTCCGTCCACACCCTCCCCCATGGAGAACTCATTCGCTCCCATGTCTTTAACTACCATCTCTATGTGGATGACTCTCAAATCCACATCTCCAGCCCTTCTCTCCTTCTGTGCAGTCTCACATTTCCTCCTGCCTTCAAGACATCTCAACTGAAATGTCCTGCCGTCACCTCAAACTTTACATGTATAAAACAAAACTTCTCATCTTCCCGTCCAAACTCTGTCTCTCCCTTGACTTCCCCATCACTGTAGACTCACTAGCCCATATCCTTGGCATTATCCTGGCATCTTCTCTCTCATTCAGTCCACATATTCAATTTATTATGAAATCCTGTCGGGTCAACATTTACAACACAACAAAAATCCTCTGTTTCCCCCCATTTCCCTCTGCTCCTCCCCCTCTCCCTTCCCATCCCCTCAGCACTGTACTTGTCTGCTCAACTGTATTTTCATTACCCTATTCATTTTGTTAATGAAATAGACACCGCCTTGATTATATTTATTTGCTGTTGTTTTAATGAGATGTTCATCCCGTCGATTCTATTTATTGCTATCGTTCTTGTCTGTCCGTCTCCCCCGATTAGCCTGTAAGCCCATCAGAGGGCAGGGACTGTCTCTATCTGTTACCGATTTGTCCATTCCAAGCGCTTAGTACACTGCTCTGCACATAGTAAATGCTCAATAAATACTGTTGAATGAATGAATGTTTCCTCTCCATCCCAACTTCTACCAAGTTAATCCAAGCGCTTCTCCTATCCCGTCTTGATTACCGTATCAGCCTTCTTGCTGACCTCCCTGCCTCCTGTCTCTCTGCTCCAGTCCATACTTCACTCTTCTGCCTGGTTCCCTTTTCTATTAAATCGTTCAGTCCATGGTTTCCCACTCCTCAAGAACCTCCAATGGTTGCCCATCCTCCTCACCAAACTCCTTACCGCCGGCTTTAAAGCACTCAGTCACCTTCCCCCTTCCTCACCTCACTAGTCTTCTAGTACAACCCAGCCTTCACACTTCACTCCTCTCCTCACTGTACCTTGAACTCATCTCTCTTTCTGCCCACATCTTGCCTCTGACATGGAACACCTTCCCTTTTCATTTCAGACAGATAAACATTCTCCCCATCATCAAGTCCTGTTGAAGGCATAACCCCTCCAAGAGGCCGTCCCTAAGCCCTCTTTCCCTTTTTTCCACTCCCTCTGCGTCACCTTGATTTGCTCCCTTAATTTACCTACCTCCCCAACTCTCAGCACCATAGTATTTATGTACATATCGGTAATTTATTTATATTAATGTCTGTCTCCCCTCTAGACTGTAAGCTTGATGTGGGCAGGGAATGTATCTATTGTTGTACTGTACTTTCCCTAGGGCTTAGTACAGTGCTCTGCACACAGTAAGTTCTCAATACATTTGATTTGTAATTTATTTATAATATTTCTGGTATGTAAGTGCTTACTCTGTGCCCAGCACTGTACTAAGATCTGGGGGAGATACAAGATAATCAGGTATCTTGTGGAGTTCACAGTCTAAGTAGGAAAGAGAATGGTTATTGAATCACCATTTTGTAGATGAAGAAACTGAAGCATCGAAAAGTTAAGTGGCTTGCCCAAAGTCACACAACCGATATGTGGTGGAGGTGGGATTAGAACCCATGTCCTCTGACTCCCAGGCCCACCACGTTCTTTCCACCAGACCATGCTGCTTCTCAATTCATTTGTTTATATTAACATTTTTTTTGTTGTTGGTATTTGTTAAGCGCTTACTATGTGCAGAGCACCGTTCTAAGCGCTAGGGGAGATACAGGGTAATCAGGTCGTCCCACGTGAGGCTCACAGTTAATCCCCATTTTACAGATGAGGGAACTGAGGCACAGAGAAGTGAAGTGACTCGCCCACAGGCACCCAGCTGACAAGTGGCGGAGCCGGGAGTCGAACTCATGACTTCTGACTCCGAAGCCCGGGCTCTTTCCACTGAGCCACACTGCTTCCCCGTTAATGGATGATTAACATCCATCTCCCCCTCTAGACTGTAAGCTTGTTGTGGGCAGGGAATATTTCTTCCAACTCTGTTGTATTATACTCTCCTAAGAGACCCCAGTTTAACCTCTCTGTGCCTTAGTTTCCTCGGCTGTAAAATGAGGACTCAACTCCTGTTCTCACTCCTTCTTAGACTGTAAGCACAGTGTGGGTCAGTGACTGTGTCCAACCTGATTAACTAGTATCTTTCCCAGAGCTTAGAAGAATGCTTGACATAGCGTAAGCACTCAACAAGTACCGTAATTTTAAATGCCATAATTAAGAGTTTAGTACAGTGCTTTGCATACAGTAAGCACTCAGTCAATACCATTGATTCACTTGCAAAGAGCACTGCTGTTAACAACACAGTAAGAATTCAATAAATGCTACTGATTGATTAGAGGGAAATCTTGCAGTGTCCAGTGCTTCTGATTTAGCACCCCTAGACCTACTTCAGTCCATTTTTAGGGGATGTAGATAATGTACAGTTGTTTTCAGCTTGCAATCTAAGACCCTGAGCCGTTACTCAGACCCAGTCTCAGCTAAGGTCCCGGCAAAGCTTCCAGAATCGCTGTACTGTACGATTTATGTGTTCCTCGGTATCTGTTTTATAAATCAGGCGTAATATACGGAATGAAGTGAAATAATGGAGGAGTCATTAAGGGGCCCTAGAGACCCAGGCCTGTCCAGCCTGATAAGGATTACTGAGAATGTCCAAATGGAGTGGGCAGAGAGAGAGAGAGAGAGAAAGAGAGAAGCTGTGCTGTTGGAACACCAGAGCAGCTGCATGGAACAGTAATGGAAGTGAGGGGGCCGAAGCTGAACTGACAGCTCATCGTCAAATCATCCCCACTTACACAACGTCCCCTCGCAGGATTTTAGAGCAACAGGAAATCGTTTAATTTTCTGCCTGGAGAATGACAAACAGATTTTGTAATTGCCCCCTCCCCAAATAAAACTCTGCATGACCAACTCACTTGGCTTTTTTTCTTGTATTAAAAAGTTCCTTTGAATGAAGGGCATCGTAATCCCCAAAATAACCACTTTCGCCTACCTGGGTGGGGAACTTCTCTTTCTGCTTTCCTGGCGTTTGCTATTGTTCCGTCGGTGCTGGTCAGATGGCTTATGGCTCCACCGGCATTTCCCAGGGTGAATTTGGCCAGATAACTAAGCACGGACTCCCGCTGCCGATTTTGGGACTTTCAGGGTCTCTCCATCCCAGCCGTGGTGTTTTTGAAAGACTGTATATCTCTCTGGTCCGCCAGATATTCATTTCATGAATGCTGAGCTGCAAATGAGGTTTTAATGAACTACTAGTTGAAATCCCACAGCTGAACAGAGGAATTAATAAATCCCATTTTTCTTGTCAGTGAATAAAAGGCAGTGAAAATATTACTCCAAATTTCCATCAAAGATTGACCGAGGCAATAAGGAAAATGCTGGGTGTTCTTTTCCTCTTCTCTGCCACAACAGCCTACTGTGGAAAACGTGTTTCTGACTAACTGTAATGTCCCAACCCCTGGCTCCATTTTCTTTTCCGGTACACGGGACTTTCATTTAGCCTGTGAGAGGAATCCCATTTTCACCGGTTGACCACATCTGTGTCGGACTGAATTTCTAATCATCTTTTGCTGCTCAGAAAAATTCATTCATTCAATAGTATTTATTGAGCGCTTACTATGTGCAGAGCACTGTACTAAGCGCTTGGAATGGACAAATCGGTAACAGATAGAGACAGTCCCTGCCCTTTGACGGGCTTACGGTCTAATCCGTGGAGATGGACAGACAAGAACAGTAGCAATAAATAGATCAAGGGGATGAACATCTCATTAAAACAATAGCAAATAAATAGAATTAAGGTGATGTGATTCCGGCATTTAAAATTTTAATTTTCAAAGCAAATCTTGGACATTTCATTTCTTAAGAATTTACAGAGGCATCAACCAGTTCATGTTAAATTTCAATTGAAAATGCATCCCGTTCATATAATTTTTCTATTATACTACAGAGGTCAGGCAATCGGTTTTGCAAATGTTAATCGTATTAAGTAGGGGTTAAATCTTTCTAGATTGTGGCCCTGTATTATCACTGATGAAGATGATACCACAATGGAAATGCAAAATTAAACCAACTTGATATTGGTAAAATGGTATTTAAGTGCTTACTATGTGCCAGATGCTGTACTAAGCGCTGGCGTAGATACAAGGTAATCAAGTTGGACGTAGTCCCTGTCCCACGTGGGACTCACAGTCTTAACCGCCATTTTACAGATGAGGTAACTGAGGCACGGAGGAGCTATATGACTTGCCCAAGGTCATCCGGCAAACAAGTGTATGGATCCCCGACTAGAATCCGCCCTCTGTCTCGCAGACCCTCCCTCTTTCCCCTAGGCCATGCAGCTTCTCGTTTGAAATGAGGTTGCTGGCAATGCTGTGTTGGACTTGGCGTGGTCCAGCTTCCCTTTTTGGTTGGGTGAATCTTATAAAAGAAGAAAATTTTAACCACCTTTCTGATGTTTAGTCACTCAACTTTTCTCCATCCAATTTATAGGGTCGGTTGAGTCTCCTACAGGACTGGTATCAATTCGACAGCATCTGTCAGGAGAGTGCTCAGCAATGTCGGGAAACCAAATGAAAGCCAATCTTGCTGAAAGAAATAACTAGCGGTGAGTAGATGGAATGCCGCCCCCTCCCTCCGCACCCTTCCTCCCCGGCTCTGTTGAGGCGGCGGTTTTCTTAACAGGAAGCCAGGAGACTAAAGTCAGAGGGGACTTGGGGCCTAAGCTGACCTATGACAGACATTCGCCTTTAATCCGGAGTGGCAGATTTCCAGTAAGAGTTGGTCTTTGTGGTGTGCTTGGGGGAAAAAAGTGCTGCTGTTTATTTCGGGGCTGAATTTCCATTTTCCCCCAACTCCCTCGTGATTTAAGAGAGCATTCTTCGAGCTGGAAAAGATGACTTCCGTGTGTGAGGGCACCTATTTGCATACATCTCAACTCTGTTGTTTCAGCTACCTGTAATTTATTTTAGTGTCTGTCTTCCCCTCTAGATTCTAAGCTCCATGAGGGGAGGGATCTCATCCACCTATCCTAGCATACTCTCCCCAGCACTGACTACAGTGATCCGAGAGCGTAAGAGCTCAGTGAAAGCTATGGATGGATGGATTGATGAGAAGATGTGAAGAAATGGGGTACCAGAGACGAGCATCATCAAGTCGGTTTTCCGAGGAGCAGTGTTCTCACTTGCATTTTGGGGAATGTGGGAACGTCGTTCCCATGCCGTACGTTTGGCTGGATGGAAAATGGTGTGGTGTTGGAATCAAGTCAATCAGTGGTATTTACTGAGCTCTTACTATGTGCATGGCACTGTACTAAATTTTTGGGAGAGTACAATCCAACAGTATTAGCAGACACGTTCCCTGCCAGTCACGAAATGCGTGAGGAAGTGGCTTGGCCTAGTCGATAGATCACGGGCCAGGAAGTCTGAAGGACCTGAATTCTAATCCTAGCTTCGCCACTTGTCTGCAAATCACTTCACTTCTCTGGGCTTCAGTTGTCTCATCTGTAAAATGGGGATTATGTCCCAAACCCTCCTCCTTAGAATGCAAACCTCACGTGAGATAGGAACTGTGTCCGATCTGATTCCAGGATTCTGTCTCCGATAGCAACACCGAGACACCTGGAGGGATTGTGTGATATTACTTGGGGCCATTAAGTACTTTGGGCAACTTGAGAAGCAGTGGCCTACAATATGACAATATATCAGAGTTACTAGAAAGATGATGTGGATGGCGAGGTTCGAGAAAGTGACTCAGAGCTGATTCTCTTTATGGAAGGTTGACATTCCTTCTGGAAGTGCTTTTTTATGTCTTTATCTGGAATTTAAGCATTTACTATGTGCAAAGCACTCTACTGAGCCCTGGAGTAGATTTAACATAATTCAATTCCTAGTGGGGCTCAAAGTCAAAATAGTGGGTAGAACAGGTATTGAATCCCCACTCCACCACTGAGGAAACTGAGGCCCAGAGGTGTTAAGTGACTTGCCCAAGGTCACACAGCAGGTAAGTGGTGGTGCCGGAATTAGAACTCAGATCCTTTGACTCCCCAGCTCACACCATAATGCAGTCAGGATACAGAAACATTCATTATCCCGTGGAATGAAATATCAACACATCAGGTAATTTTATTATCGTCCCATATGTCAACTGGTATATTGTTTGGGTTATTTTTGTTTTTTCAGATTTACTTATTTTCCCCTTATTCTAAAGAGATATGAGATGCGACGGTTCTCATTAATGAGAACTGCAGTGCATATCCTCTTATTTAATGAACTCTGACATCTGTCGACTATCGTGTTAACCAGTGACAAATGGATATCCATAAATCTGCAAATAGTGTACGTATGTGCATGCATTTATACATGCAGATTTAACATGCATAGATCATGTAATGTGTGTGTAGCTGCATGGTGTGATCTGTGTACTCACTTAAAAAGCATATGATAGGCATATAAATGTTAGGTGAATTAAAAATGAATCTCTCATTGACAACGGGGCTATCAATAGGATTTCCTTCGAAGGATCCTCTATTATATTTTCAAGACTTATGTAACAGGCCATTTAATCACACTGTGGCTCACCAGGATTAACAATTTAATGTTTAAAATATCTTTGCTGTCTATTTGGATTGGAAAAGGATCCAAATGGTTTTACATTCTACCGAGAAAACACCATTTAAGTAGCTTTTAGTCATAGATTTCCATAGCTAAAGCAGTTTTTTATGCTGTGTGATCTTGGGCAAGTCACACACATTCTCCGTGCCTAAGTTTCTTCAACTGTAAAATGGGGATACCTCTTCTCTGTCTTACTTAGACTGTGAGCCCCATGCAGAGCTGGGACTGTTTCTGACCTAATTAACGTATATATACCTGGCACTTAAAATATTGTTTGGCACATAATAAGCGCTTAACAAATATTAAGAAAAACAAACTTGGAAGTGGTGCTGGCTGGTTGGAATGCAGAGAGGATCACCAGAGTGACAACCCAGAGCCTGGCTCCTCCCTGGTTCCACAACCCTACTACAGAGGTCCTACTACAGAGAAGCAGCGTGGCTCAGTGGAAAGAGCGCGGGCTTGGGAGTCAGAGGTCACGGGTTCTAATCCCGGCTCTGCCGCTGGTCAGCTGTGTGACCTTGGGCGAGTCACTTCTCTGTGCCTCAGTTACCTCATCTGTCAAATGGGGATCAAAACTGTGAGCCCCACGTGGGACAACCTCATCACCTTGTATCCCCCCAGCGCTTAGAACAGTGCTTTGCACGTAGTAAGCGCTTATCACATACAACAATAAACCCTGAAAGTTCATTCATTCAACTGTATGTATTGAGCGCTTAGTTTGTGCAAAGCGCTTGGGAGTGTACACTATAGTGGCACCGTGCTAGATCTGGGAACCAACCAGTGGGCCCAGTCGGAGTTCACCCTGTGTTAGATCTCCCTTCATGGAATAGTGCAAGGCAGCAAATGCACCGTGTAACTCTGTTCCAAGATGGCAGCCTGGGTCTCCACGGCACCCCGAGCTTTGCTACTGACTCCGTGTGACCTTGGGCAAAATACTTTGTATTCATTCATTTACAAAATACTTTGTAAACCTCCTCCCTACCCAGAGCTGTGCGGATGGATGCCTCTGTAACGGTTTGGGGAATGATTGCACTGTAGCACTGATTCTCTTCTAAGCCCTGGGGTCAGTGCAAGTTAATCAGGTCGAACACAGTCCCTGTCCCATATAGGGCTCACAATTTTAAGTAAGAACAGGTATCGAATCCCAGATGAGGGAACTGAGAAATTTATTCGTTCAGCACTTACTATGTGCTTGACACGTAAATGTCAAGCACACAGTTGTAAGCACTGGGGCAGATACAACTTGTTCGGGTGGGAGACAGTCCCCTTCCCACATAAGGCTCACGGTCAAGTATGAAGAATAACAGGTATTGAATTCCCATTTTACAGTTGAAGTAACTGACTTGCCCAAGTTCACACAGCAGGTAAGTGGCTGAGCCAGGATTAGAACCCAGGTCCTCTGGGTCTGAGGCCCATGCTTCATCCACTAGGCCATGCTGCTTTCCACGCTACTTTCACTTTAGAAAAACTTGGAGCTGTTTTTCAAAATAGATTTTCTGGACTGCTTTTCCATTAAAAAATATGATTTTTTTCAAAGAGGAACTAGCTCAAACCCTAAGCCACTACAAGGTTTCCTTTGACTTTCCCAAGTCAGAAACCTCAAGTGAATTCTCAACCTGACCAAATTTTGTTTTTTCTGATTTTTTAAAATTCACTGTATCCAATAAAATTCACTATAAAATATATAATAAAATATATTTTTAAAATGTCAGATTACTTCTCCATTTTACTAAAAGAAAATAGCTGAAATAATTCAGCTTTGTCGGAGTTCCTCGGAAGGATGTGTATTGCTGCTGTTGTTTGATTGTGAAAATCCTGTAATTGTTTTCTTTGGGCCCAGCTTAATGCTTGCATTGTTTAGCCCACCAGAGGACAGAGCTCATTTGCAATAGCTGTTCCAGGACTCTTTTATTGATTTTTTTTTTTTAATGTATTTTTTTTATGGAGCCGATCTTCTTGGGAGCTCAAAGCACTGTGCAGATAGGATCTTATTTGTTCCTGTGGCATTATAACTATTTAATACTTAATGAGTTCTGTTCTACTGGTGCCTTATCTATTCTTCGGTTACCTCTTTGTAACTCACTGCTCCTGTCAATCGAACAATTGGGGTAGAGCAATAGGGTGAGGGATGGAAAGAGGACCAAGGATGAGTGACTCAGAACAGGGGAGAGCAAGTAGGTGAGAAATCAATTAAGAAATCAGAGGTAGTTCTCGATTCAATCATATTTATTCTTTCAGTAGTATTTTTTGAGCGCTCACTGTGTGTAGAACACTGTATTAAGCTCTTGGGAAGTAAAATTCAGCAACATGGAGACAATCCCTGCCCACAAAGGCTCACAGTCTAGAAGAAGGGGGAGATAGACATCAAAATAGTTAAACAGGAATCAATAGTGTCGTCATAAATCCCGGCTCGGCCACTTGTCAGCTGCGTGACTGTGGGCAAGTCACTTCACTTCTCGGTGCCTCAGTTCCCTCATCTGTAAAATGGGGATTAACTGTGAGCCTCACGTGGGACAACCTGATGACCCTGTATCTACCCCAGCGCTTAGAACAGTGCTCTGCACATAGTAAGCGCTTAAATACCAACATTATTATTATAAATAAATAGAATTACAGATACACATTAATAATAAATAGGATTATAATGATGAACATGTACAAATATATACAAGTGCTGTGGGGTGGGAGGGGTAGAGCAGAGAGAGCTGGTCAGGGTGATGGAGAGGAGAGAGGGAGCAGAGGAAAAGGGAGGCTTAGTCTGGGAAGGCCTCCTGGAGGAGGTGAGCTTTCAGTAGGGCTTTGAAGGGGGGGGGAAATGTGTTAGTTTGGCGGATGTGAGGAGGGAGGGCATTCCAGGTCAGAGGTAGGACGTGGGCCGGGGTCGACGGCGGGACAGGCGACAACGAGGCACCATGCAAAGGTTAGCGGCAGAGGAGCAGCGTGTGTGGGCTGGGCTGGAGAGAAGGGAGGTGTGGTAAGAAGGGGCAAGGTGATGGAGACCTTTGAAGCCAAGAGTGAGGAATTTTTGCTTGAGTGCTTGCTGTGTGCAGATCACTGTACTTAGTGCTTGGGAGAATCAGTCTTATTTTTTGAGCGTTTACCATATGCGGAGCCCTGCACTACATGCTTGGGCGAGGCAGTCGTATTTATTGAGCATTTACCATGTGCGGAGCACTGTATTGAGTGCTTGGGGGACTACAGTATAACAATATTACAGACCCATTAAGCACTGTACCCTCCCAGAGTTTGGGACAGTACAGTTTGAGTCGATAAACATGGTCCCCTGCCCACAGTGAATTTACAGTCTAGAGAAAGGTGGGGAGGAGCAAATAAATTGGAAAATAGGGCAAGTGAACAGGTGAGAGAGAGGGGGTAGGGTGTTAGGCCAACGGTTTGATCAATTTTATTGCTTGAGTTCCTTGGACCATCATTAAGAGCACAGGTCTGGGATTCAGAAGACCTAAGCGCTAATCCCGGCTCTGCCACTTGTCTGCTGTGTGGCCTTAGGCGAGTCACTTCACTTTTCTGGGCCTCAGTTCCCTCACCTGTACAGGACTGCGAAGCCCTTGCGGGATTGGGACTACGCCCAACCTAACTGGCTTGTATCCACCCCATTGCTTAGTAAAATGCCCGGCACATAATAAGCTCTTAATAAATACCACAATTATTCTTATCAACTTTCTCTTTTTCCACTCATATTTTCTTTTCCCAATCTCTTCTGCATAGCTATGACTTGCTGTGTTTATTCACTTCTTATTCTTATTAGCTTTCTATTTTTCCACTCATTTTTTCTTTTCCCAATCTCTTCTGCATGGCTATGACTTGCTCTGTTTATTCACCACCCCCCACCCCCACAGCACTTTTGTCCATATCCAGAATTTATATTGTCTGTCTCATTCATTCAATAGTATTTATTGAGCGTTTACCATGTGCAGAGCACTGTACTGAGAGCTTGGAATGTACAATTCGGCAACAAAAGTCTCCCCCTCCAGACTGTAAACTCGTTGTGGGCAGTGAATGTGTGTGTGTGTTATTGTGTTCTCCCAAGCACTTATACAGTGTTCTACACAGTAAGCGCTCAATAAATAGGATTAAATTCTGTGTGCCTCAGTAACCTGCCGAATTGTATATTCCAAGTGCTTAGTACAGTGCTCTGCACATAGTAAGCACTCAATAAATACTAATGAATGAATGAACCTCATCTGTAAAAGGGGGATTAAGATTGTGAGCCCCATGTTGGACATGGACTGTGTCCAATCTGATTAGTTTGTATCTACCCCAGAGTTTAGCACAGTGCCTGGCACATAGGAAGCGCTTAACAAATACCATAGAGACAAAAAAAAGAAATCCTGACCATATTTTTTAAGATATTTATTAAACTTACTGTGTTGCCGGCACTGTGCTGAGCTTTAAGGTAGATACAAGATAATTTGGTTGGACACACTCCATATTCCACATGGGGCTCATCGTCTTAATCTGCATTTTACAGATAAAGTAATTGAGGCACTGAGAAGTTGAGCGACCTGCCTAAGGTCTCACAGCAATCACGTGGTAGAGCCAGAATTAGTACCCAGGTCCTCTGACTCCCACACTTGTGCTTTTTCCACTAGATTGCACTGCTTTCCATTTCGTGAAACAATACTCGTGAGTTTTCCTGGCTTTGATTATCGCCCCCCTCTAAACTGTAAGCTCCCTGTGGGCAGGATAAGTGTCTACCAACTCTGTTATTTTTGTACTGTCCCAAGCACTTAGTATAGTGTCCTGCACACAATAAGCACTCAATAAATATAATTAATTGATCGACAGTGTGGGGACTTGGAGGAGTCACACGACCCTCAGAATTTCATGCACATCTTCACAGGGTCAGGACCGTGTCCTTCCCTCCTCTCCTCATTTTCCCTTTTCCTCTCTCTTCCTTGTCTTCCCTCCCCTCTTTCCCACGGGATCTGAAGGAAAATGGCCATTCTGTCTTGCCCACAACCTGAAGAGAGAAACACTAGATCTCGGCCTGATTGTTGTTTATGGACAGGAAACCCACAAATTGGACAACTGAATGGATTGTTGCTATTTGTTTCGGTGAGAAGCTTCCAGCATCCCTAGCCATTCCAAAGGTCAGAAGCTTCCAGAACTGCCCGGCAGGGTTAATCCTTTCATCCGCCGTCATGTGTTTCGCGTGTCATTTTTTTCCTTCTGGCTAATATGGGGGAAACTAAAAACTGAAAAGATATTCTCCTCTTTCCCCCATCCCTACCCCTCCATAATAACCTGCAGTCCAGTGGAGAATATGGCGTGGACTCGGTGGTTTTTGTGTGTGCTCTGACAAGGTGTGGAGCATAAAACTCAAGCTCTTTTCTTTTCTCCAACTCTCCCGTGAACTCTGTTCCTAACTTTGTGATTATCCAGGGCCTTTTTGGAAATGGCTTTCAAAACACATTCCGCTCTTAGATACTCTCTGACTGTTCCTCCCTCAGATACCGGCTTGGCTCTCTCCTTCTCGTGATCACTTAGTCCTCTGATCCTTATACCGCTTCATCAATCACTCATATTTATTGAGTGCTGGGACGCTGTACTAAGCACTTGGGAGACTACAGTATGACAGAATTGGTAGACGCATTCCCTGCTCAAAACAGCATGGGAAGCAGGGAAGCAGCGTGGCTCAGTGGAAAGAGCCTGGGCTTGGGAGTCAGAGATCATGGGTTCGAATGCTGGCTCTGCCACTTGTCAGCTGTGTGACTGTGGGCAAGTCACTTCACTTCTCTGTGCCTCAGTTACCTCACCTGTAAAATGGGGGTGAAGACTGTGAGCCCCATGTGGGACAACCTGATTACCCTGTATCTACCCCAGTGATTAGAACAGGGCCCTGCACGTAGTAAGTGCTTAACAAATACCAACATTATTAAAAATGAGTTTACAGTCTAGAGGAATCACTTGGCTAAGAGAAACCCAGATTCCCATGAAAACCATTTTCAATTTAAGACCTTGAGTTACGATGAAGGGTGTTAGGTCAGGTCTAAATTTTCACCCCGATTCAGCTTACAGCATCTGATTTTGGACTTTGCCCCTCTAGCTTTTGCACACAGTAAGCGCTCAATAAATGATTGATTGATAGCCTTCTGTGTGACACCAGCTGCTGCAAAATAGGAGAACAATTTGAAAAACTGCAAGGGGAGAAAAGGGAGAAAAATGTGAAGACACTTGGGAAGTTGGATCTGTGACTTGGAAGCACTTGATAGTTACCTCACCGTGTTATTCATACATTCTTTCAATAGTATTTATTGAGCACTTACTATGTGCAGAGCACTGTACTAAGCGCTTGGAATGGACAAATCGGCAACAGAGACAGTCCCCGCCCATTGATGGGCTTACAGTCTATTCAGGGGAGACAGACAAAAACAATAGCAATAAGTAGAATCAAGGAGATGGACATCTCATTAAAACAATAGCAATAAATAGAATCAAGGGGATGTACATCTCATTAACAAAATAAATAGGGTAATAAAAAATATATACAAATGAGCGGACGAGCACAGTGCTGAGGGGAGGGGAAGGGAGAGGGGGAGGAGCGGAGGGAAAGGGGGGGAAAAGGGAGTTTAGCTGAGGGGAGGTGAAGGGGGGTGAGTAGAGAGGCAACAGAGGGAAAAGGGGAAGCTCATTAATCATTTTTACTGGATGCTTACAGTGGACAGTAAGCTGCACTATGCACTTGGGAGAGTACACTGTAAGGGCAGGGAGTTTGTCTATACCCTATATACAAGAATATACAAGTATAGCATATACAAGTATATATTGTACTCCTAGCACTTAGTATAGTAATCTGCACACAGTAAGTGCTCAATAAATACGATTGAATGAGTGAGTTTATAGACAAATTCCCTGCTCACGAGGAGCTTACAGTCTAGCCGGGGGGGGGAGCCTTCAGCCTGCAGCACTTACGTACGTATCTGTAATTTATTTTAATGTCTGCCTCCCCCTCTGCCTTGTTTGCAGCGGATGTATCTACCAACTCTATTGCGTTGAACTCGCCCAAGCCCTTAGTACAGCGCTCTGCACACAGTAAGCACTCAGTAAACACCATTCATTGATGGATTGAAGAGAGGAGGGGATCAGAGAAGAGGTCATAACTGATCATCAGGTGCAACCACCAGAAAAACTGGACATAGCCACTTTACTGCCAGAGTAGTCAAACTTGGCCACCCTATTGTGGAACTTTTCCGATTCATTAAAAGTATATCCATGTAATTACCTATTTGATGCATATATAATTGATTGAGTGTTCAGTTCAAGGTAATTTTGGTTCAAGTAAGTTATCCGACCTTGATTCAGGAATCGTTTCCCCGTTTAGGACATTCTTTCTATGAGAATATTGGCTCCAACTTATAATATTTCGATTTAAGATGCAGTTATCAGGAGCCAATGTCAAGCCCTAAGACTGCCTGTAAATGTCATTTCCCATTAAGCCTGATTTTGTATTAAGTTTGCAGTCTGGTTTCCCTTAAGATTCCAGGCACAGGGGCCTCATTTTCTTGATTAGGCCAAGCTGGTGCAAATCCAGTTGTGTGGCTTCTCTCTCTCTTTATTCCTTTTACTTCCAAGTCTTCCTCCCTGACAAGTCCCTAATGTCCTGTGCTGGCTTAAAGCCTGGGCTTCTTTGCTCTTTAGCTCTGCATTCATGAATAGCTTAAAATGATTGGAAAGCAGCTCAATAATAATAATAATAATAATAATGGTAATTATGTTATTTTCTTAAGCACTTACCGTTTGCCAAGTACTGTGCTGAGCACTGGGGTAGGTACAACATAATCAGGTTGAACACAGTACCTGTCCCTCAGAGGGTTCCCAATCTCAATTCCCATTTTACAGATGAGGTAACTGAGGCCCAGAGGAAGTGAAGTGACTTGCCCAAGGTCACGCAGAATATAAATGGCAGAGGCGGGATTAGAGCCCAGGTCCTCCTGACTTCCAGCCCCATACTCTATCCACTGGGCCACTCTGCTTCTCATCATGGGCAGGGGACATGTCTGCCAACTCTATTATGTCATAGTCTCCCAAGTGCTTAGTACAGCGCTCCACAAACAGTAAGTGCTCAGTAAATACGATTGTTGGATAAATACGATTGAGTGGCAAGTGAAGCTGCTGTGTCTGTCCATCCTCTCCCTCGCTTTTCTCCAGCTTTGCTGTCCCTCTAGACTGTAAGCTCATTGTGGGCAGGGGATGTGTCTGTTTATCGTTATATGGTACTCTCCCAAGAGCTTAGTACAGTGCTCTGCACTTAGGAAATGCTCAATAAATATGATTGAATGAATGAAGGGTATGGTTCCCTTCCCCCATGGCATAGTATTGTTCCCGGGCTTGGAGCGGGAAAGAAAGTCGGCCAGCTGTTCCAAGCTCTCCCATCTTCCATCTCCCAGTCATTCGTTGCCGTCATTCAGGGCAGACCGGTGGCTTCAGGCGGCTTGAACTGATCTGTGTGACAGCAGGCTGGGGTGACCTACCCAAAATATTACTCATGTCCCATTTCCTCTCTTTTTTTTTTTCCTCTTTTGGAGACGGTTGCAAGTAGTGTGGCCTAAGGGCCCGGGTCTGGGAATCAGAAGACCGGGGTTCTCATCCCAGCCCCTCTCCTTAACTTCCGTGTGAATTTGGGCAGATCACTTAATTTCTCTGTGCTGCAGTCTTTTCATCTATAAAATGGGGGTGAGCTACCTGTTCTATACTATGCTGACTCACTGTCTTCTGCATCCACCCACATTCCTCCTTTTCCATTTATGCTCCATTCCTTGTACCCACTTTCCCATCCCTTTCTCTTTAATAATGATTGTGGCATTTGCTGAGCATTTATTAGGTGCAGAACACCAAGTGCTGGGGTGGATAAAAGATAATCAGGTCTAACACAGCCCCACCTGTCCCACAAAAGACTGGCAGTCTAAGCATGAGGGAGAGCAGGTATTGAATCCATTATACAGATGAGGAAAATGACGTAAAGAGAAGTCAACTGAGATGGTTGAGATGAGATTAGAATCCAGTTTCTTTGACTCCCGAATGTGTGTTATGTGAGCTCCCTCTCTCTGTTTCTCTGCTGTAGGATTCTCTCTTTTTCTCTCTCTATTCTCTCTGCTTCTCTCTCTCTTACTTTCTTTCTCTCTTTCCCTCTCTTTCGTTCTCTCTCTGTCACTCTCTCTCTCTGCCTCTTTCTCTCTCCCCTTTTCCAGCCCCCTGGAAATTTGTCTCCCTAGGTAATCAACTGTCATAGCTCCTATAATATTAGAGACAAGGGGAAATCATTCTGTGGGATTTCCAAAATGACCTGCCACTGTTATTTATATTGCAGATTATGCACTGTTTATATAACCCTTTTCCCCCAAGAGCCCAGAATACTTAAAGACATTATCCAGTTGAATCTTAAAATATTCTTAGTGAGAAATATTTCCTGACATACTAAGGGTTTAAAGATTATTATATCCACGTTGGAGAGAAGAAACTGAAGGCATTGAGGAAACTCTAGAAATGCAAAATATAAAATTCAAAATATTACAAACTGTGTGAATTTGGAGAGATGCAAATGATTTGGATATTAAGCATGTTGGGGGAATAATTATAATTCACACTTGAACTGGGTGTGCACTAGCAAACTGTATGGCTAATGAATCTCAGAATTAGAGGGACAAAATATCACTGCCTGCCAAAACAGATTTATAACCTGAAAGTTCTGATTTGTGATGTGGCCCAGTGGAAAGACCACAGGCTTTGGAGTCAGAGCACCCGGGTTCGAATCCTAGCTCTGCTATTTGTCTGCTGTCTGACCTTGGACAAGTCACTTCTCTGTGCCTCCATTTTCTCATCTGCAAAATGGGCATTCAGTACTTGTTTTCTCATCTGCTTAATGTGACCCCATTGTGGAATAGGGACTGAATCCAACCTGATTATCTCATATCTTTCCCAGTGTTTGGCACATAAGTGCTTAACAAATTACTATTATCAAATGCCATCGAGTCATTTCCAATTCATGGCGACTCTAGATATATTTTCTCCAGAACGTCCTATCTTCTGCCATGATCCATAGCCTTGCTAAAGGTGGTTCTATTGTCGTTATGGTCTCCATCCATCTAGCTGCTGATCTGCCTCTTCCACATTTGCCGTGCACTTTTCCTAGTTTTAGTGTCTTCTCAAATACCTCTCAAAAATGTGGCCAAGGTATGATTAGAACTCAAGTCTTGTGACTCCCACTGCTATGCCCTTTCCACCAGGTCTTAAGCAGCTCTTCCTGAGGTTGTCCCATTCCTGGTGGCTCCAGATTGGCAGGCCACCTCCTCACTTTATCTTGATTAACATCATTAAGCCAACGATTTGATGGGGAACGTATTTTTAAAATCACACCATGTTCGGTTATAAACTTGTCTCATCCCTGCCATCCATGAAATAAGCCATGTCACACTCCCATTTCAGAGTGGCAATTACTGGGTTTACTTTAGGTCACTGAAAGCTCCCCCTAGGCAGGGATCCTATCAACTCGCTATATTATATTGTACTCTCTGAAGTGTTTAGTACAGTGGTCTGTTCACAGCACTCAGTAAATATCATTGATGCTATACAGCAGCGTGGCTCAGTGGAAAGAGCACGGGCTTCGGAGTCAGAGGTCATGAGTTCGAATCCCGGCTCTGCCACTTGTCAGCTGTGTGACTGCGGGCGAGTCACTTCACTTCTCTGCGCCTCAGTTACCGCATCTGTAAAATGGGGATGAAGACTGTGAGCCCCACGTGGGACAAGCTGATTCCCCTGTGTCTACCCCAGCGCTTAGAACAGTGCTCAGCACATAGTAAGCGCTTAACAAATACCAACATTAGCATTATTATCGGTGCTATTTAATTTTTATCCTATGCGGAGCGCTGAGCAGATCACTTGGGAGAGTACGATATAATTGTGGACCAGAATTTCCTGAATATTTTAGTGATTACCTCATGCAGTATCATGACTCAAAAATGCCCAGCAGGTGTAAGTGGAGTCATTAGACTAGCAGTAAGAATACCAGGAAAACCATTACTTGAAGTGTTTCTCACTCTCTGGCTCGCTACCTCAACTAATCTCGGTTTGCACTATCACAGTGCCCAAGCACCAATTAAAATGCATTCTACCAAGTGGACACTTAAAATACTACTACTAGTGGATTAAGTTCTTCTCTTAAAATGATTTAAAATTTGTAGGTAATGTATTTTGCCTGGGAAAATACATTTAACCAGAACCCTCCTACAGTTAGCCCTTTGAGTTCACTTGATTACATTTTTCACGATTACAATTACAATAAACCAGTCTTTGCTTTTGTAATACTCCAATCAGCCCTTGCCTCCAGGGTGGCGTGAATGAAAAAATATGGTGTCTGAAGTTTCCTCACTTCAAGTCCTTGAAATTTGAAAGGCAGGGGCAGGGTTGCCAAATACGCTTCCTTTTTTACTCTCTGGCTTTTTTTTCCATTTCCATTTTGGAGGATTGGACCACATCCATCTCTTTCCTTTTATTTCCCACCCATATTGGCCAGATTTTTTAAGAAAGGAAACTTTGAAAACAACTCTTTTTTTTTTTTTCCTATCCTGGATGATGTGACTAAAACCAGAGCTCAGAGGTAGAACCCTGTCAAAATGGATCCAACAGTAAAGAGCAATTGTGGTGTTTGTTAAGGGCTTACTCTGTGCCGAGCACAGTACTAATTGCTGAGGTCGGAGACCGTTGCTAAAAATAATAATAATTGTGGTATTTAAGTGCTTACTATGTGCCAGGCCCTGTACTAAGCACTGGGGTAGACAAGTGAATTGGGTTGGACACAGTCCCTGTCCCACATAAGGCTCACCATCTTAATTCCCATTGAATAGATGAGGTAAACTGAGGCACAGAGAAGTGTTGTGACTTACCCAAGGTCACACAGCAGACAGGTTGCTAGCCCTCATGGGGCCTTGCAGTCTAAACAGGAGGGAGAACAGTTCTTGACTCCTCATAATGCAGATGAAAAAGCTAAGGCAGAGAAAGGTTAAGTGGCTTGCCCAAAATCCCACAGCAGGCTAGTGGCAAAATGAGGATTAGAACCCAGGTCCTCAAGCTCCCAGACCCATGCTCTATCTACTAAACCTTGTTAAATTAAATCATTGCTAGGTTTTAATGGTCTTTAGTCATTTTGGTTTCCTTATTTTGGTGGCACCTTAAATTCAGTCACCATATCTTGTTTATAAATGAATGTTGACTGGGCACTTGCTCACTTGTTAAAGACATTGAAAGCTGAAAAAATGAACAAATGCCTAAGTTCTTTTATTAGAAGAGGAGTGTGGACTAATGGAAAGAGTATTGGCCTGGGTATCAGGGGACCTGAGTTCTAATCGTGCCTCCGTCCCTTGCCTCCCGATGGACCTTGGGCAAGTCATTATCAATGGCATTTATTGAATGCTTACTGTGTGCAGAGCACTGTACTACATGCTAAGGAGAATCACTTAACTTCCCTGTGTTTCCGCTTCTTCATCTGTAAAATGATGATACAGTCGATGTTCTCCTTCCCTTTTAGACTCTAAGCCCCAGGTGGGACAGGAACTGTGTCCAAACTGATTATCTTCTATCTACCTCAGCTCTTAGTACAGTGCTTGGCACCTAATAATAATAGTAGTGGTATGTATTAAGCTCTTACTATGAGTCAAGCCCTATACTAAGCTCTTGGGTAGATATCGCTTAATCATATCCCACATAGACTTCACAGTCTAGTAAACGCTTAACAAATATCATTATTACTACGATTGTTAATGTTATTGAAGATCGCTCTCTAGGAACTTTCATTCCAAAGATAATTCAATTACTCATAAAATTGTGAATGAAAGTGTTTTCGTAGCACCCTCTCTTTTATGGCCTGAGGTAGAATGCTATCTTTTTTTTTTTCCTGGTACATCTAAGCGCTTACTATGTGTCCGGCACAGTTGCAAACACTGGGACAGATATGAACTGATCGGGTCAGACACGGTCCGTGCTCCACGTAAGATTGTGAGCCCCGTGTGGGGCAGGGACTGTGTCCAACCTGATTAGCTGGGAAAGAAGCATGGTATAGTGGATAGAGCAGAGTCCTGGGAGTCAGAGGGTTGAGGGTTCTAATCCCAGCCCTTCCACTTGTCTCCTGTGTGACCTTGGGAAAGTCACTTCACTTCTCTGGCCCTCAGTTGCCTCATCTGTAAGATGGAGATTGAGACCGTGAGCCCCTTGTGGGACAGGTTCTATGTCCAACCCAATTTTCTTGTTTAATAATAATAATGATGGTATTTGTTAAGCGCTTAGTATGTGCTAAACACTGGGGGGATACAGGTGATCAGGTTGTCCCACGTGGGGCTCACAGTTTTTAATCTCCATTTTACAGATGAGGTAACTGAGGCACAGAGAAGTTAAGTGACTTGCCCAAAGTTACACAGCAGACAAGTGGTGGAGCAGGGATTGGAACCCATGACCTCTGATTCCCAAATCCGGGCTCTTTCCATTGAGCCACGCTGCTTCTCTCCACCCCAGGGTTTAGTACAGCGCCTGGCACACAGTAAGTGCTGAACAAATGTCAAAATTTTATTATTATTAGACTCACAATCTTAATCCGCATGAGGTAACTGAGGTACCCAGAAGTGATTTGCCCAAGGTCACACATCAGACAAGTGTCAGAGAACGATTCAAACCCAGGTCCTTCTCAACCCCAGGCCCATCCATTAGACAACACTGCTTCTCTGTGTGCAAAAATGTGAAAATGCATATAATAATAACAATTATGGTTCTTGTTAAGGCTTACTATGTGGCAAGCACTGTTCTAAGCCCTTGGATGGATACAAGGCAATCAGGTTGGACACAGTCCCTGTCCCACAAGGGGCTCCCACTCTTAATCCCCACTTTACAGATGAGGTAAGTGAGGCCCAGGGAAGCAAAGTGACTTGTGCAAGGACAAAGAGCAGACGTGTAGCCGAGCTGGAATTAGAACCATTTCCAGCCTGGGCTCTATCCCCGAGTTCACGCTGCTTGGGCAAATGTGTGAAAATTCATATACTAACAACCGTGTCTTTATTTATGTCAGCTTTCCTGTTAGACTGTAAGATCCCTGAAGGCAGGGACTTGCCCCTTCCTTCATGGTCTTCCCTAAGGCCTTCAAGACTGGTGAGTCCCTTGGAGGCATTTAATTAAAAGTTAATTGGCTTGATAGTGGTGTCCAAGGGCTCATTTAACATGAAGCTGCCCTACTTTATTTCACTCAAGCTCTGGAGAACAGTAAACCCCAATAACTGAGAAGTCTTCTTACAATAACATTTCGGTGACGGCTGATTCGGATATATATATATATATATATATGTCAATAGAGATATAAAGATATTAGATATATCTTTATATATATATATATATATGTAAAGAGATCCAGAGATGAGTTTCCAGCCATACTCGGGTCCTCCATGGGAAGGATGTATTGTAGTGTTTGCAAATGCCACAAATTGGCAGTTTTGGCAAAGATGACAACACTAACCAAAACCGTATAATTAGCCCAACAACTAGCTGTTCCGCATAAAAGACTCATTAGCACTTCAGATATTAAGAGGTGAAGAAACTATGGTTAATATCAACAAAAATTAGATCCACTGTTTCAGAAAGGTGAGGCTATTACCCTCTGTCAAGCTGCAACTTGTGTCCTGTGCATCTGATAAAAACCACTTCAAAGCCTGTCTTAAAATGGGACCATTCAGTATTAGGAGACTATACAACCTTCTTAATTATTCCTCAGTACACAGTTGTTGTTCACTTTTGCCCGGTGGGGCTTCCCAACAGAAACAAACTCTTGGACTTGTTCTGGCAGGCTGCCTTTTGAAATATCACATCTTTCTGGTCGGGGTCAAAAGCTCTCCTGGAAGACACTCGGATGTAGCAGCCAAGGTTGTGGTCCTTGTCTGTCGGTCGTCAGTCGGATTTTTTGAGGGCTTACTGTGTGCAGAGCACTGTGCTAAGCGCTTGGGAGAGTACGGGACAGCAGAGTTGGTAGATAAACACCCTGCCCACATAGAGCTTACAGTTTAGGGAGTTGATGGATGATGCTTTAGGAGCTCAGCATCTACCAAGTCCAATTTTTCATATGGTATTTGTTAAGTGCATACAGTGTGCCAGACACTGTACTAGCTGCTGTGGTAGATAATAATAATAATGTTGGTATTTAAGTGCTTACTATGTGCACAGCACTGTTCTAAGCACTGGGGTAGATACAGGGTAATCAGGTTGTCCCACCTGAGGCTCACAGTCTTAATCCCCATTTTACAGATGAGGGAACTGAGGCACCGAGAAGTGAAGTGACTTGTCCACAGTCACACAGCTGACAAGTGGCAAAGCTGGGATTTGAACCCATGACCTCTGACCCCCAAGCCCGTGCTCTTGTCGATGAGCCACACTGCTTCCCACCAGTTGGACACAGTCCATGTCCCACCTGGAGCTCATAATCTTGACCCCCCATTGTACAGATGAGGGAATGGAGACCCAGAGAAGTGAAATGATTTGCCCAAGGTCACACAGCAGACAAGTGAATGAGCAGGGATTAGAACCCAGGTCCTCTAGACTCCCAGGCCCGTGCTCTATCCACTAGGCCACTCCACTCCTCGCTACCTCTACTGGGGAATGGCAAGTATGGCAAGAAATGGGTAGGGATCTGGGCTGGGGCAGCCCTCACCACCCCTCCCGTGCTCGGTGGTTCCCACTCCCCCTCTAGTCTGAAAACTCCTTCTGAGCAAGGAATATGTCTGTTTTATTGTTATATTGTAGTCTCCCCAGTGCTTAGTATAGTGCTCTGCACACAGTAAGCGCTCAATAAATATGATTGACAGCTGGAAGAAGCAATCAGGGGCAAAGAAGAGTATATGATTGGACTTACTTCCACTCTGGGTCTCTGGAACTTATTCATTCAGTCGTATTTATTGAGCACTTTCTGTGTGCAGAGCACTGTACTAACCGCTCGGAAAGTACAATTCGGCAACAGAGACAATCCCTACCCAACAACGGGCTCAAGTCTAAAAGTTATCCAGCAGCCCTCTCACCCAGTGGCACCTCATACCTTTATTTTGGGTCAAATCTCTTAATAGATAAACTCTTGCTAGTTCTATTTACAAAGCAAGGTGTAATTTTTCTCTCTGCCTCTCTAAAAGCTTATTCTTAACACCAAATAATCACTGAGTATTTTCCTGGCATTTTTAATAGACTAAAACTCTTCTTCCTTCTGTTTCTTTAATCTATGCAGCCATCTTTCAGTATATTATAAATGCACATTTCCTTAGAATGTTTTCACTTTGTTCATCAACCAATGCTAATACATTGCCAGGGCAACATCACTGTAATGTTTGTTAAAAAGTAAGTGATTAAGAGGAAGTTGGGGTTCCAGTACTTTGAATTAATTTGTACATTTCAATTTGACACTTTCATTACTTTTATCCTTTCAGGGTTTGGTGTTAGCTTTTTTTTTTCCATCTTGCACAGAATTGGCTTGCTGCCAGATGTCATTTCTAGGCCTTTAAGTATTCTTCTTACGTTGCTTTCTGTTTCATATTTGCTTACCCCTCCATAATCTTTCTTCCTTCCCCAGTCCATCTAGACCGTAATCTTCTTATGTGCAGGGAACTTGTCTACCGTGTTGTATTCTCCCAAATGCTTAGTACAGTGTTCTGCACACAGTAAGCGCTCAGGAAATACCATTGATTGATTCCAGCCCTTTCTTTCTGAATTCAACAAGCCTTCAGCCCTATTCATTTTGGGTGTTTTTTTCTGTGGCTTTCAGGCTATCAATCCATATTTGCCCTTGGGATATGATGTTGCTGGGACTCCCTTTTTCCCCTGCTCAGAGACACTGTTCACTAACATTAACAGTGCCATTTTGAAGAGCAATCAGTCACAGTAACACTGCTTCAAATGCAAACGCATCACCATATCTGCCTTGGCTGAAACGTTTAAGCCCAGTGAAGCTGGATTAGATTCAAGTTAGAATGTGTCTCTGTCAGTGTAATTTGGAAATGTCTTTCGTCGATTTAGGGGTAACTTTTCAGTTCCTGGGAATCCAAGGGCAAATAATTGCTGTCCCCCTCCCCCCCATTTGATGGGAAGAAATTAGTTTGCAAATATCTCTGAAGTCTGTTTTCATTAGGCCAAAAAGGTGAATTGATTGGTTCATTTCCTGAGCAAAATTTAGCGCTTAAGATAATGTTCAATCGATTGCTAGCTCATTTCAGAAAAAAAATTGCAGAAGGACTTCCTAGTTACCTGTTGCTTCATTGAGAGAAGCGAACACAAAGAGACACACATTGATAAAGGCTTTAGGAACACAATGGTATCATGAGTGGAGTGATATCATCTTTTATGACTGAACATTACGAAAAAAAAAAAAAGAGAAAGGCTTGGCTGGATGGCACCAGATTTAGGGATGGGGAGGGGGGTAGAAAAAAAAGGACACACATTCTGAACAGCCTTGTCCTGTGTTTCCCTCAACGATGATGAGATTATTGAAGAACTTGTTTTCTTTAATTAGGGAGAAATTTAAAATCTATTATGGCTGATGATGTAGCGGTCAGCTTGTGACTACCATAAAGAAATTAACCAAAATGAGAACTACGTTTTAAAAACTGAAAGCGAAGAATTATTATACACAATTACCTCCTCTGCAAAGCTAATGCGACTCATTAAAATAATTATTTAAGTACAGGCCAAGTAGTTGCTAGCAATGTCATAGTACACCCGATGGCCTCTCTCTTTTGAGTGCTTCTCAGGTTGCCTCAGAACTCTGCTCTGAAGGGAAAATTTTAATTAATTTGCCATTACGGAATTACCACTGCCGTTTAACATTTTATAAGCATTCATAGAGTGCCAGGTGCATTAACTAATTAGCCAGGAGATGTACAGTTGTACCGAGCAGTTTGGTTTTGAAGCCTAAGGGTCAAGAACAATTCTACAAATCTACTGTCTGTGGGCTCATTTGACCATCATCTGAATGGCATTGAGGTAAGATTGCAGGGGTTCATCTAACAAAAGAGAGTGGTCACTGACCTCCATATTTATTTTCATTTTAGTTGGAAAATATTTCAATTCTGTTAACTATTGACTATCCCAATCTAGGCAGGTAGAAACTAAATGAAATATGGATACCAGGCAATGGTATTTTTTGAGTGCTTACTCTGCCTACTGTACTGTGTGCTTGGAGTTGGAAAAAACTGTGTACACTGTACACTGTGTACAGTGGAGTTGGAAAAAAAGATCCCTCTCCTTAAGGAGTTTACAGTCTAGTGGGGGAGATGGATGTTAAAATAAATTACACTGCTGGGAAGCAGCATGGCCTAGTGGGAAGAGCACAGGCCTTGGAGTCAGAGGACGTGGGTTCTAAACCCAACTCTGCCAGGTGACTGCTGTGTGACCTTGGGCAAGTCACTTAATTTCTCTGTGCTTCAGTACCTCATCTGTAAAATGGGGATGAAAACAGTGAGCCCGTGTGGGATAATTTGTTATATTGTACTCTCCCAAGCACTTAGTACAGTGCTTTGCCACAGTAAGTGCTCAATAAATATGACTGAATGAGTGAATGACTGTATCCCTGTGTTCATCCTGATTACCTTGTATCTACCCCAGTGCTTGGCACAAAGTAAGTGCTTAACAAATGCCAGTATTATTATTAAACGGCATAATAACTTAAAGATGAGGGAAGCCGTAAAGCAAATGGATTTGTAAGTAAGTTCTGTGGAGATAGGGTAAAGGTCAAACTGTTTAGGATTAAGACCCAAGTGCATAGGCATCTCACAAGGAAAAGTGAAGAGGGTGGGTGGATGAGAGGTTAGTCTGGGATAGCTTCCTGGAGTTGAAATAATTTAAATAGGGTTTTGAAGTCAAGGAGAGTGGCGGTCTTTTGAAAATGAAGAGGGAGAGAGTTCCAGGCCAGAAGGATAATGGGTTGTAATAGGAGAATAGTAAGGTGAGGTAGCAAGATGAAAGCTGATTGAGTGCTTTAAAGACTATAGTAGGTAGTTTCTGTTTGATGTGGAAGTGGGTGGGCTAACCACAAGTTCTTGAGGAGTGGGAAAACATGGACTGAACATTTTTGTAGAAAAGTGATCTGGGCAGCAGAGTGAAGTATGGACTGAAGCGAAGAGAGAGAGGAGGCAGGGAAGTCAGCAAGGAGGCCATTACAGTAATCAAGGGGGGAAAGGATAACTGCTTGGATGAACATGGTTGCAGTTTGAATACGGAGGAAAGGGCAGATTTTAGCAATATTGTGAAGGCTGAACAGACAGGATTTAGTGATCGATTGAATATGTGGATGCCAACGATAATGCCAAGGTTAGAAGCTTGTGATGAAGGATGGTGATGCCTACACCAGCATGGCACAGTGGATAGAGCATGAGCCTGGAAGTCAGAAGGTCAAGAGTTCTAATCCCAGATCCACTATTTTTCTGCCGTGTGGCCTTGAGCAAGTGACTTGACTTCTCTATGCCTGTTACCTCATCTGTAAAATGGGGATTAAGACTGAAACCCAAGCAAGACAGGGACTGTGTCCAATCTAACTTCTATCCACCCCAGCACTTATTACAGAGCTTGGCGCAGAGTAAGTGCTTAACAAATACAATTATTATTATTATTGTTATAGGAAAATCAGGGGAGGATGACATCTGGGTGGGAAGACAGGGAGTTCTGTTTTGCACATGTAAAGGTTGAGGTGTCGGTGGAATATCCAAGTAGAGATGTCTTGAAGGTAAGAGGAAATGTGAGACTGCAGAAAAGGAGAGAGAGCAGGGCTGGAGATGTAAATTTGAGAATTATCTGCAGAGAGGTGGCAGTTGATGCCTTGGGAGCAAATGAGTTTTCCAAGGGAGTGGGTGGAGATGGAGAATAGAAGTGGGCCCAGAACAGAGTCTTGAGGAACCCTCACAGTTAGGAGGCGAGAGGCAAAAGAGGAGCCCATGAAGGAGACTGAAAATGAACAGCCAGAGAGAGAGGAGGAGGACCGGGAGAGGATAGTGTAAGTGAAGCCAAGGTTGGGTAATATTTCCGGGAGAAGAGGGTGGTTGACAGTGTAGAAGTCAGTTGAGAGGTTGAAGAGGATTAGGATGGAGTAGAGGCCGTCGGATTTGGCAAGAAGGAGATCGTTGGTGACCTTTGATAGGGTGGTTTCTGTGGAGTCAAGGGGATGGAAGGCAGACTGGAGAGAGGTAAGGAGAGAATTGGAGGAGAGGAATTTGAGAGAGTGAGTGTAGACAGCTCGCTCAAGGAGTTTGGAGAGGAATGGTAGGAGGGAGATGGGGTACTAACTGGTGGGAGCCATGGAGTCAAGGGAGGCTTTTTGGTTTTTTTGTTTTGTTTTAGACTAGGGGAGTCAAGGGCTTGTTTGAAAGCAGTGGGGAAGAAGCCATTGGAGAGTGAACAGTTCAATATGGTAGTTAGGGAGAGAAGAAGGGAGGGGGAAAGTGGTTTGGTAAGGTGAGAAGAGGTGGGTTCACTTGTGCAGGTAGAGGAGGTGGATTTTGAGAGAAGGAAGATCTCCCTTTGAGATAGGCTGGGAAAATTGGGAGAGTAGAAGAACGGACAGGAGGAGGGAGGGACTGGAGAGAAGCACGGGAGATTTTGGTGATATCAGGCCTGATAGTTTAAATTTTCTCAGTAAAGTGGCTAGATCATTAGGGGCAAGAGATAAGGGAGGTCAGGGGAGAGTGGGTTTGAGGAAGGATTTATAATTCTGGAACTAGTGACTAAGGCACTGGGCATGGGTATCATTAAGAATGGAGAAATAATTTTGCCATGCAGAGGAGAGGGTAGAGTTAAAGCATTCGAGGACGAGGTGGACTTTTGTTGGCCTGTTAGCTAGATTTCCTCCAGCAGCCCTCTACAGCTCGTGCAAAGGAGTGAAGGAAGCAGACCTCGGAGGTGATCCGGCGCTGTGGGTTAGTGGTATGAGATTGACGATGGGCTAAGGGAGCAAGTGAATTGAGTTGAGTGGAGAGGGTGGTGGTTAGTGCTTCAGATTGGTCATGAGAAGAAGGTAGTTTGGGTACGGAGGCTAAATAAGGCATGATGACTGGAGAAGATTGGATGGAGTCAAAAGATTGGAGGTGTCTGTGCGGGGATTTGCAGGGAGGAGGTGGGTGGGAGAGAAGGCAGGTGAGGGGGTTGTAGTCAGAGGGATTTCAGAGTTGGTGAGGGTAGGCGTCGTACAGTGACTAGAGATATTGAGATCGAGTGTGCGTCCGAGCTGGTGAATAAGCAAATTGAGTGGAGAAGGTCAGCGGAGTTGAGGAGTGATAGTGGGCAACAGAAGGGTAATCGGGGAATGTCTCCCCACACACAAACTTCCAGTGGTTGCCCATTCTTCTCCTTTGCCCATTCACTTCATCTCTTGACACTGTACCACCCGGTAAAAAAGAAAAATGATCTGACGATTTTAACGTGGTTCTACCCCACTAGACTGTAAGCCTTTTGAGTGCTGTCAACTCTCTTGTACTCGCCCACCGACATAGTACAGAAGCTGCACACAGTAAGCATTCAAATACCATCGATGGACTGATTTCATCTCCCCCTATAAGCTCCTGTGGACAGGGAATGTTGCTTGCTTGCTTGTGTATTTTCCGAGTGCTTAGAACAATGCACTGCACCCAATGGGCATTCAAGTACTATTTCTATTACTGCTATAAATCAAAGGTTTTTATCAAGCACTTACAGTAGTCGTTGGGCTTAGGTAAGTTCCTCTAGTAGGCAGCAGTGGCGCTTAGAGGATAGAGCGCAGGCCAGGAAGTCAGAAGGACCTGGGTTCTAATCCCGGCTCCACCCCATCTGCTGTGTGACCTTGGGCAAGACACTTCACTTCTCTGGGCCTCAGTTAACTCATCTGTAAAAAGGGGATTAATGGGGCACAGGGACTGTGTCCAACCTGATTAACTTGTATCTACCCCAGTGCTTAGAACAGTGCTTGGCACTTAGTACTCAACTAGTACCATAATCACTATTATCATTATTATGGCACTTTTTTCAAATTTTAAATCATTAACAGTCAGTGAGGAAACGTTTCCAGGGCTCGGGATGATGTTCATAGTCTGTCGATTTAACTACATTTCCCAGAAGGTGGGAAGCATGTTGTCTTGCCAGTGTTCAGATCCCTTGTTATATCCTCCAGCATGCTTGCGTAGAGTAAATTGAACAGGAATTAGGTTACGACACACCTTCATTTGGTCTACAGGAAGTAGTGGCAAGGTCACGTCGGGTAACTATCTCTGACACAACCAGCCGTGCCATTTGGATGAGATCACAGCTTCTTGATTCACTCCTCAGGAAACTGCACATTCACTGGTAGTTCAAATGCTTCTCTAAATTCCCTGGAAATTATGGGTAGGGTTCCCGATGCTGCTGTCTGTAATTCTCATGCACCTGATTTGCTGCAAAGAATATATCTGTTGTGCCGTGCCCTGGCCTAAAGCCACACTGAGAAACAGCCTGGCCTAGTGGAAAGAGGGTAGGCCTGGGCTCAGAGGAACTGGGTTCTAATCCCAGATCTTCCACTTGTCTTTGGTGTGACCGTGGCCAAGTCACTTAATTTCTCTATGCCTCAGTTACCTCATCTGTAAAATGGGGATTAAATCCTACTCCCACCTACTTAGACTGAGCCCCATGTAGGACAGGGACTATGTCCAACCTGATTAACTAGTATCTACTCCAGTGTTTAGAAGAGTGCTTGGCACTTAGTAAATTCTTAACAAGTACCAAAATAAATAATTATCATTACTATTATGTGTGCAGTGCACTCCCCCCCTCTAGACTATAAGCTCATTTTGGGCAGAGAATGTCTGTTTACTGTTATACTCTCCCATTCACTTAGTAGAGTGTTCTGTAATCAGTTAAGCTCTCAGTAAATATGATTGAATGAATAAATGCCAAGTACAAGATAGGGAAATGGCATGTTCCCTGTCCACAGGGAACTTCTACTCTTACAGGAGAGGCAAACCAAAATATTGACAACTAAAGTGGTCAAAATGATTGAATGATTTAAGAAAAATATATCACAGTGCTGAGCATGGGTACAACTCCTAAAGTTGACTGATGGATTTCTATGGATAAGTGTATTGGAAAATTAATCAGAAGCAGCATGGCCTAACAGAAACAGCAAAGGCCTGGGTTCTAATTCTGGCGCCGCCACTTGTCTATTGTGGGATGTTGGGCAAGTCACTTTACTTCTCTGTACCTCAGTTGCCTCATCTTAAAAATGAGGATTCAATGCCTTTTGCCCCTCCTACTTATTCTTTGATCCCCAAGGGGGACCTGATTATCTTGTATCAACCCCAGCACTTAGTACAGTGCTTGGCACATAGTAAGTGCTCCACAAATACCAGATTTATTAAGCCTCTATGGAAGAAGCAGGATTTTAGGAGCGCTCTGAAGGTGGGATGGGTTGCGGTGCACTGGACTTGGGAAGGAAGGGAATGTCAAGTGATACTTAAAATTCTACCTCAACATATAATTTTCGTAATGTGTCCCTCAAAATAGAATTACCAGTATTTTGGAGACAATCTAAAACTTCCACATATAAGCCAGACACAAAGGGTGTAGAGAAGTAGGACACCAAACCAGATTTTGTCCGAACTGTGGAGCATCAGATGTGATTGAAAAGGTTCATCACACGCTAAATGATCACTAACATTAATAATACCCTAAATGCTCATTACGCTGTGTGGGTTCTAGACATGTCTTTACAGACATTATCTGAGCTTTATAGACAGTAGCGGAGCATGATGATTTTTATATCTTTCAATCTGAAAGATCTCAGAATGCTTTGTAAATTTATATACTCATGTCTAAATCAAGCCACTTCTATGCGCCGTGGATTTTATTAGCTAGAGTCTTGGAGAAGTGAAAACGAGACAGAGTGAGCGACATTCTGAAAATGCACAGAAGGAGTTGTTTAAGCATCCACAATAGAGCTGGAAATGTTCTCCTGAACTCTAATATCCTGGTATGATTTTTCAGCTCTCATCTAACCACTCTCCTAAGTGTCAGTGTCCCCCAGCATGTTAAAGTGCGGCTGCTGAGGGTGGCGACATCTCTGTGGAGAGTGAAACTGCATAACCACAGCATTATAATAATTGGGGTATTAAGTCCCTACTATATGCCAAGTACTGTATTAAGCGCTGGGGTAGGTGTAAGATGATCAGGTTGGACACAGTCCCTGTCCCACATGGAGCTCACAGTCTAAGGATTAGGGAGAATGGAGATTTAACCCCCATTTTACAGATGAGGAACTGATCCTCCGTAAGCTCATTGTGGACAGGGAAGGTGTCTACCAACTCTGTTGTGTTGTATTCTTCCAGGGGCTGAGTACAGTGACCTGCACACAGTAAGGCAATCAAATACCATTGCTTATGAATTGTCCAAAGTCTCCCAGCAGGCAAGTGACAAAACCAGGGTTAGGACTCAGGATTCTGATTCCTGACTCCAGAGCCCATACTCCTTTTCAATAGACCGTGCTGTTTCCCGTAATTCACTTTGGCTGACTATTTGGTCCGGGCCGTGGTTAATGTCCGTAGCCTTTATTTACGATGCCTGTGGTGATAAGTAAAGACACAGTTGAGAATGCCCTGCCAGTTATTCAGGTGTTCAGTAATGACTACTGTGTCTCCACCTTGGAAGATTCATTTGGGACTCCACTTTCCTTCAGACCTGATCTCCCTGCACTTGCCTAAAAACTAAACTAATTTTTCCCCCTATCATCCGTCAATCAATCAGTGGTATTTCATTCAGTCAGACTTATTGAGTGCTTAATATGTGCAGAGCACTGTACTAAGCACTTGAGGGAGTACAATTGAACCATAAACAGACACATTCCCTGCCCACAAAGAGCTTACAGTCTAGAGTGGGAGACAGATATGAATACAAAGTGCTTGAGGAAGTACAATATAATAGAGTTGGTAGACCCAATCCCTGCCCACAAGGATTTTACAGCCTATCATCCTTAAAAATACTGTGGGAAGTAACAATGATAATTGTGGTATTTAAGTGCTTACTAACTGCCGGGGACTGTACTACGTGCAAAATAAGTGGGTTGAACACAGTCCATGTCTCCGTTGGGGCGCTCAGTCTAAATCCCCATTTAACAGAAGAGATAATAGGCGTAGAGACGTTGAGTGACTTACAAACAAGTGGTGGAGCAGGGATTAGAATCCAGGCCTTCAGGCTCCCAAGCCCATGCCCTTTCCACTAGCCTATGCTGCTTCCAGAGGCCATCTAGTAGCCCTTTCCCTCATTACTCTCGTCTACTTAATAATAATAATTATGGCATTTGTTGAGCAGTTACTATGTGCCAGGTACTGTTCTAAGCGCTGGGATAGATACAAGCTAATAGGGTAGGACCCAAAAGATTTCACCCCCTCCCTTGGTAACGTAACTAGTTGCCTCACGGTCTGTATAGTCAGAAAATTCTCTTAAATGATGAGCCTAAATCTTCCTAGCCACAATCGGAGCCTGCTCCCATTTGCTCCTGACTCCAGTGGAAATGAAATACGGCTGGGTTCCCCTGGTGGCCCAAGTAGTCTTTAATACCGTCCTCCTTCCCTGCTGGTCCGGCTCCCTCCTCCATGTGAAACCATCCCTAATTCCTTTAGTCTTTAGTTCTAGGGCCCACTTCCCTACCCCGTAATTATTCAAATGACTCGTCTCTGGCTCCCCTCCAAATTCTCCCCGCATCGTGTTTGTATTACGAAGTTTCCAATTGGACACGCTCCTCCCCATGGAGGCCCGACCAATCCTCGCCATGGTGGGAAGATTAACTTAGAGTCTCTACGCGCCCCACTCTGCTCCACTGTAGATTTTAGCCAGCTTGAGCCAAAGGGAAACATGTTTCTTGTTTTCTAGACTTCATTAGGATTCTTCCCTGGAAAAACGAGCTGTGTTTTTGTGGGCACAGTAATGATGATTGTGGTATGTAAGCGCTTAACTCTGTACCACGCACTGTGCTAAGAGCTGGGGTAGATACGTGATGATTGGATTGGACACAGTCACTGTTCCACATAAGGTTCACATTCTTATTCCGCATTTTCCAGGATGAGATAACTGGGGCACAGCGATCTGAAGTGACTTGCCCAAGGACCCACAGCAGACATGTGGTAGAGCCGGAATTAGAACCCAGGTCCTCCTGACTCCTAGGCCGTTGCTCTATCCACCAAGCCGTGCTGTTTTGCGTATCAACACCCACATCATATACGAAGGACCCCAAGAGAGGACCGTGATGGGAGGAGGACCTGGAGCTTGGATTGCTGGCTGCTATGATACCAGGATCCTAAGGTCTGCAGAGGATCGCGCGCACCCTCGGAGAAGCACTTTGTCCTAGTGGAAAGAGCCAGGGCCTGTGACACAGGGGACCCGCTTCTAATCCCGGCCGGTTGTGGGACCTCGGGCAAGTGGCACAATTTCCCTTTGCCTCAGTTTCCTCCTCTGTAAAATGGGGATTCAATACTTGTTCACCTCCTACGTAGACTCTGAGCCTCATGTGAGTCCGGGATTGCGCCCGACCTGACTGATTTGTATCTACACTAGTACTTAGTACAGACCATAGAAAGCACTTAGGAAATACTGTAATTATCATCATCATTATTCCTAGAACAGTCTCCCTTCTCCCTTTACCACAGAAGGAACCATCCCCATCGTCCTCCCAGCTGTGAAAAAGTGAGGAGGCTGTAGCAGTTTAGAATCCAAGACTATACTTGGTGTGGGGAATAATGTCAGAACTGCCCCCTCCATAGCCCATTTATCAGTGATATTCCTTTGAGTACCTAACTGTGTACAGGTAACTTTTTTTAATGGTAATAAAAATAATAATGTTGGTATTTGTTAAGCGCTTACTATGTGCCAAACACTGTTCTAAGCACTGGGGCAGATAGAAGGTCATCAGGTTGTCCCACGTGGGGCCCACAGTCTTAATCCCCATTTTACAGATGAGGTAACTGAGGCCCAGAGAAATTAAGTGACTTGACCAAAGTCACACAGATGACAAGTGGCGGACCCGGGATTAGAACCCATGACCTCTGACTCCCAAGTCCGTGCTCTTTCCACTAAGCCACACTGCTTCTCAACAATCATCATGATAATAATGATGGTATTTGGTAAGCACTTGATGTGTGCCAAGCATTGTTCTAAGCGCTGGGGGAGATACAAGGTAAACAGGTTGTCCCACGTGGGGCTCACAGACTTCATCCCCATTTTACAGATGAGGTAACTGAGGCCCAGAGAAGTTAAGTGCTTGCTATGTAAGCTTACTAGTAAGCACGGGGATACATAGAAGCGACAATCACATTGGACACAGACCTCATCCCCAATGAGGCTCATAGTCTTAATCCCCAATTTACAGATGAGGGAACTGAGACCCAGAGAAATTAAGCAACTTGCCCAAGGTCTCACAGCAAACAGGTGGAAGGGCCAGAATTGAAGCCCAGATCTTTCCGACTCCCAGGCTTTTGTTCTATTCACTAGGCACGTTGCTTCTCTACAACTGTTGTAAGCTCTTGGAAGAAAAAAATACAATAGAGTGTGTAGATGAGATTTCTGCCCCAAAGTGCTTACAGACTAGGGTTATTTGCCTCTTTAGGCCCTTTGTTGCTGACTGTTGCTTTTAATCCTCCTCGAGTCTGTTAATCTTTATTTTTTTAATCTTTTCAGTGTATCTGATCTTCCCACCTAAATTGTGAGCCCCTTATAGTTCAGGGATAATATCTGAAGTCTTTATTTTCACAGTGCTTGGCTAAGTGTTGTGCACATAACGCACAATAAATAAGGAACATGTCTATCAACTCCATTGTATTATACTAGATGATAATTATACATTTTTAAGCACTTGCTATGTGTCATGTACCATACTGAGCACTGGGGTAGATAAAAGGTTATCAGGTTGGACAAAATCACTGTCCCGCATGGAGTTTACAGTCCCAAGGAGGAAGGGGTAGGATTTAATCCCCATTTTCCAGGTGAGGAAAACTGAGACACGGAGAAGTTATGTGACTTGACTAAGCACAAAGCAGGCATTCATTCATTCAATAGTATTTATTGAGCACTTACTATGTGCAGAGCACTGTACTGAGTGCTTGGAATGTACAATTCGGCAACAGATAGAGACCATCCCTGCCCATGGACGGGCTCACAGTCTAATCATTCATTCATTCAATTCATTCAGTAGTATTTATTGAGCGCTTACTATGTGCAGAGCACTGTACTAAGCGCTTGGAATGAACAAGTCGGCAACAGATAGAGAGGGTCCCTGCCCTTTGATGGGCTTACGGTCTAATCGGGGGAGACGGGCAGACGAGAACAGTGGCAATAAATGGAGTCAAGGGGAAGAACATCTCATAAAAACAATGGCAACCAAATAGAATCAGGGTGATGTACATCGCATTAAACAAAATAAAATAAATAGGGTGGTAAAGATATATACAGTCGAGCGGACGAGTACAGTGCTGAGGGGGTGGGATGGGAGAGGGGGAGGAGGAGAGGGAAAGGGGGAGAAGAGGGTTTAGCTGTGAGAGGTGAAGGGGGGCGTAGAGGGAACAGAGGGAAAAATGGGGGGAGCTCAGTCTGGGAAGGCCTCTTGGAGGAGGTGAGTTTTAAGTAGGGATTTGAAGAGGGGAAGAGAGGAGCCGGGACTAGAGTCCCGATCCTCTGCCTTACAGGCTCAGGCTGCTTCCAGTAGGCCATGCTCCTTCCCAAGCGCTCTCCCGAGCACTTAATACAGTGCTCTGCATATAGTAAGCACTCAATAAATACTACTGATTGATTAATGAATTTACTTTTTCCTGGAAGAATCCTCTGAAGGTATTTTTTAGAGCCATTCTTGGAAAGAATAATTAGCATCTCCGTGATACTGCCCTTTCGTTCTCAAAGCAGGTTTATTCTTTTAGATCCCTCACTGCAACCTCTGTTCTGTGTATTATGTTGCCATGGGAAAGAAACTCGGTACAATTATGGAAACACCGGCAATTGCATTAGCCTGGGGAATGTTTCACATGCAAAATAGCAGTGAACTGAAAACGAATTCCTGATGATATTCTTTTTTTCCCCCTGAGTTGTTCTGGAATGTTTGTTCCGCTCATCTGATTGAGCTCCTTGTACCTTGTACCCCCTGTACCTGTGTCACTCTCAGCGGAGATGGCACACCGACTCTCACTGTAAGCCCGCTGTGGGCAGTGATTGCCTCTCTCTATTGCTGCATTGTACTTTCCGATGCTTAGTACAGTGCTTTGCACACAGTAAGCGCTTCATAAATACAACTGAATGAATTAATTTCCCTAGAGGGTTTTGCTAGAGTTGGCTCCTCTTAGCTTCTGAATGGCCCAGGCCGTGTGGAAGTATGGATGTGCCTCGGAGCCCTGAGGTGAATTTTGAAACACTGCAACAGATCATGGGGACAGATGACGGGAACGTGGATATGGGGATGGAGAGAGGGCCAAGGGAACCTAGCAAGAAGTAGAAGCAGTGGCTAGGGCAGATGAGAAGAGAAAGCTTTGTTAGCTTCTTGAAGGCCAACAAGTACAGCAGGACCGTGTTGTCTACTCACCTACCCCTTCTGGCCTCCTCCACTGCGGGGATAGCTCAGCTCTTGTGAGAATTTCCGGGCGATGAGAGAGAGCCCGTAATGAGGATGAATATATCTCCTTTAGGAAACTTCCAACGTTACTTCCCCCTACTTGTATTTTCTTTTAGTGACGGTCTTCCCTACTCGGTTGTAAGCCCTTGACCATTCATTCATTCGGTAGTATTGATTGAGCGCTTACTATGGGCAGAGCACTGTACTAAGCGCTTGGAATGGACAAATCGGCAACAGAAACAGCCCCTGCCCTTTGACGGGTTTACAGTCTAAGCAGCGTGAAGCAGCTTGGCTCCGTGGAAAGAGCCCGGGCTTGGGAGTCAGAGGTCATGGCTTCGAATCCCGGCCCTGCCACTTGTCAGCTGTGTGACTGTGGGCAAGTCACTTCGCTTCTCTCTGCCTCAGTTGCCTCATCTGTAAAATGGAGATGAAGACTGTGAACCTCACGTGGGACAACCTGATTACCCTGTATCTACCCCAGCGCTTAGAACAGTGCTCTGCACATAGTAAGCGCTTAACAAATACCAACATTAATAGGGGGAGACAGGCAGACAAGAACAATGGCAATAAATAGAGTCAAGGGGAAGAACATCTCATAAAAACAATGGCAAATGAATAGAATCAGGGTGATGTACAGCTCATTAAACAAAATAAATAGGGTGATGAAGATATATACAGTTGAGACTATCATATTGTACTCTCCCAAGCGTTTAGTAAAGTGTTCTGCACACAGTAAGCACTCAGTAAATACGATTGAATGAATTAATGAATATCCTTAGGAAATGATACTGAAGCACGAGCCCGTTGTTGGGTAGGGATTGTCTCTATCTGTTGCCGAATTGTACTTTCCAAGCACTTAGTACGGTGCTCTGCACACAGTAAGCGCTCAATAAATGCGATTGAATGAATGAATGTGCTAGGAATTGTGGGGTACAATTCACGCTAATCCAGTTGAACACAGTCCCTATCCCCCATGGAGCTCACAGTCTTAATGACCGTTTGCCAGATGTGGTAACTGAGGCACAGCGAAGTGAAGTGGCCTACCCGAAGTCACACAGCAGACCAGTGGCGGAACCAGTCCAAAGTGCTATCCCAAACGTTCTGCCCAAAACAAGCACTCGGTAATCCTTTTGATCGATTGAATTCCACCTATGTTCTCCTCTTGTGGTTTCAGTTCTGGTCTTCAACTTGCCTTTGACGGTGACTCAGAACAGAGATCACTGTGCAGTGGGGATCTTGGAGAATGGCGTCCTTTTGACAATTCAGAGTAGTTTAGGGACGGTCCTCACTTTAACCCCCCATAACCTTCTCGTTGATGGGCTTTTTAGAAGTAGGCTTGGTACGCGTGATAAGAATGATGGTATTTGGTAAGCGCTTACTATGTGCCAAGCACTGTTCTAAGCGCTGAGGTAGACACAAGGTAATCAGTTGTCCAATGTGGGGCGCTCAGTCTTAATCCCCATTTTGCAGATGAGGTACCGGAAGCACAGAAAAGTCAAGTGACTTACCCAGTCACACAGCCTGATAAGTGTCAGAGTCAGGATTAGAACCCACAACCTCTGACTCCCAAGCCCGTGCTCTGTCCACTCAGCTACACTGCTTCTCAAGTGTTAAAAAAAAAACAACAGAGGCCCAAGTAAGGAACAACAGTGTTGCCTAATGGATAGAGCATGGATGGGCCTGAGAATCAGAAGGACCTGGGTTCTAATCTTGATCTGCCACTTGTCTCCTGGCTGACCTTGGGCAAGTCTCGTCACTTGTCTGGGCTTCATTTATGATATCTATAAAGTTGGAATTAGCACTCTGAGCCCTCTGTGGTATGTGAACTATGTCCAACCTGATTTTCTTGTATCTATCCCAGTGGTTAGTACAGTGCCTGGCACAGAGTAAAGTGCTTAACAGGTACCATTGAAAGAAAAAAATGGCCCAGAATTTCCTGAAACCCAGTTTTCTATAATTCGCCCAGCTTGAGCAATAACCCCACTCCCTCCTCCGATTTCTAGCTAAACTCAGCCAATGGCTTGTCTTTGCCAGCTACCTCCATCTTTGGTCATGTAACATGTCTGCTAACTCTCTTGTACTCTCCCAACCACTTAGTTGAGTGCGCTACACATCGTAGGGGGTTCAATAAATACCAGTGACTGACCTCCCTTACAGGCCTTCATCAATCTGCGTTCTGCCATCTTAACTCCACTGAGATTGTTTTTCCCCAAGGTCCCCAGTGACCTCCTTTTTGCCAAATCTACGGGACTCTGAATAGCCAGTGGATTGGTGGACCCTGAATGCCCTCGGTTTCACTGTAAGACACGTTTTCATTATGTGGTCTGGCTACGGCATTATTAGCCAATTGAAAGTATTTGTAGGCAAGAACTAGCTTTTCCATGTACAACAAGCTGTGTCCCACTGTCTATAGGATGTGCATGTGAACAGATGTGCATGTTTCAATGTGGGGTGTTTGAAACACCTAGTGAACACCCTCAGAGGGCATTTTCTTGTGTTAATAATAATTATTCTATTAATGATAAATAATAATTAAGGTATTGGTTAAGTGCTTACTATGTTCCAGTCACTATACTAAATTCTGGGGTAGATAAAAGGTAACTGGGTTGGACATAACCCCCGACCCCCTTGACGCTCAGAGTCTAAATCCCTGTTTCACAGTTGAGGTAACTGAGGCACAGTGAAGTGACTTGTCCAAAGTCACACAGCAGACAAGTGGTGGAGGGGGAATAGAACCCATCACCTTCTGATTCCCAACCCTGTGCTCTGTTCCCTAAGTGATGCTGCTTCTTAAAGGGCACTAATTCCTTAGTCTTTCCCAGAAATTCTTTGAGTTGCCCAGTGATGTTGGAAATGATAATTACCGCTAGTAATAACGATGCTAACCATGGTCTATCGATGTTATTTATTATAACGGTGACTGTGATATTTGTTAGGCGCTTAGTATGTAGCAGGCACTGTACTCAGCACTAGGGTAGATACAAGTTAATCGGGTTGGGCACAGTCCCTGTCCCACATAGGGCTCACAGTCTTAATCCCCATTTTACAGAGCTGGGATCAGAACCCGAGTTTCCCTCCTCTGAGTCCTGAGCTTTTTTCACTAAACCCCGCTGCCCCAAATCTGAAAGTTCTTCCTTATATCTGTAATTATCATTAATAGTAGTGTATTTCTCAAACAATTACCATGTGTCAAGCCCTGTTTCAAGTGCCGAGGCAGATAGGAATTAATCAGGACGGACGCAGTCGCTCTCCCACAGTATAGCCTAATGGAAACAGTGCAGACCTGGTCGTCAGAGGAGCTGAGTTCTAATTCCTACTACCTTATGTTTGCTGTGTGAACTTGGGCAAGTCTCTTAACTTCTCTGGGCCTCAGTTTCCTCAACTGTCTAATGGGGATTCAATACCCGTTCTCCCTCCTACTTAGACTGTGAGCCCCATAATAATAAAAATAATTATGGTACGTAAGTGCTTATTAAGTGTCAAGCATTGTTCTAAGCACTGGGGTAGATACTAGTTAATCAGGTTGGACCCAATCCCTGTCATATTTGGGTGAGACTGTGGCAGAGGGGACTATAAGAGTCGTAAGTATCTTAAAAGGGGCAGTGAATAGAACAGAATAAGATAACCCAGTTCGTGCATTGCCCCAGTAGCAGGTTTATTTTTTAAAAAAGAAAGCTAGGTGTCAAGCACTGTGCTTAGTGCCATGGTAGATAAGGTCGAACACAGTTCCTGTCCCGTATGAGGCTCACAGCCCAAGTAGGAGGGAGAACAAGTATCGATTTCCTATTTTACAGTTGAGGAAACAGAATCCCATGCAGCTCCTTTATCTCCCATTTACCTGCCAAGTCCAGCGTTTATAACTCTGGGCAAAACGGATCGGCAAATTCATCCGGCTTCCATAAAGATCAGAGAAAGGTCTTTGGAGCTAATGTAGATGGTTAATGCCTCTGTCTCTTCCCTCTCTTTCCGTTATTGAGGTGGAAAACAGCTGGCAGTATACTAATCCTGTGCAGGACTTGAAGACTGTCATTGTTCCCCTTTGGCCTGTTCTTCTCCAGTTAAATAATCATAAAGGCCTTTGGGTAATCTAATCTCTTAATCATTCGCTTGCTTACTTTAAATTTCTTCCAGGTTCTGCACATCTCTCTTTAATTTTGGGCCTCCAAAATGGGGAAACTTCACTGAGGGCTTCATCAGTGCCAAGTTTAGAGGAAGGAATTCATACCCATTTAAGATAAGCAGGAGAATTGGTCTGTCCATCCCCACTACAGATTCATGACATTCTTAGAAGTTGAATTTGCCGAAGGCAACCCAAGCCTAGCAATGCCTCTAAAGTGTGTCTGATTTACATGCTACACTTTTTCATGACTAGCAAAGGATTGCAGGAAAATGGGAAGGGAAATGGCCAGAAACAATTGATTAAAAAAAAAAAGAGAGAGAAAAACTGGTCCAATTATAATCTAGGGTTTAATCTGAGTTTTGAACTGAAATGAATAAAGCAAGAGATTCCATTCGAATTCAGTCCTGTTCTTTCCCAGTTGTGACATTTTATTTCATTGAACGACTGGCTCATTACAGTCCTTGGATTTTCAGATTGACAGATAATGCAGCCCAACATATGCTTCAGAATCTGGTTAGAGGTGGGATTTCAAGATAAGGCCCCCCAAATTTCTAGGTGCATGTCCTTTACAGAACTGTTTCATTTTATATGTTTGTCAATCGTTGAAATCAGAGGGCTAAAATGCCTTGGGAAACCAGGAAATAGTTTGAATGGTCCACTGGCAGGTCACTGAGAGGGATTACCTACTACCCAATTTAAAAACCACTCTTATGATTTTTTACAGATTTTAGAAGCATTGAATTTCAGAACTGGAAATGGGGCGAGCCCATTTTAAATTGTATGAATGAGGAGAAAAAAAAGTCTACAATCCAACTTTCCTGTGACTTTAGGGAATACGCGAGACTTACTGCTGTTTTAATTTTGCTTGGTTTCTCAGCTACCTTTTTCTTTAAGGATAAATTTTGTAGACTGGGCTTAAAATTAATTTGCATTTTTGCTTCAATTAGGTTAAGAACTTTTCCCACATATCTGCTTTTCTTTGAAGTAATTGTTCACTTTCTTGATCCTACATTTTAACCGCACCCTCTACTTTGTTCAATTGTATGTTCTCTATGCTACTTTCTTTTTTTCCCCTCTTTTTCTCTCCCTTTACTTTCCCTAGGCCTCCCTCCTTTCCTTTCTGTGTCTCCCTGTATCTCCCCTTTTCTTAGGACGGCTCTCCATAATGTTTGTCTTTGATGTCTCTAAAGTCACCTTGAAACCTCATTACTCTCCAAGGAAAAAAAGCCCAGCTCTCTAAAGCATGAAGATGTCTGTTAACTATATATCCTGGAAAGCAGCATGGCCTAGTGGAAAGATCAAGGGCCTGGGAGTAAGGAACTGGGTTCTAATCATGCTCTGCCAATTACTTGCTGTGTGACCTTGGGCAAGTCACTTAGCTTCTTTGTGCCCAAATGTAAAAAATGAAGATTCAGTACCTGTTCTCCCTCCTTCTCAGACTTTGAGTCCCATGTGGGACAGGGGCTCTGTCTGACCTGGTTAACTTGTATCTACCCCAGTGTTTAGCACAGTGCTTTGCACATAGTAAGCACTGAATACAATTATAATAAAAGATACATTTATATATACATGCAAGCAGCGTGGCTCAGTGGAAAGAGCACGGGCTTAGGAGTCAGAGGTCATGGGTTCTCATCCCGGCTCCGCCACTTGTCAACTGTGTGACTTTGGGCGAGTCACTTAACTTCTCGGTGCCTCAGTTACCTCATCTGGAAAATGGGGATGAAGACTGTGAGCCCTGCATGGGACCTGATTACCCTGTATCTACTCCAGCGCTTAGAACAGCGCTCGGCACATAGCGCTTAACAAATACCAACATTATATTCACAGAGACAAGAAATACTTGTTGGAAAAATACAAATTCAGGAAATGGGAAGTCTATTTTTTTCTCCAATCCCTGTTCAAATAGGACATTTTTCCATGTGGCAGACTTACAAAAAATGCCAGGAGATTTTGAAAGCAGATAATTGCCGTTAATCTGCAAAGGACAAAAATGTGCAGTAAAAGCTACTGGAACTCTTGACTGTATATGGAATGGCTAAGGACAAAAAAAAAGAGTTATTTATTGCAGTTTTAGTGCTTATTTTAGTTCAGGTTATTATCCTTCTCAGTTAAATTTTTTTTTTGGAACTACATTATAAGCCACTAGAAGGCAGGGATTGTATCTACCAATTCTTTTGTGCTCGCCCAAGATTTTAGGACAGTGCTCTGCACACAGTAAGCACTCAGTACCATAGATTGAACTTTGTTCCTTAATCACAAACACAAAATGGGTATTGGAGGAAATATATGAGACGAAAGGTCATTTGTTCCCCTCCTCAATTGAAGCATCACCCTTTTTAACATGTTTCTGAAGGAAGTACCTGGAGGAGGCAGTTAGAGATATACATAACTCTATTAAATTAAATTCTTTTTAATTAAATTTAATAAATTTGATTAATTATTTTATTATTTATCCCATCTGCACTGAAAACAAGAACATAAATTTGCCTCAGTATTTCTTTTATGTGATTTCCTGTTGCCTTGAAAAATACTTATAAATGACATGGGTTCTGCCCTACCATTTCCTACATCTATAGCCACAGTAAGACCAAATGTATCATAATAATGAAGAAGGTTTAGTCCATCGCTAAGCATTTTTGGCTTTTTTCAGGAGTACCCCAGTGCACTTTGACAGACGTTGCTAGAAAATACGATCCAGTAGCTTGGTTAGCAGACTACTTTGAAACGGTGCTTCAGGGCAGTCAACAATAATCATACTTTTTGAGTGCATACTGTATGCAAAGCACTGTTCTAAGTGCTTGGGAGAGGACAACAGAGTTGGTAGACATGTTCCCTGCCCACAGAGAGTTTAGAGTCTAGAGGGTGAGACAGACAAAAAATATGAATAAATAAATTATGAATCTGTTCATAAATGCTATGGAGCTGAGGGAGGGGTGAATAAAAGAAACAAATCCAAATGCAAGGATGATGGAGAAGGGAATGGGAGAAGAGGAAATGAGGGCTTATTCAGGGAAGGCCTCTTGTAGATGTGCCTTCCATACGGACAGATTTAGAACTGGAAACAATTTAATTAAATCTGAATTGACTCTTGAGTAAAATATATTTAGGAAGCTGCCAGGGACTCACCCCGTAGAAAGCTCTATTGTATGTTATTTTTAAATAAAACTTTTGGTTTAGTTTTGATACGGAAAGCAATTGGCTTGATCGTCAAGCCCTTTTCTAATGACTTCTATCCTCTTTCTGTCCACTGAGTCCAATCCCAAGCATTTAGTGCAGTGCCCTGCAAACAGTAAGCACTCACAAATACCATTGATCTAGAGAAGCAGCGTGGCTCAGTGGAAAGAGCACGGGCTTGGGAGTCAGAGGTCATGGGTTCGAATTCAGGCTCTGCCGCTTGTCAACTGTGTGACTGTGGGCAAGTCACTTAACTTCTCTGTGCCTCAGTGACCTCATCTGTAAAATGGTGATTAAGACTGTGAGCCTCATGTGGGACAACCTGATTACCCTGTGTCTATCCCAGTGCTTAGAACAGTGCTCTGCACATAGTAAGCGCTTAACGAATATCAACATTATTATCACTGACTGATTGACTTCCTTTATAGATGTTCAGTGGAGTCATAGATGTTTTCATCTAAAGGGAATTGATTTTTACTACGCTTCCATTTTTACTGCCATAATGAGAGCTGCTTGGATCTCTGTTTCTTTTTTGCTTCTTATTGAATTGATTAGTAGTATTACAACCTACTAGCTAAACCTCTCTTGTGAGACAGTGTAAATATACATCCCTTCTTCTCTTTCCATGGGAAGCCGCGTGATTTAGCCGCAAAGGCATGTGTCTGGGGCTCGGAGGACTGCATTCTAATCCCGGCTCCTCACTTGCTTTCTGTGACCTTGGGCCAATCACTTAATTTCTCTGTGTCTCAGTTTCCTCGATCATAAAATGAGGATTCAGTGCCCGTTCTCCCTCTTACTTAGGTCAGACACAGTCCCCGTTCCACATGGGGTTCACAGTCTAAGTTGTATCTACCCCAGCACTTAGAACAGTGCTTGACACACAGTAAGCGTTTAACCAATACTATTATCACTATTATAGTGGTTTATTGAGATTCAAGCTCAAGTTCATGATTTTAAAACTGTACAACTGTAGAAAGATTGCCAGCAGCAAAAGGACAACTCACTTGAGTCCAGTTTTAAAGCTCTGTTGACTGTTCATTCTTTCATTCAATCGTATTTATTGAACGCTTACTTTGTGCAGAGCACTGTACTAAGCGCTTGGAAAGTACAGTTCCGCAACAGAGACAATCCCTACCCAACCGGTTCACGGTCTAGAAGGGGTGGTCAGACAACACAACAAAACAAGACAGAGCAAGTGGACGGGCACCAGTAGTATCAATGTAAAGGAATAGAATTATAGATATATACACATCATTAAGAAAATAAATAGAATAATAAATATCTACAAATATACACAAGTACTGTGGTGCAGGGAGGGGGTAAAGGGAGTAGGAGCGATGGGGGGAGAAGGAGGAGCAGAGGAAAAAGGGGGCTCAGTCTGGGAAGGCCTGAAGGAGGTGAGCTTTGCATCTAAGTCCTTATTTTTTGCCAATAAACTCTGTCTTCTGGCTTGCTTAAAAGTGCCATCCACGTAGCAGTGGATTTGCATTCTGGATGGATTTATGAAGAAGCCTTCAAGATAGAGGCAGGTGTCCTGGGCAGTGAAGCAAAATCTTTCCAGCTGGTCAGGTCATACTTCCACAGCACTTTGAGTCAACCCCCCAGTTTCTTTTGTAGATCAGTCTTGTCATGAGCAGGTAGCGGGGCCTCACGGAAAGAGCTCAGGATTAGGATGTGGAGGACCTGGGTTCTAGTCCCTGCTCTGCTACTTGTCTGGTGCTATATGACCTTGGGGGAGTCACTTAACTGCTCTGTGCCTCAGTTATCCCAACAGTAAAATGGGGATGAAGAGTGTGAGCCCTTTGTGGGATGGGGATTGGGTGCAGCATGATTAGCTTGTATCTACACCAGTGCTTAGAACAGTGCTTGACTTGAAGTAAATGCTTAAAAACTACCATAATAAAGTTCTTTTATCTGCTAGGTATCTTCTAAAGTGGTTGGATAAGCACAGTGGTTAAAGGACTCATAATTTCCCCACTTAAAATCTGTGGGACTTTAATGGGGTGAGAAGCAGAAGTACCATGGCATAGTGCTTGGCACATAGAAAGCACTTAACAAGTACCATAACTGTTATGGATAGAGCCCTGGCCTGGGAGTCCAGAAGGTCAGGGTTTCTAATGGTGGCTCCACACTTCATTCATTCAGTAGTATTTGTTGAGCGCTTACTATGTGCAGAGCACTGTACTATGCGTTTGGAATGTACCATTCAGCAATGGATAGAGACCATCCCTGCCCAGTGACGGGCTCACAGTCTATTCGGGGGAGACAGATGGACCGAAAGAAGGCAATATAATCACAATAAATAGAATCAAGGGGATGGACGCCTCATGTCTGCTCTGTGACCTCGAGCAAGTCACTTTACTTCTCTGGCCCTCAGTTACCTCATCTCTAAAATGGGGATTAAGATGTGAGCCCCATATGGGACAGGGACTGTTTCCAACAATCTGCTTGTATCCACAATATAGTGCCTGGCACATAGGAAGCGCTTAACAAATATCATCATTAATTACGAAAGAGGTTGACTAGGAGGAAGATGTTTGGTATCCCTCGGAAGGATCGTATATCTCGTGGTTCCTGAACTTACTGCAGGACTTGAGCAAGAGCCTTGAAAGCCCCTGAAGGAAAGAGGCAAAATGGGGTGAGGGGGAGGGGGGCACAATTAGGAATTGGTTGTTTTTGAACCCCAGAGAGACTCCAGGTACTGCTGAAGAGAAAACAGTGAACTAACTCTCCAGCGACACTATCCCAAGTGGACCAGACCCTCCTAAGGTAACATACCACCACCTTGCAATTGAGAATCAAGGAAAGAACCAGGCCTGAGAGTCTGAGGCCCTGGGTTCTAATCCTGAATCTACCGCTTGTCTGCTTTGTGGCCTTGGGTAAGTCACTTCACTTCTCTGTGCCTCAGTTACCTCATCCCTAAAGTGTCAGTTAAGGCTGTGAGCCTCATGTGGGACAAGGGCCGTGTCCAACCTGATTAGCTTGTATCTAACCCAGTCCTTAGAGCGGTGCCTGGCACATTGTGAGCACTTAACAATATCATTAAAAAAAAATCAGTAAGGTACCACTGGAAGCTGCACAATCTTTTTCAGGCTACTAGGGTACAAGTTAGTTATCGAAGTAATCAGGTTGGACACAGTCCATGTTCTACATGTGGCTCACGATCTTAATCCCCATATAAGAGATAACTGAGGAACAGAGAAGTTAAGTGACATGCCCAGAGAACCAGCATGACCAAGTGGAAAAAGCACAGGTCTGGGAGTCAGAATTAGCTGGGCTCTAATCCCTGCTCTGCTGTATGTGATCTTGGGCAGGTCACTTAGCTTCTTTGTGCCTCAGTTACCTCCTCTGTAAAATGAGGATCAAGATTCAGTCCTAAATGGACATGGAATGTGTCCAATCCGACTAGCTTATTTCTACCCCAGTGCTAAGAAGTGTTTCTGGCACACAATAAGTGCTTAGCAAATACCATGGGGGAAAAAAAAGAAAAGAAATTCCCCCCCCCCAAAAAAAAAACCCAGCAACTTGCCTTAGGTCACACAACAGACAAGTAGACAAGTGGCAGAACGGGGATTAAGACCCAAGTCCTCTGATTCCCAAGATCATTCTCTTTTCACTAGGCCATATTGGTATATACGTACATATCCATTATTCATTTCTACTGAAGTCTGTCTCCCCTGTAGAAAGTAAGCCTTTTGTAGGCAGGGACTGTGTCCACCAACTCTGGTTTATTCTATTCTCCCAAGTGCTTAGTACAAAGATCTGAATACAGTAAATTCTCATAAGTACCATTGATAGATTGAGTGGAAAAAAAAGTTCTCTCCAGCTCCTCTTTCCCCATATGAAAACATGGAGTGTTCCTTGCCAAACAAAGTAACTGGACATGAAGGGAAGAGAGACAAAGCTGATAATGGGTTACAATGTCAACTAGGTCAAAAATGAAAAGGAAGGGATATGAGAACCGAGTATCTTCATAAAGGGAAGAGTTCCAAGACAGTGACTTTGGGTGAAATGTAAAAATGGGTATCAAGTATGCAATATATAAATTTTAATTACATTAAAGCCTGCACAAGGACAATTAGATTTTTTTTTCTAAAGCCAAGGAAGGCTTAATTGATTATACACATTTTCTTCTGTAAGAATGTATTTTCTTTCACAAAGCTTATTAAGCTCATCTGGTGCTCATCAGGAGGATGGGTGAAATTCTTACACTTGTTCCATGGGTTTGCTGTTTGCTGACTCTGGGCCACCATCAGAACTGAAAGTTCATTATGTTCATATTTAAGCCAGGGCCCTCTGGTTTTAGCAGGATCTTTTTACAGCTCTGAGCCAATCAGCTGCTGATCCAGGTAGTCTTGTGTCAGTCAGCCGTATTTATTGAGCGCTGACAGTGTGCAGAGCACTGTACTAAATGCTTGGGAGAGTACAACTTAACAGACATGTCGCCTGTCCATAACTAGCTTACAGTCTAGCGGGCAAGCTACATGTTCACGGTGATTATCTGAAAGTCTGCAAAACAGAGTTCCAGACTGTGACTTGTGCCTCCCATGGTTTTTCTGCTTACTCTGGGCGTTCTTCCAAGATTCTAAATTTTAGATTGCAAGCTGCACCATCCCCAGCCCCCTCTTCCCTGACGAGAGAAGGGAGCTATGTCTAATTCGACCCCATATCCTCTCCCGGTGCTAACGAGAGTGTTCTGCTTACAGTAAGCACTTCATAAGTACTATTATTCATTCATTTGTATTTATTGAGTGCTTATTGTGTGCAAAGCACTGTACTGAGTGCTTGGGAGAATACAATATAATAATAATAATAATAATGTTGGTATTTGCTAAGCACTTACTACGTGCAGAGCACTGTTCTAAGCGCTGGGGTAGATACAGTCTTCATCCCCGTTTTACAGTGAGGTACAGAAGAGTGAAGTGACTTGCCCACTGTGTGACTGAGCCACGCTGCTTCTCTAACAATATAACAATAAATAGATACATTCCCTACTACTATCACTATTAATAAAGCCAAAATCTATTTCTGAAGACCTCTTCCAAAGAAGGAATCAGGTTTCTAGTTCTACTTTACAGACCAAAATTTCTAAATGGAGAAAAACCTCCCCTGTCTCAAGTTGCTTATTGTTCACCCTGGGGATTCACTCCCTAGTCTTGGAGCTCAGAAAGCAGACCTGGACGTTTTAAAGCACAATATGGCTACACTAACTGAGCTTTGGCGTGAAGTAACATGACCTAGTGGAAAGAGACCGGGCCTGGGACTCAGTGGGCCTGGAATCCAATCCCAGCTCTGCTGCCTGGCTTCCGTATGACCTTGGGCAAGTAACTTAACTTCTCGATGCCTCGGTTTCCTCTTCTGTAAAATGTAGAGTCAATACCTGTTCTCTCTCGTACTTGATCTGTGAGACCACTGTGGGACAGGGACTGTGTCCAACCTGATTATTTTCTATCTACCCCAATGCTTAGTACAGTGTTTCGCACATAATGAACACTTAAGAAATGCTATAATTATTATTAGTACATCATATCAGGTTGTACTATAAGGCAAACTGTCATCTTTTCTTCCTTCCTTTCTTTTCTTCCCCTTTCCCTTCCACTTCTCTTTCATTCCCTTTTCCTGCCCCCGCTAAAACTCTTTCAGTCTGGTTTTAGAAATAGTTTAAAGTGCTTACTTGATGCTAAACAGTAATCCCCGATCTGCTACCCGACCCCGAGCAAGTCATGTAACTTCTCTGTGCCTCAGCTGCCTCATCTGTAAAATGGGGATTCAGTATCTGTTATCCCTCCCCTTAGACCATGAGCCCCATGTGGGATGGGGACCGTCCGACCTGATGAATTGTATCTACCCCAGCACTTAGAACAGTGCTTGTCATATAGCCTTTAACAAATACCAGCATTATTAACATTACTAATCACTGGACAGATAAAAGGTAATTAATTCATACACAGTCCCTGCTTCACAATGGGAATACAATCTTGAGGCCCCCGATTGACCGATCAGTCACTTAATCAATGGTATTTGTTGAGCACTTACTCTGCATAGGGCACTCTACTAGGTTCTTGGTACAGGTAGGTACTAGGTACAGTGCTCTGCACATAGTAAGCGCTCAATAAATACTATTGAATGAATTCTTGGGAAAGTAGAGAAGCAGCGTGGCTCAGTGGAAAGAGCGTGGGCTTTGGAGTCAGAGGTCATGGGTTTGAATCCCGGCTCGGCCGCTCGTCGGCTGTGTGACTTTGGGCCAGTCACTTCACTTCTCGGTGCCTCAGTTCCCTCATCTGTAAAATGGGGATTAAGACTGTGAGCCTCACGTGGGACAACCTGATTCCCCCGTGTCTACCCCAGCACTTAGAACAGTGCTCGGCACATAGTAAGCGCTGAGCAAATACCAACATTACCAACATCATAAGTACAATTCAACAGAGTTGGTAGGCACGCTCCCTACCCTCCAGGATCTTAGAGCTGAGGAAACTGAGGCCCAGAGAAGTAAAGTAACTTGTCTAAGGTCATCCAGATGACCAGTGTCCAAACTGGGATTAGGACCTGGATTTCCTCATCTCTAATCCCATGTCCATTGCACTGGGCCAGACTGCTTTCCTCAAGAGCTAAAAGCGGTATTATAGCGTTTCAGATCATGCTTGTTGTGGGCAGGGAAGTTGTCTGCTTTTTGTCGTATTGTGCTCTCTCAAATGTTTAGTAGGGTGCTCTGCACACGGTAAGCGCTCAATAAATACGATTGAATGAATGAACGAATAAAAGCAAGGGCTCTTGGGCATATCCCCTGTTGAGTCCACTGCTTCATGGAGATGACAAGCTCCCACTTCAAAGGAACCCTGTACTCAGAGTAGCTCTGTAGGGGACAAGATCAAGGTCCAGCTGGGACCTCCTCTGAGCTCATTGCTTGCTGGGAGGGATTTCCTGGAACAGTCATACAGTGCGCCCAGGAACAAGGTGTTTCACGTTGTGTGGGTTTCATTCACTATTTCCATAAATAAAAATGGGTTTCATTTATTGCCATTGTTCTTGTCCGTCTCCCCCGATTAGACCGTAAGCCCGTCAAAGGGCAGGGGCTGTCTCTATCTGTTACCGATTTGTCCATTCCAAGTGCTTAGGACAGTGCTCTGCACATAGTAAGCGCTCAATAAATACTATCGAATGAATGAATGAATGAATGAATTCACTAGCATCTTTTTCAAGCACATTATCAGTCTCCTCTTGTTTTCCTAATCAAAATGCAACAGATAGAATTCCAGTTTGGGTTGGTGTTTTTAGCTATCAGTAGTATTTATTGAGTTGCTTACTGTGTGCAGAGCACGGTACTGGGTGCTTGTAAGAGTACTACAGCGTAGGTAGGCACATTTCCTGCCCACCAGGCTCTTACAGTCTAGAGGAAGCATGATGACAGTCAGAAAAACATTTGGTGTCATTCACCCTAAATGCTAAGTATTTTTCGTCTGAACAAATTATGAATTGCTGATGAGTTGGGGAAGGCTTTCTGGAGGAGATGTGACTTCAGAAGGGCTTGAGAGATAAGGTGGGGAGAGCTGTGGTTTGGTAAATTTGAAGGGGGGGAGGGAGTTCCAGAATGCTTAGTACCGTGTTCTGCACACAGCGCTCAATTGAACGAATCAGTGAGTAAGAATTTAAGGGAGTAGTTAATACATTTCATGCCAGTTCAGGTGGGCTACACCTGTCATCAGTCCCTCTGCTTCCTCTCTCCCCCCCCTTCACCTCCTCTCAGCTAAGCCCCCTTTCCCCCCCTTTCCCTCTGCTCCTCCCCCTCTCCTTTCCCTTCCCCTCAGCACTGTCCTCATCCGCTCATTTATATATGTTTTTATTACCCTATTTATTTTGTTAATGAGGGGTACATCCCCTTAATTCTCTTTATTGCTATAGTTTTTGTCTGTCTCCCCCGATTAGACTGTAAGCCCGTCAATGGGCAACGATTGTCTCTATCTGTTGCCTAATTGTACATTCCAAGCGCTCTGCACATAGTAAGTGCTCAATAAAGACTATTGAATGAATGAATGAATACTAGCGTCTTGTGTAAGGAGAGTTTGTACACTGACAAGCAGGTTAGGGATGCAGGGGATACTCAAACCCGGCAAAGTCCTCGAGAGCTCCAGACTTGGGGTGTAATTTTTATCCTCTCCCCCACTAAGGCCCCCTTCCTATTGGGTGATGCTAGCCTTTTGCAGATGATAATGCGTTTCGATTTCCCTACGCATTGTATTTCTAAGCCAGGATTTTAAGACGTAACCTCTATCATGCAGAACTTGAATAATGAAGAATAGAAAATAAGGATGTTGGTATATTTAAGCACCTACTATGTGCCAACCGCTGTACTAAGCCTGAGGTAATCAATTTGGTCACAGATCCGATTCCAAATGGGCCTCCCAGGTGGAGGGAGAACAGGTATTTTATCCCCTATTTATAAATGAGGAAACTGAAGGATGGAGAAGTAAAGTGACTTGGCCAAGGCAAGCGGCCTACCTGAGATTAGAACCCAGGTCTTTTGACTCCCAATCCATGCTCTTTCCACTAATAATAATAATAATAATAATGTTGGTATTTGTTAAGCGCTTACTATGTGCCGAGCACTGTTCTAAGCGCTGGGGTAGACACAGGGGAATCAGGTTGTCCCACGTGGGGCTCACAGTCTTAATCCCCATTTTACAGATGAGGTAACTGAGGCACAGAGAAGTGAAGTGACTTGCCCACAGTCACACAGCTGACAAGTGGCCGAGCCGGGATTCGAACCCATGAACTCTGACTCCAAAGCCCGTGCTCTTTCCACTGAGCCACGCTGCTTCTCTAATAATGTTGGTATTTGTTAAGCGCTTACTATGTGCCGAGCACTGTTCTAAGCGCTGGGGTAGACACAGGGGAATCAGGTTGTCCCACGTGGGGCTCACAGTCTTAATCCCCATTTTACAGATGAGGTAACTGAGGCACCGAGAAGTTAAGTGACTTGCCCAAAGTCACACAGCTGACAAGTGGTAGAGCCGGGGTTCGAACCCATGACCTCTGACTCCAAAGCCCGTGCTCTTTCCAGTGAGCCACGCTGCACTAGTCCACACTGCTCCCCTAGAATATCGCTAAAACAAATCTCTCACTTGGATCCTGTATATGGTGATAGGAGATTCCCAAAAGAGTTGATTTTACAGTCACTACCATCATGGCCTGGAAGATAGAACACTCTGTTGCTGAATTGTACACTCCAAGCGCTTAGTACATTGCTCTGCACATAGTAAGCACTCATTAAATACTATTGAATGAAGTACTGCTTGGCGGCATCTGGAAAATTGGATAGGTAACGAGGCAATCTCTGTAGAGTCTGCTTGCGACGTCGGGCATGTCACCGCACTTCTCGGGCCTTCATTACCTCATCTGTGAAATGGGGATTAAGATTGTGAGCCCCATGTGGGTCAGGGACTGTGTCCAACCTGATTACCTTGTATCTGCTGATGTACTTAGTAAAGTACCTGGCAAACGGTAAGCACTTAAATACCATTTACAGCAACAGCTTTTCAGCTCTTCCTCTCCTCCACAGCTCAGCCAGTCATTCGATTAAGGATATTTATTGAGTGTTTACTGTGGGCAGAGCACTGGTAGAGGATTGAAGAACTTTGCAGAGGATGGTCTTGATTCACCAACCTGTGGGTTATGACCCTGGCCCACTTCATTCACTCGTATTTTTTGAGCACTTATTGTGTTCAGTAAGACTGTACACAGTTAGGACTTGCTGTGAAGAGCCTGGAAGAAGTCATAATAATAATGATGGCATTCGTTAAGTGCTTACTGTGTGCCACGCACTGTTCTAAGCGCTGGAAGGGGATACAAGGTGATCAGCTTGTCCCACGTGGGGCTCACGGTTTTAATCCCCATTTTACAGATGAGGTAACTGAGGCACAGAGAAGTGAAGTGACTCGCCCAAAGTCACACAGCTGACAAGCGGCAGAGCGGGATTAGAACCCATGACCTATAACTCCCAAGCCCGGGCTCTTTCTACTGAGCCACGCTGCTTCTCTGAAATAATAATAATAATAATGTTGGTATTTGTTAAGCGCTTACTATGTGCCAAGCACCGTTGTAAGCACTGGGGTAGACACAGGGGAATCAGGTTGTCCCACGTGGGGCTCACAGTCTTAATCCCCATTTTACAGATGAGGTAACTGAGGCAGCGAGAAGTTAAGTGACTTGCCCAAAGTCACACAGCTGACAAGTGGCCGAGCCGGGATTCGAACCCATGACCTCTGACTCCAAAGTCCGTGCTCTTTCCACTGAGCCACGCCGTGAAGTGAAAATGTGCCGATGTAACAGTTGCCACAAAAATATAAATTGTCAATCCTGTGGCGTTTCCAGTGACGGTATATGTCCAGAAGCTTGGACGGTGAAAAAACAGGATAGAAAGAACATTGATTCTTTTGGAATGCGGTGTTGGAGAAGACTTCTGCAAATACCATGGACTGCCCGAAAAACAAACAAATGGATTTTAGAACCAATTAAGCCAAAGTGGTCTTTGGAAGGCCAAACGACCTAGATTAGCATATTTTGGACACACGATCAGGAGGGCTAATTATCTGGAGAAGACACTGATGCTAGGAAAAGTCCAGGGAAAATGAGGACGAGGCAGACCGGCAGCTAGATGGATAGAGAGCATAACAACAGTAACGGAAGAACCGTTTGAAAGGTTGCGGATTATGGCAGAGGACGGGGCATTCCGGAGAAAGTATTCATGGAGCTGCTATGAATCGAAAACCACTCGACGGCACTTAATAATAATAATACTGTGTGCGGAGCACTATACTAAGCACTTGGGAAAGTACGCTACGACAATAAACGGACACGTTCCCTGCCCACAGTGAGTTTTCAGTCTAGAGGACGAGCTTCTGCTGCACCATTCTGCTACTCGAATAAGAGTTTATCTTTCCCTAATGGAGCATATGTCTGGTGAAGCACTTTTTATTGTTGAAGACATGAACAGGTTTGGGAGAAGAACCTGTAACCTCTCTGTGGGCAGGAATCATAATGATGTTGGCATTTGTTAAGCGCTTACTATGTGCAGAGCACTGTTCTAAACACTGGGGGAGATACAAGGTCATCAGCTTGTCCCACGTGAGGCTCACAGTTAATCCCCATTTTACAGATGAGGTCACTGAGGCACAGAGAAGTGAAGTGACTTGCCCACAGTCACACGGCTGACTACCACAGAATCATGTCTACCACCACTGTTAAATTGTCCTCTCCCAAACGCTTAGTTTAGTGTCCTGCACACAGTGAACACTCAATAAATATGATCGATTAAACCTGCTGCTGAGTTTGATCAAACTGTTTTTCATACTGTCCTCTCCCAAGTGCTTAGTACAGTGCTCTGCACACAGTAAGTGCTCAATAAATACAAGTGAATTAATGAATCAAACATTGCTGGAGGTTGGTGGATGATAAAGTGGCTTTTGGATAGTGGTGGGGCAGGTGCTTCTAATTGATTTTGGGATGTCCTTCAGTGTTTATGCCACCAGTCTCAAAAGTCAGACTTTACTGGGGAGTGACCTGTAAACTCATAATCCAGTGGGAGCTGGGGAATGAAGCACTGTTGTTTTGCTTTCCCAAAATATGATGGCCTAAATAATAATAACCTTTGATTTAAAGGAAGAGGGATGGCATGGAAATGGTGAAAGCTCTGTACCCTTTTAAAATCGCTATGTGGATTTGGTGGAAACATTATCCCTGCTTTTTCTGAACCTCTACTGAGCCATTTTAATTGATTGGAAAGGTTAAGCATAGCATGGGCAGCTGATCATTTGCAACCTTTCTAGTTGATTAATTCTGTCAACAAGCCTGTTAAGGTGTTGAATAGATGTCTACTGCTTATTAGGATAGCAACTGGAATTCCCCCTCCCTCCCTCCCTTCCCTTTCTGGAATTCCCCCTCCCTCCTTTCCTCCCTTCTCCACTCCCTCTTTCCCCCCTCCTCATTCTCTCTCCCTCTCTTTCACCCCCTCTTTGCCTCCCCCACTTTCCCTCCCTTCCCCCTCTCTCTCTTGCCCTTTTCTCTAATAATAATCATGTTGGTATTTGTTAAGCGCTTACTACGTGCCGAGCACTCTTCTAAGCGCTAGGGTAGACACAGGGGAATCAGGTTGTCCCACGGGAGGCTCACGGTTAATCCCCATTTTTACAGATGAGGGAACTGAGGCCCAGAGAAGTGAAGTGACTTGCCCACAGTCACACAGCTGACAGGCGGCAGAACCCGGGAGTCGAACCCATGACCTCCGACTCCGAGGCCCAGGACCTTTCCACTGAGCCACGCTGCTTCCCCCTCTCTCTAATTCTAATATTCAAATTGAGCTGATGAGGGGCTCTTCTTCGGGTTAGTGCTGGAAGCCTCAGAGAAATACTGGGCTTTATAGTTCAAATTAACATTGTTATATACCGTTTATTCAGCATCCACCGTATGCCGGGGCAGCACGAAGATGCTCTGTTGAAGGAGAAAAGGCAAGCAAAGATGACGGAAACGAACTTTTGTAGACCGAATCGTTAGCCTTCAAATAGTCAGAAAATCCAAGGGTGAGGGGGGACACTATAAATACTAGATCTCTGGAAGAGTTAGTAGCTCAGGAAGGGTCTTCTCTGGGCTTTTGGAAGGAGGATTTCCCACCAACTCTCCCCAGAGGCAGTAAATTACCATCATCATCACTATTAACACCCAACTCCTGCTGATCTCCACTGCATTCATAAGGCTGCACTAAGCACCACGCCTGTGCTCTTTGGTCTCTAATCCTTTAAAATCCTGTCTGATCCATGGGTAACCGTTCCAAGTGTGTCTTAGTGACAAGGAGAAAACAAGGTGACAAAGAGAAGCGGAGGGCCTAGAGGATAGAATGTGGGCTCCCAAGTCAGAAGGACCTCGGTTCTAATCCTGGCTTTGCTACTTCTCTGTGGTGTGACCTTGGGCAAGTCACTTCACTTCTCTGGAGTTCAGTTACTTTCATTCATTCAATAGTATTCATTGAGCGCTTATGATGCGCAGAGCACTGTACTAAGCGCTTGGAATGGACAAATCGGCGCTTGGAATGCACAGTTACCTCATCTGTGAAATGGGGATTAACACTGTGAGCCTCATGTGGGACAGGGACTGTGTCCAACTTGATTAGCTTGTTTCTCCCCCAGTGCTGAGTACAGTGCCTAGCACATAGTAAGCACTTGACAAATTCCACCAAAACAAAACAAAAAAACATAGAAGGCTGGGTAGTGCAGAGAGTACTTAAGCGCTTAATACTTAACGCTTGAGCGCTTAGTATATTGCTTTGCACCCAGTAACAGCTCGATAAATACCGTTGATTTGTTGACAGCCGAGCCCTGGAACCTTTTCAGGCTTGGATTGTTTTCTTCCGATCTTTGAACTCCATTATGGACCAAAGGGGAGATGTCTTTCTGAAATGGACTCAATTTCAATTATATAGCCTTTGCGGAAAAAAGGGAATTCCCAAGGATATGCCCAGATGAGGAGATTGAAACAGTTACTTGAACTGCTCCTGGATCCAGATCCTTTTTCCCTTTTGGAATCGTGGCAGATGTCAAAATCATTTTGATCTATACATCTGCTCTTTTTTTAGTTCAGTGTATTTAAGTGCTTACTACCTACCAGGCACTGTACTAACACTGGGGTAGATACAAAATAATCAGCTTGGACACAGTCCCTGTCCCACATGGGGCTCACAGTCTTAATCCTCATTTTACAGATGAGGTAACTGAAGCACAGAGAAGTGAAGTGACTTGCCCAGGGTTACACAACAGACAAGTGATGAAGCTACTTTTCCAGGACACTGGCCAGGTTTCGAGTAGGGGGGGAAATATCCAGTGTTTTTTGTAATCTAGATCTCCCCTCTTTTTCTTCCTCCATAAAACACCTCAAATCACTCTCTCATTTGTGTTCTTTCTGCACTTCTGCAGGTCCCCAAGCAGTCAAGCACTCACTGCACCCCACAGGACTTGTGTCTGTAATTAATATAATTTATTACATCTTCTTATCTGTAATTTATTGTTTGTCTCCCCCACTAGATCATAAACTCCTTGCGCGTAGGGAATCCTGTCTTGTAAATATATTGCACTGTATTCTTCCAAGTGTTATGCATAGGGTTATGCACAGAGGTGACTAGTAAATAGTATTGCTTGATGATTTGAAATGGTTTTTAGCAAAAACATATTTGAAGTCAAACCACTCATTGCAAAAGTCGGACCGCAGATTACTTCGTTCTTGCTGCTCCTTGAGGGCAGAGAATGTGTATTTCTAGCATGGTTCCCAAGCACTGAGGCAAGGCTACGCAGCATGCACGTCCAATCAATCGTATTGATTGTTTAGTCCGTTAAGAGCACTGAACTAAGCATTTGGGAGAGTATACGATACCAGACTTGACGGACACATTCCCTGCCTAAAACAGTCTTACAGTGTAGTGGGGCAGATGGGTACGGACACAAATACATTATACATATGTGATTTGGGGCTGGGGAAGGGGTGAATAAAGGGTACAAATCCCAGTGCAGTGGTGAGGCAAGAGAGTGTTGGAGAAGAGGAAATGAGGGTTTAGTCTGGGAAAGCATCTTGGAAGAGATGTGATTTTACTAAGCTTTGAAGGTGGGGAGAGTGATCGTCTAGCAGATATGGAAGGGGAGGATGTACAGGAGATGGAGGTACAGTGAGTGACAGCCTGATTTTTCATGCCATTTAATTGTAGAATGGATAAGAGGGAAGGTAGTTACTCCATTTAGTCTGGCTGACTCTAAGGATGGGCTATCTGGTGCCTCTTGGGCAAGGATGGTGCTACAGATGAAAAATACAGAGCATCAAAACCTCCTGCTTTGCCCGGGATCCTGTTGCAGTCATAAATGTGTGTTTCAGCACTGGTCTTATTTCTTCCATAATCATAATTTTTCACAACCAGAGTGATTCCATTTAAAGTCTTGATTTATCACCGGCGTCAGGAATCAAGTGGGGAAAAATGTGTTTCAAGTGGGAAAAATGTGTCTTGCCATCATCACTCCCCTAATGCGAGGTTGAATGTTCCAGGGCAATTCCAGTCTTCGAAGCAGAAAACTTCTGTTTGGTAGTCTCTCTTGCGGGGGAATGAGACAAGGAGCAGGGAAGAGGAAAGGTCAGTTGGGGAGAGGAGAGAGAAAGAGCCCGAATGGAAATTCAGAGTTTTCCTTTGCTATAGAGCCACACTCTCCCCAAATTCAGTACCGTAGTAAAATTGATCTCCTCCCAGAAGCCTTCCCTGACTAACCTCATCTCCTCCCCCATTTGCTCCACCCTTTGTGTTACCTGTGCACTTGAGTATGTACATCCCTAAGCACTTGGATAATGTCGGTATTTAAAGTGCTTACTATGTCCAGAGCACTGTTCTAAGCGCTGGGTAGATACAGGGTAATCAGGTCGTCCCATGTGAGGCTCACAGTCTTCATCCCCATTTTACAGATGAGGTAACTGAGGCACAGTGAAGTGACTTGCCCACAGGCACACAGCTGACAAGTGGCAGAGCTGGGATTCAAACCCGTGACCTCTGACTCCCAAGCCCGGGCTCTTTCCACTGAGCCATGCTGCTTCTCTATGTTCATCCCAACCCTACAGCACTGATGTTACATATCCTTATACTCTGTTTCATCCTATATCCAATTTATTTTAACCTTAGGTAGTAAGCTTCTAAGGTTAGGAATCATGACTTCCAACTCTATGGTAGTGTACTGTCCCTAGCACTAAGTATAATGCTTTGCACATAGTAAGCACCTCTGATTCATTTGTTCCAAAGATGCTGCTGGTGGTGAAATTGTATTCTTGATTCATCCCATCAAATTTCAATCGTATTTATTGAGCACCTACTATGTGCAGAGCACTGTAGTAAGCCCTTGGTTGTGACATCCACTGAAGACTCTAAGCCACCAGTGGTCAGAAACTCTCGATTTTTTTAAATGATTTTTTTAAATGCTTATTATGTGACTGGCACTGTACTAAGCACTGGGATAGATACAAGCTAATCAGGTTGGAAACAGTCCATGCCCCTCATGGGGCTCACAGGCTTAATCCCCATTTTACAGATGAGGGAACCGAGGCAGAGAGAGGTGAGATGACTTGCCCAAGGTCACACAGCCGCCAAATGGCGGAGGTGGGATTAGAACTCAGGCCCCTCCGACTCCCAGGCCCATCCTCTATCCATGAGGCTACCCTGCTACTTGATCAATTGCTCTCCTTTGCTGCCTGTAATTTATGAACTCTCCAATTATCTCCTTCCCTTGCATAGACTCTCAGAATGCAGAATGGGAAATAGTTGTGTGTTTGCTCTTTCTTAACAACTTGCATGCAAAATCTGAGTTATAAAATTCCCGCCGGGATCCAAACACAGCCCTGTTGATGGGTTTTCACTAAGACCCTTCCATTAGTCAGAGCCGGAAACTCTCCCTTCCGTCGGCACCAGAACCAGGCACACGCCATCCCAGCTGTGCTTTTGCAAAAATGGCCTCACGTGCTTCTTACCCAAAGGACGGACGGAGAGATGTTTTCCACTCCTTATCTCCACATGTTCTTCTCAACACTTTGAAATGAGAGGGTCTTTGGTATGTTCAGAAGATGTCCAGGGCACTGCATAGTTTTTTGTAATTTTTTTTTGAAGTTATCCTGAAGGCAGGTGGGTGAAATTTAGTTCTTTTGTAGCAGATGTGGAGGAAGCAGATGATCCCATCTGTTGGATTGGATTAGTTGGATTTGGTTCAGGAGTGAGGACTTGTGCTAATCCCTCTGAGATAAGCTATTTAGAAGTCTTCTATATTGATAATCATAATAAGGCAACATGGCCTAATGGGTAGAGCACAGCCTTGGGTGTCAGAAGTACCTGAGTTCGAATCCTGGATTCGCCACTTGTCTGCTGTGTTATGTTGGGCAAGTCACTTCTCTGTGCCTCGGTTCCCCCGTCTGTAAAATAGAGTTTAAGACTGTGAGTCCCATGTGGGACATGGGCTGTATCCAACCTGATTAGCTTAGATCTACTCCGGCGCTTAGTACACTGCCAAGGCACACAGTAAACTCTTAACAAATACAAAAAGAATTAAAAAATAACTGCTTACTACGTGCCAAGCACTCTACTCAGCGCTGGGGTAGATACAAGATAATCAAATTGGACGCAGTCCCTGCCTGACAAGGGGCTCACACTCTAACTGTTGTTCCCTCCCAAGTGCCTAGTTCAGTGCTCAGCACATAGTAAGCACTCACATACCACTGATTGATTGACTGTTGGACTTTTCTAGCCCAGGGGCTTCATACAAATGAGACTGATGAGTTGCCCGATCGAATTCTTCCTCGCCAAGGGGCCAAGAGGGATTGGTTTCAGGGCCTGGATTCCAATCCCCTCTCCGTCACTTGCCTGCTGTGTGATTTTGCTCAGCTCATTTAACTTCTCCGTGCCACAGTTTCCTCCTCTGTAAAATGGGGTTTAAATACCCTTGCTCTCTCCTACTTAGATTGGGAACTTTGTGAGGGAACAGGGTTGTGTCCAATCCGATTATATTGTATCTTCGTCCTTAGCACCGTGCTTTTTTTAAGACGGTATTTGTTAAGCACTAACTGTGTGCCAAGCGCTGTTCTAAGCACTGGGATAGGTACCAGTTAATTAGGTGAGACACAGTCCCTGCCCGACATGGAACTCATCGGGTAAGTAGGAGGGAGAACAGGTATTTCACCCCCATTTTACAGTTGAGGAAACTGAGGCATGGAGAGGGTAAGTGATTTGCCTAAGGTCACACAGTAAGCAATTAATAATAATAATGTTGGTATTTGTTAAGCGCTTACTATGTGCAGAGCACTGTTCTAAGCGCTGGGGTAGACACAGGGGAATCAGGTTGTCCCACGTGGGGCTCACAGTCTTAATCCCCATTTTCCAGATGAGGTAACTGAGGCCCAGAGAAGTGAAGGGATTTGCCCACAGTCACACAGCTGACAAGGGGCAGAGCGGGGATTCGAACCCATGACCTCTGACTCCAAAGCCCGGGCTCTTTCCACTGAGCCACGCTGCAGAGCTGGGTTTAGAAACCAGGCCCTCTTTCCCAGACTATGCTCTTTCCACTAGATCATGCTGCTTTCTCACATGCTTGGTACAGTGTAAGTGCTTATCAGGTACCATTCTGATTCTGATCTTAATTGCCTCCTGAATCCCCTTAGTAAGGAAAGATCAGGCAGAGAGCCCGTATGGATTCACCCTGTGGGAAAGATCCACAAAATGTAGGGGGAAAATCAAAAGGTTGGCCAGCCTGACAGAGCCTGAACAATTTGTTTTACTCCCGATGAAAATTCTGCCTCTCTGGTCTGACAATCAAGGGCTTTTCAAGGAGAGGCTGATTTTTTTTTTTCCTCCAGTCTGGCAGGCTAGCGTAGCTCTCGAACATCCCCGGGTAGGACGCGTTTGAATTTCCTTCCAGTGACTCAGGCCTGAAGGGCAAGAGAATGTTTGAAGAAGAAAAGTTCATCCAGAAAACGACACCCGAGCTCTGTAATAATTCAGAAGATGCAGGCAAGGTCAAGGCCTCAGACAGACAGGCTGGAGGGAAAAGAGGAGTAAAGTTAAATGACACGAGATATGCAGCCTTAGCTGTGAATCCCACCCTGGGAATTTTGAGTGCTCTTTTTTTATGGTATTTGTTAATCGCTTACTATGTGGCAGGCACTGTTCTAAGCGCTGGGGTAGTACAGAGTAATCAAGTTGGACGCAGTCCCTTTCCCAAATTGGGTTTAGAGTCTTAATCTCCCCATTTGAAAGATGAGAGAACTGAGGTCCAGAGAAGTGAAGCAACTTGCCCGAGTTCGCTCAGCAGAGTGGCGGAGGCGGGATTAGAATCCGGGTCCTTCCGCCTCCAAGGCCCAGGCTCTATCCACTAGGCCGTGGCGGTGGGGCAGACGGGAGTCCGTCGCCGCCTGGGAACAGGAACGCTCTTGTCAGGATTCAGGCAGGGCCTTGAGACGGTGAGGTTTGGCTCCGATCCTAGAGAGCTTGGAGCTGAAGCCCCGACCCCGTAGAAAAACTCGGGAGGGACTGTAAGCTCATTTATTCATTCAGTCGTACTTACTGAGTGCTTACTGTGTGCAGAGCACTGTGCTGAGAGCTTGGGGGAGAGTATAATATAACAATAAACAGACACATTCCCTGCCCATAGTGAACTTACAGTCTAGAGGGGCAGGGAACGTGTTGGTAATTCTGTTGTTTCGTACAAACGCTTAGCGCAGTGCTCGACGCGTGGCAAGTGCTCAGTAAATACCACTGATTGAAAACGAAGGCCCCAACTGGGCAGCCATCTTGGGTCATGGTTGCTTAATGCTTCTTTTCCAAGGATCTACTGTTCAGTCAGTAGGAATGCTCTCGCATATGTGTCGGTGAAAGTTCATACAGCCAAGAGTAATCTTTAACTCAGCCTCTGCCAACCTTTCAGGCAAAAAATGAGTAATTATGGTATTATGTACTAAGCGCTGGGGTGGAGTCAAGCAAATCTTGTTGGACACAGTCCCTGTCCCACGTAGGGCTCACGATCTTCATCTCCATTTTACAGATGAGATAACTGAGGCACAGAGGAGTGAAGTGATTTGCCCAAGGCCACGCAGCAAAGAGGTGGAGCTGGGTTTAGAACCCACCACCTTGGGTCTCCCAGGCCTGTGCTCTATCCACTCTGTCAGGCTGCTCCTGCTGGACGCGAGGACTAGCTCCTCACTGATGGGATCCCACCGAGCAACAGAAAGTATCTGTTGAGTGCATACTGTGTGTAGAGCACTGTACTGAGCACTTGGGATAGGGAAGGAACCTAATTAATTATGGTATTTGTTAAGCGCTTACTATGTGCAGAGCACTTTTCTAAGCGCCAGGATAGATACAGGGTAATCAGATTGTCCCACGTGGGGGCTCACTTTTTTTTTTTTTAAATCCCCGTTTTTACAGACGAGGAAACCGAGGCTCAGAGAAGTTAAGTGACTTGCCCAAGGTCACCCAGCAGACAAGTGGTGGAGCCGGGATTAGAACCTGCGACCTCTGACTCCCGAGCCCGTGCTCTTTCCACTAAGCCACGCTGCTTCTCATAGCCTAGTGGAGAGGAAGTCAGGCGACCTGGGTTCTAATTCCAACTCCACCACTTGCCTGCTGTGTCACGTTGGGCCAGTCTCACACCTTCTCTGGATTTGTTTCCTCACCTGTAAAATGGGCATTCAGTAGCTGTTCTCCCCTGTACCTAGACTGTGAGCCCCACGTGCGACGGGGACTCTGTCCAACTGATTATCTTGTACCTGCCCCAGAACTTACTCTGTTACTTGTCACGAAGTAAGCGCTTAAGCTCGTTGTGGGCAAGGAATGTGTCTGTTTGCTGTATTGAACTCTCCCAAGCACTTAGTGCTCTGCACACAGTAAGCTCTCAATGAATATGATTGAATGAAAGAATAAGTGAAATAACATAGAATTTCATGTATTCATTTCATATATAAATATTATTACAGATGGTCTGTAGACGATCCCTGCCCTCAAAAGAGCTTACGGTCTAATGAGGGAAGCAGAGTGGCTCAGTGGAAAGAGCGCGGGCTTGGGAGTCAGAGGTCACGGGTTTGAATCCCCGCTCCGCTGCCAGTCAGCTGTGTGACCTTGGGCAAGTCACTTCTCTGTGCCTCAGTGACCTCATGTGCCAAATGGGGAGTAACACTGTGAGCCCCACGTGGGACAACCTGATCACCTTGTATCCCCCAGCGCTTAGAACAGTGCATTGCACATAGTAAGCGCTTAACAAATAGCACAATTTATTTTATTTTTAATGGGGACAAAAAATAAGAGTTTAAAGATATGTCCCTAAGTGTCGTGGGGGTATGGAGAGGGTTGAGTCCTCAAGTGCTTAGAAGGTTAAAGACTCGAGTGGCCAGATTTCACAGTGGGGAATAAGTTGGAGAGGAGCACGTGGCCGAATGGATAAAGCAGGGGCTGGGGAGTCAGAAGGATCTGGGTTCTAATCCTGGCTCTGCCACTCATCTGCTCTCTGGCCTTGGGCAGGTCATTTCACTTCTCTGTACCTCAGTTACCTCATCTGGAAAATGGGGAATTAAGACCGTGAGCCCCATTAGAGAAGCAGCATGGCTCAGTGGCAAGAGCCCGGGCTTGGGAGTCAGAGGTCATGGGTTCGAATTCCGGCTCTGCCACTTGTCAGCTGGGTGACTGTGGGCAGGTCACTTCATTTCTCTGGGCCTCAGTTACCTCCCCTGTAAAATGGGGATGAAGACTGTGAGCCCCACGTGGGGCAACCCGATGACCCTGTGTCTCCCCCAGCGCTTAGAACAGTGCTCTGCACATAGTAAGGGCTTAACGAATACCTACATTATTATTATTATTATTATGTGGGACAGAGACTGTGTCCAATTGGATTAGCGTGTATCTGTCCAGTCGCTTAGTTCAGTTCTTGGCACATAGTAAGCGCTCGTCGTGGGCAAGGAACCTATCTACCAACTCTGTTCTTTTGTATTCTCCCAAGCTCTAAGTACAGCTTGTTTCACACAGTAAGAGTTCAATAATGGATTGATTAATAAATACAGTAAAAAAAGAGATGAGAGATTAGTCAGGGGAGGCTGCCTCTAGGAGCTAGGATTTTGAAGATAAGGAAAGCGATGGTCTGGTAGATATGAACGGGGAGAAACAGACTTCACCTACTTCGCTTTGTCTTCCCCCACCTTTTTGACGAGCCAATACTTGTCTATGCTTCACCGTATCTGAACCCATCCAGAGGTTTTTATCAAGTTGAACTTTCTTATAAGGGGCCAGGTAACTTGACAGCGTGAAAATAGAAAAGCCTTCACAGCTGAATTGATTCAATGATTAAAAAAGGGTGTGAACGTGAACTTTCAATAATATGCTCGTTTTGGCTCTCTGCTAAGTGACCTGTCTCTAATGACTTGAAAGTGCTTTCAGTGGAAAATACATGCTAGTTTTACAGTTTTAAGAGGGCACAGGCCCTGGAGAAGTGGTAGACCAGCAACAAGGACCTAGCGTGGACTTTAATAAACTTTTTCCGTCCCCCTTGCGATGCTTAAGCTCGTCACTCTCGTTATCATTAACCAAAGTCATTCTTGGCTACCCAGTGCCGTCCTAGGGGCCCTGAAGCTGCAGAATGAGTAGATAATAATGTAATAATGTTGGTATTTGTTAAGCGCTTACTATGTGCAGAGCACTGTTCTAAGAGCTTGGGGTAGACACGGGGGAATCAGGTTGTCCCACGTGGGGGCTCACAGTCTTCATCCCCATTTTACAGATGAGGTAACTGAGGCCCAGAGAAGTGAAGTGACTCGCCCACAGTCACACAGCCGACAGGTGGCGGAGCTGGGATTCGAACTCATGACCTCTGACTCCAAAGCCCGTGCTCTTTCCACTGAGCCACGCTGCTTCTCTGATGTCAGCCTCACTCTCGAGTTCATCCATCAGTGGTATGAGAAGCATCGTGGCCTGGTGGAGAGAGCAGACCTGGGAATCAGAAAGACCTGAGTTTCATTCAGTCGCATTTATTGAGCGCTTACTGTGTGCAGAACACTGTGTGAGAGTTCTAATCCCCGATCAGCTGCTTGTCTTATGTGTGACCTTGGGCAAGTGACTTCACTTTGCTGTGCCTCTGTTACCTCATCTATAAAATGGGGATGAAGACTGGGATCCCCACTGTCAATTAAGCAATCAATCAGTGGGTTTTTATTGACTCCGCCACTGCTCAGCTGTGTGACCGTGGGCAAGTCACTTCACTTCTCTGGGCCTCAGTTCCCTCATCTGTAAAATGGGGATTAACTGTGAGCCTCACGTGGGATGACCTGATGACCCTATATCTCCCCCAGCGCTTGGAACAGTGCTCTGCACATAGTAAGTGTTTAACAAATACCAACATTATTATTGACTGCCTATTATGTGCAGAGCGCTCGGGAGAGTACAGTATAGCTATGCGACTCCCCTGCCCTGGGGGAGCCTCCTTCAGCCCCGGAACCCACTTTTACCTTTGATTTCCTTCTGGGCATTTCCCTTCCAATCAGTCAATCAATCAGTAGTATTTATGGAGCACTTATTTTGTGCACAGCACTGAATTAAGAATTGAGAATTAGTAGATACGGTCCTCGCCCTCAACCTTGGGTGACAGACACTGAAATAATGTTTAGGTAGTAATGAGAAGGAAAGGGAGATGCACATATGAGTTAGTGCTTCGGGAACAGGGCATGTAAGATACGCATCGATCAATCAGAAGCAGCGTGGCTCAGTGGAAAGAGCCCGGGCTTCGGAGTCAGAGGTCATGGGTTCGACTCCCGGCTCCGCCACTTGTCAGCTGTGTGACCGTGGGCAAGTCACTTCACTTCTCTGTGCCTCAGTGACCTCATCTGTAAAATGGGGATTAACTGTGAGCCTCACGTGGGACGACCTGATTCCCCTGTATCTACCCCAGCGCTTAGAACGGTGCTCGGCACATAGTAAGCGCTTAACAAATACCAACATTATCATTATTAAGCTCTTATTTTGTGCAGCACCCTGTACTAAGCGCCTCCCCGCAACAAGCTTGGAAGCAGTGGATAGAGCACAGGCCTGGGAGTCAGAAGGTCATGGGTTCCAATTCTGTCTCCACTTGTCCGCGGTGTAACCTTGGGCAAGTCACTTCACTTCTCTGTCCCTCAGTTCCCTTATCTGCACAACGGGGATTCAATACCTGTTGTCTCTCATACGTTGTCTGTGAGCCCCATGTGGGACCTGATGGTCTTGTATCTCTCAGTGCTCAATGTTACGCTTGACACACAGTGAGCACGTAACAAAAAACAAAATTATTATTAATATTATCACCATCTAGACGGGGAGACGGATGGTAGTATAAATCTATTATTTGTAGATATGTAAGTGCTGTGGGGCCGAGGAAGGGATGAATATTTAATGTCCAAAGGATAAGGATCCAAATGTGTAGGACTTCCCAGCGGGGAGAGGCAGTCAGGGAAAAGAGTGCTTAATCAATCAGGGAGGAGATGTGACCTTAAGACTTGGAAGGTGGGAAGAGTGGTGGTCTGGCATCCAGAGGAGGTATTTTCTGGGGTTTTAAATGTATGTAAGTGTTAAGGGGTGACATGAGCACACAAGTGAGGTTCACATGGTAATTAGAGGGGCAATCACCTGGGGAGATTAGCTGTTGCTAGGGGAAGGCCTCCTGGAGGAGCTGCGATTTCAGAGGAGCCCTGTAGTCTGACCGATTTGAATGGGGTGGTAACCATAAGGTGAGGGAAGCCAGTGATTGGTAGTGGGCGAGGTGAGAATGAGGCACAGGTTATGCTTGTAATTTTTTTTTTTATCATTATTGTGCTCAGTAAGTACTTCCAATGTGTCAAGCACTGTTGTAAACTCTGGGGTAGGGAAAGAGCTAATCGGATTGGGCACAGTTCTTGTCCCACATGGGGTTTGCAGTTGAAGTGAATTGCAAGTAGTTGCTGTGGGCAGAGCACTGTACTAAGCACTTGAGAGAATATAATGTAACAGAGGAGCAGCGTGGCCTAATGGAAAGTTTGCAGGCAAGGGAGTCAGAGGCATGAGTTCTAATCCCAGGTCAGCCACTTCTCTGCTGTGTGATCTTGCACAAGTCACTTCATTTCTCTGGGTCTCATTTATCTCTTCAGTAAAATGGGGATTAAGACTGCGAGCCCTGTGTGAGACAGGGACTATGTCCATCCCGATTTCTTGCATCCCTCCCGGTGCCTGGAACATAGTAAGAACTTAACAAATACCACCGTTGTTATTATCATAAATGATTTGGGCAGCAGAGTGAAGTTTTGATTGGAAAGAGAATAGACTGGAGGCTGGGAGACCTGTGATACGGTAGTCAAGTCGGTTTCCAACAGATTCTCAGATCAGCGTGGCTGCTGTTTGAATGGATTTGGCAGGATTTAGTGACAGACTGGATGTGGGGGTTGAGCGAGATGGAAGAAGCCAGGATAATGCCGAGGTTTAGGCCTTGAGTGATGGGAAAGATGGTGGCACTGTCAACTGCACTGGAAAAATTAGTTGGAGTGGAGGAAACAGGAGATGGCAGAGGAGGTCGGAGGTCAGGGATAGCGAGGTCAGTTTTGGTGTCACCTACGTAGTGGTGTAGTTGAAGCCACGGGAGCGGATGAGCTCCCTAAAGGAATGACTGTAAAATGAGAAGAGATACGTGGGGGAAGGCAGAGCAGAATGGGGAGGGCAGCCGATTGCTGGGTTAGGTTTCGGTTTTCCCCTTGAAATCCCATAGGAAAGTCTGCTTATCCCAATTTTCCCTTTGCCAGTTGCTCACTGTGTGTCCTTAGTCCCAATTCCTCTGTTTTCTCACTTGACACTGAGGTCTAAAGTACCGGTATGCCCCATAAGTGGTTAGTATCATGCTCTGCACACAGTAAGCGCTCAATCAATACGATCGAAGGAATGAATGAATGAAAGCACATTAAGTACTCTCTAATGCAGATGAACTAGAAAAAAATAGTGTATTACTCTGTAATCCATCAGTCAACGGCATTTATTGAATCCTGCAGGCATTTATTGAATCCTGCAGGCATTTATTGAATCCTGCAGAACCCCGTGGTAAGCATTTGGGAGAGCTACGGTAGAAAGAGTTGGTAGACGTGTTCCCTGTCCACAAGAAATTTCTAGGCTAAATTTTAACAAAGGACCTACTACAGACTCCCAAACCTGATTCAGCTCTGAAAGTGGACCTGTACTTTTTGTTGTTGTTCTTGAAGAATCCCTTCCTAATCTTTGTCTGAAGCCCATTCCATAACTAAGATCTTCCATCAGCCAGTGTTGCATCCAGACTACCCAAGGCTTCTACCCAGCAACACCTGTCTCCTTAAAATTGAAATATATTTTCTGCTCTTCACCCCTGTCTCTGCACACACTGGACACTGAGCTCATATGTAGCTATCTATAAATTATATACTATAAATTGTTCATATTAATGTCTGTCTCTCCCTTTAGACTGCAAACTCACTGTGGGCCAGGAACAATTCTACAAACCCTATTATACTCTCCAAGTGCTTAATACAGTGCTCTGCACGCAGTAAGCACTCAAGAAATACAATTAATGATGATGGGTGATCAAGAAATCAGGAGTCAAGCACAGAATTTATGCGTTCCCTCTCAGTCCCCAGATTAGCATCAAATTATTTAGTGAACTGTTATTCTGCATCTGGTCAATTTTCACCCCAATCAATCATATTTATTGAGCGATTATTCTGTGCAGTGCTCAGATGGAGAATTGGTGCCCCCGGGTCAATTCATGACACGTGATTTTCACTGTTCCTAACAAGCTGCCAGCTTCTTGTGCATTTTATATGAGACATGTGAAAGAGAGTTGCTGGTATTTTCCTCTAAGAACAGTGGAAACTACGTGTCAAGTACAAACCAAGGGGGATCAATTCTCTAATTGCAAAGAATTTGATGTGCATTTAATTATGGATGTTCCTTTTTCTGGAATAACTATCAGGGAATGCAGAACTCCATTACATTGTCATGGGTTTTAACCTGTCTCCTTTCTCTTTCCCTACTTAGACAATTGGGTAACAGTTACCTAGCTTATAGGGGTATGGATAAAATCCCCGCACACATTAGGCTCTTCTTAATAGTAAGCTCTTAGAAAAACGTCATGGCCTAGTGGATAGAACTCACACCTGGAATTCAGCGTCCCCCTCCGCCACTTGTCTGCTGTGTGATCTCAGACAAGTCACTTGAATTCTCTGGGCCTCAGTTACCTCATCTGTAAAAGGGGGATTAAGACTGTGAGCCTCATGTGGGACAGGGACTGCGTCCAACCTAATTATCTTGTATCTACCCTAGTACAGTGCCTGGCACATGGGAAGCACTTAAAAATATTGATATCATTGAATTTTTTTCATGGGAGAGGCCATGGAGCATAAGCCTTCTGGCTGACTATTGGTAGTGATTGAAAATGAAAGAAAAGCATTGGGTATTATTTTAAAATCCTCAAAGCTTTTGCACAGCTTTTGCATAATTCTGTCCTAAACCTGACTAAAAAGGGTTCATGGCCAAAAAATGACTAAAATTGATGCCAATACTGCTGAAACTTTGGGTTGTTAGAGGTGACAGTATCTGTGCTAGCCCTCGTTCTCTCCATAATATTAGTGATAACTGTGATATTTAAGTGCTCACTACGGGTCAGGCACTGTACTGGGCTGGACACAGTCCTTGTCCCACATGAGGCTTACAGCCTTAATCCCCATTTTCCAGAGGGGGTAACTGAGGTCTTCCCAAACAAAACTCCTTTCTGTTTTCAGCTTGTTCATTCTTGCTACCTTTTTTTCTTCCTGCCTTGCTGGATTCCTACTGTGTGGGGCATATGGTTTTCTCTGTCCCCTCTTGGCTTGTAATATATTCCAACTCTGGGACTGGAGATATCCTCTGTTATATTCTAAGGTTCTTAATGTAGAATTGTGCAGTCCATATGTACAGCACATTTCAAGAGCAAAACTTGGTTTCTTCAGCTCCTGGGGCCTTTCCAAACAGAGGCCTGGATCCTGTCTCTAAAGAGAAGTGAATTGCATGTATATATTTGCATATATCTAGGATCAAGGAATATATATCTAGGAAATCAGAAGGACCTGGGTTCTAATTTTGGCTCTGTCACTAGTCTGCTGTGTGACCTTGGGCAAGTTACTTAACTTCTCTATACCTCAGTTACCTCATCTGTAAAATGGGGATTAAGACTGTGAGCCCCATGTGGGACTCAACACATCCAAGGCAGAGCTCCTTATATTCCGTCCCAAACCCTGTCCTCTCCCGAATTTCCCGTCACTGTAGGTGGCACAACCATCCTTCCCATCTCACAAACCCACAACCTTGTGTCATCCTCGACTCTGCTCTCTCATTCACCCCACATATCCAGTCATCACTAAATCCTGTCGTTCTCACCTTCAAGATCTGCCCTTTCCTCTCCATCCAAACCACTTCCCCGTTAATACAGTCTCTCATCCTATCCTCTGGATTACTGCATCATCCTACTTTCTGACCTCCCAACCTCCTGCCTCTCCCTACTTCAGTCCATACTTCAATCCGCTGCCTGGATTATATTTCTACAGAAATGTTAAGGGCTTCCCTCCCCTCAGAAACCTCCAGTGGTTGCCTATGAACCTTGGTATCGAAAAAAACCTCCTCACCACTGGCTTTAAATCTCTCCATTACCTAGTCCCCTCTTACCTCACCTACTTTCTCTCCTTCTACATGCCAGCCCACACACTCCGCTCCTCTCGTGCTAACCTTCTCACTGTGGCTCGATCTCGCCTGTCCCGCCGTCAACCTCTGGCCCACGTCCTACCTCTGGCCCTGAATGCCCTCCCTCCTCAAATCTGCCAATCACTCTTTTCCCCTTCAAAGCCCTACTGAAGATGCACCTCCTCCAAGAAGCCTTCCCCAGACTAAGCCCCCTTTTCCTCAGCTCCCCTTCCCCATCACCTAGATTCGCTCTCTTTGCTCTTCCTACCCTCTAACTCCCCACTGCACTTATGTGTATATATATATATATATATGCAATTAGACTTATTTATATTGGTGACTGTTAACTTGATTTTATGCTTGTCTCCTCCCTTTTCGACTGTAAGCCCCTTGTGGGCAGGGATTGTCTCTCTTTATTGTTGTATCGTACTTTCCGAGCACTTACTACAGTGCTCTGCACACTGTAAGCCCTCAATAAATACGATTGAATAAATGAATGACATGGACCGAGTTCAACCTGATTAATTTGTATCTACCCCAGGGCTTAGTACACTGCCTGACACTTAGTAAGCACTAAATAAATGCCATAAAAAAGTGGAACATCTCACATGCCTGGAATTTATTAAATCAAGGAACTTGTTCAGAATTACTTAAAATCTTGTGTTTTCTATTGAATGTTAATGAAATCTTTTTTTTTTTCCTTTTTCCAGAATTCTCAGGGGTTGTTATATCACATCACATCTTGTACTGTGGCAAAAATGGACGGTTTCCAACTACAGAGAACACAGTGTTGACAAACAATATAACAGTTGATTGCCACGTGCCTCAAGGAAATCTTATTTCAAGTCCGTGGAAAGCCAATCAAATGAACAAGTCACAGGTAATTTTAATAGGGATTGGAAAAAAGAAACTCATTTTGGAGTTTGAATTAGACTTTGAGACGTCAATCAAACTACTGTGAAAAATTCAGAGTTTTAAGTTGTATTTACACATTAGCTTTCTTTATTGGAGCCCAGGAGAAATGTCCTTAAAGCTTTGACTCCACTGTGTTTGAATATGACACCAAAGAACAGTAGACTGGTAATGTTTAAACAAGAGGGAAATTAACCAAGACATTGTCAGCAATATGAATGAGGTTTTTGGATTGCATTTCTAGCTGTTGATTTCTTTCAAAAGAATGAATATTGAAACCAGGTATGAAAGGAAACTGGTCTCTGAAGACAGAAGCACGTTACTAGGGTCCCGAGTCAGCGGAGGACCTGAGTTCTAATCCCAGCTCCAATACTTGTCTCCTGTGTGACCTTGGACAAGTCATTTCACCTCTCTGTGCCTCAGTCATCTTATCTGTAAAATGGGGATCCAGACGGTGGGCCCCAAGTGGGACGGGCTGTGTCCTATCTGATGATCTTGTATCTACCCCAGCACTTGATACAGTGTCTGGTGTGTAGTAAGCCCTTAAAAAATACCAGCTCTTTCTCTCTTTCTCTCTCTATGTGTATATACATATATTAATAGAAGCAACATGGTGTAGTACCATATTTATTTATTCATATTAATGTCTGTCTCCCCCTGTAGACTGTGAACTCGTGGGCAGGAATGTGTGTCCTTGTAGTTATGCTCTACTCTCTCAAGTGCTTAGTACAGTGCTTTGCACACAGTAAGCACTCAATAAATATAAATGACTAGTGGGTAGAGCATGGGCCTGGGAGTCAAAAGGTCATGGGTTCTAATCCCAGCTCCTCTCTTTTCTGCTGTGGGACCTCGGGCAAGTCCCTTCACTTCTCTGGGCCTTGGTTCCTTCCTCTGTAAAATGGGGATGAAGACTGTGAGCCCCAGATGGGACGGGGACTGTGTCCAACCCAATTGGCTTGTAACCACCGCAGTGTTTAGTACAGTGGCTGGCACGTATCAAGCACTTAATAAATATCACAGTTATTATCATTAATTGTTATGTGTGATATTTGTTAAGCACTTATTCTGTTCCAGGAACTGTACTAAGCACTGGGGCTCACAGTCTTAATCCCCATTTTACAGATAAAATAAGTGAGGTATAAAGAAGTTAAGTGACTTGCTCCCAAAGTCATACAGCGAACAAGTAGTGGAGCCGGGATTAGAACTCAGGTCCTCTGACTCGGGACCCGAAGTCATTCATTCATTCATTCAATCATTTTTTTGAGAGTTTACTGTGTGCATAGCACTGAACTAAGCTCTAAGGAGAACACAATATAAACAGACACATTCCCTGCCCTCAGTGAGCTTACGATCTAGATGGAGAGACAGACATTAATATAAATAAATTACAGATATCTATATAAGCGCTGTGGGGCTGGGATGGGACATGAATAAAGGGAGCATGTCAAGGTGACGCAGAAGTAATGTGGTTACTCTCTTCAGAGACCAGTTTTATTTAGTCTACGGTGTTTCTCTCCATCTTTTTTTAAATGTTAATTTTTAACATGTATTGTGAGAAGTGAAAAAAATCCAACACTATTAAAGCTCTAGTGAAAGTGAAGGTAGAAGCCTTTAGTTACCTAAAAATAATCTAAACTTAAATGATTTCAACTTCTTAAATATATACAGATGATAAAATACATCCGTTAGAACATCGAAGGGAAGAAAAGAATCAACATGGAATGTGCTTATAAAATGTTCAGTGATCAATGTGGAAGTAGGCAAAATTCATGTTTCCTTCTACTGTCTTTGGGAAGGAACCATCGCTTCTTCTCTCCCCAGTAGAACCGCGTTTTGTCTATTTTTAATTGTCTTTACAACATGGTTTTTAAATCTCAAGTTTGCATTTCCAGTTGAAGGATTTTCACAATTTTCACAACCCTTCCAAGTAAATGAAATCTCGTAGTATTCAGCAGACATCATTTCAGGTCACACCCATTGCAAATAATTCCATGTAAGAACTGGAGGGTTTTGGCTGGATAGCACTACAAACGGAAGATTCAGTAGAATCCCAGCGAGCTTCTGAAATATACCTGCATTTCATGATGGATTAAACTAGGTCTACTGTGTCCTGAGCCAGCTAAGGAGCGAGCTAGTTGAAAATGTTAAGGTCAGAATTAGCTCTGTGCTTCTTTTTCCAGTGCCATATTCCCAAAGCATCACACTTCTTGTCTGTAAGAGGTTGAGGGTTGGCTTGTTTCTGTGAACTCAAAAGCAGCCTCTTGGACTTTTTTCTCTATTAATCCTCATTCTCAGCAATTATGTGGGTGTATTTGAATGCACGTTCCTTTGATTTATTATCCCATGCTTGTAAATATTTTTACATCTGTCTTCCCCCTGTAGATTGTAAATTGCTTGTGTTTAGATAACACCGTCTTGCGCTTCTCTGGTATTTTCCCAAGCACTCAGTATACAGTGCGTCACACTCAGGAGGAACTGATAATAATAATAATTGTGGAATTTGTTAAGTGTTTACTATGTGCCAAGCACTGTATAAGCACTGAGGTAGAGACAAGATAATCTGATCAGATGTAATCCCAGTCCCACATGAGGCTCACAGTCTATGAGGGAGGAAAGCAGGTCTTGAAATTGTGCCCCAAAGAAGTGAAGTGACCTGTCTGAAGTCAAACTTCTCTGTGCCTCAGTTCCCTCATCTGTAAAATGGGAATTAAGACTGTGAGCCCTGTGTGAGACAGGGACCGTGTCCAACCAGTTATCTTGTATCTTCCCCAGCGCTTAGAACAGTGCCTGGCACGTAGTAAGCATTTAACAACTACTGTAATTATTATTATTATTTTTTAAATGGCAGTGCTGGAATTCGAATCCGGATCTTCTGACTCCCAGGCCTGTCCTTTTTCCAGTAGGCCATGCTGCGTCTCTAGAATTAACAATCTGGCCGTCTGAGGCAGGCAAAAATTATCTCCCCCCAAAACTATTTCATATGTTGCCACCATGTTGGTGCATGCACACAGCATTCTGTATGGTGTCACCGCATTTCATAGTGTTTGCAAGCAGCGTTCCTTTCGTTCCATGCAGCATGATGTCGACGTCGTGTGGATGCCTTTTGAAGACACTCTAATATTGCTCCAGCAAGACATCCTCCCTCCTCATATCTGAAAGAGAATTACTCTCCCCGCATTCAAAGTCTTAGTAAAGATACATCTCATCTAAGAGGCCTTCGCTCTCTAAACCCTCCTTTCCTTTTTCCACTCATTTCTGTGCCATCCTGACTTGCTCCTTTTATTTGTCATCCCCCGACAGCCCTACGGCACTTATGTACATATCTGTAATTTAATTCTCTTAATGTCGGCCTCCCCCTCTAGACTATAAGGTCAAGGGAATATGTTTATTGTTGTACTCTCGCAGGTGCTTAGTACAGTGCTTTGCATATAGCACTCAGTAAATGCGAATGAATGAATGAATGCCTGCCCCTCTTTGCTCTAGAACCATTTGTTACCCTCCCAGGGCCTTGTTAACACAGGGACTTTCACCTGACATGGGCTGTTTCTACATTTTTGATGACAACCACCCTTTTGATTGTGCACCCTTTGTCTTGGGTACCAATTGTATATCCATGAAGGTCACTGGAGGCTCCGAGTTTAGAGTCTCTGTTTTTTATTTCCTTTTAATAATGCTTGTTAAGTGTTTACTATGTTCCAAGCGCTGTACTAAGTCCTGTGGAAGATACGATATAATCACATTGGACTTAGTCCTTGTCCCACATGAAGCTCACAATTTAAGTAGGGGGGAGTAGGATTCAATCCCCAGTTTACAGATGAGGAAATCGAGGCACAAGAAGTTATGTGATTTGCCCAAAGTCACACTGCAGACAAGTGGTGGAGCAAGGATTAGAGCCCGGGTCCTCTGACTCCCAAGCCTTTGCTCTTTCCATTAGGACACGCAGCCTAGTGGAGAGAGCACGGGCCTCGGAGTCAGAAGGACCCGGGTTCTAATCCCGGATCCACAACTTGTCTGTTCCGTGTCATTGGACAAGTCACTTCACTTCTCTGTGGTTGTTACCTCATCTCTAAAATGGGGATTGAGACTGTACAACACAATTTGCCTATATCCCAGTGCCTAGTACCAAATAACCGCTTAACAAATACCACTGTTGTTATTGTTGTTATCCACACTTAGAGGATTATCACGGCTCATGTTCTGAGATACACCTCAAAAGCTGCACTAGGATTATAGCCATTTTAAAATTCCTCAACCTCCATGGATAAAGCAGTTGAGATTTAGGAAGCTTCACAAACCTTGAAAGGATTCCCGAAACTCCTCGAGAACTCCCATGGCTTAATGGAAAGATCTTGAACTTGGTAGTGAGTGGATCTGGGCTCCAGTTCTCTGCTCTATCACTTACCTGCTCAGTGACCTTGGGAAAGTCACTTAACTGCACCGTGCCTCCGTTGGCTTGTTCTCCACCCACTCCTTTGAAGAACTCATTCTCCCATGGCTTCAACTACCATCTCCAAGTGGTTGATTTCCAAATCTACCTCTCCGGTCCTGATCTCTCTCCGCATTTATCCCTGCCTTCAGGACATTGCTACTTGGCTGCCCAAGGACACCTCAAACTTAACATGTCCAAAACAGTACCGTTTATCTTCCTACCCAAACCCTGTCCTCCCCCTGACTTGCCTTTCACTGTAGACAGCTCCACCATCCTCCCTGTCACACAAGCCCGGAACCTTGGCGTTATCCTCACCTCATCTCTCTCATTCAACCCACACACTCGATCTGTCCCCAAATCCTGTTGGTTCAACCTTCACATCACTAAAATCCAAACTGCTACCATGTTAATCTAATCATTTATTCTACCCCCATTTCGATTACTGCATCAGCCTCCTTGCTGACCTCCCTGTCTTCCGTCTCTCCCCTTTCCAGTCCGTACTTCACTCTGCTGCTGAATCATTTTTCTTCAAAATCCATGTTTCCCCGCTCCTCAACTTCCAGTGATTCCAGTGATCCAGTGGAACCCAGTCCCCCAGTGATGTCCAGTGGAAGCTATTCCAGTGGATTCCCGTTATCGAGTGGAGCCCATCCACCTCCACGTCAAACAGAAATTCCTTATCGTCGGCTTTAAAGCGCTCAATCACCTCACTCCTCCTACCTTACCTCACTGTTCTCCTACTAAAATCCAGCCCACACACTTCACTCCTCTCGTGCTAACCTACTCTCTGCACCTCAGCCAAATCTATCTCACCTTGACCTCCCACCGATGACCTGTCTTTGTCCTGGAACCCCCTCCCTCTTTACAGCCGATAGACGAACACTCTCCCCACCTTCAAAGCTTTATTGAAGGCACACCTCCTCCAAGAGGCCTTCCCTGGCTAAGCCCCCATTTTCTTTTCTCCCAGTCTCTTCTATGTCACCTATGCACTTGGATTTATACCTTCCATTCACCCCTTCCTCAGTCCAACAGCATTTATGTACATATCCATAATTTATTAATTCATATTACTGTATGTAAACCCCTCCAGCCTTTTTGTGGCCAGAGAATGTGTCTACCAACTCTATCGTATTATACTCTCCCAAGCACCTAGAACAGTGCAGTGCACACAGGAAGTGATTGATTGTAAAATGAGGCTTCAGGACCTCCTGCTTCTCCCTCCTTCTCCCTCTTACTTTGCCCTCCTGAGAAGCAGCCTGGCCTAGTGGTGGACCTCAGGCCTTGGAGTCAGAAGGACCTGGCTTCTAATCCAGCTCTGTCACTTGTCTTGATTCTATTTATTGCCATTGTTCTTGTCTGTCTCCCCCGATTAGACCGTAAACCCGCCAAAGGGCAGGGACTGTCTCTCTCTGTTACCGATTTGTACCTTCCAAGTGCTTAGTACAGTGCTCTGCACATAGTAAGCGCTCAATAAATACTGTTGAATGAATGAACTTGTCTGCTCTGTGACTTAGGCCAAGTCACTTAACTTGTTTGTGCCTCAGTTACCTCATTTGTAAAACGAGGATTCAGACTGTGAGTCCCATGTGGGACATGGACAGTGTGTAACCTGATTACTTTGTGACCACCCCAGCATTTAGTATTGTACCTGGCTCTGTAAACGAATAACAGATTCTATATATTCCTATATATATATACATGAATGGTGCCCTCTATGTGATACTGTGTCCAGCCTGACTTTCTTGTACCTACTCTAAGACCAGTGCCATGCTTGGAATATCATTATTATTATTATTACGTTGTTGTTATGTGTGATTCGCCCCGCACTTCTGCTGGCTTACCCTGAGGGAAATTTGGAAAAAAGACTGAAAACTTTAATGCAGTTAAATTGCTCATCTATAAGTGATTGGCACACAATTTAAAGGAATTTTGGTAAATAATAATAGTTAATTGTATTTGTTAAGCACTTACTTTGTGCCAAGCGCTATTTTAAATCCTGCGGTAGAGACAAGGTAATCAGGTTGTCCCCCACGGAGCTCACAGTCTTAATCCACATTTTACAGATGAGGTCACTGAGGCACAGAGAAGTGAAGTGGCTTGGCCAAGGTCACGCAATCGACAAGTGGCTGAGCGGGGATTAGAACCCGCATCCAATAACTCCCAAGCCCGTGCTCTTGCCACTAAACCGCTCTGCTTCTTTGGTTCATGAGCCAATCTATTTCTAATAATATTATAAGAAAATCGTCTCACACATAAGATGCAGGCGTCAGGAGCCACGTCTGTTTTAAGTCCGGGGACTGCCTGTAATGACGTTTAGGGTTTTTCATAAACACACAAAGGTGGAACTAACTGCCTCTGATGCAGCTAGTGACAGTGGAATTTGCGGCTCTCTGTCTCTGACACTAACCACGTCCGATGGTCCTTAGCTAGCTTATATTGCACCAGGCTTCTGGATGGAAGCTTGAACTGTCAGGGAACCTTCATTTTTCATGTCCTGAGAGAAACCCGAATTCTCGCCTTAGAGAAGCCAAGCAAAAGAGAGACCACAGACTGTTGAAACTAGGGGAATCTTCTGTTTCCACTGCAAGTTCCTGGAAGCTCTCTCAGATTGTCAAGCTCTCTTTGTTTAAAATTGCTGCCTAGAGTAACCACTAAGCTTCTCATAGTAGAAAAAGATGCATTTTATGATTTTATTTTTTCAATGGTATTTGTTAAATGCCAACAGTGTTACAGGCACTGAACTAAGGATTGGGGTAGATACAAGCTAATCAGGTTGGACATAGTCCGTGTTCCACATGGGCCTCACTCCGTTAATCCCCGTTTTACAGATTAGGGAACCGAGGCACAGAGAAGTGAAGGAACTTGCCCAGGATCACACAGCAGACGAGGGAAAGATCTGGGTTTAGAACCCAGGCCCTTCTGACTCCCAGGCCCGTGCTTTATGCACTGGGCCATGCTCAAAGTGATGTTGAGCCATGTTGGTACGTAAAATTTTACTACTGATTACCCATGAAATAGATTATGCTAACTTAATACTGACTTACACTCCAATATATAGGTGCACATTATACTTATAACCCTAACGAGCAGCTATTCATTCATCCGTTCAATAGTATTTATTGAGCGCTTACTATGTGCAGAGCACTGTACTAAGCACTTGGAATATACAATTTGGCAACAGATGGAGACAATCCCTGCCCCATGATGGGCTCACAATCTAAACAGGGGAGACAGAGAGCAAAGAAAAACAGCGCAAAACAAAAACAAGACATCATCAAGATAAATAGAATCAAGGAGATGTACACCTTATTAACAAAATAAATAGGGTAATGAATAATATATACAAATGAGCACAGTGCTGAGGGGAGGGGAAGGGGGAACAGAGGGAAAGGGGGAGTTCAGTCTAGGAAGGCCTCCTGGAGGAGGTGAGCACACAGTAGGGCTTTAAAGAGGGGAAGAGAGTCTGAATTAGAAACACAATTAGTGCTTGTACCTTTAACACCTTTAGAACTACAATGGAAAAAGTAAGTGACGCATGTACTTTAATTGCTGCTGAAACATTAAATATTTACGGTAACTGATAAAACAATCTGGCGGGGATTTGTATTTATCTCGTGGTTGCTAAATTTAGTTTTGAACTCTTCTCCCTGCGTCCGAGTTGACATGTGTATTGTTCACATGATTTTCTTGTTTTAAATGAGCTACCAAATGCTTCTAAACCCCCCGCGTGTTGACTCCCTCTTAAAAAGAAGCGTTTTAATGAGCTACCTGGGAAAGAATTGGCAACGCATGAAGTGAATTTCTTGATGTATTTGGTGTCATGAAAACAGAGACACTACAGGTTCTTGGCCGAGTGGATTCCCTCCCTTGTCTCTAGACGTTCATATAGGAATTAGGAAAGCAGCATGGGCGAGTGGATAGAGTCGGGGCCTAGGAGCCAGCAGGACCTGGGTTCTACTTCCAACTCTGCCACTTATCTGCTGTGCGACCTTGGGCAAGTCACTTTTCTTCTTGGTGCCTCAGTTCCCTCCTCTGCAAAATGGGGTAGAAGACTGTGAGTCCCATGTGGGACCGGGACTGTGTCCAACTTGATTCGCCTGTATCTATCCCAGCACTTAATACAGTGCCTGGCACATAGTAAAAGCTTAACAAATGCCATTAAAAAAAAATGCTTCTCCAAGATTCCTTGGGCGTGGCAGAAAAGCAGCATGGCTCAGTGGAAAGAGCATGGGCTTGGGAGTCGGAGGTCATGGGTTCTAATCCTGGCTCTGCCACTTAGCTGGGTGACTCTGGGCAGGTCACTTCACTTCTCTGTGCCTCAGTTACCTCATCTGTAAAATGGGTATTAAGACTGTGAGCCCCATAGTGGCTCAGTGGCAAGAGCCCGGGCTTGGGAGTCAGGGGTCATGGGTTCGACTCCCCGCTCTGCCACTTGTCAACTGTGTGACTGTGGGCAAGTCACTTCACTTCTCTGGGCCTCAGTGACCTCATCTGTAAAATGGGCATTAACTGTGAGCCTCACGTGGGACAACCTGATTCCCCTGTATCTACCCCAGCGCTTAGAACAGTGCTCAGCACATAGTAAGCACTTAACAAATACCAACATTATTATTATTGTTATTATTATTCCCCCAGCGCTTAGAACAGTGCTCTGCACATAGTAAGCGCTTAACAAATACCAACATTATTACAACATAATTAACTTGTATCTACCCAACACTTAGAACAGTGCTTGGCACATGGTAAGCACTTAACAAATACCAAAATTATTATTATCATTAGTGGAATTTACTGAGCACCCATTTGGTGTTGGGCACTGTACTAGGCACTTGGGAAGGGCAGAATAATAAAGTGGTATGTTCTTTGCCCACGAGGAGCTTATACCACAGCTGGAGAGAAAGACAAAATCATATTTTCAACTGGAGAGGTCAGAAATGCGCAAACTGCCAGGAATGCTAAGGAGGGTGTACATAATTTCACGAGCGCTAGAGTTTGCTCAAGAATTGGTGTGCCTCCGGATGCTGGGAAATTAATCCTGAAAAGCTTGTTGGAACGGGGGGAGGGGGGGGTTTAGGGGGGATTTGAATGAGAAAAGAGCTGTGGTCTGTCTGATGTGACAAGGGGGAAATTGCAAGCGAGGGGAAAAATGTGAGCACGAGAGAGATGCCGTTAGGAGATTGGCTTGGTTGGAGCAAAGATAGCGAGTTGGCCAATAGTAGGTATAGAGGGTAGACAGGCAAATTGGGGGAAGACGGCAGAGGGCCTTGATGCCACTTGTGAGGTTTTGTTTCATGTGAGGAATCACAAGGAGGCAGAGAATGATTTTGAGGTGGGTAGAGACATGGGCCGTATGATGCTGCAGGAAGTATACACTGTCATTCTCACCTGCCAATCAATCATCCCCTTAGGGGTCTTTACTAAGTGCTTTTGGGGGCCAGAGCACCCATATTGAGTGGTTGGGAGAGTCGGATCCATGGGTAGTATTTATTCAGAGCTTACTATGTGCATAGCACTGGACTAGTCATTCTTATTTGTTGAGCACTTACTGTGCGCAGAACGCTGTACTAAGGCCTTGGGGGTGTACAATATAACATTGTAACAGACATATTCCCTGCCCGCAGTGAACATACAGACAAGAGGACTAAGCATTTAGGAGAGTATAGTACAATGGAGTTGGCAGACATGTTCCAATCAATCAAGCATCGTGGCTTGATGGAAAGAGCCTGGGCTTCGGAGGCAGAGGTCATGCGTTCGAATGGCGGCTCTGCCACTTGTCAGCTGTGTGACCGTAGGCAAGTCACTTGATTTCTCTGTGCCTCAGTTTCCTCATCTGTAAAAGGGGGATTAAGACTGTGAGCCTCACGTGGACAACCTGATAACCCTGTATCTACCCCGGCACTTAGAACAGTGCTCTGCACATAGTAAGCACTTAGCAAATACCAACATTCTTATTTATTGAATACATACTGCGTGCAGAGCGCTGTACTAAGCTCACGGAAGAGTACAACTAACAGAGATGATAGATACGTTCCCTGCCACAGTGAGCTAAAAGTCTAGAAGGGGAGACAAATGTTGAAATAAATGATGGATACCTATATGATTTTGTGGGGCTGGGGATGGGGTGACTATCAAGTGCGTCAAGGATACAGATCCAAGTACCTAAGTGATTAAGAACGGGAAGGGAGTAGGGGAAATGAGGGCTTAGTTGGGGAAGGCCTCCTTGGAGGAGATATCACCCGAGTGTTCAAAAAATGTGCACCGGACTGTAAGCTCCTTGAGGGCTGGGAGCATGTCTACCAACTCTGTTGTATTTACCGTCAGCGTTTAGTACGGTGTTCTGCACAGAGTCAGCACTCAATAAATACCACTGATTGATGAATTACTGGGAGGCTCAGATTTATCCGTCCAGTTCCACTGGGGAAAGGGCATATGATGCGGGCTGTGGAGGAGGGGATCATTTTTCCCTCTTGTATTTTAGACTCTTCCCAAGCCTCCAAACAAAGTTAAATCACCGCTCTTGGTCCTTCCGAGGGTAGAACTCTTGAGAACGATGAGGAATTTGCCTCAAGGAGGCAACCGGGTCATCCAAATTCAGCTCAAGATTCCAGTCGCGCAGTAAAATGTAGTGTCCGGAGCTCCCCGGTTTGTTCCAACCAGGACCTTCTTGGACCAGGGGAGCCTCAGTGACACAAAGAAGTCAAACCACACCTCTAATCACCAAGGTTAACGTGTAAAGTTTTTTACTCAGTTTTACCAACGTGCAAGGGAGTGACACATACACACACTCACTCCACTCCACCAAGGGTCTAATAGTCTGTGGTCAAAGGAGCCCATTCTGCCAGTGCTGCTTCTTTCTGCTTCCAAGTGCTCTTCTTCTCCTTCTCGTTGTCATCGTCCTCCTCCTCCTTCTTTCTTTCTTCTTCTCCTCTTCCTTCTCCTTCTTTCTTCTTTTTCTTCTTCTTCCTCCTTCCTCTTCTTCTTCTTCTTCTTTTTCCTCCTCCTCCTCCTCCTCCTCCTCCTCCTCCTCCTCCTCTCTGTACCTCCTGTGAGAACAACCACCTTTTAACTGCTTTAGGCAGGGCAGCTGTGGCTGTGTGTATGGAACACTGATTGTTCCAGGCCCATTATTGGGTAGAACAGGGAGAGAAAGCCCCATCTCCCTCCATGCTCCAGCCCCACAGGCCAGCAATCACCTGTCTCAGAGCCCGTTAGCACCTTCTAAAAGTCTCTCCCTTGTTGGTATCACAAAGTCACAAGGCAGCTTGTTGTGGGCTCACCACGCGAACAAGGGTGGAGATGGATGGGAATGTGACGAGCGAGATTGCTCATTTGCCGAAATTGTGATACTCTAGTTTTTACTTAAAAACCAAAGTAAACTCCTAACGAGGCACTCTTCGCTCAACCCTACTTGGATGGTGGTGAAATCGATGTGGTTCCCAAACAGTTTGGAGTCAGATTAAGTGCATTCCAATGAAAAGGCCCTAGGGAGACCGCATCAATCACACAGTCCATGTGTGAATTTAGAGAAATACGTGCAGTCGGTGTGGAGCCATTATTGGCAAAGTGACCATACGTGGAGGTAGATATTTAAATACCTCTTTTTTTTTTGGCTCCTGTAATTTCCTCATTTAATCCCTCCCCTTTTCTCTTTACCTCCTCCTCCCTCTCTCCTTTGCAACCACCGACAGCAGCTGTGCATGTGGCAATTATCCCGACATTGTGGGGAAGGGGGCTGCCCCTTCTGAAATAGTAATCATGTTTTATATTGTCCTTTGGTGAATAACACGTCTAATCTTAGAAGTTGGCATTATCTGGGTGACCAGGATTGGTTGTCAGATGTCTGAAACACAGAGAAATTAGCTGCAGATAAAATTGAGCATTTATGATGGGATTTTAATTGAGGCTTTATAAGTAGAGACTCAGAATGCTGAGGGGCTCTTTTCCTGTATGCAGAGTGTTCTACACATTAGGGTGAGAATTTAAAGGCTACGTTAGATTGGGTCTTTGCTGAAGGAAAAAGGTTAGCAAAGGAGAATAAATCTGGAATTATCTACTTGGTCCCCCCCCAAAGCACCTGCCATTATTATTCCCCAGTGGTCACTAGGGTGAGAGGGTGATTTTGATGTTTTACTTGAAAATATCAATGGGGAGATTCAAAACAACTTGCTAATTGGTTGTTCACCCTTTTGAGGAGATTTTAATTCACCCTTCCTCAGGGAATCAGTGTGGCCTACTGGAAAGACCACGGGTCTGGAATTTAGAGGACCTGGGATTTAATCCTAGCTTGGTCACTTGCCTGCTGTGTGACCTTGGGCAGGTCACTTCACTTTTCTGTGCCTCAGGTTCCTCAACTGTAAAATGGGGAGTCAATGCCTGTTCTCCCTCCAACTTAGACTGTGAGCCCCATGTGGGACAGGATCTGTGTCAGACTTGATTGATTTGTACCTACCAGAGCTTAGAACAGGGCTTGACTCATAGTAAGCACCTAACAAATACCATAAAAAAAGACAAATCAATCTCAGAGTTAGGAGGAGAACCAGGAGAGGAATATCAGTGAAGCCCGGGTTAGATAGTGTTTCCAGGAGATGAGTCAGTCTACAGTGTCAAAGGCAGCTGAGAGGTCTAGGAGGATTAGAGTGGAGTGGAGACGGTTAGATTTGCCTAAAGGTAGTCATTGGTGACCTTAGAGAGGGCGGTTTCTATGGAGTGAAGAGAGCAGAAGCCAGATTGGAGATGCTCAAGGAGAGAAGTGGAGAAGAGAAAGTGGAGGCAGTGAGGGTAGACATCTCGCTCAGTGAGTTTGGAGATGGATGGATGGTAGGAGGGGAATGGGAACAGTAACTAGAGGGGAGTGTGGGGTCAAGGAAGGATTATTTTAGGATAGAGGATTCATGGACCTGTTAAAAAGCAATGGGGACAATCCTTTGGAGAGTGAATGGTTGAAGACTCTGGTCGGTTGAAGAAGCCGAGAAGGGCCAGACATTTTGATAAGGGGGGAAGGGATGGGATCAGAGGTGCAGATAGAGGGGATAAGCTTTAAGAGGAGATGGGTGAGCTTGAAATACTGTTGGAAAGGATGAGAGTCAGAGAGGAGGCAGGAGAAGGGCGGGAAGGTGGAGTAGAGAGTGTAGGGAGATAGCCCTTGCTGGTTTCAATTGTATCAGTGAACTTGGTGATCAGGTCATCAAATGCAAGAGATGGGAGAGCAGGAAGTTTAAGGAGAGAGTTAAAAGTCTGCAACAACTGGCGTGGGTAATGGGCTTGGGGCACAATAAAGGTGGAGGAATATTGTTACTGGGTGGAGAAGAGGGCAGAGTTATAACAGGTAAAGATGAGTTTGAGATGGTCAAGGTCGGCCTAATACCTGGATTTCTGCCAGCAGGTTTCCCAGCGTGAGTACAAGATTGGAGGAAGTGTACTGTGCCTATAAGCAGAGAAGCAGTGTGGCTCAGTGGAAAGAGCCCGGGCTTGGCAGTCAGAGGTCATGAGTTGGACTCCCGGCTCTGCCACTTGTCAGCTGTGTGACTGTGGGCAAGTCACTTCTCTTCTCTGTGCCTCAGTTACCTCATCTGTAAAATGGGGCTTAACTGTGAGCCTCATGTGGGACAATCTGCTTACCCTTTATCTACCCCAGCGCTTAGAACAGTGCCCGGCACATAGTAATCGCTTAACAAATACCAACATTATTATTACTGTGGAGATGATCCAGGACCGTGGGTCAGTGATATGAGATTGATGGAGGAGAAGGGGAGCGAGAGAGTTGAGTTTATTGGAGAGGGCAGTGTTGAGGGGGCGGTTTTCAATCAACTGTATTTATTGAGCACTTACTTCTTGCAGTGCATGTAGTTAGCGACTGGGAGAGTCCAACATAATATTGGACTTACAACAAGCTTATGGTCTAGGTGGGGAGACAGGCATTAATATTAATAAATGAATTATGGATATGTATATAAGTTCTGTGGGAGGCATGAATAAAGGGAACAAATCCAAGTGCAAGGGCAACACGGTAGGGAGTGGGAGAAGAGGAAATGAGGCAGGAGGAATACCTTCAATAAAGCTTTGAAAGTAGGGAGAGTAATTGTCGGATATGAGTGTTCCAGGTCAGAGGCAGGACGTGGGTGAGACGTTGGTGGGGAGGTAGAGAAGATCCAAGTACAGTGAGTAGTTTGGCATTAGAGGAGTGAAGTGTGTAGGTTAGGTTGTAGTAGGAGAAGCAGGAAGGTGAGGTAGGAGGGGGCAAGGTGATCGAATGATTTAAAGCCGATAGTAAGGAGTTTCTGAGAAGTTTATGAGAAGAGGCATGGCCTAGTGTATAGAGGGCCTGGGAGTCAGAAGGATTTGGGTTATAATCTTGGCTTTGCCACTTGTTTGCTGTGTGACCTTGGGCAAGTCACTTAACTTCTCCGCACCTCAGTTACCTCATATGTAAAATGGGAATTAAGACGGTGAGCTCCATGTAGGACAGGGACTGCGTCGGAACCGATTTGCTTGTATCTACCCCAGCGCTTAGTACGGTGCCTGGTACATAGTAAGCATTTAACAGATACCATTATTATTATTCTGTTTGAGGAGGAGGTAGATGGCAGTTCTTGAGTAGTGGGGAAACATGGACGGAACATTTTTGTAGAAGAATAATCTGGGCATTAGAGTGAAGTGTGATGGTTTGGAATGGGGAGAGAAAGTAGGCTGGGGATGAAGACCACTGTAGCATGACGGTGTGGGATAATTAGAGGAGGTTGAGAGAGCGGAGCTTTCTGTGAATTAACAAGGCAGTTTTATGGGTAGGGGTGTGGTGAGAGAGAAAGCCGGTCAGAAGGTTGTGATGAGAAAGAGGAATTTCAGAGTTGGAAGGTCACTGAAACCCTCCACGAACATTCCAATTCAAGTAGGGGAAGCAGTGTGATCTAATGAGAACCAGCATGGCTTAGTGGAAATAGCCCAAACCTGGAAGTCAGACGATGTGGGTTCTAATCCCGGCTCCACCACTTGTCAGCTGAGTGACTTTGGGCAAGTCACTTAACTTTTCTGTGCCTCAGTTACCTCATCTGTAAAATGGGGATTAAAATGTCCCACGTGTAAGCCCCACGTGACACAACCTGATAACCTTGTATCTATCCCAGCACTTAGAATCGTGCTTGGCACATAAGAAGCACCTAACAAATACCATCATTATTAATGCAAAGACTTTGAGAGTCAGAGGACCTGGGTTCTAATCCCAGCTCTGCCACCTGTCTGCTGTGTGACCTTGGGAAAGTCGCTAAACTTCTCTACACCTAAGTTTCGTCAACTGCAAAATGGGAATTAAATCCTCGTCCCTACTATTTAGGGACCTACCCGATTATCCTCTGTCTACCCCAATGCTGAGAACAGTGCCTGATCAATAGTAAGTGCTTAATAAATTCCATAAAAAAGTAGTTAAAAAATCAGTAATGCCTGATTTAAAGACCATGGCAAAGGGTAATGAATAATCGTAGTATATGCTAAGCTACCCTTGGAGTGATTAGGTTACTTACTGGGTTTTGTTTGCAGAGCAGAGTCTAGGCCTTATAACCCTGATGGCTTGAGACCAGTTTCTATGTGGGGAAAGGTGTCCAAGCCTTTGCCAGTAGCAAGATGATTTTCATCAGCATAACCTGTTATCAGTTATTTCAGACTTGCTGAAAAATTCTCCTAAGGGGACGTAACTTTCCATATTTGGTCTCGGCCAAAAACCGGAGGCTTTGAGTTTAATTGGTTTTGCCATTCCTCCCCTAAGGGAACGGAGAGATACATGTCTTTCTGCTTTAAAATGCAGTTCCTTTCTTGGCTCAAACAGCTGAACCTATAAACTTCAACTTCATAGTTCAGTCAGTTTCAATAAAGAAAGAAATAAAAGTTTTAAGGGGTTGGAGCTAAGGTAACAAAATGACCCAAATTTGCTCCATAGAATAAGAACCAAGATACTTGCTGAGTTATCAATTAAGAAGCATTTTGGCCTAGTGGAAAAAGCATGGGCCTGGGAGTCAGAGAACCTGGCTTCTAATACTGACTCCATCACTTACCTGCTGCATGACCTTGGGCAAGTCCCTTAGCTTTTGTCTCAGTTCTTTTATCTGCAAAATAGGAATTCAGTACCTTTCTCCCTCCTACTTAGACTGGAAGCCCCTTGGGGGACCTGATAATCTTGTGTCTAAACTAGTGCTTACTGCAGTGTTGGGCACATAGTAAGTGCTTAATAAATACCATAATTCTTTAGGCAGTAAGCTTGCTGTGGGGAGAGAACACATCTACCAATTCTGTTGCATCATACTCTCCCAAGTGCTTCGTTCCGTGCCCTGCATAAAGTAAGCACTCAATTAATAAATACCATTGATTGATTCATCCCTTCAGAGGTCTGATTTATAGTGTGCATAGGGCCCATACCTGTCTCTGCTGCAAAATATGTCCTGAGCCGCCTGCTTCTGGAAACAAGCCCAGCTGTGAGAGAGAGATTTTTTGGGGGGTGGGAATTGGGGTGGGGAGTTTAAATGGCCAGAAGAGAGCTGAGAGGAAATATTTCTCAATTGCGAAGCTTCTGGGGTTCAGGGTTGATTGGTGGGGGTAAACCCAGGGAAGATCTCCTCCCTCTACTAATCTGATGTTAATTCTTCTGCTGGAATTGTTGAAACCAGCTCAGGACAAATTGTGTGCTTTTCCCATCGCTTCTAAGGGTGACAAAACTCCATTCCTTTAGGACTGGATATAAGTGGAGAGTTATGACGTTTATAAAATGAAGAGTGGAAAAGTGTAGGGTTAACCAACATCCCTGCTTAAAATGTGAAAATAATAACAGTGGTCTGTTTTTAATTTAAAGATCCGTATATATATGCACGTACAGGGTAGAATCAAAGCTATTTATCTAGCGTTTACTGTGTGCTGAGGACTGTACTAAGCACTTAGGAGAGTAGTTAGAAAAATCAGTAATTTCTGGATTTGAATCTATGCATGAAGACCATGGCAAATGGTAATTAGTAATTATGGTGTATGCTAAGATACCCTTGTAGGTAATTGGGTTACTTACTGACTTTTGTTTGCAGAGAGGATTGGAGTGGAGCCCCGATGCTTGAGACCATTTTGTATGTCCTTCTGAGATTGGCTGTACCTACCTTCTCATTTTTATTCATCTTGCCACCCTCCCCAACTTCCCATTAAAGTCTTTAATGAGGGAAAGTTGTATAAACAGAGTTGGTAGACACTTTCCCTGCCCACAGTGAGCTTACGGTCTAGAGGGGGAGGCAGACGTAACATATATAATGTATAATTCATAGCTATGTACATAATTTATAGATCTGCACAAAGATATAGATATATGCATACAGACGCAATTACTACCATTCTTTGGCTTTTGAAAACAGCTAACAGAGCTGAAAAGGCCAGTGTCTACGTAGAGACACACAAATACGTCTACGATATGTGAAACCGAATGTTCGAAACACGCCTACCTATCCTGCAAGTTGTTTCTCATAGGTTGTTTGAGAGGCTGTACTCCAGACATGTTGCAACCGATTCCCAGCGATGAGATAATGTCTGTAGCTCCTGGGTCACCTTTAAGCTGAGTAATTCCAAGTGGTATGTGTGTTTAGCCTGCCACAGTAATGGGGTTGTTGGGTCCAGGTTAGAACAAGTACCTCAGTGTTTCGAGTCTTTTAAAAGGTTCACTGCGAAGTTCAACTCTTACTGCGCACACTGATGATTATCAGCCCCTGAAGAAACTAAAAATATTGTTTAAGTTAAGGGCTCTAAGAGGCTCTAGTTAAAGGAGAGCAGCACTGAGTTTGCTCATTTACAACATTCTCAAAGTTCATGTGGTGGAAAACATTTGGGCCTTCTCAACTACCAGTGCCAGGTTTTCACTGTTTATTTTCTAGAAAAGGCTTTTTAGGAGACCCAAGCACTTAGCACGGTGCTCTGTACACTGTAAATGCTCAAAAAATATGATCGATTGACTGAGGAGCTGGTTCTTGACTTTCTTGTTTGTTAGCATTGGGCAATCCCCCGATTTAACCGAGATTACCAGTAATGGTTGTTTGGTGGATTACCATGCTGTCTTGGTTAAAAGAAAAATGGGCTTGGGGGTGTTGGTTGCACTTTCGGAAAACTCATTGTTCTCCTTTATTTTCCAAATGGGGTTACCTCAGAAGCCTCAGGGCAAGAGCAGCAATAATGGGCAAGAGAATTATCTTCTGGCCAGAAAAGCAGAGCATAGGGCATAGAGCACAGGCCGACCCTGAGAGTCAGAAGGTCATGGGTTCTATTCCCGCCTCTGCCACTTGTCCTCTGTGTGACTTTGTGCCAGTCACTTCACTTGTCTATGCCTCAGTTACCTCATCTGTTAAACAGGGATGGAAACCGTGAGCACCATGTGGGACTATGTCCACCCTATTTGCTTGTATCCTCTCCAGCACTTAGTACAGTGCCTGACACATAGTAAGCACTTAACAAATACCACAATTATTATTATTATTGTTATTATTAAAATGAGGCTATCTGTCTTTGCTAGTTGGGCTTCTAGATCTCCCTTAAATTTCTGTCTGGCTTTTCCATGCACAGCTGCTCATGTGGTCTGCTTCTTCCTACCAGGCATTCTCACCCTCTCACTGTTTATCTTTGATGGCCACCAAGTCATTGCTCATGCTATTTTCCTTGACTAGAATCCTCTCAAAACACTGCTTTTCTTTCCCTCAAAATTGTTAAAGGCCCTTGCACTTGAATTTGCACCCCTTATTCATCCCTCCCATAGCCCCACAGCACTTACATACATATCATACTTTATATTAATGTCTTTCTCCCTCTCTAGATTGTAAGCTCATTGTGGGCAGGGAGTGTGTCTGTTATATTGTACTCTCCCAAGCGCTTCATTCATTCAGTAGTATTTATTGAGTGCTTACTATGTGCAGAGCACAGTACTAAGCGCTTGGAATGTACAAATCGGCAGCAGATAGAGACAGTCCCTGCACTTTGACGGGCTTACAGTCTCATCGGGAGAGACGGACAGACAAGAACGATGGCAATAAATAGAGTCAAGGGGAAGAACATCTCATTAAAACAATAGCGGGAATAAAAGTGCTTAGTACAGTGCTCTGCACACAGCAAGTGCTTAATAAATGCGATTAATATCAGTCCTGAGATTGTTTGTAATTTCCCATTTTTATTCATTTGGACGCCTCCCTGACACGTATTAAATTGCATTATTTATTACAGGCACACTACCTGTGTTTTTATGTTTCTCAAAGTGTCCCAAATGGTGTGCTCTACATAAATTGTCAACTTCATAATGCAGTCCTGAGTGCCGCTATTATTATCAATACCTTATAAGCTAAGCATCTAACATTAACAGAAGTGACCTAAAAAATAGGATCTTAGAATGGTCATTTTCAAGTTTTTATTAAATATTTTCACTATCCCAAGTCATGTTTTCTTTTTTAGCCCTGCGTATATTTTTCTGTTGTCTGACTCTGTGTTTTGGTTCATTTGCATGGCTGGAATAATTTGTTCATACATTGCTCCTGAGCCTAGCCTGAGCAGTAATTCTGTATTTTTTTTGAACTCTAAAAATGAAAATTGGAAATATCATCCCTGCAATATAAACATCTAGCCCACAATCACCATGATTCATGGGCTTAATTTCAGCCCTCATTTCCAAGCTTCTGAATGGCATGGCTCTCAAATGGTGAATGATTTTTCTGGTAAATAGTGCCCTGCACATAAGAAACATTCAAGAAATACCATTGGTTGAAATAGGAAGAGCAAAGAGAGACACCGGAAATAGCGATAGAAATAAAAATAGGCTGTGGTCAACACTACAGAGAGGGGAGAAATTTCAAATGAATTTTCATATCTGACAGATGATTACTCTCCCCCCCTTCAAAGCCTTATTGAAATCACATCTCCTCCAAGAGGCCTTTCCCATCTAAATCCTCATTTCCCCTCCCTCTCCCTTCTGTATTTCCTTTGATTTGGATTTGCACCCTTTATACATCCCACCCTCTACCCCACAGAATTGTATGTGCATATTCATAATTCATTTCAATGTTTCTCCTCCCCTTCTAGAATATAAGCTCCTTGTGGGCAGGGAATCTGTATTACCAAGCACTTAGTAAAGTGCTCTGCTCACAGTAAGCACTCAATAAATATGGTTGATTGATCTAATGTCAAGTCTTTGAATTTCCAATAGCTACGCCTGCCTAGAGTGATTTTATTTCCTTGAAAGACTTCAAATCTTCACTAAGAACCTACCTTAATACTTAGTTGGTATTTTTATCAGGTCAACAGAGTGAATAGAAAATGTCCATCCCGAAAACCCAGCCAAGCCATTCGATAATCTGTTGATTAGGGTTTCCCCCACTCTCTTCAAAAAGAAGAAAAAGAAAATGTTGAATTCCACCACTACCTTTCCTTCCCTTATTCAGTAAAGATTTTCTCGTAGGGATGATGACTTTGGTCTTTTTTCAGCACTTATTACATATCAAGCACTGTTCTAATTGCAGGGGTAACTCAAATTAATCAGGTTGGGTGCAGTCCCTGCCCCACATGGGGCTCACAGTCTAAATAGGAGGGAGAACAGGTATTAAATCCCCATTTCCACAGATGAGGAAATTGAGGCATAGAGAAGTTAAGTGATTTGCCCAAGATCACAAAGCAGGCAAGGGGCAGAGATGGAATTAGAATCCAGGTCCCCTCTTTCCCATGCCTGGGTTCTTCCCACTAGGTCACACTGCTTCCTGCTGTTTACTCTTAATTTGGCCCCCTCTTTACCTTTCTCTTCATTTTCCAGACATTTATCAAATTTGTCAGCTAATTTAACCAGCTAGTTTACTTGATCATTCACTTATACCACCAAGCTTTCACTTGTATAAAGCCTTATAGATGGACTGCCCCCTTTGCTTTCTTTCCTTCTCTCCCCACAGCCCCTCTCCCCTTCTCCTTACCAACCTCCCTTTTCCTTCAGAAAGCCATCTCAGTCTAATTTCAAGAGAGGTGGAGAGTTTCCTTCAGAATGCATCCTTTCTGATCATCCACCACCCAGAAATGTAAGGTGTATCATGTATTATCATTCACGAGAGTGATCTGCACCCAGTAAGCACTCAGTAAAAATGATTCATCGATTGCTTGATTGACCGATAGCCCTGCTAAGTAAACCTAGCCATTGGCTTGTCCATAACATGACTATTTAACCTATTGGGGGTATGTTTTCAATGTTTGTAGTCCTGAGTTTGGATATTCATGTCAGTGTTGACTTTCTCAAATTGTAAGTCTCTGGAAAAACTGAGACCAAGGTCTGGTGCCAGAGGCAAAGAGGCATTTATCAAGAGTAAAGTTATTATTTTTTTTAAGATTAAGATATTGTTTCTTGAGACACTGAGCTGTTGGGTCTCCTGTGGTCTAAAGCAATGGAAATTTACATTTTCCCTTGAACCATCCTTACCCCTTGAGAGAATGGAAGCATTGAAAAACCAAATTAAAAAGAAAAAAAAACATGTCTCTTGACAACTTGTTGGCTGCATTCAGTGCAGAGAACCAGATGTTCTCACAACTGACCACTGGTTTATATGCTTACTGTCTTTGTCAATGCATGTTAATTGGCCACAAAGCATGTTAGAGTCTAGACACATAGCCCAAACTCACCTAACCACAGTACCCTAAATTGCAGAGTCTGTGGGGAGCCTCACCACAAAGATTTTGTTCCAAATATTCCAGCCTTTTTTTGGAGGGGGGGCTGGGTGAAATCGAATTCATTGAACATAAATGGGATTTGCTTTTATCTTTATCATACCGTGGACCCAAGTATTATCTGCAGGGCCATGTTCTCATTCTTAATTGGGCTTATTCAGTTATTTAATAATTTGCAAAATTCAGTCATTTGTAATGGGTCTCCCAATTAGTACCAATTAGTAAGGTTCCATGCTATTACTTCCGCCTCTTTATATCTTATGTGAGTTACAAAAAGTGTTAGAACTGAGATGCCAAATGAAGGTCCTGAGGCCAAATTTGCCCCAAATACATCTAAATAGAATCTGCAGAAGTACCCACATCGTTCTAATTAAGTGGTTCCTTGTACAATTGTTCAACTTTCCTGCTATTGTTCTATTTCCTGTTCACAAGAATTTTACAAGTTACGGTTTTTCCCCCCATTTAAGTGAACCTAACAGTTTTACATGCTGAAAGTGATGTTTTTATGTTTAAGGCCTGGCAAAGCCTTGATTGAGCATTTTTTAAAACTACGTTTATCCCCTCCCCCTTTCTCTAAACGGAACCAGTTCTCACAGTGCCTCTGAGCTTTGAGACACAAGGGCAAACCAACTGGGTGATTAGACCTTAGGCTTGGTTTCCTTGTTTGTAGTCTAGCAAAGCAGAAGTGCTTGGGAATTGACTTGTTCGACTCTTAAGTTTCGCTTTAGAGGTGAGTGGATTTCAGTTTTGGGAAAAACAAGTGCTGTGAAGAAGGTGACGTCTAATGCGTCGAATGAACCTATTCTATTGTTCCTGGTTTTGATGTTCATGGGGTTGTATTTGAGAATTAGTAAGCAGGTGATGGGCAAAGAGGTCTTGTCTCATGCCTGTCAGTCAGAAATACATGGAGGAGGTTAAACAGGTGGGTTTTTTCCTTTTTTTTTAATATGGTATTTAAGTGCTTACTATGTGTGAGTAGGTACAAGATCATCAGGTTGGACATAGTTCCTCTCTCACGTGGAGCTCACAGGCTTTATTCCCATTATGCAGATGAGGGAACCGAGGCACAGAGAAAACAGTGACTTGCCCACGGTCACAATACAGGCAGGTGGCAGAGCCGGGATTAGAACCCAAGACCTTCTGACTCACATGCCCATGCTATATCCACTAGGTCATCCTACTTCTCTTTGGCCATGTTGTTTCTCTTGTAAGGTTGTCCTGAAAATCCCTAAGAGGACGGAAGTAGAGAAGAGCAGAAAACTGTTGAAGATCCAACCTTAAGTAGAGAATCTACCTATTTAGTCAACATGGCTAAAAGGTCGGATCTGTTCCAATTATAGCATTATTTCCTCTCACCTATGAGGCATTTGGTCAAATACCAAAATTTTACCAATTTGATTGTTATCAAGCCTTATTACAGAGTTCATTTTTTTAAAAAATTCATTGTTGTTTGTTGAGTGCCTTCTGTGTGCTGGTGAAGAATACTCTAGATGATGAATAAGATTTGTCTCTGGCTCACAACCTAAGACTTGGGGGTTGAGGGACTGGTAATGAGCACAAGAGGAAAGATAGATTACATAAAGAAAAAACAACATGAGAAAGCAAGGACCAATGGCAAACTCAATCAGAACACCGTGCAATCTAAGGAGCCATTTTCAGGGTCCTCATAAACCAGCCAGAGCTGTAGAGAATCCAGAAGTCACCAAGGCCACAGGCTCCCCAACATTCTACAATTTGAGGAGATCTGTATTACCGCTGCTTTCGTGTTCTCCCACAAACAGCATCCTGGAAGGATAGAGTTGAATAGACTTGAGTTTCCTTTATGGAATTAACCTCAGGTGGAACCCCATTTTAAAAATATCTTTCCAAGTAGGGATTTGAAATTTGTTTCAAAGTATCTAGACTGAGTCCCATAGCATATGTTATTGCCGTATGATCAGTATTTCTTTTGTCGAACAAAAAGAAATCATTCTGGAGAATTACTTCAGATAAATCCGTAGTATTTATTGAGCATCTGCTGAGTGCAGAGCACTGTGCTAAGTGTTTAGGAGAGCATAAAGAAGTTAGAAGGCACGATCCCTGCTCTCAAAGGGCTTACAGCCTACCAGAGGAGGCAGAAATAAAATGATTCACAGGCAGACGAAGAGAAAAGAAAAATGGATATGTCAGTGCGTAAATGCTTGCATACGAAGGTCTGTAAATCAATACGTACAGAAGTACTGTGGGTGGGTGTTGGTGCATAAGAATATAATTGATGCAGAAGTGTTGGGGAGGTATAATCTGGAGAGAAGACGAGTGTAATGGGGAAAGCTTCCTTGGACGAGAAGTGTTTTCAGAAGGATTTTGGAGATAGGGAGGGTGTTCAATCATTTATTCATTCATTCATTCAATAGTATTTATTGAGCGCTTACTATGTGCAGAACACTGTACTAAGCGCTTGGAATGTACAAATCTGCAACAGATAGAGACAGTCCCTGCCCTCTGACGGGCTTACGGTCTTATCGGGGGAGACAGGCAGACAAGAACGATGGCAATAAATAGAGTCAAGGGAAAGAACATCTCATTAAAACAATGGCAAATAAATAGAATCAGGGTGATGTACATCTCAGTAAACAAAATAAATAGGGTGATGAAGATCTATACAGTTGAGCGGACGAGTACAGTGCTGAGGGTTGGGACAGGAGAGGGGGAGGAGCAGAGGGAAAGGGGGGAGAAGAGGGTTTAGCTGCGGAGAGGTGAAGGGGGGGGTAGAGGGAGCAGAGGGAAAAGCGGGGAGCTCAGTCTGGGAAGGCCTCTCGGAGGAGGTGAGCTTTAAGTAGGGATTTGAAGAGGGGAAGAGAATCAGTTTGTCGGAGGTGAGGAGGGAGGGCGTTCCGGGACCGCGGAAGGACGTGGCCCGGGGGTCGACGGCGGGATAGGCGAGACCGAGGGACGGTGAGGAGGTGGGCGGCGGAGGAGCGGAGCGTGCGGGGTGGGCGGTAGAGAGAAGGGAGGAGAGGTAGGAAGGGGCAAGGGGATGGAGAGCCTTGAAGCCTAGAGTGAGAAGTTTTTGTTTTGTGCGGAGGCTGATGGGCAACCACTGGAGGTTTTTAAGAAGGGGAGTGACATGCCCAGAGTATTTCTCAGTGAATCATATTTATTGAGCCCTGAATCAAGCAATGGTATTTATAGAGCACTTACAGGGTGCAGAGCACTGTACTAAGTGCTTGGGAGAGAACAGTACAACAGGGACCAGAGTGAGCGAGGCGTGCAAGGAAGGCTTCCCACCGCACCCCACCCACAACCCCTCCCGCACGGCAGGACCCCAGCTCAGTCCTACTCACCGTGTCGGTGGGGAAGTTGGGATTCTTGCTGACCTCCAGCGGGATTTGGGAGTGGGTAGGGGGCAGGATGTAGGTGCTGGCAGCATGGCAGAGTGGATAGAGCTCGGGCCTGGGAGTCCGAAGGTCATGGGTTCTAATCCCAGCTCTGTCACTTGTCTGCTGTGTGACCTTGAACAAGTCACTTCACTTCTCTGTACCTCACTTACCTCATCTGTAAAATGGGGATTGAGCCTCTGAGCCCCATGTGAGACAGGGCCTGTGTCCAACCCGTTGACTTGTATCTACCCCATTGCTTAGTACAGTGCTTGGCACATAGTAAGCGCTTAACAAATACCAACCTTATTATTATTTCCCACAAAGAGTGCTGCAGAGCTCTGTGGTAATCCTTGAGAAAGTGCCATAACATTAGGAGACGTGATCCCTACCCTCAAGGGTTTTGCAGTTTAACAAATGATATATTACAGATATTATTACAAGCAGGGGTTGGAGCTAGCTAAAATCCACCCTTCCCTCTTCATCCACACTGCTTCCACGTTAATCCAAGCATTTACCCTATCGTGCCTTGATGACTCTCTCAGCCTCCTTGCTGACCTCCCTGCTTCCTGTCTCTCCCCACTCCAGTTCATACTTCACTCTGCCGCCCAGATCAGTTTTCTACAAAAATGTTCAAGTCATGTTTCCCCACTCCAGTGGTTTCCCATCCACCTCTACGTCAAACAGAAGCTTCTTACCATTGACTTTAAAGGACTTAATCAGCTTTCCCCCTCCTTCCTCACCTGACTACTTTCCTACTTCAACTCTGCCCACACATTTCGCTCCTCGAATGCCATCCTTCTCACGTACCTCGATCTCTTCCATCTAGCTGCCGACCTCTTGCCCACGTTCTGCCTCTGGTCCTGTACATCCTGCCTCCCCGTATCCGACAGACAGTTACTCTCCCCCTCTTTTCAAAGTCTTATCGAAGGCAGATCTCCTCCAAGAGGCCTTCCCTAAGCCCTCTTTTCCTTTTCTTCCGCTCCCTTCTGTGTCACCCTGACTTGCTCCCCTTATTCATCGGCCTCTCCCAACCCCACAGCACTTATGGATATATCTGTGATTTCATTTATTCATATTAATGTCTCTCTCCTCCTCTAGACTGTATGTTCACTGTGGGAAGGTAATGTGTCTGTTACATAGTTATAATATCTCTTCCAAGTGCTTACTACAGTTCTCTGCACACAGTAAACTCTCAATAAATATGCTCGACTGACTGAATGACTGGCAAGAGGTCAGAGGTAGGAGAAAGGAGAGCACAGTGAGTAGATTTGCTTGACAGGATTAAAGAGTGCTAGCTGGAGGGATATATGAGAAAAAACTGATGGAGTACCTCGAAGCCGAAAATGAGCAATTTAATTATTGAGCCTTTTTGAAGAGAACTGAGATTAGTGCAGAATGACATTTTAGAATAATGACCTGAGCGGCAGAATAAAGTATAGCTTGGAGAGACTGGAAACAGGAAGCTAGTGAGGAGACTTTATATAGCAGTCAAACTGCGACATAAGTGCCTGAACCGATGTAGTGTCTGTCCGAATGGACATGAAGCATCGAATCCAGTAAATTATATGGAAGAAAAAGTGACGGGATTTGGTAACTGAATGTGATTTGAATTTGAGAGTTGATAGAGTTGAAAGAGGGGGAGGAAACCAGGACGATGTCGAGCAGTGAGCTTCAGAGGCAGGGAGGGTGGTGGTATTGTTAGATGAGTTGGGGAATTTAGGTGTCAGAGAGGATTTAAGGGGAAAGATGAGAAACCCATTTGAAGATATGTTGAGCTTACGGTGCTGTCAGGAGCTTCACAAAGAGGTGTCTTGGAATCAGGAAGAAAGGCAAAATTGCAGGGAAGGTGAGAAATTGGAGCCATCAAGATAAATTTGGGCATTATTCACACAGAGGTGGTGGTCAAAACTGAGGATGCCCACGAGCTCTCTGAAGTACCTTTAACTTGAATACCAGAGGATGATGATGATGATGATATTTATTAAACACTTTTCTAAGCCCTGGGGTAAATACAAGATAATCAAACCACAGTTACGGTCCCACGTGGGACTCACAGTTTAAGTAGGAGGGAAATATTGAATAACCATTTCACAGATGAGATAACAGAAAGAAGTTATAAGTGACTTGTCCGCCATTATCATCGGACAGGTGGTGCTGCTGGGAATTATAACTCAGGTCCTCTGATGCCCTGGTCTGAGCTCTTTCCACCAGGACGCACTGCTTCTTGTGAACAAGATGACACGGATTTGCAATTGGAAAAAGAAATGAGTAGCTCTGATGTTCTAGCTAAAGTTTGAGTATGTAGTTCTCATTAAAGTTGTGGTTTGTCTAACTTTTTTCCAATACCTCAAACTTTACTTACCTTCTAGCAATGATGTGGGAAAATTTAAATCATTTTTATGGTGCTAACTATGTGGTAACTATGTATTTTACATCCATTATAAAATGATAATTTGTAATCAGTTGTGTTATAAGAGACCATGACATAGGTGTGGCTCTAGAATATATTCGTCATGCAGTGACATTTATTTCCATATTGAAAAAATGAGAATAACTTTACAGAGTGGCATGTGGGTATTTAAAGACTCCTTGTAATGTGAACTTTAAAAAAAAATTATATGGAGTAAATACGACCTAGAAAAAACAGGAAACCAATGTAGCGAGTCAGATCAGGAAGGTTTGGGGGAACGTTATGATGAATTTAAACTAATTTATACCACCCCTTTCCTCCTCTTCATTCTCAGTGTTGCCAGTTCTCCTCATCAATTAATTTCAAAATCAGTGCTCTCTTGCAAGTGGAACTCTTGTCAATCAAAGGCATTTATTTACGGGGAAGCAGCATGGCTAGTAGAAAAACCTCAGGCTAGGGAGTAAGGGAACCTGTGTTCAAATCCCAGCTCCTCCACTTTTCTGCTCAGTGACCTCAGTTTCTCTGTGCCTCAGTTTCCTCACCTGTAAAATGGGGATAAAATCCTAATCCCTTCTACTTAGACGTGAATCCCATGTTTGGCAGTAACTGTATCTCACCTAATTATCTTGTATGTACCCCAACACTCAGTACAGTGCTTGGCAAAGGGTGCTCAACAAGCATGGGTTCGAATCCCGGCTCTGCCACTTGTCAGCTGTGTGACTGTGGGCAAGTCACTTACCTCATCTGTAAAATGGGGATTAACTGGGAGCCTCACATGGGACTACCTGATGACCCTGTATTGACCCCGGTGCGTAGAACAGTGCTCTGCACGTCGTAAGCGCTTAACAAATACCAACATTATTATTGTTACCGTAAAAAAAAAAAAAATTGGGCACTTTCCCTAGGCAGAGCACTGTGTTAAGTGCTTGGGAGAATATAATAGAGTTCTTAAACATGATCCCTGCTCTTATTGAGTTTGTAGTCCTTAAGAAAAGGAGAATGGACCTGGGAGTCGGAAGGACCTGGGTTGCAATTCTGTTTCTGCCACTTAACTGCTGTTTGACTTGGGCAAGTAACTTACTTGTTTGTTGTTGTGGTTAATAGTATTTGTTCATTCAATAGTATTTATTGAGCGCTTACTATGTGCAGAGCACTGTACTAAGCGCTTGGGATGAACAAGTCGGCAACAGATAGAGACAGTCCCTGCCGTTTGACGGGCTTACAGTCTAATCGGGGGAGACGGACAGACAAGAACAATGGCACTAAACAGCGTCAAGGGGAAGAACATCTCATAAAAACAATGGCAACTAAATAGAATCAAGGCGATGTACAATTCATTAACAAAATAAATAGGGTAACGAAAATATATACAGTTGAGCGGACGGGTACGGTGCTGTGGGGATGGGAAGGGAGAGGTGGAGGAGCGGAGGGAAAAGGGGAAAATGAGGCTTTAGCTGCGGAGAGGTAAAGGGGGGATGGCAGAGGGAGTAGAGGGGGAAGAGGAGCTCAGTCTGGGAAGGCCTCTTGGAGGAGGTGATTTTTAAGTAAGGTTTTGAAGAGGGAAAGAGAATCAGTTTGGCGGAGGTGAGGAGGGAGGGCGTTCCAGGACCGCGGGAGGACGTGACCCAGGGGTCGACGGCGGGATAGGCGAGACCGAGGGACGGCGAGGAGGTGGGCGGCGGAGGAGCGGAGCGTGCGGGGTGGTGTTAAGTGCTTACTATGTGCCAGACACTGTACTAAGCACTTAGGTAGTATAAAAGTCAACCAGGGTGGGGACAGTCCCTGTCCCACATAAGGCTTACAGTGTTTATTCCCATTTTACAGATAGGGAAAAGAGGCACAGAGAAATTAAATGACCAAAGTCAAACAGCAGGTAAGTGCTATAGCCACAATTTAAACCCAGGTCGTTTGATTTCCAGGCAAATGCTCTTTCCACGAGGCCACACTGTTGTCTTTCAGAAATGGCTTTTTGAGGTGTCTACTATCTGGGCATATTCATTCATTCAATAGTATTTATTGAGTGCTTACTATGTGCAGAGCACTGTACTAAGCGCTTGGAATGTACAAATCGGTAACAGATAGAGACAGTCCCCGCCCTTTAACGGGCTTACGGTCTAATCGGGGCAGATGGACAGACAAGAACAATAGCAATAAATATGACATATGATCAGCAAACTAGAAAGCCATGTAAATTGCAACATGAATTCTCAGTATCCAGCAGCTGTATCACGATGGGTTTTGGCTTTTACACATATTCTAAAGATGGCCAGAATAGACGAGTCTTAGATTGATATTAAGATGTGGTGCTAGTAAACTTTTCTAGGAATTCCTTCTTTTTATTCATTTTTCAGTTTTTATTTAGTGTTTTCCATGTGCAGATCATGGTACGAATCACTTGGAAGCATACATAAAAATAAAATATAAAATCCCTACCCTCTAATAACTCACGCTGTAATGGGGGAAATGATCATATGCAGATTGTACAGTGAAATCTGTTGGAAAAATATAGTTTTAAATGGCAATATTGGAAGCAAAAAAAATCCATGAATAAATAGATGACTGAATTATTGGAATAAACTGATGTAGGCCTAAATGCTGATATTGGCATGTGGCATACTATGAGCAAGGGAAATGCGGATAAATTGCAGAATATTTAGCCAGTAGTATTTGTTGAATGATTAGTGCCTGGAGAGCACTATGCTAAGTTCTTGGGAGAGTACAATGCAACAAAATCGGTAGACACAATCTCCAACCTCAAGAAGCTTATTTGTGTTGGAGGAGGTGACTTTTCAGGAGGGCTTTAAAGTAGAGAAGATTGTAGTTTGGCAGATTTGGAACATGGAGGGAATTCCATGGAGAAGAAACCAATGGGTGGGAGATGGGAGAATCAGGACCAAGAATTAGAAGATAAACTTCGAGAGAGTGCTCTGAACACCGTAAGCGCTCAAGAAATACAAGTGAGTGATTGATTGAAGCATGTGAGCCGTGGTGTAGTGGGTGAAGACTATGGAAAGATGAGGAGGAGTGTGCCTGTGGAGAGTCGGAGGGCAGAATGACATAATCAGATTTGACCATGCAGCAGAGTGTTGAGATTTGCCATGGTGATGGCTTTATGTAGCATGATTTTAGTAACCATAATCAAAGGACAAGCACAGATGTCAAAGGGCATCTAGTCAATCAGGCCCGGGCCCCTAAGAGAAACAGAAATAGAGGAAATGCAGGTAGTCACACTGGATCATATCTCTAATCATATCTCGAGCCAAGCAGTCTGTCTCGAATAATGGCAACAAAATCCCTGGAGGAAGTGTGTGATGATTGACCTTGACAGCCACCCTAACGGTTGTGAACGTATCATTGATAATCCCTGTGTTTTTTCTGTATATCACATGACTCGTGACCCAGTGGATAGAACACGGGCCTGGGAATCAGAAGGACCTGGGTTCTCATCCCGGCTCTGCCACTCAACTGCTGTGTGGACCATGGGCATGTCATTAGAGAAGCAGCGTGGCTCAGTGGAAAGAGCATGGGCTTGGGAGTCAGAGGTCATGAGTTTGAATCCCGGCTCTGCCACTTGTCAGCTGTGTGACTGTGGGAAAGTCACTTACCTTCTCTGGACCTCAGTTACCTCATCTGTAAAATGGGGATTAACTGTGAGCCTCACATGGGACAACCTGATTACCCTTTATCTACCTCAGCGCTTAGAACAGTGCTCGGCACATAGGAATTGCTTAACAAGTACCAACATTATTTCATTTCTCTGTGCCTGCACTGCATCTGTAAAATGGGGATTAAGACTGGGAGCCTCCCAAGAGCCAGGAATCGTGTTCAGCCTGCTCAGCTTGTATCTACCCCAACATTGAATACAGTCCCTGGCACATAGTAAGCACTTAACAAATACCGTAAAATAAACAAATGACTAAGAGAACAGCTAATTTTACAGGCTCTCTGTATGCCCTGGGATTTTCATTCAGTCATATTTATTGAGCGCTTACTGTGTGCAGAGAGAATATCATGATGATATTTGTTAAACGTTTACTATGTGCCAAGCACTGCTCTAAGCACTGGGGTAGATACGGGGTAATCAGGTTGTCCCACATGGAGCTCACAGTCTTAATCCTCATTTTACAGAGGAGGTAACTGAAACACAGAGAAGTTAAGTGGCTTGCCCAAGGTCACACAGCAGACACGTGGCAGGGCCGGAATTAGAACCCTCGTCATCCCACTCCCAAGCCCGTGCTCCTTCCACTAAGCCACGTTGCTTTGTGAATTGGAACTGGTGAGCTATAAAGTTAAGAATGAACTAGGTTTTTCTCCTCTGTCTTCTTTGGTAACGCCGTCAGGTGATAAAGCTGGGAGTCGACACCAAAATTGGCTTTGTTTTAGAAACATGCCTTTTGTTGAAAGTGGAGGGAAATGGTTTTCTACTTTTCTGCTTTTTCTCACTTTCAATTAATCAAAAATATATACCGAGTGCCTATTTTGGATAGAGCACTATACTGAGCCTTTGGAAGAGTACAACAGAATTAATGGACATGATCCCTGCCCTCACCCACTGCCCGTTCATTCAGTCATAATTATTGAGCGCTTACTATGTGCAGAGCACTGTACTACGCACTTGGAATGGACAATTTGGCAACAGATAAAGACAATCCCTGCCCAACAATGGGCTTATCCTTGAGTATCATAATTAATCAACTGATCAATGATATCCAGTGAATGCTTGTTTTGTCCAGAGCATGGTACTAAGTGCTTGGGAGAATGCAATACAGTTGGTAGACACCACCCTTGCCTACAAGGAGTTTACAAATGCTAGTGATAGAGGGGAAAAGTACCAAGGAATCTGGACTCCTGACCTGGCTCTGCCAGGTGTTCTGTGAGGTGGGCAGGTCCAAAAGGAAACATGGAAAAGAGATTGGGCAAAGACTGCAGCAGCAACGAAAGCAAGCGTGGCTCCGTGGAAAGAGCACGGGCTTTGGAGTCAGAGGACATGGGTTTGAATCCCAGCTCTGCCACTTGTCAGCTGGGTGACCGTGGGCAAGTCACTTCACTTCTCTTTGCCTCAGTTACCTCATCTGTAAAATGGGGATTAAGACTGTGAGCCCCACCTGATTCCCCTGTGTCTACCCCAGCTCTTAGAACAGTGCTCTGCACATAGTAAACGCTTAACAAATACCAACATTATTATTATTATTAGTGGAAAGAGCATGGACATGGAAGTCAGAGTCCCTGAGTTCTAATCCTGGATCCCCCACTTTTCTGCTTTGTGACCTTGGGTAAGTCACTTGACTTCTCTGGGCCTCAGTTCCCTCAATCTGTCAAGTGGGCATGGAGACCGTGAGCCCCATGGGGGACAGGGACTGAGTCCAACCTGATTTTCTTGTATCTACCCCAGCGCTTAGTACAGAGCCTGGCACATAGTAAGCGCTTAACAAATAGCACTATTATTATAATTCTCTAGGTTTCTTCACCTCAACTGTAAAATGGGGATTAAGACTGTGAGCTGCATGTGGGACAGGGACTGTATCCAACCCGATTAGACTGTAAGTCCGTCAAAGGGCAGGGACTGTCTCTATCTGTTACCGATTTGTATATTATTCCAAGCGCTTAGTACAGTGCTCTGCGCATAGTAAGCGCTCAATAAATACTATTGAATGAATGAACCTGATGAGCCTGTATCTACTCGGCACTTAGTACAGTGCCTGACACGTAGTAAGTAAGCGCTTATCAAATACCATTTAAAAAAAAGGAAACTTCTCCTGGGGTCACGGTGCACAGCACAGAATCGGTACTGTGCTGTGGTCATTTCAGCAGCAGTAATTGGAGTTTTTATGTCAGCCAAAGTATGGAAGGATGAATAGACAAGTAATCAATTATTTATTATGTGCTTATTGTGTGCCGAGCACTGTACTTAGAACTTGGGTGAGCACAGTGTACAGAGTTGTTAGATACGTTCCCTGCCCGCAGTGAGCTTGCAGTCGTGGGGTGGGGAGACTCGACATTAATATAAATAAATACATTACGGGTATGTGCAAGTAGGTGCAAGTTAATCTGTCAAGAATATTCCATAGGTGCTAAGGTGGGCAAAAATAGGGGCTGAGGACAGCTCATAGATGGATGCCACTTGGGAGGGTGGGACTTAATTGAGGGTAGACCTCCATTACCATTGCTTGATTGGAGGAGGTGAGTTTTCAGGAAGGCTTTGACGATGGGGAGGGAGCGCCAGGCAGGAGGAAGGAAGTTAAATGTTTACAATATTCAGAATCCCTGTCTTATATCCTGGGGAAAGACATCAGTCGAATGTATTTCTTGAGTGCTCACTGTATGCAGGGCACTGTGCTAAGGTGCATGAGAGAGTACAACCCAATAATATGACAGATACATTCCCTGCCCGCAGTGAGCTTACAGTCTAGAGGGGCAGACAGACCATAATATAAATAAATAAATTACGGCTATGTACACAGTAGATAGAGCATGGGCCTGGGAAGGTCAAAAGTCCACCATTTGCATTGTGACCTTGAGCAAGTCGCTTCACTGCTCTGCGCATCAGTTACCTCATCTGTAAAATGGGGAAAGAGACCGGGAGCCCACTACATGACGAGAGAGTAACCAACCCGATTTGCTTGTATCCACCCAACACTTAGTACAGTGCTGGGCACATAGTAAGTGCTTGACGAATACAGTAGTTATTATTATTACACCAGTGCTGTAGGGATGAGGGAGGGGTGAATAAAGGGTGCAGATTCAAGTGCAAGGGTGACGCAGAAGGGAGTGAGAGAAGGCAGAAATGAGGGCTTCGTTGGGGAAGGCCTTTTGAGGGAGGTGCACTTTTAATAAGGTTTTGAAGATGGGGAGAGTGATCACTTGTCAGATAGGAAGAGGAAGGGTGTTCCAGGACAGAGGCAGAACGTGGGCAGCGGACGGTGGTGAGATACACAAGATAGAGGTACAGCGAATAGGCTGGCCTTAGAGGAGCAAAATGTGAGGGCTGGGTTCTAGTAGGAGTTTGGCAAGGGGATCGAGTACTTTAAAGCCGAAGGTAAGGAGTTTCTCTTTATTGCGAAGGTGGATGGGCAACTACTGGTGTTTCATGAGTCGTGGGGAAACATGAACTGAATGGTTTTGTAGAAATGATCCGGGCGGCGGAGTAAACTATGAACTGGAGTGGGGAGAATCAGGGGTCGAAGCAGAAGGGTCCCTGCCTATAGAGGCTCCTAATCAATCAATCAATCAGTCAGTTTTATTCATTGAGCACTTACTGAGTGCAGAGCACCGTACTAAACACTTGGGAGAGTACAATATAACACTAGAACAGAGTTGGTGGACACATTCCCTGCCCACAACGAGCTTACAGTCTAGAGGGGGAGACAGACATTAATAGAAATAAATTAGAGAAATACACGTAAGTGTTGTGGGGCTGAGGGCAATAAAGGAAGCAGAGTTTGCTATATTTGTCATTAGCTGTGCACCTGAAACAGGAGAGACACAGTTCACCGCGGAGTTCTTTAGAGAACGCAGATTAGGTTGCTGTGCTAAGGTATTTGTGTGTTCTGGGCGGCTAGAGAAAATGTGTGGCAAGAGAGGGCTTCCAGTTTTCTCATCAACCAACTGCGTTCGTTAATATATCTAACTCAGCTAGTACTTTTCGAACGCAAACGTGAAATACTTGGCTTGCTTGAGATTTAGTCGTGTACTTGTCCCGTGTCAAAATTTCCATTTTCTATACAAAATAAGAATATATTTGCATTTCATCAGCTATGACTGAGGTTCCATTAGCTGCTGCATGCTGGTTCCTGAGCCATGAGTCATTGTCATATACTGGTGTGATTGTTGCTTTTCTCAGCAACTGGATGGTACAAACAGCCTACAGGAAAGCTGCTAAATACTCTGTGTACGCCTTTGACTTAGAACAAGCAAATCATTCTGCTACGGAAACCTAACTTCCTAATGATTGAATTTTGGAGGGGCTTACCGAAATGTCTGATGTGGGCATTTTTGACAATTAAACCACCTGGAGGGGTTTCTGAAAACTAATGAGTTGGTGGAATTTAAGTTAAGCGTTCTTTTCGTTTGCTTTTTTTTTTTTGCTTACAAGGATTTATTTGAAAAAAAAAACAAACCAGCTTATTTCATTGCCCTGTTCAAGGTAGAATTTGCTTGAAGAGCTCAGTTGCTTAGAGCACTGAGAAAAGGAATAAAGTTCTTCAGATCAATAGAAGAAGCAGTTGATTTGCTGAGAGTCCCACGATTTGGGAATAGCAGACATATATTCAGATTGGGGTCTCAGTGTCAGGTTTTGGCTTCTCAAAAAGTCTGAGATCCCCGCCAACCTAGTGAATGGGTAAGTTGGTCTTTAGTGTGTCAGCCCAACTTGCTCATCCATTCGAAAGCCGTCATACCATTTAGGCTCGGGTTTTTAAATCAGAATCAGTTGAGTGCTTCCTTATGTCTTGAGCTTGCTGCTGAGGGGAGCTGTCCTTCATTGGCTAAGTTGGCTTCTCTTTTCTCCCACACAGATGGATGATTTCTAGTTCTCTTCCGAACCCCGACTCTGCCAAGTGCTAGGCAGCACTTCTACATGATCCCATGACTCTTGATATGGACGCGGTCCTGTCAGACTTTGTTCGGTCCACGGGGGCAGAACCGGGTCTGGCAAGAGACCTGCTGGAAGGTAAGTCTCCCCCGCGACCCCTCAGTCATCTCCCACCCCCATCTGCCTCCCAGCCATTCTCCCAGCGTGACCTGATTGAAAACTGAGACAGAAATGCGAAGCGGGTCGGGCCTGTAAGTGGTGAGGTCAGCCAGTCGGTGGTATTTATTGAGTGCTTACTGCATGCAGAGCACTGTATGAAGTTCTTGAGAGAGCAAATACAACAGAGTTGGTAGATACGTCCCCCTTCCCACAAGGAGCTCACAGTCCAGCGGACATTTCGAGAGGCCATCGTTGATTATGTATGGTCAATAAATCAATATTTATTGAGCACTTACTGTGTGCAGAGCTCTGGCAGAATAAATGAGTTGGTAAACACATTCCCTGCCCACAGTGAGTTGACAGTAGCAAATCCTTTACCTTAGTTTCCTCATCGAGGTTGTTGTCAGTTGACACATGCTCACTGTGGGAGGGGAATGTGTTTGTTGTTGTTGTGTACTCTCCCAACCACTCATTTCAGTGCTCTGCACACAGTGAGCGCTCAGTAAATACAGTGGAATGAATATCTTTGACGGGGCCGCTTGATCATAGAGTCTGCTGAAATGGCCCACTAGGGAGAATTTAGAAAGGTAGGAATTTCAATACGGGCTCTCTGCAGCTTTTGGTGGTCACTGACCCCAGAGGTTCTAGATTCTCTGAAGGGAAGATCCTATGTTGAGTCAAGGTAGTCATATTTTCATCATCGCTTCTAATTTTATTATCTTTCACCTTTACTTTGACTGTGGAACTGACTCTTCGAGAGAAGAGGAGGGTTTCCTAGGTTGTCGTGGGTGAGTTCAGATCTTCCGATAGCTGACAATAGGGTTTGTAGGAGTTAGAGTGGGTTAGAGCCAAATGCTTTCAAAAAGAGAAAGCGAGTACGTGACGGAATAATAAAGAGGTGAGTTCCATTGGCAGTCTTAATCCTTAAACTTAGCTCTAGGATGAAAAGGCACTTTGGGCCAAATTCTCTCATACACCCACACAACTTCCACCTAAGTCGGCGAGAATGACTCATGTGTTAGCAGAGGACAGAATCGAGCCTGTTGACTGTAGAGCAAACACCGTGAGAGTGGGTATTGTGTATGAGGGCAGCCTTTTTGTAGGGATGTGGGAATGGCTTTATTTGATCCGAAAATGGACTCTCAGATGTCCACACCTGGACACAGAGTGTGCTTTGTTTTGAAATGTTCCAGTTCTTTTCCTGTTTACAATAGCAGTTCAAATCCCAATTATCTAAAGAAAAATGACAGAAATCAGTATTTTGAAACACTTTAGCAAATTTTGTGCACCACAATAATGAAATCAGAAAAAAATGATACAGAACGCAATGATACGTTTAGGGGACGATGACCGTTCGTTCCCAGTTTTTAATGAAGAACTCTTGTAATCATTTGTGTAACAAATTCTTATATGCTGCTGCTTCTCATCTAGACTGTAAGCTCGTTGTGGGCGGCGAAACTGTCCACCACCCCTATAAAATTGTGTGTGACCTGATTTGATTGTATCCACTCCAGCACTTAGTACAGTTCCTGGCACCTAGTAAGCACTTAACCAATACCACAAGTGCTTAATACAGTGCTGTGCTCACAGTAAGCGCTCAATAAATACAATTAATAATATCCCAGGATGAGCCTTTGGATTCTTTTGAACTATATTGGATTGAGTATATTGGGCCGATTAGCTTGGCAAATTTAATGAAAAGCATAACATTCTGATGGAGGGGCCAAGAACAACTTTAAGAGATTTGAAAGAATTATAGCTTACAGTGGCACCAGGCCCCTTTCTTGTCTTACTGCTTCTTGGCCGCTAATTCCTCACCCATTAAGTCACTCTGCCGAGTGAAAAACGATTCTGAGAACCTATGACATTCTAAGTGACTTAAGCCCCGAATAATCCTGTCAGGAGCTTCTACGGAGAGGAGAAGTGACAAGACAGAGGTCAAGAGAGTTTGTGGCTTGTTTTTGTTAGGGGCGAGAGAAGAATATGCGTAGAAGTGAAAGAGCAGAAAAAGGCTGACTGATGAGGAGAAGAAACTGGCCTACTGGTTGTCCTTTTCCCAGCTCAGTGATTCGCTCACTCTGGGCTTCGGTAAACCCCTTAACTCCTCTGCGTTTCACTTCTCCTTTGTATCGATTCTTAGTAATATTACGGCAGCGCTCACCATAAACATCTGGGGTTTGGGGTAAGATTAGCTCAAAGGAATTGTGCGACGTGTGATTTGGAGGCCAGAGGAACAACTGTTAATTTTGTGACATGGACTGTACTTTACCCTGGGATTTTTTTTTTTCCCCATCGATGTATTCGTGGAGGAAACAGATGGCATCAGCCCCATTTTACAGATGAGCGGTTGATGAAGTGATTTGCCTAAGATTGCACAGGAAGCGAGCCGGGGCCAAAAGCCTGAGGCTTTTCTGCAGCCATGCAGCCTATTTCCCAGGACGTTGGGGTTGCCAAAGTATAGACGCTGATGGGGAGGGAGAAATTAGGTTGGAGCAGAGACTGAAAGGACTAATTCGGGAAGAGGGGAACAGGTTATTGGAGGGTGCCGTCGGCAGGAGAAACGGAGGGTCTCGAGATGGAGAGGCCGAGGTTGCGAGATAGACGTGAGCACGGGGGCGTGAAGTACTGCCACTCGTAATAGTGATAATTGTGGTTTTTAAGTGCTTAATATGTGCCAGGCACGGTACTAAGTGTTGGAGTGGATACAAGCAAATCGGGTTGGACATGGTCTCTCTTCCTTGTGAGGCTCTCAGTCTCGATCCCCATTTTACAGATAAGGTAACTGAGGCCCGGAGAAGTGAAGTGACTCGCTCAAGATCGCACAGCAGACAAGTGGTGGTTCTGGGATTAGTACCATGACCTTCTGATTCCCCTGCCCCTGCTCTATCCTCTATGCAAGTCCAGGACAGATGTTGATACACCTCCCTAATGTATTTTCCCCTTATATTTGGGATCCCTTTTCATCATCAGTGGTATTCGCCGAGCCGCTGCTATGAGTGCAGAGCACCGTACTAAGCTGAACATGCCATGGGCTAGGACAACATCTTGGTGTCACCGAATCAGCAACTGCAGCAGTTAACGGGTGTGACAATGGCCGCTTTCTAGAAACGTAGGGTTTCTGGCGGCCCGGGGTTGGTATGGCCCCCGCAGACCAAGGCGTTGGTTTGGTCCGATGGTGTCTCTCATCATCGGTCGCCAACTAGCCACCTTCTAGTTCGCCCCTGAAGCCAGGAACCCTCTCCAGAAAGCTGCCACGGAGAAAGCACTGTACCCAGGGCTAATCTGGCAGGGCAGAATTGTCACAGGACCCACATCCGGGGAAAACGCAGACCTGAAGTTGTCGTCTTCGTCGTTAGCTAAATGTTTTTGCAGTTGGGGGAATATTTCCCTAATTCTGTCCCCCTTTCTTCCTCCCCTTCCACCCAGAATGGCACCCAGGAGTGAACCTGGCCCTTGGCAGAACAGAAAGAAGCTGCAGAACTCATTCGTCGTCTGGGGCTGGGTTAACAAAGCTCATTTAAGATCTCATTCCACACGGGACAATAGCTTGAATACTTGATTTCCGGTAGGGCTCATATTAACTGTAGCACTTAATTCACTGAGCGAAAAACAATTTCAGAATACATCCTGGGTTTCCTTTCCTTCCTGGGTTTCTCTAAGGGACCAGTCTGGTTGACCACAGAGAGAAGCAGCGTGGCTCAGTGGAAAGAGCACGGGCTTTGGAGTCAGAGTCATGGGTTCGAATCCCAGCTCGGCCACTTGTCGGCTGGGTGACTTTGGGCAAGTCGCTTAACTTCTCGGTGCCTCAGTTACCTCATCTGTAAAATGGGGATTAAGACCGTTAGAGCCCCACGTGGGACAACCTGATTCCCTGTGTCTACCCCAGCGCTTAGAACAGTGCTCGGCACATAGTAAGCGCTTAACAAATACCAACGTTAACACTGACTCTCAAACTGGGCCATGGAAATAATCGGTCAATCAATAGTACTTATCGTGTCCTTACTGTGTGCAGGGCACTGGTGTAGTGGAGAGAGCATGAGCTTGGGAGTCAGGAGGTCGTGGGTTCTATTCCCGGCTCAGCCACTTGTCTGCTCCGTGACCTTGGGCATGTCACTTTGCTTCTCTGTGCCTCAGTTCCCTCATCTGTAAAGTGGGGATTGAGAATGTGAGCTCCCCATGGGACAGGGACTCTGCGCAAACAGATGATTTGCTTTTATCCATCTCAGTACAGTGCCTGGCAACACAGTAAGTGTTTTATAAATACCATAATTATTATTAATAATCATATTATTATTAATATTCCTAAGTGTCAAGTACTGTTCTAAATGCTGGGTGAATTCCAGTGAACCAGGTTTGGATGCAGTCTCTGTCCTTCCAGGAGAAGGGAGAACAGGTAATAAATCCCCACTTTACGTTTGCCAAACTGAGGCACAGAGAGGTTAAGTCACTTGCCCAAAGTCAAACAGCATTCATTCATTCATTCAATAGGATGCCCACTGTTAGGTGGACTTATCATCCTGTCTGATACCTAAATGAGCTGGGCCCACGATTGGTCAGGGCTTTGGCAATGAGCTGGAAGCACCGTGGCCTAGTGGATAGAGTAGGGGACTGAAGTCAGAAGGACCTGGCTTCTAATTCTGGCTCCCCCACTTATCTGCCGGGTGACCTTGGGCAAGTCACTTCACTTCTCTGTGCCTCCGTTACCTCACCTGTAAAATGGGGATTAAGACTGTGAGCCTCACGTGGGACTGGGACTGTGTCCAACCTGATTAGCTTGTAATCTTGATTCTATTTATCTTGATTCTGTTTATTGCTGTTTGTTTTACTGAGATGTACATCCTCTTGATTCTATTTATTGCTATTGTTTTTGTCTGTCCGTCTCCCCCGATTAGACTGTAAGCCCGTCAGTGGGCAGGGACTCTATCTGTTGCCGATTTATAGGTTCCAAGCGCTTAGTACAGTGCTCTGCACATAGTAAGCGCTCAATAAATACTATTGAATGAATGAAATAAATACTATTGAATAATCTACCCCAGCGCTTGGATGCACCAGCAGAACACTTGCAGATGGAGGTGGGGAGTTCTGGGAGAGATGTGTCATGGTTGTCTCTCTGAGGCGGAGACGACTTGACAGCTTGAGACAAGACAAGACCCCAGCACTTAGAACAGTGCTTGACACAGAGTACGCGCTTGATCGATGCCATCATAATCGTTATCATTATTACTAATAAGAATGGTGTCATGTGTTAAGCTCCCCCTCTATGCACTGTACTGAGTTCTAGGAAAGTACAGAAGAAAGAAGTGACATATTCCATGCCCACAAGGAGCTCCGACATGAATGTGAGCTGGAAGCCCCAGGTGCAGGGGAACTCCAGAAAACCGTGGTCTGAGAGTCTCACCCGGCATATTTTTAGCACTGGATCGAAGGTGCAGTGAGTCAAAGCGAAGTGGTGGTGAACTGATTACCTGCTCGGTCACCTAACGGACTCTCCTTTTGCCACGGCAGCAGTTAGTGGAAAGAGCACCGGCCTGGAGGTCAGAGGAACTGGGTTCTAATCCCAGCTGGGCCACTTGCGTTGTCTCAATCTGTTGCCCAATTGTCCATTCCAAGCGCTTGGTGCAGTGCTCTGCACATAGTAAGTGCTCAATAAATACTATTGAGTGACTGAATGAATGCTGTTTGACTTTGGGCAAGTGACTTAACTTCTCTGTGCCTCCGTTTTGTCAAATGTAAAGTGGGGATTCATTACCTGTTCTCCCTTCTCCTGGAAGGACAGAGACTGTGTCCAAACCTGCTTCACTGGTATTTACCCAGCACCTAGAACAGTACTTGACACATAGTGAGCAATTAGCTTATTTAATAAGAATAATGATAATATAAAGCTAATAAAAGCTTTCTGGGAAGCTGGGGCTGAGGTGAGCTTCCACGTGCGGGGCACTACAGCCAGCTGGTGAATGGCCAGTACCTTTCCCTTCCCCACACAAGGGATCATCGAGTAGCCTAGCGGATAGAGCACGGGCCTCAGAATCAAAACAGGTTCTAATCCCGGCTCTGCCACTTGTCTGCTGTGTGACCTTGAGCAAATCGCCTCACTGCTCTGGGCCTCAGTTCCCTCCTCTGTAAAATGGGGATTAAGACAGCGAGCCCCATATGGGACGGGGACTGTGTCCAGTGCAATTATCTTGTCGCCACCCCAGCACTCAGAACAGTGACTGGCACACGCAGGCGCTTAAATACTAGAATTATTATTATTATCATCATCGAACCCCTGGGTATCAGGATCTAATGGATACGTGAGAGAGTAATGAAGCCCATAAGTGGTAGCTAGCTTGACAAAATGTCATGCAGCTCTCAGTCACTTTCCAGGACAGGCGTCCCTTCCTTCTTTTGACGTAGCTTAAGGCGAAGCTCAACAGTTTGTCTCTGATTGCAGAAAGCCCACGGGGCTCGTGCACTAGCCTTCCTAGTGCATGGGGAGGACACGTTTTGAAAGTCACCCCGAAACCAGTGCCTCATTTGCGGACACCATTGTTCATCGGAGGCGGAGTAGACTGAGGTACCTGGAAATAGTAAATTTTAGAGAAGAATATAGGTCGGATTCCCGATTTTTCCTTTTTTTTCCCTCAAGTTAAAAATAATCAATTTTAAGTCCAGGTTAGGCCAATAACAGAGTCATTAAAACACTAATTAAATAGGCCATTATCATTTGTAATTTTAATAATTACAGGAGCCCATTAAAAGAACTAGTGAAGCTTTATCATGATATTCAATCTCCAGCACCCCTGCAGTTAAACGAGCATTTTCATCTTACTCTTACGATTAAATTCCGATTGGTTCAATCAAATTAAATAAGCATGCAATTATGAGGTTAAATTCTCTCTCCAGCATTCGTTTTAAAAACTAATTAACTGCGGAAAATGATGATGAATTTCTAATTTTTGACTGAATTTAGAGTGAGTAGTAATTGTATGAATAACATTTATTTAGTACCTCTGAGTGCAATGCACTGTGCTAGACCCTTGGGCAAGTACAAGCACAAAGAGCATATTCCCTGCCCACGGTGAGCCTCCACTGTAGTGGGGGAGGACAGACATAAAAATATTTACAACTGCAGTAATAGTAATAAATAATTGGGGGTATAACACAGAGGGGGCAATTATATTGAATTGCGTTTCACTTTTTGAATCCGTGGAACAATGTCTCTCAGCTTTCCGCTTCGATGAATCCATTTCTCAAATGTGGGTAACCCCCAGATGAGATCAGATCTGGTGTCCTACTCACTTTCCAAGAACAAGAATTACAGGTGAGTAGTGTCGGTTTCAGGATTAAGCAGTGAGATCCTAGGGGAGAGGGACCTTGTCCTCGTCACGTCCGTCCTCTGGGACTCCCTAAAGCCCCATATTCAGGGCCCTGCATACGGAAAGTGCCTGGCTTACGGAAGCTGACTGAGAAAATCACAATGCTGTGCAAAAGCCCATCTCAATCAGTGGTATTTATTGAGTGCTTATGGTGTAGAGCACTGTGCTGATTGCTTGGGAGAATAACAATGGTAATCGTGAAAAGTACTCTACTAAGCTCTGGGGTAATAATAATAATGTTGGTATTTGTTAAGCGCTTCCTATGTGCAGATCACTGTTCTAAGCGCTGGGGTAGACACAGGGGAATCAGGTTGTCCCACGTGGGGCTCACCCTCTTAATCCCCATTTTCCAGATGAGGTAACTGAGGCCCAGAGAAGTGAAGCGACTCGCCCACAGTCACACAGCCGACAAGTGGCAGAGCGGGGATTCGAGCCCATGACCTCTGCCTCCAAAGCCCGTGCTCTTTCCACTGAGCCACGAGCTGTGTGGTCTAACGGAGAGGGGCATGGTCCTGGGAGTCGGAGGACCTGGGTTCTAATCCCGGTTGTGCCGCTCGGCTGCTCGGTTGTGCCTTGGTCGAGTCACTTCGCTTCTCTGTGACTCAGTTCCCTCATCTGCTAAATGGGGATTCAACACTTGTTCTCTCTTCAACCTAGATTGTGAGTCCTCTGTGGGACCTGATTATCTCGTATCTACCCCAGCACTTAGTAGGAGAGTAACAACAGTAATAAAAATTGTGGTATTTGTGAAGTGCTTACTAAGTGCCAAGTATTCTACTGAGCGCTGAGGTAGGGAAGCTGTGTGGTGGCCTGGTGGATAGAGCTCAGGCCTGGGCGGTCAGAAGGACCTGGATTCTAATCCCGGCTCCACCATTGCCTGCTGTGTGACCTCTGGGCCTCAGTGACCTCATCTGTAAAATGGAGATTAAGACCGTGAGCCCCATGTGGGACAGGGACTGTGTCCAATTGAGTAACTTGTATCTACCCCAGTACCTGTGGCTCAGTGGAAAGAGTACGGGCTTGGGAGTCAGAGGTCATGGGTTCAAATTCCCGTTCAGCCGCTTGTCAGCTGTGTGACTTGGAGCAAGTCACTTAACTTCTCTGTGCCTCACTGACCTCATCTGTAAAATGGGGATTAAGTCTGTGAGCCCCAAGTGGGGCAACCCGATCACCTTGTATCCTCCCCAGTGCTTAGAGCAGTGCTTTGCACATAGTAAGCGCTCAACAGATGCCATAATTATTATTATTAGTAAGCTCTTAACAAATATCTTCATTATTATTAGTAGTAGTAGAGTGCTTGGAACATGGTAAGTGCTTAACAAATGTCACAGTCATTATTATCATCATTATTGGCTATGAGTCATCGTATTTATTGATTGCTTACTATGTGCAGAGCAGTCTACTAAGCGCTTGGAAGAGTACAGTATGGCAATAAACAAACTCCCTTCACATAACAAGCTTACAGGCTAGAGCTTACGGTGTCCAACCTGATTTGTTTGTATTTCCCACATCTCCAGTTCTGAGTGCAGTGCCTAGCACATAGTAAGCGTTTAACGATACCATTATTATTATTATCGGGGGAAAAAAACAGGCCGTGGAACTCAAACCCGGAACCTTTGAATCCCTTCGCCCTCTAGAAGTGCAAAACGCTATCCATTGCACCACAGAGCCATCTATCTTGTACTCTATACGAGATAACCAGGTCCCACATGGAGCTCACAGTCCAAACAGAAGGGAGAACCGGTATTGAATCCCCATTTTGAACATGAGAGAACTGAGGCACAGAGAGGTTAAGTGACTTGCCCAGGATCACACAACAGGTAGAGTACGACAGAGTCGGTAGACGCATCCCTGCCCAGAGGAGTTTACTTGGTCCTGTTGAACGTGACGGCAGAATTCCCCTAAGTTGGGTAGGATGGAAAACATAGTTTTCTCCTCCGTGAGCCTTCGCGCCTCTCCAGCACGGGCCTGGGCGGCCGAAGGACCTGCGGTCTAATCCCGATTCTGCTTTCTGTCTGCTGTGTGACCTTGGTAAGTCACTTCACTTCCCTGTGCCTCGGTTCCCTCATCTGTAAAATGGAGATTGAGTGTGACCCCCTTGTTGGACGGGGTCTGTGTCCAACCTGATTACTTTGTATCTACCCCAGCGCTCAGAACAGTGTTGGGTCCATAGAAGGTGCTTAACATGTAGCATTATTATCATTATTATTATTATTATTATCCCTCTCTCCCTGCATTAGAATTATTCACCGTTGCGGGCACATTGCCAGCATTACATTCGGGCGCCCTGCTAGTTATAGGATAAAGCGTGACTAAGTTAATTTGCTTTCTCTCATAGATTGTCATATTTATTGAGCGCTTACTGTGTGCAGAGCACTGTACTAAGCACTCAGAAAGAGCAGGTCAGCAGTAAAGAGAAACAATCCCTGCCCACACCGGGCTTTCTCTCCTACCCCCTTCCTCTGGACTTGGGTTCCAGTTCCATCTCTGCCACTGACCTGCTTTGTGACCTTGGCCAAGGCACTGAACTTCTCTGTGCCTCAGTTTCCTCACGTGTTAAATGAGGATAAAATACCTGCCATACACCATGAACCCCATGTGGGGCAGGGATCGGGTCCGAGCTTATGAGCCTGTTCCTACCTCAGTGCCTTAGCACAGTGCTTTCGACCTACTACGCGCTCAGTCGATGCAATTATAATAATATACGGACCCACAGAGGGTCACCTCACCACCGCCAGATAGCCCTATTGGAATGGCCCAAGTGGTGGCAAAGGAAATTCCCAAGGCAATTTCAGAGCTCAACCGGGCCGCCACCATCCATGCCGTGTCTGTGAACCCATGTTCCCCCTGGGATCCCAGCTGAGGCAGCAGAGAGGTCTTCTTTCTGCACCCAAGCGCTCAGTACCATGTTCTGCGCCTGTAAACTCATTATGATCGGGGACGGTGTCCGCTAAATCTGTCGTATTGTACTTTTTATGGTGTTGGTTACGCGCTTGCCGTGAGCCGGGACTGTATTAAGCCCTGGGTGGGCACGAGCTTATACCAATAATAATGTTGGTATTTGTTAAGCGCTTAGTATGTGCAGAGCACTGTTCTAAGCGCTGGGGGAGATACAGGGGAATCAGGTCGTCCCACGTGAGGCTCACAGTCTTCATCCCCGTTTTACAGATGAGGGACCTGAGGCCCAGAGAAGTGAAGTGACTTGCCCACAGTCACACAGGTAACAAGTAGCGGAGCCGGGATTCGAACCTATGACTTCTGACTCCCAAGCCCGAGCTCTTTCCACTGAGCCACGCTGCTTATCAGGTTGGACGTAGTCCCTGACGCACATGGGGCTCACAGTCTTAATCCCCATTTTACAGATGAGTTAATGGAGGCACAGAGAAGTGAAGCGACTTAGCCAAGGTCACACAGTCGACACACGCTGGAGCTGGGTTTAAAACCTAGTTCTAGGTACTAGGCCATGCAGCTTCTCATGGCCTAATAAGTGTCTGTGTTCTCCCAAGCGCTTAGAACATCACCTCGCATTAAGTGCTCAACAAATACCACTAGTTGACTTGACTCAGGCCAAAAGGAGACCTTTAATCGGCCTTTGGGTGGTGAGGGGGAACCTGATGGTAACACCTAAACCCGAGCATCTCATCAACCAACTCTGGAACACTTCCTTTAAAGGATCCATTTGGCCTTCTCATCTCATCGTCACCTCCAAATTTTTCCAAACCCTCAAATCTCCTGTGTGTAGCTCGGCTATTTCTGTGGCGACGAGTAGATCTCTAGTCTGTCAGACACGCATCTGAGCTAACGACAGTCTTAGTGCCGACAGGCTCTTTACCAGTGACGAGTCCGCTTTCCCTTGTGCGGGATTCTGAAGTCTCTCTGAAATCCAGGAACTTAGCTTTCTTCCTGCTCCTCGGCCCCGGCCCTGCTGCTGCTATTGCTTTTAATTGCCCTAATTTACTTGTGATAATTAGTTATAAATTGTCAATGTCCAATGATGCTAGATCCTCGTGATGTTTAGCGTATCCTCCTCTCCCTTTTTATGCACTAATTGCTTCAGTACAGCTAATTAGATGTTCTGTAGCTGTGAGAACCGTTGCTTTCATTTAGTAGTTAAATTTGGGTAAAGGATGAATCACTTTGGACAGGCAAATTAAAAGATTACCTTAATAGCGTGTGTACATATCTAACTCTGTGGGTGAATATAATCCATTCGCATTCATTGATATGTATGTGTAGTTGTACATCTGCTTAGATATTCTTTTTAAACTTTTAGACTTGTATTATGACTTGCAATGTACACAGCGCTTTGGTAAGCATTTCAGTCCAAAAGAACATCCTTCCTACCTAATAATATTTTATAAAATGGAGGCGAAATACATTTATATGCCATAATTAGTTTTGCTATGCGTTGATAAATATACACGCTCAGGGTTAAATTTGTGATTTAGCTGGCCTTCCGGTGCGAAGGAGTAGCATGGCCTAGTGGATAGAGCACGGGCCTGGGAGTTCTGCATTCTAATCCCTGCTCCATCACTTTTTTGTTGTGTGATTTTGGGCAAGTGACTTAACTTCCCTGTATCTCAGTGACCTCATCTGTAAAATAGGGATTGAGATTGTGAGCCCCACGTGGGAAATGGATTGTGTCCAACCTGATAAGATTGTAACTAACCCAGTGATTAGTACACTGCCCGGCACATAGTAAGTGCTCAACAGATACCAATAAAGGAAAGATAATAATAATAATAATAATGTTGGTATTTGTTAAGCGCTTACTATGTGCAGGGCACTGTTCTAAGCGCTGGGGGAGATACAGAGTAGTCAGGTTGTCCCACGTAAGGCTCACGGTCTTCATCCCCATTTGACAGATGAGGTAACTGAGGCACAGAGAAGTTAAGTGACTCGCCCACAGTCACACAGCTGACAAGTGGCAGAGCCGGGATTCGAACCCATGATATGTTCCTGTGTAAAGATCGATATGATACAGTTGTGGTTCTTTGATAATGTAGGGATTACATTCCTGATGAGCTCTACGTTAAGAACATCTCCCATTGCACACCCAAATTGGAAACCCCTCGAGGACAGAGATCGGTGCCCGGGCTTAGGAGTCAGAGGTCATGGGTTCTAATCCCGGCTCCGCCACCTGTCAGCTGTGTGACTTTGGGCAAGTCACTCAACCTCTCGGTGCTTCAGTTCCCTCATCTGTCAAATGGGGATGAAGACTGTGAGCCTCACGTGGGACAACCTGATTACCCTGTATCTCCCCCAGTGCTTAGAACAGTGCTCGGCACATAGTAAGCGCTTAACAAATACCAGCATCATCAACCTTACTAACTCTACTGTATTTTCCCAAACATTTCAACCATGCTCTGGCACACAATAAATATCGTGTATATTCATTCAGTCTTATTTATTGAGCGCTTACTGTGTACAGATCACTGTGCTAAGTGCTTAATTTGTGATGATCAATCAGCCACTATGTAAACAACCCCTTCTACTAACATGGGTCATGGGTTCGAATCCCGGCTCTGCCACTTGGCAGCTGTGTGACTGTGGGCAAGTCACTTAACTACTTGGTGCCTCAGTTACCTCATCTGGCAAATGGGGATTAAGACTGTGAGCCTCTCGTGGGACAACCCGATTACCCTTTATCTTCCCCGGTGTTTAGAACAGTGCTCTGCACCTAGTAAGCGCTTAACAAATACCAACATTATTATTATTATTATTATTATTAACATCACACAGATAAACATGTGTTGTTAGAAAAAAAGTAATCTACTAATTTCTTCATAGCGCTCTGTCCAAACCACGCAGTGAAAACACATACAATGGAATTACTGAGTATATGGTGATTGACACATAATAAGCACTTAATGAATCCCATCCTTTATTTTTTATGGTATTTTGTTAAACTTTTACTGTGTGCCGGAACCTTATAATGATGATAATTGTGGTATTTGTTTAGCACTTACTATGAGCCAGACACTGTACTAAATGCTGGTATGGGTACAAGTAAATCAGATTGGACACAGTCCCTGTCCCACATCGGGTTCACAGCCTCAATCCCCATTTTACAGATGAGGTAACTGAGGCACAGAGAAGTCAAGTGACTTGTCCAAGGTCACACAGCAGACAACTGGCAGAGTCAGGTTTATATCTATGTAGGGCAGTCTCCTATAATCTATTTAAAGTGTACTAAAATCTCATGGATTTTAAACGTCCCAATCAATCAGTGGTATTTATTGAGCACTGTAGAGCACCATACTAAACTTTCAGAAGAGTAAAATACAAAATGGTGAAAAGCCACAGCCAATATACTAGCATCAGCATGTCAGCCAATTTCCATATGTATCAGGGAAATTAAACAATAGGAAATATGATTAGGCGGGATCTCCAATCAATCATCATCAATGACAGCTGATCTGTCACAGTGGAGTATGTATGAACCAGGCATTTGGTTCCATAAAATGGATGTACAATCTGTGCTCCTGTTGATTCATATATGAACAATCTTCAGTCAGTCATTTGTATCTGCTGAGCACTTATTGTGTGCAGAGCACACTTTTGTGTGTGTGCACACTTACTGTGTACAGAGCAAGCACTGCATTAAGTGCTTGGAGACAAATTATAGTTTAAGGTCAAATTAAGTTTCTCTGCGGTATCATTTGGGAAATGATGTAGCCCAATGGAATGAGCACAGGCCTGGGAGTCAGAGGACCTGGACTCTAATCCTGGTTCTGCCCCTTATCTGCTATGTGACCTTGGGCAAGGCAACCTAACTTCTCTGTGCCTCAGTTCCCTCATCTATAAAATGGGGATTAAGACTGAAAACTCCATTTGGGCCAGAGACTATGTGCAACGTGATTAACTGGTATCTACCCCAGTTCCTGACATATAGTAAGCACTTATCATTTGCCATAAAAAAGGAGGGAGATCAAATTCATAATGCTTTTCATCCCAGACTGGTAAAAGGCTTTATGATATCACGCCCTCCATCTGATACAAGGCTTTATATCAGATCCTACTCTTCTGTTGGCCTGGCAGTCCTGCACTCCAATCAATCAGTTGTGTTTACTGAGCACCTACCGTGTGCCCAGCACTACGCAGAACGCAGTGTTTACTGTGTATGATCTGCAGAGCACTGTACTAAGTGCTTGGGAGTGTCCAATATAAGAGGTGGAAGACCCATTCTTTGGCCACAAGCAGTTTACAGTCTAAAAGGGGAGATAGATATTAAAATCAATTACAGATAGGTACATAACGACTGTGGGGCTGCAGGGGGTGGCGGTGATTCTAAGTGCCCAAAGATAAGCAGAAGACCAGCAGTCCTGCCCCAAACATTTACTCCAAGGGGTGAGAGGAGTTAAGTGACTCTCATCTGAATGCCAGGATTCACTTAACTAGTCTTAAACCTGTGATATATTTTTGGCACCTACCAGGGACTGTTTTAGGCCCGGTGGTGAGCGCTGTGTAATTGGTTTTCCATGATTTTAATTCTGAATATTTTCATACCCCAATCAGTAGTATTTATTGAGCACTTATTAAGCACTTGAGAGAGTACAATATAACCGAGTTTGTAGACACCTTCCCTGCCCTCATACTTTGAAGGGATCAAGCTCATTCTAAGCTCCTTTTTTTCAATCAATCAAAAGTATTTATTGAGTGTTTACTGTGTGCAGAGCACTGTTCTAAGCACTTATTCAGAAAATCAGTTCACAGTTTGGAGCCATTCGTTCTATTTATGCATCAATACTCTGACCATGTTTACTCAAACATTTCCCATTAAGCAGAAGGGGTATAGGGTATTTTTCCTAACAGATATGGATGATGTTCACCTTATTGAATCCAGATTTCGCAAACAGTCTGTTATTAGTGCTTTTCGTTCCTTAGCAGAAAATTGGACCCTTTGGCAGACATTGCTGTTTTAGAAAATAAGTCTCAAGAACAATTGGTTCCGCTCATCAGTTTGTTCCACGATGTCCTTGCTCAGATTTCACAGCAGGGACACATGGATAGGTAGGTGTAGGAGGGGAGTTAAGAGAATTTAGAATGGGATTAATGAGTAGGATAGCCACCCTGTAGTTAATCGAAAAGTTAACTCTCGGAGCTGCATGGGACTGATGTTCACCAATAGCTTGTGGGCTCAAGTTGCAGTTCTGACAACCGAGTCAGTTTATGGCGTAGCTTAAGTTATGAGAGTTGAGTATCAGAATTCGGGGTTGTAGTTTTTTATTGAATCCCGAGATTAATCCATAAACTTGAAGGAAATATAAGAATGGTGGAGTTCCCAACTCAGCGAAGAGAGGAAAAGGAAGGAATACAATACTCTTTAAAGAGATTTCACTTGCTTAGAATCCCATCTAATTTTCTTTGTCCTCTTAATACAATAAACAGATGAGTATTTTAAATTCCCTGTGAGTATTTTAGTTATGCCAAGTAATTAGAAATCTTATTCAAACAGGGCACAACCTTCAAATATATCATTTTTCAAATGAGGTGGGGAGAAAAAAATAAGGTCTGCACTTTTCACCCATGTAGGTACCATTTTGTAGAAGCAATCTATTTGTCATACTGAGGTGATCGTAACCATGCAAGAGTCTCTTTAAAAAAAATTATAAATTTATTCAAGGACTCCTAAAGTCTTCATTTGATGCAGGTGTGAATATATATTAAAAAAAGAGAATTGCAGTTTTTTTTAAGTTCTTGTTAAATGAGAAACAGTGTGTTCTAGTGGACAGAGCACTGGCCTGGGAGTCAGAAGATTCTGGGTTCTAAACCCGGCTCCTCCACTTGCCTGCTCTGTGACCTTGAGCAAGTCACTTAATTCTCTGTGCCTCAGTTACATCATCTGTAAAATGGGGATTAAGACTGTGAGCCCTATGTGGGACATGGACTGTGCCCAACCGATGTCGTATCTACCCTAGTGTCAGTACAGTGCTTGGCAAATAGTAAGCTCTTAACAAATACTATAAAAATGCATATTTGCTACGGGCAAATAGGACTTTGCATCCCCACTCATCTCTAGGCCAAGAGTGAAAAAGACACAATTATAAACCACTCCTCTATCAAACATATTGCAGGTTCAGCAGTTTGGAATAGCTCTCCAGAGTCTATGGGAGAAAAACTGACGAATGCTGATTTATTTGTCTGTGAAAAGATTGTCAAGTGTCTTCTCTCTCTTATGGATGTAATTGATGGCGCAGCTCTCTGGAATAAAATGAGAAGTATTTTGCAGTGTGAAAGCTAATAATCCCTTCACCGAATGAAAATCCAGACACAACTTGTCATTTTCCCTCAGTCGTTTCCTAGAATACAGTATTGTGACTCCCAGCTCCAGCAAATCACTCCTGACTAAAAAAAAAAAAAAAACACTGTCTTTTATTCACATTATCAGTGGTAGTAACACTTATTAAAAAAGCAATTTGGCCTTTGCTATAAAGGAGGCGGGTATGATTTTCATCTTTGTGGGAAGTGGGTTGATTGGGTAATGTGAGGTGTCGCAGGTGAAGTTAAGTCACTTGGTTGCCTCAGTTACCTCATCTTTAAAATGGGGAATAAGAAAGAGAGCCCCAAATGGTACAGGGATTTTATCCAATCTGTACCCCAATGCTTAGTACAGTGCCATGCACAAAGTAAATGCTTAACTAATACCGTTTTAATAATAACATTAAAAAAAGACTCAATAGGACAAAACTTTGGGTTATTTGAAAACCAGTTTTTAGTCTATTACCATTCTCTTGGTATTCTAGATGGCAGTGAGACCTATTTGAAGTCAGGTAATCACCCAGCGAGTTTTCCATTCAGTGTTTATTCGTTTATCATCCTTAACATTCCAAATCTTCCAAATATGTAATGAGGCCTAGTGGAAAGAACATTCATCCATTCATTCAATAGTATTTATTGAGCGCTTACTATGTGCAGAGCACTGTACTAAGCGCTTGGAATGAACAAATCGGTAACAGATAGAGACAGTCCCTGCCCTTTGACGGGCTTGCAGTCTAATCACAACCTGGGAATCAGAAGATCGGGGTTCAAATCCAAACTCTGTTACTTGCATTATTGTGTGATCTGGGGCCTCAGTTGCCTCATCTGTAAGAAGGGGATTACTCTCGGTCCATTAAACTCGGACCCCCCCCCCATATGAGACAGGGACTGTTTCCAACCTGATCTACTAGTATCTATGTCAGTGCTTAGTACAGTGTTTGGCATATATTAGGCATCTAACAAATACTGTAATTTTTATACAACCTAGTAATCAAATTATTTTGTTGCACCTGTTCATAATTCTAAACGGAGGTTTGGGAATGAGAATGCCCCCGTGCTCCCTCCGTATTTTTGCCTTCATTCTTTTTCACTACCCTACATTAATATGTTGGGTGTCTAAACCTGATTCTCCCTTTTACTCCTTTTGTGCTCTTTATTTCTCTTCCTTTTCCCTCCTGCTTTTTCTCACTTTCAATTAATCAAAAATATATACTGAGTACCTATTTTGGATAGAGCACTATACTGAGCCTTTGGAAGAGTACAGCAGAATTAATGGACATGATCCCTGCCCTCACGGACTGTCCATTCATTCAATCGTATGTATTGAGCGCTTATTATGTGCAGAGCACTGTACTAAGAGCTTGGAATGTACAATTCGGCAAGAGGTGGAGACAATCCCTGCCCAACTACAGGCTCACAAGTCTAAATATCAGAGAGCGTTATTGTTCTTCTCCCCTCATCACAGACAATTTTTCTTTTTCTTCCATCCTCCTTTTCGTCCCCATTTCTCCCCCATCTCCAGTTTCTAGCTTATGTCTAGGAATCATTACTTCCTGGAGAATGATTGAATTATGTCTTCCCAAGGAGCAAATCGAGACTGTATACTAAGGTCAAGCCAGTATGTTTCCGAGAGCTGACTTGGTTTATTATTTTTAAAAATCTGCAGCATCTAGTTTGACTGGATTTTAGAATGCCAGGCTTAGGTATCTTTTTCTGAAAATCCTAGATGCGAGTATTGTTTGTTTGTTTTCCATGTATGGGTTCGTTTTCACCTGCTGTAAGTGGAAAATTCTATTACCTTTAAGTGAAAAATAATTTTGAAAAGGCAACCATCAGCATGGTTAGTGTTCATTGCTATGAAGCCTGATCGGACTGCATTGAATAGTCACCATTTAAAAATGCAGTTGACTTTTGCCGTATTCATATGTGAAAATAGGTATACTTTATTTTAAATTCTCACTTTATAGACGAGAAAGTGGGAAAACAAGCCCATAATTCATTATGTGCACAGACCTCATGAGTAAAACCATTCCCTTCCTGTTTCTGCTTATCCAGCAGTTAGTTTTAGGGCAAAGTTAATAATAATTATAACTGCGGTAGTTGTTTAGCCCTTACTAGGTTTGTTTGTTTTGTTTTAATTCTATTTGTTAAGTGCTTACTATGTGCCAGGCACTTTTCTAAGTTCTGGGGTAGATAAAAGGTAATCAAGTTGGATACAGTCCACGTCCCACATGGGGCTCTCAGTCTTAATTCCTATCTTACAGTTGGGGTAACTGAGGCACAGACAAGTGTAGTGATTTGCCCAAGGTCACATAGCACATGTGTGGCAGAGCCGGGATCAGAACGCAGGTCCTTCACTAGGTGCCAAGCACTGACTAAAAAGAAGAAGCAAGAGAAGGAGGAGAAGCAGTGTGGCCTGGAGAAGCAGCGTGGCTCAGTGGAAAGAGCACGGGCTTGGGAGTCAGAGGTCATGGGTTCTAATCCCGACTCCACCATTTGCCGGCTGTGTGACTTTGGGCCAATCACTTGACTTCTCTGTGCCTCAGTGGCCTCATCTGTAAAATGGGCATTAAGACAGTGAGCCCCACGTGGGACAACCTGATTACCTTGTATCTACCCCAGCGCTTAGAACAGTGCTTAGCCCATAGTAAGCGCTTACCGCATGCCATCATTATTACTGAATTCTGGGGTGGATACAAGATACTAAGGTCGGACAGAGTTCCTATCTCACGTGGGACTCACAGTCTAAGTAGGAGAGGGAACAGGGTTGCTTGAGGGGTTGGAAAAACACACTGCTTTGGTTGCAACTTTGCCACCTAAAAGTGTGGAAACTGAAGCCATTTGGGTGGATGGATGGCCTCTGCAAGAGAAAGAGTGCAGAGTGAGGCCAGTAGGAGTCCAAGAACAGTCTCGTGGAACTTCCACATTGGGAAGGTGAGTGGAGGAAAAGGACTCGCACACCGAGCAGTGTGGCCTAGTGAAAAGAGCATGGCCCTGAGAGTCAGAGCACCTGGGTTCTAATCCCGGATCTGCCCACTGCTCTGCCAGTTGCTTGCTGTGTGACCTTTGGCAAATCCTTCATTTTTCTGTAAATCAGTTTCCTCAACTGTAAAATGGGGATTCAATACATATTCTTTCTGCTACTTAAGACTGTGAGCCTCCATGTGGGCCAGGGACTGCGGCTGACCTAAGCAGTGCCTACCTCCCCCAGCGCTTAGAACAGTGTTTGACCTATAGAAAGTGCTTAACGAGTACCATAAAACAAATAAGAGGAGAGTGAAATAGCATGGCCTAGTGGATAGAACAAGGTCTTGGGAGTCTTAAGAACCTGGATTCTAATCCCAGCTCCACCATATTTCTGCTGTGTGTGACGCCAGGCAAGTCACTTCCCTTCTCTGGGCCTCAGTTACGTCATCTGTAAAATGGGGATAATGACTGGGAGCCCTTGTGGGACGGGGACTGTGTCCACCCCAATTTGCTTGTATTCACCCCAGCGCTTAGTACAGTGCCTTGGCACATAGAAAGCATTTAACAAATACCACAACTGTTATTATTAAATTAGTAAAGAGGCCCGATACTGTTTTAAGAAGGAAATAGTGGTCTACCATGTCAAAGGCCACCAAGGGTTTAAACGGGATTAGGACGGAATGGAGTCATTGGATTGGGCTATTAGTTGAGACCAGCAGAGAGTTCAGTGTACTCGGGTGGAGTGAAGCAGTCTTAAACCGGAAGACCTGTCACCCTTCCTCCCTAGTTTTCTCCATAATAATAATAATGTTGGTATTTGTTAAGCGCTTACTATGTGCCGAGCACTGTTCTAAGCGCCGGGGTAGACATAGGGGAATCAGGTTGTCCCACGTGGGGCTCACAGTCTTAATCCCCATTTTACAGATGAGGGAACTCTCCAGTGGGTGTTAACAACAGGGAATATGAAATGGAATGTGGAAGAAGTTCTCATCGAAGGTCATCTAGAAAGTTTTTGAAGCTAGAGTGACAACCAAGAATATTGTCTTTAGACTCTGTTTGCTAACTTGATGACACACTATTTCCTCTCTCTTAACCCAGAAACCACAAGAACCCAGACCGCTCCGTCTCTGTTTTTGTTTTTGTGCTTTTCTTTGTAAACAGTCTGACTTCACAGAATTTCTTAAATACAGATCAGTGTATTTTTATACTGGAAGCACGCCTTGCCCATCCTGGAGCTAGATGAAGCCAACAGACCCTTGAGATGGGCTCTGCTATTCAAAAGTAGCCATTTTTGTGAGCACAAGTGTTTCAGAAGACATACGTGATCCCTTTGTGAATGATTTTCTTTCCTGGAATTGTATAGCAACTGGCTTTATGTCATACATATTGGTTGTTGTTTTTTTGTACCAGCAGCAATGAGCAAGATTATAAATAGTAACTCTTAAAAAGCCCAGTGCCAGGTGTTGGACTGTGTATTTTAAGAATGGGTAACAATTCATTTCTTGAATTTATTTCACGGTGCTTCATTCCTTTTGTGCTTTAAATACTTTATGAAAGGAGGGCGCATTTAATCAAGCTTTGATATGTAATATTAATAATAATAATAATGTTGGTATTTGTTAAGCGCTTACTATGTGCCGAGCACTGTTCTAAGCGCTGGGGTAGACATAGGGGAATCAGGTTGTCCCACGAGGGGCTCACAGTCTTCATCCCCATTTTACAGATGAGGGAACTGAGGCACAGAGAAGTTAAGTGACTTGCCCACAGTCACACAGCTGACAAGTGGCGGAGCTGGGATTCGAACTCATGACCTCTGACTCCAAAGCCCGTGCTCTTTCCACTGAGCCACGCTGCTTAACTCTGAGCCACGAGCGTCTACTGTGTACAGACTACTTAACTAGGCTTTTGGGAGTGAACAATAGAATTAGTAGACATGATCCTACGCCTCATAGAGTTTACGATCCAGTAGGGGAGACAGACACTAAAATAATAATAATAATTATGATAGTTGTTAAGCATTTACTATATGCCAAGTCCAATACTAAGTGCTGGGGTAGAATCAGTAGATGCGGATCAGATGCAGACCCTGTCACATATGGGGCTCAGAGTCTAAGTAAGAACAGGTATTTCATTTCCATTTTAGAGATGAGGAAACTGAGGCACAGAAAAGTTTAGTGACTTGCCCAAGACCTCACAGCAGGGAAATGACAGATCCTTGGGTTAGCATCCAGGAATTCTGATTGCAAGGCCTAGACTCTTTCCACTAGAACATGCTGCTTCTGAATTACACAGAGGAGGAAATATCTAGATTTTGTTTCACCGTTTCCCAATCCCTTCCTTCCTTTCACTCGTCCTTTCAATGGGGACAACTCTGTGGCTTTTTAGAAAGTCCCTCATCCAGAAATCATCCCTCCTGTACTGCTCTGGGCTTCGGTGAGCACAAATGAATCTGCTTTTACTTTCTGTTTCTTTAGTAGCAAATTGCGCTCAATAATGCATTAATTTCCCCCGTCAGTAACCCCAAACTTTTAGTTGGGTGGTGGCAGGGCTTATATTGAGATTTTCAAAAATACAAACATTTCCACATTTAGGTCCTGTGCTGGTTGATGAGAGGAGAACATGCCATTGTCTCGAAAATATGGTTCCTTTGAGGTCCATTGAGATCATTTGCTCTTTGTTCAGTGGAAAGGCCTCGTGCCCCTCTCAGGGTCGCACCTGAAGAGTTTCCAGTACTCTACCAGTCAAATCAGGCTGAGCTGGAAGTGACCCGCTGAAATGGATTAAGCAGAGGTGGGTCATATTGTAGTTTCCCAAGTGGTTAGAACAGTGCCCTGCACATAGTAAGTTCTCAGTAAGTACCGTTGATTGAATGGAACCAACATTGTGTATATAATGATAATTATGGTATTTGTTAAGCGCTCACTATGTGCCAGGCACTCTTCTAACCCCTGAGGTAGATATATACTGACATGGGTTAGCCTTGCTAAAAGTCAGGTGACAACTATGGCCTTCTTAGCCAGGCCATAGCTGATCCTAAACTATGATCGAGCACCGGCCTGGGAGTCAGAAGGTCATGGGTTCTAATCCCAGCTCCGTCACATGTCCGCTTTGTGGCTTTAGGGCGAGTTTCTCGGTGCCTCAATTACCTCATCTTTAAATCGGGGACTAAGAATGTGACCCCATGCTGGACAGGGACTGTGTCCAACCCAATTTGCTTGTATCTACCCTAGCGCTTAATAAAGTACCTGGCGCATAGTAAAGTGCTTAACAAATGCCACAGTGATTATTATCATCATTATGATTATTAACCAAAGATGAGGTTTTCCAGCACGGCTGGGTGATGCATTTACCGCTCTTGTCTTCCTCTCCTTCCACTAGTTGCTACAGTAACCACTACTGCCGCTGTCAATGCAGAGGCCTTTTTTTAATGATATTTAAGCATTTACTATATGTCTAACACTGTTCTAAGTGTTGGGGTAGATACAAATCATTGGAGTTGGACATAGTCCCTGCTCCACGTAGGGCTCTTGGTCTACATAGGAGGGAGTACAGGCATTGAATCCCCATTTTGCAGAGGAGGAAACTGAGACACAGAGAAGTTAAGTGACTTACCCAGGGTCATGCAGCAGGAGCAGTACAAAAGTACAGTACACATTCTGTCACTTCCACCTTCACAATATCGCTAAAATTCATCCTGTCTTCTCCATCCAAACTCCTACTACTCTGATCCGAGTATTTATCGTATCCTGCCTTGACTACTGCGTCAGCCTCCTCACTGACCTCCCCGACTCCTGTGTCTCTCGACTCCAGTCCATCGTTTCCTGCTGCATGACTCATTTTTCTCAAACCCATTTCTGTCTATGTCTCCCCTCTCCTCAAGGACCTCCAGTAGTCGCCCATCCACCACCACATCAAACGGAAATTCCTTTCCGTCGGGTTTAAGGGACTCTATAAACCCTCCCCTTCCTACCTTACCTCACCGATTTCCTACTAGGATCACAGTCTTTGCTCCTCTAACACCAACCCACTAACTGAACAATGATCTCATCCATCTCACCAATGATCCCTTGTCCACATCCTCCCTCTGAGCCTGGAGAATTCTTCCTCCTTCATATACGACAGGCCACCGCTCTCCCCACTTTCAAAGATTTCCTAAAATCACATCTATTCCAGGGACCCTTCCCTTTCTATGTCCTCATTTCATCTACTTCCTCTCCCTTCTGCTTTGCCAATGCACTTTGAGCTGTACGCTTTAAACACTTGATATTCCTCCCAGCCCAAAACTCTTAGCCACGTGTCACTAATTTGGTATAATGTCTGTCACCCCCTCTAGACTCTAAGCTCCTTGTGGGTAAGGAATGCATCTACCAAAGTTGTCATATTGTAGTCTCCCAAGCAGTTAGTAATAATAATAATAGTAATAACTACGGTATTTGTAAAGTGTTTACTGTGTGCCAGGTACTGTACTAATCTCTGGGGTAGATAGCAGTGGGACAACCTGATAACCTTGTATCTATTCCAGTGCTTAAAACTCTGCTTGGCACACAGTATGCGATTAACAAATGCCATCATTATTATTATTTTTTTTTACAAGGAATTTGGGTTGGACACAGTCCCTGTCCCACACAGGGCTCACAGTCTCAATCCCCATTTTACAGATGAGGTGACAGGCACAGGGAAGTGAAGTGACTTGCCCAAGGTCACACAGAAGAGGAGTGGTGGGGCCAGGGTTAGAACCCATGACCTTCTGACTCCCAGGCCCATACTCCATTCACTACATCATGCTGCTCTGCACCTATTAAGTTCTCAATATATACCACTGATTGATTGAATGGCAGCAACATTAGGTCGTTTATGAAAAAACACACGGGTTGGCATTCCACCAACCAGATCAGTTTTTTGAAAATGTGGGTGAGATATTCCGGGAGACGTATGATCAGGGAAAGAAATTATGAAACAGTTTTTGGTTTTTTGTAGTTTATTTTTCAAAGAGGTAAAACTATGACTGTTGCAATCATCCCTAAAGAATGAACAGTGATAAGATGCCTGCCTTCCTCCTCCTCAAAAAAAAAAATCAGTTAATAGTTTCCATATTTACACATAGCGGAACTCTAGAAGTGTTTTCTGGGGGGGGACAAGGCTTTGAAGATTCCTGCCTGTTCATAGTCAACCTGTCCTGTTCTGTTGACCTTCAAAATGCTTGACTCTTCAAACCTAATATCTTTTTTTTTGTTGTTGAGACCAGGCATGTGTTCATTGAAGTGCTTCTCCTCCTCTATTTAGAATTTTAATTCAACTCAGTGTGAAGTCCTTGTTGGCACCCTTGCCTTCTGAGGAGTTCAAAGCCTTTTCAAAACATTAACTCATTAACTTTCCCAGGAGATAGGCAGATAACTACCATTTACTCTGTTTTAGAGATTAAACCCAAAACCATCTGTCAAAATCAATGGCAGGTTTGGGAGTAGAACCCAAGATTTATAATTCCTAGTTCTGCGTGGGAAACACTAGACTGAATGGTTGTGTTCCTTTTGTACTCATTTTTGTCTTACCAAATGATCCCAAAGGGCCAGTAGAAGAGTTTGGTGCTCAAGATATGTGAAAAGAGGCAGTGTGGCCAGATGGAAAGGTTTTAATCCCAATTTTGCAATTGTCCTTTTGTATGACTTTTGGCAAATCATTAAGCTCTCTCTGCCCCAATTCCTCATCCACAGAAAGAGCACAAGATATCTGCTCTCGCTACCTCGAAGATTGTGAGCCCCATTTGGGACAGGGACTTTGTCTGATCTGATGGATTGATCTTTTGCCTCCCCCAGTGTATAGAATAGTGCTTAGCTCCTACTGAGTACTTATTACCAGAGTTCATTCAACTCATTCCAATTTTTTTCACCTGAAAAATAAGAATAAGATATCTGTACTACCCTATTTCTTAGATGGTGAGACAGTTTCACATCTAATTTTCTTGTTCTCTTCCCCAGAACTTTGCATAGCATTGGCATATGTGTTCAGTAAATACCACACTAATCATTCAATCTCACTTCAGTACAAGTGGTAGTTTTGGAGTAAATATATGCTTTCCGTGGGCCAAAATTTAATCTCAAATATCCTGGGGAACCTACAAAAATGGAGGTACCTCCAAGTTTTGCCACTTGTGCCTCCGTGAAATCCCAAGAAAGGATTTTAAGGGGTGCTGCCCTTAAAACCCTGGAGGGAACACCAGACTCAGTGGAAAGAGGTTTGGGACAGATTTTCCAGCACACGAATCCCCTTCATGTACCCTGACTATATGGATCCCCCTTTTAGCTCAAGCACCCAGATTTTAATGTATGCCGCTGTGGCTATTTCTACAATTTCTACAACTTATTTTGTTAGCTTTTTCTATCCAGAACACCTGAAGGCGGTGCATGGTATTCCCAGTTCCTGGTATTCTGGCTGTAGGAATGAAGCAAGGAGCAGGAAGGAACAGAGGGATGTCTGGGCGGTGCAGTGCCAGACAGGGTTCAAGAGGGTAGGGAGGGCCCAGAGCAGGCTGACAGTGATTTAGTCTGAGGCTCCTGTGGAAGAAAATTTTCCAGAATCTGTGTTGTGTTAAAAAAAAAAAAAAAAAGACGTCAGACACAAGTTCGTTACTCCTCCCGATGCTTCTTTTAGTATTAGTAGGGAGTGGTGGTTGATGGGCAAAGGTTCCCATGAGGTAATCAAGCAGGCCTAGAGGCGGTCCAAGGAGGTCTGGAGTTGAAACAGCTCAGAGGGGAAGTTAAAAGAGAGAAAAGGGCAAATGCAAGGCCTTGTCCATTGTGCTTCCACACTCCCAAGCTCAGCTAAGAAGGGAAGTGAGAAAGCAGTAAAATTTGCAAAGAGCAGCAGTGACTCCAGGATGATAGTATAATAGTGTAGGGGAAAGGAACTGAGGGCCCCAAATTGGCCCTCCATTAGACTGAATTTCTCAAGGGCAAGGGACTTCATCATTCATTCATTCATTCGATCGTATTTATCGAGTGCTTCCTGTGTGCAGAGCACTGTATTAAGCGCCGGGGAACTACATTCAGCAACAGATAGAGACATTCCCTACCCAACAGCCGGGCTCACAGTCTAGAAGGGGGAGTCAGACAACAAAACGAAACAAGTAGGCGGGCATCACTACCATCAAAATAGATAAATAGAAGCATAGATAAGTGCACATCATTAATAAAATAAATAGAGCAATAAATATGTACAAATATATACAAGTGCTGTGGGGAGGGAAAGGGGGTAGAGCAGAGGGAGAGAGTAGAGCCAGTGGGGAGGGGAGGAGGAACAGAGGGAAAAGGAGGGCTCAGTCTGGGAAGGCCTCCTGGAGGAGGTGAGCTCTCAGTAGGACTTTGAAGAGGGGAAGAGAGATGGTACGTTGGTTTTCAAGTTCTTGACCCAGTGGTCCTGTACAGTAGGCGCTCGGCTGAATTACCTAGCGTACTGCTCCTACCTAAGCATGCTGGAAACAGTTAACCCTCAAAGACTACGGGCCTGGGAGTCAGAGGACGTGGGTTCTAATCCTGGCTCCCCTAGGTCTGCTGTGTGAACCTAGGTAAATCACTTCACTTCTCAGAGTCTCAGCGACCCTAGGTAAGTCGCTTCACTTCTCAGAGGCTCAGCTCCCTTGTCTGTAGAATGTGAATTCAATATCTGTTCTCCCTCTGACTTACAGGGATTATTATGAAGTACTCTGTGCCTCAGTTACCTCATCTCTAAAGTGGGGATTAAGACTGTGGGCCCCACATGGGACATGGATCACGTCCAACCTAATTAGCTCATATCTACCCCAGCCCTTAGGGAAGCGGCATGGCTTAGTGGATAGAGCCTGGGCCTGGGAGTCAGAAGGTCTTGGGTTCTCATCCTGCCTCCGCCACCTGTCTTCTGTGTGACCCTGAGCAAGTCATTTCACTTCTCTCTGCCTCGGTTGCCTCATCTGTAAAATGGCGATTGAGATTTGGAGCCCCACATGGGACAGGGCCTGTGGCTGTCCCTGTATCCACCCAAGTGCTTAGTATGGTGCCTGGGACGTAGTTAGTGCTTAACAAATCCCACAATTATTACTTAAAGTGGGAGGGAGTTCCAGGCAGGAGAGAGGTGTGAGCAATGGGTCTCGGCAGAAGGCCCGCTGAGTAAGTTACCTGGACAGGAATGAAGCTTCCGAGCTGGGATATGGACGGGAGGAAGAGAGTGGCCAAATAGTAGTAGACTTTGAGCCCCACGAGGAACAACCTGATTACCTTGTATCTACCCCAGCACTTAGAACCATGCTCGGCACATAGAAAGTGTTTAACAAATACTACAGTTATTATTAGTAGTCGTAGTAGTATTGCCGTATGCCACCGAGTCGTTTCCGACCCATAGCGACACCACGGACGCATCTCTCCCGGACTGCCCCGCTCTCCATCTGCAGTCATTCGGGTGGTGCATTCAGATTTTTCTTGGTAAAAATATGCAAGTGGTTTACCGTTGCCTCCTTCCGCACAGTAAACTTGGGTTTCTGCCCTCGACTCTCTCCCACGCTGCTGCTGCCCAGCCTGGGTGAGTTTTGACTTGTAGAAGATGGCCTTCCATTTGCTAGTCCCTGCCCAAGCTAGGAATAAAAATGTTGGTATTTGGTATTTGTTAAGCGCTTACTATGTTCAGAGCACAGTTCTAAGCACTGGGGGAGATACAGAGTAATCAGGTTGTCCCACATGAGGCTCACAGTCTTAATCCCCACTTGACAGATGAGGTAACTGAGGCACAGAGAAGTGACTTGCCCACAGTCACACAGATGACAGGTGGCGGAGCCGGGATTCGAACCCATGACCTCTGGCTCCCAACCCCGGGCTCTTTCCACTGAGCCAAGCTGTATGCCTCTGCTTGGCCCTCCCTCCCATAGCCGAGATTGGTGGAGTCCTGGAAACTCTCCAGGAGCGACCCTGAGTGGGGAGCAGTAGAAGTAATATTTATAAATGCTTTCAGAGGACCTTACTGAGCACTGGATAAGAACATTCGAGTGGAAATTACACCGAGACCCTGTCCCTAAAGGGGCTCACCATCGATGAGTAAAGGTTGGGGCGAGGGCTTGAAACAGAAGCATTCATTCCTGCAATAGTATTTATTGAGCGCTTACTATGTGCAGAGCACTGTACTAAGTGCTTGGAATGGACAAATCGGCAACAGATAGAGACCGTCCCTGCCCTTTGACGGGCTTAGAAGCATCTGGAGCAATGAAACCTTACAACAGTATGAGAGAGAAGATCAGATATACAGTGCACAAAATAGGATCAAATGTCATTAGGGAGCTGGAGCAGCAGAATCTCCCTGTGCTTCATAGTCCACGGCATTCATTTGTTCATTCGTTTGTATTTATTGAGCATTTACTGGGTGCAAACCACTGTACTAAGTGCTTGGGAGAGTACAACATAAGAAAAAACAGACACAGTCCCTGCCCACAACGATTTTACAGTCAGCTGTAACTACCGTTAGCTTTCCCAAGCCTTTAAGGAGGGCTCCTGCTGCAAGTCATCGTCCAGGGTATCAATTGAGGATTTATTAATAGTTGCAATATTTAAGTGCTTACTGTATGTCAAGCACTGTCCTGATAATAGTAGTGGAATTTGGTAAGCGCTTACTATGCGCCGGACACTATTTCAAGTGCTGGGGAAGCAGCGTGGCTCAGTGGAAAGAGCCTGGGCTTCGGAGTCAGAGGTCATGAGTTCGACTCCCGGCTCTGCCACTTGTCAGCTGTGTGACTGTGGGCGAGTCACTTAACTTCTCTGTGCCTCAGTTACCTCATCGGTAAAATGGGGATTAAGACTGTGAGCCTCACGTGGGACAACCTGATGACCCTGTATCTACCCCAGCGCTCAGAACAGTGCTCTGCACATAGTAAGTGCTTAACAAATACCAACATTATTATTATTATTATTATACAAGATAATCGGGTAGGACACAGTCCCTGTCCTACATAGGTCTCCCAGTCTTAATCCCCATTTTACAGAAGAGGCAACTGAGGCAAACAAAAGTTGTGATTTGCCCAAGTTCACATAACAGACAAGTGGCAGAGCCGGGATTAGAACCCAGGTCCTTATGACTCCCAGGCTTGTGTTCGACTCACTAGGCCATGCTGGGGTACATAGATGATCAGGCCCCACACGGAGTTCACATGGTAAGTAGGAGTGAGAACTGGTATTAAATCCCCATTTTACAGATGGGGGAACTGAGGGTAAGAAGAAGTGAAATGACTTGCCCAAGGTTACACAGCAGGCAGGTGGCAGAGGTGGGACTAGAAGTGAAGCAGCGTGGCTCAGTGGAAAGAGCCCAGGCCTGGGAGTCAGAGGTGATGGGTTCTAATCCCGGCTCCGCCGCTTGCCAGCTGTGTGACTTTGGGCAAGTCACTTCACTTCTCTGTGCCTCAGCTCATCTGTAAAATGGGGATTAAAACTGTGAGCCCCACGTGGGTCAACCTGATCACCTTGTATTCCCCCAGCGCTTAGAACAGTACTTTGCCCATAGTAAGCGCTTAACAAATGCCACCATTATTATTATTATTATTAGAACTGAGGCCTTCTGACTCCCAGGCCCAAACTCTTTGCACCAGGCCATGTATATAGAGCACTGAATTAAACACTTGGGAGAGAGTACGATACAACAGAGATGGTTTCCCACTTACATGAACTTCCATTATAGAGGGTGACACTGACATTAATGGAAATAAAAAATATTCTCTTTCCTGCGAGGGTGTAGAAAAGCTGGGTGAGATGGGGTCTACTCAGAAGTGCAGAGGGTGGCTTGTGCTGGTTCCTGGGGAGACAACCAATCTTCAGAAGTATTTATTGAGCGCTTACCATGTGCAAAGCGCTGTATTAGGTCATGGGTTCGAATCTCGGCTCTGCCACCTGTCAGCTGTGTGACTGTGGGCAAGTCACTTCACTTCTCTGTGCCTCAGTGACCTCATCTGTAAAATGAGGATTAACTGTGAGCCTCACGTGGGACAACTTGATGAGCCTGCATCTACCCCAGCGCTTAGACCAGTGCTCTGCACATAGTAAGCGCTTAACAAATACCAACATTGTTATCATTATTATTATTAAGCACTTGGGAGAGTACAGGGTAACAAATAGACACATTCCTGCCCACAGCGAGCTCACAGTCTAGAGGGGGAGACAGATATTAAAATATAGATAATAAATTACAGATCTATACATAGGTGCCGTAGGGGTGGGAGGGAGGATGAACGAAGGAGCAAGTAAGAGCCGCTCAGAAGAGAGTCGGGGGAGGAGGGTTTAGGGAAGGCTTCTTAGAGATGTGCCTTCAATAAGCTTTTGAAGTGGGGGAGAGCAATTATCTGTCTGAAGATCTGGCAGGCAGGAGGTGTTGGAGGCCATCAGAGACTTCCTCAGCTGCCGTGGAAGGGGCCGCCTAGGGCTCACAGGGCTGCGAGGTTGCAATTACCAGACGTTCTGCTCGGCTAGAGATCCGAAAAGGCACAGCAGCGGCCTTTATCCTCGGCCTGGAGGGTACAGAGCAGGCCGGGTACGGGCAGAACGTTCCTCAGACGACCGAGGCCTTTTAAGCCGGTCGTCCGGAGTTTCTACTTAACGGAGAGAGGAATGGACCATCGTTGAAAGTCAGTTAGTTGTATTTACGGAGCGCTTACTCCATGCAGAGTGCTGAACCTGTCTCCTCAAAGAGTAAAGTATAACAATATAACAGACACATTCCCTGCCCACGACAAGCTTGCGGTCTAGAGAGGGAGGCAGACTTTAATATAAAAGAATTACAGATGTGTACATAAGAAATATGGGGCCGAGAGCACGGTGAATAAACGGAGCAAGTCAGGGCGACGCAGAAGGGAGTGGGAGAAGAGGAAATGAGGGCTTAGGAAAGGCCTCTCGGAGGAGACGTGCCTTCAATAAGGCTTTGAAGGGGAGGAGAGTGATTGTTTGTCTGATAGGAGGAGGGAGGGCGTTCAAAACCAGAGGCAGGACGTGGGCGAGAGGTTAGTGGTGAAAGGTTTTGAGGTGTAGGACACGTGCAGAATGACATTTTAGGAAAACGGTCTGAGCAGCGGAGCAAAGCCCGATCCGAAGAAGGAAGAGACTGAAGGTAGGGGAGACCTGCAAGAAGGCCGACAGACTATAAAATCCAGGTTGCGGCGACGAGCACGGGGGCCGTTTGGTTGGAGAGTCAAGGGTGGATCCTAGAAATGTTGAGAAGATTACTGAGGGACTTGGTTTCTGACTGATGGTGGGGATTGAAGAGATAAAGGAGGTCAAACCTTGGGCATGTTATATGACTTCTCTGTGCCTCAGTTACCTTATCTGTGAAATGGGGATTAAGATTCTGAGCCCCATGTAGAGCATGGACTTTGTATAACCCAATCAGCTCGAATCTACTCTAACACTTAGTACAGCGCCTGGCACGTAGTAAGCACTTAACAAATACCGTTAAACAACTAAAAAGGAAACATAATTCCTTGGTGGGGGGCCTCAGAGATGGGGAGGATGGAGTCATTGTCAGTGGTGATGGGACAGTTAGGTAGAGGATATGGGAGGGAGGGTGACTTGTTCAGTTTTGGATATATTGAACTAAGGGTGCCAGTGAGGTATCCAGGTGCAGATGTCTTGGAGCAAGGAGGAAACTTGGTATTGCATAAAATGAAGCGATGGGGGCTGGTGAGGGAGAGGGTGGACAATTTGAAAAAAGGCAAGCGATCACCTCATGAGAGATGGCCCTAGAAGACACAGAGAGTGGATGTGAGGGTAGGAGGGATTTGAGGGGGAGACTGGCAAGATTTGGGAAGTTCACACCTGAGAAGTGCCTCAGTGAAATGGGAATTGTCTTAAAATAGCCCCCTGCATGAGAGAGAACAGCTGGTTCCATCTGGTCTCAATTGCACTGTTCACCAGATTGATTTTGACAGAATGCAGAAGTGCCACATTTTTAGCAATAAAAAAACCCCAGAGCAAATCCTATTGCTTCTGTTTTGGACCACCAGAAATGCATAGGTTTACTCTAAAAGTATATTCACATGGGCTTATGGAATAATGGGGAAGCAGCATGGCTCAGTGGAAAGAGCCTGGGCTTCGGAGTCAGGGGTCATGGGTTCAACTCCCGGCTCTGCCACTTGTCAGCTTTGTGACTGTGGGCAAGTCACGTCACTTCTCTGTGCCTCAGTTACCTCATCTGTAAAATGGGGATTAACCGTGAGCCTCACGTGGGACAACCTGATGACCCTGTGTCTACCCCAGCGCTTAGAACGGTGCTCTGCACATAGTAAGGGCTTAACAAATACCAACATTATTATTATTTTATTACAAACATGGATAAGTGTAATATTGATTGAATAGCATTTAAGTGCTTACTCTATGCCAAGCACTGTACTAATACTGGGAATACAGTATAAGCAGGCTGGATGCAGACTCTGTCCCACACAGGACTCATTGTCTAAAAAGGAGGGCGAATAGATATTTTATTCCCTTTTCACAAGTGAAGGAACTAAAGCACAGAAAAGTTAGATGACTTGCCCAAGATCACACGGAAGGCAAAAGGCAGAGGATTGGAAAAAGCACAAGCCTGGGAGTCAGAGGACCTGGGTTCTAAATTCAGTTTCACCACTTGTCTGTTGTGTAACCTTGGACAAGTCATTTTGCGTCTCTGTGCCCTAGTTTTCTCATTTGTGGGAATTCAGTACCCTTTCTCCCTCCTACTTAAACTGTCAACCCCATGTGGAACTGGGCCTCTGACCAACCTGATTGACTTGTTCCAACCCAGTACGTAGAACAGTACTTGGCACATAATAAGCACTTAACAGATAGTATTACTATTATTATTATTATTATTGTTATTAGAACCCAGTTCCTCTGACTTCCAGGCCTGTGCTTTTTTTTTTCACTAGACCATGCTGCATCTTGTATTTGGAGAAACAGTGTAGTTTGAATCAAATAGAATGATCTAAGAGCAACATTTGTTTTGTTTCTGGTAAATCTTTCGTGTTAATTTATGCACATCAGTTCATTATTAATAATTATTTGAAAGGGTTAACGTGTAATTCTAACTTAATCAGGGACTGTTAAGGTTGTATGTCATCCATGAAATGAAGTCAAAATGTTAGTAGGTGTTTTCAAAATCAATACTGTCATTCCTTAACTGAATAAAGTGACACGTATGATTCACTTTCTCTAGTAAAAGTTTCATTTGTATGTTATATGAAAATATAACATATCTTCATATCTTTTACATATCAAAAATATTTTAATTGTGGATATTTCAAGAAAATAAAATACCAAGTAAGCAACAGATGCAGAATTTGAGAAAATATCAAGGTTTTTCTTTCTTTTTTTTAAATTTTGCTTTTTCTAGATTGTAAATGTTCTTGCAGTTATTCTGTGACAGCAACAACTTGTTGAATACTTTAATCCGATTTTCAGCATACAGTTTTTTTCTGAATTAAAGGGAATTGAGCAGAGACGTTTGCGTTGTGGATTCCGTAATTTTCACAGTATCCCGTTTTCGGTAGTTTGGGAGTACATAGGCCGGTACTTTGGTAGTGAGTTTGCCACCAATAGGTAGATAGCGTGACTAGAAATTCATATGTCTGAGCTTTGAAAGCAGCATGGCTTGGTGGAAAGAGCCCGGGCTTGGGAGTCAGAGGTCGTGGGTTCTAATCCCAGCTCTGCCACTTCTCAGCTGGGTGACTTTGGACAAATCACCTAACTTCTCTGGGCCTCAGTTCCCTCATCTGGAAAATGGGGATTAAGACTGTGAGCCCCACGAGGGACACCCTAATTACCTTGTATCTACCCAGCGCTTAGAACAGTGCTGGGCACATAGTAAGCGCTTAACAAATACCAAAATTATTATTATTATTACCTATACATCCTTCACGTAACTTTTCTGTGTCTAGTTGAATATCGTATATTCAAGGATGCCTTTTCTTTGGGAAATTGAACAGTTGGGTTATTCAGCTGACTTTTTGTTAGTGAAACTCCCTTTGGTGCACAGTGCATACTGCTCTTCTGATTTGCTGTACTTCCAATTCAGGTTAAAAAAAAAAACAAACCTCACAAAAATGTTTCTTTTTTCTGTGTATTTACAGGCAAAAACTGGGACTTGACCGCAGCTCTGGGTGATTATGAGCAACTCCGACAGGTTCACACAGCCAACCTACCCCAAGTGTTTAACGAGGGGAAATACTACAAGCCCCCAGAAAGAGAGCCACCCCAACAGGTGAACAAGATTGACCGGCCAGGCCTTCCAAGACAGGATGAAATTGCTCAAGGTAACTGCTTGAAACAATCTGACAAAGACTCCGTTCCCAAGTCTCCGTTAGCCAAGCGAAGGGACAGGTTATGGTTAATTTAAGTCTGCACGTACTCTCGAAAGATTCCAGTAAATATTATGCCAGAGCTACTGTTAACTAGTTATCACGTTGTCCTCTCTTCTCCATTATTCCCTCTGAAAGGAATGAACGAGTGGTCGAGTCATTAGCTGTTCATGATCCATAATCTAGGTACTTATTATAATAATTGGTATTTGTTAAGCACTGATTGGGCCAAGTGCTTTGTTAAACCTTGGGGTAGATATCAAAAAAAATCAGAGTGGACACAGTCTGAGAGGGAGGCAGAGCAGGAATGTTTTTCTCCATTTTATAGTTGAGGAAACTGAGGCACGGAATAGATAGGAAAGTGCGGAAACCGAGATGCCCATCTCCTGATCCCCATTCCTGTGCTCTTTTCACTAGGCCCCGCTGCCTCGCTCTTCAAATAACCAGTAGCTAACTGCAGTGTCATTAAATAAGTGCAGAAATTGATTTTCAGCTTTGTTTTTCAGTTATTGTTTTAGAAATATCATATTCCATGCTGATCTTAGTTCCACTTTTCAAGTTGTGTTTTTGTTCATGTCCATTATATAACAGAATTCAAATTTTAGGATTTCTAAATTGAATGCTTTTTGTACTATATAATTTTTTTTTTTATTTAGCTTCTCCATTACAAAACCAAAGTTCCAGAATTGTTAAATTAGGCTCACTGCATGCTAAAATTGAAGCCTAGCCTTTAGTTTTGCTTTTGCTGTTCTAAAGAATACCTGTACTTTGTCATCGCCTTCTTGGATATTTTGTAGTAAGGGTGGCATTTAAGGAGACATCAGTGGCTTTGCTTTTTGTCATGTTAATTTTCTACTCTGAAATTCTCTTACACCTCCAGAAAATGACAGCTCTGGATTGTGTTAAAAGACCCTTCCTCATTTTTAAATGGGAAAGAAAATAAATTACTTTTGTTTGCAGCAGATATGATCCATTATACAATCGTCAATACTTGGAACTATTTTCCACATCAAAGGAGTCATGTCTGAGATTATTAATACGTGATATCACTTATTACCCTCATTTCAGAAGGATGGTACATTTCAGATCTTTTTCCTTCAAATCGTGATGGATGACAAGGCAACTTCTTTTTCAATAAACTTATTTGCCATTTTGAGTTGCTTTTCCCTCCCAGTTAAAAAAAAAATGCAGTCAGAGTTGTTGACTTCTAGCTGTAACAGAGAATATTAATTTTAGAAACTGGAGTTGTGTGACATTGAGCACTGTTTGATGCTGATTGGGGCTCCGTGACTCTTTAAAACAAAAGCTCTCGCCCCCATTCATCTTTTCCTAGTCGAAGAGTCGGCAATCCTTTATTAGTCACTGAATTTGTTCAACACCCAGTGATTGCTTTACCACCAGTCCATTTATCAGAAGTCTTAGAATGGGTTCCTTTGTTCCTCAAGAGGAAAAACAAATCTCCATCCATTAGTATCCTTTTCTATTTTACATCATTAATAGCTTGTGGTGTTTCTTTCCGTATAAAGTCCATGTTCTGGACCACAGTTCGGGATTCTCAGATGACAGAATGAAGTGGAGATATCTTGGTTCATATATTCGGTCGTATTTATTGAGCGCTTATTGTGTGCAGAGCACTGTACTAAGTGCTGGGAAGAGTACAACACAACAATAAGTGGACACATTCTCTGCTCACAATGAGTTTTCAGTCTAGACCTTGGTTATTATGGGTGACTTAAAATGTCTCATTATCTTGCCATTCTCTTCGCCCACTTTGGGTCTCCTAAGCTAACTTCTAAACTGAACCTCTACTCTCCCACCTCCACCCCATTTCACATGTCTGTCCCCTCTTTTTTACGGTATTTGTTAAAGACTATGTGCCAAGCACTGTACTGAGCACTGAGGTAGAGACAAGATAATCAGGTTGGGCACAGTTCCTGTCCCCTTAGAGCTCACAGTCTTAATCCCCATTTTACTGAAGAGGTGCTCAATCAACCACTCCTATTTCTTGAGCACTTACTGTGTGCCAAGCACTGTACTAAGCACAAGGGAGAGTACGGTATGTCAGAGTTGGTAGACACATTCTCCGCCTACAGTGAGCTGACAGTTTAGAAACAGAAATTCATATAAGTAAATAAATTATAGATATGTCACTGAGTGTCCTACATCACTTTATTCACCTGAGGGAGGTGAATAAAGGGTGCAAATCCAAACGCGAAGGCACAGAAAAGTTGAGTGACTTGCCTAAGGTCCTGTAGCAGACATGTGGCGGGGCTGAGATTAGAACACAGGTTCTCTGACTTTCAGGCCTGTGCCCTTTCCACTAGACCATGCTGCTTCTCTCTTTAGAACTCCTTTTCACCTCAGATGTTCCAAACTATTTCCTCCCACTTGCAAAGCCACTTCCTCCAAAAGGTATGCCCTAACTGATCACATCCCTGGTTGTGTCTTCACATCTGCTACCTTTTGCACTTACGACATTAGTGATTCCGTTTATTCGTTTGTTACTTTGCTTATTCCTAGTTGTCTGTGATATTCATTCATTCAGTCATATTTATCGAGTGCTTACTGTGTGCAGAGCACTGCACCTTATAAGCTCTTGGAAGAGAACAAGAAACGGAAACATTCCCGGCCCACCATGGGATTACAGTCTAGGCGGGGGAGATAGACGTTAATATAAATAAATAAATTACAGATATGTATTTAAGTGCTGTGGGCTGGGAGGAGGGATAAACAAAGGGAGCAATTCAGGGTGACACAGAAGGGAGTGGGAGGAGAGGAAAGGGGGGCTTAGGGAAGGCCTCTTGGAGGAGATGCGCCCTCAATAAGGTTTCGAATGTCAGGGAGAGTACTTGTCTTTCGGACTTGAGGAAGGAAGACATTCCAGGTCAGGGGCAGGATATGGGCGAGGGGTCAGTGGCGAGGTAGATTAGATCGTCTACGGTTCCTCTTATTTATAATGTATGAATATTGTCTTTGTCTGCACTTCTCCCCCATTATATTCTCAACCACTCAAGAGCAGGGACTGTGATATCTTCTATTTTCCCAAGCCTCTAATTACAGTGCTTTGAATAAATTCTGATGATGATGGTGGTGGTGAAATACAAGGCACACTCCTTATCAAAGATGTCTGTTCAAACGCAGGTCATCTCTGCCTTCCTGATCCAGCCTTTGTGTAAATCCCTGTAAACCACCCGCAGGTTTTTAAATCTCCCTTTTCAGAGTTTGTTCTCCTGAAAGCAATCAGTGACATTTCGATCTAATTCTAAGTAGGAAAATGGAAATCTCCATTTCTAAATGGCAACTCCACCTCAGCTCTCCTTCCTGTGCTGACCATAAGGGGAGAAACGGGGGGGAGGGGGAGAAAAGTGGGTGTGGGGGGAGAGGTCTCTTGTTAAGCAGTAAACACAACTGAGCCAGGGATTACAGGACCATTACACTCTAAGGATGCGGAGACAAGAATTTGTCATGGAGCTTTGGATGATACTTTCAAAAAAAGCCCTGTGATAATTTTAGCCAGACAAAACCCAAGAGGAAAACGTCCTCTTTTAAACTCGTCTGCATAATTCCAGGCCAGGAAACGTCGGAAGGGAAACATATTTTTAAGTTATGTTTTGTGACAAGGGCTGGTTGATGTTCTATGTGAGATGATTCTTAACTCCATCCGCATCCCTTAGTCTCTCCTTCTGTCCAGTTTCAGTGTACCCGGCCTGCTGAATTTCAGCAGTAGAAAAGCATCATCAAGAAAACATTTCGGTGGCTTTGGAGAAGGCAATCACAGAGTGATGATGTGGGTCACCCACTTCTGGAAATCCTATTTGACCGTGGCTTCGCTGACACTGTCCTCTTCTGGTTCTCCTAGCTCCCTGGCAGCTTATTCTAAGTCTGTTTTGTAGGCTCCTCCTCTGCCTCCCACCTTCTAACTGTGGGAGAACCTCGGGGCTCAGTTCTGGCTCCCCTTCTGTTCTCCATCTACACCCACTCCCTTGGAAAATTCATTCGTTCCCACAGCTTCAAGTACCATGTCTACGTGGATGATTCCCAATTTTATCTCTCCAGACCTGACATCTCTTCTTCCTCGCAGTCTCACATTTCCTCCTGCCTTCGGGACATCTTTACTTAGATATCTCACCAACGCCTCAAACTTAACAAATCCAAAACAGAACTCCTTATCTTCCCACCCAAACTCATCGCTTCTCATCTCCCTCCTATTCCCATACTCCCCCACCGACTTTGCTATCACTGTTGATAATGCCATCATCCGCCCTGTCTCACAGGCCTGCAACCTTGGCATTATCCTCAATTCATCTCTCTCATTCAACCCGCATCTTCAGTCTGTCACTAAATCCCGTCGGTTCCACCTTCACAGCATCTCTAGGGAATCCACCCCTTTCTCTGCTACCGTGCTGATCCCAGCATTGATATCCCACCTTGACTATTGCAACAGCCTCCTTGTTGACTTCCCCGCCTCCTGTCTCTCCCCACTCCATTCCATACTTCACTCTGCTGCCTGGATTATTTTCTTAAAAATCATTCAGTTCACATCTTCCCATCCTTTAAAACCTCCAATGTGTGCCCACCCAACTCTGCGCTTAACAGAAACTCCTTATCATAGGTGTAAGCTCCTTGTGGGAAGGGAATATGTCTCCCAAATCTGCTCTCTCAAGGATTTATTGCAGTGCCCTGCACACAGTAAGCACTCAATACATCCAATTGATTGATTTTTAGGGTGATCAATCAGCTAGTCCCCTCCTACCTTACTTTGCTGCTTCCCCACTACAGCCCAACCCTCACATTTAGCTCCTCTAATGCCATCCTAGTCACTGTACCTGAATCTTGCCTATCTCACCACCAACCCCTTTTCCATGTTCCCACTTTGGTCTGGGACTCGCTCCCTCCTCTCATATCTGACAGAACACCAACTCTCCCCACCTTCAAATTCATATTAAAATCAGATCCCTGCCCACAAAGAACTTGCGGTCTAAAGGGGGAGGCAGACCTTAAAATTACTGATGGTGGAAATGGTAAAGTATAAGGATATTTCTATAAGGGCAGTGGAGCTGGGGTGAATATCCAAGTGCTTAAGGAGTACACAGTCAAGTGTATAACACGGAAAGGGGAGGGTGGATAGGGGAAATAAAGAATTTAGTCTATAGACTCATTGTGGACATTGTGGAATTTGTCTGCTAATTCTGGTGAACTCTCTCAAGCAACTAGTACAATACTCTGCACGTAGCAAGCGCTCAATAAATACCATTGATTGATTAGTCCGGGAAGGCCTCTTGGAGGAGATGTGACTTGAGAACGGTTTTGAAGGTTGGGGAGCGGTGGACTGTGAAACATGAAGGGGGAAGGATTTCCAGACCCAAGGGAGAACATGGGCAAGGGGGTCAGTGACAGGAAAGATGAGATCAAAGAACAGAAAGTATGCTGGTGGTGTAGTAGGAAATCAGCGAGTTGAGTTAGGAGCGGGCGAGGTCACTGAGTGCCTTAATGGTACCGAATTTCTGTTGGAGGCAGAGGCGGGTGGGCAACCATGGAAAGTTTTTGAGGAGTGGGAAGATAGGGGCAGCAGAGTGAAGTATGGAGTGGAGTGGGGAGAGACAGGAGGCAAGGAGGTCAGCAAGGAGGCTGATACAGTAGTCGAGATGGTATCGGATAAGTGCTTGAATTAGCATGGTAGCTGTTTGGATGGAGAGGAAAGGGTGGATCTAGAGTTGTCATGAAGGTAAAAGTGATTGTATTTCATAATAGATCGAATGCGTGTGTGTTCTCTTGCCGAATTGTCCATTCCAAGCGCTTAGTACAGTGCTCTGCACACAGTAAGTGCTCAATAAATACAATTGAATCAATGAATGAGAGGGATGAGTTGACGGTAATGCCAAAGTTATGGGCTTGTTAAGGGCTTACTCTGTCCCAAGCACCGTACTAATCCTGGATATATACAAGATAATCAGATTGGACGGCATCGCCATTTCACATGAGGCTCGCAGTGTAAAGGAGAGGGCAAACAAGTAGCTTATCCCCACTTTGCAGATGAGGAAACTGAAACCCCGAACAGTTAACTGACTCACCGAAGGTCAGCAACCAAGTGGCGGAGTCAACATTAGAACCCAGGTCCTCTGATTCCGGGACCCGGGTTCTTCTTGTTTCTTGTGAATACCTTTATTCAGTTGCACATTTAATCATCTGAGTACTCTAGATAGATGTACAGATTTTTGTCTGTCTCCTCCTTCAGAGTATGAGTTCCCTGCTGATAGGGAGCTTCTCTTTTACTTTTGTTTACTGCTTCTTTTTTCTGTTTCCCAAGTACCTTGAAAGTGCTTGGCGCCGAGCGGTTGCTCAATAAATACCACTATTGCTACAGCTACTGGATTATTGTGTCAGCCTCCTCTCGGGTCTCCCTTCCTCCTGTCTCTCCCCACTCCAGTCTATTCTTCATTCCGCTGCCTGGGTCACCTTCCTCCAGAAATGCTCTGGGCATGTCACTCCCCTCTCGAAAACCTCCAGGGGCGGCCTATCGACCTCTGCACCAAACAAAAGTTCCTCACTCTTGGCTTCAGAGCTTTCCATTCTCTTGCCCCCTCCTACCTCACCTCCCTTCTCTCTTTCTACCGCCCACCCCGCACGCTCCGCTCCTCCGCCGCCCACCTCCTCGCCGTCCCCCGTTCGCGCCTATCCCGCCATCTACCCCTGGGCCACGTCCTCCCGCTGTCCTGGAACGTCCTCCCTCCTCACCTCTGCCAAACTAACTCACTTCCCCTCTTCAAAGCCCTACTGAGAGCTCACCTCCTCCAAGAGGCCTTCCCACACTGAGCCCCACCTTTCCCTCTGCTCGCCCTCCCCTCTCCCCCACCCTCTGCTCTTCCCCCTTCCCCTCCCCTCAGCACTGTGCTCATTTGTATATATTATTACCCTATTTATTTTGATAATGAGGTGTACATCCCCTTGCTTCTATTTATCTTGATGATGATGTCTTGTTTTGTGTTTTGTTCTGTTTTGCTTTGCTGTCTGTCTCCCCCATTTAGACTGTGAGCCCATCACTGGGCAGGGATTGTCTCTGTCTGTCGCCGGATTGTCCATTCCAAGCACTTAGTACAGTGCTCTGCACATGAAAAGCGCTCAATAAATACGACTGAATGAATGGATGAACTACTGCTACTACTACTGTTTCCACTACTATGGTTCCTCCTCCTCCTCCTCCTAAATCGAAGCAGGAGAAAAAGCTTGTGGCATATAGAGAAACATGTTCTCCTAATTAGGATATCCAATCCTGGAATTCACTCATTCATCCACTCGTATTTATTGAGCGCTTACGACGTGCAGAGCACTGTACTAAGCGCTTGGAATGCCCAGTTCGGCAACCGAGAGAGACAATCCCTGCCCAGTGACAGGCTCACGGTTTAAACGGGGGAGAGAGGCAGCAAAGCAAGACAGAAGAAAACGAAACCAGGCCACATCATCAAGATAAAATAGAATTGAGGAGATGTACACCTCGTTCACAAAATAAATGAGGTAATCGATATTAGATACAGATGAACACCGTGCCGAGGGGAGGGGAAGAGGGAAGAGCAGAGGGTGGAAGGGGCGGCAGAGGGAAAGGGGGGACTCAGTCTGGGAAGGCCTCCTGGAGGAGGTGAGCTCTCAGTAGAGCTTTTAAGAGGGGAAGAGAGACAGACTGGACTTCCACTGGAGATTGAGGAGTCTCCATCTCTGAAGATCTTTTGAGAATAAACAAACCTTTATTATTACCACCATTATCAGTCATGGAATTTAATAATAATAATGATGGCATTTGTTAAGCGCTTACTATGTGCCGAGCAGTGTTCTAAGCGCTGCGGGGGGATACAAGGTAATCAGGTTGTCCCACGTGGAGCTCACAGTCTTAATCCCCGTTTTACAGATGAGGTAACGGAGGCACAGAGAAATGAAACGACTTACCCAAGATCACACAGAAGACAAGTGGAGGAAGAGGGATTAGAACCCACGACCTCTGACTCCCAAGCACGTGTTCTTTCCACTAAGCCACGCTGCTTCTCTATTTATTAGCGCTTACTATGTGTCAAGTACTGTTCCAAGCACTGGGGTAGAAACGAGTTAAAGCAGACACAGTCCCTATCCCACATGCGGCTCAGGGTCTCAGGAGGAGGGAGAACAAGTTTTAAATCCCCCGTTTCAGAGTAGAGGAAATTGAAGCCTAGAGAAATTAAAGTGATGGGTCCAGGGCCATCCAGAAGGCAACTGGCAGAGCCGGAATTAGAACCCAGATCCTCTGACTCCCAGGTCCGTGCTCTTTTCACTAGGCCACATTACTTCCCAAGGACAAACCTTTGCCCTGAGTGGGAGTCAAGCACTTTCCTGGAGACGGGAAGGAGGAACAGATGACTTCCAAAGTACCTTTCCAGCTCAGTGACTCTAGAAGCAACTCGCAGGAAGTTTTGGGATACGTTTTACCTTGTCTATACATTTCTAATCAAATCTTAGGGTTGTTCTTTGATTTGTAGGAGAACTTGTAGCCGGAAGAGACTTAACTAGGGCAATACCTAGTGTTCTCTGAAATGATAGAAGGTACTCAGCCAAAAGAAGGTCACAAGATGCTTTGATGTTCGAGTCTTGTATATTTTCCATGCATGTCCCGTTCATCCAAATAAGTTAAAAGAGCACCGTAATGCTATCTAGACTCTAAATATCAGCTTTAAAGATAAAAGCAAAGCCTGAGTTATTTGATGCTTCTTATCGACACGAGGTGATAGTTGTGAAATGAAATGCAATTTGCTCTTGAGATTTGTCAAAGGATCTTTCAGGATATCACCGCATAATCGTTCCATCAAAGGTTGTTGACCTGGTGACTTATACCCAAGATAAGGCCTCTCACCTATGTATCTGAAAGCAGGAACCACCAGAGAATAATAATAATATATAATTACTAATTTAATTACTATTAATAATGTAAATATATATAATGCAAGTATAATATTATTATCGTACTTGTTAAGCACTTACTACGTGCCAAGCACTGTTGTAAGTGCTGGGGCACAGGTTAATCAGATTGGGCACGGTCCTCGGCCTTCGTGGGCCTCACCGGTGCACGGGCCTGGGATTCAGAAGATTGTGGGTTCTAATCCTGACTCTGCCACTGTCTGCCGTGTGACCTTGGGCAAGTCACTTCGCATCTCTGTGCCCGTTACCTCATCTGTCAAAGGGTGATTGAGACAGTGAGCCCCAACTGGGACAGGGACTGTGTCCAACCCAATTTGCTTGTATCCACCCCAGCGCTTAGTCCAGGGCTTGTTACCAAGTAGATGCTTAACAAATACAATGATCGTTATTGTTATTGTTATTAATAATAGTAATAATCCGCATTTTACAGAAGAGGCAACTGAGACACAGAGAAGTGAAGTGATCTGCCTAGGTTCACACAGCATTCATTTATTCCATAGTATTTATTGAGCGCTTACTATGTGCAGAGCACTGTAATAACACAGCAGACAAGCGGCAGAGCCAGAATTAGAACCCAGCTCCTTCCGACTCCCGGCCCTGTGTTCCATCCACTGAGCCGTGCTGCTTCCCTAGGAATCCTTCCTGCTTAGCAATATCTGCACCCTCCCTCCTCACGATGGTCATCTCGTATTCTCTTCCAGAAAAACGTCTGTCCCGGGGTATTTCTCACGCCAGCTCAGCCATCGTCTCCCTTGCCCGATCCCACGTGGCAAACGAATGCAACAATGAGCAGTTCCCTCTGGAGATGCCCATCTACACGTTCCAGCTGCCCGATCTCAGTGTGTACAGTGAAGACTTCAGGAGCTTCATTGAACGGGATTTAATTGAACAGGCAACAATGGTGGCGTTGGAACAGGCGGGTGAGTACAATTGTCCGTCGCTGAGTGAAGCTCTGAGCTCTTTTTATAACGAAAGCTTGGGTCTAGAATAATGAAAAGAAAAAAAAAACAATACAGCAGGAAGCAGCATGGTCTAGTGGAAAGAGCGATGGGCCCGGCACTCAGAGGACCTGGATTCTAATCCCGCTCTGCCGTCGGACTGCCGAGTGACCTTGGGGAAGTCACTTCACTTCTCTGTGCCTCAGCCGCCTCGCTTGTAACGTGGGGGATTCAATACCTGGTCTCCTACTTAGACTGGCAACCTCACCTGGGACCCGATTATCTTATCTGATTATGTACTAAGCCCCGGCACTTAGTAGAGTACTTAGCACATAATAAGTGCCTAACCAACACCAAAATTATTATTATTGTTATTTATAATAATAGTAAACCAGGTTTGGGGATATGGGGTCATCTCTTACCTACACTGTAACAGTAAGGCTCTTCTAAAGCCAGAAAGGGTGCACAAATGCGGGATTGTTGGTCTTCAAAATGTTGAAGCTTGTTGGTGATGGGATTCAAAAGTAAAATTCATTGGGTGGTGAGGGAATGGAATTAATTTGTATAGGAAATTGTGCGATCCCAAACTATCAATAGACACAAGAAGGGTTGAGATGAATTTACAGATCATCCTCACCAGTGGTATTTATTGAACGCTTACGGTGGGCAGAGCACTGTACGAAGCACCTGGGAGAGTACGGTGCAACAGAGTTGGCCAACAAGTTCTCTGCGCTCAATGGGTTTACATTCTGGACAGGGAGGCAGATGTGAATATAAATAATTTATTGATAAATGTATCATTTTTAGATAAGTGCTGTGCGGCCGATGATAGGGGGAATACCAAATGCCCAGAGGTTGAAATCCTGGAGAGATTATTAGGGAACATTGGACTTGTTAAAGGAGTTGGAAGGCTCAAGAAGGGCTAACAATAATAATAATAATAATAACAACAAGGATAGTAATTATGGTATTAATCGCTTGGTCTGGAACAAGCACAGTACTAAGGAAAGGAGTAGATACAAGTTAGTCAGGTCACCTACAATGAGGAGGAGCATGGCTTAGTGCATAGAACATGAATGTGGGAGTCAGAAGTACCTGGGTTCTAATCGCTGCTCCATCCTATTTCTGCTGTGTGACCTTGGGCAAGGCACTTAACTTCTCTGGGCCTCATTACTACATCTGTAAAATGGGGATTAAGAGTGTGAGCCCCAAGAGGGAAAGGGACTCTGCCCAGCCTAATTAAATTGTATCTACCCCGGTGCTTAGAACATTGCTTGGCATATAGTAAGCGCTTAACAGGTACCATAACTAATATCATTATTACCACCCATGATGCTCAGAGTCTAAGCAGGAGGGAGAACAGCTACTGAATCCCTATTTGGGATATGAGGGGATAGAGGCACAGAGGAGTTAATGTGACTTGCCTAAGGTCACCCAGCAAGTAAACTGTGGATTCTGGATTAGATTCCAGGTCTTCTGACTCCCAGGCCCATGCTCTTTCCACTAGGCTACCCTCCTTCTTTTGATAGGACCCCCTTGACTTAAATAGTTGATACGCTCATAAGGGATCACTCAGCAAAATCTTAGGGATGTTTAAAGTTCATTCATTCAGTTGTATTTATTGAATACATCTATTACATCTTGATAAATCCAGAGTACATTTTATAGGATGCATCTAGAGTACATGAAGCAGTGCGGCTCAGTGGAAAGAGCCTGGGCTTGGGAGTCAAAGGTCATGGGTTTGAATCCCAGATCTGCCAGTTGTCAGCTGTGTGACTGTGGGCAAGTCACTTCACTTCTCTGGGCCTCAGTTACCTCATCTGGAAAATGGGGATTGACTGTAGAATCATCGCCTTGATTCTATTTAGTCGCCATTGTTTTTACGAGATGTTCTTCCCCTCGACTCTATTTATCGCCATCGTTCTCGTCTGTCCGTCTCCCCCGATTAGACTGTGAGCCCGTCAAACGGCAGGGACTGTCTCTATCTGTTGCCGACTTGTTCATCCCAAGCGCTTAGTACAGTGCTCTGCACATAGTAAGCGCTCAATAAATACTATTGAATGAATGAATGAATGTGGGACAACCTGTTTACCCTGTACCTACCCCAGTGCTTAGAACAGTGCTCTGCACCTAGTAAGCGCTTAAATACCAACATTATTATTATTATTACATAAAGTACTTCTAGAATGTATATATGTTGGTATTTGTTAAGCGCCTACTATGTGCAAAGCACTGTTCTAAGCGCTGGGGGGATACAAGGTGATCAGGTTGTCCCGCTTGGGGCTCACAGTTTTTAATCCCCATTTTACAGATGAGGTAACTGAGGCACAGAGAAGTTAAGTGACTTGCCCAGAGTCACACAGCTGGCAAACGACAGATCGGGGATTCTCACCCATGACCTCTGACTCCCAAGCCCGGGCCCTTTCCACTGAGCCACGCTGCTTCTCTATCAGGATGGAGGTCTAGGAAGGGAACTGCCATGCTTTTTTGACATTTATTGTCCACTGGACTGTAAATTCCTTGAGGGAAGGGATCATATCTACTAACTCTTACTTAGATTGTGAGCCCTACGTGGGACAGGGAGTGTGTCCGACCTGTATCCACTTGTATCCACCCCAGCTCTTAGAACAGTGCTTACCACATAGTCACCAGTTAACAAATACCATAAAAAACCGTCGTATCATTCTCTGTGTTTAGTACAGTACTGTGAATACATAATGGCTTAATAAATCTAATCAATTGGTCGATTGTTTATGCACATGACGTCTGGGTATTGAATTAGGCAGACGGAAGAGGATTAACACCAGTCAGCCAGTCATATTTATTGAGAGCGCCTAGTGGGTGCGGGACACTTCATTAGGTTCTTGGGAGAATGCACTACAACAATAAATGATAATGTTGGTATTTGTTAAGCGCTTACTATGTGCAGAGCACTGTTCTAAGCGCTGGGGTAGATACAGGGTCATCAGGTTGTCCCACGTGAGGCTCACAGTCAATCCCCATTTTACAGATGAGGTAACTGAGGCACAGTGAAGTGACTTGCCCACAGTCACGCAGGTGGCAGAGCCGGGATTCGAACCCATGCCCTCTGACTCCAAAGCCCGGGCTCTTTCCGCTAAGCCACGCAAAAGTCACATTCCCTGCCTACAACGAGCTTACAGTCTAGAAGGGGAAACAGACACTTGCCCCGGGGCCAGGACTTCCAGAGAGTCACTCTAAACTCTGAGAGGATGAAGTCTGAAATCTCAATCTCAGAGAATAAACTGCAATCGAGGCCCAGCAGAAACTTTTCAGCAGAGGACAAGAGGAGAAACTTGCAAAGGAACCTTCGGAGTCGGTAACGGCGTGCCGAGTGAACCGCTTGCTGTTCATGATCCGTCAACTGCTGTGGGGTTCAGCTGCCTCCCTCTTTCCCCTTTTCCCATGCCATGTCCCTATCTCTTCTTCCTGTTGGCCTTTTAATTGGCATGAAGTCCCGAGAGGAGTTGTGAATCATTTTCCTCTCTGCCGGCCGAGTCCTTCCCACCCGCGGTGTGAGGCGGAAGCCGGTGTTTTCTGCCTCAGAAGCCAGCGCTGACTCATGGAGCCTCCTGCCAGGATGGGCAGGAGAGGAGGGTGGGAGCGGGATTGGACCGAAAACGTGACTCGTTCCTTCCTTCGAGTGATTATTGCTTCAGCCGTTATCAATGGGTGGGTGATCCGCAGGCCAAATGACTGATTTTAATTAAAGGGCATCGCATCGGGAATAATAGAAGCCAGTGTAAGAACAACAATTCCCGGCTTCCTGATCCGACGGTCCAGTGACTTGGCTTTTTGTTTGACCCACAGCGTAAAAGCCAGGATGCCCCCTCGTTACGAGGCATCTGTTAAAATCGGAAGCCAGTTGATTCCCCTATCTTATGTGAATCAAGCTTTCTCTCACCAAGCCGAATATCATCAGAAAGTCTAAGCCTGCTTTGAAAACTGAGGTCTGCACAAAACACGTTGTCTCCGACAGGAACTCCGGTTTGCAACGGGATGTTCTGTTTTCCCCGTGATCTTTGCCGCACCAGTTTCTTTTTATTTTAAAGGAGTTATGATCGCACCGAGTAAGATCTGGCAACAGATGTGCTGTTCTAGGGCTTTATGGAAGTCTGCATTCAAACTTGTTCCTACCATTCCAAGTTTAAAAGATTTTTTGTTACTAGCTTATATATTCCAGATAGATGCAAGGTAGCTCAGAAAAACCGCCTTACTGTTTGCCGTAGACCGGCATTGGAAATAACTAAACCCAGAGGTCAGAGCGTGGCTTGGGAGTCAGAGGACATGAGTTCGAATCCCAGCTCTGCCACCTGTCAGCTGTGTGGCTGTGGGCAAGTCACTTCACTTCTCTGTGCCTCAGTTACCTCATCTGTAAAATGGGGATTAACTGTGAGCCTCCCGTGGGACAACCTGATGACCCTTTATCTACCCCAGCGCTTAGAACGGTGCTCGGCACATAGTAAGCGCTTAACCGATACCAACATTATTATTAAACCCTCAAGGTAATAACCACATAGCGTTTATTAAGCAGTTATTGGATGCAGAATTTTCTACTAGGTCAATAATAATGTTGGTATTTGTTAAGCGCTTACTATGTGCAGAGCACTGTTCTAAGCGCTGAACAGTCTTAAGCGCCTCTGTGTTCAGAGAGTACATTGGCGGGATTGTGCCGATCGATCGTATTGATTGAGCGCTTACGGTGTGCAGACCACTGTACTGAGCACTTGGGAGAGTCAAGTATGACACAGCTGGTAGGTATGTTCCCTGCCCATGCTTACAGTCTAGAGGGGGAGTGTAGAGATGACGGCGGCGGCGTCCTTTGTATTCAAAGAAGACGCCATTCTTTCTTGCCTCCTGGTCTCTCTTTCCTCATGAATGTTTTGCTCAGAAAGGCACTTCCTTCTTGAGGGCAGTGTGCCATGCAGGTCTCTCAGCCGCGATTGTCTCCCAGTTTTCAGCATTTGCCTGAGGGTTTGTTTCACCCTGTCTCTAAAACGCTTCCTCTGCCCTCTCTGCTTTCGGTTTCCAGATTTCAGCTGTCCTTAGCTGTCACTCATTCTCCTCCCAGGCCCCACCTGACATAGCTGTGTTTAACTGGGCGGAGCTTTGATGCTAGAAGCACGGGCTTGGGAGTCAGAGGACGTGAGTTCTAATCCCGGCTCCTCCACTTGTCTGCTGTGTGACCTCGGGCACGCCACCTAACTTCTCTGTGCCTCAGTTACCTCATCTGTATAATGGGGATTAAAACTGTGAGCCCCACGTCGGACAACCTCATTGCCTTGTATCCACCCCATAGTAAACGCTTAACAAATACTTTAATAATAAGAAGGAGCAGAAGAAGCAGCATGGCTTAGTGGATGAAACACAAGCCCGGGAGTCGGAAGGACCTAGGTCCTCATCCCGGCTCTGCCACGTGTCTGCTGTGTGACCTTGGGCAAGTCACTTTGCTTCTCTGTGCCTCAGTTACCTCATCTGTAAAAATGGGGATTAAAAATGGGAGCCCCTTGTGGGACAGGGACTGTGTCCAACCCGATTAGCTTGCTTGGCACATAGTAAGTGCTTAAAAAATACTATATATTTTTTTAATGCGGGTCGGTAAAGGGCGAACCATTCACACACCGTCAGAGGGTGAGAAGGATGCAATGCTACCTCTCTCGAGAGCAGGAGTATGAAAGGTTGAACAGATAAAACTTAACGTCAGTCAAGACTCTGCTTTAGGCCAGTGGCATCTGGTAGATGTTTAATGAGTCCCGGGAAGATGGAGCTTAAATCAAGGAGGCCTTCCTGGAGGGAAGGGATTTTAGGAGGGCTTTTGGGAAGCGGCGTGACCTGGAGGAACGAGTCCAGGCCTGGGAGTCAGAGGACCGGGTTTATAAACCCAGCTCTTCCTCTTGTCTGCTGTGTGACCTTGAGTTAGTCACTTTTCTGTGCCTCAGTTTCCTCAACTTTAAAATGGGAGCGAAATACCTGTTCACCCTCCTACTTAGACTGTGAGCCCCTTAAAGGACAGGGACTGTGTCTGATCTCCTTAGCTTGTATCTACCCCAGCGTTTAGAACAGTGCTTGACACGTAATAAGCACTTAGGAAATAGAATAATAATAATAGGAGAGGTGTGGTCCGGGGAGGGAGCTTGAAGAGAGAGAAAGTTCTGAGGAGGAGGAAGATGTTGAAGGGGTTAGAAAAGAAAGGAAACAGTCCATTTAAGGAGCTTACAGTATAATGAAAGAAGGTGTAATTAACCCAGGCACCATCATAAATAAAGATACTTGAAAAGGAAGATATCTACAATGTACAAAACAGAAACGTAGAGGCCGAGGGCCGAATTTAGGCTGCATACCATACCAGCACATCTATTTATAGTCCATCCCCTGCTTAGAAACGAGCATTACGCGAGACTGAATAACACCTGTCTCATGTTTCTAATGAATACAGTGGGGTCCCTGAAACCCCATCCAGGTCTGAAAACAGGGCCCAACACCCCCTGCTGACCTGCGACCTTGGACTTGAGGAAGGAGATGGACTTAAAAAAAAAAAAAAAAAAGGTGTGCGTGGAGGGGGCAAAACTAAAGAATTTCCAATGCTTATCCATTTCTCTCCATGTCAAGCAGAAATCCCTTCCAACTGGCTTTCGCCTTGTCCACCGGCTTCCCAATTAGTTCTCTGTCCACTCCACTCCAGTTTGCGCTTTTGGCCTCAGAAAGGCTCCCCCTAAAACTATCACTGAACTCTCCCAGCTCCAACCTTCACTCTGGCAATTTTCCTAGCCACTCTCACTTACTCTCTCTCTCTTCAAAGCCACCAGACCACAGCTCTGTTCACCTTTCCTGTGGACAGGGAAGATGCCCACCAAATCTGTTATACTGTACTCTACCAAGCATTTACTTTGCATTCAATAAATAATCAATAGTGTTGACTCCTTAAAACGCATCTCCTCCAGAAGGAATGCCCCCATTAAACTCCACTTTTCTATATTGGGTTCATCCAACTGCCACCTTTGTAACATGTTATAATCTCAAATTGGGTAAATGGATACTTTCAAGTTCATCTTTCCATAATCTTGATATCAACAGCTCTAGAGTTTGTGACTGGCTTGTGTCTGTCTTTCCTTGACATTAAACTATGAGCTCCTTAAGAGCAGGGACCTTGCTTCTTCTTAGTTGTACTTTTCTGAATGTTTCATATAGCATTCTGAATGCAGCCACTCAAAAAATCCCAATGAATTGTAGTTCCTCTTTTGTGCTCAAGTCACCAGGACCACTTGAACAATTGATCAAATGGAGCAATTTTCACTGCAACCCGTCCACTTGCCATTTGTATGCCATATGGATAATGCCATTTGCCTTGCCCAATCCTGATGACCACTCACGACCCCTCCTCCCTCATTTTTACCTCCACTGCTACTCTAGTCTAAAAGGAGTCCGACTAATGCAGGAGCATAAACAGATGAAGGCTGTGAAAAAGTGGGGAAAAAAAAAGCATTGAACAGTTCTTCCTTCCCAGGGCTTCAGTTGCTCTATCCTACCTAAATCTATGTTATACATAAAGGCGCACTGACAGAAATTGCTAAAATAAGTATATAGGACTATACTAAAGTGCTGAGAGTGTTTGAAATGGTACAAAACAGTTTGTAGAAGCAAATCTTGCCCTCCAGGATGTGGAATTGTGTCCACCAAATCTGTTTTACTCTCCCAAGTGCTTTGTCTAGTGATCTGCACAGAGTAGGCACTCAGTAAATTTCTTTGATTGACCGAGAATTTTTTGAGCAAATGGTAGGAGCGGAGGCAAGAGACTGGATGGATAGCTACCTTAGTTTGTAATGTTAACTGTCTGTGCCATGTCCTGGAACCTGGTGAAAATTCAAGTTCCACAAAATTGTAATTAGAAATGGAGATTTCTGCCAGCAGCGGCAGCAGGTATCCAAGCAGCCTATATTTTTCCCAAAGGGAAAGGTTTAAGTGTTTACGGTTTTATCATGTTTATGTTTTCTGTATTCATATCTTTCCTGAAAAGGTTATTTCCAGAAATGCAATTCAGTAGACATGGTTTGTTGATGACTGACTTGCATTTTATTGTGATCGATGTTCATAATCCCCCTCCTGGGTTTTAGGGCTCCAGAATGTTAATTACTTGCCTGTTAGCGTGACAGGTGATATACACAGGCTTCCTTAAGAAACAAAAGCCCTCAATTGTGGTTGTCACTTTTATGTCATAAATTATTCTGATTTGAGAAGCAGTATGGATTAATGGAAAGAGCAAGGTCCTGGGAGTCAGAGGACCATAGTACAGTGCTCTGCACACAGTAAGCGCTCAATAAATAGTATCGAATGAATGAATGACCTAGGTTCCAATACTAACTATGCCACTTGTCTGCTGTGTGACCTTGGGCAAGTAACTTAAATTGTCTGTGCCTCAGTGTCCTCATCTGTAAGATGGGGATTAAGACTGTGAGGACCCCAGGACTTAATTCAATGCCTGGCACATAGTATACACTAACACGTATCACTAAAAAAAAAAAAAATTCATTTTAAGGACAGGAGGTTTTCACTGTACATGGAGCCAACCTAAAGGTTACCATGATCCATTTGTGTTTAAAAATTGTTGAGAGTAATGAGGGATAATCAGACATTTTCATCCCTCCTTCCATGAAGAGATCTATGCTAATCTGTGAATGTCTCATGACTACTGGGGAAGCAGCGTGGCTCAGTGGAAAGAGCCTGGGCTTTGGAGTCAGAGGTCAGGGGTTCGACTCCCGGCTCTGCCACCTGTCAGCTGTGTGTCTGTGGGCAAGTCACTTCACTTCTCTGTGCCTCAGTTACCTCGTCTGTAAAATGGGGATTAACTATGAGCCTCATATGGGACGACCTGATGACCCTGTATCCCCCCCAGCGCTTAGAACAGTGCTCTGCGCATAGTAAGCGCTTAACAAATACCAACATTATTATTATTTTGCAAAACAATTTTGTGAAGGAGGAGGGAGATGGTCTACCTGAACTTGGCATCAGAATAAACTTTAGTGTTCCCACAATCAATTATATTTATTGAGTGCTTGCTATGTGCAGAGCACTGTACTAAGCTCTTGGGAGAGTACAATAAAATGGAGTTGGTAGACAGATTCCTGTCTGCCAGGAACTTACAATCTAGAGGGGGAACAGACATTAAAATAAATTACAGATTTGTACCTCCATGCTTAGGGGCTGAGAATGGACTGAATGATAGGTGCAAATCCAAGTGCAAGGAGAGAAGAGATCGAGGGTCAAAGTACGGCTAGTAGGTTGGCATTAGAAGAGCAACGTGAGTGTGCCGAGTTGTAGTAGGAAATCAGGGAGGCAAGGCAGGAGGCGGCAAGGTGATTGAGGGCTTTTCAGCCGATGGAAGGGAGTTTCCGTTTGATGCGGAGGTGGATGGGCCACCACTGGAGGTTCTTGAGTAATGGGAAACATAAAACTGAATGGTTTTTTAGAACAATGATCTCTCTCCTCCTCTGCAGTCCAGCATTTCCACCTGCCTCTTGGATATCTCTGTAGAGATGGTCTGACAGCACCTTCAGCTCAGGGTGTTCAAAGCTGAGTTCATCTTCCCCTCCAAATCCTCTCCTCCATCTAACTCCTCTTTCCCATCGCATTTGATGATTCATTCATATTTATTAACTGCTTTCTCTGTGCAAAGCACTGTATTAACCGCTTGGAGGAGAAGGCACATCTCCTCCAAGAGGCTTTCCCAGACTGAGCCCCATATTTTCTCATCTCCCCTTCTGCATCACCCTAACTTGCTCCCTTTGCTCTCTCCCCATTCCCGAAGCCCTTACGTACATATCTGTGATTTTTTATTTATTTATAATGATGTCTGTCTCCCCGACTGCAGACTGCAGACTTGGGAACAGGGAATGTCACTGTTATTGTTGTACTGCATTTTCCCAAGGGATTATTACAGTGCTCTGCATATAGTAAGCACCCAATAAATATGATTGACAAATGACAAATATCATTGTCAGTGATGACACATTCACTGACCACAGCAAACTTAGGGTCTGTAGAGCGAGACAGAGGTTAATATGAATAAATAAATAAATGAGTCAATAGACTACAGATAAATGCTATCATCCTTTAAGTGTCTGAAACCCGCAACCTCAGTACTATCCTCGACTCGTCCCTCTCTCTCAACCCCCATATCCTCTGCCAGTTTTTCTCTATGACATTTCCAGGCCTCGACTCTTCCTCTCCTTCCAAACTGCCACAAGTTGAATGGATGAAAAGCCACGACCTCTGCCCCGGAAAAAGGGCAACATTGCCCACTGAAATTGAGGTCTTTGAGGCTTCAGAGGCTTGGGAACAAACACCAGGATCAGTGACAAAGATGTTTTTAGCTCCTGGAATAGTTGGAAGATTGCAAGCTTGCAGGTTTCCACTTAGATGAGCATTTTAATCCCAAGGGCCTATGTCCTTGGTGGGAGCAATTCACATACCAAGCTTTAAGAGACGTACTTGCTTCATGCACGGTCTTAACCGTTCCTTCGTGCATCGCTCTACACGGCCCAGTTCAAGGGCATAAGTAAATGATAAATCGCCTCACAGACCTTCTGGAAAAGTAGCTTCACGTGAGCAAAATGACTGGAAAGAGTTTCTTCTCGAAAGTCCTTTCTGCCGTCAGCCGGAGGGCTGTTGAACTAAGCGTTCCCGATCGAGAGATAAAATCAGCCGTAGAGTGCTGCCTCTCATAATTTCCTTCCACGTCATACTCTACCTATTCCGTTTGTATTTGTGCGTGCCTTCTTGCTAGTGATAAGGAACAAATGTGAAGTCGTGTGGAATTTTACCTGCTTCCCTTGGGAAATTTTAAATGTAACGACCAATTTCCCCTTAACGAACTAAGGGGCCCCAACACGAAGCATTAATCCGTGAACAGAAAAGCTCTACAGAACAAGTATTTCCTGGAATTATAGCCTACATTCCAATGAATGGATTATCAGGGAGGCAGACTTGGGCTAGTGGAGAGAGCACAGGAGTGGGAGTCAGAACTGAGTTCAAGTCCCGACTCTGCCATTTGCCGGCTTTGAGGTCTCAGTCCAGTCACTTAACTTCTCTGTACCTTAGTTTCCTCATCTGTAAAATGGGAATTCAACACCTGTCCTTCTGGTCTTCTTGATCTGAACCCTTCCGCAGGACAGAGACTGTGTATGATGATGATGGTATTTGTTAAGCGCTTACTATGTGCCAAGCACTGTTGTAAGCTCTAGAGAAGATACAAGTAATCAGGGTGTCCCATGTGGGGCTCACAGTCTTAATCCCCATTTTCCAGGTGAGGTCCCTGAGGCACAGAGAAGCTAAATGACTTGCCCAAAGTCACACAGCTGACAAGTGGCAGAGCCGGGATTAGAACCCACGACCTCTGATTCCCAAGTCCATGCTCTTTCCACTAAGCCACACTGTTTCTCGTATGTATGATTATCTTACTGTAATCATCCATGTGTGATTATCTTCTATCTACAACGGTGTTTGGCACATAGTAAGTGCTTCGACAAAAACATTTTTGACTGCAAAATGAGGATAAAATACCTATCCACCCTCCCTCTTAAACTTTGTCTCCTTGTGTGGGACAGGGACCTTATCCCCTCTGATTATCTTGCATCTACCCCAGCATTTAGAACAGTGTCTGGCACATAGTAAAGTACTTAATAAATGCCATTCACTATCATCAACCTGGTTTAACAATGCTGGGAATAGCCCCTAGTCTGGTTTTTAATATCTAGGAAAGAGGAAAGCACAGACCCGAAGTTTTTTTTTCCATTTCTTGGTCTAAACTGCCTTGCTGACAACAGGCATGTCACTGAATTTCTCTAGACTTCGGTTTCCTCACCTCTAATCTAAGGATGATAAATACTTGTGTGTTTCAGGTAAGGGGTTAGAAAGTTATTTTTGTGATACCTTTAAACTGCTCTGATGAATAGGTCCAATTTCTACTGTAACAATAATGACAATAATGTTGGTATTTGATAAGCGCTTACTATGTGCAGAACACTGTTCTAAGCGCTGGGGGAGATACAAGGTGATGAGGTTGTCCCAAGTGAGGCACACAGTCTTAATCCCCATTTTACAGATGAGGTATCTGAGGCACAGAGAAGTTAAGTGACTTGCCCACAGTCACACAGCTGACAAGTGGCAGAGCTGGATTCGCCCACGCTCAAACCCCAGTTCCATCCTACCAACACTCCCTGCCCCTAATCCAGTACCCATGTTACCCGCCCTACTCCATGATATCCACACTCCCTGCCCCTTTCCATGCTACCCATGCTTGCCACCCTTCTGTGTTACCCACACTCCCTTCCCCTTATCCACGCTCCCTGCCCTGACTCGATACCTCATCTCGAGGGCCCTGAAGCATTCGACTCTTCTTCTCAGAGTCCTCTTGTAGCTCCCATCTTTGGTGCCCATGATTTGTGTGCCTTCCTGGCTCATAGGAGCCCAGGAATGTCCCTGTTGAATTTTTTAGGCCAAGTTTCTTCCATGAAACTACCAATGAGCTGGTGAGAAAAGCGGGCAACTAGCGGGGGTTGGTTTTGGTGCAGAGTAGGATGGGAGTGTACGGGAGCAGGTAGCAGGTTGATTGCTGCTCTAACAGAATCAGGGATTTTCACTCTTGTTTCCAGAGTGTGTGTGGCCCTCACTCCTCACACCTTTCTCCCCTGACTCTTCCTGAACTTTTCTTAGTATGAAAAGCTTCGTATCCGGAAGAGAAGCTAGCGGGTAATGGCTCCGTGCCCTAAGGAGGCCCAAATCACCCTCTTAGAGCCTGCTCACACTCTGTCTCGGTACTCCTATTCATAGCGCCCTGTCCTCCCCACCCCTCTACATTCGATCAGTCAATTAGTTGTATTTATTGTCACCTTGCTGTGAGAAAAGCACTGTATTAAGCACTTGGTAGTGAAGAGAATAAGCCTTACTGAAGGCACATCTCCTCCAAGAGGCCTTCCCTGACTAAGCCCTCTTTTTCTTTCACTCCCTTGTCCATCACCCTGATGTGCTCCCTTTATTCATCCCCCCCCCCCAGCCCCACAGCACTTATGTACATATCTGTCATTTATTTATATTAATATCTGTCTCCCCATCTAGACTGTAAGCTGATTGTGGGCAGGGAATGTGTCTGTTACATAGTTATAGTGTGCTCTCCCAAGTTCTTAGTGCTCTGCAGACAGTTAGCACTCAATAAATTTGATTGATTGAGTGGTAGACACGTTCCCTGCCCACAACAAGCTTACAGTCTACACTCCCCTTCTCTACCCCATAAACACACACACCCGCCCACAATCCTCTAAGAAATTTTGCCCGCTTATGTGAAGGGGAGATAAGGGGGCCGTCCCGCGCTGCTTTCCCTCCTGGGGGTGTGTTCACACTCTTTCAGGCTCTCCGTCTTCTCTCCTTCCCCCTCCCTCCCCTTCCCCTGTGACAGTATCCAGCGCCTCTCATGCTGCCAATTCAGGCTGTTCAAGCATCTCCCCATTCCGCTCAACTGCCTGCTTCCTGCTCCGAGCATCATCAGTCAATCAGTCTTCTCCATCCAGTGTTTTCTCTGTGCAGCACACTGTACTAAGCCCTCAGGGGAGGGTACAGTAGGATTAGTAGACCTGCTCCATGATCCATAGTGCCCCCTAAATACGTATCCTTTTTTATGTTTTCAGGTTTCAGATTTAAAATAATTCTCTGTGGAGTAGAGTGGAAGCTTGTGTAAACTAGATCTGTTGTGGGGACCTTATAATAATAATAATAATGTTGGTATTAAGCGCTTACTATGTACAGAGCACCGTTCTAAGCGCTGGGGTAGACACAGGGGAATCAGGTTGTCCCACGTGGGGCTCACAGTCTTAATCCCCATTTTACAGATGAGGTAACTGAGGCACGGAGAAGTGAAGTGACTTGCCCAGAGTCACACAGCTGACAAGTGGCGGAGCCTGGATTCGAACTCATGACCTCTGACTCGAAAGCCCGTGCTCTCTCCACCGAGCCACGCTGCTTCTCTGCTTCCTTATGATTGACTCTCCTACTCCTGATGAAACTGGATCCCCCTGTGGGCATGGAACGTGTTTACCAACTCTCTTGTAGCTCTCCCACGTGCTTAGTACAGTGTGCTGCACACAGTACCTGCTCAGTAAATACCGTGGATTGATTGGCACTAGGAGCTACAAGCTGGGCCACTTCACATGCGTCAGCAGGTATCCATTAAGATAAATGTGATTTTTATGGGCGTGGTTGATCTAATCCAAAAAGAAGACTTCCAGTTGCCATCCAACACCAGGTCATTTGCGTTCAGTTACCCAACCGGGACAGTCGTGGAGGGAACTCGGTGGATAGTCTTTGAGCTCCTTGATTCTCACTTTGATTCTCACTCAGCTCCACAGTCTTTAGGCAAATGAAGTATCCTCACCCTCTACTAGCTCCCCTATCCAGAATTGATTTTTATGCCTGTCTCCCACTGTGGACCATAAGCTCTTTGTGGGCAGTGATTATATCTACTATTGCTGTTGTAATTTCCCAAGTGCTTAGTACAGTGTTCTGCACACAATAAGCACTCAATAAGTCTGTTGGTTAATTGACAGCCACTCAGAGCTGTTAAGTATTGGGCCACTTCACTCGTCTCTCAGATGAACGCGATTTTATGAAGAAAAATGAGATTTGATGGGTAACCTTGATCTTACCCGAGGACAGAAGACATGGAGTTAGCATTCAACACCAAACCATTTGCATTCGGTTACCTAACGGAAGAAGGTAGTGGTAGAGGGAACTCCATGGGTAGTGTTTGAGGTGCTTGATTCTTGCTTCGCTATTTCAATCAGTTAATTCTATTTATTGAGCGCTTATTGTGTGGAGAGCACTATACTGAGTGCTTGGGAAACACCATCCCCGCTCACAGTGAGCTTTCAGTCTAGAGGTTTTTATGTAAAGCAGCAATATGGCCTAGTGGATAGAGCACAGGTCTAGGAGTAAGAAGGACCTGGGCTCTAATCCTGGCTCTGCTGCTTGTTTACTATGACGCTGGGCTAGTCACTTCACTTCTCTCTGCCTCAGTTACCATATCTATAAAATGGGGATTAAGACTTTGAGCCCTATATGGGACAGGGATTGTGTCCATCCTGATTAACTTGTATCTATCCCAGCACCTAATACAGTGTCTGGCACATAATAAGTACTTAACAAATATCATTAAAAAGTACATTTGCATTTTTATAATTCATTCAGTCGTATTAAGTGCTTACTGTGTGCAGAGCGCCGTACTAGGCGCTTGGAAAGTACACTTCAGCAGTAAAGGGAGGCAGTCCCTGCCCACAGTGGGCTCACAGTCTAGAAGCGGGGAGACAGACAACAAAACAAGTAAACAGGCATCAACAGCATCAGTATATGTAAACAGATTTAGAGATATATGCACATCAAAACAAGTAAAACAGGCATTCATATAAATAAATAGAATTATAGATATTTACATATATACACAAGTACTGTGGGGTCGAGGCGGGGGGCGAGGGGAGCTGAGGAAAAGGAGGCTTAGTCTGGGAAAATGTCCTTATACCCCATTTCACCTATCTGTTATATTTGAATGTCTGTCCCTCATAGATCGTAAGCTCCCTGTGGACAGGGATGGTGTTTACCAACTCTATTTTACTCTCCCAGCGCTTAGTAAAGTGCATTGCAGAAAGTAAGGGCTCGATACATACCACTGATCGATCGATTGAAGCAGTGAGGAAAGAAGCCTCTGTTCTCCCACACCCTTAGGCCTGCATCCTCACACGCCCAAGGCTAAAAACAGTGTGGCAAGAGTCACAAGACCATGAGGTCATGTGAAAAGGAACAGCTACACATGCCACGGAGACCCACTTCAGATTCTGACCTCCAACTAGTAACTCAAGTCCAAAGGTTTGAGGCCAACTTACATAGTCTTTGGCTAGAGTTAAATCAGACAGTCAGCTTTCAGCTCCTAAGGCAGATGGGAAAAGATTGGGATCATAAATTTCCCCAGCTTTGCGCAGTGAGATAAGCCCGTCAAGAGAACTTAGGAACTTTCCCGTCTTGAAGAATTTTCAGCACATCCCTCTCCCAGCTGACCTGACCTCAGGGAGAGAGAGTTGCTGAGGAAAATGCCCTCTTGGGATTCTTCTGAACTCAAACCAGCCCTCCAGAGAATTGAACGGGAGAGGGAAGCAGCGTGGCTGAGTGGATAGAGCACGGGCCTGGGAGTCGGAAGGACCTTGGTTCTAATCCTGGCTCTGCCTCTCTCTGTCGCGTGACCTTGGGAAAGTCACTTTCCTTCTCTGGGCCTCAGTTACCTCATCTGTAAAATAGATGTTGAGAATGTTTGCCCCATGTGGGATAGGGACTGTGTCCAACCTGATTAACTTGAATCTGCCCCAGTGTTAGAACGGTGCTTGGCACATGGTAAGCACTTGATAAGTACCACAGTTATTTTTATCATTATTATTAGGTTATAATAGTGGTATTTGTTAAGAACCTACTATCTGCCAAGTCCTGTACTAAGCACTGGGCTGTTACTGCACCACGGATGACTGGACATGGGAAATAACTGCCTGCTCAGAAGCTCTAACTCGGGACACCTTTTAAGCCTCAAGAAAGAAAGGAACCCAATGTTGCAAGCCAGAAAATGGCCTCCAAGTAGGTAGTGTCAGGAGACAGGAGGAGGCCTAACAGTTACAGCCCCAGTGAAAACTGCAGCTTCAGCTGAGGGGATGGATGGAACCCAGGGCCAAGGATGTCCGGGAGGCAGCTGCGACCCCGGGGGAATCCAACTGGCCTTTAAACCACAAAGCCTCTCACTCCGATAACCAAATATGTCAGCAGAACTTGGAAATTCCACCCCCAGGAGGCTGAAGATAAAGGGCAGAACTGCCAGAAGAGATTAGGAGAGAGAAAATACGAATTGATCCAAATGGTTTTTTGTTATTGTTGTTAGAGAACCAGAATTCAGTAGAGCAAATGGGAAGATCAGATAAAAAAAGAACAATAGAGGAGGGAACAAAGGGAAGGAAAGAAAAAGAGTGTGGGGAGTGTGGGGATACAAAATGTAAAAGTGGTATTTTCCAGGGCAAACTGCGTGTTATTTATAAAACGGTGTTCTTGAAAGCTATTTCGCAGACCTTGCTTGTGGCGTGATGTCGGCCATAAATTGCATTTTACCAATAATGTCACTGAATATCAAACAGATTATTGCAATGATTGATCTTAAAACTCTTCATAAGACATATATGACTCACGCTGAATTTGTAGATGCTTTACCTATGTCCATAAGACGGCACATGTACTTCAAACACCTCTCATGCCTCTTACTGGGCTCTTTTACTATTAAATCTCAGGTGCTCCCACTTTCACCGTTCCTACGGAACAAACGTACCTCATCTTTATCACTGCTCTGTTCTGTGACCTTGGGCAAGACACTTGAATCTTCTGCACCCCAGTATCCTCTTCTAGTAAATTGGGGACAATAAACTCAAAGGGATATTGTGAGACTAAAATGGGATCACTTACGGGAAAAAGCTTAGAAAAATCAAAGTGTTAGATGAATCAAAGTGGTATTATTAAATGCTCACTACCATGTTTCTCTAAAGCTTTCTTTCCCATCCTAGTTCCTAGTCAAGAGGTACCCATAACCTGGGTTGTGATACTGATTCTGCCACTTTTCTGCTCTGTGACCTTGGGCAAGTCATTTAGGTTCTCTGTGCCTCAGTTACCTCATCTGTAAAATAGAGTTTATAGCAGTGAGCCCAATGTGGGACAGGAACTGTGTTCAATCCGATTATACTGTATCTACCTGCGCGCTTAATATGCTGCCTGGCACATAGTAAGTGCTTTACAGATAACATTAAAAAAAAGGCACATTTCCAGATTGGACAGAGAACTGTGATATGGCCCAGGAGCACACTTTGAACGTTGTATGACCCAATCAATCTTATTTATTGAACGTTTACTGTGTACAGGGCACTGTACTAAACGCTTGGGAGACTACCATATTACAGAGTTGGTAAGCACAGTCCCTGCCCATAATAAGCTTACAGTCTGGAGGAGAAGACAGATGTTAATATAAGCACCATCGCTAAAATTCGCCCCTTCCTCTCCATCCAAATGGCTACCACATTAATGCTAGCACTAATCCTATCCTGCCTTGATTATCATATCAGCCTCCTTGCTGACCTCCCTACCTCCTTGCTGTCCCCACTCCAGTCCGTACTCTGCTCTGCTGCCCGGATCATCCTTCAAAAATGTTCAAACCGCATCTCCCCGCTCCTTAAGAAACTCCAGTGGTTGCCCATCCACCTACACATCAAACAAAAACTCCTCATCATTGGCTTTAAAGCACTCTATCGCCTTGCCCCCTCCTACCTCGCCTCTCTACTCTCCTGCTACAGTACAGCCCACACTCTTCACTACTCTAATGCTAACCTTCTCACTGGCCCTCCATCTCATCTCGCCCACGTCCCACCTCCGGCCTGGAACGCCCTCCCTCCTCAGATCAGACAGATAATTGCTCTCCTCCACTTCAAAGCCTTACTGAAGGCACATCTCCAAGTAGCCTTCCCTGACTAAGCTCTCCTCTTCTCCCACTCCCTTCTTCTGCATCACCCTGACTGGCTCCCTTCATTCATCCTCCTTCCCATCCCCGCAGCAGGTAAGTGTTTACCTGTAATTTATTTATTTAGGTATATTAGTTTCTGACACCCCCTCCAGACTCCGAGCTTGCTTGGGCAGGGATTATGTCTGTTTGTTGTTGTATTGTACTCTCCCAAGCACTTAGTACAGTGCTTTGCACGCAATAAGCCCTCAATAAATATGATTGAATGAATGAATAAGTGAATAAATTAGGGTTATATGCCTAAATCCTGTAGGCTGAGGGAGTGGTGAATAAAGGATGCAAGTCCAAGCGCAAGGGCAAATCTTAAAAGTATATCTAAAGTTGTATCTAGCTTTTATCTACCCCAGTGCTTAATACAGTGCCTGGCACATAGTAAGCACTTAACAAGTATCATGAAAAAACTCATGAAAATTAGCTGCCATGACCACCCATTCTCACGGTAGAAATGAGCGTAACCATTATTGTTATTTATAAAGCATAGCATCTGCCTGCCTTCAGTTGTGGAGCACAATCAAGGCAGCCAGCCTAAAAATCCATGCTTTGCCCGCCGCACACATTTCAAGGTGCTAGGGAGGGTTGAAAGACCCACCACATTACACAGTTTCATATGATGGAGCCAGTCATCTTTGTAAATGAGGGTGCCCATAAGTGGATACTAATTTACAAAATACTCCCATCAGCCGTTCCCTGCTGGTAACGCCGTAGAGCTGATCTCCTCGTCTAGGCTGTAAGCTGGTCGTGGGCAGAGAATGTGTGTGTTATTGGTATACTGTACTCTCCCAAGTGCTTAGTACAGTGCTCTGCACACAGTAAGCGCTCATTAAATATGATGGATTGATTCCAGTTGTTGAGTTGCTAAGAAGCAGCATCGGCCTGGCAATCAGAAGGACCTGGGTTCTAATCCCAGTTCTGCCATTTGTGTGCTAGGTGACCTAGGGCCAGTCAGTTCACTTCTCTGTGCCTCGGTTACCACATCTGTAAAATGGGGATTTAAGGCCAAGTCCCGGGTGGGACAGGTACTGTGTCCATCCTGGTTTGGTTGTATCAATCCCAGGACTTAGTGCGGTGCCTGTCATAGAGTAAGCACTTAAACACCACAATTATCATTACTGACCAAAGGGATATGCAGTATCCTCACAATAAGACATCGTGTCTTGGGGTTGGATTCCTTGCTTATTGCTTAAAGATCCAAAAATTAAGTACTTTTGAGGTGGCCCAATCTACCTGCCTGCAATAGAACCCAGGTATTCTGACTCCCAGGCCCAGGCTCTTTCCACTGCTTTTCATGCATGTATTCATATTCAATCATGCATTCATTGGTTAGGATTGAATCTGGAATTTCATACTGACATAATCATTCCACTCACTGTCTGATCCTTGTTCTTCCAACAGCTTGCCCCGTTTTTAAATAGTTTGTACGTCTTTCTACCGTCATGAGAGGATACACTCCTCAGGGGCAAGGAGCTTTGCCTTTTCATCCATTGTGCCTCCTAAGCATATATTTCAGTGTGAGGTGGTTTATCTCGTAGTGCGTCTCATTCCATATGGATTCTTCAAGCGTGCTCATTTCTTCTGAACAGGTAGCCGGAATTTCAATCCATCAAGCACTAGGATTTATTAGGTACTTCCTTTGTATTCGGCGCTTGAGAGAACACAATCTAATAGAATTTGTAGACACAATTCCTGCCTTCAAAGAACTTTGAAATAGAGGTTTCAACAACATCCTTAACTGTTCAACAGAATCCTAAACTTGATCCCGGTATCACTGGTTTTGCATTGTCGATCCTTAATATACATTCAGGGATTCCCAACTCCCGCAGACGTTGCTGTACTTTCCTTAGTTGATTCTCTACACACCCACATACTAACTACCAACAGAGTTTTTGTCTGACCCTCACTTTCTGTCCAAGGCCTTTTTGTGCACTTTTCTAGTTCTGCCTCTCTGAATCATTTATTCCGTCGCATTTCAATCGTATTTATTGAGCGCTTACTGTGTGCAGAGCATTGTATTCAGCACTTGGAAAGTACAGTTCAGCAACAGAGAGACAATCCCTGCCCACAACAAGCTCACGGTCTAGAAGCGTGGAGAGAGACATCAAAACAAGTAAAGAGGCATCAATAGCATCAATATAAATGAATAGAATTATAGATATATATATTTACACAGCAAAACAAGGGAACAGGCATTAATATAAATAAATAGAATTATAGATATGTATATATATATATATATATACATATGCTGTGGGGCCGGAGGTGGGTAGAGCAAAAGGAGTCAGTTGGGGCGATGGGGAGGGGGAGCTGAGGAAAAGGGGGCTTAGTCTGGGAAAACCTCCTGGAAAAGGTGAGCTGTGAGGAGGGCTTTGAAGGGGGAAAGCGAGATTGGCGGATTTGAGGAGAGAGGGCATTCCAGGCCAGAGGTAGGATATGAGCCCGCGTCAGGTGAGAAGGAGACACAGTGTGAATGTTAGCACCAGAGGAGCCGAGCGTGCGGGCTGGGACGTAGGACCAGCAGTCAATCAGAAGTGTTTACTGAGCACTTACTGTGTGCAGAGGACTCTGCTAAGCACTTCTTCTGGGCGTTAGGCACAGACCCTGTCTCTCAGGGCTCACAACTATGAGGGTAGGTAAGGAGAGGACTGGAGAGAGGGACACCCGTGCAATACAATAGAGTTGCTAGACCTATTCCTGCCCACGAGGAGCTTACAGCAGTTTGGCTCAGAGGAAAGAACCCGGACTTGGGAGCCGGAGGGCGTGGGTTCTGATCCCTGCTCTGCCCCTTGTCATTTCTGTGACTTTGGGCAAGACACTTAATTTCTCTGTGCCTCATCTGTAAAACGGAGATTAAGACTGTGAGCCCTATGTGGGACAACCTGATTACCTTGTATCTACCCTAGCACTTAAGCCAGTGCTTGGCACACAATAAGCACTTCAACACATATCATGATCATCATTATTATTACAATCTAGTGATGGTCCAATTGCCATTCCTTTGTCCGCCTGTCCTTTGTCCAACCGTGGAATTGGCTGTGCTCCGGCTGATGTCATCAGGTCAGTGATTGACATCTTAGGCAAGATACAAGCCCGGAAAAATCACCACATCCTTCCTTGTGGCCCATAGGCGAAAGCAGTACATTTGTAGGCTGTACGTTCCTTGTGGTCTTCCAACTCTATTGTACTGTACTTTCCCCAGCGCTTAAGTCAGCTGTGTGACTTTGGGCAAGTCACTTAACTTCTCGGTGCCTCAGTGACCTCATCTGTAAAATGGGGATTAAGACTGTGAGCCCCAGGTGGGACAACCTGATTCCCCCTTGTCTACCCCAGCGCTTAGAACAGTGCTTGGCACAGAGAAAGCGCTTAACAAATAACAACATTATTATTAAGTGCCCTGCACACAGAAGGCCCTCAATAAATACCACTTGTTGTTTGACTTGTTGGCATTCAGAGCTGCCCCTCTGAATCAATCGTATTTACTGAGCGCTTACTGTGAGCAGAGCCACTGCACTGCTAAGGAAGCTCGAGAGAGAGAGAGTACAATACAACAGAGTTGGCAGACACGTTCCCCGCCCAAAAGGAGCTCAGAGTCTAGAAGGAGGCATCACCCGTCACCGGTTTCAAGCCCCTAGTTTGATTGCAACCTCTGCTCGAGAAGACTCTCCCGGTTGCTGCTTGCCAGATGGGTCCTACTGACAGCTGTTTCTGCTTGGTCACTCCAATCTATAGCAAATCGCTTGAGGTTATACACCATTTTTTTTTAATTGTTCTTTCCCCCCACCCCCCGCCTGTAGCCCTTCCACCGCAGCAAACCAGATGGCAGCTGTTTGGGTAACCTCCTTTAATCCATCATCTGTCAGTCCATCGTAATTAGTGGATGCTTATTGTGTGCGGAGCGCTGTGATAATAATAATAATGTTGGTATTTGTTAAGCGCTTACTATGTGCCGAGCACTGTTCTAAGCGCTGGGGTAGACACAGGGGAATCGGGTCGTCCCACGTGGGGCTCACAGTCTTCATCCCCATTTTATAGATGAGGTAACTGAGGCACAGAGAAGTGAAGTGACTCGCCCACAGTCTCACAGCTGACAAGTGGCGGAGCTGGGATTCCAACTCATGACCTCTGACTCCAAAGCCCGTGCTCTTTCCACTGAGCCGCGCTGCTTCTCTAATATGCTAAATGCTAAATTCTCTAAATTCTCTAAATGCTTCTGTAATAAGCGTTTGGGAGAATGCAGTCAATATAACAGACACATTCCTTGCCCACCCGTCTTCTCCAGTAGAGCTTTTTTTTTTTCTCCTGTGGTATTTAACCGCTTACCATGTGCCAGGCACTGTTCTGAGTGCTGGGTAGATGCAAGCTAATAAGGTAGGATTCAGTTTATTTCCCACGTAAGGCTCAGTCTTAATCTAGATTTTACAGATTAGCTAACTGAGGCCCAGAGAAGTGCAGTGAGTTCCCCAAGGTCACACAGCAAATAAGTAGCAGAGTACGATTAGAACCCTAGGATGAGAACAGGTTCGTCTAACTCCCAGGCAGTGCTCTATCCACTGAGCCCAAGATGTAAACCTAAAGCTCTTTACCCAGTGAGGAAAATCTGTTGGCGTGAAATGAGAAATAAGGACTCGTAGCATGGCGATCAGATAGAAGCTGCAAAATTCCCATCTGTGGCCTGTCCAGAAGAAAGAAATGAGTTCCTAAAGAATTTCTCAGAGAAGGCAAGTGACTTCAGTTGATCAGTCACTTGGATTTATTGACTGATTACTGTGTGCAGAGCACTTTACTAAGCTCTTGGGAGAATACAATATAGCAGAATTAGAGGATACCTTCCCTGCCCATAACAAGCTTGCAGTCTATTCTGAATCAGAGTGAATAAGTAGCTTATAATGGTGGTATTTGTTAAGCACTTATGTGCAGAGCACTGTTCTAAGCACTGGAGTAGATAGAGGGTCATCAGGTCATCCCCCGTGAGGCTCACAGTTAATCCCCATTTTACAGATGAGGTAACTGAGGCACAGAGAAGTGAAGTGACTTGGCCACAGTCACACAGCTGACAAGCGGCAGAGCCGTTAAGTTCATAAACGCTGTGGGGCGGGGCAAATATCATTTGTCCAGAGGTCATGGATGCAAGTGCGCAGATGACGCAGAAGGGAGAACGAGCCGAGGAAAAGAGGGTTTCACCGGGGAAGAACTCTTGGAGGAGATGTGACCTTAATAATGCTTTGAAGGTGGGGAGATTGGTGGTCTGGCATTTATGGAGAGGAAGAGACTTCCAGGATAGGGGAAGGATGTGGGAAAGGGATCAGCAGAGAGCTAGAGAAGAAGTATGGCATAGTGGATAGAGCACGGGCCTGGGAGTCAGAAGGTCATAGGTTCTAATCCCGGCTCTGTCGCTTGTCTGCTGTGTGCCTTTGGACAAGTCATTTCACTTCTGTGTCTCAGTTTCCTCATGAGTATAATGGAGATTGAGACTGTGAGCCCCATGTGGTACGAAGGACTGTGTCCGAGCCAATTCGCCTGTATCCCCCCCAGCACGTAGTACAGTGACTGGTGCATAGTACGCGCTTAACAAATACCATAATTATTTTTTTTCACTATAGTCGAGATCAGGACACAGTGAGTAAACTGGCTCTAGAGGAGTGGACTGTGGGGGCTGGGCTGTAGTAGAAGATCGGGAGGTGAGGTAGGATGGAGCGAGCTGATTGCGTGCTTTAAATCTAAAGGTAAGGAGTTTCTGTTTAACGCAGAAGTGGATGGGCAGCTATTGGAGCTTCTTGAGGAGTGCGAAATATTAACTGAGCTTTTTTTGGTGATAAATGATTCATGCAAGAGAGTGAAGTATGGATCAGAGTGGGGAGACACAGGAGGCCAGGCGTTCAACAAGGAAGCAGATGCACTAGTGAAGGCGGGATAGGTTAAGTGCTTGGACCCGCATGGAAGCAGGTTGGATGGAGAGGAAAGCGTGGATTTTAGCAATGTTGTGAAGGTAAAAACCACAGGATTTGGTGACAGACTGAATATGTTGGTGAAATATAAAAGATGAGTCAAGGACAATGCCAAAGTTATGGGCTTGTGAGATAGGGAGGATAGTGGTGTCGCCTGCGGTGATGGGCCAGACCGGGCGAGGAGGTGCGAAGATAAGGAGTTCAGTTTTGGACATGTTTAACTCGAGGTGTCGGCTGGACATCCGGGTAGATATGTCCTGAAGGCAGGAGGAGATTGAGATTGCAGGGCTGGAGATGGAAATTTGGAAAAAGGCTGCAAAGAGATGGTAATTGAAGCTGTAGGAGCGAATGAATTCTCCAAGGAAGTGAAGCCCAGCATTTACGTGGCTCAGTGGAAAGAGCCCGGGCTTGGGAGTCAGAGGTCATGGGTTCGAATCCCAGCTCTGCCACTTGTCAGCTGTGTGACTGTGGGCAAGTTATTTCACTTCTCTGTGCCTCGGTTACCTCATCTGTAAAATGGGGATGAAGACTGTGAGCCTCACGTGGGACAACCTGATTACCCTGTTGTCTACCCCAGGGGTTAGAACAGTGCTCTGCGCTTACGATGTATTTATCTGAAATTTTATTTATTTATACTGTCTCCCCCTCTAGACTGTAAGCTCAATGTGGGCGGGGACTGCGTCCGTTTATTGTTATATGCTCCCAAGCACTTAGTACAGTGCTCTGCACACAAAAAGTGCCCCATACATATGATTGACCGGCTGATTGAATAGATGGAGAATAGAAAAGGACTTAGAACTGAACCTTGAGGGACCCCCCCCCCCACCCCGTCTGAGGGTGGGAGGCAGAGGAGAAGCCAGCAGAAGAGACTGAGAAGGAATGGTCAGAGAGATAGGAGAAGAACCAGGAGAGGACAGTGTTAGTGAATCCAAGTTCTGACAAAGTTCCAAGGAGAAGGCGACGGTCTGCGGTGCCGAAGGTGGCCGAGAGGTCTAGGAGAATTAGGATAGAGTAGAGGCTGTCAGATTTGGCAAGGAGAAGGTCGCTGGTTACTTTAGAGAGGGCTGTTTCTGTCGAGTGAAGGGGATGATAGCCAGATTGAAGGGGATCTAGGACGGAATTGGAGGAGAGGAACTGGAGACAGAAGGTATAAACAACAAGAAATTGGGAGAGAAATGATAGGCGGGAGATAGGGCGATAACTGAAGGGAGCCATGGGATCGAGGGTGGTTTTTTTTTTAGGATAGGGAAGACGTAGACACGTTTGAAAGCAGAGGGGAAGAGCCTGTTGGAAGGCGAACAGTTGAAGATGGCAGTCAAGGGGGGAAGACGGGACGGGGTGAGTGTTGTAAAGAAGTATGAAGGGATGGGGTCAAAAGCACAGGTGGATTTAGAGAGTCCATTTAGAGAAGAGGAGAGACATTTCATCTTGAGTTACTGCGGGGAATACAGGGAGAGTCGGAGAGCTCTCCAAAGATATACGGCATGCCAAGAAGAACCCTTAGCCTCCAAGACTGCGGCTCAGCAACAAAGCCAAACTTAGGAGGCTGACCCCTTTTGATTCTGCAGCTGAAATGTTAAAAAAGATTGTACAAGTGGGCAGACTGACAAATTTCTCAAGTGAAACCTGGACGTATGCGTGGTTCATTGCTCTTAGATACGGCACTTATTAAATGCGTAGTACGCAACCAGTCAACTGCTTTGTACTGCGCCCTGCCCGTGCTAACTGCTCAGTAAATACCAGTGATCGTCAGCTGTGTGACCTTGGGCAAGTCACTTAACTTCTCTGGGCCTCAGTTCCCTCATCTGTAAAGTGGGGATTAAGGCTGTGAGCCACACGTGGGACAACCTGATTCCCCTGTATCTACCCCAGCGCTTAGAACAGTGCTCTGCACATAGTAAGCGCTTAACAAATACCAACATTATTATTACTATTGATCAGTGCTGGGGTACTTAGGTATGAGACACAGCCCCTGCCCCATTTAAGATTCACAATAGGAAGAGTCGGCATCTTATTTTTCTATCAGTAGAGATTCTGGGGCCCAGTGGCATGAAAAGCAGCCTGGCCAGTGGATATGGGAAGCAGTGGTCCTGGGTTCTTATCAGCGTGGCTCAGTGGAAGGAGCCTGGGCTTCGGAGTCAGAGGTCATGGGTTCGACTCCCGGCTCTGCCACTTGGCGGCTGTGTGACTGTGGGCAAGTCATTTCACTTCTCTGGGCCTCAGTTACCTCATCTGTAAAATGGGCATTAACTGTGGCCTCACGTGGGACGACCTGATTCCCCTGTCTCTCCCCCAGCGCTTAGAACAGTGCTCTGTCGTTAATACTATCAACATTATTATTATTGTTATTATCCCGGCTCCACCACTTATCTGCTGTGTGTCCTTGGGCGCCTCACTTCACTTCTCGGTGCCTCACTTACCTCATCTCTGTAGTGGGGATTATGACTGTAGCACATAGACTCTCCAACTTGATTAGCTTCTATCTTACCTCAGGGCTTAAAACAGTGCCTGGCATATAGTAAGCACTTAACAAATACCATAAAAAAGCAGCCTCTGTCTCAAATTAACTGAGAGTTGGGATGTTGGGATTTCATAAAGACACTCTGAAACCCTTCAAAACATCCCCGGGGCTAAAAAATATGTGTGACCCATTAAGGAGAGAAAGGCAATCCATCAGTCGTATTTACTGAGTGCTTACTGTGTGCAGAGCACTGTACTAAGCCCTTGGGAGAGTACAAAATAACAGAGTCCCAGTGAGCTACTAACAGAGCTCAATCCTCCTGTAGATTCATAGTTTGGGCTAGTTCTGCAGCCAGCACAGGCTAAGAATGATTTCCTTCCGTCTCCTGTCGAGCTATTTATTTCCTTGACTTTTTCCTGTGGTGTGCTCCTCAGCTCTTCCTTGTGGAAATGCACAAGCCTCCCAATTTTCTCCTGCTTTAAATGGCAACCCAGTTTTAACTTATCACCGTCTGTGTTATTATAAAAATGTTCTGTAAAAGGCAGGTGACGGGTTGTTATTTCACAGCCTGCAGAAAGAGGAGTTGCTATAAATGATCACACTTTATTTCCAATTATATGTTTCCCAAAAGCCATCCAGTGGCACTTTAAATTAAGGTTTCCAGATGCACATTTAATTTTGCTTTAATAAGACTAGTAGTGAATTCTTAAGTGTATACCATTTGATAATCCTTAAGGGAGTGAAGATCGGCAACTATTTAACGTAATAGGTGTACCATTATTTCATGAATAATGTAGATGCTGAATAAATTAAGAGTCAATGGAACAAGTATTTTCGCTTGGAATCATTCATTATTAAATATAGATGTGAATCTTACCAAGAAATTCTGTATGGCCAATAGATCATTAGTGTGGTGTATATGTTGATATAGTACACTAAATTCATTTTTATTAGCAGAGTAATGGTTGTTAGCTGTCTCATTAAATTTAAATGAAATATATGTTGGGTCGTAATATTTCAGACAAAACTGTGGTCCTTTTTTTGCATATTTCATTAATCCCTTTCAGTACTTTTAAAAAGACATTATCTCTTCTTATTTAAAAGAAACAACTGACATATGGTTAGCTAAAGAGGGTTTTTTTTCAAGTAGCTCCTGATTGCATGAATATTGTTCTTTTGCCAAAATAAAGATAGGAAAAAAATGGTTTTCAAAAATGCTGAAAATGATTAAGCACAATTTACTTATTTTATTAAATTGCATGAGTACAATTCTATGAAAAGTTGACCATCAGATCTTACCCAGTTGGTGCCCGAGGGTGACTTCTCTCCCCGAATTTTCCAATTACTACTAAATGTGTCCTATTTCTTGTGAGCACAGAGTCCTGGGGCCTCAGGAGAAAAAAAAAAATCTAAAGTTCAACCTGAGAAATTTCTGGTGTGATCTTCCTTCCAGAATCAAACCTAGTACGGAGAGTTCGTATTTAATTTGGATTCAGCATGGCTGGTATTCAGATCATTCAGTGAATCAATCGATCAATCATATTTACTAAGTGCTTATTGTGTGCAGGGCACTGTACTAATCGCTTGGGTGGGTACAACACAAGAATACAACAGACACCTTCCCTGCCCGCAATGAGCTTGCAATCTAGAGGGGAATACTGCAATAAATAAAACAATAAATGATGGATATTATATACATGAGTGCTGTGGGACTGGGGGAGGCTGGTGAATAAAGGGGGCAAGTCAGGGCTACTTTAGGAGCTGATACCCTAAAGTAAACTTTCATTTCAGGTCGCCTGAACTGGTGGTCAACAGTGTGTCTGAGTTGCAAGCGCCTTCTACCACTGGCCACTACCGGAGACGGGAATTGCCTCTTGCACGCGGCCTCGTTGGGTAAGTTCAGCAGCTCGGACCCGGACCTCTGGTGGCAAATAAGACAGATCCAGAGAAAAGATAATTCTTTACTTTCCCACTGGATCTCCCCTGCTTTGGATCTGTTCTCCTGAACCTTCAGCCACTTAGTATAGTGTTCTGCCCACAGTAAGCGCTCAATAAATACCACGGATCGATTGGCAATAAATATGGACAGATTATTATCATTCCTTCCTCTCCTCCAGAAACATAAAACTCCCAAACCTCTTTGTACCCAATAGCACCCTTATGTTTTAGCTTTGGGCCTCCTCTGATTTGTTGAGCTGCTGGTAATCAGTGTTTCATCCAAGCATTACCCAGGGGTTTTAGGATATTTTCTTGATTTGGCTAAATGAGGCTATAATTTTGTTCTAACATGGTGAACTTTACCTGAGCCTGATGGGAATGAGAGACATTTGATGGGCTGCCACTCCCAATCAATCAATGATATTTATTGAGCGTCTACTGTGTGCAGAGCACTGTGTTAAGCACCGTAGCCCCACAACCAGCTGCGCACAGTGTTCAACAGGCTATTTTGTTCCTTGCTCATGAACCTATCCGATATTCCTCTTCTGACCACAGATCGAAACCAGAACGTAGGCTAGTGTTAAGAACGTGTTCAGTGGACATTTAGAATCTGAATCAGGTGTGTAAAATACATCTGCCGTACTTTAAAACAAAGCCGAGTTCTCCAAGAGCCAAATGGTGGAACTTGTCCCCCCAGAACAAAATGTGAGGTGCGGTTTGACTTGGCCGTGGATTTTTCAATGTTTGTGGATATTAGGCTTTCTGATGCTTATACTTATGCTTTACAGAGGCGTGTCTTTCGGTGCGCATATAAATAGATTTATAGCTGGGCTCTCGGTATGAAGATGACCTGCCGTCAGTGAGAACGGGCCAGTGAGGCTGACGAGCCCCGTGTGCGTCTGACTGCCCTCCTGTCACCTCCACGGCTGGGTTCCTGGATTGGTTTCCTACAGTGCCTGGCGCCATTTTAGTTTCTCCCCCGTGTGTTCTTAAATTCAGAAGTCTCTGGAATGTGACCAGTGCATTAGGCAGATTCATCTGGGAAAGCATCAGGATCGTATCAGATGTACATTTTTTATCATTTTAATTTGATAAGCAAAATTTGATCCCGGAGATAAATTGATGGGTTACTCGTTGTTTCGGAGGGACCTTGCTCTAAGCCTGTGTAAAGAGTTTTTGGCCTCACACCCCACTTTGGGCGGGGGGGGGGGGGGAGCGGGGGTGTGTGTCTGTGTGTCTGTGTGTGCATAAATGCGCATGGGTCAGCACCGTAGACCAAGATGTATCTGTTAGACTGTGCTGCGGTGACCTATAGCAGTGAACCTTCGATGGGAGCTGTGTGACTTCAAAACATCCAGTCAGCTCTTCTGTTGGAAATAGCAGGGAAATTGTAGAGAAAGAAAAAGGAAGCTACATTTCCCAATAGACAAAGGGATTGATTTGCTACATTTCACAGCTTTTTGAAGAGAAGCCACACTCCCAGGGTCCTCTTGCAGTGGCTCAGTCGAGGCCTGACTGTCTTTTGGCTCTGAATTTTCCCAGAGCATCCTGCTCATGCCCGGCGACCAAAGCTACAATGCGAAAAGAAGCCACTCTATCACCAAAACAGAATAAGGGGGAAGATCGATCAGAGAAATCAAGATTTGTAGTTATTTCTGGGTTTTATGGTTTCAATTTTAATTTTCTCTTTCATCCCTTCTTCCAGTGACTCCTTTCTCAGATAAAGTATTATTTGTTGGCTATTTCTGGGTTTGGAGATTTGAGCGTGTCAGAAAGAATCAGAGCTATTTCATTTTTCAAAAGATTGGTGCTGAGTTTTCCTCGAAGCCTTGGCCAGATACCTTGACTCCTTTATGTCAGCTGAATGCCTTCAGCCTAGCAGAGATTTTTTCTAACCGTTTTGGCATAATCTCTCCCTGAATCTCCTCAAAGCCCCTCCCCTCCTTCTGCCCAAATATCCACCCATAAACTTCCCAATCCCCTCCTGTTAAGTGGTTGGATTGACCCCTTCCCAGCCTCCTCTGGCCAACCACTCCCTCTTGCCTGTAAATTGTCTGAATTTACCTGAGGCCTATCTGGCTACCCAGCAACTCTGAGACCAGCTGAGCGTGAGTCAAAAGTCGAATTTGCAAGTCAAATGTAGAATTTGAGAGCCAAAAGTAGACTTCATGAGTCAAAAGTAGAAGAGAAGCAGTGTAGCCCGTGGAAAGATCATGGGCCAGGGAGTCAGAGGATCTGGGTTTTAATCCCGGCTTCGCCTCTTGTCTGCTGTGTGACCGTGGACAAGTCACTTCTCCCTCTGCCTCAGTCACCTCAACTGCAAAATGGGAATTGAGACTGTGAGCCCCATGTGGGCCAGGGACCGTGTCAAGACTGAATTGCTTGTATCCACCCCAGGGCTTAGTACAGTGGTTGGCACATAGTAATCGCTTAATAATAATGTTGGTATTTGTTAAGCGCTGACTATGTGCAGAGCACTGTTCTAAGCGCTGGGGGAGATACAGGATGATCGGGTCGTCCCACGTGAGGCTCACAGTTAATCCCCATTTTACAGATGAGGTAACTGAGGCCCAGAGAAGTGAAGTGACTCGCCCACAGTCACACAGCTGCCAAGTGGCAGAGCCGGGAGTCGAACTCATGACCTCTGATTCCGAAGCCCAGGCTCTTTCCACTGAGCCACGCTGCTTCCCCAAGTACAAATACTATACTTAACAAATACTATAAAAAAAGAATAATTCAAGCTCTGTCATCAGTTTAAGAGGAACCAGCCCTTCTTCAGTCTGGATCATCTCGGTGACAAGGCAGAGGGATATATTTCTTTAGCTGAAGACCCTTGAAGTGCAGCTTTGTAAAGAAAAGTTTGCAGCTTCCTCTGTGTGCTCACAAAGCCACCATTCAGGTGCAGAGACCCCAGACACAGTTGTTTTGTGCCGGGCGTAAGAAATCAGTATATCCACTTTCCCTCGGAACTCAGCACTTGGGTCTGTCCACCTCCAGCAGCAGAGAGAACATTTGAGCTTTTATTGTGGGCAGTGTCCTGGAACGGCGGGACGCCTCATCTCCCATTCAGAGTGCGTATGTTTGTTGTGTTCCTGACCCTTCGGCAGGAGAGGATTACAATGGGCCACAGGCAGTGAAGACTTACTGCACTCACGTTGGATGATTTTACCCTTAACTCCGAGCTACCGCACGGCATGGCGGGTCAGGCCTGGCGAGATCGATCGGGGACAGTGCAGCCTGATGCTCATAACCTGTTCTTTTCTTCCAAATTCACTTTGTACTGACGTCTCAAGACATCCACCCCATCAGACTACTGTTGGGAATCAGCAGGTCTCTCTGAGTATTTTGAGCAGGTTATTTAAAAACTCCGTTGGATGCACGGCAAAAGACTCAAGCAACCAAAGTCAGAGTAAACCCTGTCAAGTCAGCCAAGCCGGGACTAACCTTAGGCCTCCCTAGCCCTATCTTCCTTGCATCGACTCTCCACCCCAAAGAAATCACCCAGGTTTCACTCCTTCCTGACATCATGAATCGTGAAGGCTGGGATGACCCCAGAAGCAGACGAGGCGAGGTTATCTCTCATATATCACGGCTAAAAAACAGCCTCCCTCACCACCCAAAACCCAGTTAAGAAATTGTGACACGTCGGGAAAGCTTTGCTAGGGATACTAGGAGGTTATTGGTTATGGCTAAGGAACGTGACTGCTAATTCTGCCATATTGTACTTTCCCAAGCACCTAGTACGGTGCTCTGAACATAGTGAGCACTCAAGAAATGCCATTGATTGATTGGTATTGGAAATGATCATTCTTTTTAATTTGATTAGCCCCCAAATCATTCACTAGCGGGGACTGAGACCGTCATTTCACAATTCTGGGGGAAATCCAGGAACTTCCTCCTGGGAATGCACCAAGTGTAAGAAAATCTTTAGCCTGTGATTTCGTCGTCCTGTGACGTTTGCCAGCAGCAGAAGATGGAGACCCGGGGAGTAGTGTACGGCAGTGTTTCAGCTATGTCCCCAAGGGTCTGTGGCTCTTATCCTTTCCCATCTGCCGGTTGTTATTTCGAAAACGGAAAACCAAATCCTGGACCAAGAAGTTTTTGGCTCTCCACCACCCAGTCGAAGTCGTGCAAAAGCAGCTTGCCGGTTGATACGGATGTTATTTTCGTTTTTTAACCGGCTTGCATCAAAACTACATTCTTCTTCCCTGAGCTGTTTACACGGATGGCTTTCATTAGGAAATCTTGAAAAGAATGAAAGGGAATTATTCACTAAGGAGGAGAAGCGGGCGATTAATTAAGAAGTGATTGCCATCCCCAAAGGCCCAGGATGGCTGTGTGAGGCGCAGTTTTTGATGAAGTCTTCACAGTTCCGCCTCCCTGCTTTCCTCTTTGTTTCTCTCCCGCCTCCTCCCCACTCTTGTTCATTCTGGGTTTTCTTTGTGCCTTAGGGATGTGGGGGTTTCATGACAGGGACCTGGTTTTGCGGAAAGCTCTCTACACGATGATGAGGAGCGGAGCTGAGAAGGAAGCACTGAAGCGCAGGTGGAGATGGCAGCAGACCCAGCAGAATAAGGAGGTTGGTACCCCCGCTTCCCTCGCCCGCTTGGGGACCAAACTCCCGGACCTGCCCTGGATCACTTGAAAGGGCACTAGTGATGAGTTAACCAGAGTCAGGATCCAGGCAGCCACGGGATGGACAGGGCAGAAAACCAGGGCGTCGTTTATAAATCTTAAGTTGTCGAGTCATCTCCGACCCGTTGCGGCGCCATGGACGCATCTCTCCCAGAACGCCCCGCCTCCATCTTCAGTCCTTCTGGTAGTGTAAATCCGTAGATTTTTCTGGGTAAAAATCCAGAAATGGTTTACCAATGCCACTTGGTCAGGTCGAGTCTCCTCCCTCAGCTCTCTCCCATGCCACTGCTGCCCAGCACAGGTGAGTTTGGACGTGTAGCAGGTGGCCTTCCATTCGCTAGCCGCTGCCCAAGCCAGGAGTGGGACCGGTAGGCCTCTGCTTGACTCTCCTTCCCATGGTCGAGAAGCAGCGTGGCTCAGTGGAAAGAGCCCGGGCTTCGGAGTCAGCGGTCATGGGTTCGACTCCCGGCTCTGCCACTCGTCAGCTGTGTGACTGTGGGCAAGTCACTTCACTTCTCTGGGCCTCAGGTCCCTCATCTGGAAAATGGGGATTAACTGTGAGCCTCACGTGGGACGACCCGATCACCCTGTATCTCCCCCAGCGCTTAGAACAGTGCTCTGCACATAGTAAGCGCTTAACAGATACCAACATTATTATCATTATTAATAGAGTACTGGAAGCTCTCCAGGTGAGACCCTGAGAGGGGAGTTTATAAATCACTTGCACCCAAACTTGCCAAGTGCCCAGGACAGTGCACCACACCAAGTGGCTGCTCACTAAATGTTATTACTCCTAGGTGCCAAACATTGTGCCAAGTTCTGGGTTATTAGACCAGATTAGATTAGACTGATTAGACTGTAAACCGGTCAAAGGGCAGGGACCGTCTCTCTCTGTTACCGATTTGTACATTACAAGCACTTAGTACAGTGCTCTGCACATAGTAAGCGCTCAATAAATAAATAAATACTATTGAATGAATTACCAGATAATCGGGTCTGACACCATTCCTGTCTCTCACGGGGATGTCACCGGAGAAGCAGGGTGGCCTAGTGGAAAGAACGCAAGCTTGGGAGTTAGAGGATCTGGGTTCTAATCCCAGGTTTGCCATTTGTCTGCTGTGTGATGTTGGGCAAGTCACTTGTCTGTGCCTCAGTTCTCTCTTCTGTAAAATGGGGATCGATAATAATAATGATAATAATATTGGTATTTGTTAAGTGCTTACTACGTGCTGAGCACTGTTCCGAGCGCTGGGGGAGACAAAGGGTCATCAGGTCGTCCCACGTGAGGCTCACAGTTAACCCCCATTTTACAGATGAGGTAACTGAGGCCCAGAGAAGTGAAGTGACTCGCCCACAGTCACACAGCTGACGAGTGGCAGAGCCGGGAGTCGAACCCATGACCTCTGACTCCGAAGCCCCGGCTCTTTCCACTGAGCCACGAAGACGGCGAGCCCTATGTGGGGCAGGGACTGTCCAACCTGATGATCTGGTGTGTACCCCAACACTTAGTACGGTGTCTGACGCATAGTAAGCGCTTAATAAATACCATTAAAAAGAGATAGGGACAGGGACTGTGTCTGATCTAATAATCCCGCATCTACCTCATTGCCCGGTCCATAGTAAGTAATTAGTTGTTAATAATTGTGATATATTTGTCAACACTTGCCATGTACCGAGTATTTGGGTAGAGGCAAAATAAACAGCTCACATTAAGACTGTGGGTCAGGGACTGTGTCCAACCTGATTAGTGGAAAGAGCAGGGGCTTGGGAGCCAGAGGTCATGGGTTCGATCCCGGCTCTGCCACTTATCAGCCGTGTGACTGTGGGCGAGTCACTTCACTTCTCTGTGCCTCGTTTACCTCATCTGTAAAATGGGGATTTAAGACTGCGAGCCTCATGTGGGCCAACCTGATTACCCCGTATCTCCCCCAGCGCTTAGAACAGTGCTCTGCGCACAGTAAGCGCTTAACAAATACCAACATTGTTATTATTAGCTTGTAGTACAGAGACTGGCACATAATAGACACCTAACAAATTAAAAAGATAGGGAGAGTGGGTGTCCTATCTCCAGTTTACAAATGAGGGCACTGAGGCACAGAATGGTTGTGACTTGCCTAGAGCCCTCCAGCCGCGATTAGAGTTTGGATTCTTTTGACTCCCAGTTTGATATCTTTCCACACAGTCGCACTATCTCCCCTTGGTAGTGAAAACTCAGTCCTGCCATTTCCCGGCAAAGCCCGCATCAGGGTTATTCACACTCCAGCTCCAACCCCCTGAAGAGAGATTTGTTTGGAGCCCCAGGCAGCGAAGGAGAAATGGGCGCAGAACTAGTAGCTGGCCGAAACGCCCCTTATGAAGTAGCGCGTCCGGCCTGTGACCCCTGTCTCGGCACCTGCCCCGTGGCCAGTTACCCAGTCCTGCTTGGCATTTCTGCTTCTTTTTTCTTCTCTCACTTCCAACACATTGGGGGAGCAAGACTGATAAGCATCACTGGCTGATGGATTTAGCCCATTAGACCTAGCACAAGGTCACTCAGTCGTGATCATATTTATTGAGCGCTTACTGTGTGCAGAGCACCGTACTGAGCACTTGGGAGAGTACAGTGTAACGATGAACGGACACATCCGGCATGGTGTAGTGGATTGATCATGGGCCTGGGACTCAGAAGGCATCTACCGCAGCACTTAGTACAATGCCTGGCAACTAGTAAGCACCTAAAGAATACAAAAAAAAAAAAAAGATTCGAGCCGTGAGAGGGGAGGACTGCCCTGATTTGCTATGCAGAAGGTTAACATTCATTCTATACCATGGATCGGTCAGCTTGGAAATGAACAGTGACCCAGGGAGCAATTATTGGACTCCAAGACAAGGTAAATTATTCACCAGGTGACCTTGGGCAAATCATTTCCCTATTCTCTGCTTCAGTTTTTCCCTTCAGATTATTCCAAGCTCTCTGTCTTTGCCTCCCCGGTCTAACTGAAATACCGTCCCAAGATTGTAAATGCCATGAAGCCAGGAATTTTGACTCCCATTTCTGCTATTCTCCCCTAATGCCAGCACAGTGCTCTGCAAACGGCAAGTGCTCAATAAATACCACTTATTGATCACTCGAAGTGTGTATTTCATCATGCCCTCAATTCTCTATTTCTGGGAGTTAATGTAAGAACAAGGGAGCCGGGATCCATTTTGTTATTCATTTAAGCTCCAAGCAGATCCCCCTCTGGAAATTATTGTTGAGTCTCAAACCAGCCCCAGGGGATTTCTGCCAACCTGATATGGAACCTCTAGGTATTGGCCATCAGCAGAGTGGATACTGTTTTTTTAGGGCCCACAAAAAGGAATTTCATCACTACTTTCCTGTGGAATAGGAACCACCCCTTCTGAGTTATGTGAGCTCAGGCCTCCCCCCACCTTCTGGCTATGTGGAACTGCCCTTCACTCAAATTTCTCCCACCTTCTTGCGATGTGGAACCATCTGAGACTCAGGTTTCTATGAAGTCTCAACTCAAGCCAGGCGGGAATAAACAGCCTCCTAAAAACATACTGATGGTGCACGGTCACTCGTAATGATAATGATCATGGTATTTCTTAAGTGCTTACGATGTGCCAGGCACTGTACTAAGCACTGGGGTGGATACAGGTAAAGTGGGTTGGACACAGTCCCTATCCCACACGGAGCTCACAATCTGAATCTCCATTTAAAAGATGAGGTAACTGAGGCTCGGAGAAGTGAAGGGACTTTAAAGGTCATTCATTCAGTTGTATTTATTGAATACATCTATTACATCTTGATAAATCCAGAGTACATTTTATAGGCTGCATCTAGAGTACATGAAGCAGCGTGGCACAGTGGAAAGAGCCTGGGCTTGGGAGTCAAAGGTCATGCGTTCGAATCCCGGCTCTGCCACTTGTCAGCTGTGTGACCGCGGGCAAGTCACTTCACTTCTCTGTGCCTCAGTTCCCTCATCTGTCAAATGGGGATTGACTGTGAGCCTCACGTGGGGCAATCTGATTACCCTGTACCTACCCCAGCGCTTAGAACAGTGCTCTGCACATAGTAAGCGCTTAACAAATACCAACATTATTTTTATTATTATTATTACTTTCCCAAAGTTGCACAGCAGACAGTGATAACCCAAGTTCTTCTGACTCCCAGGCTTGTACGCTAGCCACTAGGCCATGCTGCTTCTCTCTTTATAATGAAAGTTGGGGTAGGAACCAAGGGATCTGAATTCTGATGACCGCGGCATTAAAGAGCACGGGCTTTGGAGTCAGGGGTCATGAGTTCGAATCCCGGCTCTGCCACTTGTCAGCTGTGTAATAATAATAATAATGTTGGTATTTGTTAAGCGCTTACTATGTGCCGAGCACTGTTCTAAGCGCTGGGGTAGACATAGGGGAATCAGGTTGTCCCACGTGGGGCTCACAGTCTTGATCCCCATTTTACAGATGAGGGAACTGAGGCACAGAGAAGTGAAGTGACTTGCCCACAGTCACACAGCCGACAAGGTCACAGGCCCACACACACACACACACACACACACACACACACACACAGCCACCTACCCCGCACACAGCCCCCCCGGCCACTCTCCGCCCCGGCGGGGACCTCCGACACCCTAGGCCATCAGGAAGCGGGTCGGCCGACAGCGTCCAGGCAGAGGAGGGAATAGAGCTCTGGGCAGCCCGGGCTGCCAGGCGGGGGTAGGACCCGCTCCTCGCTGTTCCCGGCTCACGAAAGACACCCTCAGAGAGGTCGCGCCAGAGACTAAGTCCCACCAAAAAACGCGTCGCCGAAAATCTCCGCACACATTTCTGACCCTTGGTGTGAAAAAACTGCCACCCGCCTCGGCAGCGTGACCGTGGGCAAGTCACTTCACTTCTCTGGGCCTCAGTTTCCTCATCTGTAAAATGGGGATTAAGACTGTGAGCCCCATGTGGGGCAACCTGATTCCCCTATGTCTACCCCAGCGCTTAGAACAGTGCTCTGCACATAGTAAGCGCTTAACAAATACCAACTTTTAAAGCCCCCCTTCTGACGGAACACGGCGGGTGGTTTATGCAAAGGTGATTGTGTTTCCAGTTACAGAATCTGAAGCCTTCACTTTTGTCTCCCTTAGTCTGGGTTAGTTTACACAGAAGAAGAGTGGGAACGAGAGTGGACAGAGCTCCTGAAACTGGCATCAAGCGAACCCCGCACTCATTTCAGCAAAAATGGAGGCACTGGTGGGGGGTAAGTGACTCTTCCAAGGCCCCTGCTTGACAAATAATTTGGCTCCCAAAATGCATTTCCCAGAGTTGAAGATATGCGGAGTGCATCCATCCATCTTACCGGTGCTTGAGTAGACATACTCTTCTGTTAAGGACTTTGGATCATGTATCCTAGGGTGGGATGTGTAGATGTGTGACTGTGTGTGCGAGAGAGAGTGTGCAAAAGAGAGAGATGAATGGGGTGTGTGTGAGAGAGAGAGCGTGCAAAAGAGAGAGATGAGTTGGGTGTGTGTGTGAGAAAGTGTGTATAGGTAGATTTCATCCATCATCCTTCTCACCTGTGCTTGATTTTTCATAGATTTCTGCTATGTACTGATGTGTTCTGGTGTGTGTGTGTGATTGCATGTGTTTTTGCATGTTTGTGTATGTGTGTGAGAGAGAGAGAGAGAGAGAGAGAAATGAGTCTGGGTGTGTAGGAGGAGATCAGGTGGATGCATGTGTGTGAGAGATTATGTGTATGTAGAGTGCATCCATTCATCTTACCTATGCTAGAGTATTCCTAAATTTCTTCTAAGTACACTTGATTGTGTATTCTGGAGGGTGTGCTTATGTGAAAAGTGTGTGAGAGAGAGATGGGTTATGCGAATGTGTATATATTTTCAGTACCCTATTTATTTTGTTAATGAGATGTACATCACCTTGATTCTATTCATTTGCTATTGTTTTAATGAGATGTTCATCCCCTCGATTCTGTTTATTGCTATTGTTCTCGTCCGTCCGTCTCCCCCGATCAGACCGTAAGCCCGTCGAAGGGCAGGGACCGTCTCTATCTGTTACCGATTTGCCCATTCCAAGCGCTCAGTACCGTGCTCTGCACATAGAAAGCGCTCAATAAATACTATTGAATGAATGAATGTGAGAGAGAGAGAGAGAGAGAGAGAGAGAGAGAGTGGATCCCTTCCCCTACATAATTGAGTTCTTGGTTTCCTTGCTTTCTCAAAATGCCTATTTCTCCAGCCACCACCCTCAAGTCACTTTCCATGGCTGGCAGTTCTCTGAGCTCGTTGAGCACCCCATGCCCAAGTTAGGAGACCTGGAGAAGGATGAGGCAGCTCAAGTGTCTCAATCCCAGAAAAGAGCCAAACCAGAGTCGAGTGGCAGCACGGTCCCCCGGGAGGCAAGGGAGAGCCTCGTCCGGGTCGGTTGAGTTGTGATTCCCCAGAGCGGGAGAACCCCGGCAGCTGGAAACCCGTTGCCCAACGGAGCACCCGGGAGGGGCTCGGGGAGTGGGAGGCATTTGGCCTCGGGCCCAGCTTGTGGAAGAAGATCCCTCTATCCTCGATACATTTATTTCCAAGACAGTTGCCTGGTTCTCATGAATCATTCCTCCCTCTGCTCCTCTTGCCAAATTCCTGGCGATGAAATCCGGGCTGCAGGGTAACCGAGAAGGGACCGAGGAGAGGGTGGGCGGAGCAAGAATAGTCAGAAGGATCTGGGTTCTGATCCCGGCTCCACCACTTGTCTGCCGTGTGACCTTGGACAAGTCATTTAACTTCTCTGTGCCTCAGTTCCCTCATCTGGAAAATGGGGATTAAGCGCGTAAGCCCAAGGCGGGACCAGGACTGTGTTCAACCTGATTAGCTGTATCTAAGTGCACAGAGTAAGCACTTAAATGCCACAAGTATCATTATTATTATTAGAGGTGCTTCTAGAGTGTGCGAAGTCAAAGTTGTTGGGTTGCTGTCAGGATAACTTCAGCTGACCTGCATCTAACCTTGTTTATCTTGTATCTAAGCTTAGTACGGTGCTTGGCACATAACACCTAATAAATACCATTATCATTAGAAAGATCAGACGGAAAACTGTAGGAGTAAGTCTGAAATCATTTGGAACAAAGAGGATTAACGTTTTATTTCACATTTCACACTGTCCCGTCCAATCTGATTGTTTTCCTTCTTCTCTATTGTTTTACTAGTCCTAAAACCAATAACATCTAACCCCAAGGTGGCAAGTTTACATTTTCACTGCATATAGATATGGCTTGAAATACCGGTTCTCCCTCCTCCTTAGTCTTTGAGCCCTATGTGGGTCAGGGACTATGTCCAACTTTCTAAAGTTGTATCTACCCCAGCGCTTAGTGCAGCACCTCTAGCCTGCAAACTCATTTTGGGCGGGGCACGTGTGCACCAACTCTGTTATACTGTACTCTCCCGAGTGCTTAATCAGGTACTCCGCACGTAGTCAATCGGCAACAGATATTATCCCGTTGTATCCCAGGTATATCTGTGGATGAGAGAGTGAAGTGGGAAGGGCTCCACATGGAGGAGAAATCCAGTTTTCTTGTCTGTTGAAAACAACCCCCTTTTTACTGCTCGAGCAGTGTGGCCTAGTGATGAGCGCATAGGCCTGGGAGCCAGAGGGTCTGGGTTCTAATCCCAGCTATAACACTTGCATGCTGTGTGATCTTGTCACTTCACTTCTCTCTGTCTCAATTACCTCATCTGCAAAATACTGTAAAATACCATCTTTCCTCCCCCCTCAGTTTGTGAGCCCCTCCTCTCCTCTTCTCCCACTGGCTTCTGCATAGCCCTGACTTGCTCCCTTTAGTCATTCCTTACCCTAACCCCACAGCACATCTGTACGTATCTGTAAGTTATTTATTTATATCCATACCTGCCTCCCCCTCTAGACTGTGGGCTCATTTTGGGCAGGGACGTATCTGTTCATGTTTACAATATAATAAATAATTTATTAGGGCCTTGTATAGTGCTCTGGACACAGTAATCAATAAATATGATCGGATGACTGAATGAATGACCTCATGTCTGAGGCAGAACCTCGACTGGGACCATCAGTCAATGGTATTTATTGAGTGCTTACTGTGTACGTGTACATAAACCTCACCGCGCTTAGGTACATAAATGTAAATTGGCCTAGTGGATAGAGCACAGGCCTGGGAATCAGGTCGTGGGTTCTAATCCCGGCTCTAACTCTTGTCTGCTGTGTGACCTTGGACAGGTCACTTCGGTTCTCTGTGCCTCAGTTATGCATAAAATGGGGACTGAGACCGTGAGACCCATGTGCAGCAGGGACTGTGTCCATCCCCATTTGCTTGTATCCACCCCAGCGCTTAGTACAGTGTCTGGCACACAGTGAGCGCTTAAGAAACGCCCCAGTTATTATTATCATTTTTATAAATTATTTATATTAATGTCTGTCTTCCCCCCTAGATTCTGAGCTCACTGTAGGCCGGGAAAGTGTCTACCAAATTGCACTTCCCAAGCGCTTAGTACAGTACACTGCACACAGTAAGCGCTAATAAATAGGATTGATTTGAATGACTGAACTCTGTTATATTGTACTCGCCTAAGCGCTTAGTACATGCTCTGCACACAATAAGTGCTCAATAAATGCTACTGTCGATGCTGCTGATGATGCTGTTTGCGGAGTCCGGTACTAAGTGCCTGGGAGAGGACAATACAGCACAACTGATAGTAATAGTACTAGTAATGGTGATATTTGTTAAGCGCTTACTTTGTGTGCTGAGCACTCAGGTACATACGAGACAATTCGATCAGATAAAGCCCCCAGTGCACACTGGGCCTATGGTCGAAGTAGGAGCGAGAACAGGTATTGAATTCTCACTGTACAGACGGAACACAGGGAAAGTCACATAGCAGTCAAGTGGTAGAGCTGGGATTCCTTCATTCATTCAGTAGTGTTTATTGAGCACTTACTATGTGCGGAGCACTGTATTAAGCGCTCGGAATGTACAAATTGGTAACAGATGGATTAGAACCCGGGTCCTCTTGACTCCGGATCCTGTGCTCTTCCACTCGCCCTCATGGCCATTCCCCGCCCTGAAGGAGCTCGCGGTCTAGTGGGGGGGGGAGGCAGAAGGTAAAATAAATGACCGGTAGAAACAAGGCAGAGTGTAAGGCTAGGTGCAGAAATGTTGCGAGGCTGGGATGGGGTGAGAACTGTTACTGGGACTAGGCGGAGCAGATCGTTAGCTCTTGATGACGACGTGGTCCCCTCCCCAGAGCCCGAGATGTCCAGCCTGGCTGTGCGTCCGGGTCCGCGGCTTGCCTCTCTAGATGGACCCACTCTGGAAGTGCCTACGGTATCCAGGGATCACATTCCATTTTTGTAAAATGGGATCTGGTAAGCACTTACTATGAGCCAGGCACTGTACTAAGCACCGGGGTAGATACGGGCTGATCAAGTTGGACACGGTCCCCGTCCCACATGGGGCTCACCGTCTCGATCCCCATTTTACAGATGAGGTGACTGAGTCACAGAGAAGTTAAGTGGCCTGCCCCTGCTGATAATTATTATTATTATTATTATGGTATTGGTTAAGTGCTTAGTACGTGCCGAGCACTGTTCTGAGCGCTGGTGCAGATGCAGGGTAATCGGGTCGTCCCACGTGGGGTTCACAGTCTCAATTCCTGTTTGATAGATGAGGGAACTGAGCCACAGAGAAATTGACTGACTTGACCAAGGTCACACCACAGACAAGTGATGGAGTCAGGATTAGAACCCACAATCTCTGACTCCCAGGTCAATGCTCTTTGCACTAGGCCACGCTTTTTCTCGGAAGATTCCCTCCGTCCCGGAGCACAGGGACATCCTGATGTGGCTGTCCAAAACCCCACCCGGAGCTTGGGCCCACTCTAGCTCTACACATCCTTTTCCCAGCTCTTTGCGTCTGAAACCTCACAAAATGAGGTTGCAAGACGTCACCGACGTGGCTCCGTAAGCTTGCTGGGGGCAGGGAATGTTTCTGATTATTATGTTTTACTCCCCGAAGCGTGTAGTACAGTGCTTTGCTCACGGTAAACGCTCAATAAATACGACTATTAGGGTGATCCTCACTGTGCAACAGGAAGGAACACCCTGTTGTAATCATCTTAAAATGACAGGGGTTTTCCATCACTCCAACGGGGCCCTAGAGGTTTAGAACACGTGTTAGCGCGTGTTGCAACCCAAAATCTTCCAGCAGCGTGGCCTAGTTGAAAGAGCATGGACCTAGGAGTCAAGAGGTCTGGGTTCTTACTCCGGAATCACCATCTGCCCGCTTTGTGATCTTGGACAAGTCACTTAACTTCCCTGGCCCTTAGTTTCCACATCTGTAAAATGGGGATTCAACAGTTGTCTCCCGGCTACTAACGCGGTGAGCTCCGTGTGGGACAGGGATTGTATCCGCCCTGGTTATTTTGTATCCACCCCGGAGCTTAGTACAGTGCTCGTGGCTCAGGGGAAAGAGCCCGGGCTTCGGAGTCAGAGGTCATGGGTTCGACTCCCGGCTCGGCCACTTGTCAGCTGTGTGACTGTGGGCGAGTCACTTCGCTTCTCTGTGCCCCAGTTCCCTCATCTGTAAAAGGGGGATTAACTGTGAGCCTCACGTGGGCCAACCTGATGACCCCGTATCTCCCCCGGCGCTTCCAACAGTGCTCTGCACATAGAAAGCGCTTAAAAAATACCAACCTTATCATTATTATTATTAGTCTCATCGTTCAGTCTGTGAGCCTGTTCTTGGGCAGGGATTGTCTCGATCTGTTGCCGAATTGTACACTCCAAGTGCTTAGTAGAGTGATCCGCACATAGTAAGCGCTCAATAAATACTGTTGAATGAATCAACCTTGCCGCCGACCTCTCGCCCGCATCCTGCCTCTGACCTGGGACGCCCTCCCTTTTCATAACCGACAATTACTTTACCCACTTTCAAAGCCTTATTGAAGGCACACCTCCTCCAAGACGTCTTCCCTGACTGAGCCCTCAGTCCTCTTTTCCCTCTCCCTCTTGCACTCGTCAGACTCGTTCCCTTTATTTACCTCCTCCACTTCCGGCCTCACAGTACTTAGGTACATATCTGTAATTTATTAATTTATATTAATGTCTGTCTCCCCCTCTAGACTGGGCGTAGTACATAGTAGAGAAGCAGCGCGGCTCAGTGGAAAGAGCACGGGCTTTGGAGTCGGAGGTCATGAGTTCGAATCCCAGCTCTGCCACTTGTCGGCTGTGTGACTGTGGGCCGGTCACTTCACTTCTCTGTACCTCGGTTATCTCATCTGTAAAGTGGGCATTAAGACTGTGAGCCCCACGTGGGCCACCCTGATTCCCCTGGGTCTACCCCAGTGCTTAGAACAGTGCTCGGCACATAGTAAGTGCTTAACAAATACCGACATTATTATTATTATTATTATTATTATTTATTGAGTGCTTACTGTGTACCGTACAAAGCGCTAGGAGAGTGAATGGTGATTGAGACTGTGACTCCCATGTGGGACAGAGAAGCGAGGCTCAGTGGAAAGAGCACGGGCTTTGGAATCAGAGGTCATGGGTTGGAATCCCGGCTCGGCCACTTGTCAGCTGTGTGACTTTGGGCGAGTCACTTCACTTCTCGGTGCCTCAGTTCCCTCATCTGTACAATGGGGATTAAGACTGGTAGCCCCACGTGGGACAACCTGATTCCCCTGCGTCTACCCCAGCGCTTAGAACAGTGCTCGGCACATAGTAAGCGCTTAACGGATACCAACGTTATTATTATTACAGCGCCCGGCACACAGTAAACACTCAATAAGTACGACTGATTGATCGAGTGTCGTGCTTGCGGCCAGTAAGGCGTTTAAGGGAGTCTCACCTCTCAAACTTTGGCTCATGATGTGGTAACCGGAGTATCGTGTTAGCAAATGATGATAACTGTGTATTTGGTAAGAGCTTACTATGTACCGAGCACTGTACCAAGCACTGGGGCAGATACACTATAAGTAGATCAGAGACGTTTCCTGTCCCACGTGGGGTTTACAAACTAAGGGGGACCGGTCCTCCTTTTAATAGACCGTAAGCCCGTCAAACGGCAGGGACCGTCTCTATCTGTTGCCGACTTGTTCATCCCAAGCGCTTAGTACAGTGCTCTGCACATAGTACGCGCTCAATAAATACTATTGAATGAATGAAAAGAAGAGGAAGCTGAGGCATAATAATGTTGGTGTTTGTTAAGCGCTTACTATGTGCAGAGCACTGTTCTAAGCGCTGGAGTAGACATAGGGGAATCAGGTCGTCCCACGTGGGGCTCACAGTCTTCATCCCCGTTTTACAGATGAGGGAACTGAGGCGCAGAGAAGTTAAGTGACTCGCCCACAGTCACACAGCTGACAAGAGGCATAGACCTGCCCAGGGTCACACGGCTGGTCTGTGGCAGAGCTGCAGTGAAACCAGTGCTCTGCACATAGTAAGCACTCGATATTGATACTACTGAATGATCAGGCTTATGCTCTTCACTTTTTCATGAAACATCATGGTGCAGGGGGAAGAGAGCTTTGACATTTAAGCTAATAAGCCCAGATTTTTTTTAGGCAGCATTCCTATTAAAAGAATTCCAGTGAGATAAAAAGACTGGTTTATGGGATATGGCACATGCTCAAGGATTCCTTGAGCAAAATACGTTGTGTATGATTATAAAATTGCAGAAGCGACCCGGCCTATTACCGTCTTTCTGTTTTAGTGAGACCTAATGATGGCGGAGCTTCACCTTAGACCCAGTTCTTCTTCATTGGCTCAGTGCAACTCTTTATCTTTGAGCACATGCTCTCATCAGTTTCCATAACTAACTGCCGTTCTAGAGCTGGATGGCCTTTCATTTTTATTCTCCTTTTCATTCACACCGTTGTCTGTTTTGGCTTCTGTTTCCAATGGAGAAAATGGGGTGTCAGAAGTAATTAGACAAAGCGGAGGTGTAAACCACAGTGGAAAAAAAATCATTTCTTTAGAAAGTGCCGCTTCCATCATGGGGCCCGAACCAGATGGTTTACTGTCAGTTTTTCACTGCTTAATGCCAGCCCTAGGACTTTTCTGCCACAAAGCTTGGCTCGAAAAAGGTATGGAGTCGAATTATGGATCGAGAGGTTAAAGTCAGAATCAGATATTTTGTTGTCTTGGGTTGTTTGGATCATGATTTGCCCAGTTTTTAGCAGGCATTTTTTAAAAATAACGCAGACGTGACCTCAGCCTCCTGAAACCTATTGTCCAAGGATCCCTACTGCTCCCCGTTAAGGAAACGACAATTGTTTTTGATAAGCATTTACTATGCGTCAAGCGCCGTTCTAAGTGCGGGGGTAGATACAAACTGATCAGTTTGGACAAAGTCCACTCATTCAATCGTATTTATTGAGCGCTTACCACACAGGCCCCACAGTCTTAGTCCCCATTTTACAGATGAGGTAGCTGAGTCCCGGAGAAGTCGAATGACCTCTCCCCCGATTAGACCGTGAGCCCGTCAAAGGGCAGGGACCGTCTCTATCTGTTACCGATTTGCCCATTCCAAGCGCTTAGTACAGTGCTCTGCACATAGTAAGCGCTCAATAAATACTACTGAGTGAAATGACTTGCCCAAGGTCACACGGCAGACAAGTGCCAGAGACGGGATTAGAATCCACGTCCTCTGACTCCTAAACCCGTGCTCTATCCACTAGGCCACGCCACCGCCCTGCTGAGAGACCTAATGCAACGTTACGCGTCTTTTGGTTGGTGTAGAAATTGGATATTGAGCAATAATTTGATGGTGGAGCTTTCTTTCAAGTTAAATTTTCAAAGGGGCAGGGAAGCCTAACCAAGATCTGGTAAGAACCGACCAATTTCTAAGTGTCTTCTTTCAGTCCGGCTAAAATACGATGGAAAATGGACTCGCTAGATTTTCCAGCTAAATTCTCAGAAAAGGAGGGGGCTGGCCAGAGATACAGGTTTGCGTCAATCAGGCAGCAAGGTAATGATCTTAGTGGGTTTCTACTGTACTGGGTTTTCTTTTTTTTAAAAGATGTGAACAGGGTATGCAGATCAAACTTACACCCTAGAGCTGACTATTTCATTTTGGGCCGAGAAAGTTTTCAGAAACAAAATTAGAGCTGCATCCCAGGAACTTCGGAAAAGAGGTACCCAGCTGAAGCGTGTGCATCTGGGGAAAAATAATCCAACTCAAACGCGAGAAGAGGCGTGGCTTAGTGGAAAGGGCACGGGCCTGGGAATCAGAGGACCTGGGTTCTAATCCCGGGTCTGTAACTTGTCCGCTGAGTGACTTGGGGCGGGGCGGTTCACTTCTCTGGGCTTCAGTTTTCTCATCTGTAAACCAGGGAGTCAGTACTCGTTCTCCCTCCTGCTTAGTCTGTGAGGTCCCCTTAGCGTCTAATTGTTTTGTGTCTACCCCAATACTTAGGACATTGCTTGGAACAGAGTACGTATTTGACGAATACCACAGTTCTGAGTATGTTGATGATGATGATTATTAAACTTTATGATGGCGGGCTCTTGACTATTGGCTACAATTTAGGAAAAGTGACAGGGGAGTCATTGTCAACTATTTGCTTTTCTGACTGCAGCAGGTATGGCAGCAGTCTGGGACTCCATCAGAAAAGCCCTGTGATGGAGGGGAAGCGGCGGGGCTCTGGAGTCCGAGGTCATGGGTTCGAATCCCTGCTCGGCCACTTGTCAGCTGTGTGACTTTGGGCAAGTCACCTAACTTCTCGGTGCCTCGGTCACCTCATCTGTCAAATGGGGATTAAGACTGTGAGCCCCACGTGGGACAACCTGATCACCCTGTATCTACCCCGGCGCTTAGAACAGTGCTCTGCACATAGTAAGCGCTTAACAAATACCAACATTATTATTACAAGGTAATCAGACTGGACACAGTCCAAGTCCCACATGGGGCTCACGGTCGTAATCCCCATTTTACAGATGAGGTTAACTGAGGCACGGAGAAGTGAAGTGACTCGCCCAAGGTCACCGAGCAGACGAGTAGCGGAGCCGGGATTAGGACCCAGGTCCTTCTGACTCCCAGGCCTGGGCTCTATCCAAGGAACAACATTGTTCCTCATTTCTTCATCGGCTACATGCTGCATCCTCCTCTTAACACAGTCAACGTAGCCTCGAAGTGAGCTCGGCTCTTAACCTCTGGAATGGGAAAAATCCTGTCGGTGTCAGAGATAGTGGTGGTATTCGTTAAGCGCTTACTTCCTATGTGCCGAGCACTGTTCTAAGCGCTGGGGTAGACACAGGGGAATCAGGTTGTCCCACGTGGGGCTCACGGTCTTAATCCCCATTTGACAGATGAGGGAACTGAGGCAGAGAGAAGTGAAGTGACTCGCCCACAGTCACCCAGCTGACAAGTGGCCGAGCCGGGATTCGAACCCATGAGCTCTGACTCCAAAGCTCTTTTCACTGAGCCACGCTGATTGACTAATCGATTCCCACCTCCAGGAACTTCATTTATATATCTTGACCTCGTTTTCTCAGTTGCCTGCCTCTTTTGCTTGTTTCGTTATCAATCCACTGTCATCTTGCTTTTATCTGTCCTACCCAGACCTAGACCGTGAGACCCTAAGGGCTTGCAACTCTGTCAAATCTCTTCTATTTGTATCTGCTCCAAGCTTAGCGCAGGGCTTGTCACATCAGGAGTACTTAATAAACACCCTAACTGCTCTAAATGAGCATTAAGTCTAGGGAGGGACGCAGTTGGAAAATAAATTACAGATTTGGATGAGTTAGCGCTAAAATGGTACAACATATACAGAAGTCCTCTGGGTGGTTCTGAAGGCATAAGTGCAGAGACTTTAATTGGGAGGATGTAAGTGGGTGAGAGGGGAAATTAATCAGGGAAACCTTCCTGGAGGAGGTGGGAGTTCGTCAGGTCTTTGAGTGAGTGGGGCACTCTTGTGGATTGAAGGGGGAGCCAAGCAGGAGAAAGGATATGAGGAGGAAGAGATGGGAATGAAACCCAGTAAATTAGCTTGAGAAGGACTGAAAATATGAACTGGGGAGCAGAGGAAGAAGAGAGCAGCGTGGCTCAGTGGGAAGAGCCCGGGCTTCGGAGTCAGAGGTCATGGGTTCGACTCCCGGCTCTGCCACTTGTCAGCTGTGTGACTGTGGGCAAGTCACTTGACTTCTCTGGGCCTCAGTTCCCTCATCTGTGAAAGGGGGAATTAACTGTGAGCCTCACGTGATGACCCTGTATCTACCCCAGCGCTTAGAACAGTGCTCGGCACGTAGTAAGCGCTTAACAAATACCAACATTATCATTCAGAGAGCGGATAAGAAAGAGGAAGGATGCTGACAGAGTGCATTCAGCCCAGCGCTCTACAAACTGGGAGGTTGTGGGCTGCCCAGATATGGCTCTGGATGGTTTGGGCCAGCAGCGAGAGAAAAGAACAAGGGGACAGAGTGGACAGAGGGTGATGAGGGAAGAAACCTGGAGAGACCACCTTTTGCCTCATTTGTTTTGAACGGCATAAGTAAGTCTTGCAGTTGAAGAAAAATGTGCACACTTTTTGAAAAGAACACCCATATGCTCCAGAGCTGCAGACCATCCATTTTCTGGCTTATCACTTAGGCGCAGGAAATTGAGACCAAAGAGAGAGTAGAAAATAAATCCCTTTCAAAACGCTTTTATCACAAGCAGTGTGCCACCTTGATAGAGATCACAAGATATCTGAAGAAGTTTTCTCAAGGTTTTGAAGATGTCACTTTTTCCCCCAAGCTTTCATTCCCTTGTTTCTTTGAGTATGTATCTGCATTCGTGGAGGAAGATCACTGTGGTCATGACAGTCGAGGTGTCCGGGGAAGCACAGGTTTTTTTGTTTTGTATTTTTGTCTGTTTGGTTTATGGTATTTGTTAAGCACTTACTATGTGTCAAGCACAGTTCTAATCCCTGGGGTAGATATGAATTAATTAGGTCAGACAAAGCCCTTGTCCCACATGAGGCTCACTGTCTCCGTAGGAAGGAGTATAGGTTCATTCATTCATTCAGTAGTATTTATTGAGCGCTTACTATGTGCAGAGCACTGTACTAAGCGCTTGGAATGGACAAATCGGTAACAGATAGAGAAGGTCCCTGCCCTTCGACGGGCTTACGGTCTGATCGGGGGAGACGGACGGACGAGAACAATAGCAATAAATAGAATCAAGGGGATGTGCGTCTCATTAACAAAATAAATAGGGTAATGACAAAATAAATAGGGTCATTTGTGAATCTGCATTTTAAACACAGAGAAATGAATTGACTTGTCCAAGGTCACCCAGCAGACAAGTGGCAGAGTTGGGATTAGAACCCAAATTCTCTGACTCCCAGGCCTGTGCTCTTTCCATTAGGCCATGCTGCTTCCTCAGTTCTACAGTTGCCACAAAACAAAGTTCTTAATTGTCTGGTTCGGCGTAGGGCCCATCTCATTTGGACCTCGTAAGAATAATGGTATTTATTGAGCGTCTGAGTGTAATATACTATGAAGCAGCGTGGCGCAGTGGAAAGAACACGGGCTTTGGAGTCAGGGCTCATGAGTTCGAATCCCAGCTCTGCCACTTGTCAGCTGTGTGACTGTGGGCAAGTCACTTAACTTCTCTGTGCCTCAGTTCCCTCATCTGTAAAATGGGGATGAAGACTGTGAGCCCCACGTGGGACAACCTGATTCCCCTGTGTTTACCCCAGCGCTTAGAACAGTGCTCTGCACATAGTAAGCGCTTAACAAATACCAACATTATTATTATACTAGGTGCTTGGGAAAACACAACAGAAGCACAAAACCTAATTCCAGCCTTTAAGAGCATCAACCTGGGTTCTAATCTCCACTCCACCAATTACTTGCAGTGTGACCTTGGATAAGCCACTTAACTTCTCTGTGCCTCAGTTTCCTCCACTGCAGAATGGGAATTCAATACCCGTTTTCCCCTCCTACTTAAACTGTGATCCCCATGTGGGAACTGATTTGCTTGTATCTATCCCAGCACTTAGTACAGTGCTTAGCACGTAGTAAGAGCTGACAGATATTATTAACTATTATTTATACTCTGCATGAGATATTTTATTTTCATCAATTAGCATTTTACAAACATTTTAATGCTTCTAACACTAGCTGGTACCTTTATTTGCATATTGGGTCCATTTTTGGATTGCACACGACTGGGAAGTCATGGAAATCTAGAAGAAACTTCGGAGAAAAATGACAAGAGGAAACGTTTAGAAATAGGGCTTTCTGAGGGAACGGTAAAGCAGGTGGGATTATTAAACTTGAAACATTGTACTCGTGGGGGCCGTAGCCTCTCCTTTATTAATAATAATAATTATGGTATTTGTTAAGTGCTTACTATGTGTCAAGCACTGGGGTAGATACAAGGTAATCAGGTTGGCCACAGTCCCTGCCCTACATGGGGCTCATAGTCTCAATCCCCATGTTACAGATGAGGTAACTGAGGCACAGAGAAGTGAAGTGGCTTGCCCAAAGTCATACAGCAGACAAGTGGCAGAGTCAGGATTAGAATCCACGACCTCCGACTCCCAAGCCCATGCTCTTGCCACTAGGCCGTGCTGCTTCTCACGCCGTTTTACTCCTCGGTCCGGGGCGTTTAGAGTCAATCCTTCCGGGAGGCAGGAGAGAGGAAGCGAGGGTTTGCTGTGAACCCTTCTGACCCTCTGATTCTATGGCCTTCAGGGAAAGATCACACTCACACCGTATCTCCTCTTCAGATTTCAGCAGGACAAACAGCCAGAGCTAGAAATGGAACTTGGAGTAGAGCGAAAGAAAAAATAAACGAGGGAAAAGCCACACAGATGGCCGTAGGGATGGGCCGTCCTGCCCGACGACCCCAAAATGGTGGTCTCCTGTCATGTGTCTGCATCAACCCCCCTCAGAATGCCCACCAGAAGATAAACATACCTTGCATTTCTCTAATCCCAAATCTTTGATTCCTTTCATGCTGCAGAGAGCAACTTACAGAAATCCAGCCCTGAAAATTGGTGTGTCTTGTGAGACAGGCACTGAGAGGGAATGAGAGGCTACTCCTGACCCGAGGCGAAAACCACATAAGTCACAATGAACAGAACTCGACTCTCAGAACTGAATGCCCTGTGCAAACTCATGAACCCATGAAAAAGCAATGTGGTGTTCTAAAGTAGTTATTTTTATAACTACATTTCCCTCCCCCCCCCCTTTTTTTTTTTGCCTTAGAAGAAAGGAACAGTTAGTCCTGCCATGCCTCTGAGAAGGAATGAAAAGCACTAAATACTGTAAGATTTTATTTTTCGCTTCAAACCCACCGATGTTTGTCATCGGTGGGCAGTGAGTTTATCAAAGCACAATTATAACCTCCATTAATCTTTCTATTTGGGAAGGCTCTCAACATGGCAAACTAGGAGAAGCAAACCTTCCACGAGGCTTGATTTTGACTTCGTCCTGCTTTGGTTGGATTCAGCCTATTTTGGGGGTCCTTGGGTTGTTTTTGGAGGGAGAGGAAAGCGTTCCTCATCCCTGGCGAGGCTGACTCGTTAGCTCTTCACTGCCCCACGTTGCTTATCCCACCCGTCTCCCACTCAAAAAACCTAGGTGTCCAGACTCTTGGACCGCTGGTCCGTAATAATAATAATGATGATATCTGTTAAGCACTTACTATGTGCCAGGCACTCTACTAAGTGCCGGGGTCGGCTCCTTCAGAGAAACAGCGAGGCTCAGTGGAAACAGGCCGGGCTTGGGAGTCAGAGGTCGTGGGTTCGAATCCCGGCTCTGCCGCTTGTCGGCTGGGTGACTGTGGGCGAGTCACTTCACTTCTCTGTGCCTCAGTTGCCTCATCTGTAAAATGGGGGTTAAGGCTGGGAGCCTCAGGAGGGACAACCTGATTCCCCTGTATCTACCCCAGCTCTTAGAACAGTGCTCTGCACATAGTAAGCGCTTAACAAATACCAACATCATTATCATTGTTATCATTACAACCTGATCCCATTGGACATAATCTCTATCCCCCACAGGGGCTCGCAGTCTCAACCCTCATTTTACAGACGAGGTAACTGAGGCCCAGAGCAGTGAAGTGACTTGCCCAAGGTCACACAGCTGACAAGAGTTGGAGCAGGGATTAATAATAATAATAATGTTGGTATTTGTTGTGCAGAGCACTGTTCTAAGCGCTGGGGTAGACACAGGGGAATCAGGTTGTCCCACGTGGGGCTCACAGTCTTCATCCCCATTTTCCAGATGAGGTAACCGAGGCACCGAGAAGTGAAGTGACTCGCCCACAGTCACCCAGCTGACAAGTGGCAGAGCCGGGATTCGAACTCATGACCTCTGACTCCAAAGCCCGTGCTCTGTGACCTTCTGACTCCCAGGCCTGTGCTCTATCCACTGTGCCGTGATGCTTCCGTCGCCTTCGGACCTCTGCCACTCCCTAAGCACCAAACCGTTTTTGAGGATGGTGTAAAGAGTTTTCGCTGGAGCCTAGGATGTCAAAAATCTCATACCCAAGATTTGCCCCACCCAGTCCTGTAAGGTGACCACCTTTCTGGTCCTCGACTTCCTCCTCCTCCCTGTTGCTCCAGCTGCCAAAGTCACCCCCTGAGCCTTATCAGGTGGCCTGAGAGAATCCCCTAATTAATTAGGTCCCAAGAATTTCAGAGCCAGAGCAGAGCCTGGGGGATCCTGTGTGTGAAAACAAAACCGAAGATTTTCTAGAAGAAAGGAATAGTCAACAGTGGCAGAGGCAGCCCAGAAGTCAAGGAAGCTGAGGATGAAAGGAGGTCACTGGAAAGCAATATCTCAGTAGGACAAAGATCGTATTTATTGAGCACTCACTGTGTGCAGAGCACTGTACTAAGCACTTGGGAGAGTACAGTGCAACAGACACATTCCCTGTCCGCAGCGACGGAACTTATGGACGTATCTGTAATTTATTTATATCAATGTCTGTCTCCCCCTCTAGACTGTAACCTCGTTGTGGGCACGGAATGTGTCTGCTAGGTCGTACTCTCCCAAGTGCTTAGTACAGCGCTCTGCACGCAGTAAGTGCTCAATAAATATGATTGATTGAGGAGGTACAGCAGTGGCTTCTATACCCGGCCTGTCACGCGCTGCAACAAATACGACTGACTTACTGACCGCCGTGGAGCTGGGGTCCGGAGGGGTGAATAAAGGGAGCAAGTCAGGGCAGGGTAGAAGGGAATGGGAGAAGAGGAAAGGCAGGGTTCGTTAGGCAAGAACTCTTGGAGAACTTGTGCCTTCAGTAAGGTTTCGAAGAAGGGGAGAATAATGGTCTGTCAGATTAAAGGAGGGAGGGTGTTCCAGGCCAGAGGCAGGATTCGTTCATTCAGTCGTATTGGTTGATGCGGGCTAGGGGTCGGCAGCAAGACCGGCGAGACTGAGCCACTGAGGCACAGTGAGAAGGTCAGCTAGCACTAGAGGAGTGAAGCGTGTGGGCTGGGTCGTAGAAGAAGTGAGATGAGTTATGGGGGCGGTCACGGTGATGGACTGCTTTAAAGCCAACGATGAGGAGTTTTTGTTTAACGCGAGGTGGATGGGCAACCACCGGCTTACCAAATACCGTTAAAAAAAAAAGCTACCCCAGTATTTATACAGTGCTTTACTCATAGTAAATGTTTAGCACACGTCACGGTCAGCCTGGTTTCTGGAGAAGCAGCGTGGCTCAGTGGAAAGAGCCCGGGCTTTGGAGTCAGGGCTCATGAGTTCGAATCCCAGCTCTGCCACTTGTCGGCTGTGTGACTGTGGGCGAGTCACTTCACTTCTCTGGGCCTCAGTTCCCTCATCTGTAAAATGGGGATGAAGACTGTGAGCCCCACGTGGGACAACCTGATTCCCCTGTGTCTACCCCAGCGCTTAGAACAGTGCTCGGCACCTAGTAAGCGCTTAACAAATACCAACATTATTATTATTTCTACCATCATCCCTCAGCTGAAAGAGTTGAGGAGTGGAGGAAGCGGACTATTTGTGCTAGAACAGAGCCCAGGAATTCGCGTTGGGCTTCGAGGCTGCTTTACTGGCAGGCTGTTTTCTTTTTACGTCCTTAAAACTTTGACTTTTCATTTTATAAAAACTCAGGGGATACAATCAAGGGGAAAATAAATCACACTTTAAATGTTGGTATTTGAAGGAGCAACAGCTAGCAATAATACTGATTGAAGACACTAATATAGAACATTTTCGAGTTACTTAGCAATGCCATTATCACCTCCTTGTGCCACCCACTTGAAGACCAGCCTTAAAAGATAAAAGGTAAGAAGCATCAGGAATTTTAATGGATAAATAATTCACACCTCTTGACCACTTGAATAAAGTCTGAAGTGCAAAATGTGGGTTACAAGTTTCACCACTTCTGTAATGGCCCTTAAAATCTGACTGGATTCTTGCTGTTTTCACCTATCAGATTTAGTTTAGAAATGGAGTCTTTCTTCTGATCTTCTTGTAAGACGAACAGCGAGGCCTAGTGGAAAGACCATGGGCCTGGAAATCAGAGGAACCGGGTTCTAATCCCGGCTCCGCCACAAACCCGTGCTGTGACCTTGGGCAAGTCACTAAACCTCTCTGTGCCTCAGTTCCCTCATCTGCAGAATGTTCTCTCTCCTGCTTATAATAATAGTAATGTTGGTATTTGTTAAGGGCTTACTTTGCACAGAGCACTGTTCTAAGCGCTGGGGTAGACACAGGGGAATCAGGTTGTCCCACGTGAGGCTCCCAGTCTTCATCCCCATTTTACAGATGAGGGAACTGAGGCACAGAGAAGTTAAGTGACTTGCCCACAGTCACACAGCTGACAAGCGGCAGAGCCGGGATTCGAACCCATGACCTCTGACTCCCAAGCCCGGGCTCTTTCCACTGAGCCGCGCTGCTTCTGTAAGCCCCATGTGGAACCTTATTCACCTCTATATACCCCAGTGCTTGGCACATAATAAACACGTAACAAATACCAGAGTCGTTGTTATCTTCTGAGACAAAAACCATCTGGGTGTGAGCTCTCATAAAGTTAGAATAAATTCCCAAAGAACTCGCTCAGCAAACCGTCAGCCCCACAGCACCTAGGTACCTCTCTGCAATTTATTTACTTATATTAATATCTGTCGTCTCCCCCCCCCCCCCATCTGGACTGTCAGCTCACTGTGGGCAGGGAAACTGTGTACCAACTCTATTTTACTCTCCCGAGCATTTACTACAGTGCTTTGCACACAGTGAGTGCTCAATAAAACCATCGATGGATTAGTGCGGTTGAAGACAGCGCAAACTGCGGGAGTTACTCGTCAGTGCAAGCGTGAATGAAAGCCACTGTGGGACCCACAGCCGCTGCCACCTTGGACACCTTGGAAAAGTCTTCGTGATGTTGTGTTGTCATGTTTTTTTGTTCACAAAACCTGGCCCTGTTTTCATTTCTGCCACCTTGTCTCCCATCATGAAGCTTGTTGCTCAAAAAGAAGTACCCCTCTGTTGCTCCATCCGTGCTGGTCTCTCCTTAGCCATCGATTCCAGTTTTTGGCTGCTGTCCAGCAGTCAGTCGGTCGGTGCTACTTATTGAGGGCTCACTGTGTGAAGTGCTGTACTGAGCGCTCGAGAGGGTACAGTAGAACACCGTAACAGATTTCCTGTTCACGAAGAGCTTACAGTCTAGAGGCATCGTTATTATGGTACTTGTTAAGCATTTACACTGTGCCAAGCACTGCTCTAAACGCCGAGGGGGATATAAGCTAATCAGGTTAGACATAATAATAATGTTGGTATTTGTTAAGCGCTGACTATGTGCCGAGCACTGTTCTAAGCGCTGGGGTAGACACGGGGGAATCGGGTCGTCCCACGTGGGGCTCACAGTCTTCATCCCCATTTTACAGATGAGGTCACTGAGGCACCGAGAAGTGAAGTGACTCGCCCAAAGTCACACAGCTGACAAGTGGCCGAGCGGGGATTCGAACCCATGACCTCTGACTCCAAAGCCCGTGCTCTTTCCACCGAGCCACGCTTCTCTGTCCCACATGGGACTCACAGTCTCAATCACCGTGAATAGTTGAGGCGAAGAGAAGCTGAGTGACTTGCCCAAGGTCATTCAGCCGACATGTAGAGCAGCGAGGATTAGAACCCAGGTCCTTCTGATTTCCAGGCCCAAGCTCTATCCACTAAGCAATACTGCTTCTTCTTGTGGAACTGTGGTATTGGCTAAACGCTAACTATGTGCCAAGCACTTTACTATGCTCTGGGTTGGATACAGGCAAATCAGATTGGGCACAGTCCCTGTCTCCTGTGGGACTCACAGCCTCAATCTCCATTTTACAGATGAGGTTACTGAGGCACAGAGAAGTGAAGTGGCTTGCCCACGGTCACACAGCAGAACATGTGGCAGAGCCGGGATTAGAACCCATGACCTTCTGACTCCCGACCTTGGCAATAGCCGCCATGATGCTTCTCATAGTTTTGTCTGTTCCCAGAGCGGAGGGAGGGTCGCAAGCTAGGAAGGCCATTTTGGTCTCCCAGGCAGTGGAGTTATCTTTTGGCGTTCTTTCGGTTTTTATTACTTTGCTGTGGAAGTCCGAGAAGCCTCTCCTGGCTAAGGATGACGTTCGGTGATCGACGAAGTTCAGTCAGATGTTGGAAGTCAGCACTGGGCTCCTTGTCACCTGCTTCATAACCAAGGGGTAGGTGCCCAACTCTGAAGGGTGGCCCGAAGCAGCGAGGCTCAGTGGAAAAGAGCCCGGGCTTCGGAGTCAGAGGTCGTGAGTTCGACTCCCGGCCCTGCCACCTGTCAGCTGTGTGACTGTGGGCGAGTCACTTCGCTTCTCTGGGCCTCAGTTACCTCATCTGCAAAACGGGGTTTAACTGTGAGCCTCACGTGGGACGACCTGATGACCCTGCATCTCCCCAGCGCTTCGAGCAGTGCTCTGCACATAGTAAGCGCTTAAAAAATACCAACCTTATTGTTATTATCCAGATCCAGAGAAGGCTCAATCAACTGAGACCGAAAACTCACTATACACAGGGAAAATATCTACTAACTCTCTTATATTGCACCTTCCCAAGGATTTAGTCCAGTGCTCTGCACGCAGTAATAAACCCCATTGATGGATTAATCGACAGTAGGCTAGGAATGCCACTATTTCTGTCCCTCAGATTATGTGGTTTTAACTTTCTGTTCTTTCTATTCTTATTTCTTTGACTCAGAGAGTGTGAGAGTTCTCCTAGCTAAAGACGGTGCTCTGTGACTAGTGGAGATGAGTAAGTTGTTCTGAAGTCGCACTCCTTCCCATTCAACAATTCCCTAACAGCCATATGGTCCTCCCACGATTTTTACCTATTTTTTCCACTCATCTCATCGTCAACATGTTACTTGGAAAGCGCTTTGTGTCAGGCACTGCTCTAAGCACTGGGGTGGATTAAAAAACAGATTGAACACAATCCTTCTTCCACATGCGGCTCAAAATCTAAGTAGGAGGGAGAACAGGTAGTGAATCCCCATTTTACAGGTGAGGAAACTAAGGCAGAGAGAAGCGAAGTGACTTGCCCAGCGTCATACAGCAGGCAACTGGCAAGAGAAGCGGCGCGGCTCGGTGGAAAGAGCCCGGGCTTGGGAGTCAGAGGTCATGGGTTCTAATCCCGCCTCTGCCACTTGTCAGCTGTGTGACTTTGGGCAAGTCACCTCACTTGTTTGGGCCTCAGTTACCTCCTCTGTAAAATGGGGATGAAGACTGTGAGCCTCAAGAGGGACGACCTGATCACCTTGTATCCCCCCAGCGCTTAGAACAGTGCTCCGCACATAGTAAGCGCTTAACAAATACCAATATTATTAACTGGCGGAGCCGGGATCAGAACCCAGGTCCTCTGATTCCCTGGTCCCTGCTCCTTCTTCCACCGGGCTCTGCGCTTCTCACAGAGGCAGTTGGGCGCCCAGCAGGGTCTGCTGCTGAGAGGGCACACGGAATTCTCTTGGTCCAGGACCACAGGCAACGTTTGGTTTCCCACTCAAGACGCCAACAGTGGGTACAGCCGGGGATGTGAGGTGTACAAACTGGCCAAGGGCAGACAGGGATGCTCTGTTCTTTGGCCACAGTCCGTTAACTACGTCCGGCAATCACCGACTCACTACAGTGTGAAACAGCGTCGCTGGATGCCATCACGCTTGGATGATCCATCGTGGCGTCATGTGATCCCATCACCGTCTGTGGGCGTGCCTCGCGGCGTGACACTTCAGGTGGAACCTGGCTGCGGAATTTTTTTCTTCTGTGGTATTTGCTACGTGCGTACTAGTGCTGTACTAAGTGCTGAGGTAGATAAGAAGGTAGGCAGGTCGGACACGGTCTCTGTCCCACGTGGGACTCACATTTTTATTCCCCATTTTACAGGGGATGGAATGAGGCCCAGAAAAGTGAAGTGACTTGCCCAAGGTCACAGATCAAAAAGGTGGCGGGATTCGGATTAGAATCCAGGTCCTTTTGACTCCCAGGTCCACGCTCTGCCCACTAGGCCACTACTGTGTGACCTTGGGGAAGTAATTTCACTTCTCTATGCCTCGGTGACCTCATCTGTAAAATGGGGATTGAGACCGTGACCCCCCTGTGGGGCAGGGATTGTGTCCAACAGTTTACTCGTATCCATCCCAGTGCTCGGTACACTGCCTGGCACGTAAGTGCTTGACCAATACCACAGTTATCTGTGAACTACTGTAGAGGAAGAACTAGCAGAATTTAGACACAATCTGAAGATGGAGGAGAATGATGGGGATGATCAAGGATTAATAATTGAGGTAATAATTGTTACGCGATTACTAGGGGCCAAGCACTGTACTAAGCACCGGGGTTAATACAAGGCAATCAGGTCCCACATGGGGCTCCCAGTCTAAGGAGGAGGAAGAACAGGAATTGAAGACCGTAAGCCCGTCACACGGCAGGGACCGTCTCTATCTGTTGCCGACTTGTTCATTCCAAGCGCTTAGTACAGTGCTCTGCACATAGTAAGCGCTCAATAAATACTACTGAATGAATGGATGAATGAATGAATTTTTCAGATGAGAGAAATTCAGGCACCGTGACTAGTGTAAGTCAGTTAATCGTACTTATTGAGCACTTAGTGGGGGCAGAGCACTTTACAAAGTGCTCATGAGAGTACAATATAGCGATAAACGGACACATTCCCGGCCCACAAGGAGTTTATAGTATAAGGGGGAGACAGACATTGATATAAACGAGTAAATAAATGATACGTGCATAAGTGAGGAGGGGCTGGGAGGGGGTATGGGTGAGCGGAACAAGTGAGGGGGACGCAGAAGGGAGTGAGAGAAGAGGAGAGTCGATAAGGTCACACGGCAGACAAGGGGCCCAGCTGGGATTGTCCATTCCAAGCGCTTAGTCCAGTGCTCTGCACATAGTAAGCGCTCAGTCAATGCTATCGAATGAATGAATGAACCCGGGTCCTCTGATTCCTAGGCCACTGCTCTTTCCACTAGGCCACGCTGCTTCTCAGTTTACACCAAGGTTTCCAACTTCTGGGACTAGGAGGACGGTGGCCTTGTCTAGAGAGTTGTGAAAGTTAGCCAGAAGGGAAAGCTCACAGTTAGCAAGAAAGAAAGGCTTAGGAGGGAACTGACGTTTTAGGTGCCAGCGGATCAGGTACACGTGGGGATTTCTCAGAGGCAGAAGATTTGGTTGGTGAAGCAGATGAAAGTTAGGACTGGAAATTCATTCAATAGTGTATATTGAGCGCTTACTATGTGCAGAGCACTGTACTAAGCGCTTGGAATGGAGAAGTCGGTAACAGAGACGGTCCCTGCCCTTTGACGGGCTCGCAGTCTAATCGGGGGAGACGGACAGACGAGAACGATAGCAATAAATAGAATCGAGGGGATGAACGGCTCATTAAAACAATTGCAAATAAATAGAAGCAAGGCGATGTGCATTTCATTAACAAAGTAACATAACCGGAAATGCAGATTTGAGTGTCATCGCATAGGAAAGTAGCTGAAGCCGTGTATGTAGATGAGCTCCTCTGCCACTTACCTGCTGGGTGGCCTTGGGTGAGTCACTTAACATCTCTGGGCCTCAGTTTCCTTATCCTTAAAATGGAGATTCAATATCTGTTCTCCCAGCGTGGCTCAGTGGAAAGAGCCTGGGCTTCGGAGTCAGAGGTCATGGGTTCGACTCCCAGCTCTGCCACCTGTCAGCTGTGTGACTGTGGGCAAGTCACTTCACTTCTCTGGGCCTCAGTGACCTCATCTGTAAAATGGGGATTAACTGGGAGCCTCACGTGGGACAACCTGATGACCCTGTATCTACCCCAGCGCTTAGAACAGTGCTCTGCACATAGTAAGCGCTTAACAAATACCAACATTATTATGGACTGGGAGTCCACTGGGGCATGGGGTCTTTGTCCAAGCTGATTGTCTTGGAACTGTCCCAGTGCTTAGTGCAGTGCTTGACACATAGTAAGTGCTTAACGAATACCGCCGTCAGCAACATCATCATCAGAAGATACTAATCAAAGACTACTCTCTATAGATTAAGAGTTCGAAATGCGTCATGACTGTTCCATGATGTTCAGTAGGTACGAATCCTAATGCTCCAGTAATTTCCATGAGCCTCCCAGAAGAAATATCATGGCCTGACGGAAAGAGCTCGGGCCTGGGAGAGGACCTGGGTTCTAATCCCAGCTCTACCGCTTGTCTGCTATGGGACCTTGGGCGTGTCACTTAACTTCTCCGAATCTGAGTTCTGTTCTTCCTCCTACTTAATTAACGTTGGTATTTGCTAAGCGCTGACTACGTGCAGAGCACTGTTCTAAGCGCCGGGGTAGATACAGGGTCATCAGGTTGTCCCACATGAGGCTCGCAGTCTTCATCCCCATTTTACAGATGAGGTAACTGAGGCACAGAGAAGTGAAGTGACTGGCTCACAGTCACACAGCTGACAGGTGGCAGAGCAGGGATTCGAACCCATGACCTGTGACTCCCAAGCCCGGGCTCTTTCCATTGAGCCACGCTGCTTCCCACAAGAAATACTTATACTTCCTTATACTTAGACTGTGAGCCCCATGTGGGACGGGACTCTGTCCAACCTAATTACCTTATGTCTACCCCAGCGTTTAGAACATTGTCGGACACATAGTAAATACCCTAAAAAATGACAGGTTGGTCTTCATGAATCTGTTTTCTTTAATTTTGTGTGTCTGGGCATCATTGGACACTACTAGTAGAAGCAATATGGCTTAGTGGATAGACCACTGGGAGTCAGAAGTACCTGGGTTCTAATCCTGGCTCCGTCACCTGTCTGCTGTGGGACCTTGAGCAAGTCACTTCACTTCTTTGGGCCTCAGTTACCTCATCTGTAAAATTGGGGATTAAGACTGTGAGTCCATGTGGGGCATGGATTGTGTTCAACTTGATCAGCTTATATCTACACCAGCATTTAGAACAATGCTTGGCACATGCTAAGCGCTTAACAAGTACCATTATTATTATTACTGGTTAAGTGGAAGAATTTGGTGATGGGCTTCAGCTGATTGCAGATCATTCTCCTTTGTTGAGGGAGGGATGTGTGAGTTAAACTGTCTTCAGCTTTACAGTTGGATGAGTGGGTTCATTTTTGAAAACATTTGGTAAGTAGCTGCCTGCCATCTTGTGAGTGTGCTTTCAGTGCATTCATCAGAACTAAACAGGTCCTGGGTAACTGGTCTCAAGGATTTTTGATGATGCTCATGTGATGCTGTTTTTCCCATCTCTGTAGACAACACCTCTGTTGCCTCTATCTCACAAGCCCATAACCTTGGCATTGTCCTCGACACATCTCTCTCATTCCTCTGTCACCAACTCCTGTTGGTTCCACCTTCACTCTTAAAATCGTCCCTTTCCTCTCTATCTAAAAAGCTACCTTGCTCATCCAAACACATATCCTGTCCCACCTTGACTACTACGTCTGCCTCCTCGCTGATCTTCCGGCCTCCTGTCTCTCCCCACTCCAATCCACATTTCACTCTGATGCGCAGATCATTTATCAACAAAAACATTAAGTCTAGGTCTCCCCACTCCTCAAGAACCTCCAATGGCTGTCTATCCACCTCCGTGTCAAACGGAAAATCCTTTCCATTGGCTTCAAAGCATTCAGTTAGCTCACCCCATCCTACCTCACCTCACTAATCTCCTTCTACATTCCGGCCTACACATTCTGCTCTTGTAGGACTAGCTTTCTCACTGTGCTCCCATCTTGTCTATCTCACCACCGACCCTTTTCCCGCATCCTGCCCCTAATCTGGAACTCCCTCCTGCTATATTTATGCCAGACCACTACTCTCTCTACTTTCAAAGCATCGTTAAGGTCACATCTTCTTCAAGAGGCCTTCCCCGATTAAACTCCCTTTTCCCCAGTTGGCTTTCCCTTTGCTCTATGCGCTTTGATCTGTGACTTCATCATTCATTCAGTCGTATTTACTGAGCATTTACCGTGCGCAGAGCACTTTACTAAGAGCTTGGGAGAGTACAGTATAACCATAAACAGACACATCCCCTGCCCAGAGCAACCTGATCTTTAAACATTTGATATTTGCCCGCCTCCAACCCCCACCCCGAGTACTTCTGTACATATCTTTAAATTATATAAATCACCTTTTCATTCATATTGTCTGCCTCCCCCTCTAGACTGTGTGCTCATTCTGGGCAAGGAACACGTCTGCTAATTCTGTTGTATTGTACTCTCCTAAGCAATGAGTACAGTGATATGCATATTTTAAGTGCTCAATAAATATGAATGATTGACTGATCGATCAGAGTCTCATGAGATGAAAGTTTTTTTCCAGAGTACTGGAATAAAGTTCCTCATCCTTCATCTTAGCACCGCAACACAGTTTCAATTGAACAAGATTAAACCTATTCCACAACCATATTTTATCCTATTAGACAATGGCAATAGAGTCAGGGAAAATTAAACTTTGCCGTAGCCTGCATGTTATTTGTGGAGTAGCTATGGATCATGCATCTTCATCTTTCTCCCTGTTTCATTTCACATCTCTTTTTTTTTTTGCATTTTCTTTCTCCTCTTCCTTATCTGAATTTATGCACTCTCTTCTTTTTCCCCTCTGTCTTTCACCCTCAGTTGTTTTTCCTGTTCTGTCCTCTCTTTTTTCCTCTCCTATTCTCTCCCACTCTTTCCTTTTGTTTCTCTTACTGATCTCTTTTTTCCCCTTCCCTGGTTTTCTTACTCACTCTCTCTTTCTGTCTTGCTCACTTCCTTCTCTTTCCCTCCTCCACCCCCCCACCTGTCTTATTAAATGTCTGTGTGTCCACAAACCTACTCTACATCTTTGACTTTTGGACTCTATTTTTAACTATTCTTCTGACAGTCCCCAAAATAGGCTTCCTATCAACCCCTTGTTAAGTGCCTGGAGATTGCCCAGCAGCATGGAAAGGTTTCAGCATTTTATATCTTGATGTGTTATCCACACACCATACGGTACATCATTAGTCAATTTATTTTCTTGAAAAACATGAGTGGGGTATTTTTTTTTCTGTTAAAAAAAGCTTATTCATTTCCCATTTTAAATCTATGAGTCAAGGTATCTATAGAGAGAAGTGAGTAAGAAGGAAAATAACAACAACGAATCATAAGGATCCTGGTTATATATGGCTTTTTGATCGTAAACATAGCCTATGTTCTTATCCCATTTTTGGATCTATTTATTTCCAATTTCTACTTCCTGATCATACTTTCCCCCTGGTACTTTTCCCTTTTCAGCCAAGTTTTCACTGGACTTTATTTTCAAAGTAGTTACAGTTCCTTTGTGATGCAAAATCTTGGATTTCTAAAATAAAACCAGATAAAGGAAAGATCGTGGCTATATGGTTATTGAGCAAGGGGAAAGCTTTTTTTTTCCTAATACCTGCAATTTACATTAGAATCAAATTTTGAGCTTTTGAAAGGTCCCAGGTATGACACTGCCTGGAATTTTTTGTAGTCTTTCTTCTTTGAGCTGAGGAATCCATTAGGAGTAAGAGGGTTGAAATTTATTGGCACCTACATGGTAGTCCTGATTTCAGACCATGGTAAAAAGATAAAGCCCTTCCCCTATCCAGGAGAATCTTGTCTCATGAGATGTATTTAGAGATAAGTTTTATGCCCTATCCACATATGAAGTTAACTCCGAGGAGGTAGGGAAAATGGGGTTTGAGGTAGAGTTTTTTCCAGCCTCATACACCCACTAGACTGTAAGCTCCTTGAGAACGAGGTTCATGTCAACCAACTCTGTTGAATTGTACTCTCCCCAGTGCTTAGTACAGTGCTCAGCACATAATAGCTCAATAAATAATAATAGTAGTAATGATGTTGGTATTTGTTAAGCACTTACTGTGTGCAGAGCACCGTTCTAAGCGCTGGGGGAGATACAGGGGAATCAGGTTGTCCCACGTGAGGCTCACGGTCTTAATCCCCATTTTATAGATGAGGTAGCTGAGGCACAGAGAGGTTAGTGACCTGCCCACAGTCACACAGCTGACAAGTGGCAGAGCAGGGATTCCAACCCACGACCTCTGACTCCCAAGCCCGTGCTCTTTCCACTGAGCCACGCTGCTTCTCTAATACGGAATACTCAAATACTGTTGATTGACTGGTGGAAGTGAGCGCTCCTAATCTCCCAAGACAAATGGAAATCAGTGTTCAAACATTAAACTATTTCCAAAAGATACCAGAGAACTTGATAAGAGGGAAACCATGTCTTGTGGGCAGCTTCTCATATTAAATCATTTGTCAAGTGTCCATTAGACCGAAGATTATCTTTGAGCAAAAAGTGTGTTTTCAAGAATAACAAAAATATGCCTTACAAAAGAAAATGTAGTGCTCTCTGTGGCATCTTGGATTTATATTTTCTTAAATGGATGCATTTTGGTTAAGACTGATCTGCCAAGCTGACCTTACCATGAGTTACCATGAGTAGGAATCAAAGGCGGAATAGCCATATTTTAAACTCTCTTGTAGTCTCCAGCCTTCGAACAGTGTTTTCACTGCAGTAAAGATGTCGAATTTTGTATTTATGCAACATGCAGATTCATTCCAAAAGTTCAGCTCATCTCTGCTCTCTTAACAATCATCCACACCCTTCTCATTCAGATGGCGCTGGTGGCTGAGATCAATTTTCCTGGCCGGGTCCTCTCCTGCTGCCTCATTTCCCTTTCTCCCAACCCTACTCCTATTAAGAAGAGCTGAATCTAAGGGATTTGGGGTACCCTTCTCAAAACTCATCCCTAAGATCTGGGGCCCTTAAGAACAAAACCCCATGCTGATGCATGGCATAGCAGATAGTTGCGGTGATAGTGGAAGTGAGTGCTTACTGTGTGCCAAGCACCCTTCTAAGCACTAGGGTAGACACAAGTTAACTTGGCTGGTCACAGTCCCTGGCCCGCGTGGGGCTCACAGTCGAAGGGAGAACAGGTATGGAATCGCCAGTTTACGGATGAGGGTCTTGGAACGGGATCTGAGAAAGGATGAAGGACCTTGGTGAAGGAGATGACTCGGTCCCCCTCGTGCCTCGTTCTTCCTTACCACATTTCCTTCTGGGCTGTCCCTCCCACCATTTACTCACCCTAATCCCTCCTTTTTCCCCCTCACCAATCTCTCATATGTCTCCCATCAGCCCAAGCCATAGTAACCCATCGGCCACCTCTAGCCCTTATGAATGTATACGCGCCCTCAGAACTCCCGTGTATGTGTATTCAATTATACATTCAATTATTTATTGTGACTATTCTAGTTGTAAATATTATTTATGTCTCTACCCCTTTAGAATGTAAGTTCTTGGTGGATTCCTATGGGTGTACTTTCCAAGCACTTACTATACAGTGCATCACAGCAAGTGGGTTTTGGGGGGCTTTTATATGGTATTTTTTTAAGCGCTTACTTGTGCCAGGCACTGTATTAAGCTCTGGAGTAGATACAAGCTGATCAGGTTGGACCCAAGAGCGTGGGCTTAAGAGTCAGAGGTCGTGGGATCTAACCCCGTCCCCGCTGTGTGACTTTGGGGAAGTCACTTAACTACTCTGTGCCTCAGTTACCTCATCTGTAAAATGGCGATTAAGACTGTAAGCCCCACTTGGGACAACCTGATTACCTTGTGTCCCGTCCCCCCCCCCCCCCCCCCACCCAGCGCTTAGAACAGTGCTTGGCACATAATAAACGCTTAACAAATACCATAATTATTATTATGCCCCGCGTAGGGCTCACAGTCTTAATCCCCATTTTGCAGATGAGGAAACTGAGGCCCAGAGAAGTTAAGTGACTTACCCAAGGTCACACAGCAGACAAGTGGCAGAGCTAAGATTAGGCCATAGATCCTTCTGACTCCCAGAGCTGTGCTCCATCCACTAGTCCATGCTGCTTCCCTCCGGGCACACAATAAAAATTACTAGTACTACTATAGTTTTAGCCAAAAAGCAATAGCCAAAATCTTGGAAAAACTCGTTGAATGGAAATCTCGTTAGCATAGAAACAGGCAGTTATTAGCTAAACCAATTAACAGGATGGGTCATTCATTTACCTTCCCACTTGATTCATCAGAGAGAACCAAGAAGAAGAGGATTGAAAGCAGGAGCTTGCCTTCACGCGCTGGAGAGTTTGAAAAGATAGAGAAGCGGCTCAGTGGAAAGAGCCCGGGCTTGGGAGTCCGAGGTCATGGGTTCAAATCCCGGCTCCGCCACTTGTCAGCTGAGTGCACTTCTCTGTGCCTCAGTTCCCTCATCTGTAAAATGGGGATGAAGACTGTGAGCCCTACGTGGGACAACCTGATTACCCTGTATCTTCCCCAGCACTTAGAACAGTGCTTGGCACATAGTAAGCGCTTAACAAATACCAACATTACAAGATAGGAATCGGAGACAGAAAAGCAAAATCTTTAAGATTTAGAGAGGAAAAGTCTCCGAGTGGTTCCACCTGGAAAAACACTGCTGTGACAGCCTGGGCTCCTCCCATAGGTGATGTCCCAAGCCGCAGTCGGTCAGTAGGTGGATCATATTTATTGAGCCCTTAGGGTGTGCAGAGCACTGTACTGAGTGCTTGGGGGAGTACAGTATAACAATATGACAGATACATTCCCCATCCACGACAAGCTTACCGTCTAGAGGGGGACACAGATGTTAATAGAAATAAATATAGTACAGATCTCTACATAAGTCTTGTAGGGCTGGCAGGTCGCGAAGGGGGTGGGGGGTGGGGGATTAATGAAAGGAGCAGGTCAGGGACACTCAGAAGGAAGTGGGAGAAGAGGAAAGGAGGGCTTAGTCTGGGAAGGCCTCAAAGAGGAAATGGATCTTCAGTAAGACTTCGAAGGTCGGGGGAGAGCAGTGGTCTGTCTGTCTGATATGAAGAGGGAGGGTGTTCCCGGACAGACGCGGCACGGTGGCTCGGACTCGGGGGTGAGATAGGTGAGACTGAGGTACAATGAGAAGGTTAGCATTAGAGGAGCAAAGTGAACGGGGTGGGTTGTAGTAAGAGTAGCAAGCTGCAGTCAGGCAGTGAGTCAGTAGTATTTACTGAGCGCTTACAGTGTGCCGTAGTAAGCACTTAGGAGAGTAGAGCATACAATAAGCGGACACATTCCCCACCCCCAATGAGCTTACGGTCTAGAGGGGGAGACAGAAATTAATGTAAATAAAATTACAGATATGTACTTAAGTGCTGTGAGGCTGAGAGGAGGGATGAATGAAGGGAGCAAGTCAGGGTGACACGGAAGAGAGGGGAAGATTTAGGAGGGAATGTTTAGGGGATGCAGGTTGTGGACTCCCGGAGGCTGTCAATTGCCTGGGAAGGGAAAACCCTTGAGGATCCCAGGACTCTGATGTTTCCACCAGGCATCCTAGAGTTGCTTTTTCAGTGATCCTGGGGCAGAGAGAGCTGGGCAAGTCTCAACATGTCAGTTGATCAATCAGTGGTATTTAGTGAGTGATTGCTGTGTGCAGAACTCTGTACTGAGCACCTAGGAGGGTAAAGCATAACAGTATCGGTAGTCACCTTTCCTGCCTACAAGGAGCTTATAGTCTAATGTCATGCATTCACCTGCCAGAAGTACAGAAACTGTGAGTAACAAGCTAGATAGCGTGCTCTGTCGGAAAGAGCATGGTCTGCCACTGGCCTGCTGGGCAACCTTGAGCAAGGCTCTTCACCTCGCTGTGCTTCAGTTCCCTCATCTCTAAACTGACGAAGAGGTACCTGCTCTCCCCACTTCTTGTATTGTGAGCCCTGTGGGGGAACAGAGACAGTCTTATCTGACACATAAGATACCAGTTATCTGAGCTGAGTACAGTGCTTAGAATGCCATAAATGTTTAATAAATACTAAAATAATGAATATTTGGTTGCTGGAATTTGTCAATTTCAGATGTGCCTGCCGAACCATCAAACAAAACTCTTCACTACTGGCTTTAAACCCTCCGTCACATTGCCCCCTCCTACCTCACTTGGCTACTCTCCTTCTACAACCCAGACTGTCCACTCTGTTCCTTTAATGCTAACCTCACTGTGCCCCCATCTCATCTATCTTGCCGCTGACCTCTAATTCACATCCTGCCTTTGGCCTGGAATGCCCTCCCTCTTCAAATCTGCCAGACAGTTACTCTCCGTGCCTTTCAAAGCCTTAGTGAAGGCCCATCTCCACCGAGAGGGCTTCCCTATCTAAGCCCCCCTTCCTTCTCCCTCTCCCTTCTGCGATGCCCTGTCTTGCTCCCCTTGTCCATCACCCCCTCCCAGCCCCACATCACTTATGTACATATCTGTAATTTATTTATTTATATTAATGTCTGTCTCTCCACCACCCTCCCTCCCCCCACCCACCCACACCAGACTGTAAGCTCGTGGTGGTCTAGGAATGCGTCTGTTTATTGTTGTATTGTACTCCCCCAAGCACTTAGTACAGTTCTCTGCACCCAGTAAGCTCTCAATAAATCCGAATGAATGAATGAATGAATGAATGAATGAATGAATGAATGTCCCGAAGGACACACTCTTCACTTGAAGTTTACTTGGTAATACTTGGCTGCTTTCATAATAATGCTAATAATAATTGTTCAGCACTTACTACACTGTATACTTGTACACTGTCCCACATGGGGTTCACAGTCTTAGTAGAAGAGAGGACAGGCATTAAATCTCTATACCAGCTATTCTGAAGCCCAGAGAAATTGTGACATGTCCAAAGTCACACAGCAAAGAAGTGACAGAACTAGGATTAGAACCCTGGTCCTCCAATTCCCAGCCCCTTGTTTTTTCCATATGCTACTTCTGGCTATCCCCACCTCCAAATTTGAACTACATTAGAGAGGACCCCAAAAGATATCCTGCCTTGTCTGAAGCCACGAGTGTGAGGATTTGAGATATTTTGTTCTCCAGAAGACAGTGGAATAGAGCATCCAGGAAATAGAGAAGTGGATGGAAGGTGTGTCTCCCTCCTTCTCATCCTTTCCTCTTTGTGTGATTGGAGCACAATGCTTCCACAGATACTGTACTTGCATTTTAAGGCTTTAGGCTTATCCCCAGGTCTTGTCACCTAGTCAGTTGCCTTATTCTCCAGGATTGCCTCAGCGAAAACCCTCTTTTTTATGGCATCTTTTAAGCGCTTACTATGGACCAGGCACTAAGCACTTGGGTAGATACAATATGATCAAGTTGGGCACCTCCCTGTCCCACATGGGGCTCACAGTCTTAATCCCCATTTTACGAACGATTTAACTGAGGCTCAGAGAAGTGAAGTGACTTACCAAAGGTCACACAGCAGACCAGTGTCAGAGCTGGGATCAGAACCCTGGTCAATCAGACTCCCGGGCCTGTGCTGAATCCAATGGGCCATGCTGGGAGAGCTAGAAAGGACGGAAGCAGTATGGTTAGGGGATAAAGCATGGCCCTGGTAGAAGAACTGAGTTCTGTTGTGGCTCGGCCAGTTGTCTGTGTTCTTGGGCAAGCCCACTTCACTGTGCCTCAGTTACTTCTTCTGTAAAATGGGGATTTAGACTGTGAGCCCTTTGTGAGACATGGACTATGTCCTACCCGATAAGCTTGTATCTACTCCATTGCTTAGTACAGTGCTTGGCACATAGTCAGTGCTTAACAAATATACCTTAAAGGGAAAAAAAAAACAGCCGGGGGAAATGGCCTCAGAAGATGACCCTTGGGAGTGGGATTTGAAATGAACCTCTAAAATTGAAAATTCCAATATGCCAGCCTACGTCCACCATTTTTCCTACCAGTTCTCTACTTGAAGAAAAGCTTTGTTTTCTGATGATAAGCCTTTCCTCTCTTGTTTTTTCAGGGTGGACAATTCGGAGGATCCTGTGTATGAAAGCTTAGAGGAGTTCCATGTTTTTGTCTTAGCCCATATATTAAGAAGACCGATTGTGGTTGTAGCAGACACAATGTTAAGGGACTCTGGTGGTGAAGGTAAGTTGATTTAGAAGGATGCAATGTATCGGTCTCCTCAGCAAATGTATCATTTGTGATATTTAAGGATGAAAGACAAAATGTTGTAGTTCTCCTTTTAATATGTAGGTAGAAAGTAGAAGACTGATTAAAAAAAAATAAATGGAACTGAAGCCATTACAATTCATTGACATTTTTAATGACTGAGCATAACTGGATCTAATTGGCCCCCATATATATTTGAAATTTAAGCTATTGTACACCAACGTATCCAAACTAATATTGATGTAAATGTATGGATAACTGGCTTTCCTTCTACTCAGGGTGGTGATATTGGTGTGGGTGCAGGCATTTGTGTGTGTGTGTGTGTATATATATATATATATATGCCTATGTATATATATACACATATATATACACATATATACATATATATGTATATATAGTCATTTAACTTCCCTAAAACCTCATAATTGGAAGGAATCTCAGAAATGTTATGTCTTTTGCAACCTTGGAGCAAGTATCATCAAAATTGCATCACCGTCCATCAGGTGAAAACTGGTCCAATTTGCTTAATGAAGCAAGCTATAGAATGCGAACCACTTTTCCAAGTCCCAGGATTAATAGGATTGAGTCAGTCATTAACTGAGCGCTTATGGTGTCCACAGCACTGTATTAATTGCTCGGGAGTGGACAATATAATAATATAGTGGACACATTCCCTGCCCACAGAGAGCTTCCAGTCTAGAGGGGGAGACAGACGTTAATACGTCAATAAAATTATAGATATGTACGTAATTGCTGGTGGGCTGGGGGGGTGGGGTGGAGTGAAGGGAGTGGGAGAAGAGGAAAGGAGGGACTAGTCAGGGAAGGCCTCTTGGAGATGTGCCTTCAAGAAGGCTTTGAAGGTGGGGAGAGTAATTGTCTGTTGGATATGAAGAGGGAGGCCAGAGGTAGGACATGGGTGAGTGGTTGGCAGTGAGATAAATGAGACGGAGGCAGATGGAGAGTTAGGACACCACCTTTTTGTTTTCGATTCTACCACTTTGGGCTCTATTTTATTTCAGTTACTATAGTTCCCTGTGACTCGGTTGGTCCAACAATGAGAGGAATGCAGTGTGTGTAGAGGAAATAAGGACATGCTATAGGAGCTTTTCATATTCAAAATCCCCATTGATTTCACCAGGAATTTCCTGACTTGTCGGGACTGCAGAATCCATCTCTCTCTCTTAATAATAGTATTTATTTATATATTGTAAATTATTTACCTATATTATTGACTGTCTCCCCACCTAGAGTGCAAGCTCGTTGTGGTCAGCGGCTGTATCTACCAACTCTGTTGTATTGTATTCTCCTAAGCACTTAGTATTGTGCTCTGCACGCAGTTAATGCTCAATAAATACCATTGTTGATGATGATGAGGGGAATCTCAGCATTGTCATTTGAAGTTTTTTAATAGACTTAATCTTCAGTAGCTGTTCTTGGTACCTAATTTTTTTTGTCAATGATAAAAACAAAATTTTATTTTTAATTAAAATCTGTAGCTAGTTTTGGGGAAATGTTCTTCTACCTTGGATAGTTTTTAGGATTTTCCTTCTATATTTTTAATAAGAAATGTGCCTAAAGTAATCCCTTTGTCTCTCCAAAATTTGACTCCTGACATTTTTATCGCCCAGATGATTTAACCTTGTGCTAGTTTAAGCACCTCAGTGGCTTGGATTTGATTAAGGGTGCAATTCAGAGGGCTTTGTAAATTTTGATGGAGAAGAAATGAAAGCAGCAAATAAACTCCTGGAAGCAAGCAGCTTTCATAAACCAGAAGAGAGACTATGGAAAATAAGATGAGAGAAAGATTGCTCTCCAGAATGTTCCGGAAATATTTCCTAGCCTGAGAAATCTAGTGATTATGCAGTTGAAAATATCCTAGAGCCAATTTTTTTTTTTTTTTACTCACGTCACTATACCGCATAGGATTGGGTGATGATAAACAGTGGAAATTACAATCGGAAATGTCTACAATTGGATGAGGAGTATTTGAAAAAAAAAAAAAAAAAAAAGAACTATGGCCCATCTCCCCTCCCCCCCACCCCTGCCTCACCACACCAACGATCTTTTGGTTCACGTGACAGGGAACATGTGGACCAACTCTGTTGTTCTTTTGTACTCTCCCAAGCACTCAGTACAGTGCTCAGCACACAGGAAGGGCTCAACAAATAGGACGGATTGATATTTCCCAAATTCTGTTTGTCGTTTCAGCATTTGCACCTATTCCTTTCGGAGGAATTTACTTGCCCTTGGAAGTTCCACCCAACAGATGCCACTGCTCACCTCTGGTTCTAGCTTACGATCAAGCCCATTTCTCCGCCCTCGTGTCCATGGAGCAAAAAGATCAGCAGAGAGAGCAAGGTGAGCCAAGATTCAAATTGCGAAGGGGCACTGGGGGATGTGGTCATAATGACTAAGAAGGCCACACCCTTTGGGTTCAAGTCAGCAATCTGAATGGTTAGAATTTTACATTCATTTGGAATACCGGTGCGTTATAAAGTATGATAGTAGGAATATGTTTTCAATAGTCTTTTGATGATATTTCCTGAAAAACCTTTGTTTTCATTAAAATCTGTAGTCGTTTTGTCGTTAGAAATGTCAGTATGCAATCTAGTTGTGGGAGCCAGTGTATAATCAATCGACTGTATTTACTGAGTGCTTCCTCTAAGGAGAACACTGTACTTGGTGGAGTACAATATGACAGAGTTGATAGACACACTTCCTTGTGCAGAATGAGCTTATAATTTAGGGGGGAGAGAGACATTAAAATAAATTAATTAGAGGAGCAGTGTGGCTCAGTGGAAAGAGCATGGGATTGGGAGTGGGATTGGTCATGGGCTCGAATCCCAGATCTGCCACTTGTCAGCTGTGTGACTGTGGGCAAGTCACTTCACTTCTCTGGGCCTCAGTGCCTTCATCTGTAAAACGGGGATGAAGACTGTGAGCCTCATGTGGGACATCCTAATTACCCTGTCTACCCCAGCGCTTAGAACAGCGCTGTGCACATAGTAAGCGCTTAATAAATACCGACATTAACATTAAATTACAGATATGTACATAAGTGCGGCAGGGCTTGGGGCTCTCACCCGCTAGACTGTAAGCTACTCGAGAGCAGGGAACGTGTCCACCAACTCTGTTATATTGTACTTTCCCAAGTGTCGGTACAGTGCTCTGCTCACAGTAAGCACTCAATAAATGTGCTCAGTAACTGGAGAAGCAGTGTGGCCCTGTGGAAAGAGTACGGGGGCCTGGGAGTCAGAGAACCTGGATCCTAATCCCTGCTCTGCCGTTTGTCTGCTGTATGTCCTTGGGCAAGTCACTTAACTTTTCTGGGTCTCGGTTCCCTCATCTTCAAATGGGGATTCAGTAACTGTTCTCCGTCCTACTCAGACTGTTAGTCCCATGTTAGGATCTTGAGGTTCTGACGATCTTCTGTTTACCCCAGCGCCGGTACAGTGCTTAGTAAGCACTTAACAGGTATTATTATTACAAATTATAATAAATATTATTGATTAATTGACTCCCTGCCCACAGGAGCTTACGAGGCTTCTCTCCTGTAACGATTATGGAGGGAGTCTGTGGAAGAGGGTTGAGTCCATTATAAGAAAAGTGGAAAACCGGCTAGTGCAGGAATTTTTGGCTACTTGAAACAAGACTGGCTCCTCTCTAGGATGGCCAGTGATAATAATGGAGAGTACCAGTTGGTCCCTTTGCCTAAATGAAGGCACATCTCCTCCAAGAGGCCTTCCCTGACTAAACCCTCCTTTCCTCTTCTCCCACTCCCTTCTGCATCGCCCTGTCTTGCTCCTTTTATTCATCCCCCTCCCAGACCCGTATCACTTATGTACCTATCTGTGATTGATTTTTATTAATGTCTGGCTCCCCGTCTTGACTGCAAGCTCTTTGGGGGCAGAGAAGGTGTCTCTTAATTGTTGTACTCTCCCAAGTGCTTAGTATAGTGCTCCGCATGCAGTAAGCGTCCAGTAAATATGGTGAACTGACCGACTTTGCCAACTTGGAAGCAATCATCTTGTGTTACGTTACTTGCGTGAACATAAAGTGACAGGCAACGTAAGGGCACATGGTAAGGCTCTTGGCAAGACATTTGCAGAACCTGTAGTGCATCACCAAGAAGTTGGGTGCTTATTATGTGACCCTGGGCAATTGGCTTCACTTCTCTGGACCTCAGTTACCTCATCTGTAAAATGGAGATTAAGGCTGGGAGCCCCCAGCTGGGACAGGGATTGTGCCCAACCTGATTAGATTGTACCTACCCAGGGCTTAGAACAGTGCTTGACACATAGTAAGCGCTTCACAAATATCATCATCATTGTTAGTATTAAAAATACCAGACACGAATGAAGGCACCTAGTGCTGCATCAGTGCCTGAGCCGATAGGCCTCTGAAAAAAATTCAATCATCAATTGAAATTGGACATATGACTGTCTGAGAGATCCCAACAGTAATGATGAAAATAATAACAATTGTCTTTAAGTGCTTCCTGTGTGTCAAACGCTGTTCTAAGCGCTGGGTCAAATAAAAGATAATCAGGTCAGACACTTCCTTGTCCCAAGTAGCATTCGCAGTCTAAGTAGAAGAGAGACGAGGCACTTAAGCCCTATTTCACAAATGAGGAAAATAAAGCATAGAGAAGTTAAATGACTTGCTGGAAGTCACACAGGAGGCAAATGGCAAGTCAGAATTAGAACCCAGTTCTTCTGACTCCCAGGCCTCTGCTCTCTCAATTAGGCCGTGCTGCTTCTCTAATCATCCTAATGGGGCTCAAAGGCAGTGTGTCTCTAATGGATAGAGTGTGGGCCTGGTAGTCTAGGGTCATGGATTCTAATTTGAGCTCTGTCAGTTGTCTGTTATGTGACTTTGGGCAAGTCAATTCACTTTTCTGGGCCTCAGTTACTGATCAGTAAAATGGGGATTGAGACTGTGAGCCCCACATGGGACAGGGACTTTGTCCAACCTGATTAACTTGTATCTACCCCAGTGCTTAGTACAGTGCCTGGCACATAGTAAGCACTTAATACCACAGTTATTATTATCATTATTATTATTATGGTCGTTGGCGAGAGCGTGGGCCTGGGAGTCCAAAGGACCTGGGTTCTAACCCCTGCACTGTCAGTTGCTTGCTGTGTCAGGATGGGCATTCACTTAACTTCTCTGTGCTTCTAGACTGTGAGCGCATTGAGGGCAGGAATATGTCTCTCGTTATATTGTACTCTCCCAAGTGCTTAGTACAGTGCTTAGCACACAGTAAGCACTCAATAAATATGATTGAATGAATGAATGTGCCTCAGTTTCCACAATTGTAAGAGGGGAGCCCCATGCCTGCTCTCCCTTTTACTCAGACTGTGAGCCCCATGGGGGACAAGACGTTATCCAACCTAATTGTACCTATCCCAATGCTTACAATTCATTCATTCATTCATTCAATAGTATTTATTGAGCGCTTACTATGTGCAGAGCACTGTACTAAGCGCTTGGGATGAACAAGTCGGCAACAGATAGAGACAGTCCCTGCCGTTTGACGGGCTTACAGTCTAATCGGGGGAGACGGATAGACAAGAACAATGGCACTAAACAGCGTCAAGGGGAAGAACATCTCGTAAAAACAATGGCAACTAAATAGAATCAAGGCGATGTACAATTCATTAACAAAATAAATAGGGTAACGAAAATATATACAGTTGAGTGGACGGGTACAGTGCTGTGGGGATGGGAAGGGAGAGGTGGAGGAGCAGAGGGAAAAGGGGAAAATGAGTGTGGACACACAGTAAGTGCTTAACAAATACCATAAAAAATCCTTTTTATTTTCTCCATAAATCAATGTCATATTTATTGAGCATTTACTGTGTGCAGAGCACTGTACAAAGTGCTTGGGAGAGAACAATATCAAAATAATAGACACATTTCCTATCCACAGTGAACTTTCTCTCCCCTTCTTCTTTCCGGTATGAAGATAACAAAGATTTCCACATTAGTCTCCTCATTTCTGACAAATGCAACAAAACCATGCTAGGCTTCGAGGCTGTCCATCCCCTTGCCCCTTCCTACCTCTCCTCCCTTCTCTCTTTCCACCGCCCACCCCGCACGCTCCGCTCCTCCGCCGCCCGCCTCCTCGCCGTCCCCCGTTCTCGCCCGTCCCGCCGTCGACCCCCGGGCCGCGCCCTCCCGCGGTCCCGGAACGCCCTCCCTCCTCACCTCCGCCAGACCGATTCTCTTCCCCTCTTCAAAACCCTACTTAGAGCTCACCTCCTCCAAGAGGCCTTCCCACACTGAGCTCCCCTTTTCCCTCTGCTCCCTCTACGCCCCCCACCCACCTCTCCGCAGCTAAACCCTCTTCCCCGCTTTCCCTCCGCTCCTCCCCATCTCCCGTCCCCTCCCCTCAGCACCGTACTCGTCCACTCAACTGTATAGATCTTCATCGCCCTATTTATTTTGTTAACGAGATGTACATCGCCTTGATTCTATTTATTTGCTATGGTTTTAATGAGATGTTCTTCCCCTCGATGGTATTTATTGCCATCGTTCTCGTCTGTCCGTCTCCCCCGATTAGACCGTAAGCCCGTCCAAGGGCAGGGACTGTCCCTATCTTTTACCGATTTGTCCATTCCAAGCGCTTAGTACAGTGCTCTGCACATAGTAAGCGCTCAATAAATACCATTGAATGAATGAATGAATGTTCCCAGGTTGATTCAACCAGTTCATAACTGAGCTCCGCACTTGCGCCACAAGTGACAATATGGATATCCCCATTCCAGAGGAGTGGTGACAGCAGAGATGAAGGATCCCACCCACTCTGACGACATAGTGGTATTCAGTCAGTCAGTCAATCATACTTACCGAGCCTTCTGTCTGCAGACACTGTACTACGCGCTTGGGAAAGTACAGAAGAACAATATGACAGACACATCCCCTGCCCACAGTGAGCTTACAGTCTAGAGGTGTAGCACCGACTTCTCTGCCTGCCCCATGCTTATTATGTGCCAAGCACTGCACTAAACACTGGGATAGATACAGGATAATCAAGTTGGTCACAGCTCCTGTCCCACATGGAGCTCCTGGTCCGGAAATGGAGTCAACTCCCCAAACTTGGTTACCACGACTACATGACCCCCCCCCCCCCCCAAATCCATAAGATATAGAAGACCCTCTCTCCCCTAGAATCACCAGATCTTCCCTTGTCATGATCTGTCAGCTCTTACACATAGTCCTGAAATTAGGCCTTCTGATAACTGTTCCAGGAGCAGAATTGAACTGGCTAAAACTTTCCATTATGCAGCAAGGTCTAGCGGGAAGCACATAGACCTTGTTGAATCCTTGCGGAGGATCTGGATTGTAATCCCTCCCCACTTGAGTACTCGTCTGCTGTGTGGTTTTGAACGAATTACTTAACTCCTCTGGGCCTCAGTTCCCTCATCTGTGAAATGGGAGGTTTATTAACTTTCTCCATCCTACTTAGACTGTGGGTCCTGTTTAGGACTTGATTATCTTGTATCTATCCATGTTTAGTACATAGTAAGCACTTAACGAACACTACAGCTACTATTATTATTATTAGCAAAAATAACAATAATAAACACCTCTGATTTTGGTGACACAAGGATAATGTTCATTCAAACACTGGTATTTATTGAGCACTTACTCTGTGTAGAACATGGTACGAGGCACTTGGGAGAGTACAGTGCAACAGAGTTGGTTTCCCGGCCCACAATGAGCTTACAGTCTACGGGCCAGCTTAGACAAATAAAAAACCTAGCTGTTTGAAGTATAAGCTGTTTATTTTAGTAAATTTGCTTATTGTGGAAAGGAATTAGGAAATATATCCCTGAGAATTTCCAATTGGGAGGCTGAACAGGATGGGGGTACTTTTTAGAGCTTTAATTATGTAAGACTAGTTAGTAGTAAGAATATTTATTGAGTATCTATTTGGTGCCACTGAGCCAGGCATTCTGGGAAGGACAGAATAATGATGTGACAGCTCACAAGGAAATTACACTCTAATGGAGGAGACAAAATAGAAATATTTTCAGTACTTGACGAATAAAGTGAGCAGACATATTATACATGATTGCTAAGGAGAGTATAAATGAGCACATAAACAATACTTCTGTCGAAAACCTGTATTATACAACCTGCAAGTATCTTATGTCTCCTTTCAGATTTTGACTTTAGGGTTAGGATACGGCGTATGATCTGAAACAGAAAAAAATGAATGGTTAAGCATTCATTAATAGTAGCTGTGATCTACCAAAAATGGAAACAAGAGAAAGATAGCACATTTTGGTGTTGGCCAGGTGATATGAGTCAGAGATAGGAAACTATAAAAAAAACTGTGAAACCAGTTGTTATGGAAATATCATGTTGCTTCTCTACAAGTAGTTATTTCCAGATATAAAACTTTTGCTATAGAAAAGAAGTCTTTACATTTTCGAAAGTTTCCAACATTGAACTTCCAATGAGAACAAGACACTTGCTTCATTATTATTCTCACTTGGGTGCTTGGTATTAGTATCCGCAATGTCCTTATGAAATAAGAATCTGCTTTGGTTACTCCTTAGGAAGGGCATTAGAATTATATGAATTTTTGGAGTTGGGAACCTAAATCCTTGGTTGTATTTCCACCTTAAATTTCCATCATGCCTGGAGAAAGGCATATAAATGATTTACAGCTCTCAAAAACCTCTGAGATGCTGCTGTCTGGGAATGGTGATGAGGAAATATGGTGACCAAAGGCAGGAGAGTATACAGTAAAGCTGAACCTGTGAAAATTTTCAAATAAAATAGAGCCTATTTATGGCAAATGAGAAGACGGTATGCCCCACGATGATGCCTGACATCGGAGTGTTGCTGTAAATGGGTCATGGTAAAAGTGAATCCTAGAGACCGTCTTTCTAATCAACGTCTTAAGCCTCCGGTAGTTGCCCGTCCAACCTCCTTACTGTCGGCGGTAAAGCCCTCAATCGCCTTGACCCCTCCTACCTCGTCTCGCTGCTCGCTGCTCAAAAGCCACCACACTTTGCTCCTCTAAAGGCAGTCCACTCACTATACCTCAAAACTCGTCTATCTCACTGCCGACCTCTCACCCGTGTCCTACCTCCTGCTTGGAATGCCCTCCCACTTCATATCTGACAGATGAACTCTCCCCCCACCTTCAAAACTTTATTAAAAGCCTATCGTCTTCAAGAATCCTTCCCTGAGCCCTCGTTTCCTCTTATCCTCTTCCCTTCATTCACCCTTGCGCTTGGATTTACTCCTTCAATTCACCTCTCCCTCAGCCCCGCAGCACTTATGTATGTATTCAAAATGTATTTGTTAATATTAATGTTTGTCTCCCCCTCTAGACTGTAAGCTGGTTGTGGGCAGGGAATCAATTCTGTTATATTGTAGTGCTTTGCACTCTGTGCCTCAGTTACCTCATCTGTAAAATGGGGATGAAGACTGTGAGCCTCCTGTGGGACAACCTGATGACCCTGTATCTACCCCAGCGCTTAGAACAGTGCTGTGCACATAGTAAGCGCTTAACAAATGCCAACATTATTATTATTATTACAGTGTTCAGCGCACAGTAAGCACTCAATAGATATGATTGATTGATTGAAGGGCGTGCATTTTTTATCTGGATGCAATCGTATTTTCCAAGCGCTTAGTACGGTGCTCTGCCCACAGTCAGTGCTCAATAAATACGACCGAATGAATGAACGAGTTGAACAGCAACCGCTGGAATTTACAGGACAGTAGCGGGACATGTTCTAATCATCTTTCTAAGTAGGGAGAGCTCATTGTAAATTCAACTTGATGGAAATGATGATGATGGTATTTGTTAAGTGCTTACTCTATGCCAAGCACTGTGCTAAGCGCCGGGGTGGATACCAGCAAATCGGGTTGGACACAGTCCTTGTCCCACCGTCTCAATTCCCATTTTATAGATTAACTGAGGCACAGAGAAGTGGAGTGACTTGCCCATGGGGATCAGAACCCATGACCTTCTCACTCCCAGGCCCTCCTCTGAAAAATGGGAGGTAAAATTCCACTCTCCTCTTGGGTTGAGAAGCAGCGTGGCTCAGTGGGAAAAGCCCGGGCTTGGGAGTCAGAGGTCATGGGTTCGAATCCCGGCTCCACCACTTGTCAGCTGTGTGGCTGTGGGCAAGTCACTTCTCTTCTCTGTGCCTCGGTTACCTCATCTGTAAAATGGGGATTAAGACAGTGAGCCTCACGTGGGACAACCTGATTACCCTGTATCTACCCCAGCGCTTAGAACAGTGCTCTGCACATACCCCAGCGCTTAAGCACATAGTAATAATAATTATTATTATTATTGAGAGTTTCACGTGTGCCATGTCTAATCTGAATATCAATTATCTAATTCCAACACATACCGCAGTGCTTAGCACCTCATAAGGAGTTAATAAATGCCAGAACTGTAACTGATTCTGTCCGGGGATTGACTTAACGAGCATTGTTCAGAAGTTGGAAGGAAAGAAAGTCTGTAGTGTATCATCATAGCCGTATCTGACTTGTTGGAAAAGTGAGAGGGAAAAGGAGGGAAAATTGGGGAGAGGAGGCTATCATACTCTCCCAAACACTTAGTACAGTGCTCTGCACACAGCAGACACTCAATAAAAAACTATTGATTTGGTTGTTGATGGAAAATGCGTAAGTCACTTAATCAACTGACAGAGGGTTCCCACAGATATTGCCAAGTGGGAGAAAAAAGGAGTGAGAAGTTAACTAGAGAAAGAGCTGGCTCAAGCTTTTTTTATGGTACTCGTTAAGCACTTGCTATATGCCAGGCACTGTACTAAGCGCTGGTGTAGATACAAGTTAATTAAGTCGGACATAGGCCCTGTCCCACATGGAGCTCAGAGTCTTAATCCCCATTTAGACCGTGAGCCCATCATTGGGCAGCGAATGTCCCTGTCTGTTGCCGAATTGTCCATTCCAAGCGCTTAGTACAGTGCTCTGCACATAGTAAGCGCTCAATAAATACTATTGAATGAATGAATGTTACGGAAGAAGTAACTGACGCACAGAAAAGTCAAGTGACTTGCCCAAGGTCACACAGCAGACATGTGGAGGAGCTGGCATTAGAACCCACATCCTTCTGACTCCCAGGGCCGTGCTCTTTCCGCTGGGCAATTCTACCTTCTCAGGTACTTCATAGGAGCAATAAACACAGATGTTAAGCATGGTCCATTGAGGCTTTTCAAGTTTAAAAGTGCGTGCTGGGGAGGACCTGGTGTCTATGTAACCCTGCTTAGAAGGTAAACCTGTGGATTTTCTTTATGCCCTTCAACTCCTAAGGTGAATTTAGTCCGGATGTCTTCTGAGAGAGCACAGCCTTTGACTCATCATAGAAGGATTTCTTCATTTAGCGATGAAGATGAAAACCGATTAATCACTCAGTTAATATTTACTGAGTGCTTTATTTTTCTCAAAAAATGTTCGGATCACGTTTTCCCATTGGTCAAGAACTTCCAGCCGTTGCCCATTCACTTCCGCGTCAGACCAAAACCCGTTACCCTCGGCTTTAAAGCGCTCGATCTTCTTGCCCCCTCTTATTGTGCCTTGCTGATTTCCTACTATGACCCAGCACTCTCACTTCGCTTCTCTAATGCCAACCTACACCCTGTGCCTTGATATGGTCTATCTCACTTCCGACCCCTTGCCCACATCCTGCCTCTGGCCTGGCATTCCCTCCACCTTCATATCTGACACACCATCACTTTCCCAACCTCCAAATTCCTATTAAAATCTCATCTCCTCTAAGACGTCTTCCCCGACCGAGTCCTCATTTCCCATACTCCCTCTCCCTTCTGCACTGTGCTTGCACTCGTGTGTGTAGCCTTTATTCACCCCGCCCTCAGCCCCACAGCACTTATGTAGTAATAATAATAATTGTAGTATTTAACTAGCACTTACTCTGTGCCAAGTACTGTACTAAGCGCTGAGGTAATAATAATAATAATAATCATGGTATTTGTTAAGTGCTTCCTATGTGTCAAGCACTGTTCTAAGCACAGGGGTGGATACAGGGAAATCAGGTTGTCCCACGTGGGGCTCAGGTTCTTAATCCCCATTTTACAGATGAGGTAACTGAGGCACAGAGAAGTAAACTCACTTGCCCAAGGTCACAGCAGATAAGTGGTGGAGTCAGTGTTAGAACCCAAGTCCTCTAGCCCACGCTCTTGCCAATAAGCCACGCTGCTTCCCTGTACCTATGGGTAGATATACAAATCCATCATTTATTTTAATATCTCGTCCCACGTGAGGCTCACAGTTAATCCCCATTTTACAGATGAGGTGAGCGAGGCACAGAGAAGTTAAGTGACTTGGCCACAGTCACACAGCTGACAAGTGGCGGAGCCGGGACTCGAACCCAATTCCTCTAGCCCATGCTCTTTCCATTAAGCCACGCTGCTTCCCTGTACCTATGGGTAGATATACAAATCCATAATTTATTTTAATATCTCTCTCCCCTTTTAGTCTGTAAGTTCCTTGTGGGCAAGGAACACCTCTGCCAAATCCAAAGTATTGTACTTACCCAAGCACTTAGCACGGTGCTCCGCGCACAGTAAGCGCTCAGTGAATATAATTGACAGGCACGATCCCTGCCCTCAAGAAGTTGACAATCTAGTGGGAAAAATGGCTCCAATCTTCACAACTGTAAAGTTTAGGGTCGGTTTGTTCTCAGCGTGGTGAAGACTTGGGTGGTGGGACTGGTCTGATCGAACCCAGCAACTTCCTAAGGAGGTGATTGTTGTGGCCTCATTTCTCACTCTGTGTGGTGAAGCTCTCCAGGTGGGGAACGCGATATGGAATCGACAGAAGAAGGTTATGAAATAAAACAGCTGACGTACCATCAACCGTCGGGTTTCACTAGAGAGAATTTAAGTTCTCTGAAGATTATTTTCTTGGGAAAAACGAAGCTTAGACCCTTACTAATAAGCAAGTGTCAAATCGAAATTCTTTTAATCGGGAGTTGGGGTTGATTATTCTCAAAAGTATGTATCCATTTATTTGTCAGTTCAAAGGCACAGTGACCTCATTATGAAGACTGATTTTCCTTAAATGGATAAATGCAATGGCTCTAATCCCAACCTAGCTCAAAGGATCCTTTGATTTAAATGTTACAAGGAGACACTGTGAGCGAAAAAGCATCTCCTGTTTTATTGCCAATCCTTCCTCCAAAATGTTCAGATGTGTGGAAGGAAGAGTAGCCCTAGAGTAACCTTAGAGAAGTTGAGAACTCTTAAGAAACCCAGAAACCTCCTCACCCCCTCCTCACTAACAACCAGTTGATTTAATGTAGACAAATAGTCATTTTTTGAAACAAATGAGCCGGATGCTTGTTTGCTCATTGTGCTGTATTATATTTTTATGTTATTTTTAAGTGCTTGCTATGTGTCAGGCAGTGTATTAGGCACTGGGGTAGAGACAAGGTAATCAGGTTGGACACAGTCCATGCGTGTATATGCCCCTTTTACAGATGAGGTACCTGAAGCACAGAGAGGTTGTGACTCGCCCGAGGTCACACAGCAGACAGACAGCGGAGCCAGGATTGGAACCCGGGCCCCTGCTCTTTCTATTAGACGACTCTGCTTCTCAAGGGCTATCATGTACTAGAGTTCTCAATCGATGGTATTCATTGAACATTTACTTTACTTTTTGCAGAGCATTATACTAAGCACTGGGGAGAGCACAGAACAGTGGGTAGACAAGATCCTTGATTTCAAGGAGCTTACAACCTAGCCCGAAGAAGCTACTGGTGATCAAATTTACCCACGGGGCCTGCGTGGCTGTAAAGGCCAATCCGAGACCCACGTTTCTGACGACAGTGTAAACACACAAAAACTCTCGTGTGATATGCTGTCCTGTCAGTCAATTGGATTTATTGAACGCTTACGGTGTGCAGAGCACTGTATGAAGAGTTTGGGAGACCACTATATAGCAATGTCACAGACACATTCCCTGCCCCCAGTGAGCTTACATTCTACTAGGGAGAAACACATCAATATAAATAAATAATTATATATGTCGGGTACTGCACTGGGTCCTCTTTTTCCTTTGCCTTCTTGTCTCACAGTTCTTACAGGCTTTCTACCAGTCAATCAGTCATATTTCTGAGTTCTCACATTGTGTAGAGCTCTGTGACAAGCCCTTGGGAGAGTACAGTATAAGAGATGGTAGACACATTCCCTGCCCACAAAGAGCTTCGGGTCTATTGGAAAAGAGCCGCTCTTTTCCTGATTACTAGTCCGAGGCCTTTCTTAAATTCTTGTCTGATTATCATGAAGACTAAACATCCAGTTTTAGAATCAGTGTCTGTCTACCAACTCATTATATTGCACTCTCTGAAGTGTTTAATACAATGTTCTGTACCCAGTAAGCACTCAATAAATATGATTGATTAATAGATTGATAGAATAATAATGTTGGTATTTGTTGGCATTTGTTAAGCGCTTACTATGTGCAGAGCACTGTTCTAAGCGCTGGGGTAGATACAGAGTAATCAGGTTGTTCCATGTGAGGCTCACAGTCTTAATCCCCATTTTACGGATGAGTCAACTAAGGAACAGAGAAGTTAAGTGAATCGCCCACAGTCACAGAGCTGACAAGTGGCAGAGCCGGGAGTCGAACCCACGACCTCTTAGTCCGAAGCCCAGGCTCTTTCCACTGAGCCGCGCTGCTTCCCCGCAAAAGTAAAAGAGAACTTTTATTCTTCCGCAAACACTGAGGAAAAAGAAAACTCTAAATGTAATGTCTGATAAATCTTCGGGCTTCATTTTAGGAAAAGCACAGGTGAAAGACTTGTCCAAAGTAGAGTTGTTGATTAAAAACTGCCAGCATAATCTTTCAGGGAACATGTCTGCCAACTCTGCTTTATTGTACTCTTCCGAGCGCTTAGTACAGTTCTCAGCACGTAAAAAGCGCTCAACAAATACCACTGATGATGATGACAGTCTCTTTGACCACGCTCATATCTCACTGTCAACCACCGAATACCCCTGCTTTGAAAGAAGACAGAGGCTTCTGGTGTAATATTTTTGATAAAATGCAATTTGACTACTCTGATACTTTATTCTCTCAGCTTCAGATGGTTCTCAAAGCTGAGTCCTGCAACAGGCAGCTGCATCTTCCTGATTGATGTCGTCACCTCTCCCGAGGCCCCTCTGAATATGTACGAGGATTAAAGAGAAATCCTGCATTCCCCACCGCTTCCTCCTTGTCCCCCTGTACATAGACCCCAAAGTGATTTTTGATCATAGTCTTATCGGGAAAGCTTTCGCGGTATAGTGCTGGCCTGTGGTTGTGGGAGAAGAAGGACAAAACTAGAAGTATTGATGGCAGATCTTGCTCTGAGGCCCAGGGCTCTTGCCTAAGATGGCCAATTTGGTCGCCTCCCCAGCCTTGTCCTCTGCTCCCATAAGCATGACTGCCTGGGAGGTTGGAGTCTACGCAGTAATGTGGACTCGTTCATTCAACTGTATTGATTGAGCTGTATTTATTGAGGCTGTAATTAGGCAAATCGGAGGAAAATAATAATAATAATAATGTTGGTATTTGTTAAGCGCTTACTATGTGCCGAGCACTGTTCGAAGCGCTGAGGTAGACACAGGGGAATCAGGTTGTCCCACGTGGGGCTCACGGTCTTCATCCCCATTTTACAGATGTGGTAACTGAGGCCCAGAGAAGTGAAGTGACTTGCCCACAGTCACACAGCTGACAAGTGGCCTAGCCGGGATAAGAGGGAAGGAGGTCAGTAGGTCGGTTAATCATGTTTATTGAGCGCTTACTGTGTGCGGAGCACTGTACTAAGCACTTGGGAGAGTACAATGCAACAATGAACAGACACATTCCTTGCTCACAACGAGCACCCACTGTTGCCCAGTATTCAGCCCCTTACTATGCGCTTAGTACGTAGTAAGCGCTCAACACAAAACAAATACACTTTTCCTCTTCTCTCACTCCCTTTTGTGTCGCCCTGACTTGTTCCCTTTATTCACCTCCCCTCCTAGCCCCACAGTACTAATGCACATATCTGTCATTTATTTATATGAACATCTGTCTCCCCTTCTAGACTGTAGAAGGGAGTGTCGGGAGGGAGTGTGTCTGTTATGATGTCATTTTGTACTCTCCCAAGCACTTAGTACAGTGCTCTGCACCCAGTAAGTGCTCAATAAACATGATCAACTGATCTACTGACCTCCTTCCCTCTTTTCTGAGAAGCAGCGTGGCTCAGTGGAAAGAGCCCGGGCTTTGGAGTCAGAGGTCATGGGTTCGACTCCCGGCTCTGCCACTTGTCAGCTGTGTGACTGTGGGCGAGTCACTTCACTTCTCTGTGCCTCAATTACCTCATCTGTAAAATGGGGATTAAGACTGTGAGCCCTACGGGGGACAATCTGATTCCCCAGTGTCTACCCCAGCGCTTAGAACAGTGCTCTGCACATAGTAAGCGCTTAACAAATACCAACATTATTATGGGGAAGCAGCGCGGCTCAGTGGAAAGAGCCCGGGCTTCGGAGTCAGAGGTCATGGGTTCGACTCCCGGCTCTGCCACTTGTCAGCTGTGTGACTGTGGGCGAGTCACTTCACTTCTCTGTGCTTCAGTGACCTCATCTGTAAAATGGGGATTAACTGTGAGCCTCACGTGCGACAACCTGATTACCCTGTATCTACTCCAGCGCTTAGAACAGTGCTCTGCACATAGTAAGCGCTTAACAAATACCAACATTATTATTTTTTCCTCTGATTTGCCTAATTACAGCCTCCTCATCACCTCCCATTTGTCCCTCTCTTTCTCTGATTTGCCCCGATTACTTACTGTTCGTCACTTCCCTTGTGTGGACTCTATCTGGTTAACCTGGGATGGTCCGTAGGTTCTGAGAAGAGATAGAAAATGATCTGAATGCATTGTGTTTGTGCCACATTGTACTTAGAATCGGTCACTTGGATTGCTAGGGAACATATCTCCCAATCCTGTTGTAGCTCACTCTCCCAAGCCTAAAGTGCTCTGCACACAGTAAGCTCTCAGTAAATACCATTGATTCATTTATTGATTAGGACAGAGACTCTTATCTTCCCAACACACCGGCAAACCCAGGATAAACATTAGTAACCTATATGAAAATCAATCAACCAATGGTATTTATTGAGTGTTTATTATGTGCAGAGCGCTGCACTAAGCCCTTGGGAGAGTATAATCCAACAGAATTAGAGTTTACAGTCTAGAAGGCGAGACGGACATTAATATAAACCAGTAATTTATAATGAATAATTCAAATATGTACATAAGTGCTGTGGGATTGGAGGTGGGGCAACTATCCAATGGCCAAATGTCACAGATCCGAGTGCAGAGACGCCGTAGAAGCAAGCTGGGGAAAAAAGAGCTTTATTGGGGAAGGCTTCTTGGAAGAGATGTGACTTTAATAATGCTTTGAAGGTGGAGAGAGTGGTGGTGTGGAGTATAGGGATGGGGAGGGAGTTCCAGGTTAATGGGAGGATGTGGGAAAGGAGTTGATGGCCAAATAGATGAGATGGGGACAAAGTAAGTATGCTGGTGCTAGAGGAGGTGAAGTAGGAGGGGACCGGCTGATTGAGCGCTTTAAAGCCGGTGGTCAGGAGTTTCTGTTTGATGTGGAGGTGGATGGGCAGCCATTGAAGGTCCTGGAGGAATGGAGAGATAGAGACTGAACATTTTTGTTGAAAGATGATCTGCCCCGCAGAGCGAAGTACCGATTGGAGTGGGGAGAGACGGGAGGCAGGAAGGTCAGCAAGGAGGCAGATGCTTTGGTCCAAGTGGGTTGGGATAAGTGCTTGGATGAGGGTGTTAAAAGTTTGGATGGAGAGGGAAGGGTAGATCTTAACAATGTTGTGAAGTTACAACTGGCAGGATTTGGTGACAGATTGAATATGTAAGTGGGATGAGAGAGATGAGTTGAGGGCAATGCCAAGTTATGGACATCTGAGATTGGAAAATAGTGGTGATGATAAATAATGATTATGGTACTTATAAAGTGCTTACTATGTGCCAAGCACTGGTATCGTCTCTGGTGACAGGAAAGACATGGAGAGGATAGGGTTTGGTTGGGAAGATAATATTCCCACCCAAAACAAAATATTGGGTTTTTAAACCGGCATTGTAAAACAAATCAGTTAGAAACTTGCTCTTTTTTGGGCGGGGAGGGTGGCGGTTATTTTTTGGAAAAGGAAGGTTTTTCCGTCTAGACCTTTTGATCAAAGCCAACAGGTACTAATCATTGAGCCTCCTGATGCTATGAAATTTGGAGCAGTTTCTTTCCTGGCATGGAGAAAAATTGCCTTGAGAGGGGCAAGAATTCAGTAAGAGATGTGATTGGTGGTGGGATGTTCGTGAATAGTGAAATCTATTAATCTACTGAGAAGCAGCTTAACCTAGTGGAAAGATCATGGGTCTGGGAGCCAGAGGGTCTGGATTCTAATTCTGGTTCTGCCACTTGCCAGAGGTGGGACCTGGGGAAAGTCATTTAACTTCTCTATGCCTCAAATTCCTCATCTATAAAATAATGATTCAATACCTGTTCTCCCTCCCATTCCGACTGTGAGCCCTATGTGGGGCAGGACCTATGTCTTATCTGTTTTCATTTATCTACCCCAATGCTTAATAAATTGTTTGGCATGATAAACACTTAACTGATGCCACAATTATTATTCTCCACATTATTATCATTATTGTCATCATCATCATGAAGCCACATGGCCTAGTGGCAAGAGCATGGGCTTGGAAGTTAGAGGATGTGGGTTCTAATCCTAGTTCTGCCACTTGTCTGCTGTGTGACCTTGGGCAAGTTACTTCACTTCTTTGGGCCTCAGTTACCTCATCTGTAAAATGGGGATTAAGACTGAGCCCCATGTGGGACAGGGATTGTGTCCAGCCAGGGATTGTGTCCGACCTTATTACCTTCTTTCTATCCCAGCGCTTAGAGCAGTGCTCGGCACATAGCGCTTAACGAATATCATCATTATTATTATTATTGTAATCATTAAATTGCTTAATCTCCCTGTTTTCTCTTCTGGAAAATGGTGATAAAATACTTTTCCCTTTTAGATTGTGATCTCTTGCAGGACAAGAACCGTGTTTTATCTGATTATCTTATTTCTACCCCAACAATTAACACAGTGCTCATTATATAATAAGCAGTCAATCAATTGTATTCATTGAGTGTTTACAGTGTGTAGTTGGTAGACATTCTCTGCCTATAGTCTAGAGGGAAATCCAGACACTAATGTAAATAAGTAAATAAATTATGGGTATGTACAAAATGCTGTGGGGTTGAGGGAGAGGTGAAGAAAGGGTGCTAATTCAAATACAAGGGTGATACAGAAGGAAGTGGGAGAAGAGGAAATGAGGGCTTAGTCAGGGAAAGCCTCTTGGAGGAGATTAGCTTTTAATAAGGCTTTGAAGGTGGGGAGGGTGATCGTATGTCGATATGAAGGGGGTGGGGGTTCCAGGCCAGAGGCAGGTTGTGTTCGAGGGGTCGGCAGTGAGATTTACGATATTGAGGTACTCTGAATAGGCTGGCATTAGAGGATCAAAGTATGCGAGCTGCATTGTAGTAGGAAATTGGTAAAGTGAGGCAGGAGGGGACAAGGTGGTTGAGTGCCTTAAAGCTTATGGTAAAGAGTTTCCATTTGATGTGGAGGTGGATGGGCAACCACTGCTCACCTCCTGAGGAGTGCAGAAATAGACTGAACATTTTTGTAGAAAAACGATCTGGGCAGCAGAGTACAGTATGGACTGAAGAGGGGAGAGATAGGAGGCAGGGAGGTCAGTGAGGAGGCTGATGCGGAAATCAAGGTGGGCTAGGATAAGTGCTTGGATTAATGTGTTAGCAGTTTGGGTGGAGACAAAAGTGCGCGTGTTAGTGATGCCGTGAAGGTTGAACCGACAGGATTTGGTGACAGATTGAATATGTGGGTTGAATGAGAGAAATGAGTAGCGCATAACCCCAAGATTACAGGCTTGTGAAAAAGGGAAGCTGGCGGTGCTGTCTACTATGATGGGAAGGTCAGGGAGAGCACAGGATTTGGGTGGGAAGATAAGGAGCTTTGTTTTGGAAATGTTAAATTTGAGGTGTCGGTGGAACATCCACGTGGAGATGTCCCGAAGGCAGGGGAAATGTGAGACTGCGGAGAGGGAGAGAGATCAGGGCTGGAGATGTCGATTTGGGTATCATCTGCAAGGGTTAGTATTTGAAGCTGTAGGAGAGAATGAGTTCTCGAAGGGAGTGGGTGTAGATGGAAAATAGAAGGGGACTTAGAAATGAGCTATGAGGGACTCCCAGAGTTAGGGGGTTGGAGCAGAGGAGGAGCTCACATAAGAGACTAAGAATGAGTGGCCTGAGAGACGGTAGGAGCACAAAAGAGGACGGCGTAAGTGAAGTCGACGTCGGATAATGTATCCGGGATGAGGGGGGGTCGACAGTACTGAAGGCAGCCGAGAGGTCGAGGAGGATTAGGATGGAGTAGAGGCCGTTGAATTTGGCAAGACAGAGATCATTCATGACTATCGATAGGGCAGTTTCCGTGGCGCTCTCAATAAATGCTTAATAATTATCACTATACCATACTGATTGTTTCATTTGTATTCGATCATCATCCAGACACGAGCATTACTTTGAAGCCCGTGCATTCTCTTCGAGGTCTCAGAGCCCTAGGTAAAGCCCACCCATCCTAAGCACTGTTTTAACAGCTAACAGTTTTCTTAGAGTAATGATTATAATATAATAAGAAGAAGAAGAAGGACTGTGGTATTTAAGTGCTTACTATGTGCCAGGCACCGTACTAAGGTCTGGGGTGGATACAAGCAGATAAAGTTGAACGTAATAATAATAATGTTGGTATTTGTTAAGCGCTTACTATGTGCCGAGCTGGGGTAGATCCAGGGTCATCAGGCCGTCCCGCGTGAGGCTCACAGTCTTCATCCCCATTTTACAGATGAGGGAACTGAGGCACCGAGACGGGAATCGACTTGCCCACAGTCACACAGCTGACAAGGAACAGAGCCGGGGTAACATAGTCCTTGTCCCACTTGGGGCTCCCAGTATTAATCCCCGGATGAGGTAACTGAGGCCCAGAGAAGTTAAGTGACTTGCCCAAAGTCACACAGCAAGCAGTTGGCAGAGTCGGGGTTAGAACCTGGTTCTAAGAAGGATCTCTTCCTTCCAGATTCACTAATTTGGAGAGTTTGAATTTAGTTTCCATAATCACCAGTTCAATGCAAATACCCTCTGGATGAATTTCTTGCAACTTGGAAACTGGGGGAGGTCAGCAGATAATCTCATGCATAAAGCTTCTCGCATTTCACATCTAACCTTCCTTTCCAGCCTGCCATGAATCATCGAGTCCAATTAAACTTCTAGATTTTTACTTGCTTTCAAATCAGAATCAAACCTAACCCAGAATAGATCAAATTGAAATATACCGAGGTGAAAAACCAACACAAAACCCGTGTGTTGGCTTGTACTGGAGAAAATAGATTTGTTTCGCTGTGAGAGAGAAGACCCTTCCTAAAATAACAGAGCCTCCTGTCAGCAACAAGAGAGAGGCCTCAGTCATTCATTTATTCATTTATTAAATCGTATTTATTGAGCGCTACTGCGGGCAGAGCACCGAGCTAAGCGTTTGGGAAGTACAATTCAGCAACAAATAGAGACAATTCCTGCCTAGAGCGGGTTCACAGTCTAGAAGGGGGGAGACAGACATCAAAACAAGTCAACGGGCGTATCTCTTATGGGGGTTACGAAGGTCTTATTAAGTAACGAGGCACAGCACCGGCCAAAGGAACTTCACGTAGGGGTTAGAGCTGTACTTAAAGTCGCTTTTCTCTAGGCACATTCATTTTTCATTGCAGCCATGCAACTGTCCCCTCAAAACACAGTGCCGGAATGGCAGAACTGAAGGGGAGAGAACCAGCCTTGGCCCACGGCATCCCAAGCAACGGTGTCAACAGAGCATGTTTCATATAGTGGATGGAGCATGGGCTTGGGAGTCGGAAGGTCACGGGTTCTAATCCCGGCTCTCCCACTTGTCTGCTGCCTGGCCCCGGGCAAGTCATTTCACTGCTCTGTGCCTCAGTTACCTCTTCTGTAAAATGGGGATTGAGACTGTGAGCCGCGTGTGAAACAGGGAGTGGGTCCGACCTGATTACTCTGTATATACCCCAATGCTTAGAACAGTGCTTGGCATATAGTAGGGAAGCAGCGTGGCTCAGTGGAAGGAGCCCGGGCTTCGGAGTCAGAGGTCATGGGTTCGACTCCCGGCTCTGCCTCTTGTCAGCTGTGTGACTGTGGGCAAGTCACTTCACCTCTCCGTGCCTCAGTTACCTCATCTGGAAAATGGGGATTAATTGTGAGCCTCACGTGGGACAACCTGATTCCCCCGTACCTCCCCCAGCGCTTAGAACAGTGCTCTGCACATAGTAAGCGCTTGACAAATACCAACATTATTATTATTATAGTAAGTGTTTAACAGATTACTATTACGATTATCTTCAGGATACACAGCCTTTTCCCAGGCCACTAAAGTCTCCATAAATGATCACCATGGGGAATCCTCTCGTCCATGTGACTAGGTGTCGGGGCCTGTCATCCGCTGGTGCCTCATCACAGGCCATCACCAGTCAGAAGCAGCGTGGCCTAAAGGCCTGGAAGTCGGAAAGACCTGGGTTCTAATCCTGGCTCTGCCATTTGTCAGCTGCGTGACCTTGGGCAAGTTACCTCTGTACCTCAGCTACCTCACCTGGAAAATGTGGATTAAGACCGTGAGCCCCATTTTGGACATGGACTGTGTCCAACCTGATAAGCCTGTATCTACCCCAGCACTTAGTACAGTGCCTGGCCCATAGTAAGCGCTTATCAAATACCAATAATATACTAATTCAAGAGCCTTTGTGAAGTCAGTGGGGGACATTCATTCATTCAATAGTATTTATTGAGCGCTTACTATGTGCAGAGCACTGTACTAAGCGCTTGGAATGGACAATTCGGGAACATGAACAGATAGAGCCGCTGCCCTGTAGGAAAGATGATGTCAACCGTGCCATGGCCTCATCCTAAGTCACTCGGTTTTCAGGAAGTATCATCTCCGCCAGCTGTTGTCCACGGAGGTTCAGCATTACCCTGGCTGGGTTCTCATCCCAGCTCCTCCGCTTGTCTTTCGGTTGACCTCGGACAAGTCCCTTCACTATGCCTCAGTTACCTCATCTGTTAAATGGGGATTAAGTGTGTGAGCCCCATGCAGGACAGGACTGTGTCCAACCCGACAAATCTGTATGCACTCCGGTGCTGCACACAATGTTTGCCACGTAGTAAGGACTTAGCAAATACCACAATTATTGATAATAATAATAATAATGATGTTGGTATTTGTTAAGCGCTTACTGTGTGCCGAGCACTGTTCTAAGCGCTGGGCTAGACAGGGGAATCAGGTTGTCCCACGTGGGGCTCACAGTCTTAATCCCCATTTTACAGATGAGGGAACTGAGGCACCGAGAAGTGAAGTGACTTGCCCAAAGTCACACAGCTGACAAGTGGCCGAGCTGGGATTTGAACCCATGACCTCTGACTCCAAAGCCCGGGCTCTTTCCACTGAGCCACGCTGCTTCAATGATGATGATTATTATTAGAACCTCCGCAGCTGTGGCCGGGAGACACGATTTCTCTTCCTTCGGTGCAGGTGGACAGCGGAGGCATCTTTGAATTCCTGTAGCACGTCTTTCCATTTTCAGGTGACGCACAGCACATCAGTCAGTTTTTTGGAGCGCTCGTAGCCCTCGTACTTGTACATCCTCACAGAAATGCCAGATGGAACGGCACCTTTGTCTGTTTGACCTTTGATTTGTCGATCAGTGGTATTTATTGAGCACTTCCTATGTGCGGAGCACTGTCCTAAACGCTTGGGAGGAATGAAATACAACAGAGTTAGCAGACATGATTTCCTGCCCACAACGAGCTGATAGACGTACAGTTGGTGGTACCTCTGACACAGTCTGTGCAGGGTTAATGGGAGGAATTCAAAGACCACTGATGGACATTTGCGAACTTTGTTGACCACCTGTCCAGGACTACAGCGTGATCAGTCAGCTTGTCTTATACCGTCGAGTCGTCTCCGACCCGTAGCAACTCCACGGACACACCCCTCCCAGAACGTCCCACCTCCACCTGCAATCATTCCGGCAGTGTATCCACTGAGTTTTCTTGGTAAAAATACAGAATTGTCTTCCCGTGGCCTCCTTCCACACCGTCAGTTTGAGTCTCTGCCGTCGACTCTCTCCCGTGCCACTGTGGCCCAGCCCGGGGGAGTTTTGACTTGTAGCAGATTGCCTTCCGTTAGCTGGCCACCACCCAAGCTAGGAATGGAATGGGTATAATGATAATAAGGTTGGTATTTGTTAAGTGCTTACTGTGTGCCAAGCACTGTTCTAAGCGCTGGGGTAGATACAAGGTCATCAGGTTACAGGCTCTCGTTATATCCCGGCTAGACCACTGTGTGGGCCTTCCCTCTGACCTCCCTTCCTCCTCTCTCGCCCCGCTCCGGTCTATTCTTCACTCCGCCGCCCGGCTCATCTTCCCGCAGAAACCATCTGGGCCTGTCACTCCCCTGCTTAAACACCTCCAGTGGTTGCCCATCGACCTCCGCTCCAAACAAAAACTCCTCACTCTAGGCTTCGAGGCTCCACGTCCCCTTGCCCCTTCCCACCTCTCCTCCCTTCTCTCTTTCCACCGGCCACCCCGCAAGCTCCGCTCCTCCGCCGCCCGCCTCCTCGCCGTCCCTCGGTCTCGCCCATGCCGCCGCCGACCCCCGGGCCGCGTCCTCCCGCGGTCCCGGAACGCCCTCCCTCCTCACCTCCGCCAAACCGATTCTCTTCCCCTCTTCAAAACCCTACTTAAAACTCACCTCTTCCGAGAGGCCTTCCCAGACTGAGCTCCCCTTCTCCCTCTACTCCCTCTACCGCCCCCCCTTGACCTCTCCGCAGCTTAACCCTCTCTTCTCCCCATCTCCCTCTGCTCCTCCCCCTCTCCCTTCCCATCCCCTCAGCACTGCACTCGTCCGCTCGACTGTATATATTTTCATTACCCTATTTATTTTGTTAATGAGATGTACATCGCCTCGATTCTATCTAGTTGCCATCGTTTTTACGAGATGCTCTTCCCCTCGACTTTATTTATCGCCATCGTTCTCGTCCGTCCGTCTCCCCCGATTAGACCGTGAGCCCGTCAAAGGGCGGGGACCGTCTCTATCTGTTGCCGACTTGTTCATTCCAAGCGCTTAGTACAGTGGTCTGCACATAGTAAGCGCTCAATAAATACTAATGAATGAATGAATGAAGGGTTGTCCCACATGGGGCTCACAATCTTAATCCCCATTTTACAGATGAGGGAACTGAGGCACCGAGAAGTGAAGTGACTTGCACACAGCTGACAAGTGGCGGATCCGCGATTAGAACCCACGACCTCTGACTCCCAAGCCCGTGATCTTTCCCCTGAGCCACGTTGCTTCTCTAATGCTACTGCTTGACTCTCCCTCCCGTAGTTGAGACTGGTGGAATACTGGAAACTCTCCAGGTGCAATCCTGAGAGGGGGATTAGTCGGCGAGTCGTGACTTATTGGTATTCAGGATGGAATTATCCCCACTGATCCAGCTTGAGAAACTTCTTGCTCGCTTTGCTTTCAGCTTCTGCTTGGAATTTGCCAATCGGTACTATCCAATGCCTCCCCTTTCTCTTGGGTAGTCAAGGCTTGTACTAACTGCTTGGGATGCTGATAGATCCCTCTTGTCAGCAGACATCCTGTCATGACAGTCCTCCCCCCACTCTAATTGAGATGCAGCGTGGCTCGGTGGAAGGAGCGCGGGCTTTGGAGTCAGAGGTCATGGGTTCGAATCCCTGCTCGGCCACCTGTCAGCTGTGTGACTTTGGGCAAGTCACTCGACTTCTCGGTGCCTCAGTTGCCTCATCTGTAAAATGGGGATTAAGACTGTGAGCCCCACGGGGGACCACCTGATTCCCCTGTGTCTACCCCAGGGCTTAGAACGGTGCTCGGCACATAGTAAGCGCTTAACAAATACCAACATTATTATCAATTGTGCAGTCGTCGGCCAGTAGCTGCTTACCCTCCCTGTCATTTTTGTTGACCCATTCAAGGTGTTTTCTGGTAGTGGATAGGACACGGGTCTGGGAGTCATTCATTCATTCATTCAATAGTATTTATTGAGCGCTTACTATGTGCAGAGCACTGTACTAAGCGCTTGGGATGAACAAGTCGGCAACAGATAGAGACGGTCCCCGCCGTTTGACGGGCTCACGGTCTAATCGGGGGAGACGGACAGACGAGAACGATGGCGATAAATAGAGTGGAGGGGAAGAACATCTCGTAAAAACCGATGGCAACTAAATAGAATCGAGGCGATGTACAATTCATTAGCAAAATAAATAGGGTAACGAAAATATATACAGTCGAGCGGACGAGTACGGTGCTGTGGGGATGGGAAGGGAGAGGGGGAGGAGCAGAGGGAAAAGGGGAAAAAGGGGGTTTAGCTGCGGAGAGGTAAAGGAGGGATGGCAGAAGGAGTAGAGGGAGAAGAGGAGCTCAGTCTGGGAAGGCCTCTCGGAGGAGGTGAGTTTTAAGTAGGGTTTTGAAGAGGGGAAGAGAATGAGTCTGGCGGAGGTGAGGAGGGAGGGCGTTCCGGGACCGCGGGAGGACGCGGCCCGGGGGTCGACGGCGGGACGGGCGAGACCGAGGGACGGCGAGGAGGCGGGCGGCGGAGGAGCGGAGCGTGCGGGGTGGGCGGTAGAAAGAGAGAAGGGAGGAGAGGTAGGAAGGGGCGAGGTGACGGAGAGCCTCGAAGCCTTGAGTGAGGAGTTTTTGTTTGGAGCGGAGGTCGATGGGCAACCACTGGAGTTGTTTAAGAAGGGGAGTGACAGGCCCAGATGGTTTCTGCGGGAAGATGAGCCGGGCGGCGGAGTGAAGAATAGACCGGAGCGGGGCGAGAGAGGAGGAAGGGAGGTCAGAGAGAAGGCCGACTCAGTAGTCTAGCCGGGATATAACGAGAGCCCGTAACGGTAAGGTAGCTGTCTGGGTGGAGAGGAGAGGGCGGATCTCGGCGATATCGTAGAGGTGAAACCGGCAGGTCTCGGTAACGGATAGGACACGTGGGGTGAACGAGAGGGACGAGTCAAGGATGACACCGAGATCGCGGGCCCGAGAGACGGGAAGGATGGTCGTGCCATCGACGGTGATAGAGAAGTCTGGGAGAGGACCGGGTTTGGGAGGAAAGATGAGGAGCTCAGTCATGGGTTCTAATCCGGGCTCTGCCACTTGTCTGCTGTGTCACCTTGGGCAAATCACTTTTCTGGGCCTCAGTTGCCCTCATCTGAAAATGGGGATTGAGACTGTGAGCCCCACGTGGGACAGGGACTAATTTGCTTGTATCCACCCCAGTGATTAGTTCAGTGCCTGGCATATAGTAAGCGCTCAACAAATGCCATCATTATTATTATTATCATTAGCAGAGGCCTCATCCTCCTGCCTCCTCCCCACTTGGTCATCACAGCAGGAATTGTGTTGGGAAGGATTCACGACAGAGCCTGCGCGAAGAAAATGACAGCAGTCACAATGGTTTGAGAAACACCCCTCCCACTGCCTCCTTCTTACCTCCCGTGTTCACAATGAGGCAAAGAGAAGTGGTGTGTCTTAATGGATAGAGCCCGGGCCTAGGTGTGGGTAGGATTTGGGCTCAAATTCCAGCTCCGCCACTTATCTGTTGCGTGACCTTGGGCAAGTCACTGAACCTCTCTGGGCCTCAGTTCCCCCATCTGTAAAATAGGGATTCAGACTGTGAGCCCCACGTGGGACAGGGACTGCGTCCAACCTGATTAACTCGTATCTATCCCAGCGCTTCCCCTCTCCTTGTCGCACCTGAAGAGTTTCCAGTACTCTACCCGTTTCAACTTCGGGAGGGAGAGTTAAGCAGAGGCATAGTCATTTCATTCCTAGCACGGGCAGTGGCTAGCGAGCGGAAGGCAATCTGCTACACGTCAAAACTCACCTGCGCTGGGCAGCAGCGGCAGGGGAGAGGGTCGAGGGCGGAGACTCAAGTTTCAGCGTGGAAGGAGGCGATGGTGACCCACTTGTGTATTTTTACCAAGGAAGCTGTATGGCTACACTACCAAAGCAATTTCAGATGGAGGTGGGGCATCTGGGAGAGACGTGTCCGTGACGTCGCTATGGGTCAGAGACGGCTCAGTGGCGTAAGACAAGACCCCAGTGCTCAGTTCAGAGCCTGGCACATATGAAACGCTCAACAAATACCATTAAAAAAATAGAGAGCCACAAATCAGTAGGGGGACAAGCATTGCAGCCATTTTGAAGTGCACACAACAGCTCCATTTGCAAGATCTAGTCACGGCCCTGGCAACTTAGCGATAGCCATGCCGCCGACACCACGATCTAGCAGTCGATCAGTCAGTAGTACTGAACGCTTACTGTGCGCAGAGCTCTGTACTGAGCACTTTTATAAATACAAGATAACAATGTAACAGACCCATTCCCTGCCCACGACAAACTTATAGGAGGACACAGACATAAATATAAACAAGTAAAATTACAGCTATGTACCTAAGTGCTGTGTCGACCACATTAGCCAACTCTTTTTCTGGATTTCTACTCTGTCCAACACACAAGACAGTTCTAGGCAGTTCTTTTGCCACAAACCTTCTCCAGTAATGACAACCCCTGGCACGCCTTCCCCTGATTCTAGCGATGCCTCCCCCTTCCACTCCTCCCACTCCACAGTGAGCTGTAGATTGGACTTTGATAAAGGGGACATTCCAGGAATGATCCCTTGGGAAGCAGCTTGGCCTAATGAAAAGAGCTCGGGCCTGGGAGTCCGAGGACCTGGGTTCCAAGTCCAGCTCCTCCAATTGTCTGCTGTGTGACCTTAAGGAAATCATTTTACTTCTCTCCGCCTCCATGTCCTCATCTGTAAAATGGGCATTCAAAACCTGTTCTCCCTCCTGTTTAGACAGTGAGCCCCATGTCGGTCAGGGTCTGTTCTGATCTGATCAACTGGTGTCTACCCCAGGATTTAGAACGCTGCTGGACGCGTAGTAAACTCTGAATAAATACCATAAATGATAATAGAATAAAAGTAACGATAATGAATGATCAACATCAAATGAAAAGCACTAGGGTATGACTCGTCGAAAGGCATCCGACACGTGGAACGATCGGAAAAAGCTACGTGAAAACGCTGCCTCATCCAGAACGAACGAACGACTTTATGATCTCTGCTTTCATAGCATCTTGCCAGAAGATAACGGTACTTCAAATTCAGTGAGATGTAGATGAATAACACTGGCTTTTGTCTGACAGAGTCCATTTTGGAGAGGGGAAATAATCTCATGGGTGAAGAATGAGAATGATGTCACAAATTTCCCATGCATAAAAAGAGTAGTTATTTTAGGCATGGGATAGTGGAAGCTACTAAGTAATATGAAGAAGCCTAACAATAATAATGCTGGTATTTGTTAAGCGCTTACTATGTGCAGAGCACTGTTCTAAGCGCTGGGGTAGACATAGGGGAATCAGGTTGTCCCACGTGGGGCTCACGGTCTTAATCCTCATTTTACAGATGAGGTAACTGAGGCACAGGGAAGTTAAGTGACTTGCCCACAGTCACACAGCTGACAAGTGGCAGAACGGAGATTCGAACCCACGACCTCTGACTCCAAAGCCCGTGCTCTTTCCACCGAGCCACGCTGCTTCTCAAGCCCGAGGGATAGTCCGTCAATAGTATTTATTGAGCACTTTTTGTATGTAAAGCACCATACCTAGCTCTTGGGAGAGTACAGTATCACAGAGTTGAGAGACAGGGTCCCTGCCTACGAGGAGCTTTCTGTCTGGAGGCACCACTCAGTCTTTGTGTCTAATAAATATTCTGAAGGACTACAGAGTGGTTCATTCAATTGTTCCTGATGATAATGATAATCGTGGTATTTATCAATCGCTTATTTTGTGCTGAGTGCTGCGGTGGATATCAGATAATCAGATAGGACACGGTCCCTGTCCAAGATGGGTCTCATAGCCTAAATAGGAGGAAGAACCGGTATTGAATCCCCATTTTACAGACAAGGAAACTGAAGCGTAAGTGTTTTGCCCAAGGTCGCACTGCAGACGAGTGGCAGATGCGGCATTCGAACCCAAGTCTTCCGACTCCCAGGCCCAGGCTCTTCTGAGTAGGACATGTCGCTTCATTTTTCACGCGAGACGGCCAGAAAATGCTATGTCGTGCGCTACTTTTCCCGGAGGCAGGAATGGGTTGGTGGAAAACACATGGGACTGGGTGCGAGGAAACCTGGCTATGCCAACCTGCCTGCTTGACGGCTTTCTTCTCCGTCCATACTGCTGCTATATTCATCCGAGCACATCTCCTCTCCCACCTTGACTACTCTGCCTCCTCGCTGACCTCGCGGCCGCCTGTCTCTCTCCACTCCGGCCCATGCCTCACTTTGCCGCGCGGATTACTTTTCAACAAAATCGTACAGTCCATGTCTCCCCGCTCCTCAAGGACCTCCGGTGGCTACCCATCCACCTCCACATCGAACAGAAGCTCCTCACCGTCGGCCGTAAAGCATTTAGTCAGCTCACCCCCTCCCGCCTCATCTCACTAACCTCCTTCTACAGCCAAGCCCACACACTCCGCTCCTCTAGCACCAGCTTACTCACTGTGCCCCAATCTCGTCTGTCTCGCCACCGACCCATTACCCACATCCTCTCCCTAGCCTGGAACTCCCTCCCCCTCCGAAAATGCCGGAACACCACTCCCTCCAACCTTCAGATCATCATTAAGGTCACATCTCCTCCTCCAGGTCTTCTCCCATTAAGGCCTCTTTGCCCCGGCTCACTCTCCCTTATGTGTCGTCTGTGACCTCTGGACGCTGGATATTTCCCTCACCTCCAACCCTGCAGCGCTTCGGTACATATCTTTAAATTATGCACGATAGATCATTGATCTATATTAATGTCTGTCTCCCCTTCTAGACTGTAAGCTTCTTATGGGAACATATCTGCTAATTCTGTTATATTATACTCTTCCAAATACTTAGTATGATGCTTTGCGCGCTTCATTCATTTATTCAGTCGTATTTATTAAAAATAATAATAATGTTGGTAGTTGTTAAGCGCTTACTATGTGCAAAGCACTGTTCTAAGCGCTGGGGGGATACAATGTGATCACGTTGTCCCTCCCGGGGCTCGCAGTCTTCATCCCCGTTTTACAGATGAGGTCACTGAGGCCCAGAGAAGTGAAGTGACTTGCCCAAAGTCACACAGCTGACAAGTGGCGGAGCCGGGATTAGAACCCATGACCTCTGACTCCCAAGCCCGGGCTCTTTCCACCGAGCCACGCTGCTTCTCATTTATTCAGCACCTACTGTGTGCAGAGCACTGTACTAAGCACTTGGAAAGTACAGTTCGGCAACAAAGAGAGACAATCATTCATTCAATAGTATTTATTGAGCGCTTACTATGTGCAGAGCACTGTACTAAGCGCTTGGGATGAACAAGTCGGCAACAGATAGAGACGGTCCCTGCCGTTTGACGGGCTCACAGACCAGAAGCGGGGAGACAGGCATCAAAACAAGTAAACAGGCATCGGTAGCATCAATAGCAATTAATAGAATTATAGATATAGTCACATCATTAATATAAATATAATTATAAATATGTACATATAGACACAAGTGCTGCAGGGGGGAAAGGGAGTAGAGCAGAGGGAGCGAGTCGGGGCGATGGGGAGGGGAGAGGGATTAGAGGGTAAGGGGGGCTTAGTCTGGGCCAGTAAGTGCTCAATAAGTGCTCAGTATTATTGAATCATTTACTGAATGACTGAAATCGGCAATAATATAACGATATTTAAGTGGGAATGGGTCTGCCAACTCTATTATATTCTCCCAAACACTTAGTACAGTGCCCTGCACACAGCAAATACTCAATAAGTATGATTGATTTATTATTAATTTGAAGCTAAGCACTGGGTAGATACAAGATAATGGGAAGCAGCGTGGCTAGTGGAAAGAGCGTGGCCTTGGGAGTCAGAGGTCATGGGTTCTAATCCCACTCTTCCGCTTGCCAGCTGTGTGACTTTGGGCAAATCACTTCACTTCTGTGCCTCAGTTACCTCATCTGTAAAATGGGGATTAAGACTGTGAACCCCACGTGGGGCAACCTGATCACCCTGTATCCCCTCCAGCGCTTAGAACGGTACTTTGCACATAGGAAGTGCTTAATGAATGCCATCATCATCGTAAACAGGTCCCTCATGGGACTCATAGTCGAAGTAGGAGAGAAACGGGTATTGAATCCCCAACTTGCAGATACAGGAAGTGAGTCGCCCAAGGTCATACAGGCAGGCAAGTGATGTAGCTGGGATTTGAACCCAAGTCCCTCTGACTCCCAGCCCCGTGCTCTTTCCAGTTGACCGTGCTGCTTCTCTGATGAATGCAACAGCAATGAGCCCAACTGGGAGATTGTGTTAGCAGGGGCCGGGGAAGCTATGCAGTCCTGGGTTCTAATCCCGGCTACGCTACTCGTCTGCTTTGTGACTTTGGGCGAGTCACTTAACTGCTCTGTGACTCAGTTGTCTGTAAAATAGGGATAAAGACTGTGAACCTCATGAGGAATATAGACTGTGTCTGACCTGATTAGCTTGTATCTACCCCAGTGCTTAGAATCAGCTTGTGTCGACCCCAGGGCTTAGTACAGTGCCTGGCACATAGTAACTGCTTAACGGAGACCATAAAAAAGAGGAGTCCTCTCACTCCAAAAAACTGCCTGGACACTTCTCCTCTTGAGACACCTTACAAGGCAAATCAGCAGAGGTATTGCTCACAAAGCCTCTATTAGGAAGGACGGAGAAAGATTTTCCTATCCTATTTTTAAACAGAAATGCAGCACCATGAGCTAGTCAGAGATGTGGGTTGGGATTCTAGATTCTGCTCCTCTCTCCCTGACTCAGTTGCAGAGGAGGAGGTAGGAGCTTCTGGGGAAGGGTAACCTCGTATTAATAAATGCGGGATTTGTTAAGCACTAACTAGCTGCCTAGAAGTTTTCTAAACACCGGGGTAGGTACAGCCGAATCAGGTTGGACACGGTCTCTATCCCACATGGGGCTCCCAGTCGAAGAGGGAGGGAGAAAATATATTGCATTCCCATTTTACAGTTGAGGAAACTGAAGTAAACCCATTTTCCAGGGTACAGATCCAAGAATAAGGGTGATCCAGAAGGGAAAGGGCGGAGGGGACACGAGGTCAAGTTGGGAAAAGGCCTCTTGGAGGAGTTGCGATTTAAATAAGGTAAAGATGGTGGGGAGAGCGATAGTTAGATATAATAATAATGATGTTGGTATTTGTTAAGCGCTTACTATGTGCAGAGCGTTGTTCTAAGCGCTGGGGTAGACACGGGGTCATCAGGTCGTCCCACGTGAGGCTCACAGTTAATCCCCATTTTACAGATGAGGTCACTGAGGCACAGAGAAGTTAAGTGACTCGCCCACAGTCACACAGCTGACAAGGGGCAGAGCCGGGAGTCGAACCCATGACCTCTGACTCCGAAGCCCGGGCTCTTTCCACTGAGCCACGCTGCTTCCCTCCTTACTATTTGCCAGGCACTGTGCTGAACACTGAGGCAGATACGAGATAATCGGGTTGGACACTCTCCCAAGTACTTAGTAGAGTGCTCTGTGTAGAGTAAGCACTCAATAAATACCACTGATTGATTGATCGAAAGACCCGAGTTCTCATCCTGACTCTGCAATTAGGGAGCGGCATCTAGACTGTCAGCTCCTTGTGGGCGGGGAACATGTCTACCCGCTCTGGTGTATTTTACTTTTCTGAGCACTTAGCACAGTACTTTGCGCACAGTAAAAGCTCATGAAATACCATTGATCAAAGCCTTAGAATGTCTCCCGGACCATGCCGTCCGTGACAAAGTTATCTGACCCAAGAACCACCCGGGGAGTTCTGTATGTTGACTAGGTCTAACAGCAAATAATCAATCGATATTATTTATTGTGTACTTACCGTGTGCAGAGCACTGAGAAGCAGCGTGGCTCGGTGGAAAGAGCCCGGGCTTGGGAGTCACAGGTCGTGGGTTCGAATTCCCACTCTGCCATTTGTCGACTGCGGGCAAGTCACTTCAAGTCTCGGTGCCTCAGTTACCTCATCTGTCAAATGGGGATTAACCGTGAGCCTCCCGTGGGACGACCTGATGACCCTGTATCTCCCCCAGCGCTTAGAACAGTGCTCTGCATATAGTAAGCGCTTAACAAATACCAACATTATTACTAAATACTTGGAAGAATACAATACAACAGAATCAGTGGACTTGTTCCCTGCCTACAATGAGTTTACAGTATAGAATCTTGAAAAATAGCTGATTATGGAGGTAAGGGAGGGCTTGCGAACTTATCTAGCTGCTGACCTCTAGTCCACATCCTCCCCCTGGCCTGGAACACCGTCCCTCCTCGTGTCCCAAAGACAATTACTCTCCCCTCCTGCAAAGCCTTATTGATGCCACATCCCCTCCAAGAGGCCTTCCCTGATTCACCCTCTTTTCATTTTCTTCAACTCCCTTCCGCGTCTCTCCGACTTTCTCCCATTATTCATCCCCCCCCCCCCGCAAGGCCCCAGCACTTGTGCCCATACCCGTAGTTTACGCATATTAATATACGTTATATGGTCATTGATCTGTCTCCCCCTTTAGACCGCTCAATGTGGGCAGGGAATGTGTCTGTTGCGTTGTACTGTCCCAACTGCTGAATACAGTGCTCTGCACATAGTAAGCGCTCAATTCCTAAAACTAAATACGTGCGAACAAATACGATTGATTGACTGACTGGTGTTGCACTTCACTCGATGAGGAAGTGTCCGAGTGAATCGACTAAACTGTGTCTCCAGGGAATGTGACTGGTATATTGTACTCTCTCAGACGCTCAGTACAGTGCTCTGCATGCAGTAAGACCTCAATAAATGCCATTAATTGATCGATTGGCATAATAGAGTTGGTAGACATTTTCCCTGTCCACTGCTGCAATGATAATGATGATAATGTTGGTATTTGTTAAGCGCTTACTACGTGCAGAGCACTGTTGTAAGCGCTGCCTGACTCCTGTCGTAACCGGGTCCTGAGTGTGATCATTTTGACACGGGCGTTGCGGTGTGCTGCGCCCCTGCACATCTAGTTACCCGTTGCACTCTCTGTCCCAGCGGGCACATGACAAGCGGGGACGAAAAAGGGCAGGTGGCCCTGAGCAGGCCACGAGCCCTAGAATCATTTCCTCCTCCCAGGGTCTCATCCTGCGTGGCTCAGTGGAAAGAGCCCGGGCTTTGGAGTCAGAGTTCATGGGTTCGAATCCCCGCTCGGCCACTTGTCAGCTGTGTGACTTTGGGCAAGTTACTTAACTTCTCTGTGCCTCGGTTGCCTCATCTGTAAAATGGGGATTAAGACCGTGAGCCCCACGTGGGACAAGCTGATTCCCCTGTGTCTACCCCAGCGCTTAGAACAGTGCTCGGCCCATAGTAAGCGCTTAACAAATACCAACATTATTATCATTATTATCCTGGAGTGGCAAGTCTAAGTCTTGCCCAATCAATCAGTGGAATTTACTGAACACTTATTGAACACTAAACGCAAGTCCTTCATCCTCCCTGGGCGTCTCCAACATCATCAGTGTAGGGATCCTGAATTAACAACCTAAATTTTAGCACGTTTCCTGAATTATTTCAACTTTTCCCTTTCAATCAATCCATCCATCCATCATATTAATTGAACTCTTCACTATGTGCAGAGCACTGTCCTAAGCGCTTGGGAGAGAACAGTAAGCAGAATCAGCAGGCACGTTCCCACAATAAGCTTACCATCTAGATGGGGAGACAGACATTGATATGAATAAATAAGTAATTTATAAATAGAATTTCATTTAAAGATATGTACGCAAGTGCTATGGGGTTGGGGGGTTAGGGGTTAAGATATCCCCTATCCCAGTGAAGGAATTAAACTCGGTGAAGGATCAGCCCTATTAGAGATTTATATCAAAGTGTAGAAACCCACATAATATCATTTTTAAATTTATTTTATTTCATTTTTATGAGAGGTCCTCCCCACCCTCAAACCTGTTTATTTCAGCTTGTTCTTCCCAGGTAACAGAATCCCCCAAATCCACATTCTCTGCTCTTGTCCTTCTCTTCAAATTGTTTTTGGCCTGTATAACTCTTCAGGACTCTCCCTAATGAAATTCACAAGTGAAGCTGAACCTTGAAGATGCGAGGGAAGAAAAAAATTCCCCACATTTACAGTTTAAAGAATTTGAGCCATTTGGGGAAATGATGACCAAATTCTTTTAGGAAATGATTAATCGTATCACATTGGTGTGTTTCTTAAGGAGAGGCTATGGTTACGTACATCAGTTTCAGTTTCTACTCCGAGTTAGTACAGCGTTTTTCTTGTATGATTAATGGGAAATATAGAAAGTTGGTAAAAATTAGAAAGGTATTTTAATTGTGAACACCCTCCAAGTTATGTCTCTATATAAAGTAGCAAGCCGCTGCTTCAGCCTGAGGATTTAAAAGGTTAGGCTATGGAAGATTTGCATATTATGCAAAGAGAAAGTATGACCTAAAGCATAGCTACCTGAAGCACTTGTGTATATATGTACATATTTATCATTATAATTTTATGTGTTTTTATTAATGATGTATATATATCTATAATTCTATTTATAGTGATTCTACTGATGCCTCTTTACTTATTTTGATGTCTGTCTTGCCCCTTCTAGACTGTGAGCCCATTGGGGGAAGGGATTGTCTCTATTTGTTGCTGAATTGTACTTCCCAAGCGCTTAGTACAGTGTCCTGCACACCTAAGCGCTCAATAAATACGATTGAATTAATTAATTATGGTATAACTCCCCATCTACTGACGGTGGCAAGGGCCAGAAAAATATTAAGCTTCTAAACTTTTGCGAAGATTTTGTTTTCCTCTGCTCAAGACAAATGGACTAAGATGCATTTCAGCGTTCGCAAATGAATTGGGTAATCATTGAGCAAGCTCTCTCGTCCTCTGTTCTGAACCATCTGTATCGGTTGAGGATAATCAAGTCTAGTTTCTCTAAAATATATTTCAGTCACTGTGGCATTAAAACCCCACCTAGTTATGTAAATATTTGAATTCCACTGGTTCTCGCAAGAGGCATAGCTTTCAATCCTGAAGGCATTTAAAAGTGGAATCAGACTCCGCAGCGACTTAGGAAACCACTGAGGGTGCAAAAGTTATCTTTAGCTGCAGAGAACGGACAGGGATTTTTTTGTTGAGCAACCTCTGACTGTATCCTCTTCTCCTAAGAAGACTGATACAAATTTGTTGAACACTTGCTATCAATAGATCAGTCGATCGTATTTACTGAGCACTTACCGTATGCAGAGCACTGTACTGCATGTTCGGGAGAGTACACTATGACACTGTAACAGACACATTCCCTGTCCATAACAAGCTTACAGTCTAGAGGGAGAGACAGACAAGCAGTGAATTTTTTTTACGGTATTTTTAAGCGCTTACTATGTGCCGAGCACTTTTCTAAGGTCTGGGGTAGGTACATGTTGTCCCACGTGAGGCTCACAGTCTTAATCCCCATTTTACAAATGAGGTAACTGAGGCACAGAGAAGTTAAGTGGCTTGCCCAAGGTCACACAGCAGACATGTGGCGGAGGCAGAATTGGAACCCATGTCCTCTGACTCCCAAGCCCGTGCTCTTTCCACTGAGCCACGCTGCATCTCTACAGTGAGTTTAGAAGAGCAGTGCGGAAGAGCCAGAGGCGAGCATTTAGAGACTGGTGGAAATTTTGGAGAATTTATCTTAGTGCAGTGCTCTGCACACACTAAGCACTCAATAATAATAATAATAATAATAATGTTGGTATTTGTTAAGCGCTTATTATGTGCCGAGCACTGTTCTGAGCGCTGGGGTAGACACAGGGGAATCCGGTTGTCCCACGTGGGGCTCACACTGATTGATACTGATATCACTGATTGATTAGAGGGGTGTGAAAAACGGATTGATTGGCCAATGGATGAAGAATCTGTCCTCGCCAGTTCCCTCAATCAATAATGTGCATTGAGTGCTTACTATATACAGAGCACTGTACTAAATGCCTGGGAGAGTATAGTACAGGAGAATTAGTTGGTAGACACAGTCCCTTCCCTCAAGGAGCTTAGAGTCTGCAAGGGAGACCAACAGTAAACCTTGGGCAAGTCACTTAATTTCTCTGTGCCTCGGTTATCTCATCTGTAAAATGGGGATTCAGACTGGGAGCCCCACGGGGCCAGGGGCTACGTCCAACCCGGTCTCCTTGTCTCCACCCGAGTGGTTTGTATAATAATGTTGGTATTTGTTAAGCGCTTACTATGTGCCGAGCACTGTTCTAAGCGCTGGGGTAGACACAGGGGAATCAGGTTGTCCCACGTGGGGCTCACGGTCTTAATCCCCATTTTACAGATGAGGTCACTGAGGCACCGAGAAGTGAAGCGACTTGCCCACAGTCACACGGCTGACAAGTGGCCGAGCGGGGATTCGAACCCATGACCTCTGACTCCAAAGCCCCTGCTCATTCCACTGAGCCACGCTGCTTGTATAGTGCTTGGCACGTAGTAAGCACTTAACAAATGCCACAGTGATTATGATGATGATTAATAATAATAATGATGATCAAATTGAACTCCAGCAGGGGAAGTGGCAGAGTCTAAGGAGAGGGACATTAAGTTGGCTCGGGGTGGGGTATCTAAGTGTTTAAGAGCTACGGACCCAAGTGCATAGGCAGTGCAGAAGGAAATGTAAAACGGGTGGAGAAATGAGGAGTTAGGGAAGGCTTCTGGGAGGAGAGAGAACTTCTCATAGGGCTCTGAAGACGGGAAGAGTGGCGGTCGTACGTCGGGACGATTGAACTGCCGCGTTCATCACACTCCCAGCCATCGCTGGACGCACCGCGGGGGATGAACTGCACCTTGAGCTCAGTCTCCCCGGCCAGTGGTGGGGAAAATCATACCGAAGAACTCGAGGTAATCGCCAAATTCAATCGCACGCCCCCGGGGAGACCGCACTTGCCATGAGGTCCTCCGCAGAAATAGGCCAGAGACTGCGGGAGGCCCTCGTCCACACCAACCCCTCAGAGAACTAGCAGAAAACTGGATCCACCCCCTCACCGTGAGGGGGACCACCAGGGGAAACTCCTAGACTTTTCCCCAGTTGCTTCCCTAAGGAAGATAAAAGTTCCCAGCCAACAGGATGCATTAGGAATTCCCTCGGGCGCCCCGGGGGGAAGGCCTGCGGGCAATTAGTGTTGGAGATGCACCGTCCCACGCGAGCCCTTCGGCACAATAAAATAGTGAGTGAGAGGAAGGGGAAATAACGTGACAGGAGCTGCGCACTGCTAGTCTCTGTGGAGCAGAAGCGGGCCTGGTCCTCGGCCTCCAATCCCCGCAGCCACGGGATCCCCGGCATCCAGCGCCACCCCGTGGAATCGCCCCCTTCACAGTCCCACTGTGTCTGCAGAAAAAATTATGTTTCTTTTCCAAGAGAGAACCCGCTGCAACATCTAACCGGGGGGGAGATTATAGCTTGGTATCTATCGCTGGACTAGTGGAAATGTTAGAAAACAGAAATTTTAGAAGATCTCAGAGAAGCAGCGTGGCTCAGTGGAAGGAGCCCGGGCTTGGGAGTCAGAGATCGTGGGTTCGAATCCCCGGCTCGGCCACTTGTCAGCCGTGTGACTTTGGGCAAGTCACTTCACTTCTCTGTGCCTCAGTTACTTCGTCTGTAAAATGGGGATGAAGACTGTGAGCCCCACGTGGGACAACCTGATTCCCCTGGGTCTACCCCAGCACTTAGAACAGTGCTTGGCACATGGCGCCTAACAAATACCAACATTATTATTATCATCATTATTAATACGAGTTGATCTTTCATGATAAGAAAGGGTAAAATGTTGTTGTTGCTGTCGTATTATGTCATATTGGATTCTGCCGAGAGCTGAATAATAATAACGTTAGTATTTGTTAAGCGCTTACTACGTGCAGAGCACTGTTCTAAGCGCTGGGGGAGATACTGGGTAATCAGGTTGTCCCACATGAGGCTCACAGTCTTAATCCCCATTTTACAGATGAGGTAACTGAGGCACAGGGAAGTGAAGTGACTTGCCCACAGTCACACAGCTGACAGGGGGCAGAGCCGGGATTCGAACCCAGGATCTCTGACTCCCAAGCCGGTGCTCTTTCCACAGAGCCACGCTGCTTCCCAGCTTAGTACAGAGCTGAATGCGCGGTGAGCGTTCAGTTGATGCCATCGATTGATTCTTTTGGTAATACAATATGATCTTTGTGGATAATGTGGATAGTGTATTGGGGAAGCTCTTTTCCAAAAATCACTGACGTTGTTCGGTCCACTCTTGTACCCAAATATCCTATTATTATTGATAATAATAATAATAATAGTATTTAAGAGATGATGATGGTATTTATTAAGCACTTGGTATTAGTTTTCTACAAAAATGTTCAGTCCCTATTTCCCCACTACTCAAGAACTGCTCGTGGTTGCCCATCCACCTCCTCCTCAAACAGAATAATAATAACGGTATTTGCTAAATGCTTACTACCTGCCAGGCACTGTACTGAGCACTGGGGTGGATACAAGAAAGACAGTCCCTGTCTCACCTGGGGCTCACAGTTTTAATCCCCATTTTACAGATGAGGTAACTGAGGCCCAGAGAGGTGAAGTGACTCAACCAAGGTCACCCAGCAGACAAGTGGCAGACCTGGGATTAGAACCCAGGTCCTTGTGACTCCCAGGCCCGTGTTGAATCTTCTGTGCCACACTGCTTCTGTCAGTGGGTCAGGGAGATAACAAGAGTGTCTCCATGGGGCATTGGTGTATCCTGATGACTGCTGATGGTACTTTCTGTCTTCCTCAGTGCTCCTCTCAATCCATCAGTGACATTTATTGAGCACTAAACTCTATGTAGAGGACTATATTGAGTGCACTGGAGATTTCAGTACAACAGTTCCCTGTCCACAAGGAAATTACGATCTAGAAGGGGAAACAGACATTAAAATTAATTAAAGATATCTACGTAAGTGCTCTGGGGCTAAGGGATGAATAAATATCAAGTGTTCAAAGGATCCAGATCCAAGTCCATAGACAGTGCATTAGGGTGAGGAACTAGGGGAGATGAGAGTTTAGTTGGAGAAGATACGATTTTAGTAAGGCTTTGAAGGTAGAGGGAGTGTTGGTCTGGTGGTTGTGAAGAAGGAAGGAGTTCCAGGGCAGAGGGAGAACTTGAGCAAGCAGTCAGTGACAGGGTAAGTGAGACTGAGGTACAGTAAGTAGCGTGGCACAGTGGAAGGAGCACAGGTTTTGGAGTCAGAGGTCTCGGGTTCGAATCCCAGCTCGGCCACCTGTCCGCTGTGTGACTTTGGGCAAGTCACTTCACTTCTCGGTGCCTCAGTGACCTCATCTGTAAAATGGGGATTAAGACCGTGAGCCCCACGTGGGACAACCTGATTCCCCCGTGTCTACCCCAGCGCTTAGAACAGTGCTCGGCACATAGTAAGCGCTTAACAAATACCAACATTATTAATAAGTAGGTGGGTGATAGAGGAACGGAGTAGGGTGGTTTGTAGTTGGAAATCTCCCAGATCAGTATAGAGGCTGATTACTCAGAGTGGAATGTGATTAGTGCTTGGATCAGCGAGGTGGCAATTTGCAATGAAAGGAAAGGACAGATTCTAGAGGTGCTGTGAAGGTAAAACATACATGATTTCATGACATGTGAGTTCGTTATGGGTCAGGAACGTGTCCACTAATTCTGTTGCATTGTATTCTCCCACATACTTCGAACAGTGCTCTGCACAAAGTAAGCACTCCATAAATAGCCTTGATGGATTCATTAAATATATGGGTTGAACGAGGGAGCTGAGTCGAGGACAGTGTTAAGGTTATGGGATTCTGAGACCGGAAGGATTCTGCGGCCTACAGTGATGGGAAAGTCACGAGGAGACCAAGGTTTGAGTGGGAAGATGTATGGCAGCAGCATGGCCGAATGGTTAAAACGCAGGCCTCAGAGTCTGCAAGTCACTTAACTTCTCTGTGCCTCAGTTACCTCATCTGTAAAATGGGGGTGAAGACTGTGGAGCCCCACGCAGGATGGGGACTGTGTCCAACCTGATTACCTTGTATCACTCCAACGCTTAGAACAGTGCTTGGCACATAGTATGTGCTTAACAAGTGCCATAACTATAATCATTGTTATTAGTAAGATGTGGAATTCTGTTTGGGACATATTGTTGGAGATGTCGATGGGACATCCAAGTAGATATATCCTGAGGGCAGGAGGAAATCTTAGACTGCAAAGAGGAGAGAGAGATCAGGGCTGAGAGGTAGATTCGGGAATTATTCATGGAGAGATGGTAATTGAAACTGTGGAAGTGAATAAAATCTCTGGGGAGAGGCAGAGGCAGAATAGGAGACCCCGAACTGAGCCTTCAGGGACCCCCCCCCCCCCACAGTTAAAGGGTGGGAGTCAGAGGAGAAGCCTGTGAAAGACATTGAGAATGAATGTCCAGAGAGATAGGACGTGAACAAGGAGAGGCACTGCCCACTGCCAGTCAACCGAAGTCTAGAGATAATGTTTCCAGGAGAAGCGGGTGTTCCATAGGGTTAAAGAGAGCTGAGAAATAGAGAAAGATTAGGATGGGGCAAAGACTGTTGGATTTGGCAGGAGGAGGTCACTGATGATCTTAAAGAGGACCAATTTTGTGGAGTGAATCGAGCCAAAGTCAGATTGCAGGATGTTGAGGAGAGTGTTGAATTCAAATCAGTTATACTAATTGAGAGCTTAATGTGTGCAAAGCACAGTTGCAAGTGCTTGGGATAGTCCAATATAACAAAAAACAGTCACATTCCCTGCCCACAGTGAGTTGAAGCAGAGGATGTGGAAGCAGTGAGCATAGATGTTTGGAAAGGAATGATAGGAGAGTAGGAGGGAATGGTAACTGGATGGAGCAGAGGGTAAAGGAAGGGTTGTTTTTTTTTTTAGGATGGGGAGACAGGAACATCTTTGAAAGCAGCAGGGAAGAAACCATTAGAAAGTGAATGATCGAAGATGGCAATCGGGGAGGGGAAAAAGGAGGGGTCAAGTATTTTGATAAGGTGAGAAGGGTTGGGGTTGAAAATGCAGGTAGAAATGGTAGATTTATAAAAGGAGGGAGATCTTCTCTGAAGATACTGCTGGGGAGGATGGGAGAGTCAAAGAAGGGGCAAAAGTAGGGAAGGACAGGAGAGGAGCAGGGGAGATTTTAGGGGAAGCCCACTTGATGGTTTCAATTTTATCAATAAGGTAGGTGGCCGGATCATTAGGGGCAAGAGCTGGGGTGAGATGGGAGGAGATAGTTAAATATCTGCAACAGCTGGCTCAGGAAATGCCCTTCCATCTTCAAGGCCAGCAGACTAACACTCTCCCCACCTTCAAAGCCTTGTTGAGAGCCCATCTCCTCCAAAAGACCTTCTCTGACTAGGCCCTCCTTTCCTCTTCAGCATTCCCCTTGTATTTGGTTTTGCAGCCTTGATTCACCCTACCCTCAGCCCCACATCCCTTTTCTACATAACCATAATCTGTTTATATTAATGTTTGTCTTCCCCCACTAGATCGTGAGCTCACTGTGGGCAAGGAACGTGTCTACCAACTCCGTTATATTGTACTCTCTCCAGTTCTTAGTACAGTGCCCGGCACACAGTACACGTTCAATGAGTGTGATTGTTTGACTGGAACCCACAGAGACAGGTGCCGAAGCAGAAACACGGGCAAAAAGAGAAAGGCTGAAAAACCCTTTCTTCAGTGCTTTGGTGCTGACCTCTGATCTTCCTCTAGCACGCGATGGAGGGGCAGGTCACTGGGGAGAAAGGAGGGGGTGAACAGGCTTCAGCTGCTCCACTGTTGTGGGGGCAATTTTATATATTACTGCTTTGTATCAGTCTTTGGGCTCAAAATGAGCCCCAAGTTCTCATGGAGCTGTCACAAACAAATCATCCGGAGACAGGATTTTCTAAGGTTTGGGTTGGTGGCCAGCTAGCATTCTTGACCCTACAAGAGAGAAGCAGTATCACCTAATAGATAGAGCACGGGCCTGGGAGTCAGAAGGACCTGGGTCCTAACACTTCACTTTGCTAGGCCTTGGTTACCTCATCTGTAAAATGGGGATTAAGACTGCTTGGGACAAGGACTGTGTCCCTTGCCGGCAATCAATCAGTTGTATTTATTGAGCACTTACTGTCTGCAGAGCACTCAGCATTTGGGAGAGTACAACAACGTGGCCTAGGGACTAGAGCGTGGACCTGGAAGTCAGCAGGACCTGGGTTCTAATCTGGCTGTAATAGGGGGATGAAGACTGGGATCCCCATATGGGCATGAACTGTGTCCAACTTGATTAACTTATATCTACCCCAGCCCTCGCCCTCTCAGGATGGCAAGTGGAGAGTTTGCAGTCTCGGTTACGGGAGGGAGAGTCAAGCAGGAGGAAAACTCAATCCATTCTAGCTTGGCTAGTGACTAGCAAGGGGAAGGCAATCAGATACAAGTCAAAACTCACCCGGGTTGGGCAGCAGCGGCACCGGAGAGAGCCGAGGGCGGAGACTCAAGTTGACGCGCGGAAGGAGGCGATGGTAAATCAGTGCCGTATTTTTACCAAGAAAACTCTGCGGATCCACTGCCGGAACGGCTGCAGATGGAGTTGGGGCGTTCTGGAGCGATGTGTTCCATGGAGTCTCTGTGGCTTGGAGACAACTTGACATCATAAGACAAGATCCAGCCCTTAGTACAGTGCCTGGCATAGAGTAAGTAGTTGTAAAGTATAAAATACCTAATATGCCATATAAAATGGAGTTGGAAGACAATCTGCTCTGCCCCCCAAGAACTTACAGTCTAGGGGGGAGATGGAAACTAGGAGAGAGTTCAGTGTTTCACGTGACAGTAGAAATACCTCCATTTGCCAGGCCTGGCAAATTCCCATCATTCTAGGCACCTGTGTGACGTTACTTAGGATGTTCCTTTAGAAGATTGGGGACTTTCTCGCTGATGGAAGATAGGGCCAAGGTTAGCGCTGGGGGGTCAAAGTGGTCTTCTGCTCTTCTCTCCCCACTGAGCACTCACCTTTTCGATCAACCGATGGTGTTTACTGAGTCCTTACTGTGTGCAGAGGACTGTACTAAGCGTATAGGAGAGAACAATATAAGAGAACTGAGAGACAGGTTCGCTACCCCTTCTGAGAATGAACTCATCCAAACCCAAACGATTCCTTACTCTGGAAGAATAGGGCAAGTTCCAGAACTCTGGGCTCACAGCTCTTTCCATTTTAATCAATCAGGATTGATTATCATTCAGGTGCTTACAGGCTAGAGTAGAGCATCGGTCATTGCTTTTATGTTAGAGAATGAGAACAAGCCTGAAAAGATGTCAGAATGGCCCTGTGGGTAGCAAATATTCCATTTTGTTTAAAAACAAAATACTGGTCCTGTATCATTTTTCATCCCATCGAAGTATCCCCTTTACCAAAAGAAATAACAATGATAAGGGAGAGGACATACAGATCGGAAGGGATTATTCCTTAGATTCTCAGAGCTGCTAGTCAAAAAGTAATGATTATCATGTCAGTTATTAAGTACTTAGCCTCCTATTAGAGAAGCAGCGTGGTTCAGTGGAAAGAGTCCGGGCTTTGGAGTCACAGGTCATGAGTTCGAATCCCAGCTCTGCCACTTGCCAACTGTGTGCCTGTGGGCAAGTCACTTCACTTCCCTGGGCCTCAGTTCCCTCATCTGTAAAATGGGGATGAAGACCGTGAGCCCCACGTGGGCCAACCTGATTCCCCTGTGTCTACCCCAGCGCTTAGAACGGTGCTCTGCACATAGTAAGCGCTTATAACAAATACCAACATTATTAAATGCTGGGGTCCGTACTAGGATTAGGTTAACAAAACCAGCAGAGTCCCCAGCCCAGCCAAAGTTTACAGTCCATCATAATCCCAATTTACAGATGAGGAAGCTGAGGATCAGGGAGCCCAATGGTCACCCAGCAGGCAAAAGGGGAACGAGAACCTCGGTCTCCCCCAGTCCCAGCTCTAAGCTCTTTCCTACTAATAATAATAATGTCATTTGGTAAGCACTTACTATGTGCCAGGCACTGTACTAAGCGCTGGGGTGGGTACAAGCAAATCCGGTTGGACGTGGCCTCTCCTCTGTGGCTGTGGAGAAGCAGAGGGGCTGTGATTAAAGTAAACAGAGGCTACACTGGGAGCCCATTGTTGGATAGGGATTGTTTCTATTTGTTGCCGAATTATAGATTCCAAGCGCTTAGTCCAGTGCTCTGCACACAGTAAGCGCTCAATAAATCTGATTGAATGAGTGAACCTCCAAGGAAGTAGAGGCACAGATCCCAGATTCAGCACGGTTCGCCCTCCACATTCAGCCGTCTGTACTAAGCGCTTGGGAAGGAGGAAGCTAGCAAGAAACGCAAACCCCTTGCTGGCAGTAAATGGTCCACTTTTTTAGAGAAGCAGCGTGGCTCAGTGGAAAGAGCATGGCCTTAGGAGTCAGAGGTCATGGGTTCGAATCCCCGCTCCACCACCTGTCAGCTGCGTGACTCTGGGCAAGTCGCTCGACTTCTCGGTACCTCAGTTACCTCATCCGTCAACTGGAGATTAAGACTGTGGGCCTCAAGTGGTACAACCTGATTCCCCTATGTCTACCCCAGCGCTTAGAACAGTGCTCGGCACCTAGTAAGCGCTTAACAAATACAAACGTTATTATTTAGAAATAACCAACATTATTATTTAGAAATAATAATGATTACTGTGGTATATGATAAGTGGTTACTGTGTGTACTAGGCTTACTATGTGCCCCGAACACATAGTAAGTGCAGAAGCGGATACAAGATAATCAGTTCGGACACAGACCTTAATAATTGTGGTATTAAGCAGCATGGCTCAGTGGAAAGAGCCCAGGCTTGGGAGTCAGAGATCATGGGTTCAAATCCTGGCTCTGCCACTTGTCAGCTGTGTGGGCAAGTCACTTCGCTTCTCCGTGCCTCAGTTACCTCATCTGTCAAATGGGGATGAAGACCGTGAGCCCCACGTGGGCCAACCTGATTCCCCTGTGTCTACCCCAGCGCTTAGAACGGTGCTCAGCGTATAGTAAGTGCTTAACAAATGCCAACATGATCATCATTATTATTAAAGTGCTTACTATGTGCCAAGCACTGTACCAAGCACTGAGGTCTTGCAAGATAGTCAGGCCCAGCATGGGGCTCACGGTCTAAGTAGGAGGAAGGACAGGTTTTTGAATCCCCATTTTGCAGGTAAGGGAACTGTGTCACAAAGAAGTGAAGTGACCTGCCCAAAGTCACGCAGCGGGCAAGTGGCAGCCCCGGGATTAGAAACCCAAAGTGGTATTTGTTAAGCGCTTACTGGGTTCCCGCTACTGTACTAAGCACTGGGGTGGATACAAGCAAATCGGATTGGACGTGGTCCCTGTCCCACACGGGGCTCACAGCAGCGTGGTTCAGTGGAACGAGCCCGAGCTTGGGAGTCAGAGGTCACGGGTTCGAATCCTAGCTCTGCCACTTGTCAGCTGTGTGACTGTGGGCAAGTCACTTCACTTCTCTGTGCCTCAGTTCCCTCATCTGGAAAATGGGGATGAAGACTGTGAGCCTCACGTGGGGCAACCTGATGACCCTGTATCTCCCCCAGCGCTTAGAACAGTACTCTGCACATAGTAAGCGCTTAACAGATACCAACATTATCCATCGTATTTATTCAGCGCTTACCATGTACAGAGCATTTTACTAAGTGCTTGGGAGAGTAAAATAGAACAGGTCGACATGTTCCCTGCCCACGACAAGTTTACAGTCTAGAAGGGACTGGGAAAATTCCAGTGTTATGATTACTACTGCCGAATGGCCAGCAGCCTTTTAAAATACACAGTAGCGAAGGAGTGTGCACAGGGGAGAATAATAATCAGGGTACTTGTTAAGTGTTTACTATGTGTTATGCACTGTGTTAGATTTAAGACAATTAGGTTGTATCCTCATCCCTGCCCCACATGGAGCTCACAGTCTAAGATGACATATTGTCCGTGCTCTCTCTTTTCTCCATACAATATTTATTAAGCACTTAGTATGCGCCAAGCACTATCTTTCAAACCACACCAAGGGACGGGAACGGGATCGTCGAATTAGGGTTGTGAATTAGATACAAAAATTCTTTCCTTCGATCGTATTTATTGAGTCCTTATTGTGTGCAAAGCCCTGTACTAAGCACTTGGGAGAGTACAATATAATGAAAATGCCCAAGGCAGGCACTGCGTACGAGGGTAAGAATAAAGCCGATAGGCAGCACGGCTCAGTGGAAAGAGCCCGGGCTTGGGAGTCAGACATCATGAGTTTGAATTCGTACTCTGCCACTTGTCAGCTGTGTGACTGTGGGCAAGTCACTTCACTTCTCTGGGCCTCAGTTACCTCATCTGTAAAATGGGGATTAAGACTGTGAGCCCCACGTGGGACATCCTGATTCCCCTGTGTCTACCCCAGCGCTTAGAACAGTGCCCTGCACATAGTAAGCGCTTAACCAATACCAACATTATTATTACCTGAAGTACACAGGCAGTGTCATCTGGACACTTCTCATGGGGCGGTGACACCAATACTCCGATCGCGGTTCCAGCTGGGAATTTAGTGTCTGGGACTCTTTCCCCCTAAAGCTCCATGCACCTCTCAACGATCCGCTTGACAGTTTACACCTCGGGGTCTCCCTTTCCCATGATCTCAACTTCTGTGTAGTTTCTAGAAGGCTGGCGAGTGGAAAAGGCTCCCAGAAGACTTGAGGGAGGGTGGAGAGTGATTTCACCCCAGGAAAACAGTAAACATTGGCCAGCTGTGAAACCCACTTAGGAAGCTTTTTAGCTACTAGATTGGATTTCTGGCTCATCAAGTCTTTAACAAGGGTTTGCTAAGAGGGTCTCTCTCTTTCTCTCTCTTTCCTTCCCTCCATTCCTCCCTCCCTCTCATCTCTCTCTTTTCTTCTCTTTCTTTCCTCCTCTCTCCCTCACACACGCTCTTTCTCTCTAATTCAGGAAGAGCCAGGGAACTCTATAGAAGAGAAAAAGGTGTACGTATTTAGTGAAATGAGTGAGGAAACTAGCTTGTCTTTGCTCTGCCTGCAACCTGGTAAGTTAGCACTTTCATCTTTGAAGGATTTCAGTGAATTGTCAGAATAGCGGAAGTGAAGAAACCCATGAATTCCCACCTCCCCATCAGCCACCAGTCAGCAGGGTATGAGTTGGTGCACTCTGTCAGGAGCTTAATTTGGCTTGGGAGAAGCAGCAAGGCTTAATGGAAAGAGCGCTATTCCTGGCTCTGTCACGTGCCGGCTGTGTGACCTTGGGCAAGTCACTTAACTTCTCTGGGCCCGAGTTTCTTCGTCTGCAAAACGGGGATGAAATATCTGTCCTCTTTCCCTTTAGGCTGTGAACCCCATTTGAGAAGGTCTGTGTCTGACCTAATTATCTTATATCCACCTCAGGGCTTAGCACAGTGCACAGCCCACATTAAGCACTTAACAAATATCACAATGAAATATAGTATCGTACCTGCATCTCTCCAGCCCAATAGGCTATTGATTATTGATCATTCACTTGTATTTATTGAGCGCTTTTTGTGTGCAGAGCTCTGTACCTAGGACTTGAAAGCGTACAACGTAACAGTGAACACCAGGTTTGTGGAAGAGCATAAACAGCATGGCCTAGTGGAAAGAGCACGGACCTGGGAGTCAGAGGGCCCGGGTTCTAATCCCGACTCTGACAAGTGCTTGCTGTATGACCTCGGGCGGGTCACGTAACTTCTCTGTGCCTCGGTTTCCTTAACTGTAAAATGGGGATTCAAATCCCGTTCTCTTTCCTACTTAGACTGAGAGCCCCATATGGGACAGGGATTGTGTCCGAATTGATTAATTTATGTCTACACCAGTGCTTGCAACAGTTCTTGATGCATAGTAAGCACTTAACGAATACTATTTTAAAAAAGTATTTTCTAGATGGCTGGTGAATCCTCATTGCTCTTCCCCGATGAACTGAAAGGAACATGGGAAGCATCTTGGCCTAGTGGAAATAGCATGGGCCGGGAACTCAGAGGGCCTGAGTCCTAATATCAGCTTTGCCAAATGCTTGCTGTGTTGACCTTGAGCCAAGACACTTAACTTCTCTGTGCCTCAATTCTTAGACTGGGAGATCCCTGCGGGACAGGAACTATGTCCATCCTAATTTGCCTAATAATGATCCTAATTAACCCGCTTACCTTTTTACCTACCCTAGCGCTTAGAACAGTATTTGACAGCTAGTAAGCACTAAACAAATCCCACTTAAAATAAAAACCGAAACATTAAAAGCTGGTCCTAGATCATCCAGAACTAGCAGAACCAACAGTAAGTTATGGGTCAGGAGACAAATGATGGGCACCTCTCTCACTCTTTTTGTTTCAGTGCCATGCTGCTGGGTTAAATCCAGGAAGGGGTTCCTGGGGACAGCAAGGATTCTCTACCCCAGGCCCTCAAATGCCAAGGAGCTTGAGACAAAATAGCACTTGAGGTTCCTGGTGAAAGAAATGGAGGGGTGGGAGGGAGGCCTGCCTCTTTTTCCACCCATAAATTCAAAACCAGAGCTGCTGGGTTGACAGAGAAGCACCGTGGCCTAGTGGAAAGAGCCCAGGCCTAGTGGAAAGAGCCCGGGAACCTGAGTTCTAACCCTGTTTCCACCTCTTGTCTGCTGTGTGATTTGGGGCAAATTAATAATGTTGGCATTTGTTAAGCACTTACTATGTGCAGAGCACTGTTCTAGAAGCAGCGTGGCTCAGTGGAAAGAGCCCGGGCTTTGGAGTCAGAGGTCATGAGTTCGAATCCCGGCTCTGCCACTTGTCTGCTCTGTGACCTTGGGCAAGTCACTTCACTTCTCGGTGCCTCAGTTCCCTCATCTGTAAAATGGGGATGAAGACTGTGAGCCCCACGTGGGACAACCTGATTCCCCTGTGTCTACCCCAGCGCTTAGAACAGTGCTCTGCACCTAGTAAGCGCTTAACAAATACCAACATTATTATTATTATTATTATTATTAAGCGCTGGGGTAGATACAGGGTGATCAGGTCGTCCCACGTGAGGCTCACGGGTAATCCCCATTTTCCAGATGAGGGAACTGAGGCCCAGAGAAGTGAAGTGACTCGCCCACAGTCACACAGCTGACAAGTGGCAGAGCCGGCATTCGAACTCATGACCTCTGACTCCCAAGCCCGGGCTCTTTCCACTGAGCCACGCTACCTCTAATATATTATTATAATGACAATGTAATGATGATAATAACGACTGTGGTTTTCATTAAGCACTCACTATGTGCCAGGCACTGTTCTAAGCGCTGGGGTTGCAAGCAAATGGTGCTGGACACAGTCCCTATCCCACATGGGGTTCACAGTCTTAATCTCCATTTGCAGATGAGGTAACCCATGACCTCTGACTCCGAAGCCCGGGCTCTTTTCCACCGAGCCGCAGATTACTTCTCTGTGCTTCAGTTTCCTCAACTGTAAAATAGGCATTAAATCCCCTTCCCTCTCTTTAGACTGTGACCCCCATGGGGGACAAGGACTGCGTCCAACCTGATGAATTGGTATTTACCCCAGGGCTCATAACAGTACTTGATGCACAGTATGGGGCTTAACAATTTTTAAGTATCGTCATTATTAATAGCAATTATAGGCAAGCAAACTGAGCTCTGGCTGTCCTTGTTTTGGTTATCCACACAGAAATAGGAGGTGTTCTTGGTTTCAGTAGTTTTCCATCTCTTCCCTGATTTCTTTCTTTTTTTAATGGTCGTTCTATCTTCATGGTGTCACTTGGGGGCAGAATTGGGTAATTTTTCTTCCTTCCGTTGAGCGAGAGAAATTAATAGGATCCAATTATAGCCACCGAGGGTTTCCTTTTCACCCGAGCTGTGGTATCGTAATTATGAATAACGTGAAAATCAAGCCCACTGAACCTGCTGATCATTACAGGAAGTGCAGAGTTACAGAGAGACCATGCGTATGGGATGCGCCGGAATGGCTGGCAAAGCCAGAAGGTCCTCTAGGCCGTAAGCTCACTGTGGGCCGGGAACGTGCCCGGTAATTCTGTTGTACTTTCCTAAGCGCTTAGTTCAGCGCTCTGCACACGTAAGTGCTCAATAAAAACCGTCGAGGAAGGGCACGCTGGACCTGCAAGATAGAGCCTATCTCTTGCGAAAAGCCTTCGCTGACTGAGCCCCCCTCTCCTCCCACTCCCTTCTTTCCTGCTCCCATTTGCTCCTTCATTCATCCTCTCTCCCTCTCCTCTTCTCCCACTCCCTTCTTTCCTGCTCCCATTTGCTCCTTCACTCATCCTCTCTCCCTTCCCCACGACACATATGTATCTGTATATAGCTGTACATTCATTTCTTTTCGTCATTCACCTGTTTATTTCTACTAAGGTCTGTCTCGCCCTCTAGACTGTGAGCTCGTTGTGGGCAGATAATGTGTTTGATGTTATAATTTTATTCTCCCAAATGCTCAATGAATATTATTATCATCCCGGCTCCTCCACCTGCCAGCTGTGTGACTGTGGGCAAGTCACTCAACTTCTCTGGGCCTCGGTGACCTCATCTGTAAAATGGGGATTAAGGCCGTGAGCCTCACGTGGGACAACCTGATTACCCTGTTTTTACCCCAGCGCTTAGTACAGTGCTCTGCACATAGTAAGCGCTTAACCAATACCAACATTATTAATAGTAATAATGATAATTGGCGAAGTTTATCCTTCTCTAGATTGTAAACTTGTCAGCAGGGAATGTGTCTACCTCCTCTGTTGTACGGTACTCTCCCAAGTGCTTAGTACAGTGCTCTGCACACTGTAAGTGCTCATCAGGTACAATATTGATTGACAAATTGATTGATCTCAGCCTGAACCAATCTCACAGCAGAGATTCCACTTGGGGTCCTCCTGTAGACAGACTCAGATATCTAATGCTCAGTAATGGTTATCAAAAAGCTGTAAGATCTTTAATATCCTGCAAATCCTTAGAGACACCTAGAACGGAAGCAACCTCTATTGACCTGTTTACCTCTAGAGCATTCATTCATTCAATAGCATTTATTTAGCGCTTACTATGTGCAGAGCACTGTACTAAGCGCTTGGAATGTACAATTCGGCAACAGATAGAGACAGTCCCTGCCCGATGACGGGCTCCCAGTCTAAACGGGGTAGGGGGGAATCTGAAGATGCCCTGACAGGTTGGCGCATTTTGCACTGTGCATGGCTTAATGGCTAGAGCACGGGCCTGGGAGTCTGAAGGACCTGGGTTCTAATCCTGGCTCCACCACCTGCCTGCTCTGTGACCTTGGGCAGGTCACTTCACTTCTCTGTGCCTCACTTAGGTTGTGTAAAATGGGGATAAAGATTGTGAGCGCCATTTGTGACAGGGACCGTTTCCAACCTGACCATCTCGTATCTACCCCAGCACTTAGTACAGGGCCTGGTACATAGTAAAAGCCAAACAATTACCGCTATCATTACACTATGTGATACAATAATACTATAATTTGATCATCATTAATATAATAATAAGCGGATGAAATCCTTCAGAATGATCTGTGCAATCAGTCGATGGTATTTACTGAGCGCTTACTGCGTACAGAGCACTATCCTAACTTGGGAAAGTACAACAGAGCAGGGTCGGTAGATGTAATCCTGGCCCACAAGGAGCTTGCAGTCTACGGGAGGAGATAGTCATTAAAATAGAATGGAAATAGGAGAAATCGTATAGTATGGAAATAGTATAGGACTATTTATATAAGTACTGTGGGACTGGGGAGAGTTATCGGGAGTGCTTAAGGGATACGCAGCCAAGTTAAAGGTCGACGCAGAGGGGAGGACCTGGGTTCTAATCCCAGCTCTGCCACTTGCTTGCCGTGTGACCTTGGGCAAGTCTCTTCACTTCTCTGTGCCTCGGTTTCCTCCACCGTAAAACGGGATTCCGATCCCCATCCCCCTCCCTACTTAGAGTGCGAGCCCCGTGAGGAACGGGACTCGGTCTGACCTGATAAACTGGTATCTAGCTCAGAGCTTAGAACGGTTCTTGACACATGGATAGCACTTAACAGATTCCCTAACAAAAGCCAAAACAAAATGATGAGCCAGGTTAGGTAGGAGGGAGAGAGCTGATTGAGTGCCTTAAAGCCAATGGTAAGATGTTTCTGTTTCAGTGTGGCGGTGGATGGGCAGCCATTGGATGGTTTTGAGGAGTGGAGAGACGTGGACCTGAATGGTTTTTTCAGAAAAATGAGAAAGAGAGAGATGAGCGGTTTGCATCACCTCCTGGTGGATCGTTTTTATAGTTTAAATGACAACCTCTCCCTATCTTGCAATCAGAGGGCAGAGCCAGGGACTAAGGAGGCCGGGCTCTCCTTGACCCCGGGTGGCCTCTCCCCACAGTGAATTTACTGAAGGTGGCACCCTATGAATATCTATGAATACTTATATTGTGCTCTTCTTCCATTTTCAATTTATGAATTACTGGAAAGCCACTCTCCTTTTGATTACATCTTTCCTACCTGTCTCAGTTCCCTTTGCCCAGAGCTACCCTCACGGCAAGGCCGGGGGGACTACTCCTTTAGCGCACAGTTTCCTCCGCTGGGGATGCTTGCGGGTTGTTCGTCAATTGTATTTATTAAGCACTTACTGTTTGCAAAGCACTGTGGTAAGCGCTAGGGAGAGTATAATAGAACAATAAAAAGGCATTCTCTGCCCACAGTGACCTCACGGTCTAGAGGGTTGGGGGTAGGGAGAGGACTCGGGGACAGGTGCCTGGTTTCAAGACCTCTTCCCCGGATTCCTTCGGTGGGTCAGGTAGACCGAGTCACTGGCAAGTGGTTTCCTGGGCCCGGGGACTGGTGTGGAGGGGGAGGGCAGGAAGCGGACCGGGGGGTGGGCACCCGGCTCACCTACGCCCAACTCCGAGACCTCTTCTGGAGGAGGGGACTGGGGGAGCGGGTGCCAGGCTGGCTTCAGATGTCATCGGATGACTGGCGGACGGCAACGGTAGGAGGCGTGTTGGGCCGTCGCTCCACCCCTTCTATGGAGGATTGGTAGATTCGTTAGGGTGCCCGGGTTCGTTTGTGATCCGATGAACGCCTCTCGGGCAGATCGCGCCTCTGCCGCGTTCCCTTCCAAAGCAGTACGACAAAGCGGCGTGGCCTCGTGAAAACAGCTCAAGACTGGGAGTCAGAGGACCTGATTCCAATCCCAGCTCCGTCTTTTGCCTGCCGTGTGACCATGGACGAGTCACTTTGCTTCTCTGGGCCTCAGTTTCCACATGTGTAACATGGGGGACAAATACCCATTCTCCGTCTTCCTTAGAGTGCAAGCCCCAAGTGGGACAGGGACTGGATCCTACTTAATGATCTCATATCGACCCCAGCACTTGGGCACGGTGCTCGCCGCACCGTAAGGGCTTAATGAACGCCACGTTTATTTTCACTGTTACTATTTCAGTTCCAGGTCTTAATACCTGATGATTTGTTATGGTTTTCCAGCTAACAAAATCATTCCCTCCTTTTCATTTCTTGATGTCTTTTCTCTTCTAGCGGTTATCCCTCTCACTGACTCTGAACACAAGCTTCTGCCTTTGCACTTTGCTGTCGATCCGGGGAAGGACTGGGAATGGGGAAAAGATGACAATGATAACGCCAGGTTGGCCAAGTAAGACCCATCTCCCTTTATTCCTAAAAATGAACAGTCAAGTGCCACGCGCCCCGGCCGTGATGAAGCTGAGAGAGTACGTGAGAAGTAGTAACAGTAATACTAAGGAGAAACAGTGTGGTCTAGTGGATGGAGCACGGGCCTGAGAGTCAGAAGGACCTGGGTTCTAATCCCGCCTCCCCCACTTAATAATAATAATAATAATAATGGTGGTATTTGTTAAGCGCTTACTATGTGCCGAGCCCTGTTCTAAGCGCTGGGGTAGACACAAGGGAATCAGGTTGTCCCACGTGGGGCTCACAGTCTTAATCCCCATTTTACAGATGAGGTAACTGAGGCACAGAGAAGTTAAGTGACTCGCCCACAGTCACACAGCTGACAAGTGGCGGAGCTGGGATTGGAACGCACGACCTCTGACTCCAAAGCCCGTGCTCTTTCCACTGAGCCGCGCTGCTTCTCTAATTAAGAGCCACTGTTTCACTTGTCTGCTGGGTGACCTGGGGCAAGTCACGTCACTTCTCTGTGCCTCAGTTACCTCATCTGCAAATGGAGATTAAGACTGTGAACCCCATGTGGGATAGGGACTGTGTCCAGCACCATTTGCTTGCAACCCCAGCGCTTAGAACAGTGCCTGGCACATAGTGAGTGCTTAATGAAAACCACAGTCGTTATTATCATCATTACATTGTCATTATAATAATATATTAGAGGTAGCGTGGCTCAGTGGAAAGAGCCCGGGCTTGGGAGTCAGAGGTCATGAGTTCGAATGCCGGCTCTGCCACTTGTCAGCTGTGTGACTGTGGGCGAGTCACTTCACTTCTCTGGGCCTCAGTTACCTCATCTGGAAAATGGGGATGAAGACGGTGAGCCCCACGTGGGACGACCTGATTCCCCCGTATCTCCCCCGGCGCTTAGAACGGTGCTCTGCACATAGTAAGCGCTTAACAAATGCCAGCATTATAATCATAGAATAGTATTGATTAAGTACTTCTTGGGTGCAGACCGTTGTTCTAAGTGCTGGGAAAGAATACCCTGTTGGGAATTAAACACGACCCTGTCCCTTGGGGGGCTCACAATCTAAAAAGTAATAGGGTGAAGGCGTAGCCTAACCCTCGGCTACAATCCTCTTGACCTGTGAGGAGTAGCAGGACCTAGGAGGAGGAGCAGCTTAGTCTACTGGTCTGAGAGTCCGAGGGCCCGAGTTCCAATCCCAACTCTGCCCATTGCCCGCTGCATGACCGAGGGCAAGTCATTTCACTTCCCTGTGTCTCAGTTTCCTCATTTGTAAAATGGGGATTCAATACCTGTTCTTCTTGCTCCTCATCACTGATGATACTTAGACTGTGAGTCCCATGTCGGGGGGAAACATGCTTGGCCTAAGTAACTTAGTGTTGGTATTTGTTAAGCGCTTACTATGTGCAGAGCACTGTTCTAAGCGCCGGGGGAGATACAGGGGAATCAGGTCGTCCCACGTGAGGCTCACAGTTAATCCCCATTTTACAGATGAGGTAACTGAGGCACGGAGAAGTGAAGTGACTCGCCCACAGTCACACAGCTGACAAGTGGCAGAGCCGGGAGTCGAACTCATGACCTCTGACTCCGAAGCCCGGGCTCTTTCCACTGAGCCACGCTGCTTCCCAACTTGTATCAGCCCCAGGGTTTAGAACAGTGCTTTATACATAGTAAGCGCTTAACTATTATTGTTATTATTGTTATCATTTGGGGTAATCTTATATTTTAGAACGTTTCAGAAAAATGAAGATTTGAGCTTTCGCCTCAAATGTATTTTACACTCATTTGGAATATGTGTTTTGTTTGTTTCCTCCGCTTGGCCTCGCCAGTCTGATTCTGTCCCTAGAAGCAAAGCTGAATCTTCTGCACAGCTACATGAATGTCACCTGGATCCGGATACCCTCCGAAACGCGGGTAAGCCTCTCCCCGGCCTAGAGGGTCTCGGCCTGGGCCATGTATGGAGGGGGGAGAGGATTTGGGAAATCTTTCTGTCCCACAAGTGAAATCCAGTGGAATGCAATTCTGTCAGACCGAGCTGCACCCTGGCTGCTTTCACGTTGACTTTTCTCCCTCCGACTTCAGCCTTCTTTTCACAGATTAAGCCCCCCCCCCCCCCCGCCCCACCACATCCCCACCAGCTCCTTCCCTCCCTCGCGGGCTCCTCCTCCAACTCAGCCCGGAGGTCGGCATCCGATCCCTCTGTGGCTCACTTGGCTTATCACGTTCACCCCAGGGGGTGGCGGGGGAAGCTTGTTTTCTCACGAATGGAAGTACAGTGGAAAACTCGGGATGATTAATATGAAGGTCTTCCCTTTTTTGACTTTGCAAGGTTTAGGGTTTGAATTAAGGTTGCAAAATAGGAGGCCGTCGGTGTGCCTGTGTGTGTGAGTGTTTTGGGTGGCGGGAGGGGGAAGGTGAGGGGTGGTGGTGAGGGTAGGGTGGGCCTAATCGTGTGAATTTATTTAGGTATATTAAGTTCTGTCTCCCCCTCTAGACTGGGAGCTTGTTGTGGGCAGGGAATGTGTCTGTTTCTTGTACTTCCCCAAGCGCTTGGTACAGTGCTTTGCACATAGTAAACACTCAATAAATATGACTGAATGAATATCAGTTCAGTCAATCGTTAAATGCCTGCCACGTGCAGACGATGCTACTGAATGAACTTGGGATACTGGCGTATGTTTGCTTGTGTGGTGGTGTTGGCTTACATGGGTTTTGGGGGGGTTTCTGTTGGTGGTGGTGGTTTTTTCTTAAAGGAGAGGGAGAAGCACATGCTTACCCAGAAAGCAGTCTGTAGGCATGTCACAACATAGAAGTGTCTCGGCCAAGATCAGAACATACTGTGCTGCCGCAGAGCATAATGAATTAATTATGAGTTTGAGGAAGAAGTTGAAAGACGGGCAGAGAAGGCCAACTCTTCCTTCCCAGAGATGTCGCTCTCTTCCTCCCGCACATGAAATGAAGAGGCACCGCTATCTAAACTGGTTGCCAGCATTGACCGTGGCCTTGGGTTCAAAAGCCGGCATTGCTGGGAGTAGGACAGAAGGACACCAGGCTGGACTCCGAGCCAACTTCTGTGCCAGTCGCTCTGGGACTTACCCAGCAAGTACCGGGTGTGCCTCCAGTCCTTTGGAAACCAACTGTCTAACAAAGTGCCGGATGTTATAACACTGGCCTACAGTCCAAACCGCAGCTGGTTTCTCTCCAGTTTGTCCATGTCCTGTGTTATTGATTTTTGATATTTGAGTTGTTTGAAATTCTTCATTTTGATTGTTCTTATCCATGAATGCTTGATGGGTTCCCCATCTCCCCTCGCCCCATCCTCCTCCTCCTTCTCCACCTACCTCCATTTCCTTGGCCCCGCTTTGTCCCCACTCCCTTCCCCCCATCCCACCTCCTCCTCCCCACCCCCTCCTCTTGCTCCGATTCCTTCCCTGCCCCATCCCCTTGCCCCACCTCCTCCCCCAGGCCGTTCGCCTGCTTGATTTCTCCTCAATGAGGAAGACTCCCCTTGAGCAAAAAAGAAAGGAGCATCCTGAACCAAGAGTGAGAGGAGTTAAGCAGCCTGGACCCTGGCTAGCTCACCCTTCCCTCTGCCGGACCCGGGATTCCAGATGGGATTGCCCTTCCGTAAAGTTGACAGAGGATAGTAACACTCTCTCCTGGAGAACGAGTTGAGCCTCGAGGGTAGAGAAACCCAACTGCATCCCAGAGACCTTGACCAGAGATAAGGTTGGAATCAATAAGTCCAACGTATTTATGGAGCACTTACAGTGTGGAGAGCACTGAACTGAGCGCTTGGGAGAGTACAGTATTCATTCATTCATTCAGTAGCATTTATTGAGCACTTACTATGTGCAGAGCACTGTACTAAGCGCTTGGAATGTACAAACTCCCCTGCCCACAGCCAGCTTACAGTCCAGAGGGGGAGACAGACATCCAGCAGATCGCCAAAGTGCCTCTTGCAAATCAGAACTGACCGAAGCCCGGAACCTTCATCCCGCTGTTTGGTGGAACTCTGGGAAGCTTAATCGGGACAGGTTCTTGAGCTCCCATGTTATCGTTATCTTTAAATGCATTTTTATTTTTTTTTGGTGGTCTCAGAAGGGTCTGTAAGCCACATGACAAATGGAAGATGCGGCTCGCTGTTTAGGATCAAGGACCCTATAGACTGAAAGCTCACTGTAGGCAGGGAATCTTTTATATTGTTATAATGTACTCCCCCAATCTCTTGGCCCAGCGCTCTGCACACACTAAGCGCTCAATAAGTACAGTCGACTGTCTGACCGACTGACCCGATGACCGAGCTACTGGCTTGCTCAGCACCACCCTGCCTCGGCCCTTCGGTCACGTTCCCGCTGGGGTGACGAGTGCCACGAGGAAGCAGGCGGGCAGGAGTGCTGTCCGCTGTGAAGTGCTCGTGTGGTCTTTGCCCACATTAACCAGCTCGGGGCAGAATCGGGACTAGAACCCTGGCTTCCCGTTTCCCCGATCAGGGGTCTCTCCGCCGCACCGACGGCCGGGCTGCCGCAGATGGTGCAGAGATCCAGAGGCTGCCTTTTAGACGCTCACCAGATGCTATCTAGAAGTTATCGGAAGGCTGAGACAAGACAGAGATGCTGAAGTTCTCCCAGGCCCACACGCACAAAAGCCTTTCTGTTTCCAGGCAACCTGCTTTATGATTTCACTGGGGGGAAAAAAAAACCCCTATCCAAATTCCCTTCTCAGAAAGGTCTTCATATGGGAACAATCCTGCTATTTAACATGCAGATTATAAAGTCCCTACAATGTACTGGTGCAGACGGCCTCAGTCACGCCTTTTTAAAACCAGACTCGTTATCGGAGCCAAGCGCATCATGTTTCTATCCCTCCTGAGTTTTCCTTTAAGGGCTCCACATCAGATGCGCTGACAAAAGAGGCTCGTTAACCTCTTTTAAAGCCTCATCAGAACACATCTCTAAGCGCCCGAATCAAAGCAAGAGAAGGAGCCTTTTTTTTTCCAATGGAATTCGTTAGGTGCTTACTGTGAGCCAGGCACCATACTAAGCGCTGGGGTAGACGCAAGCTATTTGTGTTGGACGCCGTCTCTGTCCCCCATGGGGCTCAAAATCCTAAATTCAGATGAAGTAACTGAGGCGCAAGAGAAGTGAAGTCACTTGCCCAAGGTCACACACAGCAGACAAGTGGCAGAGCCGGGATTAGAAGCCAGGTCCTTTTGACTCCCGATCCCGCGCTCTACCGACCAGGCCGAGCCACTTCTTTCCTTTGGAGAGAAACCTTTCCTTCTCGGCATTATTTTTGAGCTCTAACCTCTTCCCGATTTCCCTCGCTAGGCTCCTTTGGCCCAACCAGAATCCCCCACGGCATCGGCCGGAGAGGACGTTCAGTCCCTGGCTGACTCGATGGACTCCGACCGCGATTCCGTCTGCAGTAACTCCAACAGCAATAACGGGAAGAACGGCAGCAAAGAAAAGGAAAAGGAGAAGCAGAGGAAGGAGAAGGACAAAAACCGGGCGGATTCGGTGGCCAATAAACTGGGAAGCCTCAGCAAAACGCTCGGCATCAAACTGAAAAAGAACATGGGGGGCCTGGGGGGACTGGTCCACGGGAAGATGAGCCGAGCCAATTCCGGGAACGGGAAGAATGGCGACCCCCCCGAGAGAGGCAAAGAGAAGAAGTCCAAGTCCCGCAAAGGCAGCAAGGAGGAATCGGGCCAGTCGGCCAGTACCTCCCCGTCGGAAAAGACGACGCCGTCTCCCACGGACAAGGCGAGCGTCTCTCCGTCCGAGAAGAACGCCAGGTCCCCGTCAGACAAGCCGGCGGACGCCTGGAAGTACAGCACCGACGTGAAACTGAGCCTCAACATCTTGAGGGCCGCGATGCAAGGCGAGCGGAAGTTCATCTTCGCCGGCCTCCTCCTCACCAGCCACCGGCATCAGTTCCACGAGGAGATGATCGGCTACTACCTGACCAGCGCCCAGGAGCGCTTCAACGCCGAGCAGGAGCAGAAGAGGAAGGAGGCGGAGAAGAAGGCGGCGGCCCCGGCGGTGTCCTCCGGCAGGAAGCTGGAGCCGGAGGCCTTCCCCAAGGAGAAGCTCGAGTCGTCGCCTCAAGGCGGGGCGTCGCCGGTCCTGCCCGCAAGCCATACCTCTCAGCTGGTTTTAAAATTCAAGGACCGGACCAGTCCCCCCCCCGGTTCGTTCCCGTCGCCCGGCCACAGCACCAAGAGGACCGGGCCCACACCGGTGTCCGTCCACTATAGCCATACCCCTCCGGTCCAGAGGCAGAGCGTCATCCACTTGCACGACGTCAGCTCCAAGCCGGCCAGCTTCCAGGACGACGCCTTCAAGCCCGTGGTGGGCACCCTCAAAACCTGCGCCACCTACCCCCAGCAGAACAGGTCCCTGTCATCCCAGTCCTACAGCCCGGCCCGGGCTGCCGGCATCCGCACGGTGAACACGGTGGAGTCTCTGACCTTCGCCCTGCCCGCCGAACACAAGTCCCAGACGTACACGAACGGATTCAACCCCGGCGACGTCCGAGACGGGCTGGAGTTCGCCGACGAGGAGGCCCCGCAGACCTGGTTGAACAATGAGAAAAACAGAGGCAGAAGCACAGTTTGCCCTATATACTCCATCCAGCAGAACCGTTGTAAGAAAGAGAACTGTTCCTTTTATGGCCGGCCGGAGACGGAGAACTATTGTTCCTACTGCTACAAAGAGGAGCTCAAGCGCAGGGAGAGAGAGAACAAGGGGCACAGGCACTGAAAACCACGAGGATGCCCCCAAACCACTCGGTTCTCATCGGTTCCTGACGAGAGGGAAGGAGGGTCGGGGCCCCGGAGCCAAGAGAATCCTCAGAAGGGACCCAGCAGACGACATCCGGCTTGTTGCTTCTTGGGGGAGAGGCGGAAATGAGAGGATTAATTTATCATAAAGAATTTATTTTCCATTTCGTCGGTGTCTTTTTTACATACACTGGTCAGCTGAAAGGTTATATCCTCCTTTGTCAGTGCTGTGTATATGTGTGGTCAAAAATTACTAATGGTGCCTGAATTTACACTGACATCTCTCAGGTAGTAGAAGGATAGGGGAAAAAAAAGTCATAATATTGGAGATGTGATGTTGTACCAGGAGAACATCTGCCTCATTCACATGTGAAATCCAATAGCCATCATGAGAATCTCTTTCGTTCCTCAACAGATAAGTGAATTTCACAGCCCTTTGTTTTCGGAAGGGAAATAATTTTACATACTTTTTGTAACATAGCGACTGACATCTTCCATTTTTAGTACACGTCGGTATGCGTTCGGTTAGAGGTGCGGGGTGCGGAAACCAATTGCGAAGAAAGGCCCGGATGTGTCGCTTTTTTGCCTCGTATGTGCTCCGTCCTCATTAGCAAGCGTGCTCTGAGGTCTCTGTGCTCCACCACCATCTCCCCCACCTCCCCCCCCACCAGCCCCAACCCCCGCACAGCTCGACTCCATCTGAGAGATGATCCCTTGGTCAGTTGCCCATAATCCCTAGATCGATTCCCGACATTGGAAAATTGTGGTCGGTCCCTGGCCGCCCCAGGGTTCATCTCCTATGCGAACTCTCTTCTCATCACCCTCACCCGACGGAAGAGGTGACATCGACACTGCCATCAAGCAAGCCCGGTGATGTATAAAATGGGTACAATCTAACCTACCTCACAGGGGTGTTGTGAGGTTAAGTTCGTGCCGGTCGGATGGTTGGAGATACTCCAGAAGCAGGAGCTAGATATTGACCGAGCATTCGCTAGTTATGAACGGTTCCGAAAAGGCGGGCTGGGCTCTGAAAACTCTCCCAGAGGAGAGGTAGGCCTAGACCCGACTGAGCACGATTCTGCTGGGATGCTCAACTTTTAAATTTTGGTACCTTTTTCATAATGAACAGTTTTCAGTAGGCAGATGGAAGGAAATCGAGTATCCGGGGGATGACCAACAGCAAGGGGGGAGGAGGGGGAAAGGGAGAGTGATGTGAGGGTTTTTTAAACCCAGAACAAAAGCAGGTAACAGATGGATTTGCTTATGCTTTCTCTGCAAATTGGGCTTTTCACTTGAAATATCAAACAGCAGAAAATGAAGTCAGGAGATTTCCCTTCCCCTTAGGAGAAACCTGAGTGCAATGTCTGTTGGAAGATGCCCTATTCGCTTGTGAACCCAAGCCTGATTTTTTTTTTGTTTTTAACCTTTGGGCAAAACATGAGTGATTGTTGCAAGATAAAGAACATTATTTTCAAACGAGATGAAAATGTGATTGGGCCCAAGTCATTGAAATTCCCCTAACTAGTGTGTGCCTCCCATGTAAATTTCTGAAAAGTGTATCCATAGCAACCATATTTTCTACAGCAATATCCATTATCCTGCCATGGATTACCTCTAATGATAACAATGTGTATTTTAGCCAAGGAAATCTGTGATTTCAATTTTTTTCAATTAAAAATTAAATCTTGTTTGTTGCAGAAGAGTATCAATCAGGAGGGATAAATCCTCAGTGAGGGGGGGAGATAATTAAGATTACTTATTCAAGCTCTAGGGTAGCATCTGACGTGCTTACGAAAAGTGCTTCTAAACGAAGCGATCACAGTGCTCAGCTTTAGAATACCGCAGTTTAGATTTGTCTCTTGATTTGAGTCGAGTGCTTCACCTCGGGAGGAGAAAAGGAAGAACAGAAATAGCAAAAAAAGTGATGCATTTTTTACTTGTTTTAAATATTAACAGTAGAGTAATTTCTGTGCATAGTTCCTTTTTTATTCTGCGGCACGTGAGGTTTTCAGCAAAATTCAAGTTTTACATGAGCCAATTACTCGAGTCAAAATTATTTAGTAAATAGAAACTTTACTGAAATTTTTTGAAAAGATTCATTTTTGGGCTGAACGGTACTTTACCTGTGTATTAGTAATATATTTGTCTCTCCTCCAAGTGTTTTTTGTTACTCTAAATAAGAAAAAAAAAGTTTACTTTTCTTTTATAAAAATCTAGCGTATGGTTCTATGACAGCTCTTCAGATCAACACATTCTCTCTCGTCTGTGCTAGGACGTTTGCTTTTAAAGATGGGTTTTCCGTGTTAAGTTCTTGCCTCAGTTGTAGAAACACGGATATCTACTCGACTGATTGAATGCCACGGCTGCTGCTCACCTTAATGAGATTTAAAAAAAAACAATTCACCGTGGAAAATGCTTAAATCCACCCACAAAAATGGATGCATCCTTAGGCACCAGGCGAAATGAAAGTCAGGCCAAGCTGGTGTTTGTTTAAAAGGTTTCTAATGCGCAGCATTCCTGCTATTTGAAATTTTCGAAGTCGAAACTCGCTATGCAAATCTTCTACTTGAGTCGTATACTCTGACGGGTACAACAGGTCCGTTCACTTGGAGGGAATCTTATATGAGATGACAGTTCCAAAAAAAGGGGGTGAACTACTGCGTCTTCTCAAAAGTAAAAGGAAGCCTCGAGCAGTTGAAAGGTGTGCTGCCTAATATCTTTTGCGACACATTTTTGAGAGTCTGAAATAGGGCCTCTGGCCCTGAGCTCCTTCACCACACACACAAAAGGAAAAAAAAATAACCCAAAAAACCCATCTGGGTCCAAGATGAGCCAGCGTGTGTTGCGGCCCTGGAGGGTGTGCCTCGAATGAGGTGAGAACGCCCGACTGATTCTCCACAGTGGCCACACAGGCTGCAGCCACGGCCTACGTTCCGCTTAACCTCTGGGGAACAGAGGACGCCCTCAGGGCCGGGGAGGCCAGAGCTTCCGGAGCTGATGTCTAGATTTGAAGCTGATTCTGGTGGCTTTCCCTCAGGCATTCGCCACCCAGAAGGAGAATCCTCCTAGAAGGAACGGGTTTGGCGGGAAAATCCCCACAAATTAACTTCAAATTTAGAAGCCGGCCACGGGAAGCTCTCTGCTCCACTAACCAACCCCCGGCTTCCTGCCCTTCACCACCACCCTATCCCCCCTCCGCCCGGCTCCCAACGTCGATCTCCGTGACTCCCTAGGAGAGCATTCTTTGAGATCTCTGGAGCCACCCCTTTTTCATTCAGTGGTTTTAATTGGTGATAGCCTCCTGTTTATTGGAGACCGGTAATCGTGATAACCCCAAGGCTGGACACGAATTAGGATTGATCCCTGGCCCGAGGCTTCCCAGCCTCACTTGTTTTCTAACACTAAAATTGCAGCGTGCTGACCAAATGGTGCCTTTACTTTCTCAGCAAAAGGGAGAATTGCATAACCAGATGAAAAATGGAGTCGTCTTTTCCTAAGGCTGGAATAGTGGAAGCACCATTAGAAGACCCAAATTCCCACGGGAATTATCATCCTTATGGCACTAAAGCCAGGGCCCAGATAAGAAAAGAAGTGATCCTGATTTTAAGTGACTTTTCAAGTTTAGAGAAGCAGCGTGGCTTCAGTGGATAGAGCACGGGCCTGGGATTCAGAAAGATCTGGGTTCTAATTCCGGATCCACCATTTGTCTGCTGGGTGACCTTGGGCAAGTCACTTCGCTTCTCTGGGTCTCAGTTACCTCATCTGTAAAATGGAGATTAAGACTGTGAGCTCCATGTAGGACAGGGATTGTGTCCAACCCGCTTTGCTTGTGTCTACCCAAGGCTTAGTACAGTGCCCAGCACATAGTAAGCACTTATCAGATACCACAATTACTATTATTATTATTATTGTTATTATTATTATTTGGTCCGATTTAGGTCTTTTCCAGTGTGCTACAGATGTCCTTGCTGAAGCTTTGGCAAGTTCCATGAAAGATCACCAAATATTTATAAAGCGTGGCTTACATCATTTCAGTAATTTTCTTTACATTTATGTGCATATGTATTCACTGTGTATGTGACCGAAGAAACAAAGTCATTGTTCAAGACCGCTGTTTGTAAGTGGATTCCGTTTGTAGATTTGGGGGCTGGGTTATGTTGAGATTTTACAAGCCAAGTTTCAATTGTAATATAGAGATTATTTTTATATGATTTTCAAAATAGGCCACAGAGCAATATTTTGCGCCTTTATTAAAACAGGGTTGTTGTGTGAGTGAGGTGATCGGAATTAACCTTGAAAAGAGAGCTTGGAAGCATCCTCCTGAAGTTCTAAATGCCGTTTGGTGTGCACGCAAATGCCTATTTGAAAGTCGGAATGTACGAATGTTTTTCTTAATTGAAAAGTTTGATGTTTCTCCATGCATCTTGGTGCAGTACTTTCCCCTTCGTAAGCACGTTCAGAGAAAAGAACTTGTCAGGAACTTTTCTTACGCGAATAAACGTTCCTATGGTGATTGCTCAGCTGGGATTTGGAGCGGTTTGAATCCATTATTGGAGATACATTTGCTTTCTTTAAATGGATTTATGTCACCATTTGCAAAGGCTATCCAAGGTTGGAAATTTTGTGAAGTAAAAGAACAGCAACGCGCCCAAACAAAGGGTAAAATAAATCACTCTGGATGTGTGAAATATTTCCGTATTTTATTCCTCCACGGCCTTTTGCGTGGGGATGGCAGTTACGCTGCACCAATCGATAATGTGATTTTGTCTCTACTCTGCCCATGCAAACATGCTTATTGTTCAGCTCACTCTATTTTTTACAAAAAGTAAGTAACCTATTAAAATGCACTTGAATATCATTTGCCGGGGAAGGGAAGACCACACCTAACAGCTAAAGCAAGAGAAATGCTCCAGCCCTGCTTTAAGCTTGCGACAACGTTAGGTGGAAAGTGGTAACGTGGTATATTACGATACGAGGGGAGGCGTGCGGCGTGTACTGTAGGCATGTGGGTCCTTTCTTTAGGACAGTGTCCTCGTTGCGGGTGATGCAGATTTTATCCACAGAAGCATTTGTCCTCCGAGGTGAAGTGAAGGGATGGGTGATGGCCCTGCGGATAAAGAGAGCCCTGCCTTAATGAACCAAAATAGAAATGTCCCGTTTAATTTATCAACTGATTTCTTATCCCCACTACTGTACTTCTGGCACAAGGGCTGGTTTTTTTAGAAGTAACGTCCTTTGAAAGTAATCTGCTTCTCTTGAGCGAGCAGGAGTCTTGATCTTGGTCTGTTGTATCGTTGGATACCTGGGTGCGTGTCCTGTACCAAGGGAGACTAAATGGCTGATGCATATTTGCACTGTGGAACGTGCGGCGTGGTTTCGAGCCGGCACGTTCCGAACAGCCTTAAAGTTGTGGCTCTTTGGGGACTGAGAGTCACTTAACTGGATAGAGCCTCTGTCCCAACCTCCTCATTTAATCACGACTGTAAATCCCTTTAGTCAGCTGCGGCCTACCTTAATTGCCTGCCGCTTTGGAGTCGTTTGCAGCTGAGTGGCTTTTCTTGAATCGAAGGAAAGCACGCCTCTCGTTCGAGGTTACGATTCATAAAGCGCTCACCAATAGGCAGGGGAGAGAGTCACAGCAATTAACTAGGATGGGCAGATGGGTGAAGATCTGGTAACTGTGGCAACTAAGTGTTGTATGTTAATGTGTAGTAGGGATTAGAGTGCGTGTCCATAGCAGTAGTTGCCACCGGACCGTCCTAAACTCAGAATGCTGTCAATTCAGTGTTCCAAGTCGAGATGTTTGATTCCTTAAATAATATTCGTTGCAAAAAAAACCCCACGCCATCCATTGTAAAGTCAAAAACATAAAAAGGCTTATGAAGGTGGGATGAAAACAGCTCCAGACATGCCCAGTTAATTGTGCTTTGTGTTTTTTTTCCTGAAATTTTTCTGTCATTAAAAGCAGTTTTAAATGAGAGGGGAACCCAAGGGTCGCTTTGTCAGAAGGTCTGGTGGAGATGTCTAATCGTGTTCTCTGTACATATTATTTTTTTCTGTTTTTTATCAGTGCACATGAGTGAGCAGCTAAACATTGCATTTTTCCCACTCAGGAAGACCTTGTAACCTTGGCTTGGAAACTTCTTCTTTTGGTTAGCATCATGAAAATACCCTCAGTAAAAGAGAATGAACTGAAAACACACAGGAATGGTATGAAAGCCATGGTCCCTAAACGATGCAAACTGCAAAATGTTGATTTATAGGATACTGCAGAATTGGGGGAGGTTCTTTTTTCCCTCACCTTTCTAGTTGTGGAAAAAAAAAAATTACTAATTCTGTGTATGCTTATATGATGTAAATTATGCATATACAATAAGGCGCTTTTCCCCATGAGTGTCTCAAGGGACTACATTTATTTGGACCTGCTATGGAACTCAGTTCATTCAACATATGCCAAGGAGAACAAATAGGATCTAAGCCTCAATTTAGTAGCAGCGGAATTAGCAACACAGACCTCAATAGGCAGAGAGTCCCCAGAACTAGGATTTTACCATTAATGTTATCCTGATATTTTCCATTTTTCCAGGACTTGGCTCAGTTAGCCGGATTAGGCTTCCACCCTCTTTCTTTTGTCCGCCCGCCTGATGACCAACTTGTATCCCTGATGACGGCTGTGCTTCCATGAGTTCAGAAAGGATACTTTGCTCTGGGGGTAGTTTGGAAAGCCAGGATGGCCTGTTGGTTTCAGTATTGCTCAGTGAGTTGTCTTTTTCTTTGAGTCGGTGACTCGAGGCCCCTCCAGTGGACTTTGGCAAGATAAGCAGCCTCTCCTCTCTTCGGGCCCCTCTTCGACACCGCAGTCTTTTCTGCGGATCAAGTTGCTTAAAGTGATGATAGACCCCACCCTTCCCGTGTGTTTGCTGCTTCCCGCTTCTCTCTGATTTAAGCTCTTTACTTCTTAAGGAAAGGTAACTTCTCTGGATTGTGGACCCATGGGGATGTCCCCTATCTTCAGCAATCTTACCATTAAGAGTCCATCCTGCCAGGGAGGGCCCCTGATCCTGCCATCCCTTTACAGACAAAGCTCTTGCTCATTTTACCCAGGGTTGGGGTGGGAAGGAAATCCACCGGTCATCTTTAACCTTTCACCAGCACACTGTCACATCGTGTAAATGGCCGCTGGTGACTCACATGTCCCACACTGAATTGCTTATATATGTTCCTTCAGTGTACAGGCCAAGGGACCCTCCCTAATCTCTTATCCAAACCTATTCGGTGATGGGAAGGTTGGGGAAAGAAGGGGTGATCTGGCGGGTTCTCCTTTAAACTACGACCAAAGTTGGTAAAAATGAAAATGCAAAAACATAAGAGGTGCAGCTACAACCTGAAGAACTCAATGCGTTCAAAACATCTCCACCGGGGCCGAACAAGCGTGCTTGTCCTCGGGGCCCTTCGCGGGGGAGAACTGTATTTAACTCTTAAGTGAATAACCAAGGTGAGCTTACCTGGCTTCGTCACACAAGAATTAGGCTTCTCAATAGCTACCCCGTCATTGCGCTCTTCAGAGCTCCGCTTAGTTTGCTGTCGTCTTTGATCGGTTTCTATAGTTTTAGCGGAAGGTTGTTTTCCAAAAAATGACCTGAACAGAATAGAGGAAAGCTCCAATTAAAGCTGTGTTGACTTTTCTAGGTTTCTCCGGGTCTGACGCGTTGGTTTAAGTTCTCGGCTTGCGTGGTTCACGGGTATGAATGGATGTTGTCCATTTGGGCTTCAGGTGAAGCCGTGTTGGCTTCACGCCTTCAGTTTCCCACAAATTCACACTTGCTTAGTGGTGGTGATTGAATGAGAACCGAAATATGAAAATGGCAAAGGAATGATTTCATTTTGAAAAATGCCAGTTGTGAAGGACCTGCTGTACATGTGATTGTCATTCTGGTTTCACTCAGATGTTATTTTTTCACCCGGTCAATTCTTTGACAAAGAAAGATGTGTAAGAGCTGTTTTTAGCAGTGGCATTGTTACTTTGTAAAGTATTAAAGCACTAAACCAACTTTTGCAATATGTAGTAAATCTTGCTTTCGTTTTGGAAAACTTCCAGTTATGACTGTCGCACTTTTTATAGCAGAACTGTATTTCATTTCTTTCTTTTATGAAAGATTACTTCAAGTAAATAATAGCTCTGTAATCCGTGTGACCTAGCTTCTCCATTATTTGAAACCGAGAGAAGCTCTAATGCCTATTCAATAAAATTAATTTATTTGTAAAGTATCCATGTGTCTGAATTCTCTTGCCAACTCTTGTGTTTCCTGTAAGCCAAGTGAAAACCAGCTTTGGAGTGAAGAGGGCTTTCTTCCCGTGGCCCCAATGAGTGACCTAGAATGGTCAGCTGTCCATTGCGGAGAGAAGAGGTCTTTAACTTTGTGAGTAACAGATGTGAAGATTTTTATCCCAGAGTCAGATTTAATGTCTCTTAATGGAAACGCTCTTGATTTTTTTGCTTCTGTTCATTTTTATAAGCTAGTGACGTTGCTTTGTCGGGCAGAAACAAGCAAAGAGTTACAGCCAAGACTGTATCCTTCACCTCGGGTTTGTGTGAGTTGTATCTGCTCTCTCTCAGGAAGGGGTAACGATGATATTTAGAAAAGGAAAGGGGGGGGGGAAATTAGCCCTCTCGGAAGACCGAAGATAGGACCCTGGATTTTTCACCTTTGTGTCTCTAGAAGTTGCTACAACCCATCCTTTGTGAGGTGCTTTCAAAAAGCAATAGATCCATAGCATTTATGGGACACCTACTGTGAACAGAGATTATACTAACCACGCTGGAAAGTCCAATAGAATTGGTAGACACGATCCCTGCTCTCGAGGCGTTTTCAATCTAGCGAATGTATGAATTGGCCATCTCGTGACCTAGCGGGTAGAGCGCAGACCTGGATGTCCGAGGGCCTGGGTTCTAATCCCAGCTCTGCTATTTATCTACTGTGTGGCCCTGGGCAAGTCACTTCACTTCTCTGTTCCTCAATTACCTCGACCGTAAAAAGGGGATTGAGACTGTGAGCCCCATCTGGGACGGGGACTGCGTCCAACCGAAATTGCTTGTATCCACCCCAGTGCTTAGTGCAGTGCGTGGCACGGAGTAAACACTCAACAGATACCACAATAGCACATGTGAGATTAGCTGGTTCTCTTGCCAGGAGCTTCGTACAGAAATTTGGAATAGGATGCATCCTAGAAACAGGACTGTCAGAGTCGGTTATGTTCTGGTACCACGGCACTACTCTTTGAACAAAAGCATAGGAGGTAGCAAGGCCCAGTAGATAGATCATGGGCTTGGGAGTCTGAAGGACCTGTGTTCTAATTCTGGCTCTGCCGTTTTCATTCATTCATTCAATCGTATTTATTGAGTGCTTACTGTGTGCAGAGCACTGTACTAAATGCCTGGGAGAGTATAATACAACAATAAACAGACACATCCCCTGCCCACAATGAGTTTACAGTATAGAATGGGGGAGACAGACATTAATATAAATAACTTACAGATATAATAATAATGTTGGTATTTGTTAAGCGCTTACTATGTGCAGAGCACTGTTCTAAGCGCTGGGGTAGACACAGGGGAATCAGGTTGGCCCACGTGGGGCTCACGGTCTTAATCCCCATTTTACAGATGAGGTAACTGAGGCCCAGAGAAGTGAAGTGACTTGCCCACAGTCACACAGCTGACACGTGGCGGAGCTGGGATTCGAACTCATGACCTCTGACTCCAAAGCCCGCGCTCTTTCCACTGAGCCACGCTGCTTCTCTTTGTACACAAGTACTGTGGGGTGGGGGGGGGGGGGGAGAACAAAGTCAGGGTGATGCAGAGGGAGTAGTAGAAGAGGAAATAGGGGGCTTAGGAAAGGTGTCTTGGAGGAGAAGTGCCTTCAAATCCAAATTGGATTTGGCAAGAAGAAGAAGAAGAATACTATAAGGCTTTGAAGAGGGAGAGAGTAGTTGTCTGTTGGACTTGAGGAGGGAAGGCCTGCCAGGGGTCAGCAACGAAATTGGCGAGATCTAGACAGTGAGAAGGTTAGCACCAGCGGAGTGCACTGTGCTGGCTGGGTTAATAATGTTGGTATTTGTTAAGCGCCTACTATGTGCAGAGCACTGATCTAAGCGCTGGGGTAGACACAGGGGAATCAGGTTGTCCCATGTGGGGCTCACGGTCTTAATCCCCATTTTACAGATGAGGTAACTGAGGCCCAGAGAAGTGAAGTGACTTGCCCACAGTCACACAGCTGACGCGTGGCAGAGCTCGGATTCAAACTCATGACCTGTGACCCCAAAGCCCGCTCTCTTTCCACTGAGCCACGCTGGTTCAGAGTAGCCATGTGAGGTAGAAGGGGGCAAGGTGACGGAGTGTTTTAAAGAGAATGGTGATGAGTCTTTTTTTTTGATGCAGAGGTGGATGGGCAACCACTGGAGTCTTTTGTGGAATAGGGCGATATGCCTGAATATTTTTGTAGAAAAATGATCCGGCCAGCCGAATAACGTATGGACTGGAATGAGGGGAGGCAGGAGGCTGGGCGGTCAGCCAGGACCCTGGTACAGTAATCCAGGCAGGATGGGACAAATAATTGTATTAACATGGTAGAAGTTTGGATGGAGAGGAAAGGGCAGATTTTAGCGACGTAGTGAAGGTGGGACCGACAGAATTTGGTGATAGATTGACTGTGTGGGTTGAACGAGAGAGAGAGAGAAGTCAAGGAAAACGCCAAGGTTGCGGGTTTGTGAGACGGGAAGGATGGAGGTGCCGTTTACAGTGATGGGAGAGTGAGGGGAAGGACAGGGTTTGGGTGGGAAGGAGTTCTATTTTGGACATTTTATGGTTAAGGTGACAGGAGGACATCCGAATAGAGATGTCTTGAAGGCAAGAGGAAATGCGAGACTACAGAGGGGGAGCGAGATAGCCGAGATCGGAGTTGCAGATGTAGATTTGGGTATCATCCGCATAGAAGTGGTAGTTGAACCCGTAGGAACGAATGAGTTCTCCAAGGGAGTGGGTGTAGATGGAAAATAGAAGGGACCCCCCCCCCCCCCCCCCAGTTAGGGGTTGGGAAGCGGATTAGGAGCCCGCAAAGGAAGCTGATAATGAACGACCAGGAGATGAGGAGAACCAGAAGAGGACAGAGTCAGGGAAGCCAAGGTTTCATTCATTCATTCAATAGTATTTATTGAGCGCTTACCATGTGCAGAGCACAGTACTAAGCGCTTGGAATGTACAAATCGGCAACAGATAGAGACAGTCCCTGTCCATTGACGGGCTTACTGTCTAATCGGGGGAGACGGACAAAAACAATTTCCAGGATAATAATAATAATAATAATGTTGGTATTTGTTAAGCGCTTACTATGTGCAGAGCACTGTTCTAAGCGCTGGGGTAGACACAGGGGAATCAGGTTGTCCCACGTGGGGCTCACAGTCTTAATCCCCATTTTACAGATGAGGGAACTGAGGCACAGAGAAGCAGGTGGTCCACAGTGTCAAAGGCCACTGAGAGGTTGAAGACAATTATGATGGAGTAGAGACCATAGGATTTGGCAAGAAGAAGATCACTGGTGAGCTCTGACCCACTTGTCTGCTGGGTGATCTTGGGCAAGTCATTTAACATCTCTGTGCCTCAGTTACCTCATCTGTTAGTGGGGATTAGGACTGTGAGCTCCATATGGGACATGGATTGGGTCCAACCTGATTACCTTGTATTTGCCCCAGAACTTAGTACAGTGTCTGGCATTTAGTAAGTGCTTAACAAATGCCATTAAAAAAAAAAAACTCACCCTGAAAAGCTTTAGTGATATCCCAGCTGGTGATTTTCTGCCACAGTTTTTCAGAAGAAGTAGAAGAATATTAGCGGAAGAGCGCAGGCTTGGGTCACTAATATGGTGGGTGGTTTCCTGAGGAATTTTGAGTTTTAAAATAATTTTGAGACTAAATTGGGAGCCTAGAGCCGAAGAGACAGGCTCATCCACAGACTTGGCATGGAACTATCTGGAAATCAATCAATAAGTGGTATTTATCGAGCACTGACTGTGTGCAGAACAATATACTAAGCACTGAGGAGAGTATAATACACAAGAGTTGGTAAACAAAGTGAGTTTATAGTTTAGAGTGGGAGACTGAGGTTAATATAAATTGTGAATATTCCAGTTGCAGTGGTCAGGGGAGGAACGTGTACAGAGCATGAAAAATGGAATTAGGAAAAATGGAGAAGAGGAGACCTATCAGATAAGGAATTTCCAGGTCAACTCAGTATTATGCATAGAATCTCTGGCTAGAATTTATCGAACCCATAATGAAGGACAAATCAGTGAATTTTTGTTTCTGTTTTTTCGTGATCGTGGCATAAAATAACTGATGAGGGATGGCTGAAAGGGCCATTTCTGTCTTTGGCTGGATGTACTCTCCCAAGTGCTTAGCGCAGTGCCAGATACACAGGAAACACTGAATAAAAACCGTTGATTGACTGATTGGGGTGCTCCCGGTTCACCTCTCGATGGATGCCGGAAAGACAGTGGAACCTCTTTTTACTCCATTCTTGGTGGAATGAATTATCCAGTGTTTGTAGCTTTAACAGCATGAGTTGGGGAAGTTCAGTGGAAAAAAAGTCTTTAGGGACAGGCTAAGGGCAGAATTTGTATAACATCTTGTGAGACCATTTCTGCCTTTATTTCGGTCTCTATTTGAATCCTCATAGGGCTGGTCAATTCAGATTCCTAATTTGGAAATCTGCCTTGGTGGGAACCAACTCTGAATATGGGGAGAAATAAAATCATTTGAAACAAGAAAAGTGAATTGAGTGCAGTGCTGGGTTTCTGCTTGGAACACTTAAAGTCGTTTTCCAAGGAACTACTATTTCACAATATCGATTGCAACAGTTTCCAAAATGAATTCCAGATAAGAGGACTGAAATGTGGGCCAGTTAAGAATTGCCCGTTTTTAGGTTATGGTTGCAACTGTCTCACGTCAAAACAGCCTGAAGTTTACTAACCTCTTCCTCCAAGAGAGGTTTTCATCAGCACTCCCTTCACATTTATGAGGTCTGAAAGGTGGGGAGGTGTGATTTCTCTTTTAGAAAAGGACAGTGAGACACACTAGAGTCCGGGGACTTTCCAACCAGTTGGCGTAAATCAGAGTAACCACAGCCTCCTGCTTTTGGGTTTATTACTCGGTCTACTCGCTCTACCAGGTCAATGCCGGGAAATCACCCTTGAAGATATGCGTGGGTAAGCACACCAACTGTGAGAGGTAAACCCAGTTTCACTTGCCAAAGAGCTCACGGGGAGCGTATAACCTTCAAGAGCTGAAGAAAGTGCTTCTGTGGCTTTATTCAACTTCTCAGTAGGAAGGATCCCTGAGGGGTAAAAAGGATCACTAAGGTCTAAATTGAAAGTCACTAGATCGGTGAGCCCATCAGATGATGGGGAAGGTCACTGTTGGTGGCATCCTCTGTGGTAACGGGTCACTTTGCTACTCTGGGCCTCAGCCCGTCTGGAAAACGGTTAGAAAGACTCCGAGCCTCCTGTGGGACATGGACTGTGTCTGACCCTTTTTTTAAAAAATTAGTATTTGTTAAGTGATTTCTATGTGCCAGGAACTGTACTAAGCACTGGGGCAGGTACAAAGTAATGTTTGTACATAGGCCCTGACGCACATGGGGCTCACCTTCTTAATTCCCACTGTAAAGATGAGGTCACTGAGGCCCAGAGAAGTGAAGCGACTTGCCCAAGAACACACAGCAGACAAGTGATGGACCTGGGATTAGAAACCAGGTCCTTCTGATTAGCTTGTATTAACCTGATTAGCTTGTACCTATCCCAGCATGTAGTACAGTGCCGCACATAGTAAGTGGTTAAAAAAAATACCCTTAAAAAAATAAAAATAAAACAGAGTCTTGGGACGGGGACAATGGATGGAGTGAGTTAGCCAAGTGGAACTTGGGACCAGGCATGCTGGAAGTTAATGCGAGAACCAGTTAGGAGCTGGGCTCTGTCAGTTGCTTCCAGTTCCCCCGGCTAGAACTCTCCCAGTTCCCCTTCCATTCCTTCCCAAAGCTTCTCCGGTCTGACTCTTGGCAGGATGGAAGTTGATCGGTTAGAAACTCCAGGCTTAGGCGCAGAAATTATTAGTGACCAATCAACATCTGCAAGTGTCCGCCCTCCCCGACATATGTTCACGGTTAGGTGAATGGTATTTTTGATGAGCCTAGATTTGCCCCATTTCAACTTTACAACACATCAGTTTTGACTAGTGCATTTTAGGCAAATGACTCCATTTTTTATATATCCATAGTTGCCCTTCAGATCTGAGGAAGACACCACCAAATGTGAAATTCGTATTTGAACGTGCATATGACTGGAAAGGCCCATGTGGAACGCAAAGTTGTGTCCACAGCGTGCACACACAAAGGCTGTCTTTTGCTGGGTTGTCCTATCGGTTGTTTGCAGCGACATCTCCTCCAAGAGGCCTTCTTTAATTCCTCCTTTTATCTTTTCCCACTCCCTTTGGCATCGCCCTGACTTGCTCTCATTATTCAACCCTCCTCCCTGACCTACAGCACTTACGGACGCAGCTGTAATTTATTTATTTATCTTAATGTCTGTCTCCCCCGCTAGACTGTAAGCTCGTTGTGGGCAGGGAATGTGTCTGTTTATGATTATGTTGTACTCTTCCAAGCCCTAGGTACAGTGCTCTGCACACAGTAAGCTCTCAATAAATATGATTGAACGAATAAGTGAAGGAATGAATGAATGAAACCATTCATGTACCTCAATTCGTGTGAATTTTCTGATCAAAAAGAGCCACTCTACTCCTGATTTTGGCATGTCCTGTTAGTCTATCCATCATAATCAGCTGCTATTTTCAGCCAGATTGTGGCATCGTCTGAGGCCTTGTTTTTACTGTAGCCCTCAAACCTGTCCCCCATGCTCCTTTTGGTTTTGGGTTTTTTTTTAATTGTATTTGTTAAGCAGTTACTATGTGCCAGGCACCCTACTAAGCACTGGTGCATATATAAAAATGTTGGTATTTGTTAAGTGCTTACTATGTGCAGAGCACTGTTCTAAGCGCTGGGGTAGATACAGCGTCATCAGGTTGTCCCACGTGAGGCGCACAGTCTTCATCCCCATTTTACAGTTGAGGGAACTGAGGCACAGAGAAGTTAAGCGACTTGCCCACAGTCACACGGCTGATAAGTGGCAGAGCCGGGATTCGAACCCGGCTTATCATGTTGGACACAGTCCATGACCCACATGGAGCTCATGGTCTTAATCCCCATTTTACAGATGAGGTAACTTAGGCCCAGAGAAGTTAAGCGACTTACCCAAGGTCACCCGGCAGACGAGTGTGGGGCAGGATTAGAACTTGTAAATACCCCAGGGTTTAGGACAGTTCTTGACACATAGTAAGAATTTAACAGATACCATAATAATATTATGATACTTCTCTCATGCAGTGGGAATCCATTAATATAGCTATATTCCTCAATTCTGGATAACTTTGATCAAAATGGGGTATCCGACCTTGGTTCGGTAAACAAGAATGCAGCATGACCTAATCGACAGAGCCTGGGCCTGGGAATCAGAGGTTCCGATCCCAGCTCCTCCACTTGTCTGCTCTGTGACCTAGAAAAGTCATTTAACTTCTCTGTGCCTCAGTTCCCTCATCTGTTAAAGGGGGATTAAGACTGTGAGCCTCATGTGGGGACATGGGCTGTGTCCAACTGGAGTATCTCGTATCTTCCCCAGCTTTTTAGTACAGTGTCCGGCACAGAGTAAGTACTTAAGTCCCATTTTTGAAAAAAATCACATTTACAACATTGTTCCTGTGAGGAAAATGGTTTCCATTTACAATGTTTCAATTTAAGAGACAGTTTTTAGGAACCAGTTGTGTCACAAGTCTGAATATAGCCTGTAAAAAGAAACAGCGTGAAGAAATTTCATTTATCAGTACAACTCTGCATTTGCTGTAAGTTGCGTCTCAAAGTTTCTTTTTGCTGTTGTGCCTGGTTGCCTCTAGAAGCTCCTGGAAACTTTTCCATATCGCAAATATTGTGAAGCAGTATGGATTAGTGGAAAGGCACAGGGATGGAAGTCAGGAGACCTGGGTTCTAATCCCAGCTCTACTTTTGCCAGCTGCGTGACCTTAGGCAAGTCACTTACTTCTCTGTGTTTCAGTTTTCTCATCTCCAAAGTGGGGATTAAATATATTTTCTCCTTCTCCCTAAGACTGCGAGGCCGCGGTGGCTCATTGCCCAAGAGGGGGACAGAATAAGGGAACATCCCCCTTGGGGGCTGTTCTCCTGAATGCTGAACATGAGAGGGGAAGAGTGCAAGATATCAACCGATGGTATTGACTGAGAGCTTGCTGGGTACAGAGCACTGTACCAAACCCTTGGGAGAGCAAACCACAACAGTTGGTAGGCATGATCCCCACCCACAAGGAGCCGCAAGGCCTAATGAAAAGAACATGGGCCTGGTAGTCGGAGAACCTGAGTTCTAAATTCCAGCTCTATAATAATAATTATGGTATTTATTAAACGCTTACTATGTGACGAGCACTGTTCTAAGCGCTGGGGTGGATACAAGGTAATCAGGTTGTCCCATGTGGGGCTTACGGTTTTAATCTCCATTTTACCGCCGAGGTAAGTGAGGCACAGAGAAGTTCAGCGACTTGCCCAAGGTCACACAGCAGACAAGTGGCAGAGCCGGTATTAGAACCCCTCTCCTCTGACTCCCAAGCCCAAGATCTTTCCACTCAGCCACGATGCTATATCACATGTCTGCTCTGTAATCTTGGGCAAGTCACTTCTCTGGGCCACCTGTCTCCTGTACGTGACCTTGGGCGAGTTATAGAGCGCCTCTGTGCCTCAGCTATCTACTCAGGAGAAAGGGGGATAAAAGACCCGTTATTATTATCATTATTTTTGGTATTTGTTAAGCGCTTACTATGTGCCAAGCACTGTTCTAAGCCCTGGGGTAGATACAAGGGAATCAGGTTGTCCCACGTGGGGCTCACAGTCTTCATCCCCATTTTACAGTTGAGGTAACTGCGGCACCGAGAAGGTGACTAGCCCAAAGTCACACAGCTGACAGGTGGCAGTGCTGGGATTAGAACCCGTGACCTCTGACTCCTAAGCCCACGCTCTTTCCGCAGAGCCACGCTGCTTCTCGCCGTTCTCCCACCCGCTTAGGCTGTGAGCCCCATGGAGGATGAGGACGCTGCCGGACCTAATTATCTTGTATCTACCTCTGCCCTTAGTACATTACTGGGCACCTAGTAAGTGCTTCACAAATACCACACTTGGCTTAGCGGATATAGTATGGGCCTGGGAGTCAGAAGGACCTGGGTTCTAATCCCAGCTCCACTTTGTGACTCCTGGGTGACTTTGGCCTCTCTGGGCCTCAGTCACCTCATCTGTAAAAAGGGAGGTTAAGAATGTGAGCCCCATGTGGGACAGAGACTATGTCCATCCTGATTAACTGGTATCTACCCCAGTGCTTAGGACAGTGCTTAGTACATAGTAAGCACATAACAAGTACTATGATTATTATCATCATCATTCTCCGCAGCTGGAAACTCTGGGAGGTGACTGAAAAGAACACTTGCTCACAAATGCAGGACTCATATAGCGATTTGTTTTTCAAATGCTGTAATTCCTTTCCCCGCCAGGTTCATTCCTTATTTATCACACTGTCACGCCCCGCAGCCGGGACTTGGCGCGTGCTTCAGTTGGGCGGTTTTTTCATCCATTCACAACTACACGAAACTTCTCTTTGGGACGAAAGCGAGGTGTGGGAGAAGCCGGTCCTGGCCGAGAAAGACAAATTCATCCAGAACCATAAGCTCTTTTTACGCCCCGCTCGGGAATTTCGAGTCTATTTGCTGCGGATTAAAAACACAACCTGGAAAGAGATCCTTAGGGCTCAGAGCTGACAATTTGAGCCAAAGAGCTGTCTCTGCTTCCTTCGAAGTCTGGGACTTATCCGACAGATGGCCTGTCTTCCTCTTCACGACAGCTTTATAAATGGGTGGATTTGGAAACACGATGCAGCCGCTGACTCGGGGAACTCCTGCTTGATGAATGAGTTCCAATTACAGAAGGACGTTAATAAACGTCACTGAGTCATCTGTGTACAAGGCTTCGACAACAAATGGAAAAAGGCATGTTTTCCCCGCCTGGCCTTCAATCGGCAGAGATTCCAGTGGCGATTGTAGGAGAAAATGAAGTTCCAAAATTTACTGCCTCTTGGCTCTTCGACGATGGGAGTTGAGTGGCGCGACTACCGACTATAATAAGGTCAAGTCATGGAGAAGGGAGGTTCTACTAATGCATCAAACAGGAATCTCTTACTTCTTTATAGCATCTATTAAGTGCTTAGTATGTGTCGACCACTGTCGACCCATAAGGGGCTCATAGTCTTACCCCCCCATTTTAATAATAATAATGGTAGTATCTGTTAAGCGCTTACTATGTGCGAAGCACTGTTCTAAGCGCTGGGGGGATACAAGGTGATCAGGTTGTCCCACGTGGGGCTCACAGTTTCAATCCCCACTTTACACATGAGGTAACTGAGGCACGGAGAAGTTAAGTGACTTCCCCAAAGTCACACAGCTGGCAAGCGGCGGAGCCGGGATTAGAACCCATGACCTCTGACTCCCAAGCCCGGACTCTTTCCACTGAACCCCACTGCTTCACAGTGGGGTTCACTGTGAACCACAGTCTGCTTCATTTTACAGATGAATCTGTAAAATCGGCTTCATTTTACAGATGAAGGAACCGAGGCCAAGAGAAGTTAAGTGACTTGCCTAAGGTCGTACAGCAGACGAGCGGCGGAGCTGGGGTTAGAACTCGGGTCTCCTGACTTCCAGGCCTGTGATCTATCCACAAGGCCATGCTGTATCTCATTTTTCCTTCTCCTTCTGTCACTTTCCCCTCTCAGGGTGGCACCGGGAGAGTTT